>NC_138340.1:13597678-16152678 GCF_046562875.1 Panthera onca
CCTAGGACCGGTGGGTGGACAGGTGGGCAGCTCACTGCATGGATGGGCAGATGACGGACATGTGTCTTTGGCCCAGTGAGTGGCAGGTCAGTAGGCGAGAAGTGGGTAGATAGGATCTGGGGCTCTGACGGATGAAGAAGTGCGTGGGGGGCTTGCTAGGTGGGAGACACACAGGTGACCCCCTCGCCATCCCTCCTGCAGAGCGGCAACAAGATCGCCCTGCGGACCACAGCCCTGGAGAACACCTCCATCAAGGTGGGCCCCGCCCGGAAGAACGTGGCCAAGGGCCGCATGGCTCGCAGGAGCAAGCGGAGCCGCCGGCGGGAGACCCAGGACCGGTGAGCGACGGGTGGGCCGGCGCGGAGTGCTGCAGAGGACCGGGAGCAGGCTCCCTAGACTGCTGGGGACAGGGGTCCTGACGCATCGGGTCTCTCCCCCTCAGGCGGAAGTCGCTTTTCAAGAAGATCTCAAAACAGTCCTCTGTGCTGCACACCAGCCGGAGCTTCTCCTCCGGCCTCCACCACTCCCTGTCGTCCAGCGAGAGCCTCCCGGGTTCGCCCACCCACAGCCTCTCCCCCAGCCCCACCACGCCTTGCTGCAGCCCAGCTCCCGACGCCCCCGCAGGTAGGTGTGCCCCCCCCCCGCCCCGCCCCGGGGCCACCCTGGGGCTGCTCAGGTCTGGGGGGCCTGACCCCGGTGAGGACGCCGCCGGCGGGGTTTACAGGAGGGAATGACATGATGTAGGAAGTGAGGGGACCAGAAGGCCCTCTCCAGTCGCTTGGGGTCTGAAAGGCAGCCTGGAAGTGGTAGGAGAGAGGCGGGAGAGCAGAGAAGAGAGTACCCAGCAGACGGAGCATCGTGGACCAAGGGGGCTAGGCTGCAGGGTTGTGAAAGCAGGGAGAAGGCTGGGAGGGAGGAAGTTGGGAGATGGGTCAGGCCAAGGAGCTGGGCTTAAATTGGTGGGCAGCTGGGAGCTATGGAGGGTGTGTGAGCTAGAGAGGGCATGTTTTAGAAGGGTCTGCATTTTAGAAAGATCATTCCGGGGCAGGAAAGGATGGGGACTTGGCCCAATGTCTGTGAGAGACAGCCAGGGGCAGACACCCCTAGGCTCACTGGGTCAGCATCCAGTGATGGGAGGACCAGGCTGGGGCACCCCTGAGGGGAAGCAGGGAAGGCCTCCTGGAGGAGGCCCCTGCTCCAAGAAGCCCTCTCGGCCCCCTCTCTTCCCTGACTTCGAGGGGCTGAGGGTATCTGTGCCACCTTTCCTTTCCTCAGACCAGGTATCCTCTGCAGCTGAGGCTTGGGGTGGAGGGGCGGTCACGGGGCAGATGATGGATGCGTATCTTTGGCCCATTGAGGGGTAGGTCATTAGATGAGAGGTGGGTGGATAGGAACTAGGGCTTTGATGGATGAGTAGGAGTTCACCAGATCTAAGCCAAGGGAACACCTTGCACACATTACAGGAGGCGAGGAAAGGAGGCATACTGGGTGGCCGTAGGCAGAGACGTGGGCTTTGGCAGGCGCTCTCAGGCCCAGGGCCCCACGACAGGGCTGGGGACATGCAGGCTGGTGGCCCTGACCCTCGTCTATCACCCACAGACACCGCATCCCCTCCCAGCGCATCCCCGAGCTCCAGCAGCCCTGCCTCTCCTGCCGCCGCTGGCCACACCCGCCCTAGCTCCCTGCATGGCCTGGCCGCCAAGCTCGGGCCACCCCGCCCCAAGGCCGGCCGCCGCAAGTCTACCAGCAGCATCCCGCCCTCCCCACTGGCCTGCCCACCGGTGCCTGTGCCCCCACCCCGCTCACCCTCGCCCCTCCCCGGGCACCCACCTGCACCCGCCCGGTCTCCACGGTTGCGCCGGGGCCAGTCGGCCGATAAGCTGGGTTCGGGTGAACGGCTGGATGGGGAGCTGGGGCGCCGCGGCCGCGGGCCAGACTCGGAGCTGGTGGTCATGCGGCGGCTACACCTGTCCGAGCGCCGTGACTCCTTCAAGAAGCAGGAGGCCGTGCAGGAGGTGAGCTTCGATGAGCCACCCGAGGAGGCCGCCGGGCCGCTCACCTCTGTGCCGCAGATTGCTGTGGAGGGCGCCGAGGCTGTGCCAGGAGCCCTTGGTCCTGCCGGGAAGGACTGATCCCTCCCACCTGGCCTCCCCCTGGCCTAGAAGTTGGGCTTTTTTTGTGTGCAATGTTTTTTCCGTAAAGCGACTCTTGGATGGAGACTGAGCCACCAGACTGTGACACCCGGAAGGCGAGAAGCCATCTCAGTCCTTACCGGAAAGTAGAGACAGCACCTCCTTCGTGTTCCGGTGCAGATCAGGGGCCGTACGTAGGGGCAGGAATGGGGGACAAGGGTGGCATTGTAAATAGCAGCAAATCCCTGCGACTAATTTATTACTTTTTATAAGCGATAGGTAGACTGAGCCACCACTGTGAAGGTGGCTGCCCGGGTCCTGCCCCTTGCACCTGGGACCCCATTTGCAGACGCTGCCCCCTGGGCTGAGAAGGAAGCACTTTGGACAAGTTACGTATGTTTGTGTTTTCTAGGTTTTCTGTATGTTTCAGTTCTGTGTGTGTGTTCCTTGATCCCATCCTGGCCCAGGACCCACTGACCTGAGGGCGTACAGGCAAGCTTACCTGTCCGGGCCCAATGCGGATAGGACTTGGAGAGTCTGTACATGATTCCCCTCCGCCACAAAACAAAGCAATCCCGATGACGGACTGGACGCTGAAAGCTACGTCTCACTGTCATAGCCTCTATCCCTAGGCCAGTCTCGCTAGAGTTTGTTTCTAGTCCTGAAGGCTTCAGCCCCGGGGGAGGGGGTGTGGGAGCTGGGACCTTGATGGAGGAGCAGAGAGGTCACCCACTCCACAGGGGGACACTGATGCCCTGGGGGGGAGGGGGGGGAGGCGCAGGCCTCGAAGGGTACTACCGCCAGGGCAGGGGAAGAACGTCCACCCTGGACAAGATTTCACGTGCTCAGTGCCCACCAGGGTGAGCCCTTGACCACGATGTGTCTGAAACACCCTACGGGGGGGGTTCCCGCAACGTATCGCAGCCTTCCTAGAATGAAATTCGAGTGAGAAACCCGACTGGGGGGCAATGGGGCTCAAGTTTGAACCTTGGCTTCCTCGTGTGGCTCTGGGAAAACGGCTTTCCCACTCTGTGCCTCAGTTTCCTCGTGTTTACAAAACTAATCCCCATGACTATTTATGAAGCATCCGCTTTTACTCGTGGCTTCTCCCTCAGCCAGCCTTGAGAAGGCTGCAGGTGGCGGTGTCCTCCCCATTTTACGGACAAGTAACCGAGGCCTGGCGAGGGGTGGAGACGGGTCGCACGATCCCCTGGTAAAAAAATCATGCAGCCAGGCCCCGTCGTGGGCACTGTCGACAAGGGAGCTTGAACGGAGAGGCTGGTGTCGGATACGGCAGATCCACCCCCAGCTCTCTTCCCCAGGCCGCCGTGTGACACACACTGGGCGTCTCAGAACCGCCACGATCCCTGCGCCCCACCTGATGAGGGCACTTTCCAGGCACGGTAGCCCACTCTGCATCCCTCCCAGAGACCCTCGCCCAGCACTGGCTGGTGCTGGAGCTAGACCAAGGCTGTGCATGACTTGTGCCCACCCCCCCTTCCATCCTGGAGCTGACCGTGAATAAAAGCCCACGTTTACAAAGAGGAGGCCCAACGTCTGGATTTGTGACGGGCAAAGAAAGGGGTAAGGGGAGAGAGTGTGGCGGGGACGGGGTGAAAACCGACTTCCTTTGAAGGGGTTTTGAAGGCGGCACAGGAGTTCGCCAGTGAGATTCTCCCTGATGTCTTCTCGGGTCCCTGGCCTCCTCCTGCCCTCTCCCCGAGTACCCATCATAGGCTCTGCTCTTAAAAGCTTCATCCGGACACCGATCAGGGGCCCCGAGCTGTGTTAATAAAACAAATAAACCATCTTTGTGTCCTTTCTATACAAGTCTTCGCTTGAACTGTGCCCGGCCCCCCCACAGTCCCCCACGCCGCACGCGAACCCACCCCAACTCCGTGTTTTGGGGTTACTTCTGGGCAGTACCAGAAGCCCCCGGCCACGCTTCCGAGTGTCTTCGGCTATTCCGGAAACAATCGTCCGTCTCTGGGTCCTCGTTGGGCGTGTTCCCGCGCTCGCTGAGCTGCAAATAGTTCAGCTGTTTCCGGACGCTCTGGGCTGCCATGGAAACGCTTTCAATCCCAGCTTATTTGGCTCTTTCCTGAAAAGCTCAGATTCCTGTGGCGAGCTCCCTTCCCACCCCACGGCCTCCTGCTCCCTGAGCTCGGGGCCGCCTCGCGCCCTTAGGACCCATCCATCCGTTCCGGAAACTGGTGGTCCATCCCTGGCTCTCGACTCACAGGGCCTCCCTCTGGGTCCGAGCGCACGCGGTTCTTTGCAGAAACTGCAGGCTCGGGGCTCAGCCTCGGTTCCACCAGTCCCGCTGGGTGACACGCTCGGCGATTTCCGGAATCACTCGGTCATCTCGAAGCCCAGCCGGGCCCCGCCGAGCTTAGGGAAACGCTTAGCTGACGCGATTGCGCTCGGCTGTTTCCGGAAATGCTCGGCTATCTCGTGGCACCCTCTGCCCGCCAGTCCCGCGGGAGGATGTTCGGCTCTTTCCGGAAATGCTCGGCCATCCCCAGGCTCCGCCCCCGCCTCGCTTCACGCGCCTGGCCCGAACGCGCTCGGCCATTTCCGCCGGGGGCGGGCCCGGCTGTTCGGAACCGCGGCGGCTGTGGCGGAGGCGGGGATCCCGCGGCTGCGGCGACGGCGGCCGCGGCGGAGCCACGGGTCGGGCTCCGCTCCGTGTGACGGCGGCCGCGGCGGCGGTGGCGGCCGCGACCAGGTAAGTCCAGGCCGGCTGGCGTGGCAGGCTAGGCTGGGCGTGCGCGCCAGTGCGGGGCGCCTAAGCAGAGCGCGGGGCCGAGGTGGAAGTCGGAACGCGAGCGCCTAGCCGCATCGCGCCCCGCGGGAACCGGGGGCCTCCGGGAGCAGGAGGCCTCGGGTTCGACCTGGCAGCGGTGCAGCCTGCCCCGGACGGTGGGGAGAGGAACGCGGTGCCCCCAGGCAGAGATAAGGCGCCGGGACTGCGGCCCCCGATGGAAGGAGGCCCTGCCTGGAGCGGGGCGTCGAGCAGTAATAAGGGGCACCCAGGCTTTGTGTGGGACATAGTGAGATGCAGGAGGGTCGGGGGTCGTCTCCGCTTCCGTTCCCCTGGGGGCTGCCGGGTCCACGCAGGCCCGGGCACGCCTCTGAATACGCGTGAGCGCGCGGGCCCTGCGTCCAGCCGCCGAGCCCCTGGCCAGGCCTGGCCCCTCCACCCGGCCTCTTGGATTCCCCGGGCGCACACACCGGGGCGTGTGCAAACGTGTGCACGTTGGGGCGCGGGGGCCCGGCAGGCGAGCGGATCCAGGCGGTTTCCTGGACGTCCCCTCGCTGGGCCTCAGTTTCCCCACCTGTAGAATGGTGGTACCGGGTCCAGGAAGCGGGTACGTTTGGGCACCCCGGAACGGGGAGCTAGCTTCTCCTCCCTGCAGAGAGTCCCTTCTGGGGCTCTCGTGGTCGGGGGACAAAGCCCCGACCCCTCTGTCTGGCACTCGAGGACCAGCGCGGTCGACGACGGTGGGTGGCTTTCATCGGGCCACCCTGAACTCTTGGCAAGCAACTTCCCACTGTCAAGCCTTTGCACGTACTATTCCCTCTAGCCAGTACTCTCTCCTATCCTTTCTGAAGACCCGCCCTCTAGAAAAGCACGCCCTCCCCCACTCCCCAGTCTCAGGAAGACCGAACCTGTGGGGCTGAGACTGGGAATGCCGTCCGTGGCGGGCTGTTTCCCCGAGGCTGGGCGCTCCCGGGGCGTGATCACGGATCGCCATGCGTCCAGCAGCCTCCCCCTTGGCAGCTGTGATGCCCTCCTGCCATTAACCCTCTCCTGGCTGCATGGAGGTCCCCTTGTCCTCCCATCACCCCCCCCTCACGTTTTGAGATCCTACTCTAGGCCCCTCATTGAGCCAAGCTGGAACACGCACGCACGCACGCACCTTCATTTCTCCCCCCGCAGGGACCTTGGATTCACTCGTTAGTCCTTTGCCCGCGCTGGGGCCTCCAGCTGGACCTGCTTTCCTACCTCTTTGCTTCCTTGCTGCCCCCTGTGTTCAGCTGGCCCGGCCCCTCCTCGGGACTCCCATAGTACCCTAAGCATTCCCCATCATGCTCTGCCCACTGGGGGTCTAACTGGCTTCGTGGCCCACTGGTCCGACAAAGACCTACCTGCGCTGAGCCTCAGTTTCTCCCTCTCTAACAGGGGCGATGAAGAGCATGCGATATGCCTGGGGCAGAGCTCGCCAGAACCCCAAGGGCTGCTGTTAACGCCCATTTTACAGCTGGGGAAACAAGACTAGAGAGGGGCTGGGACTGGCCCAAGGTTACCCAGCGAGGGGATTCCAACCTCAGATTTGGGCCCATCTCTGGGGGTGGGGGTGGCAGGAGCCCGACCCGGCTGACGCTGCCCTGCCCATCTCCCCCTAGGTCGGCGTCCTGGCCAAGCATGGTGACAGCCTGTGCCCTCGGCCCCCTCGTCTGGCGCAGCCGGAAGAGCCGCCAGCCTCGGGCGCCGATGGCCCCCCGTGTGAGGGAGTGAGCAGCCTGGCCCTGCCCTACGGATCGAGGGGGGACGCAGCGGCCGAGTGACCTGAGACCACGCTGCCGACCCCCTCCCACCAGTTGACGGATGGTGGAGCGAGCCATGAGCGGCCCACGTCAGGGTCGTGGAATGATGGTGGGAGGCAAGGCATGAGCGACCCCCGTGGTCACCTGTAACTAACTTCTTGGTAGAAATAGTGGTCTCGGTGCCCCAGGCCGACTCAGCGGACCCTCCCCGGCCGTCGCCCCAGCTGATGGGGCCACCGGGGCCCCGAGCAGCAGCTTGACCGTCCAGACCCCACCCTGCCCAGCCATGGCCGGCGCCGAGGGCTTCCAGTACCGCGCGCTGTACCCGTTCCGCCGGGAGCGGCCGGAGGACCTGGAGCTGCTGCCCGGCGACGTGCTGGTGGTGAGCCGAGCAGCCCTGCAGGTGCTGGGCGTGGCCGAGGGCAACGAGCGCTGCCCACAGAGCGTGGGCTGGATGCCGGGCCTCAATGAGCGCACGCGGCAGCGAGGTGACTTCCCCGGCACCTACGTCGAGTTCCTGGGTCCTGTAGCCCTGGCCCGGCCCGGCCCTCGTCCGCGTGGTCCCCGCCCACTGCCCGCCAGGCCCCGGGACGGGCCCCCTGAGCCAGGTGAGCAGCAGGCAGGGGCCCCGGCAGGGGCGGGGGTTCCCTCAGACCCTCAGCTTCCTCTTCTTTCTAGTGAAGCAATGGCACCCCTTCCAGGGGAGGAGGAATAAGGACATGTGGTTGGTCAGCAAGTGTTGACTGCACTGCTGTCGAGGGCTGGGCACGGTTCATGGCGCCGGGGACACAGCGGTGGACACGGGCCCGGCCCTGCCCTTGTGGGGCTCCTGGTGCAAGGAGTGACAAGTGACGAGAAGTGATTAGGTAACGAAAAGGGCTGTGAGGAAGGAGCCTCACAAGGGGAGAGCTGGGGGTGAAGGGCTCCAGGCAGCAAGCACAGCAAAGGCAGAGGCTGAGAGGTAGGGCTGGAGGGGCGGGTTCGGGGAACAGCCCATGGAGCCGAGTGGGAAGGGAAGGGCCACGCAACAGGGGCTGTGCCTCAGGGACTTTGTGGGATTGATTCTGAGCACAGTGGGGAGCGTTCGGCAGGATTCAGAGGTTCACTTTAGCCTCGTCCCTCAGTTTACTGATAGGGTCCCTTGAGAAACCCCCTCTCTGTTGCCCTAAGTTTACCTGGATTCCAAAATGGAGGGAGCCACAGAGCCTAAATAAAGAGGATGGGATGATCATTCCAGGCCATGTAGCACACTGGGGTATGAGGACCCCACATGCCTCCCCCAAAGACCCTTGGCCATCTACACTTCCGAGGCACGTGGTAGGAGTGCAGAATGAGGGCACTGGGGGTAGGCTGAAATTGCTGTCTGCTGAGCAGGGCACATGGGTTCCAGCCAGGGAAACCAAGGCTCAGGTTGTGGGGAGGAGGCTGGTTAAGTGCTGAGTGCCTGGTAGTCTGCTCCCCCACCCCCCGCCACAGCAACCCAGGGAGGCCCAGGTGCAAAGGAGTCAAACCACTCACTGTGGGCACATCCCCCAGGGAAGACCAAGGCCCTGGGAGGCGCCATGGCCCCAACCTTTGGCCTGCCCGGTTTTGTGCCAGAGGGACATTGATGCCCCAAGAGGGTCACAGCAGAACCCCACAGCATGGGGCCGAGTTGTGGAGGGGGGGGGGGGGTGGAAACAGAGGCTGTGGTGTGGTGCTGCTAGGGGTTTGCAGCATCTGGCGCCTCCAGGGCCGGGGCCTACGTCCCGCCTCAGCCTGGAGGAGCAGGAGGCGGCCCCATCCGGGCTCCCAGCCAAAATCTGCCTCTCCCCCTGGTAACAGCCGCCTCCCTCCTCTGCCTGGCCTCGGTCCAGCCACCACACACATGCCCACTCCGAGTGGCTGCCCAGCCCCGCCCTCCAAGTCTTCCAGGACTAGGTGACAGCGGCTGGGGCCAGCCCTCTCCAGGCCTCAGTTTCCTCATCTGGCAGCAGGAAGAACTGGTCCTTTGCACGTGCAGGCCCTGCCTCTCCAGGGCCCTAGGACCACCCAGCAATGTGCTGTGGCTGCCCGTGCCCCCTCCGTTCCATCCCACACAGGGAGCTAGTGCACACGTCAGTGTCGCACCTGGGCCCCCAGAGGGTGGTTGCTCCCTCCCTCAGCCTCAGTTCCCCCATCAATAAAATGGGGGTGACACCTGTTCTCACGAGACTTCCCTCCCCCGCTTCGCAGAGGAGCCACAGGCAACTTTCAAACCTGTGCCCCCACCCTGCCACCATCACCCACCTCCTCTCCCCTTGTTCTCTCTCTTTTTTTCCTCTTTAGTGTTTTTGACGTAGCTGGGCCTTTCTCCAGCTTGAGGCACCACCTGGCCCATCACTCAGGGAGGCCCCGCAGGCCTGGGCTTGCCCTTGCTGGATGCCAGGGCGTCCCTGCCGAGGGCCGGAGCCGCATCGAATGGTGGCCATGCAGGCAGAGCACGCCTGAACACAAAGGGCCCGGTGGAGCGAGAAACGCGGGCCCAGGAAGGCCTCTGACACCCGCTGGGAAGGGGTTCAGCATTTTTAAAACCGGGAGAAATACTTTTTTTTTTTTTAAAGCAGGATGACTTAGAGAATGGAGAAAGGTCCTTGAAATGAGGTGTTCTGACCCGGACAGGGGAGACTGTCCTTTTATTGTCTTCAACCGCTTTGTTGTTCCCACTCAGGGAGAAATGACACCACGAACCGGTTTCTTACTCGAGGGAACTGAGGCTCAGAGAGGGCGGGTTCTGTACCCAAGGTCGCACAGTGAGCGACGGCAGCACCACCGTAGTGAATTCCCACAGGTGGCCTCCAGCAACAGTGTATTTTCTCACTGTTCCGGAGGCCACAAGTCCAAAATCAAGGTGTCGGCAGGGCCGTACACCCTCTGGAATGTCCAGGAACGGGTGGTTCTTTGTTTTTTCCAGCCTCCAGCACCTCCAGGTGTTCCTCGGCTTGTGGGCGCATCACCCCAATCTCTGCCTTTGTCTTCACCTGGCCTTCTCTTATAAAGACACCAGTCATTGGATTGAGAGCCCCAAATCTAACATCTCGTCTCAAAATTCTTACCTTAATTGTATCCGCGTACTAAGGTCGTGCAGGTGTCAGGATTAAGATGCGGACATTTCATTTTGGGAGACACTAATCAGCCCGCTCTACCTGGTCTCTGAAAGTGTGTAAACCGGTACTTTAACCCAGAAAATCGTTTGCCACCAACTCAACCCTCCCAACCGCTTCAGCCCGGCCTTTTGGCTTCCAAACGATGGCGGTTCAGATGCCAGGCTCCTGCCTAGACCCGACCCTACCGGGAGCCGCCCACGCGGAGGTTCAGGCAAAGAAGGCCTGGAGTCCTTCCAGGGACCCCACCGACACGCTGTCCCCTTCTGCCAGGCCTCACGCTCCCTGACCTGCCAGAGCAGTTCTCCCCACCTGATGTGGCTCCCCCGCTCCTGGTGAAGCTCGTGGAGGCCATTGAGCGGACAGGTGAGCCTCCGCCCGGCTGCAACCCATGTATGCTGCTTGCTTATCTCTGGTGATGGGCCACTCATCCTCTCACGGGGCCGCCAGACCCACTCTGCATGGAAAGAAGCTGAGCTTGGATGCTCTGGGCCTCCACGTGGAGGTGGGGCAGTAGTGACTCCTACCGGGTTGGATGGGAATGTGGTCACCGGACCTGCCGTTGCATGTGCTGTGCCCTCTGGCACCACCTGTCTCCCCTCCCCCTGCTCTTCCGATCTCTGGGAGGTTGAGTAGCCATCCCAGGCCCCACAAGGGGTACGGGGACGCATGTGAGAGCTGGTCTTGCCATCTGGGGTGGAGCTGACCCACCCCTTCCCCTACCCCTCCAGGGCTAGACAGCGAATCCCTCTACAGGCCTGAGCTGCCCGCCCCGCGCACAGGTGAGGGGAAGCTTGGATGGGCAGGGGTTGGGGGAGAGCTGGCCCTGGGCCTCCTTGGCCAACCCTGCCCCCCCTGCCCCCGCAGACTGGTCCCTGAGCGACGTGGAGCAGTGGGACGCCACAGCCCTGGCAGATGGCGTCAAGGGCTTCCTGCTGGCGCTGCCCGCCCCCCTCGTGACGCCCGAGGCTGCGGCCGAGGCCCGCCGGGCCCTGCGGGGTGAGCCTGGCGGGAAGCCCGGGTGGGGAGGGGGCCGGGGCGGACCGGCCCCGGCCCCGGCTCACCCTGCCCCGGCCGTGTGTCCGCAGAGGCCACGGGGCCCGTGGGGCCGGCGCTGGAGCCCCCGACGCTGCCACTGCACCGCGCGCTCACGCTGCGCTTCCTGCTCCAGCACCTGGGCCGGGTGGCCCGACGTGCCCCGGCTCCGGGCCCCGCCGTGCGAGCCCTGGGCGCCACCTTCGGGCCGCTGCTGCTGCGCGCGCCGCCCCCCTCGCCGCCGCCAGGGGGCGCGCCCGACGGGTGAGGCGCCAGAGGGGGCGGGGCTGAGCCGGAGCTAAAAGGGGCGGGCTTTCAGGGAGGAGGGGCGGGGAGCCTCCGCCCAGGGTGGGGTCTAGGCCGTGATAAAGGAGTGTGAACGGGGCCCCGGGGTTAAGAGGCCAGAGGTGTTGTGATGCCGGGACTAGTTAGGATAACCGGGGTGGGATCTGTGGTTCCGGGAAGACCCCAGCAGCCTTGAGACTTGAAGCGATGGGGCCTAGACCGCAGACGAGGCTCGTGGGTGGAGCTGTGCACCTTCGCTTCCGCTCCCCCTCCCACCCTAGGTGCTAGACTCCGGTGTGTTTGGTGTGTGAACATTTATCGAGTGCTTACTGCATACACGTAAACAGGCGGGGGGCCCCCACACCTGCCCGTCTTCCCTACACGTGCTTTCACGGTGTAGGTCTGCCGCCCGATGCGGGACCCTGTGTGCCTCAGACCCTACCTACCCCCTGCGCTCCCCTTCCCCCTAGGACTGAGCCCAGCCCTGACTTCCCGGCGTTGCTGGTGGAGAAGTTGCTTCAGGAACATCTGGAAGAGCAGGAGGTCGCACCCCCAGGTGACTCTCCCCTCCCCCCACCCCAATATTAGCTCTTACTGTTGGGAATCACGAATACTGACCTGGAGTCCTGCCCGCATCAGCAAGCTCTGTTGCAATAGGAGCCAGCCACGGTATACAGTTGGTGCTCAGTGTACATTTCTTTTCCTGTCCCCCAGCGCTGCCGCCCAAACCCCCCAAGGCCAAGCCAGCCCCCGCAGGCCTAGCCAATGGGGGGAGCCCGCCCTCCCTGCAGGATGCCGAGTGGTACTGGGGTGACATCTCCAGGTAGGGCCGTGGGACGGGGCCACGTGGCGGGCAGAGCCCGAAGGGCAGGGTCTCCCGGTGGGCGCCGCAATCCTGGGTGTCCCCGCAGGGAGGAAGTGAACGAGAAACTCCGGGACACACCCGACGGCACCTTTCTGGTCCGAGATGCATCCAGCAAGATCCAGGGGGAATACACACTGACCCTCAGGTGGGGGCCTGCCCCTTCAGGGGTGACTGGGTGTGAGAGGTGGGAGGGAGGACACCCAGGGCAGAAGGACAGGGGGTTGCCTGGAGAGTGGGGCACGTGCGGTGTCCGGACGGCTGGGGATCCCACGGGCTGCTGACACCCCTCTCGCCCGCCCCTAGGAAAGGCGGGAACAACAAGCTGATTAAGGTCTTCCATCGTGACGGGCACTATGGCTTCTCAGAGCCGCTCACCTTCTGCTCCGTTGTGGACCTCATCACCCACTACCGCCACGAGTCGCTGGCCCAGTACAATGCCAAACTGGACACACGGCTCCTCTACCCGGTGTCCAAGTACCAGCAGGTCTGCGGCCAGGGTGGGAGGACAGTGCCAGCCTCCGGCACAAGTGTCCCAGGCCGCTTCTCTGATCACCCCGGGTGTCCCTAGGACCAGATCGTCAAGGAGGACAGCGTGGAGGCGGTGGGCGCCCAGCTCAAAGTCTATCACCAGCAGTACCAGGACAAGAGCCGCGAGTACGACCAGCTCTACGAGGAGTACACACGCACCTCCCAGGTACCACAGGCCTGCACACGTGGGGAGACCCAGGCGTGGAGGGGGCGGCTGTGAGGCCGTAGGGACAGCCGTCTGCTTCCAGGTCACAGAGCAGTCGTCAGCACCCGGAACTGCCCTAAAGGCAGAAATCAGTGCATGTGTTTTCAAAAAAGGAAGGCACCAGCCAGCCTCCTGGGAGCAGCTGAGTCAGGACCTAGAAAATGCCTTGGTGGAGCCTCTGCATTTCTCGGGGCCTCACTTTCCCCATCTGGAACCGCGGGTCTTCCTTATTTCTCCGTAACCCCTCAACCTGGATGTTATTCCGAGTGATGATAACCTGACAAAGAGTTGATGGAGACAAAGGGTCAGGCGATCACGGGAAAGAGCAACATCTTTTAAAACAGGGAAGGGGGATGGGGCGCCTGGGTGGCTCGGTTGGTTAAGCATCTGACTGCGGCTCAGGTCAGGATCTTCTGTGAGTTTGAGCCCCGCGTCGGGCCCTGTGCCGACAGCTCGGAGCCTGGAGCCTGCTTTGGAGTCTGTGTCTCCCTCTCTCTCTGCTCCTCCCCCACTCGTGCTCTGTCTGTGTCTCTCTCAAAAATAAACATTAAAATTTTTTTTTAAACGGGGAAGGGGGAGGGAGGTTTTATCACTCAAAGACTGTTAATAATCTACTTCTGTAAGTTGAGACGCAGCTTATTCAGACTGGACATCCCATTTCAGGCAGAGAATATCTCGGTTCCCCCTGCCATCCCCGAGAAATTTCTTTCTTGTCCCCTTTTTACTGACGGGTCGTCTGAAGCTCTGAGCAGACAAGACGCCTGCCTGATGGGTGATGAACATTGTGATCTTGGGAGTGACTTAGGGTCCCTGAGTCTCAGTTTCCCCATTAATAGCTCTCACTTTGTAGGAAGCTCTCGGCAGGTTCTACAAGATGATATATTGAAAGTACTCCATGTAACATGTACCCTGAGAGGGAGCCCCATGCCCTGTGTGTAGCAACTAGATTTGTCATTTTTTCTAATTTTTTAAATTTATTTTGAGAGAGAGAGAGAGAGAGAGAGTGCACGTGAGCAGGGGAGGGACAGAGAGAATCCCAAGCAGGCTCTGTGCTGTCAGCATGGCACGCTGAAGGCACACTATCGTGCAGCTCTCAGACCTAAGCTTCCGGCAACTTAGGCGTGAGATCATGACCCGAGCCAGTACCCAGAGTTGGACGCTTAACCAACTGAGCCACCCAGGTGCCCCTAGATTTGTCTTTAATTCTCAGCAGTGCTAACAGATCCAGGTGTTTGTGGGGTACCCAGAAGAGAGGATCTAAAGGGAGAGTGGGTTTGGGGAGTGGGGTTCTGAAGGCTGAATAGGAGTCCGTTCAGTACAGGAGGAGCTAGAGGAATGACGCACCTGACGGAGGGAACAGCGTGAGCAAAGTCTCCATATCAGAGTGGGGAATCTGCCTTCACCCCTCATGAGGGACTTGAAAGGAATCCCAGCAGGTGCTAAGAGTCCCCACCCCCACCCCCCCCCCCCGCCATGTCAGGAGTTGCAGATGAAGCGCACAGCAATCGAGGCCTTCAACGAGACCATCAAGATCTTTGAAGAGCAGGGCCAGACACAAGAGAAGTGTAGCAAGGAGTATTTGGAGCGCTTCCGGCGTGAGGGCAACGAGAAAGAGATGCAGAGGTGAGTCGGCTCCTCTGCCCTGCCCTACCCCCGCCCTACCCTGACCTGGCACAGGGCGCTTGGGGAAAGAAAGGAAACAGAGGGGACACCCCGAGTTCCAGGGGGAGGGAGGGTCGTTTGAAATGGGCTCTGAAGGATGAATAGGAGTTCGCGGGAAAGAAATCAGGGACGCGGCAGTGCAAAGGCGTAGAGGCTGGGGCGCCGTCTGAGGCCTCAGAGCCGCCCCTCCCACAGGATCCTGCTGAACTCAGAGCGGCTCAAGTCTCGCATCGCCGAGATCCACGAGAGCCGCACGAAGCTGGAGCAGGAGCTGCGGGCACAGGCCTCCGACAACCGGGAGATCGACAAGCGCATGAACAGCCTCAAGCCAGACCTCATGCAGCTCCGCAAGATCCGAGACCAGTACCTCGTGTGAGTGCCTGGCTCTGTGCTCGGCTGCAGAGTCCCTCGTGAGTTCAGGCACATCTGGCGGGGTGATCTCTGCCGGGGCCTCACTCTCGTTGCCTCCACCAAGCGGCCCCGCCTTGCCCCTGAGACCCCTCGTCTGTCCCCGAGCCCCCCCCTAGCCCCCCCCCGCCCCCCCCACCCCGGGAAGGGCTACCTAGGTACGGGTCGGCCTCAGCCTCATAGTGGTCTGCGAAATGGGAACACTGTTCCCACGGAGCTTGGTCACTGGGAGCCTCCAGCAGAAGCCAGTCTGTGGATGCCAACCGCGCGGCCTAGCGCACGGGAGGGTCGCAGCAGCCCCAGCCCGAGCTGAAATCGTGCCCCTGCCCAGCCCCCCCCCCCCCCCCCCCCGAGCCGCCGACGGCTTCCTCAAGGGCTTCTCTCTCCCACCTCCGCCTGAGATGCGTACGTGTACCTGCCATGTGCCAGGCACTGTGCTGAGTACCGTGTGCGCGTTAGCTCATTCTGTTCTCTCAAAGTTCTTTGTAAAGTTAGCCCTTAACAGCTGAGGGAAACTGAGGTATGGAACAGAGCCCCCCCCCCCCCCCCCCCCCCCCCGTGTGAAGGCACACTGCCGTGCAGCCCTCAGGCCTAAATTTCTGGTAGCGATAAGACCTTGCTGGGGTGGCCCATTCTAGGGGTCGGATAAGTGTTAAAGGAAACATAGTAAGTGGGGGGCTTCCCTGGAAGGTCCCCGGGGCCAAGCTGTCCTTGACCAAGCCAAGGCTGACCCCTTGTGGCAACCGGCGGTATTGCACCCAGAACCTGCACTCCTGTAGGCGGGTCTTTGCCTCCGCCGGGCTGCCCTGACCCACTGTGGGCTAGCCTGCCTGTGCTGCTCTGTTCCCCTCCCGGCAGGGTGGAATGAGCCTACCTTTCCTCTTCCTCCAGGTGGCTTACCCAGAAAGGTGCCCGGCAGAAGAAAATCAACGAGTGGTTGGGGATCAAAAATGAGACCGAGGAGTAAGTGGACACCCGATGGGGGCCCGGGAAGGCTTCCCGGAGGAGGGGGCCGTTTTCGGTGGGTTTTGCAGGACAAGTAGGAGTTCACCAGGGCAGGTGAGTCGTCCAGGCGGCAGGAGAGCCTCAGAGGCTTGTGGGTGAGTGACCGGGGTCCCTCCCTGCTTCCCCCACAGCCAGTATGCGCTGATGGAAGACGAGGATGACCTCCCCCACCACGAGGAACGCACGTGGTACGTGGGCAAGATCAACCGCACGCAGGCTGAGGAAATGCTGAGTGGCAAGCGGGATGGCACCTTCCTCATCCGCGAGAGCAGCCAGCGGGGCTGCTATGCCTGCTCTGTGGTGTGAGTGCCGGGCGGGGGGGGGGGTGCCGGGAGTGAGCGCAGGGGTGGGGGATGTGCGCGTTCCTCCTGAGAGCTCTCGCTGAGCACCTACTGTGTGCTAGACCTTGGGAAGACGGCCAGGAAGAAGCTCCCCGCCGCACCCCCCCACAATGGCTGCCACAGGCAAGGGAGGAAGCTAAGGCAGGAGGCGGTGGCATCCGGACCAGGGTGGGTGGGGTCCAGGACGTGGGTCTTGCGCCAGGTCACCTGGTGGGAGTAGCGGGAACGGGGAGAGCCCGGGAGGAGCGCACCTGAGCGCCCCCTTCGCCTGCGCCTGCAGGGTGGACGGCGACACCAAGCACTGTGTCATCTACCGCACGGCCACCGGCTTCGGCTTCGCGGAGCCCTACAACCTGTACGGGTCGCTGAAGGAGCTGGTGCTGCATTACCAGCACGCCTCGCTGGTGCAGCACAACGACGCGCTCACCGTCACGCTCGCCCACCCCGTGCGGGCCCCCGGGCCCGGGCCCCCGCCGGCCACCCGCTGACCACCGAGCACCGGCCCGGAGCGGTCACCCCCGGGGCCCGGAGGCTGGGGGGGGCAGTCCCATCCTTCTGCCTCTGTCCCTTCTTCCGGGTTTTCTGTCTGTCTGTCTCCGTTAGGAGCCTCTTCCTGTCTCTCTTTCCATCTCTCTTTCTGAGCCTCCCTCCGTCTCTCCCTGTCACCCTGTCTCTTTCCCTCCCCACCTGTCAGTCCTTCTCTCTGTCCCTCTGTGTCTCCAGGTTGGGGGTCCTACCTCCCCAACCCCATACCCGCCTCCTCCATGGGCACTGCCCTCCCCACGGCTCTGGCCACCCCTAATCCTGTGCGCCCTGCCCACCAGAGCCCCCCCACCCCCGGGGTCCCCGAAGCCCCACCTGGCTGCACCTGCCATGTTTACAGAGGCCCCTGGGCTGTGCGGCCCCAGCCTGGGTGCCCCGATTTTTAAGCCATAGACCTGGGGTCACGGCAGGAAGGAACTTTACTTGGCCACTTCCAAGAACTTTGGCTGGGACATTCTGGGCCGGGCGGGACCCGCCCCCAGACCCAACTTCCCCTCCAAACCCTGAAGTGAAACCACCACTTGGTTATCCCCCCCACAGGGGCCACCGGCCAAGAAGCAATGCCCCAAAATGAAAAGAGTTAAAAATAAACTCACAAGCCCGCCCCACCCGGCACCAGGCCTCCCAGAAATAGAGGCCCCCGGCACCGCTTGGGCGGCTGAGACGCATCACTGCCCACGGCACCTCTACTCAGTGTAGGTTCAAGGCTTCTCCTCGATCATGTTGGGTTCTGATTTGATTTTCTCTTGACTGTAAAGCCCCTTTTTTCTCTCCTCTTTTGGGATGAGAGCCCTGGTTTTCTACACTACCCGTGGACCGCCCCCCCCCCCCCCCACCTCCTGCCTGCCCAGCTAGGCTGGCAGGCAGGTTTTGTATAGTACGTTGATACTGATATGGATATAAAACATCGAACGTGTGGATGCTTCTGTTGTTGGTGACGGGACTTCTCTATGGCTCCCGTGTGCTGGGGACCCTGGCATTCACAGGGTCACACAGACCCGGCAGCCAGTGAAGGCTGACAGTCCTCCCTCCCTCCCCGCCACCCGGTTTAGCTGCTTGTGACCAGAGAAGTTGAGAGACCTGCCCAAGGTCACAGGGCAGAGAGGCTCAAACCCTGAGCTCTGCCCTGCGCCACAGCCTCCTCAAGGCACCCCAGACTCCAGCCTGGCTTCTCACCAGCATCCAGGCTGTCCCCCAGGTTTGAGTCCCAGCCCACGGCCACCAGCCAGGCCCTCAGGAAAGCCGCCTCCCCTCTGATGGGCAGCTTCGTCATTGCCAGGTGGGGTCGATAGCACAACCCTCTCATCACACGCAGAAGCCCCCCCCCCCACCATGTCCTTAATGCCTTCAGTGCCAGCCCCTCCCTGCTGACTCTCCTCTGACCCCCTCCACACCCACCCCTGACTTTCAGGCCTCCAGGTCCCAGAGGACATTGACCTGGGGCCTCATGGTGTCTTTGACCTTGACCAGTCGCCATCCTCCCCTCCCCAAGGTCCCGGTCTCTCAGCCCTCCCCTCTCCTCCCCCCTCCCCCAACGGAGAGTAAGCTTTCTGCCCTCTCCCCTCCGGGTGCGGCACCTGTCAGGGCCCAGCATGCCTGCAGCAGCCCAGGATAAATGAACAAAGCTGCCCTCTGAACTGTTTCTCACTGGGCTCCCAGGGGCAGGACCTGCCTCCCTTGCCTCCCTTGGCCTGAGCACCCGGGCTCTCCCCAGGACCGCCCCTGCTGTGCCCTGTGAGTGATTCCAGCCCAGACGCTGTCTCCCCTGTGGTCTTCACCCACTGCGTGGGGGAACACGGGATAAAGGTCACCTTCTAGGTCCCATGACACCAGCAGGCTGAGCCTGGAGACAAGAGATAACAGCCCACATGGCCTCCAGCAGGTGCCTGCACTCAGCCACCTGCTATGTTTCCTTGGGACAGTCCCCCCCCCCCCTTTCTGATCCTCTCCCCAGAGGATCTGACCCTCAGATTCCTCTCACCAAGGAGAATCGATAGTTGCTACTCCCACCCCCAAGAGCAAGTCTCTTAAGGCTTGGATAAGCAAAGGAATGGGGTTACCTCTGGGAATTCATCCAATCGGGCTGGGGCCTAGTAACCACTGGAAAACTTGTAGCAATTTAGGATTATTTCTTCTGCCCTGCCCTGCCATGGAGAAGTGCACACAAAGTCTACAAAGTTGTAGGGCTTCCTCTTCCAGAGACATCACAGAAAAGGGTTTTGCAAAGGGTTCAAAGAGAATTGGCAGGACCATCCAGCCGTGGGGACTTTAGGGAACCCCCTCGCCCCCGCCCAAAGCTGCTGCCATGGACACCAGGCTGGGAGGCTGGGGCTTCTCCCAGACCGGAAGGAGGCAGAGCTGGGGAGCTGGGGACTTGGCTGTGTGATCTGGGCCAGGTTTGGGCATTTCCTCCTGTGGGATCAGGTCCTGTGTCATGCCTGGTATTTGAGGCCCTGCAAGGTCTGAACATCTGGGTTATTCCCTCATCACCCCCAGCCTCCACCTCAGGCTAGTCTCTGCCTGCACCTCGGTCTTGTGTCAACACCTTTCCAGCTGGGCCACCCCACCCCTAGCCTGGGGCAACCCTCCCTCTGCCTCTGAGCCCACCACGTGGCTTTCTTCCCCAGACTTCACTCTTCTCCCCATGTTCCAGAAGGGGAAGCTGAGGGTCCATCGCTTGAGATGTCCAGTAGAGTCTGGAGACAAACCCGGTTTGGGTCCCCCACGGTCAACCCCCCTCCCTCCCATGGGAGCTCCCTGCGGGCCTGGATGCTCACGCGCCCCCCCCCCCCCCCACCCCCAAGCTTTGGATGGAGGAGAGAAGGAACTCCAGCTTTCCTCTTGCCCCCCCACCCCCACCCCAGCCAGGGCTGGGAGGACCTAGAGAAGTGAGGGGCCTTCCCCCCACTGGCTTCTGCTTTCTGGCCCAGCTGTGGCCAAGCCTGAGTCAGCCCCGCGGGACCACGCTTGGTGGCACTGAGGCGTCAGGGCTGGGGAGCCTGAGAGGAGGAGGGGGCGCGAGGGGCAGGACCGGGGCTGGGGAGCCTGAGAGGAGGAGGGGGGGCGAGGGGCAGGTCCCATGGTCGAGAGTGAGGGGCTCCCCGCGCAAGGCTGGGGTGCGGGGACGGGCTGTGCAGCCCCTCCCTGCTCCCCCATAAGAGAGCAGGGTAGGGAGACGGGGCTCCCAGGCTAGGAACGGGGGCCTGGGTCACCCTGGCCAACGCCAGAGCTGTCTGTGGGCCCATGGAGACCCTTCTTTCTCTCTCTCCCTCTCTCTCCCTCTCTCTGTGTCTATCTCTGAAGCCTCCACCTAATCTCTGCTCCCCGAGTTCTTGCCCCAGCCTCACGTGACTGGGCGACCCTGGGGGCTGGGAGGGGTCGAGAGAGATGGAAAGGCGGCCCCACGGCCTCCTCGGGATGGCGGGCCCAGCACCTGGCGGGAGTGAGGGTGGGGGACAGGCTGGACAGGGACCCAGAGAGGTCAATAGGTACCTAGAGACGCCAGCCCCAGCCCCCAGGGGCGTGGGCATCGGGAGGCGGGTCCGGCTGGGGGCTGGGCCACCGCGGGGTTAAAGGCTGCTCCCTCCCCGGGCCGCTGCTCCCGCCTCCGCACGCTGGCCCGGCTGTGATGGCCTCGTCGCCACCCCTGCCGTTCCTGCCGCCGCCGCCGCTGCTGCTGCTGTTGCTGCTGGGGGTCCCCGCGGTGGCGCGGGCGTCCTCGCTGGACAGACTCCCCGAGGGGGCGGCCGCCTGCCGGGTAGGGATGGCGACGCGGCGGGTGGGCCGGCGGGGACCGACGCCCAGGCAGGGGGCGACGCGGGACAGGCGGCTCCTCCCCTCTCCCCGGACTTTGCCGGGAAAGCCTAGGGTCCCGGGGACGCTGTCCCGGCGGGTACCGAACCCCACCCGCGGGCACCGTGGCCGCGCTCGGATTCGTTTCACTTTCCCATCTCGCGTCCGAGACTCTCCGGCAGTCCTCCACCCACCCCCGCCCGCCCAGCCCGGGGGTGCATTGAGCACCTACTGTGTACGTCTGGGGCGGGAAAGGAGTCTCCTCCTGTATGCCAGGGGAAGCCCAGATAAGTCTGCCCGTGGCACCGACCCTGCAGGTGCTGCTTACTGGGTGCATTCCAGCCAGGGAAGAAAGAGCTCGCGTGCTTCTGGGGCCGAGCAAGCAGTTGTCCCGGAGGCTGAGCGACTTGCTCACTGCTGCACAGACGCTGGCTGCTGCCATCCGTCAGCCGAAACCGGAAATCAGCACATATTAGGCGCCGCCTCTGCAGTGGGGTTTGGGAGGGGTTCACCTGGGCCCCTTAAGAGGAAGAATAAATAAGGAGTCAGCGCAAGGGTAGGGCCCTGCTCAGCTCGGGGGGCCAAGGCTCTGGGGGATGAGGTGGCAACAAATGAGCATGAATTAGTCTCCCGTGGTATGCACCTCTGAGAAGGCAGGATTGAGGGCAGTGACCAGAAATGGGCATGCCTCGGGTCCTTACTGCATACAGTTCCCCTGGGCCAGGGGTTTCACCTCAACTGAAGGAAAGCAAGAGCTGTGCATAAATTAAGTGCCTACTGTTTGCAAGTCTTTGTTTTGCAGAAAAACTAGGAAGACTTAGGGATGCAATAAAGCCTTAGGGTCAGGATTCCACCTGGCAACGTCCGAAAGGAGGGCAAAATGGAGCACCTACTGTTTGCAGCTACCTTTCTGCAAGAGAACCAAGCGGGGCTGTACTCCCTTCACACCCCTTCCTCCCACACAGGCTGGGGACCTGTGCCCACAGGGGCCCCTCGGGAAGTCACAATCCCCGCCTGTCAACGTGAGCCTCTACTACGAGGCACTGTGCCCCGGCTGTCGGTCCTTCCTGATCCGAGAACTCTTCCCGACCTGGCTGATGGTCCTGGAGATCCTCAACGTCACGCTGGTGCCCTATGGAAATGCCCAGGTACGTGGGCACTGGGGACACGGAGGCGCCAGGGGAGGGGGCAGCCGGCGGGCCAGCCAGCACTCACCTAGCTGCCTTGCAGGAGCAAAATGTCAGCGGCAGGTGGGAGTTCACATGCCAGCACGGTGAGCAGGAATGCAAGCTTAACAAGGTGGAGGTGAGCAGCTCCCAGAATTCCCGAGCGGTGGGGGCAAGAGGCTGGGGACGTTGCCCGTTGTCGGGAAGGCCGAAGCAAGGCTCAGAAGGGACTGGAACCGGCCCCATCCTCTGCCTGCGTGCCTCCACTGAGACATATCCTCGTTCACCCCTTTATTAGTGAACACCCGCGATTACTCCCAGAGTGGTGTAGGTAGGGGTGCCCTGGGCCCACTGCATGCCCTTGCCTGTCTACTCCCTATCCCACAGGCCTGCCTGTGGGACCAGCTAGAGAGGAATATGGCCTTCCTGACCATTGTCTGCTTGGAGGAAATGGATGACATGGAGAAAAACCTGAAGCCGGTGAGCCACACCCCTCCCCTTGGCCCGGGTTGGGAGGCCCTGGGCTTCCCTGTACCCAGACGGACCCAGGCTCAAGTCTTGGCCCGACCACCACTCTCTCTGTAGCCCCAGGAAAGTGACCTTCCCTCGGGAAGCCTCACATCTCTGAATCAAGGGAACAAAGATCTTTTGGAGGCAGGGGTAGATCAAGGAGGGCTCCCTGGAGGAGCTGCCTCTGAACTGGGCTTGGATGAACAGAAACGTACAGGCATACGGATGATGATCCTCATCTGGGGTATGAGGATGACAGGACAGGCCCGCCTACTTCTCGGGAGGGTTACGAAAAACAATTCCCAACGGAGTAACTCATGAATGCCAATCGTTTATTCACTCATCAAACATCTGGACCACCTAAGAGGCCTCACCCCGGGATGCCCCGCAGCCCTGCAGAGTCATAGCGGGGCCAGAAGAGTGAGGAGGAGGGAGCACTCAGAAGATTCTGGAGAAGGAAGCGGAGGGGTGTCCTGGTGGAGGGAACAGCACATAGGAAAGCTCCGAGGAAAGTGAGACGCTAGAGGGGCCAGTCTAGGGGCTGCAGGTCTGGTCTCATGAAAGGCAGAGCAGTCAGACTCTCGCCTTGGGGCCTCCCCTCAGGCAAATATTAAGCACCTGCTGTTTATGGGTCTTACTGCATTGCTGTGGACCCAAACGTCTCCTGTTGCCAGTGAGGAAACAGAAGCTTGGCTCGGGGTGGGGGGACTGGAGGAGGCACCGTTGGGGAGATAACACAGAGGAAGCTGAGGCAATGCTCCAGCTCACCAGCAACCCTTCTCCACCCTCAGTGCCTGCAGATCTATGCTCCGGACGTGTCCCCGGACACCATCATGGAGTGTGCAATGGGGGACCGCGGCATGCAACTCCTGCACATTAACGCCCAGCTTACAGATGCCCTGCAGCCGCGCCACGAGTATGTGCCCTGGGTCGTCGTCAATGGGGTAAGAGCTCTCGGAACCCCGCGTGTGGCCCCGGGGCAGGGAGCAGGATGATGGATGTGCCCACTGGTCTGGGAGGCAGGGGCCAGACTCAGGAGCCATTTGCAGCCCCTTCCGGGCCGGACTCAGGTTAGTCGGGCCAAGTGGAGCCGGGGAGAGTGTACGACTTCCTGTCGTGTTTTGTGCAGAAGCCCTTGAAAGACCTGAGTCAGCTCCTAAGCCTCGTCTGCCACCTGTACCAGGTAAGCTGGAAGGGGAACAGAGGGGCCGCTGGGGGCGGGTAGGGACTCGTTCCGGGACCGCCAGCTCACGGCTGTCCCCTCCAGGGTGAGAAGCCAGATGTCTGCCAACCCGTGGCCAGCTCCCACAGGGAACTCTGCTTCAAGTGACCGCTGGTGCCCTCGAAGGGAGCTGATGGAGGAAGAGCCAGAGCACTGCCCCCGTTTTTTCCGATCCCTGACTCTCAGCGGCTGCTACTCACCGTCCGGATAATTTCTACACATTCCACGAAGCCCAGACTCAGAATCCTGCCCCAACATCAAGACCCTTGCCCCACTGGTGACGGTGCTACCTTGAAACTAGTTGAATAAACACTTCTGGATGTTGTGATTCATTTGATAAGTGCGCAGATCTCTCTCTTCCGGCCAACGCCATGCCGAGACCCCTGAGAAGTCTCCTTTCTAGGGAATGCAGAGCCGGACAGACGTTCCTGGTCCCCCAGGGAGCAGAGATGGGCCAGAGGGAGGCACCAGGGCAGGAGGACCCCAGAGAGAGAGTGAAGGCTCTGCGTAGGAATAGGGGCACTGGGGCTCGGGTTCTGAAGGGTGAGTAGGAGTTCATTGGGCAGAGGAGGTATTCATTAATTCAACCCACAACACTAACTGTTCCCTTTTGCTGACCCCGCACTAATAGGAGTTGAGCCAGAAGGTGGAGCAGGGATCTTGTCTAGGGAGCTTCGAAGAATGCGTTCACTAGTGGCAGGGGGGTGGATCCCTGCATTGCAGGCAAGAGGAACAGAGTGCAAAGACCAAGCCAGCAGCAAAATCTGGAGCTGTGGGCGCCTGGGTGGCTCAGTCGGTTAAGCATCTGACTTTGGCTCAGGTCATGATCTCACGGTTGGGGGGTTCGAGTCCCGCATCAGGTTAGCTTGAGCCCCACTTCGGGTGAGTCCCGCTTCTCTCTGTCTCCCTCTCTCTCTGCCCCTCTCTGTCCCTTGCTCACTTGCGCCCTCTCTCAAAAAAAGAAAAGAAAAAAAAAAAAAAATCTGGAGCTATAATGCCAAGTTGAGGCCAGGCTGAGAACACCAGGACATATTATAGGATACCTTAAAAGTGTTTTGGTTTTGGTTTTTGAGAGAGAGAGAGACCCGGGTGGAGAGGAGCAGAAGAAGAGGGAGAGAGAACCTGAAGCAGACTCCCCACTCAGCGTGGAGCCCGATGCAGGGCTCGATCTCACAACCGTGAGATCATGACCTGAGCCCAAACCAAGAGCTGGACGCTTAACCAACTGAGCCACCCAGGCGCCCCAAGATACTTTTCAAAACAAAACAAAACAAAAAAAAGGATTCTTAGACTGATACAAAATGATTACATGTTAAAAATTTTATTTCATTCATGGTTAATGAAGAAACCTGGTTAGATGTTCAAAGAAGCATTCAAAGAACAGGGAGGTTTATAAATGAGAAATCTTGAAATGATTGTGCAAATGGAAGTAAAAATGACTTTCACTTTCTCATAAAGTGGCGGGAGGGGGTAACACGTTTTTTTTACTCCCAGTTTTTTTTGTTTTACTTTTATTTATTATTTATTTAAAATCAATTTAGGGGCGCCTGGGTGGCTTGGTCGGTTAAGCGTCCGACTTCGGCTCAGGTCATGATCTCACGGTCTGTGAGTTCGAGCCCTGCGTCGGGCTCTGTGCTGACAGCTCAGAGCCTGGAGCCTGTTTCAGATTCTGTGTCTCCCTCTCTCTCTGCCCCTCCCCTGTTCATGCTCTGTCTCTCTCTGTCTCAAAAATAAAAAAATAAACGTTAAAAAACAATTTTAAAAATAAAAAAATAAAATCAATTTAATGAACATACAGTGTAGTATTCGTTTCAGGAGTAAAACCTAGTAATTCATCACTTAAGTTTTTGGGTTTTTTTTAATAGATTTTATTTAACCTGAGGTTTTATTTAACCTGATATGGATCTGATACATTATCATTTCAACGTGTAAGGGATATGAGCAATCTTACTGAGACCTTCTTTGTTCTTTTTTTTTTTCATACTAAGTCCCTTTTTTGTTTCAGTTTATTTATTTTGTTTTGTTTTTAAATGTTTATTTAGTGGGGCGCCTGGGTGGCTCGGTTAAGCGTTTGACCTCCGCTCAGGTCACGATCTCCTGGTTTGTGGGTTTGAGCCCCGCGTGGGGCTCTGTGCTGACAGCTCAGAGCCCGGAGCCTGCTTCAGATTCTGTGTCTCCCTCTCTCTCTGCCCCTCCCTCGCTCACGCTCTGTCTCGGCCTCAAAAATAAACGTTAAAAATTTTTTTTTAATTTTTTAAATAAAAAATGAAAATAAATGTTTATTTAGTTTTTAGAGAGAGGTGCATGAGCAGGGGAGGGGCAGAGAGAGAGGGGGACAGAAGATCCGAAGCAGGCTCTGTGCTGACAGCAGCAAACCCCATGAGGGGCTCGAATTCACCAACTGTGAGATCGTGACCTGAGCCAAAGTCGGCCACTTAACTGACTGAGTCACCCAGCCACCCCAGTTTTTATGTATTTTGAGAGAGAGAGTGCGTGAGAGAGTAGGGAAGGGACAGAGAGAGGGGGAGAGAGAGAATCCCAAGCAGGGATCGGTCTCTCTCTCCTTCAAAAATAAATACACATTTAAAAAAAAAAAAAAAACTGAGAAAGCAAAAAAAAAAATCCAGTTTGCATAGGTTGAAGCTCATTGTTAAAACCCTTCTAATAAATCCATTTGATTTTGACAACTTGACTGCACAAGATAAAATTCTCTCCCTCTCTTTCTCCCTCTCCAACTTTCTATATCTACTTAGGTTTTCGTTCTTTGTTTTCCTCGTTCGTATTTTTTTGGTAAAGATTTTATTTTTCAGTAATCTCTACACCCAATGTGGGGCTCGAACTCACCACCCTGAGATCAAGAGTCCCATGTTCTACCAACTGAGCCAGCAAGGAGCCCCCCTCTTTCTTATTTAAAAAAATTTTTTTTAATTTTTTTTTTAACATTTATTCATTTTTTGAGAGACAGAGCATGGGGGCGGGGGGTGTGGCACAGAGACAGAGGGAGACACAGAATCGGAAGCAGGATCCAGCCTCTGAGCTGTCAGCACAGAGCCCGACGCGGGACTGGAACCCACAAACCGTGAGATCGTGACCTGAGCCAAAGTCAGAGGCTTAACCGACTGAGCCACCCAGGCGCCCTGAAACAATCTTTAAATACCTTTAACTAGGACAAAATTACTCTCCTTTACCCTTCACACCTCGTACATTTCCTACCAAAACACATCCTTTTTTTTTTTTTTTTTAATTTTTTTTTTTTAACATTTATTTATTTTTGAGACAGAGAGAGACAGAGCATGAACAGGGGAGGGGCAGAGAGAGAGGGAGACACAGAATCTGAAACAGGCTCCAAGCTCTGAGCTGTCAGCACAGAGCCCGACCCGACGCGGGGCTCGAACTCACGGACCGCGAGATCACGACCCGAGCCGAAGTCGGCGGCTTAACCGACTGAGCCACCCAGGCGCCCCGTTACCAAAACACATCCTATTTTCCTTGCATTCTTTATATAGGGTTGTTTTTTTTTTCTATACTCTGATTAATAATAGTTTTGTTTTCTTATACCAATTATAATATACCACTAATTCCCAGTGAAAACCAGGAAGCCAGCAATTGTAAACTGGAGAACAGGTCAACATTCTGCCCTAGATCAGCAAATCTGTAAATCCACCATTTCATAATTTCTAGAGGCGTATGCTTTCTTACAGTACAATATTTCAATGGGACAAAGGTCATGTTCACAAACTGGCCCAAATATCTTTAGACCCTCTGTAAAAATTCAGGAGCCAAAGGGGACTATCTTCAATAAGTTTAGTAAGTAACATTTCACTATTTTATCTTATCTGGAAAGGATCTAGATATTCCATGAACATCCACCATCTAACTTAGCAAAACTTCAAGGTTCCAAGTTTCCCAAAAGATCTGGCAAACTATTTTTGAGCAAACTTTTCATAAGACGTAATTAGGTCCAAAACACTCACTCATAAACTTTTATCCCACTTACATGTTTTTAACTTACTCGTTTTTTAAAAATTATGCTTAGGGGCGCCTGGGTGGCGCAGTCGGTTAAGCGTCCGACTTCAGCCAGGTCACGATCTCGCGGTCTGTGAGTTCGAGCCCCGCGTCAGGCTCTGGGCTGATGGCTCGGAGCCTGGAGCCTGTTTCCGATTCTGTGTCTCCCTCTCTCTCTGCCCCTCCCCTGTTCATGCTCTGTCTCTCTCTGTCCCAAAAATAAATAAAAAACATTGAAAAAAAAATTAAAAAAAAAAAAATTATGCTTAGATCACTTGTGAACATATGAGTCATGAAACATCTAGCCACATCCTAAGTTATCTTTCTTGTTGACGAATCAGGTAAGTACCAAAAATCACAGGGGCACCTGGGTGGCTCGGTCACTTGAGCCACCGACTTCGTCTCAGGTCATGATCTCGCGGTCTGTGAGTTCGAGCTGTGCATTGGGCTCTGTGCTGCCAGCTCAGAGCCTGGAGCTGCTTCAGATTCTGTGTCTCCCCATCTCTCTGCCCCTGCCCTGCTCATGCTCTGTCTCTTTCTCTCTCAAAAATAAATAAACGTTAAAAAATTTTTTTTTTAATCACAGACACAGGACACCTGGGTAGCTCAGTCCGTGGAGCGTGCAACTCTGATCCACTATGAGCATGGAGCCTGCTTAAAATTCTCTCTCCCTCTCCCTCTCTCTCTCTCTCTCTCCCCCGTCCCCATCCCTCCCCACTTGCACTCTCTGAAAAAAAAAAAAAAAAAAAAATCACAGACTCAAAGAACCTACAAAGTTAAACATCTGACTCTCTTCCTTTTTTATTCAGTATCATGCTTGATATAAGCAAACCATTCACTTTCATCATATGTTTTGTTCTTAGGGTTGAATTTATCATTTTATAATCTTAAACGCAGAGATAATGACCTCGTTTGACTAATCTTAACTTATGTAAGCATTTTTTTAAAAGATCAGTTAAAGGGCATCTGGGTGGCTCAGTTGCTGAAGCATCCGACTTCTGCTCAGGTCGGGATTTCACGGTTCGTGAGTTCGAGACCCGCTCCAGGCTCCTCACTCACTCTCCCTCTCTCTCTCTCTGCCCCTCACTCACTCACGTTCTCTCTCTAAAATAAATAAGATAGGGGCGCCTGGGTGGCTTAGTCGGTTAAGCGTCCGACTTCGGCTCGGGTCACGATCTCTCAGTCCGTGAGTTCGAGCCCCCGCGTTGGGCTCTGGGCTGATGGCTCAGAGCCTGGAGCCTGCTTCCGATTCTGTGTCTCCCTCTTTCTCTGCCCCTCCCCCGTTCATGCTCTGTCTCTGTCTCAAAAATAAATAAACGCTAAAAAAAATTTTTTTTAATAAATAAAAAATAAAATAAATAAGATAAATAAATAAAACAAAATAAAAAGCCAATTAAATAGAGCTCTTTGACAATTTTTAGCAATAGTTCTGGAGGTAGAAAAATGCCACATAAACATAGAGACAGATACAATCAGAGGTCTTATAGCTCCTATTTTTAAATTTTAGCCATGACACAGGTACAGGAATAACAAAACTCACATGTATGAAAAAAAATAGTTCAGGGGATGCCCAGCTGGCTGAGTCAGTGGAGCGTGTGACTCTTGATCTTGGGGTTGTGAGTTCAGACCCCACACAGGCATCGAGCTTACTTTAAAAAAAAAAAAAAAAGTTAAAAAATAGATTTAAAAATAAAATTATTTTAATAGTTGACTCCAAACTATGTTTCTGGCAGATGGAACGAGTTACTAATATTTGCAAAGAAGATTTTTAAGACATTTCACATGCTGGTTTGTTCCCAAGTGGCCCTCTGAGTATATATTTCCATTTTAGCTTAGGAGAGAAGGCTTTGAAAATAGTTCCTAACAGCCTCAGAATATCAGCCTCCTTAGGCCAATTTCTGTCCATAGAGTTCCTTTAAGAATAATAATAATGTTGGGGCGCCTGGGTGGCTCGGTCGGTTAAGCGTCCGACTTCGGCTCAGGTCATGATCTCGCGGTCCGTGAGTTCGAGCCCCGCGTCGGGCTCTGTGCTGACAGCTCAGAGCCTGGAGCCTGTTTCAGATTCTGTGTCTCCCTCTCTCTGTGACCCTCCCCCATTCATGCTCTGTCTCTCTCTGTCTCAAAAATAAATAAACGTTAAAAAAAAAATTAAAAAAAAAAAGAATAATAATGAAAAAAAAAGTCCTTTTAAATATCTTATCAGGCTTCAGCTCAGACAAACAGTAAATTTTTCTGGTGCTATTGAAATCTTATTATTATTTTTTTAAACAGAAGCATACCTGTTCCAAGTGATTCAAAACCCAAACCCGGAGGCGCCTGGGTGGTTCAGTCGGTTAAGCGTCCGACTTCAGCTCAGGTCATGATCTCTCAGCTCGTGGGTTTGAGCCCTGTGTCGGGCTCTGTGCTGACAGCTCAGAGCCTGGAGCCTGCCTCGTATTCTGTGTGTGTATGTCTCTCTCTCTGCCCCTCCTCCGTTCGCTGTCTCTCAAAAAATGAATAAACGTAGGGGCACCTGGGTGGCTCAGTCGGTTAAGCGTCCGACTTCGGCTCAGGTCATGATCTCACGGTCCGTGAGTTGGAGCCCCGCGTCGGGCTCTGTGCTGACAGCTCAGAGCCTGGAGCCTGTTTCAGATTCTGTGTCTCCCTCTCTCTGACCCTTCCCTGTTCATGCTCTGTCTCTCTCTGTCTCAAAAATAAATAAACGTTAAAAAAAAAAATGAATAAATGTCAAAAAAAAAAAAAAAAAAACCCAAACCAAAGCCTTTTATGACCTAACCAGGGACATAAGAGGTGTCCCCAAGGAGGGCACAAAAGTGCATTCTTCCCAAGATCCAGAGCCACTCTCAAAGACAGCCAACAGGACAGACATTCTCCAGAGAGCTGGCAACGACCCTAACCACAAATGGGGTGCGACCCACGTTTCTGGCTGGCCCTTGACATGTTCTCAGGGCTCCTAACCTGATGGTTGGTCCCCTGCAGCACACAGACCTGACAACAGGCAGGCAGAGAATCAAGCCAAGCTTTCAGCTCACAAAAGGGGACAAACAGGAAAACAACAGCTGGGAGGGAGGGATTAACAAGCGGGTACCCAAAACCAGAACATTTTTGAAGTTTATTTTTATTATTTATTTTTTTGAAACAGACAGATACAGGGCAAGCGGAGGAGAGACAGAGAGAGGGAGACAGAGGATCGCAAGCGGGCTCCAGGCAATCGGAGCAGAGCTGAACTGAACGTGGGGCCCGAACCGGGAGATCATGACCAGAGCCAAACTTGAGATACTAAACCGACTGAGGCCCCGCCAGGTGCCCTTCAAAACCAAATTTACAAGAGTCACGCAGAATCCAAAGAACTAGCCCTTCCGAATGCTTTCCTCTCGCCAATCGGAACCCAGAAGGGAACAAAGAGAAATGTTTACCATCCTCTCCCCACCAGGCACTAGAGCCAGAGATCCAGAAGGCAAATGAGGTAAGAAATCCTACCTACTGCTGGCTTCATCAGGCCCCAGGACCTCCCAACTGCAGACCCCAGAGCCAACGGAGTCCCAGCCAATGTTATACCATCCACGTGACTAAGCAGGACAGCCTGCGGCTGAGACTAACACCAGGCAGATTAAAAGCATGTGGATTTTATTTACACACACGTGGGAGCCCTTATGAGAAAAAGGAAGACTCGAGAAATAATTAGGCCCAAGTGTTTCTTTACTAGGTTGAACACAGGGAGGCAATGATGGAAAAGGAGACTACAAGGAGAGAAGTTATTTTAACAAGGTTTGTTTGTACAGATTCCCTCAGCCTCAACTCCCCCTCTCTGGGGATAAGGGTGTTTCTTCCTCCTGGTACAGGGAGGCCACCTTCCGCTTGGAAATGTTATCTCCTGTTTTCAGGAAGAAAAAGGAAGCTCAGAGTACCCTTTACGCACCTTGCTGTTTCGCAAAAGAATCGATCTGCCAGAAAGGCATATTTTTTGTGTGGTTATATCACAGGGCCAGAGAGCAAAAGCTCTTCTTCCTGACGGGTCCTTAATTTCTTTTTTTATGAAGTTACTATTATTATTATTTTGGAGAGAGAGAGAGTGCAATCAGGGGAGGAGCAGAGGGAGAGAGAGAGAATCCCCTGAGATCGTGACCTGAGGGGAAATCAAGAGTCGGATGTTTTTTTTTTTTTAATTTTTTTTTTAATGTTTATTTATTTTTGAGACAGAGAGAGACAGAGCATGAACAGGGGAGGAGCAGAGAGAGGGGGAGACACAGAATCTGAAACAGGCTCCAGGCTCTGAGCTGTCAGCACAGAGCCCAACGCGGGGCTCGAACTCACGGGCCGCGAGATCATGACCTGAGCCGAAGTCGGACGCTTAACCGACCGAGCCACCCAGGCGCCCCAAGAGTCGGATGTTTAACCAACTGAGCTGCTCAGACGCCCTTTTCTATGAAATTATTCATTGATCTCCCATTGTCTCTCAGCCAGCAACTAGCAATCTTCCGATAGAAATTATCAAATGGTCAGACCATAAAGCCAGATTCCCAGACTCCCACACCCCCAATGCAGGTGACAATATCCATCATAAAGGCATCAAAAGCAAAGCACACATCTATAGAGAGGAGAACAAAGGCGAGAACAATAAACAGTGAAATTATCTTACCCCTTGGGAGTCACCACAACTTTAGCCACCATGAAATGTACTTGTCTATTGACAAAGCCTACCTGACTCTGTCCTGTGAACAGTGTGATGTTTTCCCCACCTTTGGGCCATTTTGGAGGTTTTTCCACCAAGATGCAGTAAAATCTAGTGCCTGGAATACCAGGCTGTGGCACTTGACAGCAATAGGGAGTGCCAAAGGACAATTTTCCAAAAAAAAAAAAAAAAGAAAGAAAGAAAGAAAGAAAGAAAGAAAAGAAAAGCTAAAATCACAACTCTCCTACAGATAAAAAAAAAATGAGCACATGTTAAAAATTATTAACTCATTTTTTTAAAGCACGGGAAATTGTACATTTTTTAAGGTTTTTATTTTATTTGTGAGAGAGAGAGACAGAGTGCAAGTGGGGAAGGGGCAGAGAGAGAGAGAGGAAGACACAGAACCTGAAGCAGGGCTCCAGGCTCTGAGCTGAGCTGCCGGCACAGAGCCTGACTTGGGGCTGACTCTGGGCGGGAACTCACAGACCATGCGATCATGACCTGAGCTGAAGTCAGACACTCAACCGACTGAGCCACCCAGGCGCCCCATGTTAACTCATTATTAATGAGGAGAACCGGTCCGATGTTAAAAACCCTTTCAGAGGGGATCCAAACAAGAAGCAAATTAGGAATAGTAAAATAAATGTGCAAATTAATGGAACAAAGATTAGGGGAAGTGTCTCTCCACCTGGCTGAATTCATTTGCATGTCTCGAAGCAAAAATGATTTTTCCCTGTAATCATGTAACTACAGAGTTTATAAAAAAATCTTCCATAGAAATCAAAATCAGAAACCCCTGAAGGGTTTAAAAAACATTTTTTTAAACTTAGATTTTATTTTTAAGTAATCTCCACAAAGTGGGGCTCAAACTCACAACCCGAAGTTCGAGAGCCATACGCTCCACCAGCTGAGCCAGCCAGCGCCCCAATAATTTTTTTATTCTGAGCCAGCCAGCGCCCCAATAATTTTTTTATTGTATAGGGGCATATAGCAAAATAGTTTAGTTGTTGCAGACCACAGTCTCTGTTGCGACTACTCATTGTAGTGAGGGTAGACAATACAGAAACGAATGAGCATGTCTCCGTTCCAATAGAATTTTATTTACGGATCCAGAAATTTGATTTTCGTGTAATTTTCATGTTACGGAATCTTATTTTGATTTGTTTCCCCAGCCATTTGTAAACTGAGAAAAGGAGGTGAAACTGAAAAGGAACAAAGGCTTTAATCCGGGGTCCCAGAATTACACTTCAGGAAGCACAGATTCCTGAGTAACCAGAAAAGTGTCCCTCTCATGTGGGGAAGCAAACGGATTTTATGAGAAAGAAGAAAACAGTAATTACATGATTTAGATAAAGGAGAAAAAAAAAAAAAAAACCCCTGCTAATTTGGTGCTGACCAGTTGAGTCACTTCTGATTACTATTGTTATTTTATTGGTGCGATCAAATGAAACTGTCCCTGGTATTTATTAATTTACTTTCTCCATATGATCCGAATGCCAATTACTCTTAAAAATTTTATGAGCATCTGCTGGTAAAACGATTGCTGTCCAGCCCAGCTCAAGAGTTCACTAGTTGGAAAGTAAAATGGAGCTTCAAAACGGATTCTCTCGCGTCCAGAAATTTTATTTCAACTATTTCACACACTTAAAAAAATGTAAGAAACATTTTTAGCTCGTGAGCCTCACAAAAACAGCAACAGGATTTGGCCCACAGGCCACAGTTTGCGACACCCTGGCTCCTTCTAAGCCACAGCTTTCCACTGAAACTCCTATTTTCCCCTACAGGAACACGGGAGGTAAAATAGGGATATAATTGTTTGTATAACTGCTGGGAAATAAATTAATGCATGTAATGTGCCCAGAACGGTGCCTAACGTTTTAATTGTTATTATTCTGGAACTGAGGTCAGATACCCAGCTAAAGTCAGGACCAAGGTCAATGTCCGGATCAGCCTCCAACTGGGCCGCGCGCGTATCAGAACTGTATCTCTCCCCCAGTTCCGTGAGTCTCTGCGGGATTAGATTTCTGCCGCGGGAGCGGTCGTGGTCACGGGTCGCATTCCTTCTCAGGAATTCCGGGAGAATCTGAGAACCTGGAGGGCAACTAAAAATGAGAACAAAATTGACCATCTCAACACAGGAGGCGGGACAACCGGCAGTGATTCGCCGGCATAATGCTTGTCTGTGATTGGTCAGTGCAGTAGTGGGTTGGTCGGTAAGAGTGTGGCGACGGCTGTCCATTGGTCGGCGCAGAAAGGGGCGGGGAAACGAGGGACAGTCAGCCTTTGATATGCGTGTTGCAGTGAGACGCCTATTTGCGATTGGTCCGTAAGGTGCGGAAGGCAACGACTGGCTTCATTCAGCGACCGGCCCGGGGATGGGATGCCGGTCTTTTATTGGCTAATACCTCTCGAGGCCCGCAAAATTGAGCGACCTGCGGTCAGTGATTGACTGGCGAGGACTGGGGCGGGCGTGCAGAAAGCGAAGACAGAGTGCGATTGGCCAGCACTGGGAGGGCGGCGATCCCGGCGCGGGTTCCAGAGTAGCGGCGGGCTATGGCTTCCGGCGGCAGGCGCTGGCTGCGCGGTCTGTGGGCCGTGGGGCAGCCCCTGTTCCAAGGTCGTGCGCTGCTCGTCACCAACACGCTGGGCTGCGGTGCTCTCATGGCGGCCGGGGACGGCGTGCGCCAATCCTGGGAGGTCCGCGCCCGGCCTGGCCAGAAATTCGACCCGCGGCGCTCAGGTGAGGAGGCCGGCGCTATACTGGCCCCTGGCCCCGGAGGATCTTTGGCCCCAACCTCAGATTTGGAGATCCCTGACCCGTGGCCCTAATTCCCGGCAGGACCCTTGACCTTGGCGTGCACCCGAGACCCTCAAAACCCACCCTCGGGTCTCCACCACGGGGTCTCTGTCCCGTCCCCGCTCCAGGTCTCCAATCTCCTCCTACTTCCTGGTCCCTGCCTCCTCCCATATCCAGTTTCTGTCCACTTCCACCCGCCAGGCCTCGTCCCCACTCATCCCCTTGTCAGCTTCCCTCCCTTCTGCACAGAGACCAAACCGCACCCAGGGTAGTCGAGAGCTCAGCCTCCGGACCCAGTCAGCCTGGGATTGTGCCCTGGCCCCACGCTTCCCAACCCGCTGTGCCTGTTTCCTCGTCCGGAGAGCAGGGCAGCGGTAGAACCTGCTCAGAGGGTGGTGAAGGGGATGAGAGAAAACGGGAGAGGAGCCACTGGGACGGTGCCTGGCAGTGGGGCTTGTCATGGAAGATCGTCCAGCTGGGCTCTGGGAGAACTTCAGGTTAATCAGGGAGGGAGGTTAACCAGGGAGGGAATGGATGGGGGGATTTGCTGGCCTGACGTGCCCGCCCCCCCACCCCCCCGCCCCTCCCCGACTCTTGGACTGCTCTCAGCTAGCATGTTTGCAGTGGGCTGCAGTATGGGCCCCTTCCTGCACTACTGGTACCTCTGGCTGGACCACCTGCTCCCAGCGTCCGGCCTCCGTGGCCTCCCAAACGTCCTCAGGAAGGTCCTCATCGACCAGCTGGTGGCCTCTCCCATGCTAGGCGTCTGGTACTTCTTAGGTAAGGAGCCTTGTGAGCTTGGGCTTTGCCCCTCCGCACGTCAGGAGGGGCATAGCCAGCTTTGTGTTAAGGAGGATGCTGAAGTGCCTTTCTGACGTGCTCTTCTGTGAGTGGCTCGGGCCTGGGTGCTGTGTCCCAGTGGTAATAGGACAGACCCGTCGGGGGCAGGTATGAACGGCAGAATCAGACAATGATCCTTAGTGTTGGAGGGATGGGGACAGGATCAGGTGGGCCCAAGGCAATGGCTGGGAGGGCTGCCCAAAGGAGAGGACACTCAGCTGAGACCTGAAGGAGCCAGCAGGCATGAAGAACTGCCCGTGTAAAGGCCCTGGGGCTGAAGGAAGAGTTGCTGGGGCTGGGGCTGGGGTTGATGTTGATGGGGTGCAGTCATCCAGCCCTTGACTCTAGGATGAGTTTCCCCCATCCTCCCCACCCCTTCCCCCCAGGCTGTTTCCTCTGTGGAAGGCAGGAAATAAAACAGCCTCAGGAAGGGTGCATTTTCATCCTTTGGGGTGCGTGTTTATTTATAACCCCTCCCTCACTGGAACCGACTTGTTCTCCGCCCCAGCCATTCTGCTGTGTGTGGCCCTTCCCGCCACAAGGCTTTTAAAACATGGTCTGTCTGCCGGAGACACTGGCCTTCAGGGCTCCTGCCCCATCTACTCTATCACCGGCACTCCCCAGCCTCTGACACTCCCATTTTTTGGTTTCCTTCCCAGGCCTTGGCTGCCTGGAGGGCCAAACCCTGGATGAGAGCTGCCAGGAGCTGCGGGACAAGTTCTGGGAATTCTACAAGGTGGGCAACGCCCACCCCCTCGGGCCCCGCCCTTCCCTCTCGGCCACGCCCTCAAGGCCCTGCCCCTGACCACACTCCGCCCCTCCCCTCAGGCCGACTGGTGCGTTTGGCCAGCCGCGCAGCTGGTGAACTTTCTCTTCGTGCCCAGCCAGTTCCGAGTCACCTACATCAATGGCCTGACGCTGGGCTGGGACACGTACCTCTCCTACCTGAAGTACCGGGTGAGCACAGTGGGTGCACCAGGCACCCAGGGGACTCCTCAGGGGCCACATGTGTGAACCCCCAACGGCAATGCATCTGCACTCCACGGTGAGGTCCTCCTGTGCCTGTGACAGTCCACAAACCACAGTAGGTGGGTGGGGAGCTGATCACCAGCAGGGTAAAGACCGAGCCCCTCTCTGCTGTTTGATGTGACCTTGGCCAGGTCCCTGCTGAGTCTTTCCCGCAAGATTGAGCCCAGCCACAAGACTGGAGGATGAGGGCTCACTTGGCGACGAGGAGTCCAGAGGGGTGTGTGACCAGACCTTCTTGCACGGACGGACCCTGGGCCCAAGGTGGGGACGCAGCCCATGCCCTTAGAGCAGGGCCGAGCCTGGAGTTGACCTTCAGAATCTGGGGCCTTAGGCGGGACCGAGTGGCTTCCAGTATTCTGCTCGGGTCACGGGCTGTGGAAATTCTATTAAATTATCTTGTCATTGAAATTGCTGTGGATGACCAAGGCCACCGTTGGCAGGCCGGCACTCATAGGGACATGGCGTCATCCATTCACTTTATTGGGTGTGTGTAGTGTGGTCATGACATCTCCTGGGGATCCGAGGGGCACGTTTGACACTCATGACGTCCGAGCAGGTCTGGTGTTTCGGGGGGGGGTCCCAGGGTGGCGAGTACCCACAGCAGCCCTCACCTCTAAAAAAGGGTAAAACTTTGGGGGGTGAGGAGCCAGGTGGGTCACTGCCTGGCTCTGATCCACCCCATGGTCCATGCTGAGACCCCCCCCCACCCCCCAGAGTGGCCTTGGCCCAGCGAGTCACAGCCAAGAGGCTGGCCAACCAGACTACCTCCCATCACCCAATGAGCCTGCCCTGGGGTGTCATCGGGCCCCCTCTTCAAAACCAGTAACTCTCGATGGGGGGTGAATTTTAAAAAAGGTGGGGTCTCGAGAGGAGGGGAAGCGGTGAGTTCACAGGGCCACGACACGCCACGGCAGAGTGGGGACAGGGCTGTATGTACAGGGTGGGACGTGGGATGGGCAGGGAGCCCGTGCCCCTGGGGGACATCTCAATAAATAAATAAATAACTACAATAATAAATAAGGGTGAGGGGCCAAGTGGGGGCAGAGGTCTCGTGCCCTCGGCCAGTGGGGGCTGGATCAGGCCCGGGGGGTGGGGAGGGCGGGGGTGGGGGCAGGGCAGCTCTCAGCAGGCGCAGTCCTGGTGCGGAGGCGCCTGCTGGTCCGTGAGCTGTGGGCCCTGCTTGGCACCCGTGACTGCAGGGTCGGCCGTGTCCAATGACTCGGACATCTTCTCACAGATGACGTCCACCAGGCGCTCAAAGGTCTGCTTGACATTAATGTTGTCCTTGGCGCTTGCCTCAAAGAACTCAAAGCCTGTGGTTTGGGAAGGGAGGGGTGAGGACCCTGGTCTTCTGCCTCCCAGAGCCCCTTCTCTGAGGGCAGGGAACATCTGGAGATCCCCAGTGCCGACCACCTGTCAAAGGCACCAACAAGCCCTCTAGGGTGGGCCCTGTTGCTCGTATTCCTTCCCGCACCCTCAGACGGTCCCTTCTGGTCTCCAGGCCCCTGGCAAGACCTACTTCCTTGCTCCCGCCGGCCGACCCAGCCTGTGCACTGACCCTGGCAGCATCTGACATTCCCATCCGCCCGTGCCCTCCCCCGCTTACGTACCCTCTGGTTCCCTGCGGCCTCTCCGGAGGATCCGTGTGGTTCGGACCCTGCACGATCGGCCACGTTTCCTCCAAGTGGCCCCCGTGGCCCAGCCGTGTGAAATGACTCGCCAAAACACCCACGATCTCCCCCACCTGTGGCCTTTGCCTAAGTTGTTCCCTCTGCCCGAGAAGAGCACCCTTTGCTCAAGCACCAGATCCAGTGCCTTCCTCCAGGTCTTCCCTACTCCAGGTAGAGCTTGCCCCCCCTCCCCAGGCACCCCCCCCAGCCCAGCCCCCCCGTAAAATGAGGTCCTTCAGGCCCAGCAACCCGACAGGAGGCCGGGCAGCGAGGGGATCCGAACGAATCAGTAACTCCCTGCCTGGTGAACTCCTATGCATCCATCAAGATCCATCTCCCGGCTCCTGGATCAGGGCCATTTGCAGAAAGCGTGAATTGTCTGCATTCAAATCCAGGCCCTGTCCTGGCTCTGCCGTGAGATCTTGGACGCGTCCCCTCCGTTTCGGGGCCTCGCTGTCGCTTTCCTAGCCTGGAGGTGTGCGGCCCCACGAGGCACTCACCAAGGTGGTCAGCCAGCTGCCGGCCACGTTCTGACGACACCACCCGTTCCTCTTCCATGTCACACTTGTTCCCCACCAGCAGCACCTGGGCATTGTCCCATGAGTAGGTCTTGATCTGGGTCGACCTGGAGGAGGCGGTGGTGGGTGGGGGTCAGGGCTGGGAGGATCCTGGCTCCAGCGTCCTTTTGTCTCCTCCCCGCCTCACCCCACTCTAGTCCCCCACCTCCTGATTATTCCTTGAACTTGGCAGACTTGGTCCCTCCTTCCAGCCTGTGTCCTGCCAGGAACATGCTTCTGAGGCTCCCAGACCTTCGAAACCCCTTTCAAGCAGCCCTCCTTCCCAGATCCCTGTCCCCCAGAGAGAATTTCTCCGTCCTCTGCAAACTCAGAAATTTCCTTAAAACTTAGCATTACTTTGGGCAGGAATGTAAACGTTTATATCCTTTCACCTATGAGAACTGTCCTATTCTCTGCCCCCGCCCGGACTTTTTCTCTCTACATATTTCATATTTCATTCTTCCATCTGACATGAAACCCTTTTCTTTCCCCTTAGTTCGAGCCAATGCTACCAAGCTTTAATGATTACGGACTGACGGCAGGTCTGAGAATCTAGTATTGTATTTACATTTCTGCCAGGGCAGCTGGGGCTTCGCATCAAACCCACTTCTGAAGACAGTCTGCGAGGGGATGGGGTGTGCTCACCAGTCCTGCACGGCGTTGAAGGACTCCTCGTTGGTAATGTCATACATGAGGATAAAGCCCATGGCACCCCGGTAGTAGGCCGTGGTGATGGTCCGGTATCGCTCTTGCCCTGCTGTGTCCTGGGGAAGAAAAGACAGGGGTCAGAGAGGACCCACACATAAGCTCCTCAGAATGGAAATAAGCCCTGAGGTTGTCCAGCCCAGCCCCCCTGGGGACCAGAGGTGGCTCAGGGAAAGCAGACTGGCCACGTACATCGTGCTCCATCATCCTCCAGAGGCAGGCACCTACAGAATCATTCCATCACTCCTTCACCATACCTGGGCAGTGACCTGTGCCACACCCTGTGCGGGGCACTGGGGGCACAGCCGTTAACAAAATGGACAAAAATCACTGCCTTGTGAAACTGACAACCCGGGATAGGAAACAGACGAGAAACACATAAAAAAGAAGAAAACGTATCCTATGTTGGAGGGTGATAAAGACCGAGGAGAAAGATAAAGTTGGACAAGGAAGGACAGGCAGTGCAGGCGAGGGTATGGTTTTAAAAGCTGAAGGAAAGGAGGAGGGACCCATGTGGGGATTAAGGGAGAGACAATCCAGGCAAAAGGCACAGCCCAGGCAACGGCCCTGAAGTGGGTCTGTGCCTGGAACATCTGAGGAACGGTAAGGAGGCGGAGGTGGAAGGAGACCGACCAGGCAGGGGCTCCCAGACCGGGGGAGAGGGGGGTACTCCTAAGCCAGGGGACAGGTATGGGTTTTACCCGGGGTGAGGTAGGGGCCATGGGAGAGCAAGAAACAGAGAAGGGAAGGCTCTGACTTGGGATTTAACAGGTTCCCTCAGGCCTCTATGGGGTTAAGGGAGGTGACCAGTAGACCCCGGGGAAGATGCCGGCTCCTGTCCCAGGGAACGAGGTTGGGGGGCCAAGATCCAGCTGAAACCGAATACAGACTCATATGAAAGAGCTTAAAGATGGGGAAACTGAGGCACCAAGCCAAGTGATGCTCTTGACGATAGCAAGGCATAGGAAAGGACCCAGCATTTGCTCCTTCCCCACACCCAGAGAGCAGTGATTAGGCACCCATGCGAGAACAACAGCACTCTATTCTGGGCCTCTAGCCCCCGGACACACAGGAGGCACCTGATAAATGCCCAGTGTGTGAATGAATGAATCCAGACAGGGAACAGACAAAGCTGGGGCTGCTTTTCTGGGAAGGGCAAGTGAGAGACAGGAGCTTCCCAGCTGGACCCACCCAGATCTGCAGCTTGATCCTCTTGTCGTTGCGGTAGATGGTCTTGACCTTGAAGTCTATGCCCACAGTGCTGACAAAAGCAGGCGTGAAGGAATCGTCTGCATAGCGGAATAGGAAAGACGTCTTGCCCACGCTGCTGTTGCCAATGATGAGGATCTTGAACATGTAGTCGAAGTTCTGGTCCGAGGACTCCTTCTGCCCATAGCGTGAGTCTGTGGCCGACGCCATCTGGGTGTGTGGGGTGTAGGTGAGGTTGAGGAGTCCCCTTCCACCACCAACTGCCTAAGCCCCAGGCACAGGGTGCAGAGAACTCCAGAGCTCTTGAGGGGGACTAGTGTTTTGAGATTACCCTTATCTCATTAGAAGCCCCAGTGCTAATGGTGGGGCCGTGGCAAAGGACGGCGGTGACCTTGAAAGGCCGGAAGTGTCAGAGGAGGAGCTCAGAGAGGTGGGGGTAGGGACACCCCAGCAAGCCCCTCCAGCACGCCCTCGGCCCAGGTCCCAGGTCCGACTGTAATCCTAAACCCTGAGGCTAGGTGGGTAGGGGTGACTGCAGCCGGCCCCGCCCCCCATCAATCATTCATGTTCCTCAGAACGGAGCTGCTCCGGCGCACGTGCACACGCGTGTACGATCCCGCGGGGATGCGAGTCGCAGCACCCCCTTCCCCTAGACTCCCAAGATAGGAGAGATCGGGCTAAAGCAGCTGGTCATGTGACAGGCACGGGGCGTGCACACGTTCACGTGCACGCAGCAGGGAACACACCCGTACACGCGTGTGCACATGAGAGTCGAATACACTCGATGCACAGGAAAGAGACGCAGACACTTGTCTGCACACCAACACGCATATACAAATGTGACAAGCCCACCCGTGCGCAGGACGCCCTCCACCCATGCGGGCGTGTACACGTCACCCACGCGGGCACGCATTCCAGTGCACGTATGGACACGGCGTGCACGCACATCACAGTCCATGCGTCTCCTTCCACACGCGTGCAGCACGCACTCACGGGAGTCGGGACACCCACAGGGTCACACGAGCATACCCTGGTACATAAGCAAAAGGGTATGCACACAAACCCGCTGGCACAGGCGGGCGCGCACACGTGTGTTCACACCACGCGCACGCGCACGCACAGAACCTCCCGCGCGCAAAGCTTCCCGCAAGGCACTCACCTCCCCTCCCCCTCCGCCGCAGAGGCCGAGGGTGGGGGGTGGGGGTGAGATTCCGGCAGTTAGGGGGAACCAGGGCCCTACCCTTACAAGGGCTGTGATCGCCGCACCCTTCTTCCCATTTGACCCTAGCCAACCTCGTCCCCTACCCTGCAAGCCCCTCAGTCAAATGAAGGTTATGTAGGTGTTCGCTGAGGCGGCGAACCAGGCCGCCCGGGAACTCACCTTGCCCTGCACCGATGCGGTGGTGACCCTAGCGGTGGCGACTTTTCGGCAGCTGTGGTGACAGGGCCCCCGTGAGTTGATATGGGGCTACGCGACAGGGGCAGCGGCGGCGGCAGCAGCGGCTCAGGCCCCTGCAGTCCGCGGTGACGTCCTGCAAAGAGTGAGGCGGGGCCTCATATGCAGATGTAGCCGTGACGCCATCCTGGGGCGGAGCCGCGCTTGGAGAAGTAGCCCACTGACGCACACAGAGCCAGGGGGCGGGGCTCCCACGCAGATTAACCCACGAACGGGGCGGGAACCAGTGTGCTCAGCCAGTAGTGCGCGGGGGCGGTGTCTACCTGCTCCGCCCCCTGCTTGCGTCATGGAGGCGGGGGCGAGTGGCGTCCTGTCACTGGCTCAAGCTCCGGAGCGACGGACTGAATAGCCGATCAGAGATAATCACCTTTCTTCTCTTGTCCAATAGTGGTTCCCATATGGTTGCAGGGATGAGAGGTCGAGGCCTTCCTTTGCTAAGCCTGGGTCTTCAGGGGGCGTTCCCGTTCCCCGCCCCCGACCCCGCCCGCCTTTGGCCTGAGACTTCAGCGGACGGCGACCTCTTATTAAAAGCACTCTGTTCCCAATTTCAGAAAAGAGCAGACATCCGAGGGATGCTCCATGTCCCCTATTTATGGGGTTCAAAATAAGTACAAATGAAGAAAAAGCGGAGATAGGGGTCAAGAGAGACCAATTTCCGAGGTGTAAGATCCCCAAAGAGGACCGGGCTGGTAGATGCCCGATCCCGTTTCTGAGATGAAAAAGAAGAAAGAAGAAATAGGGATCAAGAGAACCACTTCCTAGAAAAGAAGGAAGGGGCTGACACTACAGGAACCCCTCCTCTCCCTGCGCCCCTCTTTCCGGAGAAAAATTCGAAGACCGTGCTGAAGTGGGGCAGAGAAACGGCCTACCTCCTAAATGCCCAAAGCCTGCATTAAAACAAAACAAAACAAAACAAAACAAAAAAACAAAAAACAAGAAACCAGGAAACAGGGAGGGTCTGAGCGAGGTTCAAAGACCCAGCCATAAAGATGGGGCTGGAAGATGCTTTACCCGTGCCTGGTCACTGACTTAGGGGACCCACTCCCTCCATCTGGGGAAAGAAGACTCAAGAGATTGGAGACTTTGGGGGCTGAGCTGCTCAGTCATTTATCCTCCCAAATCTTGAGGGGGAAATGTCAGAATTGGGGGGGGGGGCAGGAGAACAAGACCCTTTCCCCCGTTTTGGATCCCTGCCCCTCAACTCCGGTCCCCAGACCCGGCAGGAGGAGCGTGGCGCTGATGGAGGGGATGGCAGGGGGTGGGTTTCGTCCTGTTTATAAAAAGCTTGCCAGCTGCGGAGGCGCCTAAAGACCAGAATAACTTAGCGCCTGGAGCCGCCCCCCCCCCTCCCCCGCCCCCTGGAAGTTCGGGGCGTCCCTCGCGTTCCGCTGGCATTTATTTTTATTAAGGGTAACATTTTTGTCCCTCTCCTCCAATCGCACTATAAAAGTATTACGAACCCACTGCGGAGAGTTGGGAAATTCAGAAAAGCAGAAAAAAATAAACAAAAATAAATTTACCCCCAATCTCCCCCACCCCCAGACCGGCAGTCAGTGGGGCCCCAAGCGCGCTGGGACAGGAACCGGCCCACCCACACCCCCGGTGGAGATAAGGACGTGTGAGGCTTCTTGGCTCCCTGACCTCCCAAACGCTTGCTCTGGGCTTTGTACGTGGGTGGCGCTCAGAAATAGCCCACAACACTGTGTACCAGCGTCTGCACAGAGGAATTTGTGTTTTATTTTATTTTATTTGTATTTATTTGTATTATTTCATGCTTATTTATTTTTGAGAGAGGGAGGGACAGAGCGTGAGCAGGGGAGGGACAGAGAGAGGGAGACACAGAATCCGAAGCAGGCTCTGAGCTGTCGGTGCAGAGCCGCAGGTGGGGCTGGAAACCATGAACCACCAAATCCCGACGTGAGCCGAAGTCGGATGCTTAACCGACTGAGCCACCCAAGCGCCCTGGGAATTTGTATTTTAAAGTAAAAATGATGCAAGGCATTTATTGTTGAGGAAGAGCATTCCACTCCAGAATTAGGGATGGTTGAATGGGGGAAATGCTGGACAGCAAGGGAGACCAGAGCTGGTGACACAGAGGCCTTAAATCCTCCCAAGTCCCACCCTACTCAGAGTAAAGTCTAGACTCCACCGGACAGCCCAGGCCCTCCAGCCAGCTGCCTGTCGCCAGCTACCTTCCCCGTCTCATCTTTCTCCTCCAGTCAGATACTCCCTCTCGTTCCAGGTGCAATCCTACCTCAGGGCCTTTGCATCTGCTGTTCCCGCTGCCTGGAGCACAGTTCCCCCACCTCCTTCTCCTTCCAAGCCTGGCTCTCTCACCCCCTTCAGATCTCGGATGGACACCCACCTCCCATTTCGGGTCACCTTCCTATCACGTTGCCATATTTCTCCTTCTCCTGACACATCCCCATCAGAAATAATTATTTGACTTGTTTATCCATCAGCCATCTGAGAGTTCTGAGAGACAGGGATTGGTGTCCCCGGCACATAGACCTGTGGACACAGTAAGTGCCCTGTGATGGTAGGACATGTATGAATGAATGATTGGAGAGAGGCTGACTTTGGCCACGGAGGCTAGGGAACCTCTCTGAAGAAGTGCCATTTGAGCAGGAACCTGAAGAACGAGCTCTTCCCTCCAGAAAGAGGGAACAGCAAATGTTCACTAAACAAGCTCAAGGGACAGCCTCTTTCCAACTCTCCTTTCCAAGGAGAGGCCCAGGCAACGTCTCCTTAAGAGAAAGGGCAAACTGAGGCCCCGAGAGTCACCCTAGGAGGTCACAAGGGCCGAAAGTTCCAAGGAGCCCTGAAGACCTTCTCCAACCTTCCTCTTCAGGTACAGAGTAGGCCACAGAGGCGAAAACTGTGTCCCTTGGTAAGGACCCTAAACAGGAGAAAGTGGGGGACCTTGAACATGTGAGCAACTTCACTCACCCCCTCTGCAGGCCTCAGTTTCTACATCTGAGAAATGGGAGAAGGAAGAGACAGAGTTAATGTGCACCTCAAGCAGGTAGCTCGGTGCGTGGCTCAGGACACACTCTTCTCAAGCTCAGAGAGGTTAAGAGACTCGAAGTTGTCAATATTCATCTCTAGGGGATACTGAGGGTGGTGTGGTGGGCCTGGCCCAGGCCTGTGGGGATCAGGGTGTGGAGACGATGGTGGACATGAATCCAAGAATCCTCGAGAACTTCCACGAGTGCCAGCCTGGGATGGAGGGTCAGGAAGGACCGTGCAGGGGAGGAGACGCTGAGCTGAGACCCAACCAGTGAGAATGAGGGTGGGGGTGAAGCAATCCAGGTGGTTTGGCACAGTATGTGCAAAGGCCCTGAGGTGGGGCCATAACTTGGGGTATGGAAAGCCAGCATGGGTGGAGTGCAGTCAGTAGGAGGGAGAGAGACGCCAGTGACCCAAATTGAAGGGGAACATATGTTCTTATAAGTAGGTGGAGAGAAAAAAAAACAAAAACAAAATAAAAATGGGGAAATAAGGTGAGAGGCTGAAGGCAGTTGATCTACAGGAAGGTTATAGCAGAATTTTATTCTCTTTTTTTTTGTGTTTCCATTATTTCCAAATTCTCTACAGTAAACACATATTACTTGTAAGTAAAGGGGGGGGGAGGGAGAAATAATTATAAATACAAATCCCCTAAATCTCTGCCTTTTATTTATTTTTTTAATTTTTTCTAACGTGTATTCATTTCTGAAAGACAGAGAACGAGCAGGAGAGGGGCAGAGAGAGAGAGAGAGAGAGGGAGGGAGACACAGAATCCGAAGCAGGCTCCAGGCTGCGAGCTGTCAGCACAGAGCCCGATGCGGGGCTCGAACTCACCAACCGTGAGATCATGACCTGAGCCGAAGTTGGACGCTTAACCCACTGAGCCACCCAGGAGCCCCTAAATTTCTGCCTTTTAAAAGTCTGGAAGGAAACGCACCAAGTTCGTGACCCAGATGAATTTTAATTCTCCCTCTGTGGCATTTGATCATTACTTGTGATGAGGATGAATCATATCAGTGGGATGGAATCGTCAAGGGAATTATTTAGGAATGAAGCCAGCTGTCCTTGAAGCCAGGGGCTGCTTGATGACTTGTGTCATGTGTGATTCTTCAGGCAGGCGACGAGGGGCGGGGCGGGGAGATACTGAGGCTTCTGGAGGCGGGAATCGAACCTGATCCTGGAGCACGGAGCAGGCCCCTTCAGCATGAGCTCGACGTCGCGGGGAGCCGAGAAACGGCGGGTAAGTCGAGGAGAATCCCCGAATTCGCCCCGCCTCCCTTCCGTGCCTCCGTCCGCCAGGGGGCGCCGCTGGCTACTGTCCAGCTCCCAACTGCGCGGCCCAGCAGGCAAAACGGCCCTCTTTGCAACCCCGTTTCCCCATCCCTGAGATGGGCGCGGCGTTAATTTTGGGTGATAGGTTTATTTAACCCCAGAGACACGTTCAGTGCCCCACGTTTCTAAGATATTTCGGAGAGGTCACGGACACCACCCTCCAACCAAAGTTTACCCAAGTACTAGGATCAGGCCATGGAGGGGAAACTGAGCCCCAGAACGGGCTGTGCCTGGAAAGAAAGCGTCAGAGGCCCCCTTCCCCCTATAGGGAGTCTGGGGGAGCCTCAGAAACAGGAGGTGTAGAGATTTGCCGTTGGGGGAGGGGGCGGATTCTGCGCTTTGTTGCTGTTCTGTAAGAGGGAGAAAAGGGGGGCGGCAGGGGTCCCGGGGCTAGGGAGAACAGAACCCACAGACCCGAGGACAGAAACTACAGCCACTTAAAGCAACAACCAGTGAGTGCGCAGGCGGTCGTAAGCTAAGTCAGTCTTCAGAGACAGTTCCCGGCACAGACCCCTCTTTCCTGCTCCGTATTGGTCCCGACCGGAGCTCCTGAGCCAGAATCGGGTCTGGGACAAAGCTTTGGTGCTGAAAATTCTCCCGTTCGAGTTTCCAATCTCTTGCGTGGAGCTGCCTGGCAGATGAAGGCGAGGCGCCTGAGGTGGGGGTGCATCGCCTGGGGGCTGCCTCCCCACCCCCTCGTGCAGGGCTACACGCAGCGGGCCCGGGCCCGGCACACAGCAGGTGCCCAATAAACATGTGATAAAGGGTGAACGAACCAAGTGATGGATGTCCCTCAAGAATGGCCGCTGGAAAGGTGGACGAGGGGCCTGGCAAGACACCCTCTTTCCACACCGGGGGTGGAAGCCCAGGAGGGAGAGATCCCAGGGGTGCTGGGAGAGGCTGCCTCCAGCCCAGCCCCTTGGAGAGCTCTCTCGGCAAATCCAGGTTCAGACTGGCCCCCAGCCAGCTGCCTTCGCTTTGACCGTGAGGCCTGCCTAGAACTAAAAGCTTGGTCTTCTACCTCAGTGGTAGGGGTGGTGGGGACGGGGGGACAGAGGCAAGGCAGGGGCCACCTCGGACCTCTTCCTGGAAGGCACACCCACCCAATCAGGAGCCATTAGGTCCCGAAGGGCTCAGCCATCACACTGGCCTCATGGTCCACGCAGGGCTTGCCCACAGGCCTCTGGTTGTCCAGGGGTAGGGCCCCAGGGTGTGGGCTGGCCTCAGGGACCAGCCGCTCAGTGTCGGGTGACTCCCAGACCTCCGTGTCCAATGTTGGTCCCTCCTCCTCCTCCTCCTCCTCCTCTTCTGCCTCCTCCAGAGTCAGCTCAAACTGGAATCTGTCGGGGCCACCCTGCTCGGGGCGGGTGAGATCCACAGGACTGCGGGGGATCTTGCTCTGGTACCACTCACGGTTGTCCTCCAATGTATCTAGCAGGTCCTGTGCGTCTGGGTGCACGAGATCAGCCCACGTCTCCCACAGTGGGTGTGCAATGTAATCAATGAAACCCACCTGTGGGTTGATACAGGGCAGGGAGGTGGGGAAGGTAGCTGTGGCGTGAGTCACCGTGGAACCTAGACCTGGTCCGGCCTCCAGGCCTCTGCCCTGGTTGTTCCCTCTGTCTGGAATGCCAGCTCCCAACTCCTACTCATCCTTCAAAACCCTCTTCAAACAGCCCCTCCTCTGGGAAAGCGCTCCTGCCCCTTCTGGTCTCCCTCAACCCCTAAGTCTTTCTCCCTACCTCACCCCGGTCACCTCACCTCAGGGCCGGATGTATGTGGCCCCCAGACTGGGAGCCCCTCCAGGTTCCCCCCGCCTCCACGGCACCCAAACAGGTATTTCCAAACTCCTCCCGTACGGATCCCTCCCCCCCCCCCCTACAACGGATCCCTCTCCCCGGATCCCTCCCCCCACTGCAACGGATCCCTCTCCCCGGATCCCTCCCCCCCCTGCAACGGATCCCTCTCCCCGCAGTCCAGAGGGAATGCCTCCCGGGACTGACTCCACACAGCCCAGGGCAGACCTCACCCTTAGGCCACTTCCCCTCACTGGCCAGCTGTGGTCAAGCCAGGACTCCCGGGGTGGGCTCACCCAGCGTTTCCCTCCCCGATCCCCGGTGCCTGCTGGTGGCTCAGCCCAGGGGCCCTCACACCTGGGACTTCTCCACCGAGGCGGTGTGCTTGTCACACATGGGGCTGATATCCAGGCCTGATTCACGCTCCCGGTCGCCCTGCTGGAAGAACTCGGCCATGATGCGGTCGGTCCACCGGCGGTACAGCTCCAGCGGCTTGGTGGGGTTGCTGAGGTCAGCACAGTGTACCAGGTTCTGCAAGACCTGGGGAGACCAAGGCTCGGGAGGGCTCGGGCCGGGCCACTCTCAGGCCTGGTAGCCTCCGCGAGAGGCTGGCGCCACGAACACCCCCATCTTACGGGTGGGGAAACTGAGGCCCGGGTGGGAAAGAAGGGCCAAGGCATCGGCGTGTGGCTCTGGGTGCCTCCGTTTCTTCAAGCTGGCTGCGCAGCCGGTGCTTCGTAAGCAAAGTTAGGTGAGAGCCGTGGAAACCAAGGCTCCAGGGCCCATCTGGACACACACCTGGATGCGGTCAGAATAGTTGTCCAACAGCAGGACTCCAAGGCTTGTCACCTTCTTGGTCTCCACCATGGTCTTGAGGTCGGCCAGGAGGTTCATGTGTTTGGACATGTCCGTGGCCAGCACCTGGGAGCAGACAAGATGACGAGGATGAGAACTGCGCCCGCCCCACCTTCCAGACCCCACGCCCACTCCGCTCCTTAGCCCTCTGAGCCTCAGTACCCTCATCTGTGACATGGGGGGGGGGGTGTCACAAGATTCACTGTAAACTCAGTTCACCAGAGGAGCTGAGTCAACGGTCCTTTCTCCAAGGTTGCTGGGTTCGTGAGGGTACATCCCACACATGGGACAGGGCACAGGGAGAGAAATTAAACCGGGGGCTGGGGTGCCCGAGGGCGGTGGTGAAGCCCAGCAGAGGGCATAGCCTGTGCAAAGGTCCTGGTGCTGGGTGAGCTGAGGAACACAGAGGAGGCAGTTGCGATGGCAGCTGAGGGGAGCAGTGAGTCTCAGGGAGGAGTGGGGGATTTATTCAGAGGGCCACGGGAGCCACAGGTGGATCTGAAACCAGCAAGGACCTGCCTTTGGTGCTCCCCAACCCCCCTGTGGCCACCGTGCGGCCAGAAGGGCTGTTTTCAGACATTTGGAGGGAAGTTCAGCTCTGAGCACAGCCGTTTCAACTTAACTGAAAAAAATAATAATAATCAGTTTCACTGGACCCGAGCACAGCCAGCCCAGGAGTGATCCACACGCGGTGCGTGGGCTCCTCTGAGAATCAAAGAAAAATCTCAAAAGTTCTCCCCAAACCTCCCACCCGCCCGAAATGATGTTCCTACCGGGGGTACCTATTGCCCAAGGCCCCAAGTCAAGACCACCTCACCAAACTTTTAATTCTTGGTTTCCTCTGAGCTATCCCCACATGCTGTTCCCTCTGCTAGAAACACTCCTCCCTACCTCATGGCCGCCACACCCTGCGAGTCCTGCCAATTTCAGTGTTCCCTCCCGGGGAAGCCCTCCCCAGCCTTGAGTACTCCCCTGCCTCCCCCCATCACGGCTCTATCTCTAGGTTCTCTCATCATGGCTCTGCCTGTGGGTTCCTCTCTCTCACAGGCCATTGAGTCTCCTAAAGTCTCCTCCACAGGCCATTTTTTAAAAATATTGTTTTAAGTTTATTTATTTTTGAGACAGAGAGAGACAGAGCATGAACGGGGGAGGGGCAGAGAGAGAGGGAGACACAGAATCGGAAGCAGGCTCCAGGCTCCGAGCCATCAGCCCCGAGCCCGACGCGGGGCTCGAACTCACAGACCGCGAGATCGTGACCTGAGCTGAAGTCGGCCGCTCGACCAACTGAGCCACCCAGGCGCCCCTCCACAGGCCATTGAGTCTCCTAAAGTCTCCTCCACAGGCCATTGAGTCTCCTACTGGTCATTGGCACAGGGCAAGCACACAATAGGTGTCCAATAAACGCTTGTTAAATTAATGAAAGAGGGGCGCTTGGCTGGTTTAGTCTGCAGAGCATGCGACTCTTGATCTCAGGATCATGAGTTCAAACCCCACGTTGGGCGTGGAGCCTACTTAATTAAAATAATAATAATAATAATAATAAGTTAAATAATTAACGAATGAGACACAAGACCCCAAAGCCTACTGTTGTCTTTTGATCTGAAACATACCAAATGGACAGACTTATGGCTCAGAACAAAGTTGTACCTGGGACCCCAGAAACTCAGTTTATGAAACTCTGCCAGGATTTCATTCCCCCAACCAAGGGTCCGGTGACCCTCACCCAGGGCTTGGATGGTCACTGCCCCATTTTACAGAGGAGGAAGCTCAGGTTCAGAGCGGAGACATGTCCAGGTCCGACCGAACCCCCAGCCAGGCCAAGATCACCCCCATCCCGTTCATAGCCGTGTCCTCACCATGTCGATGACCATCCTGCGCAGACTCAGCCGCTGCTTGGCACTGAGGTTCTGGAAGATGTCACAGTTCTCTGCCTGCAGCAGCTTGAAGCCCACGGCCAGGTGGTGGTTCTCCAGCACGGAGGCATCGTTGTACATGAGCGCAAGCTCTGAGTCTGGGGGGGGGGGGGGCAGAGAGCCTCAAGACCTGTCCACCCGCCACCTCCACCCAAAGGAGTTGGTAGGCAAACTCCTACTCGCGCACGAAGGCCCCAACTCTAATGCCCTCTATTCCGCGAAGCCTTCTAGAATTCTGTCTTTCCCCCTAGCCCTGCCCTGACCGCAGGTCTGGGGACATCGGTGTTCAGATCTCCCTCCTCGAGACCGGGGACCCCTTGAGGCGTCGGCGTGGCAGGAGGCAGTGCGCACTGAGGGCCAGCTGAATGAACAACTGAGTCACCGTCTTACTGGACTCTGGGCTGGTTGAGTAAGAAGGCTCCACTCTCATCCCAGGCTCTCCAAGGATGTATACAAGAGGCACCCAGTAATTATCTGAGTTTTTCCGACATCTCGAAGGGACCCTGAACTTTAATATTTTTTTAACGTTTATTTATCTTTGAGAGAAAGAGCACGAGCAGGGGAGGGGCAGAGAGAGAGGGAGACACAGAATCCGAAGCAGGCTCCGGGCTCCGAGCTGTCAGCCCAGAGCCCGATGCAGGGCAGGAACACGAACCGTGAGATCCGTGACCCGAGCCGAAGCCGGACGCTTAACCGACTGAGCCACCCAGGCGCCCCGAAAGGACCCTGAGCTTTAAAACCTTTGTGGCCCCAGAGCAGCTCCGCCACGTTTGTTATCTTCTCATGTATTGAGCACCTACTGTGTACCTGTAACTGCTCTGAGCACCAAAGGGAAGGACTGTCCCAGCCATTTCACAAACGGGGGAAATGAGGCTCAGAGCAGGAATGGGTGGGTCTGGGGTCAGATGATTGACAGGTGGGGCCCCACCCCCAACTCACTGGTGTTAACGAGGAACTGGTTGGAGACCCCAGGATGGTCCACGTCGTGGATGGCGCTGGCGAAGATAGCAGCCAGGACTTCCAGGTCTGTGAAAACGGCCTGGGCAGGCAGGCGGCGTGAGAAGTAAGGGGTGGGCTCCCTGCACCCTGCACCCACCCTGGCTGCCTCTAGACTTAGGGTAGTACCTCAAGGGCAGGTGTGGCCAGCAGCACGTGCGTGGACTGAGCCACGTCGGCGGCGTGTAGGCTGTTGTGGTAGGCCACATCGGCATGGTAGTGACTTTCCAAAGTCAGAAGGTAGGTGACGAGTGTGTCTGCTGGGATCTGAAATGTCTTGAGCAGGTCTCGTTCCTGGTCCATCACAGGCCTCCAGTCAAGGCCTTGGCCTCTGGGGCAGCACCATACACTGTTCCTATGCCTTCTCTCCTTCTGAGCTCCTATCCGTCCCTCAAATGCCCCCTCTTCCAGGACGCCCTCCCTGCTGTCCCTCCGAACTCCCTTGGTCTCTGTCCTGCCCCTCTGGTCTATCCCTGACCTCACAAGCCTGGGGCTCTCTTCGCCCAGTCCTTCCCTCCAGCCCTGAGTCTCTTCAGGGCCAGGCTCCGGGCTGAGGCTTGTTGCCAATGCATTTTTCCACCTAGTGAACTCCTATTCGTGCTTCAATACGCAGCTCGCATTATGCCATTCGGGGGGATCAGGGAGGACTTGAAGAACGAGTGTCCCCCGAGGCCTTGGGGTAGGAAGATGTGAAGGAAAGAAGCCCCAGTAGCGTCGGAAGCCAAGGGCGGGGAGGTACCTGAAAGATGTTGAACATGATGGTTGTAAGGGGCCGGTTCCCGCTTAGCTCTGCCACCTTGAACACGTCGAGCCCCCATTTGTTGGTATCTTCCAGTTCCTAAAATGCAAAGAACTGAAGCTTAACTCCAGCCCAGCTTGCTCCGACTCTGGACCCTTGACATCCCCCACCGGGCCTCAGGTCCTATGCTGAGCCCCACCTGCCCAATCTACAGGTGGGCAAACCGAGGCCCAAGGTAGGGCATCCACACAGGGCCAGGACCCAACGGCAAGTCTCGGTATTCCAGTTGGGGACCCACCTTGGCCAGCTGCCCCTCCTGGTCAGTCTGGACCCCAAAGCGTGGGACGGTGGCTGCAGAGAGGCCGGCACTGTGGGGGAGCCCACGCAGGCCGCTGATCTGGGACATGGGCCTTGGGGTCTCCGTGGGGGTCACCCTGGGCAACTCCATCTCAGTCTGCTGGTCTGTAGATGGAGCAGGGCAGGGCTCAGGGAAACTGATTCACCTGCTGGGGTCATCCTGCCTCGCCTCAGGTCACGGACCTTGCCAAACCTCAGGATCTACCTATTTCTTTCTCATCTGGATCAAAGTAAGCTTGGAGTAAAGTCCCTATCCGGCCCGTAGCTACCCTTCTCCGTTCATGGCTGATCTCAGTGACCTCTTCTGTTTGATATTGCCTGTCGGCAACCAGGGCTCAGCATTTCCCCCCAAAAAGCCAAATGTGCTTTCCATCTCCCAAGGTGGAGACCCAGCTGTCTCGTTCACTCCCTATCTCCCTTGGAAAACTTCTACTCGTACTTCAAAACCCTAGCTTGAATATGCCCCTCCACCTAACAGTGCCTTCTGTTCCTCTCTCTGGAACAGCTCTGACCCATGGGGTTGGAAGTGTCCGTGCCCAGCTCTGTCTCCCCAGGAGGCCTGTAAGAGAAGTCTTTTCTGTTTCTTGATTCTTCCTACCTCTATTGTGTTGCTCAAGCAGTGACCCACCACAGCTCACCCAGGAAGGTTCGGGAGATGTACTCGGACACCTGGTTCCCCGAGCGGCTGGTTTCAGACAGGTGAGTTAATTCCCGGTTCAGCATCCGCTTGAACTGCAGGGGAAGGTGAGGACAGTGATGATGGGGGCACCGTGGCCAGAGGCAAATGATCTGGGCTATGTGGCCCTCCTCACCTTGTTGGAGGCCATTTCCCCCACTGAGTGCCGCGTCTGCAGTGTCTCCAGCTGGTCCAGACACCAGTCCAGCTCGTCCAGTGTCTCCAGAGCCAGCTTCTGCCCAGGGTCCTCTGGGGGCCGAGCTGGTCAGGAGGCCTGCCTCACCCTCCCCCCTCCCCGCCTTGGGGACCCCGCATCCCTCATGCCACCTTCTCTTGCATCTGGACCCCAGAGCCCTTCCCAATAAGGCCACTCAGGACCTCAGGACCTGAGTGGTAGACATGTCCCCAAGTAGCTGTGTGACCACGGATGGGCAGGTCTCTGCCCCTCCCTGGGCCTCAGCCTCCCCATCTGTAATACGGGTATGGCAGACCCCACCCCCAAAGGTGTTCTGGAGATTACAATTAGCAAGTCCCTAAGGACTCATGGGCTGAGTAGGTCGCCATGGAGAGGAAGTTCACAGCCGTCCAGCTGTGGGAGGAAGGGGAAGGGGCAGGCACATTACCTGTAAGTGGAGGGGGCTGACTGCCAAATAGGGGGTTTTCCACCGACGCCTGCCTGCGGTACAGATGGCCTCCCTCACTCATGGGCCCCGCCCCCAAGTCCCCCAGGCCCCGCCCCTACCCACCCCTTGCCCCGCCTCGCCCCGTCCCTCAGGTCGCCGGCCACCTTATTTCGGGTCAGGCCCCACCGCAGCTTCGCCCACCTGTCTTCAGGCCCCGCCCCTCTAGGCCTCGTCCCGCCCCCTCCTGCCCTTCCCTCCCGCAGGCCCCGCCCCGATGCCCGCCCGAGTTGGCCCCGTCTCTTTCTCGGCTTGACCCCGCCTCCGCCCCGCCTTCTGCGTACGTGGCTGCCCCGCGGCCTTGCAGGTGGGCTAGGGCTGCGACGTTGCTCCGAACCGTTCTCAGACTTGCAAGGACCTGTCGGAAGGGGCGCGATCAGCGCTGGAAGGCAGGGGTCGGTTCTCCCCGCTTGGCCCAGGGGAGGAGGGGCAAATGGTGGGCACCCACCTGGGCAAAAGGCGTCACAATCATGTCTTCTCCGTGTCTGCGGGGGGGAGACGGGACATCAGGAAGGGCGGCCAAGAGAAGCCCTCACGCTGGTTCCCATCTTCCAGCTTTTTATACATATATATGTATATATATATATATTTTAATGTTTATTTATTTTTGAGAGAGAGAGAGAGCGAACATTGGAGGGAGGGGTAGAGAGAGAGAGGAGACAGAGGATCCAAAGCAGGCTCTGCGCTGACAGCGGGCCTGATGTGGGGTCTGAACTCAGCGCTGGGAAATCATGACCTGTGCTGAAGTCCCGATGCTTAACCGACTGAGCCCCCCAGGCCCCCCACACCCACCGCCTTCTTCCAGCTTTTACCCAGACTATGCCCTCTACTGAGTGTGACCTCCCCACCTGACTCCACCTTTGGTCCCTATGCTCCCCTCACCTGACCAGTCTGAAAGCCACCAGAGCTCCTCTGACCAAGCCCCATCTCACAAATAGTGAACCATGGGCAGCAGAGGTCTTAAGAGAGGCAAGGCGGAAATTACTGTGTTTTTCTTTTTTTCTTTTTTTTTTTTTTTTGAATTTTCTTTTTTTTAATTTTTTTTTCAATATATGAAATTTATTGTCAAATTGGTTTCCATACACCGTGTTTTTCTTTTCAGTATGGCTACCACGAAGCTCAAATCAAGGCGTTTGTTCGGTTGCTGTCACTGAACTTAACATCTCCGGATCGCCACCGAACTCCAGGCTGAAGTCAAGCACAGAGACTTACTGGGTATCATTCTCAGCATGCTCGACTGAATAAGGGACCTGCTTAAACTGCAAAGCCCAGCTCAAGTGACCACTTGAAGGCGGTTTGCTGAATGGAGACATTAAGGAAGGAGGGACGAACAAGGAGGTGTCATCCCATCAGTCTTGGACTCACAGATCACTAGCCACAGAGGAGTTCCGAGACATGGCCTTGGGTGACAGGTCGTAGTCGCTGTCGGAGCGGTACAGGAAGGACTCTCGCCTCTGGCCGTGCTGAGCAGGGGCCTGGATGACCCGGCCAAGGCCAGGCCCGGCCTGAGGCTCCAGGGTGCTCCTCCCGCACGACAGTCCATTTTCCAGATCAAAGCTGAGGGCAGATTAGGCATGGTCAGTGCCGAGGGTCCTGGCATGTGGAGGCCTGGCCGTGGCCCACACCCGCTGTCACATCCTCCCCGGGGGGCCTCGGTGGGTTGGGCAGAATAGCCTCCGGCTCGTCTACCTCCCCACAGGCACACGCCTACTCAGGGACCGCGTGCCTCTCTTTCCTCTGTCTCCACATCTGTACCCCGGAGACTTTCCCACTGGGAGCAACCTGGGCTCTGGGACATGAGTTTCGGATCTGTCCCCAAGTGACTGTGTGACCGTGGGTGGGTTTCAGCCTTTCTCTGGACATCAACCACTTGGTCTCTAATGTGGGCGTGGTATACTCCTTCCCCGAGGAGGCTTTTAGGGAGTTACAACAGAGGACCTGACGAGGGGCAACTGTGTAAATGAAGGTCAAGGTCCCATGGTAAGTTCACGGGGACTGGAAATGACTTCCTGGGTTTTCCTTTCTGGAGAACAGGGTCCTGCCTGGATCTGACACGCTCCAAGGCTCCCCCAGCCGGCTTAGGAGATGCTCCCATCACCTGCCCCCACCCCCAGCTCCTAGGCCCCAGCCCATTCCTTATGGCCCGGCCCCAATCTCCACGACCACGCCCCCAGCTCACTTGGCCTTATCCTCAGTTTCCCCACTCGCCTGCTTCGTTTTAGGTCCAAACGCTCTGCCCGTTCTTTTCCACCTCCGGGCCTTTGCACAGGCTGTGCCCTCTGCCCGGAGCACCAACGTCCCTCCCTCGGGTGCCCCTTGTTTCGGATAATGCCCAATACCCCCTCCCAGCTGTCAGCCCTTGTGTCTCCATCATGCCACACTCTGACTGGGTAATGGGTATCTACACCCCTACCCCTTGGGATTAGAGATCAGAGAAGAAGTGGGAGGGGCCCGGGGAAATAGAAGTGTGGGAGAGGAGTTAGGACAGTGAGCAGTTAGCACCCAGGGAGAGGAGGGGCCATCTGTGTGTGGGTCATGGGCTTTTGAGAAGCGGATAGGCAGGAGAAGCGAAGACAGGAAGACACCGGAGACCGCCCCAAACATGGGGCTCCTGGCTAAGGGCCGGTGTCCGCTTCGTCCCCTGCGAAGGGACCCCATCCCACACCACGGGCCAGGATCAGCGCCTGCCTGAAGATTCTGAGCAGGGGATTCGGCTCAGACCGTGGTGGGGGTGGGGAATTCGACAGGATTCTGTCCAGTTCGGCCGGATTCGGTCTGGGTCGGTCAAGTACAGCCAGGTCTGACCTGAGTTTGGTCTGATCACACAGGTTTGGGCCTGGTCCAGATAGGTTCGGTCGGGTGAATTCGGTAAGATTCGGATACGTCCGACCGCGCTCGGGAAGGAAGGTTCGGCTACATTCGGTCATGTTCGCCTAAATCCGGCAGCGCTAGGTTTCCGAGCAAGTCCGGGTGGCCCTCGACCCGAGTCGGGCGTATTCGGCTTCGTCCGGCCTCACTCGGGTGAATTCGGGCATATTCGGCTACGTCGGCAGCTCTCGGCCTTTTCGAGTTCGCCGCCTCCCTGAGAATCCCCAGGCTGCTGGGACCTCCGAGCTCCCGCTTCGTGACGTCACCCTTAGGGGCGGGGCTTCTTAACCCTACCCTGCCCAGGCCGGGGCTTGGTGGCGGGCAGCGAAACACCCTGGAGGGCTAGCGGCCCTCGGAGGGGGGAGTCCTGCCCTCGGAGGGGGGAGTCCTGGGGGTGGTGCACCTCTACCCCTTCCTTGCCTCTCCTCAAATGTTCTGGAAGAGCAAATCTATGGATCAAGAGGGAAACAGGCCAGGAGAGGCAACAGGGTGCTGGATTCGCATCCAAGTAATAGGTGCAGAGGGTTAAGGGCTGGGCCGGGATTTTCGCGCCGCGAGAAAAGCTGTTTTTCTTTCTGCTCTAAACTTAGCCCGGAGCGGCGGGGTCAGACCGTGATTCCATGACGCGGGCGGCGCGGAGCGAGGTCGCCTGGACTATGAGAATCGCGCGTCTTAGGTAAACTGAGGCAAGAGGGCCCCGGAGGAACCCACCCTCCTCTAGTCTCACCTTCTGGGACTGGTGGCTCTCCCTCAACGCCTTTGAGCTCTCTCCGGAGAGGACCTCTCTCCCTCCGCAGGGACCCCTCTTCGCGGGCGTCTGGTGCCCTGGGGACGCTCTCCGGGATCTGGGCCACCCCTCCAACCCCTCCGGGGCTGAAATGGAGCCATCAAGGACCACGGTCACGACTCCCTCCACCCTGCCAGCTGTCGCTGGCCGTGTGACCTTGGTGAAGGGACCTCCAGTCCCTGAGCCGCCAGGTGCCAAATTATCAAGTGAGTAGTAACGCGGCACGAATCCAGCGCAAGGCGCCAAACGCGGTCCGCGCCCACAAGCCCCACCTCCCGCCCCAGCCTCGCCCCCGAGCCCCACGAGGTCACAGCTTCCTGAAGGGGTCGGGGTTCGAACCCGAACAGTGGGTCGAGTCTTTGTAGGACGCGTGTGGGGCTGCGCGGAGCCAGCGCTCCGCGAGGGCAGGTCCGCTTTCACCGGGGGACACACAACTCTCCCGCTTACGCTGCGAACGCCCTGTTTCGAGGGCCCCGTCAAATCAGGTCTTCATCTGTAGACGCCGAAGGCTTAGTGTGAGCCCCCCCACCCCCTCCCCGGGGGCCATCTAGTCGCTGGCTCCGGGACCCGACTGGGGAGCGAGACCAAGGGGAGGAGTCATTTCCTCCTCCCCTCACCGCCAGGGCGTTCAGCCCGCCTGCCCCGGCCGACGAGGGTCAGGAGGAGACGTGAGCCTCAGCCCGTCCGGCTCGGGGCTGCACATCTGGAAAGGGACAGACGCTGGTCCCCAGGGCATGTGGACAGGCAGCGGGTGGAGGGAGACAGAAATGGAGAAAGAGTCTCCAAGTACGAGAGACCGAGAGCGGGCAGAGGGAGAGAGATCCCGAGAAAGAGAGGGAGGGGCAGAGCATCCCTACCCGGATTCCCCACCCGGCTCCAGCTGTCCCTGACTCTGCCCTTCCCACCTCCGGCCTGGCGGTTCTGGCGACCCCCGCCAGGCCCTCCTTCTCGCCTCACCACAGCGGATGGGCCACAGTGAAGCGCCGCTGCAGGCGGATACTCTGGTTCACCAGGAGCTTCCGGAAGAGCCCGGGGGAGCCGCGAGGGGAGCCCCGGGGAGAGCCGGGCCCGGGGGCCGGGGCGGGCGCGGGGGGTCCCTGCATCGCCAAGACCGCATGGAGGCTGCACCCAGCGCGGGCTGCGCGGGACCTTTTCTGGACAGCCGCGGGGGCGGGGCCCGGCGGGGAGGGGGGGCAGAGGGCGCACTGGCCCCGCCTCGCCGCGGGACCTCTCCTTGATGCCCCCACCGGGACCAATGGGGGAAACTGAGGCACTGAGCTGGACGCGACTCTCTGCTCCCTCCCTTTGGGGGTGGCCCCGTGGGTCCCAGAACCCGGATCTTACGCCACTTCTGCCTAACTGTCCCTAATTAGAGCAGCTTCTGGGGTTGGTAACTTGGCTGAAAAGAGTGAAATGCAGAAGTCAGTAAGGGAAGCGTCCCCCTTTGTGAGAGGGTCACAGAGGCACGGAGTTTACCGAGGGGCTGCCCGCGTCTCACGCAGGGCTTCCAGCGCCCCTCTGCCCATTTCCCATACGGAGACAATGAGGCCTGGAGCCACTCGGCGCTGCCCAGCAACTACAGACCCTTAACCCTTTGCCAGGTGGAGAAACTGAGGCTTGGAGGGAGGTAGGAACAGGCACAAGGCTTTGCTGCAGGGCAGCGGGGTTCAAACCCAGCTCCCCCTCTCTGAGTCCCCCTCCACTAGGCCCCGCATGACCCCCACCCACTCTGACATTCCCCAGGCCCCGTCTCTGGATCCTTTCCTCTCTTTTGCTGTTCCTACTAGACAAACATCCGCACTCCACTCTCGCCAGGTCTTCCGTCTGTGAAGCATCAACTGCCTTTCCTCTGCCCCAGGAGGGACCCCAGGGGGCCTGGAAAGGGAGGTGTGTGTCTGGGGGTTTCCAGGGGTCTGTAGCAGGTGTTCTATCCTCTGAATGCTGGCACTGGGATGGCCCTGCCCCATTCCATAGGAAAGGAAACCAAGTCTCAGGGTATCACACTCGGAGGCAGGACCTCGAATGCCCATGTTTTAGGCAGAGGCAGCTCTAAGTGCATCTGTGTCCCTGCTGTGGGATGACATCCCCTCCCCCGCCTGGGCTTTGCCCCCGGGCACTTCATGATTTGGGGGTCCTTAGACAAATGGCACCCCCCTTTCTGGCACTCCTAGGGGAATGTGAGATACAATGGGGGTGGTTAGAGCTTCAGCGGGGACGCCTGAGGTGCTACAGGCAGGAGAACTCTGACTCTCTCCTGACTCCCAACCATCCTGTTGGCCCCATTGTACAGGTGAGAAAACGGAGGCTCAGAGAAGTAGGGTCCCGCTGGGGCTCAGGAGTGCAGAGAGTCTCAAGGACCTGGCTGGGAACCCCCTCCTGCTCCCATGGCCCTGCAACCGGACACCTGGTGGGAACCAGACTTGCTGTCCCAAGACAAAAATACCATCTGTAGTTGCTGTGGCTGGACCTAATTATAGCCGGTCCCCAGGGGATAGAGGCCGCCAGGATCAGCCTGGTGGAGGCACTGGGGACAGGGTCAGGGGAGCCTTGATATCACCTCGGCCCCGTGGGAGGGGCTTGGAATTGCCTGGTGTCCCCAAGGAGAAACTGAGGCACGGAGAGACTCAGTCCCTCCCCAGAAGTCACAGACACGAAATGGAGAGCTAAGACGAAATGCATCGACCCAAACTGCTTCCTACTAGCCTGGAGCTGAGCCAAGGGCTGTGCATGTAAAAGTCATTTGATTTTCAGAGCAAACCTACAAAGTGGGGACTATCGTGCTCCTTTTGCCGATGGGGAAGTTGAGGCACAGAGAGGCGGTGTTCACTTGTCTGGGGGAGTGGTGGGGCCAGGGTCATTCAAGCCGAGGCAGGAGGGCTCCCTAGCTTGTGCCCTCTCCCACTTAATGCTTAACTGGCCCCAGCCCCTCTGGAGTCCCAGAGGCTACTCTGACATTCATGTTTGATCAAAAGTTTTAACAGTTTAATGGTTTGAAACATTAATAGATTCAACTTTAAATATTTTATTAACAGTTTTAACAGTAATGCTCTATTAATAGCTTTTGGGATGGAGAAACTGAAGCCTGGCCGGCTTGACTGCGGGAGGCCCCGAACCCAGCCGGGTAAAGAGCTGAGGCTGAAGGAGCGGTGGACGTGAGGACTCCCACCTTGACTTTGTCCCTGTGTGCTGCGTGACCTGAGGAAGTGCCCAGCACTCTAGGGCCCTTAACATATCACTGGAATCTACCCCCCCGCACCCCCTTTGAGCATTCCTTCCCTGGGCAGACACTTTTTTCCTCTGCCACCAGGTGGCCCCAGTGAGATGGGTGCTGTTGTGCCCATTTTACAGACAAGTAAACTGAGGTCTGGAGAGGAGCCATGACTTGCCGAAGTCCCCACGGAGAGTCTAGACAAAGGGAGGAGGGTGGGGGCTGAGTTCCAGTCATAGATGCTCACATGGGGCAGATCTCACCCTCCTCTGCTCCAGACCCTCTCCATGGCTCCCCGTTGCCCTTCTGTCTCAACCCCCACCTCTCTGAATGCCTTGTATGGTCTGAACCTTTTGAGGTCTGAGCCTCCCTCACCCCCCTCCTTCCTCTTGGCTCCCTCTGCTCCAGCCTCTTCCCCCCCTCCTTACTTTTCCTTGAACCAACCAGGTTCATTCCCACCCCATGCCTGTGCCCAAATGCTTTTCTCCGGCTGACTGTTCGTGTTTCAGGTCATAACTGGAGCACGAGCCCCTCCAGGAAGCCCTCCCTAACTAGATGGGCAAATATCCTCTGAGCGTCCTTCTCTCATAGGTACAGTTTCACATTTCCTGCCATGATTATTTGATCTGGATCTGCCTCGCCCACTAGACCCTCAAAGGCAGGAAGGACATGCCTTTGCTCACAGTGTGCCCTCGGTGTGTGGCACTCAGTATGTAAATGAATAAGAGAGGTTCCCCTCCCACCCTCCGGCCACAGTGATCTGTGTTCAGCTCTTCACAGAGCTGTTCTGGTCCTCTTTGACTCTGAGGCTTGGCACATTCTATTCATTCTGCTCGCCATATCCTTCCCTTCATTCTCGCTGGCTAAATTCTCTTCATCCTTCAGTTTAAGCTTAGATGCCACCTGTTCCAAACCATCTTTTCTCACCCCCTGCCTGCCCCGTGCTGGATCAGAAGCCTCCTCTGAGCTCCCCTGGCACCCTGACCTCTCCCCATTGCAACACAGGTCACTCTGTGCTATTTCCCCCTGGTGTGAGTATCTCCACCTCACCTGTCAGCACCTGTCAGCACCTGTTTACCCATGGCTGAGTCTCCAGTACATAGTACTGGAGCCTGGCACATAGTAGGTGCTTAATAAACGCTTGCTGAACCAGATGCTAGCATCCTCCCAGACCACATGATCTGCCTGGGGCAGTGGGGAGGACAGCCAGAGCTGGGGAACGAGGCTCCCACACAGAAAGTTCAAGACAAAATGTAGAAAGTACAGATTTGTGTTTGCATCTCACTGTCAACACTGTTGTTCAAAGAAGCATTGCCACTTTTTCAGGACCACACAGCAGGTTAGCCTTGAACCCAGCTTCCCCGAGGGCTGAGACCCTCCCCCACACACCGGCATATATATGCACATGATGCACATGCACACACACTCAGAGGAACACAGTCCCCTGCCTTCCGGAGCCACTTGGAGTCTCCCCCTAGATGGGCCCAAACCCGTCTGTTTGTTCTTTCTTGAAGATGGAAAATCATGAGTCACTGGGAGTGGGGACAGGAGGAGCTGAGGGATGGGGGGCGGGGGCTGGTGGGGGCATGGGGCCTGCTGGGTCACCTGGGAACAGCTCCAAATCCTCTGGGCCATGGGGCCCATCTGCCCCAGATGTCTCCCAGAGCTGCTAGAGGACCAGGCTGGGAGTGTTAGTCCAGGCTTGTCGGCCAAGTAAGAAGTTAGTGGCCCCAGGAGGTCCATGGGCCAAAGTGGGAAAAATGAAAATCAAGATCCAAGAGAGGAAAGCAACTCATCTGACGTCACCCTGCCTGGCCTCAAACCCAGGACTCTAGATCTGGCCTAGAGTCAGGTGGCTCCCCCTCCCATTCAAGGAAGGCCTGGGGTTTCTAGATCCTGCTTCTCAACCCTCCACCTCCTCAGACCTCTAGCCCTGAGACTCCCATCTCTGGTCCCTCTAAGGCCCCCGCTTTACCTCTCTGTGTTTGTTTTCTGTCTGTCTTATTCCCCTGCCTGCCACCCCCTTGGTTTATATGAAAAAGGAGCAGCAGCCCTCCCTCTTTACCACCCCCACCCCATCTCCACCCCATCCCTTTTGATGTGGAAAAAGCATGCTGTGTTCAGTCTCCCCAAGAGGCTCTTCTCCTCCCCAGGTCACAGGGGGCAGGGTGGAGAGGGGTGGCCAGACAGACCATAGAGAAGCTCCTTCCCCCAGCGCTGTGGATAACCTGCCCTGGTCCTCTCATACACACTCCCCAAGGTGCCCTCAGACACTCACGGTGACCACCAACCCCACAAACGTCCCAGGACATTCCAAGATCTGGAGGACCCTCGGACACCCAGCTGGGTCAGAGTGAGATCACCCTCAGTCACACACCCGTGGGCACCACAAGGGGAAACACATAGGCACGTACGCAGCGATGTACGCACACCCAAACGCGTCCGGTCAGCCACAGACACAGCTGGCTCTGGACACGCACAACAGGTCGGAGTACACACGGGTGCAACTGCTCAGACTCAGACACACACTCAGATGTAACTGCACCTTAACACAACCAGTCACAAACCCATAAGCAAACCCTCCAGCTCCAACCCACATAAAGAGCAGCTTTTTCCTCCAAAGAACCGGCCTCAAGCCAAGCAGCAGAGACCCCCGCCCCTGGAGAAGCAAGGACCCTCCCCCACTCCCGCCAGGCCCCGCGCGCCCCTCCCCCACGCCTTGGGAGTGCCCTGCCCCCGCCCACCTACCGCCTGTAGAAGGAGGTGGGCCAGGAGCGCAGCGACTTCTCGAGCCCGGGCCGCGGGCTCCGGTCCCGCTCACTGCGGCCCGCGGACTTGTCCGGGTCCGAGTAGAAGCGCTGCTGGATGCGGATGGGGCGCCGGGGCTGACGCCACAAGTGCTTCGGGGGTCTGGCTATGCCTTGGCGGCTGCGAACGCGCCTCAGCTCGCTGGATGCCTCCTCCCCTTCTTGGACCCCTGGGGTCTCCATGCGCCAGAAGAAGGCGGCAGGGAGAGCAGGGAGCAGAGAGAGCAGGGCACGGGAGCCCCGAGAACGAGGAGTATCTGCGCCCGCCCGGGTCGGGCCAGGACCGGGGGTGGAGGCGACAGCGAGCAGCTGTCCGCGCCGGAGGTGCTGAGGCGGGAGAAGGTAGAAACAGGGACTCAAGGTGGGGCTGACACCAAGGAGCTGTCCTTGCCCAGATGGTGCTGAAGGATAGCACGGAAAGAAGAACTTGGGGGTGGGGGTTGGAAACAGGGGCTGGGGATACCCCGAGAGCAGAAAATGGTTTGCTGTCCTCCCCTCTAGTGCCGAGTGAAAAAGGGTCAAGACATGAGCTTGGAGTGAAGACAGAGATTGTCCTCCCTGTTGCTGCCGAATGGAGAGCTGGGAGACAGGGGCTCTGGAGATTCCCCAGCGCTAAGGCTCTGTCCCTTCTCCTGGTGCTGAAGGGGAAGGTAGATTCAGGGACTCCGGGTGGATGAGATGCGAGGAGCTAGCTGCAGGAAAGCGCAGAGACGGGTTCAGGAACACCTCCACACCGGGGCGTCGTCCGCCCAGGAGGTGCTGAAAGCTGAGCAGCGGCGGGTCCTCAACCCTCCCCAATGACTGTAGCAAGGAGCAGTCTGGAAGCAGAGTCAAGGGCTCTGGTCTTCAGAAGTAGGCACAGATGGTGTTTCTCTGTCAAGCTCAGGAAGGTGGGATTAGCAGTTCAGTCCCAGATGGGGTCTCCTGGGAGCCCTGAAGCCCCTACTCACACAGGGCAGGGATCCGGGAAGGGCAGAGAAATGGGGAGGGCTGTAACAGGGCCCTCCCATCCCTGGGGTGGGCACACAGAAACTGCGTCTAGTCGGGGCTGACAACAGCGGAGGTGGGTAGAGAGGGGCACGCTTTCATAGCCACACCAACGCCTAGACCCTCGGCGGAAATGGTGGGATCTCATTCGTCCCACTATGCCTTGGGCCCCACCTCACAGCCATGATTCCTGCCCTCAAATCCCAGGCCTGCCCCTCCCTTCCCCAGTTCTAGAAACTCAAGGCCCTACCCACCAGACATCCTAATCCCAGGAGTAATTTCCTGGTAAGTGGCAGAGGGAGGGTGAGAACATTTTCTATTATGGTTAACAGAAGCAGACATGGACAAGAGCAGGGCCGGGTTGGTGGGTGCAGTCTCTGGGCCGGGGCAGGGATGCATTTGGGGCCACTTGGTGCAGTAGATTTGGGGGCAGGAAGAGCCATGATCTCAGAAGGCCATTTCAAGGATATTTCTCATGGAGACCACCCTCTACCCTAGTTGTGGCCCCAGGTTGGAGAAAGGGGACATGTTTGGGCCCGAGAGCCAAACAGACTGGGTTCAGCACAAACAACTCTTCTATGTACTTTACTTTCATGGCTCAGTCATTGCCCTTCCTCTCAGCCCCCTGCCCTCTAAAGCTGATAGTAGGAGATAACTTGGTCCATTGGCAGGGAACATGGGTTCTCCCACTGGCTGGCTGTCACTCCACCCCCCCCCCCAGCCTGTTTTCTATTCTGGAAAGTGGGGATAATGTTCGTGTCCTACATCCTGGCATTGTTGGGAGGGTGAAAAGGGATGTCACCTGTGAAGGGTCAAAGACTAGGAGCTGTCCACACCAGTCCCCCTACTCTTTTACTCCTGCTGGTGTCCACCAATGCCTGGTTTGTCTACCTCGTAAATAACTTCTGTATCTGCCTACTTCTCTCCAGCCCATGGCTCCACCTTGCTCTACGTACCACCATCTCCTGCCCAGAACTGCCCAGGCGTCTTCACTGGGCTCTTGCTGCTTCTACCTCTGCCCTTGACAATTCTACTCAGTAGTCACAGAGAATTTTTTAAGTGCCAATCTGACCAACTCACTCACTTGAAAACCCACCCATGGCTCCCCGTTGCACACCATGAGGTCTTATGTGGTCCAGCCCCTGCCATCAGCCGCAGGCTCCCCTCCCATCCTCCAGTTACACTGATCTGTGTTCAGCTCTGCGCACACCTGGTCTTCTTGAGATGTGCTTTGCACATTCTGTTCCTTCTAACTGGCGTATGCTTCCCTGCCCTTCTGTGGCTGACTTCGCTGAATCCTTCATGTTAAACTCAGATGCCACTTCCTCCAAGTGGTCCTTTCCTCACCCCGTACCCCCCAGTGCAGGGTCAGAAACCTCCTCTGGACTCCCATGGCGCTCTGATCTCTCCAACTGGTATGAGTCTGTCTCCATCAGCAACCTGTGAGCCCCTGTTTGCCCGTGGCTGTGTTACCGATACAGGGCCTGACACATAGTAGGTACTTAACAAATGTTTTCTGAACAGGTTAGAGAAAGGTTCAGCTAGACGAGGCATTGTCTCTCTCCTGAGACTGGCCCCCTTCATCCCCATCTGCCTCCTCACCTGCTTGGGCCTGGACTGTGGCTTTGCTCTGTTCCTCGAGCCTCGATGGTGAACACCACACGGGCACTGGGCTCACCCTCTCCAGGGGTTCCAAGGCGGCTTGACAGCGGCGGCAGCAATGGGGTCCCTGAGAATCTTCTCCGGACGAGACCACTGCCAAGCGGGCTTATGGGAGCCAAGCCAGAATCCACCGACTCTCGGACCCGCTGGGGAGACAGTGGTGAGACGTCAGCAAGTTCCCAGGCAAGGTGCCTCTCCGGGGCCCAGGGGACCGTGAGGAGAGTCTGAGATGCCCTCACCCAGATTCCTGGACTAGACCAGAGAGCCGTATGTCGGTCCTACTTTCTCCCTGAGCGAATTTACATCTCTGAGTCTCAGTTTCCTCATCTATGAAATGGGCGTGTGGATCTCAGACCCGCAGAATATGAGTGGTCCTGGCCCACAGCGGGCATTGCAGCAATATTTATTTATTAATCAATTAGTACGTAGTATATTTATTATTGATAACATTCTATAATATATACTGCTATTTAATATAAGAATACTCTAGTGATTTTCTATCATATTATATTTTTTATTAAAACATAAAAATAAAACATGCCGCACACGGACAAGTGAATAACAACAATGCCAATAGCTAACCTTTCTTGCACACTCACTGCGCGTAGATGCTGTTCTAAGGATCCCTCACGGGTTAGTTCACAAGGGCACAACAGGGCTAGTACATAGACCATTATCCTCATTTTATTTGAAAAAATTTTTTTAGAGATTTTATTTTTTAAAATAATCTCTAGACCCAATGTGTGTCTCTAGACCCAAATTCACAACCCCGAGATCGAGATCGCATGCTGATCGCATGTGCCAGCCAGGCACCCCCTCCCCATCGTCCTCATTTTACAAACAAGGAAACTGAGGCTCAGAGATGAAGAAAATGCCCACGTTTGCTGTTGGCAAATAAATCCTGAATTCGGAGCTGTGGTGCCTCATTTCCTGAAGGAAGAACTGAGCAGGGGAAATTAGATGAGAGGGTGTTGGCAAGCATGTCCTGAGGAAACACTTGAGACATTTGAAAATCAAACAGAATCAGAACGAACCGATGAATCAGCAAGGGTGAGCTTTCCAGCCCAACACAACTGGCTTCACCCCGTGCCACGTGGTGTAGGGGAAAGCATGCCTCAGTGTTCCCATCTGTGAAATGGGATGGAAGTGATACCAATCATTTGGCGGTGTTGATAATAAAAGGACAGGCCCACATGTTCCAGTCACAGTCTGAGACCTGTCAGTGGTGCTGACGCCAGGTCTTGGAATTCACAGCCTTGGGTGTGTGTGTGTGTGTGTGTGTGTGTGTGTGCGCACATGCACTCACGCACTGGGGGATCAAAGGAGTAAATGGGATGTGGGAGAGGTGGAGCTCAGAGCGGCAGCCCAGCCTTCTCCTGCTCTGCCACCAAGCCTCACCAATTAGTCTATCTCGCCAATCAGACATTCACATAGGAAAACCGAGGTCCAAGACAATATGGCACATCAGGGCCAGAGCTAGGGCAAGGGGAAGCAGGAAAGAAGGTACGAGGAACACACATCAGTTGCGCCTCTATAAGCCATGTTTCTGCAGGGCATTTATTTCTTCACGGAGGAAGAGGAAATGACTGGCTGAGAGTCACAGAGCCAGGGACTGCTCAGCTCCCCCGCCCCGCCAGCCCCACTAAACTCTTTGCACAGATCTGATCCTTCTAGGACCCAGGATACTTAACCGGTCCCCTCACTTCCAACCCCATACGAGCATAACCCTCTCCCAGGAGCACCTGAATTCTAAGGTAGAAATCTAAGTGTTCAGCACTGGGCCTCCCCTGGGAGGTTTTGTGGTAGCTGGGAGGATGTGCAGGGAAAGCAGAGGGTGGGGTGTGTGGATGCATTGGGTCCCTCCCAGAACAGGAAGCCCACTGGGATGTCACCTGCCCATTTTCTTCTTGGGGAAGCTCAGTTCCAGATGGAGAAACCACCTGCCCACATTCATACTCACTCATTTATTCATTCCAAAAAAAAAAAAAAGAAAAGAAAAGTTCCCATTGTGCTAGAAAGAAAATGAAACTGTGTCATAGCCTGAAGAGTGATGGGGTGAGGGGGACGGATAATGTTGCTCAGGCGTAGTTAGAGGCCTCTCTGAAGAGGCAACTTTGAACTGAGATCTGAAAGAAGGAGCTATCCAGGAGAAAGCTAGAGCAAAAGCATACCAGGCACAGGGAACAGCATGTGCAAAGCCCCTGAGGTACGACTGAGCTGGCGGGTTTGAGGAACAGCAGAGGGGCTGGAGTGGAGTGTGGGAGATGAGTGGGTGGGGAGTTGATACAGAGGCTCGGGGGTGGGATGAGGAGTTGGGAGTTGATTATGGGAGTGGATTGAGAACTTCTGAGGGATGTGAGTTGCTTTATCGTTTTTAAGAAGCCTCCTGTGTTGATCTCAGGGCAAAGGGACGGTCGGGGGCAGGGTAAAGGCTGGGGCAGCATCTCGGTAGGTCAGGATCACGGTGGGGCCCACGGGTGGATTTGGGATATGTTTTGGAGGCTGAGGGATGGGCCATGGCCATGGATGTTCAAAGGGATTCAAGGGTACATCATGATTATGATGGGTGACCAGTCCTTTACCGGATAACTAATAGCCACATAGTTACCTGGGTGGGTGGGGCCACCTGGATGGGGAAGATTGGCGGGGGGGGGGGGGGAGTATGATAATTAGGGCTTGGTTTAAATATCATGTGACCCTCCCAGGGGAAGCCAGTGGAGGCGGCTGGATGTTTGGGTCTGAGCTTGTGGGGGGCCAGGCTGGTTTTAGGGTAAAACAGGAAAGACAGGCCCTGTGGGGAGTGGTTGACCTTCCCCCGTCTGGACCAGGGCTGGGGCAAGAGTGGGGCACTCTCAGAGCTGTAGGCTGGAGAGGGGACGGTCCTCCTGGCCTCTCAGCTGCAGCATGAATCAAACTGCCACTCCAGACTAATTGCTTTCCCTGTTGAGAGGCTGGCAAGGGGACAGAAAGCCTCGGGGGAGGAGGGGGAAGGGCTTGGAGGGAGGCCGAGAAGCTGTCTTCCTTGCCTGTGCCCAAGATCTCGATATGAGCCAGCCCTGGCTGCAAGCCCCGAGTCCTGCCTCTAAGACAAACCCTAAACTGTCTCTCGCCTGCTCCCTACTGTCCCGTGGTTCCCAGCACCCCTAGAACAAATTCTCAGAAGCCCCTGAGACCCCACCTGCCCCAGGCCCTACCCACAGCTGCCTCTCACCTTCCTCCATCTCCCCGTAGCTCAGCTGGCCCCAACCCCACCTAAACCTGCCTCAGGACCTTTACACGCGCTCTGCCCTCTGCAGGGAACACCCTTCCCCCAGCTCTCCCTCAAGGCTGGCTGCTTGTTTTCATTTATTCAACTTAAATGTCACCTCCTGGGGAATTGTGTGCTTTGGGGGAACATGGTGGGGGGGGGTCCCCTCTGCACAGAGGAAGAAGGTGTGACTCAGAGAAGGAGCTGGCTGCCAGGGCTCGCTGGGGCCTGACCAGGGCCTCCCCACACACCACGTTAAAAAGGAGGAACGGGAGGGGGTGTCTGGGTGGTTCAGTCGGTTAAGCGTCCGACTTCAGCTCAGGTCATGATCTCACAGTCCTGCGCTGACAGCTCAGAGCCTGGAGGCTGCTTCAGATTCTGTGTCTCCCTCTCTCTCTGCCCCTCCCCTGCTCATTCTCTGTCTCAAAAATAAATAAAAACATTAAAAAAAAAAAAAAGGAGGAACGGGAGGATCTTGGGTGGTAGAAACATTGGGGGGCTCGGCAGTGGGGTTCAGAGTGCAGACAAGGGTCCCAAAGGCCCAGGTTCAAATCTCAGTTGGCCACTCACTTTGAGGGAGGGATAGCCTCTCTGTGCCTCAGTTTCCTCATCTGCAAACTGGGACTACCCTCATCCTTATTCTCCTTGCATAGACAGCTGAGCTGTGGATAAATGAGTTAAGGCATGTGGGACCTTGCCTGCTGCAGGGGACCAGCTCATACTGACCTCTCTCAAACCACACAATTGTAGCCCCTGCCCTTTTTTTTTAATATAAGCAAACAGAGTTCCAGTTTATCAGTCACTCAGGCCTTGGTGATCAGCCTGGGATTCAAAGTCAGCCCGTGCTGGGTTCTCTGCTTACTACCTCAGTTTCCCGGAATGAGGTCGTTGGCCCCGTCCCTAAGGTGTGACCTCCTATCCTCCCTGGACTGAGGGCACCCAGGCCTCCTTCCCTTGGGCAGTCAAAACCTTGCATCCAGACCCCAAGGCTCCCTGCTGCTCCCTCCTCCTCTACTGGTCTCCTGCTCCTAAAGCCACTGGCTGCGGCCCTGGGCTGGACACCTGGATTGCATCCCAGACTCCTAGTGACCTCTCTGGGCCTCGGTTTCCCTATCTGTCAATAGGCCCCCAGGCAACTCTGGGTGTTTCCAGTAGGGGACATACTGTGACCCCCTCCCCGACGGCCTGGACAGCCCGCCCCCCAGCCCCCAGCCCCCACTCACCTCACTGAGCAGGAAGGACAGTGCTGTCCCGCTGCGCCTCATCCTGCAGGCATCTCCGAGCCTGGGGAGACAGATGTGAGATCCCTGAGGCCCCGAGAGCCCAGCCGTACCCCTGTGAGACTCCCCCCAGACAGGGGGCTCATCCCACACCCTGTACCCTCTCTCAGAGCCCACAGATACTCAATCAAGGTAGCCCGGGCCATACCACAGGCGCCAGTGTGGGACACCCCCCCCCCAGAACTCTGCGGGGGCCCCTATCCAGGGACAGCAGGCCCCGATGCCTACGCACACTCCCCAAGCCTCCTGCTCCCTCCGTGCCAGGGTCAGCAGCCTTGGAGCATAAGGACCTTCGGGAAGAAGTCCCCTGGCCCCGGGCCCCATGGGGGATCCATTCAGCTCCCAGCCCAGCTCTGATGGATTCAGGGACCCAAGTCCACTGGCTGAGAACTCCCCAAACTCACACAAGGCCCTGCTAGGCCCCGGGCAGGCCTGGCACTCACTGCCACCGCTGAGTCCTGCCTGAGTCCCGTGACCTCCCTGGGAGCGGAGGAAGGGAGGACTGGACCTGCCCAAGTGGGCGGCTCAGGGTTCCCCCCCCCCATCCCGGCGGAGCCCCTTAACTGTCTGAGTGCCAGGCTCAGACAGGACACACCCATATACCACCCTGAGGACAGAGCCAGGGGGTGGCAGGCAGAGTGACGGGGGAGAGTGTGGGGGGGTTCCCAACATGGAGTGTGACCAAGTGTATGTGTGTGTGAAGCGGGAGGTAGGCTCAGGGAGGGTGGGGTGTTAGGTTTAATTGTTCCTGTGTTTGTAAGAGAGACAGAGAGATGGAAACATGAAGAGCCAAAGAAAGAGAAAGAGAGAAAGAAAGGGAGAGACACACAGAGACAAAAAGAGACAGATAGGGAGAGACAGAGAGGAGAGACAGAGAGAGGTGCAGATTTGAGTAAGAATGGAAAGATTTTACCCGCTCAGGGTCTGGGACACATGCTTCACAGCATAGCCCATGAGGTGTGGCCTCAGGAGTTTGGGGGTGGCCCTCTGGGGGGTCCCTGGAGGCTCCAGGAAAGCTGGTCATCACACTGTGCCACTCTAGGCAGATCGATGACCCTCTCTGGTCAATGCCCTCTTCACAAACAGCAGGGACTGGAGCTTCAGTGGAACCAGCACCCCCCCCCCCACCCTGGGGTTGGGTGGGAGGGGCTGTGGCCAGAGGAAAGGGGTTTGTGTGGTGCCGTCACCTCTCGAGCTACTGCAGGTTAATGTGTCACCAGAACAGCCGCCTGCCGGGGAGGCCCTGCCGTCCCTCTGCCCCCAAAAATCATTAGAGCATGACCCTGTCCCCGGGGCAGGCTTCACCCCCGCTGTGCTGTGTGACCTTGACCTCCCACCTCTGTCACCACCCATTTCACAGAAGGGTAAACCCAGCCTTGAGGGGGCAGCTCCAGGCCGGAGTCCTGGCCAAGGCATGGCCTGGAGCCTCCATATCCCACTCTGGCTAGAGAGGCCCGGATGGTCCTGGGGATGGGGTCGGTGGAAGCAGGAAGAACCCACTGACCCACCAAAGGTCCCAGCCCCAGGCCTGCCGCTCCCTGGACCGTTTTCCCTCCTGCACAATGGGAGGAGAGAGTGGGGCCCAGGCTCAGGAAGCAGGGCCGAGGTGGGGGAGCCATTGTGACTCCATGTTCTCTGCGTGCTTCTGGTGCCTTCCTGCCCCCAAGCCTTTGCACAGGCCGTGCCTGCCTCCTGGAGAGCCTTCTCCCCCTGCTGCTTTGTCCGCCTCAAGACTGGAAGGAGGACCTACTAGATTCTGGAACTTCCTGGCTGGAAACTCCCCCGTGATGTAAAGCTGGTCTGAGCTGGTCAAGTCTTTCCATTCTAAGACACACACTCCTTCGCACAGCCAGCGCGGCCCCCCACTCACGTCTCCCTTATCCTACCCCGACTTCACTTACTTCCGTGTTGTTTCCCAAACGCCGCGAGTTCTTCCTACCGCAGGACATTTGCATTTGCTGTGCCTGTTTCCTGGGATCCCCTCCCAGCTTTCTCCAGGGTGGCTCCTTCCCACCACCCCTCACCGCCCTCTCAGGAAACCTGGACACGAGGCCCCTTGTGATTCGGCCACAACCCCAGTCTGTGACTCCGTGACCCTCTTCGCCACCTGAAGTGATGTCATTTGATTCCCTGGCTATTGTCTGTCCCCATATTTGAGACTGTGGGCCCCACGAGGGTGGAGAAATGGTCCCCACTATGACCCCAGCACATAGTAGACACTCAGAAGCGTTTGTCACAGCAGTCCATGACTCGGGAGGCCACAGAGGAACACAAGGGCTTTATTCTGGCAAGCCTAGCCCCTCCCCGGGTGCTCTACCCCGTCCAAGCCCCCTTCTCCCTTGGCCCCACGGAGATCACTCTGGTGGGTGATGGGCAAAGGAGGACCTTTGGCTCGCTGTCTCCTGGGGGAGGAACACACACGAGAGAACGTTCAGGCACGAGCAGGGTCTGCAGCAGGGACTTGGGAGGGCAATCCCTCCAGCCCAGCCCCCACCTCACCGTGGACATCTCATCCAGCTTCTAGAACTCAGACACACCACGGTGGCCACGCCTCACAGCCATTAGCACAGACCCGATGAGCAAGACGGACACCAGCAGACACACAGCCACCACCACGCCTGGGTTCCTGTGCAACTCGGGGGCCCCAGTGTCACCTAGAGCTGAGGGGAGGAGGCCTGAGTCAGCCCTGGACACCCCCCCCCCCCCCCCCCCCGCTCCCAAGGCTGAAACACCCACCGGGTGTTTCTACATCCCTTCCAGGAAGCCGTGCTCACTTCCCTCTCCTGTTGCTGCTGCGACTTTCTTTTAAGTTTAGTTATTTGTTTTGAGAGAGAGAGAGAGAGAGAGAGCGTGGGAGGGGCAGAGAGAGAGAGAGAGAGAGAGAAAGAGACCCCCAAGCAGGCTCTGCACTGTCAGCGCAGAGCCCGACTCGGGGCTTGAACTCTCAAACTGAGAGACCCATGACCGGAGCACAAATCAAGAGTCAGACGCTCAACGGACTGAGCCACCCAGGCGCCCTGCTGCTGTAACTTTTTTTTTTTTTAAATATAGTTTTTTAAAAATGTTTTTAATGCTCATTTATTTTTAAGAGAGAGAGACAGAGCGTGAGCAGGGGAGGGGCAGAGAGAGAGGGAGACACAGAATCTGAAACAGGCCGCGGGCTCTGAACTGTCAGCACAGAGCCAGACGCGGGGCTCGAACTCCCAAACCATGAGATCGTGACCTGAGCGGAAGTTGGACGCTCAACCAACTGAGCCACCCAGGCGCCCCTGTAACTTTTTTTAAAGCACGATTTTCTCCTTTCCCTTTTGAAAATCATTTGTCTATACGGAACTCATTCAGTGCTTTGTGTTTTTTGCTGCCCTCGTTGGGCACTCTCAGGAGTTCTTGCCAAGTGAGAAAAAGCAAATCTAGGATTCTGTTCCCAAATGCAGCGACGTTCTGAGGATGCCTGCAAAATTTGAGCCTTTGTGAGGCTGGTTTCCATCCTAGGACTTCAGGCAGGTCATTACACTTTGTGTCACGCTGTTCTTTGGACATTTGAGACAACACACTGTTCTGAATGACGGTTTTTTTTTTTTTCTAGACCCCCTAGAAATGCTTGGCTTCTACTGAACCCCCAGGGCCCTGTCTGGCCATGCTCTGCAACTACCCTCCCCTCCCTGCTGCCACCAGTATCCCCACTCATCCACCCCACTCACTCGGTCGGTCCCAACCCTGTCACCGGCCCTCAGATGCGCCAGGCGCAGTCCTACCTCAGGACCTTTTCATGGGCTGTGCCAGCTAGCTGGGCTGCTCTCCGGCTAGATACCTGTGTGACTGCCTCCTTCACCTCCTTTAAACTGAGACATTTGCTAACCATTCTTTAAAAATTTCAATCCTAGGGGCGCCTGGGTGGCTCAGTCGGTTGAGCGTCCGACTTCCGCTCAGGTGATAATCTCACAGGTCATGAGTTCAAGCCCCGCGTCGGGCTCTGTGCTGACGGCTCGGAGCCTGGAGCCTGCTTTGGATTCTGTGTCTCGCTCTCTCTCTCTCTTTCTCTCTGCCCCTCCCCCGCCTCACACTCTGTCTCTCAAAAAGAAATAAATGTTAAAAAAGAAAAAAAAATTTTTTTTTTTTTTTAAATTCAATCCTAGGGGTGCCTGGATGGCTCAGTCGGTTAAGCATCTGACTCTTGATTTTGGCTCAGGTCATGATCTCATGGTTTGTGAGTTCAAGCCCCACATCGGGCTCTGGGCTGACAGCACAGAGCCTGCTAGGATTCTCTCTCTCTCCCTCTCTCTCTGCCCCTCTCCCTGCTCCTCCTCTCTTTCTCAAAATAAATACATTTTTAAAAACTAAAAATGTCAATCCTAGTACGGGACTCTTGATCTCCGGGTCGTGAGTTTGAGCCCCACACTGGGGGTAGAGATTACTTAACAGTTAAAAGTTTAAAACAAATTTCAAAACACTTGTATTCACATTCTGACCCCTTATCGCGCTTATCTTGTTCTTTTATAAACAAATCAATAATTTACTTATAACCTGTCTCCCAACAAAGCTGTGTCTCACAGGACCTGATACACACTAGGTGCTTAATAAATGTGCATAGAAGAAAGAAGGTCTGAGCGGCTTTAGGTGACACCCGGTAGAGTGGGGAGAAGCCCTCCTCCACACATTCTCAGGTCTGTGTCTCTCCCTGGTGGCTAATCCCAGAACTGCAGCCTGCTACCCCCAACCATTTCCCCAACCCCCAAACCTCCAGTACTCACCAGAGCCAGAGGACACAGAGGTCCTGTCAGTGCTGGCTGAGGGCATGGAAGAGGGCTCTGGTCTCGAGCTGGGAGAAGTGGAGCTCCAATGCAAGGTCAAGGTGGGGGAGCTTGGGGGGCTCGAGTGGGAGGTAGGGGTAAGCTCTGAACCCGGGGAGCCAGAACTGGGGTGGGTGGCCGTTTCTGGTTGTGGGGAGGAGATGGGCTCCAACCCTACATTTGTGGAGCTGGTGGGGGTTGCCCCTGAATTTGAGGAGGCGGGCTGTGAAGTAAGGATGCGGACCTGGACGTTGGAGTCTGTAAAAACAGAAACACGCCCAAAATGGAGTCACTTGTGCTAAGCCCCATATCAACAAACCAAGACTTAATACCTAATCTAATCGCAGTTTCCGCCCCGCCCAGGAGTGGGACCTTTACCCCGTCAGTCTGGAATTAGCTGGTCAGCACTTGTGAGATAATCTGTCTCCTAGATGCCCCTCCTCTGCTTTCTCGCAAAGGAAGGTAAACTTGCCCGAAACAATCCACTCTTTGCTGGGAACTGCCTTTCTCTTCCCCCCACTTCTGCCTATAAAAGCCTTCCATTTTGTACAGCTCCTCGGAGCTCCTTTCTATCTGCTAAGATGGGACGCTGCCCAATTCATGAATCATTAATAAAGCCGTTTCGGTCTTCGGATGTATTCCTGCCGAATTTTGCCTTCTAACAAGTCTGCCTCTACACTCGAGGTGATGGTAGCGGCCGGTCGTTTCCACTGAGCTGGAGGAGCCGTAGCTGGGAAGCTCGGTTCTCCGTCCTGCTCGCCAAGAGCACGGAAAAAAATAACACTGGAGGGAAAACTCACTGAGGGGGCAGGGAGGGGATGGTTAGGGACAAGGGGGCGTGGCCTCAGCCCCAGCCCCTCTCCGGAGGTCTCCCCGTTATCCCAGATGGTAAACACCTGCCTCTCGGGAGACCTGGAGGACTTGGCGAACCACGTGAGTGCTCCGTGGGAAGCGGGAGGCGCCCTGGTCTGAAGTTCTACGGCCAAAGTTACAGCCCGGGTGGGGCCCTCCCCGCCCCCACTCTTGCTTCGGGGCTGTAAAGGCCCTCGGTATATAGGGAATGGCTGCAACCCAGCCAGCTGGGGAACTCTTTCTCTTTTTTCTTTTCTTTTCTCTTCTTTTCTTTCTTTCCCTCCTTCCTTTCCTTTCTTTCTTCTTTCTTCCTTCCTTTCTTTTCTCTTTCTTTCTTTCTTTCTTCCCTCTTTCCCTTTCTTCCTTTCTTTTCTTTCTTCCTTTCTTTCCTTCTTTCCTTTTCCTTCTTTTTCTTTCTTCTTTTCTTTCTCTTTCCTTCTTTCTTTTTCCTTCTTTCTTTTCTTTCTTCTTCTTTTCTTTCTCTTTCCTTCTTTCTTTTCTTTCTCCCTTCTTTCTCTTTCTTTCTTTTTTCCTTCCCTCCTTCCTTTTCTTTCTTTCTTTCTTTTTCTTTCTTCTTTTCTTTCTCTTTCCTTCTTTCTTTTTCCTTCTTTCTTTTCTTTCTTCTTCTTTTCTTTCTCTTTCCTTCTTTCTTTTCTTTCTCCCTTCTTTCTCTTTCTTTCTTTTTTCCTTCCCTCCTTCCTTTTCTTTCTTTCTTTCTTTCTTTCTTCCTTTCTTTTCTCTTTCTTTTCTTTCTTCCTTCCTTTCTTTCCTTCCTTCCTTTTCTTTCTCTTTCTTTTCTTTCTTCCTTTCTTTCCTTCTTTCCTTTTCCTTCTTTTTCTTTCTTCTTTTCTTTCTCTTTCCTTCTTTCTTTTTCCTTCTTTCTTTTCTTTCTTCTTTTCTTTCTCTTTCCTTCTTTCCTTTCTTCCTTCTTTCCTTTCTTTCTTTCTTTTTTCCTTCTCTCCTTCCTTTTCTTTCTTCCTTCCTTTCTTTTCTTTCTTCCTTTTATTTCTTTCTCTTTCTTCTTTCTTTCTTTCTTTCTTTCTTTCTTTCTTTCTTTCTTTCAAGTCTATCCTCAATGTGGGGCTTGAAATCACCACCCTGAGACCAGGAGTCTCATGCTCCACCAACTGAGCCAGCCAGGCGACCCTGGGGAACCCTTCTAAACCTTCTGGGACTCAGTTTCTTCCTCTGTAAAGTGTAAGTCAAGCCTCTGAGCGCTCACACAGGTTTGGCACATAGTGGGTGGTCAGGTGCACAGATCCACCTCCAAGCCCCCAGGGAGGATCAGCCCTAATCTTCTTCATCAGGTACCTGGAAGGTCCCCAAGGCTAAACTCAGAGTCTTAAATGAGAGGTTGGTTCTGAGGTCTCTGGCTCTGGGAACAATCCGTGGTTTGGAGCTCTGGAAATTACCCTGCTCTGTTCCAGCCACTCCCTGGCTCCTACCCCATCCCAGGCACTGAGCCCAGGAGCTAGAATGAGGGTGGGTGAATATTTTGTGGGCCATGTCCCACAAGGACTTCCTAGTTCCAGGCTGCTAGGCACCTTAGCTGCTTGTGAGCTCGTTCATCAACGGCTCCTTGCCCCACCCTACCTACTCTGCCCTGGGCGAATCTTTGTGCTTCCTCCCTCACCTCACCTCCGGCAGCAAAAATGCGGAAATAACCTCAGGCGCCAGGAGGGGGCTGGGTCTACACACAGACCCCTAATTCTCTGTCCAGGCTCCCAGGCTCTGTGGGATGCCAGAGAAGTCTAGCAGAGGCATGGTGCACTGGCCTGACTTCATTCCCATTTTACAGACGGGGGACTAAGGCTCAGAATGGTTGGGAACCTGGCCCAAGGTGACTGGGAAGGTGGGAAGAGGGCCCCTTAAGGACCACCAAGGAGTCAAGGATGAAGAGGCCAGCCTCCCCAAACTGCTTCCTATCATTATTTTTGAGGCATTTCTGCTGAAATGAAGATGACTCGGGGCCACAGTGGACCCCAAGCCAAGCCAGAACTCTGGGGAGCTGAACTTTTTTTTTTTTTTTTTTTTTTAAGTAGACTTCACATGCAGCAAAGAGCCCAAGGGGTGGGGGCGCGGGGGGAAGAGACGGGCTTGAACTCATGACCCTTCAAGAGTCGGACCCTTAACTGACTAAGCCACCCAGGTGCCCCAAGGGAGCTGAACGTTTTCAAGTCAACCAAGGAAAACCAGTGCTTGAAAGAGGAGGTGGAGGACGACACAAGCTCTGCTGAGTGCCGGGGACAGAGTAGACAGGTGCTCCTGAGCTGGATCCGGGCACTGTGCTGGGAGTTTGCTTTGCCCGGAGTGCCCTAGACCAGGAGGCTGGCAAGAGCCAAGGCATCTGGTTCTACTCTGGGCCTGGCACAGCTGGGAGACTCGCCCCGCCTGAGCCTCAGTTTCCTGAGCTCTGCAGGGGGGATACATGTGGTGCCTTCTGAGTGAAGCCCTTGCCCGCAGTGGGAATCCCGGGCGTGGTGGCCTCCGTTCTTGACGTTCTAGGGCTGAGGCTGGGGCATGGGTCAGAGAGAGCAATGACTCGGTGGGACAAGGAGGGCTGGGGGGAAAGGTGCGGGTTCAACTCTTCTGCAGCCCCGGGGACCGTCTTACAGGGCGGCAGAAGGAAATCGAGTCAGGTGCCAAGAACCTCTCCTGGGAGCCATCAATGCTTAGTGACCAGGAAGTGAGCCCTTACGTGCCCCCACTATGGCCCTGGGGCCCTCACTCCTCTCCCCTTGGGGGCTACAAGAAACTGAGGTTTGAAACAGAACCTCAAACTGGATATGGAGGCCCCCGCCAGCCTGTTGCTGGTTCAGATCAGCAGCAGAGTGGCAGCGCCCCACTTTGCTTCTGAGAGGAGCGGCCCTTCACGTGTTGGGGGAAGGCTGGGGGTGGGGGTGGGTGGCCTGAAGGAGGGATTCAGAAGCCAAGTGTGTTGCTGAGCCATACGCCCCCCTCCAGCTTCCCGAAAGCCAGGCCTCCTTGTCACCTGTTCTTACCTCTAGAGGCGACAGGGGCAAGGGAGGAATTCCCCAGCAGCAGCACCAGAGACAGCGGCAGAAGTGGCGATGGCAGCTGGGAACCCGCCATTCCAGGGCAGGGAGGGCGAAAGGCGGGCTCGGCACAGGTGTGTGGCACGCGCAGGCGCACGCGCCCCCTGCCTGCAGCGGCGCGTGGGGCTGGGCACAGGTGGGGCAGAGGTGGGGCCTCAGGACACAGGGCCTCTGGGGGCCCGCTACTGTCCCCAGGGGTGCCATTCCTGCCGCCCTCTCCACCTGGACCCCCTCCCCGCCCCCGCCTCTCCTACAAACCCCACCTGGACCATGACCCTGAAGCCGTCCAACTCTCCCTATGCCCTCAACTCTGTGGCCCCCTCCGTAGCTGCCCTAAATCCATGCTGTCCCCGCCCCGCCCCTCCTCTGTCCGGGCCGCCCCCCTCTGGGGCAGCCCCCTCACTCTCTCTCTCTGCCTGGTTCCTGCCCCAACAGGCTGGGTAGGTCTGTCTGGCTCGCTCTCTCACCAAGACTGGGGGTGAGAGGGAAAGGCAGGCTACACTTCCCCAATCGGGAAATGGCTGGAAACTCCTAGCATTTCCTGAAGGGGGCACCCATGCATACGCCCGTAGGATTTTCTAGGGGCAGGGAACTCATGATGGCCATCCTGGACCAGGTCCCCGGACACTGGCTTCTGGAATGTGCTGGGGACCGCTTCCATCTGGAACTGACTGGACTCCACTCCATTAGCCACGGATAGACACGGTGACGTATGTGAGGCCACCCTGTCGGCCCTGACCTCTGGAAAAGATTTAGGGTCCCTCTCCCGGCTGCAGAACCCAGGAGCCGACTGCATGGTTGGAAGCTTTGGGGCCCCTCCCATCCAAGATGTTCCAGAGCCTCTCAATTCCACCCCCCACCCCAACCACACCCAAGACACCCCCATGAGCACAGGTGGACCAAGACTCAGGCTGTGGAGGGCTTTATTCACTAGACCCAAAGAGCCACATTGCCCCTCTCCTGGTGTCCCCCCACCAGTCAGCCAATGTCCTAGACACCCGGCCACTGCATATACTGCGGATCGTCCCATGCTGCTGGTCCCAAGAGCGCATCCGTGGTGAGGGTGGCCCGAGTGTGATGGCCGCGCCAGGTGGCTTGAAGCGTCTTGGCTGCCACCTGCTGCTGCCTCAGCTGGCGGCGTGCGCTGAAGCCCCTCCACGCCGACTGGATGGTCGCGGCTGCCTTATTCTGGCGACGGGACTGCCGGGGGCTCCCGGGGGTTGTCAGGGTGCCAGAGCCCCATGGGACGCCTGCCTGGACTCTGGCGCCCCGGCCCATGCCGTGCACCACCCGGGTAGGCAGGGTGTGGCCACACATGTGGCACGTGCGGGGGCTGGAACCCACGAGCATCACCACACTGGGCGGGCTCCCCGCCCTGGGACTCAGGGACTGGCAGAGGGGGCAGACGTGCGGCTGGCAGGACTGGAAGCAGCGGTGGTCAGAGGTCGACCCGGTCCTGCCGCCCATCTCGGCCCACACGCCCTGGAGCAACGCTGGCGGGGTTTGGCCCCGGCGGATACAGAAGCCTCGCCATACGGCTTGGATGATGGTGGCAGCTCTGGAGAGCTGGGCCAGGTCCCGCCGCACACGGTAGCCACGCCAGGCGGCCTGGATGACGACGGCCCACTGGTGCCACGCTTTGATGGTGCGGCGTGCCAGGTAGCCACGTGTGCACGCCTGGATAACGACCAGAGCGTGGATGATTATCTTCTCCACGGCCTGCATCGATGCCATCGGCTTCCCCGGCTGCCTGGGATTCACCGCTGCCTCTCTGCCCACAGTGTCCCCCGGCACAGAAGCCCTGGGCAGCTCCCACGGGCCACCAGGGGTCACTGCGCGGTCCACGGGCCCGACAGCTCCACTGGGGACGGCAGGGTTCCGGGCTTGGCCACCAGCTCTGACGGCGTCCGCGGGGCCCTGGAGTACAGCGGGAGTCAGGAGTGCCCCAGGACTATCTGTAGGAGCCACAGCGCTCTGGAAGTCCCGAGACCCCCATGTTGGCTCCTGGGTTAAAAGGGGCCTCCGGGAACCGCCAGGTGAAGACTCATAGCCCAGAGACACCCTCTGAAACTCTGGGTGCAGCCCAGGGATGCCCATGTCGTGTGTTGCCTCAGTACGCGTGACTGGTGTTACGGCTGCTCGTGTAGCCGGGAGGTGTTCGGGACTTTGCCGTGAGGACCTGTGGGCCTGCTCTCGCACGTCACGTGAGGGCACGATCCTGGCTACGTTATCATCTAGCATTTCCGACACAAGACTACCAGGCATGGACCTATAGGATTTTCTAGAGCCAAGAAACTTGTGGCTGGTCTGAAGCGGATCCCCAGATGCTGGCTTCTCGTGTGGTCTGGGGACAGCTTCTGTCTGGAACCCACCAGATGCCGCCCCACTCACCCTGGGAGGATAAAGCGGCACATGTGAGGCCACCCTGGCGGCCACCGACCTCTGGGAAGTCCTGGGGGTCCCCATCCCAGCCACCGACCCTGGGTGCAAACTGGATGTTATAATGCTGCCATGGGCCAGCTTGGGTGACCCTGCGACTATGGTAGAAGCCCCCGCCTCGTGGGCGTGGCTCTGGGGCACGTGATCCGCGAAGGGGTTCTGAGGCACAATGAGAGCCACCGAGGGGCCCTGGGACCCATGAGCCGCTGTTGCCCGTTGATGAGCCAAAGGAGCTCTAACAGACTCCACGTGCACACTGGGGACCCTGCTAGTTGTCACAAAGTGGGAATTGGGGGCCCCCCAAGTGGTTGCTGACCCCTGCTGCAGAGCTGCAGTGATGCCACCTGCCCTCCAGTGCTGGGCAATACTCAGGGACTGGGGAGGGACAGGGGCCATGCCACTGGTCAGCGACTTGGTTTCACTGGGAGCCACCTCCTCCAACAATGGCTTTTGACCATTGGGAAGGAACTGGAGGCTGTGGTTGATGTCAGTTGACGGGAGGCTATGGGACATCCACGGGGTTTCCTCGAGGACTATGGACTCCCCACTGGATTCGGATGCCTGGGACAGAGCCTTCTCCGGGTCCTCTGGCTTCAGCATGACCTGGTCATCTGTGGTCTCAAATGGCATCATCCCAGGAGCATGGCTCAACTGTGAGGCTCTTTGTAGAACCGGGGGCCTTTGGTGCACCCTCCTGGTTGTGCCACTAGCTTCCTCAGCCCGGGGATGAAGTTGAGCCAGGCCAATGGCACGGGATGCTTGGAAGGGGGCTATAGACCCTTCCCCAGCCAGGGATCCGTAGTAAGGACGGGGAGTGATCCCGATCAGCATGGACCCCTGGGGAAGGCTCTGGGCCACATTTCCGACTGTGGGGGGCAGGCCAGCTGCGCTAGCCCTGGACCCCAGAACCAGGCCCCGATTCAGTCCCCCGGCCATAGATGCTGGAACCACAATAGAGGCCACAGACTCAGGGGAGACATTTGGGGCCACCTCACTCGCCACTGAACCTGGGACAAGGCTCGGGGCAGTGAAACTAACTGCGCATCTTACAGGGAGGCTCTGCCTCATCCCACCAGCCCCAGACGCTGCAATCAGACTGGGGGCCACAGAACCTGGACACAGGGTCCTGGTCATGCCACTGGCCACGGAACCCAGAGGGAAGCTCTGGGCCACAGCACTGGCCATGGGATCTGGAGGGAGACCCTGGCCCATGCCCCTGATCACGGATCCTGGGGGAAGGCTATGGCTGATACCATAGATCACACACCCTGGGGGAAGGGTTTGAGCTACACCACTGACCACATAACCTGGTGGAAGGTGGGGAGGCACGTCACTGACCACGGGCCCCGGAGGCAGGCTTTGGCCCACACCTCTGATCACAGACCCAGGAGGAAGGCTGGGGGCCACACCACTGGCCACAGCACCTGGGGCCATAGCTGTGGCCATCGTATTGGCTACAGAACCTGGCACCAGGCCACTGTCTGTGCCCATCACAGGCTCCTGGCTGACAGCATTTGCTTGTTGGTAACCTGGTGCCACAATTGTGGACACAGAAGGATGCTGGTGGTTCAAAGGTGTTGGGAGATCGACATTGACCGGAGACATATTGGGGGCCACGCTGGCCTGGGAAAACTTGAATGGACTCCTACCCCATCTGTTGGGCACTGAAGCCTGGGAGAAACCAGGACCCACCTCTGAGGCTTGTTCACGAACCAAAGGGACACCTGCCACAGAGCCCGGGGATGCCGTGGGGGTCATCCCGCTGGCCACCTGAAACTGGTCTGGGCCCCCACCAGTTACCGCACTTCTCTGGCACACGCTCCCTGCGGTGCCTGGACACACAGGTCCCGGAGACACTCTTAGGAACATACCAGCAGCCAGGGTCCCCCGAGACATATTTGGGAACATGCCAGCAGCCATGGCACCTGGGGACATGCTGGTAGCCATGCCCCTGAACAGAGCCCCGAGAGATATACCGGTTCCCTGGTCTAGACAAGGGTCCTCTCCACCAGCCACGGGCACCTGGTAGAGGTTTGGGGCTGAAAGAGCAACAGCAGAATGTGCAGTCCTACTTGGGCACCTCCCCCTGACACTGAGTGGCTGATGAAATTCAAGGGACACCTCACTGAACTCAGGGGCCTGGGGGTGTGAGGCCACCCCACTAACCATTACAGGATCTTGACATGGGTCCACCCCAGGGGTCACAGATGGCTGGCTCAGACCTTGACCCGTGCTGCTGGTCCCAGATGGATATGATGCACTCGGGGGGACTTCGGTCACAACCGATGGATGACGCCGACTCGGGGCCACGGCATTCACCCTTGATGAGGGTAGATTTGAACCCACTTTAGGGGGCCGACTTGACTGACCAATTGCACAGCTAGTACCACTCATTATAGATGGTTGGAATAGGCTGAAGGGCTCCCTACTGGCCACAGGTGCCTGGGCTAGGCTGGGGGCCACCCCCCTGGTCACAGATGGCTGGGCTAGGCTGGGGGCCACCCCACCAGTCACAGGTAGCTGTGTTAGGCTGGGGACCACTCTACTGGTCACAGATGCCTGCATTAGGTTGGGGGCCATCCCACTGGTCACAGATGGCTGGGCTAGGCTGGAGGTCACCACACTGGTCACAGGTGGCTGGGCTAGGTTGGGGGCCACTCCACTGGTCACAGATGGCTGGGCTAGGCTGGGGGCCATCCCACCAGTCACAGGTAGCTGTGTTAGGCTGGGGACCACCCTACTGGTCACAGATGCCTGCATTAGGTTGGGGGCCATCCCACTGGTCACAGATGGCTGGGCTAGGCTGGGGGCCATCACACTAGTCATAGATGGCTGGGCTAGGCTGGAGGTCACCACACTGGTCACAGGTGGCTGGGCTAGGCTGGGGGCCACCCCACTGGTCAAAGATGCCTGGGCTAGGTTGGGGGCCACCATACTAGTCACAGATGACCAGGCTAGGTTGGGGGCCATGGCACTAGTCATAGATGGCTGGGCTAGGTTGGGGGACACCCCACTGGTCACAGATGGCTGGGCTAGGCTGGGGGCCACCCCACTGATCACTGATGCCTGGGCTAGATTTGGGGCCACTCCACTGGTCACGGATGGCTGGGCTAGTCTGGGGACCACCCTACCAGTCATAGATGGCTGGGCTAGGTTGGGGGCCACCCCACTGGTCACAGGTGGCTGGGCTAGGCTGAGGGCCACCCCACCAGTCACGGATGGCTGGGCTAGGCTGGGGGCCACCACACCGGTCATGGATGCCTGGGCTAGGTTGGGGGCCACCACACTAGTCACAGATGACTGGGCCAGGCTGGGGGCCACGACACTGATCACTGATGCCTGGGCTAAGTTGGGAGCTGTCCCACTAGTCACAGATAGCTGGGCTAGTATGGGGGCCACCCTACCAGTCATAGATGGCTGGGCTAGTTTGGGGGCCATGGCACCAGTCACAGATGGTTGGGCTAGGTTGAGGGCCACCCCACTAGTAATAGATGGCTGGGCTAGGCTGGGGGCCATGTTACCGGTCACAGATGCCTGGGCTAAGTTGGGAGCTGACCCACCAGTCACAGATGGCTGGGCTAGGTTGGGGGCCACCTCACTGGTCACAGATGGCTGGGCTAGGCTGGAGGACACCCTACCAGTCACAGATGCCTCGGATAGGCTGGGGGCCACTCCACCGGTCATAGATGGCTGGGCTAGGCTGGGGGCCACCCTACCGGTTATAGATGGCTGGGCTAAGTTGGGGGCCACTCCACCGGTCACAGATGGCTGAGCTAGGCTGGGGGCCACGCTACTGGTCACAGACGCCTGGGCTAAATTGGAAGCCACCCCACTGGTCCCAGATGGCTGGGCTAGGCTGGGGGCCACCTTACCGGTCACAGATGCCTGGTCTATGTTGGGGGCCACCCCACCTGTCACAGATGGCTGGACTAGATTGGGAGTCACCCTACTGGCCACAGATGCCTGGTCCATGTTGGGGGCCACCCCACCTGTCACAGATGGCTGGGCTAGGCTGGGGGTGACCTTAGTAGTCATAGATGATTCAGATAGGCTGGGGGTGACCCTACTGACTATAAATGGCTGTTGCGGGTTTGGAGCCATGGTATCTGCTACTGATGGCAGGGAGAGGCTTGAGGTTAATCTACTGGCCACAGAGGGCTGCTGATACACGGTAGGGGCCACGTCACCCAAAGACACACTTCTGGTCAGTCCTGTTCTATAGGATTTCTGGGACAAGCTCTTCTTCAGATCCATGGAGCTTTGGCCTGAAGACACATCCCTCTCATCCGGATCATCTGAGCCCCAGTGGACACTCAAGGTCACAAGACCGGACACTGAGCTGTGATACAGAATGGGCATCGGCTCTGAACTCGCAGAGGGAGGGTGGTGGAGGTTTGGAGTCGTGTGTGGCCAGCTCACCTCCCTAGTTTCTCCCCTGTCTCCAGGCCCCTGAGGCCCCCCCTCGGCCTCTCCAGAGAGGAGGGCATCTCCCCGGATGTCCCTATCCAAGCTGGCCACCAAGGACTCCTCCCCCACCAGGTCGATAGCAGTCAGACTGGCCACAGACATGGTGGAAAGGCTGAGTGAACTACAGCTGGGCAATGAGCTCTGGGAATTACTCACATTCGGGCCACAGTCTGTGGAGTCTGGGGACAGGCTTCCGGACAGGTCATTGTCCAGACCCTGTGGCAAACTGGCCACCAGTTCATTGAGTATACGGCCGGTCACTTGCTCCCGTGGGCAGTGCCCACTGGAAATGGTACCCTCGGTCCGCTTCCTCTCCTGCCGAGGGATGGCTGTACCGGGCAGGGGGTGTGCCAACCTACTGCCTGGGGACGCTTGGAACACACTGGGATCTACCTGAGTCTTGAGTGCCCAGCGATGACCGGGAGCCGTGGAGCCAGGCAAGAGACCTAGGCTCATGTCACAGGCCTTGGGAGTCTGTGGTTGGGCTAGGGTTGCTTTGCTCACAGCGGCAGCCCTCCGTGGACCTGAGGTAGCATTGCCGATTCTCTCCCTAGGGTCCGGGGAGGCCCGTTTGTGATTTGAGGACTGAGTTTTCTGCACGGCGTCCTCACGGACCACAGATGGCTGTCGTGGAACTTTAGTAGCCGATGACCGGTATACGACGAGGGGCACCTTGTTGACCCCGGAGGGCCGACACCAACAAACGGATCCCCCATAGGCAGCGACACACCGGTGGGAGTGGGAGGCCTTCCCGCCACCCACAGTGCAGGGAGGCATAGCCGGGGCCACCCTGCCCTCCCTCGACGAGGCCCATGGATGTGGGGCCACCCTGCTGACATGTGGCTTATGGGAGCTCTGGGCTGTGCCACCGGCCACTGACGGCTGGCTGGTGCTTGGGCCCACACCGTTGGCAATGAGCGGCTGCCACAGACTGGGGGGCAGCAGCAGGAGGGGTGGCCTGGGCAAATCGGGGCCTGTGTCGCTCTCCACGGGGTTGAGATCCGATGCCAATTCACCGGCCGCTGGGGGGAGGCACACATTTTCCTCACTGACCTCAGGAGTCAGATACAGGTTTGAGGAGGAGTCCCTGCTGGGCCCCATCTCCCGTGATGGAGTGGGGTCCAGGGCAGCAATTAGGGGGTACTGATGAACAGTGGTGATCACTCTACTAGTTAGGGAGGCACCCATGGAGACCACCGACGAGCAGGGTGACCCCCCGAGCATGGCCCCATCCCCCATCTCTGCTAAGAACCCGGCAGGCCTGCCTGTGAAGAAGCCCTCCCAGGCCCCATCCTGGGGAACCCTGACCTTGCTGGGTTGTGGTCTCACGGGGCCTAGGGTGGGCCCCCACGCAGCTGATGGGCTCCCCACCTCCACTGGGGTCGGCATCACAGTCATCCTGCTTCCTGCTGCTTGCGAGGTGGCCTTGGGGAGGACAACTCCGGTCCTCAGGGCTGCCTGAGACAAAGACTGGCTCAGGACCGCGCCTAGCTCCCCCTGACACAGGGCCTGGCTCAGGGCTGCCCACTCCTCCTCCGTCAGCGCCTTGCTGAGCATGCCCGCCAGCTTGCCCTGCTTGGCCTTAGCGAGTTTTGCCCGGAGCTCGGTGGGGGTCAGGGTGCGGGACAGGGCAATGCCCAGCTCACCCCAGGACAGCACTTTCATCAGCGCTGTGCCCAGCATGCCCTGGGGCAGGGCCTTGGTCATCGTGGCACCCAGGACTTTCTTTGTCAGGGCCTGGTTCAGGGCTGCCCTCACTTGCCCCTGGGAGAGGGCTTTCGCCAGCAGGGCACGGAGGTCCTCCTGGGAGCCCAGCTCGGCGGCCAGCTCGGCACACAGGGAGGCGAGCTGGGAGGCTGCCAGCTCTTCCTGGCAGGGTGTGGCTGGGCCGGCCATCGATGGCTGGGCCCGGGTAGCTCCACTGTCACCCCAGGATTCAATGTTGCACGTGGGGTGTCTGGCAGATGCCAACAGGGGCATCAGCATGCTCTGGGTCTCAGAGGACCCCTGGCATGGGCCCCGGGTGGCTTTGCCCTGTGCATGGCTGTGGGGCTGCATCTGGGTCAGTCTGTCCTCTGGCTTGGCTCGGGGCAGAGTGCCAAGGGCACCAACGTGATGACAAGGCTGGGAGGAGGCCTTGAACCCAGCCAAGAGCGGCTGCGACTGGGTCTTGCTGCTGAGCTCAGCAGGTTGGTGGGTTGCATAGAGGCACTTGGCTGCTTCTGTGACCAGCTGGGCCTGGGAGTGTACCTTGGTCAGCCCGGTAGGCAGATGTGCTTGAGATTGGACCTTTACTGCTCCTGTGGCCAGATGTGCTTGGGACTGTGCTTTGGTCAGACATGTGCCCAGATGTGCAAAGGATGGGGTCTTGGTCAGCTTGGCAGATGGACGTGCCTGGGACAGGGCCTTGGACGGACATGGGCCCAGATGTGACTGAGCCTCAGCTGTGGTCAGCTCAGCAGGTGGATGTCCCTGGGACAGGGCCTTGGTCAGCTTGGAGGATGGATGTGCCTGGGGTAGGGTCTTGGACAGACATGTGCCCAGATGTGCCTGGGGCAGAGTCGCGGTCAATTCAGCAAGCAGCTGTCCCTGGGACGAGGCTGTGGTTGAACATGTGGCCAGCCGTTCCTGGGGCAGAGCTTTGGCCAGACATGTTCCCGCGGCCTTGGCCGGACATGGGGCCGGCTCGCCCCGGGGTAGGACCACAGCTGTTTCTACAGGCACATACACTTGGGATTGAACCTTCATGACATCGGTCCTCAGGTGTGTCTGTAATGAGGACTTGTTCCTGTCCTCAGTCACTTTGGCCCATGGCGAAGCCCTGGGCGTTTCAACGGCCAAACTGGTGTTGGATACTGTTTCCGTTTTCACCTGTTTCTGGGAGAAGGTCTTGATTTTTTCAGCTTCTAAAGGAGGCCTGGCTGGAGCCTTAGGAGTCCCAGCCCCCAGATGTGGCGGGGGAAAGTATTTGACCTTTCCCTCAGGCAAGGAGGAGCGGGATGAGATCTTGACCATCCCTGTTGTCTGCTTTGCATCCACCACAGCCTTGGCCTTTGGTCCGTTCAGATACGTGTGGGATGAGGTGTTGGGAACTCCGGCTGCCGCTGCCGCTGGAGGTGAAGACTTCAGATTTCCAGCTGTTGGAGGTGGCAGGCACAGGGTCCTGATGATGGCAGCCACCGAGCGGAATTGGGCTGGGGTTTTGGTGACCATGGCCGCCAGACGGGTCTGGGGAGGTGTCTTGGCCATCGCCGGCACTGGGCATGTCTGGGGCGGAGTCTTGGTCATCGCGGCCACAGGGCGTGTCTGGGTTGGGGGCTTGATCATTGAGGCTAACAGGCATATCTGTGGTGAGATCTTGGCCATCATGGCTGCTGGTCGTGTCTGGGGTGAAGGGTTGGTTATGGAGGCTGTTGCTCGCATCTGGGTTGGGGTCTTGGATATGGGGGCTGCTGGGGATGGCTGGGGTGGGGTCTTGTTCACCATGGCTGCCAAGCATGACTGTAATGGGGTCTTAGTCACTGTGGCTGGCTGGGATGTCTGGGGTGAAGTTTTAGCCACTGCAGCCACCGGGCATGTCTGGGGTGAGGCCTTGGCCACCGGGCCTACCTGGTACATCTGGGGTGGGGTCTTGGTTATTGTTGCCGTGGGCGTCGAGCATGGCTGGGGTGGGGTCTTGTTCATCATGGCTGCCAGGCAAGACTGGAGTGGGGTCTTGGTCATCCGGGCCGCTGGGTACATCTGGGGTGGGGCCTTGGCTACTGTTCCCGTGGGCACTACACACGGCTGGGGTGGGGTCTTGGTTATCACAGCTGCTGGGCCTGTCTGGGGTGGGGCTCTGAAGACCTCTGCTTCCATGTGGTCCTGGGTCTGGGTCTTGAGTGATCCGTGAACTGCCGGGGCACACCTGGCAGGTGGTGGTGGCCCGGGGGCTCCTGACTTGTTGGCTCTGGCAGTTACTTGCTTGGTCTTCACTGTGTCCCCTTCTACATGGACAAGGCAGGAATTTCTGACGGTTCTTGTCAGCAGGCGTGGGCGGCACTTTGCATCTAGATTCACTGGGCATGGAAGCCTGATGGCAACGGTCTGGTGTGGTAGGAAGGTGATGCTGGGGCCTCCAATGGTACAAGGGACCCGTATGCCAGGCTGTGGAGAACTCTGGGTCTGCAGCAGGACCAGCTGGTGGGTGCAGGCAGCCAGGCTGTCGGAGGAAGGGAACTGGGTCTCTTTGCTCACCATGATGGGCTGAGCCAGAGGGGACTTGCTCTCTCCTGGATGCTGGAACCGCACCTGCTGGGGGGGGTGGTAAGGGATGTCCCCCTCCTCCACTCTCACTTTTTTCTCCACCGACTTGCCAGACCGGAGGAGACGCTTGGTGTTGAAGTGTCTCCAGGCCTCCTGGATGGCCTTTGCTGCCATCATCTGGGAGATCAGCTTTTGCCGGAGCCGGTAGCCTCTCCAGTTGGCTTGGATGAGGGTGGCTGCACGGGACAGCATCATGTCCATCTCATCTACCAGGATGTTCTTGAAGGCCTGGCTCTCAACCACAGCCCGGAGGCGTGGGATGTGACGAGTCACCTTCTTGTCCTTGTCCAGATCTTGCGGAAGGCTCTCCTTGGAACCAAGTGGCTCATGCTGAGGTTTTGGACGCAGTGTCCGTGCTTTGTCTTGGAGATTGGGGTCGGACTGGGGCTGGTACAAGCTCTGCCCATTGGGTGATAACTGGAGCTGTGTTGCTTGCTGCATTGTCTTTCTTCTTGAGCAGGTCAGCTCTGCCTGTGAAGGGTGGCAAGGAGGTAGGTGGTCAGGGAGTGGGGTCATGCAAGCAAGAGGTCTCCTTGCTGGAGCGAGCACTCCAGGACCTACATCTTCCTGTTCTTGGCACCTCACAATCTTCCTCCTCTCCTTTGCAAGCCCTCTTTCTCCTGGCCACCTACCGCGGTGGCCTTTGGTACCTATGTCTCCCTCATCATCCCGTGGCCACTTCAATGCTGGCACAGTGCACCCGCTCAGTTAAATGTCCAACCACCTTCTTGCTTTTTGAACTTCCTTTATATCTGGAACATAGTGTGAATATAGCACTGATCACACTATTTTGGAAAATTTCTGGGGTGTGTGTGTGTGTTATTTTTTGCCTCTCCCCATTTACTATGAATTCCTAGAAGGCTAGAACCAAGTCTGAGTCATTTCTGAGTCCCCATCTCGGTCACAGGGCCTGGTTTCAGGCTGCGAGCAGGTGAGTGTTGGGTGGGTGGCTACATTAATAAATGAGTGGTTGAGTGGATTGGAAGTTGGGCAGATAGGTGGACGAATGACTAGATACGGAAGGGATAAATCTGGATAGATGAATGGTGAGTGGGTTGGAAAGATGGATAAAGGGTTGTGTGGAAGAATAAATCGGTTAATGAAATTGATGAATGAATTGATCAACAGATCAACAAATAAGGAAATGGACACATCGATGGATGGATGGATGGATGGATGGATGGATGGATGGATGGATAAATGGATGGATGGATGGATGGATGGATGGATAAACGGATGGATGGATGGATGGATGGATGGATGGATGGGGAGAGAGAAGGAGGGAGGAATGGACAGATGGGTAGACGAATGAGTAGTGGATGGATGAAATCTGAGTAGATAAATGGGTGTATGAATGAAGAGAACTGAAGGAATTGAAGAGATCAATGAACAGGAGGTAGACTGATGGCTGGATGGATCAGAGAATAGATGCTGGATGACTGGTAGATGATGGGTAGATCAACGACAGATGGAAGGATGAGTAGAAGGACGAGCGGATGACTGCGGTTTCCAGAAGTACCTTGGTTCAGAGGGAGGTGGGATATTGCCAAGCAGCCCTGATGCGTGACCTGGTGCGTAATACACTTGTCTGGCAGAAGCCCCCCCACATCCCTGCCATCTGGTGGGAGCAGCCAGATTTCTTTTCCCAGCCATCTGCATACCTTGAAGGGCCATAGAGTTGGAGAAGGAGCAGGAGGAGAAGGTGCAATCTCAGAAGCCAACTTGTAAGAGGAAGCAGCCTTCATTCAGTCCTTCATCTCATGCAACGTGCAGCAACACTGCCCTGGGCTGGCTCTGACCTCAAGACCAACATAAGAAGAAATGTTAAAAAGCAGACAGACAAAATCCCCAAACCCTAGCATCTCAAAACAAAAATCAAAGACTTTTAATTCCACAAAGATGAATGTACAAGAGAAGTTCATTCTAGTGTTATTTTTTAATGTTTGTTTATTGTGAGAGACAGAGAGAGAAAGAGTGCGTGCGAGCAGGGGAGGGGCAGAGGGGGACAGAGAGAATCCCAAGCAGGCTCCAAGTGTGACGCAGGGCTCAATCTAATGACTGTGAGATCGTGACCTGAGCTGAAATCAAGAGTTGGACACTTAACTGACTGAGCCACCCAGGAGCCCCTAATGTTATTTTGTACATATAAACAAAACAGCTAGAGATAGCCAAAAAGGTGATTCCTAGGGGGTCAGTTACAAGTGCATAAAGAAGGATGTTCAAGGATGTTCATCACTGTATTGTTGAAGAAGAGTAAAAACTGAAAACCACCCGAATGCTTATCAACAGGAGGCGGCTTAAATTACACAGAACAAGGGGGCCTGGGTGGCTCAGGTAATTAAGCATCTGACTTCGGCTCAGGTCATGATCTTGCAGTTTGTGAGTTTGAGCCCCATGTCTGTGCTGACAGCTCGGAGCCTGGAGCCCGCTTCGGATTCTGTGTCTCCCTCTCTCTCTGCCCCTCTCCTGCTCGCTCGCTTTCTCTCAAAAATAAATAAACATTAAAAAAATTGTTTTCATGTACTCAGAACATTCATACAGCGGTATGCAATCCGGCCATCAGAAAGGTGTCCAGATCCACAAAAAGGGCTCAAATTTAAAAGATGGACACAGCATGACCACTTGAGGAAACTGTCGGTATCTTGAAGGCGATTTATCAATTCCACCCTGACATTTACACTCAAGGGGTCAACGTGTTCATTACACTCAGCCCAAACCAGAAACCGTCCAAATGCCCATCAACAGAAGACTTAAATTCAACCATATCAGTAATTGATATAATAGACCAAACACTTTAAGACAGAGATGATCGAAATAGATTTGTTTTCAAAGACCCACGCGCTGCCTCCTTTCACAATGAATGTTGTAGCGTCACCTGTGTAATGGCTTGAATGTCCTGCCCCAGCCCCGTGTTCACCCCAGCCCCAGGACAGGCTGGGTCCATTCAGGACAAGCATCAGTGTGAACTCACTCATAACGGCAAATGGGCCCGAGGCTGGTTCTCCTGGAGGTGGGCACAGTCATTGTCCCCATTTCACAGAGGAGAAACCTGAGGCCCGGAGAAGCCAATATACCATATTTCTTATTTCTTTGTTATTTCTGATTTGCCTCCCCGCCAATAAACTATGAGCTGCCCATGGGTAGGGATGTCTGCCTCTTTTCTTTGCTGTTGAACCCCCAGTGTCTAGAATAGTACATACAATAGGTGCTCAATAGATGTTTATGGATAGATGCATGGATGGATGGATGGATGGATGGATGGATGGATAGATGGATGGATGCAGCCCAAGCTTCAGAACTTGGAGAGAGCTTCATGATCTGAAACGGCCTATCCCGGAGTCTGGGGTTTCATCGGCCACATGGTTCAGCCCTTTCACTGAGCTCAATCAAAATGAGTGAACAGACAATGGAGAGGGGACAGGAAAAAGGAAAGGGGCCCCCAGACATGTAAGCTGAGCTGGCTTGGAAATTTTGAGTAAACCCCTCTGAGCCTCAGTTTCCCTGTCATGCAAGCTAAGACCACTTTCCCGGCCTCCCAAGAAACATGATAGGCTCTCCAGGCTGGGACCCCAGGCAGACAAACCCACCGTCAGGTTTTTGGGGGCGCCAAGCGCCCCTGGTCTAAGGGACTGAAAAGCTGACCCACTTCTTGGAGTGGCCTGGAGAGTCCAAGGGGACTCTGAGGTTGCTGGAGGCCAGGAGAGAACAGCCCAGTCTCCGTGTACCCCGCCCCCCAAACCCTCCACCAGCCCCACTCACCTGCCCCTGAAGCTGAACCGACCGGCCCGAATGGCCAGCCTTGGGGCCCTGGTGGCACAATGGCTTTGTGACTCACAGCCAAGTTCCAGCCAATCCCCACCAGCTCCTCCTGGGGAAAGGGGATTCTAGAAGGCAGACCCAGTGTGGGGGCAGTACCTAGATCAGGGCTGAGGGTTATGGTGGTTGCTACATATTTCCTGCCCGTCCTGAACAGAAAATTAGGGCCCTGAGCACAGAGGGGGGCCCGAATTCTTCCCCTACACGTGTCTCAAGGCAGACTCAGTCTCACATATCTTGGGCATTTGTTGAGCACCTAAGTTTGTAGTGGGACCTCATCTGGGTCTGGGGACACAAAGAACTCAAATAACTTGGGGGTGTGAAACTGCTAGGAAGGAATCAAAGAGTGGGTGGATGGGCTGAGTCCCAGAGGAGAAGGGGTTAGTCACAGGAGAGCTGGGGGAAGGGCATCCCAGGTGGAGAACACAGCTTGGGCAAAGGCCCTGAGGCGGAAGAAGTTAGGCATGGTTAGGGAACGTGGCGGCTGATGTGGTTGGAGGCGAGGGAGAAGAGGGCCGGAGGTGGAGGACAACTGAATAGGGAGGAGTCAGAGAGGAGTACGGAGTTTGGGTTTTATCAAGAAGGTTCTGGGGAGCCATAAGAAGGGTCCAGAGCAAAGAAGACACTGCTGTTGTAAAAGGCCAGGGATTGTCTGTGTCTGGCTCTGAGGATAGGGGCTCCTTAGAGTGAAGCTAGGCCCAAGGTCCCTTGGGGTCCCCATACGGGCCTGGCAAAACTGGGTATTGACTCTGAGCCACAGTCCTGAAGGGGAAAGTGAGGCCACCGTCCCCATTCACCTCCTGGGGCTGGGCTGATGCCCAGTGTGAATCACACTGCTGGCCGGGGCTGGGGCTGACACACACCTTGGCCTCGGCTCAGCAGGGTCCTGCCAAAGCCACACAGCCCGGCCCAGCAGCCTCTGCCTCGCTTCTCTGGGGGTTGCTGGGGAACAGCTTCCAAGGCCAGCTGGGTAGCTGAGGGAAGAAGTGTTATCAGGCTCCTAGCTGTGCAAAGGCCCTGAGGCCAGAAAAGAAGTAGTTTGGGTGGGTGGGGAGGGTGCCTGGTGAGACACTGACCTCTCCAGGGCCAGATGCACTCAAGGACTTTTTTTTCCAGAAAGGTTTCAAGTATGGGGTCAGATCTGTGGTTTCCAACAAAGGCCCCGTGTCACATGCTGGTGAAAACATAGGGCCTCCACTTAGACCCAAGGCTCCTGGGAGCCAGGCAAGAGTCTAGGGTTCTAGCCCCTGCTCTGCCATCTAGCAGGGGCGGGATACAGTAAGATATACTTGGCCTTCGTCCCTGGTCCCTGGCACTCTTCTCCTGAAACTCTCGGAATCTCTGAGGGCGATAAGTGTCTTTTGTAAACTAAAAGATGAGTGATGGCTGGGGACTAACAGCTTCAGGATGGGGGCTGGTTCCCAGAAAGACCAAGGCATTAGAGGGTTGGAACTTTCAGCCCCACCTGCCAGACCTCCTGGGAGGGAGGAGGGGCTGGAGATTGAACTAATCACCAAAGGTCAATGATCTAACCATCATGCCTACGGAAAAAGACCACTGGGGTTCAGAGAGCTTTTTAGTTGGTGACCACGGGGAGGTACCGGGAGGGCGGCACACACAGAGGGCATGGAAACTCCACCCCCTTCCCCTTGTGCGTGGAAACTCCACCCCCCTTCCCCTTGTATCTTGCCCTGTATATCTCCACCTGGCTCTTTCTGAGTTGTATCCTTTAAAATAGTCCAGTAATAGTAAATAAAGCACTTTTCCTAGGCTCTTTGAGCTGTTCTGGCAAGTTATAAAAACTGGGGTGGGGGTCATGGAAACCCTTGGTTTCTAGCTGGTTGTTCAGATGTCCCAGGTGACAACTTGGGGCTTGCACCTGGCATCTTGTTTTTTTTTTTTTTTTTTTATGGTTATTCATTTTCGAGAGACAGGGCATGAGCAGGGGAGGGGCGAGGAGGGAGGGAGACACAAGATCCGAAGCAGGCTCCAGGCTCTGAGCTGTCAGCACAGAGCCCGATGCGGGGCTTGAACCCACAAACCGTGAGATCCAGACCCGAGCCGGAGTGACTAAGCCACCCAGGTGCCCCGTAACTGGCATCTTAAACGGGGATGGTCTTGTGGGACTAGGACCTTCACCTGTGGAGTCTGTGCTAACTCCAGGTAGTGTCAGAACCGAATTGCAGGGCACCTGGTGTCTGGAAAACCGAATTGGTTGGTGTGGGGAAAACCCCCCAACACATTTGACGTCAGAAGGATTAGGAATAAAACAGTTCAGGGGGTGTCGGGCACATCTCCCAACCTCCTGGGCCTCCCCTTCTCTGTAGATTGGGGGCTGCACGGGGAACACTTGAGTATCATTATTATTCTTCCCCCAAAGCGATATGGGAGATGTTACCTGGGCATGAACGTACCCATTTCACAGCACAGAAGGTAGAGGGGAGAAGGGGAGAGGACTTGGTTGAGGTCACGCAGTGGCAAATTGGCAAGTGAGGACTCCGTCTCCTGAAGAGTGAAGCTCTGCCCCTAAAACGTGGCTCTTGGCCCCCTCTGTATCAAAGACACCCCCAACTCAGCTTCAGCCTCTTTCTCGCTCCTGGGCCCCCTCCTGAAACGTCTGCCTGAAGGTAGGTGGTGCTCAAGAGGAGGTCACATGGTTAAAAACCAACCCCCAAAGCAGCTCCCGAAGCCTTGAAAAGTGGGCGGCCGGGGTGATCAGAAGGAAGAGTCCCACCCTTTCAATGGCAGAGGGACTGTGGGCATGTGCCGTTCCTTCTTTGCACCTGTTTCCCCATTTATAAAACAGGGACAATTCATCTGCCTTCCTTAGCAGGGCTGGGTATACAGCTGGCGCTCAACACATGACCACCAGCTTGACTTGCCCTGTGCCTAGGTCCCTCCAGGCCCCAAGTGAAGCAGAAGCCCCGAACCCAGGGTCTTTTGCCCACACAACAGCAAGGGCCAGAGCAGGCAGGGGAAGAACGCGGCCTGGCAGTCGAGGCTCTGGAGGTGAGGTCCGCATGTCCCTTGCAGTCTCCCGAAAATTTCAGGCTGTATGACCTCAAGTTACTCAATCTCTCTTAACAGTAGTTTCCTCAAAATGGGAGAGTAGGATGTTGGGAAGGGAGAGGTCTTCAGGGAGTACTTGGAAAATCCTGACTCCAAGTCAATGCCCTTAAAGGACGATGGCACAGAATGTAGCTCTAACTCCAGTCCTGGAGGCAGACTGCCCGTCAGACCCCACCTGGGCCACTTTTCTTCTGGTCCTGAGATAGCATCCCCATCCACGGGACAACGGTAAGAGGTTACACTGAGCACCACCTGTAGCCAAGCACCACTCTGTGAACAAAGTGTTCATCCTCCAACTTTGTGGGACAATGTTACAACTGTTCTGCCCATTTTACAGACACGGTTAACAGAGGCCCAGAGGTTCAAGTTTCGGCCTTTTCCTGCCTGCCGGTACTGGGCCGTCCTCTTTCCATTTGGTGTCTCTTCCCCAAAGGAGACAACCGTGGGCCCATTAGTTCCAAAAGCTTGTTGGAGGTCCCAATGTCCCCCACCTAACCTGGACATGAGTCGGCCCCGAGCCTAGGCGCGCCTAGATGGCGCTCGCTGCGCGCCAGATGTGCAAGGCCCCTCCCGGACGCCGGCTCTCCTCCGAAGTAGGGGCGGAGGGAGGAGGGGAAGGAGGCAAGGAGGGGGAAGGGGAGCGTGCGGGCCAGGCCCAGCCCAGCCCGACAGGCCCCGGCGGGGGAAGAAGGAGGCAGAGAGCCGAGCTGGCGTAACGAGACTTTACTGAAAACAGAAAACCGGGCGAACCAAGGATTACAAACCGGAATGTGGACTCGTAGCAAAACAAAACAACAGAACAAAAAGGGCGGGAGGAGGGGTGTCGGAAAGACGGAAGGGGGGGGGGAGCAAGAGCGAGGAAAGGGAAGGGAGTTTTTTTTTTTTTTTCTTCTTCCCATTTCTTTAAAAAACCAACACAAGAAAAAACACACACACACAACCAACGTTTGTTCCCGAGTAGAAACATAAATAGGGCAGAATCGAACACTCTGTTCTTCTCTCTTCCAAAGGCAAAAAAAAAAAAAAAAAAAAAGTAAAAGGAAAGGCAGGGCTTGAGGCTGCGCCCCCTCGGAGCCCCCTTCGGCAGCGGTGTGTACAACGGGGCGGCCGGGGCGCGCGGGTTTGTGCAACACTGGGTGGCCGCGCTCGGGGAACAGAGGCAGCGCGAGGGCGGGGGGGGGTCATGCGCTTGCCCCCCGGGAGTAGGGGGTCCAGCTTGTCGAGTCTGAGGCGCCCTCTCCGAGTCCTGGGCACCCTCGGGGGGTCCTCAGGGACCGCGCCCTCTCGGAATCCTGGCACCCTCGGGGTGGGGGGGTGTCCCCGGGGCCGCGCCCTCTCCGAGTCCGGGGCGCCCACGCCCCCCCCCCCACGCAAGCCCGCCTCCCGGGGAGGGGGGCCGCGCATGCGCCCCGCGCGCGGGCTCAGTACGCGGACACCTGGTGCTGGGGCAGCAGCTGGCAGCCGCTGTTGACGTGGCTGAGGACCTTCTGCTTGAGCTGCGCCACCTGCTCGCGCAGCAGGCTCGCCGTGGACGCCAGCTCCGTGTTCTGGCTCTTGAGCGTCTTGACTTTCTCCTCGAGGCGCGAGATGCGCTCCAGCTTGCGCTTGCGGCACTTAGAGGCAGCGATGCGGTTGCGCAGCCGCTTGCGCTCCGCCTTAATGCGCTCCTGCGTGTCCATGTCGATGGGCGACAACGGCGGGCTCTCGCCGAAGCTTGGCACGTCGGGCACCGTCTGCGGCTCATCCTTGAGCGCCGTCAGGCGGGGCGGCCCCAGCGCGCCTGGGGGCGGCGGCGGAGGGAAGGGCACAGGCTCGGCGGCGAAGGCGACTGTCGCAGCACCCCCTGAACCTCCGGTGCCGCCCGCATAGCTGCTCAGGTTCGCGTAGACGGGCGCCTCGGGCGTGGCTGCCGCCGGGGCCAGTTCGCCAGGAGGCGCGGCGCCCGCAGCCGTGCCCGAGGGTCCTCCCGCGGCCGCGGCAGCGGAGGCCGCGCCCGCGCCCAGCTGGTTCTGCTTGTGCAAGTCCTCCAGGGCCTTGACGAAGCCCTCAGCAAACTCCTGCTCCTCGCTGGCCGCCACCTTGGGGTAGAGGAACTGAGTGCTCGTCGGTGTGGTGGTGACCAGCCCGTTGGACTGGATGATTAGGCGCTCGAGCTCCGGCGAGGCGAGCTTGAGCAGCCCCAGGTCGGGCGAGGCAAGCAGGCCGTCGGGGGGCGCCGCGCCTGGGGCGCCGTCGGTGCGCAGGGGGGCCGGGGGCGGCGCGGCGGCAGGCTTGAGCGCCGCCGCCACCTGCTCGCTCAGGCTCAGCGTCAGCGCGTCTTTCTTCATCATGCTGCCAGTCGCCGCCGTCGGGGGCGCCCCGGGGAACAGGCGACCCGGGGACGCGAAGCTACCACCGCCACCACTGCTACTGACGCCGCCGCCCAGGCCGCTCAGCGCCTCATCGCCGTAGAAGGGTGTTTCCATCCTCCGCCTCCCCCGCCGCGCCGGCCCGGGGGGGGGCGGGAGTGGCCGCGGCCGCCCGGGGGGCCTGCGCCCCCCCGTCCGCTCGGCCCTACGCCCGCCCCGGCCGAGGCCGCTGCGCCCGGCCCTCCGCTGGCGGCAGCTCCTACGCCGCGCACTTCGCGCGCCCTCTTATAGCCTCGGCCCAGCGCGATGAGCTCACTGCCCCCGCTCGCCATTGGGCGTGGGTGACGTCGCTCATTTGCATGGTGGGGTGGGGCCAAGTCATTGACGCCCCCCTAGCTGCCGTTGCCCCGGTGACGCGCGGTAAACCGCACAACAGCGCGCTGCCTTGTGGGTTGACGTCATGGGGGCGGACCCCGAGCCCGGACCCGGTTACCCCGCCCCGGGAGCACAGTGTACAACCAATGCCCCCAGCGCTGCCTCCCGCCAAGGCACGTCCCGGGTGGCGTGATGAGCCCGGCCACCAGCCGCCTGCCCGCCCCAAGGCCCCGCCCCGCATCCGCGCGTGGGGCCCCGGCGGGGAGGGGGAGGGGGCGGGGGCGGGAGCGGGGGCGGTGCCGGCCTCCGGGGACCGGTGGGGGATGGGGCCCGGATGATAAATAACTCCCTGGCGCCCTCCGCTCCACTACGCCTACAAGTGCCTGCCTTACCGCTCCACTCTTCTGGCTCTGTACGGGCTGGGGGCAGAGGGCCTTAGGGAACTGTTCCCGGTGGCTTCCTGGGCATGTTGGCCAGATCTGCCAGTTTCACCCCCACCCCAAATCTCCAGTGATGTGTTTGCCCCAGAAAGACGAGGGAAGGGAGAGGAGAACTGTTGGAAGCTGCTGAAAGCGCTTTGATCCTGATACTTTTCACTGAGGAGTCTAAAAGTACGGAGTCCAACTTCCTGACTTTACAGACTGAGAAACTGGGGCTTACTAAATTGTGACCAGGCCTGACCTCTTATTCACCTGGTAGAACCCGGGCCTCCTGGGCCTCCTGCTCCTGGGCAGCCGCCTACAATTTTACCCTGCATCTGCCAGGGCCTGCTGTGGGTCCCGAGGTGAGGGTGATGGACTATAGCCCCTCCTCCCTCGCCCCGTTTCCTCAGCGGCTCTCCCTTCCGGAATGTTAAGGCAGGGAGCCCATCTGGTCATTGTTACCTGTTATTATTATTTTGTTATTGTCAGTGCTCAACGGGCCTCCTGAAAGACTGGCTGGGGATGGGATATGAGGGTGTGGGGAGAGGGCAACCTCTCCAACACTCCCTGGGGATTGTTGGGACATCTAGGTCTGGCTGACAGCTCCTGCACACAACCCCTCAGGTAGACTGTGAAGGCTCCAAGGACCCTTCTTCCACGGACTCCCTCTGACCTTACACTTTCACCTTCTCTGAGCCTTGGCCTCTCAGCTCCTCTTCACTGCCTCAGGGCCTTTGCATGTACTATGCCCTTTGCCCCTGCTCCCTTCCCCACTGCAAATCCTAATGTCCTCAGAGAGGCCACTCCCACTCACTGTATTTCCATTATATCCTTGGAAGCATTCAGAATGACTGGATGGACCATAAATTTCCGGAGGGCAAGGACCTTTATCTATCCCGAACCTGCTGGTCACCAACATCCAATACAGCACCTGGCTCAGTGTTGAAGGAGAATGCTGCCTGGCCTAGTTGCTGTGGCAGTCTCTGGCCTCAGTTTGTCTGACTCACCTGTGGGCATGAACATTCCCAGTCCCCAACCCTCGTCTTCTACCTCCCTACCTCATCCGGCCCTGCCCCTGATTGGGCTCTGGAGCAAGAAGGCCATGAAGGAAACTGTCACCAGGAGCAGGAGGCCTGCCCTGGTGGGCAATGTCCCAGGGGTGTGAGTGTGTCTATATCCACACAAATGTCTGTTTGTGCCTGTGTTGTGTTCATGTATGGGTCAGTGTACTCAGGTGTGTTCACACACAAGGGCAGGTGTCTGTGTGCCAGTGTGGGTTCATGCACATAGATCTGTGTGCCTGTATGTATACACATATATGTATACTTGTGTATACGTATGTGTCCATTTGTGTGTTTCTAGGCACGTAGGTCTCTGTGCCCTCCAGACCTGTCCTCTCAGGTCCCAGCCTGGGCAAAGGGACCCCTGATGAGAGGGGATCCTGTCCCCAGCCTGTTGCTAGCCTTGCCCTGGGACCCTGCTCTGGGCCTGTGCAATGGGGCTAGATTGGAGGAGATGGGGCCATGCTTCTCTCCAAGGCAGGACATGAGTGGGTGGCCTAGATAGCCTCCACCCTGACCTTGGGCCTTGACCTTAATAAGTGGGTGAATGGTCTGGTGAAATATGGGCAGAACCTACCGGAGCTGAAAAACTGACCAGCAAACAGGCCTTGGGAAATGGAGGCACAGGGAACCCGAGGCAATTCACCTCTCTGAGTCTCAGTTTCCTCCTCATGAAAATGGAGTGAATAATCTCATCTCCCTCATGGAGTATTGTGATTTTTGTTTCTTTTCTTTTTTCTTTTCTTTTCTTTTTTTTTTTTTTTTTTTTTTTTTTTTTTTTTATTCAGTAAACTCTACCCCCATCATGGGGCTAGAACTCACGACCCTGAGATCAAGAGTCCACATGCTCTACTGACTGAGCCAACCAGGTGCCTCAAAAAATATTGTGGTTTTTATTGGATTTAAAGGAATAGAGCTCATAAGTGCTTTCTATAATTGTTTTATGTTATTATTATAAGGCTAGCCTTAACTGTGTATGGTTGTTTGGTCTGGAGTTCCTTCAGCCAGAAGTGCCCTTCTATCCAACAGGCAAATTGCTACTCTTGCTTCAAAACCCACTGTCTCCTCCTCCAAGAAGTCTTCCCTATCCACACCCTCAAGGAGTCCCCTAAGCCACCCCCCACCCCCCACCGTCTGGCTGAGCCCGTCCACCATCTGTATTGGGCTCTGTCTGCCCAGATGGGGCAGGGGAGAGTCCTGTAAGCTGGGCAGGCAGGACCTGTCTTGGCCTCTAAGTATGGGGAGCTGCCCTGGGCAGACTCTGCCAGCCCCACTTTTCAAGGAGTTGAAAAACTGGCTCCTTCAGTCTCCTCTGCTGTGCACCTGCTGTTCCCTCTGACCCAACACCTTTTCCTACCTTCTCCTTTCTCCTAGCCAGAAAGCCCTCTGGGACACCCTAATACTGCTCTTCCATTGGGACCAATCCTATCCCCACTCATCAGGCAGTTCAATAGGAGGCCTGAATCCGTCAACCAGCCATATGCAGTGAACTAGGGGTAATTCCTATTCTCTCATTCATTCGACAGATACTGACTGAGCACCTACTGTGAGCCAAGCGATGGGGACACACACGAATGACACAAACACCCTCACCCCGCACCTGGTCTGAAAGAGGAACCTGTCAAACACTGCTTCAAGGAGGCTGAAGGGTGCCCCCTCCATGGACGGGGGTATGTTTTAGAGTTGGGTGATCTGGGAGGTGATGGTGAACGAAGAAGCTGGAGCAAATCTTGAGCTAATTTGAAGGCCCAACATCCCAGACTGTGGGAACAGCAAAAGCAAACGCCCTAGGGCAGAAACCAGCGGGCCACATTGATGGAGAGAGGCAGGTGGTGCTGGATTGGGTGAGCCAGGGGAAGCCAGAGGGAGAGAAGGAAAGCAAGGGTGCAGGACTTCTACAGAACCCGGTGGTATTTTGTCCCAAGAGTAGTGGAAGTGGCTGTAGAAGATGGGACTGAGGGAGAAGTCGGTAACAGGGCTCAGCCTGGACTCTGCATTTTCGCCCTTCCTCTCCCAGCCCCTCCAGGAGTCTCAGGACGTTATCTCACTTCCCAGATCAGCGTCCAGGGAGGGTGCGGGACCCACCCGGTCGAAAGAATCCCCAACCCCTACCCCCACCCACCCATCCCCGTTTGGAACGGAAGCTGAAACTAACCCCCACCCCTCTCCCAGCCACGGCTCTAATCTCTGCCGCTCTGGCGCCTCTTTCTCGAGAGCGAAGAGTTTTACCCTTCTTGTTTAAAGCGACCTGCAACTCGGTTTAATGTTTAGTCTTTATTTGAAGACCCAGAGAACTAAAATCTACTTGATGAAACGGAAAGCCCCAAAGAAAGAGAAAGGAGTTAATCAGGAAGCAGAAAGGGGTGAGGCGGAGGGGACCTCTCCATGGGGAGGTACGCGGGGAATGTCCCGCGGCGCTCGGGACACCGCGGGACTGGGTAGAGTTTATGGGGAACGTCCTCCGACACTTAGGACCCACCGGCTGGTGGGGGCGGGGCTTGCGATCACAGTCCCCGGGTGACGGAACCCCGCTAGGGGGCCGGGGGAGGGGCGCCGGCCTTGGGCCGGGGGCGCGTCGGCCCCGGCGCATTCCTGAGGATCAGGTTACCGGCCGAGGCGGCGGCCCCTCCCCTCCCTTCCAGCCGGGCTTCCGCCCTCGCCAGGGGCAGGAACCACAGTCACCTCCCCCGTCCTGTGCAGGTGCTTGGCCAGCCGCAGGGAGGGGATCCACACCCTGTCCTCCGGGCCGGCACTGGCGCTTTCCAGTCTCACAAGACCATTTTACAGACGAGGAAACCGACGCGTCCTCGGCGCCTTTTCAGCACTGGTGGAACCAGACTGATAGAGCCTGCTTTACGACCCGTGGCCCAGTTGACTCCGCCGAGGCTGCAGTGTCCCCAGCCTCTCGTAGGCAGGCCGGGAAGAGCGGCTCAGTCTAAGTCCAGTGTTCGCTGATTGTCCTGGGTGAGCCCCGAAGGGCGCCGGCTCAAGGAGAAAACCACGCCTCACAACACCTTCCCTACCAGATTCGTGCGCTCATCCAGGGAACTCTGCTGTATACCCAGGCCCAGGTTAGGCCCTTTCACAGGCAGACTTTAAGAAACCAGAAGGTTTGGGGGTCAGAGGGTGGTGAGTCGGACTTCACTAAAGCAACTTCAGAAGCTGATTTGTTTTGATTTTGGTTTTCTTTTGGCCAGCCTCAAGCACCATCAATCACCCCTTCCACCACCCACTCTTGAGCACCTACTGTGTGTCCGGGCTCTGTGTGCTGGGGGAGGGTTTTCCATCATCCCTCATCACCTCCTAAGCTGATCCTCGAATAGAAGACAGGACAGAACCACCATAATGAAGAAGTATGCTTTAGGCTGATGTCACTCTTTCTCCTTCAGGTCGACCCCTTTTTCTGTTTTTACTTGGGTAAATATATTTCAAAAGGGAAACTTCATGTCACCACCAAGAATGGAAACCAGTTTCTCTTCCATAAATAGAAGGAAAGTGAAAAACGATGAAATGAGAGCAAAACCCAGGCATTCCCTCCTCAAGGACACTCTGGGCCAGGCCCAGAGTGGGAATGTCCAAATATCCAGAAAGCACTAAAGGCAGAGAATCCCCAAGCCAAGCCAAGAAGAGTACAGGAGGGGCCACAAGGGTAGTTTTGTCCCCTAGCGGCCCAGAACACAGTAGATGGTCAGTGATGTGCTAAGCCTTGGCAGTGAGCACCTACTACGTGTGGGGGTTGCCTGCATCCACCAGCAGCCTTCCAGTGCCTGCGAGTTACTGACCCGTTTCCAGGTACAAGTGAAGGTGATGGCAGGTAGCAGCCCTTTGGGGGTGGGACCCCACTGGGGCCTCTCTGGGGAGACTTCAGGTTGGTTCAGTTAAGTGGAAGCTTCCGCCTAAAGACTTTGGGGCTGTCCCCACCCACAGTCCTGTGGCCCCTGACGTCCTTCTGTGCTGAGTTATGGGCCCCTTCCCAGGCTGCCCAGGGACTGGGGAGGGAAGCAGTGTGTGAATCAACGAATGAGTGCGAATAAGTAAATGAGTGAGTGAGTGGATGATGTAACGGATGGTTTGGTGAAGTAATGAATGGATGAATGAATTAACGAATGACCGGATGCACCCATGCTGCCAAGATGGGATACCCACTCCCCACGTTTTTCCGTGATACCTTCCCACCAGCACTGCAAGGAGGGCCACCTGTCCACATTTTTCCGATGGATAAACTGAGGCTCGGAGCAAACCATGGCTCCACATGTTGGAGGGCAGATTGGAATACAGGTGGCCTCGTTCACCGCGAGCTGCAGGCAGAGGGGGTGGAGCTCAGGGGGCCTGGCTGGGGCAGAGGAAAGCTGGAACTGGACCTCAAGCCTGCGGGGCCTAGAGAGCCGGCACCTGATCGTCGCCCAGTAAAGGAGCGGGGCCCCAGCGGAGGAGTACATTGAATGGGGGCCAGGCGAGACGAAGGGAGAGAGCAGGGAAGTGGTGGGGGCGGGGCCGCCGGAGTGGGGAGGAGCAGGCAGTCCCAGTCGCTTAGGAAGGGGCCCCAAGGAAGGAGCAGGATTGGGGGGCGCCCCGACACGCGAGACACACAAACGCCAGCCCTGCGTCTCCCGAGGGTGGGGGGCACAACACCCCCCCCCCCAATCGGAACCTGAGACCGCCACCGTAAACTCCCTCGCCTGCCCGCCTCCCCCTTTCCTTCGCCACCGCCTCTCCTCTGGAGGAAGTGGTGAGGGTGCGGGGGAGGGCCCCCCATTCTCACTTCCCCTGAGGCAGGGCGGGGACTGCAGGTCAGGGTCCCCTCCCCCGCTGCGAGGATGGATTGGGGGGGGGGTGCCCACAGGGGTGGGGGCGGGGAGCCGCAAGAGCTGGGGCTCGGCCAGCGCGGGGCGGCCCCTCGCTGGGTGACCTGAGCTCTCTGGGTTTGAACGGTTCTCATCTGAAAAATGGGGGGAAGAAACTCAACCTTGGAACAATGGATTGCTGGGTGAGAGGCCCCGCCCCAGGCCCGGGGAGACCGAGCCGGACAAGGACACTCCCAGGCCCGGAGGGGTCAGGGCCGGGCCGGAGGGAGAGATGTCGCCGTAAACACGGACTTGGACCCGGGCGGGAGGCGCATTCCAGGCGGAGGGAAGGGCGCAAAGGCCTGGAGGCTGGTGGGGACCTCCCGCCTCGCCGGGCGGCTGGGCCTGCCCAGGACCTGCCCCTCGTCGGTCCCCCCAGCCCGGCCCCTCCTCTGGCGGGGGTGGAGGAGGGATCTGGAGGGCCTCCGCGCGGCCAGCCGACGCCGCACAGTTCACCCCGCGCCGCGGCCGGACCCAGTGGCGAGGGGGGCGGGTGGCGTCAGCGCCGACGTCAAGGCGAGGCGGAGCCGCGTAGACTCGGGCCCGGCGCCCGCGCCCCACGCAGAGCTGGAAGTCGTGGGTGTGGTGGTAGGCAGGGTTCGCCTTCCAGCTGTCCCGACGTTGGGGACCGGAGGGGGAAACTGAGGCCCGGCGAGGCGCGTGGCCCAGCTGAGACTGAAGCTGGGCCCCAGGGCTCCAGGGCCCCGTCTCTCAGCCCCAGCCCTTCCTGTGTCCCACACCGTCACCCTCTCCCAGTCGTTCGCTCGCGCTGGCCCGCACCGCGACAGCCCCCAGGGTCACTCGGCCGCGACGAACTGGGCTTTTGTGTGTTGTTTTGCTTTCCGGCAGGTAGACAGGTCCCTACGAAACCGCTCAATTAAGCGTCACCGCAGATACGTGGGCCTCAGTTTCCCCAACCGGACAAAGGAGGAAAGCTGACATTTAACCGCGGGCTCACAGCTCCTGCCTTCGGGAAGGGCGGGGGAGACAATCTAGAGGCGAGAGATACAAGTGGGGGGACACCGGCGAGACCGAATTCGAATCCACGGCTGGCTCCCGGTCCCCCTTTTGTCCTCTATACCTCCGCCCACTCTCGTCCCACTCCCTCGGTTTCTAACCCTCTCCCCTCTCCTCCCATCTCCCTTCCCTCCCCCCACAGGCCCCGCTCCGCTCCGAGCCCCCGCCGGGCCGCTAATTAAATGCAGAACTGGGGGGAGGGGGCGGCTCGCTGTTAACCCCTTCCCGCCGGGCCCAGGAGGGCTTCCCTTGGCTGAGGAGGGGAAGCGGGAACGCTGCTCAGCCCCCCTCCGCTCCTGGCTTAAGGCCCCAGGACAAGCCCATTTGACGGACGGGTAAATCGAGGCTAAAGGGCCAGCCCCGAAGCCCTAGGCAAGAGCCGATTATGAATCAGGGCCTCCAGATAGGAGGGCCAGGGCCTAGAAATAGCCGAGAGAAAAGGGAGATAGGGGGAGAAAGGCAGAAGGAGATGGAAGGAGAGAGAGCCGGGAGGGAGGGAGGAAAAGTCTGTTGGAGCCAGACAGAAACAGCCAGAGACCCAGAGAGAGTGAGACAAATGAGTTAAGAAGAGACACCAGCTGGAGAAGGCTAGAGACAGCAGGAAGAGGAAGAGAGAAACACTCAAGTATTTTCTATGGGATTCTCCGTCCTTGGCTGGGGACTAGAACTAACTAGTGAGGAAGGAAAGGTGGCCCTCTAAATATCTACAAGGAAAACAAAGTAACTATCCCAGGCTGGCACGGTTGGGACTGGGGGGCGGGGGGGGGGGAACGCAGTGGCCCTGAGAACCATCAGTATGTGTGGTGATAGGGGACTCCTAGGCCACCTCAGGAGCTGGAGGCCCACAGGCCAAGCCCCCCGTCACTGGCTCCTGGCCGTGGGCTGGCTTGCCCACTATTCGCTGACCTCTGACAGGGCCTTGTTGCCTGAACTGAGGGTCAACCCTGGCCAGGGAGCTGTAGGTCACCTCACGTTCCCACCCTGTCCTTAGAGCTCTGGGTCAGGTAGACAGGACCCAGACACAGCCATTCCACTGCCTGGGACCCCTGTCCCTCCGCACGCTGACTACTGCCACTGTGGAGTTGGGTAAACGAGAGATTTGAGAGGGGCCCAACATTCTTGGGGTGCGAGCAACTGAAAAAATGGGTAATATGTCAAGCAGTGACAGGAGCTATGAAGAGATCTCAGGGGGATGTGCAGAGGATCAGTGACATCTGTGGACCAAAGGGGCACAGGGGAAAGGGGGGGACCCGGGAAGGCCGGACTCCTGAAAGCTGGAAGAGCACAGGCAAAGGTCCTGAGGTAGGAATGCATGATGTGATGGAGGAGAGTCTAGAAGAAGGCCTAGAGTAGGGTGAGGAGAGGGGAGACAGGGTAGGGGGATTACAGGGACACCCAGGTCACCAGCAGCTGGGGGGGGGGGGGTCGTTGGAGTTTTTGCCAGCCCAGGAGGAGCCTGTGACAACCCTCCCTGCCTCAGTCTCCCCACCAGTGCCCATGTTTCAGAGGATGCAGAGGAGTCTCGGGGGAATAGGCGCTGCCCAGAGCCACAGGGACCTGTCTTCTGTCCTCTGCAGGTGCCACCCTGGCCTCCTCTCACCCTCTGTGGCTCCCTGCTCTGGCTTGTCTTCCTGTTACCACCTAGCTCTGCCCCTCCTATGGTCCAGCGTCCCAACACGGGCCCATAATGTTCCTTCACCTGCAGTACCCGCCTCAGGAGACATTCCCTGACCCCCTCCCAGGCAGAGCAAAGAGACCCTTCCTCGGCCGGGGCTGGCTCTCCAACCGCACTCAGCCCTCTCACCCTTTGGCTACAAGCCCTGCAAGAAAGGAGGAGGCTCAGGAGACTGGGTTAAGGGAAACAGGGGAAGGTGAACAGTGTGGTCCTTGAGCCTGCATAAAAACAGCTGCCCCCTCTGCGCCTGCCCCCTTCAAGGAGGCATGACGGTGGCTGCAGTGATGGGGGATGTGCCAGGAGGAGCATCCGGCAGGGCCCACGTTGCCATGGCGACGCTGACTCAGAGGCAGAGGCAGGTAGCAGCATCTAGTACCCGCCAGCCCGCCCCTGTGCTCATGACACCCTGCCCAACCCCCACCCTCCAGCCTCCACTCTGGGGGACCTCTTTTGAAGCTGAAGAAGGATGGGTGAGACCCCAGCATGGCTGGATGAAGTTCTCCACTCACCCCTACCCAATCACCTGCTGGAAGGTAGGAGACGCTATTTTATCACACTAACCTGGGTACCACATCTTCCTCCTTCGGGACACTCATCTCCCCATCCATCTGTTTATGTGTCCATCCATCCATCCAACCATCCATCTATCCATCCATCCACCCACCCACCCACTCATCTGTCCATCCCTCTATTTACCCATCCACCCAATATTTATGGAGCCCCTACTGTGCGCCCACATTGTTCTCAGCACAGGGCAGTCATCCTCTGCTCCAGCCTTCAAGGTATCAGAGAAGGATCTGGGCTGGGGCGATGCAGGTGACGATGATGAGGCCTCTGTGGCTTCTTGGGCCAAGGCCTTGGGAAGTTGAGGCCCCTTCTGTCCCTCCTACTCCCAGTCTGTCTCCTCTACCACTGTTTCAGACTTTATCTCCCCATCCCAGAGTACAGCCCAGACCCTTCCCCAATCCCACCCCCAGGCCCCCACCCCCAGACCATGTATCCCCTTTCCTCTCTTCCCCTCATTTATTCACTCCAGCCACATGAGCCTCTGTGTTTTTCCTCCAACACACCAGCTTATTCCCACCTCAGGGCCTTTGCACATGTTTTTCTCCCTGCCTGGAAAACCCTTAAGGTCTTTACCTGGCATTTATCTTGTTTATTTCTTGGCTTCCTTATTATCTGTCTCTACGCCCATCTCCAGAGTATAAAGACTTAAGAGAGAGTCTGGTTCCTTTGGTGTCCTGTCTGCCTATCTCTGCCTTCGTTTTGCCCACTGTGAAATGGACAGATGGGAATGGTGTTCACAAGTAAGACTTTATAGAGGGGGTTGGGAGTAGGAATTAAGTCCTTAGAACTGTGCCTGGCACAGAGTAAGTGCTCAACTAACATTTCCTTAAAAATAGTCCGGGGGCGGGGGGGCGGGGCGCCTGGGTGGCGCAGTCGGTTAAGCGTCCGACTTCAGCCAGGTCACGATCTCCTGGTCCGTGAGTTCGAGCCCTGCGTCAGGCTCTGGGCTGATGGCTCGGAGCCTGGAGCCTGTTTCTGGTTCTGTGTCTCCCTCTCTCTCCGCCCCTCCCCCGTTCATGCTATGTCTCTCTCTGTCCCAAAAATAAATAAAAACGGTTGAAAAAAAAAATAGTCCGGGGTGGGGGGGGCGGCGCCCTGGGTGGCTCAGTTGGTTAACTTCCCTACTTCAGCTCAGGTCATGATCTTACACTCCATGAGTTCAAGCCCTGCTCGGGCTCTGTGCTGACAGCTCAGAGCCTGGAGCCTGTTTCGGGTTCTGTGTCTCCCTCTCTGTCTGCCCCTCCCCCACTCACGCTCTGTCTCTCTCTCTCTCTCTCTCAAAAATAAACATTAAAAATTTTTTAAAACATAGTCCAAATGTCCATGAGCTGCTGAAGGATAAATAATATATGATCCGGCTGTACAATGGAATACGACTCAGCCATAAAAAGGAATGAAGCCCTGACACAGTTACATCGTGGATGAACTTTGAAAACGTCGTGCTCAGTGAAAGAAGTCAGACACAAAGGCCACCTGTTGTATGATTTCATTTATATGAAATGTCCAGAGCAGGCAAATCCATAGACCCAGACAGCAGATTAGTGGTTGTTCAGGGTCTAGGGGAGAGGGAGTGGGAGGTGACTGGTAACCGGACAGGGTTTCTTTTTTTGGGTACTAAAAATGTTCGGGAACTAGAGAGAGGTGACGGTTTCACAACACCGTTTTAAATGCCACTGAATCGTTCGCTTTATTTTATTTTATTTTATTTTTTTATTTTTCCTTACTTTTATTTTTAAGGGATTTTTATGCTCAGTGCGGGCCATGAACTTACAACCCCGAGATCATGAGTCGCGTGCCCCTCCAAGCGAGCCAGCCAGGCACCCCGAATCGTCCACTTTAAGACGGTTAATTTCAGGATGCCTGGGTGGCTCCGTCGGTTGAGCATCCGTCTTAGGCTCAGGTCATGATCTTGCGGTTCGCGAGTTCAAGCCCCACATCAGGCTCATTGCTGTCAGCCTGGAGCCTGCTTGGGATTCCATGTCCCCCTCTCTTTGCCCCTCCCCCGCTTGGTCTCTGTCTCTGTCTCTATCTCGCTCTCTCAAAAATAAATAAGCATTAAATATAAAATAAAATGGTTAATTTTGTGTGAGTGAATCTTACATCAGTAATAATTTTTAAAAGAACATTGGGCGATAACTAAGGAAATCTGGATAAAGTGTGTACTTCAGTTAATAATGATCAGCTTACTGCAACTTCAAGATGCCCAGCATGCACTTGCCCTTGAGCCTTCACACCTGTTGTTCCATCTAGCTGGAGGCTCCGGGGAACCTAGGAGCTGGATCGGACTCTGGGGTCTGAGCTGCAGTCTAACCATTTGCCGTCCCCCTGCCCCTCCCCCCCCCTTTTCCAATCACTGGAAAGGTCAGAGTGCTTGGTGGATAGGGATGATGTTGAGGACATTCCCCTGCCTTTGGAGGGTCAGTCTGCACTCTCCGGGGTGGGGGGGAGGAGGGAGAAGGACCTCCAAGCTAGTGGGGTCCCGCAGCAAGTGGGCAGGAGAGGCAATGGATTCCATCCAGCTGGGGAGCCCTCTCCTGTTTCCAGCTGTCTCATGAACACAAACAGCAAGAACCATTTTTTGAATTTTTAAGGAAAGTTGCTGAGTAATGAAGATCTCCCTGGACAGCCCTGCTGTGCCCCCAGGCTCCCTCTCCAGGAACTGAGTCTTCTGGGGTTTGTGGAAAAGACAGCCTTTCCAGAAGCTTCTGAGGAAACCATGTCGAGGCTCTCCATGGCGACAGGGAGAGTGGGAGGGAGGGAGGGAGGCCACCTCACCATCATCCACACGCACTTGGGCATTTAGGGACATCCCCGAGGGCTGCTTGCCAGAGATACTCAACATGCCAGAGGGGCACAGTGTGGAGGGACAGGCCCTGGAGGGGGGGGCCTACAGGGAGGGTTTTCGAAGGAACAGAGAAGGGAATGAGGGAGGGGAAGACGCAGGAGGACGCACTGAGTATTTTTAGGCACTGAATGCAGCCCTGAAATATTTCCACGGCCACTCCCCGAGGGTGAGCAGGGTGACTATTTCGGTGCCTGGTTCCAGTGGAGGCGGGACGGACAAGGGTGAGTCACCGCTGGGTGGCTGGACCCAGACTGGGAGGGGGCTCTTAGGGCAGGACCGGGGGCCTTCCAGGTGACCACTCACCAGCCTGGGCCAGGCAATCAGTGCTGGCCCCCCGGGGCGAGGAGGACGGTGGCCTGGCCAAGCCAAGCATGTGGCACCATCGCCAGGGTCCCCCCAGTGAGCTGCTCGGGCTGAGCCCAAGGCTTATAGAGACGGAGAGGGTCCCAGGAGGAGTTTCCGACCCTCGACAGGTGATCGGTGGAGAGTGAAGCTCCCCTCTGAGCCGCATGCAAGCCTGTAGGGAGCGCTTGCTGTATACCAAGCCTCCTTCCCCTTGTAATCGTCCCGACAACCCCTGTGAGGTAGAGGCCACTGTGATCCCCTGTGACCAGCAAGGAAGTGGAGGCGCAGTGGGGTAACCGTTGCCAAACATTTGGTGTATCTCGAACCCAGTCCATCAGTGGAGGCTACAGTCAGGGGAGTAAGTTTTAAAGCAGGTGCCAACCTCACCTGCCCCCACCCCAAACGACTCCTGTCTCCTGATTCCATACCTGACACAGCTCAACTAGGAGAAGGTAAACGGATACTCCAAGTTCCAGGAGGCAACAGAAGGAGGAGCTTGGAGGAGCCTCTGGAGCTGTGTGACCTGGGGGCAGGTGGCTCACCCTCTCTGTGCCTGAGTGTGGGAGCTACCTGGCACACACTGGATTGTTTTTAGGATCACGGCTTGGGTCTGATGACTCCTTTTTTTTTTTTAACGCTTTTTCAGAAAAAAAAAAATTTAGAGAGAGAGAGAGAGAGAGCACACACATAAGCACATGAGCTGGGGGTGGGGGGTGGGGGCGGGTAGGGAGGGACAGAGAATCCCAAGCAGGCTCTGCACTGTCAGCACAGAGCCTGACGAGGGGCTCGAACTCAAAAACCATGAGAGATCATGACCTGAGCTGAAATCAAGAGTTGGGCGTTTAACCAGCCGAGCCACCCAGGCGCCCGGGGTCTGATAAATCCTGACCTCATCTCTGCCCAGCCGTGACAAGCCACACGAGCTTGGGGGGGCTTTTCACTTGCGGTTCCCTCCACCTGTTCCCTCCTCTCCTCCCGTGGACAGTGGCTTCTTGACCTTCGGGAGTGGATTTGAACATGCCTCCCTCGGTGAGGCCACCCCTGCCACTCTGGAAATCTTCAATCCCAGCATCCTGGCGTTCCTAAGAAAAGACGAACCCTTCTGTCTGGGCCCTCACGGCACCCCTGCCCCCTCTTTTACCACCTCTGCGACCTCTACTGTGGGCTGAGCCCCCGGCACCAACCTCCTCCTAGTCTCCTGGCTTCCGCTCTTGTCTCGGTCTGTTCCAGAACCCTCTGTGCCTCCCATCTTGCTCAGGGCCTGCACCTGCCCCACTTCCTACCCACTCGCTTTGTTCTTGTCACCACTGTGTGCAGGGCCTTTGCACTGGCACAGGCCTTTCCCCTTGTCTGAAATGCTCTTCCCCTCGATGGCTCGCTCCCTTGGCTTCCTCCTTTTCTTGAATGTCACCCTCTGGCCTGCCCTGACCACCATTCTCCCACTCTTGCTTTCTTTTTCTCCACGCTGATGCATTCGGCTTGTTTGTTGCTTGCTCACTCTGTGGAAGGTAAGGGCCACCGGGCCAGGGCTCTTTGCCTCATTCATGCTGAGTGTCCAGCAACCGGGACGGGGTGGTGGCCCCAGTTCCTCCGCCCCCAGGCCAGCCCCCTGCTCCACTGAGGCGGGCAGCTTCTCCCAGAGGTCCTGTGAGCGGACATCAGCCCCACTCCTATACCCCTTACTGGCCGGGTGTCCTCAGAGGGACAGTGGAAGACACCAGGGCACTCGCTGAGCCACTGGACACACACACACACTGCTGATACCAGGACAGGCTGGGGGCCCTAGGGTCCAGATGGATGGGTGGGGAGGACACTTGTCATCATGCTCCCGTGGACGCAGCGGGCACAGGGAAGGGCTTCCCCACGGAGCTGCTCTTGAAGCAGCAGGTGAGGCCCCACCGAGAAGGTGTTGGGGGGGTGTGTGCAGACAGGGGTGGCGCAGGAAGCAAGAGAGATGCCCCCCCTTCCCCCCGCCCGCTGCCGCCTTGTGGGACGGATGCTTCGGGTTGCTGGCCGCATCCGTGTCCCCCAGATGGACTCTTGGCCCCAAGTCAGGCAAGCAGGGGCCAGGGCCATCAAGGCTGGCCCCGCAGGGCTTGGGCTCCAGGCTGAGTCACACCTCCGCTCAGATGGGAACTGGAGCAAACGCCAGGGGTAGGAGGTCCTTGGTCCTTGGGAACCGGGAACAACCTACGTCGAAGGCGTCCTACTTGCCCCGAGTCACGCACCGGTCAGCTGATGAGGGCTCAGGTCCCAGCCGACAACCACCAGAGGGGTGGAAAAATCGAGGCCCGCTGCTTAGGATCTAGACGGGCTCTTTTGGTTTCTCTTCTTGTTGAGGGGGCCGAGGCTGGTTTCTCGAAACCAACCGGGAAGATTTGAAAAACGGGGCCGTCCCGACAGCCAGCTCAAAAAGACAGAACCTTCCGGAAACCCACTACACCTAAGCGGACTGGGCTGATGAGGCGGCTCACGTCACGGGAGGGCGAGGAGGGGACTGGGCTGCAAGCCCGGGCTGCCTGGCTGAAAGGTCAGGGCCGGCTGGCATGTCTGGCGACACACACGGGAAGCCGCGATTACGCAGGCTGGCTCCGGTGCCGGCGCTGAGCCCCAGTGCAGAACTGTGGTGGGGGTGGGGGGGGGAGGGAGAGCCTGGGCCCAAGACCCTGAACTGTGAAAGGCGTTCTCTTTCTCGTTCTCGGGGCAGGGCTAGGTTAGGGGAGGAAAAACCAAACTGCCAGAAGCAGGAAGGGGCGGGGACTCCAAAGGGCTTCCCATTCGCAGCCTTGCTGGACACCTGACCCCAGCTTTCATCAAAGCCTCTCCAGACGGGGGCCCCACAGGCTTTTATGGGCCTGTGAGTCCGGGGCTATGGGGGAGGGGAGCTGAGAACCCGGCCATCTCCCTTCCCACCGGTCCTTCTGGCTCCTGCCCCCACCCCCCACCCCCAGCCCGCAGCCCACGTCTCTGAGGGATGTGATCTCTCTGGGCCTGGGGCTTTGCCAGGTGCCCCCGGGTTCCACTCTGCCTCCATGGCCTGTCCCCCGTCCGCGCCAGAGTGCTGCTTTGACACTCGACACATATTCGGGCTGCAGCAGGTCCCACGAGGGGGGCCCAAGGGAAAAGCAATGGTGGTGGCCTGGGGCAGGGCAAGAGCACATCTTGAGACGGGCTGAGGAGTCTCGGATGTGGCTACCTGCGAGACTGCCTGGCTAGCCCTCGGCAGCTCCAACTCGGCAGCTGCCTGGAGTTCTGTCTCAGGCAGCACCTTGGATGCTGATCACCCCTGAGAACGGGTCTCGACACGGTGACGATGAGAACCCGCTCTGGTGGGAAGCGGCTGGTGCCCCGTCTTGCCTCCCAGCACCAGGCTGTCCCCCGGTTCCCCTCACTTGTAACAACAAGGAAAATCAGTCCGCTGACAACGGCACAGAAACATTTTACAAAAGTGCTGGCTCAACATCCCAGGCAGATCACGTCTGCGCCCCAACTTGGGAGAGGAGATAAGAGCCTCATGACAAGGTTCCTCGCACGTTGCTGGAGGCAGCCGCTCGTCACAGCTTCTCTCAGTGAACCTGGTGTGAATGGTGCTTACAAAGCAGGGGCGGAGGGCAGGACACCGGTGGCAAAAGGATGGGCTGCGTGGGCATCACGCTGGCTCCTCCCTGGGACTTCCCTCCCTGGGACTTCCCTCCCCCCCCTTCCCCGCATCACCTCTCTCTGCAAAGGGGCCCAGGGATGACAGGCAGACCTGGTGCTGGAGGGCCACTCCCACTGCCCGGACAACAGCCACCTCTTTCTTAAAAGGACATCATGGGACACGGAACCAGTGTCCTGTTGAAATACTTCCCCTTGGCGAGACAGGCACCAACCCTCGAAAGGAAACTTCTTTTATGGGGCTGTGATTTCCTGAGGATACCACACTCTAGATGTGCCCAGTGGCTCAAAAGGAATTAGGAATTTGCAGTTGGTAGTTGTATTTGTTTTTATTTTTGTAACACAAACAGGGAGAGAGGAGGCAAAGGGGCAGGGCGCAGCAACGTCCCAGGAACAGCTTCTGTGGCGGCATACGTTCCTACGTATTTGTTTTCGAAAGGCAGTTCTGAGGTCCGTGTTTCAGGAAACTCCCAAGGCTGTCAATCTCAGTGCAAACAGCTTAAAATAAAAACCTCCGGTCTGTTCACCACAGGAGGATCCAACTCAAAATGCAAAATAAGCCTGTTTGGAAAGCGCCCGCCCTCAAAACAAGAGCGAGGGCTTTAAAGACATACTAAACACAGAATCTTCCAGGAATCAAGTCAGCTGCGGCATCACAGAACCAAAAACACCAAATAACATATCCAACTGTAGAACTGCTGGCTTTAAAAAATAAAGGGGTGGGGGGGGGGCTTACGTAAAAAGGATCACAAAATGACAGACGGTGGGGGGACGGGGGCTCTTCCCCAACACCTGCCTCTTCTTTTTGCTCTGAACACACTCCCGAATCGGAGAGCAGGACCGCAGCGTCAGGGAGCGGCAACAGATGCTCAGGGGCAGCTCAGTCTCGGGGGGACGAGGGGCGGCTCACTGTTTGCCCGCCTGTCTGCCCGGCTTCTTTTCCGGCTGACCTCTGCCTGTGCCTGGGATCCCACCTCGGCCCCGGCCACCAAACACACCTGTGAAGACAGAGGAGGGGGCTGCAGCAGAGCCAGGTCTGGAAGTCCAGCTGAGATGTGGGGTGGTGCTCCAGAAAGTTCTCAGTGTTGACAAGGGACAAGACCAGGTCCCCAGGGGTACGAGGGATGGCAGGGAGGACAGAGGTCAGCTCCCAGTCACACTGGGGCTTGGGGCGGGCTTCCTGGGAGAGGGCCTGGGGCCAGGGTAGGGGGGAGTCATCAAAAGGACAGAGCCAGATGGCTTCCAGGAGAGGAGGGGAGCGAGAGCCTGAACAGGGACAGCACTCAGCCCAGGGGGAGGGGCACAGGCCCCCAGCTCTGAGGACCCAGGCTTCTCTTTCCCGGCACCGCCCACACCCAGAGAGAAACCAGAGTTCCTCTCTGCCCAGGAGAGAAACCGTTGGGAGATTCTGTGTGTCCAGCCTGGGGGCGGGGATAAGGGAGTTCTCTGCCCTCTAACCCCCGCTGGCCAGTGACGGGGCTGTGTTTCTAAGACATTTTATGTGGAGCCCGAGGTAGGAGCTGTGTAGGAGGCTGAGTAGTCAGGGATAGAACACAACCCCACCCAGGGAGGACCCGGAAGGACCAGGGCAGCATGGGGACACAGAAAGGTGCCCACAGTCCCCCTTCCGCCACAAACCCACAGCGGGCCCTACAGGGACTGACGCCAATGCCCGCAGAAGCTGCCTCTCCTCACCTCTCACGGGCAAGACCAGCTCTGCCACACACCGTGAGATTTCCAGCTGCCGCCGAGGGTCCCATGGCCTCTCTCTTCAGAGTGGCCCAAGGAATTACTCCTCCCTCAGTCTCTGCTCCTCTGGGCAGCTCACTCAACAGTGGTGACCCCCAGCACAAAGAGCCAGCCCCCAGGTATGGAAAAGGCCCAGTTCACCCCCAGGCCTTGGTAACCCTCCATCTGGAGTGCCCTCTCCGCCTCCTCCCTCTGGCTCACTCCTGACGATCACGGGAGCCTCAAGGCTCCGGGCTGACTCTGTCCGTCCTGGCCCTGCCTGTGAGCCCCCCGGGGGGTGGGGGGGGGGCGGGACCTAGGCCTGGCACACAGAAGGCCCCTACAGATGGAAGAGACAAAGCCAGGGCCCTCCAACAAGAGGAGTGAGTAGGGGGTGGGGGGTCTGCAGATGGCCTCTGGGCTCAGGCCCCAGCTGACTGCACAACAAATTGAATTTTAAGCCAGATTTATAATCCCGGGGTTGGGGGTAGGGTGAGGGGAGTCGATCAAAAAGGCATGAACTCTTCCTTGTGTAAAGGAGAGACAGCAGGGAAGGGTCTCACGCCAGGCCCTGAGCTGGGATTCTCACCAGCAGCCTGGTGAGGCAGGGGCCCCTAGACTCTCTGCAGAGGGGAAACTGAAGCCGGGGAGGTGCCTCGCCATGCCCAGAGCACCTGCCAGGACCCACAGGTGGGCATCAGACGAGGGCTCAAGTCCCACGTCCGCACGGGCACCGCATCAGTCGGCTGGGCTGGACCCAGAGTTAAGGGAGCACCGATGACGGCTGCCGGGCAGAAGGGCCCAGGTCGGGGAGGAGGGGGGTCAGCACCACCCACCAGGACTACACGATGCTCCTTGGGTTGGGCCTGTGGGGCTGGGGCAGGCAGCAAACAGCAGCACCAGGAGAGCCCTGTGAGTCATGACCCCCAGCTCTGCGTAGGGGGCTCAGAGCCAGGCCTGTGGCACCGTGACGGCACCACCCAAGAATGTCAACACTGAGACGGGATGGCTGACACGTGCTGCAGCCACCCTTCAGCGGCAAGGCCCGGGCAGACCCCGTGGCCTAGCCAGCTGGAGGGGTCGGGGGGAATGAGGGGAGAGAAAGGCCTACCTCGCCCAGCACCCCCCATGCCTCGACCCTTCTGCTGCTTCTGCTGCTGCAGGCCACCGCGGCCACGGCCCTTGGCCACCACCTCCTCCTTGACCATGTCGATGATCTCATCAGGTATGCGCAGGTACTTGATTGTGCTGCCACGGATGTAGCACTCGGGCATCCGCCAAAACTTGTCCCCATCCTGTGTGAGAGAAGGGGGAGTCTCAGATCTGGGGGGCATGGGGGGAGTCCCTGCAGAGGGGGTGCAGATGGCCAGGGCACATCTGTCCCTCATGTCCCCATTCCCACCCGGGCCACAGTCCTAGCCTCCCTGCACCTGCAATCACCCCTGCGTAGTTCTCAGTCCTGGACTTGACGTGGGGGTGGGGGAGCTGCCTTCCAGTGGAATCTCTCCAGACCCTTGGTATCCCTTTATACAGGAAGAGTCAGGGGATCACATGAGATAGCTTCCTCATTCTCGACCTGTCCTCCTGTGTGGGACAGGGTTTGTTACCTGCGGCCCACAACCCAGAGAAGGCTGTGGCCCTACGTACCAGGCACTGCCACAGCCCGGCCGTGGCCCAGCCCCTCCACTCTCCTGCCCCCAGCCTTCTAGAACCCACCTTCTGGAACCCTCTCCTTCGGCCCTGACTCACTCATTCATCCACATGTCTCCTGACAGGCTCTGAGCTGGGTGTGGGACACAAGTAAGTGGGATAGAGACTCTGTGTGACCGGTGAAGAGGGCGGGAGGGGGTGGCAAGGCTGGCCAGAGGCGGCAACCAATGATGCCAGTTTTCAGAGGAGCTAATTAAGGCTGGAGAGATTAGGAGGCTTGCAAAGTCACAGACTCCGGAGCAATGCCAACGCTGCAGGTCCTAGGATGTCAACTGCCTCCCCCCCCCCCCCCCCCCCCCCGTACCCTGTGACCAGCACAAGGCCTTGCTCCACACCCCCTCCTGTTGCCCTTGGGCAGGAGCCCAGGGCCTCTTCCTTCAGATTAGTTCTCCAGCCCCACCCCTGGTACCCTGAGCCAGAAGTCTTGGCAGCCCTCTCCTCCCTGCACATCCCTAGAAATCAGACCAAGACACTTCCCTTCTCAGAACCCAATCAGGGCCCCCTTGGCCCAAGGACAAGGTCCAAACTCCTCAGTGTGGCTCCCAAGGGCCTGAGATCTAGCCCCACCCTGGCTGCCCTCTCTCAGCTCTCGATGACGTGCCTTCCAGATGGAAACTTCTAGAACACACAGTGGGCTTCTTGCCTCTAGCACTTTGCACATGCTGTTCCCACTTTTCCATGTCTGGCTAACTCTGACCCCCGACAGGCCTTGCTTCCCAGCCTCCTTGAAACCCCCAGTCCTCATGCATAACACTTGCCAGCAGTGCCTGGGTCAGGCCGGTCTGGCCCAGTGGAAGTACTCAACATGACAAATGGAAAACTAAGGGCCAAAAGGAATGTCTGGGGGCCAACTCTTCCCAGGAGTGTGCACGAGCCCCCAACCCGCACAGGAATCCCATGAGGTCTCGGGGCACTCCTCTCCCAGGAAAGGTAGGCCAGGGGCCAAGTCCGCAGGGATGCAAAGTACAGCCTGACAGAAACAGAATGATTCCATGGAAGCTCAGGGCTGGGACTGGCTGCTCAGGGCTCAGCTTTCCCTTAGCCAAGGACAGGCTGGGCCCAGCACACTCCCTGCAGGAACCAGAGCTTACTCTGCATTCCCTGGCAAGAGCTGAGCAGCCTGAGCTGAAACCACCCTCCAACCAACCTTAGCTTTCCAGTGCTTTCTTGGCCCCTGGGGTGTCTGTATCCTGCCCATGCTGCCTGCTGCCCAAGGGAGGTGCTGCTACCACATGTTTACAGATGAGGATGCCGGAGAGCCCAAGTGACACTGAACCTCACACCGGCCTCTCTTTCCAACCGGTAGATACAAAGGGAGGACGACCCAGGAGGACCCACATGTCCAATCTCTGCTGGCGGTGGAGGTCAAGGCTGACCTTGCCCTGAGAACTGGCGGTTGCTTCCAGGCCCCAGCAGTGGACGCAGACCTACTGGCCACGCGCTCGGCTATGCACTGTGACAGCGTCTGCTATAGCCACACTGGAACTGCCCAGACACCTGCTGCCAGAAGAGCGGCATGAAAACCCGGAGAAAGTTTCTAGCGGAACACCTCCCACAGTGTACCATCACAAGAAGCAGGGCACAGAGCCACACAGGTGAGGGGAGACGGTCACACTTACCAGTTTGCCTGCCGGGGTGTGAACCATCCAGGAGGACGGCCCAGGGGCAAGACGGGCTGCCTAGTGCTCTGCTGTACTCTGGGATGGCAAGCCTCAGGGCACCTGCCCACGGGCTCAAGACAGCCCCATTCTGGATGGTCCCCCTGCACCTTCCTCCCCTGTAACATAGGGGGCTGTTGCTAAAAGGGGGATGGAGACTGGAATCAAGGCAGAAGGAAAGCCCTGGCAAACCCCAACACAGGTTAGCAGTAGAGAGCCCTGCCTTCACCACTATCATCATTCTCATTGCTCTGTGGGTCATCCTGAGGGCTGGGGAGGCCTGGGACCCTAGACCCCCAGTCCTGGCCCATCCAGGGGTCCTCCTGGCCCTGTACTTCCTGGTTTGAGGCCTTGGGAGGTAAACAAGTTTCCTAGTCCACAGGGCCACAGGGCTGCCCTCGCCCCCTGGTGGCCTGGATATCCCATGGCCACATCACCCTGGCCTGCTTGGCGAGAGATATACACAACCAGGACCAAAGGCAGCAGAGGCTGACAAGGAAGGTCAGGCTTGCCTTGGAGGCCACCGCCCTACCTGGACACTAGGGATGTGTAGCCAGAAGTGCCCCCTAGGCCTAAGTCCTTCTTGTTTAGGATGGGCACCAGAGGTGGGCGGATGGGGCAGCGTCCCCATAGGTGCAAAGTCCGGGGCACTAGGTGGAGTTGGAGGCCCACACATCTGCCCCCACCACACCTGGACCAGTCACTCGGGCCCCGCCCTTCCTAAGCCCCGACTTCTTACCCTGGCGGGATGACCCGGCAGATGTCATCCCACAAGGGCAGGGAGGGGCCTTCACTCCCCTGAGGGCGCTGAGGCTCTATAAGCCCCAGATCTTATACCAGCCTGGCCCTGCCTGACCAGCTGTGCCAGAAGGCCCCCAGGCAGTGGGCGCCGACTCAGGGCACGAGGGCACTCACCCTAGATGTGCAGATCACCTCTCGAAGGTTAATGTTCATCCAGTTATCACAGCTCACCAGGTGCCCATTGTACGTCTCTCCATTTTTGAGTTCCACCAGCTGGAAAGAAACGGCCCCAAGTCAGCCATGGGCCCCAAGGGAAGCGCAGCCCTACTTCTAAGAGCTACGGGACTATGGCCCGGGCCTCATTCTGACACATCCCAGCACCTCTTGGGACCCAGTAGCCACAGCACATGGTGCCTAACATGGTCCACACACACACACCCCCACTCCCCCACCCCCTGACCCCCGGCCTCAGTGGCCCATCTTACAGGCGACATGTTTTACATCCTCTGTATGTTTTGCTGGGCATCGTAGACTTCTACGATGAAACCAAAACAAATTTTTTTTTTTTTTAAAGTTTATTTATTTTTGACAGAGACAGAGTGCAAGCATGAGCTGGGGAGGTGCAGAGAGAGAGAGAGGGAGACACAGAATCTGAAGCAGGCTCCAGGCTCCGAGCCGTCAGCACAGAGCCCGATGCGGGGCTCGAACCCGCAAACCGTGAGATCATGACCTGGACCGAAGTCGGACGCTTAACCGGCTGAGCCACCCAGGTGCCCCGAAACCAATTTTTTTGTGCAAAGCAAACAAACAAAAAAACAGAAAACAAAAACCAAACAAACCCACAAAAAATCCTCTACAAATCTTTCTTTAAAGGAACCAGTGAGGTTTGGGGAACAGTGGCCACTGATTCATGACAGCTGGGAAGGCACACCTCAGCTGGTCCGGGCAGGTGTGCCAGGGGCAGGTGTTCTTTGATGGCACATGTGTGAGCTTTGGTGGTCTGGAAAGTCTTTTTCCATCCAACGCTTACTTACTCGTCTATTTTATTTTATTTTATTTTATTTATTTATTTATTTATTTATTTTTAAACGTTTATTTATTTTTGAGACAGAGAGAGACAGAGCATGAATGGGGGAGGGTCACAGAGAGAGGGAGACACAGAATCTGAAACAGGCTCCAGGCTCTGAGCTGTCAGCACAGAGCCCGACACGGGGCTCGAACTCACGGACCGCGAGATCATGACCTGAGCCGAAGTCGGACGCTTAACCAACTGAGCCACCCAGGCGCCCCTATTCATTTATTTTTAAAGCTTTCTTTTTTTAAAATTTTATTTATTTTGTGTTTTTTATTTTTTTTAACATTTATTTATTATTGAGAGACAGAGAGAGACAGAGCATGAACAGGGGAGGGGCAGAGAGAGAGAGAGGAAGACACAGAATCCGAAGCAGGCTCCAGGCTCCGAGCTGTCAGCACAGGGCCCAACGCGGGGCTCGAACTCATGAACCGTGAGATCACGACCTGAGCTGAAGTAGGATGCTTAACTGACCGAGCCACCCGGTCGCCCCCTTACTCGTATATTTTAATGTGTTTTGGAAAAACACAAGTAGTAGCACATCATTCTGAAAATATGCTGACATTTAAAAAAGAATCAACATGGGGCGCCTGGGTGGCGCAGTCGGTTAAGCGTCCGACTTCAGCCAGGTCACGATCTCGCGGTCCGTGAGTTCGAGCCCCGCGTCAGGCTCTGGGCTGATGGCTCGGAGCCTGGAGCCTGTTTCCGATTCTGTGTCTCCCTCTCCCTCTGCCCCTCCCCCGTTCATGCTCTGTCTCTCTCTTTCCCAAAAAAAAAAAAAATAAAATAAAATAAAATAAAAAAGAATCAACTCGGGGAAAAAAAAAAAAAAAAAGAATCAACTCAGGTACCTGCCCAGGAGAAATAAAAACAAACATCCACGCAAGAACGAGTGTACAAATGTCACTGCGGCCAAAACAATCCCAAATAGACAAAAAATAGAAACCACCCACATGTCCATCAGCAGCAGACAAATGGATAAACAAACTGGTATGTCCATACAAAGGAGTATCACATGGCCATAAGGAGCGAAGCCCTGATACACGTTAAAATGTGGACGAACCTCGAAAAATATCATGCAGAGTGAAAGAAGACAAACACAAAAGGCCACACAGTGTATGATCCCATTTCTAGGAAACGTCCAGAAGAGGCAGATCCATAGAGACAGAAGGCAGGTTAGCGGTTGCCAGGGGCTGGGGGAAGGGGAGTCACTGTTAACAGGGATGGGGTTTCCTTCTGGGGTGATGAAACTGTTCTGAAACTACACAGAGGTGGTTGTTTATAACACTGTGAATGTACTAAATACCCCTGAGTTGTATGTGTTAAAAGGCTGAATTGTAGGGGCGCGGGGCTGGCTCAGTCAGAAGAGCATGTGACTCTTAATCTCGGGGTTGTGAGTTTGAGCCCCTTGTTGGGTGTAGAGATTGCATAAATAAATGAATTAAGTAAAAACTTCAAAAAAAAAAAAAAAAAAAAAAAAGGTTCAGGGGCGCCTGGGTGGCTCAGTCAGTTCACCTGCCGGTTTCGGCTCGAGTCATGATCTCACAGTTCATGGGTTCCAGCCTCACATCAGGCTCTCTGCTGTCAGCGCAGAATCTGTTTTGGATCTTCTGTCTCCCTCTCTCTGACCCTTGCTTGCTTGTGCATGCACACACACACTCTCTCTCTCAAAAGTAAATAAACATAAAAAAAAAAAAAGATTGAACTGTCTATGAATTATATTTCCGTAAAAAAGAGAGAACAGGATATATTGACGTATATCACACACTGTATGATTATGGGCAAAAGTCATTTAGGGAAAAAACACGTGTTATGTGATCCCATGTATATTTTTGAAAAGCACATTCATGTTTATACACGTATGTTAAAAGTCTGGATGTGCAGGGCACCTGGCTGGCTCGGTAGGTGTAGCATGTGACTCTTCACCTTGGGTTTGTGACTTTGAGCCCCAGTTGGGCCAGGAGTCTACTTAAAAAAAAAAAAAAAAAGTGTAGATGTGCATATATCAAAGATACAGTTAATCTGCTGGGAAGGTTAATGAAGAGAAGCTTCTAGGTTTTGTTTTTTTTTTTTAAATTTTTTTTTTTTTAACGTTTTTATTTATTTTTGAGACAGAGAGAGACAGAGCATGAATGGGGAAGGGCAGGGAGAGAGGGAGACACAGAATCCAAAGCAGGCTCCAGACTCTGAGCTGTCAGCCCAGAGCCCGACGCGGGGCTCGAACTCACGGACCATGAGATCGTGACCTGAGCTGAAGTCGGACGCTTAACCGACTGAGCCACCCAGGCGCCCCCGCTTCTAGGTTTTTTTTTAATGTTCACTTGTTTTTGAAGGAGAGAGAGACAGAGCATGAGCAGGGGAGGGGCAAAGAGAGAGAGAGACACAAGAATCTGAAGCAGGCTCCAGGCTCTGAGCTGTCAGCATGGAGCCCAATGTGGGCTCGAACTCAAGGGCCGTGAGATCATGACCTGAGCTGAAGCCGAATGCTTAACTCATTGAGTTACCCAGGTGCCCCTGGAGCTTCTAGTTTCTATGTATCTCTAGTGTTTGACATTTTTTAAAAAAGTTTATTTATTTTGAGAGAGAGAGAGAGCATGTGTGTGTGTAAGTGTAAGCAGAAGACGGGCAGAAAGAGAGGGACAAAATCCAAGCAGGGTCCGCACTCAGCGCAGAACCTGACCTGGGGCCTGATTCCACAAAACTTGAGATCGTCACTTGAGCCGAAATCAAGAGTCGGATACTTAACCCACTGAACCACTCAGGTGCCCCATGGTGTTTGACATTTTCTCCCCCTAAGTTTTTAAACGTTTATTTATCTTTGAGAGCAAGAGAGAGAGAGAATCCCAAGCAGGCTCTGCATCGTCAGCACAGAGCCCGACACAGGGCTCGATCCCATGAACTGTGAGATCATGACCTGAGTCGAAGTCAACAGTCGGATGCTGAACTGCCTGAGCCACACAAGTGGCCCAGTGTTCGACATTTTAGGAAGCATGTATTACTTTTATAAGCAGCAGAACTAACCCAGGTCCTGACACAGGCAGAAGAGGGTTAGGAGGGCAGGTCTGCCTCACCCTTTGCCCAGTATCCCCACCCCCATTCTGAGGCTGGCCCCCACCGAAACTCATTGCCCCCGACCCACATGGACTCACCATGGGATGATTCTGAGCAGTCTTCAGCAGCGACAAGGGAAGCTGTAAGGCAAACAAAGGCATGTGACTTGTCTGTCTGATCAGCACCAAGGAGGCTTGGCCTCTGGGCACGGCCGGGACTCCAGTCTCACAAATCTGCCAGCTCATCACAGCGCTGGGGGTGTGGGAGCCTGCATCCCTCACCCCCCGATAGAAGACACGTGCTCCCAACGCTGCCCGACCCCAGGACACACAGCCGCCTCCCGGTGTGGTAAAATCTCGAACACTTCCCTCCTGCCCAAGATCAGAGGCAGCAGTCACCTGGTCTCGGGGCTGACCAAGGGCCTTTCTTTATAACTCACGTTGCATATATTTACACCCTCGACAGGAAAGGGCTTAGCCCTCCATGCTTATCAGTAGCATCACAGCACACAGGTCCTACTGCTGGTCGCGTTTTTTACTCAACTGCTGTCTCTGAGATGCATCCATGTGAATACATGCAGCTCCTTCAACTTCATCCTCAGTGAGGTTATTGTCACACCCACTCTACAGATGGGGATACTGAGGCTTAGAGACGGAGGACCTTGCTGGGCACTATAGAGCTAGTAAGAGATAGAGCCTGGCTTGACCCCATTTGCTGGAAGGCAGTTCATGCCGAGCCCACGCCTCAAAGGGCAGCCAAGCAGCTGGGAGTCAGCCTTGATCGAAGGTGCCTATGTCTGAGCTAGGTTTTCAGAGAGCACTCCATCAGGTAGGAGGAAGAAACATTCCAGAAAAAAAATCTGTCATTACTACAAGTGACGGCAAATAAAAGATGCACTCTTTGAAATATCACCCAAAGTTTTCAAGATTATTAAAAAAAAAAAAAAAATCTGCTCTTCTCATTTTGGGTGCACAAATCACGACCCACATGCTAAGCGCCTGCCTCTCGGTCTCCAGGAGGGTGACCTCGGGTGGCAGTGCTTGGGTCCGGGATTCAATGACAGGCCATCTGGCAAGGCCAGATGAAGGTTCCGGACCGAGGGTCCCACGGATGAGACACTGCCTCAGCGGGGGGGACGGGAGCTTCACTGTACCCTGCCCTCACCCTCCCAACGCAGGGCAGCTGCTTCTCCAGGCGGTGGCAACCGGAGGCCAGAAATGGCCCTCCACCCCCACAGGGGGGCCCAGTGGAGAGACTTGAGCGGGGATTCCCACATCCCATAGACCTTCTCTACGAAGGGCTGCCCAGGGGAGGTCCAGCGCCGGCAGGAAGCCAGGCCCAAGCCCACTTCCTGTATTGGCTTCCTGGAAGGGCAAGAGAAGAAGGGGCCACGTGGAGAAGAGGTGGCTGCTGAGAGGAGGGCGGGCAAGCAGGCTGGGGCCCCAAAGAGACAACCTGCAGCATCTGTGCCCTCATTTGTGCGATGGTGCCCAGGTGCAGAGAGCCATGGAAAAACAGGAGGCTCCGACTCCCACGCGGGGCCGCGAGCCTCGGTCGCCTTTTACAGTGGAGAAGCCTCAGGCTTTCCTGGGCAAGCCTGTTGTCTTGTGTCCAAAATGGGAATGTGGACCAGGGTGACACGCTCGGGTCTTCCTTCCAGATTACCTGAGGGGGCAGGGCCAGGCTGGCCCTGGAAGGCATAAAGGAAGATGGACTCAGCACTGAGAGGCAGAGAGAAGTGCAGCCAAGGCCCCTCTAGATGAGGGACCAGCGGCCAGAGCAGGAGGGACCTTCCAGGGACACACAGCAAGATGCTGGTAAAGCCCATGAAAGCAAGCTGATGTCCGTCAGCAGGGGACCCACAGGGGTCCTCCTACAGCATACGCACCTTCTTTTTAATTCGTTTTATTTTTGGGAAAGCACAAGCGAGGGAGGGTCAGAGAGAGGGGGATAGAGGATCCGAAGCAGCCTCTGCACTGACAGGCTGACAGCAGCGAGCCAGAGGTGGGGCTGGAACTCATGAACTGTGAGATCCTGACCTAGGCTGAGCTCAACTGACTGAGCCACCCAGGTGCCCTGCTTTTTTTTTTTTTTTAAGTTTATTTATTTATTTTTGAGAGAGAGGGAGTGGGAGGGAGAGCGTGAGCGGGGGAGGGGCAGACAGAAAGGAGAGAGAATCCCAATCAGCACAGAGCTCGAACTCACGGAACTGTGAGATCAGGACCTGAGCCGAAATCAAGAGCCTGACACTTAACCGAGCCACCCAGGCACAGGCTTCTATGCCGGCGCTGGCCTTTCCCTTGTCCCGGCTACTGGCAGCACAGCCCTGGAGAAGCCATGGCTTCCTCGGCTGTAACTGTCAGTGCCCTATTCACAAAGCAGCTGAGAAGGCGTCTGAGACACAGAAGGCACCAAAACCTGCTCCCAGCACTCCCCTGCACATCCAGTCCCCAGGCAGGTCACAAGGCCAAGCCAGCTCCAGCCAAACTGGACCATTCGGTTTCTCACAAGCCACACCCATTTGTGCTGCACGACCTTTGTTCCCCAAGTTCCCTCTGCCTGAGCTGTCCTTCCCCAGGCTGGTAGCTGCTCCCATATCACTTCCTAAGGCTCTTGGCCAAGCCCTCATAATAACCTCGTCTAGGGATTGAGATTTCCACCTGGGCCACCCACTGCTGCTTCCATTATAGGACAGAGCCAGTCTCTAATTATCTTGTTTATTATGTCTCCCTGGCTAGACTGGAAAACTCAGAGGGTGTGGACTTTGTCCAGTGCCGAGCTTGGAGCCAGGCACTTGAGAGGGACTCAGTAAATATTTGCTGAACAAATACACAAGAAAACGCACACATCATCCAGGGAGGCAACCGGTGTGGGTGGAATAACTGCCCCACCCCACAGATAAGAAAAGGCGAGGCTCAGATGGGGAGGGGTGGCATCGTAACAGTCCCCCCAAGGCTGCAAATGGCCGGGAGCAGTGTCCACATCTTGCCATCTTCCAGATCTTTATCCCTAAACTGAGCCGGAGACAGAGGCTGGAGGAAGGGGAAGATCCCTGAGAACTTAAAAGACTCGGTGGGGAAGAAGTTCTTGAAGGTGACCAGGGAGATGGCACAGGGCAGGACACCACTGGGGGAGACAAGGCCATCCGGAGTTGGGAAAGTCAAAAGCTTCAGAAAAGAGCCTCCCTTCCTCTAGGCTTTTTCAGAATGTCTGGGGTCTGGTTCTCAGGTCTAAACCAATCTAAGGCTAGACCTGACAGCTTCCTGAGGCTCCCAATTCAGGAAGCTGTCATGGATCCACCCTCCAGACCTCCAGCTTTCGGCCCCACCATGACCACAGGGAACTGGCAGTGTGTCATGCCTTGTCCCTCCGTGAACATTCTTCAGGCTGAAAAAATAAGTCTTTCCACAAGCACGGTTCTAGGCTCAGGCAACAACTTATCAGGGATAAAAGTCAAAGATCCTGCCTCCAGGGAGCTTAAGGAGGAAGGAAACTTCCGGTTCCGCCCATGCCCTCAGGTCAATTCTGCCCTCACTCCCTTCTCTCAATTCCTGCAACAGCCAGCAGTATTTAGTGCAAGCCTTCCCTAACCCTCAGGGTGACTGGTGCTGATGGGCTAGGCACTCTCCTTAGGAGGCTTGGCTCTGAATTTCTGTGTGGTCCTGCTTCCCTGTCCACACATTTTAATTTTTTATTTTTTTGAGAAGGAGAGAGAGAGCACGCAAAAAGAGGGGCAGAGGGAGCGAATCCAAAGCAGGCTCCATCCTCAGCTACGGGGCTCCATCCCATGACCCTGGGGTCATGACCTGAGCCAAAATCAAAAGTTGGACGTTCAACAGACTGAGCCACTCAAGTACCCCTACACATTTTTTTTTTAAAGTAAGCTCTACGCCCAACGCGGGGCCTGAACTCACACCCCCAGTATCAAGAGTCGCATGCTCTACCAACTGAGCCAGCCAGGCGCACCTCCCTGTCTATACACTGAAGGCACAGGCACTCGCTGGCCTAAGTCCAGAACTTCCAGACCCGAGAGCAGCATGGTTCTGGAGAGGTTTCCGGGCAGGGCCTCAGTTTCTCCTTCAGTGAATTGGGAGGGTGCAGTGATTCCACTCGTGGTTCAAAATGCCCCTTCTCCAGAAACGACACCCTGTGTGATCCAGGGAGAAGGCAAATCTCCTCTATGGGCCGGTTTTTTTCAGCCTGAAAACGAGTGGCACAGAAGACTTGTGCTAACATTCTAAGAACCTTGCAGGTCTTGAAAGTCTCAGAACTGGCTTAATTTGAGAACTCAGATCGGCCCTCTGTCGCTCCACCTTTCCAATATATGAAGTTAGATTAGGTCGGATGCACTTGGAGCCACTCCCTGCCCGAACTCACTCTAAGTCGTTCACCGGACCCTTTGCCGGGTCCCCTCTCTCAGGCCTCGGTTTCCCCATCTGCAAGGTGGGAAGACTGCAGCTACGCAGACGTATTATGAGTACACGTTCGTCCAATCCTAAATTCCCTGAGAGCGACGTGCTGGGTGCCCTGGGAGACCTCCCTGCCCTCGTCTGCGGCCGGGGGGCAGAATCGAGGCCCTGGCTGCACGCTAGCTCCGCGTCGCCCCTGCCTCAGCGCCCGCCCCGAAGGCGCTCGGCGGCCGCGTCCCCCGCCTCCCGGAGAGACCTCGCAGCCGCGCAGCCCTCACCATGGTGTCGGCGGGGAGCCGGCTAGCCGACCACTTCCGCCGCCGCCGCTCACGCTCCTGCCGGTAGCCGCCCTGCCGCGCGCCACTAAGCTGAAATGAAGTGGCAGCGACGCGAGCCAGTCAGCGCGGGGCTCGAGGGAAGAGCAACCAATCAACGTGGAGTAGGGAGGGGTCGGCTAGACAAGAGGGACAAGGTTGGCTGTGTTCTCGCTGGAGGAATACGAGAGAGGGCCGTAAAGTGTCGACGTGAGTGCTGAAAAAGGGGCGGAGCCACGCGCGCCGGCGCCAGTGGCCTTGTGGGTAAAGGCGCATGCGCAGGTGAAACTCTCGTTGCTCTCCTGGGCTCCGCGCTGTGGGCAAAGCCGGATATTGCCACAATTTGCAAAGGAAGAAATTGAGGCTTCGTGGTTATTGGGTTGTGTCTAATGCCTCCCTTAGGGCTCCTACACTTCTGATTTTAGTTATTTTAGTTGAGCCTCGCCCCAGGCACGTCTTTTGCTAGGTTGGAATCCCGACTGTGCCTCTCTGAGCCTCAGTTGGGTGACCATCAAGGGTTCCTTCCTCTGCTTTGACCTTCAAGCTTGTAAGTGAGCAGTAGGTGCCTTCCTCCAGTGACTACTCTTTTCCAGGTGTCCTGAGTGTCAGCATTGGCACGAGAGCCTTTCTTACCAAGACCAGGGCCAAGTTCTTCCAGCTAAGAAGGCCCTATATTTCCTGGAGCCTGCTTGGGGAGGCCTTGACGCTCACGTTCTCAATAAAAATTCCCCTGCATCAGGCCTCAGAGACCCGAGCAGAAAAAGATGGGAACACATAGGCCTAGCCACCTCCCACTAAAATCTCCCCTCTAGGACCTGGTGAGGGAGGGAGATCTGGGTGCCCAGCGCTGCTATAAATGAGCTGAGTCAGGCATGTTATTCCCTTTCCCCTCCTCCTTAAAAACCGAAATAATCATCTCTACCAACCAGGGTTACTGTGTGGCTTGAAAAAATATGGAAGCCACATAAAGTGCCAGGCACCTGGGAGCGCTGAATCAACAGTTGTCCTTCAAGCCTTAGCTTGGGGTCCTTCCACCCCCCGGGAACCAACTTTGAAGACTCAAGGGCACATAGCCTATCAAGAGGGTGACCCCAGGAAACCCCTATTGGAGGTGGAGACTGAGAAAGGGAGGGTAGGATCCTTGCAGGGGGCACCAATGGGTAGTCAATGCAGTAGTCTAGCAACTGGGGGTGAGTCCAGCTGGAGACCTCACAGAGACAGCAGAAAAGCTGGTGTCTTAATAGTGATTCCACCTAGGGTCAGGGCAGCTGGGGTATATATTCAAGCCTTCTCTAGCATTGGCTTAGGCCTGGGTGCTGGTGGGGTCTGGGTTGTGTGCAGGACACTGGTAGGTGACTAATAGTGATACGCCACTGGGTTAGAGGGATTAGAATGACAAGCCAAGCCTTGTTTGCCAATGTTAAAAAGGCTGATTAAGGTAAACAACAGAAACTGCGGTACCATGAACTGTCTCGGCATCAGCATGGTGGTGGAAATAGGAAGAAAATCACAGGCTGGTACACTCCCTTCTGATTTTCCTCGACTTCTGTACTTACAGTTTCTTCTTTGGCCCAACTGGCAAACGCCTGTTCATCCTTGAAAACTCTGCTTGGGTGACCCCGTGTGGCAGACTGCAGTCACTGCAGTTGTTGTCGGCCCTTTTAACATAGGGATGGCCAGGCAGAATAGAAGGCTCCATCCCCCTGGCCCATCATGATTGGTTAAAGGAGGAGCATGTGACCAGCCAAGGTTAATTAGGATCTCCCTTGGGAGGGATGCTGAGGCTGGCCAAGAGAGCTTTCCGTGGAGGTTGTTAAAAGTGACACAGTGAAAGACGAGGATTGGTTTTCTGGACGATGCTTTCTCTGCATGGTGAATCCAACCTCCACAAGAGCTACCGTGTGGGGAAGGAGGCATGGTGTGAGCCCCTGGATCCAGCTGTACCTGAAGCCATGCAGTGTGACTTTCCACTTAGCCCAAAATGTTGTCCTTTATTGCTTAATTCTCTTGGAGTTTGGAGTCGGTCCCCGGCAGTTGGCATAAGGTGCGCTAACGTGTAGGTGCTCTGCGAACATTTCCGTGATAGCCCCCCAAATCGAATCGTCCCTTCTCTTACACTTTGGACTTCAGTAGCTGGCACTGAATCACTACCTAGTCTGTGTCACATTGTCATTGCTTGCTTGCCCACTTAAGCCTTCTCAACTCTGACTTGTAGGCCCCCGTTTATCGCTGTCAGCCAAGTTCCCGCTTTTCATCAAGGACACGTGACCCAGGCTCAACCAATCAGAAGGCTCCCCCGGGATGGTTCTGAACCGGCAGAACCCGAGCGGGAGTCAAGTACAGACCTCCCCATCTCGACTTCAGAATCTTGGCCGTATTTAATCCTGGATCCAGCTGTACCTGATGCTTCATAAATCCTCCTCTTTCCTTATCCCTTGAACCAATAATGCTATTTTTTTTTCCAGTCTACTTTAAATTGTGTTTCTGGGGGGCGCCTGGGTGTCTTTGCTGAGTGGTGGACCCTTGATTTCAGCTCCAGTCACGATCCCAGGGTGGGGATCTGTGCTGAGTGTGGAGCCTACTTGGGATCGTCTCTCTCTCTCTCTCTCTCTCTCTGCACCCCACCCCTCAAATAAAAATAAAATAAATATAAGTTGTGTTTCTGACAGCAGAAACCTAAAGAGTAAAGGTCAAGGTATCTGTCAAATTAACAAAAACACTCTACCCTACACTAAAAAAGGGGGGGGGGTTGAAGAACTGTAAGACCCCATGCTGTCAAAGTGGTGGTGAAAACTGGTACACCTATGTTTCCTTTCGAGTGGGGAAAACATTGGCATTGTTGGCCAATTAGGTCTCAAAATCCACAGACGTGTCACGTCCTTCAGGAAGCCATTTCCAAAATTTTATACCAAGGAGACCTTGCAAAGGAAGGGAACCACTCTATGCCAAGGCCTTGCAGCAACGTTGCCAATTGTAAAATAACACAAAGAACATCAAGGTCTAACAGCAGTGGACTGGTTGCATAAACTACGGTTCACCCACTAGACGGAATATTTTCCATTCATTAAAAATTATATGTAACCTCACCATCATCGCCAAGGGTGGGCTGAGCTCCGTGACTCACTTTCAAAGAACAGAGCAGAGAAAGGGGAAAATAGTGACTTGACGGTGGAGACATGTAACAGTTGCCACACACAGTGGGGTGAACGGCAGGCCCCGAAAGACACGTCCAGGTCCTGACTCCGGAACCTGGGAATGTGACCTTACTTGGAAAAAGAGGCTTCCCACATTTAATCAAGTTAAGGGTATTGAGATGAGATTGTCAGGGGTTTAGGGTGGAGCCCAAACCCAGTGACTGATGTCCTTCTAAGAGAAAGGCAGAGGGAGATTTGAGACACCGAGAAAACAGAGGCAGAGTTTGGGGTGATGCAACCATAAGTCGAGGAATCCCCAGGAGCTGGAAGATCCAATGAAGGATCTTCCCTTAGAGTCGCCAGAGGGAAGATGGCCCTAGGGACACCTTGGTTTTGTGCTTCTGGCCTCCTGAACCTTGAGGGAAGAGATCTGCGTTGTTTTAAGCCACCGAATTTGTGGTCATTTGTTATGGCAGCCACAGGAGACCCAGAAGACACCACTATGAGAAATTGTGTGGATGTTAGGGATCCCTGCTACGATGAGACGAAAGGGGCGTCTCACCTCTCCGGTCTCCCCCAAACAGCCACAGCCCCGTTCTAATCACAGCAAGAACATCAAACAGACCCAGATGGAGGGTAGCCCACAGGACACGGGCCAGTCTTCCTCAAGACTGCTCAGGTCATGAACAACAAGGAAAGACACATATCCCATTCTATTAAGGAAAAAAAAAAAAAAAAAAAAGATTCCCCCTTATTCTGTGTGACCACATTGTCATCCACGCTAATGCACGGAAACAATTCTTTACAAATGAAACTTGGTTTTTCAACAACTCTGAGAAGTTCGGTGCGGTACTGAGTCCATTACATCCTATCGATGTCAATTTCTGGTTTGGCAATAGTTTAGTAAGATGGACCATTTTACGGGGCCAAGCTGAGCGAAGGGTCCATGGAAATGCTATTTTTGCAACTTTATATTAGTCTTCAGCTGTTTCAAACAGAGAAGTTATAAAAGCTGAGTGACCAAAAGACTCGAAAGCAGCCTGTCGAAGAGATACTTGTATACCCGTGTTCATAGCTGCTGTCTTCGTGACGGCCAAAAGGTGGGAGCAGCCCAAGTGTTCACGAAGGGATGAATGGAGAAACAAAATGTGGGGTATTCATACAATGGGCTATTATCAGCCTTAAACAGGAAGGAAGTCTGACACATGCCACGGGTCACGGAGGAACTTTGAGGACACTGTGCTAACTGAAATAAGCCCGTCACAAAAAGACAAAGGCTGTATGATTGTATTTATATGAGGTCCCTAAAGCAGTCATAGTCATAGAGACAGAAAGTAGAATGGTGAGCGCCAGGGGCTGGGGGAGGAGAATGGGGAGTTAGTGTTTAATAGGGACAGAATTTCAGTTTTACAAGATAAAAAGTGTTCTAAGGACCACTCGCAAGAAAGTGTGAATGTACTTTTTAATTTTTTATTTTTTTTAATGATTATTTATTTTGGGGGGGAGGGGGGGAGTCAGAGAAAGAGGGAGAGAGAGAGAATCCCAAGCAGGCTCTGCTCTGTCAGCGCAGAGCCCAATGAGGGTCTCGAACCCACAAACTGCGAGTGAGATCATGACCTGAGCGGAACTCAAGAGTCAAACGCTTAACCGACTGAGCCACCCTGGCGCCCCTGAATGTACTTCTAACACTACTGAACTGAACGCTTAAAAATGGCAAAATTTAGGGGCGCCAGGGTGGCTCAGTCGGTGAAGCGTCCAACTTCGACTCAGGTCGTGATCTCACGGTTCGTGAGCTCGAGCCCCACATCGGGCTCTGTGCTAACAGCTCAGGGCCTGGAACCTTCCTTGGATTCTGTGTCTCCCTCTCTCTCTGTCCCTCCCCTGCTCACGCTCTGGCTCTCAAAAAGTGAATAAATGTTAAAAATTTTTTTAAATGGGAACATTTATGTTAGGTGTAATTAAAACACACACACACACACACACACACACACACACACACACACAAACCCCAAAACTCTAGTGGCATTTTTTTCAAAAGGAAAAGTGTCCGTGTTGGATTTATTTTGGAGTACAGGTATCCCCAACTTTTCAAAAGTTCACGTTATGCCACTTGCTTTTATGAAATACCTACTCCTTAGTACCCATTTTCCGTAACCGAAAGAAATGGGAAGGTTTAGCGACTGTTCTGCAGCGAGTCCTTATAGAGGCGGCGTGCATCCTGGGCAGCAGGAGTGGAAGCCCCAAGCTCCTTCTCCGAGAACTACACTCAGCATCACAACGTCAAGCCACCAGAGCACCCGCCTGTGGCTGTGAGCGTCTGTGTCTTATTTTGATTGGTTGGTGGTCGATCGACTGAGTCATTCATTCCCTTAACAAGATGCGTCCTGGGGCACCTGTGAGGCTCAGACAGTTAAGCCTCGGACTTCGGCTCAGGTCATGATCTCACAGTTTGTGGGTTCGAGCCCTGCGTCGGGCTCCGTGCCGACAGCGTGGAGCCTGCTTGGGATTCTCTCTCCGGTGTCCCTCCCCTCCTTGTGCACGGGATCTCTATTTCTCTCTCTGAAAATTTTAATACACATTAAAACAAACACACAAACAAGATGTGTCCTAAGGTATCAGAAAAGCCTAAGAGGTTATTTTGGGGGGTCTGGGAATGCTAAAAAATTTTTTCCATATTAATTTAGATGCTTCTTTGCCATTTCTGCTTACTAAAGGTTTCACAGAAACACTCCACTTTCAGATAACAGCAGAAACCTGTAGGTGATGTGTGTTGGGGGTGCAAAAGCTGTTGGCGATGTTCCCCCTCTACTCCCACTTTCACACACCACCCCCATCCCGGTTCTCTCCCCAAGAGGCCCTAGCATCAATTTCTTGTTTTTCCCTCCTGAGATATTTTCTGCATTTGCAAACACATTTGTGTTTCTCTTTCTTTCTTGAACATTTGCTTTTTATTCCATAAATTCTTCTACGCTGGATTTCTTTCCTCTTCTTTTTAAATATTTTATTTATTAATTTGTTTTTATTTCAAAAATTTTTAACGTTTACTTATTATTATTATTATTATTATTATTATTATTATTTTGAGAGAGAGAGAGATAGACAGAGTGAGAGCAGGGGAGGGGCAGAGGGAGAGGGACACACAGAGTCTGAAGCAGGGTCCAGGCTCTGAGCTGTCAGCACAGAGCCCCATGCGGGGCTTGAACTCACGAACCGAGAGATCATGACCTGAGCCAAAGTCAGATGCCTAACCGACTGAGCCACCCAGGTGACCCTGTTTATTTTTAAAGTAGGCTCTACACTGGACTTGGGGCTCAAAGTTACCCTCAGAGATCAAGAGTTTCATGCTTTACTGACTGAGCCAGCCAAGTGCCCCTGATCTTTTCTTTTTTTCTTTTCTTTCTCTTTGTGATAAAATGCACATAACTTAAAACCCCTTAAACCATTTTAAAGTGTACAATTCATTGGCACTAAATACGTTCACCATGTTGTACAACCAACACCTCTATCTACTTCCAGAACATTTCATCACCCCAAAATGAAACACCATCCCTCTTACCAATCACTCCCTCTCCCCCCCTCCCCCAGCCCCTGGCAACCATTCATTTGCTTTCTGTTGTCTATGGACTTGCCCGTTCTGGACATTTCTTATTCATTCATTCATTCATTCGTTCGTTCGTTCATTTACTTTTGAACATTCGTTCATTCATTTACTTTTAAAGTTTTCACTTATTTTCAAAGAGAGCATGAGCAGGGGAGGGACAGAGAGAGAGAGAGAGAGAGAGAGAGAGAGAGAGAATTCTGACAGCAGGCTCCACACCATCAGCACAGAGCTGTTCTGGGTATTCCTTATAAGTGGAATCATACCCTCCGTGGCCTTTTGTAACTGGCTTCCTTCACCAGGCACGATGTTTTCAAGATTCATCCATGCCTGGATCAGAACTTCATTCCTTTTTATGGCTGAGTAATATTCCATTGCATGGATGGGCCAATTTTGTTTCCCTGTTCAGCCATTGATGAACTGATGAACGTTTGTTTGTACAGACCTTCGGGCAATTGAATAACGTTGTCATGAACAATCACGCACAAGCATTTGTTTGAACACCTATTTTCAATTATTTTGAGTTTATACCTAAGAGTGGAATTGCTGGTCCTATGATCACTATGCTTAACTTTTTGAGGAACTGCCAAGCTTTTCCACAGCAGCGCTTTAGGGCTTGGCTTTCCAATGTAATTATCTTGCCCCCCCCCCCCCCCGGCTTTTTTTTTTTTTTTTTTTTTTTTTTTAAGGAGCCCTCCATTTCTCCCTGCCTCTTCATCTATCTCCTGGTGTTGCTGGGCCTTTCTTCCACTCGCTCTCAGCAGTACCGTGTGACTCAGTTTCTCCCCATCAGCGCTGACTCTGGATGTTATACAGGTTTCCTTCCTTTTGTACATTGGGATGAGGGCAAGTGATGTGGCTTCCCTCCCTTCACAACCCTGGCTTCTAGCAACATGTGCAGACACTTCTGACAATGTTTGAGTTATGAAACGTGATCGTGGGGAGATTTTTGTTCTGTTCTCTTCTCCCACTTGGCTTGGCTCTTGTTCGCACAGCTGGTGCAAGCCGGCTCTCAGATTTTCTGAATTCTACCTGAAGCTGCCAGAGACCAAAATAGCCACCGAGTATGTGACCTCTGGTCTGAGCTTGCAAATCAGGGCTCCAGGCCAGTCCGAGGAGCTCTGCCCTGGGTATTCTGAGGCTGGGGCCAGAGGCAGATGGCCTTTGAGTCAGCACCTAGGCTAATCCGGTGCCAAGGCTGCTTGGAATGAGATGTCAGCGACCCGAGTCCAAGGTCTAGCCCTGTTTTCTGATGATGGGGCCAGAAACTCAGCTTTCTCTGGCAGTTTTTGGAGAAATCCTGGTCTCTGATGATGATCATTAGTGGGCCACCTACAGTATGCCAGGCACATACTGGGTGCAGGGACATGGCTGTAATGGAGGCAAGCTCCTGACCTGGAAGTTCTAATCCCTATGTCAGAAGAAATGGGAAATAAATCAGAAAAGTAGAGTCTATCATGGACTGTGGACGAAGGGCAAGCAAGGAAAGGAGATGGACCTACTCACAGAGGGTGAGGGGCCGGGTAGGGGATTCTCAGCCAGGGAGGGCAAAGAGAACACCCAGGAAGAGGTGAAGTGCAGCTGACTCCTGAAGGAAGAGAAGCAACTAGGTTCGCAGATACCGGCAGGGCATGTTCCAGGCAGCAGGAACAGGAAGTGGAAAGGCCCTGGGGTGGGACGCTGCTAGGCCCTTGGAGGGCTGTTGGGGCTAGAAGTGGGGTAAGTGTTGGGGAGACGGAGAGAGGGGAAGCCTAGGTCTGCGGAGCCACATCACCTTCTTTCTTTGCAACATAGGAGCCTGCAGAGGACCTCTGGGCTCTGCACCGCCGCACTGTGGTGCTGGGCTTTCGCTTTATTTCGTCCCCCCTCTCAACCTCCTGGCCCGCAGGCTGCTTCTGGGACTCCAGGAGGCTCTAGTCGAGTGGCCTTAGGATCCATGCTTCAGTTTCCTCCTCCGTAAAACGCAGCGACTAACGGAGCCTTACCGGCAGGTGGCGGGGAGGGGACCCAGATAATTCACAGCCGTGAGCAGACAGCGGCGCTCAGTGAGTTCAAGCGGCCACGCCGCACAGGACGAACTGTCCCCATCACTCGGGTGGAGACACTGAGGCCGGAGAAGGCGGGGAGTCGGGCTCTCTCCGGGGCTGAGTGTTCGGTTCTGGGCGCGCACGCAGCGTCTGGCACCCGGGGGCGCGCACGCCGAGCGGCCCGGCCGGGGGCGGGGCCGGGGGCGGGGGCGGGGCCGGGGGCGGGGCGGCGCGGGATCCGGGCCGCGGGGGCAGCGGCGGCTGCGGGACTCGCCAGTCCCGACGGGAGCGGGTCCGAGGCGCAGCCTGAGCCCGTCATGGAGCAGCCCAGGAAGGCGGTGGTGGTGACGGGTACGCTGATGGCGGCCGCGGTGACAGCGGCCGCGGGCAGGGGCGGGTCGGGCGGCTCCAGAGCCGGCGGGGTCGGGAGGGGCGCGGTGGCCGGGCGGGGCAGGTGCTAGGAGTCGTCTTAGGTTTGGAAGATGTCATCGCCCAGCTCAGTCCGCGCAACACGTAGAAAGTGAAGAAGGAGCGCCCCTGTGTTCCCCCTGTCAGGGGTCGGGGCAGGCAAGGGCGTGGGGGTCCGGTCAAGTGCCCAGCGCGGAGCAGGCCCCTCGGACGTCCTTCCTTCCCCAGGTGAGGACAGTGGCTCTCTGGGCACCTGTCTTCTGTCTGCCCGGCTGGTGGGCAGGACTGGACTTATCCCTGCCCCTCCCGAGGTCGGGCCTGTCCCCACCCACGGCCCCAGGGGACAAAGGCCAATTTGCGGGCAGGAAGTGCCCCAGTGACAAATGAACCTCCTGGCAGCCAGTGCTCCCCCAGCCCTGCGCTAAGAGGGGGCTGCTCTCCTGAGGCAAGAGCAGGTGGAGGTCGGGGGACCTCGAGCGGGTAGCCGCTGTCCCTGTTATCGCCAGGACCGGCTGAGTCAAATATCTTTTCGCCCCGGGCTGTTTATGGGTGAGTCCTTCCCCGCTGTCACCAACTCCCTGAAACTTAACTTGTTCCTCCTCGAGGAGACTCCGCCTCAGGGCCACGTGGGCGTCAACTTCCGCCGGCCTCTGGTTGGGGGGTCATTTTGACCCTCTGTCTGGAGGGGTCAGAGTAGGAGATCCCGCTAAGGTTCACGCAAGTGGTTTGTGGACCCGGGAGGGTGAGGCTGGGCCTGGAATTCTCAGGAGGATAGAAGAAGGCACTCACTCAGCAGATGTGTGTAACTGGGGCGAGGGTCACTGCCCCCCCTCCCCCCACCCGCGCAGCCCTCCTGTATCTGGTTATTTGTTCCTCTCGTGTCCACTATGCAGGGAGCCACCGGAGTGGACTTTTTCCTTGCATGAGTTCACGATAGGTTCACCATCTCCATTTGGCAAAGGGGAAACAGGCTCACAGAGGTCACCCTGTTTGTAGGTGGCTGAGCTGAGACTCATACTTAGTCTATGAAGGAGGAGAGAGGGGGTAGGGAAATCCTGCCCCCACTGGGGGGGGAGGGGAGCCTGCTGTTCCAGGACACAGCATCCCTTGGTGGGGGGGGGGGGGGGCTTGACACCACCTGGGACCCTCAGTCTTCTTGGGGATGTTCATTTTTAGGCAGGGTGACAGGGTGATCAGAGTAGAAGAGCTGTGGACTCTCATGAATCTGGTTTAAAATCCCAGCTCTTCTGCCTTCTGGCTGTGTGACCTTAGGCAGCTGTTTTCACCTCTCTGTGCCTTAGTCTCCCTCCTGTAAAAGGGGCCCAGGGAGCAGCCTTGGCTGAAAGGGGGATGCGGTGAGGCCGAGTGCCACAGTGCGTGCAGAGCATCCTCAGGTGGACTCTCTTGGTTTGTAAGTGGGGCTGGAGTTTGAGCAAGCGGACAGGAGGGTGGCAGGGTGGTGTCCCCGTCAGCCTGTCCTGGGAGACACCCACATGCATCCCTTAAGGGGGCTGTTCCTTACTTTGTGGTGGTTCACGGAGCCCAGAGGCTCTGCACAAAGACGGCGAGGAAATAATTGTAGAAGGGGGTCGGGGATAGTGGAGGAAATCACGAGGGGAACAGGCCAGCCCTTTCTGGGCCAAAAGGCCACTGGCCCCTTGCTGGGCACAAAAGTCAGGTGACGGTGAAGACAAGAAAGGACAGTTAAAAGCAGTTAAGAGCAGAGAAAGGAGGGGGTGCTCCGGAGGCCCCTGGGTGCACCCAAGAACACAGGACCAGGCCCCCTGACATTGTCCCACGTGGCAGGTGCTCTTGAAGATCCCTGTTCCCCCAGGCGGGGCAGCAGCCTGACCTTGGGCAGGCTAGAGAAGATCACTGGGTGGTGATACGCTGACTTCCCTGTTTTGGTTTTTGTTTTGTTTTTTTTTTTTTTTTGCAGGGTTCGGCCCTTTTGGGGAACACACTGTGAATGCCAGCTGGATTGCAGTGCAGGTAACTCAGATCCGGAGGGTAGGAATCAGGCTTGGGGCTGGGGTCCCCCTGGAAATATATGGCACCAAAGAAGGGAAGGAATCTATGAAGAGAACGCCTCCCTTGAAGCTTCCAGCAAAACGTTTATGCCCGATACACTCTTCTTTCCACATGGGAACCACTGTTACTTGCACCTGTCAGCTTGCTCGGCACCGAGCACTCTGAGTTTCCCCCACAACCCCTTGCATGGCTGGGGGCACTTATTCGTGTGCCCACTTTACTGATGAGGCAACTGAGGCCCAGAGAGAGTTATCTGAGGTCACACGGTGAGGAGACTAGAATGGCAATTGCCTCAAAGGTACCCCATGCCCCAACCAGGTTTGGGGGTGACCGGGCAGGGATGTTGGGGGGATGTATTAACCTTGTTGAGAGGATATAATGACCTTCACTGTTGCCTCCCAGCAGCTGGGGGAGGAGAAGGCTGCATACTGGGGGGGGGGGGGTGCCTTTCCCACTATCCTGAACAGGTTGTTAGCCTGCAAAGCCTTCCAGTTTCTTTGTCAGATGGGGCATTTGGAGAGACAGACGGGAACAATGGGGAGAGAGAAAGAGAGAAACGTTTTCTCCTTATATAAATCAGATCTGCAGAGACCGGAGCCAAACTCATGTTAATCCTAGCCCATTAGCTGCTTGATTTAAAGCATCCCCTGCTTTTCACTCCAGAGCCCTGACTTTGGAGAAAAATCCAAGTTAAAACCTCAACGCATCAACCCCTAGTTGGGGGGCCCCCCACCTCTGATGCCACCCCTCATATAGACCTCAAAGTCTTGGCGACTTTCCTTTTTAAAAAAATGGGCACCCCACCTTCTGAGCGGGACAGAGGGACGGGGTCCCCGGGACCGCAGATGGAAGCGTGTCCGGGGCTCTGTCCATTGGACCCGCTCCCTGGAGCCCCAGACAAAAAGGAAACAGCGTGTTTCTGAGGACGTTGTGTGTCTGGCTTTGTGCGAGTTTCAGACAGGAGCCTTCACGGGGCTGAGTGGACACAAAGCCGTGTGTCTGAATTCCTGGGCCCCAGACACTATGATCTGCATCTAAATAGGAGAAAAATCAATTAAACAATCTTTGGAAATCCCTCCGGGCTTTGGGATGTGGATGGTGGGGGACGGCAGCTTTTCATCCCGCTGCCGGAGGGGAAATACCCCCTGATATTTTGGTCGCCCAACTTGCCAGACCTGGCCTCTGGAAGACTTTGAGTTTTCTCCCTCAAGCTTAGGAAACAAGAAGAGAGGCTTCTCCACCATTCCCTGGATAAAAAGATGCCAACCTTCCCAGATCTGAGCGTTTCCCTTAAAACAAAACCCAAACAAACAAGAAATTGTAGTTGCTCATACATACTTTGAATGAACGCGTCGGCGTAGCTCCACGAAATTTTCCGCGCGTGCACCTTCGTGTCACCCGCGTCTGGATCAAGATCTAGAACATTCCTAGCCCCCTTCTCTGCGCAGAAGAGCCTTGGTGCCCCTTCCTAGCTATTTCCCCCCAGGCGTAAACCTCTCTGCTGACTCCCCCCCAACTCCCCTGCCCCCGCTGCCGCCGTGGGTGACACCTGTTCTAGAACTCGGCATCAATGCAGTTGCACTTGGGTCTGGTACCTTCTGCACAGCACAGTGTCTGCGGGTTCCTTCTGTGGGGTGGCTGGGAGCTCCCCCTGGTGTGTTTTAGTTGACCTGGGTAACACGGATTTGCCCGTGCAAAGGGTGTCCCGTTGGGTGGGTGGAATCCATCCCTCAAGAAAATGTGCCTCGGCATGTTCTTGCTGTGATCCAGACCTGAGTTCTGAGTCAGTCCCCTCAAGCTGAAGATGGGAATTTTGTTCCCCGGGCTGAGCAGCAGTTAACTTCCGGTCCCTACTGACTTTTCAGAAGCCCAAGCTGTCATCTGTAGAAACAACCCCTCCTCTCCCAGGGACCAGCTAACTTCTCTTGTCTCTCTCTCTCTCTCTCTCTCTCTCTCTCTGTCTCTCTCACCTTCTCTTTATCTGTCTCTGTGTCTCTCAGACTCCCTCTGGTCTCTCCTTCTTTCCCCTTATGGCTCCATCTTTCTCTCTGTACACCTGTCTCTGTCTCTGTCTTTCACTCTCTTCTCGCCCCTGTTCCCCCCACCTCCTCTGTCCGTCTGTCTCATCTGACCTTCCTTCTTCATGCCTTGGGTGAACGTGTGCTCTAGTGGAGAGTGAACTGTTTCCCACAAGCCACAATGGGGAGGTGGGAGTGCTGGGGACGGAGGGCACCCCCTTTTCATCTTTCCCCAGGGTGGCGCTGCCCCTCAGCACCTCTCACAGAAGGGGCTTAATCTTTGGAGTCTCCTGTCTCCCCCTGGGTCTAGGGTGGCGGGTGTGGGACACTGGCTGCAGATCTCTCTTCCTAGGAGGCTCAGGTGGGTGTCAAGGGCCGGGACCCCCTTGGCTTGGGGCCGTCTGGAGTGTTCCCTGCCCAAGCGCCACGAGGAGGAGCTGGGTCACAGGTCCTGGTGACATCACGGGACAATTACTGCCACAGTGAGTCTAGACAGACCTGCTAAGGATATTAACCAGGGAACAAAGGGGGTCTTTGTCGTGGGGTCAAGGGAATCGGTCAGATGCGGCCTCGCGGCGGGGTCTTGTCAGGTGGACTGGGGTCTAGACAATGCGCCGTCTGGGGCGCGGGAGCCCTGTTCGTTTCACGGGTGTGTGCTCAGCAGCCACGCTCACCGCGGTGTCGTGGGACTTGAGGTATGCTTGCCGCTCCCCTCCTCCCCCAGGAGGACTGTCCAGCCCTGCTGGGACAGAAAGCCTCCCGAGGCAAAGAATTCAGCTAGATTACAGGCCACCCGCTTCTGATCACTTCGGATGAGCCTTATATAGCCGCTCCTTCCCCCGCCACTGCCTTGTTTAAAATTGGGGAATAACTTGCATAAAGCGACACTACAGATCTTTAGCGCCCCTAACACTTCAGTGAAGAGTATTTATACCCTTGTCAGGGATATTTCGGTCAACATAGTGACCCATTTCCAGCAACCTGGAATGTTCCCTCCTGCCCCGCATCGCTTCCCCAGCACCCTCCGCCCTGCCCCCCGAGGCAGCTGCCGTCCTGACCTCAGTCACCTTGCATGAGTTTTTGGCCAGCCTCAGACTGTGACTGAACAAGATGGCCCAGTCTCTGTGTCCCCCGCGGGCCGGCTGCTTTTGCTTAGCCTGAGTTGGTGGCAGGAGGGCGACCGGCTCTTTTCCCGACTCACCCCCTCCTCCCACTGACCTTGGCATTGAGGGGCTTCAGGGTTTGCTCCCAAAGAATGAAACGGCAGGGGCACTGTGGAGGGGTGGGTGGAGGTGGTGGTATATTTTCGGTGGCAGCTTTCTTAGTTTAGATTTTTTTTGCCCCCCAGATGAGGGGGCGGGGGCTAAGTGATGACCCAGAGCACAGGAGGAGCAAAGATCAGGACAAGAAGGCTACTCCCAGGGCACCTGGCTGTCTTGGTCAGTGGGGCATGTGACTCTTGATCTCAGGGTTGTGAGTTCGAGCCCCACGTGGGGCATGGAGCCTCCTTAAAAAAGCAAAAATTGAAAAAAAAGGCAGTGAGTCATTCCATGGCTCCTTGGTGAGGCCAACTCGTTCCCCACCACCGAGAACCGATGTGGGCATGTGGCCATCCCACTAATGCTCAAGAAACATCACCCAGTGGAGACAGCCCTTGAGTTGATCTAGGCAAGTGACACTGCTCAGAACAGAGTGCCCGTCCTGCCGGGCAGAGAGGATCCGTAGGGAGGGCCTGCTGTTCCGAGCCAGGCATCCAGCCTTGGCACATCACATGTCATGGTGGCCACCAGGAGGGTTATGGTGCCCCAGAGAAGGTTTCTCGGGTTGGTCACAATAGAGTTAGCATCCTTTGTCCCCCCGCCCACAGAGGTGGTTTCCCCAAGTACACGTGTCTGGGCTTGTGGGTGGCCTGGCCTGTGGACAGCTCCCCAACTGGAACCAAACAAGTAAAGGTGATTTTTTGGGGGGAGGGGACAAGTGAGCGAGGGCAGAGAGAGAATCCCAGGAGGGGCAGACAGACAGAGAGAGAGAGAACAAGTAGGGGAGGGGCAGAAAGAGGGAGAGGGGATCACAGACAGACTCACACCGTCAGCGCAGAGCCCGACGTGGGGCTCGAACTCAGAAACCATGAGATCACGACCTGAGCCGAAGTTGGACGCTTAATGGATTGAGCCACCCAGGCGCGCCCCTGCCCTGAGTCATTTAGACGTCAATTGCAGACATGACACCCCCTTGACCCCTAACTAATTCACCGTGCATTTCCTAAAACACAACCTCAGCACAATGATTAAAGTCAGACTCCTTTAACATAGATGCAATGCTACAACTTACAGCCCTTATTCAGAGTTTGCCAGCCTCCTCATTCATATCCTTCACAGCAGAAGAAAATTCCCCATCATACATTGCGTTCAGTTGTTCTACCTCTTTAATCCCCTGTAATCTGGAAAGTTCCTCGGTCTTTCTTTGTGTCTCACGTCAGGACACTTGCTGAGAACCGCTCAGTTCTTTGGAGAGCGTCCTTCGGTGGGGTTTGTTTGACGTTTCCTCTTGATCACACGGAGGCTGCAGGTTTTGGCAGGAGGTCCTCAGAAGCGATGTTGTGTCCTTCTTGGTGCATTGTATTGGGAGTCACCAGAGTTTGAAGTGTCTTGTGACTGGTGTTGTTGACCTTGATCGTTTGCTAAAGATGAGATCTGGTGGACTTCTCTCCTATGACATTATGATCTTGCCCTTTGTAATTAAAAAGTACCCTGTCGTGAGATACTTTGTAGTGTATAAATACTTGTTTAGACTTCCTTTTAGCATCCCCTGGTGAGTGTTGCCTGAATCAGTTTTTATTATTTTTATTTTTATTTTTTTTTTAATGTTTTTATTTATTTTTGAAGGAGAGAGAGACCGAGCGTGAGCAGGGGAGGAGCAGAGAGAGAGAGGGAGACATAGAATCTGAAGCAGGCTCCAGGCTCCGAGCCATCAGCCCAGAGCCGGACGCGGGGCTCGAACTCATGAACTGGGAGATCATGACCTGAGCCGAAGTCGGACGCTTAGCCGACTGAGCCACCCGGGCGCCCCTCCTTTGACACTTTTTTTGGCCTCCTGCTTTTAGGAGTTTATTTGTATCCACGTGGACTTAACTGCCCTCAAGATATGACCATGGCTCACTCTCAGTCTTTATTTTGATGTTCAAATTGTCGATGTTCAGATTGTCTCAGATTTGGCTCGTGGCATTCCCTTCAGGCTGGCTCCTGTGTCCTTTTTGTGTGTCCCCATCATTCTCTGAGCACGTCACTTTTTGTTGTTTTTTGTTTGGTTGGTTTTTTGGTTCCAGAGTCAATTTTTGCAAATGAGCTATTTCAGAATAATTTTAGAACCTAACTGACGAATTCAGAAAGATTGCACAGATAATACAAAGGGTTCCTGCACATGCCTCGCTTGATTTCCCCTAGTGTGAACATCTTAAATAACTACTACATTTCTCGAAATGAAGAAACCAACCCTGGTCCACCACTGTTAGTAAACTCTGGACTTTATTCCGGTTTCATGAGTTTTCCCACTAATGTCCTTTTTCTGTACCAGGATCCCATCCAGGATCCTTCATTGTATTTCACCGGGCATCTCTTTCTATTTTCTTTTCTGATTTCTACCTGAGTGTTGGATGTCAAGTGCTTCGTGTCCTTTTTTTTTTTTTTTTTTTAAATCAAGATTGGGCGCCTGGGTGGCTCAGTCGGTTAAGCGTCTGACTTCCTTCGGCCCAGGTCATGATCTCACGGTTCGTGAGTTCGAGCCCCGCATCGGGCTCTGTGCTGACAGCTTGGAGCCTGCTTCAGATTCTGTGTCTCCCTCTCTCTCTCTCTGCACCTCGCCAGCTCATGCTCACACTCTGTCTCTGTCAAAAATAAATAAACTTAAAAAAAAATAAAAAATAATAAAAAAACCCAAGATATAATCTTACTGAAATACAATTACGTGCCCTAAAGTTCATCCTGGTACAACCATCACCACTATCTAATTCCAGAACTTTTTCATCACCCCAGAAAGAAACCCCATGCCATTAACCGTCACTCTCACATTCTTCCTTTTTCCTAGTGCCTGATAACTACTAATTTACTCTCCGTCTCTATGGATTTATCTGTTCTGGACATTTTATGTGGGGTCATACATCATGTGGCCTTTTATGTCTGGCTTCTTTCACTCACCATCCCGTTTAACTTATTTTGTATTTTTTAAAGCATTTTTAAAAATTTTTATTTATTTATTTTGAAAGAGAGAGAGTGGGGGAGGAGCAGAGAGAGAGGGAGAGAGAGAGAATCCCAAGCAGGCTCCACACTGTCAGCAAGGAGCCTGACACGGGGCTTGAACCCACAAACCGTGAGATCATGACCTGAGCTGAAATCAAGAGCCAAACGCCCAGCTGACTGAGCCACCCAGGTGCCCCTCAGTGTCGCGTCTTCACAGTCCTTCCCTATTGTAGTGTGTCCGCACTTCATTCCTTTTTATGGCTGAATAATATTCCATTGTGTGGGCATACTGTGTTTGACTAGCCATTCAATAGTTGATAGCTATTTGGGTTTTTTCCACCTTCTAGTTGTCGTGAATCATGCTGCTATGGACATTCACATACAAGTTTTTGTGAGGACGTAGGTTTTCGTTTCGTTTCTAGTGCTCAGAAAATCAAGGGAGAACATCAAAGGAAGAGACAGAGCCCGATGCGGGGCACGAACTCCCGAACTGTGAGCTCATGACCTGAGACAGAGGCAGATGCTTAACCGACTGAGCCACCCAGGCACCCCTCCTTCCTTTTTAAGGCTGAATATTATTTTATATTGTATGGCTAGCCCAAATTTTGTTGATTTGTTAATTTTGTTAATTTCGTTTCTCCTAGGTATACATAGACCTGGGAGGGGGACTGATGGGTCATGTGGGAACTCCAGGTTCGCCCATGTACTTTCCCTGCTCCGGCCTTGGAATCAGCCATTTCAACAAAAAGTCTTCATTTCTGTCCTCAATAATAACATTTAAAAACCAGGAGCTGGGGGCTGGGTGTGCTCAGTACTGCTGGGGTGTCATTACTTGTGAGCTGTCAGTGGGCAGGGGGGGAAGCAACGATGCATCGGCTCACACACCCACCCTTACGTGCACCCATTTCTTTTTATTTAAAAAATATTTTTTTAATGTTTATATATGTTTAAGAGAGAGAAAGAGAGCAAGCACGCACGGGTGGCGGAAGGGCAGAGACAGAGGGAGACCCAGAATCCGAAGCGGGCTCCAGGCTCTGAGCTGTCAGCACAGAGCCTGAGGCAGGGCTCGAACTCACGGACCGTGAGATCATGAGCTGAGCTGAAGTCAGACACTTAACCGACCGAGTCACCCAGGCACGTGTAGATTAAAAAAAAAAAATTTTTTTTAATGTTTATTTATTTTTGAGAGAGACAGAGACAGAATGCAAGTGGGTTAGGGACAGAGAGAGAGGGAGACACAGAATCCGAAGCAGGCTCCAAGCCATCAGCACAGAGCCCGATGCGGGGCTCGAACCCACAGAGCTGTGAGATCGTGACCTGAGCCGAAGTCAGACACTCAACCGACTGAGCCACCCAGGCGCCCCAGGCACCTGTAGATTTTAGATTCCCCATCGGGATGGGGAGAAAAGGCAGAGAGAGGAATTCCAGAAAGTTCTGCAGGGTTTTAAATTGGAATCGGGATAGTTCCCAGCTTTCAACAAGTGAAGAAGTACGGGTGGCAAGGAGCCAAAGGCTGAATCTCCAAGGGGGAGAGTCCGGGGCATGGGGAACAGAGCGCTCAGATTCCTGACTCAGGGACAGGAGCCGAAGAGCAGCTATGTTACCTCCTGTTACCAGCGCCACCCCCACCCCCACCCCCAGCCTGATGTGGACGTGATCGCAGAAGCCTTTAGTGCCTGCGCCCTGGGGGCGGGGTGGGGGGCGTGGAAACTAGCCAAAGGGAAGACAGTTAATACAGACCATGGCTTCCTGCCTTGCTTTTTCTTTGTCCTTTTAAACCGGTGAGAAAATCAAGGAAGAAATCAAGGAGAAAATCAAGGGAGAACATCAAAGGAAGAGACAGAGCCCGATCTGGGGCACGAACTCCCGAACTGTGAGATCATGACCTGAGACAGAAGCAGAGGCTTAACCGACTGAGCCACCCAGGCACCCCTCCTTCCTTTTTAAGGCTGAATATTATTTTATATCGTATGGCTAGCCCAAATTTTGTTAATCCATTCATTAGTTGATGGACATATCGGTTATTTCCACCTTTGGCTATGGTGTATAATGCTGTTATGAACATAGGTGTATAAATGTACATTCAGGACCCCGCTTTCAATATTTTGTATAGAGACCTAGAAGGGGAGTTGCTGAATCGTATGGTAATCCTGTGTTTAACTTTTTGAGGAACCACAAACTGTTTCCCACAGCAGCTGCACCATTTCACTTTCGTTTTTTTTTTGTTTTTGTTTTTGTTTTTTTTCAAAGACTTTATTTTTAAGTAATCTCTCCACTCAAGGTGGGGCTTGAACTCACAACCTCGAGGTCAAGAGTCACGTGCGCCACTGACTGAGCCAGCCAGGCAACCCTGCACCATTTTACATTCTTACCAGCAGTGCACAAGGGCTCCAACTTCTCCACGTCCTCCTCAACCCTTGTTATTTCTTGTCGTTTTGATATTTGATATTAGCCATTCTGACAGGTGTGAGGGGATCCCTTGTTGGGATTTTGATTTGCATTGCCCTGACGACTGATAATGTTGCACATCTTTTCATGTACTCATTGGCAATTCGTATAGCTTCTTTGGAGAAATGTCTATACATATCCTTTGCCTATTTTAAATTAAAAAAAAAGAATTTTAGAGAGGGCGCGCAAGCTGGGGAGAGGGGCAGAGGGAGAGAGAGAATCTTAAGCAGTCTCCGCGCTCAGCTGCAGAGCCCGACGTGGGGCTTGAGCCCACGCCCCTGGGATCATATGACCTGAGCCCAAATCAAGAGTCGGATGCTCGGGGCGCCTGGGTGGCGCAGTCGGTTAAGCCTCCGACTTCAGCCAGGTCACGATCTCGCGGTCCGTGAGTTTGAGCCCCGCATCGGGCTCTGGGCTGATGGCTCAGAGCCTGGAGCCTGTTTCCGATTCTGTGTCTCCCTCTCTCTCTGCCCCTCCCCCTTTCATGCTCTGTCTCTCTCTGTCCCAAAAATAAATTAAAAACATTGAAAAAAAAAAAAAAAAAAAAAAAGAGTCGGATGCTCAACCGACTGAGGCAGGTGCCCCCGGCCTTTGCGTATTTTAAAACTGCGTTGTTAATTTCGTTGTTCTTCTTGTTATTGAGTTGTAGGCATTCTTTATATCTTCAAGATTTTGATTCCTTGTCAGATACGTGATTGCAAATGTTTCCCCTCATTCCATGGGCTGTCGTTTCACTCTGTTGATTGTGTTCTTTGGTGCACAAAAGTTTTCCATTCTTATCAAATCGAATTTCTCGGTTTTTGTTTTATTGTCTGTGATTTTGGTGTTGTTGAATTTGTTTTTCAGAGGAAAAAAAGAGCTCAGTGGGTCTCTTCGTAGGGACTAGGGGAAGATTCATTTATAAATTCTCAAATTTTTCCCCTGCCTCTAGGATGTGCTGAGTCAGAGATCAGAAAAGCAGGTTTTGATTTCGGTCCTCAAACTTGATCTGTATGGATTTTTAAAAAATTGCTCTTTGGGGTGCCTGGGTGGCTCAGCCGGTTGAGCGTCCCACTTCGGCTCAGGTCATGATCTCGAGGTCCGTGAGTTCGAGCCCCGCGTCGGGCTCTGTGCTGACAGCTCGGAGCCTGGAGCCTGGTTCAGATTCTGTGTCTCCCTCTCTCTCTGCCCCTTCCCTGCTCATGCTCTGTCTCTGTCTCAAAAATAAATAAATAAACTTGTTTTTTATTTTTATTTTTTAACATTTATTTATTAACGTTTATTTATAAGTTGCTGGAAACAGTTTGATCCTTTCCAGCCTTGCCGTTAAGTTTTTTGTTTTTTTGTTTTGTTTTGTTTTTTTTTTTTTTTTAGGCAGGACCAGAATAGTCTTTATGCTGGGGCTAATTTTTCTCTACTTCCTTATGAAGTTTTTCCACTCTGGCTGATTCACACCCTCTGCTCCTTTCGAGGCTCAGTCCCTGGTCTTGGCACACCTATATGCCCATTAAGTTCTCAAACTCTCAAAAGATGTCTGCATTGATCAGTCTCTCCCTTTCCCCTCCCCTTCTTTCTGGGACTATCTTCTTTCTGGGACTCTGCTCTGCAAACTGTAGCCTTCTTACCTTTTCTAGAACCCCAGCTTTGATGCCTCAATGTCTGAAAAGTGTTATTTTACACATTTTGTCTATTTGTTTCCAGTTGTTCCAGATTGGGGGGAGCGGCGGGGAATCTGATTCTGGAGGCTCCGTTTTAGCCAGGAAGAAATGGCGCTCTTTTTTTTTTTTTAAAAGGAAGCACATACATGTTTTAAAATGCAATTTAAGTTAACATCTTTTGAGCAGTTTTTAGACTCTGCCTTATGTGTGTGTTGTTGTATTTTTCCTCCCTATGACATGGGTGCTCTTGTTAATCCCATTTACAGATGAGAAAACTGAGGCACAGAGAGGGTGAATGACTTACTGAAGGTCTCTCAGCCAGTAAGTGGTAGGAAGAAGGAGCAAACGTGGCCAGAGCCTCCGGCTCTGGAGGCTGTGCCCCTGACTCCTACCCTCCACCATCCATGCCTTCAAGAGCCACTTTTTTTCTCTTTTTGTTTATGTAGATGAAACTTACATAACATAAAATTAACCATTTTAAAATGAACAGTTCAGTGGCGTTTACTATGTTCACAGTGTTGTACACCCCCCACCTGTCTCTGGTTCCAGAACATTCCCATCCCCCTAAAGGCAATCCTGTCCCCATCAGCAGCCACTCCCCATCCGCCCTTCTCCAGCCCCTGACTGCCACTAATTTACTTTCTGTGCCTATGGATTTGGCTCTTCTGGACATTTCATAGACAGAAATCATATACCGTGTGATCTTTTGTGTGTGGCTTCTTTCAGTCCTCATGCGCTTTCGTGGCCATCCACACTGAAGCGCGGGTCAGGGCTCTGTTCCTTTTCGTGGCTGAATAATATTCCACTGTATGGCTAGACCACATTTTGTTTCTTCATCCTTTTATCCACTGACGGGTGCTCGGGCCCGTCTCTACCTCTCCTCTTGAGGCGGTACTTTCAGTTACTTATTTTCAAAGTTTTACTTATGTAAGTCATCTCTGCACCCAACATGGGACTTGAACTCATGACCCCAAGATCAAGGGTTGCATGTTCTTCCAACTGAGCCAGTCAGGTGTCCCAGGAGCTACTTTTTTTTTTTTTTTTAAGTGTATGTATTTATTTATTTTGAGAGAGAGAGCTCGCAAGCAGGGGAGGGGCAGAGAGAAAGGGAGAGAGAATCCCAAGCAGGCTCTGCACGGTCAGCGCAGAGCCCGACGTGGAGCCTGATCCCACGAACTGTGAGGTCATGACCTGAGCCGAAATCAAGGGTTGGATGCTTAACCAACTAAGCCCCCCAGGCGCCCCCCCCCCCCCAGGAGCTGCTTTTCAATGTAGGAAAGGATGGAAAGAAAAGACAGGGTCCCAGCTAGCAGCTAGTCCAAACCTCTATTTGTAGTTGAGGAAAGTGAGGCGCGTAGGTCTATATTTGTTTCGGTCTGTGCTGGAGCTGCTCAGTTGCTCAGCCAGTATTCGCAAGCACCTAGCTTGTGCGTGCCCTGTGCTATAGAAAGGACACCATTCTGCGGGGCTGAGGGAGTGTGTAAAGGGGTGCTTGTAAAACTGTCAAGTGCTTGTCAGGAGGCTGAGACATGAAGGCTACGGAGAGAGTTGACTGAGGGGAAAGTAAGGGGAAGAATGTTCCATGTAGTGAGAACAGCCAGTGCAAAGGCCCTGAGGCAGGAGTGAGTCTGGTATGTGGGAGGCCACATGGCTGGAGTGAAGTTAGCCAAATGGGGGTGGGGAGGGTTGGGGGTGAAGGGAGAAGGGAGAGAAGGGCAAGGAAATTGGCAGCGTCCGGCTTATGGGCCTCATGGATGATGGCGGGAGTTAGGATTTTTATTCTGGGTGTGGCGGGAAACACAGCAGAGTGAGCAGGGGAAGGGTGTGACGTGATTTTAGATTTCGCCTTGGGAGGCAAGCCGTTGGGGCGGCGTAGGGTGGGAGACCATGGGGTTTGAGTCTCCAAACTGCCCAACAAAACCTGGCATATCCCATAAATCCCACCCATGGGACTCTCTGACATCCACCGGGGTAGCCTTTTCAACCCCCCGAGTGAGATCTGGGAATAATATGAGAGAGCCCTACCGATAGTGATCGTTGGGAGCGTTCATTTTACTATGAAAAATGCTCAAGCCAAAGGATCCTCTGTCCGTGTTTGTGTGGCCATTCAAAACAATCCCCCCGGGTGTGTGGCACGTAGCAGGCGGGTGAGTGTTTATGAAATTGTGGGAATGGAAACAGAGCTCACGACGTAAAGCCTTCTGGGGGCGGGGGCGGGGGGGGGGGGGTGACGGCGTGACAATTCGCTGGCGAGCTCCATGCCTGCTTCCTCTCCAAATCCCCACACCCTTTAGAGAATGTCTCCCTGATCCCATTTCACAGTCGGGGAAGTTGAGGCTTAGATGAAAAGGGAACGTGAGAGTAAAAATGCTAATGACCGAGAGAAAAAAATTATAATAAGAGAAATGAAATATGCTGCCAAGTTTCTCTTAAGGATATGTGAAATGTTTTGAAATGGATTTCACCCAAAATGTCACCCCCTCACCTCGCAACCACCTGCCCCAGCGGCGGCCTGCGCTCCACCTGTGCACCGGTGTTGAGCGAGCAGATCTGCCCTCTGTCTGGCCCTGGGACTTCTTCGGGGGGTGGGGGGTGGGGAGGTTCTTTCTGATCACTGGGCTTGGTGACAGGGATGGGGTCTCAGTCCCCTGTGCTGGAGTTTAAGACTCCCCCCACATGGGGGGGGGGCGCCTGGGTGGCTCAGTCAGTTGAGTGTCCAACTTTGGGTCAGGTCATGATCTCACCATTTGGGAGTTTGAGTCCCGCGTTGGGCAGTGAGTGATCAGCGGCCCGGATCCTCTCTGCCCCTCCCCCACTTGCGCACGCGCATGCGCTCTCTCTCTCTCTCTCTCTCTCTCTCTCTCAAAATTAAAAAAAAAAAAAAAAAGAAATAAAAAAAAGAAGACCCAATGATTTGGGGCACCCAAGTGGCTCAGTCAGTTAAGCGTCCGACTCTTGATTTCAGCTCAGGTCCTGATCTCACGGTTTGTGAGTTTGAGCCCCGTGTCCTGCTCCACGCTATCCAAAGCCTGCTTTGGATTCTCTCTCTCCCTCTCTCTCTCTCTCTCTCTCTCTCTCTCAAAATGAATAAAATAAACTTAAATGAGATTTCCCATACACGTACACCATGCCCCCCACCCCCTTGGTGTCATTGTCTCCAGGTGACCTTGACGCATTCTCTTGGGGGGGGGGGGGCAGTTGGGAATTCTCTGTCGGTGAGAAGGGACCTGCCTTCTCCAGCAACTGCGGTCAAATGAGCGTGGAGTTGGGACGGCGTGGATAGCAAGGTCAAGGCAACCAGATAAAGTAGCCCTGAAGCCGCGTCAGGGGATGCAAGAACTCGCCCGCAATGAATTAATTCGGCGAAGCCAAGTGCATGCAAAAAAGGCTTTGTCTGTCTGGGACCCCACATCCACCAGTGGCAGCGTTTTCCAACCACTGCACGCGATCTGAGAATGATAGGAAACGATCCTGCAGTGGTCATTATTCATTATTCAGAGTATCAGTTAAAAAAAACTTTTTTAAATGTTTCTTTGCTCTTTGAGAGAGAAAGAGAGCACGAGCAGCGGAGGGGCGGAGAGGGGGAGACAGAATCGGAAGCAGGCTCCAGGCTCTGCGCTGTCAGCCCAGAGCCCCATGCGGGGCTCGAACCCACCAACGTGAGATCGTGACCTGAGTCGAAATCAAGAGTTGGACGCTTAACCGACTAGGCCCCCCCGGGCGCCCCTCATGATGTTTTTAAGCCACCTCATGCTCAAGATTGTTAGAGGGTCCCTGAGGAGTTGGGTCCACCTGTGAACGTGAACTGAGATCCTGCTATGTGTGGCCTGCGTCAAGTCTATAAATAATTCTCATCAGGTATGATGAAGGGGAAAGTATAATAACAAATAACAAAGACAATAGTCGTAATGGGAGCCGACATTATCTGAGCACATACGATGTGCCGAGCATTTCTGGGAACTATTAACGTGTATGCGTTCGTTTAATTCTTACAGCTACCTTGTGAAAAAACTACTTTTTTACCCCCATTTTATGGATGAGGAAACAGGCTCAGAGACTTGCCCAAGATCACACAGGGTTCAAACCCGGGCGCCCAGCTTCAAAGGCCCGCAGTGTTAAGCTGCTGCCCATGGAGATGCAGAGAGAGTTTGAGAAGAGGGAGCGGGGAGGGGAGGGAGGGAGGAGCTCTGGGGCTGGGCCAGCGCGCTCACCTTCCCTACCACTCTGCACACTGAGTCTGGAGCCCCACCTGCTTTCTGAGGACGGGTCAGTTTATCCCCTGGGAACGCATTAACCCTGCAGCCCTCACCTAATGCCACAACACTCCCTCTCGTCTCCCTTCCAGGAGCTGGAGAAGCTAGGGCTTGGCGACAGCGTGGACCTACATGTGTATGAGATTCCAGTCGAGTACAAGACAGTCCAGAGGCTCATCCCTGCCCTGTGGGAGAAGCACAGCCCACAGGTGAGTGGGGCGAAGGCAGGTGCTTCCTCATCAGGACCTGCAGGTGGGCACCCCGCACGTGGATGATTTGTGTGGCTTTGTTCCTGCTTCGATCACCTGGCTGATGCCATGGCCTTGTCCCCCAAAGGGCCACACTTTCCTGGGTTACCCGTGGATGCGAGGGAGGAGTGCAAACGTCTGCGAACCCACAGAGCCTGGCTCCGGCCCTCTGGAGTTCTGTGTCACTCACGACCCATTTAGTTATAGGTGACGGTCAAAGCACACCTTAACTCAGCTTAAGCACAAACGCTGGTAAGCTTCAGGTAAAGCTTGATCCAGGCACTCGCCCAGTGTTATCAGCCATCCCTCTTGGCCCTTCAGCTTTGCTTTGTACCTCGCTTTTGCTTTGGCAAAGATAGGTGGCTGCTGGCCGACACCCTACCGACTCAGCCCCTCAGACCCTCAGCGGAAAGAAAACATCTTTCCTTTTGATAATTGCCCAGAGTCCATGGCTGATTCTCACTGGCCACCGGGGTCCCCGGCCAGTCCCTGAGCCAATCACTATGGCTGGGGGTTGGAGGGAGGAGTGCTCTGATTCGTGACGCCTGGTCACATGCCTCCTCTGGTGGCCAGTGGGTGGTCTCACCTGTCTCTGAACCTCTTGAAAGGGGGTCCCACAAGGGGACAATGAGTATGGGAGGGAGCTGTGATGTGGTGTAATGGGGGCCAGACAAGAAGGAGCCACACTCTCCCACCACAGACACATGTGACTCCAAGGGGTCAGGAGTGGAAGTTGCCTGGGAAGTTACCTCGGTGGTGTCTCTGATAAGTGAGGTAACTGGTCGCCCGTGGGCGCCCCACCCAGCTTCCCACACTAGCCTGCCAGTTGCAGATTTTCCAGGGCCGTCCAGTGGAAACTTCCTTCCTAATGAGCCCTCCTGTCGGGTCTCAAGTGGAATTTGTCCCTTGTGAGAGGGGGACCTGGAGGCTTAGTGAGACGTGACCAAAGGTTCTGTCGATGGACATTTTCTTCTGCTTTTTCTTTAAAAAATTTTTTTAAATGTTTATCTTTGAGAGAGAGAGAGAGAGAGAGAGAGAGAGAGAGAGAGAGAGAGACAGAGCGTGAGCGGGGAAGGGGCAGACAGAGAGGGAGACACAGAATCCGAAGCAGGCTCCAGGCTCCGAGCTGTCAGCACAGAGCCCGACGCGGGGCTCGAACTCGCGGACCGCGAGATCGTGACCTGAGCCGAAGTCGGACGCTTCACCGACTGAGCCCCCCAGGCACCCCTCTTCTGCTTTTTCTGTGCAGTCCTGCCTTTTTCTAGTTAAACAAATAAAAATACCCTAAAGCATGAACACGTTTTGAAAAATTTTTCCGACCGTAGAGAATCACCCCTGCCTAGTTAACTGGCACCATGATTATTGCCATTTTTGCCACTTTATCACTCACACATGTATCTGCACACACGCGTGTGCATGTATGTTAGTATGCACACGCATGTGCTGTTTCAACAACCTGCGTGGATTGGGTGCCCGCGGCCGCTTGAAGAATTGGCCGCAAACTTCGAACCACAGAAATGTAGTCTCGCATTTCTGGAGGCACAGAAATCCAAAGTCAAGGCCTCAACAGCTATACTCTCTCTCGGGGGAGGGTCATTTGGGGTCTCTTCCAGCTTCCCCCTCTGTGGTCACGTGGGCGTCTCCTCCTCTCTGTCTCTGGCTTTTCTTCCTGTGTCTCTTTTACGGACACTTGTCATTGGGTTTGCGGCCCAGATAATCCAGGAAGATCTCGTCAAGAGATCCTTTACTCACTTGCATCGATAAAGACCCTTTTTCCAAATGAGGTCACAGTCGCGATTTCCAGGCAATTAGGACAGGGCTTTTTTTTTTTTTCTTTTCTTTTTTTTTTTTGCATGCAGGGGTATCACCTTGGAGCTCCTTATACAACAGCTGCTGCTTTGTTTTCACATTCACCAATATTCAATTTATGGAACTCCAGATAGGACAGTGCCAGATGTGGGACATTCGGTAGTGAATCAACTAACCTTGTGACTCCAAAGAGTTAGATTCTCCATAATTGGCCCATTAGACATCATCACTCCCTTCTGCTGGACACTTTACATCTTCTACTAGCCACACTTAAAAGGTATAAGAACAGGGGCGCCTGGGTGGCTCAGTCAGTTGAGCGACCGACTTCGGCTCAGGTCACGATCTCGCGGTCCGTGAGTTCGAGCCCCGCGTCGGGCTCTGGGATGACGGCTCGGAGCCTGGAGCCTGCTTCCGATTCTGTGTCTCCCTCTCTCTCTGCCCCTCCCCTGCTCGTGCTCTGTCTCTCTGTGTCTCAAAAATAAAGAAAAACATTTTTAAAAATTTAAAAAAAGATATAAAAACAAATAGGTGAAATTAACTTTAATCATTTCTTCAACGTAACCCCATGTGTCTAAAATATTATCCTCTCAACCTGTAATCAACTTCTAGAAAGTTATAATTTTTTTAATTAAACTTTTTGTTTATTTATTCATTTTTGAAAGACAGAACATGAGGGGGGGAGGGGCAGAGAGAGAGAGGGAGACACAGAATCCGAAGCGGGCTCTAGGCTCCCAGCTGTCAGCACAGAGCCCGACGCAGGGCTCGAACTCACAAGCTGTGAGATCATGACCTGTGCAGAAGTCAGACGTTTAACGGACTGAGCCACCCAGGAGCCCCAGCTAAAAGTTATTAATGAGGCATTTTACATTCTTGTTTGTCCCCAGTCTCTGAAATCTGGTGTGTGTTCTGCACCGATTAAACATCTCAAATTTGTAGGAGCCACATTTTGTGCTCACTAGCCATGTGTGACCCCTGGCTGCCGTATGGGACAGCTGTGCATCAGCCTATATTTTATTTTTATTTTATTTTATTATTTTACTTTTTGAGGGGGGGCACAAGTGAGAGGGCAGAGAGAAGGAGACGGGAGGGGGTTGGAGAGAGACCGAGAAGTGAGACTCACCTGAAGCAAGTCTTCTGTTTTACCTGAAGCAGGGCTCGAGCTCACCATCATCAGCCCATATTTTAAGTGGGCTCAGGTCATGATCTCGCGGTTCGTGGGTTCGAGCCCCGCGTCGGGCTCTGTGCTGACAGCTCGGAGCCCGGAGCCTGCTTCAGATCCTATGTCTCTCCCTCTCTCTCTGCCCCTCCCCTGCTCATGCCCTTTCTCTCTCTCTTTCAGGAATAAACATTTTAAAAGTTAAAAAATAAAAAAAAGAAATGTTTATATATTTTCTTACAGTGCCCTCTCTGGGTGTAATCATATACACAAATAATAAGTAACAGTTGAAATTCATCTGTACTTAATCTGGTGTCCTGCTTGTTATAAATATTTTGTTGTGAGCATTTTATTATGTAGGTCATTAAAAATCCCCCCTTATATCACGTTAACGGCTGGGTAGATTTTAGTAATTGACATGACTGCCCTCCTATTATTATTCTGGTGCTTTCATACTTTTTTCTCATTTTTATGCAAAACACTGACGTGATCACTGACAGGTTATTACCTCCTTAGCTTCGATTCCTGAAAGTTACACCATGTCTTTTGCATTTGGCAATATGTCTTGAAGGTCATTCTGTATAGAACTGCTCTTGGCACGTTAACTCCGTATCGTATCCGGCCAACCCCCTCCTAACGGCTAAGGAGGTTGTTTCCGGTATTTGATTGTATTAACACAGTTGCAATGAACACCCTTGCACGTTTTACCGCCTTGCATGTTTCGCTTGGCCTATACCTTTGTGTGGGGCCGACTGTGTGGTCCATTCCAGCAGCAAGAGGCCAGAAACAACGTAACTCCAGGCAGAGCCCCGAGAGGATGCTGTCCTCTCCTGCACCTGGGGTGGGGGGGACCCCCAGTCTCATGGCCCTGCCCATCTGTCTGCAGCTCGTGGTGCATGTGGGGGTGTCGGGCATGGCGACCGCGGTCACACTGGAGAAGTGCGGGCATAACAAGGGCTACAAAGGGCTGGACAACTGCCGCTTCTGCCCCGGCTCCCAGTGCTGCGTGGAGGACGGGCCCGAAAGCATTGACTCCATCATCGACATGGATGCTGTGTGTAAGAGGGTCACCACGCTGGGCCTGGATGTGTCAGTGACCATCTCCCAAGATGCCGGCAGGTAGGGCACCTTGGGGTGATTGCGAGCAGTGGTTTCCCTCCTCCACCGGCCCAGGCTGGCTTTGAACAAGCCAAGTGCGTTGACTTTGGCCTCAGTGGGCTGAGCACTCACCGTTCATGAGGCTCAGAGCTAAGTACGTGCACATAACAGGTGCCACGGATTCTGCTTCTAGGACTCATTATGTGTGGATCTGCCCACCTCTCCCCTGCTCTGGGTGCTAGCATCTGCCGCCTGGATGCTGCTGTCCCGGCCGCCTCCCTGGCGTCCCTCCCTCCACCTCTGCCCCGGCCCTGAGGGTCCTCTTCCTCCAAGCGGTTGGTTTCTGTTTGTGTTTTCTGGGGCTGTTGTAATAAAAACCATCACCTTGGTAGCTGAGGACAACAAAAATGTATTGTCTCCCAGTTCTGGAGGCTAGAAGTCCAAAATCAAGGTGTTGGCAACGTTTGCTCCTTCTGGAGGCCCTGAAGGGGAATCTGTTCCCTGCTTCTCTCCCGGTTTTTGGTCTGCAGGTAACCCTTGGGGTTCCTTGGCTTGTGGCCACATCACCCCGATCTTTGCCTCTGTCTCCACACGGCCTTCTTCCCTGGGTGTGTATTTACATGACCTTTTCATGAGCACATCAGTCATGGGATATAGGACCTACCTGAGGCCAGTATGATTTCATATTAGCTAATTATATCTGCAAAACCCCTATATCCGTATGAGGTTCTGGGTGAACATACAGTCTGGGAAGAAACTCTTCAGCCTCTTACAAGCTCTTTTATAAATTTAAGTCTGATGGTGTTCCCTTCCTTGCTTAATCCCTCCTGCAGCTCTCGCGGCACCTAGAATAAAATCCAAGCTGTCTCCACCACCATCCATAGGTTCTGTGTGGTCTGGCCCCTGCCCACCTCTCCACTCTCATCTGCCTTCGTTCTTCTGTCCCCCGCTGCATGCCAGCCACACAAGCCAGCCTCCTCCAGTTCCTCAAACACAGCACGCTCACTCTAGCCTCAGGGCCTTTGCACATGATATGGCCTCTGTCCTCATGTGCAGATCTCACCTCCCTCTGATAAGGTGTCTTTCAGGTTTTAGCTCCAGCACGTTGCCTCCTTGGGGGGGAAGGTGGCCTCTGCAATCTCCTGGACCAAGTTATGTCCCCTCTGTTCAATGCCCTCTCAGCACCAGGTGTCTCCATGACTCAACACTCTGTACACTTCTCCAGCCCAAAGGCAGCAGGTGGCAGATTCAGTAGACTGAATGGAGTAACCGAATTCACCATCGTTCTGTTTTTTATTTTTTTTAATGTTTATCGATTTATTTATTTTGAGAGAGAGATAGAGAGCGAGCGGGGGAGGGGCAGAAAGAGAGGGACACAGAGAATCCAGAGCAGGCCCCACGCTGTCAGCGCAGAGCCCGATGCGGGGCTCGAACTCACGAACCTTGCTTGAGATCATGATCCGAGCCAAAACCAAGAGTCAGACGCTTAACTGCCTGAGCCACCCAGACGCCCCCATCATTTCTGTTTTTAAAACTACTTCCAAAAGGCACAGATAATTCCAGACTATATTCTCATGTGTTCCCACTGGGAAAAATCCTCTTGCCCTCTCTCCTTCTCCCTAGCGATCCCTCTGTTAAAGCTGAGACTTAAATTGTAAAACTTCCTATGCACCGACACCTTTCCGTAGACGGTTAACCCTTGAACAACATGGGGGTAGGGCTGCTGATCACCCCCCTGCATACAAAATTTGCATAACATTTGACTCCCCTCCCCCCTGCCAAACTTTACTACTGTTAGACCACTGTTGACCAGAAGCCTTACTGATAACATAAACAGTTGATTAACACACATTTTGTATGTTGTGTGTGTGTGTGTGTGTGTGTGTGTGTGTGCGTGCTGTATTCTTACAATAAAGTAAGTTAGAGAAAAGAAAATGTTATTAAGAAATTCATAAGGAGGGGCTCCAGGCTGGCTCAGTCAGTAGACCGTGTGACTCTTGATCTCGGGGTAGTGGGATTAGGCCCCCACATTGGGTATAGAGCTTACATTAAAAAAAAAAAAAAATCAGGGGCGCCTGGGTGGCTCAGTCGGTTGAGCATCCAACTTCAACTCAGGTCATGGTCTTGCAGTTCGTGAGTTCGAGCCCCGCGTCGGGCTCTGTGCTAACAAACAGCTCAGAGCCTGGAGCCTGCTTCCGATTCTGTATCTCTCTCTCTCTCCCCCTCCCCAGTCGTGCTCTGCCTCTTTCTGTCTCTCAAAAATAAGTAAATGTTAAAAAAAATTTTTTTTTAAATCATAAGGAAATGGGAGCTGGCCCAAGTGTCCACTGATTGATGAGTGGAGAAAGAAGATATGATACACACACACACACACACACACACACACACACACACACACACTGGGATATTATTCAGCCATAAAAGAATGAAATCTTGCCCTTTGCAACTCCACGGATAGAGCTAGAGAGTATAATGCTCAGCAAAATAAACCAGTCAGGGAAAGACAAATCCCATGTGATTGCACTCATATGTGGAGTTTAAGAAACAAATGAGCAAAGGGGAAAAGAACAGAGAGAGAGAGAGAGGCAAACCGAGAAACAGACTCTTAACTACAGAGAACACACCAGTGGTGCCCAGAGGGGAGGGGTTGGGGTGGGTGAGGTCAGTGATGGGGAGCAGCGAGGGCACTTGTCATGACGAGCACCAGGGGTTGTCTGCAACTGTTGAATCACTATATCGTACGCCTAAAACTAGTATCACACTGTATGTTAACTAACCGGAATTAAAATGAAAACAACCAACAACCACAAAAGAAAACCATAAGGAAAATAAAATGCATTTACAGCACTGGACTTCCTGGAAAAAAAAAAACCCTTGTGTAAGGGGACCCTTGCAGTTCAAAGCCATGTTGTTCAGGGATCGAGGGGACGTGAACGCTCGGTGCTCCAGTTTAGGCTTTTGTCCTATTTTGTTTTGCTTTTATGCGGCTGGGGTTACGTGATGTGTATGTTCTTGAGACGTCCCTTCGTCGGTTTCACTCGTGGGCACGCGGCACGGGTCTTGGTGGATTCTCCGTTTCCCTCTCGGTCCACCATGTGCCTTGTAGGTGGCTGCATAGTATTCCCTTGTGTGGATGAGCCGATTTATTAAGCCACTCTTCAGTCAGTGGACGTTTAGATTGCGCCCTGGCTTGTTTGGGCTGCTACAACCAAATACCACATACTGGGCGGCTTATAAACAACAGAAAGTAATTGCTTACGCTTTTGGAGGCTGGAAGTTGAAGATCAAGGCACCACCGGTCCGGTCCTGTTCTAATGAAGACCTCCCTCTGGGCTGCAGCCCCCTTCTTGCTGCGGCAGGAGGAGGGACCTAGCTCTCTGGGGGCTCTCACGTCCCAAAGGCCCCGCCTCTTAAGACTATCACATCGGGAGTTAGGGGCTTCAACAGTGAATTTGAGGCTGGACATTCAGACCGGGGCAGGTTACTTCCCATTTTTCTACTTTTCTACTTAACAATCCAGCAAATGCCTTGTTGGTCTTTCTTGTGCCCTCATGCCAATGGCTTCTGAAGACAGATTCCCCAAACCAGAAATAATATGTCACGAAGTCTGGGCATTTGTGATATACTAGCCTGCCCAATTTTCCCCCTGGGGCAGTTTGCATCGCACGGGTAGCATCTCATACTGCCTCCTTCCTCACATACACACCGGCACACGAGGTTATCGGGTTTTTTCGTTTTTGCCAGCCTGGGGAGGGTGAAGCAGTCGGTGTTCCATCCTGTGGCTTTCTGGTGAGGTTGGGGGTCTTACGGTAGATCTGGATGGAGGCTGTCCTGTTAGTCTGTGTACTGACTCTCTGACCCTGTTTTGGTCTCCCTTCTGCCACGCCCCCCACCGCCGTGCCCTGCAACTTAGGTACCTCTGCGATTTCACCTACTACACCTCTCTGTACCAGAGTCATGGCCGCTCAGCCTTTGTTCATGTGCCCCCGCTGGGCAAGCCGTACAACGCAGACCAGCTGGGCAGGGCGCTGCGGGCCATCATCGAGGAGATGCTGGACGTCCTGGAGCAGTCAGAAGGCAAAATCAACTGTCGCCACAAACACTGAGAGCCTCTTAGGCCTCCCAAGACCTCGTCCCACTAGGGACCCTGGGAGGGACATCTGCCTTCTGGGGCCCGGCCAAGGAGGATACGCCTGACAGCTGGGGATCTGATTTGGATCAATATTTCCGACTTACCCACCTCTTCCTTTTTCTCCGCAAAAGGGCTGGTCGATTTGCCAAGGGGTGGCTGAAGATTTTTCCTCTACTGCCCTTTGCTTTAGGGGACACCGCCACAATGGCTGGGAAGCCCGTGGGTCCCGATCTCCACGGGGAATCCTGGCCGAGTGGATCTCTGCTCTTTGATCCCGCAGCTGGGGCCCCCTGTTCACCTGCCTGTCTAAGTCTCCGCTGAAGGGATTCCGGTGTTCCCCCCCGTCCATGACTGGTTTTTCCCAAACTTAAAAACTCCTTGAAATGTCTTTGCCCTGATTCATGTCCCAACAGCCTGGACAGCCCTGGAAAGGGCTGCCTTGGGATATGGCAGGGGCTTTTTTTTTTTTTTTTTTTTTTTCTCCTCTCTCTCTCTGTCTCTCTTACTCTGGAGCGGGGCTGCCGGTGGAAAGCAGACCTTGTCATTTTGACACGCACATGACTGTTTTTTTTTTTTTTTTTTTTAATGTGTAAAAATTTATAGCAGCTGCAAACCCACCCCACATCTGGCCTGGATTTTTGCGGACTTGGTGCTGGGGACCAGCTTATTGCTCTCCTCATGGTGGTGGGGGCAGAATGGGGCCTGGGGGCTGGAGTTTGCCGAACTCCGTGTGTGCTGGCGTGTTTGAGCACGAGGGTGGCGAAGCAGCCAGGGGGCTCTTGTGTAGATGGTTTTGGAGGCGCGCCCAGGACTCAGGAGTAAATTTTGACCTCACTCCCTGGCAGCTTTGAACTTGCCAGCCGGGGATGAGAGTAACGCCACCCAGCTGGACCTTGATTACCGGTCAGAGGGAGAGAACGACCACAGCAACCAGGAAGCCAACTGAGGAAAACACCCATTCGGGAAGGGATCTACTACTTTGGGGGACTGGGTTTTGCTTTGCTTTGTTTTGTTTTGTTTTGTTTTCTTCAACCTTCACCTTCTTCCCCTCTTGTTCCGATGGCCAGGGGAGGTCCTGCCTCTGCTGAGCTGCTGTGTCGCTGGGAAACCGGGTTGATGGGTTTCCGAGTTAAACGCATTTTCGGAGTCCTGGGTTTGCTCTGGATGGGGGAGTGGAGAGAAGGGGGTGACTTGGGGCCGGCACTTGGCAATGGGTGTGGACTGTGGCTGGCAGGTTGAAATGATTGGGACTCTTTCTCCACGCCCGGCTGCCTTCTACCAGAAATGTCCCTTTCACGTCCCCAGTCTGAGTTTGTAGTCTCCCGAGAAATCTGCAGCGTGGGATTCTGTGAGCAGAAATTGTGGCTCTCCTGAATATGGGGAGCTCGAGGCTCATGGGTTAGCTCGGTTCCCCAAAGGTCCGATCTGCAGGTGTCGGAGGAGGAAGCGAATCCAGGCAAGATGGGGAGGGAAGGGGAGGGGCGTTCCTGGAGATGAGCCACGTCTGTGCTTAGCTGGATACCCACTGGAACCCAGACGCACCATCCCCAAACTCCGCATTTCCATCCTTCTTTTGTCTTCATTTTGCCTCTCTGTGTGAAGCAACATGTGATTCAGAAAGTTAGAGGTATAACTTATTGTCCGATCGTCGTTGAGTGTACGTATGTCATTTTTGTGTCCCGGCAATGATTTTAGATTTTCTCATCCAGTCCAGCTGGAATCCTCTCCTTGTCCACGATGCAGAGCATTTCGCTCATTCGTATTTAATCAGACAGCCATTGAACGTTTCACCCACTTCCTCCTGCCAGCTCTTTGATCGTCCAGTTTGGGGCAGACTCGCCTGTTCCCTCCAGGGCGTGTCTGTCCGCGTTTATCGGGCCTTGGACTAAAATGTCCTTGTGTGAGAAGGGAGGACCAAGCCCCGTTCTTCCTCCCTCATCATTTGCGGAGGCTCGGGGGGAGGGGGGCACCCAGAACGGGGCAGGGGGATGGCTCTGTGAAGTGGCTCAGCCGCGTGTGGAGGGGAGATGCTGAGAGCAAGTGTTAATGGTAGAAAGATGGGCAGAGAGATGTGGTGGGAAGGCTGTTGGGGAAATCTTGTAGGAGAGTGGGGAGGCGCCTCTGGGCCCCCATGGCGGGGTGCCGAGGTGGGGGATGGGGACAGCAACGGTCATCTGGGTGTCTGGTGATGGCATGTCCTTTAAGGTGCCAGAGCCTCTGCACCTCATACCTTTCTTCTTCTCTCAGCCCCTTTGGCTCCCCCTTCCTCACCAAAAAGAAGGCCAGTGGTATGTACTTGAGGGTGTAGCTTGAAAAAGAAACAAGAAGGCGTGGTTAGAGAGAAGGAAAGGTGGCAAGAAGCAGGAATTTGAGTCGGTGGCCTGGGCTTGTACCACCTGGCCCGCCTGGTCCGGTCAAGGAACAGCCAAAGGTCCCTTGGCCACTGGGAGAGACAGGGCCAGGTGGGGGACAGAGGTCAGGGCCGGGTGGGGGGGACGGAGGTCATGGCTTCCCAGGTGGTGCCAGGTCTTTGGGGGAAATGTCAGATTGCAATAGTTCCAGCAAGGCAAAGAGTTTTCAACTGCCTTGCTCTTTGCTGGCACAGTGACTTCTGGAACAGAAAGGGCCTGCTCAGGGGGATGGCTGGAAAAGTAGATTCAGGATGCCTTTTTGTTGTCTTAGAAGTTTCTGCCAGGAAGCCAGGCCCGCTGGTGTGCGTGTGCGTGTGTGCGTGTGTGTGTGTGTGTGTGTGTGTGTGCACCCGCATGCCTGTGTCCCCCGAGGGCGACTGGGCCAGGGAGGGGAGCTGCTCCTGGAAATCCGCCCATCCCACCAGCCTCTTTTCTGCTGCCACTGTCTAGACTGTTGACCTTTGACCTCTCCACCCCTTGGAGTGTTTAAACCCAAAAGTCCCCTCTGGGGAGAGTGGGACAAAGCCCCATTCTTCTCCATGGCCCCAGCCTCCACCCCGAGACCCTCGAAAGCGCACGCGTGAGCCTGCAGCCGGTGTGGGGACGTTGATGGTCATACAGGCGGAGGCAGGCCACCGCGTTGCCAGGTGGCTCCTCGTGGCCACGAGTCCCCCACTGTATCCATTGACTCCGGGAAGCCGAAAAGGGCTTTGGTTTTTATATCCCAGATTGCATTTCCCTTCTCCAGGCACAAGTGCCTCAAAAGGGCCTGGGCCTGCTGGCTGGGAGGGAGAACATCTCTGTTTTTGTGGTGAGGAAGCACATTAAAGGCCACAGACCCCCTCACACCCATGGCAGCGTGGCTCTTTGGGGTGGGAGGCCATTTGCTGACATCCACATCTCGGGTGGATGCTGAACATTTCTGCTAAGAGACTCTGTCCTCCGGTTCATGGGCGGTTGTCACAAGCTGAGTGTCGCGGGCTCCCAGGTCTCTGGGGGACCTGTTGCCAAACCCATTTCTCCCCCTGTCTCTCCTCACCAAGCCTCCCTTTCAGCTGCCTGGAGACCCACAGAAGTGCCTGCCTCTCTAATAAACACGGGGCACAGAGAAAGGGGACGAGATGAGAAAGAGAGAAGTAACCCCAGGCTCTGGACCCCAGGGCCCAGGCCAGGGTCGCCAGAGCCATTTGCAGAGGTGGGGTCTGGAGCGAGTGACTTTTGTGTCTGACACACTTTGTCTCCAGGAAATCACAGAGAAAGCCAGTTTGGAAATGGGCTCTGTGCTTCCCGGGCGTGTGGCATCCCCAGATGCCAAGGAAGCTACGTCGGGATCTTGGGAAGCAGAATTGGCTTTTGCCTGCCCTAGGGGTACCTGGCATGTTTCTGGGGCTCTGTTAACATCTCAGGTTTCTATCTCATCCTGTATCTCTCTTTAGGAAAAACCTTTCCCACCGAAGGTAACTGCATTTTCTGTCCCCCAAGGTGGGCCTGGCCCCTGCACCCTCGGGGTGGCTTCTCCCTGACCCCCAGAGTTCCTGTGAGTGCCTTGTCCGAAACCCTCCTGGCTGGGACCCCTGGCTGGGGAAGGGTCTGTCGGACTTTGCTGGGGGCTGGGCTCTGGGACACCCCAATCTTGACACCCCAGAAAGCAAATAAAACAGTTGAAATATGTGATCTCTTGTGTGTCTTTGTGAGAGGTTAGCAGCCACCGGGGTCATCCCCAGCCTGAGGGCATCAGTGGGCACAGGGGGCTCTGACTCACTGGGATTTCTGTCCTTGGTGCCCACTTTGTGGCGGCTGTTGTGAGTGTGCTGAGTGGGTAATGATGAGGGGGTTTCTGTACAGAATGGTCTCCCTCCTCACAACCCAATGCCTCTGTTCTGATGCACAGAGAGATCAAGTAACTTGCCTACTGTCCCACAGCAAGGGGGTGTGGTGGTGCTGGGGTTTGAGTCATGGTCGTTTAGACTCCCGGCGTGTGCAATATTCCCACTCACAACTCTGTGGTGGGGGTGCCATTATGACCTTTCACAGATGGGGAAACTGAGGCTCTGACAGGTGAAGCCTCTTGTCATGGCCAGGGAGAGGAGAGGCAGGAAAGTGAACCCAGGCCAGCTTCTCTGGCACTGAGTAGTTTGAACCAGAGACAGGGCTTGGTCATTCCCCTATGTCTGTCCTCGGAAGGAATGAAGCCACTCTAGGGTCAGGGGCTTTCAAAGAATAGATTTAAAAATTTTTTTTTCCTAATGTGTTATTTATTTATTTTTAAGAGACAGAGACAGAGCACCGGCTGGGGAGGGGCAGAGAGCGAGGGAGACACAGAATCCGAGGCAGGCTCCAGGCTCTGAGCTGTCAGCACAGAGCCCCACGCGGGGCTCGAACTCACAAATGGTGAGATCATGACCTGAGCCAAAGTTGGATGCTTAACCGACCAACTGAGCCACCCAGGCTCCCCCAAAGAATAGATTTTTTGAAACCAAAAGGACTTGTCTTGGGGGATGTTGGTCCCGTGGGAGGGGGCACCTCCTTGAAGTCCCTGAGGACACAGGGACTTTGCACCCTCAGAGGAAGTGTCCTCTGCACCCAGCACAGCTCCCGGCGTTTCATAGGTGTGCAGTAAACTACAGGGGAAGGTGGGAAAGGGGTGAGGGCTCAGTGTTCTATCTTGAGGCCAGCAGGGGGCGCAAGGAGGCGCCGGAGTCTCCAGGGAGCGGAAGACAAGCCCCGGAAAGCCAGCTTCCTTCTCTAGCCCAGGCCCTCACACCACCTGCTCCTTACCGCTGGAGCCCTGTCTCCCTGTGGCTACATCGGTCACTTATGAAGTGCCTACTGTGCATTGGTGCCTGGGCTGGGGACACACCAGGGATCCAGCAGCTTCCAGGCCGGGAGTACGGTGCAGGGGATCCGGCAGTGATGGGGGACATACAGGGAGCTGAACGGTCAAGGCATATGAGGGGAGGCTCATTAGAGGGTAAGGCTTGGAGAAGTCTCTGTTGGCCCCATTCAATAGTTTCCGTCAGCTCTCGCCTGGACATTCTCAGTCTTGGAGATCAGGGGCTTGGACGATGGGGTTTTGGGGTGACGGGGAGTTCGGAGCTGACAGCCAAGAAAGAATTCTTGAAGACATCTTTGGTGCAAAAAAGGGGATCTTATTAAAGCACGGGGACAGGACCCGTGGGCAGAAAGAGCTGTACTGGGATTGGGATGGGTAACTCATTATAGACCTTCGGGTTGGGAGGGGGTTAGGGATAGAGCAAATCTCTAAGGTATTTTGGAAGCAAGGTCTCCAGGGCCTGGAGGGCCTCGGTGTTGTTTGGAAAACGTCATTTGTTACCGATTAGTAAAACCTCAGTCATGAGACCCTTCAGATGTATATCAGAGGGCCGTATGCTTGGAGTACGATTGCCAGCATATATCTTGGGGGAGTTGAGATAAAGGAAGTTTCCAAAGGAATTTTTATATGTTAAAGGAGACTCACAGGATCCTGGGGGGTCAGGATAATGTTAAGCCAAGATTGTCTTTTGCCCCCAGCAAAGTGTCATCGTCGGGGCAGCTGAGCTCCTAGAGGAAGGTCGCTCTGCCTGATTCAAGGACTCGTCAATGGGCTGTAGGCAGGAAGGGAATTTCATTTTTCCTTAGTTTGCCTTAGTTTCCCACATCACCACGGCAAGCACATAAACCCCTTTCCTTTGTTCTTGGGTAGCCGGGAGTGTCCAAGGAATGTCACGCATATCCCACCAGAGCAAGGGGGGTTGCTAGCCTGTACTTTGCCCTTGGCTTGGATTATGCTCCCTCACCATTGGACACCAGTCTCATCCTTCTTGTCCACCTGATTCTGGGGATCCGATGGGGGCCCCTCCCCATCTCTCATACCCTCCATGGCTCTCTTGTGCTTCCAGGAGAAAGCCTGACTCCTCTGCTGGGCATTTGAACCTCTGTTCTCTGGTTACCACCAATCCCAAGCTATCCCCTCTGCCTGGAAGCCCTCCTGCCCCCCATTTATACCTGGAAAACTCCTATGCATCCCTCAAAACCCAAGGTCATCTTGGGACACATTGTATGTGAAAGTCCTGGGTAGGGGTAAGGGGGGAGGGTGAAGTGCTGAGCCGGATATCCCAAAGTCCTTCCCCCACACCCTCTTTAACTTTCCTACCCCTTCCTTTCTGCACTGGCAGCTTGCCATCACACATTCAGCAGTTTCTACAAGGAGTGTCTCAGACCTGCCCTGACATGTCCAGGTCCCTGGAAAGGGGGAGGGGCAGGCTCAGGCTGCCCCACCACAACCACCCCCACCCCCACCCCCACCCCCACCCCCACACACTGTGGTCCTGATGGGGAAGGTGGGGAGGCCAAGATAGACAGAGACTCTGAGAGACTGAAAAGCAGAAATGCAGAGAGAGCAAGGGAGAGATTCAGAAACAGGCAGAGAAAATACAGGAAGTCCCTAGACATTTTCTCTTCCAAACTCCTGTGAGGACACTCAAGGGGCAGAGGGGGTCCCGAGCCAGCCAAGGAAAAGGATTTGAGGTGTTGGGTGACCTGGCTGGGTGCTGTGTGTCCCAGCCAGGCACAGGGTGCCCTGCTCTGGGCTTCGGTTTCCCCCGTGCTAACATTCACCCACCTTCATGTGGCAGGATTGTGTGTCTGTGCTCAGCCAAGGCCTGGCACCGAGTGGGTGCCCCATTAATGCCCATCGTAGCTCCCAGAACCATGACAGGAGCCAGCGCACGTGCCAACCTGGGCGCTGGAGCACGGGGAAGGGAGGGCAGGCTCGGGGTTCCCCAGGCCAAACGTTCCGGGCAGTGAGCACGTGGGGTCCCGAAGCCTGCTGCCTCAGCTGACCCACTTCCTGCCCAGCTCAGGCTGTCCATAGCCCCCCCTCGGCCAGGAACCCACACAGCCGGTCCCGGGGGCTGAGCTAACTAACCACTTCCGCCCCAGGCAGCTTGGCCGGGCTGACTCACACTCAGCTGTCCTCACCACTCCTAACCCACGGAGGGAGAGTTAATGGGGGGCAAGGGGGAGGGGCTGGCAGAGGCCCAAACCCAGAATAAGAGAGGTCAGGCTGGAAGCATCACAGAGGAGAATCATTCACCAGTCAACTTCCCGACAAATGAAAACCTGACCTTGATAAGGGGAAAAAAAAAAAAAAGAATAAATGGAGGGTTTTGGGTACATTAGAGTCAATCACAATTTCATGCTTTTGGACATCAAAAAAATCCATAAAGAAATGGAAAAGACAAACCAGGTACTGAGAGAAGATATCTGCGATGCATTTCACTGGCCAAGAATACCTTCCAGAACATATAAAGACACGCTGATGGAAGGGGAAAAAAAAGACATATTTTTTAAATGTTCATTTAATTTGAAAGAGAGAGAGAGCAAGAGATCGAGCAGGGAAAGGGCAGAGAGAAAGGGAGTGAGAATCCCAAGTAGGCTCTAGCACAGAGCCTGACATGGGGCTCGAACTCACAAACTGTGAGATCATGACTCGAGCCAAAACCAAGAGTCAGATGCTTAACCGACTGAGCCACCCAGGTGCTCCCCAAACCACCAGATATTAAGATGGGCGGATGACATTCATTGTTTCATGGGGCGGCCATAACAGTTACCACAAACTGGGTGGCTTAAAGCAGCAGAAATTTATTCTTTTATTGTCTGGAGGCCAGAAGACCCAACTCAAAATGTCAGCAGGAGGCCGTGAGGGAGAATTGGGCCCAGACCCCCTCTTCTGGCTTCTGCCAGCTTCCAGCACTCCCTGATGGCCGTTGGCTGGTGGCCACATCACTCGGATCTCTGCCTCTGCCTTTACGTGGTCTTCTTATAAGGCCATCAGTCATTGGATTTAGGGACCATCCTACTCCACCGTGACCTCATTTTAATGTAAATAATTACATCTGCAAAGACCCTACAAGTCACAATCTGAGGTTCGGGTGGATGTGCATTTGGGGACACAATACTCGATGAAGTACAGACATGAACAGGCAGTTCAGGGAAGGTGAACCAGGACAACCCAAAATAGAAGCCCAACCTTAGTTGGGAGCAAAAATCACTCGGAGACCTCTCCTCACCCCCAGGGAGACTCGCAGGCAGGCTCTAGAGACAATGGGCAGAGGTCGCTGGGAGTGCACTGGTGATGGGCGTGGGAATCCGTCTGGCCATGTTAAAGAGTAATTTGGCTAGTGCAGTAGGGGATGGCTGGACCCTCCGACGTGGCCATTCTGCTGCTGGTGTGAATCCCAGAAAAACCTGAAGCGCATGTCTTCCCAGCAGCCTGGCTTATAATAACGAGGAGGGGGAGCCCAGAAAAACGCTGGGGCATAATACCGTGGAGTACTATAAGCACCGAAAAAGGATGAGCCAGACTTCCAAATCTCCTGAACATGGAGTGAAAATGAGCAGGTTGCAAAGGGAGATAAATGGTGTGATACCAATGTTAATAAAGGGTTTTTTTTTTATTTGCATTTTTGTATTGTGGTCAAATATAGAGAGCGTAGGGGCGCCTGGGCGGCTCGGTCGGTTAAGCGTCCGACTTCGGCTCAGGTCATGATCTCGCGGTCTGTGAGTTCGAGCCCCGCGTCGGGCTCTGTGCTGACAGCTCAGAGCCTGGAACCTGTTTCGGATTCTCTGTCCCCCTCTCTCTCTGCCCCTCCCCTGTTCACGCTCTGTCTCTCTCTGTCTCAAAAATAAATAAACGTTAAAAATAAAAATTAAAAAAAATATATAGAGAGTGTAAAATGTGCTATTTTAACCATTTCTAAGTATACTGGTCAGTGGTTCATTTACAAGGTTGCATACACACAACACACGACCTCTACTTAATTCCAAAACTTTTCCATCAGCCCCAGACGAAAACTCTGTAACAATAATTCCTCATGCCCGTCCCTCTTCCTTTAGCCCCTGGTAATAACCTCTAATCTACTTTCGGTCTCTACGAACGCACATATTACAGATAATCGCATGTGAGTGTAATCATATAATGCTTGTCTGTCTCTGTCTAACTTATTTCACTCAGCATGTTTTCAAAGTTCATCCAAGTTGTATCATGGATCAGAACTCCATTCTTTTTTATGGCCGAGTAATATTCCATTGTGTAGCTAGACCACATTTTATCGATCCTTTCAGCCAGTGAAGGATACCTGAGTTGCTTCCGCCTTTTGGCTATTGTGAATAGTGATTGGTTCCAATCCCTGCTTTCAATTCATCTTAAAAAATTAATTCATTTTTGAGAGACGGAGAGAGCACGAGTGAGCGAGGGGCAGAGAGAGAGAGGGAGAGAGAGGGAGAGTGCAGAGCCCGGAGCAGGGCTCAAGCTCACCCAGTGTGGGGCCCGAACTCATGAACCGTGAGATTATGACCTGAGCCAAAGTCGGATGCTTGATGGACTGAGCCACCCAGGTGCACCCCCCCTGCTTTCAATTCTTTTGGATACATACCCAGAAGTGGAATTGCTGGATCATATGGTAATTCTCTGTTTGGCCTTTTATTTATTTATTGTTTAAGTAGTCTCCATGCCCAAGATGGAGGGCAACTCACAACCCTGAGTTCAAGACCTGAGCTGAGATCAAGAGTCAGACACTTGGGGGCACCTGGGTGGTTCAGTCAGTTGATCAGCCGACTTTGGCTCAGGTCGTGATCTCACAGTTTGTGACTTTGAGCCCTGCATCAGGCTCGCTGCTGTCTCAGGAATCCATTTTGAATTGTCTATCTCCCTCTGCCCCCCGCCCCCCCCTCTCAAAAAAAGAAAATAACATTAAAAAAAAAAAAAGAGTCAGACCCTGGATCAACGGAGCCACCCAGGTGCCCCTATGTTTAGCTTTTTGAAGAACCACCAAATTGTTTTCCACAGAAGTTGCATCATTTCGCATTCCCACCAGTGGCACAAGAGGGTTCCAATTTCTTCACACCCACCCATTATTCTGATATTAGCCACGCTCCTGAGTGGGAAATTGTATCTCACTGTAGTTTTCATTTGCATTTTCCTCATGACCGTTGATGTTGAGCATCTTTTTAGGCATTTATTGTCCATTTGTATATCTTTCTTGGAGGAATATCTATGCATGTCCTTTGCCCACTTTTAAATTAGATTGTCTTTTTGTTAGTGAGTTGTAGGAGTTCTTGGTATATTTTGGATATTAAACCCTCATGAGATATAATTTGCAAATATTTTCTACCTCTCTCATGGATTCCTTGGGATTTTCTATTTATAAGGGTCACATCATTGGTGAATAGAAGTAGTTTTATCTCTTCCTTTAAAATTTAGATGCCTTTTATTTATTTTTCTTGTCTAACTGCACTGGTTAGAACTTTCAGCATGACATTGAGTAGCAATGGTGAAGGTAGACTTTCTTGTCTTGTTCCTTGTCTTAGGGGGAAAGTTTTTGCCTCTCACCATTGAGAAGGAAGTTAGCTATGGGTTTTTCATAAATGTCCTTTATGATGTGCATGAAGTTCTATCCCTAGTTTTCTGAGAGTTTTTATCACAAAAAGGTACTAGATTTTTCCAAATGTCTTTTGGCATTAATTAAGATGATTGTGTGGGGGCGCCTGGGTGGCTTTGTCGTTTAAGCATGTGACTTTGGCTCACATCATGATCTCACAGTTTGTGAGTCTGAGCCCCGCATCAGGCTCTGTGCTGACAGCTCAGAGCCTGGAACCTGCTTCAGATTCTGTGTCTCCCTCTCTCTCTCTCTCTCTCTGCCCCTCTGCCACTCAATCTCTGTCTCTCTCTCTCTCCTTCAAAAATAAACAAACATGGGGCGCCTGGGTGGCGCAGTCGGTTAAGCGTCCGACTTCAGCTCAGGTCACGATCTCGCGGTCCGTGAGTTCGAGCCCCGCGTCAGGCTCTGGGCTGATGGCTCGGAGCCTGGAGCCTGTTTCCGATTCTGTGTCTCCCTCTCTCTCTGCCCCTCCCCCGTTCATGCTCTGTCTCTCTCTGTCCCAAAAATAAATAAAAAACGTTGGGAAAAAATTAAAAAAAAAAAAAAATAAACAAACATTATGTCCACCAACTGATGAATGGATAAAGAAGATGTGGTTTATATATACAATGGAATACTACTTGGCAATGAGAAAGAATAAAATCTTTCCTTTTGCAGCAACATGGATGGAACTGGAAGGTATTACGCTAAGTGAAATAAGTCAGTCAGAGAAAGATAGAGATCATATGTTTTCACTCATATGTGGAACTTGAGAAACTTAACAGAAGACCATGGGGGAAGGGGATGGGGAAAAAAATAGTTACAAACAAAGAGGGAAGGAGGCAAACCATAAGAGACTCTTAAATACAGAGAACAAACTGAGGGTAGATGGGGGGGCGGTGTGGGGGGAGGGTAAAACGAGTGATGAGCATTGAGGAGGGCACTTGTTGGGGTGAGCACTGGGTGTTATATGTAAGCGATGAACCACGGGAATCTACCCCCAAAACCAAGAGCACATTGTACACGCTGTATGTTAGCCAATTTGACAATAAGTTATGCTTTAAAAAAAGCAAAAATAAACACTAAAAATTTTTTTAAAAGAGGTTTGTGTGATTTTTTCTGTTGTTCCATTAATATGATGTGTTATGTTGATTGATTTTGTTATGTTGAACCATCCTTGCATTCTTGAGATCAATCCTACTTGGTTATGGTGTGTAATCCTTTTAATATGCTTGTTTGTTTGTTTGTTTGTTTGTTTGAGAAAGAGAGAGAGAGCACCCACATGTAAGTTGGGGAGGAGCAGAGCGGATGGAGAGGGAGAGAATCTCAAGGAGGCTCCGTGCCCAGCCTGGAGCTCAATGCAGGGCTCAATCTCATGACCGTGAGATCGTGACCAGAGCTGAAATCAAGAGGCAGATGCTTAACCGACTAAGCCACCCAGGCATTCCTTAATATCCTTTTGGATTTAGTTTGCCAGCTTTTGGTTTAGGAATTTTACAACTATATTCTTAGGGGATATTGATCTGTGCTTAAGGAAATACTTCAGTCCTCCTTCTTTGTTTCTCTTTCACTCTCACACAACTACCACCATACTCACACAATTTCTGCAATGCCACAATAAGCAATTTTCAGCCGGGTATCTGACAGTTTAACTCAGTTCTGACACTATCTACCTGCAGATAGTGTCAGATCCTTCCAGTTAAGGGTTTGGCCCTATAAGACTGCCCAATACTTCAGATGCCCATAGCAAGTCCAAGTTCATAGACGGGCTACAAATCAGAGGTTCCCATGACCCACACAACTCAGGACAACAGTTTACTTACTGTTTACCTGTTTATTATAAAAGGATATGATAAGGATACAGGTGAACATTCAGATGGACGAGATCTGTAGGGTAAGTATGTGGGAAGAGGCAAGGAGTTTCCATGCCTTCTCTGGGTACACCACTTTCCCAGCATTTCCACATGTTCACCAACCCGGAAGCTCTCTGAACCCCGTACTTTTGGGATTTTTATGGAGGCTTCATCACGTAAGCATGATAAATCATTAACTCCATTTACAGCCCCTCTCCCCTTTCTGAAGAATAGGGGGTGTGGCTGAAAATTCCAAACTTCTAATCATGGCTTGGCCTTTCTGGTGACCAGTCCCCATCCAAGAGCCCACCCAGAGTTGCCTCATTACAACAAAAGACACTCCTATCGCCCAGGAAATTCCAAGGGTTTTAGGAGCCCTGTGCCAGGAACTAGGGTCAAAGACCAAATATTATAACAAAAGATGCTCCTAGTGTTTTTATCACTTAGGAAATTACAAAGGCTTCAGGGGCTCTATGCCAGGAACCAGGGCAGAGACCAATACGTATTTTTTCTATTCCCTCGCAGTCTGTAATTTTTTCTTATAAGGTATTTATCAGTCTTTATCATCAGGGTAATGCTGGTTTCATTGTAAGTGTTGCTTCCTCTTCCATTTTTTGGAAGAGTTAGATAAGAATTGGTGTTATGGTTGAACCTTGAACAACATGAATTTGAACTGCACAGGTGTATACATGGATTTTTTTTTGATAAATACAGTGTGGGACTGTAAATGTATTTTCTCCTCCTTATGATTTTCTTAATGCGTTTTTCTCTAGTTTACTTAATTGTAAGAATACAGTATTTAATACATATACAAAATATAAAATAATACATATAACGAACAAAATAGTTTTAGTCGACTGCTTATGTTATAGGTAAGGCTTCTGGGCCACGGTAGGCTACTAGTGGTTGCATTTGTGGGGACTCAAAAGTTATACCTGGGGGCGTCTGGGTAGCTCAGTCGGTTAAACGGCTGACTCTTAGTTTCAGCTCAGGTCCTGATCTTGCCTTCTGGGAGTTCCAGCCCCTCATCGGGCTCCGTGCTGACAGTGCAGAGTCTGCTTGGGAGTCTCTCTCTCTCTCCCTTTCTCTGTCCCTCCCCCAATCACTCTCTCTGTCTTTCTCGAAATGAATAAACTTAAAAGAATTTTTTAAATTTTAAAAATTTCAAAACAAGTCATATGCTGAATTTTGACTCCATGGGGGGGGGGGGGTCAATGCCCCTAACCCCCAAGTGGATCAAGGGTAAATATTTAATGAATGATTGGTAGAATTCACCAGGGAAGCCCTCTAGTCCTGCACCTTTCTTCGTTGGAAATTTTTTGATTACTGATTCTATCTCTTTATTTATAGGTCTGTTGAGATTTTCCATTTCTTCTTAAGTCAGTTTAGGTAATTTGTGTGTTTCGAGGAATTTGTTTCATCTAGGTTATCTAATTTGTTGGCATATTTTTTATAGCGTTCTCTTATCTTTTTTATTTCTTTTTTTAAAGCTTATTTATTTTGAGAGACAGAGAGAGTACAAGTAGGGGAGGGGCACAGAGAGAGGGGGAGAGAGACTATCCCAAGCAGGCTCCCCATTGTCAGTGCAGAGCCTGGTGCAGGGCTTGAACTCATGAACCATGAGACCATGACCTGAGCCAAAGTCTGACACTTAACCAACTGAGCCACCCAGGTGCCCCTCTTTTTTATTTCTATGAGTCAGTGGTAATGTCCCCACTTTTATTTCTGATTTTAACGATTTGCACTTCTCTCTTTTTCCTTTGTCAATCTAGCTAAAAATGTGTTGATTTTGTTGATATTTTCAAAGATGCAACTTTCAGTTTCATTGATTCCCAGTGATGCTATTTTCTCTATTCACTCTTTATCTTTGCTGTAATCTTCCTTCCTTCCTCACACTAGCTTTGATTTAAATTTACTCTTCTTTTTCTACTGCCTCAAAGTGTAAAGTTAGGTTATTCGTTTGAGATCTCTTTTTCTTTTTCAATGTAGGCATTTATAGCTGTCAGTTTCACATGTGCCCTGCCTTTGCTGCATCCCATGACTTTTAGTATGCTTTGTTTTCATTTGTTTCCAGATATTTTCCAACTTCCTTTGTGATTTCTTCTTTGACCCACAGTTTCTTTAAAATTGTGTTGTTTAATATCTATATATTTGCAAACATTCCAGTGTTCCTCCTATTATTAATTTCTAGCTCCATTCCGTTGTAGTTGGAGAAGACACTTTGTAGGACTTCGATTTTTAAAATCTTTTAAGACTTTTCCCCCTAGCATCCGGCCTATATGGGAAGATATTGCATGTACATTTGATAGGAATGTGTAACTCTGCTGTTCTTTCATGGAATTTTCTATGGATGTCTCTTCAGTCTAGCTGGTTTACAGGGTTGTTTAATCCTCTATGTCCTTAATCTTCTGTCTAGATGTTCTAGATGTTATTAAAAGTGGAGTATTGAAGTCTCCCATCGCTTTTGTAGAACGACTTGTTTTTCCTTTGGATGCTGTCGATGTTTGCTTCTTATAATTTGGAGCTCCGTTGTTTGATGTATATATGTTTAGATATGGCTTTGAATTACCGTCTAGTGTCCTTTTATTTCAACTTTAGCATTTTTTAAAATGCTTGTTTATTTTTGAGAGAGACAGAGAGAGCGTGTGCGTGTGCGAGTGGGTGAGGGCAGAGGGGGGGTGACAGAGGATCCGAAGCAGGCTCTGTGCTGACAGCAGAGAGCCCGACCCAGGGCTCTAACTCACGAACCACAGGATCATACCCTGAGCCGAACACAGATGCTTAATCACCCAGGTGCCCTGTTGGCTACAGAATTCTTGGTCAGGCTGTCAATCTTACTGAGGATGTACTGAGCATGTACATGATGAGTAGCTTTTTCTTGGTTCTTTCAGATTTTGCTCTTTCTCTTTGGCTTGCAACAGTTTCATTACAATGTGTCAATGTGGGCTTCTTAGATGTGTAGATTTGTATCTGCCATTAAATTTGGGAAGTTTTTGGCCATCATTTCTTCAGGCATTCTTTCTGCCCTTTACTCTCTCTCTACACACACACTCTCCCCCTTCTGGGCCTCCTATAATGCTTATGTTGATTCTCTTGATGGTGTCCCACAGATCCTTTAAACCGTTCACTCTTTGTTCTCTTTTCTTTCTGCTCTGCAGACATAATAAATTCAATTATCCTATCTTCAGGTCTGTTGATTCTTTCTTCTGCTTGTTCAAATCTTCTGTTAAGACCTCTAGTGAATTTTGCATTTCGGTTATTGTCCTTTTCAGAGCTTCTGTTGGGTTTCTTTTCATAATGTCTATCTCTTTATTGATGATCTTAGTTTGTTCATATGCTATTTCCCTGACTTCCTTTACTTCTCTTTCCATGTTTCCCTTAGGTCTTTGAGCATGTTTAAGATAGTTGTTTTATAGTTATTGTCTAGTAAGTCAGATGTCTGGGCTTCCTTAGAGGTGACTTCATTCCTGTCAATTTATGCTGTCCCTTTGAGGGCCATCTTGCTGGCTCAGATAGTGGAGGATGTGACTCTTGGCCTTGGGGTTGTGAGTTCGATCCCCACAGTGGGTGTAGAGATTACTTAAAAATAAAATTTAAAGGGGCACCTGGGCAGCTCAATCGCTTAAGCGTCTGAGTCTTGGTTTTGGCTCAAGTCATGATCTCATGGTTCGTGAGTTTGGTTTGAGTCCCGCGTCGGGCTCTGTGCTGACAGCTCAGAGCCTGGAGCCTGCTTTGGTTTCTGTGTCTCCGTCTTTCTCTTCCCCTCCCCTGCTCATGCTCTGTCTCTTTCTCTGTCTCTCAAAAAATAAAATAAAATGTTAAAAAAATTTTAAACATGAAATAAGATAAAATTTTGAAAATTAATTTATTTTTCTCCTTTGAGTAGGCCATAGTTTTATGTTTCCTTTTATGCCTTGTGATCTTTTTGTTGAAAACTAGGCATTTGAACATTATAATGTGGTAACTGTAGAAACCAGATTCTCCTCTTCCTGAGGGCTTGCTGTTTTTGTTTTTGTCTTTAAATTGTTGAAGGTTGTCTTATTTCATTTGTTTAGGCACTTTTCCAAACTATATTAAGCAAGGACTGTATTCTTTGTTGTGTGTAGTCCTGAGTTCTCTGTTCTTTTAGCTCAAGCTCAGTTAATATCTTTTTTCTTTTTCTTTTAACTTGTTTTATTTTTTATTTTTTTAAATTTACATCCAAATTAGTTAGCATATAGTGCAACAATGATTTCAGGAGTAGATTCCTTAGTGCCCCTTACCCATTTAGCCCATCCCCCCTCCCACAACCCCTCCAGTAACCCTCAGTTTGTTCTCCATATTCATGAGTCTCTTCTGTTTTGTCCCCCTCCCTGTTTTTATATTATTTTTGTTTCCCTTCCCTTATGTTCATCTGTTTTGTCTCTTAAAGTCCTCGTATGAGTGAAGTCATATGATTTTTGTCTTTCTCTGACTAATTTCACTCAGCATAATACCCTCCGGTTCCATCCATATAGTTGCAAATGGCAAGATTTCATTCTTTTTGGTTGCCGAGTAATACTCCATTGTATATATATACCACATCTTCTTTATTCATTCATCCATCGATGGAGAGTTGGGCTCCTTCCATACTTTGGCTATTGTTGCTAGTGCTGCTATAAACATGGGGGTGCATGTGTCCCTTCGAAATGGCATACCTGTATCCCTTGGATAAATGCCTGGTAGTACAATTGCTGGGTCATAGGGTAGTTCTATTTTTAGTTTTTTGAGGAACCTCCATACTGTTTTCCAGAGTGGCTGCACCAGCTTACATTCCCAAGGCTCAGTTAATATCTTGACAGAGATTTCTTCTAATGCCAGGAGATAAAAACAACAACGGCAACAAAAACAAACCCAAAACCAACCAAACAACCAACCAAACAACAAAAGAATCCACCTCTCCTAGTATTTTCAGATTGGTTCTGTGCTAGGGCATTGCTTCAACATTAAGCTGGGTTTGTACTGAGTCTGGGAATCAGCCTGAGATGAAAGCTTAGGGTCTCCTCAGGTCTTTTCTGAGCATAAGACTAGCCCTGGACCATACACATAGTTTTCCAAATTCCCTCCATATAAAAGGAGGCTCTGAATGTCCTAATTCCCCAAAGAATCTCCGCCAACTTTTCCTCTTGGGGTTTAGATGATTGATAAATACGCTTTGACCACAGTCTTTTACCCTAGGTGCTTGCAGTTTGTTAGTTCATCTTGCAGTGTTTTTGAGCAATGCCTGCCACTTTTCTGGCCTGAGCTCTGAGTTAGGCAATTCAGAGATGAGCACTTTGTGTGAGTCCTTCAAGAAGCCCTGAGTAGGTTAGAACAGACCTACAAAGTAATTTGTGAACGAGATCTGCTCTGCCTCCTCTAGAATTAGAGACCAGGGTCCAGCACTGGTAACACAGGTTGTCTCTGTTAAACCATCACTGCTGAGCTGAGGAGGGGATGGGGCAAGGGCAAGTAAAAATACCATCAAGCTTTCCTACCATTTTCGAATTGCCCTTTAATTCTTTTCTTCAACATTTGCTTAGTTGCTGCAAACCTTTGATGGTTTTCCAGAGTTCCAACAAAATCAACTCTGATAGTTTCTGTTTGTTTGATGTTCTTGTGGGGTTGGGAGAGGTTGGAGCTGTCCATTCCATTTTGCTGGTAGTTTTTTTTTTTTTTTAAGATTTTATTTTATTGGGGCACCTGGGTGGCTCAGTCAGTTGAGTGTTGGACTTGGCCTCAGGTCATGATCTCACGTTCGTGGGTTTGAGCCCCTCATCGGGCTCTGTGCTGACAGCTCAGAGCCTGGAACCTGCTTTGAATTCTGTGTCTCCCTCTCTCTCTGTCCCTCCCCTGCTCGCGCCCTATCTCTCTCTGTCTCTCAAAAAGAAAAAAAACTAAAAAAAAAGAAAAAAGATTTTATTTTATTTATTGTTTTATTTTAGAGAGAGAGCGAGAGCATGAGTGAGAGAAAGGGACAGAGAGAGAGAGAGAGAGAGAGAGAGAGAGAGAGAGAAAGAATCCCAAGCAATCTCCACGTCCAGTGTGAGCCTGACATGGGACTTGATTCCATGACCCAGGGATCATGACCTGAGTCAAAATCAAGAACCCAACACTCAGTTGACTGAGCCACCCAGGTGCCCCTAAAGATTGTATGTATGTGTGTATGTATTTATTTGTTTATTTTAAATGTTTTTTTTTTTGAGATAGAGAGCAAGTGGGGGAGGGGCAGAGAGAGGGAGACAGAGAATCCCAAACAGGCTCTGAGCCACCAATGTGGAGCCCAATGGCGGGGCTCCAACTCACAAACCGTGAGGTCATGACTGGAGCCAAAATTCTAGAGTTGGATCCTCAGCAGACTGAGCCACCCAGGCATCCCCTAAAGATTTTTTTTTTTTTTTTAAGTAATCTCTATACCCAATGTGGGGCTTGAACCTACAACCTCAAGATCAAGAGTCACTCATTCCATTGACTGAGCCAGACAGGTGCCCTATGCTGAAAAAGTTTTAAATATGCCTACCCCTTCAAAATATATGTAATATTATAATAATAGGCATTGGGATGACCAAATCCCAGTTTTAGATAGAGACGTCCCTGGGATTGGAAAGGACAGCATAATAGATGGACAATGGGGGCTATAAAAGGTGTTCAACTCTTTTGGGAATGTTTCTTTCTTTAGCTGGGTAGTGGGTAGGTCGGTGTTTGTTACTTTATTATTGATACTTTATTATGATTCCACTCATATGAAATGTTCAGAACAGGCAAAATTATAGGGACAGAAAGTAGATTGGTGGTTGTCAGGGGCAGGGGCAAGGGGGGTGAGGAGTGACTGCTAACGGGGACGGGGTTTCCTTTTGGGGTGATGAAAAAGTTCCAGAACTAGATAGCGATGATGGTTACACAACACTGTGAATGAATGAAACCCACTGAATCGCACATTTTTAAATGGTTATGTTTATGTAACGTGTCTTTTACACAATAAAAAAAATTTTTTTAAATAATAAAACTGACTTCGCTCAAGAAATGGCCCTTGCCATCGATCGGGTACTTTTTGGGGGTGAATCTACATGCTTACAGATTTGTAATCGGATCTTGATCCCGAAAAGCTGCAAATAAACCTCTCCGGGTGAGGAAAACTGCCCTTGACAAGAAAGAAAAAGAATCCAGGATGTGAAGAGCTCACTTGCCCAGGTTACAGAGATGAGGAGAAGCCAAACCAGGATTTCAAACAGGCTCATCCGCTGAGAACAACCTCCAGGGCCCGGCTGTCACCTCCAGGTTGTCTGTGTGAGAGTCTCTAACCTCAGGGCTTTTGAATAGGCTGTGTCCCCTGCTAGCGGTTTTTTTCTCTACTCCCATCACACCTAGAGTCTTCTTTTTCCACTTGAAAGGAGGCCCTGGCACATGACAGATGCTGAAGCAGTATTTGTGGGATGAATGAGCGAATGAATGAGTAGATGGGTTTCTTTAAAGCACCTCTCGGGGTGCCTGGTGGCTCAGTTGGTTAAGCGTCCGGCCTTGGCTCAGGTCATAATCTCACAGTTCATGGGTTCGAGTCCTGCATCCAGCTCTGTGAATGTAGGATTTTACAGAGCTTTAGAAGTGACTCAGAAGCAGGACATGGCTGACAAGGAGGTCAGGGATTTCCTTACAAGGTTAGCAGGTCTTATTTTCTAGGGTAAGGTAAGCTAGCTAACGCTGAACGGGAAGATTGTGATTGGTGTATGTTAGGTTTCCTATAAGGACAGGCTGATTTAGGTTTATTTATTTATTTTTTAATGTTTATTTATTTTGAGAGAGAGAGCGAGAGAGCGAGCATGAGTGGGGGAGGAGCAGAGAGAGAGGAGAGAGAGAATCCCAGGCAGGCTCCGTGCTGTCAGCACAGAGCCCGAGGTAGGGCTTGGACTCACCAAACTGTGAGATCATGACCTGAGCCGAGATCAAGAGTCGGACGCTTAACCGACTGAGCCCCCCCCCGACGGGGGGCAGGGCCCACACTGGGGTGGCTTCTATTTTGTGGGTCCAGGTATGCAAAATACCCTTATCAGAAGCAAGGAGAAAGACCTGTGGATCCTCATAGCTGTGGCCTGTCCAGGGCTGAGGACATTAGAGGACGAGCCTGGCACAGAGAGGCCAAGACACCTGCCTAAGACCACACAGCCAGGAAGTGGCAAAATCTGGATTTGAACTTGAGTCTCCCTTCCCTGAGCATGGGTTTGTCCTACAATGGCCCGAGTACCGCAAGCCCATTACATACCCCCAGAATGTGTGTGCATCTTTCCCATCTGAAGGTGCCAGAAGATGCCAACCCCTCGCCACCCCCATTCACTGCTGTGGGTGGCCCTCAGGGACTTTCCCAGACCACGCCTGATCTGATAGCTATCCCTCAGTCCCTGTGAATGTGCCTTGGTTTGGAAAAAGGGTCTTTGCAGATGTGATTAAGTTAAAGATCTGGAATGAGCCCATTCTGGATTTATAGTGGGACTTAACTCTACAGGTGTCCTTAGAGGGGGAGGAGGAGAGAAGAGAAGGCCATGTAAAGACAGAAGCAGAGATTGGAGCGATGCGGCCACAAGCCAAGTATTGGGGAGGAGGAATTCTCTCTGCCCTTCAAGGTCCCCGTAGCTGGACTAAGAATCAAATTGACATGAGACATTAACAGGAGAAAATGAAATGTATGGGAATTCCAAAGACAGTGAGGCAACGCGATGCTTGCATGAGCTCAGGAGAGGGGGAGGGGTCTGAGGAGAAAAGGGAAGAGAGACCCGTTAGCAGGAGGGTAAGAGGAGGTGTTTATAAAACAAACACCACCCTGTTATGTAGATACATTTCTTAGGTAAAGAGCAATTTTGGGGACTAGCTCTCTTCCTAGCACAAGCAGGTAGCTGAGTGGGAGGTACAGAGCTTTTCCCGAATCTGCTGGGTTCTGATTGCTTTTAACTCAAAATAGGGTTCATGCTAAAGCGGCTCATCTGGGGGCTGCCTGCCCTTGGCCCCTCCATGAGGAACATCTGGGGCCACAAACACTGGGAGAGGCCAGGATTTCAAACTTCTGGCCTGCAGAACTGCGAGAGAATAATTTTCTGTTGTTTTAAGCCTCTCCGTTTGTGGCCCTTGATTACAGCAGCCTAGGAAACCAGCATAGTAATAGTGGGGTCTGGTCCTTGAAAAGGTGCTGGTCTGCGGGGGGCACAGGGCCAGAACCAGATACCCTAGTCTTCGGGGGGCAGGATGGCACCCTGAGAGGGAGGCCCCTCAGCCTCAGGGAAACTGGGGAGAGAATAGGGAGTGCTTAATGGGAGGCAGGACATCAAAGCTGGGGTTGAACAGATACAAAGGAGTTTGTCAGAAGGAGACACTGTTTCCGAGCAAACTTGCCCGGGCGTATTTCAACCCAACTCTGGCTGAAGTGGAGAGATTGCTGCCCAACCACCTCTACTAACAGAGGTCATTAAATCTAAAACATTGGGATTATAGCTCAGATTAAGGCCCATCTACTCAGTGCTACCCTTTAAGGGGGTAGCGCTGAGAAAGCAGTGTTTGGAAGAGATTAGCAATGCTTCAGAATCTGCTGGGCATCTCAAGGGCTGAGCCAGCATTTAAACCCAGGCTGGCTGTAGGACCCTCTAGATGACACAGGCACCCACTGGCCTCACTGGCCTGGAAGGAAGCTCACGTAATAGGATAGCAATTCTCCTTGTCCTGCAAACTCATAGGAAATTTTAAAATAACTTTTTTTTTTTTTGGGCCTCTTCCGGACCTCCTGCCGTGACTGTGTTTGTTTCATGTCATGAGAAACAAATAATAAAAGTGGGTGTGTGTTTTCTTGCGTGTTGCGTGTGTTTGATGAGGGTGGCCATGGCCAAAAGTAGGTGGTGGCGAGGGAAAATTCTGGGAGGTTTGGGGCCAAGCCAGGTGGCGGGAACGGCCTGACCCCTGGCCTTCATGCTGTTTACTTCTACCTTGGATTGGCCCCTGGGGACCCATGGAAGCTGCCAGAGAGGAATGCAGGGCCCTGGCCCACTGAGCTCATTGATGGCTGCCTGCCTACCTCCCGCCCCACCGCCCCTCCCAGCTTGGCCACGGGGCTGGCCATGAGGTCATCAGCTAACGATTTTCTGAAGGGGAGCCAGAATGGCCTGGATGCCTTCATTCCAGAGTTTGGTGAACTGGAAACACCATGGAGCTAATGTTCCCCTTCGCTGCCCCTGGGCATCCCCCAGGCTCTCGGTGGTGCTGTGTCCCCTTGGGAAGTTCCAGGAATAAATTAATTCGTGGTTCTGCTTGTAAAGTGATAAGATGCCCACTCACGAGCCAGCAGCTCCACTCCCTTCTGGAGTGGACTACTAAGCAGCCAGGAAAAGGGGTGAACCAGATAAAGAACAAGTCTTTATCTTCTGACAGATGAAGAACAAGTGATGTTGGGTGAAAGATGCCAGACAGAAGAGAGAATGCTGGTTCTGTTATATCAGGTTGGAAAACAGGCCAACTCAGCCATCGTAACAGAAGTGGGCATCGCGGTCATCCAGGGTGTTCCTGAGGCTGGGAATGTTCTGGAACCTCATCTGGGAAGTGGCCCCGCAGGCCTACTGTATGGGAAGTGTCATTGAGCTGAACACTAAGATGACTTCTTTTCTGTTTCATGTTAGTCGTATCTCAATAAAAGTTTAAAAAGAAAACGGCCGAGGCTGTGGAAAATATTCCGGGCACTCCTCAAAAAGTTAACACACAGAATAATGATGTGGCCCAGCAGTTCCACTTCTGGGCATAGCCCCACGAGAACTGAAAACAGGTCCTCAAGGTGGGTGCCTGGGTGGCTCAGTCGGTTAAGCATCCAACTCTTGGTTTCAGCTCAGGTCATGATCTCACGGTTTGTGGGTTCGAGCCCCGCGTTGGGTTCTGCACTGTCAGTGAGGAGCCTGTTTGGGATCCTCTCTCTCTCCTTCTCTTTCCGCCCCTCCCCTGCTTGTGTGCTCTCTCCCAAAATAAATAAATAAACTTAAGAAAAGAAAGAAAGAAAGAAAGAAAGAAAGAAAGAAAGAAAGAAAGAAAACAGGTCCTTGAATCCTTGTATATCCTTGTAGGGCTGTTCACAGCAGCCCTATTCAAAGCTGCCGAAAGGTGAAAACAACCCCAATGACCATGAATGGGTGAGTAGATGAACAAAACGTGGTCCACCCATACAATAGAATATCACTCAGCTATAAGAGGGAATGAAGGACACACACTGTGCCGTGGAGAAACCTGGAAAACAGCGTGCTGAGGAAAGAAGCCAAACACCAAAGACCATCTGTTGTATGATTTCACCTATATATGTGACATTGTCACTTATAATAAGAAATATGTGTTTGGTCTTTGACCCTTGGAATTCCTGTGATGAGGGCTATAAACGTGTCTTTTTTTTTTTTTTTTTTTTTTAAACGCTCCATGCCCGATGTAGGGCTTGAACTCATGACCCTGAGATTCAGAGTCACATGCTCTACTGACTGAGCCAGCCAGGTGCCTCAAGAGCTATACGCGTGCTTTTTAGAAGGCACCTGACCGCGTGATTAGAGAGTTCAACTTTCAGTCCCATCCACACTGACCTCAGGGGAGGGGAGAGGGGCTGGAAGTTGTTGAGTCAGCCCCCAACTGCCGATGATTTGATCAACCGTGCCTATGTCATGAAGTCTCCATAACAACCCAAAGGGCAGGGTTCCCTGGAGGGCTTCCAGGTTGATCAACATAGAGATTTAGGGAGAGGGCACCCCTTCCCACCTAATGCATCTCTCCATTTGGCTGTTGATTCGTATTCTTTTATATCCTCCGTAGTAAATCAGTAATCTAGTGAGTAAATGGGTTTCCTGAGTTCTGTGAGCTGCTCTAGCCAAGGAGCTGAACCCAACGAGGGGGTCTTGGGAGCCTGTGATTTATAGCCAGTCTAGAAGGACCACGATTAACAACCTTGCTAGGGGCATCTGAAGTGGAGGACTGAGCCCTTAATCTGTGGGATCTCCCACAGGTAGGTAGTGTCAGAATTAAGTTGACTGGTAGGACATCCACCTGCGTTGGAGAATTGTCCGCGTGTGGAACCCTACCCGCCCCGCCCCATCACATGGGACACTGGGTGCAGTATATACTTAATATGAACCGTCCAGAACAGGCATATCCATGGAGACAGAAAGCTGATTGGTGGTTGCCAGGGGCTGGGGGTGGGGCACGGGGAGCGACCGACTGCTCGTGGGGACGAGGTCTCTTTTTGTGGTGATGGAAATGTTCTGGAACCGACCGAGGTGATGGTGGCACAAATGCTACGTCATTCAATTGTTCGCTTGGAAATGTTGAGCTGTTAATTTTCCGTGGAGCCTCATACGGCCTCCCAGGAGAGCTAGATGGTGAGTGGAGATGTCTTCAAAGAAATCTTCCCAGGCCTCCAACTTCTGTGCCCCTGGGGACCCAGGCATTCTAACAAGACACAGGGAAGTCTTACCTGGCCGGTGGGGACATGTGCAAAATCCCATGGTAGGATGACTCCCTATTACTCTATCTACCTTACTTGCCCCCGGGGCCCTGGATTTCTTTTTCTTTTCTTTTCTTTTTTTTTTTAATGTTTATTTATTTTTGACAGAGAGAGAGAGAGAGAGAGAGAGAGAGAGAGAGAGAGAGCATGAGCGGGGGAGGGGCAGAGAGAGAGGGAGACACAGAATCCGAAGCAGGCTCCAGGCTCTGAGCTGTCAGCACAGAGCCCGACGCGGGGCTCGAACTCACAAACCGTGAGATCATGACCTGAGCCGAAGTTGGACGTTCAACCGACTGAGCCACCCAGGCGCCCCTCTTTTTTTTTTTTTTTTTTTAAGTTTACTTATTTATTTTGAAGGGGAGGGGAGGGGAGGGACAGAGAGAGAGAGAGGAAGAGAGAGAATCCCAAGCAGGCTCCCTGCCATCAGCACCAAGCCTGATGCGGGGCTTGAACTCACGGACTGCGAGATCATGACCTGAGCTGAAATCACGAGTCAGACACTTAACCAACTGAGCCACCCAGGCGCCCCGACCCTGGTTTCCTTATTCTTAGAAAGCAAATGGGTCTGAATGGAAAGAGGCTGGGTCCAACCTCCCGCCCAGCTGCAATCAGGCTAGAAGTGACGGTGGAAGGAGCAAGTTTAAGTACCTCCTGCTGGCTGGGGACATCACTCAGGACACTTTGGGACCCTCCCAAAGCCGGGCAGTAATCCCAAGGCACAGAAGCTGAGACAGACTCAGGGGAAACCCAGTCCCCCCAGTGGGTGCATGCTGGGCGTTGGGGGAAGCCTGGCCCTGCTCCTCCAGCAAGGAGATGATCCCCAACAAGCCCTTGTACCTTTGCTGCACACGCTGTCACACTTCACACATCCCCACGGTTGGCCTCACACAGCTGCCCATCTTCTCTGTGGCCAAGGAACAGGCACAGGGGCCAGTGCCTGGGGCCCAGGGGTCCTAAGCAGTGGAGAAAGGTCTGAGGGGAAGGCCTGGGTCCTCCTGGGTCACCCCTTGCCCTCTGCCATCTGGTGGCTGGACCTGATACCAGCCCTAAACCCCAGCACTCCAATTCCCTGCCCCCTCCACTCTGGGCCCAGCCAAGGGCCTGGGCCCCAGAGTAGCTTCATCTCTGTCTAAGTCTTCAAAGGGCCTCCAGTCTGGGGCAGACAGAGCCAAGCAGATACTCCCAGTGCTGTGAGGTCAAGTCTGCGCTGAAGGAAAGGATGGGGGTTGGGAGCATGCGGCTGAGCCTGGAAAGGTAATGGTAGGCAAGGCTTCCTGGAGGAGGAGCTTTTTGGGTAGGGTTTTGAAGAACGAGCAGGAGTTCCCCCTAAGGATCAGGGACCGCAAAAACACTCAGTCAATCACACAACCTCCTATGGGTCTGGCCCTGTCGTTTATGCCCCATGTGAACCTCTCTCCAGTGAAAGTCTCAGTTCTTGTTTTCCGGATGAAGAAACAGAAGTGGGATGAAGGGGAATGACTTGCCTAAGGCTGTACCTTCTGGCTCCTTCTGGCCCTTTCTCCTCTGCTTCCTTTGGTTTTCAACATCTGGAGCCTTTGACCGGGCCCTCTGAGATGCGATCCAGTCTGGATGTCCCCAGACTCCAGAAGTTGCAGAAACCTCTCAAAGACACCCTGACCGTGCTGCCGTTGAACAAGAACTTGAAAGACTCAAACGCCAACCAGATCCTAGAGTGTGAGTGAAATCTCAGAGACCCTTTGGGGCAGTCCCCACATCTAACCAGTGGTTCCGTGTCCTAGAGACCCACTGCTGAACCTCAGTTACTCCCCATCTGTGAACTGGGCAGGAATAGCCCATCTCCCCTCACGACCGAAGAAGGAGTCAGCAGCCTCATCTGCACAGCCACACAGGGCGGGGCTCGGTCAGCATGGGATTACTATAACCCCGCCCTGATCACAGATGGAGAAACTGAGGCCCAGAGGGGTCAGCAACTCTCCTGAGAGTGCACAGGGCCTGCAGAACCCAGAGGCAGGTGCCAGGAGGGCATCGTTCTTACCGTTGGTGGGGGCCAGGGGGGAGATATGTGCAGGGGTGAGGGGAAGGTAGCCAGAACCTGCTTAGGTTGGTTCCAGATTTGAGGCAATCGAGGGCCAAACACTGCTAAAGTTGCCAGCAGAAGGTGCCCTCAAGAACTGGGCTACCTATGATCCTCTGGAAGGAGTTTGGTGGGGGCTCCCTGTATATTTTCCAAGTAAACTTGCGTCCTCTCTGAACCTCTGAGTCCTCTCTGAACCTTGGGTCCTCTCTGAACCTAGGTTGAGGGCCCTAGAATCTCAGGCCCCCTCCACAGTTGTCCCCAAGACCTGGACCAGCTTGGGGGGCTGTGTGTCTGAGTATCCTAAGGGTCCAAGGAATCTGGAAGTTAGGCACCCTGTGTGGCCTGGTACCCTTCATTGCTCAGACATGGAAACCAAGATGCAGAGAGTTGAAAACGCAGTAGCTGGTTGTTATAGCCCCAGGGACTTAGCAGGCCTTCAATAAAATGTTTTTGACTTCCAGAGGAGGCAGAACCACTGTTTGGCTCTTAGTCCCTCTAAATATCAGATATACATGAATTTCTGCAAGTACTACTGTGTCCCAGACATGGTGGTGACTGGGCAGACAGAAACTCCTACTAAGATTCTAGTAGGGGAGATGAAATGATACATAATGAAATAAAATGGGGCAGTGCCTATATTAGGCAGGCTGGAGGGATATGTAGCCTGCCATGCTGAGATTCAGGGGACTAGTGTGCCAGGAAGAGGAAGCAGCTTGTGCAAAGGCCCTGAGGTGGGGTCCGCCTTGGTGTGTGGGAAGAAATGGGCACCCTGCGCCTAGCACATAGGAGTCCCACGAGTTACCAGTTTCTCTTTCTCTCTCCACAGGAAACCTCCAGCCTACCATCTCTTCTGCCCATGAGAAATCATGCTCCCACTGCCAAGGCCACTATGAGTCTTATGGTCCCCGAGGCACCACGTGGGCCTGGGAGTCAGCCCCTTGTCACCCTAGAGGTAGCATCCAGGCCCCTGGAACACCAGATCCACAAAAAGACTGGACACACACCATTTGGGATATGTCTCATAGCTTAACCACAATGCTGCCACTTTGCCTCTAAGCCCACAGGTCAGAATGGCAGCACTTAGGGTGAGGCAGGCACTAGCTAATGTCCACATCTTGAAACTTAATTCCTGAGAGATCCTGAGTGCACATTCCAACAGACCTTGTCCCCTGACTCCCTCCCTGCCTATGAGTCCTCCTTACATCCCTGGGAAGGGATGATGGGGGGTGCCATTACCACCTTTTACGGACAGGGAAACTGAAGCTCATTTATCACAAGCTGGGGGTTGAGAACTCACAGATCATGAGGGAAAACAGTCCAGCCTTTAGCTGCTCTTCCTTCCCCAAAATTCATTTCTCTTCCTTCCTCTCCTCATCAAACCTACCTTCAGCTACCCAGAGACCCACAGAAGTGCCTGCCTCCCCAGTACACATGGGGCACAGAGAAAGGGGACACGATGAGAAAGAGGGAAGCAACCCCAGGCTCGGAGAGGGGGCTGGCTCCCCACTGCTTGGGTTGGGGTCATCCAAGGGTTCAAAAGGGGTGGGGTCTGGGGCAAGTGGCTTTTGTGGTGACACACTCTGTCCTGAGGAAATACCAGAGGAAGTCAGTTTGGAATTGGGCTCCCTGCTCCCAAGGCATGCAGTTTCCCCGGACAATACAGCAGGCATCATCTGGCTTTGGGGGAGCAGAGTTGGCTTTCTGCTTGCCTTGGGGGTACCTGGCATGTTTCTGGGGCTCCCTTCACATCTCAGGTTTCCATCCCACTCGAAACCTCTCTTTAGGACAAACCGTTCCTGCTGAAAGTGACTGTGTCTTCTGTCCCCAAAGGAGGGTTTGGGCCCTACATCCTCTGGCCGTCTTCTCCCTGACGCCCAGAGTTCCTGTGAATGCCTTGTCTGAAGCCCCTGTGCCTGGGACCCCAGGGTCTGCTGGACTTTGCCCAAACTTGACACCCTGGAAGGCAAATAAAACAGCTTAGGGGCGCCTGGGTGGCGCAGTCGGTTAAGCGTCCGACTTCAGCTCAGGTCACGATCTCGCGGTCCGTGAGTTCGAGCCCCGCGTCAGGCTCTGGGCTGATGGCTCGGAGCCTGGAGCCTGTTTCCGATTCTGTGTCTCCCTCTCTCTCTGCCCCTCCCCCGTTCATGCTCTGTCTCTCTCTGTCCCAAAAATAAATAAAAAACGTTGAAAAAAAAAAAACAGCTTAAATAGGTGATTTCTCACGTCTTCGTGAGCGGTTAGCCTTCACCAGGGTTGTCCTCTGCCTGGGGGCATCAGTGGGCAGAGGGGGCCCTGATTCACAAGGATCTCTGTCCTTGGCGTGTGACCTGGTACCCAGTTTGTGTTGGCTCTTATGAGTTTGCTGAGTTAAGAATGGTAAGATTTCTGTACTTGATGTTCTCCTTCCTCACGACCCACACTGCTTTTGTTCTATGCACAGAGAGTTTGAGTACTTGCCTATGGTCACACAGCAAAGTGGGTGGCACTAGGATTTGAATCACGATCGTGTTGACCCACAGCGTGTGCAAAAATTCCCACTCCCTGTGTGTTCTCCCCACAGCCCTGACTCAGAATGCCATTACCACTTTTTACAGACGGGGAAACCGAGGCCCTGCCAGTTGATGCCTTGTCCCACATGTCATGGCCAGGGAGAAGTGGGCCAGAATGTCAACCCAGGCCAGCTTCTCTGGAGCTGACAAATGTCCAGTCTGTTGGGACCTGGATCAGGAAAAACTCTTTATGAGGCTTTTAAATTTGGGGGGGGGCGGGGAAGAGAGAGAGAGGAAGGAAGGAAGGAAGGAAGGAAGGAAGGAAGGAAGGAAGGAAGAAACAGTCCTAGACAGAGGGAACTTCAGAATCCTATCACAGGCTTAGAAATGCCAGGAAAACAGTCAGCCAAAGGCTGGTCTCCAGTGTGGAGTTGCCCCCTACAATCTCACTTGCCCCTCCTGGTTTGGTTCCCTTAAGAGAAAAGTGTATGAACAGTGCCTGCAGCGTGAACTCTGGTGAAAGTTGGCATCTCACCATTATTGATCTTGCAGGGATGCCTACTAGGAAAGCGCCCCTTCTGCCCCACCCACCCCAGGTGAGGTCAGGCCTAGGCACTGGTGACCCTTGCTGACCTGCCCCTACCACGTTAGGATTACTCAGCACTCTGGCTCACCTTTGGCGCCTGGCCTCTGCGGAGGGCACAGCAGTGCGGCCGCACTGTGGCCCCGGCTCCTTGTCTAGTCAGTCCAGGACCCTTTTTGAGCTCTTACTGTGTGGGCCAAGCTGGTGGGGCAAGAGGCCCATCTTCCCAACAGCCCCTGTCAAGATGGTACTGACAGCGGCAGGAGCTGGTCTGTTTACTAAGCACCTGAATGCCCCGGGGCATCACAGAGGGATGCTTGAGACCCATAGCTGGGCTGTAATCCCACTGCAGAGAGACTGAGACTTGGCGGAGGTGGGGGGCGGGGGGGTGGTGGTGGTGCTGAGCCTTGGCTGGGCTCACACAGCCAGTGGGTGCATGTTGGGGGTGGCGGGGAGGCCCGACCGTGTTCCTGCAGTGTGGGGTTTTGCTGTGTGACCCGCAGCAAGTCCTTGTCACCTCTTGCCTGCACACGCTGTCACACTTTACACATCCCCACGATCTGCCTCAACTGCTGCCCATCTTCCCTGTGGCCAAGAAACAGGCACAGGGGCCAGTGCCTGGGGCCAGAGGAGAAGGGTCTGAGGGGAAGGCCTGGGTCTTCCTAGGGCACCCCTTGCCCTTTTACCATCTGGTAGCTGGGCCTGATAACGGCCCTCCAATTCCCTGCCCCCTCCATTCTGGACTGGGCCCCAGAGCAGCTTCATCTCTGTCTAAGTCTTCAAAGGGCCTCCAGTCTGGGGCAGACAGAGCCAAGCACAGATACTCCCAGTGCTGTGAGGTCAAGTCTGCACTGAAGGAAAGGATGGGGGTTGGGAGCATGCGGCTGAGCCTGGAAAGGTAATGGTAGGCAAGGCTTCCTGGAGGAGGAGCTTTTTGGGTAGGGTTTTGAAGAACGAGCAGGAGTTCCCCCTAAGGATCAGGGACCGCAAAAACACTCAGTCAATCACACAACCTCCTATGGGTCTGGCCCTGTCGTTTATGCCCCATGTGAACCTCTCTCCAGTGAAAGTCTCAGTTCTTGTTTTCCGGATGAAGAAACAGAAGTGGGATGAAGGGGAATGACTTGCCTAAGGTTGTACCTCCTGGCCCTTTCTCCTCTGCTTCCTTTGGTTTTCAAAATGTGGAGCCTTTGACCCTAACCAGGAAGGGAGAGACAAAATCCCATGAGGGAGAAGGCCTCCTCTTAAGCGCTCGCTATGGAATTGAGCACATAGAAATAAGTCTTTTTCTGACAAAAGCATTCTTTTCACCAGTCCACCAAGCCGGAAGGAAGTCCCCATTTCACAGAGGACACTGAGGCTCAAAGAGGCTTCTGGGGGGAGGGCGTCCCCCACTTCCCCAGGAGAACTCCCCAGAAGGGCCTCCCCCTTAAAAGCAGCCCAAGACTCAGCCATGTGTGGTCCCTGGAGTGTTTACTCTGCACCCAGAGCGGAAGGGACCAGGCAGGCGGGGGCGGACAAAGTCCGGGGATTATAAAGGCCAGTCCAGCCGCGTCCGGTGTCTCAGTTCAGAACTCAGCTAGCACAGGCATGCCTGGGCCTGGACCCACACCACCAATGCTGCTGCTGCTGCTGCTGCTGCTGCTGATGTTCTGCTGGCTGCCTTCGGGAGGTGCTCTGTCTTTGGCCCAGGAGCACCTCCCGGCCTTCCCGGGACCCTCAGAAGCTCACTCCGGTACGGATGTCTCCAGATTCGAGGAGTTTCGGAAACTCTACGCACACCTGCAGACCAGGTTGCGGTTGAACCAAAGCTGGGAAGATTCAAACCCTGACCGAGTCACCTCTGAAGCTCAAGTCCGGATACTCACTCCAAAGCGTGAGTGACCGGCGCCCCCTGTGCAGCTACCATCATCTAACCAGTGGTTCTGAGACACAGGGACCCAGACCTGCCACTGAGCCTCAGTTTCCTTACCTGTGAACCGGACAAGAACATCCCCCCTAGGGGCTTCGGGGGGTGGGCGGGGGGAGGTGGTGGCCGGGTTTATGCCAAGACTAGGCGGGGTGTGGCCAAAGTGAGATGTTAAAGATTGCAGATGGGGAAACTGAGGCCCAGCGAGTCTCTTGAAAACTCACGGGGCCTGGAATTTCCAGAAACAAAATCGGGCGCGGGCTGGGGGGGTGGGGTCCCTGTCCTCGGGTTTAGGGGTGGGGGAGGGCACGCAATCTAGGAGAAGGGATGCAGGGGCGGGGACGAGAGGAGCGCAGCCCAGGGATAGGCCGAATCTGCCCGTACTGGTTCCCAGTCTGATGCAATCCCTTGACAAGCCACTGCTAAAGTCTCACATAGCAGGTGCCTTGGAGAGGGAGGGGGTATTTTCTCCCCCTCCACGGAGGCTCTAGGGGGTAGAGAGGGCGGAAGGAGATCTGGGCTGCGCTAACTGGGAGAGGTTAGGGAAAGAGCGTCAAACCAGAAGGGAGCGCTATTATCTCACCCTAACCCTACGTGTGCTGTGAGACTGAGCCTGGTGACTTGAGTCCAGGGCCCTCAAGCCCTAGTCTGCTCCCTATCCCCACCTGTACCAGCCTGGGGACCTGAGGATCCTGGGGAGCCAGGCACCCTTCATTTCTCAGACATGGAAACCAAGATCCAGAGAGTTGAAAACACAGCAGCTGGCTGTTGTAGCCCCAGCCCCAGGCACTTAGTAGCCCTTCAATAAAATGTTTTTGACTTCCAGAGGAGGCAGAGCCACTGTTTGGCTCTTAGTGCCTCTCAAAATCAGATACACATGAATTCCTGCCAGTACTTACCAAGCACCCACTGTATACCAGGCATGGTGGTGACCGGGGAGACTGAAACTCCTCCGAAGATTCTAGTAGGGGAGATGAAATGATACACAATGAAAGAAAATAGGGCAGTGCCTATGTTAGGCAGGCTGGAGGAACATGTAGCCTGCCATGCTGAGATTCAGGGGACTAGTGTGCCGGGAAGGGGAAGCAGCTAGTGCAAAGGCCCTGAGGTAGGATCCAGGTTGGTGTGGGGGTTGGAAATGGGCACTTGCGCCTGGTGCACATAGGCCCGTCACTGACTGACTGGCTCTCTTCTCTCCCTCAGTGCGACTTGGGCTGGGCGGCCACCTGCACCTGCGCATCGCCCGGGCTGACCTGACGAAGGGGCTCCCCGCATCCTTCCGCCTGCATCGCGCGCTGCTCAGGCTGTCCCCGACGGAGCTGAGCTCGTGGGACGTGACGCGGCCGCTGCGGCGTCAGCTCAGCCTTGGAGGTTCCGGGGCGCCCACCCTCCACCTGCGACTGTTGCCTCAGAGGGACCGCTTGCCGGCGCCGTTGCCTTCTGCACGTCCCCGGCTTGAGCTGCACTGGCGGCCACGCGCGGCCAGAGGGCGCCGCAACGCGCATGCGCGCTCCAAGGACGCCTGCCCCCTGGGGGCGGGGCGCTGCTGCCGCCTGCAAAGCTTGCGCGCGTCGCTCGAGGACTTGGGATGGGCCAACTGGGTGGTGGCGCCTCGCGAGCTGGACGTGCGCATGTGTATCGGCGCGTGCCCAAGCCAGTTCCGGTCGGCCAACACGCACGCGCAGATGCAGGCGCGCCTGCACGGCCTGAACCCCGACGCGACGCCGGCGCCGTGCTGCGTGCCCGCCCGCTACGAGCCGGTGGTGCTCATGCACCAAGACAGCGACGGTCGGGTGTCGCTTACGCCCTTCGACGACCTCGTGGCCAAGGACTGCCACTGCCTATGAGCGGTCCTAGTCTTTCGCTTACGGCTTGTGCGCAGTGGAAGTGACCTCAGAGGTCCTTGCCTGTCGAATGGGCTTGTGGGTCCTGAGATACCCGATTTCCCACCACTGCTATCTACCCCGTCCGGCGGAGACCGCTGTATTTATGTTTGTATTTATTATTAACTTATTGGGGTGATCTGCCTGGGGACTGGAGGGGCTGGTCTGACGGTGTGCATTTATTTAAAACCGTGGTAATAAAAACGAAGTTGTCTGACCTGAGCCCCGATGGTTGTCCAGGATGGAGCTGGTGACCCTGGGAAGGACCTTCCGCTCCCTGAGCTCAGTTCTCACAGAGGACCTGGTATTAGGGTGAGTGGAACTGCTCAGGGAACGGGTGGTGGGGCGTTCTGGGATGCCAAGCAATTGGATGGTGCTCATGACGCCAGTGCCCCTCAAAGACACCCTTCTCTCTGTCTCTGTGCTTCTCTGTCTCTCGTTCCTCTGTTTCTGAGACCCTTCTGGGTGTCCCTCTCCCTCCATATCTCATCTCTCAGTATTCCTGCTTCTGTGGTGATACGGTCCTCTCTCTATCACTGTCCTGCTGGCTCTCCTTGCATTGGAGTCCCCTTTCCACACACAGGCAGCCATCCGTCTGCAATCAGGCAGATTGTGTGTGATGTCGCCCCTGACCTCGAAGAGCCCCATCACTTCTATTTGTGGCACATCACTCTATGTTAACGGTACTTCTATTCTTTTAGATAAAAAGAGCTGGGCTGGGGGCGGGGGGGGGGGAATGGGGGGGGTGAGGAGGACCGCACCCTGCATGGCAGAGGCGGCCGGGAGTCCCAGGCCTCTGCCTGCACTTGGTTTCCACCAGCCCACAAACAACGGCATGGCAGCCATCCCCTGCAGCGTCTTGCTCGTGGCCACCCTCGACTATCACTGGCACCGCCTGGGTTCCACTTCCAGTAACACCTCCTGCGGAAGGGCAGAGTATCCTGGGGAAGCCATCCCTCTCCACCCCAGTTCCCCAAGACTAACCCGGGTCACTGATGGGCAAGCTGCTTTTTGGGGAAGTCCACTCTCCCATTCGCGGCCACAGTGTTGGAGTCCCCAGAACCCTCAGAATCTCTCCAGGCCTCCAGTGGCACGATCATCTGTGACCTGGCTCCGGAAGCTATATGAGGAAGCAGCTTGGTGGCCAGCCTGACAAGGCTAACGCCTGGCCCCGGTCCTGAGTGGGCACCACCAGGCACCAGCCTTCAGGAGGCGGTAGGCTCATCAGAGCCCATCCCTCCCCTCCCCGTAGACTAGGCAGGCTGAAGCAAACAGACCAGTTGGTTTCTTTTCTATCAAAACAGCAAAACACTAAAAAGGAAGTTGAGAGAATCCCACTCTTTACTATCCAAGCCACAGGCATGCCTTTCTGACGCTCTGTTATTGTGTGCCTTGCACCAAGTGGAAAATCTACTCTGAGCAGCCAGTTAAAAACAAAAAATGGGGAAATAAATACATTGTGAGGACCATTTTCATGCACACTGCATCTCCAATGTTATGAGTCTTCCTACTTAGGATCTTGGAATCCCCAAGATGTGCCAAATCCAGACCCCTCCCACACCCAACTGCCTGTCCATCCTGAGAATCTCTGATAGGAAATGTTACGGGGGCGCTGGGGAAGAGAGTGCGTACTTCCAGCAGTGAGTGAGGTGTGTCCCCTGTGAATGCTGCCACCCAGAGGCAGACCTGAGTGACTGTAGGTGCCCCTGAATGTATTCAGTGAATGCCCACTTTGTGTCAGGCCTTGACTGGGCACTGAGGACACAGAAATACCAAGACAGGCAAAAAAGCATCCCAGTTGAGCTCAGTCGAGTGAGGAAGATAGGTGAGTGCAAAGAAAAATAATGACAAAGTAGTGGACGGTGGTAAGAATTGTGCTGAGAAGTCAATCCAGGCCATCTATTAATGAATGGAGTCAGAGGTGATTTAGATGGTCGGCGGAGGGGGGGGCCTCCCTGAGGAAATGTTGTATGAACTGAGACCTGGAAGAACAGGACCCGGGAGAGTTGGAGGATAAGCATTTGTGGCATAAGAGCAGGTGCAAAGGCTCTGGGGTAGAAACAAGCTCAGTGTTCAACAGCAAACCTGTTGAAGATGGGGCCAGAGAGGTGAGGGTGGGGGGCAGAAGCCACCAAATCTCATGGGTGATGGTGAGGGTGTGGGTCTAGTTGAAGAGCCATGAATTAGACATAGGAGCTGGGGAGGACTGGGATCTGATTTATGCCAGAGGCAAGAAAGATGACTGGGGACAGGAGTGGCCACTTGAACAGTGTCTAGGGTGGGCATGCAGGGAATTAAGGTAGTAAAGACCCTCATAGTTTCCCTCTCCCGCCCCAGATCATTCCCAAGTGTTGGGGAACCCAAGGGAGCCTCAAAATTAATACCAAGGTCACCCAAAGCTAGCAGATGCCGTATTGAGCCTCTCCCCAAATAACAGCTGTTGCCTTTGCTGAACATTGTGTTGCCCATGGGCCTTTTTATCCCTCTAGGCTGCTGCTTGTCAGGCTGGTCCCCCTACCCAGTATGCGTGTCCTCTCCGCTTCTCAAACACTTAATGCATTCTTCAAAACCCACTCCGGATTCCCTTCTTATATGCAGCCTTTTCTCAGCTCCTTCGTTCATCTCCCTCTGGAGCCCTTGACCCCATCCCTCTATCCAGGCCAGGCTTGACCTCTCAGGACTGAGGGTGCCTGTGTCCAGCTGTCTCCCCTAAATTGGAGGGTCGGCAGGAGCCAGGCTGGAAGCAGCTGACAGGACACCCAGCTGAGGCATGAGAATTTGAACAAACTCTTAAAAGACACTGAGGGGCGCCTGGGTGGCTCAGTCGGTTAAGCGGCCGACTTCGGCTCGCGTCATGATCTCACTGTCCGTGAGTTCGAGCCCCGCGTCGGGCTCTGTGCTGACAGCTCAGAGCCTGGAGCCCGTTTCAGATTCTGTGTCTCCCTCTCTCTCTGACCCTCCCCCGTTCATGCTCTGTCTCTCTCTGTCTCAAAAATAAATAAACGTTAAAAAAAAAATTTAAAAGACACTGAGACTCAGTTCCTGACAAGAAACCAAGGAAGCCTTCTTAGAGGAAGTGGCATTGAACCTGACCTTGAAGGGTGAGTTAAGATATCTCAGCATATTAAAGCTAAAACAGCTGCAGAGACACTAACTCCAATTGCCTTGTACAGATGGGGGAACTGAGGTCCTGTTAATGGCAGAGTCAGGACTTGGACCCATGCCCCCTGACACCCAGAGACCAGAGTTCTGCATCTGTACTAAGATATTTAACAGTGGGGCAAAGTGAAAGGGGATGGCATCCTGGGCGAAAGGAATGGCATGGGCAAATGACAACGTCAGGAGCAAGGTGGAGTTGGTGGTGAGGAGGCCTATACCAGAAGGACAGAGGGACGGGAGAGGACAGTGAGCTGGACAGGGCAGGATCACGCAGGCCTCAACCCCCAGGCTGAGGTCCTGGGGGCCCTGGGGAATCCATGGAGGGTATGTGAGCAGGGGAGGAACACAGTACCATTCATAAGTTATAATGATCCCTCTGGGGCTGGTATGGGCTGCCCTGGGGGCTAAGCCTGGGTATCAGGTACCCGGGAAGGCAGCCTAAGAGGGACAGAGGGGAGAGACCAAGGGTGGGGAACAATTCAGGAGTCTCAGAGATCTGGTTTGGGTAGCTTAAGGAAATCCCCACCTCAGGGAACCCACTCGCCCTGAGCCAGCAGCCTTGTCAGCCCTGCAGTATTTATTGGGCACGTCTAGCACTCTCCCAGGAGGGTGACAATGGCATTCACAAATTGACCCTCCTGTCCCCATACCAGGGCCTCTTCTCCTCCCCTTCCAGCAGCTGCGGGAGGTGAGAAGCAGAGCGGGGGCTGGAGAGGGAGCTACAGAGCCTCCCTGGGGCTTTAGGGACGGTCCTTCTCTGTCCCCATTCCTCAGGTGGGAAAACGGAGGCCAGGGAAGAGCCAGAATGCTCCCAGTCAGCTGGAAGGCAGCAGGTGTGAGTTCAGGGCATCAAAGACTCAGTGCCCGGGGATCACATACTCCTCTTCGTCCAGTGGGGCTCGGCCCAGCGACCGCAGATTGCAGTAGACAGGCTGGGAGGCACGGTGGAGGCCCTCATAATTCATGTAGAAGTCGCTATCCTCTGATGGGTGGGCCCTGTGGAGACAAACAGATGTGAGGGGAGGGAGGACTCAGGGTATAGACACGTCAGCTTTGAGAGGCAAAGAAAGTTCTGGGCAGCTGAGTTCCCCCCCGCCCCCCCCCCCCCCCGCCCAGTATTTACATGTGAAGAAACTGAGGCACAGGGCAGTGTTCTCCCAGCCTCTCAAGTTTCTCTGAGGAAAGGAGGTGGGGGGCCAGAGATTCAGGGAAGATTCCGTAGATTTAGCATTGTAATGCTGTGGCACAAGGACCTCGAGCCCGTGGTCAAATCATCTTCCCCCTTAAAGTTGAGATCATTGCTCATTTTTTACATTAAATCTAGACTTCAGTTTCCTCTTGAAAAGTCAGAAGTTCCAGCTGCACCAGCCACATGGACACAAGTGGCTAAAGCCAAACCAGTGCCCCTTCACATGGGAAATGTTTTCACTAGGTTTCCTGAAGCTACTGACTTTGTGGCCTCAGTACAGAAATAAATCTCGGAGTCCCAGATCCATAGAGGAGGAGGCAGTTTCTTGGCAATGTCTAGCTACGGTAGGCAAGACCCGCAGAGAAGAACTTTCCTGCCTCTGGAACATGCTTCTGGAACCCTTCCCCAGGTTGGGGGGGGGCACCTCTTTTTTTTTTAACGTTTATTTATTTTTGAGAGAGGGAGAGAGAGTGTGTGTGCATGCATACAGGCGGGGGAGGTGCAGAGAGAGAGAGGGAGACATAGAATCCGAAGCAGGCTCCAGGCTCCCAGCTGTCAGCACAGAGCTCGATGCGGGACTCGAACTCATAAACCATGAGATGATGACCTGAGGCGAAGTCTGAAGCTCAACCAACTGAGCGGCCCAGATGCCCCTGGGGGATACTTCCTTGTTACGTCTTGTAACAAAGGCTATTTTGAGCAAGTTGTGTCTATCAGTCATTCATGCTTTACAATGAATCACTCCAGGGGCGATGGGGTGGCTCAGTCAGTTAAGCATCCAACTCTCAGTTTCGGCTCAGATCATGATCTCATGGTTCGTGGGTTCAAGCCCTGCATTGGACTCTGGGCTGTCAGGGTTGATCCTGCTTGGCATTCTCTCTCTCCTCTCTCTCTCTCTGCCTCTACCCTGCTTGCTCTCTCTCTTTCAAAACAAATAAATAAGCTTAAAAAAAAAAAAAAAGAATGAATCCCTCAAAATACATAAATGCTTATGTGGGATAGACAGGACTCAGAGCCAGGATTTGTTTCCTGCCCCTGCTTTGGACTCACTGTGTGACCTTGGGCAAGTCATCCCCCTGTCTTCCCGAGCCTCCGCCTGTACAACTAAAACGTAGGGTGGGAATGACACATCCAATATCATTTGGATTGCATCACAATGTTTTTGGCGGAGACTGGCCCTGAGATTTTGCTGACAGTGAGGCAGAGGCGAGCATCAGAACATGAGCTGCCTTATGGAGTCCAGTGCCTTTCAGCTCCCCACCACAGACCACTTCTGCTTTTGAGCCAAATTTGCATCTGCTTTGCATGTTCTCTCATTTCTCACCAGCAGCTTCCCAGCAGCCTCCCCACTTTGTGGATTCCCTTGCCCAAACCCATCCATGATCCTGTTCCACTCCTGCTGGGGTTCTCCCAGCCCCCTCCAGCCTCCGCTCTGATGTCTTGCTTTTCGCAAAACCGATTCACGGAAGATTCTCTATTCTCTTCCACCTCCAGGTCTTTGCCCCTGCTGGTGCTGCCGCCCGAAATTCCCTCATTCCCTCAGCCAACCTGGAAAAGTTGAACCCATCTAAGTCCAGCCAAATCTGAAGGTGACAGGGCTTTGGGGGGGGTGGGGGGTGGGGAGAGGGACACAGCTTTCTTAGCATCTCATGTGCCAAAGGCAGATGGGGAAAGGAGAGCTGTCCCCATTTTACAGAGACTGAAACAGAGGTTCAGAGACAGCCCTTGGGTCACACAGGAACTGAGCCCAGGCCACTGACTGCTACTGCAAAGCCCCTACTCTGCCTCAGCACGCGCTTCCTCTCTCCCCATCCTTGATAGCCAGAAACTGGGTTTGCAGGTCACGAAGGGGGAAACGTGCCTCAGATACAGGAACTCAATTCTTGTCCCAACTCCATGAGGTGGGGGCTGTTATTATCCCCATTTTACAGATGAGAAAACTGAGGCCCTGAGGTGAAACTACTTGCCCAAGATCACACAGCCTACAAGAGGCAGTGCGGGGATTTGAATCCCGGCCGTCTGCCTCCAGAGTGTGGCAGGCAGATGTGAGTCACTCACCCCTGTTCGGCCCACTGGTGCCTGGTAGCTGGCTGGCCCACGAACACATTCTCATAGTCGGGTGTGGAGGGTCTGGGCAGGACAGCCTCTGGGGGCTTAGGGCTGAGGCCTCGGCTACTGTACCTCGGCTGCTTGCCCAAGCCAGACCTGGAACCATCCTGAGCAGCCCATGTTTTGTCCAGGTCGTGGCTGCTGACCATCCAGCGTCCCCGAAGTCTCCAGGCCAGCACCAGGCCAGCAATGGTGAGCCCAAGGAGCAGGCTACAACCAGCCACCAGTGCCCCGATGGTCATCAAGGACAGGCCAGGGGGGCAGCCAACCTCCAGGAAGGTAGAGATATTGTGCCAGGCACCAGTAGCTGTGTCCAGGCACAGCAGAGGCAGCTGGCCAGAGCAGTTGTCCCGTCTGACCTGGTGCCAGGATTCTAGGACACAGCTGCAGTCAGCCTTCAGGTCAAGTTTACAGCGCATGGCCAGTGCCCTGTCCACTCGGTCCAGTGGGTTGTTTGTCACATCTAGGACCTCCAGCTTTCCCAGGAGGGCAAAGAAGGGCAGTGGTAGCTCTTGAAGACCATTACCAGACAGGTCAAGAAGGACCACGTTCCTGGCCTGCAGAGACTGGTTCCGGGGCAGGCTCAGGCCTTGGCCGCTGAAATTCAGGCATGTGGCTGTGAACTCTGTGGTCCAGTCCACGTCCCACGAGGACACGTTGCATGACAATCCTTGGCTGCCGGGATCCTGCAGCAGCAGCGGCAACAACAGCATCCACACCAGGGCGCCCCCCATCCAAGCAACCTAGGCAGAGACACCAGAATCCAATCCCCGACCTTAGCCTGTGGACACTTCACCCTCACTGCCTGTGTATTAATATTAATGTCAATGTTAATATTAATGTCAATGTTAATATTAATATTATTCTTATTTCAGAGTGACTCAGGCTCCTTCGGAAATGATTACACGCAGCCTCTAGTGTGCCTCCCCTCTGGTCGGCTCTAGCCTCTGTCTGGCCCCAGTCGCCCCCTCTGGGAAACGGGTACGTAATTCCAGGGCCCAAAGGTCTTGGAAGGCGAGGAGGAGACCCGACCCAATCAGCCCCTCCCCTTCTCCCCGTGGAGCCCCTTCGGGTTAAGTTTCCCGTCCCCTCCCCTCCCCACCCCGAATATTTCGGGCGCCCTCATTGGCCAAGACGGGACCATATGCAAAATAAGCGGTTGCCCCGGAAACGGCCCGCCCCTGGCCCAACTAATTGTTTCTTCCGGAACTGCGAAGTGTTGGGAGTCTTGGGCTGATCTGGGGTGGGGCTGCTGAAAGGAACCCCCTACAATTTGGTTTGAGGCCCCTTCTCGGACCCCAGTTCTAGCGCCTCCGTCCTACCTTTGTGGTCCCACCGCCACGCTTTTGCCTCGGCGGTGCTGGAAGGCTCTGGCGCAGGACGGCTGCGTGGTGGCTGACCTGCACGCGAGGGCCCAAGCGGTCAGCACCCTCTGCGGATTCGCTCTGGTCCCGGGCGCTCCTCAGGATCCGCACCCAGAGACTCAGGGGAAGAGGAACTGGTGTCCGGGTGCAAGGCTGAGGGGAAGAATGAAGACACAGAGACACGCCCCCCCCCCCCCCCCCCCCTGCAAGACCTCAGGCCCAGGATTCTCACGGGAGGGGGAGGGGCGATCTGCTTCTCTCTTGCTGGAACCCAGTGACTACGTGTCCCCCATTAACACCCCGAATGACTGCTATCTCATCATCTCGCTTCCTGGTCTCAACTCGGTTGCCGCCCAAGCCACGCATTCACATATTCATTCAACAATCACCCATGCTGGACTTCCCAAAGGCCTCGGCTATGGCCAGGTTCTGGTGGAGCAACCCAGTCTTTGGAGAGAACAGAGCTGGCCACAGACACACCCAGTCCAGTGGAGTCGGGTCAGGGTCAGAGGGAGGGACAGAGTCCGGTAAGGGTTCCTAGAGGAGGGAGCATTAGAATTGGGGCTTCAACACGTGAGTAGAGTTTTGCCAAGAATTCCTAAAACCTGCCTTTGACTCTCCCAGCTGCTAGCCTCCCCAGCAGACTCAGAGCTCCTGCTCCTGTACAGTGATGCCTCCACCGTGGAGGGGGCTGTGAGGAGGGCTCCCTGGGAGAGGAGATGTTGATTTCAGGACTTGGGGGTGAGTCACAGTAGCTGGCAGAAACCAATGCAGCGTGGAGGCCCCGCAGCTTGAGAAAGCATGGTGGGCTGGGACTGTGCATTTAGGAGTGGAGTGGCTAGATGGACAGGCTAAGAGGAGGAAGTGGTGGTGTGGGCAGGCGGTGGGCAGTGCCGGCCTCAGAAGCCAGGCTGAGGAGTGGGGCGTTATTCCCAGGGCCGTGGGGAGCCAAGGAAGATGTGTGAGCAGTGGAGGAGTGCTGTGTCCAAAGATTCCTCCAGAGTGAGCGAGCCTGCTGTCTGGAGGTGGGGAACCTGGGCAGGAGACCAGCGTTCCAGAAGGAGACAGGTACCTGAGTCAGACCCAAAGCGTAGTGAGAAGAGTAGATGAAGGAGGGTGGGCTAGGAGAGGGTTTCCGCCTCCCTGGGGTCCTAGCGTCAGGCAGACCCAGTTCAACTCCCTTCCAGACCCTGACTCACTGTGCAATCTTAACCCCCCTGTGCCTCAGTTTCCACATCTGTAAAATGGGATAAATTCTGAGAGCCTTCTTGACGGTGAGAAGCTGAACCCCACTCCCCCATGCTTCCCCCTCTCCTCAAACTCTGCCCCTTCCTCTCTTCAGACTCAGAGGGATGGCCAAAAGGTTTTGAACCGAGACTTTTAGAAAGAGCTGGAAATTGTCGTTCCAACGCACCCAAAGGTACTTTTTCCTAACAGGAAAATTGCACATCACAACTCTGAGGCGTCGTTTGTTTTCCCCTATGAGACTGGCAAAGATTCAGAAGTGTGCCGATGTTCTGCGCTGGCCGGGCTATGGGAAAACAGGGAAGCCCGTGCCATGCTTCAGGATCACATGTGGTGCCGTCCCGGTGGAAGGCACACTGACCGGCCGAGGCCACGGGAGTTCCAAACACTCGTGCCTGCTGCCCCAGCATCCGCTGCTGGGACTGTCCTGAATGTTTCATGTTGACAAAGTGACAAGGGCAGCAGAGGCATGAACTAACTGATGAGTGGATAAACGAAACGTGGTGCCTCCAGACAGCGGAATGTTACTCAGCCCCAAAAAGCGGTGAAGCGCTGACGCTCCGTTGGTCAGGGATGAACCTTGAAAACATCAGGGTGAGTGAAAGAAGCCAGTCACAAAAGCCCACAGAGCCTATGACTCCATTGATACGAGACGTCCGGACCAGGCAAATCCCTAGGGACAGAAAGCAGATTGGTGGTCGCCAGGGGGCTGGGGTGAGGGTGGGGTGGCGAAGCGGGGGGGGGGGGGATGGGGTTTCCATTTGGGGCAATGGAAATGTTCTGGAGCTAGAGGTAGGTGGTGCTCACAAAACACTTTGTCAATGTACAAAAAACTCACGCAATTGTTCATGCTAAGACGGTGAAAATGGCCAATTTTATGTTGTGTGTTTTGAACAATTTTAAAAAAGAGGGAGGGCCAAGAGATGACACGGTTATGGATGATTCATCTCAATGTTCTTATATGGGGGGGGGGGAGAAAAAAAGGAAGCAATCTAAGGGATTGGTTAGATGAATAATGATTTATCCATCCTGGAGGGGGGGGGTGCCACAGAGTCATAGAAACAAAATGACGGGTCTCTATGAACTGAGAAGCAAAGACTCATTTATTTTTCCCACGAACCTTTATTAAGCTCCTACTGTGTGCCGAGGCCTTAGGGAGAAGGATGAGGGGGACTTATTGAGTAAGGAGGTGGGAGAAGGGCATCCAGGGGATGGAACAGACTGTGGCAAAGGTCTGGGGAGGGGTGGAGGGGGTGGGAGCAGACCTAGGTGAGAGCAGATGTCTCCAAGAGAAAGCACTAACTGAAAAAAGCCAAAAAAGTAAACTTCTAGATTTCGTTTCGTTCTTCCAAAGAAACCGTGGATGAAACACGGAAAACAAATACCCATGGTTACCTCGAAGCAGCGGGCAGATGGGAGGGAGAAATTCACCACGTAGGTTTTTCATGCAAAACACAGAAATCAGCCAGCAAACACATGTAAGACACGCTGGCTTTGGGGATAAGAGGGACAGAGGGGCACCAGCCAGCTTCGGGCCTGGGTGGGGGTGGATGTCTCCTAAGGGCTAAGTGCTCTTAGAATAGGAGGAAATGAGAAAATGAGGAAGTGCCAGACACAAGGGCTGGGGATGTTGGGGGGGGAGGATCAGGCGTGGGGCCTGGGATAGTGGGTTCTGGAGGTGGGTCAGGGGGACCTGGGGGTCCTGGAGTCTGGAACATTTAGAGGGGTCTGGAGTTTGGGAGGCCTAGGTCCTGGGGCTTAGGAGTCTGGAGGTTCCTGGCATTTGGGGAGGTCCTGGGTTCTGGAGCATGGCAGGGGTATGACAAGTCTGGGACCTGGGGGACTTGGGGTCTGGACCTGCTTGCTGCAGCCCCAGAAGGTCATGGCCAGGCTATGGGGAGCAGGGCAGCTCTGGCTCCACGGCCTGAGGGGGACCAGAAGCTTCCAGAGGGTACATCTCCACACTCCCTCTCCTTCCAGGCTGACATGTCCCGAGATTGAGTCTGAAACAGGTCTGAGTCCCACGCGGGGCCAGTCTCTCAGCACAGAGACTTCCAGAGATCCTTAGAGACACCTAGAGACCTTCAGAAACCCCCAGAGATACCTAAAACAACACAGAATCCCCAAGACCCCAGAAATACCTATAGGCCCTCACAGATAGCCCAAGACAGAGAGATTCCAGACACACTCAAGGACACCTAGAGACCCACAGAAACTTCCAGAGATACCCAGAGAAACTCAGACATCCCCAAGACCCCAGGGATGCCCAGAGACCTTTAGAGACCTTCAGACACCCCCAACAATAGTCAGAAAAATTCAAAGGACCCTCCACTAAAGACAAAGATAGATACACAGAGTTCCCTGGGGGTAAATCCAGACCCAGGGCCACCAATGTGTGGCCCCCACAATTTAGCCATATTTGCCCGACATCCTCTGACCCCCATGTACCCACCTATGCTGGGTAAGGCCTCGGCCTGGGCCCTGCCCCCAATATTTCCGAGACTGGGAGCTGAAGTGGGATCAAGGGTTTGCCCTCTCCCATTATCCACCTCCCGTCCTGCTCCTGGGTTCTCACACTTATCCAGAATCTGCCCCCCTCTCCACCCCTGGGGTCCAGGCCCCCAGATCTCTTGCCCTAACCCCTGTCCTACCATTTCCAATCTCCATGTATTCAAAGTGCAGCCTTTGAACACCAGACTTCCCCCCCCGTTCCCTCCGGGTCTGGCTGCTCCGAAGATCCAGTCTCACCTGGGGGAGGGTGGAGGGCAGGGTGCCAGGCAGCCCAACCCAGCAGCAGAGGCCATCTAGAGGCCTGGATCTTGAGGTGTCTGAGGGGCTCTGGAGCCAGCAGGTCAGGACCAGAGAGGCAGGTGTGACAAGCAGAGGCTGCACTGGGGCAGCAAAGCTGACTTAGGGGCAAGCCCGGACTGTGGGTAGATGTGGGCGGCCGCGGACCAGGCGTTAATCCAGCAAGCGATGACTGAGGTCTCCTTGGCCACTTCACCGCTGTGTGACCCAAGGCCAGTACCTTAATCTGTCTATGCCTCGGCTTCCTCTCGGGTAAAACAAGGACAGCGAAAACCACCCTAGAGGGGGGCTGTGAAGGGCTGAGAAGCAGGTGTGAACACGAGCATGCCTACGGCACCGGGGACACTTGGCTGAGTGTCCCACGGGGGAGGGGGAGGGGGTCAATGATGGTCCATCGAATGGACAAAGATTGAATCAGAAGGTATAGCTTGATTTTGAATGAGTAGAAAGACCGAGTCTGAAGTCACGTGGCCATGTTGGTTACGGTGAAATTTTAGAAGTCAGTGAATGCTGTTGTAAGGGGGGGGTGAGGTGGGTGGTGGGGGGCAAACAAAAATATATCGCTGAGGCAGCTGCGGTCAGCAAGCACGTTCCACCTGCGAGAGCCAAGTTTGGTCTGGCTGTGGGAGGCTGCGGGAGGCCAAGCTGCTGGGCCACAGGGCTCCCCTGGGAATAGCCCTCTGCCACAGAGGGAGGAGCGTTGATTATAAATGCCTCAGATTCCTCCTACCTCACTTAGGACATCTCTGAGGCACGCTCTGGGCTGTGTCCCCGAGGGCCCCCTGGGAAACCAGCCCCTGGGAACCCCCTGGTTGGTACCCCCTGAAGGGCTCCTTCTCTCTCCTCACCTTGACCTCTGTCTCTTCCTCGACCAGGGCTTCTCGGAATGACCACCTAAACAGTCCATGCTCTTGAATTCTGTTCTTAGAACCTGCTTCTTAGGGACCCCAAATTAAGGTAGGTGGAGTGATTGGGACACCTGGCTGACTCAGTAGAGCATGTTGACTCTTGACCTTGGGGTCATGAGTTCAAGCCCCACATTGGGTGTAGAGATTACTTAAAAAAAAAAAAAAAAAAAAAAAGGATGCAATCTTCACGATAGCCCCTCGAGATAGGAACTGTCATTACGCTTCATAGGAACTGAAAAGACCCCTGCTCCATTTTACAGACAGGGAAACTGAGGCATGGTGTGTTTGAGTAGCTTGCCCAAGGCTCAAGAGCAACTGAGGGTCAGCCGAGAATCCGTGTTGTTGACCATGAGGCTGCACGGTGCTCAAACACAAGATGCATTCGCGTACGTCTACCTGGCGGGGTCTGCAGGTCTCCAGGTCACTCCTGGATGCATGGATTTGAACTTGAGTTCATGATAGCGATTGCCTGGGGCTGTGGGCTAAGGAGCGTATTTCGTTTTATTTGTTAGGTTTTCTTTTCTTTTTCTTTTTAAAGATTTTATTTTTAAGTAACCGCTACCCCCAACGTGAGGCTCGAACCCACACTCTGAGATCACGAGTGGAATGCTGTACCGACTGAACCAGCCAGACACCCCTAATTGTTTAATTTTTTGCGAAGATTACATTCATCCCGCAAATATTTACTGAGTGCCTCCTGAATGCAGCAAAACTCCTGCCCTTCCTCGAGGAGCTGATATTCCAGTGGGGAAGGTGCAATGATTAGGAAGTAGGAGTGCAGTGGAGAAAAAGTTAAACAGAGTGTAGAGGGGTTTGGTTCATGGCTTGGAAAAGTTGGTGAAAGACCTCTGGAGAAAATAAAGTGAGGGGGAAAAAAAGATATGCAGGGCAGAGTTCAAAATGGGAAGTTTTGGGGGGTGGGGTGGAGGAACCGGGTGATTTTTTTCTGTATTTTTCTTCTTTTTTTTGCTGTGAAATAATTCAACACATAAATATATAAATATATATCTGGAAGCCGACTTGGGGGCATGGGCAAGGTCAAGAGAAGCTGACTACGTTCCAAGCCTGAAGCTTGAGATCTCAAGTGCTGTCCCAAAGGTGCACCAAGGTGAGGCTTGAGGGGGGGAAGGGGTGGGGGGCAGGGGGGGGGGGAGAGCCTTAGGAGCTGGTGCAGCGAGTCTCTGCTGCCCTCGTGTGGCCATACTTGGGATTGTAAGTCCTCGGTGGCCTGGGCAGAGGCAGAAAATTGGTCCCTGGCCCTTTTGAACCCTGGACTCCACCCTGGCCAGGGAGGATGGTAATGATGGTCTGTGTCACAATCAGGCTAAGACCACTGAGGACACTGAAGGCCTCAGATCCCAGCGCAGAGGGGACAATGATCATTTTTAATTCATGTGTGTGGCAGCAGGTATTTATTGAGCTCCTGCTGTGTGCCAAGACTCGTTCTAAGCACTGAGCAAAACATTCAAACTCCCTGCCCTCGTGGAACTCATGGATTACTGAAAATGTGGGAAATCAACGTGCAAAAACAAGGTTTTCAGGAAAATCCCAACGGGGCAATGTGACCCGGGTTGGAGGGCCTCTCTGAGAAGACATGTGGGAGCTGAGGCCTTAAGGATGAAGAGTAGCAGGCCATGGGGAAGGGCTGGGGGCAAGGCATCCCAGGCAGAGAGCACTGCCATGCAAAGGCCCTGGGGTGGGGATGAGCTGGATGCATACAACAGGACCGTGGACACAAAGTACCCAGCTTCTGGTGCTTAGCAAGCGTCCATTCCCCAGTGTTATTATTAAGTGATGGACTCCCAAATGGGGGGTGGGGGGGAAGACCCCTCCGCTTTAGTGCCCAAAGAGATACCTGGTTCTCCACTCTCTGCTGTGTGTCTTCAGGTAAGTTGCTTCCCTGTACTGAGCCTCAATTTTATCTGTGGAACTTTCTCTGTACCTGCTACAGGCTCTTCCCTCCTTCATTCCTCTCTTCCCTGCTCCTCCCCCCAGGCCTGAAGTTTCCACAGAATGCCTCCAGTTTCTCAGAGTGAGTATCCCAGACCCAGGCAGGGCAGGCATGCCAGTGGGTGAGGTGCTGCCTCTGCGTCACCCGTGTGACTTTTTTTAGTAGCTCTCTGGGCTCAGAGAGCCCTATTCTAGTCTATGACATGGGAATGAGGCTGCTGGGCGAATCTTCCAGGGATGATCTGATCCGGACTGAGCCCACCAATTCCTTACGATTGGTTTGGCCCTGGAGTTCAAATGCAACGAGAAGGAACAGGCACTTAATTTGTGGGCACTGGAGCCCACGGAAGGCACTGGAGGTAGCTTGGCCTACTGGCTCAGGCAGAGCTTTGTCGAGGATGGTGCTGATGGGTGGGGCTGTAGAATTGCGTGAGGCTCCTCCTCCTAGCCATCCCGGGTCCCCTCGGTTGCCTAGAGTTCGGCAGCAGCTCTGCAAGCTGGGGGGGGGGGGGGGGGGGGGATTCAGTCGCCTCCGGTTCCAAGACTCTCAGTGGACCTGCGCAGCCAGGATTCAAACCCAGGCCCAACCTCCATCCATCCGGGGACTTCTACCTCCAGGTGATCAGTCTTGGAGTACAGGAAACCTGAGACTCCTAGGGGTTTCTGTCTTTTCCGGGAGCCTTTGCCCCCCTTCCACTCCCCCTCCCACTCCCCCCCCCCCCCCCCCCAGCGCTCAGGTTGGGGGCCTTGCTCCTCCCACCAGGTCTAGGCTAGAACTCCCACCCCTGCTCTAGCACTCGGGCCAGCTGCTGTGGCTCCTCCCCTCCCGATGTTGTTTGGGTTTTAATTTTTGTGTTGCAGTTAGAAAATTACCCATAATTACAGCTTCTGAGAGGAAACATCTCAGGGCCCAGACCCTGCTCCCAGCTGTGGCCCGCCTCCCACGCACGGCTGGGGAGGAGCCCCCATCCCGAATCCGGGCCCCTCCCAAGGCCTGCCACTTTAATGAGAAGTGGGGGGGGGGGGGGTGCTCCTTCCATCTCCAGTGGAGAGGAAAAACCATCATCAGGAAAACCCAAACCAGGCTTCCCAGCGACTTCTGCAACATATTCACCGGCCGCCAGGGCTGTGTCCGCAGGGAGGACAGATCCGGGGGGGAGGCAGAGGCTGTCAACAGATTATTTGATGCATCATTTTATCGTAACAGTGACAAATCCAACCAAGACCAGTGCTGAACCAGTCATCTGGGGGAGATGGCCAGGGAAGGCAAGGAAGAGGGAGGGGAGGAGAAAGAGGGGAAGGAAGGAGACGAGGGGGGTGGCGGGAAGAAGGAACTAGAATAGGCAGGGCCAGGAGCCAAAGAGCCCTCCAGGCAGCAGCAGGAACAGCCCGTGCAAAGGCCGGGAGGTGGGCCTGTGAAGGGCGGGTATGAAGAATGGAAGGGCTGGCAGGGAGTGGGGTTGGGACAGACTTTCCTCCATTCAACCCCCCACTCCCACCCCGCCCCAGCCCTACGAGCACAGTCCGCTACGGGCTTGCCCAGGCACCGCCTCCAACCTGGTGGTGATCCCGAGGCAGAGAACTGGCTCAAGGCTGCAGTCCCCGCACAGCCACACAGGGGCAGTCGGGAGCCGATGAAGGAATGGCGGGTCTAGGATTCCGACCAGACTTTAATATTAAAGTCTTCTCTGCTTCGGGTCCCCACCGGGACCCCAATCAATTCCCGGGTCTGCCATTGGCCCAGGGCCCCTGTCTACCTGGGCTTCTTACGCGGGCAACCTTCTGCATCCTCCATGCTATCTCAATGTACCCAGCAGCCCCATGGAGCTTCTTAAAATCCTGTTGCGGATTGCCGTTCAAGGCTACACACTTTCCCGTGGCTCCTTATTGCTTAGAACGAATCCCAACCCGTCCCCTCGGGAGTGATCCGGTCCCTCTTCCTGTTCCAGCCACACTGCCCTCCTCGTTCTGCCTCCAGCACCTTAACCGTGTACCCACCTCAGGGCCTTTGCACTTCTGTGCTGCAGTCTGAACATTTTGCTTTCAGATCTTTCAGATCCACCCCTCCCCTTAATAAAACAACAAACAAAACAAAAAAAAAACAACGAAAAACTTTCCTCCCCCCCCCCCCCAAGCCCCTCCCTCTTCTGGGTGCGGTGGGGATAAGGCCCTTCTGTGGGTTCTGCTCTTGTAAGGAGTGCGCCCTGCTTGGATGTGCGCGCGGCTCCGCTTCCCTGACGCCGCGTGGGGCCGATCTCCCTTTTCTCGGACTTTTCCGCGGGCACCGAGGCTGTGTTTGGAGATCCGTCCCGGTTGCCATGAGAACCGCGCTTGTCGCTTCAGCCCGCCGCACCTCCCCCTTCGCAGCTCGCGCTGCGTTTCCCTCCTTCTCTCCATCCTCCCACCACCCCCCCCCCCACCCCCCGCCCGCCTCCACCCTGCCTGGGAGCCCGGCCCTTTTGGCCATCGCTGGATCCTCTCCACTGGGAACCCCTCCCTCTGCCCAGCATGTGGTACTCCTTGAAATCGCCAGCGTTTGACGGTCAGCCCTCCCCATCAAAATCTCAGTTCCACGAGCAGTAGCAAAGCGTGCTGGCTGGGTCCCCAGAGCCCCCACAAGAGCCCTGCGCACAGCAGATGCTCAATAAATGTTTGTGGGGAGGTTGGAGATCACGACTCAAGGAACCGTGGCTCAGAAAGGCCGAGGGACCCGCGCAGGACACACAGAATCCCGGGGAGCCACCGGGCGCTGGGAGATAAACAGGGGGTGCCTGGGATGGCAGGAGGAGCGTCCTCAGGGCCGGAGTGTCACAGTTGTCACATGTACGCTGTGCGACGTGGGGGAGCCACTTTCTCTGTGCCTCGTTGGAAGTAGGCGCCGGAGGCCGGTGGTGGGAGCGGCTATTACGACGAGGGTGCCCTTGGCTCCCACGTCCGCCGGTGGCCTCCGGGGCGCTGGGCAGCCGCCAGCTCGAGGCCCCATAGAAGCTTGCCGGCCGCGCCCCCATTAGCTCGCAACGCAGGCCCCTCCTCTACGCCTGCCCGGGCCTCGGGGGCCCCGCGGGAGAGGAAGCTGGGGGAGGGGACGACCGGCTGGACAGGAAGTGGGAAGGGCTGGCGTCCCCCTCCAACCCCGGCCGGGGCCCCTCGGGATGGAGGCGGGGCTGGGGCCTGCCTGGCCCTTCCCTTCCTCTCCGCCTGTCTGGAACCCCAGCGGCTCCCGACTTCCCGACCGCCAGGCTTGAGGGGTGGGGAACCCTACTGGGGAGCGCGGCCTCTAAGAGGGAGGTATAACAGGGGGTCAGCTGGCAGGGGCGGGGGCGGTTGCTCCCATCAAGACGCGCGCGCGCGCACACACACACACACACACACACACACACACACACGACGCAGGAAGCCTGAGCACACAACCACACAACACAGGTCCCGGGGAGCCAGTAATCAACCTCCGCGCGGAGGCGCACGCAAACACACACACTTGTGCACACAGCCTAAGGGCGTCCCTCGGCCTCGCACAACCGCCAAGGACACACAACCGCTGCTGCACAGCCAGGGCCAGTTGACCAGACAGCAGCCTTTCCCTGGATACCTACCAAACTCCAGGCAGGCATGATGCACATGTGCACTCACACAGGAACTGCGGGTTCACACCCAGACACAGACACACACGCTTGCAGTCGTGCATGGGGGGGGGGGGGCGGGGGGGGAACCCCTATGGCGGACATTCACAGCAACATCCAGACCTGGAGACACAACCGCACTGCCTCCCGCCACCGGGCGCAAGCAGGTCCCGCGCACAGGCCTCCACCCCTCGCAGGCACCCTTGTCCTTACTGCGGTGTCTGCCCCCCTCTCACACCCTCTGGAGGGAGGAGAAGGGCCCCTGGAGGGGGTCCCCCCCACCCCCCCGCCTGCAGTCCTGACTCCTGCAGAGACAATGAAAAGTGGGATGCGCCCCGTTTACAGCTGGCCGATACCCAGGCTGAGCAGCAGCCGCAGGAAGGACCCAGGCGACAATCACCCAGCAACTGCTGTTGACACGGGGTGTGGCTACGGGGCGGCGCTGTGTGGTGGTCTTCGGGTTGCCTGTGTCTGCGTCGTGTGTCTGTGAGTGGCCACAGGCCCCGGGACCGTGTGACGCTGTCCGTCTGTGGCGCTGTCCTGGTGGCCACTGTGTATACCACCGTATGTGGGACGGGGTGTCCCTGGGTGAACCCTACGTGTGGCGGGTTCCTCTCAGGATGTGGGGGGGACATATCTGTGGGGAGGACACCCCGTGTGACGGCCTGTCGCTTTAGGGAACTCTCACCCGTCGTTCCAGTAGCTCTGTGGATTTGTGTGTGTAGGGTCCTGTGTGTGGCTGTGCTCCTGGGTGTACAATTTGGGTGGCTGGTCCTATTTGTAGACCGTGTGTGTGTGAAGCCGTGATCAACTGTATCCTGCTGTGTGTCCCCAGGTGGCCGCCCCCACCCGTGCCTCCGTGTGTGTCCCCGCGCTCCCCCCCCCACCCCACCCCACCCCACTGCGTTGGGCACTGCGCGTGCGCGCCCGGCCCACGGTCCCCACAGCGGGACCCATCCGCGCGCCCGCCATCGCCCCTTTAAGAGCGGCGCCCGCGGGCGGCAGGGAGGCGGCGGGCGGGGGCGCGCGCGGCGGGAGGAGGGGGCGCGCGCTTCCCGGAACAGCCCGCGCTGAGGGAAGAGAGGAAGAAAATAAAACCCGTGGCTGGAGCCGAAGCTGGAGCTGCCGCCGCCGCCGCCACCGCCGCCTTGGCCGTCTGGAGCTCCCCCGCGCGGACGATGCCCGCGGTGCCCGCGCGGGGCTCGGGGCTGTGAGGCCCAGGGCGCGGGGTAGCTATGGCGACCGCTAGCGCGGCCCGCGGTGCCGCCTGACAGGTGTGGGCCCCGGAGGCGGCGGCGGCGGCGGCGGCTCGGAGCAGCATGTACGCCAAGGGGGGCAAGGGCTCGGCCGTGCCCTCCGACAGCCAGGCCCGCGAGAAGTGAGTCGGTGGGCCGGGGCCGTGGGCGCCGGGGGCGGGACTCGGCCGCCGCGCAGGCTTCCGTGGGCCCCAATGCCGGCGGGCACCGCGCGGGGCACGTGGGCGCGGGGGCAGGGCGTGCGGGGCCCCAGCGCGGCTCGAAGGGGTCGCGAGATTTGCGGGGGCGCGCGAGACCCGAGGGGCGCGAGATTTGAGGGGGGCGCGCGAGACCCGAGGGGCGCGCGGGGCCGCGGGATTCGTGGGAGTGCGCTAGATCTGAGGGGCGTGAGGAGCTGCAGGGTTCGCGAGATTTGACGGGCGCGTGGGACTCGGGCGGCGCGAGGGACGCGAGGGGTCGTGTGGCTGGAGGGGGTGCGCGAGATCCCAGAGGTCGGGAGGGCTGCAGGGGTGCTGGAGACCCGAGGTTCGCGAGATTTGAGGGGGCGCGTGAAACCCGAGGGCTTGAGCGACCCGAGTGGCGCGAGGGGTCGCGGCGTGGCCCCAGACTTGAGGGCGCAGGATTCGAAGGGGCGCGACAGATCCGAGCCGGACTCGAAGGTCGCGAGACCTCCAACAGTCGAGACCTGCGTGCGCGCGAGGTCGCGAGCCGAGCCCTCTCCCACATTCTGCAGGGAAGTTTCCGCGGCCGACGAGACTGACCTCCGTCGGGGAGGGGGGAACCCCTGCACCTCAGGAAGAGCTTGAGAGAGGAGAGGGCCTGAGGGGTGCTGGCCCCAGCCCGCGTGGGCAGCTGGGTGGATCCCCTGGGGAGGCCACACGGCTCCCAGTGGGGGGTGGGGAGGGGGACACTGGGATCTGCAAAAACCCCTCATGCGGAGGCTAAAGGTGCCATCGTGCCTATTCTCCAGGCCCCTTGGTGACCAGAGCTGCCCTGCGTTCGTCCGTTTCTTGTAGGGGCTCCCATGTAAGCGTTGGTTTGGAGATCGGGTTCTGCTGCTAAAGAAAGTTTGGAAAACACCAGATGGTCGCACCCCCTCTTTCATCCGTAGGGCTGCGGGGGCCCTGGGGAGGAAGCGATCTGCTGAGGTCTCAGCGTCTGGGGCACGAGAGCGAGAGCTCTCGGAAGGGGGGGGGAGGGCGACACCGCACCCGGGAAGCCGGCTGGTTGCTGCTGAGCCTTCCTTTCTGAAATAAGGACGACCGGCCTTGTAGGATTCTCACGAGGACTACAAGGAACCCCACGCAGGCAGCCACCAGCCCAGCCACTTCCTGTGTCTGGGCCTCGGTTTCCTCCTCTGTGAAATGGGGTGTGTGTGTGTGGGGGGGGGGGGGTTACACTGCTCAGGTCCTCAGCCCCTGCTGGCACTATGTTTTTCTCCCTGCTCACCTTCCTGCCTCCTCCTGCCCTTCTTCCCTCTCAGGTCCCTGTCCTGCGCCCGCCTCTGGCTCCCCATCTCAACACTGGGTCTGGGACAGCCTGCCCCAGAAAGGACTGAATACCCGCTGGGTGCCAGGATAGTGGATCCAATAATAAACACTCCCAACCTACAGGGCAGCCTGGAGGGCACCTACCACCCAGAACGAACTAGCACTTGCATTTGGTCATTGCATTTAGGGCTTTTTAAATAAGAGTACGAAGGTAGCAGGGGTAGCTGCAGGCCCCTTTGTCCCCTTTGTATCCCTCATCCTATGGCTGCAGAGGTTCTGCCGTTGGGAAGTGCTGCTAGGTTGGTTTAAATCATTCCAGAAACGACAACCATGGTTGGTGTCACTGGGTTCCTTGTGTTTTTTTTCTCCTGGGGTGGGTTTTGAGACCGGGCACGTGACCACAGGTGAAGTTTGTTCCTTAGCTCAGCAGGTGCGGGACTCAGCTTGCGTTTGCTCTGTTTCTTGCTGGGCTTTCCAAGTATGGCTGTGGGCATCCTTGTTTGGAGAGCAGATGAGGAAGAGGTTCTTAAGAAAGGAGCCCCTGAACTGAGTCTTGGAGGCTAAGCAGAGCCGCTGGACACAGGGGAGCCTCCAAGGAAGGACTTGAGAAGAGGTAGTGTCTGGGAGGGAACAGGAGGAGGAGGAGGAGGAAGACAGAGGTGGAATTTGTGAGTGGGGGTCATCACTCTGGCCACCGTGTGGGAGAAGGGCTGTGAGGGGGCAAGTGTGGAGGCTGTGCCAGGCGGATGGTGAGGAGGGTGGTCCCCACCCTGGCAAGAGATGCCTGAAGGCCTGGCCTTGAAGGCAGCAGTGGGGAGGGAGGAAGTGTGCGGCTTGGAGGTTCCCTTTGTTGAGTGATACAAGCCCCTGGGTAGAGGGCATCTCCCAGCCCCCAGCAGCAAGTCCAGGGGCTTTAAGGGGGAGGAGGACACCATGCGGGGAGCATCCGTTTACCTACCATAATTCTTGATTACGGTGGTGGTGCCGCATTGTAGCCTGCGGGGCTCTAACATCCTATTAGGTCACCGTGTGCATTTCTTCCTATGAATACTTGGGGTCTGGGCACGCCAGATCCTCTAGGTCACTCGCTCCTTCCATCCGCCTGCCCTCTTACCGCAGAAGCGCCCCCATGAGTGCAGTCATTCTGCAGGTCATTTGCCAACCTGGTTAGGGGTGGGGATGCCAGGATTTGGATCCAGAGCCCAGGCCCTTCCCCATGACCGAGCCCAGAGCTTGGTCAGTGACCGTCAAACTAGAAGCCCTGCTTGGGGTCTCTGAAGGGCCCTGAACAACATAGCCCATGTCCAGGCTTCAAAAATTTTCACACCCCCCACCCCCCGCCCCCAACATGCGCGCCATCAGGCCCCAGGCTGGCGGTTCCGGCCCTCGCTTTCCCTCCGGCAGTGGCTGGACCACCTTGCTCTTCCACTCCTTTTTCAAGTCCCTCGTGGGCAAGGATGTGGTCGTGGAACTCAAGAATGACCTGAGCATCTGAGGAACCCTCCAGCGTGTGGATCGGTATCTCAACATCAAACTGACTGACGTCAGTGTCACAGACCCTGAGAAATAGCCTCCCACGTTATCAGTGAAGGACTGCTTCATCCGGGGCTCAGTGGTCCGCTCTGTGCGGTTGCCGGCAGATGAGGCCGACGCAGCGGCTACAGGACGCAGCAAGGAAGGAGGCCCTGCAGCAGAAACAGTGGTGGTTCCTCCTCCCCTCCCTGTCCCTCTTCTACTGGTGACCTTTAACCTCAAGTCCCAGCCGGGACCCCTGGCTCCCATACTTGAGGGTTTTTTGTCTTTTTTTTTTTTTTTTTTAATAGTGGAGCCTTTTTTTTTTTTTTTTTAAATTATTTCTTCAGGGATGAGTGGATGAGAGGAAATAATAGTGGGGAGCAGCTCTCCTCTGTTGAGGGGAGGATAAGTAGGCTGGGGAACGGCAAAGCCTGCCTTGTCCCCAGCATCCGTCCTTCTCACTTCTTCCGTGGAGTGGGAAGAATCTCCTAGATGTCTCCAGGGCACCCATGTGTTTCGTTTTGGGGATGGAAGGAATCTCCCTCCCGTATCGGCAATAAACTTACGATGCACACACAAGCAACAACAACAAAAACACTTTTCACCCAAAACAACACAGCTCACAATTCTTCCCTCAGACTCCATCGTAGTAAAAATGAAAGTACCAACATGTAAGAGAAATCGGCAAAACTGAAAACTCCGCCTGGTTTCTCTGCTTTGGGGATAAAACCCCACCCAAATCCTTAACATCGAAATACTCAGCCAACTTGTATGGGTGCTTACCAGACTACTTGTGTTAATCCCCCCCGAAGTCACAGGAGGGAGTCCTGGTGTTGGTTTGTTCATTCCTTTGGGGTAGCTGGGGCCCAAGATGCGCTGGGCTCTGTTTTAAGTTCAGTAGTGAGTGAAAGAGAGCAAGTCCCTGCCTCCACCCCCGGCCCCCTCCGAAGCTACATTCCAGAAGGAGCTGCAGGCAGAGAGCAGAGACCTATGTGTCGGAAGGGGATAAATAAGGTGATGGGGGGGGGGGGGCGGTGGCGGATGGGACAGGTGGTGTTAGGTGTGATAGGAAAGACTGTGACGGGTGACATTTGAGCTACACCGGTCTCTAGGTGGAAGCGTTGGAGGTGGGTGAACACCCTGGGTAAAGGCCCTGAGGTGGAGGATGGCCAGTGTATGTGTGTTGGGGCAGTGAAGGGGGAGTGTTCCGGGATGTGTGTGTGTAGACACTAGGGGCTGGGGAGAGCGCAGCCCCTGGAAGGGGGCGGGGGGGGGGGGGGCTGTCGAAATCCAGGTAAGAGATGCTAGTGGCCTGGGCCAAGCGTGTGCTAGAGGAGGCAGGAAGAAGGCTCCGAATCAGGAGAGAAGAGCTTTTTCCTTAAGTCTTTTCCCCCTAAATTCAGTAAGTGCGGTGATCTCAGGGCTATGGTTGGGTGGATGTTATTCGTGCACGTGTGTGCACCCTTGTACCTTTGTGAGTCAAGGCCAGACCACCCAAGCCAGATCACAGGGGCGTGGGGGGCAGGCAGAGGTGGGCTCCTGAACCTGCATTCCGGGTCACATGTCACTGCTGAACAGTCAAGGGCAAAGGGAGGTATAGGAGGACCCAATGGCTGGCAGTGTAGACCCCTTGGTGGTTGTGGTGGGAGCCAAGGGTATTTCTTCAGGGGGCTTACTGAGCTAGAATTCCCCCAGGGCAAGACCGCAGCCCCCCACTACCCCTACCCTTACCCCATCTACCTGGGTTCCCCCACCTCATTTTGCTTCCTTGTCTCTGGACGTCTCACCCCAGACTTTCCTGCTCCTTGCAGCAACCCCCGAAATGGTTGAGGGACTGACCAGGCCTCTCTCAGCCTCTCCTTACCTGGAAGGTGGGGTAGTTGGTAGGCCTGGGCTGGTTGGCTCTGCTTCAGGCCATTGGCTTTTCACATTCGTTCCTTCACTAATGGACACAGGGCTGGCAGATGCAGGCCCCTTGAAGGCTCAGGAAGCCTCCAGAAAGGAAGAGTCACAGGAGTGAATTGGACAGGTAAACCTGGCCATGGGGCCATGGGGCCAGGAAGGCTGAGAGGGGTGCGATGATGTGGGGGAATCCGCAGCCAGTCTTGAGGAAAACCCACGCTTGGAGTTGCGTGAGCACCGTGACTCTACCCCTCTGTGCCCTGTCCCTGTAGGTGGCTGTCGCAGCTCATTTGGTGTGGTGTGAGCCGGGGGCCCACCTCACCCTGGGACAGCTGCCCACCCCAACCCCTTAACGTCCCCCTTTTGCCCTTCCTTAGCACGCACAACCTTCCGGCCCACCATATAACTTAGCTTCTCCTATGTATTGTTGTGTCCCTGTCTGCCCATGAGCAGGTGGCTTGCAGAGGTACAGGTGTCTGTCGCGTTCATTGCACAGGGAGGCGCTGGATGAAGGAAGAGGATCCAGGCCAAGGACAGAACCCATGGGGTGGGGCAGGGACTGGGGGCCAGGACAGAATGGCCAGAACTGCCTCTGTGAGGTCTGAGGAAGGGGGAGTGATCTGATGGGGGGCGGGTATGTGAGGATCAAGAAGCCTGGCTGGGAAGGTGGGGAGAGAGCAGGAACATGAGACAAAGCAGGGTTATTTTAGGATGGGGCCCTCAGCCAGGGAAGGGCGGCCAGCCGAGTGGGGAGGCGTACTAGAAGGCCTTCCAGCTCAGGCCAGCCCTTGAGGAGTCCCCAGTCTTGGATCTGGACCCTATACCCCCCAGCCCACATGGGACCTGGACGGGCAGTAAGGTCCCTGGGAGCACTGGGAGGGGCCAGTAACTGTGGAGTGGATGGTTGGGAAATGGGTGACCTCAGGGGCCAGGAAGTTGTTTCTCTGCTTGCTGGTGTGGAGGACTGATGAGGGGGCGTGGAGGCTGAGGATGGAGAGGCTTGGAAGGTGGCGTGGAAGGGCCGGCCTTCCTACGTGGTCCGTGGAGGACACTGCCGGATGGAAGGTGGCCTGTTCTTGGGGTGGGCAGTGGCCAGGTTGGTGTGTCTAAGGTTACCCGGCACTGTGTTTCGACAAGGTGCCGTGGCAGCCAAGTGGCACTGCTGGCCCCACTGCCCCTCGCTACCCTCACTTCTCCAGACTCTCCCTGGAGGGGTGGTATAGATGGGTCATGGCCACCACTGGTGGATGGGCGCTGATCCTGAGAAAGAGAACGGGGGTCCAGGGACACCTGGAAGAGGGCCCCTAGCAGGCAAGGCTGGGAGGGAATTAGGTGCCGGGCCCTGGCCACATGGCCTAGGGTACTGGCTGGGAGACCCTACCCAGGGCATAGTCTGGAGCGACATCCGGGAGCCCTTTCTCCTGGGCAGAAAACCTCCCCGGGACCAAGGCTGTTCTGGGGTCTCAGCGTTGGCGGGATGGGGCCAGGACTTGGTGTTTAACAGCAGAGTTTGGTTTGCAAGTGGGGGGTTATGGACTGCTGAGAGCGTTGCCTAGAAGAAGGGCCTGCAGGCTGGGTATTGATGGATATGTAGGAGTTGGCTGGTCTGAGCAACTGAGGTCATCACCTGTCAGGGTGGGGGAGATGTGGGTGATTGGGGAACCAGCAGGGGGCAGTGAGTGAGGCCGGGAGTGGCGTCATGAGGGGCTCACTGAGGGCCTCTCTCAGGGATCCTTGGGACTGTGGGGCTCGCCCCAGGCCTGAGCCAGCCTCCCCTCTGCCTGCCTGCAGGTTGGCACTCTATGTATACGAGTACCTGTTGCACGTTGGTGCCCAGAAGTCAGCCCAGACCTTTCTGTCCGAGGTAAGCCAGCCTGGCCAGGCAGAGATCCCCCCTAAGCTGGGCCCTTCCTTACCACCCATACCCTGGGGTCCTCTCCATCTCCTTTCCAGATGGGTTGGGGTGCCCCTCTGCTGGCCCTGGGAACTGAGGGCTGGGGTGGATCAGGGCCCGTGGACTGGTGTCCAGGCATCTGCCTGGCCATCTGACGATCTGTGCCCACTTATCTGCCCCTCACATAGTTGCCCCCCTCCCAGCTCCCTTGCTCTGGGCCGCTGGTCCCCTGCCCCAGCATTCCCCAGGCACCAGGCTGGGCTAGGGCTGCCCCAGGTTGGAAGGGGTCAGGCAGGGCCCTCTCACTGTCTTGCCTTCCCCCTGCAGATCCGATGGGAGAAGAACATTACGCTGGGGGAGCCCCCAGGGTTCCTGCATTCCTGGTGGTGGTGCGTGTGAGGCTGGCCAGGGTGGGCCACGGAGGGGGGCTGGGTGGGGACGTGTGGGGAAACCATCGTCCCCCCCCCCCCCCCCTGCCGCCCACAGCGTGTTCTGGGACTTGTACTGTGCAGCACCTGACCGCAGAGAGGCGTGTGAGCACTCAAATGAGGCCAAGGCCTTCCAGGACTACGTGAGTCCCTGCCCCGGGGACTGGGACCAGGGCTCGTGGGCATGGGCAGGTTTCTGGGCCTGTGGCCTTGGGGTCCTGTGTGGCCTGAGGCTGGCTTGGGTGGCCAGGTGGGTCTGGCTGTGGGGATTGATCTGGGATCTGGCCACTTCTGGGGAGTCCCTATTCCCTCTACTCAGTATAGGGATACTCACAAGATGGGGGAGGTCCTTCCACTGCGCTCAGCTCCTGAGGGCCCCCACAGCGCCCCCCCCCATACCTTCCTGAGGCCGGCCCCGCCTCTCTTCTCCATCATCTGAATACCCCGTGGAGCCAGGAGCTCCTGCCTCCCCATCTGCCTAGCTGTGTATGTGTAGTTTGTGTGTGTGTGTCTGTCTATATGTGTGGCGGGGGACAGGGTTGGGGCCACTACTGCATGTCCCCTCCCGCCCCAGCCTTTCTGAGTGCAGGCGGGAGTGGCGGTGGGGGTTGGCTAACTGGCAGGTGCACCCTTGAGCAGTAGAGGCCCAGCAGTGGGCACACTTCCTAACTTTGCTTGGTGGCTGAGGCTGTTGACTCCACCTCTTTGGCCTCAGTTTCCTTCTGGGTTGAGTGGGGGTCAGAGGCCTGTCTGAAGAGGAAAGGGCATGACATGAAAGGGCTGGTGGCATTTTGTCACGCGCAGATGGCAGCCCCTGCCTTTATCTTCTTGGCCTTGGGTGTGGGGCTTGGCCACCCGGCTTCTCCGAGGGGTCTCTGGTTGGCCAGGAAAGGCTTGGGGGCTCCGGGCCCACTCAAGGGGGAAGCGGCAGCTCAGCTGGCGTCCAGGGGCGGGCAGCTCTAGGCGAGTTCCCCCCTCCCACCGCCCTCCCCGTTGTGCGCCCACACTCCGACGGCCGTCCTCGCGTCCTGAGCAATCCTCCCCGCTGCGCCCCCTCGGGCCTCCCAGGGCGTGGCGGTCCCCATCTCGCTCTGCAATTGGTCAAGGTTGTGCACCGCCTCCCCGCATAATGCATCCCCTCCCCTGCCCAGTGCAGGCCTTCGTAGGGCGGGAGTGCGGCCCCAGAGGGGTAAGGCTTCGTCTTGTCCCTGAAGACGCTCCTCACGCGCCTTACGCTGTGCTTGGGAGCTGGGGTCATACTGTTGGTCCCTATTGGGTCCCACTGCTCGTGTGCTGCCCCCCTGTCCCTCTCCTGCCAGAACTGGGGCTCCAGGGGTGTCTGGAGTTGTGTGCGTGCCTGACTCCGTGAGGGCGCCCCCTCCCAGTCGAGCCCTAGCCCCTCCCGGCCTGCTCAGCGCCCCTTCCCTCTCCGCCCCGGCTTTGCCTCTGCCCGCGACTCCAGCGGCCTCTCAGGGCGCCTCGAGGGAGGGCAAGGAGGGCGGAGCGCTTGGTTCTTCACACGGAGGGGAACGCGCTTCCCGGGAGCGCGCCGGTTACCATGGCAGCGGAGCGCGCGTGGCGTGGGGGTGGGGGGAGATGGCACGGGCACAGCGGACGTGGGTGGGGGGATGGGGACCCCCCCCCCCCGCCCCGCCCGCGGTGGGTAGCGACCTGGCCCCGGGGTGGCGGGTTCTCTGTGGCTGCGGGCGCACATCCTGCCCGGCCGCTGCTCTAGCGCCCTGCTTGCCTCCTCTACGTGGTCGGTGTGTGGGGGGGGGCCTCCGAGTGGGGACTCAGTTCGCCCCTCCCGGCTCTGCTGCAGACCTCGGCATCTCCAGGAAACGCTAGCGCGCCCAACCCGTCGTCATAGCAACGCAGGTTGGGCCAGGGCGTCTCCGGGTGGATGATGGACGTGGTGGTGGGGGGGGGGCTAGCTGGGCCACCCGCCAGGGAGAGTGGACCGCCCCATATTAACCCTTCTGGGCCTAGAATTGGGAAGCTACAAGGGGGTGAGGGGTGCCCCATCTTTTCCCTGCCCCCACATCTCGTGGTCTGCAGCCCAGAAAGCAGCTGCCCCCACCTCCGCCCTCCCGACCAGGAAATGCTCTGGCGCCTGTTGTGGCTCAAAAGGAGGGGGACTGCTCTCCCACCCTCCCTGTGGGGTAGGTGGGGGGGGGGGGGGGTGGATAGACCTAAGGTTCAGAGGTGCCCCTGTTCAGCCACTGAGGCAGGCGCCTGCGAGAATAGCTGTTCGGCTGTAAGGCTGTATCTGTGGGAGGGCGTGAGGTGGAGGAAGGGGGGGGGGTGGCAGTTTGGAGGGGGGCTGAAAGCTTTATCCCCCCTCACCCCTAGGGTCTCTTGGGCTTTCAAAAGGTTTGCAATGGGCTCTGGGAGTGCTTTCAGTCACCATAGGCCCGGGGAGACTCCCACCCATACCTCCCCAGTTTGGGGCCTGGAGTCCTTCAGAGGCTGACCTTTGAGAAGGGACAGGAAGGGGGGCAGTTTGCATTCCCCAGGCGGAAGGGTATGTCTCAGGGGCCCTGCCCTGCCCCAGCCAAGGGGCCCTCTCCCCACTTCTGTAGGGCAGGAAATGCTGTGTGACCGTGGGCAAAATGCTTAACTCCTCTGAACCCAAGTGGCTGCAGTTCCTCAAATTCCTGAGCATCCCTCGTGTGATGGCTTGTGCTAGCCCCAGGGACGGCAGTGACCCGCACAGACCAGACCCTTCCTCTTGGGTCCTGTCAGGCCTGGAGTGGGGGCAGATGATCCAGACAGACCAGAGTCAAGGGGCCCCCAGAGAACTACTCCTCTCTTCTCTACTCAGTCCCTGCAGAGTCCTCCTCCTTCCCTGTCCTTTGATGTGTCCCCTCTGCCCTGTAAACTAGGCCTCCATTTCCCCTTCTCCTCCCTGCTCTGTGGGCCCCAAAGACAGACAGGCCTGGGACTTGGAACCGACCAGAGGAAGTGGCCTGTCAGCCTGTCCCCCTGCCAGCTCTGGCCTGCCACCAGCATCTCCGCCCTTGGCTGACATGGGAAGTCCCCTCTCTGGCACCCTGTCATCTCCTCTCCTCCATCTGAAGTCAGGAGCCTGAAGACCCCACCCCAGTAGTCCTCCTCTTCATTTCCCTCCCTATTGGAGGAGGAGGGGGATTGGTGTGTGCAGCAGCTTCAGGGAGGAGCCTTCTGGAAGGGAGGCTCATCTTGAAGCTGCCAGTTGGTTTTTAGGTGTCTTGGATAGAGCTGGGGGTCTAGCTTATCTGCCTCACCAGCCTACCGGGATGGGCCTAGAGTTAGGGTCTGTGCCCCCACTAGTCTGAGGTTAGATTCAGACGGAAGGAACAAGCCTGTGCCAATGGATGAGGCACATGCCCACTGGAGCCCTGGGTTGTTGGCATTTTCAGACCCCCAGATCCTCGGGCTTGGGACTGACTCCTTAGGAACTGGGAATCCTGGCCTCCTTCCTGGGCTGTGGGTTCAGCCTGGCAGGGCCCTGATCACCTCCAGCGTCTTGGGTGCAGCAAAGAGGCAAAGCCCATCCTGACGCCACATAGCACATCTGAGGAGGAGGCCAAGTCAGGGTTGCTGATCGTGGGTGGGGACAGGGGCAGCTGCTCGTCACCTAGAGGACCCTCCAGGCATCGTCACCTGCATGGGTAGAAGGTCAGATGGTCCAGGTTCCTTGTGCAGTGGAGTGGGCTGCTTTTGGAAAGGAGAGGACACTCAAGCAGGAAGTGACCTGACCTGGTTTTCATGGTATTCCCCACCCCTGCAGAGCTCTGTAGCGGCCCCTAGTCCAGTGATGGGGAGCATGGCCCCCAACGACGCAATGGCAGCGGGCCCCATGGCACCCGGCTTCTTCCAGGTACAGCCAGGGCTGGTGCCCCCTGTTCTGCAACTCTTGAGTGGTTATGTCAGGGTGACAGGTGCGGGCAATGATGGGGTTGGGGGTCTCATGTGGGGAGAGGCCCTGGCAGGCTGGAATTGCCGGTGGAATTGCCGGCCCTCCCAGGCTGGAATGGGAGGGTGGTCAGTGCGTGGGTTTTTGCATCTGGGTTTTGGTGTAGCCAGCGGGGGAGGGGCCGCTTCAGCTGGGTCCCAGGCCAGGAGAAGGCGGGGTCTCTGTGCAGTTGGTCTGTGCGTGCCAGGTTGCTAAGAGCCTAAGAGCATGGCTCTCTGAGCCGTGGGTCTTGCCCCTGACTGTTTCCGTAGAGCCCTTCACCCCAAACCCCGTCTTGCCCTAGGGGGAGTGCAGGACTGGCCCACCCTCCCGCCTCCATGGCATCCCCTCCCCCCTCCCTGGCCACGCCCAGCAAGGCCACAGAAAGCAGTGAAGCTTCGGTGGACCTCGCTCTTCCCAACCCACCTGGTTCTGTCCTCCTAGGGCCCCCCCGACTCCCAGCAGCCCCCCCACAACCCCAACGCCCCCATGATGGGGCCTCACGTTCAGGTAAGGACCTGTGACGCCCCGCCCCTTCACCACACGCACGTCCCAGCAACTCGAGCCGCCGGCCCCACCGCACTGGCTGGCTGCCGTCTGCTGACTGGTCCTGGAAGAGGGGGCTGTCCGGGCTGGGGGCCGGGGCGCCGCAGGAACGGGGTAGCTTTGGGGGGCGAACAGGGCGGTGGGAGGTGCTGATCCCCGGCCCACCTCTTCCAGCCCTTCATGTCACCGCGGTTCCCAGGGGGCCCCCGGCCCGCCCTGCGGATGCCGAGTCAGGTGAGAGAGGGATGAGGGGAGGGGGGCCAGGAGTTGGGCCAGGGTGGCGGTGCCCTCGCTCACTGCTGCCACGCCCCCTCCGCAGCCTCCGGTGGGCCTCCCCGGCTCCCAGCCCCTCCTCCCTGGCGCCATGGAACCCTCCCCGCGTGCTCAGGGTGAGTAGGGAAGCTCCAGCTGCTGCCTCCCCCTCCACTCATCGGGACCCCGGCTCGGAATGCCTCGTCCCTGCTGTCTCACGGTGCAGGACCACCCCCATCCGGCCCATGTCCACCCCGGGGAGTGTTACCGGCCTGAGCCCCCCCTCCTTCTGTCCCCACCTCAGGGCATCCGAGCATGGGCCCGATGCAGAGGGTGACACCTCCACGGGGCATGGCCGGCGTTGGACCCCAGGTGAGGGCAGGGTCCGGGAGAGGGGGTACGCCTCGGGGCCTTCCCCCCACACCTTGGCCACTCACAGCCCTTTTGCTTTCCCAGAGCTATGGAGGTGGCATGCGGCCCCCACCCAACTCTCTCGCCGGCCCGGGCCTGCCCACCATGAACATGTAAGGCTCTGGGAGAACCCCTGGAGTGTGCCCACGTGGGCCATCACCCAGCTTCACCGGCTGGGTGGGCCGGGGCAGGCTCAATCTGCACTGGCCATTGTTAATGCTCTGGATATGGATTACTCTGCTGTCAGGTGGGGAAACTGAGGCCCAAAGGCCGGTGAGGGATGAAGGCTGACCCCGCCAGTGTCTGCTGCGCTGCGGGCCTGTTTGGGGGCACACGGGGCAGCAGGGTGGGGGGCGACAGTGCGTAGTGGGGGGCCGTGTGCCACCCGGCCTCGCCCCAGGGTCCACCCACTGTCTCTTCTAGGGGCCCTGGAGTGCGAGGCCCATGGGCCAGCCCCAGCGGAAACTCGGTGAGTGGTGGCCCGGAGGGCCGGGGGAAGATGGTAGCGGTCTGTGAGGGGTAGAGCGGGCCGACTGCTCATAGCTGCCCTTCTCCCCAGATCCCCTATTCCTCCTCCTCCCCCGGCAGCTACACGGTGAGTGGGGCCCAGCGGGGCCGTGGCTGTGCCGCTCAAGCCTGGGGGGAGGGGTTGTGGGTGGCAGATGTGTGTGTGGGGGGGGGGTCTTTCTCACCTTCTCTGTCTCCCTCCTTGCGCAGGGACCCCCAGGAGGAGGCGGGCCCCCTGGAACACCCATCATGCCCAGCCCTGGAGGTGGTACAGCCCGGGTGGGGTACAGGGAGGGTGTTCCTGGAGAAGTCGTCACGCTTCTTCCCCTCATGCACCAATATCTCCCCCAGACTCCACCAACTCCAGCGAGAACATGTACACTATCATGAACCCCATTGGGCCGGGCGCCGGCAGGGCTAATGTGAGTGGAGGGGGCTCCGGGGTGGGGGCTGCAGAAAGCAGTGGCCCCACTGGGGGTCTGGTGGCCCTAGTCCCACGCTGCCCCGCTGCCCGCAGTTCCCGCTTGGCCCTGGTCCGGAGGGTCCCATGGCGGCCATGAGTGCGATGGAGCCTCATCACGTGAACGGATCCCTGGGTGAGTGGGCGTCCGGAGACCGCCCCCCGCCCCACTCCCCAACCAGGCTGCTTCACAAGCCTTTTGCGCCCCCTGGCGGGTGCTCCCGCCCCTCCAACCCCGTTTCTCCTCTGGCGACCCAGTTGTGCCCCGAGCTTCCGCAGGCGGCCCAGTGGCAGGGGTTGCGTCGGGGGGAGGATTCCTGTAACTAAAGCATGAGTGCCATCACTGACCCCTGCCCGGGCCCTCCGTCCGAGATCCCCAGCAGGCTGGGCCTGGGGGCGGGGGAAGTTCGAGGAGGGGGTCGATTGACCCTGGGCTCCCGGGGGTGGGGTGGGGGGGGGGGGGCCGGGGGAGTCGGGCCTGGCGCAGGCGCGTCTGAGCCGCGGTCCGCCGTCTGTCGGTCCACAGGCTCGGGCGATATGGACGGGTTGCCGAAGGTGAGGGGCCGCGCTCCTGCGTGGGGTGGGGCCTGGGGCTCCCGGGGCGCGGGGATGCGGGCTTGACCAGGGCGGTGAGGCCTAGTCCAGGTCGGGACGAGCGGTGGGCAGGGCCTGGCCCGCGGGGCGGGGAGTACCGCGCTGACCGCGGCCGCCCCCAGAGCTCCCCCGGCGCCGTGGCCGGCCTGAGCAACGCCCCGGGCACCCCGCGGGACGACGGCGAGATGGCGGCCGCCGGGACCTTCCTGCACCCGTTCCCGAGCGAAAGCGTAAGCGACTGCGTCGACTCCCCCCCCGCGGCGGCGTCGGGCCGGAGGGGCCTGGCGGGCAGGCCCCGGCGGGGCGGCCGGGGGGCCAGAGCAAGACCGTGACCGCGGCGGGCCAGGTGGGGGGGCGGCCGCGTCATCCTTCCCCTCCCCTCTCCCCCCCTTCCCTCACTCCCGCCCTTATCTCACCGGCCCGCCCCCGTCCCAACCCCACCCTGGGACCCGCACCCCAGGGCGGCTTCCCCACGCTTCGCCACCTGTCTCCCCTTCCCCCCCCCCCCCACGTCCGCCCCGCCCCGTCCCCTCTTCTCCCCGGGGGGGCGGGTCCCAGCCTAGGCCGGAGCTGAGCCCGCCTCCGCGCGCCACCCCCTCGTCTCTCCGCAGTACTCGCCGGGGATGACCATGAGCGTGTGATGGGGCAGTAGCCCCTTGCCCACTGCCGGCCTCGGCTTCTGCCCAGTGCCCCTGCCTGGGACCAAGGTCCAGGGGCTCGGGCAGTCTGCTGGGTGAGGGTCTGAGGTCACACCTCGGGCGACTGTACTCCAGTTCAAGGATTGGACAGCTGGGAGGCCCCGCACGAAGGACTCTCATTTTATAAAAAAAAAAAACAAAACAAAAAAGAAAAAACGCAAGGACCTCAGAGACGTTCTTTCATGTATAGGACCTTCCTGCCATTTCTATTTTGTCCAAGGGGACTCCCTGGGGACCTCTTTTCCCCTGGACAGCAGGGGGTGGGCCCCATCAATAAATGTAACTTGGTTTTGGTTTTTGGTATCTGGTCTCAGATTTCTTCACTTTGGCTTGCAGCCACACCCTCCATCATGGGGTTAGGCAGAGGCTTCAGGGTTCTGGAAGTCTCAAGATTTGGGACATCAGTTTTTGAAGGGTAGGTTGGAGTCTACCACGTGAGAAACGGGAAATGGGGTCTAGAGTGGGGGGGTGGGGGTGATTAGGATTAGGTCGCAGGCGCCAAGAACCCACAGGTGATGCTGTGGCCGTAGTGGCACTGGCTTTATTGTCTTTAGGGGTCTTGGAAAGGTTGGGTCCTGAGGGGCAATGGAGGCCAGAGTTTGGGGGCAGAAGAAGGACCATGGCCTTAAGTGGTGGGCATCTGGGGTGCCTCAACCTGCGAGTGCCCGTTGGCGTCACCCGTACAGCCGTTGGGGGCAGTTGGCGCCGGTCCCTTCTTGCAAGGCACAGGGCAGGCAGCGACCACGGGCCCCCCTCGCGTGAGGCCGGGGCGTTCCATCTTGTGCTCCAGAAGCATGTGGTTCTGTGGCGGGAGCCCCACACAGGCCCTGGGGAAAAGGCTGGGGGTTAGCGGGGGCCGGACTCCGCAGCCGGTGGACCCCGCGGCCTCCGATGCCTAGAATCCCTGGGGCCACTTGGGCCTGGGACGGGGAGCCCCAAGGCCAGGGCGCACCTGAGGATATTCTCGATGCAGCTGCGCTGGCGGAAGAGCGCGTTGACCACCGGGCTGCCCGGGGGCACTAGCGGCGCCTTGAAGAGGAAGCTGAGCAGCGACAGCACCGAGTGGAAGCTCTGCGGCTCGGGGTCGGCGTCGGTGCAGAAGCTCACTCGCTGGCACAGTTCGGTCAGCAGCACCAGGTCTAGCATGATGGGCGCGGCCAGAAGCGAGTCCTGTGGGGCCGGGGGGTGGGGGGGTCAGAAGGTAGGGGGGGGGGGCCGGTGGGCAGCCCCCCTCCCGCGCCGGCGGGCCCCGCACCTCGCACGTGTTGTGCAGCACCAGCGTGTTGGTGCCGCCCAGCATCAGCTCGGACGTGTACTCATCCAACGCACGCTTGCTGTCGCCCACGTACGGCACGTACTTGATGACCACCTGGAGGGCAGCACGAGGTCACAGGGGTCCCCGCCCTCCTCGGCCGGGAGCCCCACCCCCCCCCACCCCCCTAGCGGCCCACGGCCCACGGCCCACGCACGCAGTGGTCGGGCTCCTCGCCGGGTGCGTAGAGCACCGGGTTGCTCTGCACCATGTCATCCACCACGCTGCTCTTGGACACCTCCTTGGAGCGGAACTGTGGCGGCGCCGACAGGTTCTGCCCGTCGTTGTTGCCCAGGTGGTTGTAGCTCACGATGGACATGGTCTGCGGGGAAAAAGGGGCCCCGCGGCAGCTGCAGGCCCCGCAGCGCACAACCCCGGCGCCTAGGGTCCAAGCACCCCCTCCCGCGCCGTGCACCCCCGGGGCCCACGCACCTTGAGGCCGGAGCCGATAAGGAAGTCCACCAGTACGGACTTGACCTTGGTCTGTCCTGACTTGAAGTCGTCTCCACCCACGAAGACGCGTCGCTGACGTGCAAGCTCGAGGGCCCCGGGCACCAGCGTGTTCTGCGGGGACCCGTTGAGGAAGGCACAGCCCTCCAAGATGCTGGCCACAGCGAAGAGAGTGGAGGGCGACACCTCCAGGCCCAGCTGCGGACGTAGGCGGGCAGTCAGCACCGAGGGGTTCTTTGGGGCTCCGGCCCTGGCCCCTCTCCAACCCCGTGTGCACCCCCACCTGGATGGTACGCAGCAAGTTCTCAGCAGTGTCGTTGAGGCCTGGGACCACTTCGCAGAAGCGCTCCGTGTTCGCTGTCCACAGGACGATGACTTTGTCGAGCCCAGCGCTGGACCGGAAGTCACGGATGTCCCTGCGGATCTGCTCCAACTGGGCGGGGAGGGAAGGAGGTTGTACAGCCCCCTCGATCTGGAGAGGTCTGGGCGACTCGGTTGCCCAAGTGCGGAGTGAGGTGTGGACCCTCAGGATGGGAGCGTGAAGACAAAAGACGGATAGAGAACGTGGGGGCAAACGGTGGGAGCAACAAGTGGCAAGGGACAAAGGACTGGGGGCGGGGCTGCACCTGCTGGGCGCGAGTGCCAAGTATGAGGTTGTCCGCACGCGCACTCTGGTTAGCGGCGATGAACTCGGGGATGTAGACAGAGGGCCGGGGGCGGAGGGACTCCATGTGTGGCCACAGTTGCTCCTGCAGTCCCCAATCCAATACTTGCGCGCGCCGCATAGCCTCAGCCAGGTTCACGGATGATATGTCCCAGCCTGCGGCGGGGTGTGCGGGGTGGGAGGCTAACACCCCCAAGCTCAGCCCAGCCCGGAACCTAGGCCCCTCCAGGCCCCGCCTCCCACCCGCCCCTGCCTAGGGCCCCGCCCACCGTCGAACACGAGGTCGTCGGGTGCCACCATGGGCAGCAGTGCGCTGAAGGGCACGAACACCTCCTGGCCCTCGGCGTCCAAGCCCAGGCTAACGGTGCCGGCCTGCGTCAGCGAGCCGTAGTAGTTGGCCTCCTGGGGGGCGGCAGGCGGGGCGGAGTGAGGTGGGGCGTGGCGTGGGCCGCTGGCCGGCCAGGGCCCCGCCCGGCATCCTCAAGCTCCGCCTTACTTTTGGACGCCTCAGCCGCAGAAGCGGCTCCCCGTTTGGAGGTTCCCCCCGCCACGGGAGCCGGCCGGCACCTTAGGCTCCTCCCCCTGAGGGCCCCCCCTCCTTCGTAGAGCTCCGCCCCCTAGAGGCCCTTCTCCCTCCCGCACCGACTCCGGCCAAGGCCAAGCCCCACCCGACCCCCCACCTTGCGGCCGGTGCGCGTGGGCCAGGACAGGCGCAGCCGGTTGGCCAGCACGGCAGCGGTGAGCGTGGAGCCGTTGTTCCCACCCCAGCCGACGAGCATGACCCCGAGCCGGGGCACCTGCCGGACGGTCCGGAAGGTGAAGCGCGTGGACGTGGGGTATACCTGGGGACGGGCGGTGCAGTGAGTCTGGGGCCACACCCCCCTCTTACTGCAGGGACAGGCCCACAGACGTTGGGTCATTCCCGTCCCCTCCTGGCTCCCTAGTTCCCCCACTCCCACCCCACAACTCCTGGTCCCCTGCCTACCTTGAGGACACCGCCCTCGCGGCTGACGCACGTTGTCCGGTACTCGTACTGAGCCTCGATGGCGTCAGGGCCGTAGACCACGTCGGGGCTTTCGACCACGAACTCGGCTGTGGCCTCCATCGCGGAGAGCTAGGGGCGTCGGATGGGCAGGTCAGCGGGGACACGGGAGCCGGCGGACCGAGGCGACTGCGGTCCCCGGAGAGCCCGCACCAAACCCGGCGACGCACTCACCGGCGCGGAGTCAACTCGGACAGTGGCGGACGGCGAGGGCTCGGGGCGCGCGAACTCCAGAGAAAAGAGCCGCGGCCCCGCCCACGCCCCGCCCCTCACCCCACCCGCGCCAGGGAGGAGGGGCGCGCGGGGAGGAGGGGCGCGTCTGCCTAAGATTCGGGTTCAAGGCCCCGGGAGACCTTAGCCATCACCGCCCTTGGGATTCCCGCCCTGCCTGGCGCGGCAGGACATCCACGTGGGCTACAGACCCCGGCCCGAGCACGGAGCGCGTGGATTCACTTCGCACCACAGTCGCTTAAGGCGCTCGGCCCCTTTGCCTCATTTTGCAAAAGAGGACAATAATGGTTGCGAGAGCGCGCCAGGCCCAGCCACAAGGCAAAAGGTGGAGCCGGAGCAGGGCAGGGGGGGCTGGGCACCTGGGTCCGAGATACTGCAGTGGAAACTAAGGCCAGAACTCTTGACTCCCGAGCCAAACACTGCTTCAGCCTAGGCCGCCTGGGCCTCCCCCTTCCTGAGCAGAAGACACTCCCGACAGGGCTCACAAGGTGCGTGTAGGGGGCGCTGCGAGGCCTCGATTTCCCTACCTGTGGCAGGAGGGCTTGGCAGGGCCAGGCTGGAGGGGGCCGGTGTTTGGTGAGAGGGCAGCGGAAGGGAGGGGGTGGGCAGGACCAACGAGGTCAGCTGGGGAGGAGCTAGGCAGGCACAGCACGGCGCCCCCCTAGCACCCAGTGATAAGGGAGCGTGGGAACCCGGCGGGCGGGCGGGGGCGGCTCCCCCAGGAACTTTCCAAAACAAGCGGCCTCCTCCGGCTGGAAAGTTTCCACCACTGGAGCTGACCCAAAAGGTGGATAGTTGGGAACGTTCGCAGGAAACATGGTCAGGGCCTGGCCTTGGGGGTTGTGGGCTCCAAGACTCTGGCTCCAGGCTTTGCCCTCAAGGGTCTCCAGTGTAGGGGCGTCGGAAGTACAGTGGGGCACCCCTACCTAGCCAGAGGCAACTCACAGATAGGGTCTGGCAAGGGCAGGCTGCCTGGAGGAGGTGGTTGCTGCAAGGTTCTTGAGACAAGAGGACATCTCTTATGGGGGGATATGAAGGACTGCCCAGGCAAAAACCTGGGGGAGTGGGTTCGGGGGCAGATGGAAAGGTGGCCGGGTGGGAGGGAAGAGAAGCGGTCTGGGGACAAGGGCAGACCCTCGAGGCTGGAGGGAGGGCGTATTGTATAATATTTGGGTTTCGTCCCCAGTTCCTGGCTGGAGATCGAGTTCAGTCACCAACGGCCAGTGATTTCATCATATGTACATAACGGAGCCTGTGCAAAAACCCAACAAGGAGGGCTCGGGAAGCACATGACGGTGCTGCCCACATGATGGGCGGTGGCACATCTGGAGAAGGCATGGGAGCCCAGTGCCATTCTTCGCTCCCTGCCTTCACCATCTGCCTCCTCCGGCTGTTGGGAGTGTTGTCCTGAGCACTGTGAGCCATTCTGGCAAACCAAGGGGGGGAGCCGAGGGAACCCCTGATGTATAGCCAGTGGGTCAGAAGTTTGGGTGGCCCGAGACTTGTGGCAGGTGCCTGAGATCGGGGCGGTCTTGCGTGGGACTGAGCCCTTAACCTGTGGGGTCTGATGCCAGCTCCAAGAATTGAAATCCAGTAGGTGCCAGAGGACTGGAGGGAGCTTGTGCCTCCAAGTGACAAGTGACCTGGGAATGTGTGCAGAGACCAGAGAGGTCCCCAGCCCCAGGCCTGGGGAGCCCTAGCATTCACTGGGCAGCCTGCGGGAGGTGCCAGGAAGATGGTGGGGGCAGAGCTGACCCAGACAGGCTCCCCGGAAGGGCAGTGGGGTGGCTGGGTGGGGGGCTGGGAGGGACGTGGCCTCGGGCTGCTTCTAATCCTGGCAGACAAATGGGCACCGTACAGTGCTCGCAGGGACCACCTGGGGACCCCGGTGGGGCTCTCGAGGGCAGGGGCAGGGCTGTCTCAGCCACCGAGTGCCAGTGCCCAGGTGGAGCCCGGCGCACAGGAGGGACTGTGGGATCGGAGTGCGGCAAGATGACACCTGGGGATGTCATCCAACAAGTGGCCGGAATGGTGGGCGGCCCCTAGCCCCTCGGCCATGGTACAGATTGTGAGCTTGGGAAGACCCTTCTGGGGCTGGGGGGCTGGACTTGTGACGTCCTTGGCTCGGGAAGGATGGTCACGGGACTGCCTGCCGCTGAGGTGCCGGGGGTGACGGCCACCCTGGGAGGCACGGGGGCTGCAGGGGAGTCTGGTGGAGGGCCTAGGGAGTCGGGTGGGCAAGGCGAAGCTGAGGCATGACGGGGTTGAAGGAGGCAGACGCTGGCCCTGGACTCCGGACCGTGGGGGAGAGAGATGTTATCCCCGAGAAGAACGGTACGGGCAGGCCGCCCGGGGAGCAGGGTACACTCTGCCCCACAGGGCCTGCTTGACCTTGTCTCCTGCGCCCCTTGGATTCCCAGGCCACCTTAGAACTTGGACCAAGGCTGCTGGCCAGCAGGGCTGTCCCAGAGGCTAAGGCCCACAGCCCCTGACCCCTGGACCCCTTTAATCCCAGTCTTACTCTTTATCTATTTTTCCTTCCTAAGATAAACACCCACCCGCACCACGTCCTTCAAGAACAGGACCCTGACCCCTGCCTTGCCTTCAGCTCCTCACCTGAACATGGGACAAGGACAGCCATCCCTGCTGGCATCCCGGGCCTGTGGGATTCCACTGGGCCTCAGCGTCCCCATCCCCATCATGGGCACAGGGGCGGCCCCAGCGAGCCGGCCTAGTTGGGAGAAACAATAAAATAGTGCCGTCACCGCCGTTTTCATCATTTCCCCAAACGTGGGTGCTCCCCTGGCCCCACGCGATCCCTGCTCCTGGGGGCTCTGGCACTTTGGGAGGCCTCTGCTGGGCCTGGTCTACCCTGTCCACACCCGGGGACACGGCCCTGCTCATACACCCACCCTGGCTCCCCGCTGCCCCCACATCCCCAGTGTCCATTCCTCTCCTGCCTGTGACCAAGTGGTCTGGCCTCGTGCCTTGGCACCTGCAGGGCCCATCACCTCGCCTGGGTCAGCCTCCACCTGCCGGCCTCACCCCCACGTGTGCTCGTCACCATGGCTACTCCGGGGCCGGCCAAGTCTAGTCCTGACCCCAGCCCTCACCCACAGGGGCCCAGGAGGCCCCTGGCTGTGACAGACACAAACGCACCCAGGCACTCCGGGCTGCTAGGTTCGGTTCAGTGAAATTTATTGTAGGTTGAAAAAAAATCAGCATTCACCTGTTTAGTGTACAAAAAGGACACTAGATCTTTTAAGAAAATATTAGGAAACTGAAGACGCGGATGCCTTTCAATCGTAACATTTTGGCAAAAGTGAAAAGTTCTTGTAAACACCAACTCCATGGCTCAAAATAGTTTTTCTCCACAGTACAATATTAAAAAGGGGGTGCAAAACACAGTATCAATAAGTTAGACCATATTTAATCAGCTAGAACTTTTGTCCATCAACCCCCAAAGCACAAAACTTTTTCTTAGCTTCATAATTCCTTAAAAGGAGAAAAACAACAACAACAACAAAAAACAACAAAAAGCCAACAACAAAAAGGAAATTCAACTGAGAGTCCCTTGAACCGGTTCCCAGGGCAGAGGGCCGGGTCAGCCCCGCGGGCTGCAGCCTCCTTAAATAATCCCTTTTCACCCGGGTCCGCGCGTCCGGCTGAGGACAGTCTACGCGTACAACGCGGCTGTCTGCAGAACTCGGGGGGGTCCCTGGAGCCTGCTCAACCCTTATCCCACTCCATCCCAAATGAAAAAAAACAAAACAACCACTGAAACATGAAGGGTCAGTTCCCTCGGTGCTCGGGGCGTCCCAGGGGTCCCAAGAAAGGAGCCTTGGGTGGGGCAGGCACGCTGCCGGTGCCTCCGTGAGGGCGCCTGCTCTTTGGGAAACCGTTAGGAGACGTCCCCGTGGCTTGGAAAAATAGACATTTTTCTGCGTGAGCATTTCTGCTCTCCCTGCCTCACCACTGTTGGCGACAGCACCCCCCACCCACCCAGCGCATGACCCCAGGCTCCAGGTTGCAGCCTCTCCGTCTGCCTTCCCTGGTTGTGGCTTCGCCGAGTGCGGCCCTGAATGTGAACACACGCCTCCGTCCCCACTGCACCCCGGCGGGGCCCTCACACACACGTACACACACATACATGTGGTCCCCCAACACTGGGGGACACTAGACTAGGCACAGCTACTAAGCAGCAATGATGGTGTCCATGGATCCCACGCCCCCCGCCCAGAGTGGGCGGACAGGGCACGTTTTCTGAGCTCACTCTCAGGGGGTCCCCGGACCCCATCAACCCCCCCCCAGCCCCTCCCTGAGTATAAACCCTGCGGTGACTCTGCTAAGATGACCCCAAGACCCACAAGTGGACTGAGGGATGGAGTGAGGTCAACAGCATGGAGACCACACGGTCTCAGCGCGAAAAGAAAAGCAGCAGCAAAGGGGGAAATCGAGAACGTAATAAAAGAAAATCCGACACTGTTGTTGCAGTGTGAGCTCGTAGCACAGAAAACCCCCAGTGACCCCCTACAGCTGAGGGCCTGAAATAGCAGGGCAGGCCTGGTGGGCCGAGAGCCGCTCTGCCCCTCCGGCTCTCAGCAGCTGCTCTGGGGCCAGCTGGAGTTCTCGAAATAGACCTGGGCGGGCCTCTACCCCCTTAGAGCAGAGACCCCGTCCGGGCCTGGGCCGGGAGAGGCCCGGGGCTGTAGGGAAGGCCCGGGGCGGGAGCACAGCCAAACGTGGGCATCAGCTGCACCCCCGCCCCTGCCCACCGCCCCCTCCTTGGTTCTCTCCTCAGCCCTCAGGAGCAACTCTCGACTTTCAGATGGCATCTGTAATACTGCAGAAAGGACACAGGGCGGCATCTAGACCCTGGTGTCCAAGGAGGGGAGGCACAGGTTTAGAAAAGATGCTTTCTCTCTCATACAAAAATAGACTGAAGTCTCATAAGCAGTAGCTAAAAGTGGCTGTCTTTGTATAAAACTAGAAAAGGCAGGCAGGCTGGCCTTGGAGTCTTTCGGGGAGGGGGAAGCTCAAGCCCCTTGGGCTGTGGGCCGGAGAAGAGGTGGGGGCTCCTCAGGAGGTGGGGGGGGGGGCCGGGGGAGTGGGATGAGACGCCGGCCCCCGCACCTGGATCTGTGACCTGTGGGCACCAGGTCTGCAGGGGCTCCCCCGAAAGCCGGCGTTGCTGGCTCAGATGAACGTGTCTTCCTCGTGTTTATTTGTTTAAATAAATCTCTTTTTTTCCGCTCTGGAACTCCCCACCCCCCCCACCCCCGCCCCCAGCTCCCCCACCATCCAGGAGGGTTGGCCCGGCGTGGGGAGCCGGCCTGGACCACCAGCCCCGTGGCCTCAGGCTAGGGCCAGGCCTGCAGCTGTCGCTGGTCGTACTCGGCGATGAGCCTCTTGATGTGGGCCAGCTTGCTGTGCAGGTACTCGCAGCGGTGCTTCTCCTGGCTGTAGTTGGTGTTGGTCTGCAAGAGAGCAGCGGCAGGGCTGAGCCACATCCTGCAGCCGCCACCCCAGAGCGTGCCCTGTGTGAAGCAGGCCAGCCTGCTGGTCGCCTCGGGCTCCCACTCCGCCTACTTGCAGGCCAGTGCCCACCAAGCAATGACAGGGACCCTTGCTCTACCTTGGGCCAGAGCCCTGGGCTGGTGTCCCTCCCTCCCCCGCCCCCAAGCCCCATCCTGGGAAACACGGTCACTGCCAGGATGAGGGTCAGAGGCAAGACTGTCACAAAGTCTCCTTCCTGGGCTGGGACCTGGCTGGCAGAGAAACACCCTGGCACACGGGGGCACACACGTGGTGAAGCCACAGCTCATGGCCTTGAGGAGTAAGAACCGACAGAGCCCTGACTAGGCATTCCTGCCAGACTAGCAGCTGGGGGCGGGAAGCTTCGGCTCCTCCCTTGACCTTGGAGGGAGCTGGAAAGAGCCTGGGGGCTGCACCCACGAAGCAGTGGGAGAGCTGGAGGGTGCTGGGGTGCCCAGGGAGGGACGGGCTGAGCTTCTTAGCTGTCAATGGGGGCAGGGACTGCCCTGAGGACCCAAGACTCCAGCCTAGCCAAGGCCCATCCCCTTTCCGTCCTCTCCCGGACTCTAGTGCTGCTCACCTTAAGCCAGCTTCGTCTGACCCCCTCCCCAAGCCCACAAAGGGTAGATACTTACCTTTTTGATTTTTCGATATTCCTGCAAAATCTGCCCGCGAGTAGTCTGGAAAACAAAAGAAAGCGAACAATGACCCTGGCTGCAGGAAACCCCAACTGAGTGACCCCTTCTCCCTGATAACCTGTGACCTGCACAGTCACCACCTGCCTTGAGACAATAGCCTCAGCATGGCGTGAGGGAAGCTGACCAAAGTAAAGAGAGGCAGGCCGAGGGGTGGGGAGGGGAGATGAACAAGGCAGGAGGTGGGGGGAGGATGTTGGGCCAGGGGAGAGAGAGGCAGGGGCCCAGCCTCAGGGACCAGCATGATGGGCAGCACAGCGGGAGGGGCCGGTCAGAACCGTGGGAGGGAGGAGGCAAAGAGCAGGCTGGGTGGCCTCCTTCCCTCACACCCAGTTGGCCTGTCCTCTGTTCAAGGCCAACCATCCGAGGGTGCAGGGAGCTACTGGGGGAATGTCCACGTGGGGGCTGCAGGAGGGAAGAGAGAGAGAGACCCCAGGGACTCATGTATCCCAGACCCTCAAAACCCCGGTCGTGCCTCCAATTACGAGCTGGTTTTGTCCGGAAGCCAAGGTGGCTCCCACAAGGGGAGACGGACCTCAACACCCGATCAATCAGATAACTAGCTCCGAAAGGTGTCACGAGGGGAGGCTGGAGTCCCAGGGCTGCTGACCAAGGGTAGAGCCCCCTCCGACCCCCCACCGGTGAGCTCCAACACGGTCAGCTCGGGGAGCCCGCGTGCCTTTGATCAGAGGGTGAGGGAGTCCTAAGACGGGCAGGGGGCCACAGGAACCCTCCAGCCCCTCCCCCTGTGGCTCTGAGAGCACGGGTGGGCTGTGAGCCGCAGAGAGGACCCCAGGGGCTCTTGCAGGGGGACCCAGTGATCCGACCCACCGCTCTGTGCGGGGCTCCAGATGCCACCCCTGCCCTAACAGGTCACCTCCCACCTGCGGAATCAGCCTCCACCGTCCCCATCGCAGAGGAGGCCAAACTTGGCCCGAAGGCCCGCGGACTTCCACGGCCGAGCCCCGGGGATGGGCCTGAATCACAAGAGCAGCAAGGGGCAGCTGACCGCCAGGCGCGACAGGGAGAAACACCGGCAGACGCGGCGGCCCTCCTCCCCTGGGAGGGGTAGAGGCCAGGCTCGGGGGCCATGGCTAGGGCTGGAGGCCTCGGGTGTGGCTGCACCCATGAGAAACAGGCCCGTCTCACCAGGTCGGGTGCAGAGCACAGGGGGCCGGTGTGCGGCGCCCGGGGTGGGCCGGGCCCCCAGCCCAGAGTCTGTGAGTGCGGTGGACGGTGGCGGGGGAGGGGGGTGTCCACCTCGTATTCCTCGGAGCCCTGGGACAACTGCCGGAGCTGGGCGTCCAGCTGCGTGAAGCGCCGTGTGATCTGCTCGATGCGCGCGTGCAGGTCGCGGTACTCGCTGTACTCGGCGTTAAAGTCGTTCTTGTAGCTCTGGCGCTGCTCCGAGGAGGAAATGGTGGCATATTTCCTGGGGAGAGGGAGAGAGGGGCCAGCAGGGCCCAGGGGGCTGCTGCGGAGAGAGGCTGGGGTGCCCGTGGCCGCCCGCGCCCCGCCCCCCACCAGCCCCCACCTCGTGGGTGATTTCCTGGCTCGAGCGGGAGCCTGGTCCTAGAACTCCCACACAGCAACATGCAGTCGGATCCTACCTCCGCTAACTTGCGGTGCGGGGGAGAGCGTGGGGCGGGGAGGGGGGGGCCAACCAGGGAAGTACTCACAGCAAGTAGTCGGGGGTCTCTGAGGTTGACGTGGGAACGCTCGAGCTGTTGCAGGCCCCATTTAAACCTACGAAGGAAGAGCAAATGCGTACCTTCTGAGTCCACACCGAGACCCGCACCAAGCTCTGTGGTCCGGAGGACGTGGAAGGATAGCAGAAGGGGGGTCAGGAAGGGCAGAGGGAGTGTGAGGGCTGGGCAAGCGACACCTCGGGGGCCTCACTGGACCCAGAAGCGCCGCAGCTGAGCCAAGTGTGCGTCCCTGGACCACAGTCGTGCAAAGTGCAGGGGGCCCTGGCGTGCCGCGTGCACGTTTCCGGCAAGCAGCAGAAAGGACGCGTTAACGACAGGGCCAACGCACGGGCCACTTGTTCAGAGCTTGACCGATCCAGAGACCTTGCTACCTCTGCTGACTGCATGTAAAAGACCGCTACTCTGAAAAGAAGCAACGCCCTTGTCCAAGGTCTCTGGCCCTGCAGGACGAAGAATGATGGCCACCTTGTTCCTGCCCGCATCCCAGGCCGTCCACTAGGAGGAGCTGGAGGACACGGGACTGTCCGCGGCTCTTGGGGGCAGAGTAGACCAAAACTACCATCTAGCAGATTTCCCGGTGGGGGGGGGGGGGGGCTTCTTTCAGGCGTCCTTTTTTCTCAGCACGGAAGACATCTGTCACCATGCAGTATATCCTCGGTACCCACTGTGTGTCCCTCTGACTGGAAAGCAGCCCACCTGGGAATCCCTGGGCTCCAGGGAATGATTCCCACCATGGAGCACACCTCTCCCCCCTCTCGGGGCCGTGGCCCGATGAACACACATGTAAGTTTAGTCCGTGCTTCTGCGACCCACGCTTTGCATAAGGTACGCCTTCCAGAGTGTTCTGCCATGTGTGGGCCCAGTCAGCATTGCCTCATTTAACCTTCCTGAGATCTTCAGGTGAGAGAACAAATGGAGAAACCAAGGCTCAGGGTCAGATTCACCTACCACCTGAAACACCTCTGGGGTCTGGCCTGAGCAAAACTTAGAGGCCCTACTCCTACTGGAGCACTCTCTGTGCATCGTCCTCACTCAGCCACCCCGCCCCTTCACTAGCCGAGCTGATTCCCACCGTGTGCCCCGGGCCTACAGGGAACCCCCCAAAGCTGCCCCCCCCCATTGTCCCTTCTACCAGCTTCTCCTATGCCTCCCCCATGCCTGGGTCCCCCTGTGAGAGGGACTCCCCATCCGACCCCTCAGAGGTCAGTGGGCCTCCTGAGCTCGGCCTGGCTGTGCCCAACCCCCACACCCAGTACACCAGCCTGCCCAGGAAGGTACCCTGAAGCAACAGCAGGGGTCCAGGGACCGAGCAAGACTGGGGGGCAGACACAAGGATGGGCGTAGGACCCAGGAGTGCACCTGCAGCACAGGCACGAGTTGGGGCTATGGGCCCAAGGTGGCATCAGGACAGGGGTGGCTAAGAAGAGCCATCTGCCCGGCAGATGCTGCATCTGTCGGGGTCAGAGGCAATCGTGGCGCAGGACTGGGACAGTACCGCACAGAGGAGTGGGTTAAATCAATGCCTGTGCCTCCCGTGTGGAACACGAGAGCGAGAAAGCTTCCTCACATGCTGACCTGGAACCTTCTCCAGTGAGTCTGAAGCAGAGGCAAGGTGCACAAAGAACCAAGGTGGCTGTTTCCTGCTTGTACGGCTGCCTGCACAGGCAGAGCACATACTCTATCCCAGAAGGAGCCTCGGAGCAGGACGGGGGGCCTCTGTGCCCAACCGTTTTGTTACCATTCGAGGCACCTGCGAGACGCAGATGAAGACAGTCACCCAGCCTAAGGCACAGCTCCCAGTGCCTCAGCTGTCCTTACGCCTTCCCTCGGGCCATCTTACTCCCTGGTTTGCCCGGTTCCAAACCTCACTTTCTCACTTTAATCTGGGGACAAGCTACCTAGGCCACTGTGTCCTGGGCGGGACCTGAAGCCACCTGAGTCTCACGTGTGGGGCCCACCCCATGGTATTCCTCCTTCCCAGGGCCCTTCCAGGGGCACATGGGGTCTTGCGTTCACCGTTTGGGACAGGAAGTGCTGACCGGCTGGGCCTGCTCAGGGTTTATCTCCCCAGGCAGGACAGGCTCAAGGGAACTAGGCCTCACCTCAAGGGAGGGGCCGGCAAAGGCCTTTCTAGAGAGCAGTTGAACAACTCATTAAAAATAAGGAGAATGCAGCTCCACCCTTGTCCCAGGAATGCCTCCTGCTCGGATCCTTTCTGGACACATAATCTGAGAGCGGCAGAAAGTCACACAGCGTGAGACTGCCTGCAGGAGGCAGGTGCAGCTGCGTCTCTGTGGCCACATCATGCTGATTCTGTTAACAGCCACGTGGGGTGCTCAGCTCGGGAGCCTAGGGCCGTGAACTCAAGGTGACCCAAGCTCTGGGGGTGAAGACCCCCACTCCCACCCCAAGCCTGGCCTGTCCATACACCTTCCCAGTATCTCTGGGCCCCACAAAGGTTCTCCCGCTCTCTCCAGCCAGCCTTGCACCTGCTGCTGTGATCCCAGCTTTCTCGACTTCGGCTTCCTCACCTGCTACATGACCTCATTCTGACTCCTACTGCCTGCTGTTCTATGGACAGCTTCCCAAACCCAGTCTCCACAGGCTGAAATATTCACTAGTCAGCAGGCTACACAAGGCCTGCGGCGGCCCATGTGCTGCCCCACTGCCTTCCCTGAACCCCAGCCCCACCCTGCTCCCCTTTCAGTGTCTGGGACCTCCCTGCAGCCAGAGCTGTAGCCTGGAACTAGCTCCTCTCCGGGTGCGTTGTTTGCCTCCATGGGCCTCAGCTCGGTCGGGTTCTGTGCACCCAGCACCAGCCTGGCACACAGCAGGACTGCAGAAGCCTCCAAGGCCAAGACCACTGGGGCACTCACGACCTCGTACAAGAACACAGGGTGCAAAGGGGTTGAATGTGCAGGGTGTGCCAATATGGGGGTCCATGGGGTGGTACAGCCCCCTCTGAGCAATGGCGGGTGTGGGGAGCTCAGGCTCCTGGCAACGTCCTCCTGCAGTCTCCCACCACCAGGCCTGTCTCCTGGTACCTACCCGGGGCATCTGGTGGGGCTCCAAGGGGGCTGGGCATGTGGTCTGGCAACCGGGCCTGGTGCCTGTCCTCAGCTGCCCTCTCCTTATCTTTGTGCTTCTTGGACTTCTTCTTGGATTTGCTGCGTGATGAGCCGCCATGGGGCCTGCTGGGCTGGGCACAGTCCGTCAGCAGGGGCAAACCGAGGCGCGTAGTCGGGGCCGGGGCGGCCACTTCTCCGTGATCACAGTCCCGGCCGCTGTGGCCCAGGTCATTGCTGACGTCAGCCAAGGGGTCATGGGCCCTCGGGGGCTCCAACCGCGGGGGCAGGTGGGCATCCGTGCCAGCCAGCGGGCCTGGGGTAGGCAATAGGGCCTCGCGGCCATGGGGTGCACTCAGCTTCCCATTGATGGCAGGCTGAGCTCTCTGGGTGAAATGTGATATCCTGGGTTTCTTGCTGGCCAGGGGATCGATGAAATCAGGAGGCTGTGGTCGTTTCTACAAAGGAAGGGAAACAATTTTAGAAAGGAGACTGTGTCTGGAACCACTGGTGTCCCTTGAGAAGTGGCTGGGGAGCAACAGGCTGACCCTGAGCTCAGCAGCGAGGCCCTAGGAAACCCGGTGCCCACCTGCAAGGCCCACTCTGGCCACAAGGGGGCACACAGAAACAGCCAGGCCCTTGCTGAGGCAGGCTCGGCCCACCCTGAGTAGGAGCAGAGAAGCAGCATCAGCAGAACTGGCCAGCTGAAGCACTCAAAAAGGCCACCTCTAGGGACTGGTCTGAAACGTCCCTGCTTCCAGCATCTTCCCTAGATGAGGCGGATGGTGACAGAATCAAGTCCGAAGGATACAGGGCAGCCCCACCGGCTGGGATATCCACCCCCCTAGCCCCAGGACTCCTTGGATCCCCATGGCAACCCTGCTACGTGTGCAGGCCTCATCCCCATTTCACAAGTGAGAAGGGTGAGGCCCGTGAGGCAGGGATGGACCACAGACAGCCCAGACCCAGGGAAGCAGCTAGATAGAAAGATGGTGGACAGCAGGCCCGCGATCAGGGGGAAGCAGTGCAATGGGGCCCTCAGCCCTCTATTTTGGCCCCAAAGCCAGGGCACGCAGAGACCTGACCTCGCCACAAGCAGGCTTCAGAGCCTTGGACACGGGCTGGGAGCCTCCAAGGCAAAGGAGAGAAGGGAGATAAATAAGGGACCTGGGACAAGGGACTCACGGGCCAGAGCATGCAGGTAGGGACATGTGAGTGCCCTTGCTGACTACTGATTAAATCAGCAGCGGCCACCACTCACAGGGCCCTGTGCCCGCAGCCAGCACACTCCATTTTACAGAATCTTCGCGACAGCTTTTAGAAGCAAGTGCACCTGCCATGCCTGCTGGCTCAGGGCAACGCGGTGGCCTGTTCTCCATCCACCCACAAGTACTCGAGGGAACTGCGCCAAGGGCCCGGGCCTGGGTCCCCAGACTGGGGGAAGCCAGGCAGCTGCTCACTCCACACCCGGCCCTGAGCCAAGGGCCCAACAGGCTACCCGAACACTGAGGTCCGGCCTGGCCCCCTGGCTCCTACCCTGCCCTCCCCCCTCACCACTGCCACCACCACCTGCGGTCACACCCATGCCTGCCACTCCTACCTGAGGGGGCGAGGCCGAGCTTCCATGTTCCCTGGGAGGACTGGAGGCAGCAGGGTCTCCGGGGAGGCCACCTGCACTCTGTGGCTGGCACAGCTTCCTATGAAGGAGAAGTGGGGTAGTTGAAAGGCCCCGCACACCCAGGCCCACCTGCCTTTCCACGGACACCATGCTGTCCCACCCTCACCCAGTGATTTGGGGAGGGGCCAGCTGCCCTGGCGGACCAGAACGGGGTCGAGTACCCGGGAACATCAGGGCATGGTAGGCAGAGAGCAGCCTGAGCACGTCCAACCTGGGTTCATCCATAGCCCAGAGGACCACCCCGCTCAGTGTCCTGCTGTGCCCAGAAGGGTCAGTGGACACCCCCTCATCTAGACACCTGTTACTGTGGAGACCAGGGACCCAAGTAAAATTGACTGGATATTCAAGGTCTGTGCCACATTCCTGTGGAAGCTGGGTAAACTGGAGCACCGGCCCCCTCCTTTTAAAAACAATCATTCAGGGCGCCTGGGTGGCTCAGTCAGTTGAGCGTCTGACTTCGGCTCAGGTCATGATCTCACCGTCTGTGAGTTCGAGCCCTGCGTTGGGCTCTATGCTGACAGCTCGGAGCCTGGAACCTACTTCAAATTCTGTGTCTCTCTCTCTCTCTCTCTCTCTCTCAAAAATAAACATTAAAAAAAAAAATCATTCGTCCTAATAATGCTGCTTACTGCAGAAACTTTAGAAAATGCAGAAGGGGACTGAGATGACCTGGCATGACAGGAAGTCCTCCCGGATTCAGGACTCACCTTCCTGGGAGCCACATTACAATATCTCCTCAAGGGCGACAGGGGCAGCCAGCGATCCACAGGAGGGGTACCTGAGCATAACAGCGCAGCCAGGGACCAAACAACTCTGACACTCAACGGGCAAACAGAAGGCCTACTAGTGACTCTGGCCTGAGGCCCCTCTCTAATCCGCCTCTCATATTCCCGGAGGTTACGAGTCTCACAGGAGCCCAGCCGCCAGCCCGGCGCTGTGCGTGGTGCCGCGGGCCCTCCAAGTGCCCTGCAAATGTCTGCCACGGGGACCATGTCGTCTGCACTGCTCTTGAGCACTGACAAGCAGAGCACAACTCCTTGACCGATGGCCACATTACAGACCACCGCTGCTGTCCCCTCCACGGTGGCCCCAAATGCAAGGAGAGCCACAGGAAAAGGGCCTGCAACACGCAAGCACGCACCAGGGTAAAACAGTCCGTGTGGCCACAAGGGGTACTGCCAGTCTGCCGTCCGGGCCACAAGGAAGCAACCGGAGGCATTCACGTGCACTCTTTCCAGCCTCCGTTAAAAAGGCACGAAAGAGGGGAAAGACAGCAGCACGGTCTAACGCAGAAAGCAGAGGTGGTGACTATCTTACAGGAGCCAAGAAAACGGGGTCCCAGGCCACAGGACCCCACGGGCCTGGGGGTCAGAGCCTCAGAGACCGCAGAGAAGGGGCTCCTGCAGGGCTGTGCGCTCTCTGCTCTGGATCCTGGTCCACTGCGGGGAAAGACCCCACAGTATGCTGAGGAGTGAAGGAGCCCAGGCCTTCTCTGGGAGGTCAGGAGGCTGCTCAAGCCACACCTGGACAACAAGATGGACAGACGTGTGGCCTCGGGAGAGGAGGAAAGAGAGGGGCCCGTGGGGCTTCAGAGAAACCTCAGCAGCCCTCCTGAGGAGGTGAAGCCGCTCAGAGGAAAGTCTTGAAGGCCTGCACCCGGGCCTCCAGGTAACAAATGTGAGAGAGACAAGAAAATGCATTTGAAAGGGAAGAGAGACCCTATAAGCAGATGAAAATTTTAAATCCACAACAGAAACACCAGCCTTAGTATCCTCAGAAAGACAAAGGACTCCAAATAGACATTTCTCCAAACGAGAATAGACATTGGTCATTCTCCAAACGAGAACAGACATTTCTCCAAAGAAGATACACAAATGGCCAAGAAGCACATGAAAAAGTGCTCAACACCATTAGTCGTCACGAAAATGCAAATCAAAACCACAAGGAGATATTACCTCACATCCATAAGAGGGCTAGAATTAAAAACAAAAAACCAAACAGAACAAAAAAACAGAAAATGGGGGAAAAAAAGCAAGTACTGGTGAGGATGTGAAGAAACTGGAAGCCTTCTGTGCATTGTTGGTGGGAACGTAAAACAGTGCGGCTGTGGTGGAGAAAAGTCTGGCAGTTTTTCGAAAACCTCAACTCCACTCCTCCTTCCTCACCTGAGAGGACTGAGACTCTTTGTCCATACACATCCCCTGACACAAATGTTCACAGGAGCGCCACCCACGATCACCAAGAGAAAGAGATGACCCGAGGGTCCAGCAGCAGATGAATGAATAGACAGCTGTGGTGTATAACCACACACGAGAGAATATTACTGAGCCACAACAAGGAACAAGGCTCTGCCACGTGTTACAATCTATAGGAACCTTAAAAAACGTTACAGAGTAAAAGCAGCCAGTCAGAAAAGGCCACGTGGTGTATGATCCCGTTTATATGAAACGTCCAGACAGAACAGGCAAATCCAAAGACACAGAAAGCAGATCAGTGGTTACCAGGGGCTGGGGGAGGGCGATGGGAGTATCTGCTAATGTGGGGTTCCATTTCTGGGGACATGTTCTGGAACCAGCTAGAGGTAGTAGTTGTACAATGTTGTGGATATAATTAATGCCACTGAATTGTGAGAAAGAACAAAGCTGGAGGTATCAATCCCGTGTTTCAAGATACAGTATAGGGGTGCCTGGGTGGCTCAGTCGGTTGAACGTCCGACTTCGGCTCAGGTCATGATCCCACAGCTCGCGGGTTTGAGCCCTGCGTCGGGCTCTGTGCTGACAGCTCGGAGCCTGGAGCCTGCTTCAGATTCTGTGTCTCTCTCTCTGCCTCTCCCCCACTCACACCCTGTATGTCTCTCAAAAATAAATAAACATTTAAAAAATTTAAAAAAAGACACAATATAAAGCTATAATAATCAAAATAGCATAATACTAGCACAAAAAAAATTGACACATAGATCAATGGAACAGAATAGAGAGCCCGTAAGTAAACTCACGCTTATATGGTCAATTAATCCATGACAAAGGAGGCAAGAATATCCAACAGGGAAAAGACAGCCTCTTCAATAAATGCTATTGGGAAAACTGGACACCTATATGCCAAAGGATGAAACCGGATCACCTGCTTACATCATACACAAAAATAAACTCAAAATGGATTAAAGACCTAAATGTGAGACCTGAAACCATAAAACTCCTAAAAAGAAAACACAGACAGTAATCTCTTGTACATTGAGTTTAGCAACATATCTGTTGGATGCATCTCCTCAGGCAGGGGGAAGAAAAGCACAAACAACTGGGACTTCATCAAAATAAAAAGCTTTTGCACGGCAAAGCAACATCGACAAAACAAAACGACAACCTACCGAACAGGAAAAGATATTTGCAAATTATATATCTGCTAGGGGATTAATACCCAAAACATATAAAGAACTCACACAACTCAACACCAAAAAAAAAAAAAAACAAAACAAAAAAACCAAAAAACCACCCCACAAATAATCTGACTTTAAAAAGGGCAGAAAATCTGAACAGATATTTTCCCACAGACCTACAGATGGCCAACAGCTACAGGAAAAGATATTCAACATCACTAGTCATCAGGGAAATGCAAATCAAAACCATGAGATATCACTTCACACCTGTCGGAACGGCTAGTATCAAAAAGACAAGAAAAGAGTGCTGGTGGGGATGGGGAGAAAAGGGAACCCTCCTGCACTGTTGGGAGTAATGCCAACTGGTATAGCCACCGTGGAAAACAGTATGGAGGTCCCCCCCCCCCCCAAATTTAAAAATAAAACTACCAGGCAATTAGCAATAGCACTGCTGGGTACTTATACAAAGGAAACAAACAAACGAATCAAAAATACACAAGCTCCCCTAAGTTGACCGAAGCATTATTTACAATAGCCAAGATATGAAAGCAACCTAAGTGGCCGCGAATAGATGAACAGATTAAAAAGATGTGGAAGATAAAAACAACGGAATGTTACTCAGCCATAAAAAAGGATGGGACCTCACTGTCTGCAACAATGTGGATGGACCGAGAAGGTATTATGCTAAGTGAAATAAGTTAGACAAACAGCATATTATTTCACTTATATGTGGAATCTAAAACATAAGATTAAAGAAATAAATAAATAAATAAATAAATAAATAAATAAATAAATAAATGAACACACAAATAAAAAGAGAAACAGACTCATAAATGCAGAGAACAAACCGGTGGCTGCCAGAGGGGAGGGGCTTGGAGGGGGGGGAGAAAGAGGTGAAGGGAATTAAGAGATACAAACTTCCAGTTATAAAATAATTAAGTCACCGGAACAGGCAAAAAAGTACGGCATGGGGAACACAGTCAGTAACACTGTAACAGTCTCACAGGGTTGCAGACGGTGACCACACTGCACTTACTGGGGAGCACTGAAAAATGTACAGAACTGTCATATCATTATGCTGCAGACTCCAATCTAATGTAACACCGTATGTCAACCATATTTCAACAATGAAAAATTTTTAAATAAAAACATCACTCCCACGGAATGAGAATGTGATGCTACAAAAAACCAGACCAAAGACCAGTGGGAACTAGAAACGATTGGCAAAAGGGAGGGATGGGAGGAGCTGAAAAGAGAGAGCGACGTGCAATGGGGAAGATGCGAAAGTGGACAGTTTATGGAGCACAACCCTCCCCCCGTACCTCTGACACCCCCACCCCCTCCCCCTCTCTGCCCCCTGCCTCACATAAAGGGAGGTTGCCGGAGGGGCATAGGAAGCCTTTCCAGGAGCACACACAGGGTGGGAAGAGGATGAAGGGAGTTTTCAGGCTGTGAGAGCAGAGACACTCGCCCCAGAGCACCTGCCAGGCCACGCCGTGATCACGCAGACGTGTAAATGGCTGGGTGGGGAACCTCCAACCCTTGTGGGCCAGGCCTTCAACATGGAGGCAAAAGTCCTCGGGATCTGAAGGCCCAGACTTGGGCAACTGCCAATCCAATCTGACTGAGCTACGGCAGAGGGGCCAATCAAAGCCCTTTCCTCAGGAGCTGTATCCCTTCAGCACCAGAGCAGAATCGCAGACCCAGGAATGGGAGAGCTTGCACAGGGAGAGGGAGAGGGAGAGGAGTGAGGAGAGGGAGAGGAGAGTGAGAGGGGACCAGGAGTGGAGCGGTCTCCTGGGGGAACCGGCAGGACCTCTGATCCGCTGAAAGTGACAAAAGGCCATGGGACAACCAGGGGAAACTTGGGTTGTGAAGGGCAATGCGAATGAGCAGAGTAAGTGACAGGGCAGCCAAGCAGGTTACCAAGTCCACAAAGAGCGTATGTGATGGGATGGTGACTGTGGTTTGGCGTGTGGTCCAGATGCCTGCCCTCGGGGAAGCGAGGCCAGGACAATTGCAGGTGGTGGCAGGGTTGAGGGGAGTGAGTGTAAGGCCAGGCAACGTTGCCAAAGTCTCATCCTGCACTGGGAACACCTGGGGCAGGACGGGCCCCAGCAGCTACACACATGGGGAATAGAAGCACAGAGAAAGAATCGAAAGGATGCAGGAAGTGGGTGTCCGTGTAGAGCAAAGCCTCAGGGGCCCAGGTAGACTCTGCAAGCAGAAGCGTGCTTAACTCAGGTATGGATTTTGAACAAGCTGTAGGAAAAGGAGATGGCCCAGCTTCTGGGGTGACACTCGTCCCTACTCCCCACCAGCAGAAATACCCCAAGGCCCAGTTTTCCTTCCTGCCATGGGGCCATGGCTTCAAGAACTGCTATGCATGGGGTTTTCTTCGGGGCGTGAACAACCTAAAAAAGAACTGAGCAGACAGGTGGCTAGGGTCACCTTCAGCGTGGTCACGGGCATCGAAGATGCTGACCCTGACTTCTGCACACCAACCAGTTCAAGCTTCCAAGGACGGTAGGTGCTGCTGGTAAGTCGAGTGTTTCCTGGCGAGGCTGATCCCTAAGCTGGCCCATGCAGAGAGAAGAGCACCATGCTGGCCCGGGCGAAAGCCAAGTGCCTTGGGTTTACAGGAGTCCTGGCAGCTCATTCAGCAGAGCAGGGAGGAATACGAGCCCAGAACTGCACAAAGCTCCAGAGCTGAGATTCCTACTGACCCCACCTACACACACACACACACGCACACACACGCACGCACGCACACACAGGACACACAGACACACAGACACACACACACACACACACACACACACACACACACACACACACTCCTGGCCATTCCCCTTCTGGGGAGCTCAGTGTGGCCAATGCCCTCAGGGTCTGAGAACGGCAGCCAGTTAGTGAGAGGCTCTGAAGGACGGGAGGACAGGAACAGTCTTGCAGTGAGTGTCCCTCGTGTGCCCCTTGCCACCTCCAAGCACTTGGGTAGGTAAACTTGACCATGTCAACAGTGGTCAACTCAAGACATATTTAGCTGAGGCAACAGCAGACCTCAGAGAGGGGATGGGGGCGGGGGGGGGGGAGTCTTCTGCTGAAAACCTCTCCTCTCAGTCTCCCCAAGACCTCTGGACAGCCGGAGTCGTGACCCTAGGCTGGCCTAGAAACAGGTACTGGCTTGGGGAGGAGTGCCCTGCAGGGCTGACGAGAAACTCCGGGTTCACCTAGAGCGGCCCCAAATCGGCTCTGCTTTCTACACGCAATTAGTGCTTTAAACAACTGAACTTCAAAACACACACACACACACACACACCCCTCATAAATAACTCCAAGTCCCTGAGAAATCACTTAAGGACTAATTAGTGTATCAGCCTGCTCTGAACGCCGCTTCACAGCCCGGCTCCCAAGTCAGGCATCAACTGAGAAGGAAATCATTAATTGCTTGCCTGAGCCAGGCAGGGGCCTACTTAACCACTCCTCCCCTGGGCCACCAAGGCCACTCCTGACCTCAGGTCCCAATTAATCTGAGAGGGAATGTGTTTAATTAATGCTACTTAATCATGTCTGTGGGGAGTTTTGTTTTGCTTTGTTTCTCTCTGCTTCAAGATCTCGAGAGGTTCTTCTTAAGAAGGAAGTGGCCTACAGCAGAAGCCTGTGGGGGTGTGCAGGTTTGGGAAGGGAGCCTGATGGGAAAGGAAAGGAGGCACTGGGACAAGCTGCGTGGACTGAATCCTTCTGTCTGGGCATTCTGGTGTTCAGGACAGTGACTTGTGCCCTCCACTCCACCCAGCAGGGGCTGGCCTTTCCCCCGACAAGGGGCCACGGTGGGCTGCCCAGGCACTGTGGCATCCCAGGCAGCGGGGAAAGACTGCCAGAGAGTCTCCATGGATCCTTCCATCCTGCTCAAGGGCCCTGTGGCCTTCAGAACCACACAAGGCCACCCCAGCATCCTCAGGACGAGATCTGCCCCAGAACCAAGGGGTGGGGACAGGCCCAGAGATGGGAGGCGGCATTACCGGACCAGCATCCGCTTCAGCAGCTGCTGGTCCCCTTCCGAGTAGCCGGGCCAGTCCTTCTGCACATCCTTATACACACAGTCCTTCAGCGTGCATGTGCCATCCTTGGCATTCACGTTGGCCACCTGTAGGAAGAACCAGAATCACCTTGCGGGAAGCCCAGGGGGAAGCAGGAGCTACTGAGAGCATTTGATGGAAGGTGGGGGGCAGACACACAGGAGGGGAAAGAGGACAGAACCCCCACCCCCACCCCCGCCAAATCCCCTGCCTACCGGGGCAGCAAGCCCTGGGATGCAAAGGGGTCAGAACACCAGGTCCTGACACAGGTGTCTTACAGCTGCCGGAAGACACGTTGGCTCCTAAAGGGGCGGTGCTGCCATCTATACTCACAGGACCCCATCACCAGCCTCCCGACTGAACGTTTCATCTTCACCAAATTCAGGTTAAATCTTAACACCCAAAATGATGGTGTTAGGAGGTGGGGCCTTTGGGAGGTGATGAGGTCATGAGGGTTTGGAGCAGTGCCCCCTGTAAGAGACTCCAGGGGGCCCTCGCCACTCCTGCCACGTGATGACACAGGGAGAAGACCCACTCTGTGAACTGGGAAGGGGGCCCCACCAAACCCCCAATCTGCTGGCGCCTCGATCTTAGACCTCCCAGCCTCCAGAACTGTGGGAAGTAAACGTCTGTTGTTTATACGCCACCAGTTTATGTTATTCTCTCAACAGCAGTCTGAACAGACCGACGCCCGCTCTCGAATACACACTCCCGGGACACACGTGGCGGAGGCTGGGGCAGCCGGGGCCTCCAGGGGCCAGGCTAAGTCCACCTTCCCCGCAACCAGCCAGCCCTGCCCGGGCGGGGTACCAAAGGCTGAGCTGGTCTCCAAGACTGTGAAGGCAGACTCAAAACGTTGACCCTGAGGATGCTTATAGAAGTCCGGGCCCCACCCCAAAGCAGGTACTTCCGGGACTATCTCGCTGGCCTCTGGCGCACGGCCGCAGGGAGCTGGCACGGCGGCTGTTTTTCACTCTCACGGGCTTCTGAGAGGACTCTGTGTCACAGCGGTTTCCACAGGGAACATTTTTTAATGGTTGAGTAATATTCCACCAAACATCTGCACTGTGATTTACTCAAAGGTTTCTCCTTTGTTGGATGCTGACGCCATTCCCAGTTTCTCTGTAGCATATAAACAGACACCGCTGTGTGCAGGTTTTTCCATGCTGGCGACGTTTTCCTTCGGCCAGCTTCCCAGAAGTGGGATTAATGGGTCAAAGGCTCTGAACATTTTTATGGCTCTTGATGCGTTTTGCTAAAATGCTCTCCAGAAGAGCCACCCACCCGTCAACACTCCCACCCATGGAGGACGAGCCTGTGGGTTTCTCTGAGGCCCCGCCAGCACCAGAGACAGATGCTTTAAATCTTTGCTTTGGATGTTTTCACAGAAGGAAGAGGGAAGGTGCCTCTGAGGAGTGTGCTTTCGTGTGTGTTGCTCATCGGAATCCCTGATCACTTGGGGGCGGCTGGAAATGACCAGCCGGGGCAAGGCCCGGCCCACAGTGTTCCCAGAGACCTTCCCCTTCCTCAAGCTGACGGGGTCCTGCTACTGCCCACGACCACCAGGGAGAACAAGCTGGGTAGTCAATACAGAAGCACAAGGCAGATGGGGCCATTTAGAAGAAATCACAGTAGACATGGGGAGCACCCTCTGCCACCGACACCACGGGAGGCTGCTGACTCCAAATCAACCTAGGAAGCCAGAGCCCAGCAGGGTACCTCTCTGGTCCTGGGAGCAATGAGAGCATCTCAGAGGTTAGAAAAGCAGCAGGAACCCCTGGCACAACGACATCAGCACCGACAGATCCCCATCTCTTTGGAAAACTGAGCCCGCTGGCATTCTTGCTGCATCGGAGGACTGCTCAGAGGGTACACCTCAGATGTAACTGTGTGCACGGTCAGTTAAGTTTCACGTTCTGGTTTGAGGGGTTCAAGTGCTTCTTCTTTACTCTGGGCACAAACAGGGCAAGAGAGGAAGATGGGAGCATGGGCGTTCCCAAGAACACCATAGTAGGGGCCAATGGCGGCCTGACTGGACAGCGGTGTGGACTACAGGCATGTCCAGGGTGGGCACAGGTCCCACCTGCGTCTTCAGTCCTGGCTCACATCTGAAGACCTGGCAATCTGCCAGCCCTGCCTCATTCTGAGCTCCAGCCCAGGGGAAGGGCCTCCACTGTGCTTCCCTTGAGTTCCCAAGGATAAGGCTGACACCTGCGACTTCCCAAGGAAACAAGCCCCCTAAGAACATCATTCCTGTTCTGGAGCTTTCTGGATGCTTTGGCAAGCCCCTCTGCCAAAGAAAACTTCTGAGCCATCAAGCTACATATCTACCTTCTAATAGGCCAGGAGCCAACTCGTGAGCTCAGAGGGAGAAACCTTAAAGCTTGGTCCTCGCCTGCACAGCCTCTGAGTGGGGGACAGTGTCTCAAGAGGCCACATCCACACAGGGTTTCCTGCCAAGTAGAGCCCCTGAGGCCAGGGTCCCGGTGACGTGAGGGGCCGCGAACCCCGTGGCTCATCCTCAGACACAGCTACCAACTGTCACAGCATGTGAGTCCCGCACTGCTGCCAGGAGCGTCTGAGGTGGGATGCAGGTGAGCTGGCGGACAGAATCCCTGGACGCTCGGCCATGCCTCCTCCGCAGGATGCGACTGTCATGCCAGCCACGTGGACCTCACAGCAGGGCTCCACGGTGGCCCATCCCCACTTCACAGCAAGGAGGCATCTGCGTGGTCTGGCTGATGTGGCGAAGCCAGAGCGAGCCGTTTACCTTCCCAGGGGTCCTCAGACTCCCTCTGGGGGCTTTGGGAGACAGGCCCCGCCCCCTCCTGCTCCAAAGCCTGAGCCGTGCCCTAACAGCAGGCTTCACCTGCTGACATCACGTTCAACCCCTCAAGAGGCGCTGCGGGCAAGCTGCAGCCACACACGGAAGCCTGAGGGTCTCCACGTGAAGCCCCTTGCCCAGAGCCACGGCTGGTGTGTGGTAGGGACGCCCACTGACCGTGGAGCCTGTGCTCTCGTTAACTCACATATGCGGTCACCCAGGCTTCTTTAAATTCTAAAAGCCTCAGGCGGCTGAAGTCTTTGTTGGATCCTCTGTGCTGTGCCCGCTGCCTGTGTGGTAGCAGACAGCGAAGGAGGAGCATGCTGACCTCCCTCCGAGCCAACCTCGGAGCCACTGGACAAGAAGCACCATGGCCAGCAACGTGTCCGTGACACCCTCAAGCCGGTCCTAACCCGGGAGGCCGAGGCTCTGAGGCAGGCTGCGAATCTTGGAAGAGATCCCAGGAAGGGCTCTTCCCAGCACCCCTGTGTCCAGACCCTCTGTCGAGGCCACTCAAGGTTGACTGAACCCTCCACCTGGCCCCGGGCAAGCACGAACCTGCTGGAGGAGGCCGTCCAGCGCATCCTTGTCCGCCTGGGCCAGGCCGTCCTTCTGCAGCCGTAGCAACAGCTCGGCCTTCCGATAGGGCCTCAGCGCCAGGAGGTGCAGCACTCGGTCACGGAAGGGCCTCTGAGACACCCCACTGCCCCCACTAATGCCACCGACACTGCTCTTCTTGATGGCGCTCGCCAGGTTGATTGGCGTCGCCCGCTTCCGGGAGGGCACGGCGTCCGTGGCCCCCGGGGCTGGTTTCCGAAACTGAACCTTCTTGCCTGCAACGAGAGCCAAGGCATTAGGGATTTAAGGGGGTGAGGGGGTACGGCCTCTGTGTCCCTCTGCCTGGGGCTGATGCCGAACTCTGAGCGAGTGCGTGGACGCCTGCTGACGGCCGACAGCCCAAGGGGAAGGCAGCTGGAGCCCCATCCAGCCTGGCCTGCTCCGTGGGGACCTGGAGAGCTGAGTACACCACCTACTGACCACACACAGCTACCAGGCCCTTGCAGGGCCCCAAGTGTCAGAAGCGGGAGCTGCAGGAAACAGAGGTATGTTCAGAGCTTTAATGGATTTCATCAAGGGCAGCCCGACCGCTATACGGAGAGGGCGGCTGATGAAAAGGGTGGGGTTCCTGAACGGCCAGAGGCAGGCGCCCCCAGAGCCCGCACATCACAGCACTCTCCAGCCACAGGACCCGCCATTCTCTTTTATAATAAAGGAGGAGTGGATAAAGGCATGGGGCCGCTTGGGCAGCTTCTCTGGAGACCCCAGGGTAGGAGCAGCTCCCCAGGCTGCAGCCCCGTCAAGTGCTTCTTGGACAGACCCAGAGTCCCGGGGGAGGGGGGCAGCGGCCCGATCCCCCACGCCCCTAGTGCGAACAGACTCCAGAACTGCTCTTGAGGGAGGGGCCTCTGCTCAGAATTTGTTAACTCCACCCTGGACGGCAGCACGGCCACTGAGGGAACGTGCACGGCCAAGTGAGGTCAGCGCGTGCCTCACGTCCTTGGGCCAGAAAGCTCTCCACAAGAACTTTTTGTTTTGCTCTCATCCCTTAAATCTCATTTGTCAAATTAATACGGGAAGGAGTGCTGTCAAAATCCTTAGGGCCAGACTTTGTTCCCAGAGGACCCAGCTGATGGGCTGAGCAGGGTAGAGGAGAGGCCTGACGCAGTGGGACATACATGACTACGCTTTCAGAGGCCAGGAGACAAGTGCTGCCACCAGAACCGAAACCAAGAACTCTCGCCGTCCCCAAAGTGGTACGACAAGCCACACTTTTGACCAGGTTTTTGGCTGAAGGACCCAGAAACTTACTAAGATGTATATGAATGTCCACATTTGCACGCTGAGGCGAGAGCAGGCAGGGGAAGTATTTCTGGATTCTGGCTGCTGCTCTCGGGCGGCTTTGTCCCCAGCAGCAGCTCACAGCCCAGGGCATGGGCTCCCTCAGCATGCACGGCCACATCCACCAGGATGCAGCGTTCACTGGTAGCATGGACTCCTCCTGCCTAGGGTTTCGGTCAGAGCCAACTCCACTGCCACGCCAGTGAAATCACATACTCCTTTGGGGGCCTTTGAAATCCTCCCACCTTTTCTCAGAAAACAAAAAACCCCAAAAGCCATTAAGGTCCTGTTTGCTGTAAGCCATTTTGTGCCTTTCTCGGGCCTAACGCCCTTCCTCTTGGCCTTGAATCCTGATGACTCTTGAACTTGTCTGGGTCTAGGTGCTGGGAAGACTAAAGCAAGAATGGAGCTTCCTAAAAGTAAACACTTTTCATGCTGCTGGTGTCTCAACTTCACCAAAACCGTTTCCAAGCAGATGATGAGCTGCCAGAGCCTTCTCGTCCAGCAGGAAATCAACACATTTCCTTCCCAGTTGTGACCTGACAGGCCCTTGCTGGCCCCAACCCAGCAGCAGACTATTTGCCATAGCGCACATCTCACAATCGGCACCTTGCCGCTGGCTGTGTCAGGCTTGGGGAAGAGCCAGCCAGGCGGGTGAAGGCAGGGGTGGCAGCTGAAGGAGGACAGACCCCAGCCCTGCCATCGAGGAGCATGTCTATCTCCCTGATGGGTAGGGATTCCCGAGGTCAGAACCTGAGAGAAGGGCTCGTGGATTCGGAATTCCTGGAGTTCTTGGGGCTCATATTCAAACTGGGGAATCAGCAGATGCCACAGCCCCCAACAGACTCGGCCAGTACAACAGGACCTTTTCTGACCTGACAATGAGAGATGGCTCCCCTTGCTTGGGGCTGGACCTCTGTCAACCCATCATTCCCACTCCCGGCCAGGACAAGCCTTCAGTCCCTCCTGCTCCCCACCACAGCTGCCCAGCAGGCATGAGCCCCCCCCAACAGGCGGAGTCGCAGGCCTCATCCTCACCCAGGTAGCGGCCTCCAGCCTTGATGACGATGGCACCACGGCTCCGTGTCTCCTCCTCAGCTTGCGCCATGCTCTGTCGTGCTTTCTGGTAGGAGTCATCGGTGGCACACACCGTGATTTTGTCCTGGATGCTGCCCAGGCAGTCCAAGTGAACATCCCCGTGGCTGCAAAACAAGGGGCCAGAAGCTAAGGTGAACTCCTCCTGGGATGACAGGGAGACACGGTCTGGGAGCCCGTGCTCCCCCGTTACCCCCCAGCTGGAAATGGGCCCAGCGCTAACTTGAGCAGCATCGTTTCCACACAGCGTATCTTAACCTGGAAAAAACAAGGGAACCCAGGCCCCTGGGCAGAGGTAGCAGGCCTGCACCTGTGCCCTGGACACACTGAATGCAGCAGCAAGGCTCGGGTATGAGAAGGGGGATCTGGAATGGCCTGGCTGGCTCAGTCAGTAGAGCATGCGGGTCTTGATCTTGAGGTCGTGAGTTCAAGTCCAACACTGGGTATAGAGATGACTTAAATAAATACCCCCCCCCTCAAAAAAAGAGAAGAAGAAGAAGGGGGCACTGCACCCAGATGAGGCCTTACCTGGATACATATTGCTGGATGCAGTCAAAGCTGCCCTGGGGGCTGTCACGGCCAATGTTGGAGAGGTAGAAGGAGAAGGTCCGCGCCTCCGTGGGGCAGTCAGGCTGGGGGATGGAGATGTGCTGCATGGAGAGGGAGAAACATCACTGGGAGGTCCACATCACGGAGGGGACCGTGGGATGGGCCATCCATTGGACCCCAGACCGTCCCCCACAGCTTGACACAAGGAGGAAGTGCCAGTGCTTTCTAAGCATGGCACGTTGGTCTGAGGAGCACAGAGCACTTAGCACACGCCCGGAGCCAGGGAGCCCACCCTGATCTGGGCCATGAGCCAATTTCCCACCCAGCAAATGGGGCAGATCTGGCCTGGGACATGTGTGAAGGTGACGTGAGACAAGACGGGCAGCAGTAGCTATCAGTGCACACTGAGCAGCCGATATGCTCCAACCCTTGCTCCCCTGTGGGATACACACTCCACCTGGATGTCCATTCACTGTCCTGCAGCCAAGACCAAGGCGGGTGCAGGCCCCGAGGGGCTCACAGATCGGCCGCACCCTCCCCCAACAAACCGTGACACGGTTACGTGTGACAAAGGATGAATGTCTTGGTTAACAGAACCCTGACTTTGGACAGTGCCTCTGCAGAAGGGTGGGACAGCCTGACCGGCAGATAGACAGACAGCAAAGGTCCCGGCCAAGGTGCAGGGCTCGGTGCAGGTGGGATAGCATTGCGCCCACAGGCCGGGGCTGCATTCCAGGCCAACCCTCACTGGGTTGAAGTCCTGGGGGCTGTGGAGGAAGCTGGTGGGAAGATCCATGCTCCGGTTGCTGGCCCATATTTGGGGCACAAGATGGGCCTCCAGAACCCTCTGTTACCAGTGGGGACTCCTCATAAAGTAATCCCTGGGTTTTGAGTGCAGGAGCTCAACACAGCTAGGCACACAAACAAGGGGGGGCAGAAGAAGGCCCCATTCAGGCCTTATCCTTGGGCTGCTAAACCACCTCAGTATGCCCAGGCCCTATTTCTTCTCCACTGATGTGAGACCACCATGCCTCCCTCATCAGCATTGGACCAAACACGGCCCCGACTGAATTCCAGCCTTGCCCAGCTGTCATATGTAAATAAGGGCAGTTCAGCCTGAGACTGAGGACACGGTGGCTCAGGTCACAAGGAGGGCCGCTGCCCTCTTCACGGCCTCCCCCCCTTCACTGCTCCGCAGGGTGGTGTGTGGACCCATAAGGGAACCTGCACGTGCACCTGGCCTAGAGTTGGCCCCAAAATACTGAGTGACCTGCCCAGCCTGCAGTCAGTCCCTGCCCCAGACGTGCACAATGAGAGCCAACGTGGCACAGACTGGCTCCCAGATAAGGCAGTTCAGCCCTGTCCTGCCTGTATGCGACATCTCCTTGTCTCACGCTTGTGGCCATCTTGTGCTGCCGGCCCATCCCTTCTTGGATGTGACGTTTGTTCTCCATCACAGAAGCAGCCGGAACACGCCGCCCAGATGTTGAGGCTCAGGCTGCTGAGGGTCACTGCAGGAGACGCACCCAGAGCCAGATACGCACTGATGCCGTTGCCCAGAATGCAGCCGGAAGCTCATGCACCCCGAAGTCAGTAAGTCAACAGTAGCTTCCGGTGGAAGCTGACACCCCTGCCATCGGGTGGCTCTTCCTCCACCCGATCCTTGAACCTCCTCCTCATCTCATCCTGGCTCTGATGGAGACACAGCCTCCCCAGGCGCCACTTTCCAGCTCAGTCTGCTCAGAGGACAGTGGCTGCCTCAAGGGCAATGGTCCTCACTGGGCTGTCACCCCTGAGAGGAGGGCAGGAGGTCAGGTCTCAGTCCCAAAGTGATTGTGCTTCTCTCTGGGTGGGAGCTGTGGGGACTCTTCGCCGTGACCGTTTTATGCCATCTAAACTTTTTCCACACGGGTGTGCGCGCCCACCTCCAAAATTCGTCCTGGACGTGGGGGTCCCAGCACAGAGCCCGGAGGTGGGTTTGTGTAGCCACTGGGGCCACAGGATGGTGGGAAACCCGGGGCTTGAAACTGATGCATGGGAGAACGTGATGCTGCTGGGGACAGGGGAGACACACACAGAGGTCTCCAGTATCCTTCAGGACAAAGGCGGGGACACCCGAGCGGGGGAAGGAGGAAGGCAGAGGGGAGGTTTGCTGGGAGCCTGGTGTGGCCAGGTCTCTCGGCCCCATCCCCGCCCAGCACTACCATGGCCTGAGGACTCCTTTGGTTAACGGGCTGCTTTGCTGCTCCTCAGTGACGCTGGTTATCGGTTACCAGTCGGTGGGCACCGAGCAAGGAAATCCCCCATCGGGGCATGAATAGACCAGGAATGCATGGCTTTCTCTGTGCCAGCGAAGAGCTTGGCACATGTACCAGGATGTGGCCCGACAGTCAGCCCTGCTCAGCTGCAGCATGTGCCTCCTGGACCGAGTCTCGGCTGCCCCACGGGGGCCACCATGTGGCCCTCAGCTGGCCTGGGCATGCAGGTCTGGGTGCTTCTAAGGTCAGCCCTGACTCCAGGTGATGGGGGCAGGGGGAGTCACTTTAAACCTAATCGAGTGTCTGTGTACACAGACCCAGAGCAGCAAACAGGCTTGTCCTTCCTGGGCGGCCCAGAGTGCCTCTGAGACCTGTGAGGGGCACAGGTCCCTGCCAGAGCCCTTTCACCTCCTCCTTTTTATTTATTTTGAGAGAGAGAGAGAGAGAGAGAGAGAGAGAGATTGATTGAGAATGTGCACATGTAACCAGGGGAGGGGGAGAGAGAGAGGGAGAGAATCCCAAGCAGGCTCCACACCGTCAGTGTGGACCCCGAGGCAGGGCTCAATCTCACGAATGTCGAGATCATGACCTGACCTGAAATCAAGAGTCGGACACTTAACTGACTGAGCCACTCAGGTGCCCCTCACCTCCTCCTCCTTTTGAAATCCATCCTAAGTGGGGCCCGCCCCCCCCCCCCCCCCCCCCCCGATCTGCAGGTGCAGGCGGGAGCTGTGAAAAGGCACATCAAGTCCTGGTGGCAAAAACTGGCGGGGGAAGCGCTTGATACTCTGTTCCGGTAAGAACAAGACAAACAGGTACGCACAGGAACCCAAACTCCAACTGACCAGGTTCTCTCTGGCCAGAGGAGGTTCCAGGCAACACTTGCTTTCTTAGTTATTTTCGCTTCCTAAAGAAGCCTCAGAATAAAACATGTGCTGGGTAAAGAGAACTACGGTTGTCCAGCTGAACTTGACTTCCAAGAGCAAAGCGGCCACTTCGGCCCAGGGGCACTCCCTCAACCCCAACACCAGGGTGCATTCTAAGCACCTCCCTGCATTCCAAGAACCGCTCTCATGCCCTCACTCACCGAGGATGCTCAGAAGAGGGAGTGCACGCCCCCGCCCTCTGTTCAACCTTGGCACACAGATGGTTCCTGACTCTGCAACACCCCATTTTAGAAATTTTTTAGACTGTTTTCAAATTGTCCCTGTGACAACACGGCAACAAGCACCCTCGTGCCTCAATCATGTGCACATCCCGGACTGCTCCTTCAGAGTTGGCTCCTGGACACATAGACAGAAATGGGTCAAAGGCTTTCGACCAGCCCTGCCAAACTTCATTCTAGAAACTGCAGTTCAGGCTCCTGCTGCAGCACAGGCAAATGCCGCAACGCTAAACTGCCCTGGATACCACCCCTACTTCTCTTTTTTCATCAACTGAAGAGTTTTGGGGTGGGGCTGGCCAGGTGGAAGTTTCTTTTCCCCTCTGGAGGCTGACTTTTCACCAGCTGTCAGACGTTCACAACTCAGAAGTGAACCCCAGGGGCACCCGGGTGGCTAAGTCAGTTAAGCGTCCGACTCCTGATTTTGGCTCAGGTCATGATCTCACAGTTTGTGAGTTCAAGCCCTACATCGGGCTCCGTGCTGGTGGAGCCTGCTTGGGATTCTCTCTCTCTCCCGCTCTCCCTCAAAATAAATAAAATAAACTTAAAAGAAAAAAAAAAAAAAGTGAGCCCCAGAAAGCAGAGGGGCCCAGGTCACCCAGCTCAGTGTCTGGGAGAGGGCAGGGAATGCAAACACAAACATGGACGTGGCAATGAAACAGAGACGAACACTTTGCTCTGGCGCATGACACCCTAGAGGCCAACACGCTACAAGTGAGAGACAAATGCCATTAGTCACCCCAAGGAACTAGCCAATGCCAGGGCCCGGCCACACACCACAACCTCCTCGGGCAGGCCTGGCTCCCATGGTGCTTACAAGCATAGGCAGGGAGGCGACCAGGCCAGATCGGACTCCCACCACCTCGCCCCCAGGCAGCGCTCAACACTGAGGTCCTATGCTGGCTGTGCACACCAAGGGGGACATGCACTAGGGGCCGAGTGAGCTTGCTGTGGGCTGCAAGGACACTGGTTTTCTTAAGTCCTTATTACCACCCCCCCCCCCACACACAACCCCCAAGGCGGAGAGCCCATCACCTGGGCGAGGAGGCTGAGGGACAGTGAAAAGAACTGGCAAAGGCCCCTGAGCCAAGAGCCTACAGATCTTCAGTCTGTCAGCTTCACGGGCCTCTGGGAAAGACGGTCCTTGTCACGCTATGCAGAGCCTGGAACGTGGACTCAGCCCGTGGACCACGAACACTGAATGGGCCTGCCCAGCCCCACCCCTCTGGCCTCCCGTTCCTCTCTCTACCCAGCCTACCTCACTGGCCCCATCCCCAGCCTCAGCTATACACAAGCGGCTCAGCGACCAGGAGAGGGGGGAGGGGAAAGCCCAGGCACCCTGCCTCCTCTGGCAGCATGGTGACTATGCAGATGTGGCCTGGCCAGGAAAGCGTCTGCTGTGTGTCCAGCACCAGGCCAGGCCCCTCACACCTGGCAGGGAGTAGGGGATGCATCCCATCACTGCCCAGGAAGAGAAGGATGACGTCCAGACACGGAGGGTAAACCTAGTGCCTGACCCTTCACAGCAAGCAGGGAAAGAACAGCACCCCTCCTCTCTACCTGGCACAGCCCTCCCCAGGCTCACAAAGGGAAGAGTGGAGAACTGTGGCCTGACTGGCCCAAAGCTGCGGCACAGGGCCTCTGTACCCTCAGAACCTTCTAGAAACTCTGTTACACATGAGAAAATCCAGAAGGAAGGAAAGTGGGCAAAGCATGATTCTGACTCTAAGGTGGCAGGACCCCTGACTCGAATGGATGTGGCTCTCAGGCTTTGCACAGAAATTTGGGTGACACAAAGCATGGCCCAGGAGAACCTCACGGTGCTTCCGTGAGCGGCCGTGTGGTGTCCTGCTGACCAGAAAATGCTGCTCACAGGATAAGCCATGGCTTTTAGTGGCCCTTTCCACGCATCTGCTTCCTCATCTTCGCGACTACAGAGGGTACAGCATGACTATTGGCCACCAGAGGGCACCATGGGGCCGGTCTGGCAGCAAGCCGAGGGAGCCCTGCCCCCCAACACTGACCTCTGCCCCTGGGGAAATGTCCCAGGGACAATAAAGGGAAGGCTGCCACAGGACTGACGGGACCAAAGAGAGATGCAGAAGTTCCAGAGGAGGAACTGGGGGAGCGAGGAGTCTGGGGCCTTTCAAGAGGTCTTGCTGACTTTAACTGGTCTTCGCAATATTGTCAGTTCAGTTCAGTTCACGTGTGCACCTGGCCAGGCCACAGCCCCCGGGGACATCACGAATGCTAATCTGGATGGGGGTATTCTGTAGATGTGGTGGCATCCACAACCACCTGACTTTAAGAAAGTGACCCTCAGTGGTCTGAGTGGGCCTCACCCAATCGGCTGAAGGCCTTGAGGAAACTGAGGTTTCCCTGAGGAGAAAGAAGGTCGCCTATGGACCACAGTGCCCATTCCTGCCTTCCCCATGGATGACTTTCAGCCTCACCAACCCCACAACTATGTGAGCCAATGCCTTGCAAGACATCTCCTTGTATCTTTGTATCTGTACACACAGACACGTGGATGTTCTAGAGGCTCTCTCTCTGGAGCACCCTGGCAGGTGCACAGATCTTCTTAAGGAGGCGGCCGGCCAGCTGTCAGGTGGAAACTAACTGATTTAGACACTTGTGGCAACCCTTCAGATTAAAAAGAGAAAAAGAGACAGACAGACAGACAGACTTGCAATAAAGACCACAAGAAAAACCAGTGTTTCAAGGTATGTTTGGTGGGTGAGGGATTTGGGGGGGGGGTGGGCGGGGGTAAGTCCTAAGCCTTGGGAGGCAAGGATTGTGGACAACTAATCCTTTCTTTTATTCTCCAATTTTTTTCTGTGAGGTGGTCATTTAGAATGAAATAAACACATTTCACAAAAAATGGGAGTGCTGAGTTTCTATACCTACCCCCTGGGCCAGCAGCCCAGTACCAAAATCAGACACCCACGGTCCCAGGTCCAACAACAGAGACCAGCTTCCAGGGAGGCTACAGCTCCAGTCCCACTTGGCCTCTGGGACACCTCAGTTTTTTTGTTTTTTGTTTTTTTAATTTTTTTTACGTTTATTTATTTTTGAGAGACAGAGCACAAGTGGGGGAGGGGCAGAGAGAGAATGAGACACAGAATCCGAAGCAGGCTCCAGGCTCCGAGGTGTCAGCACAAGAGCCCGACGTGGGGCTTGAACTCACAAACCGTGAGATCGTGACCTGAGCTGAAGTCGGACGCCCAACCGACTGAGCCACCCAGGCGCCCCTAGGACACCTCCGTTTTGAATCAGCACAGAGATCAGATCAGTACAGGAGGTCCAGGAGTCATTGGCTACAGGAAGGAAGCGGAGACTCTGAGGGGCCACTGGACAGAGAAGCTGCATTCGCCCCAGACAGGCTCTTGGTGTGGCCCTGGCTGTGGGACCAACCTGGCAGGCCTCAGCTTGGCACAGGCCCTGGCCTGACACAGAGCCGGATGGGGCCAAAATGCTGCCCCCAGCCTGCCTCTGTGCCCAGCAAGCCATGACAGGCAAGAGAGCACACTGGTCACAATTCCAAATATGATTAAGACAAAAAAGACTCACCCCTTGACTTCCCTGAAATCGGATTGACGGTCTCAGTGAAACAGAATCCTGCAAAAAAGAAAAACAGGAAAGTGTCATTAAGATATCTGTAAATCCAGGGATTTACTTCCCAGTTGTAGAAAGAGTACTGTAAGGACAGTGCTGTCAGGAGAGGCAAGAGAAAACACATACACGCTGAAAATGCCAGGAAAGGTCACTGAAACAGAATTTCAAAGGATCGGCAGGAGTTCTCGGATGCTGTGGGGGCCAGGTATGTAAGAAGTAAGAGTGGAGACACAGGCAGTGGGCAGTCCCTCACTGTCCTCCCCAAACCAACGTCAGCCCAGGCTGTCCTGCCCCGGAGACACCCTCTCAGAAGGGAATCACCATGGACAAGCACCACTGCCCAGAAGGCAGGCTGATGAGGTGATGCCCTCGCCCCCCACCCCCCCACCCCCCACCTCCACCAAACACCCTGCTAAGACAGGGCCCAATGCCTGCTCAGTTCCTACGTCACAGCTTCAGAGCAATTTGTCACCGAGCTTGGGACGGCGGAATTTCCAAATGTCACAAGAAAAAATATACTTAAAAAACTCAAAATACTTGAAGCTTCAGCTATTCAGAGATCGGCCTTCTGTCAGAATTTCAGAAAGAACATGGGTCCAGATGGAGGGTCGCACCTCTCTTTCTCACCCATCTTGGGCCCCAAGCACCCACCTTCTGCACAGCAGATACCGCCCCACCGCGTGGTCCTGGTTTGTCACCACAACCCTCTCCCTCAGCCCCCAAACCCACCTGGCCTCTGTGCCCACTGTCCTCCCCAGCCTTCTTCAGATGGCAGGCAGGGTCTGGGCTTTCCCACCTCCAGTCGAGCCCCACCTGCAGTGAGGCGAGGCCCTCCCACCTGGCCCCCACACTCCCAGACACCAGGGGTCTGGAGTGGCTACCTGTCTGCTCCCCATCCAGCATGTCAGGCCACCGCAGGCCCTGGGGTGAAGGAGCTCTCCAGATTTGTGGAAAGAACCAGCCAACGGGGCACCTACGTGGCTCAGTAGGTTAAGCGTCCAAATCTTGAGTTTGGCTCAAGGTCATGATCATGGTTCCTGAGACTGAGCTCCACACTGGGCTCTGGACTGACAGCATGGAGCCTGCTTGGGATTCTCTCCTTCTCTCTTTACTTCTCCCCGTCTACGCTCTCTCTCTCTCTCGCTCTCAAAAAATAAACATTTAAAAAACCCCACTAATAACACAAAATTAAAAAAAAAAACAAAACAACCAACGGGCATGCTGGCCTCTCGGTGCCCATGGACCCATTAGCCGCTGGGGTGAGGGCTGCGGTTGTGTCGCAGACATGGCTCAGCCAGCATGGACCACGCAAGCCACGCATGTACCCCTGTCCTTTTTGTTTACCAGGAGCCCCTTCTTTACCCAAAAATCTCAAGGATCCTGTCATCGGGAGCAATTTGTCACTGAGTGTGGTGCAGCAGAATTTCCAAACGTCCTGAGAGATCACACCGAGCACCAGTACCTACCTCCATGGGATCGGACACCCTAGAAGCTACCCTATACTTCCAAAGCACATCACCTCTCACTGCCAGGCCATCAGATATGGGACGTCCACCAGCCCCTTGTTCCGCTCCAGGACTAGAAACTAGCCCCTGCAGGCACAAGGCCCACTGTGCTTTGGAGAAAGGAGCCAGGCTTCCCCCAAAGCAGGCTCAGGGCCAGCTGCCCCATCCTACAAACCACAACCTGACCCCCGCCTGGGCTGACGTTCAGAGAATGAGAAACACAGCCCCTGTGGGGTCCCCGGCCTGGCTGGGCTCTTGAAGACACGACACTTAAGCAGCCTTTGCTTGGAATTGGGTTAAAGAAAGAGACCAAAAAGAAAACCTGCAGGCGGCCAATGAGCATGTGAGAAGCTAAGACTCATCAGTGAGGCGCAGGCTTTGTAGGGAGATACCGTGCACCTATCAGAGTGGCTAAAACAAAAAGGATGACACCCCAGACGTTCATCTCTTGCTGGTGGGAGCATACAAAGCACAGCCACTGTGGAAAACGGCCTGGTAGTTTCTCAAAAGGTTAAACACAGTTACCACATGACCCCGAATTTCCACTCCAAGGCACAGACCCAAGAGAAATGAAAACATAGATCTACACAAAATCTTATCTATAAATGTGCACAGAATTACTCTTAATATCCAAAAGGCAGCAACAATCCAAACATCCATCAAATGGTGGACAAATTCCCGAGGGACACAACATGGACAAACCCCAAAGCCACTGGCTAAGTGAGAGTACTTCAACATATGACATCCTGCAGGTATGAGTCTGCTCATATAAATTTCCAGGAAAGGCAAAACTAAAGAGACAGAGAGTCGATCAGTGAGTGCCTGGGCTAGGGGTGGGAGCGGCAGTGGCTGCACATGTCGGAGGCCACTTCTCAGGTGGTGTAGTCACTCTCATGGACTCCACACCTAAAACGGGTACGTTCTGTGTGCTGTCGACACACCTCCATGATAGCTGTGACCTGTCCTCAGGCTCACGGAGGGTCTCTCTCGGAAGACTCCTGGGCTTTGAGCAACATCACCCGAACACAGAAGATTCCTGAACACCCAGCGGAGATATTCTGGTCTGGTAATCGTTTGCAGTGCAGGAGTGATATAAAGGAGATGGAAGTAAACGGCAGAAAACACAAGAGCACCACAGCAAAGGCGATGTTAAGACCGAGCAGTCCTACAGAGCTCTCTACCACCATCACCGGATCATCAAAGACAGGAAAGCAGGCTGTTCCTGGCAGAGGGAACAGCAGATGCAAAGCCCAGAGCAGAGGTGTGGGACGCCGCGGTGCACCCCCCGGTCTGTTAGTCCAGACCCCCACACAGGAGTCAGCCAGGGACTAACTCTAGTACCGTGTGTGTCTGTTATCAACACAGGGCAAGGTCTGTGTCCTCCAGGGGCTTGGGGGACAGGGGACATGACAACGGTGATGCTAGGAGTCCAGATATACAGTAACAGTGGGGAGGAACTAGAAAGAGTGCACCTCCCTGGAAAGAATTCCACCAGGGCGGCCCCAGAAGTTCCTGGCTGACAACCAGCACCCACGCCAGCTGATGTGGTGGGCGACCCTCCCCCTGGACCACATGCTCCCCGTGGGCCATTTAGTGAAGCATTTAACCGGCTTGGTTGCGGTCAAGCAAGTTATCCGGAAGACTCCTTTCTTGCAGTCACTCATTTCCCAAGGGCAGTGGCTTCACCCATTGGAGACGCTGGCAGAGAGGCCTAAAAACCCAGGCTTTCTTGACAATGCCAAGTGCATGCCCCCATGCGACGAGGCTGTCACCACAGAACCAGACTCCTGGCTATCCGGGCTCTCATGGTGTCTCCTCCCTCCAGCAGGAGCACCAGACCCTTCTTGTCAATAGCAGAGCAATGCACTCACGCTATCGCATACACACTTGGGTGACTCCCCACAGGCCCTGTCTAGAGCCACTAACAAAAAGATGCTCCGGGACAAGACCCACCAGAGTTCCGCCCGCCCCGTGCAGGCAGGGGAAAGGGGCCCCACCTGGTAAGACTTTAGAACAAAGGGAGAAGCAGCACCTCAGTGCCCTCACATTCACTAGATGACAAAGTGTATTCTAACGGCACTCAGGCCACGCCATCCAACACTGGACAGCCAGTCACAGCCACAGCCACACTTAGGGCCTGGTAGGGCCCACCCTTGGTAATCTGGGTTAATAAGGGTCCCTGAGCCACTGCGGCTCTTACCCATCAGCTCCTCCACCCCAGGGCAAACTACCTTGACTGTTTTTGGTTTTGTTTTTTATTTATTTTGAGAGGGGGAGAGAGCCCGCATGCATGCAGGGGAGGGACAGAGAAAGGGAAAGAGAGAGTCCCAAGCAGGCTCCACGCTGTCAGCGCAGAGTCCGATGTGGGGCTCGATCTCATGAACCATGAGATCATGACCGGAGCTGAAATCAAGAGTTGGACATTTAAACGACTGAGCCACCCAGGTGCTCCTACCTTGACCTTTTGGGCAGACTTTCCACACGGGGCACCTGCTGGCCACTGTGCACCCCACCCCTCCGCCTTAAGATTTCCAGGAAGAAACCTAGGTGCCAGCCGGGCCACCTCTCCACGGGCTGCAGGAATTCGGTTTTGGAGTGTCCTCTATACTGGCATGTGACCATCCCACCTGCCACAAACTCCCAGCTCAGAGACCCAGCAACATTTTAATGAAGCACAACAAAAAGAAAATTGTTGCAAGAAGGTTGTAATTTTACGGAATTTTATGTATTTATTTATTTATGAAAGAGACAGAGTGCGAGTGGGGGAGGGGCAGAGAGCTAGGGGGACACAGAATCCAAAGCAGGCTCCAGGCTCCGAGCTGTCCGCACAGAGCCTAATGCTGGACTCGAACTCACAAACCGCGAGATCATGACCTGAGCTGAAGTCGGATGCCTAACCGACTGAGCCACCCAGGCTCTCCTTATTTTACGAAATTTTGTAAAGGGTTCTAAACTGTACTGAAACCTCGTGTGTGTCTCCACACACGAGTGTGGCCTTTGGCACACATTATTTTGCCCGGGGAGGGGGGGTGATACTTGCAATGGAAATCTGTTTTTAGATCAAAGTATGGGTTTTATTCTTCTAAAAGGAAGTTCTCAACTACTTACTGTAAAGCAAATACACTTAATTTGAATGACTCAAAGCACATCTAGCCTGTCACCTCCAAGAACCTACTAGAATGAAGCTGGCTGCATCATTCAGCAGTTCTTAACCCTCCCTCTGAGTCAGGTTCAGGGTGGGGCAGGTAGGCTGAGGGGAACCCCAAATGCTGTGCACCCCTGTGGAAACCCCAACCACTGGGTCAAGTCACATTGACAGAAGTGGCTTTCAGCATGTGGGGCATCGCCCCAGCTTCCTCCCTCTGCCATCTAACAAAGAGGTGCAACCATCTGGGCTTCTTCCCACTCCAACCAGCAAGCTGCAGGAGACACCAACGTGGACCCCCACTTGGAGGTCACTGGGTGTCTGCTGGGTACACTGGGGACACAAGACCCAGCAAAGGCCTGCTGCGCCTGACCCCCGTGGGTGGCCAACGGCCAGTGGTAGCAGAAGCAGCCACAGCTTTGTTCGCACGAGCAGTGCCCCATGCCGCGCGCAACAGAAAGGCCTGGTGGTCTGAAGCTGGCTGCTCCCAAGGGCTCCCAGGGAAACACGGGCCGGGCAGCCTCAAGGCCCTAGGCTAGCAACTTCCAAATTCTTACAGGCAACAACACACACCCAAAGCCGAAGATCCAACACCTGAGAACAGCATGCCTGCACTTCCCCTCACTTAGCAGCCTCCGTGGCTGGTGAAGGCACAGAACTCAGTGCCATCCGGAGGTGGAGCAGCAGGGGACGAGGGCACACGCACACCAAAACATGTCCCACAGGTCACAGGCAGAGAGCTAGCTGCACTTTGGGCTTGTCATCACTAAACTCCACGACAAACCTCAAGTCACAGGGAGGGTCAAATGACTTGCCCGCACCCACAAGGGCAGGATTCAACCCTGTCTGCCACCACTAAGGCCCACGTTCTCCGCGGTGGGTGATACACAGCTGCAATCTCCTTTTTTCCGAGCCCTTTAGGGGCACGCAGGCTGACCACGAAAGGACCCAGCCAGGTCCGCTGCAGTCACCTCTGGCCTTCTGTCTAGGGATTCTGGGGTTCAGGCCAGTGATTCATGCTCTCCACTCCACCGACAGGAGGTTGGCCTTTCCTCTTTGGGAGGCCACGGTCGGCCACCCGAGTCCAGGGAACATTTACTGGATGAACAGAAGGGCAAATGAACAGACGGCAATCTCATCAAACCCTCTCAGCCCTTCACAAGCAGACACTTACATAAGAGGCAGATAGACTATCTGGGTCCAGACATGCCACCTACTGGCAACAACAAGGGTGGTGGACAAAAAACATCCAACAACAATTTTCGGATAGGGGCACGGGCAGCACTAGCCAGAGATGTGCAAGAGAAGGGAAACAGCTAAGGGAGTCTCTGACTGCCCAGCTCACTACCTCAAGAAACTTTCCAGATCACAGGCAGGGGAGGCTGAAGGGGCTGGATGTGCAGACAGAGGCCCATGGAGGAGGGGGCAGCACAGAAGGATTCTCCTGGAGCCTGCACAGGGCCCTGAGCTGCTGCTCACAAAGGCTCAGGGGCACTTCCCAAGGCAGGGCCCCCAGGATGTGGCCTGGGACATGCCATATGTGGCCAGTCCAGGGGAGTCCTCGCTGCACCCCGCTAGGCAGTGGAGCTCAACTAATCCTCTTCTCTCAATTCCCCTTACTAAAAAAATCTCAGAAACAAGCTTCTGTGGGATCAGCTGATCCACCACTAACCAAAGTGCCTGTCAGAGGCCACAGCAGAACCAACATGCTTCAAGAAAGACAACGAAACCCAGCACACAACCCCATGGAATTCACAACACTCAGTATCCAAAACCAAAGCTTCCAGACATGTTGAGGCTATAGGAGAATGTGACCCCCTAACACAGGAGAAAATCCAGCCAATGGGAACAGACCCAGAAAGGCCAGAGACGATGGAACTGATAAAGGCTTTACTTTAGAGCAACCGTTATATATTAAAAATGTTCAAGGGCTGGGGTTCCTGGGTGGCCCAGTTGGTTGAGCGTCTGACTTCGGCTCAGGCCGTGATCTCACAGTTTGTGGGTTCGAGCCCTGCGTGGGGCTCTGTGCTGACAGCTCAGAGCCTGGAGCCTGCTTCGTATTTCGTGTCTCCCTCTCTCTCTCTGCCCCTCCACCACTCACGCTCTGTCTCTCAAAAATGAATAAACATTAAAAACATTTTTTAATTAAAAAAATGTTTAAGGACTTAAACTTGAACTGGTGAGAAGAAAAACATGAGGCATAAGAAGAGAGCCACACGGAACTTCTAGGGCTGAGAAATGCAATATCTGGAAAGAAAAACTCACTAGGAAGGATTACTATTAGGCAATGTGGAAGAAAAAAGTTATGAACCTGATGACAAACTAACAAACACTATCCAAAATGAATCACACCCAGGAAAAAAAGTCTATAGAAAAGTGAATACAGCCTTGGTGAACTTCGGGACAATGGTACCAAGAGTTCCAACATATGCATAACTGGTATCCCAAGAGCATGGTATCTGAAGAAATAATGGCCCAGATGTGAGGAGCACAATAATTCAATAGATCCAAGAAGCTCCAGACGGAAAACAAAGAACCATGTCACAGCATACCATAAGCAAATGAGCATGACTGCTGATTGACATGCTATGAACCAAGAAGCAAAGATAAGACTCACAAGGCCCAGTATCAAAAAAACAACAAGCCTGGAGACCGGGGAAGGACATCTGTAAAATACTGAGGAAGAATAATGCCAACCCAGAATTCCTTATCCAGTGAAAAGAGAAGGGGAAACGAAAACTTGTGCAGACAAAGGCTGAGAGAATCTTTGCAGGAGATCTGCACTGCAAGGAAGATTCTGAAAGTCCTTCAGGAGGCAGGAGAATGACACCAGATGGGCCCGTGGCTCTGCACAGAGGATAAAAAGCACCGGGTTACAGGGAATATGTGCATGAACATGAAAGACTTGTTCTCACTATGATCTTTCCAGAGAAGACAACGGTGGGGGGGGGGGGGGCCGGGGGGGCACCTGGCTGGCTCAGTCAGTTGAGCATCAGACTCTTGGTTTCAGCTCAGGTCGTGATCTCATGGTTCGTGAGATGGAGCCGTGCACTCTCAGTGCAGAGCCTCCTTGGGATTCTCTCTCTCTCTCTCTCTCTCTCTCTCTCTCTCTGACCCTCCCCCCACACGAGAGAGCATGTGTGCGCACATGCGCTCTCTCTCTCTCAAAATAAACATTTTTTTAAAACTGGCTTAAACAAAAAAAAAGAAGAAGACAATTGATGGCTCAAGGCACAAATAATGATAATGAAGCACAGAATTTGGAAGTGTAGCCTTAAAAGGGTGGCAATGAGGGGCACCTGGATGGCTCAGTCGGTTAAGCTTCTGACTTCAGCTCAGGTCATGATCTCGTCGTCTGTGAGTTCGAGCCCCGCATCGGGCTCTGTGCTGACAGCTCAGAGCCTGGAGCCTGCTTTGGATTCTGTGCCTCCCTCTCTGCCCTTCCCCTGATTGTGCGCGCACGCTCTCGCTCTCTCTCTCTCTCTCAAAACTAAATAAACATTAAAAAAATTAAAAAAAAAAAAGGTGGCCATGAGGCGCAAGGACTGGGGTGGGGAAGACGGAAGCAAACCTGAGGCACAAGGTTAACTGGAGGGCTGCGCTCTCAGTGCCAAGCTAACCCTGGCCTCCCTTGAGCCCAGGCCTTGGGGGAATGGAGTAGCCAGACTCTGCACCTTTGCCTGCTGGACACGCTGGCCGTGCACCTCCAGCCCGGCTGACCGCTTACCCCTTTATGCACTCGAGGGGCATTTCCCGAGTCCCTCGAGTCCCAGGCCATGCCTCACAGAGCATGGCATGCAGGGCAGGACAACTGGACACAGGCCACCCACCATGGGGCCATGATTACACACAGAAGGATCCAGTGAGGGGATCAGGTGCACACGGCAAGAGGGCAGACCTGAACCAGGGTGGCAGAGGCTAGCGCGGAGATGCTGAGCAGCACAAGAGCGGCCCTGGGTAAGAAGACGTGGCGCAAAGGGAAGTCCGCGGCGGTGTGATGGGCACAGGGCTTCCCCCTGGGCTTGTGGACCCCCGACAAGGTGTGGCACCGACAGTGCGGAGCAAGCAGCCAGAGCCCCGTCAGAGATGCCTTCACAGCAGGACCAGTGGTCACGCTCTGGACCCACCTGGCCCGGCTGCCAGCAGCTGGAACACCCTGGCAATGCATGGGCTCACCATGCTACCATGGCCCGTCACTGCCTTCTGGCTGGCTGCTCCCTACAGGGGACAACATGGGGCCAGGGACACGCCATTTGTGAGGGGAGCCCTGTCACCCTATCACCTCGCCTACTCAGCAGGACAGAAGGCGGACATGCCAGGGAAGGTCCAACAGACTAGCCCGGGTGCTGCCCATTTCCCTGTTGCCTTGGCAGCTTTTGGGTTATTCCCCAGACTGTGATTAGCAAGTTATCAGGTAACACGACTTCCTATGACAGTCTCTAGGACACACCTGTCTGCATGCATCACGCTCAGTAAGTGTATGGGCTGCACTTCAGGCCAGCAATGCTACACACAACACCTCCAGTCTCTGCAGACCCTCTGAGGGGTCATGTCATTCCCACCACAGGCTCAGAGGTCATACCCTTCCCCAAGGCTGAGCAGCCCAGTGACTGCAGCAGGCATGGAGGGGGGTCTGGGGCCCTTGAGAGCCCCACCCCAGCTGTGGCCCTATCAGGACCCAGCGTAGCAGAACACCATCTCCTATTAGGCATGTGCGGGGTTTGAAACCAGGAGTTCGTTGGGACAAGTGTCGCTGTGCTTCGGCCAAGAGCCCAGGGTGAATCAGGAGGCCTGGTCGGGGTGGGCAGCGAGGAGGCCTCACTACAGAGCACCCTGCAGTCTTCTGGCCCCAGGCAGCTCCCGCAGGTGTAATAAAGATGATCGCAGGTAGGAAGAAACAGGCAGCATGCAGGGCAGGGCAACAGGCAGCCCCACAGGAGGAGGCATGGATGCTGCCCAAGGCAGGCCCCTTTACGCCAGGACCAGGACAGGGAGAGTCAGAACTTCACCATGGCCAGAATCCCCCTTTTTCTCCCCATGGACAAGAGCACTTCTTGGGTAAAGCAACAGGAAGTGTTTACAAAATCCACCTCCAGGTCCAGGAAGCACACTAGGTAGGCACTGAGTTACATTCAGGGTTCTTAACCGAGTGATTCTGCCCCGGGGGACACGGGCCACGTCCAGAGACATACTTGGCTGGGGAGGAGGGCCCTCCTGGTCTCTGGAGCATGGAGGCCAGGGATGCTGTTCAACACACCACAAGGCCCACAACAGGCTAACTCCAGAGTGATCTGGCCCCAGACGTCAGCGGTGCCGAGGCAGAGAAGCCCTGAGCTAACTGCTGTCATGAGGAAAGCAGAGGGGAAAGTAATTGCCAGAGCAGAACGTGGGCCATAACGTGGGCTATTCCACGGGACAAATGACCTGGTTTCTTCGACAGATGGATGGCACAAAAGGAAGAAGGATGGAGTGCTATAAATTACCAGACTTGACACACACATCACGTGGGGGTCTGCGTGGACCCAGCCACGTGAAGGCAGCCTGCAAGGGTGCCTGGGGCTGCGCCTCAGGTGCTCTCACTGAGCTGCATAAAGACTGTCTGAAAAAACCAGTTCCTTTCTGTAAACATTCAACTCAGTCACTGAAAAAGCCAAGGGTGCGATGAAAATGTGACCGGGATTATTTTACAAAAACTCCAGCAAAACTAAACAAAGTGGGGGAGGGGTGTCTTGGGGAAGAGTTGAAACGAGAAGGGTCAGGCACTCACAGAGGGCAAGGTTGGGAGATGGCATGGGGCCAATCGTTGTTCTCATCTCTGTCATTTCTTCACGTTAACATTCCCATGTGAAAGGTCTATTATTTTTAATTTTAAGTTTATTTATTTCGAGAGAGAGAGGGAGTGCAAGTGGGAGAGGGGCAGAGGGGAGGGGGAGAATCCCAAGCAGGCTTCACGCTGTCAGCGCAGAGCCCCACGCGGGTCTCGATACCGCGAACCGTGAGATCACGACCTGAACTGAAATCAAGAGTTGGACGCGTATCTGACTGAGCCACCCGGCACCCCCATGTGAAAGATTTAAAACAAAGAGTGCACACGTACAAGCCCTCCCACACCACACAGAACGGACACGGGGCAAGGCCAGCAAAACGGACAAGCACCGAGTCTGCACGTCATCTGGGGAAGGGGGAGAGGGCCAGCAGAGGTAAGACAAATGAGGACTGGTCTGACCTGGACACAGCCCCAGGATGTCTGCCACTGGCCTTGCATAAGCAGCAGCACCCAACGCCGCCCCTCCCAGTTCCGGAGTGCCAACTCTTCCTGGGGAAACACGCTCCCTGTAATCTACACGGCCTGACCCTCGTAACGCAGAGCCACCTGTGGAAAATGACCAAAAAGAAGGCATCTGTTCTTCCCTAAAGACTCTGTCTGTAGGACCCTGCAAACACAAGTGAAGTGCACCAGCATTTCTTTGGGGCTGTGATCAATCAATCCTCTCCTGAGCAGTATGTGACCAAGAAAGGGGGCAGTTAAGTCCTGAGAAAAGGCCTGGCTGCAGACCTCCTGGCAACCGTTCCCACCTGCCCCCCCCCCCTCCCCTGCCTCTTTCCAGTAAAGCACAAACAATTGGGAAACTCTTTTCAAGGAATCCTCCCTGCAACTTCCCGGCAGATTCTGAGCAGGATGCCGAGGCTGTGGAAAGTTTAGACAGTGTCTGTGGCCGTGAGGGGCCATTTCCATGAAGTACAAACAGGGAGAATGGAGGCACATTCATCACTGCGTGGAGGGACACGTAAAAGCAAGAAGAGATTCCAAGTAGCCAAGAGCCAGGTGTAAATCAGGACCCACACAGTAGCCAGCACAGCAAATATTTCTACCTAAATTCATGGACATGCACAGAAGGTTCGAGGATTAGAAAAAAAGATGCAAATCACCTGAAACTGTGACCTGGACAACCCCACCCCCACCCCCCGCACCCCCCCACTCCCGTGTGTTTTGTTTGATCTTCTTGGGTCAGCAAATAAAGGCAGACCAGAAGGGCCACCTTCTTTCCACGGAGATTCCCATGTGCCCATCCATACTCCAACTCCCCACCATGCCCGGTCCCTGGCGATCGCCAATCTGTTTTCTCCTTTTCCAGGTTATGTATATGGAATCATGCTGTATGAGTTTCCTGTGACCACTATAACAAATCACCACGAACTTGGTGGCTGAAAACAAGAAAAATGTATTCCCTCTGTGTCCTGGAGCCCAGAAGTCTGAAATCAGTATTCCACAGGCTGAAACCCAGGGGTGTGCAGGGCCACACTCTGTCCAGAGGCTCTAGGCAGTGAGCCTTTCTCGCTTCTTCCAGCTTCTTGGGTCTCTAGGCATTCCTCAGCTTGTGGCCACATCACCCCAATCTCTGCCTCTGTGGTCACACTGCCTTTTCCTCTGTGTCAAATCTCTTTCTGCCTCTTGCTTACAGGGTTACTCGTGATTATGTTTAGAGCCCACCCAGATGATTCAGGATGATCTCCCCACCTAAAGATCCCTACCTTAATCCCATCTGCAAAATCCTTTTTTCCATCTAAAATCACATTCACAAGCTCTAGGGGTTGAGTCTTGGACGCTGATCAGACCCTTATCCAGCTGACCACACACACTTTGCAGAATGCCTCTGAGATTCACCCATGCTGCTGTCTCCAAAGTCCATTCCTTTTTACCGTTGTTAACCTACTGTATTATGCCAGTGTGTTCATCCATTTGCTGACTGAAGGACACAAGGCTCATCTCCTATTTGAAGGACTAATGCATAAAGCTGCTATAAACATTCACATATGGGATTTTGTACGGACATGAGTTTTTGTTTCACCCAGGAGCACAACTGGGGGTCCTACGGCAAGTGTCTGTTTAACCTTATGAGAAATTGCCAAATTGTCTCCCAGGGTGGCCACATTCCCACCAGCAATGAGGGGAGTCCAGGGGCTCCCTACCCACACCAGTATTTGGCATCCTCGGCTGTTTTAGGAAGTGGCAGCTCATCGTGGTTTCCGTTCGCATTTCCTTATTGACTAATGACGTGGAGCATGTTTCATGGACTAATTTGCCATTCTTTCATCTTCGTGGTGAAGCGGTACAAAGCTGCAATGCATTTTTAAAAACTGGGTCGTTTTCTTAGTATTGCATTTTGAGAGCTCTTTATATGTCTGGATACAAGAGTTTTATCACGCGAGTTTTGCAAAATCTCTCCCAGTCCATGGCCTTTTTATTCTCTTACCAGTGTCCTTCAAAGAGAAGTTCTTAATTCTGATGAAGGGGCACTTACCAATTTTTTCTTTTATGGGACTTGTTCTTTGGGGTTATAGCTACCCCTTGGCTTTTCTGAAATAGTCCTGTTTTATGAAAATCTAAATCGCCATTCTTACCAACCTTTTTTTCCCAAAAAAGAAGCTCTAGGGAACTGCCAGGTCCAGCCCCCTCGGCCCAGTCCCCGCTGAAGTGTTTCTCTCAGATGCTCGTGTCTGCACACTCCCTGGATCACGACCCTGGATGCTCCCTGGATGCTGACCACTTGGACACCATCTGGTTTCGGCCTTATGACCCTGGCAGGTTGGGCCAGGTACCGTCCTCCCACCACACCCGCCCTTTGCCTTGAAGTACAGCTCTCACTACTTCGAGGCCTCCATACTGGTACAACCAAGTTGGGCCTGGGCCACACGGGGCCAAGATCATTCCCCCGCGGGGTTCCCTGTGTCCCCTCGTGTATCGGCCAACACAACCACCCTTAGGTGCCCAAAGCGGTGGCCCTACAGACGGGACACTAAGTGAATCAGCACATAGGGTACCTCAGGACACAGGAAGTGCAGAAGGACCCATGGGGCATGGTCGGGCGCATGCTCCGCTCAGATGAGGGTGGGCAGCATCTGAACCCTGACCAGAGCGGGTACTGCATGGGCTCGCTGGGCACAGGCTCTGCACAGAAACTGCAGCCAAATCGAACACAACAACTTGTGATATCTCGGCTGGCAGCCATCATGAAGCCCCTTCTTCAACTATCCAGACATCAAGGTTCCCACTGTTACAACTGAGGAAAATGAGGCAGAGAGAGAAGACACGGCTGCTGGAGGTCACAGGTGGGGCTGGGGTTCTCTGAGCTGTGCAACCCGCGCCTGGGCCTGGGCCTGGGCCTGGCCCTCTTTTCAACACCTCTGTCTCATTATTTCATCTTTCCCGTCTGCCTTTCCTCAACGAGAAAAAGAAGCTGCCCTGCCTCGATCCTTGCTGCACGCCCCCAGGACACACAGCCCACAGTGCTGAGCACAGCCTGTGCAGGGGCCAGGCCCACACACCAGACCCGACCCCTCTGTCCCCACGGTGGCCAAGGGCCGAACCTCCAATCTCATCGCTCCTGGGACCTGAGACTCCTCTGTCTGGGCAGGAGCCAACCTCGGGGAGGTACGTCCTTGGCCTCTTCTCTCTCTCTCTCTCTCTCTCTCTCTTTCTCGCCTCAGTCCAGGAACACAGGAAACGCAGATAAACGAGCAAGAAAGCACACAGAGCACTTTGCACCAAGGCTCTTCCGCCACAGCCTCATGAGGAACCTGAGTGCCGAGTGGGCTTCTTCTGTTTTTCTAACTCGACTAACACTCATCATACCAGGCACTGAACTCCGTGTCGAACTTCACTCCGCCCAGAGCCGGTGGGCAGGAGTGGGGAGCATGACAGCTCCACTCCCCACACAGCTGAGAGAGGATCAAGTGACAGTGGAGGAAGCTGAGGGCCTGACCTAGGTCACGGGGTCCTCTGGGGCACAGCCTGGGATTCGGGCTGCCCAATGCTCCACATCTCACGGTGGGCTCGGCTTGCTTGTCTCCCGTCTCATCACTGCCCCCTGCGAAGTGCCACCAACTTGCCTCTGGAGACGCAGGCCCAAATCACAGACAGATTAAAGCCCTGGCTGCAGACTCAGACCTCTCTTCCCTTTGGGGTGCAATGGTACCCCACGGCCTCTGGCCAGTGCCCACTGAAAGATCACCCTCCTACATCCCTGTCACACACACATGACCTGCAGCTGGGAGCTACCAGGTCAGGGACCTTACCCAGCCTCAGCGCTCAGTGTGGATCCAGCCTCGTCACCTGGGCACGCGTTCTGAATCCACAGCCCCTCCACCCCCTCCATCCCCCAGTAAGCCCCCGGGTGACACCGGCCTCCAACCAGCCTGAGTGTCAGCTCCAGGCCGTGCTCAGCACCCTCTGCCCCCTTTATCAGGATACCAGAGTAAATCCTAACTGCTCAGGAACACAGAGAAGGCCGACCCTGCCATCTGCCACCTGGGGCACTGGGAACAGGGGCTGCCTCTGAGCAGAGCCAGCCTGTATGCAACTGGGCCAAGGAGGCTGCCTCTGCCATAAGGCTGGTTCAGACACTTGACCTGGGACCACAGGGAGAACTTCACCTGGGAAACCCCTTCCAAGAGCTCAAGAGACAGCCTGAAGGCTTTAGGGGAAACGTGTGGACAAGCCAACCTCTCCAGAGAGCTCAGTCACCCTCTCTCATTCTAGAAGCTCTAATATTTTGAGCCAGAACATTCCAACATCTCAAAGAGGTGTCAAAATTGTCTGGGGCTCAGGGCCCACCCACACGGCAGTTCTGAGTCCCTCAGTCATTGGCAACATGCTCTTGCTGACATCAGAGGGAGGGCACCGGGCCCAGGGCTCGGCCAGGGCTACTCTCTAAGGTGCAACAGGAGGAGAGTAGAGTGGATGTGATCAACGCGTGTGAGGTGGTTACACTGGGCAGTGAAGCTGCAGAAGGCCGACCCGGCTGCCTTGAGCCCATGTCTTCCTTCTTCTGGAGGAGTGTGCAGGCACCATGCAGGGAACCAGGCTTGGGGTTCCGGAGTCAGGCTCACAGCAGCCAACTAGCTCAGATACAGGCCCTTAGTTACTAGCTGCACATCTCAGGAAAGCTCTCACCCTCACTAGGTCTGACGCAAAGCACGCTGCATGAAATCCATGTATTTCTAACTCTGGAGAAGCAGAATCTGACCTGGCCAAGGTCGTGCTAGGCTAGGTCCCGCAGGGAGGCTCCAGGACCAAACGACACCCTGTGTCCTGCACCCACAGAGCGTCACCAAGTCTCCTCAATGAGGTCCCCTGTGGTTGCCAGGCACTCAGGTTTCATCACTATTAGAGCCAAGAACAGATCAGTCCCTTCAGATCCTGGCTTGGCTTCCAACGGGCCCAATTGTTAGTCTTTGGGACAACAAGATCCTCTATCACCTAGATAAACAGAATGGACCTTCCTGGAATAATCTGGACTTTCAGACTCTGGATGCCCAGGAGCTGTGGAGCCCAGGGGGACAGAGCCCATCTACCCATCCGGCTATACTCTCAGCCACTGGCTTCAGACCTATTCCAAGAAAGGCCCTCTGCCTGCTACTCCCACCTGATGCTAAGTATGGCCCTCTCTAAGCACTGACAGTCTGGCTGAAGGAGCAGGCATCCTCAGCTACCCTCCACCTGAGGGCACCTGGCAGATGAGCAGTGAGTGAAGTCTGTCCCACCCTGCTTCTCTCTGCACATCAGCTGCCACCTGGCTCCCATGACACAAAAGGATCAGCCCTGTTGCCGGGTTAAGTCATGCATAAGCATCCCCCAAGATCCACCAACTGAGTACTCCCTAGAGAGATGACCATCCCTTAGAGCCCACTGCCCATGAAAAATGGTGCCAAACCGGGCTCATCCTGCAAAGCAGACGGGGCAGCGGTGCCCGTCCATCTCTCGTGTGGTGAAGGCAGAGGGCAGCATGTGCTCTGCCAGGTGTCTAGTGCCCACCTACCCTCTGAAGCCTGACCGCGGGGACCTCCTGTGTACACGGTCACGCCTTTCCAGGGCCAACTTCAGGCAGATGAGGAAACTGAGGCTCAGGGAAGCCAAGCAACTCGCTCGAGGTCACCTGCTCAGTAAGCAGCAAAGCACGCAGCACTCGAACCCAGGACCCCTCAAATAAGGAGGGAGCAGGCCCTCTACTATGTGGGATGTGTCTTTTCTCCTGGTCGCCTTTCTTCCACATCAGCAGGGTCATGCTACTCTGGACGTGCCTGCTTCCCTCCCAAACCGGCTGACCAGCATCCTCAGCTGGAGCTATGCGGAGTGCTCCCCATTTCTGCAGGTCTGCTTTCCTTAACCTGCCTGCTGGGGAAGAGTCTTGCTCTGAAAACACATTCGTGTTCGGCCCGAAGTCTGAAACTGTCATAGGCCTTTTTACAGAACGTTTTGTCACCTGCCTAAAAACAAAAGCGACTGATCTCAGCTCAAAGTGACAAGATGAGCGTCATGTATTTGCCAAGAGCTGATGCGTCCCAGAAACCAGGAGGCAGCTCAAGTTCTGCTGAGTGAACTGCAGACCCAGGTAAGAGCAGTGTAGGTGTGCGCAAGGAGTCCCTTCCAGGAGCTGCAGCACAATCCTAGGAGCTTAGAAGAAGCTGAAGCTTGTTTTGCTTTTCTTTCTTTTCCGTTTCTTCTTTCTTTCTTTCGTTCTTTCTTTCCTTTTTTATTTTTTTTAAACTCACAAGAACCTTTCTTGGTTCTCTCTCATTTTTAAAACATTTTTAAATGTTTATTTATTTGGTTTTTTTTTTGGGGGGGGGGTGCAGAAAGAGAGGGAGACACAGAATCCAAAGCAGGCTCCAGGCTCTGAGCTGTCAGCACAGAGCCCAACGTGGGGCTCGAACCCACGGACCGTGAGATCATGACCCAAGCCGAAGTCGGACGCTTAACCGACTGAGCCACCCCAAGCACCCCAAAAGTATTAAAAAAAAATTTTTTTTAATGTTTATTCATTTTTGAGAGACAGAGAGAAACAGAGCATGAGCAGGGGAGGGACAGAGAGAAAGAGGGAGACACAGAATCTGAAGCAGGCTCCAGGCTCTGAACTGTCAGCACAGAGCCCGATCCGGGGCTCAAACCCATGAACCATGAAATCATGACCTGAGGTGAAGTCAGACACTTAACCGACTAAGCCACTTAGGTGCCCCAAGAGTATTTCTTAAAGTATGTAAAATCAGACAATCTCACTGCCATGGCGAGGTCTGGGGAGAGCAGGGCAAGCCCGGGTGGACTCCAGGCTGGCCACCTCCCTGCTACATCGATGAATGCTCACCCCTGCCATGCTCCCTCCTAAGTGGACCTTCTCACCTGCTGACACCCAGGCCTGTGCCTCTTCCCAGCCAGCTCCTCCAGCTCGGGAGGGGGCCTCCGATCTTACACAAGCATCCATGAATTCTGGCCCTGCAGCCCCAAAGGACCACACTGCCCCCTTTATGGTTCTCAAACCCAGCACTTATGATGCTGTGAACCCCATGCCACTGTCTAGGGCATTGCTCCTGGGATCCACCCCACTGACTCCTCAATGGAGAGCTCCTCGGACTTCCCGCCAGGCACACTCACTCTGACCCCTGCCACCAGCTGAGGGCATCTCTCTGACCAACGTGCTAGAGCGGTCTCTCCCGGCCAGAAGGTGAGTCCTAGGGGGAGAGTACGTCCCATCATGGCTGATCTCCAGGGCCAACAGCCTGGCACCAGGCTGACAGAGGCTCGGGGCAGCCCCAGCTAGGCTGCGGGGCAGGAGAGACATGCCGCTTCCAAAAGCAGGGAATAAGCGCCACCGCTCAGCTCTCTCTCCTAGACACGATCTGGAAATAATCCCAAACTCACAGAAAAGCTGCAACAGTGCAAAGAACACCCAAGTACATTTAAACCCCGCACTGACCTGCTGTTGCTTCCCAACCTGCCCACACAAGTACGTGGGTTTTCTCCCTGCCCACCCCGCCCGGCACACCATCACATACCAATTTAGGTACACACACTGGCTTTCTTGAATCACCTGAGAGCAAGCTTCACACATCACCACGTTTCACCCCTAAACACTTGGCACGCTTCTTAAAAGTAGAGGTATTCTCTTCCATAACCACATGGCAGCTGCCAGCCTCGTCATGCTCGTTATTAACAGGACATCTCCCACCACGGTCCACCTTCCGCATTGCCACCTGGCTCAGTGGTGCCCTCACTTACTCTCCCTCTGGCAAGGAGACTGGCATACCACGCTGAGCCACCCCATCTCGAAAGTCAGCTTTTTTTTTTTTAATTTTTTTAAGTTTATTTATTTATTTTGAGAGTGACAGAGACCGTCCAAGTGGGGGAGGGGCAGAGAGAGAGGGAGAGAGAGAGCATCCCAAGCAGGCTCTGCACTGCCAGCACAGAGCCCGATGGGGGCTCACACCCACGAACTGTGAGATCATGACCTGAGCCGAAACCAAGAGTCAGACGCTTAACCGACTGAGGCACCCAGGCGCCCCTCGAAAGCCAGCTTTAATCTGGAAGTTTCTCAGCAGTTCTTTGACGTTTAGGCACTGGCATTTTGGGGTAATACAGGACACCACCCCTTTTCCTTACTAGAGTGTGCCACACTTCAAGTCTGCCTGATGCAACCCAGAATAAAACTCATTGTGTGCTCCATCCCCAGGCCTCGAGGTGACAGTGGCCCTCCAAGGCACCCCACCTTCAGCATATGAAGTCTGTCTGCCCTCATGGCTGTGAACACTGATCACCCAGGCAGGGCAGCCCTGCTCAGTCTACCTTCTCCCCATGCAGCTCACAGCAGACACCTTCTCCCCACAGACAGTCCAGGTCCAACCCTGCCACATACAGCTTCACAGTTGTGGCCATAAAACCAAGTTCCTGTCTCATTGGCCTCAGCAGCCCATGGTAAGCAGGAGCCCTCTCTTCTCCTTATTCATTTATTTACATGCTTACCATCAGCAGTGTAATGGTTAAACTTATGTGTCAACTTGACAAGGCCAGTTGTTTGGTCAAATACCAGTCTAGATATTGCAGCAAAGTCTTCTTTTAGATGAGAAAAACATTTAAATCAGTAGACTTTGAATAAATTACCCTCTATGGTGTGGGTGGGCCTCATCTAATCAGTTGAAGGCCTTAAGAGCCCAAAAAACGAGGCCCCTTGGAGAAAGAAGGAATTTTGCCTTTGGACTCAACATACATCATTAACTTCCCTGGGTCTCCAGCCTCCCAGGTCTGCCCTGCAAATTTTAGACCTACCAGTCCCCATGATCTCGTGAGCTGGTTCCTTAAAAATAAGTCTCTCTTGGGGCATCTGGGTGGCTCAGTCGGTTAAGCATCCCACTTCAGCTCAAGTCATGATCTCGCGGTCCATGAGTTTGAGCCCCACGTCGGGCTCCGTGCTGACAGCTCAGAGCCTGGAGCCTGCTTCAGATTCTGTGTCTCAATCTCTCTCTGCCCCTTCCCACTCGCACTCTGTCTCTGTCTCTCAAAAATAAATAAATGTTAAAAAAAAAAAAAAAGTCTCTGTCCGTCTCACTCTCTAGTGATTCTGTTTCTCCCCTAATACAGATTCATGGACTGCCATCTGCAGTGGTCTCAAACGCATCGCAGTCATTAATCATCTTGATGCTCAGATTGTCCCAGGCTGGCCCTGGAGCCCTTGGTGTTGGCTCCTGACCCATCTCTGCCCTCCTCGGAGTCCTCTCTAAAGTCCTGGCACCGCGAGAAGCTCTGGGCTCCACATGGCTTGCTCCAGGCACAGCAGAGGCATCACCTATCTCTGTGAGGAGCCCTGGTTCCAAGACGGAGACCTGGAAGCTTCCTCATACAGAGGCCCCCACCGGGAGAGCTCGTAAGAGAGAGCACTGCAACAGAGGAAGTCGACAGGACACGGGTGTTCTTGAATTTGAGTGGGAAGACAAAAACGCATCTATTTCCACCACCTGGACCTTGGCGTTTCTTTCAGTTACAAACACAAGCACCAAACTCTGCAGCTGATCTTGAACAACATTGACTTAAACTATAGGAGTCCCCTTATACACAGGTTTTTTTTGATACAGTACTTTAAATATATTTTCTCCTCATGATTTTCTTCCTAATACTTTTTTCTCTAGCTCTCTAGCTTGCTTTATTGTGAGAATACAGTCCATAATATGTACAGCATACAAGCTATATGTTAATTGACTATGTTATCGGTAAAGCATTATTTAAGTTTTGGGGGAGTCAAAAGTTATACACGGGTTGTCAGCTGTGTCTGCGCCCCAACCCCCACACTGGTCAAGGGTCAACTGGGCAGCAACACGCACAGCATCAACTCTGATGTCTAAATTCAAGATATGTAACAGCAACCGAATCTGCTGTAGCTCATCATTAACACGTTAACAATAAATTTGTTACTAGGTCACACATTTCTTTTGAACGCTTTACTCACTCTCCACGTAGAACGCTGCCTTGATAATTCTACGTATTTTAGTTGTCTGAAAGGGATCCATGTCCAGAAAAGACTAAGGCCCCTGTCCGTGATTCGCTGACTTAACAGGACCTGCCCCAACTGAGGTTCAGCCATGGATGGCTTCACTGGGAAGGTACTTATGAAGTCAACTGGAGTTTAGAAAAAAAAAATTTATATATATATATATACACACATATATATATGTATGTATATGTATGTGTATATATATATACATATATATATACATATACATATATATATATATATATATATATATATATATATATCAGCTTCACTAATCTGCTGTTTCTAAACCATACTCCTCGCCACAGAAAGTCAGTCAGTGAGCACTCACCAGATAAGCCATGTAAAGTGCCAGCTCAGGCAAGGAACATCAGTGCCCCAACCTCTACACCAGTGCTAATGGGGGAATGACACCCCCAGTGTTTCCTGGTGCCACAGGGCTGGGGGCTGGGGGGCTCCATGCAGCAGGGAACACATGGACAAGTTCAAGAGCATTTGGTTCAAGTTACTAAAAATGCCATTAATTATATCATGAACACAGGTGCACCTGGGCACAAGACGTCACAGGAGTGAGAGGACACCTAGACGTGAATGCCTCCCCCCCAACCCCAGGCCCTGTTGGGAGCTCCTGCCTACCCCCTACCTGGCCTTTCTTGAACCTCCCCTTCTTACTCCTGGCACCTTTCCCCAGCATGTGGCCACCTCCCACAGGTTTCTAGGTTGGCACAAACTCTGCTCCCTGGAGTGGCTGTCCCTCCTGTCCTGCCTGCAGCCCTTGGCAGGGAGCACCTACGCACTGCCCTCAGCTCAACCTCCATTAGCACACCAGGCCGTGAGAGGCCCTGCCCAAACTCAGGTACTCTGCAGTGTGAAAGCACATCATTCTCTTCACCCCTGGGTCCCACCAAGTCCTGACCAGAGGGAGCCCAGGTATCTTGTAAACTCAGTGACCTACTTATAAACTCAGCAATCATTCAGCAAGGAGCATGACAGCTTCTGATTGCCAACCCCGAGCATTTTGACCAAATGAGGTGCTACTTTGCATGGCCATTTGGGCCTAAAGCACACAGGTGCCTCCGTGCCCTCTCTGCCCAAGGTGTCCCCAGACCCTTCAATGACCAAAGGAGGGAGGTGACAACAGGCAGAAGCCGAAGCTGGGGAAGGCAGCTTGGAGCAGAGAGCAGAGCTCTGAGTGGAGCGGTCAGGCCACACACCCAGTCCCCTGCTCTCCTATCCTCGTGGCCTTGGACAAATGAGCAAGCTTCCTTGAGCCTTGGTCTCCTCTTCTGGAAAACAGGACCGTGAAGACCAACTGGCTAGGCTGAGAGGACCCCAGGAAAGGCTGGGACAAGTATGTGCCCCACCCCCAACCTCATGATTCCTCTTGCTAAGACCCCCTTCTGGCCCCCAAAATGAAAAGTGTGGCTCTGAGCACCTCCCAGAGCAGGCCGGGCCATGCGGTGACCTCACCGCGCTGCTGCCCCTGATCCAGTGTGGTTTCTAACACCAACAGGGACAAGCAGAGGCAAGCACGGCTGCCTTCATATACTGCATCAAGACCAGACCACTAGGATAACCGAGAAGGAAAGTGAGGGCTTACACCAATCAAGGCAAAGCATTTCTACAAGCCCAGGGATTTCTCCGAGAAATTAAAAAGGGAAAAGGCAGGAGACAGGGAGAAGTGGCTGAGAGACCGGAATGACCAGAAGGGGCCACTGTCACCAGAGCTGCCTACCAGGCCGTGCTGGGAAGCTCTGCCATGCACCTTCCAGAGAAGACCCTCTCTGTACCACGGCTCCACAGAGCCTGCCCTGGGCTCCAGGCAGCATAATGACACTTTGTCCCTCCCAAGACAGAGACTGCTGGCCAGAGAGGGCTGGGCACCCCTAAACACACAGCATGGGGCCTTCATCTTGGGTGGAAAACAGAGATCATTAAATGGGAGCAAGATGCCCCACTCAGGAGGATGGAATGACATCAACGTGGCTATTCTATTTTTCCATCTCTAACCTACCTGGGTGACCCGATGGGGAGGGCAGGCAGGACAGCCACAGAGGTGCCCCAGAACAAGGGAAGAGGGACTCAACTCAGACCCACCGGGTTCCCACGCAGACACTTACAGGTACCACCCAAGCCAAACATGTGACATCAACGAGCCAAGACAGCTCATCGTCGTGAGCGTGTGACATGTGGCGTGTCTGAGGCGAGGGGAGCTACGTGTAAGCCCCTGGGGGCACAGTGGGTCCCTGCCTTATCCAGAAACCTTCTCAGCCTGCAGGAGGGGCTCACGCGTGGACTCCAAGACGATGCTGGCCAAAATGCCGAATGAGGCGGGAGCCTCCCAGAGCATTTTGCGATCTCCGTGCACAACGGAGGTTGAGCAACCACCGAGCTCAGGAACCAGCAGCACACACCCCAAGGGGTGCCCAGGGAAAGTGCCACTGTGACCACACAGTTGTTCACAGGGTCAGGCCAGCCCAGCCCAGACCTGGCTACAAGCCACGCCAGAGCATTTCCTGGACTCAAAAAGAAACAAGAGCAAGTCAGACGCAAGAAACAACTTACTAGAAAGGTAGTTTGGGTAGGAGGAACAGCAAGGCAAGCCCCAGTGGCTGGAGGAGCAGAGTGGCCTCTCACTGCGGTGTAATATCAAGTGTTCCGAGGGAGCAAACGTCACATCCGTGACAAGAAACAGCTACAAGGAAAGATCAAGCCTTCCTACTCGTCAAAATAAGGTCACGGTAATCGTTTCATTTCAGGCCTGAAATTAAATTTTGGGAGCAGCTCATGATGTGCGCCATCACGAAAGCAGAACCTGGCAGGACTCCAGAGCCACCGCCTCCACTGGAGAAGGGCCAGAAAGTCTACTTAGGAAAGGAAAACGGAACCGTCTTGCTGGTCAAGACGCGTGTATCAGCGGTGAGACTGCGCGGCCCAAACCCTTTCCGGACTTCTAGGCTAGGGACCCGCAACTGACCCGGACAAGAGGTCTGGTTAACTCCGGAGGCCCTTTAACAGCCCCCTCAGGGCCTGAGGCCAGCACCATGCTGCCCACCGTACTGGTGAGCAAATGTCACACAGCCAGGGGCCTGGGTGACAAAGAACTCAAGATGGAACTCACGGATGAGGCAGGAACTGACAAAGTAAAAGGCACTAGCCACCACCCCCCCCTGCCCCCCCGGGTCCTGAGCTCCCTCTTCCACACCACCCCTGGCCGCTCAAACCCAACCCAGGGCTGGAGGGAGAGGGCCCGACCTCCCTTGAAAGCTGAGGCAGTGCCTGAAGGCGTCATATCCTTTCCTTACAGGCGATCTAGATCTGAGCAGCGCACCTGCCCCGCGTCCACATCAATCAACCAGTCCTAGCAGGGACAGGGAACCAAGGGCTCATGAGCAGGAATGATCACTAGGCCACCGGCAGCTACTGGGAATTGAAAGCGAAACTGTCTCAGTGCCCAGAAGCTGAGATCAGAAGATTCACTTCTGCTTCAGGATCTGCCATTTAAAAGCTGTGTGACCTGAGTAAGGTACTTAACCTCTCTGGCTTGGTCTCACAGGGCTGGTGATCTGACTCACGAGGCTGCTGAGACAAGGTATCAAACAGCACAAACCAGCTCTGCCACACACATGGCCTCCAGCTCCCACTTCCAAGTTTAAAGCATTGCAACATTCTTTGGGGAAGGGGAAAAAAAAAAAAAAAAAAAAAAAAAAAAAAAAAGGCCAAGAAACAAAAAACCACCCTGACAAAAGTAAGGGGGCAAGGCCACTAGGGTCAGGGAGACCACCCTTCACCGGCCAGGTAACCTTAGGTGGTGATGGACATCATGCCTGCGCTAATCAGTTTTCTCATCTGTGAAATGAGAATGACCCCATTCTTGACTTTCATGGGCTGCAGTCAGAACCTGGCAAGTCTACACCCTCAGCCTTGAGAGGCAATGCAGACACAACAACGGCCACGTGACCTCACTGCATCGGTTCTCCTGCCAGGTCAGAGGGGACGAGGGCTGAGCAAAAGGACACCGGACGGCCAATGGGACCGACCCTGACAGAGGGAGGGCCCCTTCCCCCCAAACACAGACAGCCATCAGAACCACAGAACCCGGGGCGTCTGGGTGGCTCAGTCAGTTGAGCACCTGACTGCAGCTCCGGTCATGATCTCGTGTCTCGTGGGTTCAAGTCCCACCATCAGGCTCTACGCTGACAGCTTGGAGCCTGCTGCAGATTCTGTGTCTCCTCTCTCTCTGCTCCTCTTCCACTCATGCTCTGTCTCTCTCTCTCTCAAAAATAACAAAACAAAAACAAAAACAAACAAAAACAGTGGCACCTGGGGGCTCAGTGGGTTAAGTGTCTGACTTTGGCTCAGGTCACGATCTCACTGCTTGTGGGTTGGAGCCCCATGTCGGGTTCTGTGCCGACAGCTTAGAGCCTGGAGCCTGCTTCGGATTCTGTGTCTCCCTCTCTGCCCCGTCTCCACTTGCTGACTCAAAAATATAAACGTTAAAAGTAAATAAATAGGGGCACCTGGGTGGCTCAGTCGGTTAAGCGTCCGACTTCGGCTCAGGTCATGATCTCGCGGTCCGTGAGTTCGAGCCCCACGTCGGGCTCTGTGCTGACTGCTCAGAGCCTGGAGCCTGTTTCAGATTCTGTGTCTCCCTCTCTCTGATCCTCCCCCATTCATGCTCTGTCTCTCTCTGTCTCAAAAATAAATAAACGTTAAAAAAATAAATAAATTTTTTTTTTAAAACCACCCCCTTTTAAATAAATAAATAAATAAATAAATAGATAGATAGATAAATAGATAAATAAATAAATAAAACAAACCATGGGGCGCCTGGGTGGCTCAGTTGGTTAAGCATCCAACTTCGGCTCAGGTCATGATCTCACTGTTGGTGAGTTTGAGCCCCACATTGGGCTCTGTACTAACAACTCAGAGCCTGGAGCCTGCTTTAGATTCTGTGTCTCCCTCTCTCTCTGTCCCCCACCTCGTGCTCTGCCCCTGTCTCTCAAAAATAAACATTAAGGGGCGCCTGGGTGGCTCAGTCGGTTAAGCGGCCGACTTCGGCTCAGGTCATGATCTCATGGTCCGTGAGTTCGAGCCCCGCGTCGGGCTCTGTGCTGACAGCTCAGAGCCTGGAGCCTGTTTCAGATTCTGTGTCTCCCTCTCTCTGACCCTCCCCCATTCATGCTCTGTCTCTCTCTGTCTCAAAAAAAAATAAATAAATGTTAAAAAAAAAATTTTTTTTAAATAAAAAAATAAACATTAAAATTTTTTTAAATAAATAAAAACAAATTTAAAAAAACACAGAACCTTTCCCAAAACTGCATCAACAACTTCAAACAATATTCAGCAAAGTAACAACAAGCAATTAATAAGTGGTCATTTAAGTAAAACAGGACTACTGGCCATGCTCACGTTCCCACATCTGTCATGTATGTGGTAGGTATACCACAATGACTCTGGTGCATGTTAAACATTTGAGTGAACCCCTGAGATGATGCTGAGAACTCACCGTGTGGATGTCTGTCGTGTATTCCTTTAACAGCTGCCCCACCAACCCTCCAGTCATGACTTTGAAATCCTGCACACCGAATCTGGTGTTCTCCAAGCAGGACCTGTTGGTACCTTCCTCCTTTGACTACCTCCCCTGACAAAGGCAGAAATGGGAAGTGCCCTTGCAGGAGGAAGGGACAGAGGGACAGAGGAGGAACCATGGGCTTCCTTCAAGGAAGCAGTTGTGTGTCAGTGCTGACAGTGTACCCTTGTCCCTGCAGAGGTCAGCATGGCACAGGTGCCCTTACCTCTTGACGAGCCCTTTGCTCTGCCCCAGGGACAGGAAGCACTTCATGTGGCCCCGCACACAGTGGCCCTCACTGGCTATCCCTGCTTCCAAGAGTCACCTGCTGTGAGTCTGAATGTGACATGTGTATGAACGGACTTTGGGAATCATCGGGGCCATCCAGAATTTGTTAGTATTTTCCAATTCACAGATGTTGCTTTAGCTTTTTCACTAATGTGTCACTGAGACAAGCTGAAGTAAACACAAGACCCTGGAAGATAGCCTGAGAACACAGTCTGAGTGCTTCAAAGGCACCAGCCAGCTGGGTCCATGGTCATGCTCAAGAAAATGACAAATGGCTGGCTGGGTGCCAACTTCACACATTTAATTCACCAGAGCAGAACCTTGGAGTAAGCATCACTTATGGGGACCCGCCAGGACAACTTCCAGCCGCCAACGGAGGCCAAAAGTCACAGCAGGAGAGATGATCTTGTTCCACGAGGAGCACGGTGGGTCCCACCTGGGAGAAGGAACAAACATGTGACGACGCCATCCTCACCCTCTGGACTGGCAGACAGCACTCAGCTGGCACCCAGAGAGAAAACCAGGATCAAGCCACACTGGAGAAATCCCAGTTAAAAGACCAGCCAATGGGAAACGGCAATGAACACAGCATAGACCGAAAAGATAGTTGCAAGTAGCTAAAACACGAGACACCATCAGGAAGACAAAAATGAGAGTGAGATAATCATTTTTGCCCAGCACCACCACAAAATTAGGAAGAATCAGATAATCTGGTGTGTAAGAGGAAGTGGGAAAGGCATGGTGGGGCCGGGGGTGGGGGATGGAATAAGCACAACCCGTGGGGCAGCAGCTCAGAGCTGGGCCCTCCCCTGGGTTTGTATGGTCAGGCTGGGCCAGTGGCTCACGCCAGGGGCCACTTGTTCAGACGAGGATGGACAGGAGTCACGGGGTGGGACCCACGAGCCTCAACAGGATGTGCATGACGAGCACAATCCTGCAGGTCTGGCTGGTGCCCAAGAGCGGTCACAGCATGTAAAAGCAAAATAAAGTCGGAAGCCACTGATCCAGAAAAGGAAGGTCCAATCGAATCCACGGGCTCACAGCAAAGGCCTGGTGCGTGCGGCCCTCCCACACACACTCTGTCCTGGGGAGAGTCCTGGGCTCTGGGAATGTACCTCTCGATGGGTAAGAGAGTGGGGAGGCAGTGAGGGCCCTGATACTGGAGAGAAGACTTCCAAAGGAAGGCCCTCGGCAGTCAAGGAGGAGAGCACACCGGGGTCTGGACAACAGAGTTCCAGGTGCCCTGTGTGGGTGGTTTGGGCATGGGAGACACATGATCAGCAATCACTCACTGCCACTGTAAGCATCCCCCAGTGGCACCGAGTCGCACTGCTGCCCAGCTGGCCGAGACAAGGGGTTCATAACTGGCAGAAGGAGCCCTGTGTTAGGTCACCAAATGTCCCAGAGCTCTGTGGGATAAGAAGGCCCCAGGAGTGGCCCCTATCACTGTGGCTCAATATTCTCCACTAAGAGCGCATACTCTCAGTCCAGCCGGAGCTGAATGAGGGCTCTGGGACAGCAGGGGACCCTGGGAACAGGCACAGCCACCCGGGGGTGACGGGCCACAAGAACAGAGCACAGACCCCGTGGCTGTGGGTAGAGAGAGGCTTCCGGGAGCCATGACCACAGAGCTATCTATGCTGACAGAGCACTTTCTATATGGGCCACGGGCATGAGGAGATGGAGGGATCGCAGGTGAGTGGGGCGAGGGGCACAGGCCCCTGAGGAGGGAGAGGTGCTCTGACTACAGCCTTTGACCCAGGCAGAATGACCAGCAAGCAGCAGGCACCCACCTCGAGGTGTGCTGCAATGACAGTGCCATAGACAGGCAGCCAGAAGCCAGACTGAGCTGGCTTTAGTCAATCCTGCAAGCAAGGACCACCACCCCCGCCACCACAGAAAATCTGTGACCAGCCAAATTAGGAGCAAATGTTTAGAGTTGAAAGGTTAAATTGTCCCCACCGAGGACCTTCCAGTACCCTAAACATAGGAGCTCCCAAAAACCCCATCTTTGAAGGAAGACAAACCTTAGTGATGACATTTGCCACTTGTTAAATCAGAGTGCCAGGACATGGGGCATACAGCACAGTCAGTGTTCTGTGAGGAAAACGGATGACCTTCATCTTTCTGCTTCTGAACCAACTTAGGGAAGAAGTTTTAGGCCCACAAATGCAGAATCCAAAAGCCCCTGCCTGGGGAAAGCACTCGGCAGCCTGGCAAGGTTTGCCAATGCCCGGGCATGAGTCTGGTCACTGGTAACAGATAGGCCAGGGCCCCAAGCAAATGGCCCTGAGGCTGCTGTCCACGGCACCCCCATCACAAGCAGGCTGCAGGGGCGGGGAGCACCCTGCAGGGGAAGGCACTGACTGCCCCGTGACCACACGAGGCCAAGAACTTGCCACTGGCCACCAGCTCCTGGGCAGAGTCAGGCCACACTGTAGGACTCCCTGGCCCCTACTCCTATCACCTACTTAATAAAGTGCCACTTTATACCTGGTTTTATTTGATAAAAAAGGGAAAAGGTAGCACGACAGGCCTAGGCCTACCACAGGGAAGGTGCTATGAGCCAGCCATTCCAGACTGTGTCCAACCAGACTGTCCAGCTGTGGGCCCATGCTGATGCTCCAGGCAGCTTCAGAGGTGCCTTTATGGTGCGCTCTGTGAGGGAACACCACCATCCTGGGCTAAGATCCGGGGCAACGCAAGCAAGAAGGACATGGAAGGGCTTTCTTTATGGAAAAGGAGTCGCAGAGCCAGAGAACAGCGAATAAATCAGATATATAAGCATGGAGAGCCCCCCCCCCCCCCCCCCCCCCCCCCCCCGCCAAGGAGTTACAGCCACCAGGCTAGGGATCTACCACGGGAGCCGAGCTGCCAGTATCCAGACCCGGTGCAAGACACCCGCCCTTGGAGCAACAGAGCAGACTGCACAAGGCTAGAGTTAGACCAGGAGACCGCACAGGACCCGCGTCCCTCTTGACATGGTCCCACCACACGTTCATCTGATAACGGTTCACTATGCTCCTGTGTGCTACAGCAGCCCAGCTACGGCTGGGACAGAAGCAGGCAGACCTCTAGGGACATGCTGAGTGCTGGAGGGCACACGGAGCGGGGACCCTCTGACCCGAGATGACAAAGGAAGGGGCAGGGTGTAGGGTCGGGAAGACATGGAGGTAAAGCATTCCAGGTGTGGGCACAGGGCACTGTGCCCTGAAGCCCAGAAGTGTGTGGTGCCCTGTGGTGCAGCATGCCCTGGCCACCCTCCCCATCCTCTCTGACCCATCACCCTGACCGTGATGCTCAAGGAAGAGGTCCAGGCCGCTCCCTCAGCACATCCTCCCATGACTCCCCAGGGTATAGGCTCTTCCCCACCACCCGCCTGGGGCCCAGGAATGCCACTTTTCCTTCAGGTCCTGCCAAATATCCCTTCTCCAGGGACCTCTCCTGGCTGATAGGTAGGATTAAAGCCCATGGGACTATCCCTCTTCACTTGGAACCATCAATGCCCAGCACAGGGTCAAGCACTGGAGGACTATTTGCTTACCTTGCTGTTATACCTGGGACCTGGCTGCAGTCTGGCCAAAGTTAAGGACACACATTCTGGGCCATCAGATGCCTAGATCTGACTGGGACCCCACATGTAGACATCCCACTCACTCACTCCCCACTGCCCAGGCTTCACCTGGCCTGGAGAGTCTGGGGAGGACTTGGCAGGTGGCCACAGCTCGTGGAAGGTATGCACAGACTGCTTTATTTCAGGCCCTGCATGATGGGTGCTCATCCGCTGTGCAGACAGGGCAGGCTGGCACAGGGGCTGAGGAAGGCTGGCCCCATAAGTGGGCACAGGACAGGAGGCTGGCTTCTCTGTTAAACAACCTGCCTGTATGGGCTGACTGTTGCCACTCGTGTTCTGTTTTTTTAAACACAATCTTCTGACTCTTTGGGTTACCAAAATCTCAGCATACATCCTGAGTGGAAATGATGACATGAGGCTCACTTTTCTAAATTTCCCCTAAATTTTCCATAGACTTCAGGATTCCTCCTGGACTCCGATGTAAAACTGCTATGCACATCTGATTTCTGCTGTGCTCATCTGTGGCTGGGGCAGGGAAAGGGGAAGCAGCTAGAGGCTCCAGAACCCTCAAGCCTGGAACCTGGCTTTCAGAACAGCAATGCTCATCTCCCCAGAACTGGCCAACTTGCAGAGCTCGGATTCTGGGCCTCCTGACGCCACCTGTCAAGCTTAAGGTGAGCTCAGCACCACCCACAGGGTGAATCGATAGGTTAAAAAGTAACGAGAAACACTAGCCCCAACTTTAAACAAACAAAGCTTTCCAGGCTGCATCCTGGCTAAGGCCCAGCCTTGAGTGCGTGTGAGCTGTGTCCCCACTCCCCTCTCTAACACACCCTGCGGGGTTCTTCTGAGAAACGCTACTGACTCCAGAAACCATCCACTGTGGGAAGCCTTCCACAGTCACCACTGAGTCCTGCCACCAACTTGTCAATAGGTCCTGGGGACTCACACAGACCCTGTAGCCTTGAGCAGCCAAGGAGTCGGTTGGCCAGGAGTCTATGATGCCTGTAACCCAGGAGACCCTCCACCCAGAGTTCCAATGGAGTGGCAAACTCCTGACTTTCCAAGACACCTCAGGCCTTAATTATTCTCCTGGATGGCTGGGGCTATGGCATGGACAGCCAGCCCCTTCTCCCCTGCTCCTCCCAGCCCCGTGTCCTGCTCTGAACTTGGCAGCCACCCAACCATATCAATATCAGTGAAGGTTTGGAAGCAATACAAGCTGTCCCCCACCCTGGCCATCGGCTGTTCAAGGGACAGCAGCTCAGATAGCCAGAACCTGTATCCAGGCCCACGGGGCACGCACATGAACGCCAGGCAGGGGCAACATCCTGGGTCTGCAGCCTGATTCAGCCCCAATTGGGCCAATATGAGGTATCCTGTTCCACCGCCCCAGGCCTGGGCCTTGCATCCCACATCCTCCAGTGACCTCCCTGCAACACCCCCAAGCTCGTCCGCCCTGAGCTTCACAACAGCAGAGGGACGCCCACACCTGCAACACGTGGTGTGCTTGCTCTTAAATAGCTGAGCCCCAGGAATAGCACCAAGAGCCCCAAGAAGAGAACACAGAGGTGGTACCACATCTATTCAGACCAGCCACTCACCGAAGCTGAGCTGTGCCTAGCAGATCCCACACTTGGCAATCAATTCCTGTCACCCGAAAGCATCTGGACTCAATGAATTTACACAAGAGACCAAGACAAGAAAGAGGAGAGGCAGGTCACAGGAGCCACGTGAAGATCCCAGAACAAAGCGCGATTAGAGCCACTGTTCCGGATGGGGCACAGACCCCGGTGAGTTGCCCTCCATCCCTGAGGAGAAAGCGGTCCAGCATCAGCCCAACTTCTGCTGACAGCCTGGGAGCCTTGCCCTGCATACTTGGGCACCAGTGAAACCCATTCACTGGCCACATTCTCACAGCCCAGGTTCATGGTGGTGGGGGAGCAGGGGCGGTGGGGGGAAGGAGAAGGTCTTAACCTCATCTGCTCAGAGACAGGACCTTCCCCACAGAGATACTAGCCAGCAGAGCCAAAGGCAGGAAGGACCGGGGGCCACATAGCATCAATCCTACACTCTAGGCCAAAACCCGTCTAAGAATCCTTAACACAGCTCCACTTCCTGTCAGGAGGAACTGGCACAGATCACTGGGTCATGTGGCTCTGTGCACAAGGCTCCCCACCAGCAGGACCCTGTGCACAGGTAAGGGAGCCAGCCAGGCCTCGTCCCGACGCCAGAGCAAGCTGGAGACACGCTGAACACAGGCGACCAGTGCTGGCTGTCCTCATCCCACTTGCCAGATGCACTGAGAGCTGAGCACATCTCGCTGGAACAAGCAGACATCTGTGAGCGTCCAACACCAAAAATAGTGTGACCAGGGGAGGAAGGAACACACTCTTCTAGCTGTGACCTGCCTCTGCCTCACATATCTCCCTGCAGTCTCTCCACACTGGGATGTTCCCCACACGATCCTGCCCTCGGGTCTCCCCACCGCACAGCACCTCTGCCCAGCCCTGCAGCAGTTCAACAGTCCCACCGATTCTGAAAAAGGAGAGACGACACTGAAAGATAAGAGCAAGATCATGCCATTTCTACTGATAGAAGCCAAGAACCCAGATACCTCAGGCCCTTGGCAGAGAGGCCTGACTGCCCTTCTCCAAGTCGTTTTGTTTTTTTTTTAATGTTTATTTTTGAGAGAGAGAGAGAGAGAGAGAGAGAGAGCGCGCGCATGAGTGGGGGAGGGGCAGAGAGAGAGGGAGACACAGAATCCGAAGCAGGCTCCAGACTCCGAGCTGTCAGCACAGAGCCTGGCATGGGGCTCGAACTCACAAACCATGAGATCCTGACCTGGGCCGGAGTCGGATGCTCAACCGACTGAGCCACCTGGGCACCCCCCTTCTCCAGGTCGTTAGGGCTGCTGGCACCTAATTCAGAATCCATCTATAGATGATACTCATTCTGAGCTGAGAAAGCTCTGGAAGATTCACTGAGCACCCCCCCCCCCCCCCCCCCCCCGCCGCCTGTGGAAAGCTCACTGCTAGAGGCCAGGACATGCCTGCTGCTCACTGTCTCCTGTCATCTAGTTGTTCCTCATGCCACGAAGCACACGTTCGAAAGACACCCCAATGAACAACCAACCCCTGAGTACAATCCTCCCCTGGAAGATGACACTAGTCCCACTGTATCCCCAGGGACCTAAGGCTGAGGACACAGAGGGAGGGGAGAGGGATGCTGCAGCCACAGCCAGACTCCAACGGGAGGCAGATGCCCGCCCTCCCACCTCTGCCAGGAACACCCGTGCTTGGCCCTTCCTGCCCAGGCTGCGCATGAATCGTGTTTCCAGAGTTCACCAGCAGGTCACAAGTAAAAAGGACAGGCCCACCAGAGGCTGTGCCAGTCTGGAGCTGTGCCCGAGAAAAGCTCCTGGGCAACCCAGGGATTTGCACGTGGAATGGGAAGCATTCCAAGTCTGCATGAAACTGGGGTGGGAGGGAGGGTGCAGACAGTCCTAGGGCAGACACCCTCAGGTTTGAGGTTCAATTTAATCTATGCTGACCGTGTATCCTCAGGTCAGTCACCATCGTCCAGGTGTCCCTTCAGTGAAATGAAGGGGCCAGACCAAAAGGACACTCCAAGATCTCAGTCCAGCCCTGAGACGTGACAGGAAGCCACAGCCCACAGGGGCGGAATGCCACAACACAGGGGTCCAAGGTGCGAGCCCGGTCAGCACATTCTACGAGCACACGTAGTCCTCACGTCACACGCCAATGCCAACACTTCAGACCAGCAGCTCTCAAGCTTTGTCTGCAAAGGGCCAGAGAATCAATCTCTTAGGTTTTGAGAACTAGACAATCTCCATCACAAAGACTCAACTGCTATCATACTGCAAAACAGCCTTAAATGATGCTCTGTTCCAAAAAAAACTTTAGAAACACAGCTGGCAGGTTGCATTTGCCCCTTGGGTCATGGCTTACTAACTTCTTTCAGACTCTAAGGATAGTACTGAAAGAAGAACATGCCATAGGGGCCCCTAGGAGGCTCAGTTGGTTAAGCGTCCAACTCTTGATTGCGGCTCACTCAAGTCATGATCTCACAGTTCGTGAGAGCGAGCCCTGTGTCGGGCTCTGTGCTGACGGCGTGGCGCCTGCTTGGAATTTTCTCTCTGTCCCTCTCTCTTTGCCCTTCCCCACTTGTACACATGTGCCCTCTCTCTTTCTCTCTCTCAAATAAACTTTTAAAAAAATGCCGTAACAGTCTACTTCGTTGGCATCCTTATCCAATTCTGTTCACCTCATATGGCAGCAAATATGCCAGAGGCCTTGGTTTTGGAAGCTAGCAGCTACAACAGCAACACTGGGCACAGCAGACCTCAGCTTCCTTGAGGACAAGAGGCCCACTGTCACTAATGGTATAGGGAAAGCTCTACCACTAATGGTACAGAAAACAGAGCAGCCAGGATGGGAACAAGGCATGCGATCCCTTTCAGGACCTGGAGAACAATGTAGCGGGGAGGTTATAGGCAGGAGGTGCCCACTGTCAAGGGGAAGGCCATGCTAAGCTAATGCCCCACCCCCAGCTACTGCACACTGAGCTGTCCTGACTTCATTCAGTGGGCATTCTCCTTGCTGTAAGTGTTGCTCTAGGTCCCTTAAATCATCCCCTCCAGATGCGGGGAGAACCACAAGGTCCATATCAGGAAGCTGATTTTCCTCCAAAAAGTCACTGTCCAGGAAAAAAAGTGGGGGGGGGAGGAACCTTCCAACCCACTTATCCTCAGGCCAATGGCAGGAGGCGAGGCTAGTCTAAGCTCTCTAGGTCCCAGCGGTACCACCCCCCACAAGGAAGAGCAGCATGAAGGGTGGCTGTCTCAGCCCGGCCCCTCGCCCCACCTCTGATCAGCCTATGCTTAACTGTGGGGCCTGAAAGCAAGTGTGGGGCCCTAGGCCCATGTGCACATCCCATAAGCAGAAGGGGAGGCGCCAGCAGGACAGGGGCAGGGAGTCCCGCCTCCACAGTTGGAAGCCCTGAGGCAAGTGGACTGCATCTGCCCACAGGGTCAGAGAAAACAGCACTCCTCCTTAAGCACTACTGGCACAGGCCCCAGCCCTGAGGCCAAGCCAAAGGCAGGAGCAAAGGCAGCAGCATAGTCCCCTACCTGTCCACCACCCCCCAGAGGGCAGGGAACACCCAACCCGAGGGGCCTCCAGGCCATTTCCTACCTGGAAGAAAGCCCATTTTCCACAAGTCACTTTTTGATTCAATGTGGAACTGAAAGAACTAAATTCACCAAAGGAGAGATTCTGCCCCATCTGAGCTCATGGCCAGGGAAGGGCCCAGCAGCCTCAGGTGCCACAGGGTGGAGCCCAACCTTGCCAATGTCCCTCAGGGCCTCTGTTTGGTTTGGGGACACGAACACAGAAGTCGTGCCACTGGGAGGGCTGGGAGGTGGTGACAGTTTCCTTGGCCTCGTTGCCATCTATACCCAGGTGACCCTGATCGAGATCCTCAGGCAGGACCCGAAGCTAGCCCAAGCCCACCTCAAGTGTGAGAGCCAACATGACCCAATTCCCTGGGGTCAGGTTCTCTGTCACCTGCGATAAGGGGACTCCTGAGCCCATCAGTGGTCCGGCAGGTGTCAGAAGCCCCATAGACCCAAACTCTCGTTGGAGACCCATCAGTATAGCTGCTATCAAAACAAACAAACACACACACACACACACACACACACACACAATCCAGAAAATACCAAGTGTTGGTGAGGATTGTTGGCTGAAGAAATTGGAACTCTTATACACTGCTAGCAGGGATGTGAAATAGTGCAGTCGCTGTGGAAAACAGCTTGGCGGTTTTTCAAAAAGTTAAACATAGAATTACCATATGATCCAGCAACTCAACTTCTGGATATATACTCAGAAGAACTAAAAACAGGAACTCAAGTGAAATAAATCAGAGAAAGACAAATACTGGAAGATCTCATTTATATGTGGGATCCTAAAAAAGAAAAGAAAAAAGACAAACCCACAAAAAGAGATCAGACTTGGGGTCACCAGAGGCAGGGAGTGGGGGGAGAAAAACTGGAGGAAGTGGGGGGGTCAAAAGGTGCAAACTTCCAGTTATAAAATAAATAAGCACTAGAGATGTAATCTATGACATGGGGACTACAGCTAACAGTGCTGTTATGATATACAGAGAAGTTGCTAGGAGAGTAGATCTTAAGATTTCTTTTTTTTTTTTTTTTTTTTTTTTTTTTAACGTTTATTTATTTTTGAGACAGAGAGAGACAGCATGAACGAGGGAGGGGCAGAGAGAGAGGGAGACACAGAATCGGAAGCAAGCTCCAGGCTCCGAGCCATCAGCCCAGAGCCCGACGCGGGGCTCGAACTCGCGGACCGGACCGCAAGATCGTGACCTGAGCTGAAGTCGGACGCTCAACCGACTGAGCCACCCAGGCGCCCCCTTTTTTTTTTTTTTTTTTTTTAATTTTTTTTTTTCAACGTTTTTTATTTATTTTTGGGACAGAGAGAGACAGAGCATGAACGGGGGAGGGGCAGAGAGAGAGGGAGACACAGAATCGGAAACAGGCTCCAGGCTCCGAGCCATCAGCCCAGAGCCTGACGCGGGGCTCGAACTCACCAACTGCGAGATCGTGACCTGGCTGAAGTCGGACGCTTAACCGACTGCGCCACCCAGGCGCCCCTTTAAGATTTCTTATCATAAGAAACAACTCTTTTTTTTTTTTTTGTATCCATATGAGATGAGAAATGTGAACTCAATTTGCTGTGGTCATCATCTCACGATATGGGTCAGTCATGTTACTATTCTGTACACCTTAATCGTATACAGCGCCAGATGTCAATTATATCTCAATAAAACTGGGAGGAAAAGGGGGGGGGGGAAGCAGAGTCTCAAACAGATGTTTGTACACCAATGTTCACAGCAGCACTATTCACAGCAGCCTAGAGGTATAAACAACCCAGTATCCATCAACAGACAACTGGATAAACAAAATGTGGTATATCCATACGATGGAATATTATTCAGCCTTAAAAGGGAAGGAAACTGGCACAGGCTACAACATGAATGAACCTTGAACACCATGAAAGAAATGAGTCATAAAAGGACAAATACCAGGGCGTCCAGGTGGCTCAGTTGCAAGAGCATGCAACTCTTGATCTTGGGGTCATGAGTTCAAGCCCCATGTTGGGTGCAAAGATTACTTACTTACATAAACAAACAAACTTTAAAAAAAATCTAAAAGGACAAATGCCATATGATCTCACTTACATGAGATCACAAAAGTTATCAAATCCATAGAGTCAGAAACTAGAATGGTGGGTGCCAGGGGCTAAGGGAGGGGAATTAGTTTTTAATGGGAACAGAGTTTCAATTGGGGAAGATGGAAAAGTTCTGGAGCTGGATGGTGATGATGGCTGCACACACACTTGATATCACTAATCTGTACACTCAAAAAATGGTTAAAAAGGGGAAAAAATGGTTAAGATGGTAATTTTATGTTACGTGCTGAGATCTCACCACAACTTTTAAAAAACGTTTACTTATTTTTGAGAGAGCACAAGCAGGGGAGGGGCAGAGAGAAGGGGACAGAAGATCCCAAGCTGGCTCTGCACTGACAGCAGTGAGCCCGATGTGGGGCTTGAACTCACGAATCACGAGATGATGACCTGAGCCAAGATCAGATGCTCAACTGACTGAACCACCCAGGTACCCCTCACCACAATTTCTTTTTAAAAGGCTCCAAGAGGTCCCAGATAAAGACTCTCGCTGATTGGTTGGAGCACTCCCAAGGCCTCCCTTGACCATGGCCTGTCACAGGATGGAATCCCCCAGAGAAAACGCTTGTCTACAGAGTGGCGTGAAATCAGCGTGGAGTCAGTCCCCCCACACTGACCCTAGACAGGGGCTGGAGCTCGTCTACACCCACACAGGCCACTGCAGTCACAACTTCTTAGTCAGCTAGATGATGAAATTAACCCCAACTTCCTGCCGGGGCATCCCTTACCCCCACACCCTCCGGCTGCCCCGTCACCCCAGCCTCCCTCCTGTGGCCAACCTCTTGGATCTCACGCAGACTTCAGCAATCTCAGCCTCTTCCCGTATGGTTCCAACTGCTCCACTCCCACGGCACCTCCTGCCCACAGCCCGCTGTGTTTCTCCCTCCCAGTAGTCATCGCCCATGGGCACCACCACCATGCTCTCAGTGGGCCTCCCCCATAGAGATGTGAGGGCCTTGGGGCATGCCTGGCTAGCCTGCCCACCACGAAGCCCCCGAGCCCAGAATGGCACCTGGCCTGCCTCGGCCCACCAGCAGATCCCAAGTCAGTCTGATAAAAAGAACATCAAAGCCACATGCACCTGTCCAAGTGAGGGTTGTGGTGGGCCGGTCCCCCCATCAGAAAGAGGTCAAGGGGCACAGGGAAAAGTAAGGGGAAGCCCCTTGTTATTCGGCCTTTACACACTGGGGCTCCACTTGCCCAGACTGGATGATGGAGGAAACAGGGCCCGTACATCCCATCCCTGGGGAACAGCATTCTCCTGGGGAGAGGGGACTTGGCCCCTTGAGACTGCCCTCACGTCACTCCCCAACAGCCATGATCCGGCATGCAACCTGAAGGCAAAGATGGGGCCACCGCACCCAGAGCTCTGGGCCCGGCTCCTCATACTCCGTTGGCAGAGGCCGCCAGCCTGGTGGGCTCAGCAGGCACCCTTGGGCCTGGTCGGAAGTCTCCCCAGAAGCTCAGCCAGCACCTCATGCCTCTCCTCTGCTGTGCGGCCCCTGCCCACTGCCCGCTCCGCCATCACCACCTGCTGAGGCTGCCCAAGGCGGGATGGAGAAGAGGGACACGCAGAGGGGCCCAGCTCCCTCAACACAGTGGGGTCGGCTCCGTGGCAGGAAAACTGCTAAAAAATCTGGGGGAAGTCATTTCCTTATTTAAAAAAGAAACCCTTAACGATAGAGACAAACGAGTGGATGTTTTAAATTCTTAAAGGCCTCACATTCTCAGGTCATTTGTGGTACACTGACACATGCATATACACAGGGGGGAGGAATGGACTGGACACAATGCAATGACAGGACCATCTGACCCAGCTGCTCACTACTATCTCAGGTGACGCTTCAACCCAGGGAAACTGAGGCTCAAGAGGAAGCCTGGATTCCCAGGCTGTTAACAGGAACTAGCTAGAGCCAGTCCACCTGACCCCAACTCCCGCTCCTCAGCATCCTTGGAGGGAGGCACCTTCTTATTAAGACACCTTCCCTACGTGTCTAAGATGGACACGGGGACAGCAAGGCAAACAGTGAGGCGCTGACACCCACTGACAGCCCGAGGTAGGAGCAGAGTTAGCTGGAAGGGCACACATTCAAGGAAGGTGTCCCCGAGTCGAGCCTCATTTTCCCCGTCTGAGGAACAGTGAGAACACTCGAAACAACCCAAAGGCGCAGGAGATTAACCACAGCCCCCAGTCAGAGGCAGTTCATTAACTCCTCAAAGACGGGGTAATCCAAGGCTACCTGTTCCACAGCACATTTGAGAATGCTGGGAAGTGATAAGTGGGCACAAGGCCCCTGAGCCAACTTTCTCTATGCTTTAGACAGCATCACCTGTCCTCCATCCAGCCTTGGCTCCCCCAGTATCCAGAGCACCCACTCTCCAGAAACTGGTCAACACCAGCACAATAAGGGAAACCTGGCATGCAGCTACCCCTGAGCAAAGAACATAATCCAAGAACTGGGACCAAAAAAAAAAAAAACCAAAACCAAAAAAAAAAGGCTGCTGGCTTCCAGAGCTGCCACATCAGTTCAAAACACCTTCCACACCTTCCAATCACACTCAGGACATTTAAAAAAAAATCACGTGACATCCACATCTGGGTACAAAAGCGGCAACCTGGGGGCACCTGCGTGGCTCAATCGGTTAAGCATCCAACTTCAGCTCAGGTCACAATCTCACAGTTGGTGAGTTCAAGCCCTGCATTGGGCTCTCTGCTGTCAGTGCAGACTCCACTTTGAATCCTCTGTCTCCCTCTCTCTCTGACCCTCCCCTGCTCATTCTCTCTCTCTCTCTCTCTCTCTCTCTCTCTCTAATAAATAAACATTAAAAAAACAAACAAAGCACAATAGCTCCTCGTTCTCTCTTTAAAAGCAACCCAGAAAGATGTAGACTCTGCAGCCAACACCAACAGGGCAGCATATATACATCTACCACCTGAGCCCTCGACGTTAATGACAATGATAGGCACCCACCACAGACCTGCAGCAGCCCTCGGATCAGCCACCCTTATCCTTCCTCCGGCCCAGAAACACCGTCCTGTTGCCCATTCCCCTGTGCCACCCCAGCTCAGGCCCTTAGAACCCCCATTCCATCCCCGGCCTCTCGCCTCTAGCCCTGCCGTCCCTGACCATCCACTCCCACAGCCCAGACCACATCTCTCCCGAGCCTCGATTTCAACATGCAGAAGTTGTACCACTCGGCCACACGCAGCCTCGGGCTCCACTCTGCCGTGCAGGCGCACCGGGGGTGCCCCTCACTGCACTTCAGCGCTTCTGCACAGCCCTCAGCAGGGGACAGCAGACAGGGCTCCCAGCACACAGGAATCCCCAGGGTCGGTGTGGTGCCCCAAACACGGTACCCGAGGAATACTGATCCGTTAGGGGGCACACAGCAAGGGAGACGCAGTCACTAAAAAGTAAAGCCTACAGCCACGTTGAATAACACAGCTAATATAGTGTCGGGAAGAAACAAGATCTAATATCTTAAGAGGACATCACTATGATGATGAGGTGCCCAGACACAAGACAGAGGAAGGCACCAAGGTGTCAACAACAGAGATGGCCTTGGCCCATGGGAACAGGAAGTCGCTCCGTTCAGCTATTTTGCAAGCTTTCTATGCTGAGCTATGCTCCTTTTATAGTGAACTTTTCAACTTGTGTTACTTTTTTTTTTTATGTTGTATTTATTTTTGAAAGAGAGACAAAGAGAGGGCACATGTGTGAGCAGGGGAGAAAGGGAGGCCGAGAGAGAGAAGGGGTCAGAGGATCCAAAGCGGGCTCTGCACTGACAGCAGCGAGCTCAGTATGGGGCTTGAACTCACAAACCTCGAGATCATGACCTGCGTCGAAGTCGGCCGCTCAACCAACTGAGCCATCCAGGCATCCCTCAGCACGTGTTACTTTTAAATAGGAGTTCCATGACCCCATGAACTTGACAAACATGAGAGGCCCCCTCCCCTCCAGAAGGGCTGCAGGGAGTCACCAACATGCCCTGACCTGGTGACTCAGCCAAGAAAGAGCTGCATCACAATGGCCAGGGAGGGACCTAGACCAGAGAATATAATTAGCATCAGACTCCAATGCAGCCACTTGGTGTGGGGACAGGAGGTCTCTCGCTGGATGGTTAATTTGGACACCAGCTTTTTTGTTAAAAAGTAAAGTGACAAAACAACTATGTACTATAGTTGTCTGTCACTCACTGCACCTACAGGTCAGAGGTCACTTGGGGGGACTGTTCTCAAAAGCATCCCTTTGGGCACTTGGTTGACTGTGGAGCGGCCACCTATCACCGGAGGTAAGATCTCAGACAACTCCAAGTTGTGCTCGTCACAGACCCAAGAGAAACTCATAAAGACAGGGGAAGGGGAGCAAGGCCCTAAAAATGAAGGACTCAAAGGAGGCCAAACCCCACGGGCATGGATTGGCAGCCTGGGCCTGGCCAGGCTGCATCAGGCAGGGCTGCTGCCACATGAGAAGGAGACTTCCTGAAACCAGTGTCTGCTCCAGAACCAGTTACTCGGAACAGGGGAAGCAGTGTTATTGTCAAAGACACTCCAGAGATGTCACAATCTGGCTATGATGTCAAAACTACTTCAAGGGTGATGAACTCTGGCCTTGCGATGAGTCAACAGAGGGTGGGTTTCTGCCAAGCAGCCTGCTGTTTACACACAATCACCACAGTCACCGTGGTGGTGGTGGCAGGAACAGCGTGCAAGCCAGAAGCCTAGTCAAGGGTCACAGTGGCCGAGGCGGGGCCCGGCCCCTCCCCACAATCTCACTGGCCACCCGCAGAAACTTCTATCCCTTGCCCCCACACCCTGGGTCATCCACACATCCTGTCACAGTGCCTATGAGACAAGAGCCTTCTAGGAAGGATTCACCCCACCCACAACTATCAAGAGCGTACTTTGAAATACACAAGTAAACTGAACCCCTATAGCCAGAGGGCAGGAGACAGGAAGCGGTGCTCTGGACACCAACAGGCCGGCCGATCCACCTGGCCCAGCCTGCCAGGCCACCTCCCTTCAGAGGGGGCAGAGCTTGGAGCCATCCCAAGCTGGTTCTCAGCCCCATCCCAGTTGGGAAATTCCTTCCGGTGACTTGACCTCCCAGAGTCTCTTCCCATTTCCTCACCTGACAAGTGGGAACCACTCCCCGCCACAGGCCTGACAGATGGGGGTGAGATAAAGTAATGTGTGCAGCTTGGGCCAGCGCTGGCGTGTGGCCGGTGAGCCACAGGTGTTGGTTATCACCATCTTTAGGCTTTCTCAGGGCAGGGGGCACAGTACAGTCACAGTGACAGCCTCAGGAATTTGCATGGCCATTCATGTCACCCGTGCTTGCAGGAGTCCAGAGCGCTGGCATTTAACTAGAACTGGAGGCCGTGGTGGGATCCCCTTTCATAGTTGCATCCCAGTGGCTCAAACTCCCTCCCAACTCAAGAGGCAGCCTGGGCCAGAGGACAATCCGAGTGATCTTGGGCAGGTGGCCGATGACCCTCTGGGTGCCAACTGCCCTCAAAGGCATAGTGGGAACAATCGGCTAGCCTTCCAGCCAAGGTTGTCAAGAAGATGACAGGAGCCTGGACAAAGGACTTAGAGGGGCCTGGCCCATAGCCAAGAGGGGCAGCACCAGCTATTTCTGAAGACGGCTGGTCTGAAAAGCAGACAGAGCTGGCAAGAAGCTGTCCTGCTTAGGGCTAGGTGGGCACCCCCAGAAAGGGGAGACAAGCTTACTTCCTGGGGCCTGGCTGTGGGAGGGGAACAGAGGCTAAATTAAGGCTCCTCCTGCCACCAGTGCCCGAGCTGACATCCACACAGCCGCCCCCCTAGCAGCAGGCGAGCAGCCCCCAGCACAGCTCTAGAACAGTCATGGAGTATTTGCGGCAGGCCTCCTGCATGTCCTCTCCCCACACACCCTTCCCCAGAACAGAGCCTTGGCAGCTGTCCTCCATGCCCCAACACCCTCCCCAGTCTCTTGTGTCTCAAGGCTTGAAGGCAGCATGCCTGGAACCCCCACCCCTCCCTACACAGGATCCCTCACCCAGAGACCTCAGCCCTGGCATCTCCTCGAAGCACCTCTGTCAATCAGCACCCTTTTACACCACCCCACAGCATCACATCATCCCATTTTATTTCCTTCCTGCTGCTGGCAGCTGTCAAGTTCTTTGTGCCCATTTCTGTGCTGTCTTGTTCACTATTATATGCCTCCTGCCTCCAGAATGTCAGCTCATGACACTAGAGGCCCATCTCGGTCACTTCTGAACATACAGCACCTGAGCAGTAGCCCTGTGCAAACCAGCTGCTCGATCAGATTTGGGTGGATGCAGGAACCCAGGCTCCCTGCCTCCCACAAAGTCTATTCAAACCTCCAGGTGGGAACCAGCTCTGGGTACAAGTGCCAAGTGCTGAGAACAGGGAGGAGGGAGGTTGGGGGTGTTAGGGCTGCACTGATGGCCACACACATGTCAACAGAATCCTCACAGCCTTAAGAGAAGAAGGAGCCAGAGCTGAGAGAGGGCAGGGCACTGGGACCCACACAGCCCTGACAGAAGGATCTGGAACTGGGAGGGGTTGGGTACTGGGACCCTCACAGTCTTGAGGAGAAAGATCTAGAGCTCAGACATGGCCAGACACTAGGAACCTCCCAGCTAAGAGAAGAAGAATCCAGAGCTCAAAAAAGGGTCGGGCAGTAGGACCTTGCAACCCTGCAAGAAGAAAGAGTCAGAGCTGGGAAGGGTCAGATACTGGAATATGCACAGTCCTGAGGACAAGAAGGATCCAGAGCTGGGAGAGGATCAGGCACCGGAATCCTCATAGCCCCAAAGGGGAGGAATCTTGACTGGGAGGGGTCACTCACTAGCCCAGGGCCTCAAGCAGGTAGAACCAAGATTCAAACTCAGACTACAATCTTCAGGCATCTTGAGCCCCTCCCTGGGTCCTCAATTTTTCCTTAACGACAATATGCTCCTCTCCACCAAGGAGCTTATAAACCAGGAGAGAAGGTCACCCAGCAACAGAAATACCCAGGTGGTTGAGGCAGGTGCCCCAAGGAGGGTCACTTCCTCAGAGTGGCCAGGGAACACTTCTCTAAGCAGGTGCATGATGCTGTCTTGCAAGGATGGATCTATACCTCCGCCCTCTTCTCTCCCAGAAGTAGCCCACAGTGAAATGGGAGATCTACAGGCGTAGCTGCCTCGGGACTCACTCGAGTTTTTATATTCAAGAAGAAGCTTCACGAAGCCTAAGTCTAGACGGTGGCAGCTGTGTATATTACCTTCTGCTACATTCCAGACTGGCCACTAGGTCTACACAAAGGCAGCTCACACTCCACACCCCTCTGGAGAGAGAAACCATGGGGGACTTCTACCCAGGCTCCTCCAACAGCTAGGATTACAGGCTCTCTTTGGCCACAGAGAAAATTTCGCAGTAACTTCCTCTCCGGTCCCCTGCCACATCTGAGTCCGTAAAAGTCTCTTTGCAATTAAAAGTAAAAATAAAAACCCTCTCCACAAGTTGCTATTGACAAACCATATAATAACCACAGTGCTACAGAATAGAAAACTCCAGACACTATTGACAACTGCACATAAGAGGTTTTGTTAGTAACCCCTACACTTCTCTGGTCGCACAGACCAGTTCTTCAAGTCACTGTCCCCATGCCCACCACCCAAAAGCACCCAAGCCGCCCTGATTTTAGCTCAATCCTCTACAACGCCCAACAAGTAATATTAAATATGAAATTGCCAAGTAACTTAAATTATCAGTCGGCTTCCGAGAAAAACTCAAATTTGGGTCACCCTCAAAGTTTAGCCCAGCTGGCCTAGATGCCCCTACTGGCTTGGAGAAGTTCTTTGAGGGAGCCCCTCCTGGCTGATCAACACTGTCATACACAGCTGTGCTTCGAGGGGGATAAGCTGGAGTCTGTAGTTACCTTCACCCTCACATGAGGAAGATCCAGCTTAGTTAGGGGATGTAACCAACACCCTAAATTAAAAATAGCAGTATGACAGCATGAGGTGGACACATAGGCAGACCTTCCGGACAACCAGATCAAGCAAGGGCAGCATGGCAGGGAAGGCGGGGCTCTTAAGTGACCAGGTACCAAGTTCACCTTATTTACATGACTCATGAGCTCTCTCCCCCAGCTGTTTCTAGGAAAGCCCGCCTTCCTGCAGGACAAGTCAGAACTGCCTAGGGAAAAGACTCCAGACCGGAATGCCACAAGGAAAGGAGACTTAAGCTGGACACAGTGTCCCCACCACCTCCTCCTCACCTGCAAGGGCACCTTAGCCTCATCTTGAGGGATCCTTTTGACAAGGGGAGAACTCGCTCTTCTAAAAAAAAGAGACCTCTTCTGTGAATGGGAAACTGTGACACCAGGACAGGAAGGAAACTGCCCCCCCCCCAAAAAAAAAAAAAGTGGGAAGAAGCACGGGAAGGGTGGGCACCAGGAAAGTGGTGGGAACGTTAACAGGGGAAGAAATTCCCGGCTTAGCTAATGGTGCTGAACAAGTCTGGGGCAGGAAGAAAGCCACATTCCTTCCTAGTTAGTCTCTCTCCTCACCCGCCCTCGGCCCCCCCATTCCCAGTATACACAAACACACACACACACACACATGCACACATGGAGCAGGGCCTCCATGAGCCGGACACCAGACCCCTCCCCAGCCACTTTATGACTGCAAAGTCCCCACTTTCCAGGCAACAAGGAAAAGGGCTCCCAAGCCACTTCTCCTCAGGTCCTGACCACTCCGGGCACCTGCAACTTCTGTCCCAACACAGACGGAGGGCGCCATGACTCAAACAGAAATGGGAAGAAGCAAGTTTCTGATCAGGGTCCCAGATGTGCCCCCAAATCGGGCCTGAAAGAAGGTGCACTGCAGCCTCCCCCCAACCCACGCACACTGAGCCAGGTGGCAGAAGTGAAACGCCTCTAACTTCCCCGGATGGGCCCAAATCAGTCCCTGAGAAGTTTGAGAGTCAGCAGCTAGGTGCCCACAAAGGGCTCCCAGCCTGGGAAAGGCACCATGCCAGCGACCCCCCACATACACACCTTCTTCCCCCCAAAACATTCCCACTCTCTAAAAATGTCCAGTAAGGCAGGGTCACCTGCGAGGAGTAGGGGAGTTGGAAACAAGCTGTCAGTTTCTGTCCAAACGCCCCTTCCCAAGAACCAACAATGAGCCCAATTCCAAGGGCTCCATTGGTGTCAAAGCCGGCCCTCCCAATGAAAACACAGCTTCCCCACACAAACGGAACAGGATCTCCACAGGTGCCCCGACAGCGGTGCCCCACTGATCCACCCTGCCTGGCACCCAGACGGAGAAGCCCCAAGCTTCCCCTCCACCCTGTCCTCCGGCCAGGTGAACAGCTCAGTTCCTGCCCAGGTGCTGGGTGAGCCGGGAAAGGCTCTGGAGCCTCCGGGTGCCGACTTAGTCGCCCACCCCCACTCCCGGACCAGACGCGCGAGCTCCGGGTCCCTCGGCCGCCTCGGGCCGCCCGCCAGTGTCACCTCCCAGCGCCGTAAAGGAACGCAGTTCCCCGCGCTCCAAGCTGGACAGGTGCCCACCCCGCGACCTGTCGGCCCAGGGACCCGAGAACAGCAACCCGGACGCCGGACCCCGCGCCCCCAGGCCAGGACGCCTCCGCGAGGGGCGCGTGAGGCCGGCCTGCGCTTCGACTTCTCCGACGGCCGCGCCGGGCTCCACGCCGCTCACCTGGCTGGAGCGGTAGCTCTCGAAGGCCCTCAGGGCACTGTCGGTAAGCTTCACGTGGAACACAGACACCTTGCTGCCGTCGCTCACCCGCCCGCAGGACAGCCCGTAGCTCCGATCCTCCTTCAGCGCCGCCATCTTGCGACCATCGCTCCCCCGCCCCCCCTTCACGGTTCCAGCGCCGGAGCGCCGGCCACGCCACGCCCCGCCGCCCGCTGACGCGCTGCATTATTCATGAGACACGGCTGGCCACACCCCCTCTGGATCTAGCGAGGCCCACAGTAGCCTCTGCACGGCCGGCCGACCGCTGCATTATTCATGAACGCAGCTGGTCGCGCCCCCTGTGGGCCTGGCGAAGCTCACAGTCACCGCCCCAGGTGCTGTATATTCATGAAGTGTGGATGGCCCCACCTCTCAAGGCCCCGGAGAGGGTCACTTCCGTGCCCGGACTCCGCCCCGACACGCGCACCCCTCCAGGCCCCGCCTCAATATACATTATTCATGACCCTGACTCAGCCAGGCTGGCCGAAGCCACGCCTCACTGGCCGCTGACGTGATGCATTATTTATGAAGTCGCACCAAACCTACCGCCTTTGGTTTCTGTTGAGAGTGGTAGCCTGTGCGTGAAGGGGGCGGGGCCGGTGCAAAACACGTGGGGGGCGGGGCTGGCTATTGGCCCGGTGAATGGGCGTGACTATGCAAACCGAGCGCGCGTTGGACGCTGGGTTGGGCTAGTGGGGCTTCCCTTAAGGTAAGTAGATGGGATTCCCTGGCCCGGGCTGTTAGGGAATTGGGGGTGATGGGGAAGCAGGAAATTTTGCTCATGATAAGAGTAGACTTTTATTAGAATAAAATTCTACATCCCCAAGGTTCCTGAAATATGGTGGTTATGCAGCTTTCCCATTTTAAGAAAACACTTTATGGGGGCACCTGGATGGCTCAGTAGGTTAAGCCTTGGACTTTGGCTCACGTCATGATCTCAAGGTTCGTAAGTTCCAGCTCCGCACCGGTCTCTGTGCTGACAGCTCAGAGCCTGGAGTCTGCTTCTCTCTCTGCCCCTCTCCTGCTCACGCTCTCTCTCTCTCTCTCAAAAATAAACATTAAAAAAGGTTAACATAGGGGCGCCTGGGTGGCTCAGTCGGTTGAGCGTCCAACTTCAGCTCAGGTCATGATCTCGCAGTCCGTGAGTTCGAGCCCCGCGTGGGGCCCTGGGCTAACAGCTCAGAGCTCGGAGCCTGGAGCCTGCTTCTGATTCTGTGTCTCCCTCTTTCTCTGCCCCTCCCCGACTCATGCTTTGTCTGTCTCACTCTCAAAAATGAATAAATGTTTAAAAAAAAAAAAGTTAACATAAAAAAACATTTTATATATCATAAGATTAACCCATTTAAAGTGTGCTATTTAAAGTGTGGCGTTTAATACATTCACAATGCTGTGCAGCCACAATTATCTCATCTGGGGAAATTTTCATCATCTCTAAAGAAAACCGGTACACCAGGCACCTGGCTGGCTCAGCCCATGAAGTGTGCGGCTCATCACGGAAACTGCTTCAGGTCCTCTGTTCCCCTCTCTCTCTGCACCTTCCCCGCTCGTGATCTCTCTCTCTCAAAAAAAAAAAAAAAAAAAAAAAAAAAAAAAAACATTTAAAAATAAATAAAATATTTCAATTAATTTTTTGAGGGGAGGAGGGGCAGAAAGAGGGGGAGAGAGGGAATCCTAAGCAGGTTCCACATCCAGCGCGAAGCAGGACACAGGGCTGGAACCCACAAACCATGAGATCATGACCTGAGCCAGAATTGAGTCAGATGCTTAACCAACTGAGCCACCCAGGTACCCCCCAAAATAAAATCTTTATAAAAGAAAAAAAGAAAGGAAACCCCTACCCACTAGTCACTCCCCATCCCCCCTTCCCAGCCCCTGCAACCAGTAACCTACTTTCTGTGTCTATGGTTTTACTTATTCTGAACATTTCATATCTATGGAATCATACCATATGTGACCTTCTGTGACTGGCACTCAGTGAAAGACTCAGCATGATGTTTTTGTGAAAGTGAATGAAGGCAACCTCATTTAAAATAGAATCAGGAGGTCAGAAGGAGCTCTGTGCCCTACTGACTCATTGTTAATTGCAGACCCCAACAGGAAGAAGTCTACTTTACTATACCCCAGCAGGACAAAGGATGATTTTCTCCTCACCCAGCAATACCCCAGCCAATAAGACACTGCCACAACTCACCCAATGAGAAACTCACTACCTCGACTTTCCTCCAATGGACTTTCATTCAAGGCAGCCCCTCCCAACTTCCTCTCTTTTCTCTAGGAGGTAATGTTTCATCTCTTTTGTTTGGTTTTGCCGATACCCTAGCTTGCATGTCCTGAGTTGCAATTCCTCTGCTATTCCTGAATAAGCCCATTTCATTGGTAAAATAACTGGCTGTTTCGTTTTCAAGGTTAATATATTCAAGGCTGGTCCCGTTGTAGCATGTATCAATAATTCATTCACTTTTATAACTAATATTCCATTGTGTGGATGGGCCACATTTTGTTTACTCATTCATCCACTGATGGACATTTAGGTTGTTTCCACCATTTGACTATTATAAACAGTGCTGCTGTGAACACTCAATGTACAAGCTTTTGTGTGGGCAAATATTTTCCCCTCTCTTGAGTCTATACCTAAGAGTGAAATTATTAGGTTCTATGGTAATTGTTTAACCTTTCAAGGACCTGCCAGACTGTTTTTTCACAGGAACTGCAATTTTATCAATCTCTCATTTTACAGGTGGGGAAACTGAGGCTGGAGACCAGGTCTGGCTTGTCCAGGCAAGCTTCTCCTGGGCTCTGGGTATCCTAACCTATGGAAAGTTCTCGATTTGTTTTCTTTTTCCCTTCAATCTAATTACAGACAGTAGTCATAGGATGAAGATTTTAAGGTGAGAGAGGAAGGTGAAGTTCATGGGCCTTCTGTCTATCTCTACTCAGGTGATCTCCTTAGATCTGCCCACCGCTGCCAAGTTGGCACTATCATCTGACCATGAACTGCTGACCCCAAGGCCATGCTAGACTCCTTGAAACCTTTTCCCGTAACTGCCATTAACATCTCCATTTACAAATGGAGAAACTAAGGCTCAGAGGCCTGAGGCAAGCACTCAAGGGTATTGGCCCTGCCAATGAGTGGGCTGGCTAGAACTTGAACTTAAGATCTTTCTGACCCAGAGCCCTCCTGATTACCCTTCACCCTGCCTCTAAAACCTGGGTCCCTTTCTCTATATTTCTTCATTGAACACCCTCAGCCCAGGGCCTAGCATGGAGTAGCTGCTCAGGAAATGAGTGTTGAATGAATAAATGATCTCATTTAATTCTCACAACACAACTACCAGCCAGTTTTGTAGATGAGAATAAGGCTCAGAAAGTTTTCACATGCTGCCACAGAGATTCCAACCGCAGCCTGCCTAAGGCTTAAGGGTTAAAACTCTGGAATCCTCTACCCTTCACCTGGGGTCAGTCCATCCTACAGGGAAGATGCCAGCACTTGCTCACACACACTGACCCCTCTGCCCACTGTCTGTGCCCAGCTGTTTATCCAGGAGCTGGGCCAGGTAAATATTGGAGTAGGCAGGGCTCAGTGCCTAGAGGGATCACGGAAGGGCAGGAATAAGGCAGGTGAGGAGTGGTTGGTCAGAGTAGAGGATGGGGAGGGTAGAGACAGGTGGACTGCTGAATGGAGAACACAGGAGGAGCCAGCTTTGAAGGCTGACCAGCTCCCTGTGTGACAGTGGGAAAGGCATGACCCCTTTCTGAGCCTCTGTGGATTTATCTGAGAAATAGACAACAGTAGGAATATTGAGTGCTTAAAATACACCAGGTTCTGTGCTTGGCATCCACGACTGCCTTTGGGAGTGAATGCAGTGGTTTGGACTCATCCGCCAGATGAGGAAACCAAGACTTGGAGAAGTCAAGAGAATTAAGAGCACAGAACCATGGGCTCTGCTGCTTAGTACCAAGCATTTCTCCACTTTACCCTTAATGCTCCAGTGGCTCCCAATGGAACCCCAGGAACGATAATGGAGGAACCATCAGCCATTGGCACGCCCTCCAAAGTCTCTAAGAACTACGTCACCCAGGGGTGCCTGGGAGGCTCAGTTGGTTAAGCGTCTGACTTTGGCTCAGGTCATGATCTCACAGTTCACGAGTTTGAGCCCAGCATCAGGCTCTGTGCTGACAGCTCAGAGCCTGGAGCCTGCTTCAGATTCCGTGTCTCCCTCTCTCTCTGCCCCTTCCCCACTCACACTTGATCTTTCTCTTTCAAAAATAAATAAACATTAAAAATTTTTTATTAAAAAAAAGCAAAACTACTTGACCCAAGGAATTTGAAGCTGGTTGGTCCAATGGGATGGCCCCTGGGTGTGCACTCCACCTGGCCAGCTCATTGCAGAAGGTCTAGCTCTATGATGGGAACAGTGACTCTAGTCTGCTCCTCATCCCCTATATGGCTTTGGACATGTCTTACCCTTCTCAGTGTGCTCACATCATAAAACAGGGATAATAATGGCATTTACACAAAAGCTGGGCCCTGGACCAATGACAAATAGCATCATCATGGAAGTAATTATTATTATTTTTTTTAATGTTTAGTTTTGAGAGAGAGAAAAAGGGAGGGGGGGGGCAGAGAGAGAGAGGGAGACACAGAACCTGAAGCAGGCTCCAGGCTCTGAGCTGTCAGCCCAGAGCCCGATGCAGGGTCTTGAACTCATGAACCGCGAGATTAAGGCCTGAGCCAAAAGTCATACGCTTAACCGACTGAGCCCCCCAGGCACCCCTGGAAATCATTATTAATGAGTTTACAACAGTTTATATATATAATCCCTTTCTGTCACATCTTTATGTTGTTTGCAGTTTATGTGTTTTTAAACCACACTGGGGGGCGCCTGGGGGGCTCAGTCGGTGAAGCGGCCGACTTCGGCTCAGGTCATGATCTCGCGGTCCGTGAGTTCGAGCCCCGCGTCGGACTCTGTGCCGACCGCTCGGAGCCTGGAGCCTGTTTCAGAGTCTGTGTCTCCCTCTCTCTCTGACCCTCCCCCGTTCATGCTCTGTCTCCCTCTGTCTCAAAAATAAAATAAACGTTAAAAAAAAAAATTTTTTCAACCACACTGGGATGAACACCATTAGTCAGCTATTGCTAATAGCTATTACTAATATGTGTATTAGTTATATACTGCTATGTAACAAAATACTTCAAACTTCGTGGCTTAAAACAATAAACATTTATTATCTCACAGTGCCCAGGAGTGATATGTTTTAACTGGTCCTCTGCTCAAGGTCTCATGAAGCTGCAATGGAGGTGCTGGCTGGACTACATCCTCATCCCGAGGCTCAACTGGAGAAGGATCCATATCCAAGCTTCTTGAGCCTGTTGGCAGAACTCATTTCCTGGTGGTTGTAGGACTATAGTCCCCATTTCCTTTCTGTCAGCTGGGGGCCACTCTCAGGTGCTAGCCACATGGCCTCCTCCATCTCAGCAAGAGAAAGCCTCCCTCTATTGAGAGGGAGAATGCTGAGTGTTGAATGCCGAACCCCTCTCATGGTTCAAATCCCTCTGATTTCCTCGTCTGCAACCAGTGAGTCAGGCCCACTCAGATTATCCCCATGTCTTAAAGTCAGTTGGCCCAATAACATAATCACAGGAATGAGATCTGTCCCACTTCTAGTCCTGAGATGATATAGAATGAGAAATCTCGGGAACACCTTAAAATTTCTGCAGCCCCTGGCCCTAGGAGCCACATCTCTGCACACCTGTCCCACAGCCTCCTACAAACTCAGTTGTTCAGTCAGCAAATGAGCCTCAGGGATTCTGAAACATACTACTTTGCAGCAGACAGAATGCCAAGGACTCATTAGGGCACTCACTTTGGAGAGAGTCCCTCTACGTGGTGGGGCAGCCAGCATGCAGCCTCAGGGTCCAATGCCTGCTTCACTGCCCCCTCAGCTGGGCATCTCAGAGCCAGCAAGTCTAGCTTGTAGGCCCTCAGGCCTCATCTGTGCATCGGGGAGGCTAACAGTCCTTCTTGGGACAGGGAGTAAAGACATCTGTTGTTGGGGATCCCCAAGACTACGCTCAGGTTTGATGATTGACTAGAAGGATCCACAGAACTCAGAAAAGCTGTTCTGTTCATGGCTATGGTTGATCACAGTGAAAGGACAGTCTAAAGTCCTCAAAGGAGGAGAATGCGTGAGGCAGAGCCCTGGAGAAACCAGGCACAAGCGTCCAGGTGCAGACCTGTCACAACCTTTGCGACAACACACACACACACAGTACTGCCAACCAGGGAAGCTCACCCGAGCCTCATTATCCAGAGTTTCTACTGGGGAGGAAGGCTGACCACCCATGTGCTTGACCTCAGTCTCCAGCCCCTCCATAGGTCAAGTTGATACCATCTGGCTAAAAGCCCCACCCTAAAGTATATTATTAGCATAGACTCTCTGGTGTGGCCCAAGGTCTTAAATAAACAGACACTTTTATCGGTCAGGACATCCCAAGAACTTAGACGTAGATGTGACCTGCCAGGAGCAGACCGAGGGCCAGTCCTTTCTTGGGAACGTGCAGGGCTTGGACAGCCTAGGTCTGCTGAGTTACTTCTTTACTGATCTGTATCAGGTGGGGCTCCAAGTGTCCCCAAACCACCATTTTGCTTCATGGATCAGCTGTATTATCCTCACCGTGAGCAATGAAGAAGGTACGGCCTAGCATTACCTGGAAAGAGTTTATAGTGATGACCATGCAGACTCTTCCTCAAAGGTGGCCTGTGTGCTGGCTATACCTTCTGGAAAATGTTCAAAGTCAGTTAAAACACTTTCATGCTTAGGGGACTCTGACGGCTCCACAGCCGATCCCCTCCATGGTAATTTTCTTCCTTTCACCCATCCATCTGTCCACAAGCATTTATGATTACTCCTTTCTGTCCTCAGCCCAGTCAGGGAGGCTCCCTGAGGAGGACACACCAGGCCATAGAACAAAACTGATACAGCCCAGAAGACTTCCCTCCTCTAAATGCCCACATGCAACAGAAAATCCAGGCTGACTCAGGCAAAAACAATTATTGGCTCAAGCATAAGAGACTGTTAAAAACTGAGAACAAACTGAGGGTTGATGGGGGGTGGGAGGGAGGGCAGGGTGGGTGATGGGTATTGAGGAGGGCACCTTTTGGGATGAGCACTGGGTGTTGTATGGAAACCAATTTGACAGTAAATTTCATATATTAAAAAATAAAAAAAACCCCAATTATTGGCTCAAAAGAGTGAAGAAATGATAGACCTGGGGCGGGGCACAGCTAGCTCCAGGAGCTGAATAGGATCACCGTGACTCAGTCTCTCTCTCAGCTCTGCTCTCTGGATGGCCTTCACTCTCAGGACCCTCTTCACAGAGACAAAGATAACCACAGCAGTACCAGGCCATCAGCCCCAACTCAGCATCCTCTAGAGTAGAAGAGTATCTACTTCCTCTGGGTCCAGAAGTTTCAGGGAAGGCTTTGATTGGCTCGTTGTGGGTCACAGTGTGGAGCCAATCACTGTGGCCAGGGTGCTAGAACGCTCTGATTGGTCAGGCCTGGGTTGCAGATCCATCCCTGAAGGCTGGTGGGGAACCAGCCCTATCTGCATGGAAAGGAGTGGAGGTGAGTTCCACCAGGAGGAAAAACAGAGGACAGGCATTCAGGGACCTAATGGTACCATGCTGGGTGACTCCAGCCAGCCCTCACCCACGCCCCAGGAGCTCGTCCTTTAGGGATGACATGAGATGGAGGCATGCAAAGGATGCTTCATCAAAGTGCTCAGGAGATGTGAGTGCCTCCCTCTCCCCCCGCCCCCCATACACACACACACACACACACACACACACACACACACCTCATTCTATCATGCTCACTTCCAATTCACAGCCCACTGTGAGCTGTACCCTTCAAGGGCAAGGCAAGGCTGAGTCATTGCCTAGGACCAAGTACACAGGAGGCACTGATACCTGTTTTCATATGAAAGAATATCCATCCTAGCTGTCCTCTGAATGTATCACGTACTGCCCAGCCGGCACACCTTTGACATGCCATGCCAGTCCTGGGAGCACTCTTTATGCCTGCTAAAGGACTCCTGAGTCTTCAGGGACACTTCAATGCCCCTCATCCTGGACACCCTACCCCACCCACCCCATTCACACAATTGAGGCTAAAATGACCAAAGGAATGAACGTTCTAAACTTCACACTTCTGGCGATGGCATTCAAAGCCTCTCTCATTTCTGGCTATAACTTGCAGAGAGGTGTAGAATTGGCTGGGGGTCAGAGCATGGGCTCTGGAGGCAGGCTGACCTGGGCCTAATCCCGCCTATTGTTTCTTGGGTGATGGGACCCTGGACAGGAGCTGACTCTTTTCTGAGCCTCGATCTGCTCAGCTAATAATGGGCACAACCAAAAAATCCTTGGAGCAAAGGGAGAAGACACACTCAGCCGGACTCCACTGTTACTAAAAAACTAGTCTTCAAGACAGCATGGGACCCAGTGTGGGACCCACAAAGAGGACACAGAGACCCTCAGCATGGAGTAGGGGCCAGAAGACTCACGTGTGTGGTCAACTGATTTTTTTACAAAGCTGCCACAGTAACTCACTAGGGAAGAGAAGGTCTTCCCCACAGATGTTTCTGGAACAACTGGATAGCTATAGGGGAAGAAATGAACCTTAACTCCAACCTTACACTATATACAAATGTTCACTGAAAGTGAACTGTGGTCTCCATAGAAAAGTTGAAGCCATAAACCATTTAAAAGAAAGCCTAGGAGAGTCTGAGTGGCTCAGTCGGTTAAACATCCAACTCTTAATTTCAGCTTAGGTCATGATCTCACAGTTTGTGGGATCAAGCCCCACGTTGGGCTCTGTGCTGACAGGACAGAGCCTGCTTGGGATTCTCTCTCTCTCTCAAAATAAATAAATAGACGTTAAACAGAAAAAAAAAAAAAAAAAAAAAAGCCTAAAAATATCCCTACAAACTAGATTTAGCAAATATTGACAAAAAGCACACAGAAAGGTAGAAAAAGCTGATAAATTGGACTTCATTAAAAATATCTGCTCTAAGAAAATGGAAAGTGAGCCACAGAATGGGGAAAATATTCACAATATACTACCTGACAAAGAACTTGCCTCCAGAATATGTGAAAAATGGACACAGCATGAGGCCGCCGTGGGTACCCGGTGGACGAGTGCCATGACAGACGTGATCGCCACTTGGGAATGATGGCAGTGGTTACTCTCACAACCTCCGCCAGGAAGTCACCCTAGCCAGCCCACCATCCCACTGGCCACCCCTCAGGCCAGCTTCCCAGCCTGAGGTCAGCAAGTCTGAGGAAAGGGTGGGGGGGGTGTCCTACCTGGGACTCCAGTCCCCCGAGCCTGGCCAACCCACAGCCCTTACCCCAGCACCACTCACAGAGCCCCCCTCCTGTCTGAGTACAAAGTAGAAGCCTAAGGGGGCTGAATGGCGGAAAGGAGGGTTCAAGCCACCAACAGATCGGTGTCCACAGATCTGTGTCCACAGGCTTATAGAGCAAGGGCCTGGTGCAGGCAAGGTCAAGGCCTGATTGCTACCTTCTGCTGAGTGGCTGTGGCCAATGGCTTTCCCTCCTGGGCTGTAAGGGGACAGGTGCAGGACAGATCCTTAACGGTGATCTATTCCCAGAGATCTCCTTTCCTGGAGGCAGGATGAAGCCTTGAGAAGGGTCTCAGGTGCTGCATTGACAGAGGCCTGAACACTGGCTCTACCTGTTCTGGCTGTGATGGTACACAGCATTTAAAGGAGATGATCCTACAGCCTCAGATTGGGAGAAAAAGTAAACAAAATCAAGAGGAGCTCCTGGAATCAACCCCAACCCCTCTCCATAGTCCCTGAGGCCCTGCAGGGTCCAGTTCTGCTGACCACACACTCTGCTCAACCCTGAACACATCAGGCTCACCCCTGCTCCAGGGCCTCTGCACTGGCCGCACTGCTACCCAGACACGGGGCTGTCAGCGTGCAGCACAGCCAGACCCCTGTGGCCACTGAAGTCTCAGCACAGCACCCAGTTAGATCCTGCCAGGATCCCCATCTTCAGATGGGGCAACAGAGAGGACAGCAGTGGGGTAACCGGCACAGCTGGGTGTGAACTCCTGCGGAGTCCAGCTGGGTACCCTGAACACCTTGCCCCACTTCTCCAGGCCTCCATTTCCCCCTGTGTAAAGCAGGTCTGCTGTGGTCTGAGAGGAGACACCCCCCACTCTAGTCCTGCATGACCCTGGATGTGACACAGGCTGTCTCTGGCCCCGCCCCAAGTGACAGCAGAAGAAGGTACTGGAGCCAGCAGAGTGCGGGGTAGGAGGCTTTATTTCACAGAATGGGTAGGAGGGAGAACCTGGACAGAGGGCAGCAGGCGGGGTGGGTGGGTGGTGGTGCTTGGAGAGGGACTGGGTCAGGAAAGGGCTGCCCCCAGGCCTGTTGGGAAGGAGAAACTGAAGCCGGCCTCTGCTGAGACCAAACCCAAGGGGGTGGGGGTGGGAGTGGAAATTGGGTCTGGAGGAATGAGGGCCCCCTCCCCCCGGGCTGGATATGGAGCCCGGGCCCTGCCTCAATTTCCTCCTATAGGGCCATAGTCCCTCCTGGCTCACTAGGGCCACATGGCCCCCAAACCTCACTGCTCCCGCCCCAGAGGAGGGGGCTAGATCAGACAGGGCAGTTGACAGGGAGCCTGGGGAAGTCAGGGAGCGCGGGGTGGGGTCCACGGTGTGCGAAGGGGTGGTGGCCACCTGGGTGGTCAGTTCCTGGCAGCGATGACCACAGAGAGAGCCACGCCCCCCAGGGCAACGGCAGTCGCCCCAAACAGCCACTTCCATGGGATGGACTGTGGATAAAGGGGAGGGAAGAGAAGGCCGGAGGGTGGTCAAGACAGATACCCTGGTCTTCACCTACCAACACGGCCGAAAGAGGCCTCCCAGCAAACCATTGCTGGACAATGCCTTTCCTGCCTTCTGGCAAACTCCTACTCAAGCATCGAATCTCCCCTGTTCTGGAACACTTCCCCTTCCCCTCTGGAAGCACTATCATTCCCTGCCCTGAGCCCTCGAAATTGTGTTCCATCTCCTGCTCCAGCCCTGGCCACACAGGGCTGGGGCTTCTCTGTGTCTCCAGCATGGTCCAGCCCGGTTGACAAGGACATCAATCCTTGCAAAATGAAGAAACTCCTTCTGCGTGGTGTGCCCCACCCTTAGCCCCTACCCCTCCTCTGGGAGCATCCCTGTGCCTGCCAGCCCCAGCTCACCCAGGCACCCTTGCCAGGACACTTGGCAGGCAGCCGGCTGGGGTTGCCCAGCATTTTCCGGTACAGGGCGGTCTCTGTGCTCCGCTGGGCTGCGTGCTTCTTCACCAGTTTCGAGAGCTCTGCGTGGATCGTCTGCAAGAGGTGGGTGTCATTTGGGCTAAGAACATGCAACCTGACCATCTAACTGGACCATCATCTCTGATGCTCTGCCTTTCTGTGGCCCCTGGTCACTTTGGACTGGGTCCACTGGGACATGGAAGTCCCACCTGCCCCTCTCTGGGCATCAGCAAAGTAGGGGCCCCATCTCTATCCCCCTAGGTAACCAGTGGAGGAGGCAGAGCACAAGGTGGCCAGGAGAGAGGAAGATTCCAGGAGAAAAGCTGAAGACATTGACACGGCCCCGGTTAGTGGCACCCTTGGCCTCTGGGATCCCCGTGCGGGAGGGCTGAGCCCAGACCACCTATGCAGGAGTCGTGACGGTCTCAGCCAGCTGGCTGTGGCTCTTCAGCCACCGATCCCCTGTCACTCCCCAGGCTGGAACACCATAGGGAAAACCACAGCAAGAACAACAAGACTCCAGGATGACTTCCCAGATAGGCTGGCAGGACAAGTCCCAAGGGCATCTCCTGTCTGCTCACCTTGTTGGAAGGTTCCAGCTTCAGGGCTGCCCTCAGAATGGGGATGGCCTCACTGTACTCCCCTTGCTGGGCCAGCACCTGTGGGAGGAAATGGATGGCATCACTCCAGAACCACAACGGACCGTGGTCGTCTTCAAAAGACCCAGCCCTGCCAGGCTCCTGGCCACCCTGACTAGTCCCAAATCTATCACCAACAACCACCCCAGGGTTCCAGCCACCTTCACTCCCGAGCCCTCCGACTACATGAGCGCCCCACTAGGCGGTGTTATCCCAATCTGCTCCCACCCCTACATGTCAGTCTCAGCCTCTGCAGGAGACCTGGGTGTGGCCTCACCTCCTCCCTCGCCACCCTGGCTGGTTCAAGAAGCCAGGTGAATGTTTCCAAAGCTTTGGCTACAGTGGATGATTCAGAGCCAGCCAATGAGATCCAGCCTGAACAATGCTGGTGTCACTCAGAGACCAGATGCTAAGTGGGGAGGATGGAAGCCTTGGTCTTTTGAGGGGGTAAGAAGCAGCATCTTGGTCACGTTGAGAGGGAAACCCATAGCAGACAGGCACAGCATCCTCACAACATTGCTAATGCCTGGATCCAGCCATCCCTGAAGCCAAACACCCTGGCAGTTCCACAAGCTATTAATTCCTCCTCTTGCTTGAATCAGTTTGAGAACGTTTCTGTCACTACAACCAGCAGATACAAACATGCATGAGACCACATTAGCAGACAATCCCACTGCCCCCAAGAGGATTATAAACCTTTGAAAAATAGGGGCAGCATTTTCTTCCCAAGTTTCTACACAGAACTTTACACACAAGTGCTTTAAAAATGCTGGGTGGAGAAAGGCCCTGTTCATGCCTCTCATCAACAGGCTGGGTGATCCACCATTTGCTTGTATCTCAATTTCCTCCATTCACTGATAAAAGGTGCTGAACTCCCTGTCAACACACACATACGCACAGACACAGACACACACACAGACACACACACACACACACACACACACACACACACATATACACAAGGGCAAGGATCAACAAAAATGGGGGCGAAAGCAATTACGGTCAAATCTTCACAGGCCAAATTCATCCCTACATTCCACAGCACTTACTGGGTACCCCCTGTGTACCTGGCCCTGTTTGCAGGGCTAGAGATTTCACACCAAGTGAGCCAGACAAAATCTCCAGCTTCTCTCAAGGGAGGTAACAGCCATGATGACACCTGTCAATGCTAACGACAACATGGAAAACATGAAGACAGGGCAGGGGGGCAGGGGTGTGTGGCCGGGAGAGCTTCCTGAGGAGATGACATCAGAGCAAAGACCTGAAGGGATCAGAGAGGGGCCCATGGGGGGGGCGGGGGGGATCTGGGGTATGCATGTCTCAGGCAGAGGGCATAGGCTGTGCAAAGTCACTAGGGTGGGAGTAGACCTGGCCTGGGCAGGAACAGCGAGGAAGCTGAGCAGGATGAAGAGGAGAGGCAGAAGGTGATGGCAGGGGACCAGATGACTCAGAGCCCCAAGGGCTGCAATGAGGACTTGGCTTTTATTCCGACAAAGATGGGAACCATGGAGGATTACATGCAAGGAGCAGTCACCAATAGGCTACCCCGCGGTGTCAGGGATAATAGGACCTAGGATTCAAGTCTGGCCTCAGTCAATGAATTACTGGGATTCAGGCCATACCAAAGCACCTGTCTAGGACTCAGGTTCCCCACTTGTACCCCAGAGAGCTTGGCTGGCTGATGCTTATGCCCGTCTCAAATCCAGAGTCTGGAACCAGCCCCACTGTTCTGGGCAGGGGAACTAGCCTGCCCACCTGCGGCCTATGCCCATCTGCCCGTGGCTGGCGGTCCATCCATCTGCAGCCCACAGCTCACCTTGCCCTTGCGGAAGAGCGCCTTGATGTTGTCGGGCTGGTGCTCAAGCACGAGGCTGCAGGAGCGCAGCGCTGCACGATAGTGGTCCAGCTTCAGCTGGGAGGCTGCCAGGTTGTTCAGACATTTCACCTTCAGCTGCAGGAGCTGCTCCTCCTCCTCGAATGTCATGTCCACTGTGGGAGGATGGTGCTCAACCACGGCAGTGGTTACCACACTGCCAGGCCCCCACCACTGCCCATCTGCGGAGCGACGGCCGCCTTCCACTTCGGGGAAATGCGCCCCGTATGCTGTGTGACTCAGGCCAAGGCCCACTCCTTCTGTACCTCATGGCAGAGGAGCCTGGGTGGGGAGGGCCTCGGAGTATCCCCGTCACAGGAGACTGGGAAAGGGGGCTCTGAGTTCCCAGTGGCGGGGCCTCCATCATCTGATCCCCCAAGCCCAGCCCCTGCCATCTGTTCCATGAGTCCTCTGGTCTCAGTTTCCCTATTTCTAACGTACATCAAGACCAGCGCCAACCTTAGGGCGCTATCAAGGAGTCTGTAAGATGGAGGCTAAGCAACGCAAAGGCCTAACACAGGGCACATGGATTGACACGGTCTACAGCCACCCACATTCCTACATACACCTGCGTCTGTAACGTTCCACTGATCAGGGATACGCTGCAACTCCCGAGTGGACCCTAACCTAAAGATTAGGAATAGCTGAACATCTATCCATACTCTGGAATATTCTAGAACACTCGGAGTCTGAGGCCCGCTGTGGCAGAGGGAAGTTTCTGGCACACTAGTGGATGCCTCTGCAGGGGAATGGCAAGATTTGACCTGGCAGTCACCTTTGGCGCTAGAGGTGATGGCCTTGATGGCGAGGTCGTAGGAATTGGCAGCCAACACGAAGTCAGCCCGCTGGTAGTGGGCATTGCCACACTCCCGCTTCCGGTTGGCCAGAGCCACACGCTCCTGCCCCGTGAGCATTTCCAGGTCGGGTCCATCCACGGCAGTCTTCAGGGTCACTTCCAGGCACAGGGCCGCGTGGGGGGGGATGTATGGGCTCCTGCTGGGGGATGGGGCAAGAGCAGCACTCAGACCCAGCGGCCACTATGAATGAACCTCAGACATGCTGGTTTAGCTAGGGAGCAGGGGGGGAAAGGGTTCAAGTCTTGGGGCTGGCCCCACTGTCACCCCCCTCCTCAGTACACCACCCATGAGCTACCTGACTTGGAGAGTAACTTCCCTTCCCTAAGTCTGTTTCTTTTATATAAAATTGGCAGGCAAAGGGGTCCCCCATGGGGACCCTGCTGGTGACAGGTTCTCACCTGCCCTGGGGGCCATAGCAGTACTTGGAATCAGCAGTGACCATAGCTGTCTCCCCCACATCCATGAGCGGAACGCTGAGATCCAGGGCCTGGGTGTGTAAGGGCAAGGGGTCAGGCAGGCTCAGGTGCAGAGCAGCAACGCCACGTTTGCTCTGGCCCCCCCATCTTCCGGCCCCCAAGCCCAGCCCCTGCCAGCCACCACCACCTCCCCTCCATCCCGCCTGGCCTCCTCCGCTCAACCCCAGGGCAGCTGCCAGTCCCCTCGCCCCTTCCCACCTGGATGACATCGCAGTCGCCCAGCGTGAACACCAGCTCTGGCTCTTCCTGCACCCGAGTGCCGTTCTCCAGCGAAGTCTGCAGCTGCACAGTGACTACCTGGCCTTTAGCTGGGCGACTTGAGCCGGGTGGGCCTGGGACCAGCGTCTTCTTCCTTAACAGCCCATTGCCTGCCGGGGACCAGGGACGAGCAACCTGTCACTAGGCGGCTTAGATGGGTGCCTGCTCCCTGAGTACCCCTCCCCCAGCACTCAGCTGAGCCTCAAACAGCTGCTCTGCCACTTACTGGGCAGGTGATTCCATGCCTCTGGAACTGTCCCTGGCTGGACACTGGGCATTAAAGGATTAACTTGAGGGGTGATGATAATGGCCTGTCTGACCATCATCTTAAGAAAATTAAGACTCGTCCAGGGCAAAGGGCTGAGAAAAGTTGTCCTGCCCAGCATTGTCAGGCTGGCAGGGATATCCAGTAAAGAGACTCTGGAGCCACCCCCATCTTCCTCCCCTGGTTCCAATCCAGCTCTTGACATTTGGGCCTCAATTTACCTCACCATGAAATGAGGTAGTCAGGGGGACCCCTGGAGACACCCAGTGAGCAGTTTGCTTGGTTAGCAGAGTGCCTGTGACGCCAGGCGTGTGTTCCTACCAAAGCACCACATCGCTAAATTTAAAAGTTAAACAGAGCCAGAGGGCCTATATGCAAAAGTGCCTGTGATGGCCCCAGAGCTCATGTTTTTCTCCATGCCCCAAGCAATCACAGGAATGGCCAAATGGTCACAGCCAACAGCTACTAAGCAGGCATGAGGCCGAGCACCCTTACAAACCACAATAAAGACACCCACTGACATCCCAAGACAACCACAGGCAATCGAGGGCTTACACCTGTGGGGCCTTGTCATACTGATACTACCTACAGTCACCCATATTCTGACATTTATCTGCGTTCCATAATATTCCACCAGTCTGGAATATACCACAACTCGAAATGTACCTTAGACTAAAAGTTAAGGGCAAGAAAGTATCGACTGGTATTCTGCAATATTCTAGAATGTTCCAAATTTCTGTGCTGCTCCTTGACTTGTACATGCCCTACATCCAGTCTCAGAACCAATGACCTAGGGGATCCCTAGGGATCCCTGTGTCTAGAAGTTTCTGGGCACTAATGGTGGGTGTCCTGGAAGGGTTACAACCAGGCACTGCCTCTCACCGGGGTAGACCCTGGGGAAATCAAGTACCCTCTGAAAGTCTCAGTTCCCTCGTACAGAAGCCCAAATACTGACCTCAGAAAGTGGCTGGCTCAAATATAAAAGGACAAAATCAGGTTTGCGTGCAGAAGGACAGCAGGGCAGCTCTTAATATCAGTAAAGAGCTTCCCAAATTCTAATATAGCCAGGGGGGCTGTGTGACCTTGGGCAGGCACCGCCACTTCTCTGAGCCTCGGTTTCCTCATTTGCAAAATGGGGATATGGTAGGAATTACATCACAGGGTTGTCGTGAGGATAAAATATGATAAAATAGGCCTGGCACAGAACCAGTGCTCAGTAAATATTACCTGGTGTTATTTTTAGAAGTAACAATGCTTTTATCGGCAATAAAGATAATATCAGTGACAATTCTGTATTATCGGTATCCGTGTTATTCAACACTCTTATTTTAACATTAGTGTCAACAGTGTAAAAATGATGTTTTACTAACATATTTATTAGCGGACACCGACATTATCAAATACGCTAGGTATCAGTCCCAGTAGCAAAAGGTTTTCTAGTTTCCAGAGTTGTTAGCATGAGGTGGGGCATATGGGTGGGTTCCCCTAGTTTCTTTCTTGCAGGACTTCTCTGAGCAGCTACAATGCTCATGCGTGCTATGAGCCAGACAGAAGCATGAACAAAATGGGACGTTCCGCAGATACATCTGACCCATGGACACATTTTCAGGAGACAGGCACTTGCCAGACAAATGCCAAAAAAAGCAGCAGTGGGGGTTGGGAGCTGCCAGCGCCTGGTGTGCTGGCTGTGTGGCTCCGGGCAGGTGACTCAGCCCCTCTGAGCCTCTGTTAGCAGCTCTGGGAAACAGGGACATAACACCAGGTGCGTGTGTGTGTGTGCATGTGACAATGAAAAGGATTCTTAAACATGAAGTATCTCAACCAGTTGCCTGTGGCTGGCAATCACCGTGGTTACGTGTTTTATTTCAAACCTACTTCATAGCAGAGAAGGAAAAATGAGGCTCAGGGGAGAAGAGGGCCTAGGCCAAGGTCACTTCTGAACCTGAGCTGTCCAAGCCCTGTGGGTCAACCCAAGCCACCCCTGCTCCTTACCCAGGATGTCCAGCCACTCATCAGGGGCTGGGGCGGGCTCGGGCTCAGGCTCCATGGCGGCCAGGAATTCTCGGGCCAGGGCCCCAGGCTGCTCAGCCTCCTCCAGTGGAGGCTGCCCCACGTCTTCAAGTGGTGGCAGCTCACTCAGATCTTCCTCCTCCTCCTCCTCCTCCTCCTCCTCGCCCTCTGCGTCTTCCACCCCATCCAGCACCTCGAAGTCCTCAAGTGGTGGGACCCCAGCAGGCGGTGGGGCAGCGGGCTCAGGGCCCGCGGCAGAGGGCTCAGCACAGGATGCCATGCTGCTGGGGGGACGGGAATTGGCCCTGGTGGGGGGAATGGATGGGGTAAGAATCCCACCACCCAGCCCCTCAAATTCTCCTCTGCATCCATTCGCCACGCTGCCCAACACTTGCTGTGTGACTCAGGGGCTCCAGGCCTCAATTTCCTCATCTATACTAGTGAGGAAAGAACCACCAAGCCGTGGACATCAATCAGTCCCAAACAACGTTAGCTATTATTACAGCTAATTATCTTTTAGTCTTTATAAATACCCAGAGAAGTAGGAAACATTCCCCTCCCCCATATTTTGCAGCAAAGGAAATTGAGGCCCAGAGGGGCAAAGTCATTTTACCCAAGGTCACAGAGCAAGGCAACTGCAGGGGCAGAATTTGAACCTGGGGCTTATCTGATTAAATGCCCAAAGGGGGTGCTGGGATTTTTTTAGGGCGACTGAAGTCTCAGGAAGTCTATTTTTAGAGCCCAAAGGGAATTGAGTCTTCACCAGGGCTCCCTACCTTCAGCTGCCCCTTCTCCTATGGGGAGCCACCTAGAAATCCCAAGCCTTCTCTTTCCATAACCTGAACCTAATACCACTCCCCCAACACCAAAGACCCTGGCCCAAACTCTTCCCTGGGAGCCCTTTCTCCTCTTCTCAAGCCTCCAGACCATTCTCAAAGTAGCCTCCTTTACAAGAGTGATCAAGACCCCCGTGGGATTCTACAGCCTCTTCCTTGGGCCATCAACTGTCCCCTTCCCCCAGGCCCCAAGCTCGGAGCTGGTAGAGCCCAGCCATCATTCTAACCCACAGCATCCTCTCCCTAACCCTCACCTGCCTGCTCCTTCCGGTCTTTGGCCCCATATTCTGAGACCCTCCCAGCCCCTACCCCCACAATCCCCTGCGCCCGCATAACTCGCCCTCCGCCCTCCCCCAACCACCGCCCCCAGCCCGGGCCAGCTACCCCCGCAGCCACTCAGTCGACCCGTAAACACCCTGATGTCCCCAGACGCCCCTCTCCGGATCGCATAACACTCTACGCCCTCTAGACGCCCCCGGCCCAGGCCTGGTTCTTCGTCAACCTCCCACCCAGGGCCCCAACGCTTCATGCCTCTTTGACGCCACCAGTGTGGGGCCCCCGACCCCTCGCACCCCTCGGGGGCCCAGGCCCTGCACTTCTCTGGCAGCAGCGCCCCCACCCACTCCCTTCAGCCCCATTCGGTCCCCACCCCCGGTTGCCCCCGCTCGGCCGCGCCCCCTCTAGCACTCCGACCCTCCGCTCCCCCCGCAACCGGTTCGCCTCCCCCCGCGGCCTTTGGCCCCGCCCATCGGCCCCAGCCCCCGCCGCCCCAGCACCCAGACCAGCCCAGGCCTGGGTAGCGCCCCCAGCTGGGGCAACCCTGCCGGCGCCCCGGGACACGTGCCTCCGGCTCCGGGACCCCCGCCTGGGGTCCTGCGCCCCCCTCCCCGCCCCCAGCCGCGGCTGCCGCGCCTCGGGAACCAGGCTCGGGCGCCCGGCCCCGCCCCCACCACGCCCATTGGTCGCCGCTGCTGCGACTGCAGCACCCATTGGCTCCAGCGCACATCCGTCTTGGGAGAAAGCACCACCCTCTTCCTGCTTGTTTCCGCGGGGCGTTCTTAAAGGGGCAGAGACTGCCGCGCCACCCCGGACGGGGGCGGGGGCGGGGGCGAGAACCAGGACGGGGAAGAGGACCGGGGCGGGGGCAGGGGCGGGGGTAGCAGGCGGAGGGTCTACAGACCCAAGTCTGTTCGGCAATACGCGCCGGGCTGCCTAGCGGGAATCTGCTCCCGTCTGAGCTTCATCTTGCTCATCTGCAAAATGGGGATAAACATCCCCATCCGCGCACTCTCACCTTGGGGGATTTGGGGAGGACAGCCTTAAAAGGTATTGCCTTAAAAAGCTCAGTCTTGACCATCAGGGCAGCTCTGGGACTGCTGGATAACCCACCCTGTAGCCCTAGTTACGGACGTGGTCCCAAGGTCCTGAAGGGGAGCGATCACCCAAGAGCACACAGAATCCCCGCCCCACCCTCGCGTGGTCTGTGTAATCCCCTGAAGGTTGCCTTTTGCATACAGAAGGAATTCAATTAGTGGCTAGGTGAGCGACTGAGCAACCAGGTCCGCTGGAAGGAGTTTCTCCTCCCTGCACCCTCTGCTAGAGGGTGATAAGGTACCCATGGCTTTGGGAGAAGGTGGCAGTGTCGATTAGATGGATTTCGATGGATCTTGGTTTTTTTTTTGGGGGGGGGGGGCGCTTACTCTTCCTTCACTCTATTTTATTTCCTTCCCGGGGTTTACTCATTTACAGAACGATCTTACATCTTTTGCTTCCCTCCTCTTATCCTGCTTTGCTCCATTCTGGAAAGAATTTTGCCTGTTTTGTCCCCACCGCATCCATGAATACCTAGCACCTATGGGAGTTCAATTGATGAATGAATAATTGAATGAATGAATGAATGAATGAATGAATCACTGGCTATTGGAGGTAGCTAACACTGGAGGAGGTAACTGGCTTTTGGAGGTAACTAAGGTCAGATTGTAGCTCCTTGTGAGGTCACCTACTACAGGAAGCTTTCCCTGACCTCCCCAAGGCAAGGCCTGGTTGGCTGTCCTCTTAGCATGATGAACCTCTGCCTCCTAACTGATTTTATGTCTGTGCCATTATCTGACTTACCTCTGCCTTGCCCACTATATTAGAAAACTCTCAAAGCCTTGGAATTGTCTACTGTTTGCCATTGTTGTAGCGCTGGGGCCTACACAGTGACTGGCACAAAAGGAGAGGGGGTGAGGGGAATTCAGGAAAATCATTGTGGTTGGAAGGAAGGCAGGCTAGCCAGCCTCAGAGGTGCTAGGCTAGTGAGGATATGTAAGAAATTTCCTGGGAAAGAACATCAAATAAACTCTGGGCCAGTGGTGGTTTTGAGGGACTTGGACTTTTCCCTGTCCATCTCTGAACCTCAGTGTTTTCATCTGCCCAATGGAGTCTCTTACCCATCCAGCTTCACCTCTGTTATAAAGGCTGGAAGAACTGTAATAAACAATGAGGGGTGGGGCACCTGGGTGGTTCAATCCGTTGAGCGTCTGACTTTAGCTCAGGTCATGATCTCTCACAGTTCACAAGTTCGAGCCCTGCCTCTGGCTCTGTGTTGACGGCTCAGAGCCTGGAGCCTGCTTTGGATTCTGTGTCTCCCTCTCTGCCCCTCCCCCGCTCACACTCTGTTTCTGTTTCTCTCTTAAAAATAAACATTAAAAAAAATTTTTTTTGGGGCGCCTGGGTGGCGCAGTCGGTTAAGCGTCCGACTTCAGCCAGGTCACGATCTCGCGGTCCGTGAGTTCGAGCCCCGCGTCAGGCTCTGGGCTGATGGCTCGGAGCCTGGAGCCTGTTTCCGATTCTGTGTCTCCCTCTCTCTCTGCCCCTCCCCCGTTCATGCTCTGTCTCTCTCTGTCCCAAAAAAAAAAAAAAAAAAAAAAAAAAAAGTTGAAAAAAAAAAAATTAAAAAAAAAATTTTTTTTTTTTTTAATAAATAAATAAACAACGAGGGGTGCCTGGGTGGCGCAGTGAGTTAATCAACCAACCCTTGATTTCCACTCAGGTCATAATCTCACAGTTCATGACATCGAGCCCCACATCAGGCTCTGCGCTAACAGTGTGGAGCCTGCTAGGGATTCTCTCTCTCCCTCTCTCTCTCTCTGCCCCTCTCCTGTGAGCACACACTCTGTCTCAAATTTTAAAAAACACGGGAGCGCCTGGGTGGCTCAGTCGGTTAGGCATCCGACTCCGGCTCAGGTCATGATCTCATGGTCCGTGAGTTCGAGCCCCGCGTTGGGCTCTGTGCTGAGAGCTCAGAGCCTGGAGCCTGTTTCGGATTCTCTGTCTCCCTCTCTCTCTGACCTTCCCCCGTTCATGCTCTGTCTCTCCCTGTCTGAAAAATAAATAAACGTTATAAAAAAAAAAAAAAACCACAATGAGACTAATGAATAAACAGCTAAGTTAAATATAAACTGAGAACAGCAACTGATACAATAACAATAATAATGGCTGACAGCACAGGCGAAGGCAAACACTTTACATGTATTTAATCCTCACATCAGCCTTATGAGACAAATACATACCCTGATATTGGGAGGCCGTGTCAGGTACTGCATCATGTTGCAATGTCAGTTTCCTGGTGAATTGGACTTTTTATTGTTATGATGTGCCCCTCTTTATCTCAACGCTTCTTGCCTTAGAGTGGGCTTTGTCTGATATTAAGATGGCGTGCTTGTTCTCTTTTGGTTCACTTTTCATTTTTGTTTGTTTGTTTAAAGTAGGCTTCACACCCAGCGTGGAGCTCAAAGCGAGGCTTGAACTCATGACCCTGAGATCAAGACCTAGGCTGACATCAGTAGTCGGACTCTTAACTGACTAAGGCACCTGGGTGCCTCCAGCTCTTTTTTTTTTTTTTTTTAAGGTTATTTATTTTGAGAAAGAGAGAAGTGGGAGGGTAGGGACAGAGAGAGAGGAAGAGAGAGAGAGACAGAGAGAAACCCAAACAGTCTCCATGCTGTCAGCACAGAGACCAATGCAGGGCTTGATCTCAAGAACTGTGAGGTTGTGACCTGAGCAGAGATCAAGAGTCAGATGCTTAACTGATTGAGCCACCCAGAGCTCCTCTTTTTTTTTTTTTTTATTGGCTCATTAAAATTTTTTTTTAATGTTTATTTATTTTTGAGAGAGAGACAGAGCACAAGCAGGGGAGGGGCAGAGAGAGAGAGGGAGACACAGAGCCCAATGCAGGGCTCGAACCCACGAACCCTGAGATCATGACCTGAGCCTGAAGCCAGACACTTAACCAACTGAGCCACCCAGGCACTCCATTGGCTCATTTTTTAAATGTTCCATCCTTTTGCAACCTTTACCTTTCACCTTTCTGTATCCTTATGTTGTACATGTGTCTCTTATAAGCAGCACAGAATTGGGTTTTGCTTTTTGATCTAGTCTGCCTGTCTTTGTCTTGTAACTGGGGCATTTGGCCTGTTTACATTCAATGTCATTATAGACCTTTTTGGACTTAAATTTGACTTCCTGTGTGTTTTTTCTCTGACCCACCTGCTCTGTGCTCCTTTTCTCTTTCCTTTATGGCCTTTCTTAGGATTGGATGCATGTTTTTTGGTAAGACTATCTTCATCTTACAGATGGGGAAACTGAGGCACAGAGACAGTAATTACCTTGTTCAAGGTCACAGGGATGAAAAACAATAGAGGCCAGGTCTCTTCCCCTGTTGAGTTTCTATTCCACTTACGAAGCTGGATATTGCACAATGATGCAAGTAAGTATCTAATTGCAGCTGTGATAAGCACTAAGTAGGAAATAAAACTAAAAAAGTGGCAGAGAGACGCTTCCAGTCCCTAGACTGTGGCATCCCCTCAACAATGTCCCCATCACTGGATTGACTGTTCTCATCACTTTTCACCCTCTCCCCTGAACACACACAGGGGTTAAATATTTTCTTGTCTCTGATCCACCGTGCACCAAACATTTGGGGCCAACCAAGTCCCTTTTAGCCTTGACTTGTAGCTTCTACCCCTTCCAGTACCCTCATAAAGGTTTCCTGGCTTCCAACAGAGCCCAAGGTACCCATTAAAGAGGTTGGTTTCTCCAGCCTGGGCCTTTTCTGCTGCAGCCTGCAGACAGAGCCATGGTTCTCAGCATCCCCAACCCAGGCTTTTCTCTCAGTACTGGTTGCTGCCTGGCTCACAGAACTCCACAGTTCTTACAGAAATCAAATCGACACTCTGTGATCCTCTCAGCCCTGAACGATTGTCAACACCTAGAAAACTCCTAATCTTATCTCAAAACCCCACCCAGATGTACCTGCTTCCTTGCCCCCCGAATGAGTCCTCATACCGCACTCTTCAGGTTCCTCCAAGTTTAAGTCTCTCCTCTCTATAGTCCTGCATTATTCTCCTTGGTATTGGCATTGTCTGTGTCAGATACTGTCTCCTTTCATCCTCCAGGGCTAGGCAGGGATTGAATACTCTCTGGATCTCCAGAATATGGGCCGCACCCAGAGGAAGTGCCTAGAGGGTTTACTGAACAATTTTTAAAACTGCTGAACTAAATATATAAGAATCCTGATCCTCATTAACTTTTCAGTGAATGAAGGCAGCAGAATGTGGGAGTAAAAAGTTTGCCGTCAGTTTACTGAGGGCTTTTGGTGGGCCCAGCCTTATTGTAAGAAAGTAATCTGTATGATTTTACAAGGTTAAGCCATTTGCCCAAGTCCACTCAGCTAGGATGTGACAGAGCTGGAATTAGAACTCAGATATGTCCAAATTCAGGGCTCTAAAAGAGTCTTTTATGTACCCAAAGGCATGTATGTATCTTCCAAGGTTTCAACAACCTTAAGAGGCAGATGCTATGATCACTCACAGTTAACAAAGCCTGAGACCTAGAAAAATTAGATCTATAATGTGTAACAATACACATAAGGCTTCAGTAATTAGCGATTCATGGTTTTCAGTATATTCAAAAGGAGACAGATACAGAAGGAAATATAAATGTGTATGCATTGGTTAGCATATATATCTCCTAACTCTTATTGCTGAGGGGGTCTTTGAGCAATGATACTCCAATAGCAGTGAGCACACACCTAGCACCCAGATCTTGGTTTCTCAATACCATTCTTCAAGAAAAGGAACCAGGATCCCTAGAGAAATGGCATGGAACATTTTGTAGTACTAAAGTAAGGAAGTGCTCAGCTTTAGAAAGTTGGAGACGTTAAAAGGACATAGAAGTTACGAAGGAGCAGCAAAGTAAATAATAGAAATTAATTATAGGGGCACCTGGCTGGCTCAGTCAGTAGAGCATGTGACTCTTGATCTCAGCGTCATGAGTTCAAGTCCCACATTGGGTGTGTGCCTACTTAAAAAAAAAAAAAGAAAGAAAGAAAAAAGAAATTAATTGTAACCCACAGAATAGAATAAATAGTCATGAGTTCATGGTGATATAAATACATGAATAAATGGGGGTGCCTGGCTGGCTCAGTTGGTGGAGCATGTGACTCTTGAGCTCGGGGTTGTAAGTTCAAGCCCTGTGTTGGGTGTGGAGATTACTTAAAAATAAAATCTTTAAAAAAAATTTTTTTTTAAACATTTATTCATTTTAGAGAGAGCCTGAGCAGGGGGAGGGGCAGAGAGAGAGGAAGACACAGAATTTGAAGCAGGCTCCAGGCTCTGAGCTGTCAGCACATAGCCTGATGCTAGGCTCGAACTCATGAGCCCTGAGATCATAACCTGAGCTGAAGTCGGACACAACCTACTGAGCAATCCAGGCGCCCCTAAAATCTTTTTTTTTAAGTTTAGCTATTTACCTTGAGAGAGAAAGAGAGGCAGAGAGAGGAGAGAGAGTATCCCAAGCAGGCTGTGCACTGTCAGGGCAGAGCCCTATGTGGGGCCTGAACTCACCAACTGCAAGATCATGACCCGAACTTAAGTCAAGAGTCAGATGCCTAACCAACTGAGCCACCCAGGCGCCGCCCCCCCCCCCCAAATAATAAATACATAAATACTTGAATAAGTGCATAACTAGTGAAGAATGGACAGCTCTTGTTTACAATAGAATTCCAAATAATAATTAAACTAGTAAGTAGAAAATAACCATAGTAATTGTTGCTGGCAAGAGCCATGGATGGGTGCAAAAACGAGTGGGTGAAAATATATTAAATAAAAAAAAAAAGCGCTAGGGTATTTGCGCTATGTATCTCCCCGTAAGATACTTATTGCAAAGAGAAAAATGGTAACTTAACAGTTGAGGAACTGACAGACATTGCTTAAGCAAGTAAGCAAAGTCAACATCACCAGTAGTGAGACACATCAATATCCTGTGACGCCAGACATGACGCATCGAGACGGCTATAACATCGCTTCTGCGGGAATCCTGCCCAAAGTGAGAAACTTCAGTCTAATTATGAGGAAATATTGGACAAACCCATATTGATGAGTAGTCTAGAAAACCAGCACTCTTCAAAAATACTAAGGTCATAAATGATTAGGAAAGACTGAGGAACTGTCCCAGAGTGGAGACTAAGGAGATACACTTAAACATAATGCGGGATCCTGGACCAGAAAAAGGTCACCAAAAGCAGAGCAGGGATTTTTGAACTGGATGAATCTGATTTCCCACCTAGGAAGCAGGATGCCTGGGTCTGGGTCAACTACAGGCCACTTGAGCATCGCATGACTTTGAGGGAGTCCCTGCCGCTCAACTTCAGTCTCAACATCTACAAAGTAGGACGCCTTTTAGACACCCCCAACCCCTTCCGGCTGCTGGGCATCTCGGGCCTTGGAAACTACGCAGGCGTCAGAGGGACGGCTTGATTGGCTATTCGTTGTGACGCACTTGCTAACTGTAGCAGCGCCTAAGCCCCACCCCTTCCTGCCGCGACTCCTAGCACGCATATCGGCTCCGGGCACGTCGCCTATACGCGCGGTTGCACGCGTGTTGCGTGGTGACGTCGTGGCGGCACGGGCGCCATCCCGGAAGCGCGAGCAAGGCCGCCAGATGTGCAGGTGCTGCTGCCACCGACGCCGGGGCCGAGTTCGGGGTGGGGCTGGGAATGCCGGGGCCGCTGGGGAGCCGGGCCGGGTCGGGCGCGGCCCCCGGGCTGTTGCGGGGTGGGGCGCGCCGCTGGCCACATCTGGGCACTCCCCCTGCCTACAGGCCTCAGTTTCCCCGTCCGCGCAATGTGTGCGCCGGCGGCGCCACGGGCCGATTCCGGAGCCAGGGCGCCGGAGCCGGGGCTGCTTGTGTTCAGCCTGCAGTGTCACCCGGAACCGGGCGTTGCAGTCTTTGGGCCTCAGTTTCCCCGCTTTGCAGGGGCGGGGCGTGAGGGGATAGGCGAGTCCCGCCCCTCTCGCGGGTTTTGCTAAGCTTGGGCCGCCAAATTAAATTCTGTTAAATACTGGGTGGAATTCGTGGCTCTTCCGCCTTGCCGTGTGACCTTGGGTAACTGAGCCAACCCCTGTGAGCCTTAGTTGCCCTTGGAGATGATAGTGTTTGCTTCGTAGGGATGATTGGGGATAAAATGAAGTGCTGTACAAGTGTTGGCTCCTGTTCTTGGAAGGACCAGGGAGCCCCTTACTACAATGCTGATTCCCTGGCCCCGCCCTAGGACTTCATACTCCCCATGGAGAAGCAGCCTGCTCCGAACCCAGCTCGTTATCACTATCACAGACAGCGCTGTGAGATTCTCATTCTTTATTACTCCCATTGTCTGGATGAGAAAACTCAGGGAGGTGCGGTGACCCTCCCAAGGTCACACAGCCTCCTTTTCTGCGTATTTCCCTCATAAGTAATATTTGGAGCAGAGACCAGAGCCCGTGCTAGGTCATTTCTACTCTGTTTGTGGGCCAGACTAGCTGTTAGGGAAGTTTTCCTGAGGCAGGGGAGCGTGCCTTGAATCAGCCCTCACGTCTGGGAGCCAGAGACTGGAAAGAGCCCCTTGAAGCAGAACCATTTTACACAGGTCCAAATCTTGTGCCCTGCCAAGCACTAGCTGTGGGCTTCCTGCCACACGATTCTGCCCTTTGGGCCCAAGTGTCCTCATTATACACATTTCTGAGGGTTTTTTTTTTTTTCCTGGAAAAATTCAGAAGTCTGGTAGTAGTCAGTTACTGTAAGAAGCCGCTGTCCTGGCAGAGGTGGATACTGAACATCCGTTCAGATTCACACTCGTGGGTCCTGCAGACTGGGCATCTGAATTGTGACTCGGGTTTACAGAGTATGTGACAATGGTCCAGTTTCTCAGTTTCTGAGTCTCCGTTTTCCTAAAATGTAAGTAAGGGTAACAGTTCCCGGTGTATAAAGTTAGTGCATTGGTTAGCATACAGTAAGTGCTCAATAAAGAGGAGAGTGGATTAAGGGCTCTGAAAGCCCTTTGTGATTCTGCATGTGAATCTCAACCAATTGCAAATGGGCCTTTCTGTCAGCAGTTAAATACGTGGACCCCAGAGCCAAGCTATGTCAAGATTCTGGGTTTTACCTGACACCCTCGCCCCTGAGGGTGAGTGCCGAACCCGTGGCCCTTCCTGCCCTGGCAGGGTCCAGGAGGCCCCCCACCTGCCATGATGGTCATCTACCTAGCCACACAGCCATCTGGGTTGCTGGGGCCCGTAGCCTGGCTGAAATTCTTGGCTTGAATTTGCTAATAAAACCCTAGAGTCAGAGCGGAGTTTGAAAGCCTCTGGTTGCCTCCACCAAGCTAAGTTCTGGTGACCCCTTGCTGTGAACCGGTTTCTGGGCTGGGCTCTGGAGGCCTTTGCTCTCTTGAAGCTGACATTGCTTTGGTAGCGACGGACAAAAAAGTCAAATGATTACTAAGATAATTTCAGGAGGAGATGAGTCGATGAATAAAATAAGGCAAAGTGCTTATAAAAGCGATCAGAGTCGAGAGGAGGGGCAGTCATCACGGGAGAAAAGATACTGGAGGTGGTGATGATTTGAGGGGGCAGTCATGTATGTGAGGACGGCAGGTGCAAAAGCCCTATGGTGGGATGAGCAAAGTTGGGGGGATGTAGGAAGAGGCTGGCAAATCTATGCAGGCGGAAGGTGGCCGTGGCCTTGGGCACGTGGAGAGTGGGGGCCACAGAGGTCGGTGGGTGATGGGATTCTGATGTGCTTGGGTGCAATTTACAAATATGTCCTCCCAACACCCCTGGATTCTCAGGATGACAAAGCTGAGGCTCAGGTGGCATGACCAACTCGTGGCCCGCGTTCCCAGCCCCTCCTTTCTGTCCCAGCAACCCCACGGCCTAGTGCAGACTGAAGACTCTTTCGCCTTGCCTGTTTTAGGCAGCGGAGGAGGAGGAAGAGATGGACCCCCCGGACTCGGCCTCGAGGGTCTTCTGCAGCCGCATCCTAAGCATGGTGAATACAGACGACGTCAATGCTATCATCCTGGCTCAGAAGAACATGTGAGTGGTAGCCAAGGGCTGTGGGCCCCAGGCGTGGGAAGGAATCCACTCGCTGGCCAGCATTCTTGCCCTGTCTGCCCTTACCCTGGGCCCACACTGGTGATAAAATGAAGGAAATGAGCAAATCTGCCGGCTGGCTCCAAAGTAAATTCCTTCCTGGCCTGGAGGCGAGGCCTTGGCACAGGAAGCAAGGCTTTGGGATGGTTTCGCAGCTGTGGATGGCTTGGCAGGGGCTGTAGCAGCTCCTATCCCAAGGCCCGGGGTGGGCTATTGGGGGAATAGGAAGGGGCTGTGGGAGGGGATTTAAGGAAGCCAGTGAGCTACTCTCCTGTTGGGAATCTAGTCTCTCACAACCCAGGCTGTCTCTGCAGAGGACCTGTGGTCTTTCCGAGGGGCTGTCAACACCTTTGCCCTCCTTAAGGGCTTGGCACTGTGACCACTGTGACTGATTCCAGCCTGCTCTGTGGGGAAGAGAGGCTTACACAATCTTGGGATGGAAGCACAGCCTCCTGTGGCTTTATTTTTGTGTATTTAAGCCAAAGGCTCTTCCTTCCATTTATGACACAGCAGCGACCTGATACCCTTCCATTTCTCTCCACCTGTGACAGGGGTACTGGGTTTGTCTGGGTCAGATTTAGGCCTGGCCTGGTGAACTCCCAGAATGAGGGGAGACAAAACCAGACACACACCATGGCCCCATGGTGTCAGGGCTGGGCCAGAGGAATAACCTGGGTCTAGGGACTCAGGGGAGTCAGAGTCTGCTTGAGGGAGGGTTTATACATGAGAAGGATGTACTTGGGTAGGGTTTTGAAGGTTGAGTAGGAGTTCGCTAGATGGCTCAAACAGCAGGTAGAGTTCTACATGGCAAGGAAACAACACATGCAAAGGTCATGAAGCAGGAAAGGGCCTAGCACGATCAGTTTGTAGGGCATGGTTTGCAGGGCTGGTGCCTTCTCTTTGCTGCCAGGCTGGACCGCTTTGAGAAGACCAATGAGATGCTGTTGAATTTCAACAACCTGTCAAGCGCCCGCCTGCAGCAAATGAGCGAGCGCTTCCTGCACCACACAAGGACCCTGGTGGAGATGAAGCGGGACCTGGACAGCATCTTCCGCAGGATCAGGTGGGTCCCCAGCCTCTCCAGCTTCTGCCTTCCCCTCAGGTTTCTCCCCTCTTCAATGAGGATCATCCACTCTGCAAAACAGAGATTCTGCTAATTTGTTCTCTGAGGCTTCATCGCTCACTTAGCGTCTGAGAAGATCTGAAGTTTGGGATAAAAAATCTTGAAGTTTCTGGATTTAGATTTTATTTATCTGTCAATAACTGCAACGTAGTACCAGATGCAGGATGCAAAAGGCAGGCAAGTGCAGACAGTGAAAGGCAAGTCTCTGGTCCTCCAGCCCCCGGCCCAGGTCTTCTCTCGAAAGGCATCTGACGTTGCCAGTTTTGGTGGGTCTTTTCTGAGCTGTTTTCTGTGAGGACAGAGAAGAATGACGTTCAGGTCCCTAAGCACGTAGAATGCTCAGTGCAGCACCCGGAGCCTGCATCACTGTGGCCACATGCCTGGGCCTGGAACTAGCCAGAGCTGCAGCTGTATTTCCAGCTGACAGCACCACTTACTCTGTCCTGGGGGCAGCCCCACCCACTGGCAGACTCAGGAACAGAAGATCATGAGACAGGCCAATTAAATCCCGTATAAAAACACATATTTTCTGAGGTGTCTCATCAGGCTGGTTGCCCAGGCGTGGTTTTGGGGGTGAGCAGGAACCCCAAGTGTTGGCCTCTTTTGTGCATATCTGTATCACCCAGGAAGGGGATAGTTGTGTCTGCCCAGTTGCCTCGTGGGTGGGGACCCAGCAACGGTGGTGCTTCTGGTAGGGACTGGGTCACCACAGTCAAGGATGAGACTCCACCCCCCGAAGACCCCTTTGTTATTCTTTGTAAAGGTGACTTCATTACTTTTTTTTTTTTAATGCTTATTTATTTTTGACAGACAGAGCATGAGCGGGGGAGGGGCAGAGAGAGAGAGGGAGGCACAGAATCCGAAGCAGCCTCCAGGCTCTGAGCTGTCAGCACAGAGCCACATGCGGGGCTCGAACCCACGAACCGTGAGATCATGACCTGAGCCGAAGCTGGGCTCTCAACCGACTGAGCCACCCAGGCGCCCCGGTGACTTCATTACTGTAGGAGAAAGGCAAAACAGCTGATTAAAAATGAAGGAGGCGTTTCTCTGTGAGCGTCAGTTCAATGTCTGCAAGTACTCAGTGTCTGGGGTGCGCATAATCACTCTTGGCCCCCACACAGACACTGTCATCCTAGTGGTGGGGGACAGGATGGGACAAGTCACCCAGAGGAGCGACAGCTGAGGAAGGGGTGAGGAAGCCTCCTGGAGGGTTATCTGGGCAGGGAAGGATTAGACCTAAGAAAGGCATTGCAGATAGAGGGCCTAGCCAGACCCAGCACGGAGGACACGCACAAGCTCTTGACAGCTGAGCAGCTGCCATCTATCCTAGGGCTGGGAGGTCCGCAGGGCTGAGCACATGGGCCTCCTTCCAGCCCAGGAGCAGAGTGACAAGCAGGAAAGGGTTGGGGGGAGTTCCCATCCCCCACCCACCTGCAACTGCAGCAAGGGTTCCTGGCGTGCACCAGGCCCAGCCTGTCCGCTTGGCAGGTTCAGCCCTGTATGCCTTCCCTTCCCCTGCAGGACGCTGAAAGGGAAGCTGGCCAGGCAGCACCCGGAGGCCTTCAGCCGTAAGTGTCACCCAGGGCTCCTGTGCCCCACGTCTGGCCTCTGCACCCACGGATGCCAGCACCCTCACCCCAGGTCTGGCTTCTGGAAGGTCACCTCAGGGGCTGACACTGAGCCCAGGTCCTGGTGGGCTGTAGATCTAGAGAGACTTGGAGCAGGGGGCAGGGGCATGGGTGCTTGGCTGGTCTTGGCAATCTGTAGAGCAGGTGCTGGGACTAGGATCCCCTCCCTGGGGGAGGTTACGCAGGGGAATGTGGGTAAGAACAATGACAGTCCTTGCCCAAGTGGATGTAGTGTAGCTCTATGAGCTAGGCTCTTACCTGCAACCACCCATGAGAGTGGGGGCTGTGAGTATCCCATTTCATACAGGGGGAAACTGTAGCCCTAAGGAGCAGTGACTTCTCAGAGGAAGTGCAGCACCCCCTATGCTGACTCTCAGTTTACCCCCTCTGCCAAACGGGCCAACATCTCCCTACCTCAGGGCTGCTGACAACCATAGGCACAAAGGCAGTGCTGTTGGGTACTTGATTGCCTTAGTCAGTAGAGCATGCGGCTCTCGATCTTGGGGTTTGAATTCAAGCCCCCTGTTGAATGTAGTGCTTACTTCAAAAACAACAAAACCCAAACAAGGCAATGCTATCATCAGGCCTGCTTTGTTTATAGAGCAGAATGCTGAGGCAAGGGTAGTGAGAGGCTTGGCCCTGGCAACACAGTCAAGAGGGCAGAGCTAGGCTCAGGCCTGTGTTGGCCTGACTCCCGAGAACCTGGGTCCTTATACCCTGAAGGGAAACCTCTCCTCTGCCTGGGCCTCAGTTTCCTCCTCTGTAAAATGGGCCAAGTTAGGCCCCACGGGGTGGCAGGGGAGCTCTTAGGGGTCATAGGCCCAGTGAATCCCTCATCACGGTGCCCGCCACAGTGACTAAGCCAACTCCTGGCCTCCTTCCCCCAGACATCCCAGAAGCATCCCTCCTGGAGGACGAGGATGAAGATCCCATACCACCCAGCACCACGACCACCATTGCCACCTCAGAACAGAGCACGGGCTCATGTGACACCAGCCCTGACACTGTCTCACCCTCCCTCAGTCCTGGCTTCGAGGACCTTTCCCATGTCCGGTGCAGCTCTCCTGCCATCAATGGCCGCAGCCAGACGGACGATGAGGAGACACCGGGGGAGTAACCCTACTCCCTGGCGCCCCGAGGGGTCTCAGGGAAGTGGCAGCTCTCCCCAGGTGTCTGAGGTGGCAGTAGGTAACCCTGCCTGGAGATCAACAGCTTTGCCACCCTGTTCTGTCCCCCAGGGCTCCTGGGGGACAAGACTCCCTCCAGGGGTGTGGAGTTCCTGGGGGGGTCTATCATTCCCAATTCCTCCTCACTGAGAACATCTGTCTTCTGCAGACCCCTCTGCCAGGCCAGGGGATGACCAGCTCAGCTGGAGTTATGGGCTGGGCATAAGGGAGCTTTTCCAGAGCCAGCCTTGAGGTCTGCTCTAAACATTTAAAGGCTCCCAGAGACCAGAGCCAGAAGGCCCCTGCCCCGATGCCCTGGTCAAGACCACCTCAAAGTGGATCGGCACGGTCATGTCTGAGTTCACCCCAACCCATCCCTGTACCTACTAATTCTGGTCTCCCTGCCCTTTCCTCCAACAAAAGTATTGAATGCTGTCTCCAGTTGGTATGTCAAGGAGGCTTCTGAGACAGTTGTAGAAGGCTCAAGATGGAGGCGGGCCATTCAGCTGCAAGCCTGATGAGGTCTGTGTTTCTCTGGCCAGAGGTGTGAACCCTCAGGGCCCAGCAGGCCTCTCCCAGGACCTCCATGGAGCAAGCTGAGCCACCTTGGGAAACAGAGTTAAACGGAATATTTTTGTACCCGATGTTTACAGATGCTGTTGGGAAGTTATCAATAAAAAGACTCTGTTACTAAAAAGGGAAGGGTGTACTTAGCTGTGGCTTCCTTCCATCCTTGGGCCCAGGATGCCATAAGGGGGATAAGTGCAGGACGTGAGGCAGGAGGGGTATATGGACAGCCAGGCACCACTGAGGTAGAGACGTGGCTGCTCTTGGTGGCCGTCTCCAGTGGTAGCAACCGTAATAACCCAAGTTCCTATCACTACCTATGTACTCAAACGTGCCGGTTCCCTTATCTCTGAGTAACTTCTCCAGATCGGTCTCAGGATGGACTCCTCAGGGAGGCAGGCCGGGTCCCTTTCCCCATTAGACACTGTGTAGAGTTCCCTGTAGAGTTCTTTTAAGCACTTAAAAATTACGTTATTAAAGACATCTTCCTAGATCCAAGAGTGTGTGCTTTTGCCTGTTAATAGGGGGCGCTGGTAAGTGTTCAAGGAAATAAAGAGGAACCCTGCCAAACCTACACGTAACTTCTCAGCCCTCACCCTTCCCGTTCCTGGCACTGTTTAGCCATCCACGACTCCTTGGTCCTATCAGAAGTCCTCTTTGGCCCCAAACTGACCCTGGGCCGCACCCCATTTTGAGTGAGGGCATCATCCAGCTTCACCTTCCCTCACTGCTCTGATAGGCGCCGCCTTGAAATTCCTCCAGGCACAGCGGCTAGAAAGTTTTCAAATATCTAACTCCTTGGTGATAGGTGGCTCCCGAGGGTTCGGGCACGCCCCACCCCTGTGCCGCCTACCACCTTCCCTTCCTGAGCCCTGAGTCCCGGATTCGTTGACCCTCTGCCTAATTCCTTCGCTTTAGCACAAATTGTCTCCTCTACTCTTGTCAACAAGCATTCCCCGAGTGACCGTTACGTGCAGTTTTTAGCCAACTGAGAGACAACCGGGAAAGGTGAGGCCGTCCCCTCACATGCCCCGGAGGACAGGGGAATGCACCCGGAAGCGGGTGGGTGACACTCGCCCACGGGGGCCGCGGCTTCGTTAGCCAGCACCCAATACGGCGGCGGGGCGGGGCCGGGGGTGGGGTACGATGCGCGGCGCGGATTGTGACGCAAGCGCGCAGCGTGCTCGGTGCGCAGGCGCTCTCGGCGGCAAATCGGCGGTTTCCGGTCCGTCGCCCTCTTTCTCTTCAACGAGGTTCCCGAGCGGTTTGGTGGCAGCGGCGTTGCGGGTTCGCTCCAGACCGGGGTCGGGCGGGAGGCTGTGGGAGGCCGCGGGCGTCCCGGTGGCGGAAGGGACAGCCCGGAACCCGTCCACGCGGGCCAGGTTCGGCAGGGCGGCCGGGTCGGCTAAGTTGGGCGCGTGGAGCCGAGGTTCCCAGGCGGGACTGGGCCCCGGGTGGCGAACGGGTCTTTGGGAGAGGAGCCTATGCGCCCCTCCGGCCCAAGCTATCCCAGGAGGCCTGGGGGCGCGGATGAATTTTCTGGGCAAGGGGGAGGGGGTACTAAGCGCAAGTTTTGTTTTTTTGGGTTTTTTTTTTTTTTTTGGTGTCCCACAATGCGCCAAACCTTTTGAAAATATTAAGTCCTTTCCCCCTCCCACAGGGTGATTCACTACTTGCCTTCTCTCATATATCTGTAAGGAGAGGGTGGTAGCATCCTCCTTATAAGGTTTTATTTTTGGGGGGGGGGAGATGAAATATGTGTAAACAAGTACCTGACACGTGCTTGGCAGGTACTGTTTATGGGTTGGAGCAAAGGCAAGAAGTGTGGGCGAGTTTGGGTATAACTTAGAGGGAAGCCAGGGTGTCGGATGTCTGAGCTTGGAGTTGGAGAGAACTGCCACCGAGGAAAATGTGTGGGAGGAGCGGCTGCCAAAACGGGATTCCCATTCCGTTGCAGGAAGGGCTGCTTGTGGAGCAAATGTGGCTTACAGAGGGGTAGGGAAGGGAGGGAGGATGGGACCTCCCGGCCACCCTGGAAGAAAACGTGCCTGACCAAATGGTGCCCCGGCTACGTACTTCTCATTCCATCTTCAAAGTTGCCAGAATTTCATTTGCTGGGCCCAAGGAGGATAACCACTGTGTTTGCTCCCATGAAGCACACTTTGCCACAGGGGTCCAGGGGTAAGGTGCGGAAAGCACAGTCCTTGATTATAGGATATTTGGGCTGTAGCCTCAGAGAGGTGGAAGGAAACAGGCGCTGGGATGGGCCAGGACTTGTGGTTGATACTGGCATGGGGCTGGCCAGCCCCTGAGCTCAAGCTGCTCAGACCTGCAGTTCTTAACCTCTTCATCCTATTCCTCCCCACCCTCCAGCAGTCGCAGAGATGCAGATCTTTGTGAAGACCCTAACGGGCAAGACCATCACCCTCGAGGTTGAGCCCAGTGACACCATTGAGAATGTCAAAGCCAAAATCCAAGACAAGGAGGGTGAGTTGAGCGGAGTCCAGAGGTTCTGTTCAGCAGCAATCCCTCTCGGCCCGGAGGAGACACCGTTATGGGCAGGATGGGTGCTGGGCTTGTATAGACCTCAGCCTTGGCCAGTGCTTCCCTTGTGTGATCTTAAGAGGACAGCTTGTTCTCTCCACCTCAGTTTCCCCTTTGATAGGTTGGAGGCTATGCCAGAACACGCCTGCGGGGAGAAGGGAAGCTGCCAGCAATGTGCTTGCCAGAGTCTTAGTCTGAGCTTTCCTCTTCCCAGGCATCCCTCCTGACCAGCAGCGTCTGATTTTCGCGGGCAAACAGCTGGAAGACGGCCGCACTCTGTCAGACTACAATATCCAGAAAGGTACTGGGAGTTGAGTGGCTGGACAGAGGCCCGCGAGGCCTAGAACCAAGGAAGAGGCTTTGCAAGGATGAGGCTTTGATGATCTCATTGGCAGCATCGGGGAGGGTGGGGGGAGGTGATCAGATGGGGCTAGAGGAGTCTTTTATAAAATAATGTTTTCACTGGGGGAAGCATCTCCTGGTCGCCACATAGGTTTCCAGGTGTGGCAGTGGTTTCTCTTGATCATGCTCACCTTTTTTTCTTTAAAAGACTGTTTTGTTTAAAAAGGTGCTAAGAGGGACACCAGTCTGGCTCAGTAGAGCACGCAACTCTTGATCTTTGGGTTGTGAGTTCAAACCCCACATTGGGTGTTGAGATTACTTAAAGATAACATTTTTTTTTTTTTTAACGTTTATATTGGAGAGAGAGACCGTGTGAGCAGGCAAAGGGCAGAGAGGGAGACCTAGAATCTGAAGCAGGTTCCAGGCTCTGAGCTGTCCACACAGAGCCCAACATGGGGTTTGAACTCATGAACTGTGAGATCATGACCTGAGTCAAAGTCAGTTGCTTAACTGAGCCACCCAGGCACCCCAAAAATAAAATCTTTTTTTTTATTTCTTATTTTTTTATTTTTTATTTTTGAGAGACAGAGCGTGAGCAGGGGAGGGGCAGAGAGAGAGGGAGACACAGAATCAGAAGCAGGCTTCAGGCTCCGAGCTGTCAGCACAGAGACCGTTGCGGGGCTTGAACCCACGAACCGTGAGATCATGACCTGGGCCAAAGTTGGACGTTTAACCGACTGAGCCACCCAGGCGCCCCCACAAAAATAAAATCTTTAAAAACATGTATAAAAATGTGATAAGAGAAATTTTGTCCCTATCGTAAAGGAATCCTTGTCACTTTCTGTAGCAACTAGATTTAATTTCTCAGCAAAATGAAAGATCATCTTTACATCCCTCACAAATTACCTTGTCTGTTGAGAACCCCAATGCACATTGTGGTTAGCATATGTTAGTCTCAGACTGCCCAAAGCCTGGGCTGGTGGGAAGTGAGATGGAGGTTGTGTGGGGTGGTCTGGGCCAGTATGTCCATCTACGTATAGAGTACCCAAGGGATTCTCATTTGAGGAAGTTCTGGAGGGCCCTACCCTGCGCCTGAGGTGCTGGGGCCAGGCTTGGTCACTGTCTCTCTCTGACCTTCCCCTCCTAGAGTCCACCCTGCACTTGGTGCTTCGCCTGCGGGGTGGCATCATTGAGCCTTCCCTCCGCCAGCTGGCCCAGAAATACAACTGCGACAAGATGATCTGCCGCAAGTGAGTACTCGCAGGTGGCGGCAGGGGGTGGCTGGCCCCGGTGGGGAGGGCTTGGGTTGGGGTGTGTCCTCACCAGTCTCCCTCATCCTTCTGCAGGTGTTACGCTCGCCTGCACCCCCGTGCAGTCAACTGCCGCAAGAAGAAGTGCGGCCACACCAACAACCTGCGCCCCAAGAAGAAGGTCAAATAAGGCCCCTCCACCGGCTCTTCCTTTGCCTGCAGGACGGCCTCCTGCCCGAGCCCCAAGGCCCTGGGGCCTCAATAAAGTTTCCCTTTCATTGACTGGAGCAGTAACTGGTGTCTGCATGGCTGGTGTGTCCAAGGAGGAGCTGGCTGAGCTGTGGGCATCTCCCGGAGGGACTCCATCACTTGATTCTGCACAGCCCTCGAGAGTCCCGTGTCCTTTGGGTTTTGATCGTCTCAGCTATAAAATGTGCGGTGGTCCCTGCCCTTCACATCTAACAGGGTTTTTCACAGCCACAGTGCACACGGGTTTCAGTCTCGGCCCTCTGCCGCATACCCTCATGAACCTGCCTGTCTGCATTTTGTCATCCTTAATGGAGACTCCCCCAACCCCCCCAAGCCCAGGCTCTTGCCAGACTGCAGGTCAGCCATGTCACCGCCTGGGGCCTACTCAGACACTCGGATGACTTCATGCCTGTGCCCTGGAGGTGTACAGGTGTGGGTGGGTAGACAAAAACTGCACCTAGTGTAAAACGTGTTCTCCGTTGGCTGAATATGAGGAGCACCTGGGCCCACCTAAGCCCTCTAACCTCAGTCTTGGAGGGGCAGGCCTTGGTGTTGATAAACCTTGTGCTGATGCTCCTGAGAATCAGGTGAGCTTCGGAGTGCCCTGGACTGGCCCCGGTAAGGCCATGCTTTTATTTGTCTTGAGATGACTGGGGCTTTGTGTCAGGTGACAACCCAGGCCTGGACAGTGACTCAGATCTGGAGTACCAGCTAAAGGCTAATGTCTCTATTGTTTCATGGGTTTCAACCCTGTTAACTGCTGGCCCCTGCTTCCTAGGCTAGGCTACCAACATCTACTTATCCCTGGAGAAAGAAGCTTCCCAAAGCTCAAACAAGGTAGTGTATCCCCAGCAGAAAGCTCCAATGCCTCCCGTGCACTTAAAACGAAGCCCTGCTGGCCTCACCCCTACCCCAGACTCTGGGCCTTTGCACAGGCTCCCTTCAGCTAGCTCCTTTCTGAGGAGTGCACACAGTACCTGCCAGTTTGCCAGATTTGTTAAACAGCTGGGGGCTCCTGGGTGAGTCCGTTGGTTAAGCATCCGACTCTTGGTTTCTGCTCAAGATCTCATGGGTGAGATGAAGCCCCACATGGGGCTCTGGGCTGACAGAGCAGAGCCTACTTGGGATTCTCTCCCTCTCAAGCATTTTTTAATATGCTTTTTTTTTTTTTTTTAATTTTAACGTTTATTTATTTTTGAGACAGAGAGAGAGCATGAACAGGGGAGGGGCAGAGAGAGAGAGGAAGACACAGAATCTGAAACAGGCTCCGGGCTCTGAGCGGTCAGCACAGAGCCTGACGCAGGGCTTGAACTCACGGACCGTGAGATCCTGACCTGAGCCGAAGCCGGGTGATTAACTGACAGAGCCACCCAGGTGCCCCTCAAGCATTTTTTTTAAAAAGCTGCATTCCAGCCTTTTGGACTCTCCGGTATTGGAACCTCTGATCAAATCCTCATGTCACAGCAATCATAGCAAAAGATCACCTCTTGGGCTCTTTTTATTTGAGTGGGAAATGGGATGGGAGTGTGAAAGACGTTGAGATAAATGTGTACGAACAAACCGAGGGATGGCCTTGTTTACAGAGCTGTACATTCTAGGACAAACACGATAGGAAGCAGGAGCTCGACGGAGACAAACGAGGTGGATGGGGGGTACAGGGCCTAAGACTCTGGTCTTTCCTCCCTTCTTCCTCTGGATCTCCAAGTTTCCGGTTTGGCCGGCCACAGGTTGGGGTGCGGAGACCTCCGGGCCTGTAGGGGGCGCCTGGTGCAGCGGAGCGCCCTAATCTTGGGCAGGGCCGGGGCTGCGCAGTCATGATCACTGCCAAGGCCTCGGCGGACTCCGCCGTCCCCTCGGTGCATGGTACTGCGGTGGCTACCGGTGTCCCGGAGCGCGAGGAGCCAGACTGGCCCTGGGTGAGCCCGGGCCTGAGCAGGAGCAGGCGCGGGGTGGGCGGTGCAGGCTTGGGGGCGCCGGCCTCATGCCCCAGCCATGCCCCCCGCCCCGTAGAAAGATGCCCCGATCCGGGCGCTGGTGCAGCGCATCCACCAGTTGCAGGCTGAGCGCGCGCAGGCCTTCCGCCGGCTGGAGGAGTAAGTGCGGGCGCAGGGGTGGGCAGGGGTCGCAGAGTTCAGCCCCAAGCCAGCTCCGGGGATGGGCGTGCCTGCGGGCGGAGCTGGGTCCCTGAGCGGCTGTGTTGTCAGAGGTGGGGAGGGGTTCGCTGGGGGACCAGATCTTTGCTTTCCCCCGCTGGGACCCAGGGCGCGTCCCCACTGCCCGATGGGCCACTCCGCGTGGCGTCTCTCCCTTCCCCAAGCGCAGGAGTGCGCCCATCTCCGTTTACCCTGCGGGAGTCAGAGAGTGTCCTCCACACTCTGGGGTCCAAGGACCCTTCCTGGGGGACTTTCAGGTGGTCAGTGCGGGTGCAGGGCCTGAGAGCCTGGGGGCGTAGCCTCAGGACCCCCACCTGCCGCAGAGGCCACCTCCAGTACCTGCGAAGCGGCCCGCCCTACGACTTCCCCCGCTACCGGAGCACGGTGCACGAGGTGACCCAGGCCTTCGCCGCCGCCTCGCGGGAGGTGCTGGCGGTGGAGGCCGAGCTGTCTGGGCCCAGAGGGCAGCCGCTGCTCGCGAGCCACGTGCGAAGCCTGCAACAGCTGGAGCAGACGCGCCTGGCAACGGTGAGGCCCCATCCTCGGCCCCTGCCCCCTTCGCCGCGCCTGGTCTGTCGTGGCCCTCTGTGCACCTCATAAGCGACAGCCAGAATCCGGCCACCCAAACCCCAGCCCCGGCGCCCCTGACCCCACTTCTCCCTGCCCCACCTCAATCCTCCACTAAGGTTTCACTTGGGATTCTCCCGCCCTGGCCCCTCGTAGTCCCAGGACACGCCCACTTCCCCGGAGCCCCAGTGCTGTGCCCAGTGCCCGCCCCCACTACGCTCCTACCCCTTTGGCTATTCCCATAGCCTCAGGTCTGGTCCTCAACCCGGTGCATACTGGGGAGCGTGAATTTCCACAGCAGACACCCTCTTGGGTAACGCTATATATATCCCCGTCTAGGTTCTGGCCCTACTCCTCCCCTGGGTTCCAAGACCCCGCCTACTCTACCCCTACAGCCAATCCCGACCGAGACGCTCTTCCCAGGCCGAGCCCACGTGAGGCCACGCCCACGCCGCTCTCTAAAGTGGGATTCTCAGGCCACGCTGCTTTAGGAGACCCCAATCCCAGTCTAGGTGTTTGGCCCACTTCCACACGCGTCCTTGGGACTATGAGGTCCTACCTACTCCACCCCTGTCACCAATTCCTGGCTGAGCCTGTGCCGCTATGCCACGCCTTCACGCGACCACACCCACATTGCGCCACCCACTAATCTAGGGCCTGCCCACTCGATCCTTCTCGGGGGCCCTTGAAACTGACTCGCAGACTCCGTGCGTGCGAAGCACCACCCGTTGCGAAATCCTGCCATGCCCCCATCCTGTGCTGCCTTTCTGGGTGCTTCAGTGTCTCCCTGCCTGATCTGTGTGGGAGGGCGGGGGGGGGGGGGGGTCCTGCCAGCTGTGACATCCTTCCGGTTGCCCACATCAGGTGGCCCTGCTGCAGCTGATGGGGACGCCAGAGCTGACTGGGCAGGAAGACACCCTGGAGACGCACCAGCTGAAGATGAAGTGAGCGCTTACTCCCAGTGGGCTGGAGGTGTTAGATTTGCACGTGCACCTTCAGGCACCCACTCTCAGCCAGGTGTGCCCCAAGGCTGGCACAGTCATACTGGGCTGACCCTTTGGACCTGCACACAACCCTTAGGGTGTGCACACTGGAGTCCTTACCTGGTGGTTCCCAGACATACAGCACACATTGTCCCGGTGCACACGCCCTACAATTTCACACCAGACTCGCACAGTTCTGGGACACAGTTGGGCACCTCATACATGCCCATCTGGCTCACATGGCTGGACTTAAGAGCTTGGACACGGTTGCCCACCAGACACGGGCCTGCACATTCCTACCTCCAGGCCCCGCAAGCACCCACGAGTGCACACCCACTCAATATCTGCTATGTGACATAGCACAACCTTCTGATGGCACCTGCTCAAGACGGCTTTTTCTCTCTGCCCACTCTCACCCACAGGACCACCCCTTCTCCCAGGCACCCAAATGGTTCTCTCGGCCACTAGTTCTGCCTGGAACTCTGGTGGCGGGCAGGAGGGCCCGGGGCTTGCCACGGCCCCCTAGGAGCTTCGCAGTGGCAGCTAATTCGCCCCATCTGGGTTTTATTTATAGTTCCCATCCACTCTTGTAGGGTAATTAAAACCATGGAAGCGATCAGCGAGGTTCTTCAGGACCTTAGGTTTGATGCAGAATCTGCCGAGTGATGGTGGCTCCCCAGTGACACACCAAGGGATATGGGAAATGTCCCCAAGCCTACCCCTTGACTGTCAGCTGGCTGGGGTCACGCTCCACCAGGTCGCCGACTGCCCTTGAGTTTGCTGCACCTCCCACAATAAAGAACCCTTCGTCTGTAGCTGCTCCACTGTCTCTGTGTCCTGGGGTGCTGGAGTGGGTGTCCCTGGGGAGGAGGCCCCACAAGGCCAGGGATGGCAGGTATGACTCCCCCCTGCTCCTGGACAGTAGGGCTGGTGTTTTGGATCACACCCTCCAGTGAGTTTAAAACCAGATATTTCACATCCTGGAGACAGAGTCTGAAATTCTGGGAGGCAAAGATTCCAAGCCCATAGGGTGGGTCATTAGGATTCCTCGTGCTTCCCCTAAACCCCACGGCCCCTGGGCCAATCGAGCCCCAAACATCTTCACAATCAGGGCACCTAAATAGCTTGTTTATTTAAAAAGATTCTTTGCAGGGGTCCTGGATGAGGTGGGGGCGGGGGAATAATGACCCCTCTTCACCCCCAGCCCTGGCAGGGGTTCTGGGCAGCTTAGCCAATCCTCACACACACCCCCACTGGAGTTGCACCCAAGAGTGGCCTCACATGGAGGTCAAGGTTGTTGTGACCCTCAGAACACCCACCCCAGCTCCTGCTGAGGGTGCTCGGTGCCCTGAGGTGAGGGTACAGAGTTAGCCCCCAGTCTGGGTGCAGCCCCCAGGTCTCCACGCAGCAGGGAGGGTGGCCCCAGTCCCTAGAGCTTATCTGGCAGGACCTGCAGGCAGAGGGGAAGCCAAGCTAAGCAGGGAGCCTGGGAGGGGCCAGTACCCTCCAAGGGTACTCTGCCAATTACAGAGCAGTTGAGGAGGCCCCAGTTCAGGTCGGGGCCCTGCCACTTTCAGCTTGGTGACCTTGAGTAGGGTACTGCCCCTTTCAGGGCCTTGGTTTCCCCATTTGAGAAGTAACACTATCTGTTCGTCCCAAAGGGTGTCCTGTGGGTAAAGCACTTGGCACAGGGCGAGCATGCAGTAGGTGCTCATATATGCTAACTGGGGTGAGTATGTTCATTCTTGAAGATGACATTCGACTTTGGACGTTTTCCGGGGTCAGATGCTTTTACTAGGCTAAAGGCCACAGGACTAGGTAATCACTAGGTGTTAGGTAAATGCTGATGAATAAGACATGGAGGAAGGGATTCCATCTCAGCAACTCTAAGGCTGAGGGTGGGGGGCCCACGGGCCTGTGGCCACCAGGAGGGGCCCTTGTCTCCCTCCCTTGCCCGCCCGCCCACCCACCCAGGCAGCTGGGGTGGGCCCCCCTTACCTCTCGTCGTGCCCCGTCTGCCCGAGGGCAGGATCCCCTCGTCCTGTGCTTGGAAGGAAGGAGGCAGTGTCTGGGGGCTGCGGACCTACCTCCCCAGCCCGATTCCCTCCCAGCCCCACCACTCCATCCCTCGCCCGCGGGTCCCTCCTTCCTACCTGGTTGCGGGTCTTGTGTGACTTCTGCATCCAGGCTCGCCACTGGTCGTAGAGGCGGAAGCTCAGGTTCGAGCAGTACGCGTGCTTCTTGAGCCAGCCCAGGAACTGCTTGAGCTCGCGCCGCACCGGCCCCGAGCTCGGCTCGCCGCCCCGCGGCTCGCACGCCCCGCCGCCCGGGCCCGGGCGCTCTGATGTGGGGGGAGGAGCCGCAGCGTCATGACGCGCCCGCCAGAGGGCGCGCGAGGGCAGCAGAGGGAGGTTCCGCGCCTTGGTGGGACCGTGTTGCCCTTGGGCGCCTCCCTCCCGGTTTCTCCGGGACCGGGTCCTGTCTACCACCCAGCACAGCAGCCCAGCTGAGCCCCCGAGGAGGTAGGAGGCAGGGGAAGGAGAAGGTCTTCCTTCATGTCTCCTCCAGGAAACTGATTCCCGTGGCCTGAGCCAGGTGTGAGTGGAAGGGAGGGGGAGAAGGAGCGAAGCCAGGGCCAGATGAGATGAGACTCAGACACCTAGCAGGGGACAGAGAAAGAGAGAGAGAGAGAGAGAGAGAGAGAGAGAGAGAGACAGCTGGAGAAAGAGAGGCAGAGATGGAAAGATGGAGACAAGGAGAGACAGGGAGATGTCGGGAGGGCCAAAGCAACAGGGGACAGCAAATGCAGAGGGACAGAAAAGGGCAAGGTCAAGAGAGGACTGGAGTGGGCAGAGACAGTGATGTGGGGATGTAGGGATACAGAAACCAGAAAAGGCAGAAATGCAGAGAGATACAGGGGAAGAGAGTGACAGAGGGATGGAGGGAGACAGTGAGACGAGACCCCAAGGGGGCCAGGAGGAGGGACAGTCCCCAGGACAGGCCTGAGAGAAGGAACCAGTGGGATGGGGAGTGGGCTGGGAGGGCCAGGTGGGAGGCCGGCCTGTCTGTCCAGCTGCCGGCCGCAGCCAGCCCCTAGCAGGCCGGCAGATAAGGACATCGGCCTCACGTCATAAATAACGCCGGGAACCCGCTGACAGGCCCTGGCACGGCCACGGCCCCCACCGCCCCTGCTGGCCTCCCCCGGCCTCCCTAGCCTCTCCAGCGGACGCAGCCGCCTGCTGGCTCCCGTGCAAGAATCGCAGGTGCTGGGCACGAGCAGGGGCCAAGGCGCAGGCCCCTCCCGGCCGTGTTCACTCCCGCCCACCCCCAGAACCTGGAGGGGCCCAGGATGGGGGCTGGGGAACTGGCTGAAGCCTGGCTCTGCCCCCCACCATCCCGCCCCCCCCCCACTTTGAAACACCCTCTGGGCCTCAGTTTTCCCATCATCCCACGAGGATGGACCTGGACTTCAAGGAAACCGAATTCAGATCCCTGTGTGACCTTGGGGGCTGGCTGAACCTCCTAGGGCCTCTGTGTCCTCACCTAAGAAGAGGAGGCTCCCTTGGGGTGAAACTGTGGGGGCGCAGGAGATGGGAACCATAGTAAGTACCACTTGCAAACACTTAGATGGCGCCCACCAGGCGAGTGCACTTTCTTGGATTACCTCATCTAACCCTAACAATAGCCTGAGGTGGGTATGATTATTGTCCCCACTGTCCAGATGGAAAAGCTGAGGGCAGACATTTCATGTAACATATTCCGTACCATTTCGCAAAGAGAATGGAGGCTCATGGGCTTAGAGAAGCCCCAGATGGCAAGGGAAGTCAGACTCGGGCCCCTGATGGTCCCCATTCCCCTACCTTGATCAGAAGAGGAAACCAAGGCCCATTAGAGGGAGAGTTGGTAGCTGATCAGCCTCAGAAGCAGAGGTTTCAAACTCACTTGCCTTTAGGGATTAGGGAGGGGGTACAGATGGGCAAAATGGGCCTGGTGGGGATGGGGCCACTAGAGAGTGAGGGCCCTGAGTGAAGAAGGGGCCACCTCTGCTGATGGGGGCTGTGGGGCAACTCTGGCTGTGTCCTGTTACATTTTCTTTTTTCAAGATTTTATCTTTAAGTACTCTCTAAACCCAACGTGGGGCTTGAACTCACAACCCTGAGATCAAGAGTCTCATGCTTTTCCAGCTGAGCCAGCCAGGCATCCCAACATTTTCTAGACAATTAATTTTTCCAGGAAACCTGAGATACTGGTGTTAAAACTTCCTGTCTTTAAATGTCTGCAAGTAGGTCAAACTCCACCCCCCCCCAAATGACAGGTCAAAGAAAATGGATCCAAGGGCCACATTTGGCCCCAGGAGCCACCAACTTGAGACCTCTGCTCTCTTGGAGGAAACAAAGCAACAGAGGCTCTCGCTGCTTTGGGAGAAGTCTCCTGACCACCCAGCCCTGCTAGGGTGCTCACCACTGCGAGGGGTGGAGGCGGCCGTGGGGTGGCTCCACTCGCTCCAGATCCCTGCCTTCTTGGAGCCGTAGATGCCAAAGGGATTGCAGCGCACTTGCACGAAGTAGACTGTGCCTGGCTTCAGGCCGGCCAGGCGGCAGGAGGTCTGGTTGCTCACATCGTCCACCACCTGGCGGCAGTGGCAGGGTCAGAGGCCGGGGGCGGGGGAGGCGCAAGGGGTGGGGGGGGGGGTGTCAGGCACCTTCCAATCCACGCTGTCCTCCACTCGGTAGCGGATTTGGTACTTGGCTTGGAAGAGGAAGTCCTTGAGGGCCGGCGGGGAAACCCAGCGTACGCTCAGCTGGTCCTCCAGGCCCCCAACTCGGCTCACGTGCACATCGGGTGGGGGGTCGGTGGTCACTGCGGGGCGGGCGGGGCTTCATCACTCAGCTGTCCTAGAACCGGGCTGGCCCCGTGTGGGCTCGAATCTCAGCGCACAGGGCTTTGGTGGCACCTGCCTGGGCTCTGCCCTCTCCCCCCCCACCCCCTTCACCCTTTCAGGACGGGTGGATTACATTAGATAATATTTGGGAAACACTCAGCACCTAGAAGCACTCAATTAATGTTAGCTGTTATCACCCTTATTATCTGTGACAGGAGAAACATAATCCTATCTTCAGGGAACTATGTAAAAGCAGACGCTGCCTGGCTGATGCTATTGTTATTATTATGCCCAGGAGGCCAGGGGGCCATGAGGCTGCCAGACCCCTGGGAAGCTCCTCCTGACCTCACCCCACCCCCCCTCCACTGCCCACCTGCACCTCTGGACCTTCTTTCTTTACAAAAGTTTTCAAATGACAGCCTTCCTGGTGCAGAGGGAAGACTGAGGCTCAGAACCTGCCCACTGCACCTTCAGGACTTGAGGAAGCAAGGCAGGAAGCCGACTGGGGTGGGGGATGTCTACTAGCTTTCTGGGGATCCTTCTGGGAGCCCTGTGGGCAGCAGAGAGGTCTGGCCTCTCCCCCTGAGGCCTTAGTGAGGGTCTGAAAGGGTTAAGGCACAGGCCTGCTAGGGGCTGAGAAACACCCTAATTAGATTAGGCCCAATTCTGCTCGCAGATCATCCGTTTCCTGCCTCCCGCCTGCGCACCCCCCCCCCCCAGCTCCAGGCTGAGGCTTCCTGGGGCGCCTCCCGACCTGGGCGCCCCCTCCCAGCTCCCCCGGGGCCCCCTCCTGCACACCTGGGCTGCCGAGGGGGAGGCAGCCAGGCCAGGTGTTCTCCACAGAGTGGGGGTATCCTGGCTGCTTTAGGGGACTAGGGACCGATGGGTGGATGCCTAGTTCCTCCCGGCCCCAGCCAGGGTCGGAGCTGGAGCCTCAGCCATGAGCTGAGCCGAGAGAGGAGGTGCAGGCTCCCTCGTGGGCCTAGGAGCTGGGGTGGGGGGGCTCACCCACATCCAGGATGTCCAGGGTGAGCACATCGGAGCGGGCCGAGCCCAGCCGGTTGGTGGCCTCTACCCAGATCTCATAGGGCGTAAAGAGAGCCAGGTCCTTGGGGATGTGGCAGGAATGAGGCCCTACCGTGTGGTACTCCTCACACGTGTTGTCCTGCCCGTACCACCTGCAGGGCAGGAGGGGGTGTGAGGACACAGAAGAGTCTCTTCAGACCCCCAGACCTCCCCATGGCAGCCCCAGAGGGCAGAAGGGACAGCCGGCTTGGAGAGGGTGGGCTTTGCCGAGACCTCACAGCCAGGCTGGAACACACGTCACCCAAGGGCCACCACCACCACCACCAACCTCAGCTTGTACTTGAGAGAGTAGTTGGTGTGGAGGAAGGTTTCCCCTTGGGCTCCCGGCGTCCAGCGGCATGTCAGGTCCTTCATGTTCTTGGACCAGCAGCTGATGTTGAAGGGTTTCTCTGGGGGCACTGGGGAAGGGGGTGCAGGGGACTGAGGGTCTGGACCAGCCCTGGATAGGTGAGGTTCCTAGCCACCAGCTGGGCCCCCATCCTGGAGTAGAAGGAGGGTGACCAGAGTTGCCGTTGGCCAGGCTGTCTGCCTGGAACCTCCTGGGGACAGGTTCGGGGGTTCCAGGCTCTCATGCCCACGCCCAGAAGTCCCTGCCTCTCAACCAGCATGCCCACTGTTCTGTCCTGGGCCAGAGGGCCCATGATGCATGCCCCTCTCCCAGGAGTTGCCCGTGGATATCCTGGGGGCCCGCTTACAGCCAACATAGAGACAGGAGCCGGCCAGGATGCTGCCGTCACGAGCGTGGCACACGAGGTTGTCGCCTGACTGCTGCCTGGATCCGTTGAGGTTGGCCAGGGCGAGGGCCAGGGTGGAGGCGTTGAGCACACGGGAGAGCTCGGGGGCTAGGCGGCGTCCGTTGAGGGTCCAGTAGAGGCCCTCGGCTGTGGCGCCTGACGGGTCCCCGTGCACTGAGCATGTGGCCTGCAGGGAGGAGCCGATGAGGAGCGTGGGGTCCTGGGGGCTGATGACAGCCGTGTCTGGGGTCAGAGAGGAGTGCCCGTCAGGCGTGAGATGGAGTTGCCCTGAGCCCCCCACCATGCTAGGACTTCTGGACTCATGGCAATCCTACAAACGAGCTGTTTATTTTTGTCTCCCATTACGCAGATAAGGAAACTGAGGCTCAATTAGGCCAAGTGACCAGCCCAAGGTTGGCGGCAAATCAAGATTTAGCCTCAGGACTGTTGTGATTCCACAAGTCAGGTCCTTCCAAGCCACGTCTTCACGGACGTGCCCAAGGCTCTGGGAGCGGCCACAAAACTCAGGCATAAACGCCCATTCAGACTCAAGTAAATCTGGCTTCGCACATAGTTCTGACAACTATTACATTCTTTTTCTTGCCTTTTCTTTACTTCTTTTCTTTTCTTCATTTCATTTTTGGCAATTAGAAATAAAAGACTGATATCCCTACAGGCACACACATAGTAGGTATGTCTTTGGGGGTGGGGGGAGGGAGACACTTCTAAAAAAGTGTACTGACTCCTACTAGAATCCCGGTAATCTTACAGGTGAAAAAACTGAGGCTCTGAGTCATCATCTCTTGCCCAAAGTCATTGAATGAGAGAAGGGCACGCTACCGAAACCCAGATTTGTTGCCCTGTGCTGCTGAAACTGAAGGAGGCCGGGGCAAACTCTAGGCCCCCAACCCCCATCCAAAGGGACTGGCTCTCATTGTTCTTTCCTTCAACTCATTTTTCCTAATCTGCAAGACGGGAGCAAGAAAGCTCATGATCCCTAGGGCCATTGTGAAGATCAGATGGAAAGTGACTTCCTAAACAGGATTGTGTGGAACTGGGTGCTGGGCACAAGGGTCTCGGGGATACCATGGTTGATGTCCTCCCTCCTGTCTACTGCTGGGGTTAGAACCTAAGACGAGTCTGTTTTTATCCAAGGAGAAACCAAGGTCCAGGTAAGGGTGAGAGGCTGCACAGTCCGAGACCCTGATACCCCTCTCTGAGCCTCAGTCTCCCCATCTGGAAAATGGGCATCGTGGTATAAACCACATGTTTGAGAGGAGTGAAAATATTGTCATAAGGACAACGCTGTGGGATGTTTAAGCCAGGCTGACCTGGGTTCAAATGCCCCCAGCTGACTGTGGAAGCTTGGCCCATTCACTTTTCTTCTTTGAGCCTCTGGGAAGGGGCCTCCCCCTCCACCAAGAGCAGTTGTGAGGACTCATTCACTCATTTGTTCATTCATGCATTCATGCATGCATGAATGGAACATCTACAGTTTGCCAGGAGCTGAGGGCACAATGGTGACCAAGATACTCAATATTCCTGCCCTTGTGGGCCTTGAATCCAAGGGAGCAACAGGAAAAAGAACAAATAAATATCTAAGAATAAATACGGGAGAAAGTGAAGCACACCCCCAGGAGACCTATCTGATGAGGCATTTGAGCTGAGACCTGAATAAAGTTGAAGTAACCAAGAAAACATCTGGGAGAGAGTGTCCAGGCAGTGGGAGCAGCAAGTGCAAAGGTCCTGGGGCAGGAGTGGTGGGGAATGAGGTCTGGGAGGTCAGCAGTGCCAGACCTGCAGGGAGGGGTTATTCCAGGGTTCCTAACAGGGGAAGATTTACATTTTAAAAGGATTCCCAGGCAGCTGTAAAAAGGGACTGCAGGGGGGCAGCGGGGTGGGGGTAGCCCAGCTTCCCTAAGATGGCAGCCAAGGACAGGGTGATCCTGGCCCCTTGGGAGGCACCCTGAATGCCAGCGGCTGCCCTTTGCTGGCCCTCACTGCCTCAGATGGGCGAGGTGGGGTGGACATGGTTCTCCCCGCTGGCCCTGACGGTTTTCCGGGGCAAACTTGGCTTGAGGGCCATTTCTTGCTGGAGCCTGGGATCACAGTTGCGTTTGGGGCTTGGCCCAGGGCTCGCCGGAGGTCTCAGCGTCCGTGCGAAGAAGCCGGCTGAGCGGGCCAGAGCCGAGGAGGCGGGGGCGGCCGGGGGCGGGGGCCAGGGGGCCGCCCCGGAGGTCCCAGGCAGCCAGCCGCCCGCTAATTCGGAATTCCTTCGGCATGAACTCGGGCGTGCCAGCGTCTCTGCCCCGGCCCACCCACCGCTTCCTGCCTGGGCCCCCCCACCAGGGTGGGAGGCACGGCCAGGCCTGCCTGGACCCCAGGCCCACTCTCAACCGTTTGGGGGTAGGTCACGCCCCTCCTGCCCCCCACCCACCAGCATCGTCTTAGCCAGGAAGGGGCTCTCTGGGGGGTCTTGGCTGGGGGGCACTGCCCCTCTGCCACACCCGCCTGGCCTGGGCTGGCGTGGCCTGCCTGCCAGCAGCTGCAGCTGCCCTCCTGGGGCTGGGCGGGGGACAGGGCGAGAGGGCAAGGCCAGGCGGGCCTGGACAGGCCAGTCCCCCCCCCCCCCCCACCAAGTTCCACCAGAAAAGGTCAGAATGAGGACTTCTCCTGGGACGTCGGTGCCAATCCCAGCTGGAGCACCTGAGCAATTGGCTTCCCCTCTCCTGTTCTCAGTTTCCTCCTCCATAAAATGGGAGGAAAATACGTTCTACCTGTTGGGGAGATTAATGAGATGAGATCATGATGTCCAGAGGGCCCAGCACACTGCAGCACCTAGGAACTATGGGGATTACAGCCCGTCCCAGTTCTGAGGTCCCAGATGGCTCCCAGGTCCCTTCAGGTCTCCCCAAACAATGGGCCAAGGCGCTTGGGACCTGGACGCACACATTTCAGGCCAGGCAAAGCAGCTGGGAACAGCCCACGAAGGTCGTAGCGGCCCTTGCCTGGTTTGGGGGGCCTCCTAGAAGGCTCCCCAAAGCATATCCCTGAGCTAAGCTTTTGGACAACCACCCCCCTCCCCTTGCTCCCTGCCTCCCTGCCTTTCACACAGAGCTGGGGCCTTTAAAAGTTTTTTTCCTTCTCCCTTCCCAATCTGGAGCCACTGCCGTTATTAAAAAGGAACACCATGTGTTTTAAAAGGGAAAAGTGTGAGATTCTCTGCAAGCAAGGCAGGAGGGTGGCCTCCATCCCGGGGTCCCGACAGGGGTCCCCATCTCCTGTCCCGCTGGTACCTGCAGACACTTTACGACCCACCCGCCTGCTGCTCAGGTGCTAAGACACACCGTAAGTAGAAACATATTGCTGAGGTGTGAGAATCTTTTATTTAATTTCTTCCCTCTTAAAGGAAAAAACACACGCACAACAATCCCCCCAACCACCACCACCTTTGCCTGCTGCTCTGCGGACTGGGAAACAAAGCCAGCCGCTAACAGTGGCACTTACAGGCACTGCTCACGGCCTAGAGCAGGGTTGCCAGGGAACCCCGGAGGGCCTGGGTCAGCCCCTCACCTGCCCAGGCACCTCGGGCATGCGGGGCTTTCAGCAAGTGTCCCCAGGGGGTGCCCAGACCCCGTCCTTTCTGGAAGAGCACCACAGGAAGCTTGCAAATGGCTCTGTGTAGCGTGGGATGGCCTGGGGAGCAGTGTGTGTGGGGGGGGCCCCAGCGACCCGCGCGCCTGGATGGGGCGCATGGAATGACTGGGAACGTCTAGGGCAGGCTGTGCCTGCGCGTATACCCCTGTGTTGCCTCCCCCGGAGGAATGTGTGTGACCACGAATGTGTGTGTGTCAGGGATGGAATGTGTGTGTGCGCGCCCCGATGGTGTGCGAATGTGCATCTGGGCTGCAGTGTGCGCTCATCTGAGGGCGAGGGTGACGGGCCACAAGCCAGTGTGTCTTTGTGTGTCTCTGGGTGTGTCCCAGAGAGGGTCTGGATGTAGAGACGGTGTCCTGGAGGGGGTGTGCTTCTGATGGGGGGGACAGAGAGTGCCGGGGGCCAGGAGCTCCTGACAAGGCAGGGGTCTTGGGCTGCGGGCCGTGGGTTCCCTGTTGCCCCCCCCCCCCCCACCACCACCAAGGCTGGGCCACTGGTGCCCCGACTCTCTGGCTCCTGCTCCCTCTCACTCTCACCCACTCGCTCACAAAGATTTCTCTCGGTGGAGACTCTCAGCCCCGCGCAGCCTGGCCAGGAATGGTTCCGAGCCCGCCGGTGGCTGGGACTCCGCGGACCCCCGAGCGCGGGGTCCCGCTAGGGGAGGGCGGCGGCGGCGGCGCCGGCCCGCGGAGAGGCGCGTCCCCGGGGACCCCGGGCCGCGCGCCAGGCGGCCAGAGCGGCCCCCCTCCCGCCGCCCCGCCTTCCTCGCGGGGCTCATCCCTCCACTCGGGGAGGGGGGGCGCCCGGAGCCAGCACCCAACGCGCCTACCGCGTGCGCCCCTGACTGGGAGCGGTGCCCCTTGGTCTCCACGGCTCCGAGTCCACGGGCGCTGTTGCGTGCACCCGCCGCGTCCTGGAGTTCAGCGAGTCCCAGGCCGCGGCACCCCCGACCCCCAGGGCAGAGCCGGGTGTCCCCGGCCGGGCGGCCCAGGTAAGAAGGCCTAGGGCGTGGAAGCCAGACCCTCTGGCCGGGGGACTGCGGCGCCGTGCGCCCCGCAGGTGAGGGCGCCCCGAGGGCCGCGCCGGGGGCGTCTTCCTTTGTTCCCGGGCCGTCCAGGTGGCGCCCGCGCCCCCCTCCCCCCGCAGCTGCCCCCGGGGCGCACGCTCTCGGCCCAGGCGGGAAGAAGGGAACAGGACGCCGGGTACTCACGGGCTCCTGATCCGGCTCTCGGCGCCCCGAGGACGCAGAGTAGCAGTAGGGGCAGCAGCGGCGGCGGCCGCCGCGCGGATTGGGCGGCGGGGCCCGGGCGGCCGGCGGGCATGGGGCCGGCGCTGCCGGGGGCGCGCGGCAGGAGGCGGCGGGCGGCGGCTGCGGCGGCGCGGGGCGCCGGGCGCGGGGCTCGAGGCCGGCGCGGGAGGGCGCGGGCCAAGCAGCCCGCACGTCGCTGGGCGCGGGCGCGGAGGCCGGAGCAAGTCTGAGCAGCCGAATTGACAAGGCGCTAATGCGCCGCTGGCCCCGCCCGGCCCCGCCCCCGGCCCGGCCCGGCCCCGGGGGGGCGGCGGGCCCCGCACCGGCCTCCCCGCCGCCCGCCCGCCCGCGGGCACCGCGCGCCCCACCCGTCCGGCCTCCGCCCCGCCGCACACCGCGCGCGCCCTGTCCCGCGGCCCGGAAGCCCCCGCTCAGCCCCTACCAGCCTGAGAACTCTTTCCAACCCCGCCAGCTCCAGGCTCCCCACCCCCAATCTGGGACCTGGCGCCCCCAACCCCGTTTTCATACCTCTGCCCACTTCCCTGCACCCTGCTCTCAGCCCTTTGCCCCTTAAGTGTCCCCTGCGGCCCCCAGCCCTGGCCCGCTCCTCCCCCCCATCCTGCCTCGGCCCCCACCCCGGTTTTTAGCCCCGCCCCCCCCCCCCCCCCTGAGTGGTCCCTGAGCCCCGCCTGCTCCCATTTCCACCCCTCCTTCTTCCCCAGGGGCCTAAGAGTCGTACCCCCCAGCCCCACGCCCTGGGCGCGCGGATCCCACCGCTCTCGGCCCAGTGCCCCCCGCCTCCCACTTCATCCCGCCTCTCCTCGGTCCTCCGCGCGCAGCCTCGGTCCCAGGCTTTGCTGGAGGGAAGACTGAGAAAAAGCTGGAAGCCAACGGAGTCCCCGGCCCTGCCCTGGCTCAGCTGTCCCCTTCACGCAGGACAGGGCTGAGGTTCCTCAGGGGGCTCTAGGGGCCTTAGGAGGGAGCTCCGGCGCGGACAGACGGGGAGAAATGGGACCTGGTGGGAGCGGGGACGGGGATTTGCCCCGGTCCCGCAAGCGGGACGGGAAGGGTACCCACGAGGAGAGTGGTAAGGAGGCCCACTCCGACTCACTGACACCCCTCCCCACGGAAAAATCCGTTCAGCGGCCCGCGGGTGGGGTGCGCCACGCAGTGAGTAATAGCTCCGGCGGCCGCCGCCCGCCGACTCCAGGTAACGCCGGCTGCCCGGAGCGACGCATAGTTTGTCTTCCTTTTTTTCTGCGCCTTCTCCGTGTTATTATTTTTGGCCACTGCTTGGGTTTCGGGACCCCTCCTGGCCCGGGCGCCTCACTCCCCTCCTGTCGGTCAGCACCCGATGCAGTGCCCAAGATAGAAGGGCTCCTGGCCTCTCCGGAGGTTTAGGGGGTGCTTGAGATGAGAGTTCCAGGGACACCTCCAGCCCGGAGGTTTGAGTCTCAGCCCTGCCCCCAGCGGTGTGCCCAGAGAGAGAAAGGGCTCTAACTTCCCTTCCAGAGGGGTTCCCTTAGAGGCCTGAACCCTCTCTCTCCATGTCCCTAACCATCCAGAGGGGTAAAAGCTTCTGAGCGTGGCTCAGGAGTCCTCACCTTGTTTGCTCAAAAGCTACCCTCCACTCCTGTTGCTTGGGTCCCCAACTCAGACCCCAGACTGTCAGAAAAGAGGATTGGAGGACAGGATCCTGGGGGCTCTGCACACGCACATTCTGGATTCTGGGTGGGTTGATGAGAGAGTAAAGCCCTGGAGTAGTACACTGCCGTTCACTGATGCAATCAGGCCTCAGTTTTATCCTCTGTACAATGGGTAGCTCTCAGACAGCCTAAGGTCTTCTGTGAGAAAATGCATTGCTACAGAAGGTGCCACAATCTAAGCCCTTGGCACGGCCATTGGCACTGGAGGTATGTTCTTTTGTAGCAAAGATGGTCCCCAGGCCTCAGTTTGTCACCTCTGAAAAAGGGGGCCAGAGTTCCACCTGCCAGGTGGTCCAGATGGTTAAGAGGCATTGGCAGTTCGTCACTGGAATTGTTTTCAGGATATGCGCGACCCCTCCCCCACAATCTTTGCCCTGCAAAGTTTGACTCCCTTCAGGAGGACTTAAGACTTCTCCAGTGAGATCTTGATATCCCCTCCCCCTATCTCTGCTCCTCCCCCAGTCATTCCTGGGTTTTGGGAAAAGGCTCCCCCATCCACCCAGGTGCTCAGGCCAGAGACCTGGAGGCGTGCGTGACAACTCTCTCCTTCGCTCATCCCCCACGTCCAATCCATCAGCAAATCCTGTTGGCTCTGATTCCAAAACACATCCCCATTCTGAGATTCTGACCCCTTCTCCCCACCCCATCCCGGTCCAGGCCCCACCATCTCCCTCTGGGATACTGCTCGGCCTCCTCCTGGGCTTCCCCGGTGACCCTCCTGCCCTGGTCTGCACGGCAGGCAGGAGCTTTTAAAAGAAGGAAAGCAGGTCTTCTCTGCCCAGCCACCCTATCCCCCCTCCTCTCCCTTCCTCTCCTCCACTCTCTTTTTCCCCTTCCTCTCCCTCACTTCGCTCCAGCCCCTGCAGCCCTGTTTCCCCAAACACATCAGGCTTGTTGCTATCACAGGTCTTTACAGATTTGCTCTCCCATCTACAGGGATGCGATTCCTCCCAAAGCTGCTCCCCCCCCCCACACTTAGCACCTTATCTTCCATCAGGTCACAGGTCAAGTGTCACCTCAGAGGGCATCTCCCCCCCCCCCCTTACAAGGCACCCTTCTACCCCTTCACCTTTTCAAGTTGTCTTTGTAACACAACTCTTTGAACATTGTCTTTCTCTTGAGACGTATTTTCTTTAGACTGTGAACGCCCTGAGAGCCATTGGGACCTCATGCTGGGCCCAGTGAGGGCCACAGGAGAAGAGCTCAATGAATATTTGCGAAATGAAAGGATGGAGAAGTTTCAGTCCTTCCAAGTAGCTGGAAGACGCTGTCCCAGTGAATCATGATGCCTGGGGTCTCAGTGAGTCCCATGCTGGGACCCTGACTTGCTGTGTGAGCCAAACCGGTACCATCCCTCTCTGGTCCTTACCAATAGAAGGGTAGGGATCATTTGCCCAGTCCTGCCCTGGAGCATGCCCTCTACCCTCTGGGTAACTTTTACTTCATTACCTTTGACTTTAAGGAAAGAGACTTGACCCCTGGGTCCCAGAGGTTTAACCCCTTCCTTCCCAATCCACCGCCTTTTGCGAAGGAAGAGGAACCAGCATTGACGGCACTTCCAGCAAATATTGACCCAAGTCCTTGAAGGTGTCTGGGAATGTACTGAGGGGGCAGATGGAGAGAGGGCCCCACGTGGGCTGGGGGAGGACTCCTCCTTAGTCTGCATATTCTGTACCTAAGGATTAGGTCGGGGAAGACCCTCCAGCCCCAGCCCCCCATGTAATCGAAGAGCATTGAGGGGACACTGGGGAGGAAGCAGCAGTAACAGCACTGGCCCGGAGGAACCCAGAGCCAGTGGGAGCGAGCAGAGCAGAGATGCTTCTCCCACGCTGAGACCCCAGTGCTCAGGGGCCCTCAGTATGGGATTAGCCTGTGTTCCAGGCCTGTGTTCCCAGGAGGCAGGGGGCAGTGAGGGTCCGGACCTGGACATATGAGGTTGGGACGGCAGAAGGTGGGGCTTTATCATTGCTACCCTGGAGCTTGCGCCTGGGTAGCTGGGATGCCTAGGTTCAAAGCTTTGTGCGCCGAACTTTAAAAATTCAGACCCCATAGGCATTGGAGGTGGGGCCTCAGGAGTGCTGCCTGGGTCCAGGTCAGGGCCCCTGGACACCCTGGAGAACCTCGGATGTCTGGGTTCCAAGAGGAGAAAGTTGCGGTGTGTGTGTGGGGGTGGGGCGGGGGGACGGACAGCTGGGTCCCTTTCTCCTCCTCCCCCCACTGTCAGCAAGCGCCGGCGCCACGGTGCCGTGCCTCCTCCTCAGCCTGTACCCAGCTTGGGGGTGGGGGTCAGCGGGGTCGTGGTGAGGGCGGCAAGGGACAAAGGGCGCTTGTCCGATGCCCGCCCTGACCTCGGCCGCCGCTTCCCGGACGCCCGGCCCGCCGCTGATTCACGCCCAGGCCCGCCGCAGCGCCCCGCGCCTGCCGCCCCCGGCCGGGCCGCCCCGGGGGGTAGGAAGTGGGGGGGGGGGGGCGAGGGGCGGCGCCGAGTCAACTTTCCCTCTTAAGCCCCGAAGGAATGTCGGCGGATTTCCTGAAACCCGACCCCGGCCGCCCGCCGGCCCTCCCGCCCCTCACCTGGACCTGCTCCCCCGGGAATGGCAGGAGGGGCGCGGGGGCTCACCTGGGGGGCCAGGGTCAAGTCCTCCTTCCGCTCCCGCCCCCAGCGGCCTCGTGGAGCGGAAAGGGGGGTGGGTGGGCAGCAACCAAGCCCTCTCGCTCTTCTCCGGCAACCGACGCCAGCCTCCCCAACCACGCCAGCCTCAGTTTCCCCTTCCCCAAAAGGATGCAGGGAGTCCTTCTTTCCTGCTGCTCTTTAAGTGACGCCTCTTCTGCCTGATGCCCCACCCTCGGCCCGCGTCTCTTTGCTCCTCTCGCTTGTATCTGGGCCCACTCCTTTTCCCACCCTGAGCCTCAGTTTCCTCATCTGTAAATTAGACAACGCTACCGGCACTTCCTTATAGGGTTGTTGCAAGAACACACCTGGGAGGGGCTTTGTTTGCAATGAATGGAAGTACAGTAACTGTGGAAGGTTTCAGCGCGCGGGGCTCTGGAATTGACATGTGTGGGCTTGAATCCTAGCTCTGCCGAGGGGTCCTGGGGCCCAAGTTTCCCACCTGCGAGGTGGGGGACAGTATCAGTCTTAGCCAATGGCTGTTGCCCAAGGCACAGGGCCCAACGCGCGGGGGTTTAGCCCGGGGGTTCCCTCGCTTTCGCGGAAACCGCGGGCTGGAGGCCCTTGCCGCAGGGTCGCCGCGGCGTAGCCCAGGAGGGGCGGGGCGGGGGAGGGGCCGCGCCGGGATCCAGATGTTCAGGGTCCGCCAGGCACAGCCGCGCCTGATTAAGCCACGTGGGGGCCGGCCGAGGCCGCGGAGATGAAAGCGCCGCGGCCGGCCCGGGGAGGGGGTGCGCCAGGCCCCCCCCCCCCCCCGGTCCCTTCCTCCTCCGCCGGAACCTGCGGCGCCCTTTGACCCACCGACCCCGCGTGGCTGCCGCCCCGTCTGTGGGGGTGGAGCGTCGATGGAAGCCAAGTGGACTGCTGCGCGACCTCCGCAGGCACCTGCAACCGGGCATGCTAGCGAGGGATGGAGGGGTCATCTTTGCAGGGGACCTAAGCGTAGAGGGGCGCCCACACTACCCTGCCTGACTGAGAGGGAGCTAGGGAGACCTCTTAAACCTAGATACAGGGGGTTTCAATCTGTCACCTTGGAGCGTGGCAGTTATGGAAGGCAGCAGTGTCCCTGTTTGCCCCAAGTTTTCCCACAAGAATTAGGAATTTTCGCAGCACCCACACCCCGCACCTACACGCGCCTCTGTGCCCCCCTCTCACTCAGCGCCGGGCGGAGAGGCTCCCAGTCTGGGGCAGAGAGTGCTAGATCCCCCAAGCCTGTGGATCAGGGCTGGGCCAGGAGGGGGCGAGGCCGGGGGAACCCTGAAGGGCCCGGAAAGGCTTCCTACAGGAGGCAAACCAGTTACAAAGTTACCACCCCTCTCACTTGGATGGCAAAGGACTGGATGCCACAGACCTTCCTGAGGCCTTCACTGACCCAGTCTTGTGATCCTCACGTCCCTCCACCTCCACTCTCTGGCTTCGGCACCACCACCCTCCTACCCGCCTCAGGGTTCTCAGTTACTTTTGCCTGGATTGCCCTCCCCGCTTGGTCAGCTCAAACTTTGCCTCCTTGGGGAGGCCCTCGCTGAATCCCCTGGCGAACAGAGACGCCCCAGCCCATCACCCAGTTTGTTTCCTTTTGGCCCCAAAGCGCTGGCTGAGATTCTCTAGCCTACATACGAGGGAGGTGTCGTGGCACCCCCGAGATGGGACAGAGGGTCCACCTGCCCCACCCCACCCGCTCCCCGACGGTGCCGCAGCGCAGCTCCCCCGCCCGTTCTCCGCATCCCCCGCCCCCCCTTCCCAGGCTGCCTCGCTCGGGTGACGTCAGCGACCCGGTCCCCGCCGCCGCCGCCGCCGCCGCCGCCGCCGCCGCATCCTCGGTGCCTGCCAGGAGCCGGCGTCCCCCCGAGCCCCTCGCGCCCGGCACGGCCATGGCTTCGGTGGCGCTGATGCCGCTCCTGCTGCTGCTGCTGCTGCAGCCTCCACCTGCCACCCCCGCGCCTTCCGCCCGCGACCCCTTCGCCCCGCAACTCGGGGACACGCAGAGCTGCCAGCTGCGGTGCCGCGACCGCTATCCCGGTCCGCAGCTCTCGCAGGTGAAACGCATGCGGCGCCAGCGGGAGGACCCGAGACCTCCCTGGTGGGGGAGGGGTTGGGGATGCGGTTCCCACCGTCGGGAACGCGAGACGGGGGTTCTTCGGAGGGGGAAGGAGTCGGAAATGGGGCTTCCACAATGGGGATGGGTCCCTCTGGTGAGGGAAGGGCTGGAGTCTCTTCTGTTGAGGCGAGCGCAGGGGTCGGGTGTCCCTCCGATGGGGCTTGGGAGTTGCTCCTCCCGCGGAGGAAGGGCTGGGGAGGGGGGGGGTGTCCCTCTGATGAGGGAGGGTTTGGAGATGCAAGTCCCTCTGATGAATGCGGAGCTGGGGGGGGGGTCCCTCCAAAGGAGGGGCTGGGAGGGGGACTGAGGTGTCTTAGTCCGCTGCGCAAAGACCCTCGGGGCGCCCATCCCCCACCTCCCTCAGGCCTGACGGTCCTCTTCTCCTCCTCCTCCTCCTCCTCCTCCTCCACCTAAGCGACTTCCACATCCTCCTCCCTCCCCTCCCCCCCACAAGAGCTACCAGCCCTCATTCACATCCTCAGCGCCCCCCCCCCCCAGCTGGATCTCCATTTTCCCAGGCCAGAAAATACGACAAAACCTCCTCCTCTTAGCCTCCTCCCTCCTTCCTGAGGCCTGAGAATCCCCCTCAATCTCTGCCCTCCTCCCTGGAGTCTTGGTGGGGGGAAGGCATTTCTCTCCCTCTTATGCATTTTACAACCATCGCCCAAACCCAGTGCCCTCCACGGTCCATCCCCCTTCTCAAGCTCCCTCCCCTTCTCTCTTCCTCAGAGCTAAGAACCCCCACTAATATTCTTAGCCTTCCTCTCCCCACCTCAATCTCTCTGGATTTGGGGGGGGGGGGAGGAGGAGGGAGAGGACCACAAATCTTCTATCTCCTGCTCTGAGCGTGTGCTTCCAGTGCAGACCTCCTCCTGCCCCTCCCCCTGGCCTGAGCCCAGTGTCCCCTCTCCCAGGCAGAGCTTGAGGAGGAGGACCCCACGGAGTCCCCATATGAGTATGACAGGGCTGTCCTGATCAGTGCTTGTGAGCGTGGCTGCCGCCTCTTCTCCATCTGCCGATTCGTGGCCAGGAGCTCCAAGCCCAATGCCACCCAGACTGAGTGTGAAGCAGGTGAGGGCTGGCTGGGTGGCCAGGGTGGGGAGGGGTGGCGGGGGAAGGGTCAGCCTTTAGTCACCCCTCCTGCCCCCTCCCCACTCCAACCCATCCCCCAGCCTGTGTGGAGGCCTATGTGAAGGAGACCGAGCAGCAGGCCTGCAGCGAGGGTTGCTGGAGCCAGAACCCGGAGCCGGAACCTGAACCCGAGCCTGAGCCAGAGCAGAAGGTGGGCACCCTCCCACCTGTGGCCCTGGGATTGTCACCACTCTTCTCTACCCCCTCCCTGCAAATCTGCACTTGTATCCAGAGTCTCCCAGGCTCTGCAGTCCATTCTGGGCTTACCGGGTGCCCGCGATGGAGTCAAGTCTGGTCTCAAGCCTCAACTATCACCTCTGTGATATGGGAAGTACTCTCTCCTCCCACCACCTTACGAGGAGTAAGAAAACAGCCACGGTTTGTCAGTCATTTGTCCTGGTCCAGGCTCAGCCATAGCCTGTCCCAAATTCCTCAGGCTACCTAGAGGCACCTGGGACAGCGCCACTCCCATTTCGTGCCTGCGAAGCAACTACCCGAGTTCATACAGTTAGGGCTGTACGAGATGGGATTTAAAGCCAGTGCCACCAAGGCTTATGAACACCTCTCCCCTCACTCGTCTTCTGTGCTATTAGAGCTGACTTTATTGAGCACTTACTACATGCCAGGTGCTGGTCTGGGCACCTTCCTTGTGATGAACAGGTGGCCACTGTCATGGGGGCGGGGGCTCAGAACTGAGTTTCAGGGAGGGGCGACCCCCCCACCCCCACTGCAGGGAGAAATAATAATTGCTCACCTGTCATGTCCATAAGTGAGTCTAGGAAACCCTATATCTGGGGAAACTAAGGCACAGGACATCATTCATCACAGCCAGAGACCCATGGACCGAGATTCCCCAGAAAGCTCTTCTCCCTTCACCCATTTTCCTCCACCCCCTCCAGGCCTTCACTGTTCATAAAAGCACACTGAACTATCATTCCTTCCTATTCTGAATTCTCTGCTGATGCTGTCAAAATAAGAAGGATGGTGGTGACAAATTTAATAATAGCATCTACTACACATTAGGTGCTTGTGCTGTACCGCTGTCTAGTTGAACTCTCATAACACCCCCACGAGGGAAGAGAATCATCCCCATTTGAAGGTTCAGAGAGGGCAATCCACTTCTCCGAGGGCAACAGGAAGCCAAATGCAGCTCCTAAGGCCTGTGTTCGTTGTACGAAGCCCTGTTGCCCCAAACCACTTAGCAAATTCCAATCATAGTGAATGCTCCCAGCTCCCCTCCCGTTGGTGAACGCCCTACCTTGGTGACATTTCTGTGCCTTGGGCCTTCCCTTGGCAGAGAAAGGTCCTGGAAGCTCCAAGTGGGGCCCTTTCGCTCCTGGACTTGTTTTCCACCCTCTGCAATGACCTTGTCAACTCGGCCCAGGGCTTCGTCTCCTCCACCTGGACATACTACCTGCAGACTGACAATGGGAAGGTGGTGGTGTTCCAGGTGAGGGGTCTGGCAGGGGCCACACCAGCGTGGTGGGTGGGTGATCAGGATAAGAAGGTGGGATGCGTTGGTTCTTGGCTCATGGGATGCAAAGTCCTCAGGTGGTCAAGGTTCAGACACAGCTAGATTCAGGGGTTCACTGTCTCACTCCCCTCCTTGACTCTGCTTTTTTCTGTGGTGGCTTCATTTCCAGGCAAGCTCTTCCCTCCTGATAGCTGGGTAGATGCCCAAGGCTCTAGATTATAACCTCTCTGAAGTTTTAACTAAATTGGGACTTACTTTGATTGGCCCTGGCTGGGTCATGTGACCATCTCTCGGCCAATCCCTGTGATTCTATTGGCTTGGTCAGGAGCTAAAAAGGATGGGGTCAAGATGAATTGAGATGCCCACAATAGCAGGGAACCACATCCCTGATGTCACAGCCCAGAGCCCCACAGAAGGGTGTCCTCTCTGCACCCAGTGGAACGATGTGCCAGTTGGGCATGGGACAATGTAGCCTTCATGGGCCAGAGATGTGCTTCCCAGGGCTAACGTGGTGACTTTCTAAGTGGCTCTTCTGTGCTGTCTTGTTCTTGACCCAGACCCAGCCTGTGGTAGAGAACCTGGGGCATGAAGGGGCCCGTCTGCAGCGAGTAGAGGTGACCTGGCGGGGATCCCACCCTGAGGCCTTGGAGGTACACGTGGGTAAGTTCTGAGGCTAGACCCATGCTCCTTCCACAGGCAGCTCCACTGCCATAAGGCATCCTCCTGGAAAATGAACCTCTAGGAATGGGATTTCTGTCTCTCAACTCTTAGAATTGCTTGGTCCGTCTCTTAGGGTTCTGTAGTCTGTTTCCCAGGATTCCATGATCCATCTCCTAGAGTTCCATGGTCCATTTTCCCGGGTTCTGATCTATTCCAGGACTATATGTCCCATTGCCCGAGGTCCTGGCTTCCTTTCTCCTCTCCATGGCTGCTTTGATCTCTTGGGGGAGGTCTGGGAATTGCTAAGAGCAGACCTGTCTCAGACCCTGTAGGCCCCTTGGACAAAGTGAGGAAGGCCAAGATCCGAGTCAAGACCAGCAGTAAGGCCAAGGTGGAGTCCGATGAGCTGCAGGACAACGACTTCCTCAGTTGCATGTCCCGGTGGGTGACAGGACCCCGGGGGTGGGATGGGAGTGGAGCTGGAAGGGAGGGTCTCCCAAACCCCCACTAGGACCACTGAGCGTGCCTTCTGGGTGGGTCAGGCGCTCAGGGCTCCCTCGCTGGATCCTGGCCTGCTGCCTCTTCCTTTCTGTGCTGGTGATGCTGTGGCTGAGCTGCTCCACCCTGGTGACCGCACCTGGCCAACACCTCAAGTTTCAGGTGGGCGGGGCCCAGTGGAGGGGTGGGAGAAGGACTGCTGCCTGGTCCTGAATTGGGCCACCCACTCTCCCCTGGAGGCAGGGTCTCCTGACTTGCTGTGTGACACTGGGCAAGTTTCTTCACTTCCTCATGAGATGGGGGGAACGATGCCAACCCATAGTTGACGTGACCTGAGATCAGGGGTGGGAAGGAGCCTTGGCAGGGTGGGAGCTCATTAGCCCTCCCTCCATCCCTCTTCCTCCCCCTGCAGCCCCTGACCCTGGAGCAGCACAAGGGCTTCATGGTAGAGCCAGACTGGCCCCTGTACCCTCCCCCGTCGCATGCTTTTGGGGACAGCCCCCCACCCTACAAGCTGAAGCTGGACCTGACCAAGCTGTAGGTGTCCATCCACCCATGCATTGCCAAGTGCAGGGGCTCCGCGAGCCTCGCTTGCCCTGTGCCCAGGAGTCCAGGCCAGGGTGGGACCATCCTTGGGCTCCTCTACCCCCGATGCTTCTTCTTTCCCCAGTCCCACTCCTTGCCCCTCCGGGCCCTGGGATTGCCACGCCCCCAATAGGGGGGTGGGATCTGGCCTTGGTTCCTCCCTGCCCCCCCTTCCCCAGAGTGTGCTACTTTGTCTTCTATCTTGTAGCTTCTTGAGTATTTGAGCCCCAGTTCTGTGCTGCCTTCCTCTTTCCTCTTTCCTCTCCTTTTGGAGGGTGGGGGCTGAAGGCACAGGGAAGTCACCTTGTGCTAGGGCCCCCTCCTTTTACCCACCTCACCTCCGGAGATCCAGTCCCAAGAGAGGAGGCCCCTGAGAGAGGAGGTGGCGGGCAGCTCCATGCTGGGAGGGCGGCTGAGACTGGGGTTGCAGCATGGGGGTCGGGAGGAATAAACCATGTATATAAAAGATATTTTGGACTGAGCCTGCTTCTGTCTGTCTTTCCATCTGTCCTTGGGAGAATAGCCTGGGCATGGCCAGGACCCCGGTCCACTTGGAGATGGGGACAGCCTTGGCAACTCCCCGTGGCTTAAGGAAGGACAGCCCCTCTGCTGCCCAGCCCACATCACACTTCTGACTAGGGATGTCCCGAGAAAAGTGGCCTTTGCTACCTGCTTGGCCTGGATGGGTCAGTACCCTTTCTTGCCTCCCTTTTAGGGTCCCTTCTGTGAGATGCACAGGTAGCGTCTTGAGGGGGGATGTTTGTTAATGTTGTGGCCATCAGGTTTCCATTGCCCTTTCTTTTGGGGACGGAGTTCTGCTCCACTGGGAGCAGCTTCAGGGCACTGACCTTGGGTCTTATCCCCTTCCCTATCCAAGAGATCCATACTTGGCATGAAAAAATTTGTTTAATGTTATTTATTTCTGAGAGAGAGAGAGAGAGAGAGAGAGAGAGAGACAGAGCACGAGCTGGGGAGGGGCAGAGTGACAGAACGAGAGGGAGACACAGAATCCGAAGCGGGCTCCAGGCTCCGAGCTGTCAGCACAGAGCCCGACACCAGGCTCAAACTCACGAACCATGAGATCATGACCTGAGCTGAAGTTGGACCCTTAACTGAGCCACCCAGGCGCCCCCGTACTTGGCACGCTTACCCCGTACTTTGCATTTCAGGAGGCTTGCAGGACAAGAGCAGCCTCCCCCCACGAGGCCACAGCCACGGCTCTCCATCCTTCCTGTCCATTCTGCTGACTCCCTGAGATTCTTCCAATAAATCCTCTTTTCAGCCAACTGGAGTCGTTTCTATTGCCGGCAACCAGAGATTGCTGGGGAGAGTTTGGGACGAGGGGTGTGGTGGTGGTCAATGGGGTGGCGGTTTCCCAGGGCTGATGGACATCTATGGGTGACAAGTGGGCTGGGGGAGGGGGTTTAGAGGGAACAAGGGTGTGGGGCTGATTATCAGCCCATCCATGCTTCACCTTACCTTGTGTCCCAGGAGGTGGCGATCCACTTGGGCTCTCTGCCTTTTGCTAGAGTCACCACAGGTGAGAGGTGGGAGGAGGGAAGAGCAAGAAGTCAGAGTGTTTCTCTTCTGGTGTCCCTGTATCCCCCAACCTCCAGCCTGTGCGTGGTCACAGCTCCTCGCTGTTGCTCTCCCAGGCTGCTGCGCCACCCCCTGTCGGTTACCCAACCCTGCCCACACCTCTGCAGATAGCCCCTTTATATAACTCCTGAAGCATCCATTCTGAGCGGCTCCTGCCGGCACCTTCCTCCCTAATACCATGAACATCAGGACTCAACATATAGACAATTTAGCCCCCAAGGGATTGTTCTGGGTCCTCGTGGGGTTTCAAGGCAGCCCCTTGGAACGTTGCCAAGAAATGACACCTGGGCAGAGGTAAGAAGCAACAGCAGGCCCGTGCTGCCCAGTAGAGCTTTCTGCAATGATGGAAACATTCTGTCTGCAACATCCCCACCCACATAACATTATGGGTCCCTTGTATGTGGCCAGTGAGACTGAAGACTTCATTTCTCATTTAGTTAGAGTTAGTGTACATTTAAGGCTTTCCCCCTATTTTTGTGTGGTGGTAAACTATATATATCACATATTTTAATCTGTTTTTAAGTGTACAATTCTGTGGCATTAGGTTCATCGACAATGTCGTGTGACCATCACCACTATTTAAGTGGCTACTGTAGGGGCGCCTGGGGGACTCAGTCGGTTCAGCTTCTGACTCTTGATTTCAGCTCAGGTCATGATCTCACAGCTTTATGAGTTCAAACCCTGTATCGATCAGGTTCTGCGCTGACAATGCGGATCCTGCTTAAGATTCTCTCTCTCTCTCTCTCTCTCTCTCTCTCTCAGCCCTTCCCCTGCTTGCACTTTCTCTCTCAAAATAAAAAAATAAACTTAAAAAAAAAAAAGGCTACCATAACTGCTCAGTTCAGTGCAAAGGGGACCCTAGTGGTCCTTTCCGCTTTGCCCACGGCCTCCCGTCTCATTGACTCCAAACACCTGGGTGGCATCTTGAGTCTTCCCTGTCCTCCCTCCACCTTATCCCATCCATCGGCAGAGCCTATCTCCCCCACCCCTCCAACCCACATGCTTTTCTTTATCTCCATGGCAACCAGCAAGGTCTAAGCTGCTACCACTTCTCAACCAACCACTGCACCTGCTTCCCCTTGGGGCTCCCCGCTTCCCCTCCAGCCCCCCTCCAGCTCCATGCAGCAGCTTGGAGCTGCCAGGATAAAGCGATCTGATCCCAGCTATCACCTGCTTCTGGGGTTTCCTGCTGCCACGAGGAGTCCAAACGGCCACATGTACCATTGAGGCAACCCACCATCTGGCCCCAATCACGTCTCCAATCACTTCCATGGAGGCTCTCCCCATCTCTCACTATGCTCCAGTCACACTGCTTCTCTCTGGATCCCTGGAGCCTACCTTGTTCCTTCCCGCCCCAGGGCCTTTGCATTTGCATGTGCCTGTGCCAGGAACTCCCTCATGGCCCTGCTCTGCCCAAGTCCTCATCTAAAAGGGCTCCTCCTCCGCAAAAGACATCCTGGCCTCCTCAGACTCCTCCTCCAGAAGCCCCTGTTACACCTGTGTTCAGTTCCTGCACCTGCGCTCACCACATTTATAGTTGATGAATGATCACTTATTTCAATGTTGGCCTTCTTCAACATAATTTCATAAACTCAATGGAGGCAGCTCCTGAGGGGCTCATGTGTGACCTGGCATCATGGAGTAGGTATTAATTGTTTTTGTTGGAATGTCTCCCTATTTCTCAGACCCTAGAAGCAGCCTCATCTGGTCAAGTCCCTTCCATACATGGGGTTAGACCTTTTCCCTCCCCTGCTGATCACCACCCCCTCATCATGAGTTGTTATTGCCCTCGGACATCACCAGATTTCCTCTGTTTATCATTTATTTATTTATTTATTTATTTATTTATTTATTTTAATTTTAGAGAGGGGTAGGGCAGAGGGGCAGAGGAAGAGAGAGAATCTCAAGCAGGCTCTGTGCTCAGCATGGAGCCCGACACAGGGCTCGATCCCTCAACCCTGGGCTCATGATCTGAGCTGAAATCAAGAGTTGGACACTCAACCGACTGAGCCACCCGGGCGCCCTTATCTGCTTCTTTTTGAGATTTTTGTTTTTAAGTAATCTCTACACCCATCGCGGGGCTCGAACTCGCAACCCTGAGATTAAGAGTCACATGCTCCACCGACTGAGCCAGCCAGGCGCCCTTACCCCTGCTTAACCTTTCAAAGGCTTCCAATATTCGCCAGCCTGGCAGCCACCATTTCCTACCTTTGGGTCTGAAGACAAAATGGGTCCTACCCTCACGGTTCCCTGCAGTAACATCAGTCAACGGTCTAACCTCCGGGCCTTTGCTAGAGCTGCTCCTTCTGCTCGGAACACCTTTGTGGATTTGGTAGGAATCTACCTGGCACCCTACGTCGCCCCCTTCTTGCTTCTGAACAGAGCGCCGGCTTGGTTTCATCAAAGATGATGTGGCTTCGGGCAAGCTGAGCAGCATGACCCAAACCTTCCCAGGCGCGGGTGGGGTTTACTGGGAGATACACGCACACACACACACACACACACACGCGCGCGCGCGCGCGCGCGCGCGCGCGCGCGCTGTCAGCTGGGGTTGCTGAGCGGGGAGGAGGATGTGAGTCTGGAGCCCTCCATTTGTTACCACAGCAACAGAGCCGCCCAGAGGGATGGAGAGAGACTGTGTCTTCACACGCCATCACGGGAAGTCCTGGATCAAATGTGCCTGAAGTCCACCCTGTCCCTTCGTGTTTGCCTTAAGCTGGTTTGCGTTGGAACTGCAAAGCTGTGACTGGTCCCAGTCTCTTTGCCCTCCCTCCCCCCTCTCAAGTCTGAGCCCCCGAGGGCTCGAGGTTCTTGGTATGTTTCGATGCCATGTGTCTAGTGTGTCAATTCTCGAAGCTCTGGTGACCAGCCTAGGGCTGGGCCCAGAGTGGGTGCCTCAGAGATGTGGGATGAATAATGCCAGGTGGTGTGGGTAGAAACTATGAGTTCTGTGCTGTGTGGTGTGGGGAGAGAAGTCCCTTCCAAATATGTGGCGAGCGGTGGTTGCCCAGAAGAGGTGGCAGCTGACTTGGGCTTTGAGGGCTGGGTGGAATCTGAGAAGGGAGGGTGTCCTGGATATGTGGGTGTGTGAGAGGTGTCCCAGGGGCGTGCGCGTGTATATGGGAGGTGTGTGAGTGTGTGCACGTGCAGAGAAAAGCGATGTTCACTTATGTACACCTACCCTTTGGAGGGCTTCGTCCACCACCCACAAGGCCTGCATGGCCTGGCCCCTGCCACCTCCTCCCTGCTTCTCCCTCTACTTTCCTCTCTCCTTGCTACAACATGCACCTCAGGGCCTTTGCACTGGTGTGCCCTCTTCTTCTTCCCTAGATTATCTGGCCCTATCCCTGGATTCATTTTTTTTTTTTTAATCTGATAGTACTTCTGCCCTGAGACCTCCTATCCAGCTCATCACCTGCTGAGTCTTTCTCCTTCCTTGACTTGCTTATGGCTTCCTGATCTGTCTCCTCCCCCACCCCAAACTGGACATGCTGCGACAGTCCAGGCTCTGTTCAGACGCATGATTGGGTCTGCTGTGGCCCCAGCATCCCTACTGGCTGACTTGAGGAATGCCCCAGCAGGGCCACCTGGAATCACTGGGGGAGACATGCCAAGTGCCGGACAAACGCCTTTGGGCCCCTCTTCCAAGTCACCCCTGTCCCCTTCTCGGAGTCTCAGGAGTGAGAGGGCCCTTTGCCTCTGTCCGGGGCTCATCCAAGGAGTACAGGCCTGCAGAAGTGACCTCATGGAAGAGCTCTGACTCTCTATAGCTCTCTAAGCCTCAGTTCCCTTGTCTGTCCCCACCCCCCCCAGGTCTGTGAGTCATCTAGGAAGCTGCCCCCCTGCCCCTTCCTCTGCCTTCCTCCCTCACTGATACAGACCTGATGGAGGGTGGGTGGCTGGCTGGCATCATGGCAAAAGGCAGGAGCACCCATGTGTCTGGGGAGTGCAGTGTTGCCATGGCAACTGGTGGTCCTGCTTCCCTGGTGACGGCCTGAGTTCTGGGCCCAGAAGTGGTAATCTGCAGAGGAAGGGAGGAAGGGGGGGAGGTGTCCCTGGCAACATTTATAAACACTTGGAGGAAAGAATGGGGACTCGTGTCTTTCCCTTTGGGGTAGGGGTAGTGGTGCGAGTTCAGGGCAGGCCCCAGTTAGGGGCTGCCCAAGTTCCTTCCCAGAGCCAAGCGCCAGCCCATTGGGGAAGCCGAGGGGCCTCGAGGAGTCCTATGTCACGTAACACTGCCCACTATCCCTTCACACCTGGTCCTGCCAGGCTCCGTGCAGCTCGCGGCACTCTCCCTCCTCAGGGTCCCCACATCCGTTGTTCCCTCTGCCTAAAAGTTTCTGCTCTCCTCCTGGCCAGCTCTTCAGCCTCAGTATCGTCTCTGACCTCCTGGCTCAGCCTGGCCCCTCTAAGTCACTACGCCCCAAATCAAGCCTCTATCATGTTGACAATTAAGTTATTGCTTCTTTGCTTGTGTGATGATTGGTTTAATAAATGTTCCCCCTGCCAGATGCGACGCGCTAGCAGCCTCAGTCACAGCTGTGTCCCACACACCAAGGAGGCTGCTCTCAATACATCATTGTCGACACTCTCCCTCTCACTCCAAGCCTTGCCCACATCACCCCAGACAATGTGGTCCCATCTTTGTCCCTCAGGCTCTTTCTGGCACCAGGCTTGGGCCCTACACATCACTTCCACCTGGAATGTTCTGAAACATCCTGGGCCCTTCTACAATGTTCTGGAATGTCCCAGAACATCTTAGAACATTTTGTCCCCGGCTTTTATTAAAGCTGGCACATCACCTTCTCCAAGAGGCTCTCCCTAACCTTCTGGCTAAAGCAGTCTACCTCACCTGGTCACCCTCAGCCCATTGCCTTTATGACAGTTACCATCATCTGGAAAGGCCTTGGTCGTTGATCCTTTCATGTGTCTCAGGTGTGTCTTATGCATTTATAGGGGCACCTGGCTGGCTCAGTCAGTTGAAGGTCCGACTTCAGCTCAGGTCATGATCACGTAGTTCGTGAGTTCAAGCCCTGCACCCGGCTCTGTGCTGACAGCTCAGAGCCTGGAGCCTACCTCGGATTCTGTGTCTCTGTCTCTCTCTGCCCCTCCTCCACTCACACTCTATCTCTGTCTCTCTCAAAAATAAATAAACATTAAAAAAAAAAGAATATGTTATTGCAGAGTATCCTGGAGCATGAGGGCAGGGATCTTGTCTGGTATGCATACAGTTAAATTCCCAGTACCTGGCACACAGGAGGTGCATTATAAGTGTGTGTTGATTGAATGGAGGGGGTCAGGGATGAGACCAGGGGTTGGTGCTGAGCTCCAAAGTAGGACAGCTCTGATCCTGAGCCTTGGGAGAGTTACTTATCTCCGTGAGCCACAGGGTCTTTCTTCCATTTATTTATTTTTTAATTTGAAAGAGAGAGAGAGTAGGGCAGAGGGAAAGAGAGAATCCTAAGCAGGCTCCATGTTGAGCGTGGGGCCCGATGTGGGGCTCGATCTCATGACCCTGGGGTCATGACCTGAGCCTGAATCAAGCGTTGGACACTCAAATGACTGAGCCACCCAGGGGCCCCTCTTCCTTTCTAATTGAGGTGTAGTTTACAAACGGCAAGGTGAGCCCATTTTCACTGTACAGCTCCATGAACGTTTACACTCTCCTGTGACGGAAATACAGAACACCCCCAGCTCCAGGGGGACCCCCTCGTGCCCCCTTCCAGTTGGTTACCCCCTAGAGGTAGCCCTAGGTTTGACCTCTACCACCTTGGCTCCATCTGACCAGTTTCCTGTTTTGTTTGTTTTTTAATAAGTCAGCTTTAATGAGGCATAATCGCCATCCAATAACACAACCATTCTTAAATACCCAGTTCAATGAGTTTTGACAAACGTAAACCTCTCTGTTGTTCCATCACTAAGATAGCAGAACATCCCATCACCCTAAGTGCTGGGCGGCCAGGAAGGCTCCCTGGAGGAGAAGACCTGCAGCGGACGTGAAAAATGTGGAAGGATGTGCAGAGACCCCTCTGACCTTCCCCTCTGTCATGCCTGAGTGCAGAGTTTCTTGTGGCTGCCATAACAGACGACCACAGACCGGTGGCTTAAAGCGATAGAAATTTATTCCCTCACCGTTCTGGAGGCCGGAAGTCTGAAATCAAAGTGTTGGCAGGCAGACCAACTCTGAAGGCTCTAGGGGAGAATGCTTCTTTGCCTCTTTCCAGCTCTGGTCGCCGCAGGTGTTCCTTGGCTTGTGACAGCCTCACCTCAATTTCTGTCTCTGTCTTCACATGGGCTTCTCTCTGTTTGAATCTCCCTTTTCTTTTTTTTTAAATATTTTATTTTTAAGTAACCTTTATACCCAACGTGGGGCTTGAACTTACAACTCTGAGATCAAGGGTTGTACACTCCACCAACTGAGCCAGCCAGGCACCCCTGATTCCCCTCCCTTTTTTTTTTTAGTTTATTTATTTATTTATTTTTTTTTTTGACAAAAGGACTGAGTTTGTTTGTTTGTTTATTTATTTAATGTTTACTTTTTTTTTTAATTTTTTAAAAAGTTTATTTATTTTTGAGACAGAGAGAGACAGAACATGAACGGGGGAGGGTCAGAGAGAGGGAGACACAGAATCCGAAACAGGCTCCAGGCTCGGAGCTGTCAGCACAGAGCCCGGCGTGGGGCTCGAACTCACGGACCGCAAGATCATGACCTGAGCCAAGATCGAGAGTCGGACGCTTAACCGACTGAGCCACCCAGGCGCCCCAAGAGTTTTCCTCTCTTTATGAGGACACCAGTTAGTGAATTTCGGGCCCACCCTGCTCCAGGATGATCTCAGCATGAGATCCTCACTTTAATTGTTTCTGCCAAGACTCTTATTCCAAAGGAAGGTCATTTTGAGGTTCCAGGTTAGGTATGTCTTTTGGGGAGGACACCATTCAACCAGTGTACTGAGAGTTTGTTCAATGCCTTTTCAGCGAGACTGTTCACCCAGGGCCAGGGCTCTCTTAGTTTTGTCTGGCGCGTGTGTCCCATGCCCACCATGGCCTTTGGTGCACAGCAGACCGTCAATAGGTACTCGCTGAATGCCTGAATAAAAGAAAGGAGACAGGGAGTCAGCATGGGGCTCTGGAAAGGGCTTGAGACTCAGATTGGAGAGCGGGGTTCCCATTTCCTGATCCTGAGCCTTGGCAGGCTGCTTCCACTGTCTGGGCCCCACCTTCCCTGTTTTGCAAGGTCATCACGAGACCAAGGGTAAAAGGTGATGTAAAACCCACCATTTTAAAGCGAACAATTCAGGGGCACCTGGGTGGCTCAGTCGGTTGAGCGTCCGACTTCAGATCAGGTCGTGAGCTTACGGTTTGTGAGTTCGAGCCCCGCCTCGGGCTTGCTGCTGTCAGCGCAGAGCCTGCTTCGGATCCTCTGTGCCCCCCACTCCCTCTCTGCCCCTCCCTTGCCTGCTGTCTCTCTCTCTCTCTCTTTCTCAAAAATAAATAAACATAAAAAAATAAAGTGGACAATTCAGTGGCATTCACAATGTTATGCAACTACCATAGCTAGGAAGAGAAGAGAGTCTTCGCCCCTTGGGGAGTTGGCATTCTAGGGGGAGGATGGAAATACATGACAATTCCCCAGAAAGTTCCTCATAGAGCTACCCTCTGGCCCAGCAATTCCACGCCTAGAGACGTGCCCAAGAGAAGTGAAAACAGGGTATCTGTATACACATGTTCACGGTAGAGCTAGTCACAGTCACAAAAAGGGAACCACCCAAATGTCCATCAATGGATGAATGAATAAATGCAATGTAATCCATCCGTACTACGGAATATTACTCAGTCATTCAAAGGAATGAAGCACTGATATGCGCTACAAAGTGGAGGAACTTTGAAAGCATTATACTAAGTGAAATAAGCCTGACCTAGAAGGACACATATTGTATGATCCATTTATATGAAACGTCCCAAACAGGCAAATTCGTAGAGACAGAAAGAAGGTGGGTGGTTGCCAGGGGCTGGGAGAAGGGGATGGGGAATGACCGCTCATGGGGATGGGGTTTCCTTTTTGGGACAATGGAAATGTTTTGGAACTAGGCAAATGTCATGGTTGTATGACATTGTGAATGCACTAAATGCCATTGAGTTGCACACTATAAAATGGTGAACTTTATGGTATGGGAAATACATCTCAATTTTATTTTCTTAATATATTTTTTGAAAGTTTATTTATTTAGGGGCGTCTGGGTGGCCCAGTCGGTTAGCGTCCGACTTCGGCTCAGGTCATGATCTCACAGCTTGTGAGTTCGAGCCCCGCGTCGGGCTCTGTGCTGACAGCCCAGAGCCTGGAGCCTGCTTCGGATTCTGTGTCTCCCTCTCTCTCTGCCCCTCCCCTACTCACACTCTGTCTCTGTCTCAAAAATAAATGAACATTAAGAAAAATTAAAAAGAGTTTATTTATTTAGTTTGAGAGAGAGAGAGAATGAGCAAGGGAGGGGCAGAGAGAGAAAGACAGAGAGAGAATCCCAAGCAGGTTCCACACTATCAGCACAGAGCCCGACACAGGGCTCGAACTCATGAACTGTGAGATCATGACCTGAGCTGAACTCAAGAGTCAGACACAAGAGTGAGCCACCCAGATGCCCCTTTGTCTCAATTTTAAACAGGGGAAAACTGAAATACCATACAGAGTTTGTTAAATAGGGGAAAAAAATCAAGCAGGGCTTGGGGACCCAGAGTAGGGGAGGAAAAATGCTGGGAGCTGCCTTGGGCTTGAAGCCTACTACCTGAGCTGCCCTGAGTGCTGTGTGTTGCTTATTTCATCCTGGCCTTGCTCTGTCCCACAGGGACACTTTAAACTCAGGAGAACTGAGGGATAAAGTGCTGGAGCGTCCCGCCCAAGGCCTTGAGGCTTATAAGAAGTAGGTGCAGAACTAAGGGTAACAACAAAGGTTAGTGACATTTATTCGATGTTGACTGTCTAGTTTACAGAGAAGCAAAAGGAGGCATTGGGAGCATCAGCAGCTTGTTTCTGAGACCACTCAGCAGCGAAGGGCAGACAGGGTGGACGCTGGCCCCAGCCCGAGGCTGTAAGAAAACGAGGCTGGCTTCCAGGCTTCCTGTTCCTCCTCTGCAACACCTGGGGGTTACAAGGAGGCCTCAGAGCTCTGACCTGGGGCCGCGAGTCCCACAGCTGGTCCGGAGCAGGGGAGCAGGTGGTGAGGCCCCCCGCCTCTGGGAGAGCAATGCCAGCTGTGGGCCAGATGGCGGCCAGACCTGTGGACGCTGTCTGCCGTGTCCTGCCTCCAAGCTCTGCCAGACCACAGGTCAGCATTATTGGATGAGGGTGTGCGGTAGCCTTCGTGGGCCCTCCAGTTCCCCCACCTGCCAGGTTTTCCACCTGCCTGCGTCCCATCCCCGGTACAGCAGCCAATCAGACTCAGGTCAAGAACCCTGGGGGAGGTCCCTGGCCTCGCTCTGCCTCACTCTCACATTCTATCTGCTGTATTCTCTGTTGGCTCCATCTGCAAAGTACATCCCAGCTAGGACCATTTCCCACCTCTCCCTGGGATGAGTCCCATCACTTGGACTAAATACTTGCCTCCTAAATAATGTCCCTAATTCAAGATACGGTCCACAAGGTTCTCTGTGACCTAAAGCACCACTCATTGCTTCCCACCCCGCCTTCTCCTCCCCTCTCCGTCTCCTTCAATTTTCCCTTGCCAGAAAACACTCCAAGCATGATCCTGCCTCGGGGCTGTTGCACTGGCTGTCCGGTGCCACACGATCTTGGAATGCCTGGTATGTCCATCGTCCCATGCATCTGTAGTGTGCCAGGGGCCCAGTGAACCTCTTCTCGCTTATCTTCAGCTGTATGTCTGTCTGTCTGACATGTGGGGCGGATCTTGGTGTTTACGAAGTGTGAGTGCATATGGATGCCATTGACTGCAGCCGTATGTGTGGCGGGCGTGCGAGCTGTAGGTCTCTGCTGAGCAGGGTTTGATGCCTGCATGTGGTTCATCTGGAACAAAGGCTCAAGTGGCAGGCGGACCTCGGGCGGGCAAGGGTGTGTGCGTGTGCAGAGCTTGCCAGAACTTGAGCTGGTCATGCGTGCACATATTTAACATTTACTGAGCGCTTATTGTGTGCTAGAGAAGTCAGCGGGACCTCTCAGCACCTGATATCTGTCAACTTGCACAATGTCAACTCCTGAGCATTTAACACAAATGACTGAGTATCTACCGTGTACCCACCCGATCCTCTGCTGTGGGTGGATCCAGGTCTGGTTCTATCTGCAGGAGGCTGCTCAAGCAGGCCCCTTGCTTCCTCCTTGCCGTTTGCATGTGTACCCCCTTCTCCTCACGCTGATTGCAGGGAAAGCTCTGAACTTCATTTGGACCCCTGGACCCTGCTGGGGGCTGCACAAGGGAGGGTTGGAGGGGTGGAGATTCTAGGCTTTCTAGGCTACACTTTGGGGGCTGTCCTTGAAGGCTCTGGAAGCTTTACAAAGGCTTTGCTGGCCCTGGGCTCCATGGAGTCTACAGTGGGGGTTGATGGAAGAAGGGAGGGGAGGAAAGGAAGGAAGGAGAACAAAGAGAAAAAGGAGGGACACAGATGCACAGCTTTAAGCCTTGGCTGAAGATTAGGTATTTGTGGGGGGGTTGGAATTTTGGGGTCCAAGGGCATTGGGTCTGGTGGAATGGACTTTGGGGGTATAAGTGTGCTTTTGAAGGGTCTGTGGGCAAGGATTTGGGAGAGTGGGAGTTAGGATTGGAGTAGAGGACAGGGGTTTGGGGATGTCAAAACCAGAAATGTGGGTGAGGCAGGTTTGGGGATATGAGGGCCGGTGACTAGAGTCTGAAGGTGGATGTTCTTGGGTTTGAGGGTGGAGGCTCTGGGAAGGTCAGAGGAGAGTTAGGACCCAAAGCCTGGTTGGCAGTCTCAGGCCGGGGCAGGGGATGAATTCCCACGTCTGAGGGAGGTCTTGGGGAGTGAGTGACCCTGGAAAGGGAGGGGAAGTTCTCAGAGCTCTTGGACCAGTTTCCCCATGCTCCTCCCCATCTCGGCCCCGCCCCTCCCCCTTTTTTGGAACAGACCCCGCCCCAGACCAGCCGAACTTCACCTTCGGGCCAGCATCTACTCTCCGAGCCCCCTCCCGGGTCCCACCCACCCCTCACTCTTCGCCTTTGTCCCGCCCCTTCCCAGCCTAGGCCCCGCCACCTAGACCACGCCCCACCCCTTCTCACAGACTCCGCCCCCACCCAGGCCCCGCCCCTCTACCCTGGGTTGAATTGGCCTATGCCTTCACCGCCCCAGCCCTTCCGCAGACCCCACCTCTCTCCGCCCAAGACCCACCCCCTCATTAGACTGGGCCCCACCCCTCGCCCAGGGCCGGGCTCCTTGCAGAGCAGGCCCGGTGCCGCCCGCCCCCGTCCCCCCACCCCCGCGTTTCTGTCTCCCGGGCCGGCGCGCGCGGCTCCCGTCACTTGAACGCGCGGCGGCGGCGGCGGGAAGATGGCGGAGTCCGGTGGCGGTGGTGGCGCTGGTGGCGGCGGCTTCGGAGCGGGCCCGGGCCCCGAGCGCCCCAGCAGGTGAGACCCGCCCGCAAGGTGGGCCGGTACCTGCCCCGGGGCCAGGGTAACGTGTGGGGAGCCCGGGGGATCCTGAGGGGCTGAGGAGCCTCCTGGGCTGGTTCGAGGGTCTTTGCGGGGGACTACGGGCTTCAGGGGGTCATGGAGTACTGAGAGGGACCGAGGGCTGCTGAGGGGCCGGTGAGGGCAGGCTGGGGGCCGCAGGACCTCGATGCATCTGCATGTGGCCCTAGGGATCTCCGGGGGCATTGAGGGGCATGGGAGTCTGAAGGAAAATTCATGGACTCCAGGCTGTGATGGGGTCATGGGGGAACTGGGCATGCCAAGGGCTCTGGCAGGCAGAGAGGGCCTCAGCAGAGGACCATGGGCAGTCTTGAGCTTGTTGAGGCAGTCTTGGGGACCCTAAGCAGTGGACTGAGGGGAGCTTGAGGGACTGAGGTCCAAGGCTTACTGGAGGGTGTTGTAGGACCCTGAGGTGTCTAAATGTGGTCCTGGGGGCATACTGTGGGGTCCTGGCAGGGATGAGGACTGTGGAAGGCTGGAGGTGGTGGCTCAAATGAACCTGAGGGCCTGAAAGAGGCCTAAAGGGCTTGGAACCTGAGAGGGGAGGCGGAGGTTGCCTCCCCAGGTCTCAGTGAGTTCTGATGGGCAAGGAGGGGTCTGGAGTTCCCCGGGGTCCTAAGGGCCTGGGGTGCGTCTTGGGGAGCTTTTGGTCTAAAGAAAACACAAGGAGCATCCATCTTGGGTGCTCGTTCCTCCCATCCCTGTGGGGTTCAAATCCTCCCGCAGGCGAAAGGACTTGAAGCAAGGTCTTCCCCACAGACCAAGGGGGCAGAATTCACCCTCTTTGGTCAGAGGGAGGCCTCCCCTTTCCTTTGGCCAAGTCCTGAGACTGGTTGCTTGAATCCCAGAACTGGTGTAAAAATGGAAGGTGTTTGTATGCATTGTTTTGGATTCTCAGAGGGGGAAAACACGTGCTTTAAGTAGCACAACCTCCCTCTTCCCATTGCACAAGGGCAGTGTGGCCGGGATCCTCCCATCCTGGCCCCCTAGGAAACCCTACCAGCCTTGGCTGGCCGAGGAGGAAATCTGGGCTCTTCTTGATGGTGAGCTTATGGAAGCGAATAATTTCAGTGTGATAAGTGCTGAAGTTGTTCACTACTTGTGAGCCGTGGAAGCCATCCTCATTGGGGAGACTTGGGCTGGTGCTGACCTGAAAGACTTGATGTGTTGGCACATGAATTGGGCTTTAGAGGCCTGCAGTGGGGAGCGAGGAGAGCTCAGAAGATTTGTAAGACACTCAGGGGGTAGAGTTGGCAGGGCTTGTTGACCAGGCATGAGGCGACATGTAAGAAACACATAAAAAGGGGCAGCTAATTCTGGGCCCCTGCCTTGGGCCCAGGGAGGGGATAACCTGGGGGCAAGAGCAACGTATAACTAATTGCATACCACATAATTCACTCCTTTTAGCTGAGCAGTTGATTGAGTTTTAATAAGTTCACAGAGTTGTGCTTGCTTTAATACAATCCGGTTTTTATTTTTATTTTTATTTATTTTTTTAAAAAATTTTTTGATGTTTATTTTTATTTTTATTTTTTTTATTTTTTAACATTTTTTATTTATTTTTGGGACAGAGAGAGACAGAGCATGAACGGGGGAGGGGCAGAGAGAGAGGGAGACACAGAATCGGAAACAGGCTCCAGGCTCCGAGCCATCAGCCCAGAGCCTGACGCGGGGCTCGAACTCACGGACCGCGAGATCGTGACCTGGCTGAAGTCGGACGCTTAACCGACTGCGCCACCCAGGCGCCCCTGATGTTTATTTTTGAGAGAGAGGGAGAGAGAGAGAGAGAGAGAGCGGGGGAGGGGCCGAGAGAAGGGAGACAGAATCCGAAGCAGGCTCCAGGCTCTGAGCTGTCTGCACAGAGCCCGACGTGGGGCTCGAACCCATGAATTGTGCGATCATGACCTGAGCCGAAGTCGGACGCTTAACCGACTGAGCCACCCAGGCACCCCAATACAATCCGGTTTTTAGAAGGCCTCCATCACCCCCAAGAATTCCCTCAAGCTTGTTGCGGTCAACCAAACTGCCAACCCCCTGCCCCAAACACACCCTGATTTGCCTTTGCTCTCTGGTTTTGCCTTTTTTAGAAATTTTCTATGAATGGAATTCTACAATATGTGGCTTCTTACGTCTGGCTTCTTTTCCTTAACTGAATGTTTTTGTAAGTTCATCTGTGTTGTCACAGGTATCAGCAGGTTGTTCTTTTTCATTGCTGCAGAGTATTCCATTATATGGATGTATTTTTAAGAGAGAGTGTGCATGCTCGTGAGCGGGGGAGGGGCAGAGACAGAGGGGGACAGAATCCCAAGCAGGCTCTGTGCTGACAGCGGAGAGCCTGATGTGGGGCTCAGACTCACACACTGTGGGATCATAACCTGAGTCGAAGTCAGATGCTTAGCCAACTGAGCCACCCAGGCACCCCCTGATTTTGGTTTTAATTTACATCTCCTTAATAAATAATCATGTTGGACACTTCTTCGTGGTATCATTGACTATTCATATCTTTGGTAAGGTGTCTTTTCAGATTTTTTGCCCGTTTTCTATTTGGGTTGTCTTCTTATTGTTGATTTTTAAGAATTCTTTATGTATTCTGGATACAAGTCCTTTATTAGATATATGATTTGCAAACATTTTCTCCCTCTCTGTGATTCATCCTTTCCTTTCCTTTCCTTTCCTTTCCTTTCCTTTCCTTTCCTTTCCTTTCCTTTCCTTCCTCTCTCTCTTTTTTAAAGTTTTTATCTATTGATTTTGAGAGAGAGAATGTGTATGCATGCACAAGTAGGGGAAGGGCAGAGAGAATGAGAGAGAATCCCAAGCAGGCTCCATGCTGTCAGTGCAGGGCCCAATTTGGGGCTCGATCCCATGAACTGTGAGATCATGACCTGAGCTGAAACCAAGAGTTGGACACGTAGCTGACTGAGCCGCCCAGGAGCCCCGCTTTCTTTCTTTTTCTTAATGATATCTTTCACGGGGCAAAATTTTGTCATTTAAAGAAAACGTTTATTTTTTGAGAGAGAGAGAGAGAGAGTGTGTGTATGTGCGCATGCCCGTGTGAGCATGGGAGGGGCAGAGAGAGAGGGAGACAGAGAATCCCAAACAGGCTCTGTCTCACGAACTGTGAAATCATGACCTGAACTGAAGTCAAGAGTTGGATGCTTAACCGACTGAGTCACCCAAGCACCCTGGAAATTTTGCCATTTTGATGAAGTCTGGTTTATCAGTTTTCTTCTCTTATAGATCACACTTTTAGTGTTGTATCTAAGAAATCTTTAAAAAAATTTTTTTTAACGTTTATTCATTTTTGAGAGACAGAGACAGAGCATGAGTGGGGAAGGGGCAGAGAGAGAGGGAGACACAGAATCTGAAGCAGGCTCCAGGCTCTGAGCCGTCAGCACAGAGCCCGACGCGGGGCTCGAACCCATGAACTGCAAGATCGTGATCTGAGCCGAAGTTGGACGCTCAACCGACTGAGCCACCCAGGCGCCCCAGAAATCTTTTTTTTTAAGTTTATTTATTTATTTTGAGAGAGAGAGAGAGAGAGGGAGAGAGAGCAAGCAGGAGAGGGGCAGAGAGAGAGAGAGAGACAGAGAGAGAGAATCCCAAACAGACTTTGCACTGTCAGTGCAGAACCTGATGTGGGGCTGAAACCCACAAACGGTGAGATCATGACCTGAGTCCAAGTCGAACGCTTAACCTACTGAGCCACACAGGCGCCCCTAAGAAATCTTTCCTAAATGGAGGCACTTTTTAAAAAGACATCCCCCCCACCTCTGAGAGGCCCATTTGCTCCCTTCCATCCATCCCGGTGAAAAATTACCGTTGTCTAGAGTAACTGATAGGGAAGGTGCTCTTATCCCTGTGGTGCTGGTATGGGGAGAAGGGGCCAGAATCCCTAATATGGTGAGATGGAACGTATAGAAAGAGGATCGGGTTTTGAGGGAGATTGTGGCACACAGTGTTTTGCCAAGGCTCCCTTGAGGTTAGAGGCCTTTGTAGCATTGTTCATTTATTCATTCCTTCATTTATTCCAAATGGGCCGGTGAGGACCAGTGTATGACATGCCCATGCCTCATCTCCTCCATACTTCCACACTCCAAGGTCATGGCCTCTCAGGGCCATCTGCCTGACCACCTGAGCTCAGTTAGCCCCAAGAACACTTTTTCTGGCCACTTTGTATTACGTGGTAAAGTTTAAATAGCATAAAGCTCACTCCCTTAAAGCAAACAATTCAACGGCACTTAGTACCTTCGCGATGTTGAGGAACTATCACATCCGCCTAGTTCCAGAACATTTCCATCACTTCAAAAGAAAATTCTGTACCTATTGACAGTCACCCCCTGTTTCCCCCACCCCAGCCCCCCACAACTATGCATCCAATTTCTGTCTCTATAAATTTCCCTGTTTTGTAAACGGAGTCCTACAACATGCGACCTTTTGTGTCTAGCTTCTTTCACTTTGCACGTTTTCCAGGCTCATCTACATTGGAGTGTGTATGAGTATTCCATTCCTTTTTATGACTTTTTATTTTCACCATGTGGAAATAGCACATTTTGTTTATCCATTCATCAATGGATAGACATCTAGGTTGGTTCCACCTTTTGGCTACTTTGGATACTGCCGCTGTGGACATGCACGTTCAGGTTTTGGTCGGAACACTTGTGTTCAGTTCTTTGGGGCATATACCAGGAGTGAAGTCGCTGGGTCTCATGTCTGTGGTGTGTCCTCGATCACGCTGTCACCACCTGCCGCTACTTGGTATGTTTGTTAGTGGGCACGCCTTGAGGCTGGAGAGCATGTCTGCCTCATGCTGTCTTGTATGCCTGGAGCAAGGCTGCAACAGAGGAAGTGAATGTTCGAGAAATATGGCCGGGAGCGGGGAGGGAGAGAGGAAGGGATGGATTTGAAAGGGGTGTGGCAAAGCTCTCTAGAGCTTGCAGTCTGGCGGGAAGGAAGTCCCCTCTGCGGGATTGGGTCAGTCCTACGCCTTTTCAGGGAGACTCGCGGGGTTGCTGAGGCTGGGGGAGGCTGGCCTTGTCTGTGAGGTGGTTTTCCAGTCTGCCAGGAGGCGCCTGCATCTGCCTTTTTGTCCCATGAAGGGTTTTGTCATTTGGCCAGGGGTGGGGGTGGTTCCTGTCTTCCCCTTGGCCTTTCCAACGGTCCCACAACTCAAGAAACTGTCCTCAGGAGGGACTAAGCTCCCCCACCCCCCACCGCCCCCAGCATTATATAACTTGTTTGTTCCAACTTCACTTTTCTGCAACCAAGGGGGAAAAAAAGAAAGAGAAAAGCTTATTCTCCTTCCTTCCCATCTCGAGGGATCAACAAAAAACTCGTTGCCTAGTAGAGATGGTCGTTAATAACCAAGCTGAACCTCCGGGATGGATGGAGCGTGGCTGTCTCAGCCGAGGGCTTGCAGACGGGAGGTGGGGTCCTAGCTGCAGACTCACTCGCACAAAAGACACTTGTTCTCTAGTGGGCCCCCTCCCAGCTCCACCTCAGGCCTTCCACGAAGGTCTGGGTTTCGGGAGGGAGAGGAGGTTTGTGGCCACTCGGGGTGTTGTGAGGGGGTGGAGGAATTCTCCTGGGAGCTGCACTTCCCCGGCTGAAATTCCATGACTGTGAGGTACCGGGCCGGTTGACTTCTGGAGGGACCTTCTTGCTACGGAGGCTCTTCAGATGTTGGGTCACTGGCATCCTCGGTCCTCGGCCCATCTTCCCTAACAGCGTCTGGATGGGGCCCCGTCTCGCTGACTCACGCTGCTCCCGGGGGCTGAGTTGAGGGTATCCGGTAAGGGACGTGCCGGCCGCAGGTGTTTTCATGGGAAGTTATGGCCCAGACACAGCGTGAGCGGGTTTGGCAGTTCAGCGAGGCATCTGCTTCTGGCTTGGTGACCTTTGCTTGTTTAAACTTTCTTAACAAGCCCTCTCTGCCTGTGCCCTAGATTGTCACCACTCAGCCCCGAGGCCCTAGAAGAGTCCAGCCCCCCAACCGTTGTGTGAAAGACTGGGGGACCTTTTGGCCTTTTGAGAAGGTTCTTGTTCCTTTGGCTTTGTCCTCTTTTCAGTCAGGAGGGAGAGAGGGAGTGTTGACTCTTCAGAGATGGGGCCTCAGCTCCTCCCCTTGAGAATTCTGGGAGATCTGGTGGTATCGGGGGCCTCATCAGAGCCCCCTGTGTCTGTGGTCCCTCCTCCTGGCAAGCAGGGCAGCCCCAGGTACTCACCGTGCACCTTGGGCATGTCTGCAACCCTTCGTGCCTTAAATTGCTCATCTGGGAAGGCCGACTGGGAAGGGTATCTGGGACGAAGTGACCTATGTGAGGGTGCACCTGGATGTGGCGTGTGCGTCGAGATGTTAATGTAGAGATGGCGACGTCACCCTGCAGTCCTGATGCCGCCGACATTCTGGCCGCTGCAGCCGCAGGGGGCACGAGGGGATTGTGGGGTTTGGGCAAGTCTTGCCTACGAGTCAGTGTGGCAGGGGGGAAAAGAGAAAGCTGGTGTGTTAGTCCATTCTGGTTGCTGAATGTCATAGACTGGGTGGCTTACAAATAATGCACACATTTCTGAAAGTTCTGGAGGCTAGGAATTCCTCGATCAAGGCACCAGCAGGTTTGGTGTCTGCTGAAACCGCTTCCTGGCTCACAGATGGCTGTTTTCTTCCTGTGTCCTCTCATGTTGGAAGAAGCAAGGGGGCTCTTTGGGACCCCTTTTTCTTTTTCTTAAGATTTTTATTATTTTTAAGTAATCTCTACACCCGACGTGGGGCTCGAACTTACAACCCCGAGATCAAGAGTCGCATGCTCTACCGACGGAGCCATCCAGGCACCCTTGGGTTCCCTTTTATAAGGGCACTGATCCCATTCGTGGCCCCACCCTCATGACCCAATCACCTCCCAAAGCACCCCCCGCGGCCATCTGAATACCATCACGTCACGGGTTAGACTTTAACGTGTGCACTTTAGGGGGACACAAACATGCAGTTGTCCTGAGCAGTGGGGAGGATGGTGGCACTCTGACTTGGTGGCCGTGAGAGGGTCAGTGGCAGGGGCAGTAGGAGAATGGAACACATCAAGTCCAAGCTGCTTCTGCAACATGGAGAGGGCAGGCGCTTCTAGGCGAGCCTCGCACCCCCGGCAACAGAGGGCAGAGCACAGCTCTGTGGGTCGCTACAGAGTATTGGGGTGGGGGCAGTGGAGTCTGAGGCAGGCTGGAGGGAGCGCTGGGCCGGAGGTGCTAGAGGGCCGGGGCTCGAGAAGCTCAGCTCCTCCTCAGGCAGTGAGGTGCCCCCTTCCTCACCGCCCCCTTCCTCACCGCCTCGCCAGCAGGGTCCTGCAAGCTCACGATGTGAAATTGCTCTGAAAACCACTCACTTCACCCCGAATTGTGGAACATTTGTCTCACAGCTGGACGGCTTCCACCTGGTAGCTGCGACCCCCCTGGGGGACGGCCTTCTTGTCGTCGGCCATAGGGGTAGAAAGGTTTTATTAGCCTCTGCTATCACAGTGCCATCTCCAGGGAGCCCATGCGGTGTGTCATCCCACTTTTCTCAAGGCCGATTATTTTTTATTGCCGATCCACATGGGAGAGCTTAGCGAGACCAGGTCGGAGGTTTGCGCGCGTATCGCCCACCCCAGACACTTTAAAAGCGGGGCTTTCTCTGCATTGCTACCCTTTGGTCTTAGGGCGTGTTACAGACTTGGGGTTGAAGGCCCTGGAGAAGGGGAGGGGAGGAAGGCCCAGATAGAAACAATTCCTCCACATAGGCGGCTTCTGGCATCCCTGGCTCTGGCTCCTTTCTCTTGCGGACGGGACTCCTTTGACGCCTTTCTCTTCCTCTGGTGATTGTCCTATGGTTCCTGTGTGCCTGCTGCTGTGCCTGACGCTAGCCCTGGGCCCCCAGGACAGACAGGCTTTACCCGCGTGGGACATGCCAGCGGGGTTAGCAGGACAGTTGTGTAGTCATTTCTTTTTTTAAAAAAAAAAAATTTTTTTAACATTTATTTTTTTTTGAGACAGAGAGAGACAGAGCATGAACAGGGGAGGGTCAGAGAGAGAGGGAGACACAGAATCTGAAACAGGCTCCAGGCTCTGAGCTGTCAGCACAGAGCCCGACGCGGGGCTGGAACTCACGGACCGCGAGATCATGACCTGAGCCGAAGTCGGCCGCTTAACCGACTGAGCCACCCAGGCGCCCCTGTAGTCATTTCTTTACACTTGCCATAAATGATCCTGAGGCCAAGTTGGACGTTCCTGCCTTTTCTGGAAGGTTCTGAGAGCCTCATAGATGTGGCTGAGCCGAGTCTGACGGTTAGTGTCATCAGCTCAGAGGAAGGGGGTTGTGGGAGGTAGACTATTTTCTGGGTATGGGCAAGTGGCATGTGAAGGTTCTGAAGGAGGAGCAGCCTGGCTTTTCAGGAGTCATGAGGGCAGAGAGGAGCTGGAGAGGGTGGGAAGGAGGAGGCCAGGAGACTCGGGGTGCAAAATTTGAGTCAGGGGAGCCTGGGTCAGATTTATGTTTTAGAAGGACCCCTCTTTCGAGAGACGAGGGGGCCTGGACCTAGCTAGGAGCCGTAGAGATGGTGAGGTGGGCATGAGTTTGGGGAAGATTCGAGATTGAACTTGTGCCATGTGCTGATGGACAGTGGAGGCCAGGCACGGAGTCACTGGCTCTCAGGTTCCCTCCAGAGACCGGGGAGTGAGTACTGGTTACCGACAGGTGGGCAGGTGAGCTGGCAGGAGGTAGGATGAGGCCCCACTTGCCTGAGGATGTGCTGCCTGTGAGCATCCAGTGGAGATGGGGGGCAGAGGTGGACAGCAGCCCGGAGGGCTTGAGGGCTTGTCTCTGTTCTGGAAAGCCCTTGTGCCCTTGTGCCTCTCCTTGCCCAAGGGCCCCAGGTCTTCCAGCGAGCAGTTGCTGGTCCCAGGAATGTCCCTTCTCCTGAGAAGAGGCTTTGGCCTAGTCTTAGCCACCCAGGGAGGTCTCTCCAGTTTGGATTCCGCACCCCTGCTGGAAGCTTCGCTTTGAGAGCACTCCCCACACACACGTTTATTTGCTGTCTCCTCCCCTCATCTCTTGGCCCACCATGTTGGTTCCACCTTTGAGCCACATCCCTGTCTGGCCCCTTCTTCCATCTCTTCCTCATCCCTGCTCTGAGCCGCCATCGTGGGCTCTTGCCCTCCCAGCGGCTGCTGCCCTGCCCTCCAGGGGGTCCTTCCCAAGACAGGCATCAGACCACGTGGCTCTGCCTGCCTCCTGCCTGAGGGCTTCCTCACTTTCAGAACAACCTTTACTTCTCCATGGGACCCCCACCCCCACCCCCACCCTACAGTGAGGCCCTGCCCACCCGCTGTGTCCTTGTGCTTCTGCGGCCCTGCTGGTTTCCAACAGCACTCTGCTGCCACCCCTCCTGGGCCTTCCACTTGGCTCTTCTTGGCTGGAGTGTCCCGTCCCTGTGCTTTGCACAGCCCCCGGGTGGCCTTCTTGGGGCCTGGTGGCTCTGTCCACTTGCCTTTCTGCACCCTCCGCCCTGTGATCACAGTACATTCTGTGTGCTTAAAGACCCGTGTCCCCTAGAATGTATGCTTCCTAAGGGCAGAGCCTCCCTGTGGTGGCTCCGATTTGCTCCAGCAAATAGCCCACACATAGCCTGGGATAGGTTTTCGAGGGGACCTGGCCTGACCTAGAGGCTTCTGGAACAGCCTTCCGCACTCCGCTGGGTGAGGATCCTCCGTTCCCTCGCTTTATTTCACGGCACGGTCTGGGTAGGGAACCAGGAGCGGGCATGTTGGTCAGTGAACCAGCCCGTTAGAGAGAAGCCAGTGAGCGGTCCCCTTCTGCGGGTGCTTGACTTAGTTAACGAACAGGATCTCAGCGCTGTGTGCGGAGGACGGGAAACGGCCGGCCGCTCTCCCTGTCCAGCTGCCTGCAGTGGGAAGTGGGGGCCCGGGCCGCAGGGTCCCCACTGCCGGCAGCCCCGCCCTCCTCCTGTGGTAGCCGCTCCGCAGCTGTGCAGACGAGCTCTTAACACTTGTTAACCCCGAGTCTCCAGTCTCTTCCTCCTCCCCCGCCCCTTTCCCATTTCTCTCCAGAGAGGACCGCGCAGGATTCACAGAACTCATCCCCCACGGCTACGAGAGCGCTTCCCTAGCATTCCTCCTCGGCGGAGCGGGTTTTGGGGCACAGCCAGCGTGGTTTCAGACCCCGAGCAGCCGAGGGGCCGACTGCTTCGCGCACACCGCCTCACCGCACACTGAAAATATTGTGATTCGGGAGGAAGTAACCGGCACCTTTGGGGAATCGCAGACCTTTCCTGTGAGGGAAGCAGCTTCCGGAATTGAACAGCTCAGCCTGGAGGAAATCTTGAGGGGTGGACCTTTGGGCTTTTAACGGCCTCGAGGGGGGTCACCCGAGTTGAGGCCGAAGATGTTTTCTAACGCCACAACTGCAGAATTCCACAGGGGTCAAAGACGGATCGGCCGGGAGCGGGAGCGGGCTGGGCTGCATATCCGGAGAGCTCTCCTCTCAACGGGATGTTAGAATTTGAAGCAGCCTGCCGAAGGAAGCAGAGCAGAGAGTCGTGATCACCAGAATCTTCCGAGACCGGAGCCCAGAGTAGGGCACTCTCCCAAGGCGGGCTTTAGGGGGTGGCAGGTACGGGAGCCCCACTGAGGATCCCCGAGGCAGCCTCGACATGGACAACTCACAGGACTGTGTTTAAAAGTGGTAACCACGTGCTTGCCTTGGTGAAGTCTGGGGGGTCCCTGGAGGGCATCTCCCGCTCTCTTTTCTCCCCTTCTCTGCCCTGCAAGGGGGTGAGGCAGGGCAGTTGGGAGCACACAAATGTCTATGCTGCACGTGAGTCACTTGCAGCAGCAACGGGTGGTGTTTTTCTTGCCGAGGCTGATGGCATCGCATCGCCCTGCAGCTCCAGCCTTAGGCTTGCCGCCAGCATTTTAGCATTTAGAGTTGCTGAACTTTCGCAGTGGGGGCCACGGGTGGCTTGCTGACCTTTCATGGGGAGCCAGCTGTCTTGTCACAGGCAGACAGGACTCAGGCTGAGTATGGCCACTACCCACTTGCTGCCAATTGCCCAGGTTGGACTTCCTCAACGCCCCCGGCTCCTCCCATCCCCCCCCCCCCCCCCCGCCCCGGGGTGGGAAGATTAAATGCAGGGTAGGGAGAGGCAGCAGCCGGAGAAGTGTTCATTCCATGGTGGTTTTCTTAGAGGCTCATCTGCAGTGTGGTGGACAGGAGCCCTGGATCAGAGATTTCTGACGTCGAAAGCCCCCTTTGGTTATGAAGTCTAGAAACTCAACTCTCTGCCTTCAATTAGAAAATGAAAGTTCAGGGGCGCCTGGGTGGCTCAGCCAGTTGAGCGTCTAACCCTTGATTTAGGCTCAGGTCATGATCCTGGGGTTGTGGGAGCGTGTGCTGCATCGGGCTCCGTGCCGAGCATGGGGCCTGCTTAGGATTCTCTGTCTCTCTCTGTTTCTCTCTCTCCTCCCTTCCCCTCTGCCCCTCTCCCCTGCTTGCATGTGCTCTCTCTCTTTCTCTAAAAGAAAAAAAAAAAAAAGATAATAAAGTGTTCCGTTAAAAAAAAGAAAAGTTCATTGTTCACATAAAAAAACCGTTCAGGGAGAGTTCTAGTTTTAGGTACACTGAGATTCAGGGCTCAGATGATTCCCTTGGAATCTGTGACTCCTTTCTCTCAGCCCTCTTGCTCCCCGTCATCCTAGCAATCACAGGGGAAAGGCAAATCTCCACTTTCGTAGCTCCAGCAAAAGTCCCAGGGAGGATTCTGATTGGATCACATGGGTCACACCCCCATCCTGGGACCAATCAGTGTAGGCAGGGATCTGGGAGGCTCTAATTGGTCACCAGTCTCCCTTTTCAGCCCAGGGATAGGGTCTCCTGATTCCTACCACGGGGGAATAGGAGGCTCCCTGAGGAAAACAGGAAACCCTTATCTGAAGAGGGGAGGGATGTTGGCACCCCCTAAAATGGAGGTATTCATGACAGGCTCCTTCTGATGCCTGGATTTGTGCTGCTGTTGGAAGGACTGGGCTGAGCCATCTCCATGTCTGCATCTGCCTGTGTCTGGCCTAGCACCACTGGTCATGAGCATGTGCCATTTGGCAGAACTGTCCCTTTTAGGGTCTTAACACCTGCCCTGCCAGGGGAGGTGGCCGGGCTGGCGCCGAGATGCTGGAGTTTGGCAGTGCTAGAATCTCACTGGGCTTTTGAGTGGTGCTTTGGGGCCATGTAGCCATGGGCCTACTTGCCTGACCTGCAGAGGTTTTGCTTATTTAAGTGGCTCCATCGTCAAGCCCAGCGTGGTGGGGGTAACATGCGGGGCGATGGGCTCTGACTGGGGTCAGCCTTGTGTCAGTGGGTGGGAACAAAATAGGCGTAGCCTCAACCTGAGACTTGTCCACGAGTCTGCCCCTGCTGCCCCTCACCTGGAGGCCCTGGCTGGGCTTTGAGGCGAAAGGGAGGCTGTGGAGAACCCTGGCCGGGACGCGAGGGCAAACATGGCCATGGGGAGACCCTTCTGCTTTCAGAAGGCGGGAGGGTAATGTGCCAGAGTGCATGGAAGGGTTGGTGGACTTGGAAGTGTGGCATAAGGAGGAGGGTTGGGGGGGAGGCAGGAGGAGTCAGCCCTTCAACATGGTGAACAGCATGAGCGAAGTGTGGAGGCCAGACATTCCAGAAAACATCCTGGTGAGGGCTTCCTGATTGAGCCCAATCAAAGGATAACATACTCAGTCCCAGAACTAGGCGCAGGAGGTTGAATGAATGGGATGAAGAGGGCAGACATATGCGGTAGCTATCAGCAGCAAGCAAAGATACGAGTCGGGCTCCAGCCAATGCTGCCCCCTGGTAGCCATCCACCTGCCACCTCACCAATTCATCGACCTACCTGTCCACCCACTTATCCGTCCATCCGTCCGTCCGTCCATCCGCTCATCCACCCACTCAGCCATCCAGCCCCCTAACCAATGAGCGTGACTGAGCTCTGAGCACGTGCTGGGCACGGTGCCAGGTACTGGAACACAGCAGGAGACAGAACCCATCCTGCCCTGCCCTGGTGAGGTTCCTGTTTCGGCCTCAGGGAGATAGGCTGGGAACAGATGGGCGGTGTGCCCGATGGAGCAATAGTCGGGGGGCAAATAGAGCTGGGTTGGGGGTCAGAGAAGCCTCGGGGCCTGGATGGGGCTCTCCCACTGTCCCAGTGACCTGGCAGGATGGGATTACATCCCTTGTAGTGGCTGGAGGATTAGTGGGATAGTCTCCACCCTGGCCCTGGCCGACACTGAGGAGCCACATCTGGATCTTCCCGCTATCCAGCTCTGCGTTCACTCATGGTGCCGTGTCCTTAGGGAGTGGTTTCAGCTCTCCCAGCCTCGGTCTCCCCATCTGTGTCATGGAGCTGATATGGGGCTACCCACCTGGGGCTATGGAGCGGCTGACACCACGCCTCTTGTGTGCTCTGTGGCCTCGGTCGGGTGCCTGAACCTCTCTGTGCTTCGGTGTCCCCATCTGTAAGATAATAGTGGTGTCCTCCTTTCCAAACTGCCTACCGAGAGGTGAGCCGGGAGCCAGGTTTGCACCTACTCCAGCCCAGTGTGGAGTGGGTGCTCACTCGCCAGGACAGGGAGGGGCGGAGGTACTGTGAAGGCAGAGAGCTTGCTGCTGGTGAGGGAAGTAGGGTCTGGGTGTCCCCTTTTCTTTGTTCCAGGCTTGAGAAGGGCCAGAATTGGGCAGGTATGGGATCAGAGGGGTGCTGCCCACAGGGTCCTCTGGCCGATCGGCAGTGGCCAGGTCCCCATGTGTTCTGGGCTCACTCAGAGATTGGGATATGGCCCAGGGTCCAGGCAGGAGGTCACCGCCCAGCTTGAGGGGCACTGGGCTGACAGCGGCCCAAGAAGAATGAGGCTGTGGAGGGCCATGGGGGGCTTAGGCAGGAGAAAGATGGGGTTTGATGTTGTTGCCTTACCCCGGTGGGAGGGTGGGCAGTGTCTGCAGAGTTCTCATCAAGGACCCAGTAAATATTTGGGGAGGCGGGGGTTCATGTGGTTTGTCCCTGTCGTAGAAGGGCAGGATGGCCAAGCTGTCAGGGCCCGCCTTGAGTAGAACCGACACTTGAGCGTGGCCACCCCATGCCAGGCTCTGTGCATTTGGAATCGTGGGGGGCTTCCATGTGGGCTTGCTGGGCTCTGATTGGCAGGCTTGTGCTGTGTGGGGGCAGAACCTAGCCTCTACGCCAAGTCCTGAGGAGTTTACTTCTCTCCCCATGCCGGGCCCTTGGGAGGTTCAGGATGGTTCTTTCAAGGTGGATGTGGGACCCTCTGCCCGCTTGCCTCGATGACCTCCTCCCCACCTCAGCCTCCCTGGCTGTCACGTGGGGGCTCTCAGGAGTTGCCAGCCCCAGGGGCCTGCAGGCTGCATGGTCACTTCCTGCTGGGAGCTCCCTGACAGCCCCTCTGTTCTGTCACCCTGTTACTGCCTGATGAACCCCGACGGACGGGAGGTAAGGATATACACATAGGGAGATGGCTGTGATGGTGATGCCATGAAGAAGGTGAAGTAGGCTGGCGTGGCCTGGGGCTCCTCTGCAGGGCTCAGGGAGGGCATCTCTACAGGCAACATGCTTCCAGGATGGGCTCACAGTGGGCCTTCGTCATGCCCACGCCTCTGGTTCTTGGAGGCAGGTTGGGTCGGGGGCAGTGGGTGAGACCCCATTGGCCCGGTGCACCTGCCCTCCCGGGATACACAGATTTACTCACAGGGTGCACAGATAGTAGGCCTTGGCTCTGGGCATCGTGTTTTAAATAATTGAAGCAGACATGGGAGAAAAACCAGCATGATGACTAGGAGTGAGAAATAAACAACCATTGGTAGCATGGAGAGGGCCCAGGCTTGGTGGGGGAACGTGGGGCCCGGGGGCCCTGGCTGGATTTCTTCTCTGCCTCTCTAGGTCTCTGTCTCCTTCCCTGGCTGGCTGTCCTCCTCTGTCTGGGTCTCTGTTCCCTCTCCCTCTGAGTCTTTGTCCCTTCTGGGTCTCTGTTAGTGGTTTGGTGACCGGGCCTGCTGGGACGCTGCAGCGAAGGACCTGCATCTACCCCTGGGCTCCACGCTTGTCCACCCAGAAGCTCTGGTCTTTTGTCTGCGCCCCTGGGAGCCCAGGGGTCAAGCCTCATGAGACAATTGCAGGCAGCTCCTTTGGAGCTTATCAGGAAGGGTAGCCCCAGGAATGGGCCTGTTGCCGCCTGAGGGGTGAGGAGGGCGGGCTGGCCTCTGGCGAGCAGTCCCAGGAGAAAGCTCACTGACGTGAGCATGGAGGCTGCTGGCCAGCCTCAGCATCTGAGGGCCCGTGCAAGGTGCCAAAACATGGTGACTCTATCCTTTGGGCTGGGAGCACAGTACCCGGAGCTGTGAAATATTGTGGGAACCATGGCAACAGTAGCTGGGGGCGTCTGCCTTTGTGGGGCATGTGGGACTCTGGCTTAGATGCACTTTTTACCCACGGAGCTGCATGTCCAGGAGCCAGTGCTGCGGCCTTGGCAGTCAGCAGGCTGCGGTATAGCAAGAAGCTGGAGTCACCTGCGACTACATTTGCGCACAGGGCTGCGCTGGGCCTCAGTTTCCCTGTCTTGAAGGGAGATTCATGAGGTTGCACGTGAAGAACCCGGCCCGGCATGTGCTCAGTCAGTGGGCCTGCCTTGTAAAGAGTCAGAGGTGGACGGGAGAGAGAAGGCAGAGAAGTTTCCGGTATGGCTGGAGGACAGGGAGTAGGGGAGGGTGTTGTGTGAAATAGGGCAGAGAGGTGGACCAGCTGGCCGCCAGAGCTTCTCCAACACTACCCCCCCCCCCCCGCCCCGCCCTGGGTTCTGTCTCCCTCTCTGGGTCTCTATTCCACCCCACCCCCCACAAGTCTCCTTCTCCCCTTCATTCTGGGTCTCTGTCCCCCTCTCTGAGTCTCTGTCCCCCTCTCTCCTGTGAAATGCAGCATCTTCCCTGCTGACGCACCCGGGACCCTCGGGCGGAGTGGCCTGCAGCTCCCTGGTACGTCGTCGGCCGGGGTGTGAGCCAACCAGCTGTGCTGTGCTGCTGCGCTCTATCGAGCCACATGGACAATAAAACCGAAATTGGCTTTGAAAGTGGAAGTGCTCTCCGTTTTGAGGGGAAGTGAGGGAATTTGCATGTCAGAACAGTATGTTAAAGGGGCAATACCGTCAGACTCTGTTCTGGCCCGAGCTTCGGGCTCCATGTGGGGGTGGGAAAGGATTTTACAAAACCCCAAAGAAATGTTTCCATGAAATTCTTTCTTGTTCTTGCCTTTCCTTTCCTTTTTTTTTTTTTTTTGACATTCCAATGAAAAGAACTGTTCCGGGGCTTCAGATCTCTCCTGTAGGGTCGGGAAACCAACTATGGGGACCAGGGCCAGCAGCCAGATGAGGGCAGGAGTTGGGGAGCACCCACCCCACCAGGTGTCACTTCCAGGGCAGCCCCCGCGTCCACTGTGGGGCCCTGTCAGTGGGGCGTGGGGACGGCAGTTGGTGTGGTCCTGCACCTCTTGTGGCCTTCCCCACTTGGCCATCTTGTCTTGGGTTGGGTCCCCCTAAAACAGACTCTCAAACAAGGATTCCAGCCCGTGGTGTATTCTGGGGGTGACCCCACGAAGGACTGCTCTGTGTGGGGAAGGAGACCACACGGGGGGGTGTCAGCAAGGAGCTGGAGACTCGAGGTGGGCAAAGGGCTTGGCTGGCCGTGGACCCCCAGGGGATTGTGGAGATCTCGCCACAGATAGTCCCCCTGGGGTCTTCACCCTGCCCGGTCCCACTTTACATTAGCCCCGGTGTAGGGGAGACTCCAAGGGAGGCAGTGGCTGTGTCCCCATGTCCGGTAGAGGCCTAGGCCTGGCCAGAGGTGCCCAATGACAGTGCTGGGGGATGCAGTGTGGGGTCAGGACAGCCCTGAGCTCAGGCCAGGCCTGAGGGGGGCATGTGTAGCCCCTCAGAGGCCAGATCCAGGCCAAGGGTGCAGCTGGGGCGGCAGTAAGCGGCCTCCAGAGACATCCTGACCCGGCTGCTGACGCATTGGCTCCGATGACTCAGTGCGGGTGACCGTGGCTCGGGTGGCCGTCTGGAGACTCGGACAGGCTCAGGGCCGCCGCCGCCGCCTTCCTGGGGGCCCGTGGCCCCGCCGCGCCGGCCGCCCCCTGTCTGGGCTGGCCTGAGTAATGGGTCCTACCCTTAGTCATCGGTCCCAGGCCTCAGCCCTCCCTCCTCCTCCTGCCCACCTCCGCCCAGCCGAGCCTGTCTGTCCTGGGGACTCCAGCTGGCTTTCTCCCTCCTTCCCCGAACTCCCCAGAGGCTGTGAGGTGTGCGTGGTGGGTGTTGATGGGGGCTTCAGGGACAGCTGTGCCATCTATGAGATGAGAGGGGGAAAACAGCCTTGGAGGGTACAGCGAGCCTTGCCAGGGGCATGAGGAGAAGGGCCTGGAGGAGGACGAGGCGTGTGCAGAAAGGGGCCGTTTCCCCCCCATTCAGCTCAGGTCTCATACCCCGTCAGCAGCTGTGCGGTGGGCTTGGTCGGGGGCTCGGGGCTAACTCCTGTGTAGGAGCATTTCAATGCTTGAGGTGCACGCGGACCCTGTGCTCAGCTGAGGGCAGCCCTTGGTCAGAAGGGCCAGTAATTCTTCATACCCCTTTGGAAGGGGTTTAGCTGGTTTCTCATCTTTGGCCCCCAGAGACGGTATTTGGTGAATATCCTCCTGCGTCCCTCATCTTGCACACGTAAGTATATCTCAGATAAATCCCAGAAGTAGAGCTGCTGGGCCAAGGACGTGAGCCTTTAGAATTTCGCTAGGTCTGTTGAACTGGCTTCCTGGGTGTTGTTTCACTTCACATTCCCACTGGGAACTGATGTGAGTCTTGGCTACCAGCCACAATGCTTCCGCTCACATGAAGGGTGAAGCCGGTCCCTTGCTGTGTGCACGTATTTTATCGTGAGCCCTTCTGACTCTTAGGTCTCTCCAGCCAGCTGTGCTTCCTTTCCTATGAACCATCCTTTGTGCACCTTTCTGTGAGGTTGCTGACTTTGTATTGATTTTTTGGTGCTCTTTTTATATGAATAACCATAGTAGATATGTACGGCCAGGAACCGACCAGTTCCAGGATGAAGTTGCCCCTGGTGTGAAATCTTTCTTCTGCTGGAAGCATGCATTGGCACGACAATTCTTAGGGCTTAGAGGAAGCACACAAAGTCCTTTTGCCCTACCGCACAATCTCCCAGCAACTTCTAAGAAAAAAAATGAAGCGTAACGGCAAAGGCTGGGGTAGGGGCACACATGTACAAAGTCTGTGAGGCAAGGTGTCCACAGAGTGGCACTGCCATCCCCGGGGCTGCCCCTAGCTGCTGAGTGTGAGTCTGTGTCTTGACATAGTCCCTGTTCACACGCGTGGTGGGGTTGGAGACGCGCCTCTTCTCCACTCCCTGGCCCTGGGAGGGAGGCTCTGAGGGGTCACACCAGCTATCCCTGACCCCTGGGCCACTCTGCTCCACAGAGGTAGAGTGCTTGGCCCCAGGCCAGAGGGCCCTGTGGTGTGGGGAAAGGTGGTTCCCTGTGCTGTCTGGGCCCCAGGGGCCCCAGGGGCCCCAGGGAGAGGGTTGGCTTCTCAGGACAGGCCTTTTGTGGAAGCTGGGACTTTGGGGCCAATCCCCAGGATGCGGCCAAGCCTTCTACTCCAAGGGAGAGGCTGGGTGTCACTGTCTTAACTGTGGGTGTGGTGGGGCTAGGGGCACCCTATCCTCTGCACATCTCTGCTGCGGGCTCCTGTCCCCTCCCCAGCTGTGAGGTACTCAGAGCTGCAGTGCGAAGCTGATTCTGGACGGTTCGACCACTTTGGGTCTCCATTCCCCAGACTGTGCACCCAGTGAGGGCAAGCCCTCTCCATCTTGTTCATTCTGTATGGTCCCTGCCACCAGAAAGGGACAAGGGGCTGACAGGCCAGTGAGGTGAGAGGAGGGTCAGGGGAAGGGTGCATGGATCTGAGCACCTCAAGGGTCCTTAGAGGCTCATGTGGCATGTGGCCTTGGAGGATGTCAGTGAGAAGGCACAGTGAGACCCCATCGGGCAGCCCTGGCCAGAGGATGGCCACGCTTTGAAGCCGGTGGATCTGTGAGCCAGTGACATTCTCTTTGTGATCCTCAGAACTTGGGGTCACTGTGGGGTCTCGGGAAACTGGAAGAACAGAGACTTGAAGTCCCAGCGGCGGCCTGGTCAGGCACGACGGGCTAGATGTAGCAATGTGGGAGGGGCACAGGGCATGTGACACGGGCATCCCTTCTACCTGGCAGAGAGAGGTGGCCAGACCAAGCTAGAGACTTGGGGTCTTTCTGGGCCCCTTTCCTTCCCTCCCTCTGTGGCCTTCAGCGGGGCTGCGTGTCAAACCTCGCAGGCAAACCCAGGGTCTGGCCACGGGCACCACCGGCATCCCAGCATTACCAGCCCAGGTGACCATGGTGCTGGGTTCTGAAACATGCGTTCCCTCCTCCCGGGATGGGAAAGCCTTCTGCCAAGTGCAGACCATGTCCCCCAGACATGTCCTGTATCCCCCTCCACTTCCCCATGTCCTCCCTGCCGTGTCCCATGTCCCCTATGCTGTGTCTTATGTCCCTTTCTCCCACACACCGGGTCCCAAAGGTCTGAGGCCTATTGCCAGCACCCCAGGGCCCTGCAACCCCTTGGTTGGTTTGCCTCCCTTTCCTGAGGCTCTCTTGGAAGGGCCACTGAGGCTGGTAGCCTGTGCCAGGGCAGAGGCCTCCAGTTGGCAGCAGTTGCATTGATTGAGTGCTGACGGTATGCCCCGTGCTGGGCATCTGCTCTTTTATCCGTGGTATTGTTTGGGGAGCTGCTGGACAGTGGGGGCTGAGGAGCCTTCTTTCTCCTGCTTTCTTGGAAAGACCAGTGCCCACATTCCTGGCCCTCATTTGTGGGCAGGCGTTAGTCCCAGGAATGGGAAAGCAAGTTCCAGAGAGCTGGGGGCCTTGGGGAGAGAGCAGAATACTTGGCCTTGCCTTGGGGTGGGTGGGGTGAAGCATGGGTTGGGAGAGCCCTGGCGGGGGTTCTTGACCCTACAGGGGCCTGACCCTAGAGGTGATGGCATTATTCCCTCCTGTTAATGTTTGGGAGGTGAAATGATGTAGTAGGGCCGCCTAAACCATTCATTCTTTAAGGCATTCAACAAGTTTTCTAAGATGAGACGGCAGAGGGGACAGTGATGCTGGAAGGGAGGGGATGTGGGGGTGAATGAAGCAATGATCCTCGTATACGGTGGGGGTGCTGGTGGTTACGGCAGGGTTTATGCAGGACCTGAGAAGGCCCGCGTGTCCTTTTGTTTATTTTTATTTACTTATTTAAATTTTATGAGAAATTCACATAACCTAAAATCTGCCATTTTAATTTTTTTTTTTTTTAATTATCTTGGGGGCAGGGAGGGGGAGGGAGAGGCAGAGAGAGAGGGAGACAGAGAATCCCAAGCAGTCTCTACAATGTCAGTGCAGAGCCCAGTGCAGGGCTTGAACCCATGAACCATGAGATCATGACCCAAGCCGAAACCAAGAGTCGGATGCTTGACAGACTGAGCCGCCCAGGTGATCCAAATCCACCATTTTATTTTATTTATTTATTAAAAAAATTTTTTTTAACCGTTTATTTATTTTTGAGAGAGAGAGAGAGAGAGAGAGAGAGAGAGAGAGAGAGACAGAGAAAGAGCACAAGCAGGGGAGGGGCAGAGAGAGGAGACACAGAATCCGAAGCAGGCTCCAGGCTCCGAGCTGTCAGTACAGAGCCTGACATGGGACTCGAACCCACAAACTGCGAGATCATGACCTGAGCCAAAGTCGGACCACCCAGTCGGACCAACCAACTGACCCAGTCGGACCAACCAACTGAACACCCAGGCGCCCCCCAAATCCACCATTTTAAAATGCACAATTCAGTGGCATTTAGTGCATTCACAGTGTTGTGCAAACATCACCTCTAACTTGTTCCAGAATAATTCCATCACCTCAAAATGAGACCTGTGCCTATCAGCAGTCATCCCCCATACGCCTGACGCCCAGCCCCTGGCAACAACTAATCTGCTTTCTGTGTCTATGGATTTGCTTGTTCTGGACTTTTTATACAAAAGGAACCATACAATTTATGACTTTGTGTGACTGGCTTCTTTCACTCAGTGTCCTGTTTTTGAGGTTCGTCCACGTTGTAGCGTGATTCAGCTTCATTCCTTTTTGTGACTGAGTAATATTCCATTGTGTGGATGGCCACATTTTGTTTCTCCATTTGCCCTTTGGTGGACCTTTGGGTTGTTTCCACCTCTTTCTTTTTTAAAGCTTTATTGTTTGTTCTAAGATGACCTTTGCCTCCTGAGTCCTTATTTTGAGGTGCAGGAACCTCTGTTTCACTTGTCCCCATCCCCCCATCGAACCGCCCCCACAGGTAAACCCATGCTTGTAGGGCAGATATTCTCGGTTTTGTGACTTACCCACAATTTGCTGTGCCCCTCCACCTCCCCTGCTTCATTGACCCTGACAGACAGGGAGATCCCACCTACTCTGTCATGTCCTGGGCCTGGGCTCAAATCTTGCTGTGTTGTCTTACAGCTCTGGGACTATGGACAAGCCACTCATTGTGTCCCTGTCCCTGGAAAGTAGGACCAACGGGCCTTTCGCCTAGACTGGGCAGTCACCATAGCCTAGAAGCAAATTCTTCAGAAAATGACTTTGTGGTCATGTGGTTGCCCTCCCCTGGGGTGCTGGGCACAAGGAGCTCACTGGGCAGGTGTCAGAGTAGCTGGGCCTCCAAGAAGGTTGGCCTTTCCTGGCCTGCGACACCCCAACCCTGGGGACCGGAGCTGCCCTGGAAGCTGTCAGTCATAGAGCTCCTCCTCCATGCCTGTGCTGGGGCCCTGTGCCGGCACCTTAATCCCACCCCCAGCCCCTGCAGGGGAGAGAAGAGAGGTTTGCCCTCGGTGGGGGGGAGGGCAGCTTGCTAGGGTATGGGGGACAGTGCTGTGACACGAAGAGTCCTGCACTGCAGAACACGCACTCAGGAGACACATTGAGAATGAAAAATAATGAAATAAAGTTTAAGAGGAGGGGTGGAAGGAACTCAGATGTCCACAGATGGGTGAAGGGATCAAGAAATTGCGGTCTGGCCACACGATAGAATATTACTCAGCCATGAAAAGGAGCAAAGCATCGATTCACGCTACGTGGATGACCCTCGAAAACATGCTGAGTGAAGGAAGCCAGACACAAAAGAGCACACGGTATATGATTCCATTTACATGAAGTGTCCAGCGGGGCCACATCCAGAGGCAGAAAGCAGATTGGCCGTTGCCAGGGGCTGGGGGAGGGGGAGGCGGAGGGGGAGTGACTGCTGATGGGGACGGGGTCTCATTTCGGGGGGATGAAAATGTTCGGTGACGGTAGTAAATGTCAGTGAATTGTTCACTTTGAAATGGTGCATTTTATGCTATGTGAATCTTATCTCAATGAAAAAACAAAAGGGACATCGGAGCCTCCTCAGTTCGAGCAGAAAGCCTGCCCCTTTCACAGGTGGCAAACGGAGGCTGGAGAAGCGGTGTCCTTTGCCAAGGCCAGTTGGTGGCCAGGTGGCAGATGCGGCCGGCACCCAGGTTTTGTTTCTGCCTCTCCAGGGCTGGTCCTGGCGAGTTGGCGCCTCAGGCATCTTTAGAGCCCAGGCGAGCCAGCCCAGTGTCCCCGGGCAGAGATCAGACAGACCTGTGGCCGCTGAGCTGAGCCCCCGCCTCTGCTCTCCTGCAGCATGGCTGACAAAAATGGAGCTCTCAAGTGCACCTTCTCGGCGCCCGGCCATAGCACCAGCCTGCTGCAGGGCCTCGCTGCCCTCCGTGCCCAGGGCCAGCTCCTGGACGTCGTGCTCACCATCAACAGAGAGACCTTCCACGCGCACAAGGTGGTCCTGGCCGCCTGCAGCGACTACTTCAGGTGAGCCCAGGTCTCGGGGGACAGGCTGGAGAGCGCCCACCCTACTGAGAGGGAGTGTGATCTCAGTGCCAGCCAGCCAGCACGTCGCTGAGGGAAAATGGCCGGCGTTGGCCACGCATTCGGTAAACCTGTAGCTTTGTTTGGGTTTGTAACTTTCTCAAACTTTTGGGGGCCATGGTGCAGGCAAGCAGAACAGGCCTGGGGGATGGAGGTGGCCCGTGGGCACTGGATTAACCGTTTCTGCCCTGGGGGAGCGGCAGGGCTTGGCCAAGTTTTCACTCTGTCTGTGTTTGACACTGGCGTGTCCCAGGCACTATGCTTGCCCTTGGCGTTCCAGCAGGGATAAGACAGACATAAGTCTCTGTCCTCGTGGTTCCTCTACTCAGGCTGAGGGATAGGAGGGATGCCTAGATGGGGGTCCCCACCTGTACCTGTGACTGTGTTGCAGTCCCCTCATGCCGGGTGAGGCCTTGCTGGGTGTACTGGTCAGTCTGCTGCGAGGGTCTTCTAAAGTCTCCTTCCCTACGCTGGGCTGGGCAGGGGGGTGAGGGCCCCTTGGAGAAGGGCGAGGGCCATTCTCACCAGCTGGGGGCTGTCACGGGCCGAGGACAGTCTCCTCATTTCCTCAGTGACCAGCTGGCCGGTTTCTCCTGCCAGGCTGTGACCCTGCCAGAGAGAGCTGGGGCGTTGTCCTGGGGTGGTTCTCTGGCCCCACTTTGCCAGTGGTGGCTGAAGTGCCCCTGCAGACTGTGTCTCGGAGCTCCAGCCTCGGCGTGTTCCGAGGCCCGTACGGTCCTCGAGGCCAGGGTGGCGAGGCTGGGATGGCTTGCCCGGTGCGCCCCCCAGCTGCCCGCCCCCCCCCCCCCAGGCCCAACAAGGCCATTCTGGGGAGACGGAGCAGCCAAGCCATCTGGGGCGCCGTTTCTATTTTTATTCTGGATTTGGGGACGGGTGGGCCGGCCCAGCCAGAAATGCCCTTTAAAGGCTCCTCTGCGCTGGCACTGCAGCCGGCAAGGCCTTAAAAGGCAAAGCTCCCTCCCGTCGCCGTGGCTGCCTCTGTCTTCAATGGGCTGATGGGACTCATGGGGACAAGAAGAGGCAGGGTCCGGGGGGCTGCCCGAGCTCTGCTCCTAGAAGGCTCCATGGCGCTGCTGCTCACAGGGGCGGGCAGTTGTTAGCTGGTGGCTCAACTGTCTTTACTCTGGGACCTGACCCCAGACCACGCTGGTTGTGTGACTTCAGGACAGGTATCCGTTGGGTGAATGGATGAGGGGAGTTCCTTCTCCTTGGTCAGCCGTCACAGCGCACATCTGCCCCGTGAGAGGAACCTCCGATGAACTCCCAGCAGGTGCTGGGGTTCTTTCCCCTCCTCTGGCCGGGGGACCCCAAAAGCCACGGGGTGCTCTGACCCAGGTCCTGTTTCTCTCACTGGTGCTCACACTAGCACTGCTTTCCAGAGCAGGCAGAAAGGCTGACAGCTGGTGTCACTGGGAGTCTCACGGTGGGCTAGGGCTCCTGTGGGCCATCCTCGGGGCGGGGCTTTCCTGACTGTCTGGCCTCTCTCTGGAAATGGCAGTGACCTCGGGTGGGGCCTCCTAGCGGGTACTCTGACCGGGGAACCCTAACCCTCTCCCCGTCCCTGTGTGACAGGGCTGAGATTCAGGCTGGGGAAGGTGGGGCCACGGGCCCACATGTGCCTGCTGGTGAGGGGCTGGGCTCTGAGAACCATGGTGCGCGGTGTTCTTGGGGTCCCCACCTTGTCTCCTGAGCCTGCTGTGTGTGTGGTCTTCCAGGGCCGGGTGCCAAGGTAGGGCCGCACCTGTCTCCGGCGTCAAAACCAAGGTTTTGCCTTCTTTTGCCCACCCGTACCTGCCCCGCCACGAGCGGGCCCTAGCACTCCACACCCCTGGGTGGGCTGAGCCCGGCCCCAAAATAGAGGGGCAGAGTGGGGAGTTGCTGTTTGTGGGAAGACATGTGGCTCGGGTGGGTTAAAAATCTTTCTTTTCTTTTTTTTTTTGCGTGTCTTTAACGAGCATCTGGCCTCTTTCCCCTGGCCGGCCGTGCCCTGCGCATGGTGTCCAGGGGCCGGGCTATTCCTGGGTGGCCACGATGCCCCTTGGCAGCCCCGAGCCTACATGCTGTGTTTCCGAACTTCAGGGCCATGTTCACGGGTGGCATGAGGGAGGCGAGCCAGGATGTCATCGAGCTGAAAGGCGTGTCGGCCCGCGGCCTGCGGCACATCATCGACTTTGCCTATAGCGCCGAGGTGACGCTAGACCTGGACTGCGTGCAGGACGTGCTGGGTGCGGCCGTGTTCCTGCAGATGCTTCCCGTGGTGGAGCTGTGCGAGGAGTTCCTCAAGGCCGCCATGAGCGTGGAGACCTGCCTGAACATCGGCCACATGGCCACCACCTTCAGCCTGGCCTCGCTCAAGGAGTCGGTGGATGCCTTCACCTTCCAGCACTTCCTGCAGATTGCTGAGGAGGAGGACTTCCTGCACCTGCCGCTGGAGCGCCTCGTCTTCTTCCTGCAGAGCAATCGGCTGCAGAGCTGTGCCGAGATTGACCTGTTCCGCGCCGCGGTTCGCTGGCTGCAGCACGACCCGGCCCGGCGGCCGCGCGCCAGCCACGTGCTCTGCCACATCCGCTTCCCGCTCATGCGGTCGTCGGACCTGGTGGACAGCGTGCAGCCGCTGGACATCATGGTGGAGGATGTGCTGTGCCGGCAGTACCTGCTGGAGGCCTTCAACTACCAGGTGCTCCCCTTCCGGCAGCACGAGATGCAGTCCCCGCGCACGGCCGTGCGCTCGGATGTGCCCTCCCTGGTCGCCTTCGGCGGCACGCCCTACACGGACAGTGACCGCTCCGTCAGCAGCAAGGTGTACCAGCTGCCCGAGCCCGGTGCCCGCCACTTCCGTGAGCTCACGGAGATGGAGGTGGGCTGCAGCCACACGTGCGTGGCCGTGCTGGACAACTTCGTGTACGTGGCGGGCGGCCAGCACCTGCAGTACCGCAGCGGCGAGGGCGCGGTGGACGCCTGCTACCGCTACGACCCCCACCTGAACCGCTGGCTGCGGCTGCAGGCCATGCAGGAGAGCCGCATCCAGTTCCAGCTGAACGTGCTGTGCGGCATGGTGTATGCCACGGGTGGCCGCAACCGGGCCGGCAGCCTGGCCTCCGTCGAGAGGTACTGCCCGCGGCGCAACGAGTGGGGCTACGCCTGCTCTCTGAAGCGCCGCACCTGGGGCCACGCCGGCGCCTCGGCGGGGGGCCGCCTCTACATTTCGGGGGGCTACGGCATCTCTGTGGAGGACAAGAAGGCGCTGCACTGCTACGACCCCGCCGCTGACCAGTGGGAGTTCAAGGCGCCCATGAGTGAGCCCCGCGTGCTTCACGCCATGGTGGGTGCCGGCGGCCGCATCTACGCCCTCGGGGGCCGCATGGACCACGTGGACCGCTGCTTTGACGTGCTGGCTGTGGAGTACTACGTGCCTGAGACGGACCAGTGGACCAGCGTGAGCCCCATGCGGGCTGGCCAGTCAGAGGCCGGCTGCTGCCTGCTGGACAGGAAGATCTACATTGTGGGGGGCTATAACTGGCGTCTCAACAACGTGACGGGCATCGTGCAGGTGTACAACACAGAGACGGACGAGTGGGAACGCGACCTGCACTTCCCAGAGTCGTTCGCGGGCATCGCCTGTGCCCCCGTCCTGCTGCCCCGGTCCGGGACCAGGAGGTAGCTCCCGGGACCCGTGGGACCCGGCCCAGCCTCATGCTGTCTCTGCCAGGGGTTTTGGTGAGCGCACACCGGGGGTGAGGACCGCAGAACCACCCCCCCTGGCCCGTGGCCTGACATCTTGGGGCCTGCTGCGTCGATAAGGCCCCTCCCTGGGGTCCCTCCTTCCTTCCCGAAGCAGATCCTGGCTTCGTGCCCACCGAGGGAGCCTGCCGGCCCTGAGGCCGGCATGTCACGGCAGCGGGGGTTTCCTCACCCGCCCCACATCCTCGCTCATGGAGGGAATCGGGGTCTCCTTTGGGGTGTTGTTGTGTGGCTTACGTCCCACTTCTCTCTCCTCCCCCAGCTCGGCAGTCTCAGACGCTCAGATGCAAGCTCATTAGCGTCGAGCCCCAAACCCATGGTTTGCACCCTGCCCCCTCCCAAGTTTCTTGCACTGTGCGTTTTTAAAAAATAAACACACCCCAAACTCTGTAACACACAGACCTCCAGGAGCTGGTAAGGTGGCAGGGGTGCGCCCTGCTCAGGGTTGACTTCAAGGGTGGGCATGTTCCTGCCCCCAATAAGCCTGAGCCGCCGGGGTGGGGAGGATGGCCTTGGACGAGGGTCTCGCACTTATCTTCATTCCTGTCCCAACTCCCTCAACGTGTTCGGCCGTCCACTTTCAGAAGGAGAAAACACAGCCGCCTCTCAGAGAGGGTCCTTATGGTTTCCCAGCCTTCTATTTGGTGCTGGGCGTCTCAGGGGTCCTCAGTGAGGAGTGGGCCGACACGCCAGGGGGACACCTTTAGAATCTCTCAGTGTGTCTGCATTCCACAAGTCTGATGACTTTTATTTCTCTCCCTTTTTCCAGCCCCCCACCCCCCCACCCCCACCCCACCCATCCCATGTTCCGGTTGTCAGGCCACAGGGCCCGTGCCCTCGGCAAGGGAGATCAGGCGGGTGGTGCAGGCTCTTCCCTTCAAGGGCTTTGCGGCATCCCTGGCCACATTTGATTTGGTGTCAAACCTCTAAAGCTGGTTTGGTTTGGTTTTGCTGTTTTAGTGTTTTGTTTTTTTTTTTTTCCTCCTTTGGTTCTGTTTTGCTTCTTTTAAGACACCGGCATTGCTATCTTATAAATGGGATTTGTACCCTCGGGGCAACTTAAAGTGTCTCTTCTGCTGCTAACGGACGATTGATGTTGTGTCTCTGTGACCCACTCACCGTGTAAAGAATTAACCTCATATCTTAGCAGATGTCGTCTCCTAATATTTTCCTTCATTTAATAAAAATGTTATGGTGAAGAGATGGAGAGGGCCCAGCGCTGAGCTTGTGGGGCCTGATGGGTCACAGATTCCTCACGTCCTTTGTGTGGTTAGGGGCTCCTCTCCCCTCCTCACCCTTTTCCAGCATCGCAGAGGGGCTGGAAGAGGGGCTGGCCTTTGGCTCAGGGGCGTGGGGCAGTGGGAAGTGTGGCCAGAACTTCCACCTAGGGACTGGAGGAGAAGACAGATCCGCCCTGGGCTGGGTGGCCTTCGGTGAGACTCTCTCCAGGTTGTTCCATGTGCCTGCTGGCTTCGTCCCCGGCCACCAGACAGCCCCCAGCTCCTGGCAGGTTGTCTCCATCTGCTCAGTCCTGGGGTGTGAGATTGGGGAGCCAGGGAGCCCCTCTCCCTGGAGGCCATGATGGGGGAGACGCAGGGCAGTCCTAAAGGAAGCATGAAATCATCACCATTCCATATGGGCCTGAGAGCCCCGTGAATTGCCCCCAACCCCGGCTCTCATGCCTGGCCTCGCCACGGACCAGGCTGTATGTTGGCGGAGAATGCCTGCTGTCCACGGACAGCTTTCTGAGATGGGAGGCTTCCAGGATCACCCTCAAAATGCACCCACAGGCCTGGTGCTCCTGTGCAGCAGCCTTCGGGGCCCCAGAGCGAAGCCGGATGTGTGGGTGGGGGGCAGTGTTGAAATAAAAACTTGGTTGGGAACCAGGAAGGAGACCATGCTGCCAGGGGCATTGAAATAAAAGCGGCAGCCCTTGGGGACTTACCAGAACATTCCAGTCCCTTTTCACCCCCCTCCCCAACCTGAGCTCCCCCAAAGAGAACCCTTCCCTGCTAGAGGCATGGCCCCTTCGGGGGGGCAGTGAGAATCTTTTGCCAGCTGCAAGTCCCCCCAGATCAGCTCACACCTCAGAACATCTTGTCCCCAATGAGCTGGCAGGGGTGCCGGCGCAGGGGGTGGGGTTGGGGGGGGGGGGCGCGCCGTATCTAACCGGGTCGATTGTGCATAACCGTCTGGGCTGGTTCATGGAATGTTCTCAGGGGCCCCCTGCCCCTCCCTCTTCACCACCTCCCCCCCCCCGGAAGAAAGGAAAATTATTTTTCGTATTGTAAACTTTAAACACGAAAAAGCTGTTTTTAATTTAGCAGAAACTGGCTTGCATCTTCACTTGGTGAACGTTTGTGTCCTTCAGAGAAAGGCGGAACATGCATTTGCACACACATGCTTGCACAAATGCACGCACATGCATATAAGCTCACATGCACACCTGCACTCGTGCACTGTGACATGCACGTTGACATGGTCACACTGGTATTCACACGTAGCCTTGCTCGTATGCTGAGTGACATGCACACGCACTTGCTCACACAAATACACTCACACTCGTCCTTGGACCTGCCCGGGCCTCTCTGCATGGTATCCTAAAGGGTTCTGGGTCCTGTCAGCTCATCTCCTCCCTTCACCTTTCATCCAGGATGGCTTGGGCCATGAACGGCCAGCCACTGCATGTAGGGACGGAGCCTGGGGAAAGCCCGTCTGCTTCCAGATGTCCCATTTCCCCACCAAGGCCCTGGATGCGGCCGGCAGGAGCCTCCCTCCACACCTGGGCTCGGGCTGTGGGAAAACGCTGTCTCCCGGGATGGTGGGATTCAGGCCCGCTAGAGGCAGGCCAAGTGTGACTTCTGGGGCCTCGCAGCAAGCGAGGCCAAGGGGGCCTCCAGGGAGCTCTGTGAGGTGGGAATCTGCCCCGGACCTGGCCAGCTTGGAAACCCGCCCCTGGCTTTGTCTCCGAGAACGTAGCTCCATCTCCCGTGTTCTCACAGGCCCCGGAGAGTTTGCTTCTCATGGTGGAGCCTCAGTGCACGGGTTTTATTAGGGGCACCTGGCCTTGGAAGCGTAGCCCGAATGTTCACTGCACAAATGAGAGGTCCCGGGATGGGGAGGTGGGAGCAGAGCCTCATCCACTCCAGTGTCCACGGGCACCAGCTGCCTGCGGGTCCCGAGGGCAAGAGGGCCATGAAGCCGTGCTCCTGCCTACAAGGCCCCAGCTTATGTCTTGTCGCTGACCCTGCTTATTGCCATTCCGGCAGCCATGTCTCCCGCCTCACCAACAGAGCCCTGATTTGGTGCCAGCAACAGCGTGCCCAGCCTCGGGGGTTAATTTAGGATTTGGCTGAGCCACTCTTGGCAATGCCTTTTGCCGGGGTTGTTTTTGATCTGGGCACATTTCCCAGATCTGGCCAGCCGGCTTTCAGGGGAGGTCGGGGTGGGGGTTTCTGGACAAGGGAGAGGCCTTATTGCCCCCTTTCCTCCCTTACTGCTTCCTGTGAGGACATGATGCCAGGAGCTTCTGCAGCCATCTTGTGGCCACGAGGAGCACGTTAAGCGAGGTGCAGAGATGCCACCTCCCAAAGCCCTGGAATCGCAGGGCCACCTGTCCCACCCTGGAACTTCTGACCTCCGGACTCCTTTTTATGAGAAATCACGATGTTTGTGTCGCTTGAGATATTAGTGCTCAGGTAGTTCTGATACTTGTAACCCAAACAGTTTCAAAATTATATTATAAATGTAACATGCTGGGAGTTCCCCATCTTACGTAAGTCAGGGTTTCTATTTGCCAGCAACAGAAACTGCCTCTGGCTAATTTAAATAGCAAAAGCGTGTATTGGAAGACCATTCAGTTGTTCACGGAAGTGGCAGGAGGGCCGCAAAACCAGGCTCAGAAAACCCAGAGATCAAGGGGGGTGGCAGCCAGAGTGATCACCTGAAATCATGCCAGGGAAGTGGCTGGTGAGGACACTTCTGCCTTCAGCACAGAATCCAGATGCCTCAGCTGGTACTGCCATCTGCCCTTGGCACTCAGCCGTAGCTGCCCCTGAAAACCAGATGCTCAATGGTATTTCTTTGTACCACTTGTTCCAGAATGCAGACGTCCTGTTGGCCTAGCCCACGTCCTGTGTCAGTATGCCCTAGCTGCCTGGGAAAAGAATACATCGGCGTATTAGCTGCTACTGCTGGGTAACAAACAACCCCAAGCCTCAATGGCATGCAGAAATGAATGTTTATTTTTCGTGTTGTCTATGACTCGGCTGAAGGGCGCTTGTTCTAGGCTGCCGCTGGCTGGGCATGCTCTGCTTCTGGGTACGAGGCTGTGGAATATCCAGGAGGCACAGATCCCCCTGTCTCACATCCCCGGACCAGCAGCTAGCCAACATGTGTTCTCCAATGGTACCAGAGGACAAGTGGAACCGTGGGAGCCTTCTAAGGTCCAGATTTGGAAATCGTTGTCTGGCCCAAGCAACTGACATGGCCAAGTCCAAAATCAGCACTGGGGAAACAGCCTCCGGCTTAAGAAGGACGACCTATGAAATAGTGTTGCAAAGGGCAGGACACAGAGACCGAGGGGGAACTGAGGCCCGTAGTTTGATCAGACATAGTGTTGGCTCGGAGGCTTCTGGTGTCGGTGGGGGAGGGTCTACCTTGGCATATGGGGACTCCCCAGACTTGGATGGGGACTCAGATGCTGGGCCACCAAAAAGAAAAGCCTGCTCTACGACTCCAGCAGCCAATCCACCCCCTGGTGGCCAGCCCTCCTCTTTTGTCAGGTAGGTTGGGGCTGTAAGTGTTCTGTTCTTTTGGACTGCAACGAGGGGGTCTGTGTGGGAGTTCGGTGGGCGCTTGTCCAAGTCGCAGGGCACTAAGGTGTCACTGGAAGGCCTACACCAGGCATCCCCTCAGCATGGGTGGTTACCAGGGAGGGACTGGAGTTCCTGCCCCTCAGCTCCAGCTTCTTCCTTCGGTCTTTGGCAACCCCACCTTGTCCCCCTCCTTTCACCTAACTCAGCCCGGGATGAGGGGATAAAGGGTCTGGCTCTTCATCTAACCTCTTCCTATTCAAGGGTAAAGGGTGAGTTCCTGGTAAAGGGCATTTCTGGCTGCCTTCGGGTTCTCCCCTCTTGCTTTATAATCAAACCTGGCTCTTGCTTTGCCTTTCAAAACTTTGATGGGGGCCTGGTTTGGAAGTCAAAGACAGGCCCTGGATGGTTTTTCTCTTTGCCTTCCCGCTCCGATGGCCCGAATTCACCTCTACCCGATGTGGGTACCCCGGATTGACTAAGATTCCATATAAGGCAGTGCAGAAAAGCAAGGCATGAAAACTAACATCTCGAGGTAGGGTTTTCTTTCCTAACAGTTATTGAATGCTTGCGAGGAAGCAGGCGCTGAGCTAAGTGCTTTACACGCATTATCTATTTAATCTTCCCAAGAGCCTGCGGGAAAGAGTACCACCATCCACATTTAACACAGGACAGCCTGGCTCAGAGAGGTGAAGTTACCTTCCTCTTTTCACAGAGCTGGAGAATTCCTAAGGGTTGGACCACACAGGAATGTTCAGGAGTTTAGTTTTTTTTTTTTTTTTAAGTTTATTTACTTATTTTGAGAGAGAGAGCGAGAGCGAGAGAGAGTGCCAAGAGGGGGAGAGGCATAGAGAGGGAGAGAGAAAGAATCCCAAGCAGGCTCCACGTTGTCAGTACTGAGCCCTACGTGGGGCCCGAACTCATGAACCGTGAGATCATGCCCTGAGCCGAAATCAATAGCCGGACACTTAACCAACTGAACCACCCAGGCACCCCTTGGGTTTTGTCTTTTTTTTTTAAAGTTTTATTCATTTAAGTAATCTCCACACCCAACGTGGGGCTCGCAACCCTGAGACCAAAGGTCCTGTGGTCCTCCAACTGAGCCAGCCAGGTGCCCCTAGAGTTTAGGTTTTAATTTAGCTTGTATTTAGAAGCTTTATGTTGAGGGGTGCTACGGTCTGGATGCAGAGGAAGGGCATTCTAGGTAGGGAGGCAGCCTTAGCAAAGCCCTGAGGCAGAATGCAGCAAGGCTGGAGCAGCGGACCTGAGAAAAGGAAGAGTGGGAGAGGACGTTGGAGAAGCCGACTGGGAACAAAGAGAGCTAGATAGAGCTATGAAGCCGAGAGAGAAAACTATATCCTGCAGCCAGCAGGAAGTGGCTTAAAAGGACTCACTTCTTAGCTCACACTTGGATGTGCTCTGTAAATAAAGTGAAACTATCCAACAATTGGACACTCCCAGCCCCTTTAGGTCAGGACTGGCTGGAGAAGGACCCAGGGCTGGGTGACCCTAGAGCAAGGAATACAGCTCTCCTTTGGGGTGAGGATGGGCTTTCGGGGGGGGGGGTGGGGAGGCATTTGAGGTGGGTTTTGAGGGATGAATAGGAGTTTCCCAGGCAGAAAATGATTCATTTAACAAACACTTCCTAATCCGCCCTCTGTGCTTAGTTTTATGTTAGCTCTGGGGACCCAGGAAAACAGAATCAACAGGCAAGTATAAAATGAGGCTTAGGGCTCCTGGATGGCTCAGTCAGTTAAGCGTCTGACTCTTGATTTTGGCTCAGGTCATGATATCACAGTTTGTGAGTTCGAGCCCCTCATCAGGCTCCATGCTGATGGTGCAAAGCCTGCTTGGGACTCTCTCTCTCTCTCTCTCTCTCTCTCTCTCTCTCTCTTTCTCTCTCTCGGCCCCTCCCGCACACACTCTCTCTCAAAATAAATAAATAAACTTAAAAAAAATAAAATGAGGCTAGAAGTGCTCAGAACCTTCAAGGGATAGAGAATAAGCCTTACGAGTAAGGAATTGGTGTGTCTGTGTCCTTTGTGCATCACACAGGGAACCTGAGCCCAGGAATGTTCGGGTAGGGTGAACATACTTTCAGCTTTTGATCTCAGTCGGTCTAGCAGGGAGCAGATAGGACCCTAGAAACAGCTGCCTTCAGAGAGTGGGATGTTCCTGGGTCATGGGACGCACACAGGGGCATATTTCAGATGGACCCTCAGGGAGGGTCTCTCAGAGGAGAGCCCTGAAAGATGAGAAGGCTCCAACTGTGATGGTGCCACAACAATGAAAAAGCAGCCAGCGGAGACAACAGCACACGTCAAGATCCGGAGGTGGTGCAGCAAGGAGGCTAGAGAGTGGCTGCAGTGAGAAGCCAGGGAGGGGGAAAGGGGCACGGGGGCCTCCTGAGCCACCAGGAGGAGGGTGGATTTTTTTTCGTGAGTGTGATGGGGAACATGAGATCCACCCTGATTTACAGAGACCCCGGGCTGCTCTGAGAAGCCCATCCAGACCACACTAGTGTTAGCAGCTGTTTTTTTTTTTTTTTTTTTTTTTTTTTTTTTTTTGATGAGGGAGGAAAGCAAAAACGGCAGGGCTGGGTTCTACCCTGGTCACCAGACGCCACAGCCTCGCCTTCCTCAGGGCTGGGGGTCAATGGAGCCGGAGGAGGGCTTGGGTCACTGTCCGGCCATTGCGCAATAAGCAGGCTCACAGCTTCCTCTGACTCATCATCAGGGTTTAGGACGGATTGAGTTACTGCCTGGGTGTGGGGTGAATGGGGGTGAGTAGGATGAGCACTGGCTCTTCACCTCTGTTCTGTGGGCATGGCCCGGTTCGGTGACCTGATAACCCCTGCTACCTCCCAAATCTTTTTGATTTTTTTATTTTCTCTGCCCGGAAACTGGCTTGGTGCAGGCATGTATGTCAGTGATCAGAGTAACCAGCAATTTTGACCACTTATTATAAGCCAGGCACCTGACATGTATTAACATCATTTAAACCTTACAAACCCCTGGGGTTGAGGCTTGGCTCTGGCACTCAACTTGCTACAGACAGCTGCCATCTTGCTCTGTCTCTATTTCCTCTCCAATCTTACAGGATGGTGGCTGGAACTGGAAACCATATCTGTAGAACGCCCAGCTCTGCACCTGATTCACAGAAGCTGTAGTCTCAGTCAGTGCCAGAGACCAGAAAATGGACCTCAAATCGACTTCAGCAAAAAGGAGAATAAATTATTGGCTCATATAAATGGTAACGCCAGAGTGTTGGGCTTCAGGCATGGCCGGATCCAGGACCTCAGTGTCTCTCTACCTTTGGCTCTTTTTGCTCTGTGTGGGGTCACTCTCTTGGGCCATCTCTCTTCAGGTGACCTCGGGAATGGCAAATTTGTGTCTTCTTTCAAACCAGCCATCCAAGCAAAAAGGATGCTTTTCTTTCTCGTGGCTCAAGCAAAAATTCCAGAACTGGATCTCATTGGATAAACAGGATCACATGCCTGCCCTGAACCAATCGTGAGAGCAAAGCAATGTGCTCTGCTGATTGGCAGACTTCCAAATTGGGATGGGGTATTTGTGGGGAGAGGGGGTAGTGAAGCCCACACATGGACTGAATGATGTGAGTTCATCCCCACATCATGGACTGAAAATTACAGAGTGTTCCATGAAGGGCAGTTGGTTGTTGGCACCCAAAAGGGGATGGCAGATGCTTGTTAGGGGAAAAGGTTAGAAGTCCACGAAAGTGCTCAAAACCATATGAACAAAAAGGATAAAATAAAGTAGTGGCAGTGCCCAGGAGACTCAAAATTAAAACCTATATAGAGGGGAGCCTGGGTGGCTTAGTTGGTTAAGTGTCAGATTCTTGGTTTTGGCTCAGGTCATGATCTCATGGTTCGTGGGTTCAAGCCCCCAATTAGGCTCTGTGCTGACAGTGCAGAGCCTGCTTGGGATTCTCTCTCCCCCTCTCTGCCCCTCCCCTGCTCACTCTCTATCTCTCTTTCTCTCAAAATAAATAAACTTAAAAAAATCCTGTTTTATATATATTTAATACGGACAGTTCACTAAACTGTTGTAATGTGTAAATAAATGCGTGTTCAGAAAGTACTCATGTCCCTCTGTGATCACCACCAGCATCCCCTCCAGCCATCCCTTGCCCTAGTAAAAAGTACTTTTGTGCAATGAGAGCTGTCCCACTTTCCTCCAGCTGCCCCTCTTGGCTCCCGCCCTGTCCATGATGGGAAACTCCTGGAGCCTCCCGAATATAAACCTTTTGATATTGGTGTTTGTCGTCCCTCTGCTTGGGAAGGGACAGTTAGACGTCAGAACCTCTCATTTCCCTGGGTCACTCTTCTGCCAACTAGGAAGATCCTGTTACCCTTTTCACTGCTGGGTCTGGTCTGGGTGGGATTTCCGGACCTTTCCTTTAGCACTCCATGGCAAAGCTGCATTCCTTCAGTAAGACTAGACTGGAGGAATTTGCAGAGAGAGGCTGAAGCCCTGTAGTTCTGGTTCTTTGGGCTTAAGGATACAGAGAGTAGAAACTGGTCAAATGTAAGGTGATAGGGAAAGCAACGTGTTAAAGATGATGCCTGGGATTTTGGGCTGGGGGCTGAGCTCAAGGTTTAGGGCTCAGTTCAGACGCCCCCCTACTTCCCTGACAGTGGTGGCGGTAGGAGTCTCCCTCCCTAACATCAATATCCTGCCAGTCCATCGCTAGTTTTATTTTCCACATCACAATTATCTCCATCAGAAATGTTCTTGGGTCATTTATTGGCTATGTCGGTCCCCGCCCCCCCTCCCCCCAACTGCACACCCCATCAGGTCAGGGACCACGTCTGCTTGCTCCCGCCTTTTCCCCAGTGTGCCTGGCACATACAGGCTCTCAATAAATATTCGTAGAATGAATGAATGCATGAATGAGCAACTCCTTCAACTGGTCTCAAAGCTGAACTAGTTCGAGCCCCGGCAAGCCTCGGGGTGCTATCTGTCCTTATGGGTTGCTGGCCCCATCCTTGTAAACTGGAAGGGTTTGGGTTCGGCGGTCTCCTTCTTGGGGGCTCCAGCGCCTGGACCCGTCCCCGAACCATGCACGTCCGACAGCCAGGCGGCCGCTGTCCAGCGGGCCAGGAGTCTGCACACTACGCATGTGCTCAAATCCTACTCTTTCCGCACCGCCCCCCCCCCCCCCCCCGCCCCGCCTCCTCTGTTGGACACGAACGCGCCGGAGGGGCGTGCGCATGCGCTCTCGCCCCCGCGCCGCGCGCTACTTCCATGCGCCTGCGCCGCACTCACGACCGCCAAGGCGCCTGCGCACTGCCCGCCGCCCGCGGGCCCAGCCGGCGCTTGCGCGGTGCCACTGGCGAGTGTTGGGGGGGGGGGTGAGGAGGTGGAGGAGGAGGAGGAGGAGGAGGTGGCGGCGAGAAGATGGCGACTTCGAACAATCCGCGGAAATTCAGCGAGAAGATCGCGCTGCACAACCAGAAGCAGGCAGAGGAGACGGCGGCCTTCGAGGAGGTCATGAAGGACCTGAGCCTGACGCGGGCCGCGCGGGTAAGGGGGCTGCCCGCGTCGACCCTTCGGGGCCGGGAAGGGAGGGAGGGGGCGCGTGTCCGGCGTGTGCACGGGGCGGGGGGCGCGCGCCGCGGGGGCGGGGCGCGCGCCGTGGGGCGGGGCTTGGCACAGCCGGAGGGTACAGGTGTCCCTACGCCCCGGGCATCGTGGGCGGGACAGGTGCCCCCACATCACCGATACCTGAAAGGGTGCAGGTGCCCCCACATCTATGCTACCTGGAGGTTGGGCTAGGTGTCACTACATCATTATTATCTGGAGGGGACAGGGGCCTCCACATCATTACTACCTGGAGGGAATAGGTGCCACCACATCATCGGTACCTGAGGAGGGACAGGTGTCCCTACATCCTTGCTACCTGAGGGGGACAGGTGCCTCCACATCACTGCTACCTAGGGGAGGCAGGAGGACACTGAGGTGTATGAACTGGGCGCTGCTTGCACGCATCATTGTTACCTGGGGAGGGGGATACGTGCTCCCACATCGTCGGTACCTGGTGTGGGACCAGTGCCCCCACATCATTGCCGCCTGAGGGGAACAGCTGCCCCGACATCATTGCTATCTGAAGGGACAGGTGTCTCTGCATCTTTGTCACCTGTGCCTTCACTCCCTGGGTGTTGGAGGAAGGACAGGTATATGCCCATTTGCAGACTGGAGGTGGGATCGGTACCTCTCTCTTTTGGGTTACCCGAGGGAAAGTTTTGTTGGCGTCCTCTCCTGTGGGGACCTGAGGGTGGTCAGGAAGGCAGATTGTGCTCCATTCTAGAGCTTGGAGTGGAGACAGCTACCCCTTCCCCATGTAGCCCATATGGTGGGGACCAGGTTGTGTTCCTCCCACTGAGACAAGAGACAGCTGGCCGTGGATGGCTCCTGGCCTGTCAGGACCAGGGTGGAGGGACAGTTCTTCCTCAGGTTGATGGGTGTGTGTGGCACGCAGGGGCAGACCAGGTTACTAACCTCACCTGGGAAGCCACTGCGGGCCCTGAGCAGGGTTGGAGCTGGAGGTCTGTCTTTTCTCCTGGGCCCGTTTCTCCGGCCCAATGACTGCACTGAGGTGCCAGTCTCCTCGGGCCTCAGTATCCTCTTTTGTCAAGGGTGCCTAGCAAGTCCTTCCTTCTGGTTCAAGGAGGAGAGCGCGCTTCGCACAGGTGACAGTAAGTCTCTGCTGCTTCCTGCAGAGTGGTGGGACCCTCCCCCTGTCCTGCACCCTGGGGCCTTGGGGAGGGTGTGGATGGGAGCTGCAGACCCCTATATAGCCGGTGTCCGTATTTGGCCTCCAATCTGACCGTCCCAGGCAGACATACCTCTGTGACATGAGCCTCAGTCTCTGATTCTTCAGGTGCAACTTTCGGGTCACGTTATTTACTAGTTAGTTGCTTGTCTCTCTGTGAGGTCGTGACTGTGTGGGCTGGAATGCGAATCTCTATTTCGTTGTATTTGTTTGGCACCTATTGATGGGGTGCCCACCATTGACCGGGTACTGCCTGTTCCTGCTCCAGCCACTTGTGCTTTTGCTTAGGATGTCGAAGAAGAGATAATTGGTGAATGAATGAATGAATGAATGAAGTCGAGCAAGCAAGCAAGCAAGCTTGCGCCTCGAGTGTCCCCATAAATCAGGGCTTCTGAGGGCAGGAGTGTCTACTTCGTCGTGTCTCCAGCATGTAGCATGTGTTAGCATTCAGCTGTATGTAGTGTGGCAGGAAGAAGAAGGGGGTCACACAAGGCTGACGTCTGTCTTCATGATTGGAGGTCTGGGTTCTGTGTCGGGGTTGGAAATGTATTATTGTTGTTAAAAAGGTTTCTTTAAAATAACAGCTTTATTGATTCGTGTACTATATAACGCACTTGTTGGAAGCGTAAAAATCAGTGTTTTTTAGTGTATTTACAGAGTTGTGCAACCATCACCAGTGGCGAATTCCAGAACATTTTCATCACCCTCAAAAGAATTCCCATCCCCACCAGCAGTCACTCCCCATTCCTCTCTCCCCCAGCCCCCCATTTTTCTCTCCCCCAGCCCCTGGCAACGACCAGTCTGCTTTCTGTCTCTATGAATCTGCCTGTTCTGGACATTTCATATACATGGGATCATATGACATGTGGCCTTTTGTGTCTGGCTTTTTTCACTCAGCACGATAATTTCAAGGGTCATGCACATCGTAGCATATTATCAAAGAAACTTCATTGCTTTTAATGGCTGAGTAATACTCCACTGACTAGGAGGGCCACGTTTATTTTTCTGTCATCTATTGATGGATTTAGAAGAGATTTTTAAGATACGTGGATAGGGGTTCTCTCGGTCCTGGGAACCATTTCTGTCTCCCGCCTCCCTCTCTGTTGTCTTCTTTCACATTGGGAGTTGGGTATGAGCCCTGGGTGGAGGTGAGCTCACACTGGATTTTGTGAGACAGAGCAATGTTCTGTACTGGGGGCAATTCTGTCCCTCAGGGACATTGGGCAATGTCTGGAGACATTTGGGTCGTGTCATCTGGGGGAGGAGGTGCTCCTGGCATCTAGTAGGTAAAGAAGGGATGCCGTTCCGCACCTCAAAATTCATGGATGTCCCCCACCACAGAGAGTGATCCAGCCCCAAATGGCAGCAGTGCTTAGGCTAAAAATCCTTCAGTTTGGAGGAAAGGTTGAATGAGCAGGGGTGCAACCTTTGCACCTGGGCAGATAGAGTTCAAAGCTCTCTGCCCACCTGTATGGCTGTGCCATTTTGGACAGGCCGATGGCTTTTCCCACACCTGGGGCCAGGATGAGCAAAGTCTTTCCAACCCCGTTTGGCCATTGCATGTGATGAGTGGCGTATCTGCGGTGCCTGGTGCAGGTGAAGTGAACACACCTGATTCAGGCACCCCCTCTGCCCGGCCGTGGCTGCAGCCTTCCACATCGCCTTCCCCTGTGATAGATGCTGAAGTTTCACCTCTACGTTGAACAGGTGGCACATGGCCGGTTTGGTACCTGCTCCTTCCCGTGAATTCTTTGACAGCATGTCCACTCTTGGAACGAGCAGGGCTACTTAAGTTCCCATGTGTCAGCCTACAGTCCTCGGTGATGGTAGGCATGTCAGTATGGTGTGAAAGCAGGCATGCAGCCTTTTTGTATAAATCCATGCTGTCACCTCACCCAGGGACAGGGACCCCGAGGACCAGATTTGGTATTGGGATGGGGTGTGATGTCAGGGAGACCACTTTGAAATCGCAGGGTAGAGGGGCGCCTGGGTGGCGCAGTCGGTTACGCATCCGACTTCAGCCAGGTCACGATCTCGCGGTCCGTGAGTTCGAGCCCCGCGTCAGGCTCTGGGCTGATGGCCTGGAGCCTGGAGCCTGTTTCCGATTCTGTGTCTCCCTCTCTCTCTGCCCCTCCCCCGTTCATGCTCTGTCTCTCTCTGTCCCAAAAAATAAATAAAAAACGTTGAAAAAAAAAAAATTGAAATCGCAGGGTAGAGGGGTGGGTGCATGAGTATTCCATTCTTGTCCTCAGACTTGGGGCAGCCCGAGGTGCAGGGAGGGCGGTGGTGCTCTGCTGTGTGACTTTGGGCAGGTCTCTTAACCTTTCTGGGCCTCAGAATCCTGACCTGTAAAGTTGCAGCGGCACATTTCAGGGACTGTTCAGGGACCATCTTGGGTGCTGGGGAGCCGGCAGCATACGAGGCATGCGAGGGCCATGCTCTTGGGGGAGCGAGTGTGGTTTTAGGGGGGATAGGAGGATCCCTGCAAATGAACACAACATATGTTCTTGGAGAGAGGCAACAGAGTGATGTGCTAGTTCTGGCGAGGGTGGGGGGCTGACATCCTGGTGGTGAGATGGAGCCCCTCACACTGGGGAAGAGTTCCCCAGGTGGGGGACAGGCAGGTGCAGAGGCCCTGAAGTGGGAAGGGCTTGGTGAGGTTGAGAGAACACGTGAGAAGACTGTGAGGCTGGCATGTAGAGAGAACAAGAGTCGAGGTGAGGTACGAGTGGCTTGTCGAGCCCTGGATTTCACCAAGGGGGGGGCCCTGGGGGGGTTTGTGATGGTGAATGGCGAGCCTTTGCTTATTGAGGTGCAATTCCCGGTGCGTTCGGTTTACTCCCTTAAAGCGTACTAGTCAGGGGTTTTGGGTGTGTTGACAGAGTTGTGCAGCCGTCGCCAGTCAACTTGGGAACATTTCCATCACTCCGGCAGGAAACCCCATGCCCCCTCCCCCAGCCCCTGGCAACCACTAATCTGCTTTCCGTCTCTATGGATTTGTGTGTTCTGGACTTTTTATGTAAATGGAATGACACAAGGTGTGGCCTTTTGTGTCTGGCTTCTTTGACTCGGCACGATGTTTTCAAGGTTCATCCACATTGTCGTGTGTGTCGGTGCTTCATTCCTTTTATAAAAATTGTGGTAAAATACACAGGCCATAAAATTTACCACCTTCACCCTTTTTGTGCCTACAGCTCAGCGGCATTAAGTACATCCACCATGTTGGGCCTGTGTGTCGTTTCCTTTTTAAGGCTGAATAATACTCCATTTTGTGGCTCCGCTCCTTTCCATATATCCATTCATCCATCAAGGGACGTTTGGGTTGTTTCCGCCTTTTGGCCATTGTGGGTATCACTGTCGCGGACATACGCGCCCGGGAGCTTGTGTGGCTGCGGGTCTTCTCCCTTGAGTGTGTACCAAGGAACGGAGGTGCTTGGCCGAAGAGTAACTCCCCGCTTCACCGTTCGAGGACTCTTCGTGTCTCACAAAGATGGCTGTGAGCTGAACGGGCAAGGGCCGTGAGACGGGAAGCAGGCAGCTGGTGCGAGGCTGCTTAAGCACCTACGTCGGGGACTGGGGAGAGGTGACTTGGGCAAGGAGGTGTCTGTGGCAGTGACCAGGATCGGTGGCTTTTGGTGATGCTTCGGCAACAGAGCCGTCTGAATGTGCGGGTAGATCTCGTGGCGGGGGCGAGGGGAAGGAACGGGGTGTGTCACCTGCCTGCCCGGGACTCGGGACACAGCAGGCTCTGCGTGTGGCTGATCACTGAGCATCCCAGGGAGCAGCACCTGGGCCAGAGAAAGCCCACGCGCCAAGCAGTCCGTGGCGGCCCAGCCAGGGCTGCCGGTTATGGCTGCACCGAAGGAGGGTGTTCTCCTGGCCCTACCCTGTTATGGGGGTGGCTCTGCACAGGCTGGAGGAAAACGGGTCCCTGGGCGGCAGGCATAGCGCAGCGGTGGCTCGGGTTAGCTGAGCGTGAAGGCCGCCCCCGGTCCTGGCCCCAGTCCTGGCTTTGGCACTGTTTGCCTCTGTGCCGGCTGCTTCAAGTGTCTGGTGCCATCTGCAGCCTCAACACACACGCACGCAGGACTCCCCGAGCTGCTCTGTTTGAGAGGATGGAGTGAGCCATCTCCCGCCCCCAGAAAGCCCCAGCAGTCTCCTGCTCTCCAGGTTGTGAGCTGCACACTGAGTTGAACAGGATAGGGGCCTCTAAAACGATTTGCCCACGTCCTGCCCCCCAGAACCTGTGGCTGTGGCCTTATTTGGAAAAGACGTAGATGAAATCAGGGTAAGGAACTCGAGATGAGATCATACTGGATTTAGGGTGGTCCTAAATCTAGTGACTGGTGTTTTCATAAGAGGAGAACACACAGGCGCATACGAGAGAAGGCCATGTGATGACGGAGGCAGAGCCGGGAGTGCTGCACCCGTGAGCCGAGGATGCCTGGAGCCCCCAGGAGCTGGAAGAGACCAAGGAAGATCCTCCCCTAGAGCCTCTGGAAGGAATGCGACCCTGCTGACACTTAGATTTCAGACGTGTGGTCTCCAGAACTGTGAGGGAATAAAGTCCTGTTGTTTTACACTTCTCAGTTTGTGGTCGTTTGTGACGGCGGCCCCAGGTCACTCTCTCCCCTGGCTAAGGCAGAGTCTGGGTGCCTTGCTGAAACCACCTTGGGACAGTGGGCCTGGGGGCTGTCTGCAGATGCACACATCTGTCCTTCTCTGGCCCACTGGCACAGGCCGTGTGGCCTAGAGTGCACCCTTCATTCGTCTGTCATCAGGAACTGGAGACCCACAGTCCGTCGCTGGCCCCCAGGCCAGTGGTGACTGAACCAGAGGGATAACACCAGGAGCAAGGCCCGGGGGCGAGATGAGTATTTGGGTTGTATCCTAAGGCAGTGGGTAGAGTTTGCCCTCTGCACCCTTGGTTCCTGATCCCTGCCTGGCACCATGTGGCCTTTACTCACTCCCTGATCCTTGATGCTCAGCCCCCCTCAGAGAGGAGGTGTCGTCTTCCCCATTGTGCAGATGGGGAAACTGAGGCCCAGAGTGGTGTCCTAGCTGGGAAGTAGAGTTGCTGCTCAGCCCTGAGACAATCACACAGAACGTGTCCAAAACAAGGAATTAAAACCATAAACTAGAACCTTCTATCGCTTGCCAGAGCATGCTTGGTCCCACTTGGGTCTTGGCTTCTCTGAGATGTGATTGTTTCTGCAGCTAAACCCACGTTCCTCTGGCGGCTTAGACCCGGGAATACATGTTTTCTGTCATTAACTATTGTTGTTACAGAAGTGGTGGCTCTGGGGTGCATCACATGCCCCTTTGTGTGTGACCGGTGGCTCTTCTCCCTATGAAAGTCATTTCCTAGATCAGGCTGGGAGCTGCAGTCTCCACAGCCTGCAAGAGACCAGCTTTTAAGTTGTCATTTGAAAGGAGGGAGCCCCAGCCTCGTTTCCAGCCTTTCCATGCGTGCTTCCCACAGGTGACTGTTGAGTGTCCCCCACTAGCCTGAGGTCCTGGGCAGAGAACTCTTCCCAGAGCTCATGCCCGGTCCCAGACACCCCTGGTTCCATGCACACTACAGGTCCAGAAAGTCCTCCTGGATTCCCCAGAACAGGTGGACCCTGCCACAGCACCCTGTCACCACCTGCCACCACCTGCTGAATCAATACACATGGCAGTTCCGCTCCTGAGCATGTGCCCGCACAGTGAAAATGGGCTCAAGCAAACACCTGCTGGGCAAGAGGAGCGTGTGACCGGCTGAGGGACAGGATGAGAGCTGAGGGCTTAGTCCTGAAGATACCTGCTCACTTCCTTGACTGACTCATGGTTAGAAATCTGTGTTTTGTGGCTTCCCAGCACCCAGCAGCAAACATAAAATCAAAACGACTTTCTCCAAGGAGTCCAGCCCTCCCTTTGTTGACCCTGTCAACACCTGGGGAAAGTAGATATAATCAGTTTTCTTCTATTTAACGTAGAATGGTAGTGGGGACCCGCTGAATTGATTTTTTAACCTGCCAACCCAGGGATCAGTAAGCTGCGCTTGTTTTTGTAAATAAAGTTTTATTAGAACGCGACCACGCCCATTCGTTTATGTCTCATCTGTGGCAGAGTTGAGTCATTTTGACGGAGACCACCCGGTCTGCAGAGGTGACAATATGTACCGTCTGGCGCTTCGTAGAAGGAGTTTGCGGGCCCCAGGACAATGGGTTTGTCCTGCAGTTTGAGACCTGCTGACTTAGAGCAACAGGGAAGGTTGGGAAGATGGTGGGCGGTTGTTCTCTCACTTTCTGGGGCCCCTGAACCACCTTGGAGATGAAGGATGCAAACTCCTGGACTCCTCCCAGATTCTGCTTCTGAAGATCCACTGTGGGAGCCTGAATTCTGAGTGGGGACCTGAAGACCTTGTCGTGCAGGCCTTTCCAAGAGGCCTGTGCACTGTGGTCACCAGGGCTGTGCCAAGCAGAGGGAGAGGGCCAGCCTTGGTCAGGGGTGTGAACCAGCTGTCTGGCGGTAGGTTGGTGGCACGGTGGTATCTGTTGGTGCATAGAGCCAAGGAAGGTGTTCCACTGTCACTGTTCCTAAAGCTGGCCAGGGGTACAGTGCAAAGTGACTCCTGTCCTTGCAGTGGGCCTTCTGGTCCTGGTTGGAATTAATTAGATTTCTCTGGGTCAGAGCTGGGCCATTGCAGGTATTGTGGGAGGCTAAGTGTCAGCCCTTTTCTGCTGCTTTCTGTGTTGGGGGCTTTCTGGTTTCTGGTGCTGGGGGCTTTCTGTTTCTGCAGGCTCAGGGGTCAGGATTCAGAGTACTTGGTGCTAGGGAGTTTTTTCAAATGGGACCCTCTGGAAAATGCCGTGGTGATGTCAGGGGTGGGATGTGGCCTGGAAGCATCAAAGATGGCGTGGTACCTACCGGGTGCTCACCCCATCCATTTCTGCCTCCAGGGGCATTTGGCAGCATCTGGGGATGTTTTTGGTTGTCAGGACTTAGAGCCGGAGGATGCTATGCTATTGGCGTCTGGTGGGTGGAGTGGGGATGCTGCTCAACACCCTGCAGTGCCCTGACAGCCCCACCCCACCTGTGGTGCCCCCCCAACCCCGACAGCCCCTTCCCAGAGGATAATCTGGCTCTAGGTGTCTGCGGTGCTAAGGCTGAGCAACCCTGCTATTGCAGCCCTCGATATGCTGGGGTTGTGCGGGCGCAGAAGGGCTGGGTGGAGCCCCGGTTCCGTGAGATACGAGCGTCAAGCCTGGCAACAGGTAACAACACCCCCGGGCAGCGATGGTATCCTCCCCAGTTTCTCGAGGGGGAGACTGAGGCTTGGAGAATGTCACAGAGCATTAGAAACAGGTGAGTTGGGGTTCGATCCGAGTTGGACTAACCCAGTGTCCTGTATGTTTTCTTTCTTTTCACGCTGCTCTGGGAGTTTGCCAGCCGGTCAGGGTGGAGCAGAGCCTTCCGGGCTCCTAGAACCCTGTGCTCTAGGAGCATAGACTTTCATGGGCAGAGCAGCGGCGAGGGAGGTGGGGCAGGTGGTGGAGAGCCCTGGGCCAGACCCTGCATGTGGGCCATGGGGAGCCATGGAAGGTTCCAGCAGGATGACAACATAAGTGACAGGAAGATGCAGGGAGTGGCAGGAGCCAGACTTGCTAGAGCCCACGTGTGTATGGCCAGTGGGTTGTTGCAGTAACCCACGAGAAAGAGCTGCTGCTTTTCCTGTTGCAGATATGAGAAACTGGTGGGAGAGGCGATATGGCTCACTGTGTGTGGAGGGGCCAGGTTTGAACCCATGCCTGATTCTGGGGCTCATGTTTTTCTTAACGTAGGCATAGAGGGACCCTTTTGTATGCTGGACTTTAGTTCATATCCATCTGTTGAGGATCATGAAGGTTGTCCCTGGGTTTTTGCAAACCAGACATTCATCGCATTTGTCCCCGTGCATGCACGCACCGGGTGTGGCCTCACCTGTGTGTCCTTACCTGTGTGTCCTTGTGCTCCATAACAGGGAGGGGGTATGCAGCAGCTTAGGGTGGGCCATGGTGAGGACAAAGGGAGGGCTGATTTGGGACATGTAGGGGGTAATAGTGACAGAGTTAATCAGGAGGTCAGAGGAAGGAGGGCAAGGTGGGGCTCACTGTGATGGGGGAACCAGAGAGAACCAGGGGTGGGGGTGGGAGAGTCCTGTTTTGCTTTGGAGCTCATGGGATGGAATGGCCCCCTGTTTCTGGCTGGGGTGTCTCTCACCCCCTCTCCTTCCTCCTGCTACCACATCCAGCCCAATGCCAGAGGTGGGTGCCCAGCCCCGGCTGGGCGTAGCCATGGTGCTGCCGGTCGGATGGGGGTCCAGGTGCACAAACAAGGAAGCCACTGCCTGCCTCACGGGCCAAGGACATAGAGAGAGTCAATATTTATTATTTGCCAAATGGAAACAAAGTACAGAAAATGTGGGGGGATTCTGTAGCACCTGGTGCCAAGCCCAGGGCTTGGCTTCTCCTTGCTTCCTTCTGGGTGAGCTTAGATCTGGGTGAGTTTCCTCTGTGCTCTACTTCCTCTCTGTGAAGCAGAGGTCACGGGGGTCTCTGGTCGCTTTGTGGTCAGATTTAGGTTAATGCACGTAAGGCATCCAGAATCGGGCCAGTACATAGATGCTCACTGCGTGGTCGCTGCTGCTGAGCTCCTGGAGGTGTGTGCACAGTGAACGCATGGGGGCGCTCAGTGGGCACTTTTCAGGCGGCGGGTGTTCAGCAGGCACACTGTGTGTACTTAGCAGGTGCTCAGCAGGTACCTGGCAGCAGGCACATAGTGGACTCTTGGTGGGCACACCACAGACACTCAGCAGGCATTTAGCATGCACACAATAAGTACTTAAGCAAGCATTCAGCAGGCACACAGTATGTGTTCAGCAAGCATTCAGCAGGAATTCAGCAGGCACACAGGATATGCTCAGCAGATACTCAGCAGGCACGTAGTGGGCATTCAGCAGGTGCTAAGCAGACACTGGACTGTGACTTCCTTGAGGGCGGGCCTGTCTCCAGTTCATTCTGGAATTGCCTAGGTGCAAGTGTCCTTTAAAAGGGCCAACTTCCCACCACACAGTCAGGCTTACCCCCCTTAAATACCAAGAATGTGTTGTGTCTTCCTGTTATCAATCTGGAACACATAACATGGTGCCGAGGGGTCAAGGACCCAGGTGGGGGGAACATGGTGGTCTTTCTGGAGCTTCAGTCTGCCTGAACAACTTCAGGGAGAAGGTTGGAGTATTGACCATGCGTGGTGTATTATGGGATGGACTGCAGACGCATGTGGGCTTGGGGCCAGTGGGCCTGGGGCAGCATGATGCCCTGGGAAACAGCATTAAGAAGTGTCAAGGTTGCCCAGTGAGGTCTCCCTGCAGTGGCCACAGTTTGGACTGGAAGGTCCATTGCTCCAGTCAGTGTGTATGGAGCACCTACCTGGTGTTGTGTTGTGGGGATGCCTTGCTGAACAAGTCACAAGAAACAGTGGCCAGCTGGTCCCCAGCCCTGAGGTCATGGCTCTAAGAGAGTGAAATGGGGTGGGCACCCTTTGGGGGAGGCGATGTTTGAACTGAGCCCGGGGGATGAGGACCAGCCATGGGAATGGAGACCCTGAAGCTTGCCATAGAGGGGAATCCTGACCTGATCGAGCTCAGGGAATGCTACCTTGTGGGCCCTGGTCAGGGTCTGGTAGTGGGGTGTTCTAGGAAGGTTTTAAGCAGGGCTGTGATGTGAGATGTAGGTTTAGCAAAGATTCCTCTGACTGCCATATGAGGGGTTGCAGGGACATGAGAGGAGACTGGGGCAGGAGTCTCCTCCCTCCACACCCCCCGCCCCCCAGAGGTCATGGGTGCTAGATTCATTACAAACCAGGACTTGCTGACTTGGCAGATGTTCTTTCATCTAAGAATCAGGAATCTGATTCCCCAGGCAGATGATGAGGTGGGGGGGGGGGGGGCGGTATATTAAATAGCCTTGACTTTGTGCTCTGGTGGCCCCTGTACTGAGGAAAGGCATTTTTGCAAGAGACCCGGAGTCCTAATTTCATACGTAAATTCCTCTCTCTGTGGTCCCAGCTTGACACCCCACTGGTCATGGGGGCTTCAACCCAAAGCTGGGGTGTGGCATTCTGTCCAGAGAGGTGAGTCTCTGCCTGGAAGGACAGACCTCCTGAGTCAGCTAGTGGACCAGCATTCATTCCCAGATACAGCCTAAATGCTCCATGGTCTCTCCCTCATTGCCTAGGGCTCCCTGTCCAGGGGTGGAGTCCCTTGAGAACTTTTGCAGCCTGCCTTCCCTGCTGCTGGGCTTGCAGGGAAGCTCTCCGCCACACCTTTTTTTCCCTTAAAAAAAAAAAAATCATTTATGTCTGAAAACTGATGAAAATTGAAAACAGAAAACCTAAAGCACTTCCTGTTTATTCCGTGCATCTGACACAGCTCACCTGGGCGCAGGGGGGGTGGGGGACGGGGGGGGGGGTGACTGCCAGCTGGTCATTTGCCTGGAAATCTCTGGGAGGAAGTGTCGGCCCAGCCAGGCAGAGTGCCTGGGGCTAGCTCTGCAGGGCCAGCCAGTCCTCGGACCCGAGGGCTGGGGACGTGGGGCGGCAGAGCATGTCTCGCAAAGGGGTCACTGTGTCCACGCCCAGCCTGGCTAAAAAGCTTTTCTCAGTAAGTTCAGTGTTTCTCAAGTAACTGAAGAGACCAGCTCCTGCTGCCCTCTTCTATGGGTCCTTTTGCACCTGTGAGCATCGTGCTTTCTCCATTCCTTCTGTCCTCCCAGGCAGGCGGGGTTTGATAGCTGTAATTAGGACGGGAGCGGCTCATTAAATCATCACGGAATCAATGCACAGCCCCGGGAGTGATTTGTAGGCCCGGCAGCCTCAGTCTTTGCCTGCAGGTGGCAAGGAGATGCTAATTCCCTCACCGCTGGCTCAGCACTTGCAGAGGGAGGAGCCCTGAGGGTCCATAACAGGGCCCTGCTGGAGGCCACTTGTGTCCCCCCCATCACCCCAGCGACTAGCCAAGTCGCTCTCTCTGGCTCAAGCCCTGCCTCTGCTGGCTTCCCTCAAATGACTCCACTTCTCGGTGTCTCAGTTTCCCATCTGTAGAGTTGTACGGATTAGGACACAGCTCTGTGCCTGACTGGCATCAGGGTGCCCCGTGGGACAGCTGTGAGGGCAGGGTCTCACCCTTTGCACCCATGGGCCATGGTTTGGCATGTGACAGATGCCACCACATGGCTGTTCAGATTTGTTGGGGGGGGGGCAGTGGGCTTATTCATTTCTCTTCACTTTTTCTTTTGAGATAGTTTTGGATTCAGCGAGAAGCACAGACCATTTCATTACCTCCTCACCACCTTGAACATGTCACGTGTCAGTGTGGGTGTCAGCACGGTTCTATTAACTAGACTCTGGACTGCCTTTGGATTTCCCCAGATGTCCACCAGCGTGACCTTTTTCTGGCCCAGGATCCCGTCCAGGCTCCCATGTCGCATTTGGTCGTCGTGTGTCCTTGGTCTCTGATCCAGGGCCACTGCTTAGGGTTTCTGTGTCATCTGTGACCTTCAACCCCTTGATGAGAACTGCTCTATCTTTTTGTTGCTCAGGGTGGTTTTCTGGTATTTTCTTGCAGTTGAGCTGAGGTGGTGGGTTTTGGGCAGGAATCCCATAGTGCCAATTGTCTTTTTATAGTTTTCTTTTTTTAAATTGTGGTAAAACATACATAAAATTTATTATCTTAAAAATTGTTATTTTATTTTAATTAAAAAAATTAATGTTTATTTATATTAGAGAGGGGGACAGACAGAGCACGCGTGGGGGAGGGGCAAAGAGAAGAGACAGAATCTGAGGCAGGCTCCGGGCTCCAAGCTGTGAACCGTCAGCAGAGTCTCAAACTCATGAGCAGTGAGATCATGATCTGAGCTGAGGTCGGATGTTTAATTGACTGAGCCACCCAGGGGCCCCTTATTTTAATTTTTTAAGTCAATTTATTTATTTTGAGACAGAGAATCCCAAGCAGGCTCCACACTGTCAGTGCAGAGCCTGGTGCAGGGCTTGAACTCAAGAACTGTGAGATCATGACCTGAGCCAAAATCAGTAGTTGGACGCTTAACCGGCTGAGCCACCCAGGGGCCTACTGATCTTAATTATTCTTAAATGTGTGGTTCAGGGGCATAAAACACGTTCACATTGTGGTGCTCCCATCCCCATCTCCGGAACTTTTTTCATCTTGCAAAACTGAAACTCTGTCCCCATTAAACACTAATTCCTCGTCCTCTCTCCCCCTGCCCCTGGCTCCTACTTTTCTACTTTCCTGTCTCTGTGTATCGGACCACTCATATAAGTGGACTCGGAGTATTTGTCTTTTTGTGATGGGCTTAATTCACTGAGCATGCTGTCCTCAGTGTTATAGGACGCGTCGGTGTCGTAGTGGGTCAGAATTTCCTTTCTTTTTTAGGCTGAATGATATTTCGTTGTATGTATGTGTCACATTTTGTTTATTCACTTATCTTTCGGTCGGCACTTGGGTCTCTTCCACCTTTCGGCTGCTGTGAACACGGGTGAACCAATCCCTGCTTCCAGGGTATATATAGCCGGAAGTGGGATTGCTGGATCATATGGCAGTTCTCTGTTAAATTTTTTTTGAGGAACTGCCCCGTTTTCCACAGCAGTTGCACCATTTTATATTTTCACCAGCGGGGTACAAGGGTTCCAGTTTCTCCACATCCTCACCACTTGTTGTCTTCCAGTGTTTTTTATTATATCGTTATGGGTGTCAGGTGGTATCTCATTGTGGTTTGATATGCATTTCCCTAATGACTAGTGACATTGAGCGTCTTATTATGTGCCTGTGGCCATTTGTAGATCTTCTCTGGAGAAATGTCTATTCAAGTCTTTTGCCCGTTTTTGATTTGCTTTTTGTTGTTGAGTTTTAGGAGTTCTGTAGACGTTCTGGATATTAATCCCTTATCCGATTTATGATTTGCAAATGTTTTCTCGCGTTCCATGAGAACGGGGCCTTTTTGCTGTGTCGATTGTGTCCTTTGTTACACAAGTGTTTTTAATTTTGATAAAGTCCAATTTATGTATTTTTCCTTTTGTGGAGTATGCTTTTGGTGTTATAGCCAAGAAGTCATTGCCAAATCTAATGTTATTAAGTCTTTCCTCTGTTTTTTTTTTTTTTTTCTGAGTTTTATAGTTTTAGCTTTCAGCCTTTGATCCGTGTCGATTTTTATATATGGAATAAGGTGTCGGTCCAACTCCGTTCATCGCCTATGGAGATCCAGTTTTCCCAGCACCGCTTGTTGCAAAGACCGTCCTTTCTCTTTTGAATGGTCTTGGCTCCCTTGTCAAAAATCATTTGACCATGTATGTGAGAGTTTATTTCGGGGCTTTCTATGCCGTTGGTTTCTATGTCTGTCTTTATGCCAGTACCACACTGTCTTTATCACTGTAGCTTTGTAGTAAGTTTAGAAGTCAGGAAGTTAAGTCGGCCAACTTTCTTTTTTTTTTTAAAGGTTGTCTTGGCTATTCAGGGTCCTTTGAGATCCATATGAATTTTATGGTAGATTTTTCTCTTTCTGCAAAAATCGTTGTTGGGATTTTGATAGGGGTTGCATTGACTCTAGATTACTTTGGGCAGTATTGCCTCTTAACAACATGAAGTCCTGCTGTCCTCCTCCCAGCTGTGTGACCCTGGGCAAGCATATACCCGGGTCCTGTCAGATTCCCCATCGTGACTCCTCAGGTGCACTCGTGGAGGGGGTCATCTGTGTCAGTGCATGGATAGCCCTTAGGACTATACCTGTGCACAGTTGGTGCTCTATGTAGGAAGTTGTGTCTGCTGACTGCCCTGCAGAGGCTACCGACTTAGAGGAGACAAGAGGCTACAGGAGGGTGGGGCCAAGCTGGGAGGGCTGCCTGGAAGAGGAGAGCTCTGTGGTGGGACAGGAGGGAGGTAGAGAGGGGAAGGGTCTTTGGGAAGAGGAGGAATGACATGTATGGAGGCACAGAAGCTTGGAGGGGGATTGTCAGGGGCATGACTGTTCTATAAGGTGAATCTGGGTAGGGGGTGAGTGGCGAGAGAAGAGAGAGAGGGGTGGGAGTCAGATCTGGAAGGGCCGCAAGAGCCAAGCTGGGGAGCTTGGACATGATCCAGAAACTAGCTGATGGGGTAGGGGAGGGACAGACCCAAGATTAGCTTTGAGTCTTAGGCAGAGCTTGAGAAAAGATTGGTCAGGGGGAGCAAGAGACCGGCTTTGGAAGGCATAGGGTCCTGGGGGACTCAGGAGCTGAGAGGTGCCTGCCAGGCCAGTGAGTGCGGGAAGCCTGAGGGAGGCACAGGCTGCGACACAAGAAGACCATGGTGCCATTGGCTCGGGCCAGGAGGAGCAGGAGTGTGGAGGGGAGGATTGGTGGGGACTGCTGGGATAGAGGAGGTTCCTCAGCATTGGACAGCATTCTGAGGACAGGGGCAGGTGGCGCTCGTGAGCTGCTGGCTGATTTGGCATTCAGGGCCTCCCCAGATGGGGTGACACATGAGGGGCGCAGAGGCCTGAATCCACGCAGAATCATGTTCGAAAGAGCTAGGAGGGGATCACAAGGCAGAGGCTGGAGGAGGAGCAGCAGGATGAGGGCGGGCGTCCCTTATGAGGGCAGCCACGGGTGCCAGGCTGGAGAGGCTCCTCTGGTCAACAAACGTCTGACCGGTACCTGCTCCGAGCCTGCTGGGTGCTTGGAGGTTCAGGTGTGGCAGCCACTTCTGGAGCAGTAGGTGCCGGATGGGGCATGGGGCAGCCATATTGAGCACAGCGGTACCCTGAGTGAGGTTTGCCCGGGGAGTAGGAGAAGGTGCACCTGGTAGGGGGCACGGCAGCTGCAGAGGCTTGTTGTGGGGTGCGTGGGCGTGAGAAGGTAGAGCCCAAGGGGACAGGATGCTGGGAGTGCCCCTGGCTTGGCCTCATGTTCCTGCAGGCATGATGGACTTCATCCGAGTGTGGCAGTGGGAAGCCTACAGCAGTGGGCACAGCCTCTGGTTGAGGGGACAGATAGAGTGACAGGAACTGAGAAGAGCTGCAGCACCTTTCATAATTATCTACTAGCCACATGGTCTGAGTTGGGGCTGGATATGAAGGAGGGAGACATCAGGAGGAAAGATGTCTAGCACCTGCATGGGGGATGAGAGAGGGACAGAGTGTCCTAGGCAGGGGCTGTGTTCAGAGAGGCTGTGGACACCGTCCTCGGACCCTTTGGGAAGCTATAAGTACATCCAGGGGTGCGACCTGGGAGTACTCAGTCTCTGGGACCAGTGTTCCCAGGTTCTATCTGCCTAGGCAGTCTTCCTTGTACCTAGACAGTAACTACCTGTCCAGATGTCTCATTGGGCCCCATCCTGGGAGGCAGTGGGGTCAGGGGTCCCATCCCCATCTGGTCTGTGCCCCATCGGCCAAGGATGGACCACCCACTCCCATGTTGCCTACCCCACTTGGCCCCTCAATCCAGCTCCTCCCAGCACAGAGGACTCTAGGCAGGGGAAGGTGGTTCAGGTCACTTTGGCTTAAATCTTTGCAGTGGCTTCTCATCATACTCAGTGAGGTCCCACAAGGCTCTGAGCCCTCCTCCCCCCACCTCCTTGCTTACTGGTGGGCGGTCTGGCCCCCTTGTCCCCTCCATGTTGGTCCTCCCCCCATCGTGCTCATTCTGACCCCAGGGCCTTTGCACTCGCTGGGCCTCCTGCCTGGAGTCCTCTTCCCAGCTCCAGTGTCCCCTCCTTGGCCACCTGCCTGCTCCCCCCACGCGCCCCCCCCCCCCATTTCCTGCTTGTTTTCAGCACAGGCCTTCTCACTCGGAAATCCTCAGCCTTCTTTCTTTTCCACTGGTCTCTCTGCCTGGAGCACACCAGGACCTGTTTGTGCTTTATGCTTGGGGCAAGCTCATGAGCCTGCAGAGCTTATCCCCAGCCAGCATGGGCCTGCTGGCTTCCCCTGCCAGCCTCCTTTCTAGCACCCTTGGGTGATGGGCTCCCTCTGTCTCCAACTGCCCGCCCAGGTCTCCCATCCTGCTGGCCCCAGGCAATGCCCTGTGGACCCTCCTTGGAGGGGACTGGCCCTGATGGCTGGGCCACACATGCAGGATTTTCAGGGACTGCTGGAGGGCAAAGACAGGAGCCGGTGTGAGCAGCCTGGGCTCCTGGGCTGTGTTGAGCTATTGTCAGGTGGGTGCTTTGGTGTGGGTGTAGTGTGGGCTGCCCTTGAGGAACCTCTGGCTCTTGAGCAAGCCTATGCCTAGGCCTGGCTGCTGACCCCTCTGCCTTCATTGCTGTCCCCTCCTTAGGGCTTTGCAGGCCTCTTGGCATCCACTCAGGGCTGGGCTGCTAATGGTTAAATGCTGAGCAGGCAACAGTGGATTTCTTTGGGGTTTTGGCTCAGGGTGAGACCTGCATTCCGGGCCTTGCTTGGCCCACGTGCAGCATCCTAGCTCCACACCTTCCCGTCCCAGTTGGCCTGCTTCTTAGGGTGGGGTGGGGGCTTCCTCCCTCCAGGCCTTGGGTCAGGCCACGCAGCTGGAGTGAGGGCAGCAGGGATGAGCTAGGCTTGGAGGCCCTGGGTCTGCGGCCAGCTGGGTGACCTCAGGCTGTGCCGACCCTCTTGGAGGCCTGGGGTTGGGTGTGGGGTGTGAGGGGACCCATGGTGCCTTTATGCCTGGCCCTGCTCTGTCTGATAAAAATTCACCAGCCAGGAATCCAGGCCCTGAGTTGTTGGCACTTCTGGTGTTTCAGGAGAAGCCAGCAGTTCTGATGTTTAAGTTAATTTCAAAAAAAAATTTTAAAGTTGGCCACCAGTTCACATTCTTTAAAATGCTTCTCAGACCTCAGGAAGGCCGCAGCTGCGGCCACCGTGCTCCTGCCTGCCAGGTTGCAGGCTCTGATGTGGGCCCGTGGACCCCGAGGCTGTCTGGGCTGCAGTGGACAGGCGGCCGTGCCACCCCTGGCACGGGTGCCGTGTGGATCCGCCCACTCCTGGGCTGCCCGCAGAGGGGATGTGCAGTGGCCAAGAAGCCACGTGGCCGAGGGTCTCTGACAGGCCATGCTCTTCTTCTGGGTACACACATAGGGCCATAGTGTCTTCCCAGTTTGGTGATACTGCTCTGAGGGCAGGGACACTGTGCTCGGTGACAGTTCCCTACCTATGCTGTTGTCCCAAAGGCACAGACTTGAGATGAGACACTCTGGGCCTTGCCTGCTGCTCACCTTCACACTGATGTGTGCTTTGTCCTGAGCCAGGACGTTGAGAATGCTTTTCATTTCTTGTTTGTATTTTTTTGTTGTGGTAAAATTCACATAACATAAAATTCACCATTTTTTAGTGACCCAGTTTAGTGGCATTAAGTACATTCCCGGCGTTGTACAACCACCACCTCACTGTGGTTCTAGAACAGTTCCATCACCCCAGAAGGAGCCTGATCCCTGTCAGCAGTCACATCCCTCCTCCCTTCCCTAGCCCCTGGAAACCTCTTGCTGCCTGTATGGATTTGTGTGTTCTGGATATTTCGCATAAATGGGATTGTACAACATACAGCCTTTTGTGTCTGGCTTCTTTCAGTGTGATGTTTTTGAGGTTTGTCCGCATTGTAGCCTGTGTCAGGGCTTCGTTATTCTTTTTTATGACTGAGTAATATTCCATTGCATGGCCAAACTACGTTTTGTTTGTCCACTGATCCATGGATGGACACTTGGGTTGTTTCCACTCTTTGACAATTGGTGACGAGTGCCACTGTGAACACGTGTGTGTAAGTTTTTGTTTGGACGCCTGAGTTCTTTTGGGTCTATATCTAGGAGTGGAAATGCTGGGTCATGTGGTAATTCTGTGTTTTCACTTTTTGAGGGTCTTCCAAGAGCAGACTGGTTTTGTAAACCACTTCTTCCGTGTTCTTGGTTGCATCCCTCCTTGGGAGCTGGGGTTCTGTGCCCACTTACGGGTCTCCCCTCCACTCCCCACTCACTCCTGATTCCATTGGCCGTGTTACTACTTTACGTTGTCGAGGTTTGTGGCATTTGCTCATGGCCCTGTAACTGTAAAGCTCGCTGCTGGTTAGTCTTAGTTCAGTGTCCAAGGAATCGATGAAGGCTGGGATTTCTGCCCTGGTGCATCTGGAATATTCCATTCGTGTGCTAAGAAGCGAAGGCCCAGGGATGTTGCAGAGTACGCCCAGGGCAGAGCCCCAGGGCATGGACCAGAGTGGGGAACCCCTTTGTGTACCCAGGGGTTGCTCCTGGATGCCTGTGCCATGGCTGCCCATGAGTCCCCAGCTTAGCTGTGCCCCATACCCACACAGTCCATTCCTTGTCCTAGAGGGAGGGCCTGTGAGTGTGGAAACCCACCCTGAAAATAGCAGCCATGTGCCTCCTGTGGGCGGCCTGTGCTGGCTTCCTCTGCTCGCACTGGGGCCCACCCAGAGGCCTCGGAGTGGAAGTGCTCGCCAGGGCCCACACGACTCCCCACTGGCTTCCAGCCTGGGCCACGATGCTAGGCAAGCCATTCACGCAGGCAGACCTCCTGAAGCAAGGGGTCACGGGTGCTCCAGAAATCATACTGGTTCCATCTCTAGGACGATGGCATAGTGTACATGCAGACATTAGGGAGCACCCTCAGTAGAGTTTGGGCAGCCTCATGGTATGGACCTGGTAATTTGTTTGCAGCAAAACCGATGCTCTGAGAACAGACAGAGGCAGCCTTCCATCCACAGATCAGATGTCACTGCTGGTGGGCTTGTACCACGCTCATCAGAAGGGTTTCTGCAGAGTTTTCAGCTTTTCAGGATGGCACGATTGGGGCATCGTTCCCAACTCTGAGAGGTGGTGATGACCTCAGGGGTCTCCATCCCCCTGGCCACATCTTGCTGCCTGCTGCCTGCACCTTCCTTACCCTCCTTCAGTGCCTTTTGAGGGCAGGGCCTCCTCCTGCTCCCACTGTGCTCTGGGGCACACAGGCGGAGGGCAGTCTTGCGGAGGGTCCCCTGGGAGTGTTCAGGGACAGTTCAGGCACTGTGTTTATTAGTTTCCTGGGGCCGCCGCAGCAAATGACCACAAACCCCGTGATTTAAAACAGGAATTTATTGTCTCATATTCTGGAGGCCAGTAGTCTGAAAGTAAGGTGTCGCCAGGGCCGGTCGGTTCATTTTGGGAACTCCGGGTGGGAGCCTTCTTGTGTCTTCCAGCTTCTGGTGTGGCTCTGGGCGTCCTCAGCTTGTAGCCACATCTCTCCAGTTTCCACCTTCCTTTTTGTCCTATCATCCTTTTTGGTTTTTTGTTTTGTTTTGTTTTGTTTTTAAGTTTATTTGTTTAATCTTGAGAGAGAGAGAGAGAGAGAGAGAGAGCGAGCATGAGCAAGGCAGGGGCAGAGAGAGAGAGGGAGAGGGAACTCAAGCAGGCTCCATGCCATCAGCACAGAGCCCGCCGCGGGGCTCAATCTCATGAACCGTGAGATCATGACCTGAGTTGAAGTCGAGAGTTGGAGTCTTAACTGACTGAGCCACCCAGGCGCCCCATGTCTGTCCTGTCTTATAAGGACCCCCATCATTGGGTTAGTGCTCACCCCACTCCATCGTGGCTTTGTCATAACTTGATCACATCTGCAAATAACCCCGTTTTCGAAGTTACATTGCAGGTACAGTGGTTAGGACTTGGACATCTCGTTTTGGGGGTACATAATTCAGCTCACAACAGAAAGATACGTGCATGAGGCAACACCTCAGTGAAAGCTCTGATCCCAGCACGGGGGATACCGCTTCCCCCTCGATCACCTGACACCCTCCAGGATACCCGTGCACCTTTGCTCTTGTCATGGTATTTTTGTATCCCAGACTAGAGTGCTGTTTGCCTGTGTTCACATGGACCCTCAGGGCTGGCGTCTCTCTGAGTTGGACTGGGTTTTGAGGTTTGTCTCAGTAGAGGAGTGAGTAAGCCAGCATTGCTCAGCGCCGTATCGCGTTCCTCAGTCGGGTTTGCCACGGTTGATACTCCTTCCTACTGTAGCTTCCGCTTTGCTGCTCTTTGGAACTGCCACCTGAATTCTTGCAATCATAACCCCGGGCACGTGTGCAGCTGTGTGATGGGGGGGGGTGGTCACCGAGGGGGAATGATGCTGAGGGCCAGGTCCCATGTCGGGCTGCAGGCAGGGAGAAGCCTTGGGGGCTCTGAGGATTATTCATTCCATGGTGAGCCGTGGTCCACCCTCGTGGGTCCCGCAGATCGTTGTTCTGAGGATCATTGTTGGAGGTGGTGCCGGGATGCAGCTCCTCTGGAGCCTAGGGCAGGGGTGCGTGGTGGGGAGCAGGGCCTGTGTGTTGGTAGAGGCTGCTGGGGAAGTGAGGACCAGAAGGTCCAGTGAGGAGAGGCGCTGTAGGACCTACCTACTCAGGTTGGCGGTTTGGCGGGACTCTGGTTGCCAGCTGCAGAGAGGACTGGAGGCTGCAGAATTGATTTGGGCACGCAGGCAGGAGGCTTATACATTTGTGGGGCCAGAGATGGTGGGGCTTGGACCAGGTGGATCGAGGTGGGAGAGGGTGACAGCTGGGCCTGGTGCTAGAGCAGATGTGGGAGCCAGTCGGGGGTGCGACAGTGAGAGACGCAGTCCTGGGGGAGGACGTGAATGCACGCATGTCCATGTTCACGAGTGAGTGAGCACACGTATTTGTGAACAGCTGTGCACACGAGAGTGTGTGCGTGTTTGCATTGGGCACCTGGGTGTGTCTGAACACATCGTGTTCCTCTTTTCGGTGGCATCCCCCGTTAGACCCCAGGTAGCTGTGGACACTGCTCCGGTCCTCCTGGGCCCAAGGGACGGGTCAGGGCCGTGCACTGGGTAGGCAGCAGATGCGGCTTTGGGGTGAGGCAAGGCTTCTTGGAGGAGGGGGCTCGGCACGCCACCCCAGGGTGGGGTGTGGCCATCCCCAGAGCTGGGGGGAGCTCAGGCAGGAGGAGGGGCTGGCACAGACAGAGGCCCTGAGGGGAGAGGGACTCGGCCATCTCCGGGAGCAAGACGACGACCCAGGAGGTGGGGCAGGGGGCAAGGGAGAGGATGGCATGGCCCAGCCAGCCTGGCGGTGGGGTCAGGTTTGATTTTCATTGATGATCTATTTATCATGGAGGTGAGTTTCAGGTAACATAAAATTAGCCGTTTAAAGTGAGCAACTGAATGACAGTACATTCACAGTGTTGTGCAACCGTCACCACTATCTCATCCTGAAATATTTCTGTGACCCCCAGAGGATACCCTGTCCCCTTGAGCAGTCACTCCTTACCCCCCACCCCCAGCCCCTGGCAGCCACGAATCCGCTTTCTGTCTCTATGAACTTACCTGTTCTGGATGTTTCGTATAAATGGGATCACGAAGCACGTGGTCTTTTATGACTGGCTTCTTTCACTCCGCACGATGTTTCCGAGGTTCATCCCCATTGTAGCGTGTCTCAGAGCTTCATTCCTTTTCATGGCTGAATAAATACGTCCCGTTGTACGGATGGACTGTGTTTTGTTTATCTGTTCTTCCATCGATGGACCCCTGGGTTGTTTCCATCTTTTGGCTGCTGTGAGCACATGTGTGGACGTGTGGATGTAGACATTAGTCTTTATTTTGTTGTGATGTATACGGAGGAGTGGAATTGCCGTGTCCTGTGGTAACTCAGTTTAACTTGTTCCAGAACCTCCAAACTGGGGTCGGGTTTTATTTTAAATAGGATGGCAACCTACTGGTGTGTTTAAAACAGGAGGGTGAGGTGACTTGAACGTAATTAATCGAGAAAAGGAAAGGAAGGGCTCCTGGCAGCCGTGTGCAGAGAAGGCTTTCGGGCAGGAGAACTGGGGAGGAGGCTGTGTGGGTGTCCTGGTGTGACATGACACGGACTGGGACCAGGGAGAGGGTCACACACGGCCCTGGAGGTTGAGCTGCTGGGATTTTCTCACAGAAGTGACAAGGGGGAGAGGGAGAGGGGGGGTCTGAGGAGACTCTGCAGTGTCCCCCTGCCAGGGCCTCAGCTCCCCAGTCCAGCACTCAGGCCTTGCTCCAGACTGTCCTGGCTATCCCTGTGGCCCGACCTCTTCACAGTCTCTCTGCCATGTCACCTGTCCAGCCACCGGAGCCACCAGTGGTCTCTTCCCCATAAGACCACGGTGTTCACCTTTCTGAATCCTTGTCGTTGCTTTCTCTTCCCTGGGGGGCATGGCCTTGGACAGGTCACAGTTACTCCGTGGTGAGGCCTATTGTGGGAAGTGTCCACTGGACCACACACACTTCTGTGCAGGGCCCACGTCACCAAGCCGAGCATGTGGTCTGAGGGCGGTGAGGCAGTGAAGGGGCCAACTCTGCCCTGTCCCCATGCCTGGAGCAGTTGCTGCCCAGGATATGTGGGGGCTTGGGGGGCTCAGGGCAGGCACCCAAGGGGCACAGAGTGGGTCTGGACCACAAAATGGCTCTCATTGTTATTATGTAACTCCATAGTTGTGCTATGTCTAAAAAATGGAGCATAAAGCTATTTTGGGCCCATGGTAATGAGGGCATCTCGCTTTTGTCTTATCTTCCCGGGGCCCCTGCCAGCCATCCTGGGGGGAGGCAGCATTGAAGGAGCTGCTCGCAAGAGGTGGTTTCAACCCAGAACCCGAGCAAGGCCGTGTGTCAGCATGTGGATGCCATTTTCGAAAGGCATTTGTTTGCCATCAGCCCAAGGCAGCTGCTGGCAGACCGCCCTGTGGCACCTGTGATACCGGAGGCCCGCGGGCTCTGACCCCCTGGCAAGAGAAATGCTGACTTCCTTGCCGAGTCTGGGACCCCACTCCCCCGAGGCACGTCGGGCCCCTGTCAGAAACTCAGCCTGAGGTTTTCAAGGTGGGACGCAGGACCTGTTACGGAGGCAGGTGTCCCTGTCTGGCTCCCTGCCTGGGCTGAGGGGCCGCTTGCTTCTCGTGACCGGCGTTCCGGCTGGTGATTTGTGTTACCCAGTTGGTGGTGAGATTCAGCATCAGGCTGCAAGGGGTCTGTTCCCTCGGCTACAGGTAGAGACGTGTGCTCGCCCGCTGCAGGGGCTGCGTTCACCGAGGGGCGTGTTCAGAGTCAAGGCGGAGAAATGACACGTTTCAGAGTTTTCTCTACACGTGCATGGGTAGGGTCTTGTGCCCATCTTAGTGTCCTGGGGCCGCCGTAACAAATAACCACCAAGCGGGGGGCTTAAACCACACAAGCGTATTCTCTCACAGTTCTGGAGGCCAGAGGTCCCAAATCAAGGTGTTGGCAGGGCCGCACTCCCTCTGAAGGTTCCCTTGGGGAAGACCCTTCCTTGCCTCTTGCAGCTTCCGGGAGCTGTGGCGTTCCTCGGCTTGTGGCTGCTCCACCGCAATCTCTGCCTCTGCCTCTGCCTCCGCCTCCAAATGGTCTTCTCCTTGTGTGTCCGTGTGTCTGTGTCAGCCTCTCCTCCTCTTCTACGGACACCAGTCAGTCATAGGATTAGGGCCCACTCGACTCCTACGTGATCTTGTCTTAACGTCCTCTTCAAAGACATCTCCAAATAAGGTCACATTCCCATGTATACAGGGGTTAGGAGGTGGATGCATATTTTGGGATGACACCATTCAGCCCACTGCAGACCCTCTGCCAGGCAGGTCCCTTGGCCATCAGCGAGGCTCCAGCTCCCCTAGAGGTGCAGTGACGTACCCCACCTTACATTCAAGCACACGAGTGTACCTGGGTCACGGTGAGGCCAGGGGCTCAGCTGAAGGTGGGTGGGGGTCTCTAGTGTTTGGGCGCAGAGCTGTGGGTTTTGTGGACGTGCACGGCGGGCCCCTGGTGTCTGTGCATAGGCTTTCCGTGTCCCAGGCACCGTGTGACACTTCTTGTGTGAGAATCCTACTGACCGCCCCACCATCTTGCCAGGGAGGCACTCCCGGCCCCATGTTGCAGCTGGGGAAACTGAGGTCAAGTGATTACGAACTGGGCTGTGCTCCACAGACACGGGCCATGTGTCCGCTCGGCAGCCCCTTCCCCAGCAGCCTTACAGCAACCCCGGTGGAGGAGGTTGCATGGTGTCCCCCAAACATATATGTCCAGGTTCTAACCCCTAGAATATGTGATGGAAAAAAGGTCTTTGAGGATGTGACTAAGTTGAATATCTGGAGATGAGATCATCTGGAGTAGGGCGGGCCCTGAATCCAGTGACTTGTGTCCTTCTAAGAAGGCCACATGAGGACAGAGGCAGAGATTACAGTGATGCAGCCACAAGCCAAGAAACACCAAGGATGGCCAAGAGCCACCAATGTTTAAACCGAGATAAAACGCACCATTTTGAAGTGAACAGTTCAGTGGCATTTAGTATATTCACGGTGGTGTTGTAGCCATGTCTGGCTAGTTACAGATTTTCTTCACTCCGAAAGGAAACCCCGTCACCATTAGTAGTCACTCCCCGCTCCCCCTACCTCTTCGCTCTTAGCCCCTGGCACCCACTAATCTACTTTCTGTCCCTACGGATTTGCCTGTTCTGGACATTTCATATAAATGAATCATACACCGCGTGGCCTTTTGTGTCTGGCTTCTTTCACTCGGCACGATGTTTTTGAGGCTTACCCGTGTTGTAACGTGAGTCAGTGCTTCCTTCCTTTTTATGGCCGAGTGATACTCCACTGTATGGACGGACCATGTTTTATTTACCCCTTCATTGTTGGGTTGCTTCTGCCTTTGGGCAGTTACGAATGGTTCTACAGTTTATACATTGGTTTCGTTCTGACGTTCAGTCTCCCCACATCTATCCCCGTCTGCCCCAGTCCTCCTGCCCCAGGAGCCCCTGTGAGCCAGGAATGGATGCGAGAGGCCCTGGGAAAGGCAGGCGTCCATCCTACCAAGGCCAGCAAGTGTAGAGCTCTACCCAGCTGTGGGGCTGTCTGGCCCCTGGGGACGTGTAGCGCCACCACACTGCAGTTTAAAGGGTCCGATGTTTGTGATGTGGCAGGTGCAGGGCAGCGTTCCCAGCAATAGGCTTGGTGCCGGCTGCACAGAGGACCTTGTGGGGAACCCTGGGGCATGTGCTTATCTGTTTGGTGTTTCCTGCCTTAGGGCCCTTTGGAGTTGGGGATGCCTAAAAGAGCTGTGAGCTCTGGATGGTCAGAGGGGCTCCTGAGGAGGAAGGATGCGGGGCCCAGATGGAGTGAGAGGGTTGCCACCTGGCCGCCATCCCCTCAGAACCCCTGGAAGGCAGGATGTGAGTCAGTGCATCAACAGTAATGACATCCAGCATCACCTGGAGGGAAGCACAGACAGGCCTGTGGCGGCATTCTCAGGGCCCCCTCGTCCACCACTTTGCAGGAGGAGCGTCTGAGATGACGAGGTAGTGACAGCTGTTAGGTCTTGGGCTGGGGTGGAGGTATGTTGTTTTTTGTGCTTGCTGGAATTCAATTTCATTTTCACATGAAACAAAAGAGGTAATGAGGTGCTCTCTGTGCTTGGGGCGGGGAGGGTGGGGAGAGTGGGTTTCCTGGTATGAGGTTGGGGTTCAGAGACCGCTCACTTGGCCTCAGCTTCCCCTGGGAAAGGGAGATGGTGGGCATCTGTCCCGGCTCAGGGGAGCCGTGGTTTGCACGTCCTGGGCTTGCTGTGACAAGGACCAGAGACCGGAGTGGGGGCGTGGGGGGGGGGAGGGGTGGGGATGTTGGGGCTTAAAACAGCAGGAGTTTATTCTCCCACCATTCTGGAGGCCAGAAACCTGAAGTCAGGGTGTCAGCAGGGCCCTGCTGTCTCTGAAGGCTCTAGGGGAGGATCCTTCCTGGCCTCTCCAGCTCCTGGGGGCTCTGGTGTTCCTTGGCTTGTGACATGTGACCCCAGTCTCTACTTCCATCTCCACATGGCCTCGTCCCTGTGTGTCTCGTATAAGGACACTTGTCATTGGTTGAGTGCCCACCCACACAACCCAGGAAGATTTCTTCATCCCATGATACTTAATTTATATCTGTAAAGATTGTTTTTCTGAATAAAGTCAAAGTCCCAAGTTGCAGGGGTGGGGATGTGGACAGAAGCTTTCAAGGATACAAGTGAACCCACTGCATGTACCTGAGTTGACCCACATCGAGTGCTTACATGACACCCACATGAAGCAGGGGGAGGCATTGGCTGGATCTTGCTCTTACTGTGTTCCTGACTGTTGCCTACCCACCCCCCAACTCACATTGCCTTATAGTTACCTGTCCCTACCATCCTAGTGCCCTTTTTGGGGAGAGGGCTACCCAGAGTGTGGGGTGCCCCTCTGTCCTGACTGGACCAGGCAGATGTCTGTGAGCAGTTGTCCATGTGTGAGATCACCCACCACTCCCTAGGCCCCTCAGCCTGAGTAGGGAGAACTTCCTCTCTAAACTCTGTGGGGCCTCTGCACCCCAAGTACCGCCTTCCCAGCTCCATCCAACTGGCGTGTCCCTCCCCATGGTCTCTAGGGAGCCTTCTCCATTCTCACAGGACCCCTCCCTGTCCAGATCATTGCAATGGCTTATTTTTGAGTTTGTGTCAGTCTCTGTCCTGGGGGGATAACATGGAGTGTTGGGCCCCACTTTGAACTCAGGTGGCCTCTGTCACCCCTGTTACATGGTTCTCCACAGCCCTTCTTTTGTTCTGGAGAATTCCTTTCCTGTTACAGGGGGCATTTATGGGGCTGCTGGCTATCCTGCTCTCCCGCCTGGCCCCCTGTACTTCAGTGTCCGGCCCCACTAGGGGATGTCCTGGGATGGGGGCGGCCCAGCCTTATCCTCGGTTTGCCTGTGCCCGCGTGGGCTGATCTCAGCAGAGGGCGCTTTCCCTACCATCCATCTCCAGCTCGGGGGGGGGGGGGGGGGGGGGGGGGGCATGTCCTCTGCACTTCTCCAGAGTAGAGGCTACGCCCTGGCTTGGCCTGATCCTGCAGCACAGTTTAGCTCCTTGCTCTGACGACTGATGATGCAGGAACATCTTTGCGCATAAATCTGTTATTTGGACGATCTCCCTCAGGAGAGCTTCCCAGAAGTGGGATTACTGGGTCAGAGGGCAGGAACGTTGTTCAGGCTCCATACGGACCCTGCCAAATGACTCCGCAGATGCTGCTGACCACCTGCCTGTCAAGATCCCAGTTGTTTCTGCTGTGGCTGATGTGTGCTGGGTGGATCCCTGTGCCACCTGGCTTCACCCCTCAGCTCTCAGGTGACAGTGGGAGAAACGGAGACTCAGGAGGGGAGAGTGCCACCTGGGGGCCCAAGGGCTATGGGAGAAAGACTGGGGCTTGAGCTTTAAGGTGTGGCCATTGTGGGAGGTTCTTAGCATGGGACCTCTGTAGGTCCCGCCCCCCCCCCACCCCCCGCCCCGATTTATGTCCAGCCGGAACCTGTGAATGAGACCTTTATGGAGATAGGATCTTTCAGATGTCATCAAGTCAGCATGAGGTCCTCCTGGAGTAGGATGGGCCCTAAATCCAGAGACTGGTGTCCTTACAAGAAGACAAAACAGGGACACACAGGCAGAAGGCCATGTGAAGATAGAGGTCAGGATTGGACTGGCGTGTCTATAAGCCCAGGAACACCGTGGGCTGCTGGCAGCCACCAGCAGCCACCAGCAGCCAGATGAAAGAGGCCTGGGGCAGATTCTCCGTCAGAGCCTCCAGAAGGATCCAATCCTTCCCACACCTTGATTTCAGTCATCTGGCCTCTGGACTGGTGCGGGAATAAATTCCTGTTGTTTTAAGCTCTTTGGTTTGTGGTCATTTATTATGGCAGCCCCAGAAAACTTGTACAGTGTCCAAGAGTCGGGGTGGATGGAGAGAGCCTCTGGGGTCAGGGTTTCTGCTCTTGGAGAAGCACCCCCTCCCCTGGTGCCCTGCCACCCACATTGTCCTGACACCCCTCTCTCTCCCCCCCGCCCCTCTGTTATTAGGCAAGGAACTTTATTAACCTTGTTCGAAACTTTATTCCCAGGCTTCTTCAGCTTAATTAGCTGTACAGAATGAATTGTGGGTAAGCAAAACCCGGAAAGAGCTGCAGTGTCCAAGCGGTTTGGACTTAAAAATATCAGAGATCTAGATCTTATCAGCACCAGAAAGCAAGTAACAGTAGAACGTAGTCATAACTGGCAGCTCCAAGTAACTTATTTAAGCCTGATTTTCTTTAGAAGTTGACTTGATTGTGTTTGCCTCATTCTCGAAGCCCCTCTGGCCATGAGCCCCCTAGCCCTGTGACCTCCCCGGAGCCTCTTACTGGGCCAGGGCCGGGCAGGCCCTGGGAGGCCGGGAGAGCTTCCAGAAGTCACAGGTGAAGCCAGCTGCTGTTGGCCCTTTGGACGGGGCCTTGATGTGTGCCAGGGTCGGCCGCCTGTCTCCGGAGATGCTGGCCAACAATGAGCATGCGCCGTTGTGCTGTGGGAACCTGGCGCTCAGACAGATGGGGTGTGGGGTGGCTCTCATGTGCTGGTCATCCTGTCCCCTGTGGGGCAGTCGGCCTCCTCCCCCGTGGACACCATGACGTGGAACCAGGGGGAACAGATAATCTGAAATGTAAAAAGCCACCTCAGCAGTCCAGGGTCATCCATGGCCTCCACCAGATGACGGCAGCAGGCAGCCTGCATGTGCAGTTGGCTCTGCTGGCCGCACCGGGCTTTGCTTTTGGGCCGTGTGTGGACCCCGCAAAGTACCACCCCGTCTCCCACTTGGGGCCCTCACGCCTCCCCTGGGCCTGCCTGGCCTCGTACAAGGCAGAGGTGGGTGAGTGGCACTGGAGCCTCCTGGCCTGCTGTGCCTTGCCCCCTGTGGGTCCGACACTGATGTGCCGCAGCCCTGCAGTCGGTATGTGGGTGAGGGGCTGCGGCGGGGGGCAAGTCGTGCTGCCCGGGCCCTGCTCGCTGGATCCCACCCCGGCCCCGTAGGACATGGTGCCCAGACACAGGCCAGAGGGAGGCATGTGTAGCCAGGGCTGAGCTCTGGTATTGGTCAGTTGCTCCACGTGGTGCGACCCCTAGGGTCTCGGGGGGGTGGGGTTGGTGTGAGGTCACGCCGAGGGCTCCCACGAGCTGACAGGGAGCTGTGTCTTGGGGATGGGCCCTTCTGCAGCTGCCACTGTGGTGAGCCACCCCTGCCTGGTGAGCCCACTGTGGTATCATCAGCCCCCGAGCTGCCAGCCGGGCATTCACCATCCCTTGTGCTGTCCTGGTCTGGGCTCCAGTGTCGCCCTCCCTGCCCTTCCGCAGTGACTTCCTCCCAGAGCTGACCTGGCCTTGTCTTTTGTCCCTGTCTCCCTGGGCCTCCGCTTCTGCCCTTGCTGTTCCCTCTACCCGGACCCTTACTAGCTTGTTCTTTGAGGGTCCCCATGGTCGGCCCTCCCCAGCTGTTTAATTTTAGGGTCCTCACCTGCCCTGGGCTTGGCTCTGATTGGCCCTGCCTCCCCCGGAGCCCCATTGGGTTAGTTTTCTGGGGCTGCCATAGCAAAGAACCACAAACTGGGAAGTTTCAAACGACAAAAGTTTATTCTCTCACGGTTCTGGAGTCTAGAAGTCAAGATCAAGGCGTGGGCAGGGTTGGATCCTCCTGGGGACCCCGGAGGGGAATCTGTCCCAGACCTCTCTCCAGCTTCTGGTGGCTGCAGCAGTCCTTGGGGTTCCTTGGCCTGTGGCTGTGTCACCCCACTCTCCGCCTCCATCCTCATGTGGCCTTTTCCCTGTTTCTGTGTCCTCTTCTTTTTTCAAGACTTTTTGAAAAACTAATCTCCACACACAATGTGGGGCTTGAACTCACCACCCCGAGATCAAGAGTCGCACGCTCTACCGACTGAGCCAGCCAGGTGCCCCTCTGGTAGTATGATTCAAGGACCTCCTTAAATCCAGGGTGTCCTTATCTCAAGAGTCTTACCTGATTACATTTGCAAAAACTATTTCCAAACAAGATCACACTCTGAGGTTCCGGGGGGGTGTGAATTTTGGGGGCCACTGGTCAGCCCAGTACAGGGGCTGAGCTGATTTACCTTGGGCTGTTCCTGCTTTGTCACATTCCCTTGTAGCCGCCCGAGATGCTGTCCAGCACTGTCGTCCATCTGCCAGCCCGCGACCCTGGTGAGCAGGTGCATTATTTTGTATTTGGGCAACTGATTCTGGAAATGGTGCCCCGACTTTCCATCCATCGTGTCTTGGTAGCCCTGTAGCCCTGGCGGAGCACGCACTGCTTGTCACCCTCATCTCACTGACTCTTGGGCTCTCCAGGGCCAGGCCCCGAGAAGGTTTCTCCCCACAGGCCCCCCCACCTGGGACCCTTGGGGCTCCTGCTGGGTCATTCCTGGGGCCCCTGGGCTTTGCCTGGGACTGACTGGCTGTGGGTGGTGTTCCCAGAGGACTCAGGCTGAGTTTTCCAGTTCCAGATAATAGCTCTCCCCGGTCACTTCCTGGAGGTAGGCACTCATCCCTGAGGTGCCCACAGAGACCTGACAAGCAGGACCCCAGCTGTCTGGGCAAGCCGGCCCGCCGGACAGACACAGGCAGGCAACATATCCGTGAGAGGGTGCTGTGGACTGAATTGTGTCCCCTAAATTCACATTTATTAGAAGCCCTCATCTCCAGTGTGAGTGTGTGTGGAGATGGGGTCTGCAAGGAGGAAGTGACTAAGGTGAACTGGGGTCATAAGTGTGGGGTCCTGATCTAATAGGACAGGCGTCCTTATGAGAAGCGGAAGAGAGAGTTCTCTCCACCCACACACACCACAGGGAAAGGCCGCGTGAGGACACAGGGAGAAGGGGAGAAGGGGGCCTTCTGCAAGCCAGCAAGAGGGCTCTCACAGAGACGGCACCCTGATCTCGGACTCCTGGCCTCCAGAACTGGGAGAAATAAGTGTCTGTTGTTCAAGCTGCCCAGTCTGTGGTATTTAGTTATGGTGGTCAGAGTTAACACAGAGGGTTATTTTAGAAGTAGGGGGTCAAGGAGAGCTTCTTGGGGGAAGCGATATTTGAGCTGAAACCTAAATGATGAGAAGGAGCTCCATGGAAGGTTCCAGAAAAGAATGAATTGGGTGCAAGGGTCCGGGGGCAGAAAGCAGGGGAGGGCCTTGCGGGCCGCCCGTGGGAGGTTGAGATTTGCGGGAGAAAGACCCTGGCTTGTAACTGAGGCCCCTTCCTCTTGCTGAGTGACCTCGGGACAGGCCCGTTGTGCTTCCTTCGGTGTTTCAGTTCCCCCACTTGCAAAATGGAGGTGAAGCCGTGTCTCCCCGTCTCAGAGCGGTTGCAAGTCCCCACCCAGGTCTGGCTCGCGGCCGGCTGGCAGGGCCGGGGTCTCCTTCACAGGGAAAGAGGCCCCCGTGAGCCAGCTGTGCTGCGCGCAGGCCCCGAGAGACCCTTCACACATCCCAGCCGGAACGTCTGTGCTCAACAACCGCCACCAACAAGGGAAACAAGACGTGCTCACAGAGGACCCTCTGATTCAGCCAGGGTTGGGAATTTGGCAGCGGCAACAGAGCCTGATTAAAGGCATTCCGAGGCGCACTCGGTGTTTGTGTATCTGGGTCTGTATTTACACTTTGGGAACGAGTGAGGAGGCAGCTGGGGAGTGTCTCAGTCGGCCATGGGGCCGGGGGCAGGGGTGACTCAGCCTGGAATCCACGCTCGGCCACACGCCTGTGACGCTTTCATTCATTCCCTCATTCATTCAGCATTCCCTCCCGCGCCCAGCAGACGTTTGATGAGCAACTCCAGCGTACCAGCACGCTTCCGCGGGGCCAGCCTGGCGCTCCTCGCTGCTGCAGAGCCCTCTCGGCCGGCAGTGGGTGAGAGTGGGGCAGCAGCAGACTTACACGGGAATTAACTCTCAGCGTACCAAAGGCCTAAACGTAAGAACTGAATCTCTAAAACTCCTAGAAGGGAGCATAGGTGTAAATAGTCCCGGACCTGGATAAGGTGATGGGTTTTTAGACAGGACACTGAAAGTATAAGGCACAAAAGAAAAATAGACCAATTGGATTCTGTCAACATTAAAAATGTTTGTGTGTCAGAAGACCACGAGGAAAGTAACAAGACAACCCACAGAATGGGAGGAAATATTTGCACACCACGTAGCCAATGAGAGGTTAATATCCAGGATATATAAAGAACTCTTGGAACTCAACAAGAAAAAGACAGCCTAGTTTTGTTTTGTTTTGTTTTGTTTAATGCTTATTTATTTACTTTGAGAGAGATAGAACATGAGCGAGGGAGGGGCAGAGAGAGAGAGAGGGAGAGAGAGAGAGAGAATGAATCCCAAGCAGGCTCCACACTGTCAGCGCAGAGCCTGGCACTGGGCTCGAACCCATGAGTCTTGAGATCATGACCTGAGCCAAGATCAAGAGTCGGATGCTTAACTGACTGAGCCACCCAGGCACCCCAACAGCCCGGTTTTAAAATGGGCGAAAGACTCAAATAGACGTTTCTGCAAAGGTGATACGCAGATGGCCAGTAAGTGCGTGCAAAGTTCCACACCATTAGTCATCGGGGAAATGCAACTCAAAACCACTACAAGAGACCACCTCACACTCATCAGGTGGCAGAAACCAAGTGTTGGTGAGGATGTGGAGAGATGGAAGTCTTGACCACTACTGGTGGGAATGTCAAATGGTGCAGCGGACAAGTCTGGCAGTTCCTGAACGAGATAGATACAGAATTACCATGTGACCCGGGCACTCCACTCCTAGCTGTATACCTGGAGACTTGAATACAGGGATTCAAATAGACACGTGTACTCGCCTGTTCAATTCGCAGCAGCGCCAGTCAACAGTCACCAAAGGGCAGAAATGACCCAAATGTCCTTCAACAGCCGAACTGGTGGACGGAATGGGGTCCATCTGTATCATGGGCTATAACTCGGCCACAAAAATGAACGGAGCACTGACACATGCTACAACATGGATAAACCTTAGAAACACTGGGCTGAGTGAGGGCGTCTGGCTGGCTCAGCCAGCGGAGCGAGTGACTCTTGATCTTGGGGTTATGAGTTTGAGCCCCACGTTGGGTATGACATTATTTTTTAAAAAACAAAACAAAAACAAAAACAAAAAAAACGTTGTGTTAAGTGAAAGAAGCCAGTCACAAAAAGCCACGTTATGTGATTCCACTTACGTGAAACGTCCGGAACAGGCAAATCCAGAGAGACTGAAGGCAGGTTGGTGGTTGCCACGGGGTGGGGGAGGGAGAGGAGGAGAGGGAATGACAGGTAACGGGATGGAGCCTCCTTTCGGGTTGATGGAAGTGTTCTGGACCTAGATGGAGGTGATGGTTGCGTATGACCTCATGTATAACATATAACTGTGTGCCACTGAATCGTACATGTTAAAATGGTTTAGTTTACGTTATATTAATTTCACTTCGATAAAAAAGTTCAGGAAGACAGAAAAAGCACTCGTGGGCCTTCTTGGTTTGGCACCTGTGCGTGCACAGCTGTCTCCCTCAGAACCCCAGGTTTCCGGTCCTTTCCAGAGAGGGCTGGGGAGGCACGGGGAGCCATGGGAGAGATGGTGTGTCCCATGGACATGTGACATGAGTGGTCACACTGCTGGTCTCTCAGTGGCCACAGGGCAGGGGCTGAGAGTCCTTGGTTGGAGCGAGCGGCCCTTGGTTCTTCTTTCCCCGGGGTGACTCTGCCTGGGGTGTTTGGAGTCCATCCTCTGTGGCCTCAACGAGGTGTCCACAGCACACGTCACTTGAAATCATCTGTGCAGTGTCGGGGCCCAGGTTGATGAGTGGAGCCCGGGAGGGGCTGTCTGCCCTCCCCAAATTCACTGCCTCGTGCCTGAGCTGAGACTGGGGAACCTCTTGGGGTCAGGCCTTGGAAGGAACCTGGAGGGACGTAGCCACGCAGACTGGGGTATGCACACGTGTCAGGGAGCCGTGACCCCAGAAAACCCACTGGCAGCTCCACGTGACTCAGAATCACATCCTTTCAGGGGTTCTCGGGGGCTCCGTCCACGTGCCACCGTGGCTGCTGGGAGAACCTGCCAAAACTCTGGTCCCTTCGTCTCAGGGAGCATCCCCTACAGGTGGCCCATTCGGGGGCCTTTCTGCCGTTGGCAGCCTTCTGAAGGCTCCACCAGGGGAGGATTGAGGTGCAGGACTTTGGGCCAGGTGTGTGTACCTCCTGGGGTCTTGCTCTGTGCTCTGGTCCCCGAAGTGTCTTGCACTCGAGAAGGCGTTCACTCGCTACCTTCCTCGCGCGGGTGGTTCCTTGCCTGCGCACTTGGGCAGCTGGCCCTTCTCCCTTGGGCCTCAGTTTCCCTGAGAGGGGGCAGGTACTCCCCGTGTGGATGCAGGAGAAAAATCATCCCTGCCTGGGACTCTGAGTGCATCCGCCAACTGTTTCTATACTCACATGTTCATCCGGACAGCAGGTTCCTCGTGTGGATACCAAGCTCCTCCATTGTGCCAGGGTCCTTTGGGGTTGACGGTCTGACGAGAGGAGACAGGCAGTGCTCGATCAGGAGGTTTTGGACAGTGAACTGTGGAGGAGGTGATCCCCGTGGAGGTGGAGCTGAGGTGCGTAGTGTTGGGCTGACCCAGTGGAGGAGGAAGTGCCACTGCAAACAGCCTGAGGCATCGTCCTACTTGGCTGGTGGCGAGCAGAGGGCCAGACTGTGCAGGCCTTTTTTTGGTGAGAGGGGGAAACCAAGGTCTGCTCAGAGCACACAGCTCCTCCCTGGCCCTAGGCAGTATGGCCCCCAAGCCTGCTTGGCTTTGCAGGAGGACAGAGCTCAGCCTTCAGCATGCCCGCTCCCCTTAATCTCATTAGAAGGCCAGCCTGTTGCCATGGCAATTGCTGGGAGGGGTGGTGGGTGGGGGGAGCCAAGGCCAGCTTCCTCTCGAGAGAGAGGACGGGAGGGGCTGGCAGGTGGGGGTGCATCTGCATCATCTGCAGGGCCCTGGAGGCCTGGGGGCTGCCCCGGAGAAGTGTCTGTGTTTGTCATGGCACACCTCCCCAGGGCTCCTGGCCGCCCCCGTTCCCCAGCTTTGTGGCTTCCACTCTGCCAGGGTTGAGGGGAGGCGTCCAGCAGGGGTGTGGGCATGGACAGAGGTGGGGGATGTGCGCGGTGCCCGAGGATCAGCAAGATGGGGCTGGGAGAGGCTGGAGAAGCGACCATTGACATAGGGCTCTGCACAGGGAATGGGTGTCAATGTGGGAGAGAGGGGAGAGGACTTTGTGTGGGCTAGTGGAGTGAGGTGTCCCAGGCCCAGGCTGTATCAGGAGGTGGGGGTGCCCTGCCTGGAAACGCGGGGCCCTGGGCCGAGGCAGGACCCAAAGGGGCTTTTTACAGAGAAGTTTGCGCTGGATCCCACCTTGACGGAGTCAGTGTGTGGGCTTGCGATTCATGCTCTGACTGGAAGCTTCGAGGAGCTGGTGTGCTCTCATCCCCGATGCCACGTGGCCTCTGACACTCCGTGGTGCCAGCCACCTGCTGGTCTGCAGGGTCATGCAGGGGTTAAGTTCCAGGAGTAGAGTCTGTGCCCTCCTCAGTCGCCTCCAAGCTGGGTGACCTCAGACAGTCCCGTTGCCTGCCAAGCCTCACTTTTCACATCCGGAAAGTGGAGTGTGCTGGTTCTCCCCTCGGAGGACTTGTCTTAGGGCTGAATTGCGTCCCCCCAAAAGGTGTGTCTGTGTGTTTATCCCAGAACCTGGGAATGTGACCTTATTGGTAGGAGGGTCTTTGCAGATGCAATTAAGGGGCTCAAAATGAAATCATTTTTTTTTAATGTTTATTTATTTATTTTGGGGGGGGGGCATGCAAGCAAGCAGGGGAGGGGCAGAGAGGGAGAGAGAGAATCCCAAGCAGGCTCTACACTGTCAGGGCAGAGCCAGACGTGGGGCTCGATACCACGACCATGAGATCATGACCTGAGCCAAAGTCAAGAGTCCAACGCTTAACCGAATGAGTCACCCCAGCACCCCGAGATCATTCTTGATTAGGGTGGGGCCTGAATCTGGTGACAGATGTTAGAGAAAGGAGAGGGAGATTGGAGGCAGACACAGGGGGAGGCCACATGGGGACAAAGGCAGAGACCGAAGGAATGTGTGGCCACAAGCACAGGAACAACAGAGCCACCAGGGCCTGGGACAGACTCTCCCTTAGAGCCTCAAGAAGAAACCAACCCTGCCCACCCCTTGACTTTGCACTTCTACCCCCTAAACTGTGAGAGGGTAAATTCCTATTGTTTTAAGCTACCCTGTTTCAAGCCACCTTGTTTGTGGTCAGTTGTTATGGTAGCCCCGGGACACGGAAGGTAGGACTCATGGGATAGCAAGTGTGCTGAGACTTGGGAAGGGCTCTGTGCCCATGAGGGGGGCTCAGGGACCCCTGGGGTGCCATCGGAAATGCTTGGAGTGGGAAGATGGTGAGCACAAGGTAGCCGAGGTCTGCACTGTGCTTCCTGGCCATCCATCGTGGTCCTGCTGGCCTCAGCCCTGAGATACCTCTGACCCCAAGGCCTGATGCTGCTTGGTCAGTTGGTTCAAACCTGAGAGCAAGAGGGTTTGAGAGGCCTGGTCTTGGAATATTGTTCTGGAAGGACCAGTGATGGTGGGAGGTGAGGCAGACATGTGGCAGTACTTACTGGAGGTCCAGCATGACTACACAGAGGCCTGGCACTGGACACAGTGTGACCAGCAGACCATGAGCCTTGGGTACCTGCTGTCTGGTGGAGACCAGAGGGAGTGGTGGACAGGGTCAAGGGCATTTCCAATACAGCAAACACTATTAGACTAATTGGGAGGCTTTACATGAGTGGGGTCTGGGTCATCCAGGGGTGCTGCCCCACTGTCACTTTCTTAATTTTGCCCCAGTAAGGCAGGAGGATGGCTTTTAGGGAAAGCTGGGTGAGGGATGTTGGGGAACTGTGTACCACCTTTGCAGGTTTTCTGTAAATCTAAAACTTCTACAATGAAAACTTTATTAAAAACAACAAAAACAGGGGCACCTGGGTGGCTCAATTAAGTGTCCGATTCTCGATTTCGGCCTACATCATGATCTCATGGTTCCGTGGGTTCAAGCTCCATGTTGGGCTCTGTGCTGGCAGCGTGGAGCCTGCTTGTGATTCTCTGTCTCTCTGTCTCTCTCTGTCTCTCTCCCCCCTCCCTCCCCACATACCCTCACTTGCACTCTGTCTCTCTCAAAATAAACTTTAAAAACCAGAGGCTGATGTGATAGTGACTGGGGTGGGGGGTGGGGGGACTGCTCCTTGAGTGGGGTGTCAGGGAGGCCCTGTGGGATGGGCATGGAAGGGGGGCCATCACAGGCCAAGGCCCTGGGGGTGTACAAACTCAGGGTGCTTTGGGACCAAGGAGTGGGGAGAGCAGAGGTCGGGCTATGGCAAAAGCATGGGTAATGGGGTACCCACACACCCTCAGCCTAGGCTCTCTACGTCTGGAATGGGGTCCACTCATAATCGGGGAGCCTGGACTCAGACCCTGGGCTATCTGACCCACAGGCCATAAGCAGGGAGGAACCCTGGGAGATGCAGGTCTCCTGTTGTAGCAGGTGGCCTCCAGCATATGACAGCCTTGTCTGGGCCTCAGTTCGCTGTCTGCACTGCCCTTTTCCAACAGCCATGAGGATGAGGTAGGGGGAGAAGAAGGCATCCAAGCTCTATTTTGACCTTGAGCCTCTAATACTTTGGGGAGTTGTGTTGGCCTTCTGAAAAGCCCTACGTGCCTCCAGATGGGCTGTCCCCTGGCTTGTGAAAGGCAGCCCCTGGGAGCAGGAACAGTGGTACTCATTGATTCACTAACGTGTTCATACATTGTTTGTTCCATGAGCAGGTGCTGCTGAGCGACAGGCCCTGGCTTGGATGCTGGGTTTATAGAGCTCTTTTGGCGAGGTCAGCGGCAAGTGCCGTTGTGGGGACACGGAGTGAGGGCTGCTGTGTGGAAGGATGCATGAGAGACTGGCTTGGCAACAGGAAGAGGCATGAGCTTTAACATTCAGCAGCACATCAGGTCCTGCCTGATGGTTTCACTCTGCTGTTTTTCCTTCCTTTGCACCCTCTGAGGCAGCAGGTCCTTGGGGCAGAGCCCTAGGCTGGCATCTTCTCACCTCAGTACTCTGCTCCTTGGAGTTCCTGGCCAGGCACAGGAGGGCAGGCAGCTCTTGCAAAGTGAGGGGGTCCCCAAGACCACACTCAGGTCAACTGGGAGGATGGACTCAGGATTCACCGGAAGCTGTTACACTCACAGTGACGGTTTATTAAGAGTGAAAGGGCAGATTACAGTCAGCAGAGGGAAGGGGTGCCTGGGGTGGTATCCAGGAGCGTTCCATGCATGGAACTTCCAGTCGTCCCCTCTCTGTGGGGTCGTGCGGACAGCTTGTACTTTTCCCAGCACCAAAGTGTGAACAACACGCATGGTGTACTGCCAGCCACGGGTGCTCCCCTGAGCCTCGGTGTCCAGGGTTTTTACTGGACTCACAGGGACCTGGCTGACTGCCACATGGGTGACCTCCACGTCTAGTCCTCGCAGAGGGCGAGCTGGTTCCACATGGCGCAAGATCCTACATCACACTGTTGGCATAGACCACTCGGTGTGGCCCAAGAGCCCAGGCAAACAAAGATAGTCCTGCCAGGCAGGATGTTCAGAGGGCTTCCGCCTCCCAGGAGCTGGGGACAAAGGTCAGACTTCTCTAGGCCTTTTCTACATAGCCAATATGCAACCAAGGACAGGCACAAGGTCCCCCAAAGGAAGAGCAGGGCCCCACACAGCTTCTACTCCAAACCCAGGGGCTGTACTCCAAAGCCTGACAGTCCTATAGCAAAGGGGAGTTGGGTGGGGAGGCCAGTGCTGGAAAGAAAGACTCAGATAGAGGTGGGGCCTGGAAGGGCTGGTGTTGCAGCAGCATGTGAGTCAAGAGCATCCTGTCAGTTCCCAGTCCTGTAGATCATCCCCAACGCCAGGCTCTCTAGAGGCCTGGAACATGGCAGCTTTGTGGAGTGCTTGGACAGGATGCAAGGGTCCCAGAGCTGGCAGCTCAGCCTGTGACAAAAATGCATGTAGTGTAAGCACTTCTGTGTCACATGCCATGCATTCCTACACACTCTTGGACAACTAGGGAGGGGGAAACCAAGGCCAAGAAGGGGGCCACATGGTTCTTGAGAGGTGGGTGCAATGCAGGCTTCTGCCATAAGGCTCAGACACAAGGAAGCATGTGGAGTGTCTTGGATCTGAGATGACTTGTGCCTAGGCGGGAGTGGGGGCCCCCTGTATTTAGTCTCCCTCTCCCCCTGGCTGGGGGCTGGCCTGTTTCATCTTGCATGACTGTGGGGTGAGAGGGACGCAGCGGGGTATTCACGGTGAGCGTCTCCAGCCTTTGGAGACAGAGCCTGGGCTGGGCCCTGCAGACCCCAAGAACCACCCGCGAAGGATGGAACAAGGTCATTCTCCCTTCTGACCCCACCACAGCTTGCAGGAAACAGCTGTTTACCTGGGTGAGGTGCTCTGCTGGGCGGGCGGCCAGTTCCTGAGCCTCGCTTCCCTCTCCAGTATCCCAGGCCCCCCAGGAAGCAGGGGCCGGCGTGGGAGAGCGGGGCGGCGCGGGCAGCCAGCTCACGGAGCGCTGCCAGGAGCTGTTTGTGAAGGAACGTGAGCCGGCCTTGTTGTGTACACAGTGTCGACCCTAGCAACCGCCCCAGCCGGGGCCGGAGCAGACGCCCACCCTCCCCGCATGCCCAGCCACCAACCCTCGGACATGACGTCTGTCTCCCAGAGCCGGCGTGACAGGCGTCGTGGACCTTCAGCCTTCAGTCCTGGGGGCCGTGAGTGGCACTGACCATGTCAGGGGCATCTGCTGTTATTCCCAGGAAAGTGGAATCGGCTGTTCAAGGGAGACGAGGCCAGGTCCCAGCCTCACTCCGAGGCAGCCACGGCCGGCCAGGGGGCTGGGCCGCTGGTTCTGAGGTGTGGCCCAGTGGGACAGATCCCCACGTGAGTGACGGGTAGAGGCCCGTGCGGGCATTCGGCCATCCCAGATGAAGGCCCTCCACTGGCCCCAGCTCCGGCGAGGCCCGCGAGACAGGCAGATGGAGCCTGGGGGCTTGGGCAGGACCCCTTAGAACTCGGGCGGGGTCTGGCAGACCTGCTTGCCCTGTGTGTGCTGCCGGAGGGATCACACATCCTGCGCTTTGAAAGCCAGGGCTGTGCTTCTGAGACGGCCCCTCTGATTCAGGCCATTGGAAAGACAGTTTCTCCTGTGTCCGGGTGTCAATTCGCAGCCTCTGGCCCGCGCCCCGGGAATGCGGCCTTTGGCTGTGATGAGAAATGGCTCCCCTGGGTGGGTGAGGGGCCTCCTCCACAGGCTGTAGGCTCCAGATCTGCCCGATGCTCTCTTGCTCATTCACAAATCGTGCGAGTGAACCAGCAAGGTTCCCCGAGTTCATGGAGGCAGCCCCCCGCCCACAGGGCACACTGCCCTACCTAGGGAGAGCTGCCTGGGGCATCCTGGGTTGCTGATTCTGCCATTTTGGGGGGAGAGACACCTGGCTCCTTTGAGTATCAGAGTCAGAGGGTCCCGCACCCTCCGCGACTGATGCCGTTGGCCCACCGCTTGGTTCCTTTCTGGGCCCCTGGGGTGGCGCTCCTCACAATTTGCACGGGTGGGCTTCCAGCCCCCACTGTAGCCGCGGCCTTCTTTTGCAGCTCCAGCTCCAGAAGTCTCAGTACCTGCAGCTGGGCCCAAGCCGTGGCCAGTACTACGGTGGGTCCCTGCCTAACGTGAACCAGATCGGGAGTGGCACCGTGGATCTGCCCTTCCAGGTGAGCCCCCACGCCCCCACACAGCCTCCCACCTGGCACGTGTCACATCTGGGCCCCACCCTGGTCACAGAGCAAGAAAGCATGTGTGTCGGCCACAGTGGATAGCTGGGGTCACCAAATAATTGCCGCAGCCCGCCTCACCCTGCCCCCACCTACTCTTTTCCTGTCCCCGAGATGGCCTGGCCCTTGCCTGTCCCCTGTCAGCAGAGCCCCCAGCAAGGCTGTGGTCTGGCCGAGAGTGTTTCGGCAGCCGCTACACCTGTTGGCCGGCTGTGCGGCATCGGGAACCGCTCGGGGCCTCTGGGGCTTGGCTCCATCCTGCCTCACTAATCCGCAAGCCCAGCAATTCTCAGAAGGAGGCCCTGTGGCCTGACCCCACTTGTCTGCGAACGTTTCTTGGCAGAGGCGCACACAACGCGGCTCCCGGAGGCCACACAGCCGCTGTGCACGTCCTTATCATAAATAATGAGAGATAAGGCCCATTGCCTGGGCTCAGGGCTGGCTTCTTACCCCAAGCTCTGCCCTGACCCTGGTCTGCAGGTGGAAGCAAGGGCAAGGTGGGCCTGGGAGCAGGGCCAAGAGCCGGGGCCATCCCCTGCTTGTCTGGGCTCTGTAGGGACAGGTCCATCAGACGGCCACACACCCGCCCCTTTGCTGGGACAGGGCCTCAGAAACAGCCACGTCTGTCCATGTGTTGACAGGTCAGGTGTAGCCAGACTCGTCCCTCATGGAGCTCAGTCCCCCACCCACCCGAGTCACTCCCCAGCTCCTACTCCTCCCACAACGCTGCTGGAGTGCAGCAGGGCACCTGGACTCAGGTTGGGTCCACCTGGCTCAGCTCTGCCTCCCCTGGGCACCTCGGAGCATGACCCTCCTCAGATGGCCTCCTCGCTGGAGCAGACACGTGGAGCCGTTGCGCCGATCCTGAACGTGCTCCGGGAGCCTGACCTCTTTGTCAAGGCCCTTCCTGGTTCGAGTTTTCTCCCCTCTTCCCGCCTCTCCTCTTCCTCTGTTTCCCCCATCCCCTTCTCCCTCAAGGAGAGCATCTCTCTGGGCAGCCCCCCAGTACGGCCCTGCCTAGGGCTGGCATAGAGCCCCCTCGGGCCAAGGGTATACTGGGGCCTGGCGGGCATCCCACTGGGGGGCCGGATGAGGCAGGAGTGTCTCAAAGTCTCGGTTCTTTGCATTTTCAGCCCAGCGGATATCTGGGGGAGGCCCTGGCAGCGGCTCCTGTCTCTCTGGTAAATGAGCCCCTGGGCTGAGGCCTCGGCGTCCCTGGCACGTGCGCGGGTGCTGGGTATCACTGCGTGGTCCCCCAGTGGCCTGGCGGGATGTGTCCTGTCCGCCAAACAGAAGTGGATCCACTCTGCACCTCCCCCTGCCCCGTATGGGGAAGTGCGTGTGGTTGTGTCGAGAGACCCCCGCCTGGGGGTTCCGAGCATGGGCATCAATGCTGCATGGTTCGTTCCTGTGACACATGCACACTTACGAGTGTGTGGATCCTAGGTGCAGCCTGGTGAGCTGGGCTGTGGCCGGGCCCGAGCTTCTCTCTGCCTCTGGCTCTGCTTCAGCTGTCTTGGTTTCCCCTCTGGCCTTCTAGGCGTCTCTGGGAGGAGATGAACAGCCCCTGCCCTCTGTTGTTTGTGCCTGGATGGCAAGGTTCCCACCTTCCTTCGGCCACTGAAGTCTCTCAGGCCCAAGGCCCTTTGGCGGCAAAAAGTGTAAAAAGACCCAAGCTGGCAGGGTCCTTTCTGGGTCAGAGAGAGACAGGGGGCCCCAGACTCCAGGGAGAGCAGTCAGCCCTGAACACTGGCTCAGGCATTTGGACGGGTAGGGAAGAGCAGTGATTCCAGCCAGTGGCAGTCTTCCGGAAGGAAATTGCTTTTGCCTGGCTGCCCAGAGAAGACAGAAGGGCTCAAGGGCCAGATGGCCGGGTGGGGGGACCGGCTGCCTCCAGAGCTGGCTAAGATTGCCAGTCTCGTCCCAGTCAGGTGGTGAGGAGCCCCATGGCACCAGGGAAGGCAGGGAGCAGGCTCCCAGGGGCCCCAGGGGCATGGAGCTGGGAGAGAGAGCAGGGTCTGGTGGGGGGCCTCGTGCCAGCCCCAGGTGCTGGAAGGAAGCCCCTTCCACCACGCCGTGGGCCAGGGCTCCGGAAAGTGCTTGCACTTGGCTCCAGTGGTAAAGGGATGAGGTGCTGGGGGAGGGCGAGTGGGGGCTTATCTCAATCAGAACCGGCCAGGGCTCAATAAGGAGCCTCTGGGGAGCCAGCACTTGGCCAGGTGGGCCCCTTGACGTCCTCGGCTGGAAGCCCTGGGGGCTGTCTCTTGGCAGGCCCCTCCGGGGATGACGTAGGTGGGGAGAGGAGGCCAGCCGGGCCCAGAGAGAGAAGGCGGAGGCCTGTCTGCACCTGGCGAGGCTGGGGGGCGCTTGGGCCGTCTGCACCCCTGGCACCCCAGCCGGCACCGGGCCCCGAGCTTGTGCTGCTCTGCCTGGCCCGTGCATGCCGGCCGCACTGCACGCCTGCCACCCGGCACCCAGGATCCCCAGCTCGCCCCTACCCTGGCAGTGCTAAAGGCTGGGGGCCCTGGCTGCAGGAGGAAGCCCGTCTGGGCTGCAGAGTGGTGACAAAGGGTGTCTCAGGAGCGGGGGGCCCTGAGGTCAGATCCTGGGGGCAGAGCTGGGTTGGATCTTAGGCCACAGCTGATAACTGTTTGGGTTTCTCTCTCTTTTCTGGTCTCCTTCTCCCCTACCCCTCCCCTCGCCCAGACACCCTTCCAGTCCTCGGGCCTGGACACCAGCCGAACCACCCGGCACCATGGGCTGGTGGACAGAGTATACCGAGAGCGTGGCCGGCTCGGCTCCCCACATCGCCGGCCCTTGTCAGTGGACAAACATGGACGGCAGATATCTTTTACCCAGAGGACGGGAGTGGGGGATGACTGCGGGACCCTGAGTCTAGCTGACTGAGCTGCCAGCTCTGGAGATGGAGTAAGGGCTGTCCCAGCCCTCCCAGGCAGCACCAGGAGAGGGCGCAGTTGCAGGGCCACCCTGGAGGAGGCAGGCAGTGTGGCTGGCTGAAGAGCCTGTGGCTGGGGGCTGGGGGGCACACAGGGAACGGGGACACAGGCTGCTGGAGCACGCAGCGTGAGGCGAGGATTGGGTAACGTGAGGTCGGACCACTCTATGTTGGACGTCTGTCTGGGCAGTGGAACCCAGAAAGGCTGTGAGCAGGGTGTCCACATGTTGGGGCCATGTGGAAGGCAGCCCAGCCCAGGCAGTGGGGCTGAGGGGGGGTCTGAGCCAGACCCAGACCCATCCAAGGGAGGCTCCATCTGAAGACAGAGAATTCGCCTCTGCACCTTGGCCAAGCAGAGATCGTCAGGAGTTTCTCCCCCACCCCCTAAGACTTGGCCGCCCCTTGGTGCTTGGCCAGCCAGGCCCCCCCGCCCCCGACCATCACTGGAGTCTGAGTGGCTGCTCTCGGGACCCCCAGCATTCTAGAACAGAGAAGCCTGTTCTTTCCCGGTTCTCATTTCCGTGGCTGGGGCAGCCTGACCAGCTGGGCCTCAGACAGAGCCCTCGGGCCCCGGGAGCCGCCCTGTCAGCCTAGAATTAAGAGTCAAGACCCAGGTCAACTGAACCAGACTCCCCACTGCCCCCCATGGGCCCCAGTTTCACAGCCGAGGCCCCTCTTGGAAAGGGTGCAGCCTGCACGTGTGCTTGCAGGGGGTGAGTGCTGAGTGCTAGGTGGATAGGGCTGAACCCCGGGGGCTGCTCGCAGCCAGGCAGGAAAGGCCCCCGCCCTGCGGCCCCAGCTGTTCACAGGCTCCCAGCAGCCTGGCCACGAGGTTCCTGGGGCTCGGGGTGGGGCCTGAGCCAACAGCGCTGTCCCCTTAACTCACACTCAAGCGGACAGCTGCCCATACGGCACCGTGTACCTCTCGCCGCCCGCGGACACCAGCTGGAGAAGGTCAGTGACCCAGAGCCGGCCCTCAGCCCTCTTGTTGGAAACAAAAACAAACTTACATCATATCATGCTTGTGCTTGGAAAACCAATATGCAGTCACTTTAAGATGACAAAACTAAGAAGTATCCAGAAGTTTCTAGAAATTAGCTCTATCCCTGTAACACCAAGGTCATAGCTTCAGAGTCTTCCAGGAATTTTTTTTCCTCCTTCCATGACTTTTTTTTTTCTTTCATAGACAGAGTTGAGATTACATTAGATATTCAGTGTTGTAACTTGCCTTTTTCCATTTAATACTATATTGAGTGGTTTCCCACATTGTTGAACAGTCATTGAAAATGTGATTATAAAAGTATTCTATATTTATTACCAGAAGATTAGGAATACACATAAATGGTACCTGAAAGAGGAAAAAAAATAATGTCCTCATCTGCAGAGGTCTAGAATAATAATACCATAGTTAATACCTATAATAAATAATGGGTGATAGGTGCACACCAGTCTGAATACAATTATACCAGAGAAGTGTATACTTAAAAATGGTTAAAATGGTAGATTTTGTGATATATATATCTATATATATATATATATATATGAATGATTTCATTAAACAAAGACCAAAGTAAGCAAACTGTTAAAAAAAAAAAAAAGTATGAAATACGATATATAATGTAATGGGTAATTCAATAACGTAATTAGATTCCTACCAAGCATGTATTATATATCGGGCCATATTTCAACCGTCATATTCATTAAATAACATAAAACACACAGAGCTCTGTGGAGTAGGTGAGCTTTTATTCTCTGCATTTTCAGTATAAAGAAACTGAGCACAGAGAGGTCAGAATGCTTGCTCAGGGACACACAGCTGGTAGGGGAGCCAGGATCCGGACCACCCTCTCACTGTTGGGCTGGCCCCAGGGTCAGAGACTCAGCCAGCCTAGTCCTTTATAGCCTGCTCTTCTCCTTGAATCGTTTCCTCCATGTCACTCTCAGCGGCTGGCATGTCCCTTTTGGATTCATGCTGCTCTTGCTTTCATCCCCAGAGTGCCAGCCATGTGGCTGGATCCACCTTTGCTCATCTGCTCAGCTCCCCGTGGGTGCCCACATTTTCCTGGGTGCCTGAGGGGGTCTTCTGGGGACTTTCTCTCCAGGCACCTGCAGCTGGCAGTACATTGAGTTACTCTGTCCCCAGTGCAGAAGGCAGGGCTCCTGGCAGCCTTTGGGCTGGTTGCCCCCCAAATAGTGCCTCATGCCACCTCCCCTCCCCAGAGGCTGCATTCTTTCTGGGTCGTTCTCTGAGCCTCGTATCACTGCCTCCCCTTCCTGCCTATTACCCCTGGTTTGTAACTGATTATCCTCGGGGGCAGGGTTGCCCGTTGGTCTTTGTCACCAGAAGGAGACCCAGTGATGGCCTGGGGACTTGTACCCCCAAGACTGGGCCACTGTGGGACCGTTGGGCCCCCTCTCCAGAGAGTATCAGCAGGAAGGCACTATCCTTTCCCTAAAGCTGAGAAGCCTACAGAGGGGATGGGGGTAGGGAGGAGCTGGTTAGGAACGGAGGGACGTCTCTGCTGCAGCTTTTGTCTTCAACAGGCTTTGCAGATCAAAGCAACGGTCACTCCTGTGGTTCTTTTGAGAACAATGTCCTTAGGGTTTTATGCAGGTGCAACAGCTCACAAAAATGACCCACTATTCCCACCCTGTCCCATTGATCATGTCCTGGATAGAGTGGAGCCAGGACTGTCCCATTGTCCGCTTTGGGGCCAAGGCTCACTGTCTCTCTCCTCTCCTCAGGACCAATTCTGACTCTGCCCTGCACCAGAGCACAATGACACCCACCCAACCAGAGCCCTTTACGGGCGGGTCCCAGGATGCACACCAGAAAAGAGGTATTGACGGGCATCGTTCCTTGGGTCAGGCGAGTCCAGTGGGTGGCCCCTATGCTCCCAGAGGTCACAAGCTCGAAGATGGAGAGACCTGCAAAGGACGAGTCAGTGGGTGCTATGGGACAAGGGGAGGGGTGTGGAAACTTGTAGAGGTGGTGCTGCTTGATTTGGGTTTTCAAGAGTACCCAGGAGTTTTCTAGGCAGAGAAAACAGCCTCTGCAAACACTCATGGATTCAGGCCATAGCCCCACAGATGGGGGCCTTACACGTTCTGTCAGTTGTAGTGGGCAGCAAGCCAAGCAGAAGGAGGCATTTATCAGCTCATGACCAAGGAGTCCGGAGCTAGAGAGGTTCGGCTTTAGGTGCAGCTCTATCCAGGGCTTCATACTTCCTGGCTTTGCTGCTCAGAACCCTCTTGATTCACCCAGAATGTGCCCATTCTGCCTACTGTGGGTGGGAAAGGGGCTGCTGCTTTCCCACCTCTTCCCCAGGCTCCTCTCTGACCGAGCCATGCATACACCCCTGGGGCAGATCGGTGCCTAGGCCCCTGGTCTCTCCTCAGGGAGAGCTGGGCACTGGGGCAGTGTCCCCAGGACCTTCTAGGACGATGCATGCCATCTGAAAAACTGGGGCACCATCACCTAAAGAGAAGGACAGTGCTGTGTGGCCAGCCTCAGGAAACCCCAGCAGGCTTGATCTGCCCAGAGGCACTGAAACCAGAGAATTGATCACGTACAGTTAAGGTCCAAACACCCATTTTGGAGTAGCATTGCGCTGTGTGAACATGTAAACATACCAGGGAGCTTCTGCTATAGAGTAAGGATTATCAACCAGAATTTCGCCCCTTGGGACGGTGGGGGGGGGGGGGGGGGAGGTCTCCGCATGCCATCTTCCTGGGATCCCTGTTCATCAGACAGCAAAGGTGAAATTGCAGAAGGAACTGTCTCTATAATAAAAGTGAGGATTCCAAATGTCCGGGGGTGAAGAGAACAGGGCATCTGGTGTTCCACTCCTGTTCCCAATGTTGGAAGCTGTTCTTGAAGGGGCTGTCTCCTTGGTGGGTTCCCCAGGAAAATGGGACTTTCAGGGTAGGCTCTCCAGGGCAAGTGTCATCTCTTGGGACTCTGTGACCATGGAAAGGAGCTGCAACCCAGGAGGCCCTTGGCAGCTCAGAGTCCAGTTGTCCTTGGCCTGGGGAGAGGGGAGACATGTTACCTGCCCCTGTTTCTCCACGAGGGGCCCAAGAAGTGATGGGGGCAGGAGGGAGGGAGGTGGTTAGCCTGGCTTCCCTCCCACCCCCCCACAGTTCAGTCTCTCTGGTTTTTAAGAAGGAGGAGTTGACCCATCTGGCTGTGTTCAGTATGGCTCTATTGAAAGTGAAAGACTGAACTTCCAATAGGTGTAAAGAAACTGGGTCTCATAAAGAAAGTGTTTAATCTCACCTTAACCAAAAGGTCCTAAGAAAGGGGCCTTCAGGCACAGCTGGTTCCAGGGCCTTAAATGATGCCCATCCAGTCCTCCAGACCTTCCCTGCCCTCCTCTCCTCCTCTGGGGCTGGCTGGCATTGCAACTAATTCATGAGGCCACAGCTACCATGAGTAGACCAGCCAGCCCCGGCTCATATTGAGCAGCATGGCTTAGGATGCAGGTGACCACAAAGAGGCAGGTAGGGTGAGGAGGCCGGGAGAAATTCTCTGCTGTTCTCTGCAACCTGAGGCCTCCAGGACCTGCCATGGGAGGCAGAATCGATACATGTCCTCAGCTCCAGAGCTCCCGTTTTCATTTCTTTTTGAATCACAGGGTCTCTGGCTTGTTTTTTGTTTTTTAAGTGTTTTTTTTGTTTTGTTTTGAACGAAACCCTTTTTTGTACTCTAGTGCAGTCCCCAGAAGTTACTGTTGGGGCAGTTACACTTGTGTCATGGTTATGACCCTGTGTGTGTCAGGGAAGCTCCCCACTTTGGTGCCACATAGCTTCAAAGTGAAAAGGTTCTGATTTTCTTTCTCTTCCCACCCCACCCCAGTCTTACTATTAACAGTGCCAGGAATGGAGGAAACTACATCGGAGACAGATAAGAATCTTCCCAAGCAAGCATGGGATACCAAGAAGGTAAGAGTCTAAGGGCTTTCAAAAACGGTTTTCCTTCTTGATCTTTTTTTTAATAGCCTAGCCAAAGGTAGAGAAATAGCACACCTTCCCTGAAGTGTGAACCTCACTCAGATTTGACCAGGCCTGCCATTAGTGTTAAATAGACCTGCTATACTGGTCAGAAGCCATGAAGAATTAAAACCCATGTTCACTGTGGCAGCACATATACTAAAATTGGAACCATAGAGAGCTTAGCATGGCCTCTGCACAAGAATGACACGCAGATTCATGAAGTGCGCCGTATTTTTATGTATGGCGTTGGCTGTGAACTAGACTTACTGTGGCGATCATTTCACAGTACATACAAATAGTGAACCTATTTGTCCAAGTCTGTGAAGATACTCAGGGTTTAGAACCTATACCTCCTAATTCTTAGCCTGTGATCTTTCTGCTAACCCACAGTATTGGGTAATTGTCATTGTTTATACATGGTTACAGTCATCCTTAAACTTCCATTAAGTCTACTTGGAATTTCCAGTTGAGTTGAAATCTCTGTATTACCTCCAGGTCCAGAAACAAATTTCCCAACAACCTACAAAATGTCTAGTGGTAAGATAGAATTTGTGCCATGAGTACAAATTTCAAAGAATTTGAATAGAACAAAATACACTTAACACCAAATCTGTTTTGAATATTAAAAAAAAAAAAAAAACAACAACAAAAAACTAAAACCCATTGCTGGTCAGGGTGTGGTGAAAGGGGCAGCAACATGCATTGCTCATCCCCCCCAGGAAATCGTAGGGAGGTGACAAATGAACAAACAGCGATGTGTTCCTCAAAGGCAGATGTTCAGAACTTTCGAAATCAACTGGAAACAACTTGAATGTTCGACAGTAAGGGGGTCTTATAAGGAAAGTATCCTCAGTCCCCCGTGCGGAAAGTTCCGCACATGGTGAGTTGGGATTTTTGAAGGAATTTTAAAGGCATGAGTGACACTCACGATGGTACTGTTCTGTGGAAAGAACAGGATAAAGCATAAAACATTTCGAGATAGACAGGCACACCTCATTCTATTGCGCTTTGCTTTATTGTGCTGCGTTTTTTTTACAAATTGAAGGTTTGTGGCAACCCCGTGTTGAGCAAGAATATCAGTACCATTGTCCCAACAGCATTTGCTCACTTTGTGTCTCTGTGTCACATTCTGGTAATTCTTGCAATTGTTCATATTTTTTCATTATTTGTTATGTGACGTTTGATTAATGATCACCACTCAAGGTTCAGATGATTAGCATTTTTAGAAATAATTTTTTTAACTCTTTTTTTTTTTTTTTTGAGAGAGAGAGAGGGTGCGAGTGAACAAGGGGCAGAGAGAGAGAGAAGTGGGCCTCACCCGGGGCTCCAACTCATGAACTGTAAGATCATGACCTGAGCCAAAGTCAGATGCTTAACAACTGAGCTACTCAGGCACCCAACTGTTTTGTTTTGTTTTGTTTTGTTTTGTTTTGTTTTGTTTTGTTTTTAATTTATTCACTTTGAGAGAGAACATGAGAAGGGGAGAGGCAGAGAGAGGGAGAGAGAGAATCCCAAGCAGGCACTCCAGTCTCAGAGAGACGGAGAGAGAGAATCCCAAGCAGGCGCTCCAGTCTCAGCGCAGAGCCTGATGCAGGGCTCAAACTCATAAACTGTGAGATCATGACCCGAGCTGAAACCCAGAGTTGGATGCTTAACTGACTGAGCTACCCAGGCACCCCAGTGAAGTATTTTTTAAGTTTATTTATTTATTTTGAGAGAAAGAGGGAGGGAAGGAGGGAGGGAGGGAGGGAGGGAGAGAGAGAGAGAGAGAGAGAGAGAGAGAGAGAGAGAGAACATGAGTGGGGGAAGGGCAGAGAGAAAGGAAAGAGAATCCCAAGCAGGCTCTGTGCTGTCAGGCCTATGTGGGGCTCGATCTCACAAACCATGAGATCATGACCTGAGCCAAAATCAAGAGTCCGTTACTTAATCAGCTGAGCCACCCAGACGCCCCAGCAGTAAAGTATTTTAATTAAAGACACATAACTTGTTTTTTGAAAACACCGTCATTGCATACTTACACTGCAGGATAGTGTAAACATAACTTCTTTGTGCACTGGGAAACCAAAAAATTCATTTGACTTGCTTTACTGTGATATTTGCTTTATTGGGGTGTTCTGGAACTGAAGCTGCAGTATCTCCAAGGTATGCCAGGGTGTACACACAGATGCCTGGGTGTGATAGGACCAGTCCCAGGGGAGACGTGCAAACGGGGCGTGTGCCCTCGAGTGTCAGGTGCGGGCGCCATTGTCAGCCCTTTATCCATGTCTGCATGTTCCAGTTTTGCACAAAGAAGGCATAGGATTTTCATATTCAGGGGGAAAAAAATAATTCAAAAAGAATTCTAACAACCCGAACAAAATCGGGAAGCCACTGAAACACCTAGTCGCAGAGAGGTGAGTGGGTAAAGAAAGACATCAGGGTTACAAGCAGCCGAATGTGCTGCTGAACCATGAAGACAGGGAAGATGGTGGGGGTTGGTGCAAACACACTCGACATCCTGGGAGTGAGAAAAGAGGGCGGCAGAGCCCAGCATCATGGCTAAACTTCTAACTAGCACGCAAAATGTTGTGGCTGCAAGGATGTCAGTAAAGGAATTCCACTGGATTTGTGGGGAGTGGGGTGGGCGGGGGGGGGAGCAATGATGGGTGAATTTTTAATACTGTTTAGAAATCCACTGTTATCTCCATAATGTTCGTGGAATGCTTTTGAAAGGTTCTTTAGAAAGTCATTGTCATCACGCTTTGAAAAAATCCGGTAATGAAGCAAGTGTTTACTCACAGAATTAAGGAGCCAGTGGCCAAGTACAAACCTGTCCCTCTGGCATTTTCTGCAGAGGCTTAATGCTGCTGGTCGCACACCACCCCTCAGGGTCCCCAGTCACTGTGGGCCCCCCCCCCAGCCCCTCCCCCCGACACACACACTAGGTGTGCACATGGAGTCTACAGCTCTCCGCCAGTGCATCCACCTTCTTATCTGATAATCCCTAAAGAACACATCAGCCTGAGGGCCTGTGAGGTGGATGGAGAATGAGGGAAGGTGACACAGCCAGAGCCCTCCGTCAGCACGCGGGCTCTGTCCGGTCATGTCTGCCGCCATCCGGCGGGTTTCCTCCTTTGTCCTTGAATGAGAGTCTAGGGGCTCTGCCTAGAGCCTACAGTTCTTGGCTGGCATAGTGGCCCCAGCTCGAAGAGGAGGAAACCAGCCAGGGTCCTGCTGCCAACAGGGTTTCCCTGGGACCCCCTTCCCAGCCCCACAGGGCAGGCAAAGTCTTCATCCTCAGGTGGTGGGTGCGCGGGAGCACGCACAGCCCCACGGTCCCTGTGGGAGCCATAGCTGAGGGACCACGGGAAGGTGAGTCAGCTAGGGGCATGGGGAGCGCCCTCTGTGTGTTCATGGTGCCCGATCTGAGCCTCTTCATGCTGCCCCACATGATGTACTTTCCTGCCGTAGACAAGTGGATGCTGAGCAGAGGTGGCCCCTGCCCCGGGATCCCCTCCCACTCCGATCCAGGAATGGAATGGGGGGTTGGTTTGGGGTGCCCACGTTTCCAGTGGCTCCACTGCTGAGGTGGTGCCTGGGGTTTTCAGGTGTGTAGACCGGACAAACCACCGTCTTCCCCAAATGCCTGCTGACAAGGGACCATGTCACTCCTCTGCTGTGCCCACCTTATGGGCAGACAGCTAGGCTTGGATGTGCCTGCTGGCCACCAAGGGCAGGGGCTGGAGGTGGGGGCTGTAGAGACCCCTCTGCACATAACTCTTGGTTTTGCCCCTGGGCATGTCTGGGACAGGCCCCTCTGCCTTTGAGGTTGCCTGGTTCTGGTTTGTGAGACGTTCCAGGACCTGATAAACTCCCTTCTTGCTGAGCGTCTCCGGCCCTTGTGGCATGGTCAGGCATGCCCCGAGGAGCCACAGCACGCCAGGAGGCCCGCTCAGTGTCCGCTGTCTTCTCTTTCAGACGGGGTCCAGGCCCAAGTCCTGCGAGGTCCCCGGGATCAAGTAAGTCTCAGCAGGGCCCACCCTGCATGCCCAGGGCTGTCAGGGCCTCTCAGATGACCGCAGGGCTTCCCGTCCGCTAGCTCACAGGCTGCAAGTCCTGACAAGAGGGGCGCCCCGCCGCTGGCCGCCAGTCAACAAGCCTCACAGGGGGCGGGGGGGACATGGGGCCCTGCTCCCCTTCCCTGCCTGAGGTGGCCGAGCCCCGCCCCCACCACCCCTGCCCAGCTCCAGCTTGCCCGCTCCTCAGACACCCCCCGTCCCTGAGCTGCAGGAGGACCCTCATCCCAGCCTCCTATCCTGCATAGATAGGTAGGCTGCTTCCTGAGGTCCCGTTGGAGGTGTAGGTTGACGGTCATTTTCTGAGCATGGCAGCGCCTGATCTTTTTGCACCAGTCTCCCCCGACACCTCGCTCCCCCGCCACAGCTTCTGGGGAAGAATGGGCCAGCGAGAGCTCACCTCCCCCCTCTGTCTGGCCTTCCCCCCAGCATCTTTCCATCCGCTGACCAGGAAAACACTACAGCCCTGATCCCCGCCACCCACAACACAGGGGGCTCCCTGCCCGACCTGACCAACATACACTTCCCCTCCCCCCTCCCGACCCCACTGGACCCTGAGGAGCCCACCTTCCCCGCGCTCAGCAGCTCCAGCAGCACCGGCAACCTCGCGGCCAACCTGACTCATCTGGGCATCGGTGGCGCCAACCAGGGTAAGGCCAGGCCAGAAGGCGGGACAACTTCCTTCCCTGGCAGAGCTGAACACCTAGTGAGGACAACGCACGGGTTTGGATAAAGATTTGGCAGGGTGACATCCAAAATGCTGGGCATGGAGTGGGAGGCAGAACCTACCACAGGGGCTGGGCTTTCCCAGTATCGCCCAGAAAGGCATCCCAGGCAGAGGGCACGGCTTTGGTGAAGGCCTGGAGGTGGGAAAACTCAGCGGTGTCCCCAGGGATCAGACAGTGGTTCTGAGGGTGTACTGGGGGCTTCAGAGAGTCTGGGTGAGTCCAGAACATTCTAGGAGGGGAGCCCCCAAGAGTTTGACCCGGCCGGGGTGTGCCGGGCTTTCCCCCCACCTCTCCTTGTCCTCAGCTCTTCGTGGAGGGCCAGGACCAGTCCTGACCTGCTCCCCCCACACTCCACCTGCTTGGGACACTCCAGTCCAGGCCACATTCATGGGGACATCCCATGGGCCCCTCACCTTCCTAATAGCTCCCAGTGCTGCCCAACCCTGCTTCCCTGGGGACGAGCAGCACGGTTTCCCAGTGGCTTGCCTCTTCTCTTCTCTTGCCTGCCCTGACCTGTTGATGCATCCCGTCAGCCCCACCATTGGGACCCGGGCCAACCTGGACCTTCTCTACCTTACATGGCCTCCACCTGCCTGCCCACCTCCCCCACCAGCTCTCAGCCTCTTCTCAGCCAGGATGGCCATCACCTCATGGCTCTCGTCTGCTCAGGATCTTGCACGGGTCCTCGGTTCCCTCCCAGTGAAAACCTGAGACCCCTGGGGCCCGGGAGATCAACTACAGTTCGCCCTCCGACTTTGTCTCCCGCCCCCCCCCCACCATCTCCTCTCTGGCCAGCGAGCTCACCTCAGGGCCTTGGCATGTGCCACCTCTCTTCCACAGACCTCTTCCTCCAGGTGGCTGCAGGACCCCTCGCCCACCCCATCCCTGCTCACACCTCTTCTCGATGAGCCATCGTGGCCCCCTGCCCACACTCTCACCTCCAGCCTCTCACTCTTGCTTTTCTTCATTTACCCTGCTGCTGTTGAGTCACTACTTTGCTCTCATCTGTTCCCTGGGCCATGCCTGGCTCTCCCACGTCCCCACTGTGACCCGCATGTCCCCAGTGTGATTCTTGCACCCATGTTGACTGTGGGATGTGTGGGTTTGCATCCAGGGAGGACACAAGGCAGCCCCAGCAGCCTCATGGTGGGATGGGCAGAATGTGGACCCCTCTGTGAGTCCGCACATGTCAGGACTTGGTGACCGGTGAGAGCGCTACCTTGCTGCCCTGCATCCTGCCCAGGAGCCGATGCTCGCCCAGTCCATCTGCCTGTCTTACCTCTGTCCCAAGCGTGGTGGGCAGCACCATGCAGGGTTTTCTGAGAGAGAATCACACGCTCTAATTCACATTTGCCACAGCCCTTCTAACCACCCAGGGAGAATAGGCTATCAGGAGGGGTGCCAGTGGCAGGGCAGGGCCCCACTGAACACTGTAGAGAGACTTCCAGGTGAAGTTGTCTGGCCCACGTTACGGGGAACAGAGGCACCTGAGCCGGAGTGTTCCGGCCTTTGGTGCTGACAGGACCAGAGGCAGGTGAGGGGTGTTATGGACAGTGCAAGTGTTCCTAGGTTTCCAGACTAGGAAATAGAGGCCAGAACAGTGAAAAGCGGGGCAGGACCCTGGCCTAAGAGCATTGAGGCTCTGTTCTTGCGTGTACATACCTGGCCCCGTGCCCACCGAGGCTCAGCCGCTAGGCAGAGGGCGTCAGCTTCCACTGTCCCCCCCAACCCCGGGACAAAGTGAGCAGATTCAGGGGAGCCTGAGACCCATGGCCCCCTGAGAGGTGGGTGGGCAGGGAGGGTCCACACAGGCCTATGCAAAGCAAGAAATCAGCAGGTTGGCTCTGGGGACACTGGAGGGGCCCCCTTTTGTAGGCACCACTGTTTCCTGGTCCCCCCTTTTCTCCTCACGTCTTGCTGTGGCCTCCAGAGCACCACCCCCTCCTCCAGAGGGTCCTTGGCAGCCCCCCAGCACCCGCCCAGGAGCTGTGCACCTCCAGCCCATGCCGAGTCTAAACAAGCACAGGAAAACACAACACATGTGAAAGCCATAGACGCGGGAACAAGCGCAGACCCCGAGCGTGGGGCCCAGACCCTGGCCCGCCTGGCTGGGAGCGTCAGCCCAGTAATGTCTGACATGTGTTCGGTTGTTTGCGAACCTGCCGCTCTAGCTGCTCGCCTGGCAGGGGCTCCGCTTTCTGGGCTCATTTTAAATCAAGCCGAGCCGCTGGCCCCTGGCACACGTGGAGATGGCCCCCCCAGCCCACCCGCCAGTTGGAACGTGAGCCCCTCGAGGAAGAATGGGAGGCTTCTGCCTCCAAGGAGACAGCGGCCCCTCTCGTTCTCTTAAACATTTGCTGAGGTCGTTTTCCTGGTCGTTGGCCAGAACCTGGAGGAGGGCAGGCCCGGGTCCTCCTTCCTGGCACAGCTCCAAGGCCTGCCAGCCCCGCATACGAGGCTTGCGTGCCTCTGGCTGGGCCCCTGCCACCTGGCCTGCCCTCCCCTGGCAGCTTTCCCTGCCCGCCCCAGACTTCCCTTCCAGCTGGCCTCACTCCTTTTCCCAAAGGTGATCCAGGTTGCCAAAAGGAATTCAACAGCAAGGCGTCCGTCCGCCCTCCCAGCCCAACTGGCCTCTCCTGGGGTGGTGGCCGCCCAGTGTGAGACCAGGAGCTCACTCTGCAGCCCAGCGGAGGATTAAAAACTCCCTTGTGCTCAAGATAGACAGAGGCTGGCAACCCAAGCACCAAATCCAGCCTACCGGTGTGTTTTGTCTGGCCCGTGATTGCATGCGTGATGCTTTGAATCAACATCTGAAAATCAGGAGAGTGTGTGTAAAACTCTAGACTTCTGGCTTCTCTTGAAGAATCAGAAGGCCCAGCAGTGGTGGGTCGAGTTCGTATGCCACAGACCCCTCCTGCCCCTGTTGCCCCACTGACCCTCTCTTGGTATTTGCCTCTGCTGCTCACTGAGCCCTGACGTCTGCTCCCTGGGTGTTGAGTGCTCACAACCCGAAGGATGTCAGAGGCAGTGGATGCTCAGAGAAGAGGAGGGAGCAGCCTGTGGTCCCGACTCTGTGTTCCTTGACTAGGCATCTCCCGGACTCTTCCTGCTCAGGCTTCTTGTCCGCACCCCCCTTGATGCTGCTGTGTTTGCAGCAGCTTGATTCTGGGGCCCGAGTTCTGTGTATAACTTGGAACCCGGGGTTCTGCCTTGGGAGCGCTCTGCCAGGCCCTCCTGCAGTGCACGGCTAAGTGGAGCTGCCAGGGCGACTGAGGGGAAGTGCAGGCGTGACCGGGCTTGCCTCGCACAGATGACACAGCCAGTGAGCAGCTGCCCTGGGCGGAGAGAAGGCCGCCCGTCATCTCCCCTCAGTGTGTGCTGGGCACATTCCCACTGGCCTGTGAACCTGCCATCTCACCTGCTGGACCGAGGTTAATCTGACGGCCCTCGGCAGAATGGGGCCAGCTACCCCAGGTGAGTCAGGCTTCTACACCACCGGCCTTGACTACAGGCCAGACTGTCTTGAGAGCCTGCTCCCAACCTCATTAGGGCCTCACAGTGAACTCTTGAGGGTGGCTGTTATCGTTTCCATCGCAAGGACAAGGAGACCGACTGGGAGATCAAGCCAATCCCCCAGGGTTCCTGCAAGCATCAGGAGGTCTCTCCCTGGCACCATGCCCCAGGATAACCCAGCAGGCCCCAACTGCTTCCATACTGAACTTGACCTCACTCAGCTCCTTCACGACAGACACATCCAGGGATGGGATTCCGGGGGGAGGGGGCCAGGGTGACGGAAGGGGCAACACGGAGCCCTCCTGACAGGAGCTCGATCGGGAGCAAGGGTGTTGGAAGTGGAGAGAGAGTAACTGAGTTTCTAGGTTGGGCAGCCCAGCAGGGCTGATGGTCCAGCATGGAGAGCACATGAGGTGAGAGGAGAAGGTTGTGGACATGAGATGGGGGAGGGGCTGCCAGATACACGGGTCTGGGGCTGAAAGGAGATCTGGCTGAAGGAATAGTTCGTTACAGGGTGGTACAATTTTGAGAGCATGAGGCTGTAGAGGAAACTGCAGCCTCTGGGCAGGACCAGCTTGCTTGAAGCTAACCAAAACCCAAGCCAGTTTAGGCAAAAAAGGGGAACCGATTATCTCCCAAAACCAGGAAGCACCACTGTGGCTGGATCTAGAGCTCAGGTGCTGCCTCTCCTCAGCCCCTGATTCTCCAGCTGGCTCTTCCCTTTGCGGCCATATGGTGCTCTCCTCACACAGCTCCAGACCTCCCTTCTCGGAGTTCCATCAGAAGTCCCAGGGCAGGCTCTCATTGGGCCAGTCTGGTCACATGTCCATCTGGGGGCCAATCATGTGGTGGTGCAGAGGCAGGGAAGTGCTGATTGGCAGGGCCTGTGGGACACGTCCCTGGGAGGGATGGCAGGATCAGTGGGATAGTGCTAGCCAGCATGGGGATGGAGCAGGAAAGAGAACAGAGTCTACACAGGTATTGGGGCCTTGGAGGGGGGCACCCTGGGTTTGGTGATTAGGACGCAATGGATTCTGTCTGAGTGATTGGGCTGCTCCCAGCAGTGACCAAGGTGTGTGAGCAGCCCTCTGGAGGCCAGAGTCATGCCCACCCTTCTCTCCTGTTCTCCCTTTCAGGAATGAGCACGCCAGGCTCCTCACCACAGCACCGTCCAGCTGGCGTCAGCCCGTTGTCCCTGAACACAGAGGCAAGGAGACAGCAGGCCCAGCAGGTGTCGCCCACCCTCTCCCAGCTGTCACCCATCACTCAGGTGTGAGGGCGTGGTGGGGTGGGGCGGGGAGGCGTGGCCTGCTCTGCCCCTCAGGGAGGCCTCCCTCTCCTTCCAGGGGCCTATAGAACCTTGAAGACAAACGTTCCCAACATTTCTGGCTATTTGTCAAAATTTCAAGCGCGTGAAAATGGATTAAGTACTGGCCTGGAGTCTCTTGTAGCTGTCATGGGCAGATTTGTGTGACTGGGTGTCCTTCTTTATGTCACTTCCCCTTCTTGAGGATCTGGTTGAATTTCTCCAAAATGAGATGTTCAGAGAGGTTTTTTGTTTTCTCAGTTTACCATAATTTTGTTTCCTCTGCTTTTTTTGGTAGCTCGTATGTGTCTAGGAATTGGTCTCTTTCATCTAGATTGTACAGTGTGCTGTCATATGATCATTCAGAGCACTCCTAATTCTGTTCTTTGAAGTGGGTAGTAATGTTCCCACTTTTGTTTCTGGTTTCAGTAATTTGATTCTTCTCTTTTTTACTTAGTCAATTTAGGGCCTTTATGGCCCTAAGTTAGGAAGCATTCCCTCCTCTTTTGTTTCTTTGGAAGCATTTGAGAAACGCTGGTGTGGATTCTTTAAATATTTGGTGGAATTCACCAGCAAAGCCCCTGGGTCTTAGCCTGTCCTTGTTGGGAAATTTGAGGGTTTTTTTTTTAAGTTTTAACTTAAATTCCAGGTAGGTAACGTACAGTGTAACATTAGTTTCAGGTGTATGATATAGTGATATAGCATTCCGTACATCACCCGCTGCTCATCACAAGTGCACGTCTTCATCGCCATCACCTATTTCCCCCGTCCCCCGATCTGCCTTCCCTCTGGCAACCATCAGTGTGTTCTTCTCTGTGGCTAACAGTTGGTTTCTTGGTTTCTCTCTCTCTTCTTTTTTTCCTTTGCTCGTTTGTTTTGTTTCTTAAATCCCACGTATGAGTGAAATCGTATGGTATTTGTCTTTCTCTGACTTATTTCACTTAGCGTGATACTCTCTAGTTCCATCCGTGTCATTGCAGATGGCAAGATCTCATTCTTTCTTTAAATTTATTTTTACTTATTTATTTATATTTCATTTTTTGAGAGAGAGAGAGATTGCTTGAGCGGGGGTTGGGGGTGGGGGAGAGAATCCCAAGCAGGCTCCATGCTAAGCATCACAGGGCTCAATCCTGTGACCCTGGGATCATGACCTGAGTCGAAATTAAGAGTTGGCCACTCAACCAGCTGAGCCACCCAGGTGCCCCAAGATTTCATTCTTTTTTATGACTGAATAGTATTCCTTTTTTTTTTTTTTTTTTTAAGTTTTTAAATTTATTTTGAGAGAAAGAGACAGAGAGAGAGAATCCCAAGCAGGCTCCACACTGTCAGCCTGGAGCTTGACTTGGGGCATAAGCCCACGAACTGTGAGATCATGACCTGAGCCAAAATCAGGAGTCAGATGCTTAACCCACTGAGACACCGAGGAGCCCCCACATCTTCTTTATCCATTTATCAATCAGTGGATACTTGGGCCACTTCCATAATTTGGCTATTGTAAATAATGCTGCTGTAAACACTGGGGTGCATGTATCCCTTTGAATTAGTATTTTTGTATCCTTTGGCTAAATACCTAGTAGTGGGATTGCTGGATTGTAGGGTAGTTAGTTCTATTTTTAACTTTTTGAGGAAACTCCGTATTGCTCTCTAGAGTGGCTGCACCAGTTTTCATTTCTGTCATCAGTGCAGGAGGATTCCCCTTTGTCTACATCCTTGCCAACACTTGTTGTTTCTTGTGTGGTTAATTTTAGCCATTCTGACAGGTGTGAGGTGATAGATTTGCATTTCCCTGATGATGAGTGATGTTGGGCATCTTTTCATGTGTCTTTTGTCCATCTGTATGTCTTTGGAAAACTGTCTATGCATGTCTTCTGCCCATTTTTTAATTGGATTATTTGGTTTTGGGGTGTTGAATTTTGTAAGTTCTTTATATATTCTGGATACTAACCCTTTATTGGGTATGTGATTTCCAAATATTTTCCATTGGGAGGTTTTTGATGACTGATTCAATCTCCTTTCTTGCTATATAGGTCTATTCAGATTTTCTATTTCTTCTTGGATCAGTTTTGGTAGTTTGTGTGTTTCCAGGAATTTGTCCGTTTCGCCTGTTTTTTTAAAAATCCCTAATAGGTAATATTTTTGTTGTCTGTTTTTTAACATAACCTCAATGGCACTATCTACCTATAACACAACTGATAGGCATACCTTCCACTGCCTGGCCTCAGCCCGTTCCCCTCTGTGTCTCCCGCCTGCTTGTTCAGATCAGGATCCAGACAGAGCCATGGGTAGCTTCTGGCAATGTGTCTTCAGTCTCTCGATCTGTGACCCCTGTGCCTTCTCCCTTAGACCTGCCTGCCTTTTCTGGAAACTGTTTTTTGTTCATGTAACCGCCACTTATTAGAGGCTGGGCCTTCTGTTCTCTGTTATATCCTGTAGCTCCTGGTCACATCCAACCTCCCTCAGAGGGCAGGAGCCCCAGCCTGCCCCAGGAACTGTCCATATAGACTCACAAATGTTGAAAACTTCCCTCTAACCAGGAAAAATTTCTCTTTCCAACCCCAAGAAGGCCTGAGCTGATAATTACTGAGTGGCCACACCACCATCTCCATCACCCAGAGTGGTCTAGGCACAGGCTGCCTGCTGGGTTGCCGGAGTGTGGAGCCCTGAGCCTGAGCGGGTATGCAAGGCAGTGCCCGCCTCTCGGTGTGTGGCAAAGGAAAGGCTCGTTGGGCGCAGGGCACAAACAGCTGGATTAGAAGCCCAGGTCCTGTCCAGGTGCAGCCTAACCCTCTGTGGCCCTGGGAAAGGCCTATCCTCTCTAGGGGGTCCAAGGTCTGGATGTCTCTTTGTTTATCCATAACATCTTTGCTGAGCATGCCAGGCCATGGGGCCCCCCTGGGGACCAGGTACTCATAGTCTGGCCTCTTCTGCCCAGTGGCCTCCCACGTGACGCCCTCCTCTTCCCCCAGGCTGTGGCCATGGATGCCCTGTCTCTGGAGCAGCAGCTGCCCTACGCCTTCTTCACCCAGGCGGGCTCCCAGCAGCCACCACCGCCACAGCCACAGCCCCCTCCACCACCACCACCTGCGTCCCAGCAGCAGCCGCCCCCGCCACCCCCACAGGTGCCCGTCGGCCTCCCCCCAGGCGGCCCCCTGATGCCAAGCGCCAGCCTGACGCGGGGGCCCCAGCTGCCCCCGCTCGCGGTCACGGTACCGTCCTCTCTCCCCCAGTCCCCCCCAGAGAACCCGGGCCAGCCGCCAATGGGGATCGACATCACCTCGGTAAGCCTAAGATGGGGTCGTGTGGGGCCTGGCTTGGTTGGGGGGGGGGGGGCGGCTCATGGATCCCAGGGGCTGTGGGAGACCCTCATTGGGCTCCCAAGGCCCAAAGACTCAGGTGAGGAGGCTGAAGCCTCCTCAAGGCTCCCCTTCAAGACCAGCTTGGCCAGGGGTCAGGGCTGAAGCAAGCACTGCCGGGCCAAGGTTGTCATGCCTTGTACCGATGGGGAAGCTGAGACACAAGCAGGGATCATTTGTCCCAAACTTCACCCAAGATGGACTATACTGTGTCTGACCGCAAAGCCTCTCCCATGCCCTTTGATGCCCAGTACTTGAACCCTTCCCATCCAAAAACGGCTCCCTTGGGGGCAGGGAGGACACAGAACTCTCAGGGCCTGGGGAACAGACTGCTGGGACTTAGAAGGACAGAGTTGAACTTGGAGGAGAAGGGATGAATCCAGCCCTGCGGTTCATGCAGCACAGTGCCCTGGGCCAGAGACGTGCAATTTAGACCATGGGACTCCCTGCTTGGGGCCTGGGGTCCTACAGCTCAGACCATGGGACCCTTTGCCTGGACCTGGGCTCAGGGTAATGGGTGCTTGATTTCGACCTCTGCACCCCCAAACCTTCTCGAGTGTTCAGACTTTCACCTTGGTTGCCCTGGTGGGAAGGGAGTGGTCTCGGCTATCTTTGACTATATTTAGAGCAATAGGGACTACGTTTAGGGTACAGCAAGCCCTCTCCACTCAGCCCTTGGCTGCCAACCCCAAGATAAATGTCATCAAAACATGATGTGCTCTGCAGAGACTAGGCCCCCTGAGCTGGGTGGGGTAGGTGGAGAGAGACCTGTTTCCAAGCTGCTCTGACCCCTCAGAGGGCAAACCCCAGGGGTCCCCCGGACAAGAATGTGCACAAGCCTTTTCTTTGTCAGAAACATGGCTGGTGTGGGGGCAGCTCTGATGGCGGAGCCTGCTTGGAGTACCTCATTCCCTGACGCCCTCCAGCGGTGATGCCTCACTTTTGAGCTGGGCAGACAATGGAGGCAGGGATGTCTGGGCCAGGTGCACAGATGTTACCCCTCCACCCCCGGGGCTCTCTGTTGCCTTGCGCCCCTTGGGGGCAAGGGCTCTGGTTGCCTCTTTCTTGAGTTCGTGCAGCCTCCAATGAGCAAGGAGAACATCCCTCTGGACAGTTTCCTCTTTCCAACTCTGAGAAGGCCTGAACCGGTCATTGCCAAGTGACCGTGCTGGCGCCTCCCACACTGATACCTTGCCAGTTGTGCCCCCGTGCCCCTCCCAGGCTCAACCCCTATTCCAGACTACTCAGAACAGGCCACTGAGGAAATGGAGGAGACCGAGCATTTATGGGGCCCTGGGCTGGTCAGCCGGGCCTCAGTGAACAACATGCACAGGAAGTCAGGGAGCTTGCCCAGAGGCACACAGCAGGTCCTGGGTGGACTGGGACCAGAGCAGGGGCTAAATCCAGGTCCTGCCCCAGTCCGTCCTGCCCCAGCCCGTCCTGCCCCTGGTGAGAAGCTAAGGCCCTCTGTCCTTCAGGTGAGGAGGTGGCCGCCCCTGGGAGGTCTCTGGACAGCAAATGCATCAGGCTCGTCCCAAGCGGTGCCGGTGTAATGACTGCCGGGTACCGGACGTCTTGCGGTGTGCCCCGCATGGCCTTGTTTGTCGGTCCCACCACCCCTCGAGGTGGGCAGGCTGTGCTGTTGCCCAGAGTCGGCAGAAGGCGGCGGCTGCCTGCCCGGCCCTGGGCCTTGTGTTGCCCACGTGCGTGTGGGTGTGTCTGTGTGTACACAGGTATGGCTGTGTGCACACGTGTGTATGTGGGTGCGGGTGTGTGTTCGTGTGGGTGCTCTGAAGCCTGCCAAGCTAAGGTGGACCCCTCCGCCCCCCCCCCCCCCCCGACGGTCCTCCGGCGCAATTCCGTGAAGCTGGGTTCTCTGACCACACCCCCCCCGCCCCCCGCCCCCCCCAGCCTCCGGGAGCTGGGTTTGGAGACACGTGCCCGAAAGGCCCCGGGCTCCGACAGGGCGCAGGGACCCGCACCACTTGCAGGTGCTCCTGGTACCGTGCTCACCCGCTGGGCGGGGGGTCTTCGGGGGGGATGCTCGGCGGGGAACGGCCAGTCCCAGGAAGCCAGGCCCGGGGCCCCTCGCGCGTCCTGACCTGTCTGTCGTCGCAGGCGCCGGCTCTGCAGCAGTACCGCACTAGTGCCGGCTCCCCGGCTAACCAGTCTCCCACCTCACCTGTCTCCAATCAAGGCTTCTCCCCCGGGAGCTCCCCGCAAGTAAGGGACACCGCCTCCCCCCCTCCCGGCACCCCGCGCCCCAGCGTTGCTTCGCGCCCCCCCCCCCCCACGTCCCCCACCATCTGTGCCTCGCTCCATCCCATCTCGTCCACTCCGCTGGGGCGGGGAGGAGAAGGCGCCGCCCCACCAGGCCCGGCTCAGGAGCTGCCACGTTCCCGCCGTGTCTTTGTGGCCGGTGCGGAGCCCGAGCTGGAGGCGGTGGGCTCTTCACCTGCCTTCGTGACCTCGGTGTTGGCCACACCCCCAGGCTTCTTGCCAGGGTCACCCCGGGGTCCCACAGCCTGTGCACACATCCCCACGCGGGCCTGCCCGCCCGAGGCTCCCCAGAGTGGAGGAGGGCTCCACCTGCTCTGGGGCATAGCTGAGGCGGTGGCCGGCCTGTGACTGGGGCTCTGACTCCTCAGACTCTTCTCCTTCTGCCTCACAGAAGGGTGTGTCCTCGCAGGAAGCTTCTCTGAGTGGGGTCCATGTCCCCATCTCACAGACGAGGAGACTGCGGCTTGCCCCAGGCAACAGGCGGGGCTCGACCACATCCATCAGATTTGGGTTTTTTCCCCAACGCGGTTGGACCCCAACCTGTGACACACATACATGCAACATACCCCATCTGGGTTCCTCAGGAGTCCCCTTAGCACAACTCTCAGCTTATAACCAAATTCTGTCTGCAACATTCCACCAGAGAGGAGGTGCCCACAGAGCTGACATCAGGGCCCGAAATTTCCAGGCTATAGAGCCTCCTCAGGACCCCGCCATGCCGTCCCCAAAATGTCACCACGCTGAGAAGCTCCTAGGAGCCTCTTAGCAGTGCCCGAGGCCCTGAAGCCTCATTTTTGGTCCAGGGCACAAAAGAGAAAGGATTTTCCTCCCCTCCTAAAGAAGGAGAAGAGCTGTCTCACCAGGCAGGACTGTGCAAGAACAGTGTTGAGTTCCCTGGTCCAGGGGACGTGTGGCCCGCTGTCCCCATTTCCCCAGCTCTCAGAAGTACGCCCACATGGGGCCCTGTGTGTTGAGATGGCAGGTGTCCTGTTCAGGAAAGGCTGTTCTCATGGTTCCATCTGCTGTAGGAGGAGCTCTCCTAGGATCCTTCCTCCACCACCCAACAGTGGCCTAGGGTCCTGCTGGGACCATCTGTGTGCAGCTTCCTGCTCCATAGGCAGGTGGGGAGGGCATCAGTGAGCTCAGGGCAGGCCAGAGGTCAGTTTGGTATCTGTGGGCTCTGGATACATCGACACCGGTTCTGAGCCCTGGTGGCTCCCGAGAAGTGTCTAGTCTGGTCACGTGGTGTCATGGGATGCCGAGGGAGGGGAGAAGCTGGTCCAGGCAGGGGAAATGGCGAGTGGGGCCTATTCCTGAGGCTGGTCCTTGAATAATGTCTCTTTTTGTACAGGAGGCAGGAGAGGAATTCGGGGGTGGAGCAGATTTCTCAGTAGAGATTTGCCTAGACCAAGGCGGGTTGGTCCATCCTCGGCAGAAAGCGTGTTGCCGTCTTGTGAAGCCCGTGTCTGTGTGTTGGTCTGTCCATCCATCCACTGGGTGCTGGCAAGGGAGGTGGGCCGCTCAAGTGGCTGTGAGGTCAGGGCTGTCACGTTACCTGGACCGAGCCAGACACGGGCCTGACATGGCCAAGAGGCCCACTAGGGGGCAGACCACGCTGGGTGGGCGGCGCCAGGCCTGGCTTCATGCTGCACCTGGATCCCTAGGTTGCACTCAGTGGCCCCGTGGGCCGGGGCCTCCCCTCACCTCCCCGGCCTCGAGTGGACATTGTGTCTGTCTGGCTGCACCTCGGGCCTTAGGCAGCTGGCCTTTGGTACTGTGTGCTGTGCTCCTCCCTTCCACCCTGAGCAGACCTTTCTGGCAAACTCTGATGGCAGCCTCGCAAACGAAACCTTAGCCTGGGTCCCCTGCTTGTGTTGGGCCTCTTTGAGTCCAAAGCCACGGGGATGGAAACAGGTACCCTAGAACAGACCTGCTGCTTCTTCTATGGGGAAACCCATCCACAACCTTGCAGCCCCCTTTTCCAAACCTGAAGCTGGCTATATTTAGGGCAAAGGTGGCATTTTTGCCACATTGGCCGTTTTTCTTTCTGCTCTCAGCCCACTGACCAAGGAGGAAACAGACTTGGTGTCCGGGCTGGGGATCTGTTTCCTGTGGCCTGGTGCCTCATGTGAGGTCTGGCCACGATGCACTGGCTGTCCCTCCTCCCGTCCTTGTCCCACCGGGCTCCATCCTGCTCTCTCTCTCTGGCATCATAGGAATAAGCAGGGGCTCCAAGCTCTTGTTTCTGGTATCTCTTTTGCCTATGAGGGTCCCCAGTCCCTTGCTCTTCTGCTGGGAGCAGACCTGTCTCCCGGCTAGCCATGGAAGAATGGGAGTTGGGCTGCCTGCCCACCCATGGGTCCTCGGGTCCCCCAGGCAGGCAGCCATGGACAGATAGGTAGACGGGGCTTTCTGTGTGCCTGTCTTATGTTCGCTTGGCCAGCATCTGGCTCTGTGTGCCTGTCCTGTCCACATGTATGGCCTGCTACCATGTCCCATGTCTCCCTGGGGGCCTGACAAGGTTCGCCAAGTACGCTTCTCATCCTGAAATTCAGAGCACCTACTGCCTTGGCCCCGATCACATATTTTACTCTGGAGCCCTTCAGGCGGGGTTCCCAATCCCTGTGGCCCCCCTGTCTTCCATCTGTTGGAAACCAGGTCACCCATTCCTGGGTTCAAGTAGAGGAGATGGGGGATGGCTCTTTGGGGGCTATTGGGGTACTGAGGCCCCCCCAGGAGCAGGTGGCAGAAAGAAACATCCTGAGATTGGGGAGCACCCTGCTCAGAGTGAGCCAGGCACCCCTCCATCCTGGAAGTTGTGGGCTTTCCCAAGAGGCCTGAGGTAGATGCTCAGCCTCCTTTATCCTGAGCATCCTCCAGGAAGTTCCAGGGGCCTCCCTGTGGGCACAACCAGCCTGAGCCCCAGCAAGCCCCCGACCTGGTCCGGGGGACCGTGATGACAGCAGGCCTCTCTTCTGTCTGCAGCACTCCTCCACCTTGGGCAGCGTGTTTGGGGACTCGTACTATGAGCAGCAGATGGCGGCCAGGCAGGCCAATGCTCTGTCCCACCAGGTGAGCGGGTGCCCGGGTCACAGCGCCCACAGCTTACCCGGACGCTTACCCGGACCCCGCCCGCCCCTCGGGCGTGAGCTTCGCTCTTAAGGCTCCCTCCTGTCTCCAGGCCTTGGAAGGGGTGGCTTGGCTTTGCCTCCCCAGGCATCTGTGCCTGGCCCACAGAATGAGGCCAACAGCAGAGGGGGAGGAAGGGTGGGCGGTGAACACTGGCAGGGACAGGCAGCGGCTGTAGCATCGGTGCCTCAGCGTGGGCCGTGCATGTGGGTTTGCCGGGAGGTAGAGCTGGCTCCGCGTGGAGGCCAGGGTCCGGGGCGTGTGGGCATGAGAAGGGTTGGCCGCTTCCCGGAGCAGGTCACGCACCCGTCCCTCCTTCCATCCATCCATCCATCCATCCAGTGAGCCCTGAGGGGGCCGTGTGCAGGCAGGCCTGGGCAGGTTCAGAGAGGGCGGAGGGGGAGACCCTGGGCATAGAATCTCACGCTCAGCAGCCCCGAGTGAGCGTGGGTGCTGGGCGTCTTGCAGAGGAGGTGGTCCCGGCTGCCACAGGGCAGGCCAGCCGGCAATAGCCAGGGGCTCAGCAGGGCCGGCCTCACGCCTGTGTGCTTCCCCTGGCAGCTGGAGCAGTTCAACATGATGGAGAACGCCATCAGCTCCAGCAGCCTGTACAGCCCGGGCTCGACGCTCAACTACTCGCAGGCGGCCATGATGGGCCTCACGGGCAGCCACGGGAGCCTGCCAGACACACAGCAGCTTGGCTACCCCAGCCATAGCAGCATCCCCAACATCATCCTCACAGGTGAGGCCACGTGTGTGGCATCCTGGGCGGGGGTCTCGGGCAGAGTGGGGGGCCCGGCAGCTGCGAGAGGCCTCATCCCCCGGAGAGACGGCGCCCCCGCCCTGCACGATGAGTCGTGACAGGACTGGGCCAAAGGAGGCCAGACCCCACCAACTTTGACTCGTTGCCGGGTTGTGGGACAGGCCAGGGGGACACACGCCAGACCCTGAACCAGGCTTCCAGTGTCCCATGCTCAGAGCAAGAACAGGACAGAGCCAGTCACTCACCCGGCCCCGCATCTGCTCCCCAGGTCCCTGAACCCCATTAGCTGAGAATAGTGGGATTGCAGGTGACTAGGGGGTGGGCCCTGCATGGCAGGGCTTGTCACATGCAGCCAACATACATGCGGCAGGCCACACAGCAATGAGCATCCCAACGAGCACAGCGCCCAGGCTCCTAGGGACATGCATAGCACATGTGAGTAAGTCCCTGCTCCACGTGGCATAGAACCCAGACCCTTTGCTGCCTCTGCTCCACCCTGTAGATTGTGGGTTTTATTGAAGAAAGAAGCAATTTCTTTATAAGCCAGGACTGTCTCAGGATTGAGGGTGACACCCCCTGGTGGTCCCACTGACATCTCCAGGACGGAGAAGTCCGTGGCCAGGACCCCTAGAGGCCTAGTGCTTCCTCCCTACCCCAGGGGTGTGAGCAGTGGTCTGCAGGAGATGCTCTGGGGGTGGAAGCTTCAGACTTGAAAGAAGGATCAGGCACCTGTGATTGCCACAACAGCCCAGAAGGACTTTTATACCCCTGTCTCAGACTGGGAAACTAAGGCCTAAGGTCTCATTGCAAGTAGAGGAGAGAGCCTAGGTTTGAATCCGGGTCTCTCTGGGGAGAACTCAGACATCCCCCCAACCCACAGGGAGGGTCCCTGATGCACACGTGCACACACACCCCGGTTTGCTTCTCAGTGGCGTACAAGGAGGAGACCTCCTGGCAGAGCAGGAGAGGCCCCTGCTCCTGCCAGGTCACACTAAACATTTGACCTGGCTCCTAGTTCAGGGCTTCCCAGCCTTGGCACTGCTGATAACGAGGGGCTAGATCTTTCTCTGGGGTGGTGGGACCATCCTGTGCTGAGCAGCATCCCTGGTCTCCACCCACCTGATGCCAGTAGCATTCCTTCTTCTCTAGTCATGACAAGTAAAAATGTCCCTAGACGTTGCCAGTGTCCCCTAGAGGGCAACCCCCCACGTAAGCACCCCTGGTGTGGCCCAAGCCCCTCTTCCCTGAGCATTGACAGGGGCCGCGGAGGCACAGGGCGTGGGGTCAGAGAGCCAGGGCCACGCTGAGGCTTGTTTGTCCTGTGTTCCCCCCCTACCCCCGGCTCCAGTGACGGGAGAGTCCCCTCCCAGCCTCTCTAAAGAACTGACCAGCACACTGGCCGGGGTCGGTGATGTCAGCTTCGACTCGGACAACCAATTCCCCCTGGACGAACTCAAGATTGACCCCCTGACCCTGGATGGACTGCACATGCTCAACGACCCCGACATGGTCCTGGCCGACCCGGCCACCGAGGACACCTTCCGGATGGACCGTCTGTGAGCTGCACACCCGGCACACCGCCGCCCAGCCCCCGGCTCCATCACCCCGCCGGTCAGTGGTCCCGACGGCGTCTCCCTGAGCCCAGGGACGGCCGCGCTCCGTCCTTCGCAAACGGCCGAGCTTGTGATTCTGAGCTTGCAATGCCGCCAAGCGCCCCCTGCCCACCCGCCCGCCCCCCAGCTGTCCACCTCCCTTGGGAGGCCGCGTGTCACCCCCGCGGAGCCTCCCTGCGCGTGCTCTCTCGCCCCCCACCCTGGGCCATGAGCCGTCCCCCTGTAAAATGCGGAAAGCGTGTTGGGGAGGGCCGCCGGCCTGGAGGGGGCGCTGTGGTCCACGGTGGCGGTGGGCTGAGGTGCATTTTCCGACTGTTGTCCAGCTCTCACTGCCTTCCTTCGTTCCTGGTCCCCCGACCTGCCCGCCACCCCCAGCCTGAGGTTAGGTAGAGAGCCAGCCCCACCCTGCCAAGGGGAGAAGGCACCAGAGAGAGGGGCAGACACAAAGCGAAATAAACACTATTTTGACTGCTGTCTTTTATATTTCTGAGCACATTCAGAGAATGCTAGAATCCATCCCATGGAGGTAGAACATAAAAGGTGTGAACAGAGCATGCAAAGCAGCTAAATCTTCCTGGGGCCCTTGCTCCCGCTTTGCCCACCCCCAGCCAGGTCCCTCTGTGGCCGCCTTTGCCCTGAAAGTGAAGCCCCCGGCCAGGACGAAAGGGCCTTCCAGGGGGGATGCATGTGCAGGCAGGGGTTGTTTCTGGGGGTTGTTTTCATCTCTCAACCTGTTTTCATCTTTTCTTCTCTGTACCTTGGTCACTGTCACTGTTATTTAAAGAATGGGGTGGGGAGGGGGCGGCCAGGGCATTTTTGTTGTGTTATTGTTTGTTTGTTTCTTTTGGTTTGTATTTCCACTTTGGTTGTAGACAAGTAGCTGACTCTTTTGATCCAATACTTGCCTGAGAGCATGTTTTTATTCCAGAAATCCCATGTTATATATTTTTTAAGCTAACTGGAAGCAGTCTGCTGCCTGCCCGGATCTGAGCTGTGTCTCTGGCCGTTTTAGCTAAGGCCCACATTATCTCAAAACGGAAGGGCTGAGTGAGGGCGGATTGGGCCTGGTAGGCTCTCTGGCAGAAGCTTGAGGTGGCTAGAGGTGCCTCCGCTCCAGCCACGTGAGAGGCAGAATTCCAGGAGGGAGCCACGGCTTTTATGAAGGGTCCCTCCGAGACCCAGCTCTGCTTGGCCATCCTCAAGGTGTCCGCTGGTCTTCAGGGAAGACTAGTCCCAGACCCCGAGACTGGTGGCAACTGCAGCCCCTCTGTCCTGACGTCCCCAAGATGAGGCTGTCCTCTTGCCCCCCACCCCGAGAGCCAGCTGACATCCGTCCCCTTCAGCTACCCCTTTCATGGTTCTTCCTGGCAGGGCTGGATTGGGGGGGCAGAGAGCAGTGTTGTCGTAGCGGGAGGTTTCCAGGTGCCTCTTGAAGTGCCTCCGGAGGCCGTGGTGACCATCAGGGCTCGGCCACCGTGCGGGGGGCTGTCCCTGTACCCTCCAGGCCCCGGGAGGGGTGACGGGGCTATCTTTGTTTTCTGTCAGCTGCTCTGAAATAGGAACTTCTGTTGCAGTCCCTCCAAAGCCGCATCCTGAGCTCTTGCTGGCTCCTTGGCCTGCAGGCCGGGCCCATACCTTCTGCTCGGTGTGATTCTTCTCTGTGGCGTCACAGCCACTGCCTCTGGGTCTCAAGAGCCCTTGCCTCTGTCCGTGGGAGCCAGATTTGATCTAATGACATCCATCTCTCTTGTTCCTGGGCCGGGCTGTTAGCACGTGGCCAAGTGACTGGGCTGCCACAGGTGTAAGAAGGCCCCCTCCTCAGTCATTTGGCCCCTGATACCCTCGTCTGGGCTAAGGGACACGGGGTTAGTCCGGGGTTAGTCCGTCCAGGTCAAGGGCCCAGCCTCTTACTGAGGTAGGGGCTGGGAGCAAAGAGTGAGACTTTTTTTTTTTTTTTTTTTTTTTTTTTTTTTTTAAGAAAACTACATGTACATAGAAGAGTTTGATTACCATTAGACTTGTATGTAGAACTTTTTAAAAAAATGGCCTTAATAAAATTATAAACCTTCCTGGATGCAATTTTCAAACAAGGCATCGTGGACCCCATGTGGGAGCCTCGTCAGCCCGTATTTCCTGTCTGCCCGGCACCCAGTTCTCAGTGCAGATGGGCAGGAGAGGGAGGGTGTCCACCCCTGCAGCCTGTTTCCAGCATCCTCTTGGCCAGGGGCACAGGCGACATTGTATTTACATGGCCACTTCGGCTCATGAGGGGCATAGGTGCAGTTTTCCCAGGGAGGGGGTCCCAGCCAGGAGCCAGTGGCCAGGCATCCCTGTGTCCTCAAAGGGTTCATATCCCTGCCTGGGCCTGGGCAGGCCTCCTGAGGTCTGCAACAGGGGATTTTGTTTATTTCTTAAATATTGCTTCTCTACTAAATATTCTTGAATTGCCAAGACTTCCTGAAACAGGACAGCCTAAGGGAACCAGCCCTTTAACTTGTGATGTGAAAATACTGTGATTTCAGGCGAGCTGCGCCGTGAGGGGTGGGCCGGGGCCCCTGAATATTGTATATAGACCCCGCCGCCTGTGTCCTCGCTCGCTCGTTCTGGACAGGCCTGGATGCTCAGCCCACATGAAGTCAGAGGCTAGGCCTGTCTGTCCCCCCACTGCTGCCCCCTGAGTGCTCCTGATTTCAGTCCCCTACAGCTGTGCGAATTTCTGCCCCAGGAACACAAACCTAACAGTGTGTTCCCACCTGCCTCAGTTTACCCTCTGTCCTCCAAGCCCCCAGGGCAATGAGTTTATTACCCCCACAGAGGCTTGTGGGCCAAAGTAGAGCCCAGGGTCAGCCCCTCTCTGTGTCCTTCAGAGAAGAGGGTTTATGCCACCACCCATCAAAGTCACCCCCCACACACAGTGTCCAGGGCTGATGTGGGGGAGGAGAAGGGGTCTTGTCGGGATCGTGTTCCCTGTCACAGGTACCCATGCCAACCTCCTCCCCCACTATGTCCTTACCAGGGAGAAGACAGGCAGCACTCTTCGGGGCATCCCGCATTCCCCCCACCCCCGCCATTCTCCTCACATGCCCTGCTTCCTTCTGACATACTTCTGGGCAGGAAGCGGTGGGGGTGGGGTGGGGCGGCCCCTTGGGGCAAGTTGACCCTTTAGCAAAATTCAGGGGCCACAGCTGACAGTATCCAAAAACTGTCTACACTCTCCTGTGGGGGATAAGCCAGAGAAGGAGCCCTAATTGTGGTGGGTCCAGTCCCCCCTGCCATTGCTGTCCATAGGACTCCCTGGGACTAGCAAGGCCTAAGGGGAGGGCAGCCGTGTGTGTTTGGGGCCTTTCCCCAGCAGCACCTCCACCCAGACCTCCCTGCTGGCTTCTGAGCCACCTGCCTGCCCCAAGGGTGTGCACTGAGCGCAGGGGTCCTGAGACACTCAGGCTGGCCTTTGCAGCCTCTTTCTGCTCCTGTCTACTTGTGGGTTTTGGGGGGCTGGGAAAGGAGGGTTCTGATGTCTGTGTGTTTGGCATGATTTCTTTGGGTGGCTGAGCTCCCCGGAGGATGCCTAGCCAAGTGGGCCCTGTTGTGAGGCCCGTGTGTCAGAGTGGGGCAGATGAGAATGGACGTCGAACACTCTGAGACCCCCACGTGGAGGGTGAGAGGCTCTGTGTCCATCCGTATGTCCAGCGGTGGGTGTCCAGTTTTTGAGCTGTATGCCAGGTGCTAGCTGTGGCCCGGTCAGGATGGGAGCAGGCGTCGGGTCTCCGGGGGGCTGAGTGGGGCTCAAGCAGTAGAGACTGCCTTCCCCACCGTCCAGCATCCTGGGCCCAATGAGCCCCCATGAGGGACTATCCTTAGAGGGGCCCCCAGGGCAGCCGAGGACACATGGGAACGTGCCCCCTCCCCAGACCTCCACATCTCAGCCGACCCTGAGCTGGTTCATAACCAAGCATCCTTCCAAACTCCCAGCCCCTTCTGGATTCTGGGTTTTCTGCATTTCCAAAGAAAGCATCCCCACTCCTAGGTACAGTCTGGGTGTGGTAAGGCCTGGCGGTTATTGGGGAGCCCTCCACTCCCCACCCCCAGTCCTGACAGAGCAGCACCTGCACCCACCACCCTCACTGGGTTCTGATGGACCTTTAGGTAGAGGCCACAGAGGCTCTCATTGTGGGGGTAGGGTAGGGGGGGGCCACAAGGTCAAGGGTGTCCGGTGCCCCTGGTCTTGACCCATCACCCCTGCAGGTGATGCTCCAGGAGAGGGAGCTGTGGCCCCCTGAGCCCTTCCCACTTGGTTTGCAGAACTGTGGGGAGGACTGTGCACCTCCCCCCACTGCTGGAGGCCTGCCCGGGGTGAGTGGGCAGCTAGGTCTGTTTCTGCTCCCGTTCTCCTTGGAACCTGTGCCTCCACCTTCTGGGGGTCTCACAGTGTGTGACTAGGGGTTCCTGGAACACTCCTCCGTCAGGCCCTGCCCTGTCATCTCAGCCTGAGCTGACTCTCCTTGGTTTCTCTTGGCCTTTGGCCTCCAAGGTTCCTGGTTGGGTGGGGCTCAGGGCCCTTTCATAACCCTTAGCCACAGGCAACTGGCCACAGACACATTCTCTCCGAAGTGGCCACTCCCAGGAGAGGGAGATGGGGTAACCTGTATCCCCAGGCCTGGGCGCTCTTCAAAGGCATTGGCGGGGGGTGGGGGTGGGGCGGCGGTGAGAAAAAGACCCTTGTGACCTGGGCCTCAGTTTCCCTCTTGTCACTGACTCAGACCCATGGGTCTCGGGCCTCAGGGTCCTCCCCGACAGGGTGGGGGCTGAGGTCTGGACATGAGAGTGATGCTGGCTCCAAATAGTTCTTTCCACCCGCCCTCTTGGCCAGCCCTCAACACCCCGTCCCAAGATGCCAGGGACATGTGGCACATGCAGGGCGTGGTGTTGCCCCCATCTTGCAGGGCTCTGGACTCTGGGGCCGATCAATGCCCAGCCCATCCTAGCCCATCACTTCCGACCTCTTGTCCACTCGGGACAAGTGGACACAGCTGTGGCCTTTGCCACCAGTCCCTGAGAGGGAGGGCTTTGGCAGCCAAGGTCCACTGGCCCCGCTGTGCCCCCCCCCCCCATAGGAAACTGCCCCCCAAGGGGCTGGGCGGCACCACTGATATATGCAAACCTGCCGGTCCAAGCCCTGCTCCACCTGTTTCCCTCTGTCCCCAGGCTGGCTCTGCCCCTGCCCCCAGCATGTACACTCTGCTGTGGATGTCCGTGGGCCGTGGGTTGGGTGCCCACGGTGGGTGGGGGCGGGCGGCTCAGGGCGCACTCGGCCGGCCCCTGCCCATCCTCTCTGGCGTGGACGCTTTTGTCTTTGTACCTTTGCATCCTTTGTAATGAAACATAATAAAAATCCAATGTTTTCGTCCCTGCCTCCTCTCCTTTTTTCCTGCCCCTTCCCCTACACTGGGGATGGAACGTGGGCCAGTAGGTATATCAAGTGGGAGCCACACACAGGCCCCCCGCCACACACACACACACACACACACACACACACACACACACACACACGAACGTGGACACCCAGGTGTGAGCCCCTCACCCCGACCCCTAGCCAGCTAGTTGGGCCTATTGCCTGGAAGGGGAAGGACCCCAGGATCCTGGGGGCAGGCACTCAGTGGTGGGGATCCAGCCCTGTGACCTCAAGTGGGTAGGATGCAGTGGCAGGCCCGGGGCCTCCCCAGTCAGTGTTGGACACTCCTAGTCAGGCCGCTGGTCCCCAGCCACTCGGGGCAAGGGGACGGGTAGTCATTAGCAGGTCTGGGGTCCCTGGCCCAGCCTTTCCTGGCCCCACCCCACGATCTCTCTGAAGCAGAGACCACAGCCAGCCACTCCACTGCACACACTTTATTTCGTCCTCTCTGAGCCCCTCAGCCTTCCCTCCCCCAGTCCAGCCACCCCTCGGAGCCGGGCACTCAGCTCCCTGCTTGGCGTGCTGAGGGCAGCCCTGGGGGCGACCTTCCTCCAGCAGTGGGTCCCCACGCCCGTCCCTAGGCCTGCAGCAGCCTCTGAGTCTCGTAGTCCTCAGGGATGGTGTCTGTGGAGAAAGGGCCAGCGAGTGAGAGGGGGTGAGGTTGGGCAGGATGGACTCCCACCCCCGCCCCCCAAGCAGGGCTCTCCCCTCACCATTGCAGCGGTAACGCAGATTGGCCCAGATGATGTTCTCTTGGGAGAAGCAAAAGACCCCCAGGCGGCCACCCCTCATGGTCGTGTCCAGGACCACGTTGCTGTCAGCCACCAGCTCAGGGCCCTCGTAGAACCGCACCCTGGGGGGAGGATGGGACAGCGAGGTGGGGCCCTGGGCTAGGCCCTCCCCTCTGAGGCCTTGGCGTCTGCCCTGGAAGACGAGTCCCCTCCTCTCTGGGAGTGGAGGCCGTGTGTCCCCCCCCCCCCCCCCCCGCCTGGGCCACTCTCAGGGCAGGTGGGGCTTCTGACCTGAGCCTCAGCTTCCCCGCGTGACAGGATGGACTTCCTGGCAGTGCAGTGGGGACTGAGAAACAGAGTAGGACCCCACCGTCTGAGGACCTGCTGTGTCCTGCGTCCTAGGAGAAGTGTCATGTCCCAGAGCCAAACACAGCTAATTCTACCTGCCCGTATCATTCCCATTTTACAGGTAAGGGTACCGAGGTCCCCTGAACCTCCAGGAGCCAGGACAGAGCAAGGGACTTCTGGTCCACTGGCAAGGGGCGAGGTCCCCACCTGATGTAGCCCACTTGAGGCCGGTGCTGCAGGAACCAGCGGTAGGACGTCTTGTCCTTCCAACCCACGTTGCGGGGGTCCTTCCACAGCAGCCGCACCTGCGACGCTGTGTCCCCCGTGTGCCAGAGTGCATTCCGCAGCTGCTCCCCGGGGCCTGTGGAGGACTTCACAGCCTGCCATGCCCAGGGACAGGGGAACAGAGTCAGAGACTGCACAGCCTATCGGAGCCCTGCAGAACCCTGCCTGGTGGGACGGGTTTTGGCAGTGGTGGGAGGCTCTCGGGTGCCTGGATGGGATACCTGCAAGGAAGCCTTCTTGGGGGCCACGTGGAGATTTGCAGGTCGGGTATTGGGGGGGCAGGGATGGTCTGGGAGCTCACGTGAGGATTTGGGAGTCCGTGGACAGGTTTGGAGTCTGACAGGATTTGGAGGGGTCTGCGAGATGACTTAGTGACCCATAGAAAGTTTTGGGTGTCCATGGGATAAACTGGGCTCTACAGGATTTGGGGAATTTGCTGGAGGGTTTCAGTGACTTACTGGGGTCTAGGGGTTCTGCAGGAGGATTTGGACCCTGAGGGGAAGTTTAGGGCTCCGTGAGGTTTCGGGGCCCGAAGGAAGTTTGGGGGCCCTAGGGGAGTGTTTGAGGGCCTGTAGGAATCCAGGGGGGTGCTGAAAGGACTCTAAGGTCCACAGGATGATGCTAGGGGGCTGTAAAGGCTTTGGGAGACCTTGGGAGGATTTGGGGCCTCCTAGAGAGCTCAGGGACTGAGGGAGGTCAGGCAGGGCCGCGGACACCTTGAGCTGAATGCCGGGTTCAGCCACTGCACGGAAAGGATTCGCCTGCCAGTATGTCTGTTCCATCTGCTTCCACATAACCACATAAAAGCTGGAGCTGTCCTGGTAGCCAAAGATGAAGCCTGCGTAGTCGTCATCCGTGACCGTGTTCACGTGGAACGTGCCTTCAAAGTCCACGCCATTGAAGGCCGTGTAACCTGGGGAAGAGAAGGGAGCAGTGGGGCTCTCCCCATTGGGGCCCTGCCTCCCCCCCGCCCCCGCCCCTCTGGAGTCCAACTTGCCCCTAGGCCCAGATCCCCACCCATATACCCGCCCCATCCCTACCGGCCGAGTCCAGCCACGACCACATCCCTGGGCCTGTGACATGCCTTGGGTCACGCTCTTTCAGAGTCCAGAACTGTTGGACCCCAGAGCCCAGATTCAACCTGGCTCCGCCTTTCCTAACTTCAGACCCGCCCCTGGCCCCGCCCCCTATTCGGCTAGCTGTACGGCCTGGACCCCTCTCCATGTCTCACCCACAGCCAGGCCAGGGTCGCTGTTCATCGTCTGCACGATCTCCATACCCTGATGGGGTCAAGGGAAGAAGGGCCTCAGGTCTGCCGCATGGGTCCTCGGTTCCCCAGCCCCCAGCTTAGGACCCAATCCCACCACCTTCCGCGGGGGCCCTGTCCCCACCTGGTTGAGCACCACCCAGTTGGGATCTATCTGAGCGTCGCCTTCGGGGTCCAGCACGACCGTCTGGAAGGCCCGGAAGTCAGTGAGGGTGACCTCGGCGTTCTCCGGACACACATCGATCTTGTCCACCACTTTGTCCGCGTCGAAGTCTCCCTGGCACACGTCGCCCACTCCGTCCCCTGAGAGACCCCCGTGGTGGAGTCAGCGCCAGCCCCGCCCAGGGCCTAGTCACGCCCACATCTGCTATAGGTCCCGCCCATACCACGTCCCAGCCCCTCCCATACGTGCCAAGGTCTCCACAACAGCCTCTAACCCACCACAGGCCCTGCCCCCTGCCCTTACGGTCTACATCTTCCTGATTTGGGTTGGGCACCAGGCGGCAGTTGTCCCGACTGTCAGGGACCCCGTCGTTGTCATCATCCTCGTCGCAGGCATCACCCTGGCCATCGTGATCTGAATCCTGCTGGGCACTATTTGGTACTGTAGGGCAGTTGTCCCGTGAGTCCTGGTGCCCATCCCCATCCCTAGAATTGGTGGGTGGGACAGAGAGACAGTGAGATTTCCCAGAGGGCTGCGTCGGGGTCTCCCACCCTCAGTCCCCACCCCCACCCCAGATGGCCTCCTTACTGGTCTTGGTCGCTGTCGCAAGCGTCTCCCACAAAGTCGTGGTCCACATCACTCTAGGGAAGGTGGATGCAGGAGTCCGAAATCAAGGCAGAGGAATTCAGAAGCCTCCCACCGACCCCGAGTTCCAGAACCAAGGTCCTCCTGACCCCAAGGAACCATGCTTAGACGGCGCTTCAGTCTCCTTAACTAGTCTGGAGCTCACCTCAGGGATCTGACCCAGCTGGGGTGCCTCCGGCACTCACCTGGTCTGCGTTGCTCTTCTGGGGGCAGTTGTCACAGGCATCCCCTACACCATCACCATCGCTGTCCTTCTGGTCTGAGTTCGGCACCCTTGGGCAGTTGTCCACCGTATTTCGGATCCCTGCGAGAAGCAGGGGGACAGCACAGGATCCCAGGTTGGGGGCGGGACCAGGCTAACTTCGGCAAGGCAGCAGCAAACCTGGGGCTAGCCTGGGACACAGTCGTGCGCCTCTTGGGGCTCCCAGCGCTACAAAGTTAAATCAAGTAGGGCATTGGCCCAAGCCTCAGAGACTTGATGGACGGCGGGCGAAGGGACTGGCTCTCACTCACAGAGGAAGCTCAGCTGGACCCTCCGCTGGCACTGGGAATGCACCATGCTGAGTGTCTGCCCCAGGTATAAAACTGGCACCTCCCTGGCCCTAAACTGCAGGCTCACGTCTCTGTTCAACTACTTAACTCCTTGCAGCATCTGACACAGGGCCGCCCTCCCCTCCTCCAAATGTTCCTGCCGCTGCCCCTTCGCGTCGTGTCCCCGCCTTATTTTTCTGCCCGCAGGAGCACAGTCCGTGGTCCCTGGAGCCCTGGACCGAGCTCACCCGCAGCAGCTTCAAAAACTAGCCGAGCTCCGCCCTCAGGCAAGCCGCGCCCCTCGGTGCTTGCCCTTCCCTCCCCCCCTCCCTTCTGCTGCTCTCACGGTCGCCGTCGATGTCGTCGTCGCAGGCGTCGCCTTTGCCGTCCTGATCTGTGTCCTTTTGGTCATCGTTCTTCTGGGACCGGCAGTTGTCGCACGCATCACCCCACTTATCGCCGTCCGCATTGCGCTGGTCTGGGTTCCGCACCAGTTTACAGTTGTCCTGGGGGACAGGGCCGATTACGGGGGGAGGGGGGGCCGGTCAGGCCTAGAGGGGCAAATGTCACTGCCCAGACCATACCAGCTCCGAGGCCCCGCCTCCTCCGCAGAGCAGCGGTCATCCTTCCTGGACCCCGCCCCCCCCCCCCCCCCCCGCCCCAGTCCACATCTTCTGAGGCCACTTCCCTCACCCAAGCCACAGCCCCACCTTGCCTAACCTAGGCCCCGACGTTTGGCCCCACCTGCTCGTTGAGGACCCCGTCCCCGTCGGCATCCGGGTCGCAGGCGTCTCCGATGCCGTCGCGATCCACGTCCTCTTGCCCTGAGTTGGGCACCGTCACGCAGTTGTCCTGGGGGGAGGGCACAGCCGGCGTGAGGAGCGTGGCTAGGGAGCCCCGCCCACCACCGCGCCGTTCTGGCCCTTCAGACCCCGCCCACCTTGCGGCACTGGCGTTCCGGGCAGCGCAGCTTCTCGTCGGGGAAGCCGTCCAAATCCGTGTCTCGGCCGCAGACGAGGCCGTTGCCGGCCCAGCCAACGGCGCACTGCGGGTGGGGTGGTGAGTAGGTGCCCCGGCGTGTTCGCCACCCACCCCACCCCCTCGTACCCCATGCCAAGGTCGTTTCTGCTCGCCCGCACTCACCACGCACGACCTCGAGCCATCGCGTTCCAGGATGCAGTCGGCCTTCTCGTGGCACGGGCTGGGCGTGCCGTCGGGGCAGAAGCGCTGTGAGCGCCGATGGCAGCCAGATGCCTGGTCGCCCACGAAGCCGGGCTGGCAAGGGCCGCACTGGAAGGAGCCCTGGGCCCGGGCCGCGCGGGCAGTGAGCTCGGGCTGCCTGCCACTTCTCACCCTCCCCCAGTGTCTCGATCCTTCCCCGCTCCTACCGTGCCTTACCCGGGTATTGACGCACACGGAGTTGGGGACGCAGTTATGCTGTCCGGTCTCACACTCGTTAATGTCCGTGCAAACCTGGATGGCAGGGAGCGCAGAGGTCACCGCCCCCGCGCAGAAACCCCTCATACCTCCCACCCGGTTCACGTCTCCTCTGCATCCTACCTCTCCCCTTTCATTCCTCCCCCAACCTCCACCATCTTGATGAGGACCCTTCCTCCATCCATCCCCCGGGCCCCCGGGCCCGGGCTCCACCCCTTCCCACTGAAGCCGGGCAGGAAAATAGCCGCAAGGCTAGCGGACCATTTCCCTGATGAAGCCCACCCCTCCACGGCCCTCACCTGCTTGTTGGCTTTGGCGAAGGCCAGCCCCACGCCCTCGTGGGCGGGGCCGCTGAACCCGGGCGGGCAAGCCTCGCAGCGGAAGCCGGGGCTAGTGTTGACGCAGCGGACGCGCGGGAAGCAGGGATGCGCGTTGCACTGGGGGAGGAAAGGCCACGGAGGGTGAGAGGACGCAGGAGGAGAGCCCCGTCGAGAGCGGCGCCTCAAGATTTTGGGGGCTTGAACTTAGGAAATTCAAGGGCCATGAGCCAGCACTTGGAGGGGGGAGGGGGCTTGTGGGGCAAAGGCCATTATTCCAGGGGTCAGACGCGACTTCGCCTTGATGGGGGCAGGGGAGCGACCTGGCGGAGAGAGGGGCTGTTCCTGGGAGCCTATGGGCTGGGTGCTCAAGGGCGGGGGAAGGAATTGTGAGGGCGGGCGTCCCCAGCAGAGGGGGGAAGTGGCCGTCGAGGCGTGCGTGCCCGGCCGTAGGAGGGTCGTCCGAGCGGGCTCCTCGCGGTGGTGGGAGGGTCGTTGGGGCTTCCGAGCCCCGGAGGTGAGGGGGGCCTTTGGGACGGACCACTCTCGGCTGTAGGAGAGTGGTCGGGGCGGCCGTCACTGGCTACGGAGGGGGTTGGCGGGACCGGCGTCACTGGTGGTAAGGGAAGTGGCCTGGATGAGTGCCCCCCCGCCCCGGCGTCAAAGGGGTCGTCCGCACGGGCGCCCCCGGAGGTGAAGAGGGCCTCCGGGTGAACACTTTCAGCCGAAGAAGAAATCGTTGGGGAGGTCGGTAGTTGTAGGGACCGGTGTTATAGGGGGGTCGTCGGTGGGGTGGGGGACGGGCGCACCTCGTTGACGTCGACACAGTGCGAGCCATTGCCGGTGAAGCCCGCGGGGCAAGGTCCACAGCGCGCGCCGCTTGCCGTCTGAGTGCAAACCACGCCTGGGTAGCAGAAGCCGGGCGCGCACTGGGAGAGGGGCCGCACGCTCAGACCTGGGGTGCGCGCTGGCTGCATCCCTGCGGGTGGTGAAGTGGGGCGGGTCAGGGCCCAGCCCCGGGGGCGGAGTCTATCAGGAGCACGCCCCTTCCTGGAGGGCCGCCCCTGGGGGCGTGGCGAGATCCCGGGCTTTCTGCGACCCCGCCCCGGACCCCGCTCCAGGCCCGCTAGGCTTTTCCAGTCTCTGCATCTCCGCGCGCGTCAGTTTTCTGCTTCTCCCAGAGCGTCTCTGCATCTCCCTCCATCTCTCGCACGGCCTCTGCTTCTTTTCGTGTGTCCCCCTCTCCCTTCCCATAGTCTCTGTCTCCCCCTCCTTGTTCGTCTCTCTCCATCCCTCATCCAGTCTCTCCATCTGGCAGCCTCCGTCTCTTCCTGTCCCTTTTCCTCCCGGTCTTTCCTTCGCTGTCTCCGTCTTTGTCTCCCCAACTCTTCTCGATCTCCCCGCCTGCCGCGCCTCTGCCGCCCCAGCTGTGCTCACCGCACGCGTCACACTCCATCACTGTGTTTTTCAGAAACGTGATCTCCTTGACCTGCGGTGCAGGGGGAGACGGGGTGTAGTCAGCGAGGCCCCATCCCTCTTTTCCTCCCTTGAGTCTCCTCTCCCCTCCCCCAGACTCCCTTCCCACAGACCCACCCACTCCCCTCGGACCCTCCCTCCACCCCCTCGGACTCCCTATCCTCCCAGCACCTCTCTTCCTTCCTTGGGACTCCCCCCCTCCACAGACCCCTGTCATCTCCCGCGGAACCTTCTACCCCTGGGACTCCCTTCTCCCTCTTTTCTACAACTTCCTCCCTGGATCTTGGTACCCACGATCCTCTCCATCTCCACCGGCACCTCCTTCTCCCATCCCCCTGCCTCTCCTCCTCTTCCAGGCCTCACTCCCCTCCTCCGCACTCTCCGTTCCCCCCCCCCCCCCCCGTCCGCACCTGCTGCCGCAACAGCTCCCGCACATCCTGCAGAGCCGCGTTGGTTTCCTGAAGTTCCCGAAGCATCTGCGGGCCCAGATCTGCACCTGCGCCGACAGGGGGCGCTGGTGGGGCGTCGGGGTTTGGGGACCCCCGCCACACCAGTCCTTACCGCGGCAGGGCCCTGGGACTCCCTCATTTCTTGAGCGTCCGCCCTGCTGCCTGGTTTCTCCGACCTGCATGCCCCGATGAGCAGTCCCTGAGCCCCCAAGAAGCCGCGACCCCAGGCCTCACGGGTCCTCCGGTACGGTTGGGGGTCGAGGCCACGCGTGGGGGACGGGGCGGCTTACCTATCTGTATCTGGCCCTGGCCCGACGCACGGAGGGCTGCCAGGGTGAGCAGGAGAACGCAGGCGGCGGCAGGAACCATGGCGGCGGCGGGGGAGCTGGACTGCAGCTCGCTCTCTGCTGCCCACGAGGCCCGCGGGGCGTATTTATCCCGGCGGCTCAGCCGGCTCCGGGGACGGCCCACCCGCGGCCCTGCCCAGCGTCCAGCCGCAAGGTAAACAGATGGCGCTGGCCTCTGCGTTCGAGGCCCCGCCCGGTGTTGCTGAACCCGGACACGGCGGGGAAACTGAGTCACGGGGAGCCGGGGTAGGGGTCGATAGGGCAGGGAGTCAAGTGGGACCACCCTCCAGCCCTCTCTCTCACTTCTCTATTGAGTGCCTGCTGTATGCCAAGATTGGGACCTAACTGAGTAGGAAGCAATCCGCACGGCGGCTCCCCTCAGCTCACACCTGGGGAACGGGTCAAGAGACGCTAAAAGTTCGGACCCCCACCCCCGACTCTGCTTTCAGTCAGGCCGACTGGCCCTCCACTCCCTCTTCACTTGCTTCAAAATGAGGCAAATGACATCTCTCGGTGCCTGTTTCCATCCCCAGCAGAGGAGTGCGCAAATTAAAGGGCTCCCGCTGGAGGAGGTCTGAGGGGGGTGGCCAGGACTTCTGTTTGCGGAGACTTCGCCATACCTTCCGAGCTCCGCTCCAGCCGCTGTGGGAACAGCCTGTAATAAAAATAAAAATTACTTCTAATCAGGAAAATCGTCCCTCCCAGCTCAGCCTCGCTCCTGAGCTACAAAACACTTCGACTTTCTGGAGTTAACCCTCTCCACCCGCTTTCCAAGTGCTCAAAGCCTCGGTCGTATGGACCAGAACACTGAGGCCCAGAGAGGGGAAGTGGCTAGCCCAAGGCCACCGCAAGGGGCAAGGGTGAAATCAGAGCAGGGTCATAGCCCGGTCTGTTCTCCTGGGAGGTTCCAGAGAAGTCACCAAGGGCTTCCCGGAGGAGGTGGAAGGGAAACCTAAAGGAAAAGAAGGACTCGGATCAGCAGAGCGAAGTGAAGACAGTTCTGACATAGTGAAGCACGTGTGGCTTGGGGAGGGGGGAGTTTCAGACACATCTGTTTACTCCACAAACACACACTGGACACCTACCGTGTGTCACGTCCTGCGCTGGACTCTTGACACAGGACGAACAAGCCAGAGGGGGCCCCTTCCCCTAGGGGAGCCCAGGTTGGTGGGGAGGCCGCTTGCATAATCACCCAAAGGCGCCAGAGCTGTGATGGGGATACACAGAGAGCAGTGGGAGCCCCAACAAGGTGCTGGACCCAGCCCGGTGTGGGGGGAATCTGGGTAGGCTTCTCCGAGGAGGAGGGAATGCTAAACTGGGACCAGGAAGGTGAGGAGAACATGGCCAGGCAAAAAAAAAAAAAAAAAAAAAAAATGGTGGTAGGCATTCCAGGTAGAACAGAATATGTGGAGATTCCGAGACAGAGAGGAGTCTGGTCTGTTACAAGGAATGATCTCAGGGTGGAGAGATGTGGGGGCTCAGGAGGATGCAGTGCCAGCGGTGTGGAGCTCAGGCTGTCTTCAAGGGCAATAGGGAGCCACAGAGGGTGAGGGAGAAGGAGCGGGCCTGGCGGGGAGGCTGGGTGGGAACAGTCAGCCCCAACCTGGGCATTTCTAGTGAAGCCTGTGCCCTGACAGTGCCCACCTTGCCTGCTGCCTGCGGCCGGGCCATGAGCTCACCTCCTGTTTTCCTTGGCGTCCAGCACACCTGGGGGCCGCTCCCGGCCGGCACTGGAATTCTTGGGAAAACCACAAACTCCGGCGGGGCCTGTGGGCTTGCGTGCGCCTCATGCAGCTGAGACAAGAGCACATGGAAGCCACAGGCTGGGCACGGGGCTGAGACTTGGACACACGTGGCCTTGTTCATGGCCAGGCCACGGGGAAATGCGGGGAAGGGCATTCCGGGCAGGGGGAACGGCAAAGGCAGAGGTCCCGAGGATGTCCCAGCCTGCAGATCAAACAACAGGGGCCCAGGGACGAGCAGTCTGGGTTCGTGCTCCTACCTCCTGGATCTCACCAACCCTGAGATCCCCCGTCCGGCAGTGGCTCCTTCTCTCATGCGCACCACACACGGCCTCACATTACAGAATAACTTTCTCTACGTGTCCTTCCCAGTCTTTGCACCTACTGCTCCCCCTGACCCCAAATACCTTCTTCCATCCTTCTGGGGGCGCCTGGGCGGCTCAGTCGGTTGAGCGGCAGACTTTCGGCTCAGGTCATGCTGTCACAGTTCACGAGTTTGAACCCGACACTGGGCTGACAGCTCGGAGCCCGGAGCCTGCTTTGGATTCTGTGTCTCCTCTCTCTGCCCCTCACCCACTCATGCTCGGTCTCTCTCTGTCTCTCTCACTCTCAAAAAGAAATAAATAAACATTAAAAAAAAAAAAGACACTTGGGCTCCTTCTTCCATCCTTCAAGTCTGGGCTCTGATGCCCCCTCTTCCGTGAAGCCCTCCCTGCTCTTCCTGGGCAGGGCTCAGGGGCTGGCGGCTGTCTGTATGACAGCCATCTGGGACCCCTGGCAGACTATTCTTGGCAGAGAAGGTTGGGATGCCCTGACTCTGGGAACTGGGATTGTGTGTGTGTGTGTGTGTGTGTGTGTTTAGTGTTTATTTTCTAGAGAGAGAGTCCAAGCTGGGGAGGAACAGAGAGGGAGACACAGAATCTGAAGCAGGCTCTGAGCTGTCAGCACAGAGCCCGATGTGGGGCTCGAACTCACGAACCGTGAGATCATGACCTGAGCCGAAGTTGGACGCGTAACCGACTGAGCCACCCGGGCGCCCCGGGATTGTCTGTGTTTTGTTCTGTTTGTCACAGCCTGGGGATCTCCCGGTTCAGAGAGAGAAGGGGCTGGCGAGCCGTGAAGTTACCTACTAGGATTAGCATATCATGTTCTTATTCCTTATCATTAGTGGAACATCATTACTATTAATAATAGTTATAACTGCCACCACTGTACTTTAGGACAGACTTGGGGGACACATGGTCTAGGTTCAAACGTCGGCTGGGCACAGCCTTGCTGTGTGACTTCGGGCAAGTTGCGTGATCCCTCTGTGCCTCGCTTATAAAACGGGAGCGGTCGTTGTTGAGAGAATTGAATGAGCTACCGTGTGCCCGACGTCTGGCTGCGGCATTAGCCTTGCTATACAATATGGAACTTATACACTGTCACTTATACCTCAAATTGTCCTTATTCACATTTTCCGTAGAAAAGAGACGAGACAGCTCGAGGTCACACAGCAGGAATTAGAACTGGGGAAGGCGGGACCCCTAAGGCCTTCACACCCCCCTCATTGCCCTTGGCCACAGAATCCAGACGAGAAATGCTGGCCCAGGCCCCTCATTAGCTGTGAAGATTCTGCTGCCCAGGACCTCCTGGCCCGAGCCTTTCTCTGGCTGGCGCCCCAGCCAGCTCCCCTTCCCATCACACCAGACCCAGTGGTTCCGGGAGCCTGGCCAGGCTGGGGCAGAGGGGCTGGTGCCTGTGTGATGGGGCCCCGGGGCCCTTCCTGGCAGGGGTTTGCCGGGCCAGGAGACATGCGGGCGCCCCCAGCTCACCCAGCCGCCTCTCCTCGTGAATCCAGAGGGAAAGTATGTCGGGAAGGCAGCTGCCCTGCCCTGGGCGGGCCCGGCCACAGGCTCAGGGTCTGGGGAATTCATCAGGGCAGTGAGGGAAGCCATTTGGCCACTGCTACATCCATAACTGAGGAGCCTGACCCAGCCTGCCTCGGACAGCCCCACTGGACCCATCTCTCCAGAAGGACCAAGGAGTTGGGGGCGCGGGAATGGGCGCCAGGGGGACATCCAGGCACTGGAGTCGGGCACACCCACCCTGACTTACACTGTGAACTTCAAGAAGCCCTGCCTACACTCCCACTTTCCATCTGCCCCAACCCTGTCCCCGTACCATCCCAGGTTCCCAGGAAGGTGACGATAGAGAAAGGAGATAAACAATAAATATAGTGGCTACAATTTTATTGAGCAGGTGCCAAACGTTCAAAAACCTTGCCATACCACTTTTGTGGGGTTCCCCTTTCTGCTCCCCCTTTCCCAGCCCCGGGAGGCAGGAACTCATCACCATAGGGGGCAGCAGGGCACAGTGATGAAGGTCCTGTTCTCTGGCGTGGGGACCGTGAGTTTCATACCCCAGCTCTGCTGTGAGGCCTGAGGCAGGTTGCTTAACTTGCCTGTGCCTCAGTTTCTTCTTTTTCCTTTTCTTTTTTTGGGGGGAGGCGGGGGGGGGGAGAGGGAGAAGAGCCACGTTCAAACGCTTATTATAATGTAAATTTTTAAGTGTCCAGGTCAGCCAGCGTACTGAAGAGTTGCTACAAGGGAGAAAGAGCGTTACTAAGAACCTGCTGGAATTTACCAATGGCGGCATTCAATGGGTATTGATTTTAGAGAATGAAATTATACAGGCGTTATTTTCATAAGTTTCCAGAGATCGCTGTGGAAGGGACAAATGACCACCCCGCCCTTCTCTCCTTTCCTCTGACATTTAATGAGAGTTTTGTAGGTAATAGTAAAACAAACTTGTGTCTGTGTTACGGGGAGAGAGACAGCCTGTGTGGCTAACTACACAAGTTTTGTTCTTTCTCTCTCTCTCTCTGTTTAATGAAGTGGAGAATGGAAATACCTAAAGTTTTGCACCTTAACAGGATACCTAAATACCTAAAGTTTTACACCTTAACAGGAGCAGTAAAAACCCAGATGAGATGGGGGGACAAGAGCCCCCCCACATCTTAGGGTCGTCACCAGAAGTGAGTAAGTTACTCTATAAAAAGTGAAGACTTTTCCACGGGGGCAGTCATTCATGCCCCCCCCCGTCTACAGATGGGCAAACGGAGGCTCAGAGAGGCAGGTTTGTCCTGTCGCCTCGATTTGGGCACTGGATGCTCAGAGAAGGAAGTCACACGCTCCCCTCCCCGTGAAGGCTGTAGGGAGAGGGTCCCCCACCCAGGTTTCTGCAGCTGTCTGGGGACGATGGGTGGGTGGGCAGCAGGGAGCACAGGAACCAGAGCCCTGATCCCGATTCTTCATTCTCCGTCCTCCTGCCCCTCTCTGGCCCCCACCCCAGCTCATTAACAGGAGGCCCTTGTTCGGGTCAGTGATGGATGGGGCAGGAGGCCGAGGGCGGGGTGTGTTTACTCACCGGCTGCCTGGCAGGCAGAGGCCCAGACCAGGGCATGGGCCAGTGGGGGAGGGAGGCTACTGGGAGGGGAGGAGCCCCAGCCCCAGTGTGGGAAGACTGGCACACAATGGGGGCCAAATAAATGATTATCGATCAGTGGGGTGAAAGCAAATAATTTCATCCACCATACAGACCCTTTGCCTCGTAGCCAACAGGGAGGAGGTGCTCTCCGATTCTCAGCCCCGAGGTGGGCGGCCTCGAGGGTGGACAAGTGCATACAGTGGCCTGGAGCGCTTGCCACACAGAAGTAGGAGCCGGCTGGGCCAGAGGAAACGGAGCCTAGGGGTCAGGGAAGCCACCGTGGGGGGATGTTGGTGCCAAGGCCGGGGCAGATGAATGGGTTCCGGCTGATGAGGAGCACCCAGCAGAGGGCACAGCAGAGGCAAAAGCCCAGAGGTGGGACGAGCCTGATGCACTGGAGGTTCACGGAGGAGGCAGGTGTGGCCAGGACAGAGGGGTGAGGGAGCAGTGGAGGGGGAGGAGGGCTGGAACACAGGAAGGGGTGTGGTGTCCCTGCGCAGGGACAGAGCCATGAGCCATGTTTGCAGTCCATGGGTGAATAGGTGGATGGATGGAAGGATGGATAGATGGATGGATGGGTGGACAGATAGGAAGGATGATGAGTGGATGGGCGGATAGATGAGTAGATGGATGGATGGATGGGTGGATGGATGGAATGACTGGGTGGATGGATGGATTGCCAGACAGATGGGTGGGCAGATGCATGGAGGAGTGAGTGGATAGGTGGGTGGGTGGGTGAATAGTTGGATGGGTCGGTGGGTGGCTGGCGGGCTGGACCCCCAGGAACCTCTCTGGGTATGTGGCCACCCCATTCAGAGATCACTATGAGTCAATGAGAGAATGAAATTGAAGCATACAGTAGGAGCTTTTTGTCCATTCTCTGCCCCCTTTGCCTTACATGAGACAAAGGGGAGGTGAACAGTTAGCCTTCAGCCCAGCCTCACTGGCTGCCTCTGTGCCTCTTACTTTTAGGCTTTTCCCCACCTCAGGACCTTTGCATAGGCTGTGCCTTCTGCCTGGAGCACTCTTCCTTTACCTGGCTCTTTACCTGGCTGACCCCTACTTACCCTGACTTAAAGGTCATTCCTTTAGGCCAGACCAGGCTCTCTGTGTGTCCATATTCCTGCGCCACAGAGGGAGACTGAGGTTTAATAAAAACCCTCCAGGAACGGCCAGACCATAGCAACCGTCAGCATACTCTGAGCGGGAGTTGTAGAACGGTAACAAGCACATGGAGCCCTCTGGAAAAGGGGTGATGTCAGTGTTGCCGTTGGTCCACATGGTGCTAAGTGGGGGGGGGGGTCACTGGAACACCCACCCCTTGAGGCTTCCTGAGTCTATTTCCCACTGGGTTGAATAACTCACCTTTTCCTAGAGCCATGAAGTTGCAAATAATCCAAGAGTCATGAGACCACAGAACAAGGAAACACAGAACTAAGGAGGGACAAAGTCATAACAGCATGGGTTGATGGGGCCGTGGGACCACAGTCTGCTAAAGCCGTAGGATCGTGGGGACCCTCGAGCCACGGGGCTATGATGGTGCGGAGCCACAGACCTAGGGTGATGTGGCTACCATTCAATGAAAACACAGAGCCATAGGAAGCCACAGGACCCTGGGGAGGCTGAGACATGGCACTGGGGCATCCCACATCTGAGGTGCCACAGGATGGAGTCTCCGAGTTGACCCTAACAGAACCTCCCTCTTGGCCATACCCTCACCTGTCGGCTGTCCAAGGATGCCCCGGGAGGCCACGGGAGCTCCGAGGCCCTTTCTTCCCCAGCTCTGGAGCAGCCACAGGAGAGAAGGGCCACGCCACTGCCGACGCCTGGAGCCCGCCAGCCGCCACTCAGTGAGTGCTTGTCTCAGGGCCAAGTGAGGCTGTCCAGGTGCCCGGAAACAGTGCCAGCCTCCGGCCAGGCGCGCCGGAACGCTGAGTGCTGGGCAACAAGTGGAAAAAGAGTCAAGGAGTGACTTCTACATCCATATCCTTTTAGAAGCCAACAGCAACACGGCATGGAGGGGAGGCTGTACCCTGTACCCTGGCTGCATCCCCCTCCGGGTGGCAGTAAACTGGCAAGCTGTCCCCCCTCCCTCCCCCACCCAGCACCCGCCTCTGCCCATGCCAGCAGTCCTAGCCCAGCTCGGATTCCACCAGGCACATCCATGTATTAATGAGATCCCCTGAGACAGCAGCTATGCACCCAGCAGACGCTGCACCTGATACCCAGAACAGCCAGAGGGGAAACTGAGGCCCAGAAGTAGAAACCGCAGGACCAGGATCACAGAGGGCCGGAGCCAAGACTTGAACCCACAGCTATCAGATGCTAGGTGCGAGCTCATCAGCACCCAGCTGGGCTGCCTCTTGGGGCCCCAGCCACCCTCCTCCTGAGGCCCCAGCAGTCTGCTTCCAAAAGTGGCACCGCATGGAAGGCAGGAACGTGGGCCTCCTCCATTTCTTCCCTTCGCTGAGCTCAGAACACCTTGCTCACAGGCCTGTGATGGGCAATGAAACATCACCATAGTGAGTCCATACTGGGACCTGTTGTTGCTGGCATGGCGGGACCTTGCCCCCTCTCCTCTTATAGATGGGACAGCAGAGGGCCAGGGAGTGGGGTTTGGCCCTTCCTGAGGCCCCCAGCACCTTCGGTGAGGCTCTTCTCCTCATGATGGGGACGTGGGCAAGAACAAACACAGCCGACTTTCTGAAACGCCAAGTTTTAGGCAGAGAGACAGCCCATTTCTTGCTGCCTTACCTCAACGGCAGGGCTGCCTTCAGGCATGGCTGGATCTAGAGCCCCAAATGAAGCCTCCAGGATCTCTGGGTCAGCTGCCTTCTTCCTTAAAAAAAAAAAAAAAGAATTGTGGTAAAATACACATGACGTAAAATGTATCATTTCGACATTCTAAAGTGTACAATTATTGGGTTTTAGTACTTCTACAATGCCATGCGATAATCCCTTCTATCTATTTCAGAACATTTTCATTTCCTCCCAAAAGGAAAGCTGGTACCCATTAGCAGGCACCCCTCCCCCCACACCCCTCTCCCAGGCCCTGGCAACCGCTAATCTGTTTTCTGTCCCTATGGATTTGCCTGTTCTAGACATTTCCTATAAACAGAATCATACAACATGTGTCCTTTTGTGTCTGGCTTCTCTCACTGGGCGCGTCCTCAAGGTTCATCCGTGTTGCGGCACGTATCAGAGCCTCATTCCTTTTTATGCCTAAATAGCATTTGATCGTCCACATAGACCGCGTTTTGTTTATCCATTCTCCAGCTGACGGACGTCTGGGTTTGTTGGATTTTTTTTTTTTTTTTTTTTTTGCAATTGCGAATAACAAATGCCCGGAACGTGTCTGTGCAAAGTTTTCTTTGGATACCTGTTTTCAGTTCTCTTGAGTCTCATGCCTGAGCGTGAGATTTCCTGGGTTCTACAACGCGATGCTTAATTTTCTGAGGAGCTGCCACACTATTTTCCACAGTGGCCGCGCCACTTGACGAGCCCCGCCAGCCATTCGCGAGGATTCCAGTTTATCCACTTCCTTGCCAACACTCGCTTTCAGGCTTGTGATTATGGCCATCCTAGCGGGTGTGAGGTGGTATCTCCTCGAAGCTCTGATTTGCACCTCCCTGGTCGGTGCTCTTCAGGCCCCTTGGGGCAGCAAGGTGGGCCAGGGCCAGGCTTACATTTGCCAAGGTCTAGAGGAAACAGAGCATCTTTCCTCTGATAGGCCCAGCGGGTCTCAGGGCTGCCTCTCATTGGCCCAGCTCGCGTCCCATGCCCCTCCCCGAGCCAATCACTGTGGTCTGGGCTGAGCCGGCCTCTCTAGGTGTGAGTGTGTGTTCCTAGGGGTGGCGGTGAGCCCCTCCTGGACGCCACTCTCAGTAGGCAAACGGTAGAGACTGGATCCCCCACCCCTCACTCTTGCCTCCGTGGGCTTTCTGGATCCCAGGCTGTTAGGCTTGACCTGCTTTAATGGGGACGACCCTGGCGGGGTGCCAAGTCCTCGTCCTCCACCTCCATCTCCAATCGCTGTCAGAAGCCCTTCTTGCTGTCCTCTGCCCTTGGGAAGGGGGACAGTCCCAGATCTGACCCAGGAAGGGTGCCGGAAGGGTGCCGGAAGGGTGCCGCTGAGGGCGGCTCCAGGCCCCGTCAAGGCCCTTCCCTGCTTTGGTGGCCTCTTGACCTCTCCCGGGTACCAGGCAACCTTGAACATCACCGGAAACGGGCTTCGCCCAGAACGGCTGCACCGCCAGCCTGTTATTTCCCAATGGCTGGCGAGTAGTGGAGGAGCCCACAGGAGGGGCCTTCTCACACCATCACCAGTTCCAAGGCAGCTCAAATGATGTTTGGCTCCCTTGCTCCCAGCCCTGCCTCAAGCCCCAAAGGGCTGAAATGGGAAAATGTACAATTGAAGGGAATCATTAAGATCAGGTTGGTGACCATGATCCAGAGCTGGGAGGGAGGGAGGCAGGGAGCCCAGAGAGGGTAAGACACTTGCCCAGGACCACACAGTCAACACGAGGCAGATCTGATTCCAATCTCTACCTTCCACCCCCACCCCACCCCGCCCTTTTAAAAAAAAAATTAGCTTTGGGGCGCCTGGGTGGCTCAGTCGGTTAAGCGTCTGACTTCGGCTCAGGTCATGGTCTCACGGTCCGTGAGTTCGAGCCCCGCGTCGGGCTCTGTACTGACAGCTCGGAGCCTGGAGCCTGCTTCGGATTCTGTGTCTCCCTCTCTCTCTGCTCCTTGCCCGCTCACGCTCTGTCTGTGTCTCTCTCGAAGTAAATAAGCATTAAAAATTAAAAAAAAAAAATTTAAGTAATCGCTACAACTAACATGGGACTCGAACTCACAACCCCGAGATCAGGAGTCACATGCTCGCTGACTGAGCCAGCCAGGCACCGCAGAAGACCTGATTTTCGACAGTCAACTTGCCCCCTTGGCCTGGAACATTTGGGACCATGGGGGTCTTGACCGTGGTGCTCCAAGCTGGGTCATACACAGTCCAGCAAGAAGAAGCTGTCCCAGGAATAATGGTGGCTCTCAGAGGTGACGGCTATTCTTATCCCTATCATAGAGATGGAACAACCAAGTCCCAAGGGTGTGACAGCCCTTGTCCAGCAAATCCTTCATCTTAAAAAAACTTTTTTTAAATGTTTATTTATTTTTGAGAGGTGGGGGAGGGGCGGGGGGGGGGGGGACATAGAATCCAAAGCAGGCTCCAGGCTCTGAGCTGTCAGCACAGAGCCCAACATGGGGCCCGAACCCACGAATCCTGAGATCGTGACCTGAGCCCAAGTCGGATGCTCAACCGACAGCCCCCCAGGTGCCCCAACGAATCCTCCACAGCCCACCTAGGAAGCTGTGAGGGCAGAACTGGCCTTGGCTTGTCCAACATTCAAGTCCCCAGCACTTGGCCCCGGGCTTAGTGCACAGTAGGTGTTTCAGAACTTGAGGATGATGTGGTTCTAGAACAATGCCCCATTTTCCAGATGGAAAACTGAATCACCTCTCATGGGTACAGAAAGATTGGGATCCAGCTTTCTGCCCTCTTGACCCCTGCCCCTGATCCTGAACAGGCCCCTGGGCAAGTCTCAAGCCTTGTGGGCTGGCGGGGGTCCCGGGGCCCGGTTTTCCACCCGGCGCTGGGGTTGATGACGGGAGGGGCGAGGTCTCGGGCCTGGTGATTATTTTTTTAACCTTTGTTGCAGCCAGAGACTCAAGGCGAAGCCATCCTGCCCCCCACACCCGGCCAGGCGGTGGCCAGCGAGGCCACACGGAGGCCTGACCCACTGGACGCCTGGCCGCTGGGCCTCCCCAGACCGCACGGTCACGGGACTGCGTCCAACTCCACATCTGGACTTTTCAATTTGGTCCCGGTTTCCAGCTGGAATAAAAGGGCCCGGGGCGGGCCCTGCCTGCTTGCACAAAAGTTGGGCGTAAAGGGCTTGGCCCATGCCCCCTGCCTGCTTCTCCCCGGTGGACGCCATCCAGGCCCAGACATCAAAGGCCATTCTTTGCCTCCAAAGCCCACGGTTCCATCTGGAGTCTGGCCAGCCAGCCCAGGCACATGGGTCCAACCAGACACCACAAGCTCACGGCCAAGGTGGGGCTGTTGGTCCCTGACGTCACCTCTCCAAGTCTTCCTGTCTCAGGCAGCGACCCCACCATTCACTCAGTGCTGGGCCTGAGACCTGGGTGGCGTCTGAGACTCCTCCCTGGCCCCCTCTGTCCAGTACTCCAATAGCTCTCGTCCCCTCGGCTTCCAAAATACACAAATCCAACCACTTCTCCTCCTCTGCCGTCCGGCCCCGGTGTCTGCCCTCCTGACTCCTGCCTGGACGCTGCCCCAGCCTCCTCCCCAAAGCAGCCACAGGGAATGTCTCAAAATCATAAATCGGATCGTGTTTCCCTCCCGCTCACACACCCTTCATGGTTCCCCATTTCTCTCAGAATAAAACCCACCTTCTCTCTGTGGCCTGCAAGGCCCCACGTGACGTGGCCTCAGCCCATCCCTCTGGCCTGTCTCCTCCTCCTTCACTCACTCTGCTCCAGCCATACCAGCCCCCTCCCTGTTCCTCCAGCTCCCGAGCCCTTTCCTGCCCCGGGGCCCCACGAGCCAGTCATCCTTTCTATCTGGAATGCTCATCCTCTATATTTACAAGATATTTTCCTATCATCCTTCAAATCTTAGCTTAAATGTTACCACCTCAGGAGGTCTCCCCCGACCCCTGAGCATAAATACCACCACCCAACTTTCTTCCAAATACTCTCCAGTCTTCGAAATTATCATCTTTGTATGTTCATGCCAACACGCACTGTGTTTTACCGTCCCCCCCCCCCCGCCACCGCCCCCGCCCAAGTGCATCCCGTTGTGCCTGGCACGTAGTAGGTGGGGTTGTGTCTTCCTGGGCACAAAGGGACATACCGGCCCCAATGACAAAGTTGGAGAGACATCTACCCCTCCGAGGTCCCCTCACTCCCCGCAGCAACACCCCAGGACTTATAACCAAGAACTGCTCTCACTACTTGCCAGGGCGGGTGCAGCTGTGATGGCGAATACACAGGTAGCCGTGGGGGGCCAGGAAGAGGCACCTGTAAGCTCCAGTTGAAGGAAGGGTAAGGGTCAGCCAGGTCAGAGGCCACAGAGGGTGCTTGGGGTGGTAGGCGTCAGTGTGAGCAGAGGCCTGGCGGTGACAGAGAACAAGGAGGCGTTCTTGGATCTGGTGGGGCCCAGCTCACCCGGGGTGGTGGAGCTGGATGGTCTGGCAGCACGTGGAATGACGTGGAATGTCTGAATTCCATCCCAGGGCAGTGGGGAGCCATAGGAGGTGAATGAGCAGAAGGCACATAGGACCCGTACCCCCGTGGCCCTGTGCCGGGCCCTGGGAGGCTCCCTCCCCAGACCTCAGCACCCTGTGGGTTCAACGTGCTCATGCTTGCTGAGAACATCTCCAAACAGCCTTATGCAAATTCCTGCGGAAAGCTGTCTCCGACCGACCGGTGAGGCCACCCGCCGTCGCCGCCACCACAAGGCTCAGGGAGGTCCGTCAGGCCGAGGGATCCTCCCAGAACCCAGATAACGCACTGACAGCTGCCTGGCTCTGCCCGGGGTCCCTTGGACTCCCCTCAGGCCAGTTGGGTCCCCCCAAAGCCCCGGGTCTAGCCACCACCTCTCAGCCCTCAGTGGATGCTGAAGACCTCTCTCCTTATTCCCCTGGAATTTTCCTTACAGGCCCTGCCAACGCCTCCAGGAACATATTAAAGGAAAATGTTTCCAGCCCAAGCAGGGCTGTTTTATGGCTCTCGAGGCCAGGAGTCTGACCGCAGAGTGGAAAGGCCTTGTCACCCCACTGTTCCTTCTGCAGAGTGGCTCAGACCCCCACCCGCCCTCCTTTGCCCTCCTCGGAGGCCCAGGTTCTGCAGATTCTCCAGCTAAGCAAACCCCCTTCACCCCTGTCCCCCAGACTGGGGAACAATTCCCTAGAGGCTTGGGCTAAAGCCGGGAGCTGCTATATTTTCCATTGTGTATTCACTCAACAAACACCTGCTATTCTCCCGCTGTGCACCGGTTCCTGTCAAGTGCTGGGGACACAGTGGGAACAAGAGGGACCCGTCCTGGGACTCCTGGGTGGCTCTTAATCATCTGACTCTTGACCTCAGCTAAGGTCATGATCTCATGGTTCAGGAGTTTGAGCCGCACATAGGTCTCAGCGCTGAGAGTGCGGAGCCTGCTTGGGATTCTCTCGGGAGAATCTCCCTTCCTCACTTGTGCTCTCCCTCTCTCTCTCTCTCTCTCTCTCACTCTCTCTTTCTCAAAATAAATAAAATAAACTTTAAAAAAAAAAAAGAAGAAGAAGAAGGGACTCATCCTGCCAGAGCCCTTGATGATCCCAAGACAGTGCAATGGACATTGTTACATCTCAACGTGGCTAAGCTGTTAAGTCGTCAACACTGGCCTGGGTGTCGCCACGGAGACATTTTGGTAGATGTGATTATCATCCACACCAGTTGGCCCTAAGGCATTGGGGTGGGCCTCATCCAGTAAGCTGAAAGGTCTCGAGGGCAAAACTGAAGTTTCCCTCCGGAGGAACAAGTTCCAGCTTGTCCAAGATGAAGCCAGACCCTAGCTAAAGTCAGGACGTACTCTTGCAGTAAGAAAAGGGCCCAGTGTGGCACGAACTCAACATCAGTTTGGCTTTCACAGGGAGAATGGGGGAACAGGGAAGTGGGCTTCATAGACAGAGAAGTGAGCAAAAAGCTGGCAGGAGGGAGGGCTTGGTCCTTGTGAAACCCATCTGGGTTTGCTAAGGGATGCTTCTTGAAGTTTCGCTCCTACACCCCCCAGAGGCTGGGAGACGGGGCTTGCCTTCGGGTATTGCTGGAACAAAGGGCTGGTTCCTTGAGCAGCCTTTAAAATTAAAAAATTGAGGGGCGCCTGGGTGGCTCAGTCGGTTGAGCATCCGACTTCGGCTCAGGTCATGATCTCGCTGTCTGTGAGTTCTAGCCCCGCGTCGGGCTCTGTGCTGACAGCTCAGAGCCTGGAGCCTGCTTCGGATTCTGTGTCTCCCTCTCTCTCTGACCCTCCCCCATTCATGCTCTGTCTCTCTCTGTCTCAAAAATAAATAAACATTAAAAAAAAAAATTAAAAAATTGAGGGGCGCCTGGGTGGGTCAGTCGGTTGAGCGTCCGACTTCGGCTCAGGTCACGATCTCGCAGTCTGTGAGTCCGAGCCCCGCGTTGTGCTCTGGGCTGACAGCTCGGAGCCTGGAGCCTGCTTCAGATTCTGTGTCTTCCTCTCTCTCTGCTCCTCCCCCACTCATACTCGGTCTCTCTCTGTGTCAAAAATAAATAAACATTAAAAAAATGAATAAATAAAAATTAAAAAATTGAGGGGCGTCTGGGTGGCTCAGTCGGTTAAGCGTCTGCCTTTGGCTCAGGTCATGATCTCGCGGTTTGTGGGTTCAAGCCCCACGTCGGACCCTGTGCTGACAGTTCAGAGCCTGGAGCCTGCTCTGAGCACATAGGCACAAGCCAGTGGCTGCTGTCCAGCCTCGTGCAGGGGGGGTCTGAGGGGCAGTGGAAAGGCACCCTTCCTCGTAAGCAGATCTGTGAGGGAGCCCCTGAGCCCCCCACTTTGTGGGAGGGGGAGGTGACCTAGGATGAGAGCTTACATGGATTCCCGGGCCGGGGCCATAAGGAAAAGGACAGAGACAAGGAAGTCAGGGGTAGAGGCATCCACGGGCGAACGGGACTGGACCAGGCGTGAGGATTTTCGTATCAGCATCAACACCTTCCGGAAAGCATCCACCAGGAAGGGGCTCGGAGCAACCACACAGACCACGTGACTCAGCCAGGTGATGTTGGCTGCCTTTATCACTTGTCACGTGAGAGGCTCATGAACGGAGGGGTCGTGGGGCAGAAAAGGGCGACGCATAGGTCAGCAGCGGGCACTCCCGCTTACGATGATGATCCGGCTACCACTGCTTCTGGAATAGTCCCGCTTATCAGCGACAGAGAGCAGGGCCGGAATAGGAGCACTCCTTCAGCCTGGCCTGAACCTTCTCATGGCTCCCACCCCAAGCTTCTCCCCACCCCCCTTCCTCCCCTCCTTCTCGGGGTGGCAGCTGCGTGGTCTGATGGCCCTGCCAGCCTCCATCAGCTCCCGCAAACCTCTCGCACATCTACTCCCTTCTAGGTGCATCTGGATATAAGGTCCTTCCACAGACATCCTCCATGCTCGGAATGACCCGTGCCCACCTCTCACACCTCTGCCTGCGCACATGGGGTTCGCGGAGGGTCACTTCCTCTATCCCGGCATGCGCCGTGTCACTTACAACATATCCTGAAAGTAACACCTTATCGATTCTCCGAGCACTCTCTGTCCTCTTTTTGTTGAGATGATATTTACATGACATCCCATTCACCATTAAATTTTTTTTTTTTTTAATTTTACATTTATTTAGTTTTGAGAAACAGAGTGAGACAAAGCGTGAGTGCGGGAGGGGCAGAGAGAGAGGGAGACACAGAATCCGAAGCCGGCTCCGGGCTCTGAGCCGTCGGCCCAGAGCCCGGTGCGGAGCTCGAACCCACGAACTGTGAGATCGTGACCTGAGCCGAAGTCGGACGCTCAACCGACTGAGCCACCCAGGCGCCCCAGAATTCACCATTTTAAAGCGGAAGATTCAGGGGCGCCTGGGTGGCTCAGCCGGTTGAGCGTCCGAGTTCGGCTCAGGTTATGATCTGACCGTTCGTGACTTCGAGCCCCTCGTCGGGCTCTGTGCTGACGGCGCAGAGCCCGGAGCCTGCTTCCGATTCTGTGTCTCCCTCTCTCCCTGCCCCTCCCCCACTCGTGCTCTGGCTCTCTCTGTCTCTGAAAAATAAATAAATGTTAAAACCAACCAACCAACAAACAAACTTCCGGGAGGCAACGCTGGGTCTTTTCCGCTTTAGATGATGATCGTCCTAGTGGGTGTGATGTGGTCCGTTTTCCTTTTGATTCGTTTGTTACCCTCAAACACAATACACCAGCTCCTGGCTTCTGAGGACTCTGCTTATCCATCTCTCTGCTAGAAGAGGCCACACAGCTATCTGGGGACCGGTGGCAGTGACATGCCGTCGGGACCCACGAGGAGGGGCTAATTTCCCACCCCAACACCTTCTGAAATGGCCACAGCGGAATCCCAGCCCAGACATTTCCCAGCCTGCAGCCTCGTGCGAGGCTCGAAGGGGGTCCCCAGGGACTGCCTTTCCTCCTCGGAGCCTTGCCGCCCACAATCGGAGCCTTGAGCCTCTGTGGGAACCGAGCTTCGAGGCCAAGCCAAAACCCACTTCTCCAGACGCCCCAGCACATCCCCTAAAAAAGCAACGTATGGTCAAATTAGAACCAAGGTGGCCGCCAGCTGTCCTCCCACCCGAGGCCTGCTGTGACCCATCGTCACCTTCAAAGAGGCCGTTCAGGGAGCAGAGAAGAGCTATAAAATACACACACATGCCTATTTTTCTTTTCCCCACCAGCATCGCTGGGGCCTTGGCCACACATCCATGTTTCACAAAGAACTCCTTTGAAGCAAGAATGGGGCCCCAGAGGGGCGCCCACAGAAACCCACAAGAGCCCACTGTTCTTGGGGGGGGCCCTCACTGGGGTCCGGGTTTGCCGGAGCTGGCCCCATCTCAGCAAGGGCAGGGTGAGGGCCACATCTGCGGAAGCCGGGACCCCGACGAGAGGGGGTTGCAAAAAAGGCTGGCGGCTGGGCTGGGAGAAGCGGCTGTAATCCCAAGTAGCCTTCCTCCGGAGTTGTGGAACTTCCCTGTGGCCACGGCCGCTGCTTACCCTTGAGGGACCTCTCTTGGTGCGAGAGAAGAATTCCAGTTTCCTGGACTCGCAGGCTGGCAGGGAACTCGAGGAGGGGCTGGGCCAGGATGTGGGGCAGAGCTCCGAATTCGGGACTGGCGGGTGGATTCAGGAGTGCAGCCCACGCTGGCTTAAGTCACCAAGTGGGATGGGCCCGGATTGGCCAAGACCTACGGGGGGGACCCAGCCAGGGGTCAAGAGAGAGAGAGAGACACCATACGCACCCATGGTGGAAACCCGATGGGACTTTGGCATGGTCTGAAATGACTTTTTTTTTTTTTTTTTAATTTCAATGACGAGTTGTTAAAATGTGGACAAAGCAAAGCAGAGCCGAGCATTCGCCACGAGCCAGTGCTTGATGGCTGCGGGCTAGGTGCTGCCCTAAGTTATACTCCGCGGGGTGTTGGGGCCACTAGAATCCCATTTCACAGGTGAGGCATCGGGAGGCGGAGACATGGGAGAGAGGTCACACACACAGCAAGCCAGTGGCAGGGCAGGGATGTGAATCCGGGCCTGCTCTAGTTAGCTCATCGATGGGCTGCCCTCCGTGGCCAAAGTGAACGATCTGCTGCATTTGGCGTAGCTGTCCCCGTGGCGAAGACAGTGAACCCAGCCGTCACTCCCAAACGTTCCCTCCTGCCCTTTTGTCGTGCCTCTCTCTCGCCTCTCCTCGGGCAACCTCTGATCTGTTTTCTGGCAGTTGACATCACGTTGCACTTTCTATAATGGCAAATAAACGGAACCTTGCAGTACGTAACCTTTTGGGTCTGGCTTCTTTCATTCTGCGTAATGCCCTGAAGGCACATCTGTGCTGTGGTGAGTGTCCCTGGTTCATTGTGGTTCATCCATTGCCCGGATGATGGACATTGGGCTTGTTCCCATAGGGGACGATGCTGTGAGCTTTCATGTCCCAGATCTCTGATGGGCACCCGCTTTCGTTTCTGTCAGGGAGACACCAAGGAGGGAAGAGTTGAGCCCCGTGGTGGGTCCGTCACTACCTTTTGCAGAAATTGCCAACCTGCCTTTTCAAGCCACTGGGCCGTTTTGCGTTTCTGGCAGCCCGCGTGCCAGAGAGTTCTGGTTTCTCCTCATCCTTGCCATCACTTCCTCGTGTCAGCTTTTTTCATGTTACCGTCCGGGCAGGAGATCAGGGTCGACCTTGTGTCCTGGGTTGTGAGGCTCCAGGTGGTTTTATGTTTTTTTATTTTTTTTTTAATTTTTTTTTTAACATTTATTTATTTTTGAGACAGAGAGAGACAGAGCATGAACGGGGGAGGGGCAGAGAGAGAGGGAGACACAGAATCGGAAGCAGGCTCCAGGCTCTGAGTCATCAGCCCAGAGCCCGACGCGGGGCTCGAACTCACGGACCGCAAGATCGTGACCTGAGCCGAAGTCGGACGCTCAACCGACTGAGCCACCCAGGCTCCCCTCCAGGTGGTTTTATATTCCACTCTTCTGTTTTGTCTGATTTTTTCTTTCTTTCTCAGCATCAAGAATATGCTGAGAATGGAGGCACCCGGGTGGTTTAGTCGAAGGTTAAGCATCCAACTTCAGCTCAGGTCATGATCTTGTGGTCCGTGAGTTTGAGCCCCACGTCGGGCTCTATGCTGACAGCTCGGAGCCTGGAGCCTGTTTCAGATTCTGTGTCTCCCTCTCTCTCTGCTCCTCCCCTGCTCGTGCTCTGTCTCTCTCTCAAAAGTAAAGAATCATTTTTTGAAAATTAAAAAAAAAAAAGAATATACTGAGAATGATTTTAGGGGCGTCTGGGTGGCTGTCGGCTGAGTGTCCGACTCTTGATTTCAGCTCAGGTCGTGATCTCAAAGTCTGTGTGATCGAGCCCTGAATTGGGCTCTGTGCTGACAGCGTGGAGACTGCTTGGGATTCTCTCTCTTCCTCTCTCTCTCTCTCTACCCCTCCCCTGCTCACATGTCCGCTCGCTTTCTGTCTCTCAAAATAAACAAATTTTAAACTATTAAAATTAAAATTAAAAAAAGAATATTCTACTTTTACAGTCAGGGACCCTCTGTCTCATACACACAAACCTGGTTTTCTCCCAAATAGGAAAAACAAACAAAGATTGAATGCCAATTGAACAGCTGCTTAGTTTTACTTGAAAGTTGCATGAAAGGCCCAGGGTTTCCTTTTAAAGTGACGAAAATGTTCTGGAACTGGATAGAGCCGATGGTTGCACAACGTCATGGATGCACTAAATGCCACTGAATTGTCCACTTGAGAATTGCTAAGGCGGTAAAGTTTATGTTATGTGAATTTTTTCAATTCAATCTTTTAAAAAGTTGCGTCAGAATAACCTGAATATCTCAGTGAGATACCACTTCGCATCCAGCTGTTTGGAAAAAATGACCAAGTGAGATGATACCCAGCGTGGTGAGAATGGGGGTCCTGGGGAACCTCACAGATGGGGCCGGAAGGGGTTGCTGGTGTTACTTCCGGTGGCCGTGCCGAACCAGGAGCCGGTTCCCCCTCTTCCAGTGGAATATTCACATGCCTTGCAATTTGGCCGAGAGAAGTTGCTGGATATGTTGGAGGTGTCCACAGCTGGGCAAACATGGCTCAGTGCTGATTAGAGGAGACCAGAAAGCCATCAGAAGCTTTGAGAGATGGGCACCAATATGGCCACAGCTCAGAAATAGAATCACCACGTAAGAAAGAGTAAGTGTCCCTAAGATCACAGATAGCATGATGACCTTTATAAAGTTAAACACAATCCAGCTAAAAATGGACATGCATTTGTAGTAACACATAGAGTTACCCGCCCCCCCCCAAATAGAGCATAAGTTGAATGGAGGGTTCTAGATGAAGGGTACCTGGTGGGGGTATTAGTTTTCTGGGGCTGCTGTAACAAGTCACGCCAGACCGGGTGGCTTTTAGGCCATGAATTTATCCTCTCGTGGTGTCAGCAGGGCCGTGCTCCTGCCAAAGCCAGAGGATGCTTCCTGGTCTCTTCCAGCTTGTGGGGGCCCCAGGTGTTCTCCGGCTTGTGGTCCCATCATTCCAAACTCCGCCTCTGTGTCCACATGACCTTCTCGCTATGTGTGTCTCTTCTTCTGTCTCTCATATGGACACTTGTCATTGGAGTCAGGACCTACCCTAAATCCAGGACGATCTCCTCTAGAGGTCCTTCACTTAAGTAGATCTGCAAGGGCCCTTTGTCCCAATAAGGTCACATCCATAGGTCCTGGGGGGGGGGGGGGCAGGACTTGGCCATATCTTTTGGGGGAACACCATTCAACCTATTATAGGAAGCAAGTGTTAATTTTTGCTTGTTAGAGGTTTTTTTAAAAAGTTTATTTATTTATTATTGAGAGAGAGAGAGAGGTTGTGCACACAAGCGGGGCAGGGGCAGAGAGAGAGAGAATCCCAAGTGGGTTCTGCATTGTCAGTGTGGTGCCCGATGCGGGGCTCAAACTCATGAACTGCAAGATCATGCCCTGAGCCGAAGTCGGACGCTTGACCGATTGAGCCACCCAGGCATCCTTTGCCTGTTAGATTTTTTTTTTTTTTTTTTTTTTTTAAATTTTTTTTTTTTCAACGTTTTTTATTTATTTTTGGGACAGAGAGAGACAGCGCATGAACAGGGGAGGGGCAGAGAGAGAGGGAGACACAGAATCGGAAACAGGCTCCAGGCTCCGAGCCATCAGCCCAGAGCCTGACGCGGGGCTCGAACTCACGGACCGCGAGATCGTGACCTGGCTGAAGTCGGACGCTTAACCGACTGCGCCACCCAGGCGCCCCGCCTGTTAGATTTTTAAAAACAACTAGTAACCAAGTCAACAAAAGTGGTCGCAGAACTCCCAGTGATGAGAATATGGCCAAACCAAGCATTATTTTTTCTCAATCCTTTCCATGTCACATCCTAAAAAAAAAAAAAAAAAGCCCTCGGCGGGGGGGGGGGGGGGGGGGGGTGGCGCGCAGTGGTCAGTGTTAACAATACAGGTATCTGGGACCATCCAGAACCTTCTCAATCTGAGTGCCCTGGTGGGGGGTGTGGTGGGCTCCTTGGAGATTGAGTCCTTCAAATCTGAAATGCCTGCACCAAGGGGGATACCCAGCCCCTTTGAAACGCCTCATGGTTCCCTTCTGGGACAATTTCTCCTGGACCATTTTTAAGACTATCCAGGCAAATCCCACCCCCAAATCCCCTAGCGTTGGATTTCAAAAGCAGTGTGTTTCACTGCTCTGAGCCTCTGTTTCTACTCCCGGAAAAACGGGCCAGTGCCACTAACTCGCTGGTCGTCAGGTGATGCTGTCCCCATGTTTGTTTCACAGCAGGGGAATAGTACTTTTCACATTTGGGGCCAGATTTCATGTTGAGGTTGAGGGGACTGACCTGTGGGTTGTAGGACACTTAGCAGCACCCCTGGTCTCTACCCACTAGATGCCAGTATAGAGTTGCCAGATTCAGCAAATACAAATACAGGATGCCCAGGGCAAATCTGAATTTCTGATGAACGTATAATAATTTTTTAGCCTAAGCGTATTCCAAATATTGCATGGCACATACTTACACTAAAAAAACATTGACAAGGGTGCCAAGACAATTCAGTGGGGAAAGAACAAACTCTTCAACAAATGGTGCTGGGACATCTGGATGTCCACATGCAAAAGAATGAGGTTGGACCCCTACCATATAGACCTTGGATATCTGTGACCTTGGATGAGGCAACAGTCCCTTACTTGGTTATAAAAAGCACAATCAACAAAACAGAAAACAGGTAGGGTAGACTTTACCAAAATTTAAAACATTTCTGCTATGACAAATACCGTCAGGAGAGTGAAAAAGACAAGCCACAGACTGGGAGAAAGCATTTGCAAAGCACACGTCTGACAAGGGACTTGTATCCAGAATACAGAAAGAACTCTTACAATGCTGATAAAAATATAAATAATTTAAAAGAGACGAAGGACTTGAATAGACATTTCTCCTCCAGAAAACAACCTTAAAAACAATTGGAGGACTCACACTTCCTGATTTTGGAAATTACTAAAAAACCACGGTAATCAGGATGGAGGGGTACTAGCATGAGGACAAACAAATATATTAATGCAACAGGATGGGGAATCCAGAAATAAAGCCTGAAGTTCGTGATCAGTTGATTTTCAAGAAGGGTGCTATCTTCGTCTGCTTGGGCTGTTACCACAAAACATGATACAATTCTCCTGAGTACAACTGAGAATGAACTAATCCTTTCTCCAGAAAGAGTGCAAAGTCTTTGGGGGATGTTTACTCTTGACCTCGATATCTTGTAAGTTGATTACTATGATGCGAAGCTAACCATACTTACATACTATGATATAAAGTCAATACATCACATCACATGATGAGGAGATAAGGAAGAAAATAAAGATATTTGCTGTATACATTATACACACACATGCGGAACAAAAGAAGTTAGAAATTCTCATGACAGTGACAGTCCTCATCTCCATAACTGGTCATGTGGCCATAGCTGGTATATACTACCTTCTTCCACCACCCATCCCATATTCCCTTTGTTCTCAGCAAGCACCTGAGTGGGCATGGTTCTTTATTTCACGGGATGAGCCAAATCTTCATTCCTCAAAGGTCTGGGCCATTAGTAGTCTTGGCTGAATTGCGTTGTTGTAATTTTCCATTGACCTTAATGGTGATCCAAAGGGCATGGTCATACTTAGAGAAAACTTCAGCGATCTCCTACATGCCATATACACTCTTCCTTACCTGCATTGTGAGGTAGCTGGCCAGTTTCCCCTTGGTGGTCAGGATCAATAACCCAGCCGGGAGAGTAACTCCCTTCTTCACCTATTAACTCCAAGGCACGGGGAACCCCAAGTGGCTGGGTGGTCATCTTAACTTCAAGTTCAGTGGAATCATTGTTGTTTCTCCCGGTCTAAGCATTCCTCCCTTTGAAATGAAGACCTCTAGGGGCACCTGGGTGGCTCAGTCAGTTGAGCTTGCGACTTCGGCTCAAGGTCATGAGCTCGCAGTTCCTGAGTTCGAGCCCCGCGTCAGGCTCTGGACTGACAGCACGGAGCCTGCTTGGGATTCTCTGTCTCTCTCTGTCTGTCCCTCCCTTACTCTCTCTCTCAAAATAAATAAATAAACATTAAAAGAAAAAAGAGAAATGAAGACCTCTAGGCCAGGAAAGCGGAAGGTCATGGGGACAGGAAGCAAAAACTTTGCGAGGGTGACACTGGGGGTGAAAATGTGTGGTGGCACTCCCATCTCCGCCCCTTGATTCCCAGATCCGTGAATCCTGCCTGTGGGAAAAGCAGCACCGCATATTGGGTGATGATTCAGAGCACATGCAGCCTCCTGGAGAACCGTGCCCCAGCCCGGAAATGTATTGCTACCTTGCTGGCACCCCCCCCCCCCCCGCCCCAAGTCTTCAAATGGCTGTTCCACTACTGGTCTGCCAAACCAGCTGTTCCATGGTGGTGGGGAGCATGGGAAAAAACAACGAATTTCATACACACGGGTCCATCGCTGCACTTCATATGCTGGCAAGCGAGTTCCTTGGTCAGAAGCAGTGCTGTGTGGAACACCATGATGGCGGATAAGGCATTCTGTTAAGTCCACAGATGGTAGTTTTGGCAGAAGCGTTGCATGCAGGGAAAGCAATTCCGTATCCAGAGTAAGTATCATTCCAGTAAGGACAAAATGCTCCTTTTTCCATAATGGAACCATTGTAATCAACCTACCACGAGGTAGCTGGCTGATGACCTCGGGGAATGGTGCCATATCGGGGGCTCAGCGTTGGTCTCTGCTACTGGCAGATGGGACACTCAGCGGTGGCGAAAGCCAGACTGGCCTCGGTGAGTGGAAGTTCATGTTGAGCCCATATATAACCTCCATTCCTGCCACATGGCCAAAAGGTTCATGAGCCCACTGGATAATGGGCAGGGGTGGCTGGGGAAGGAGGCTGCCTGGTATCCACAGAACAGGTTATCCTATCCACTTGATTATTAAAATCCTCCTCTGCTGGGGCTCCTGGGTGACTCAGTCAGTTAAGCATCTGACTCTTGATTTCCGCTCGGGTCGCCATCTCACGGTTCATGAGATCGAGCCCTGCGTCAGTCTCTGGGCTGACATTGGGGAACCTGCTTAGGAATCTCTTTCCCTGTCTCTCTTTCTGCCCTCCCCTGTTCACTCTCTCTCTCTCTTTCTCTCAAAAATAGATAAATAAACATTTAAAACAAAATAAAAGCCTCCTCTGCTGAGGTCACCCTTTGGTAAACATTCACATGGGATATAAATATCTTCACATGTCCCCTGTTCAAAGAGGCCTATTAACATACCTCCTTCCCAGATTTCTTTGTCACCAATTTTCCGATTGTCTTCCTTCCAATTCTCTGACCATCCAAACAAACCGTTCGCACAGCCCATAAATCAGCATAAAATTGCATGTTTGGCCTTTTCTCCTTCCAAGCAAAATGAGCAACTAAGTGCACGGCTTGAAGTTTTGCCACTGGGCAGACTGCCCTTCACCATTGTCCTTAAGGGATGTCCCAGAGGGACGGTAGTGTTGCAGCTGTCCCCTTTAGGTGGTGCCTGTATATCGTATAATCCAGACCCGAGATCACGTGCTCTGCCAGCTGATCATAATAAACTTCATATGAGGCCATAGATACAGCTACAGGCGAGAGGAGACCATATAGCAGAGGTGGGGACCATGGGCATTTGGGCCACTTTTTTTTTTTTAAGTTTGTTTACTTATTTATTTATTAAAAAACTTTTTTTTAATGTTTTTATTTATTTTTGAGACAGAGACAGAGCACGAGCATGGGAGGGTCAGAGAGAGGGGAGACACAGAATCCGAAGCAGGCTCCAGGCTCCGAGCTGTCAGCACAGAGCCCGACCCGGGGCTCGAACTCACGGAGTGTGAGATCGTGACCTGAGCTGAAGTTGGACGCTTAACCAACTGAGCCACCCAGGCACCCCTGTTATTTATTTATTTATTTATTTAGAGTGAGTGGGGAAGGGACAGAGGGAGAGGGAGAGAGAGATACCCAAGCAGTCTCCGTGCTGTCAGCGCAGATCCCAACGCGGGGCTCAAACCCATGAACCGTGAGATCATGACCTGAGCTGAAACCAAGAGTCGGGCGCTTAACTGACTGAGCCACCCGGGTGCCCCAACCGGCTGCTTCTTTGTGGCATTTACTTGTGCCTTTGGGGTCGGCTTGGGCCAGATCGTGTATATACCACTCCCATACGATGGTGGAGGGCTGCCGTGTACATCCACCTTTACGTTGATGTGTCAGACAATATATAGTTCATGCTGGGCTGCTCAGGTCATATGGTACCTTGGTGGCTCCATGGTGAAGCATTCAGTCTCTACTAAGGCCCGGTAGCAGGCCTACAGAGGCCTGCAGAGGATGGCAGGCCTCTCCCCCAAATCCTAAGGGCCTGCACTGCGATTTGCTTACAGCAAATTCTATCGGCCACTGCCTCTTCCAGCATGATCGAGATGGCTGGATCTCATGGCCCAAGTGGCAGGGCAACTTTTGGGGCCGTCATTTCGGTTTCTCTCTTGTTCTGGGCCTCACTTAAAACTCAGTTTTTTGAGTCACCCAGGCCGGAGTGGGCCACCCAAAGGAGGCATCTGTTGCCTCCAAAATCACGGAGGCCCACCAGACACGGTGCTTCTTTTTGGCTTGTGGTAGGGGCCAGATGCAACACCTCATCGTTCACCTTAGAAGGGGGAGTCTCGACGTTCCCCACACCGCTGCACCCCTAGAAGTTTTACAGAGATAGAGGGTCCCTGAAATTTTGTCAGATTTATTTCCCATCTTCTGACATGCAACTGTCTTACCAATAAGTGTAGAGCGTTTTCTCCTTCTTACTCACAAGGCTCAATCTACATACCGCTATCAGTGTAATGGCCTGGTGTGGTATCTCGTGGAAGGGAAAGACGATCGAGATTCCTGATACCTAACTTATGACATAAGGCTGGAGAGTTGCTACGCCCCTGAGATAGGAAAGTGAAGGTGTACGGCTGGCTTCGCCAGCTGAAAGCAAACTACTTCTGGGGGGCCCTATGGACAGGGCTGGAGAAAAAGGCATTTACCAGCCCAATAGCTGCATACCAGGTACCAGGGGAGGGTGTTCATTTGCTTAAGCGATGAAACCACTTTGGTAGAACAGCTACAATTACAGTGACCACCTGGTTAAGCTTGCAATAATCTACGGTCATTCTCCAAGCTCCATCTGTCGTCTGCACAAGCCATGGAGGAGAGGGGAACAGGAATGTAGTGAGAATCACCACCCCTGCCTCTTTCAAGTCCTTGGTGGCAGCACTAATCTCCGGAATTGCAAGAATGCAGTATTGCTTTGGTTTACCATTTTCTCAGGTAGAAGCAGTTCCAGCGGCTTTCCCTCTGCTATTCCCCCCATAAGAGCCCTTACTCCACAGATCAGGGAACGGATATGAAGATTCCGCCAGCTGCTAAGTGTGCATTCCAGTTGTGCATTCCAGAACCGGGTGAAGAGCCACAGGATGGTTTTGGGAACCACTGAACCCATATCTCACCTCCATAAGGGCCTATGGAGGGCCACTCTGACTGGTGGACAACAGTGACATTTCGGGTCTCCTGGAACTAATGTCAGTTCAGAGCCAACGTCCAGTAATCCCCGAAAGGTCTGATTATTGCCTTTTCCCCAATGCACAGTCACCCTGGTAAGGGCCAGAGGTCCTGTGGTGGAAGGCTGAGAGAAAGATGAACAGTATAAATTTTCACTAGTGTGCTGGAGTCCTTCCTCAAGGTGACCCAGCCTCCCCTTCATTCAAAGGACTTGGGTTTGTGAACTGGTTCAAGTCTGGAAGTTGATTGAGGGGCTGAGACAGAGAGAGACACAGCATGAGCGGGGGAGGGGCAGAGAGAGAGGGAGACACAGAATCGGAAGCAGGCTCCAGGCTCTGAGCCATCAGCCCAGAGCCCCACGCAGGGCTCGAACTCACGGACCGCGAGATCGTGACCTGAGCCGAAGTCGGACGCTTCACCGACTGAGCCACCCAGGCGCCCCGACTCTGTTTTTTATGATTCAAGATGGACTTTTGTTCACTTGATCTAGGACTCTTCTGCTTGTGTAGAGCAAATAAGGACTTAGTAAGCTTCACGTTTATTTCACTTCTGGGAGTAGAATGATCAGCTAGCTAAAGCCACAGAATAGTCTGTGGGTCAGACTTTTCTCATGGCTGCTTCGACTCTGCTATCCATTATGGTAACCATACCTGCCTTGCCTTTGGTGGTTGAGTGCCACCACTTGGCCCCTTCCGGTTACTCTCATTTCATTTAGGTTTCTCAATTCAGTGGCAGCAGTCACCACTGTAAGTTCTGGTCTGCAGAAATGAGTGATCAGAGAGTTCGAGGACGCTGGGCCCCTCCCCCACCTCCCTGCAAATTCACTTCTCAAAGTCCCAGCGGAAGGTGTGTCCTCTGGACCCTCTGAGGATTGTCTTAAATTGCAATCCACTCTAACATTCTAACCTCTGGTAAGCCTTTGGCTTCTTTTCTCTAAAGTAAGCCACAGAGACTGTTAAATTGTTTATTTCTCCTTTCAACTTTATCACGTTTTGTTTATGCGTTTTGGGACTTTGTTGTTAGGTCCATGTATGTTTATAGTTATTATATCTTCCTAATAGATGGAAACTTTTATCATTATATGGTGCTCTTTGTCTTGAGTAACAATTTTAATCTTAACATTTATTTTACCTGATATTAGTATAGCCAATCCAGCTCGATTTCTTTCTCCATCCCTCTACTTCCAACCTATTTGTGTCTTTGAATCTAAAGTGAGTTTCTCTTTTTTTAAACATTTCTTTTAATGTTTATCTATTTTTTTTATTTTTTTTCAACGTTTTTTATTTATTTTTGGGACAGAGAGAGACAGAGCATGAACGGGGGAGGGGCAGAGAGAGAGGGAGACACAGAATCGGAAACAGGCTCCTCCAGGCTCTGAGCCATCAGCCCAGAGCCTGACGCGGGGCTCGAACTCACCGACCGCGAGATCGTGACCTGGCTGAAGTCAGACGCTTAACCGACTGCACCACCCAGGCGCCCCTTAATGTTTATTTTTGAGAGAAAGAGAGAGCATGAGCAGGGAAGGGGGAGAGAGAGAGAGAGAGAGAGAGAGAGAGACACAGAATTCGAAGCAGGCTCCAGGCTCCAGGGCTGACAGCTGTCAGCACAGAGTCCAACACTGAGCTCGAACTCATGAACCGTGAGATCATGACCTGTGCTGATGTCAGAGGCTTAACCGACTGAACCACCCAGGTACCCCTAAAGTGAGTCTCTTGTAGACAGCATATAGTTGGATCATTTTTTTTAATGTGTTTTTTTAATGTTTATTTTTGAGAGAGAGGGAGAGAGCACATGCGCACAAGCTTGCATGCACAGTGAGGGATAGAGAGAAATGGAGACAGAGAATCTGAAGCAGGCTCTGTGCCAACAGCAGAGAACCTGATGTGGGGCTCGAACTCATGAACCGCGAGATCATGACCTGAGCCAAAGTCAGACGCTTAACCAATTGAGTCACTTAGGCACCCCTGGATCATTTTTACAAAATCCATCTGATAATCTCTGCCCTTTTAGTGAAAAGTTTAATCTATTTACATTTAAATAATTACCGATAAGTACTTATTTCTGCCATGTGACTATTGGCTCTTTATGTGTCTGTGTCTCTCCCTCCACCAATTCCTCCATTACCAACTTCTTTTGTGTTAAATAATGTTTTAGTGTACCATCCAAATGTCATTTTGCAGATATGACTGTATGTGGAAAATAAGAGGAAATCCTTAGAAGTGGAATTGCTAGGTCAAAGGACGAGGGGGAGGGGATGTGTTTAAAACTCTGATGGGTGTTACCAGATTGGTCTTAAATGCTTCTACCAATTCAATTGGATATTTTCCAAAGAGGGCTTTATGTTTGATTGAAACCATCCATTGGCTTGTTGGGATTTCCTCTTCAACTGTGTCTTCCTGGAGAGGGGACCTAATTATTCAATTTCTGTATTCCCACATTTTAGTGCATGGTAGGAGGCCAGAAAAGATGTAAAGAAAGAAAAAGGAACCTCTTATGATGTAGTGACAGGAGTATTGGAAAATGAAGAACCATTCAGGATCAGGAACTTTTAGTGTAGCTGTGCAAACCAGGAGCCCTATGAACTGACTTCAAGCATTTAGAGAGCCCCAGAATCTTGGGACAAATAGGGAATTGGAGGTGGGGAGGTTCTCTGAGATACTATATAGAAAAGGAAGCTGAAGCTTGGAGTTAAGTTCATAAACCAGTAGCTGAGCCTGGGACAAACTTTTACTTAGCACCCATGTGTGGGTTATTATTATCCCCTTGGGGAAGACTGCGTGATGTGAACAAAGCCAATCCCTGTCCATGTGGAATTTTCCTTAATGTAGTTTTCATCCTATCTGCTTTATTATATGTTTTAACGTTTCGATTTTTAAGCAATCTCTACATCCAACGTGGGACTTAAACTTACAACCCAGAGATCAAGATTCGGAGGCTCCACCGACTGAGCCAGCCCGGGGCTCCTCTTCATCCTATCATAATGGATAGTATTTAACCTCTCCCCAGGGAGGAAACTCTAGGCTCAGAGAGTTGAAGTCACTTGTACAAAGTCACACAGCCAGAAGGTGTCTCGGTCTGGATTTCACCCCAGAGCAAGTGCTCCCGATCAACTTTGCCATATACTACCTCTGAATAGCGATTACAATTATGTAATTATAACTAATGTAATTAATAATTGCAATATAGCATTATAACGTTAGTATAGCTAATATATTAACATTATTGTTATGATGATTACTGTCCTAAAAAGCAGCAGCAACCACCTTTGCCCTGGGCCAGCCTCCATGATAAGGGCTGTCCCTATTCTTTTATTCAACCAATGAATGCTGACCACCTGTTTTGTGCCAGGTACTCCCCCCCCCCCCCCCCCAATTTCACAGATGGGGAAACTGAGGCCCAGGAAGCTTCTCCCAGAGTTTGAGGTATACCGCAACTGGGTGTTCCGAGACCACCTTTGGAAAGCAACCGGATAGTGCTCAATTAACCCGAGGCAGTCTCGCCGCCCCTACAGACGGAACCACCGCGGTCACACCGCCCACCGCCCAGCGCTACTGAACAGCGGTTGGGGCGGGACCACGTCCTCGTGAGGCCGCCGCGACGGCGGTTAGAAGCCCTGCCCCCCGCGCGTGCGCCCTGCCTGTTCCGCCGGCCCGCTCAGCTGCGGGTGTCCGGGCGCGGTTGGAGGCGTCCCCGAGGAGCGCGCGCGCTTGCGCCGGCGTCGGGCTCGCGCACGCGCACCTGCGCCGGCGTCGGGCTCGCGCACGCGCACGACGGCGGCGGCGACGGCGGTTCCTGCCGGGGGCTGCGAGTGGCGGGCGGCTCGGAGGGGAGCAGCGTCGCTGAGGGGCTCGGCGGCAGTGGCGGCGGCTCGGCACGCGTGGCTCTTGGCCCGGCTCGCGCAGCGGCGGGCGTTTCAGTCCGGTTCAGGGGCGTGGGCGCGGCGGCGGCGGCGGCCCGAGGCCTGCGGCCTAGGCCTCAGTGCGGCGGCGGGCTCGAGTGCGGCGCGGGGCCGGCCTGAGGGCCCTACTCGGCGGCACCATGAGTGTGGAGGCGTACGGGCCCAGTTCGCAGACGCTCACCTTCCTGGACACTGAGGAAGCCGAGCTGCTTGGCGCCGACACGCAGGGCTCGGAGTTCGAGTTCACCGACTTCACCCTCCCCAGCCAGACGCAGACGCCCCCAGGTGGCCCCGGCGGCCCCGGAGGAGGTGGTGCGGGAGGCCCGGTCGGCGCTGGCGCGGGCGCTGCGGCCGGACAGCTGGACGCGCAGGTGAGCGGCACATGGCGGCGCCGGAAGCCCGGGCCGGGCCTCGGCGCCCGGGAACCTGCCCCGAGTCCCGCACTCCGGCGGCGTCCGAAGTAACCTGTTCCAGGTCCCTCACTCAGGCCCGGCCCAGGCTGACCTTCCCCGGGTTCCCCGATCCGGCCGGGTCCGGAGTAACCTGCCTCGGCTCCCGGTCTCTAGCGGGGCCGGGGCAGACCTGTTTCGAGTCCCGCTCCGGTGGGGTCCGGGTGATCTGGTCAGGATCTACTTCAGGCCGCGTCTTAGGTCACCTGCCCGAAGTCGCCTTCTGGGCGTGTCCGAGGTGACCTGCCGTCGGGGGTGACCTGTCCCCAAGTTTTCCTCCAGCTGAGTCCGTGCCCTGTTCAAGCCAGCTCCGTGGTGATCCGTCCTCCCTGCCCCACCCCCCACCTGTGGTCCCAGCCGTCTGGGCATTCCCCCTCTCCCGCCCCCGGTCATGCCCACTAAACCGCGGGTTCAAATTTCCCCGGGCCCAGGGACGCTGGAGAGGGCAGGGTCGAAGCTCCCGGAGTAGAAACGGAATTTCAGCCTCCAGTTGAGAACCCCACACTCGCTGGTTATGAAGATTATTCAAGAGACAGGTTGCGTTTTGTTTTTCCTTCTTGCATTGCCTGTTGCTGAAACCGACTTGTTATGTAACTCCCCAGCTCTGTCTTGGAAAAGTTAGGTTTGAGTTTGTTCCTCCAATGGGGGCAGTGATAGTGGGTTTTACATAAGTGGTACTGCCACGTTGGAAAATTTTGTTTTTAATGATGTGAATGTTTAGGGAAAGCTACTTAGGTATTTTAAGTTTGGGTTTGGGTTATGAGAAGTATTAGGGACGCACTTCCTGAACCTATGTCCCAGCCCTGGAGTGGCAGAGGGGACTGGCTGGGGTTTTGGGGTGGGATCCCTTGTCACAGGTGTTCCTTGGCATGAGGATCCACTGTCAGGGCTGGGGGAGCCACCCCATCCTCAGCCAGAGTGAGCTCAGACTCTGTCCTTGGGGGAGGAGGGCTAGCATTCTAGTTGATTGAGTCACTCTCGTGGGTAGACCACCCACTTGGATTTTCTTTTAGCCCCTAATAGAAGCAGAAAACATTTGACTCATTCTAACCCCAGATTTCCTTAAAAATAGATGCCTGATGGGTGGAGCATCAGGGAGAACAGGTGTGCAAGTATGTATTTTTTCAGCTTGGTTTACATATGGTGGAGGAAGATAGGAGAGAGTTTGCCTGGAGAAACGAATGAGCCGTTGGACACTCATGATGACACCTGTAGACCTCTCTGTTTTCACAGCTGTGAAATGGGGGTATAGGAGTTTTATTTTTGTTACACTTTTCAACATACCTGAAATCTGCACTTATGTTTGGATGGACCGGAAACATACATGAAATCTGGACTCAAGTTTGGATGGACCAGATAACGCTGTTTGTAACTTGTGTCCAGTGCGTCCGGAGGCTGAGGATAAAGATCACTCAGTTGAGCGATGTGCCATGGTTAGTGGCAGCTCAGGGTTGGTAAAGGTAATCGTTTTATTGCAAATTCTTTTTAAGACTTTTATTGCATATTCTTTTCTTTATATTGGCCAGTGTTTTTCTGGCCAGTGTAAAACAGCTCTGAGTTCTAGTTTTGTTCCTTGTATTCTGTTTGTGATCAGTGAGTTACAGGGCATGCCCTTCTCTTTCAGTTGAAATAATCCATTTTTCTGCACCTGAGCACTGAGTTGTATAAAATAGGAGCTTTAAAACTCTCCACCAGAGGTAAATGTTGCAGTTGAGCTCACCTGAGTTCTGATGACATCAAAAGGGTTTATCCTTCTTTACTTTTAATTAACTCAGATGACCCACTCACGCGTGTAGCCCAAGTTTGTGTTTGGGGAATGGGAGTTACATCCTTTGTGTCGTAAGAGAAGGCTCTGAATTTGGGGGCAGGAAAAGTCTGAATAGAATTGAAAAGTGGAAAAAAAGTTGATTCTTCCCTATGCCAGTTGGTGGCATTGGCTGCCTACAACATTTGGGATTTTCCTTATTTGTCCTCAAGAGTTGGCTGGGTAACTAACTGTACAGTGGGGCTTCCAGAAAGACTCAAACCCATTCTGAATGCCTTTTGATTTTATCTTATTGAATGAGTAGCTGTAACTTATCAAGTGCTGTGCAGCTACTTCTGTTTCACAGCTTTCTTGAGATAGAATCCATGTAGCATACAGTTTGCCCATTTAAAGTGTACAGTTCAGTAGCTTTTAGTACGTTCAGAGTTGTGCAGCCCTCACCATCGTCAATTTTGGCATATTTTCATCACCCTAAAAAGAAACCCCATACCTCTTAGCTTGTCAGTCCTCCTTTCTCCAACCCCAGGCAGCCACTAATCTTTCTGTCTCAGGTTTACCTACTGTGGACATTTGATATAAATGACAATATGTGGTCTTTTGTGTCTCGTTTCTTTCACCAAGTATGTTTTCAAGGTTCATCCATGCTGTAACATGTATCTACTACCATTTCTTTTTTGACTGAACAGTATTCCACAGTACAGACAGACCACATTTTGTTTATCCACTTATCTGTTGGTGGATATTTGGGTTGTTTATCCTTGTAGCTATTATAAATAATGCTGCTGTGAACATTCATGTGCAGGTTTCTGTGTGGCTGTAGGTGAAATTGCTGGGTTGTGTGGTAACTCTGTGCATAACCTTTGCAGGAGCTGCCAGGCTCCTTCCCAGCGTGCAGCCACTTTTGATACCAGTTTTGCTTAGTGGGTTTTACCTGAAAGTTTGTTTAAATTTTTTTTTTTTTTAACGTTTATTATTGAGAGACAGAGAGACACAGAGCATGAGCAGGGGTGGGACCGAGAGATGGAGAGACACAGAATCCGAAGCAGGCTCCAGGCTCTGAGCTGTCAGCACAGAGCCCGACACGGGGCTCCAACTCACAAACCGCAAGATCCTGACCTGAGCCGAAGTTGGACGCTTAACCGACTGAGCCACCCAGGCGCCCCTACCTGAAAGTTTGTTTAAAGGCAGAATGTGTGTCCCTGCCAGGGTAGAATGGCACAGGGGTGACTCCTGCTGAGCTACAAGTTGGTTCAAATAACATTTGTTTTGCTTATGAAATGAAACTGATATTTATCAAAGCCTTCCAGATCATGGAATGAAAAGTGCTGACATAATCCTGCCAAGTGTCCTTAAGATACAAGGGACCATTTTCTTTTGCCTATCTGACTCTTCGTGGGCCCTTCCCCCGCCCATCAGAGGGCAGGGAAAGGTAATTTCAGAAGTGCTTTGCATAATAGTTGGTGTTATAAACCTTCTGCCCTGTCTAGTTGGAATATATCCTTTTGATGGTTGCTACTGTCATGTTTTCTCCAAATATGGGAATTATGGTAAAGATGTAAGAGTTGGGAACACTACCCAGGCAGAAAAAGGAATTGATACACACAATGATATGGATGCATCTCAGAATAATTCTGGGTAAAAGAAGCACTCTGACCAAAAAAAAAAAAAAAAAAAGAATATATACCCTGTGATTCTGTTTGTATGAAGCCCTAGAAAGTGCTAATAGTAGTAGAAAACAGATTAGTGGTTGGGAGAAGGAGGAAGGAAAAGAGAGAGGGTGACAAAGGGCATAAGGAGACTTGGTGATGGATGTGTTGGTTATCTTGATTGGGTGTTTACATACACTGATGTATGACAACTTATAAAACTATACACTTTAAGCATGCACTGTTGATTGTATGTCAGTTACACCTCAATGAAACTGAAAAGGCCACAGGGAGATACCACTACCTGCTCATAAGAGTGGCTCAAATTTTTTAAAAGGCTGGAAAGCCACTTGTAACTTTCATACCTTGCTGATGGGATGGTTCACCCATTTCTCTGTGGTCCAGCAGAGAAGCAAAGGTGGTTGTCCACACGTGGGGCTGCTCTGAGCATTTATAGCTGATTCGTTCTTGAGAGCCCCAGACTGGAAAAAACTCCAGTGACCATCAACAGGTAAATGGGTAAACAAAGGCTCTTCTTCAGTTGTAGTCTTGAGTACATACACTTGAGCTTCTTTTCCTCTTCAAGTGGTAGATACTTGAGTAAAGAGTTGCTACCTAGTCTTCAGAATTGATCATGGAAAGCTGTCCTAACATATTCTTGACCATCCAGGTAAACAGATCATCTTCTGCTTATTGGCCTGTAGTTTATGAAGAGGAGGAATGAATTCAGTACAGTCTAGGGGTTCCCAAAAGTGGTGAGTTTAAAATTTGAGTGGGACTTTTTCCATCTGGTTTTGTGAACACTCAGTTCAGCGGTGATATAAGCACACCTTGAGAAAATTGGAGATAAGACACTGGTAACCTTGCAGGAGCTCTGGCAAGTGTTCGTTCAGCACTTTCCCCTTATTGGATTTCCCAAGTTTGTTTCTAGATGGTTAGGACTCCATGGGCGATTAGGGGAGAGGAAGGGCTTACATGTCATTGGTGAATAAGCAAAATGACTTCTTACTCTGTTCACCCTAATTTCTTAACCCAGATTGAATACGATTGGGGGCAAAGTTAACACTTGAACAATACCAGTGTTAACTGAAAAACAAAGTTCTTTCTCAATCCTGCTCCCACAACCAAAAAAAGGAGACGTTTTTCTAATAGCTTTATTAAGGTATGATCACATACCATAGAGTCTTGTATGTAAATGTGCAATTCAGTGTTTTTCTAGTAAATTTGCAGAGTTGTTCGACCATCACACAATTCATGGCCTCTTTTTCTTCCCCTTCCTGCTCCTTCTCCTTCCTGCCCCTCCCCTTTTTGCTCCTGTTAATCTTTGTAGTTTCTCATCAGCATCTCTAATGTAGGGAAATGGAGTGACCCCGTGCTCAGCCACTCCCAGTCACCTGTTGGGGGAGATTCACCACCCTGTATGCTGGGCCCTCCACGTGGGTGCAGAGTCAGGAACGGAGGCCTGGCCACGCTGCTTTCAGGGTGAGCCTGGGAGCCCTCATATATCTGTTCATGTTTACTTTTGATCCCACTGTACATGCTGTCAGGCCAGTCTCTTCAGCCTGGTCGTTGTCTCCTGCCCCTCTCTGTAGTCCTGCTTCTTGCCTTGCTGTGCTCTCTGAGGATTGGGGGTCAAAGTGAATCCTTTGCCATCTGTAGCTGTTGTGTTAGAAATGACAGGTGCTGCTCAGACTGCGGTTGACCTTTGGGATCATGAGGGCCCAGAAGAGGGAGTGGTCTGCCCTGCAGAGGGAAAGCTTTTGTGAGCAGTGTTCCTTGAGTTCAGGAAGGCATGCTGCTGGGCAGAGAGGTGGGCATGGAGCGCTACACTTGGCTTGGTGTGGAGGAGAGTGGGTGCGGGCAAGGGTTGATACGCCGTGCCAGGGGCTCGGGCTGGATCCTAGAGCCTCATGGAGCTGCTGAGGGGATATTGTGACCTCGCTTGAGAGGAAGGGCCCTTAGATGGCAGGTAGACCTGGCAGAGTGTGGACAAAGCCAGAAGGGGAGCTCCGGCAGAGTGCCTTGTGGTCAGATATGTGCCTGTGCATGCCGGCGCATGTGTATAAATGTGAGTGTGTGAACTACTACAGTACCAGGCAGCCAGAGTGGCCACTCCTGCTGGGACATGTTGACTGCACTGGATACCCTGTTGCCCCTGAGTCCTCATAAGGAATTATGGCTAGAGCAGACACAAGTTCTGTCTGTGGTTTTTGTCAGGGCCCGTGATCCCCCAAGGCTGAGGCAGGGCTCCTCTCTGATGGGAGGTATGGGTGGAGTTGGCGCTGGTCAGCAGACCCTTTGGAGACACTGCCCTGAGAGAGAGGGTAAGAGGCTCTGCAGAAAGGGAGAGACCCCACCAGAGCAGCATGCACGGAGGCTGGAGGGAGCAGATTCTGGGCAGTGGCTCTCAACTGAGGGGCATTTGTGGTTGTTGCCCTGGCAGGGTGGTCTTGCAGTGTTGCCGGGATAGTCCTGCCCGCAGAGAAGGGTCATGACTCCCAGTTCTGCTTGGTGGGACCCGGAACAGAGTGTGGCCTGGAAGGTGTGGAAGGGCAGCGAGTCTGGCTGAGTCTTCAGGGCTTCATTTTCCAGGTCTCGGGGCCCTGCTTTCAGGGGGTCTTTGAACTCTTCTTGGCAGAGGAGCTTTCCTTGAGAGCAGCATCCTGCTTCCTCTAGTAAACATGGGGATGCTGGGTCCTGGGATCCCATGGCTGGGAAAGGATCGTTGTGCCTGTTTGTATGTGTTAGTCTGGTAGCAGCTTGTGAGCTGGATTACTGAGCCAAGCCGGGCTTCTTTGGATCCCTGCAGACTGTTGCCTGGATGGCTTCTAGACCTAGGCTGCTTGCTGAGCTCTGCGGGTAGCCCTTTGTCACGACTGAGGATGGCACTTTCGTGTCTGCTTTGCTCCTTGCAGAGCTCAGCTGCCAGGGATGCCAGTGACTTGGGGGAGGTGGCTCTCCTCATCTTGGAGTAGAAGGCATTTGGTCAGAACTGTGCTTGCCTTCCGTCACTCTTTTTGAGTGCATGGCTCCTCGGACTCCATGGAGGCCACCGTGTCCATCTATATTGTGTAAAAACGTTGGTTATGGATTCTCTGCAAGTAAAGAAAACAAACCCGGCATATCCATCTCCTCAGTTCAGCAGTTTTGTCCTCTGGCCCTTTATTCTCATCGCAGAAGAGCTTTAAAAGAAATCCAACATGTTATTACATCCTTCCTTCTGAGGTTGAGCCATATGAGTTAGCAATACACAATCATTTTGACCTATATTTACTATGCGTTTCTAGAAACAAAAAAGCATCTTTCCATCATAGGCAATACTGCCGTTGTCAGATGAACAGCACTGACAGTCGTTTTTTGGGATCATCTAATCCACAGGGCTTCCCTTTCTCCACAGATTCTTCACTCGTGAGAAGATGTCTTGACTTGGTCTGGCCCCCAGTGAGGTCCACCATTTATGTGATGGTTATGAATCTTGGCTTGCTCTCCAGGGCAGCCTCTCCCTCTTCTTTTCATGCCACTGAGCTGGGGTCCAGTCTGTGTCATTGTCCTGTGAGGTGTCCTGGCTTCTGGACTGAACCCATCATCACACCCTGGCTTCTCCCTGCAGGTGTGGAGTGGGCTCCTTTGAGAGTAATGATCCCAGGGCTGGACATGCAGAGGCAGCCCAGGTCGAGGTGGGGATGCCTCGGACACATCAAGGACACTCTGAGCATTGAAATGAACCATAGGCCTGGACTCAGCATGCTGACCAGAACAAGGGTTCTCTGTAAAGAGGGAGGCTGGTGAGGATCCTTTTTATCCAGAATCTGGGGACCACTCTCTTGAGTGGGACCATGTGAAGGCATTTTCGTAGGTCGGAAATGGTTGAATGTCAGCAGTTACATGTGGTTAAAACTGATGGATTAAAGAAGGCTAAAGAGACAGCATAAGTAACGAGTGTTAACTAGGTCTTGAATGTAGAAAACTAGAAAGGACGTTAGGGTGTTGGGGAATTGTGCTTGTGCTTATTAGATAGCAGTATTATATCAGTTTTATCAGCATAATTCCCAAGCGTGAGGCTTGTATAGTGATTACATGGAGAAGATGCTTGTCCTGGGGCTTGCGACTCTGAAATGGGTCAGGAAAGTAAAAGTGTGTGTGTGCAGAGGGACAGAGCACGTGTGGTAAAGTGTGCGTGGCTGGTGGATCCAGGTGATGGTTATGTGAGTTGTTTATTCCCTGTCGTTTTGAAACTTTCTCGAAAGCTGGGGGGAGGCCAGAACTTCTGTTAGCTTTTTCCAGAGGTGAGGCTCAGCCTCTCCTTACCCTGAGGGAAAGGTGATTGCCCACTCTCTTTTTATTTAAACCTCAGGATAGAAAAATACTTTTATTGATGAGATGAATTATTTTACATTTCAGTGTTTATGCTTTTAGTGTGAAGATGTATTCATTTAGCCTACACTATGAGGGCTTCCTGGGGTGTGGCTCATTTCTAGGTCCTGGGGTCATAGTAGGGACCCCTGCTTTGGGGCTCCACAGATGGAATGGGGGAGGCCTCCCTGGGAGGCGCCCTGTGGACTGAGACCCAAAGGACCAAGAGCCAGCTGTGCAGAAACCAAGGGACAGTGAGTGCAAAGGCCCCGGAGCACTGGCAGACTCAGAGACTGAGGGACTGAAAGGTCCATTTCATGCTGCGTGGTACAATGCTTATGAGGTTTGGAGTAAAAATCTGTGGTCTAAAAGTTCTTACCAGCACATTTGGGAGTGATTTTTGAATTTACATGCTTTTCCTCTGTGGGACTGAAGCAACCTTTCTTCCTGCTACTCTGATGTACACAGTGAATTCTGTAGTTGCTTGTATGAAACTGTCCCTGGGCAGAAAACATCTGCAGACCTCTACCCAGAGCAGAGGCGAAGAGGGAACTGTTTCTCCAGTGATGTGATGCCTGGGAGTGGGCTCAGGGTTCCTGTGGGTGCGGGGGGGGGGGGGGGGGTGCTGCCTCTCTGAGCCTTGCAGGCTGCGGGGGTCCTGACTGGAAGTGAGGGGTTGATAATCTCGGAGGACCTCAGTCCTGTTCTGGCCAAGGACCCTTCACTCCTCCCGTCTTGTCACCTGGCATGGGTTGTGGACCTTCTCTGTGCTGGGCACTCTCTAGTTAGAGCTTTGTTTTAACTAATTTAATTATAGTTTCTAAGGTCAGATGTATTTTTGAACTTAATGTTTATCTTAAAACTTTCCAGAGAGTAGAGGGAGAAACTAACAACCCCACTATAGAAGTCAGTTTGTGTTGTGGCCAGATCGTAGCTGGGCAGGAGTGGGGCTGAGTGGGAGCTGGGAGTGTGTGCGTGTGTGTGTGTGTGTGTGGGCCACGTATACATTATACGTTCCCTAACCAGGAGGCTGGAGGGCTACTGGGCCTTGGAGAATCTGAACTGTCTTCTCTGGGCCCCCAGCTCTAGTGGAGGTGTGGAAAGTCTACCTGACCTTGTATCTGTATCATATTGTCTCCCAAGAGTTCTGAGAGTAGACCTACATTTCTTTCCCCATTATTAACCTGAAGGGGTAAGTGTGCAGGGTGGGTCCCCATGTGGCTGGTCAGGAGGTGTCCTCTGCTGGTTCAGGCCTTCCCCTGGTGAGGGGAGGTGAACTGTGGGATCTGAGGCCCAGATGAGGCAGGAATGGGTAGGAAGATGGCACCCAGGTGGTATGCACTTTTCTGTATTACTCTGTGGACCAATTTTGATGTTTCAGGACAGTAAAGCTTCAGATATCACCAAGGGCATTTCTTTACACGTAAAAGCTTATGCAATCTAATAAGATATTTTAGGAGTTCTTCTAGATAAGGAATCTGTAAACATTTTCTTAAAAGGCTAGATAGTAAATGTCCTAAACATTGTGGGATAAGAAGTAAAATTGAGGATATTATTAGGTATTTAATCCAGCTGTTTATAAATACTGGGGAGCGCCTGGATGGCTCAGTCGGTTAAGCATCTGACTTCAACTTGGGTTGATCTCATGGTTCGTGAGTTCAAGCCCCGCTTCGGGCTCTGTGCTGACAGCTAAGAGCCTGGAGCCTACTTCAGATTCTGTGTCTCCCTGTGTCTCTCTGCCCCACTCACACTTGGTCTCTGTCTCTCTTTTTCAAAAAATAAACAATTTTTTTTTTTTTTTTTTTTTAAATATGAGTACCAGGGTGCCTAGGTGGCTCAGTCAGTTGAGTATCCAACTCTTGATTTCAACTCAGGTCATTGTCCCAGGGTCATGGGATCAGTCTCCAAACCTACTTAAGATTCTCTTTCCCGCCCCCTGCTCATGCTCTCTCTTTAAAAAAAAAAAAAAAAAAAAAAATGTAAATGCTATTCTGAGCTTGAGAGGGGGAGCTGCATGCTTATTCCTTCCTGGACCACCTTCTTAGCCTTCTGATGATCCTGGGTGGTGGTGGTTTGTTTGTTTGTTTGTTTTTAAGTTTATTTTGAGAGGGGCAGAGCATGAGCAGGGGAGGGGCAAAGAAAGAGAGGGAGAATCCCAAGCAGGCTCCGTGTGGTCAGTGTGCAGAACCCGACCCGGGGCTCAAACCCATGAAACCATGAGATCATGACCTGAGCTGAAATCAAGAGTCAGATGCTTAACCAACTGAGCCACCTAAGCTCCCTAATTCTGGGTTTTAAGGTGTTTTTCTGCTGAGATTGGATTGGAAAGATAGCACATTTCTCTTTAGAAAGATGAAAGCTGATCAGAGTGAAGTCATAAAAGGTGTCAATATGCATTTAAGCTCAGGATACCAGATCTATGGAAAGAATTGTTTGTTTTTTAAAGTTCATTTATTTTGAGAGGGAGAGCATGAGCAGGGGAGGGGCAGAGAGAGAGGGAGAGAGAATTCCAAGCAGGCCCAGCATTCGTCAGCACAGAGCCTGATACAGGATTTGAACCCATGAACTGTGGGATCATGACCTGAGCCGAAATCAAGAGTTGGACGCCTTACTAAGTCACCCAGGCATCCCTGGAAAGAATAGTTTTAGATCAAGTAAAAAGTTTGCCTTCCATAATATTCTCAGAAACCTTGTTACCTTAAATACTTGAGGAACCTGTTTACTGATTTTAAGAGTTTAAATGGGATCACAGATGTCAATTTCTTTCTTTCTTTCTTTCTTTCTTTCTTTCTTTCTTTTTCTTTTCTTTTCTTTTCTTTTCTTTTCTTTTCTTTTCTTTTCTTTTCTTTTCTTTTTTGATTTTTGAGAGAACATGAGCAGGGGAGGTGCACAGAGAGGGGGACAGAAGATCTGCAGAGGGCTCCATGCTTACAACAGAGAGTCCGATGTGGGGGCTCAAACTCAGGAACCTTGGGATCATAACCTGAACTGCTTTATCAGTCGAGCCACCCAGACACCCCTGCAGATGTCAATTTCTAATTGCTGCCTTCTGCAGCATGAGATGCATACCTCCTTCTCTGCCATAAGATGAAATCCTGGTGCTGTGACCTGGCCACACACTTTCAGAAAACCAACATGTGTTGGGGCGCCTGGGTGGCTCAGTCGGTTAAGCGTCCCGACTTCGGCTCAGGTCATGATCTCGCGGTCCGTGAGTTCGAGCCCCGCGTCGGGCTCTGTGCTAATGCTCAGAGCCTGGAGCCTGTTTCAGATTCTGTGTCCCCCTCTCTCTGACCCTCCCCCGTTCATGCTCCCTCCCTCTCTCTCTCTGTCTCAAAAATAAATAAATGTTAAAAAAAAAAAATCTCTTAAAAAGAAAACCAACACGTGCGTGCCTAACACAGTCATACCAGGAGACATTGCGAGCCAGCAGTGCTGGCCCTGGGTGGCAGCCTCACAGTAGCATTGCCACTGCATGTGTCAAGAGAAACATTGCCAAACAGGTGACTTTTTGAAGTGATAGCCAACGATCAGAATTTCAAAGCACCTCAACAAAGAATGTAACAATCTAATTAAAAATGGGCAAAGGACTTCAATAAACATTTCTCCAAAGAAGATATATAAATGACCAACAAGCACAAGAGATCCTCAGTTTCATTAGCTACCATAGAAATGCAAATCAAAGCCACAATGAGATAACTACCTCATATTCATTAAGTTGGTTATTTAAAAAAAAACCAGAAGAATGATAATGAGTATCATCGAGGCTATGGAGAAATTGGAACCCTTGTGCACTGTTGGTGGGAATGTAAAATGGCATAGTCTCTGTGGAAAACACTATGCAGTTCCTCAGAAAAGTTAGATATAGAATTACCATAAGATCCAGCAAGTCTGCTTCTTTTGGGGTATATCCCCAAAAGAATTGAAAGCCGGAACTTGATGAGATCGCTGTATACCATGTTCATGGCAGCCAAAAGGTGGAAAAAACCCAAGTGCCCACTGAAGAGTAAACGGGTAAACAAAACGTCTGTCCATACAGTGGAATGTTATTCAGCCTTAAGAAGGGAAATTCTGACACATGCTACAACATGGATAAATCTTGAGGACAGTATGCTATGTGAAATAAGCCAGTCACAAAAAGACAAACACTATGAGACCATTTATATGAGATCTCTAGGGTAGTCAAGTTTTCAGAGAAAGTAGAAACGTGGGTCCCAGGGGCTCAGGGGGGAATGGAGGGTTGGTAATGGATACAGAGTTTCAGTTTCAGATGAAAAAGTTGTAGAGATGGGTGTTGGTGATGATTGTAGAATAATAGGACTGTATTTAATGCCACTGAGCTATACACTTAAAAATGGTTACAAGGGGGAGGGGGGTGTCTGGGTGGCTCAGTTGGTTAAGCAATCCAGTTCTTGATTTCGGCTCAGGTCATGATCTCCCAGTTCATGAGTTCAAGCCCCGCGGCGGGCTCTTCGCTGACAGTGTGGAGCCCTGGGCAGTGTGGAGTCTCTCTGCCCCTTGCTTGCTCGTGCTTGCTCTCTTTCCCTCCCCCTCCCTCTCCCCCTCCCCCTCCTTCTCTTGCTCAAAAATAAATATTTTAAAAATGGCTACAGTAGTACATTTTATATTATGTGTATTTTACTACAATTTAAAAAAAAGAGAGATCAGGGGTTCACAAAGAAGTGCTTGTGATTGTTACAGTACTGTCTTTGCATTAAAATCCAAATGTTGATTTTGATTTTTTCTTTGAAAAAAAATTTTTTTTTCAAACAAAGCATAGTTTTCTTTCATTTAACTTGGTTGTTGCCTGCCTGAAAAAAGTGCATTAAAGTAGTGGCAGAAGCTGTGAAATGGGGTTCTAATGTGGGCTGAGACCATTACAGACACAGCTGTAGATACCCCCCTACTCACAACCCAAATGCGCCACTGCAGTTTCCAGAATGCCCCCTAGGGGGCAATGCACTTCCTGATTCCCCCGTGTAACTGGGTGTGTGCTGCCCTCTCCCCCCACCCACCCCCAGCTCCACATCCCCAAGAGATCTGCTGTCTTTAGAATCTTACAGGTAACTTGGCTGGAGCAGTGGACAGGAAAAGGCCCCGGGGGCACTGCTGGCTTGAGCTGCACTGGCCTGAGCTGACCCCACATGGTGTGGCTCTAAGTGGCAAGGGCTTTTTGAGGGAGGGGGGGGGGCCAGTGTCTGATCCTGTCTCACTGCTCAGAGAAATCTGGTGCCTGCCCTGGGGCTTCTGTCATTCATTCCTCCCCGTCCTCATCACTGTTCCGACACTCCTGCTGCCTGACCCAACCTCATGTGGGAGATGTGTCATCTCCTCCTGTTGGGAGGATGGGGAGATGACAAGGACTGTTGACTGCTGTCTGAGGTTCCTGGCGGTGGCTTTAGGAATGCCCGTTAATCTCTGGCGAGTTGAATCCATGTGCCTCTGAATGGAAATGTGAGCTCAGTAGAAGTGCCTGTGAAATTCATGGGTTATTGTTAAAATTGCCTTTTGGTATGTTTTTGCAGTTGTAACTTATAAAAGGTAATATAAGTAGTAAGATTATAGCCTGAGTTTGGAAGGTCATCCTAACATTGAACTACTAATTCATAAGGAAGAGGGGCTGCCCTCTGGAGAGGGAAACTGGCAGTGGAGGAAGTATGTTGACTAGTGAGAAAACTGCTCTCCCTCATCTCCAGTGGACACAGCCTTTACGTCTGGTGCTTAGGCTTTGGTGGGACCCATCACTCTGCTGGCATTCCAGGCCCTCTGTCCTGACACTGTGCAACTGTCCCCAGAGGGGATTGCAACAACTTTGTAAAAAGTCATCCTGCTCCTTGTGACCCTCAGTCATGGGAACGAAGCGTTTTCCTCAGCATCCAGTTTGCTCATGGCTCCGTGACCAGATGGGATTGGACCTGGATATGCAGGAGGCAGGGTGGATGACCTAGGTCACCATCACCCTGTTTTTGTCCAGATGGGTTTAATAGGGAGAGTGTAAAAAGTCCAGTCAGAAGAAGCTGAACTGTCTTAGGTGGAGAGCAGGCCGGCACTTGTGGGAAGGTCACCACGGCTGCTCGTTTGAGGAGAGGTCACGTGCCTGGGCTAAGGCCTGGAAGCTGCAGCCTTGCGTGGTGATGGTACTGTTCTGCCGTAGGTCGGTGGACCAGAGGGCATTCTGCAGAACGGGGCTGTGGATGACAATGTGGCCAAGACCAGCCAGCTGTTGGCCGAGTTGAACTTTGAAGAAGATGAAGAAGATACCTATTACACGAAGGATCTCCCTGTACATGCCTGCAGGTGAGTGCCGACGGCAGAGTCTCAGACTCATCCCGCAGAGCTTTTTCATTCTAGTGGGTTTGCTGGCTTTAGAAGCCCATCTAAGCCAATGAACTGTGACATTTGGTATTACGAAATAAGGAGATTCTTCAGATTTGTGTACACATAGTCAGGAGCAGGAGGGTGGGGTCAGCACACTCTGACACCCCTAATTCACCTAGAGGGTAGGGGAAAGACTCTCCTTCTCAGGCCTTGAGGTGGTTGGTTCCTGGTACCTGTTCCGCTCACTCATTCAAAAGAATTCCTCACATTTGGTGAGCATTTAGGTTTAGAGGGTAAACAAACAGCAGCTAAAATTTCTCTTACAAAGAGATGATTGATTGTAGGATACTTTAAAATATCTGCCTCTCTGATGTGTTCAAAATTCCCCCAAAATTGGAGTTGAATAATCAGTGGGTAGACCTGTTTGTTGACCAAATTTGGAATTCTCATCTAGAGCAGGATCCATCTGTTACATTTTGACCCTTAAGCTTGGACTTACTCTTGCTTTGTTACACATACGCAAGAAAATTGAGACCAAAAGAGGTGAAATGATCTTGCTCAGGGCACCCGGCCAGTCAGGGCCACTTTAGACCTGGGCCACGGCTCAGTCTTGCCCACCTCTCGGGCACATTGCCCCCCCAGAGTCTGTGCCCACCACAGGATAGTGCTGCTCTTTTCCCTGCTCTGTGGACAGACTTTTTTTTTTTTTTATAACAATTTTGGCTTTTTGTTTTTAACTTTATTTTGGCTCTTGTTTCCACTCTTGTTTACAAATGTTTTTATGTACGTGTTAGTGATGTGTCAGTGTTCCTGTTGCCTACACATTTGACAGTGAAGTGGTTCCGGTAAAGCTGCAGGTGGTTAAAGTTTGCACACCCCCTCACCTTCCCAGCTGTCCCCAAGGTGTGGGGTGTTGCAGGGAAGGTTCTTGGCTGACCCACATTCAGTTTGAGACTGAGTCTTGGCTTCATACGCACAGAGGACTCTGTGGTGAGCCAGTTTTTGTTTTTGATGTGTTGATTTTCAGAAGAATGAGGCTGGGGGCTCTCCTGAGGTGCTCCTTGCAAGCTTGAGCTCAGTCTGCGCCCTGAGACTCTCTGCTGCTGGGGCTGAGCTGAGCGTTCCCAGGAGCATGGCGCCCTCTGCTGGGATGTGGAGTGCCTTGTGAACGTGGTGTGGTTACAGCTTACTCTTCTGTGTGCCCAGAGCCAGGGATGCTGACTTCCGTTCTTTTAAGTCACAGTTCTGGAAACTTCAGGCCAAAGGGAGTGACAGGGGGTTGCTTTGGGGTGTCAGACCTCCATTGTTGGGCTCACCTGGCACTTTCCACAGTTCTCACCCCTCACCTGGAAGGGGCTTTGCTGTTGTCTAGGGCCTCTCTGAGGAAGCTCCCCAGCACCCTGAACCCTTTCCCTGCATTTGCAGGGTCAAGAAGCCTCTGCAGTTAACTGATTGGATTTTGCTAGTGGGATCGTTGGGTTTGAGTATGTGTTTAATGAAAAATTTAAAAATGTTGTAAGAGGAAAGAATTTTACATCCTGCCAAATTAAAACCAGAGAAAGACCTTCCAGCTTTAACTGTTGATGTTTTGCCTTTTTTAGTTACTGCGGAATACACGATCCTGCTTGCGTGGTTTACTGTAATACCAGCAAGAAGTGGTTCTGTAATGGACGTGGAAATACTTCTGGCAGGTAGATAATCAAACCGCGCATGTGTCTTTAATCAGTGCTGTGCTCAGATTTGTGTGTAAATTATGGAAATGTTGAAGCAAAAGCACAATATAAAATCACGCTAACAAACCTGGTTTTTTCCCTCCTCTGTGACTGGTTTAACTTGAAACAGATGGTGGTGTGTGAATGCCTTAATGTATTTACCCTTGATTTATTCTCTGTGGTTCTTTTTATTATGCAAGTAGGGTTGGCTTAATTCTCGTTCCCAGTTTTTATTTATATTTTTCTGCAAGATGAGCTCCTGGCACGCCCGTTTGTCTTCATTACTGGGTGCCTGGGGAGGATGTTCCCAAGACAGTAATGGGCATCCATGGGAGCCGCTTCCTGAGAAGGCTCCCTCTGGCCTTAGCTCATCGGAGCAGTCCTGAGGCTAATACGGGCCAGATCCTGAATCATCGGATTAAATTAAGTTCACTTGACCGTCGTCTCTGGGCTTCCCTTCCTGCTGTTGATCAGCAGCAGCTGTGACTGGGTCTCTTGTATTTGGGGTGAGACCAGTTTTGTGCTGGTGCTTGGATTCCAGGGAGAGTCCAGTCTGTTTGTCTAGTTCTAGTGATGGGACTCCTTGGTCCCTACCACCAGTGAGGGTCCAGTCCTAGTGGCTTCTCCAGAGGCTGCCATCATGTGTGATAGCTCACTCCTCTGTCGTAGAGAAGCAGAGCAGAGTCTTGTGGGAAATGGCGCCTGGTCTTCGGCAAGAAAGCAGCATTTTCTGGGGTTCGTGTTTTAGAGACATAAAGTGGTGAAACCCCGTAGGAAAGTTTATTTGCGCAGAGCCCCCACTCTTCCTGTGTCTTCAGCAGCTGTAGGCCAGGCCTCACCATCTCGTACTGCCTGAGGACAGTGGACAGATCTCGTGTCATCTTAGAGTGAGCAGTGCGAACTGTGAGCTTCTGAGTGAGGCAAGAAAGGGGACTGATGCTTAATTTTTTAAAAAATGTTGCATTTATTTTGAGAGAGTGAGCACAAGAGGGGGGGGGAGGGAGGGAGGGAGGGAGGGAGGGAGGGAGAGAGAGAGAGAGAGAGAGAGAGAGAGAGAATATGAATATCAAGCAGGCTCCATGCTGTCAACACAGAGCCCTTACTCAGGGCTCCATATCACAAACCGTGAGATCATAACCTGAGCTGAATCAAGAATCAGATGCTTAAGCACCTGAGCCCCCCAGGCGTCCCATGGTATTTATTTTAAAGGTTTGAAAGGAAAAGCATCTTCAGGGTAACCAGTATCATATCCCATTTTCAGAATGTTCTGGGTAATTTCAGCATTACTGTGATTGCATTAGTTCCTCTCCTGCAGGAAAAGCAATTAAATAAAACTTAGCTGGCAACCCCAGCTTCCGGTCAGCAGAGCCAAGATCAGGGAAGTGAGTGAAAGGCCTCTAAGAGAAAACAGACTCTGTCAGCCACCACTGCATGTTTGCATGAGGCCAGATTATAAAGATAATGGGGCAGCCACTGCCTTCAGGGAGCTTCCAGTGTAGGTGGGGTGAGGTGGGTGCAGAAAAGACAGAGGAAATCAGAGTCTGGTAAAATGCCCAGTTGTGTGTGACAGCTTCAGAAAAGTGGATGCTGAGAGCGGTGACGGTTGGTTGGATAATCTGACTAGCTTCATGGGTCCAGAGAGGGTTAGGATGTCAGCTGAAGCTTGCAACAGAAGGGGTTTCCCCGGAGGTGAAGGGAGGGCGGCAGCAGCAAGGCAGGCTGGAAGCCCAGCAGGCGTGCTCAGTGCTCAGTGTCTGACAGGCGTTCAGGTAGCTGGGAGAGCCCAAGGCAGAGCCAAGCACCACTTGTTGGACCCCAAGCAAGGCTGACTTGTCTTAGGGTGGAGTTTGCAAGCCCCGGGTGTAAGCGAGCTCTGTCCCGGAAATGGGAAGGCCACGCGGCAGTAAGGAAAGAGCGAGACAAGCCGGTTTCAGATAGTTCAGAGCCGGCCCTGTGCTTCCTGAGAGTAGCCCTGGGCCCTGCTGCTCCATGTTTTTTACTGTCCTCAGGTTTCTAATATGTTTGGTTATCGAGTTTCCTGGCCTGCAGCAAATTAGGAGGGGCTGTTGCTCCTGGAAGCAGGCACAGTGGCCAGAAGAGACTACACCGAGAAAGAAGCCTCTCCAAACAGAGAGGAGCGGTGGAAGGGGCAAAACCTCCTGCTTCTCCGGGACAGCAGTCTTGGCCTCAGTGATATGTTCAGTCAGGCCCCATACGTAGGATTTCAGAAAGCAGGAACTAAAAAAAAGAAGCAGGAACTATGTGAAACGTGTTAGGAAAGTTTTCCTTAAAGGCTGTTCAAGTCGGATTGATTTTTACGCTCAGTGGGGAGCCAGTTCAGGGGCGGGCTGGTCCCCTGGGATGCCAGATGGATGAGGTGTGACCGCCCCTGCTAATGGACTGTGAACGGTACCGGAACTTTTAACGGGGGGGCTTGAAAATTGGAAGTGGTGAAAAGCCAAACTTTGGGTGTTAACTATTTATCATTTCCTGGTTTCAGCCACATTGTAAATCACCTCGTGAGGGCAAAATGCAAAGAGGTGACTCTGCACAAGGATGGGCCCCTGGGGGAGACAGTTCTGGAGTGTTACAACTGTGGCTGCCGCAATGTCTTCCTCCTCGGCTTCATCCCTGCCAAAGCGGACTCCGTAGTGGTGCTCCTGTGCAGGTGAGGGCGGGGCCCTGATTTGGAGGGGGCGGGGCATTCGGTGCCAGCCGGCCCTATTCTGCCCAAGGGAGAGGTGTGAGCACATTTGCGGGGGAGGGGCTAGTCAGAACTGAGTGTGTTGAGGAACTCTTCTGGGGCGGGTTCTGGTTAAGTCATGAAAACACTTGTGTAAAAGCGGTGTTCTAAAAGTTCAGAGTTCAAGTGCATGGGGAGAGGCAATGTATTATTAACAATTTAAAGGTAATGTGATCACATAATAAAACGTAGGGAACATCATTTTGGGGTGAAAAGTAAGCCTTGGGGGCAGAGGTCATCCTCACCTGGGCTCTCCCTGCCCACGGTGTTTCTGTAGGCAGCCCTGCGCCAGTCAGAGCAGCCTCAAGGACATCAACTGGGACAGCTCCCAGTGGCAGCCCCTGATCCAGGACCGCTGCTTCCTCTCTTGGCTGGTCAAGATCCCTTCTGAGCAGGAGCAGCTGCGGGCCCGGCAGATCACTGCTCAGCAGATCAACAAGCTGGAGGAGCTCTGGAAGGTAAGGGCCTGCTGAGAATGCAAATCTGCCTCAGCACATTTCTGGTCCAGGGGGAGCTGCTGGGAGTGTGTTCAAAACAGGAGATTCTGGAAGGAGCTCAGGAGAGACTGCCCTGTGTACTTGAGTGGCCCCTTGGTAGAAGCCCATGGCCACCTCCTGCCAGGCCTGTGGGGAAGGACAGCTCCGGTTGTTGGAATTTCTCTCTTGTTGCAGAGGGAAAGAGGGTGGGAGAGGGTGAGGGTGGGTAGTGGGAGGGAGGAGGACCAGAACTGTCTGTGGATGGACCTGCTGGGAGGACCCTGGGCCTGGGGAATCAGGACTGTGAGGATGCTGTACAACCCCGTGGGGCCTGTGATGTGTCAGCCAGGGTGACACCAGGCCAGGGGTGAATGTTCAGGGGGAAAGGGTCCAGGTCACACAGGTCAGAGAGGCAGGGCCTATGGCAGCTGGTGGAGTGAAGGGGAGGGGTTCCATATTGCGTGGTGGGGTGCCTGCCCCGCCCAACAGATCTCCTTCCCAAGGGAAGCCCTTCTCTGCTTCTGGCAGCTTTTATGATAAAATTTCAGTAACTGGGCTAGAAATTTTAATTAGGTACCTGTATAATCTGAAAATTTTTTTTAACGTTTATTTAGTTTTGAGAGAGAGCGTGAGTGGCAGAGGGGCAGAGAGAAAGGGAGACACAGAATCTGAAGCAGGCTCCAGGCTCTGAGCTGCCAGCACAGAGCCCGATGTGGGGCTCGAACTCACAAACTGGAAGATCGTGACCTGAGGCGAAGTCGGACACTCCACTGACTGAGCCACCCAGGAGCCCATATATAATCCAAAATCTTTTTCTTTTTTCAATGTTTTTTTATTTGTTTTTATGAGGGGAGGGAGGGGCAGAGAGAGGGGGAGACAGATGGTCCGAAGCAGGCTCTGCACTGACAGCACAGAGCCCGATGCGGGGCTCAAACTCATGAACCATGAGATCATGACGTGAGCTGAAGTCGAACACTTAACTGACTGAGCCGCCCAGGTGCCCCTAATCCGAAATCTTAAATGTGAATTAATTTTTGAGTGCAAGTCAGAATATTTCTGCAGTGTCATCTAGCAGGGTACCTTTCTGCTTCGATTTTCAGATTGCCAGATTTATAAACGTTTCCTGTTTATATCCCCACAGCCCAGATACTGTTCTGTCCCGGCCAGGGAAGAGTGTGTCACCCCCGTCGGTGCAGCACAGGGTCAGAAAGAATGGGGGGGGGCGGTGCTCCCCTTTTGTTTACACACCCAGGGAACTAGTGGTCTTTCTTGTACCCCAAAAGAAGTATTTTCTCTCCTAGTTCAGGGGCTAGGCATTGGTTGGAGGATGCGGCCATTTGATGGTATAGGTGCGTCAGGCTGTGTACTTGGGGTGTCATTGCCAATATTCGCCCTGCTGGTGTAGCCCTGGGCAGAGGAGGGTTAGGAGCAATGGCTGAAGTTTGAGCAAAGACCCGGGCCAGCGTCTGCCTCCCTGTGCCACATACACTTCCTCATACGAGGGCTCTCCTTGTGGGGTGGACACCACTGACTGCTGGTGCCCTTCTCTGTGTCAGGCCAACGTCGACTCATTCTGAGAGGTGATGGATATGCTCTGTTCTTCCGGTGACTAGTGAGCTCGTGTGTAGTTCCTGTCGTATGTCGGTGAAAATGGGCAAGAACACGGTGTGGCGCTTGTGTTGTAGGAAAATCCTTCTGCCACCTTGGAGGATCTGGAGAAGCCCGGTGTGGATGAGGAGCCGCAGCACGTCCTCTTGCGGTACGAGGACGCCTACCAGTACCAGAACATATTCGGCCCTCTGGTCAAGCTGGAGGCCGACTACGATAAGAAACTGAAAGAGTCCCAGGTGATGTGTGTGCAGGAGGGTTTCGGTCATTGTAACACAGCGTCTCTCCTAAGGTCTGGGGAGGGCAGTTTCCTCTGCAAACTGCGGACGCTGATGCGGGCTGAGGCACAGTGCCCTGAGAGACAGAACGGTGGATTGAGGGCAGGCGAGGGTGTGACCCTCGGGCAGACGCCCGGTCACTCTGAGCTAAACACCGGCCTGAGTGTTTTCTGATTTAAAATCCAACAAAAATCCCTCACAGTTGGGTTCGCAGCCTTTGCCCACAGCTACAAGAGTCGGACCCGAGGAGCCATGGCACGCTGAGGGCGCTCCTCGTACCAGTTCCACGAAGAACACATAGGAAGTGGGAGCTCCGAGGATCAGCTGTCAGCCTCCTTCTCCCTCTGCAGTTCACAGAGAAGCCGCCTCCAAGAGCAGACACCGTGTGGGGGTCTCCTGGTCAACTTGAGTGGGTTCTGGGGGTCCTAATGGCTTCTCTTCTGGATATGCCCTTGTCGGTGTTTCAGGCTGTTGGGTGCCGCTCGCTGTACCCCGACGTCATGGCTCGTAAGGTTGCCATAGGGCACACACCTGTGGAAACCCAGACACGAGGAGTCCAGGCCTGTGTCTGTGTCTCAGGCTAACAGGGGTCTTATCTTTCATGTGCTCAGACTCAAGATAACATCACGGTCAGGTGGGACCTGGGCCTTAACAAGAAGAGAATCGCCTACTTCACTTTGCCCAAGACTGACTCTGGTAATGAGGATTTAGTCATAATTTGGTTAAGAGGTGATTTTAAGTTTTAAAATATTTGTGACCATAAGTAGCATAAAATTCCTAGTTTCTCCCTTGTAAAGTGTCCCTTAATTTGTTTAAACTCTTCATGGTGGCAGCCTCGGCACATGTTGAAAACGCTAACTTTCTTGTTGTCTTTTTTCTGGAAGACATGCGGCTCATGCAGGGAGATGAGATATGCCTGAGATACAAAGGGGATCTGGCACCCCTGTGGAAAGGGATCGGCCACGTCATCAAGGTCCCTGATAGTATCCTTCGAGTAAAGAAAGGCGAGCTTGTCCTGAGCGCCGCAGATGGAAGAAAGGGCGTCTTGGGCGGCCATGGCTGGAGGTGCCCCTTTGAGGGGAGTTTGCCGCCGAGCCCTTTCTTCAGCTGTACTGAGGGCGTGCGGTCTGCTTCAGACCGGTCAAAGAGCGGCTTTGCCTGAGGCCAGGGTGCTCCCAGCTCTGCCCCCCGGGGCTCTGTGGAAGTTCCTTCAGAAGCCCGGCCGGGGTGGGGCCGCTCCCTGCCTGCACTGCCCCAGTGCGCCCAGGGAGGGTGCGGGAGCTGGCTGTAGTGAGCCACACACAGCGGCGTCTGTCCGCGAGCGCCTGGGGCAGGCTGGCCTTCTCTGTTTGGCGCAGAGGAGGGGGCTCTCTCCTCAGTAGCCTAATGAAAAGTCTCCTCAGAAAGGTAAACCCGGCTTTTGACAAAGATGAAACTTAACTCAGTGGCACAGATTATGGCGATGAGATCGCCATTGAGCTTCGGAGCAGTGTGGGCGCCCCTGTGGAGGTGACTCACAACTTCCAGGTGGATTTCGTGTGGAAGTCAACCTCATTTGATAGGTATGTCCACCTCGCCCCCTGCGGGCGCACCTGCCACCTGCTGTGCAGTCAGTCACTTGCTGTTGGCCCAGGCACTGCCTTCAGCACCTGGATGATTCTCTGCATCCCAGAGGGCAAGACTTCACCCGTCTGGGTCGTGCGTGTTGCTGACCCTGAGCTTTCCTTCCAGGATGCAGAGTGCTTTGAAAACGTTTGCTGTGGATGAGACCTCCGTGTCAGGCTACATCTACCACAAACTGCTCGGCCACGAGGTGGAGGATGTGATCATCAAGTGCCAGCTGCCGAAACGCTTCACGGCACAGGGGCTCCCAGACCTCAACCACTCCCAGGTTCTCACTTTTTCAGGGGGGTGGAAGGGGCCTGGCCTGACCGGCAGAGCCTGCCGGGTGGGTGGCCCTCCACTCGGCGGGGGCGGCTGCAGCCTAAAAGCTGCTTGTGTCTGAAGGTTTACGCTGTGAAGACTGTGCTGCAGAGACCACTGAGCCTGATTCAGGGGCCACCGGGCACGGGGAAGACCGTGACCTCTGCCACCATCGTCTACCACCTGGCTCGGCAGGGCAACGGGTAGGGCTCAGCACGGCCCGAGGTGGAAAGAGGGAGGCCTGTCTGCTAGGCTGCCCGGGGGCTATTTTTTGTATTATTTGTATGAGGTCTGGCCTTTATGGTTGCTTTTAACAAGAAAGCCTGCTGCTCTGGTAAAGGCGGTGGATGGGTTGACGTATCCTGAGTTTTGTGCCTGTGTGCTTCGAGGGGCTTTGAAAGTCTTTACGGTGCAGACGGGAGGGTGAGGATGCGGGACCCAGTAGCACTGCTGCGCGAGAGAAGTGTAGAAACCAGGTGGGTACAGGACGCTCTGCAGACTGGTCGGGTTTTGTAGCTCCTTCAGCTTTGTTCACTCCTGGCGTTAGTCTTAGATTGCGAGCGGGTTCCACTACCTGTGATTCAGAAGGCCAGTGCTGGCAGTTGGCGTTTCCTGAATTTCCCCTGGGCGAGTCCTGAGACGTCTGTTCACGTTGTGTTGAAGGCCTGTGCTCGTCTGTGCTCCGAGTAACATAGCTGTGGATCAGCTGACTGAGAAGATCCACCAGACTGGGCTGAAAGTCGTGCGGCTCTGCGCGAAGAGCCGTGAGGCCATTGATTCCCCGGTGTCATTCCTGGCCCTGCACAACCAGATCAGGAACATGGATAGGTGGGTGTTGAGCCGCCTGCCTCGAGCGTGGTGCTTCTCCCGCGTGCGGGCCCTGGCAGCGCCTGCCTCCTGTGCCCGCTCACGTGTTGCTGTGCCTCCAGCATGCCGGAGCTACAGAAGCTGCAGCAGCTGAAGGACGAGACTGGGGAGCTGTCCTCTGCCGACGAGAAGCGGTACCGGGCCCTGAAGCGCACCGCCGAGCGGGAGCTGCTCATGGTGAGCTCTTACCTGTGGGGTGGTGTCGTGTTCGGTTTGGCTGTGGGAACTGTTTGAGTTTGCCAAGCGTAGGATGGCATCTCCAGGTCAGGTTTTTTGTGGGTTTTTTTTTTGCTTTTGAGAGAGAACTTCCATACCTCCCGTATTTACCTTCACTGTGGTTGTGCACCTTGGCCAGGAGGTGGGTCTGCAACATTCTCCTGCTCTTTTTTAACAAACTAAGGTTTTCCTGGCTCTGCATTGCCTCTCAGAGGCTGTCTTGAGGCACAGAACCATTTCTGTGCTGAGGGGTTATTCTGATGAAGTTCACCAACTTAGGATCTCAAAAGTTAGTGTCCCTGCAGCCTAGACCTAGAGATTGTTTGGGTGGGACAGCCTGTTGCCATAGGTGTCAGGGTTGGGGGGTGGTCCGTGTCCTGTCCCTTCTGCCCTTTGGGGCCTGGCAACATTTACCATGCCCTGAGGCCTCGCCTGCTCTCATTTCCAGAATGCAGATGTCATCTGCTGCACGTGTGTGGGTGCAGGGGACCCAAGGCTCGCCAAGATGCAGTTCCGCTCCATCTTAATTGACGAGAGCACCCAGGCCACCGAACCAGAGTGCATGGTCCCTGTGGTTCTTGGCGCCAAGCAGGTGGGCCATGTCACTGTTCCATGTAGTCCTGTTTGAAAACCAGTGGGTATTCTCTTGTTCGGTTTCATGTAAATTTCAGTGCTGGAGGTTTATTTTTGGTAATGCTCTGTAATGCCATATGATGTCCTGGCAGAGCAGAGGGATGCATGGAGGGTCCGCTGAGGGGTTCTTGGAAAGATGGGTGACACAGAGAGCTCTTTGGGTCCAAGTGCATGTCTGTGTGTCTCATATACAGGTCTCCCCCACCGTCCAAGAGTAAAGAATTCCCTTGAAGCCTCTCATAAGCCAAAATGGGATAAAGTGAAGAACATCCCCGCTTTCCAAAAATTCGCATTACACCATTCTGCTTTTACAAAAGGCCTGTGTTAGTTCCTGTTTTTGACAACCAAAATAAATTGGCAGAGGATTTGTGCTTTTACGGAAAAAGCCATTACCATACTAACGTGGTCTTTTGTGAAAGAGAGGTGGCATAACACGAACCTTTTTGGGAAAGCCTGGATACCTGTATGTGGCGGCAGGTTTTCTGGCGCCTGGTCAGATGGTACTGCTTGAATTCGCGCGGCTGGGTGGTTGTGTCTCAGGGCCCCTCGGGGCCCCTTAGTACCCTGTGAGTGGGTGTCTAGGCGGTTTCGTACTTGAGCTCCTCACCTGTGTGGGCTTCTCGCCACAGCTCATCCTCGTGGGCGACCACTGCCAGCTGGGCCCTGTGGTGATGTGCAAGAAGGCCGCCAAGGCTGGACTGTCCCAGTCGCTCTTCGAGCGCCTGGTAGTGCTGGGCATCCGTCCCATCCGCCTCCAGGTCCAGTATCGGATGCACCCAGCGCTCAGTGCCTTCCCGTCCAACATCTTCTACGAGGGCTCTCTTCAGAACGGCGTCACCGCAGGTAGTGCTCAGCCCACAGTGGGGCCTGGGGTGACGGAACCTGTTGTCACTGCCTACCCGGCCTTATGTGCTGATCGCTTGTGTGTAGGGGGCACCTCAGAGAGGCACAGTGGTCAGAGGGACAGGATGTCGTCCACTCTGGAGTATGGGATGTCCTTGGGGTGTGGGCGAGGGGAGCTCATGTCCTTGCAGAATGCAGTCACTGTCTGAGAGTTCACACCCGGGGGCTTATCACACAGCAGGCAGAAGAGGAGATGGCAGAGCTGACGGCCCCTCTAACTCCTTGCCCTGTTGAGGTTCTCAAAGCCCAGGCCCCAGGAGCTCACGGCACTGAAGTCCGAACTACTCTCATAGTAACACTGAGGCGTCACGTGCCCTTTTACCGTGCTGACACTGGTGCTGAGGGTGCAGGAGCAACCCTGGAGGGCTGGCCAGTGCCTCAGCATGAGTGGGGACAGTGCTGCCAGCCAGCCTGTGGCTTCAAGGAAAACAGTTGACAGTATTTACCACCAGTGATAAAACCTGAGGGTTCAAATGAAAATCAGAGTTTTGGAAATCTCCTGTCCCTGTCCTGAGCTGACCAAGTCTTCTCAATGCTGAGAAGCTTTTCTGATGAGATCTGTGGTGGTGACAAATGTCTGTGAAGACTGTAAATCTTTAGGAGCTCTGCTTGACTTGGTGAGCAAGTACTTCCCATTTGACAGCCAGCAGGGGTGTTACAAAGTCAAAGGCCATCCTGAGGGCACGGCGGAGGAGAAAGGCTCTCTTGTCACCATTCTGCAGGGTAACCTCCTGTCCAGCTTTGGTGTGGAATCTTGCAGAACTCCACAGTTGTGGAGAAAGTTCTGAGACACTCTTCCCTTTCCCAGCTGCATGCATCTGTGAGGCCTGATCGCCCTACTGCAAGGGCTCACGGGAGACTGAGTACGGAAGCAGAGTCAGCTGAATTGTGAACTGAGTAGCAAAACCTCAGAGATAATATTAGCAGGACATACTACTTTTCGTTAAAAATATTTTTGCTAATGTGTTTAAAGGAATTTGTATTTTATATTTCTAGGTTTCAAAATACAGTAAATGTCAGTAGGTACAACCCATGGAATTGGGAGCTGTTTGCATTCCTCACCTTTTCAGAATGTAAACGGGCCCTGAGACTGGCGTTCTTAATGTCTGGTTAATGCCGCAGCCTGCCCTGTCGGCCTTGTCTGGCCTGCTGTGTGGGTGAGGTGGAGGCTGAAAGCGCACGCCTGACCAGGGCCGTGCAGCCACTGCACAGTACAGCCCTGGGAGTTGATGGTGCTGTTATTACTACCGTCACCGTGAGACTTAGAACGTCACTGGTCCATTGGGTGGTGGGGCTAGGAAAGGCCAGGCCAAATGGAGCTTGTTTGCAATTTGACAGTAGCTGGGAGAGCCATCACTTAGCTCTCATTCAGGCCCTTGCCGGCCCTGCTCTGCCTCCTTCCGTGGCATTGGCTTTGTGGGGTAGAGGGAGTGGGAGTGGTGGTTCCCTGCTGTGTCCTCTGTGCCCAGCACGTAGTCAGCACCCAGTAAAGCTCATGTTTTTAACTTCATTGAAGTGTAAAGAAGTGCCCAAATCCTAAGTGCCTAGCTTAGCGAGTTTCCACTGAGTGAACACTCTTGTATGATTAGCTTCTGAACCCCAAACACAACCTGACCATCTTCCAGGAGCCCCGTTGGGCCCTGAGGTGATCCCTGTCCAGGGCAGTGCTGGCACCAGCCCAGACCCATTCTTGGAGTGGCCTGACATCAGCTGTGGCAGGAGCATTTGCACTAAGACGGGCAGGCACTATAGAGCGGCCCCTGCCCCCACCACCCTCCGTGGTTAAATGCTTGCCAGCAGCCCCTGGGCTAATGAGCCACCAAGCTAGCCAGTTGGCTCCTGGATGTGATCTCTTTCTCAGCTTGACACAAAGGGGGTCATTGATCTTAGGCTGTTTGGATGCAAAAGTAACATTTTTCTCATGCTGATCTGTTGATTAGATGCAGCTCCAAAGTTCCCAAAGGGATGGGTGGGGTATATGAACGGACAAGCCAGTTTTTAAGATTAAAAGGAAATGTTTAGGACCCAGAATGGCCAAGGTGAACGTGAAGACCACAGTGAAGGCGCTGGCTTAACACTATCAGATGTCACAAGTTACTGCAAAACTGCAGTTGCCAGGATACTGTGGACATAGTGCCCAAGACAGAGTCTGGGGGCAGACTCACCCATCATAGACCTTGATCTGTGACGGGATGAGGTGGACTCGACCGTGTCATCCACAGAGGCCCATTGCAGGGGCTTATGAATCCTTTAAGGCACTGCAGTGAAGCTTCCAGATGAAAATAATATTTTTGTGGCCCTGAAGTAGGCAGAGGTTTCTTAAACAGGCCACAGAAAGCACCAACCAGTGAGATCTGTTCAGTGGGTAAGCTGGCTTTGTGCATCAGGCAGCTGGGTGTTGGTATGCATGGCTTCACTGCATCCTGGGTGTTTGGGGGCAGTGGACCCGACCCACTCTGATGGCCTCCCCAGGGTCCCACGGACCAGGAGCTCCTGCCCGGGGCTGCTGCTTCCTCTTCCATCATGTACCTCTGACTGTGCTGTCACGGTCTCTGCGTTGCTCCATTTGTGCTCAGTCCAGATAGGCTGTGGCTTTTTTCTCTAATGTGAAGTGTTGCCTCTTCCCTCCCTGATGACAGCGGATCGAGTGAAGAAGGGGTTTGACTTCCAGTGGCCCCAACCTGATAAGCCAATGTTCTTCTACGTGACCCAGGGCCAAGAGGAGATTGCCAGCTCAGGCACCTCCTACCTTAACAGGTAAGCAGACTCAACTGTGGCGTTTACAAGCTTCGTTGGTAGCTTGGCACGTGGCCACTCACTACTTGCTAATGTGTTCATTTCTTAACCCAGTGCTAAAACTTGCCCTTGCCCTCCTTGTCCTCATTCTGTTTGGACACCTACACCAACATCTTATTTCCATCTTGCACTCTCAGTATGTATTTTTTCTATTGAGCAGATCTTCCTTTCTTTCTTTTAAAGAATTGTATAATTTTATTTTTTATCCTCTCTCGGCCTTTTGGCTAAGATCAAGTGTAATTTCATTTTTTAACATCTGTTTATTTTGAAAGAGAGTGTGCACAAACAGGGGAGGGGCAGAGAGAGAGGAGAGAAAGAATCCCAAGCAGGCTCTGCACTTTTCACGCAGAGCCCTACAAGGGGCTCGATCCCACAAACTGAGATCGTGACCTGGGCGGAAATCAAGAGTCGGGTGCTTGACCGAGCCACCCACGCACCCCTGTTGAGCAAATATTTCTAAGCCCACGTGTGAGCCTTTTCTCTCCCCTTGTGACTCCCTTGGTAAATGATGTGCGCCGGACAGGGCCTTCACAGGGCCACCCTGGAGGTGGGACTTGTCCCCATACCTCCCACAGCCTCAGGAGCCCACCGGTACAGCCCAGGAACTGAAAGGCTAATTTTCGTAGGACGGAAGCTGCAAATGTGGAGAAGATCACCACGAAGCTGCTAAAGGCGGGTGCCAAGCCTGACCAGATCGGCATCATCACACCCTATGAGGGCCAGCGCTCCTACCTGGTGCAGTACATGCAGTTCAGCGGCTCCTTGCACACCAAGCTCTACCAGGTGCACACCTGATCGGGTCTGTTGGGTCCCCACATAGGAGCTGACCTTGACCTGATCTCCTGGCCCGGGAGTGTGAACTGGCATAGTTTTGTGAAGGCGCCAGGTTCCCTCAGGTTATTCTCAGGATAGTTTTCAGAGCAAAACTTAAAATAATCCCAGGTTGAACACTGTAGTGTAGTTGTTAGCATTAGCCTTACAGTGGATATTACATAGTCGTGAAAACGCTGTTCACTGTTGTGTCAGCTCCTAGATAAAACCTCCAGAATACAGGACAAGATAATTATTTCTCTGTGTGGAAGTGAACTAAAATGCAAAGTAAGACAAGCGGTCTCTCTTCTGTTAACTTGGGTACAGTCTGACGTTTTTTGTGATAGGCATGTATGCTTTCATTATTGGGAAACAAATTGCCAAGGTTAAAAAGACAACCAAAGCACAGGAAGGCTAGGAGAGTGGGGCTGGGGACTGGGAAGGCCCAGTGGGAGCAGGCCTAGCCAAAGGGATCCCCCTCCTCGCTCCCCAGAGGTGCACTGAGCAGGGGGCTCTGCAGGCTTTGGGTCCCAGGCTTACTGGTGGGATGGGACGGTGCGTCTCAACACAGTTCTCACAGTCTGAGGGTCCTTGAAGGCAGCCAACTGACTATGACCATGTGTCCCTTGTAGGAGGTGGAGATTGCCAGTGTGGACGCGTTCCAGGGACGAGAGAAGGACTTCATCATCCTTTCCTGTGTGCGAGCCAACGAGCACCAAGGCATTGGGTTTTTAAACGACCCCAGGCGGCTTAATGTGGCTCTGACCAGAGCAAGGTATGGAGGACTAAGTCCCCTTGGACCTTGCCAGTGGTCGGGTGCCTCGTTCCTGCCATGGGAGTTCTTCAGATGGACTTTTCCCTTGGAATCTGGAGCTGGGAGGGTCCACCCGAGAGCTGATCCTTGCCTGGTCGTCCTCTTCCTGTGATTAGTCCTCACATCACACCCTTACAGGGCGGGGTGGGGCTTCAGCAGCCTGAGGTCAGAGCACTCACAAGCAGCAATCTAGAAAGAATGCCTCCCTGCAAGACACTTTTGTTTATTGTCCTGTTGGGTTTCTGTGGCCTCAGTTTTGTGGGACGTGTCATCTCGGCCCTTTTGACCTAAGATCAAAACGCAGTAGCATGGGTTGTGTCCCTGTAGAGACTTTTAATCCATGAAATCTAATCTTTTGGTCCTGGAGTGTAACCTTTTTTGAAACAGTGATGATAGCAGAGGGCACCCAGAGAATTAGGTGGCCTCCTGTGTCACCCTTGAGTAAAACCAGACCACAGCTGCCCTCATACGTTGGTTCCTTCCCCTGTCAGGCAGGGTATCTTGGTTTTTGTCTGTTACCCCCCTCCCCCCTTCTAAGGTGCTCTCGTTTGGTGGCCAACAGTGGGGGTCCAAGTTCAACTTGGGGGTCTTGCCACGGCTAGGTGAGGGTGAGCATCTGCCAGAAGCCAGGCCCTGGCTTGGGTGTTGAGTTCCATGCCCCAGCTTGTCAGGGTTCCTGAGGCCACAGAGTCTGCTGGGACTGCCGATAACTTCCCAGGAGGCCGACTTATGGCTGCGGAGAGACTCGTCTGTGAGCTCATCTGCTCATTGTTGTGTTTTGACATCTGGATTCCTTTAGAAACTGCCTGCAGATCTATCCAGTGCACTGTTGGCAGCTTGCAGGGTGGGCTCCATTGCCAGGTCACCATGACCAGCAACCTACCTGTCCATCCCCAGGCCTCACGTTGGGCACTGTCACAGGCAGGCCAGGCGTCTGGGGAGGGATTTAGTCGGTGGGATGAGAGGAGAGCGGCCTGGGCTTGGCTCCTCTCACCTTGGATGTGGATTTTGAGTTTGTTCAGTCTCTCCTCACTGTTCTTCGTGGTGTTCTGCTCACCGTGCAGAACCCTGAACACCGCGTTCTTGGGCCCACACCTTGCAGGTATGGGGTCATTATCGTGGGCAACCCAAAGGCCTTGTCCAAGCAGCCGCTCTGGAACCACCTGCTGAACTACTACAAGGAGCAGAAGGTGCTGGTGGAGGGGCCCCTGAACAACCTTCGGGAGAGCCTCATGCAGTTCAGCAAGCCCAGGAAGCTGGTCAACACCATCAACCCGGTGAGCACTGGCTGCGGGTGGCCAGAAAGGGGTGGAGGAAGACTGTGCCAAGAACCCCCTTCTCCCCAGGCCGGTGTCCTGGCACATGGTAATGGGCAATGGCAGGTATGACCTGTAGTAGGTGTGAGCCGAGGGTGAACACACGTGTGTGTGTACTGGAGTGATCACGCTGGCCTTTGCCCCAGAGCTCTCCCGGCCCAGGTCTCACAAGCATTCTTAGGCCTGTTTGGACATAGCCTTTAGGGATGCAAAGTCGTGGGTGGCGCCTAGGAGTTGAACACAGGCAGTTAGGAAACCTTGTGAAGCCGGGGTGCTCTGGGGGACTTAGAAGCGGTGATGCTGCTTGATGTGAAGCCTGGAGACAAACATTCAGCACCAAAGGCCAGATCTGTGGAGGAGGGGTGGGCAAGGCCCAGCAAGCCTCAGCGTTGGCCTAGTCATGGCCTGGAAGGTGGCCAAGCCATCACATCTTCAGAAAGTGCTTCCTTGTGTCAAGGTGATAAATTCCTCACCTATCTAAACCCTTTGCAGGGAGCCCGCTTCATGACAACAGCCATGTATGATGCTCGGGAGGCCATTATCCCAGGATCAGTCTATGATCGGAGCAGCCAGGGTGAGTCTGCTCTGTGGGGGGGACCACACTGCCCTGTGGATGTTGATCATTCCCACGCCTGCACCTTTTGGCTCGGTCACTCCTGGGGTGATCTCCCAAACCTCAGTCCACAGAAACCTGCCTGATGAAGAGAGTTCCTTCTTGCTTTCCCTTGCCTGAAATCAAAGAATTGGTCTTTGTCCGTTTCTAAATACAAAATGTTTTTTAAATACCATAGCTCTGCCTTGTAGAGGTCTCCAGGCAAATACTGTAGCGCTGCCCGTTTGCTCCCATGCCGCAGGCCGCAGCGCTCCCCACCCACCCCGCCGTTTGCTCACCTCCTCAGCGGGAGGGGCACTCCTGCAGCACCTCCAGGCCCCCCACGGTCTTGGTTCTGGTTTCACTGCCTTCCCCAAGTTTCTGCTTGTTTTCTCAGACTGCTCTCTTGTGTGGGGTCTCTGTGTCCTAAGGCTGAGCCTTAACTCTTGCTGCATGGAGTACCTCCTCTTGCTGGAGCCAGTGTCTAGATCGTTCCCATTCATTCCCCGGGTCCCTGCTTCCTGGGACGCTTCCCTGCACCAGTCTCTACAGAAGGTGACAGCCTCGCCCAGGTGCTTGGGGCCACATGCCCGCATTTTACATTGAGCCTTGTCCCCTCATGTACTCACTGGCCATCCTGGGGCCAGGTATGCCCTAGCAGCTGGTCTTGTGTGAAGTGGGCGAACCCCCTTTCCTCGCTTGCCTGTTAACTCCGATTGCTGGGTTCAGGTGACAAATCTCATTGGCACATCCAGTGAGTTGTCGTGTAGTTGAGGGTACTCTGGGCCCATCCTTCGTCCTTGAGCGCACTGTGGGCCCAGCTGAGGCTCTCGACCCTTGGGGGCAGACCAGAAGGTCACATTCTCGTGCCTCAGCAGCTCACTTTGGCTCCCCAGCCCCTAGGGCAGCTCTGTGCAGATTGGGACATCCCTAGCCTTGGGGGTACCGGGGGGCCTTTGCCTTCATAGGATCCACTAGTCTGTCAGCTCAGGGGTTTTCCGTGGAGTGGTGGAGACGGGGGTGCGTGTAATACGAATAAAAAGTTTGCCCTACAAAGGACTCTTTTTTTTTCCCCCCAGTTGGAAATGAAGTGTAGTTTGGATGCTTGTAGGCCATTGATTCTCCAAATCCCGTGAGAGAAAAGCTTGTTCCCAGGAGCCAGCCCCAGGGAGGCTATCGAGAGTGGGGGTTGAGTTGTGAGATTCTGTATCAGGTGGCCTCGTTACAGGACCTCACGAAGAAACGCTGTGGCAGTCAGAGCAGTGACAGGACAAGATGGACATTCCGACCATTCCGACTGCCATTTGGGGGCCAGGCAATAGGCTCGTTTGGATATGGCCAGTGACACCTGCTGTCTACCTTGTGTCTTGCAGGCCGGCCCTCAAACATGTACTTCCAGACCCACGACCAGATCGGCATGATCAGTGCGGGACCCAGCCACGTGGCTGCCATGAACATTCCCATCCCTTTCAACCTGGTCATGCCACCCATGCCACCACCAGGGTATTTTGGACAAGCCAACGGGCCAGCCGCAGGTGAGCGCGCCAGGCAGCAGCACCGAGGACAAAGCGCATTGGTGTCGGAGTTTGTTCACATCTGGGCTTTGAGCGGTTGGGCCGGTCTGTCAGGTGCAGACCTCCTTCAAGGAACCCTGGACTGCTGTCTTTCAGGCCGGGGTACCCCAAAAGGCAAGACTGGTCGTGGGGGGCGCCAGAAGAACCGCTTTGGGCTCCCTGGACCCAGCCAGACGAATCTCCCCAACAGCCAGGCCAGCCAGGATGTGGCATCACAGCCCTTCTCCCAGGGCGCCCTGACACAGGGCTACATCTCCATGAGCCAGCCCTCCCAGATGAGCCAGCCCGGCCTCTCCCAGCCCGAGCTGTCCCAGGTGAGCCAGCAGCAGAGAAGTCAGGACAGTCGGAAGGAGCCCTCCCCATATGCAGACCTCACACGCTCCCCTCTAGCGGCCTGAGCACGCCTCTCAGAAGGATGGCCTCCTACGTATCCTACCCTTGGCAGGGGGTACTGTGGGGTCTGGAACATTACCTCTCCGATCTTGTCTTAAGCGGTGGTTTGGGTTACCTGTGTTCTGTCAAAAGGTAACCAGTGTGGGTCCTGTGCCGCTTAGGCTTCAGAAGCGAGCTGCCCAGATCCTTCTCTGGGGCTGGTGAGGGGCCAGACATGGAGCAGGTTCTTGCGGCTGCAAGGATTTTAGCACATCCTCTGCTCGGGTGCTTATTTCCCCAACTTTGTTTTTCAGGACAGTTACCTTGGCGATGAGTTTAAGTCACAGATTGATGTGGCGCTGTCGCAAGACTCCACGTACCAAGGGGAGCGGGCGTACCAGCACGGCGGAGTGACAGGGCTGTCCCAGTACTAGAAGGCAAGCTGATCCCTGCAGGAGGTCGTCACCAGTAACTGGATCTGATGGGAGATTTGGGAAATGCGGGGGAGGGCTCTCAAGACCCCCAGAGGCCAGCTTGTCCTTTGAACTGTCATTTTCTCTCCCTGTACATCTGCTCATGGCAGTGGGAGGATGGGAGCTTCATACACACGTCTCTGCATCATAGTCCCTCCTGAGAGAGTCCTAGAACTCAGCGAGGAAGGGCTGGATGTGGGAGTCCTGGCGGAGGGGCACCTCTGCAGGAGGGCCTTCCGGGTTCCTTGAAAGCCCTGTCATATGGTTCCCCTGACTGTGGCGTGACCAGAGCTGGGCGAGCATGGGCCCGGTCCCCTATCCGTGCGTGTGCTGGGGAGGTGGGGTGCTGGTGCCGCTGACAGAGGAGGCCCCTTAAACTCTCGGCTTCCTTCTCTCTGGGTGGGGAGTCACTAGTCTGGGCACCAGCTTCTGAGGTTCCGCTTCACGGGTGCAAAGGAAAGTGGGGGGAAGAGCCCCGCACCTTCTAGCTGCCCAGCTGCGTGGGGCTCTGCCTTCTCTGACGGCCCCTTGCCTCCCTCCCTCCCCACAGGTGGCGGCGGAAGAGCTAAGCTATGTGGCTTAGTCCATCAGCATCTTATTCTGGGTAATAAAAAATAAAAATAAATGGATACCTGTTTTCCACTGCTAAAACTGAAGCACCACTGTGAGCAACAGGAGAGGGAGAGGAGCACCCGAGGGAGAGAGGAGCCCGAGACAGAGCGAGCGCCCACTGCTGGCCCGCGGCGGCGAGGAGAAGGAGAAGGGAGAGCGGGAGGCGGGCGGCCACGGAGGACCGCCCGCCAGCGAGCCCTGCCAGCCCCGCTCGCCAAGGAGGCCCAGCGCTCGCCGCGTCCACACCTGGGTCTGCGACCAGGGCGGAGGGAGGAAGACCCTCATCTCAGAGTAGCCCTTTCCTCTGTTCTTTTCTTTCTGTTTCTCTTTTATTGAAAGGGGACTACGTTTTAGCAGGAAAAACTTCGCATTTCTGTGCCGAGCAGGCTCCTTGCCGGGGCGGCCATGCCGGGAGAGCCCCGAGGAGGTGTGGGTTCTGTCCACACCAGCTCTGAAACTGCCCTGGTCACGCTGCCTGTGTTCTAAGAGGGTTTCATTTAAAGAAAACACGGTGTTTTGGGTTTTTCTGTTTGTTTTTTAAAGATTCTTTCAAAGGAGTACTGAAAAACATACTTTCCTGAGTTTGTCTCTCAAATCTTAGTGGTGGACCTGGAAGATGTGAGAAGCTTCCAGGAACGAAGTTTAAACAAGCCAACACATCTCAAGATTAGGATCAACACCTGTGACGGGATCGCGAGGAGGATTTTTGTTTTCAGTTTTAGCTTCCGGCGGCTTCTCCCTGCACGTCAGGGCGGTGAGAGAGCACCGTCTCGTCCCGGGCCAGGCAGCCCCGGTCTCCGCTGGACTCTGAGAAGCAAAGTGCTTCCTACACGCGGTGGACTCGCGCCCCACCCTGGGAGGGGCCTTGGGCAGGACTGGCTGTGAGGCCAGAGGGTGAGGAGGTGGCTATTCTCTGGCCAGTGGCTTCTTCCCTAGGGTCCTTCCTGAGGATTTGATGGAAGACAGCAGCAGCCAAGAGGACCCATCCCCAGGGAGGCACCCACGGTCCCCGTGGCTGGTTAGACACGCTGAGTGCCCCACTCACCTTGTTCTCCACCCCACCCTCCAAGTTGGGAGCCCCTCTGCCTGTGGGCACAGGTGTGATAGGGTGGAGTGATTTCTGCTTTTGGGGGGCGGGGGGGAAGGAGCATGTATCAGAAATAGGTTGGTTCTGTGCCAAGGGGGCTTGGGCCACAACACAGGAAGTTACTGTAGCTGGGAGAGCCACCCCCAGCTCCTTGCGCACCACGGTGGGGTAGTACTGTCTCCCTGGCAACCACCTATTTGGGGACCATTCCCTGCCTATCCAGGCCCTGGTGACCCTGCCCCCCGCCCCCCGCCCCCCCCCCCCCCAGCTTCCCCGTCCCAGTGAGGCGAACACTGGCCCTGATCTCAAAGCCTCCAGATTCCAGCTCGTACGTGGGAGACGGGGACACACAGGCCACCTTCCTTCTGGCAAGGCCTCTTATTTATTACCATTGCTGTAGGGCTTTCGGTTTCCCCCTTCTTTTGATAGGCCACATAGAGGCATAGAGTTTGGATAGGTTTCCGCTATGACCCCTTGTGCGACACACCCCGTGGGCAACACCTGTGCCCGCCCATCCACCCACCCACCTGCCCTGTTCTGTTCCCTTGGAATGCCTTGCCTCTGCTTTGTGCTGTTTGCTTTGTTCTTCACCTTCATAGCAGCAGTTAATTCTGAGTTTTCCAAATCAAGGAGCATATGTACCAAGGCAATGTAACTTTTGATTTCTGGTCAATTTGTTTTAAGCTCTATTGTCACCAATAAAATCTTAATTAACAGCTCTTGTGTTCACACCGGGACAGATCAACTGCAGGGAGATGGCAGAGCACTTGGTCTGGGGACCTGGCTGGTTGGGAGCCTTGGGGTCACCTGGATGGCAAAGCGGAGAATGGCCCGATGTGCATAGCAGGGACTAGGGGGTGACCTCGGTGCAGTGGGCAGTTCCCAGGCTCTTAGGCACGTTAGATGTCAGGCCGCCTAGAGATGAGGTTCTGGGAACCCAGCTCTAGGAGGGCTGGGCAGGTAGCATCACTGTGGGACACTCCCAAGCCCTGGCAGTGGGTGGTGATGGATGTGGCTGCTTCCTTTCCCGCCCTCAGGTGACCAGACCGGAGACAGGGAAGCGGACCACGCAGTGTTTATTGTTGGGCCCCTGCCTGGCTCCGTCAGCGACAGCCACACTCATCCACCACCATGTCCTCGTAGTGCCGCAGTACCACATTGTCGCTGTTGTCAAAGAAGAGCACAGAGATGGGCGACAGACGCGCAGGCACGCAGCAGGGCAGACCGGCGGCACCGGGGGCGGCCGCGTGCATGAGCGCGCGCAGCACGGCGTGGTTGAGCGGGGGCGTCCCCCCGGGTCCGGACAGCGCCGCGGGCAGCGAGCACTGGCCCTGGCAGTAGTTGGCCAGGAAGCCGCGCGGCGCAATGACCCATCGGTGCCAGCCCACCTCGCGGAAGCTCACGTAGAGCCGCCTCGTGCGACACGCGCCTCCAGGGCTGCCGCCCACTGAGGGCTCGGCTTCGCGCCGCGGCCGGGCCAGTGGGTGGCACAGGCGCGGGTCAAGCGTCACCAGCAGCAGCGAGGCCTCGGCCAGGTGCGCGCAGGCGGCGGGGACCCGGGGGCGCAGCGCCAGCGCCAGGCGGAGGCTGCGAGGCGCCGAGGCATTGTGGGCCCAGGCGGCGCCCAGCAGCTCGGCGCGCACCGGGACCGTCAGGGTGGGCACCACCTGGCGGAGCAGCACGGGCCCAGCGACCGCGCCTTCGGCCGCCTGAGTCACGCTCAGCTCCCAGCCGGCCGGCTCCTCCGCGGCCGCCGTCGCAAAGCGCATCTCCAGGCGGGCCCTGCTCGGACGCTCGGCAGGTTCCACGGCTGACAAATCGAAGACGACGGTCCACTCAGGGCACTGCCCCGAAGCCCAGGCGGGCTCCGGGGGCCGGGTGGGCGCACCTGGGATGGCAGGGAGAGAGCTCGGCTCGCGCTGCACCCCAGCGCCCTGCCCGGCCTGCCCTTAGGGGGTCTGTGGGGGGGGGGGGGGGCGGTGTCTCTGCGGGTGGGGGAAAGGTGAGCGCCTGGGGAAGAGGGGCGCCAAACTGCCTTCTAAAGGCGTCAAATGGTGTGAAGTGGCGCGGGGAGGGGGCGATAGAGTGGGGGCAGGGCATCGTTTGCAAGGAAGAAGTCCTGCCCAGCGCAGGGCAGCCTGCCCGCCAACCCCAGGCAGGGGAAGAGACGAACGGATGCCTGGGGGCTCGTGGGGAAGCGATGCTGGAGAGGTGGTATCTCCGGGAAAGGCATCAAATGGTGTGAAGCAGCGGGGGTGGGGGCTGGGGTGGGGGAGATGGGGGCAGGGCTTCGGCTGCAAGCTGGGGGCCTTGCCGGGTGCAAGGGCGCCTGCCTTGGGACAACTCCAACCGGTGCCCGCAGGTGTCCACGGGGGAAGAGCAGATCGAGTGAGGAGGCCCAGATTGCTCGTGGGCTGGACGGGACGAGTGGGGACACTCGGAGGTGCTCTGGCCTCCCCCACGCGGCGCTGGAGGCTCGTGGCAGGGCGCACAGAGGAGTCTCGGCCTCCCGGACACACGCCCCCAACGCAGGCCCCACTTACCGCGGTCCGAGATGTGGCGCACGATGTTTCCGGCGACCCCCAGTTCCTCCATGTGGCACGGTCTCAGGGTGGTTCCCTGGGGCGTCCGCCGCGGGCCCACCCTGGCCTCCTGGGGGTCCCGGTGGCGGAAGAGGCGCCACATGACGGGGGGTACGGGCCGGGGCGTGGGTGCGCCCCGGTGCGCGTCAGGCAGCCCGAGAGCCTGGAGCAGGGTGGCGGCGGGGCCCGGCGGCGCTGGGGCGCGGGCTGGGGGCGGCGAGGGCAGCAGCAGGGCCAGGAGGAGGAAAAGGACGCGGCGGCCAGGACGGCGGCACGGCGATGGCATCTTCCTCGCTGGCGGCGGCCGGACGAGTGCTCAGGGGCCTCCGGACTCCCCCGACCTGCAGGCTGGGGGGCGGGGCCGAGGTCCCTGGAGGGGCCAGGACAGAGGTCTGGGGCTGGGCGGGGTCAGGGTCCCGGGGGACGTGGCCGCGGTTCTGAAGCCCGACGAAGGTAGACCCCCGGGGGCGGGGTCTCGGGGGTGCCGGGCAGGGGTCCAGGGGGAGGTGACGGGCAGTGGCCAGGGCCCAGGTGGGGCGGAGCTGGACGGAGCCAGAGTCCCGAGGGAGGGGCGTGGTCGGTCCCTGGAGGGGGGCGCGTGGTCGGGCGGGGCTGGGTCCTAGGGGATGCGAAGGCGGTCGAGGAGTTCAGAAGCGCTTGTCTCTCACCAGGCCATTCCTCAGCGGCTTCCTAGAGGCCAGAACCGGGCCGCGGTTAGCCCCGGGCCCCATGCCCCACATACTGCCCTGTCCCGACTGCCTTGCCCTCCACTTCTCTTTTTCCTACCCGGCGGCGGGGGCTCACCTGGGTCCTTCTTCCCTTCCCACAGGGCCAGAAGACCTTGCCTTCCGCCCACTGGGCATGGCGTAAACCCTCCTCTCTCCTCCCTCCTGAGCCATCCACAGCCCGGCCGCTGGAAAGTAAAAGCCCTCCGCCTGACTTCCGTCTTCTGCACCTTAATTTTCCAAAAACGCAACGCCGAAATCGCTCCCGTGTGCCCCACTGCTCTCTGTAAATTCCATTTCCCCTGCCTGTATCAGTGGCAGGTCTCTGGGGTTCCGACTGGGAGGGGACCTGGGCACTGGGGGTCTGCCCACGACCATCTTACCAGATTCAACAAGGGTTTCTGCCCCTGCTCCTTGGTGCCTGCTGGTGCGGAAACCGCATCTTACTGTGGCTTAATGGTCATGGTATTGCCTATTCCTTTTCCCACTTAGGCGAGCCCTTCCTGTCTTTGCACATGGTCTGTCTCCGCAGAAGTGGATTCCACCTTCTCGTTTACATACAAATGTATCAAGTTTCTTGAGCTGGTAATATATTCTCACGATCCAGACATCAGAAAGAATAGAAAACTCGCAGTGTGCCTGAGCCGCTGCTGCGACTCGGCCTCGGGGTCTTGCTTCTGTGTAGTGCTTTACACAAGTCTTGCTGGTGTCTCACAGATACTAGCCTACAGGGGTATCGCCATCCCCTCACTTTGCAGAGCAATCTAGCTCAGAGACCCTTTCATGTAAGGATCTACACTGGACCCGAACTCAGTCACTTCGATCCATTCTTCCCTTGGGCTAGACCCACTGGATTCCCTTCCTGGGAGCACGCATCCCATCCTCTGCCCCCTTTCCCGTGGTTGGCTCTCTCTCTTTCTCTCTCTGCAACGGGCAGGGGCCCTTGATCTGTGAGTTTATAGATGAGCCCTATGTGGGCCTCCCATCTGCCCTTGCTCTTCTGGCTTTGCCTGCTGGCTCCCTGAGCAGAGCAGAGCAGAGCAGAGGTGGGGTTCCCAGCTTCTGGACTGTTCTCGTAGTTCAACTGCTAGACGACACAATCTCCCTTTCGGGCTCTGGTTTCATTTCACAGCCTCTGCTTGGCCGCGATATCTGATCCGTGGGGAGTTTGCCCTCGGGCTGATTCGAGATCCCACGAAGGTTTGCTCTTCTCCAGATGGTTACCAAGTATTCTGACAGCTCCTGCCTCCCAGTGATCTTTAGGACTAGAGTCTATTCTATTTATGGACTCAGCTCTGTTTCGGTTTCTATATATTATGTTTAATACCTTCAAGGATGGGTACCCTCACACGTGCCTTTTTATCAGAACTTTCCCAATGATGCTGGTCTATTTTTCTGTACAAGCTTCCAAGCACCCCTCCCCCTCAAAACTAGTGTCAGTATTTTGGGGGGGATGTGTGGCTTCTCTATGATGTCAGATTTATGCTTTTCAGGTTCATTGCACCACTATGGGGAAAAAAGAATCAGAACAAGGGTGGAAGCTGGAGGGTGATGAATGAGGGCAGGCAGCGTCTCGGGTGGATTCTGGATGTTTCCTCAGAGGTAAGGAAGAGAGGGAGTGAGGGAACTCCCTAGGGCTTGGCCAGGTCTTCACCCTGAGTTTCCTTCAACCGCAATGGAAAAACTATTCCGGAGAGGATGTTTGGGGTGGGAATGGGGGCCGGTTCCGGATGTTTTCAAAGATGCTAGGGATGTCAAGCAGACCTGGAGACGGAGATTGGTGCACAGAGGAGCACCGTGAGCTGGGAGAGAAACTTGGAAGTTGGGGTGAATGAAATGAAAGGGGCCTGGGAGGGGGGGGAAGGCCAGCAAGGAAATGGTGGTGGGTACCGTGGGGCAGGTCAGCAGAGCGAGTGTGGGGTGAGGAGGCCCCCCCCCCCCCATGGCTGGTGATCCGGGCAGAGCCTGAGGCGATGACGGGGGCTTCAGACTGAGGGGCTGGGTGAGGGGCACTTGAGCTGTGTAAGTCCCCACCAGATGACCAGGGGCTCTGGGAGGGGGAAGGGGTGAGAAGAGAGAGAGAATGAGGCCAAGCACAGTGAGGACGGGGGTGGTGCTACCTCGCTGGCACGTTTTGTTTTTGCAGCTCCGAATTAAAAGTGGTCCCCGTCGTCATTCCTTGCTGTTCTCAAACCTCACTGCATTTTTGTCCGTGCAGCCTGCACAATCCTGGTTCTGAGTGCTTGAGATTTCCCCCGGGGGCTGGGTTTGGTCAGTTGTGAGAACTGCCCTGTGCTTCAAAAGGACATCTGTTCACCCTGCTTCTGGGTGGCTTGTGAGCCCAGACCACTTCCCTCAGTCCCCTCAAGTGGAGATTCTGGGTTGTACACTGTGGAATGTTCCAGATCAAGAATGCCACCTGAATTTCTTGTCCCATCCTTTTACTCGCAACTTTCATGTACTCTGGACTTGAAGTCTTTTAACCAGTATAGAGGTGGATATTGAAAGAAAAAAAAAGTCTTGCAACCATTATGATTATTTCATGCGTATGCGTATTTGGATGCGTGATATTTGGGATTCTACCCTCTTCTTTTGCATTACTTATCCTGCTTTCACTAACCTTCTTTTTTGCATTTATTTTGTTGTACCTGTTTTGTTTTGTTTTGTTTTGTTTCCGGGCTGCCCTCTATGCCCCAATAGCATTAACAGAAGTATTTACTATCTGCTAACGGTAAACCCCACCCTCCTGCCAAGTGCAAAGGCCCCAACCCCGTTTTGATATTTACTACATCAGGCCTCACTTTTTTTTTTTAATATTTTTTTTTTTTTTTTACGTTTATTTATTTCTGAGACAGAGACACAGCATGAGTGGGGGAGGGGCAGAGAGCAAAGGAGACACAGACTGGGAAGCAGGCTCCAGGCTCCGAGCTGTCAGCGCAGAGCCCGACGCGGGGCCCGAACTCACAAACCGTGAGATCATGACCTGAGCCGAAGTCGGTCGCTCAACCGACTGAGCCACCCAGGCGCCCCTCACTCTCTTTAAATATCAAATTAGGCATTTAAAATTTTTCACCCAGGTATGTATCATTTCATCTGCTGATCTGCCTCTTGGGATAGTGTTTCTGTTTTCTGAAATATACCCATCGAGAACTATGCATGGTACATTTTCATAGGTTTCGTTCTTGTGGGTGTCCTGTCTCTGGAGTAATTGTTTTTATTTAAAGATTTTATTCATTTTTTTTTTAATTTTTTTTTTTAACGTTTATTTATTTTTGAGACAGAGAAAGACAGAGCATGAACAGGGGAGGGTCAGAGAGAGGGAGACACAGAATCCGAAACAGGCTCCAGGCTCTGAGCTGTCAGCACAGAGCCCGACGCGGGGCTCGAACTCACGGACCGCGAGATCATGACCTGAGCCGAAGTCGGCCGCTTAACCGACCGAGCCACCCAGGCGCCCCAAGATTTTATTCATTTTTAAAAGTAAACTCTATATTCAAAGAGGGGCTCAAACTCATGACCCTGAGGTCAAGAGTCGTGTGCTCCACTGGCTGAGCCAGCCAGGCGTCCTCGAGCAAATGCTGTCAAAACTGTGTATGAAGGGGGCACCTGGGTGGCTCAGTTAAGCGCCCGACTCTTGATGTCGGTCCAGGTTCTCATCTCAGGGTTCGTGGGACCGAGCCCCACGTTGGGCTCTGCGCTGACAGGGCGGAGCCTGCTTGAGATTCTCCCTCTCCTTCTGCCCCTCCCCCACTCATGAGCATGCACTCGCGCTCTCTCTCTCTCAAAAAAAAAAAAAATTCGTGTGAAATTCCCAGTTGCTTCAGCGTTTGACATGCTAGTTTCCTCCACGGTCGTCCAGCGTCCCTCGCTGCTGTTAGTGTTACGGTTCATTGGCCATCTTTTCTGTGGCTGTTTTGCATTTTTCACCGTGGTGTGTTTGAGGCCTGGATGTCTTTTTATTCGTCCTCTTTACGGTTTACATCTTTACATCTGGAAAATGCTCCTCGTTACATCTTCTCATACGGTCTCTCTCTGTTCTCCTGTGAGGACTCAGCTAGCCCAGGGGATTCTTAGAATTCTAGCTGTCATTTTTTCCAACTGCTTTCGCTGTCTTCTGGGCCACTTGTTCACAGCTTTTCAGTTAGCGATTCTCTCTTCAGCTGTATCTAATTGTACGAGTCTTAACACGCACAGCAGGGCGAGGAGTGGTCCCCAAAAAGGTACGCCCACATCCTAATCTCTGGCACCTGTGAATGTGACTTTATTTGGAAAAGAAGGTCTCTGCAGATGTAAGTGAAGGGATCTGGGATGACCTCATCCTGGCTTTAGGGTGGGCCCTAAATCCAAGGACAAGTGTCCTTACAAGAGAGGAGAGCCAGAGAGGAGAAGGTCATGCGAAGACAGAAAATGGAGATTGGGGTGATGCAGAGAAACACCCGGAGTCCCCAGAAGCTGGAAGAGACACGGAAGGATCCTCTGCTAGAGACGTCAGAGGGAGCACGGCCCTGCTGGCAATTTTAGACTTCTGGTCTCCAGAACCGTGAGGGATAAATTTTGGTTGTTTTAAAGCTCCCCCAACGTGTGGTACTTTGTTACGAGGGCCCCGGCAACGTAAAATGACATCCAACGTCATTTGTGATGGTTTTTCACGCCTTTTGTTTTTCTTAGTAAGATTTTTATTTTCGGATAATTGTAGATTGGCAGAGATGTTGCAAAGACAGTACAGGGGGCTCGGGTGTAGCCCTCACCCAGCCTCCCTGAATGCTACCGTCTTACACCTCCACAGTGTATTTGTCACACTAGGAAACCACGGCTGGGACAGTGCTGTGAACTAAGTGTAGGCCTTATTTGGATTTTGCCAGTTTTTCCACGGATGTCCTTTTTCTGGTCCATGATCCCACACGGCATTCAGTCACCGTGTCTTCTTAGTCTCCTCTGATCTGGGACAGTTCCTCAGCCTCCTTGTTTTCCATGACCTGATGGTTTGGAGGCGTCCTGACCACTTTTCTGTAGCACGTTCCACATGCTCCTTGCTTTTTAGCCCATTCCATTTTATACCCAACTGAGCTAACTCTAGCCAACCTTGGGGAACTTGGTTCTTCTGCTCGTGATGCCCATGGGGTCGATCGTGGCAGCGTGTTCCCTGGTATGCCCTGCCATTTGTGCACGGAGTTTGTACTTTCATCCTACTGGAAATGCTGGCCAGGTGCCAGCTCCTCAACGCACATTCTGGCTGGGCATTCGCAGGCCAGACAGAGGAGGGGGCAGCACTGAGCAGGGCTGGGTGGTCTGGCCTGCTCTTTGCCTTGGGCTCTGCATTGCAAGGACATCTCCACCAGGAGTTCACTAGTTTACAGCAGGAAGATCTTTCGGGTTTTTAGTTTTGGCCAAGCAGGTGCTCCCCTCTCCCACCCCTGGAGTTCTCTTTAGCTGTTGCTTTTTCTGGAAGCCTCTGAGGGTTGGTCAGACTCTTCGGCGAGACCTCACTGAAGTCTTTGTGGAATGGCCAATTCATGTTCCCTGGACATTGGACGATCTAACATCCCCCAAACTAGACTCTTAATCCCCCTCTGGCAGTGCACACAGCCCTGAAGTCTTGGATTGTCTTTGTTTCTTTTTATTTGTTTCGCCTAAAACAGCACAGTTGGGATCTGGTCACTCTCCTCCTCCCACTATGGCCCCTGTGCCCACATGCCCCGATGACAGTGACGGCCTCGTGATGATCAGTCACCTTGGCCAACAGGCCCACACACAATCCAGCTGGGGAGACCACACCTGCTGCCCAGCCTCTCATGTCTGTGACCCCTGCTCACCTGTCTGGTCCCTCTCTGCCCTGGGTGCCAGCTTTTTGGCCTTAGCAGTCCCCACTTGTAGTCTCCTGCTTTGAGGGTGCAAAGTGCTTTTATTCATGTGAACCAGCCACAGAGCCCTCCTCTGATTCAGCTCTCCGCTCTGCTAATCCTCCAGTTCTCTGCTCCCCTGCCTCTGAACTCCAAGGAGATGTTTTAAATCTCTGCTTCTCTCACCCTCCTCACTGCCCGTTCTGACCTATCTCATCGAGCTCTGAGCCCACTGCTTCCCTGAAACCACCTTTCCCAGGCCGTTCACTGATGAGGCCTCCAGCAGCCAAGTCACAGGGGCCACTGGCTCAGTGCCTTGTGAGTCGTCGGGAGCCTCCGACCTCGCTGCTGCTCAAACCCTCCTCGTGTTGTCTCCGGGGCGCCGTGCACCCTAGACTCTGCTGGCCACCCAAACCTGCCTCCATTCACTCCTGGGGCCCCTCCAGGCTAGGGGCTTTGAATATACCATCTGGCTTACAACCTGGGGCTGGTGAGTCCTGGGGGCCTACCTCCATGATGCTTGATGAGGACCCCCCTTTTTCCTCCTTCCCTAGGACTCCTAGGGCCTGAGCCCCCAGCCTTACCTCCTGCTTGGCTGACCACTGGGCTGCCCTGCTGGACCTCAAGGCCGGGAAGAGTCAACATGGACAGAGTGGGGGCTCTCTGGGCCACCATGGCACCCCCGCGTCCCCACCTCCACTGCCACCTGCTTAGAGGTCACTCTCTGGCCTGGCTAATGGTTGCTCACCCACTGGACCAGCTCCTCAGCTTGGCCTCACGGCTCCTACCCCGATTCTTGCCTTTCGCCAGTCTGCCCCCACCCCCACACCTGTCTACGCACTTCCTGCCTGTCCTTACAGCATCTAACTCTGTTGCTACATCATCCATGCCTTTATTACAGTCTCTTTTGGATGCAGGCTCTTTTGGATGCAGCGTCCGTGGCGTGGCGACATCATCCGCTGCCTTGTCTCCGGGGCCGGCCCACAGAGCGCGGGGCCGGACAGACGTGGCTAAAGGAATGAACCGGGGCGGCGGCCCCTCCACACTCACTCAGCTTTGCTGGCCTTGGGGCTCTGGGCCTCTGCCGCGTCGTATTCCCGGACGTCCTTCAGTTCGCGTACCTGGCCCGTCAGCACCTTGGCAGCAAAGGCCACGATGTACTGTGGGAGGGGGAGGCACCGGTGAGAAAAAGCCACTTCTGCCCTGATCCTGCTGCCCTCCTAGAGGCCGCGCGCTCCGGGGCCACCAGCCCAGCGCACGTGCCGGTGCCGTTCCTGCTGCCGAATATGCCCCGCCCCGGGTGTGCCCGAGAACGGCCTGTGCCTGGACCACTGCTTGGGGCCGGGGGGCCAGGACAGGACTACCAACTGAGGGGCAGCCGGTGGGCAAGGAGCTGGGGGCTCCGACTCACCAGGAACCAGTAGAGGTTCATGAGGGTGAGCAACAGAAGGAGCGCATTGAAGAAGAAGTAGAAGGGGATGTCAGGCACTGAGCGCAGGCTGCAGTGACACGTGGCGTACAGAACCTTGAGCGGGAACCAGTAGAGGCGGAACCAGAACCTGCAGCGGGGAGGGGTGGGTGGGGGAAGCTGTCTGGGAGAGGGGGAGGGTTGCCCCACTCGGCCCCTGTGCTGTCCCATCTGGACTCGTCCACCTGTCCCTGCACATCCCTACCCACCCCTGTCTCCTCGCCCACCCCTGCCCATCCGTCTCCATTCCCGCTCTGTCCTTTCCGGCCCAATCCTGATTCTGCCCTGCTTCCGTCCCCCCCCCCCCCAATCCCGTGGCTCTCCCATCCGGGAGGCCCTGCCCACCTCACCAGCCCCACCTCCTTCCCCGCTTGGCCTCACCCCTTCCCACAAGACCCACCTCCTCCCCTGAGTGCCCCGCCCCTTCTCGCCAGCCCCACCTCCTCCCGAGTGCCCCGCCCCTCCTCGCCAGCCCCACCTCCTCCCCTGCCTGGCCCCGCCCCTTCCCGCCAGCTCCGCCTCCTTCCCTGCCCCCCCACTCACCAGCTGAGGCAGAAGCTGAGGCAGCCCAGGTCGGAGGCCAGCGCATGGAGCCTGTGGTGGGAGCCTCCGCGAGACTTGAAGTAGACATTGAGCTTGGTAAATTCCAGCTGCACGTCGCTAATGTCATGCAGGAAGAGCACGAGGATGCCCACATTGTGGTACCTGGGGGGAGGAAGTGGGACAGGAGAGAGCGGGTTACACTGGGGACCCTTGCCCTGCAGCGAGGCTGCACCCCAAGCTTCCTGTAGGCCCCTTCGAAGCTGTCCTCCCTGGCCCACGTGACTTGCCCATTCCTGCCACTGGCCAGGTCAGTGGCAACACCCAAGCTTTACCTGCCCCTCCGCAGCCCCATCTGCACCCTCCCTGTCTCACTGTCCCCAGGTGACCTAGGAGCCTCCCTGGAAGTTGTCTGTCCCGTCTCATCTCTGGGACCCCTGACCCTCAGCGGCCTGGGCCATTTTGTATCCAGATCCCCCACAAGTTTTTCCCTCACCTTAAACATCACTGCCATGCTAACACTCCTAGGTTTTTTGTTTGTTTAACCTGAACACTGCTGCAAGCTGCAGACTTGCCCAGGAAAGGCCAAGTCGGCACTAGGCTCTGAAGGAGCCTGAAGGCAGTCCCACTATCCCTCCTCAGCATTCCACCTTACAGCTGCTTGGGCCACTGGGCCTGAATTCAGCCTGGTGTGGCTTGGGCTCTTTCACTCTGCCCTCTTGACAGCTCATGTGCCGCAGGCCCTTTGCACATGCTGTCACCATCCCCTAACGTGTACCTCCCCAGTGTTCGTGGAGCCTTCCTTCACCTCCCTTCAGTCTTGGCTCACCTGTCACCCAGCCACCCATCTGTACCTCACCACCCCTGCGGCCCTGATCTCCGGACTTGATTTTTCTTCACAGGTATCACTTTTAAACAAACTCTCGAGTTCTTTTCTCATTTGTTTGCTTGGGTTTTATCATCGGATTCTACTCTACAGCAGTGCTGATAGAATTTTCTAAAATGAGAGGCATGTTCTAAACCTGCCTTGTCTAATACGAGAGCCATCAGCCACATGTGACCACTGAGCAGCGGAAATGTGGCTGGTGTGGCTGAACAGAATATACGACTTTACTTCCGTGTAATTAAAGCTGAAATAGGCCCGAGTGGCCAGCAGCTCCCGTACTGGAGAGTGTAGCTAGATCAGCTAGTCCAATAGGAAGAGGACGTGAACCGTCTGTTATTTTAGATTGTCTAGCAGCCACATTAAAAAAAAACAAAACAAAAAACAAACCACACATACCAGTAAAGAAGAAGAGATAAAAATTAATTTTAATGCTATATGCTAATGAACTCAGTACATCCAAAATATTGTCATCTTAACATGCGGTTGGTACAGCAAAAGCATTGGCCACGTATATTCACTCTCCTTTGCCTTTGAAATTGCGTGGGATTTTACACCTATGCGTGTTGAAGTACGGATAGGCTACATCTGAAGCACTCAGGGGCCACATGTGCTGGCTGCAGTGGCTCTAGAATGCCAGGGTCGGTCTCTCGTGTTCATAGCTGCACCATGCACACCCGTGCGTGGCAGGCGGCCAGGAAACACTTGCTACGTGACCCGGCCAAGGCTGCCGTGGGGTTGGAGGGGGATGGGTGGGGGGATGAGCAGAGTGGGGGGTTCTCTGCACTTGATATACCCCGTCCCTCTGGAATCTCTCTTCATAACCACCCCTCCCCCCGCGGATACTCACCGTGGCCCCCTTCCCCTACGGTCAGTAGCCTGTGCCCCATGCCAGCCTCCTCTCTGTGCTCATGCTGTGCCCTGTGCCCTCCTGCCTGCTCCCGGACTCACCGGAAGGCATAGGAGGAGACGATGAGGACCAGGGTGACCACATGGTGGACGAGCATGACCACTGAGTCCTTGCGCCAGGCGTCCATGTACAGCGTGGCATAGATGGAATGGCCGTAAAAGCTTCCCTGCAGCAGGTAGGCGGCTGCGATGTCCCGTGGTACCGCCATGCCCGACGTCCAGTCTGGGGATAGCAGGACTGTGTTGGCAGGGACTTACAGGGCCTCCAGGACGCCTCAAGCTGGGGTGCGTCCTCCACAAGCCAGGGCATGCCACCCATTTCTGCAGGTGTCCTGGTTGCCGGTTTTCTGTTCTCCTTCTCTACCCGTTATTTTTTACGAATAGCTGTTATTTTTCGGAACAGCTCTAGATTTATAGAAAAAGGTGCTCCTACCCCTGAAATCTGTCCCTTGCAGGATTTCCAACTCTGGCTTGGCCCCCCTTCCTGTCTTCTCTTACTCATCGGGCTCTCCTGAGCCAGCCCCGATGCCCCTGGCCTGGGCTCTCCAATCCCAGCCGGATGGAGGCTGCCCCCTGCCTCTCCATGCTGGGCGGGACGGCTGAGGCAGAAATCGGACCTGCCAATGCCATGAGTACGGACTGTCCCACCAGGTGGGTTGTGACTCCCCTTCACCGGCTCCTGCAGCCACCCCCATTCCTCCTGGCACCTGTGCCCACCCATATGCAGGCTTCACACCCTCCCGGTGACACTGACCCCTCAGCTCTCCCCGTCACCTCTACTTCCTCCCCAAGAGGGCTCTGTCTGCGTTGACCTGGACTTCTCTGGACTGTGTCTTGTTCTCTGGCCACTCCCTAAAACGGCCTCCTTGGGCTCCATCCGGGGCCTCCTGTCCCCCAGCCTCACAGACCTGGAACCAGACCCTCATGTTCCCCGGAAGCCTGGCCGTCCCCTAAAAATACTCAGTGCCCTCGCCTCAGTGACAATTCTTCGTCTGTGCCTTGACCTCTTATGCACCCGGGATCCACTTGGACCCCCATCCAGGGCCCCCTTCCATCCATACCTCTGCTCACTTCCTCTGCCCTCGCCACCCTGACCCTGGGCCGGGCACCGCTGCCTCCCGCCCGGCTCCGCCCCAGCTCCCCCTGACCTTCCAGAGCCTGTTCCCGACTCTCCACTCCCCATAGCGGCTTCAACAGCCGTGAACACACAAGCTCCGTCACCCAGCGAGTCCACGCCTGGTATGTGCTCAAGGGAACGAAAACCAGGGCTCCGTGTACACGCGCATCCACAGCGGCACTGTTCACAATCCCCAAAAGGTGGAAGCAACCCAGAGTGCCTGTCAACTAGTGAGGGGGTGAGCAAAACGTGGTCCGGCCACACGACGGAACATCACTCAGCCGTTTCTAGAAAGGAGCGATGCGCTGGCACACACGACCGTGTGGATGAACGTCAAAAACAAGAGGCTGAGTGAAAGAAGCCAGACACAAGAGGTCACGTGACGCACAATCCCATGTGTATGAAACGTCCAGAACAGGAGACTCCGTAGAGACAGAAAGCAGATTCGGGGGTGCCAGGGGCCGGGGAGGGAGTGCTGCTCATGGGGACAGGGTCTCTTCTGGCGTGATGGAAATGTTCTGGAACTAGACAGAGGTGATGGTGGCACAAGATGGGGAATGCACTAAATGCCTCTGAACTGTTCACTTTAAAATGGTGAATTTTTGGGGCGCCTGGGTGGCGCAGTCGGTTAAGCGTCCGACTTCAGCCAGGTCACGATCTCGCGGTCCGTGAGTTCGAGCCCCGCGTCAGGCTCTGGGCTGATGGCTCGGAGCCTGGAGCCTGTTTCCGACTCTGTGTCTCCCTCTCTCTCTGCCCCTCCCCCGTTCATGCTCTGTCTCTCTCTGTCCCAAAAATAAATAAAAAACGTTGAAAAAAAAAAAAAATTAAAAAAAAAAATAAAATAAAATGGTGAATTTTTAAATTGTATTTTTTTTAATGTTTATTTATTTTTGAGAGAGAGAGAGAGAGCGCACACGCAAGCAGGGGAGGGGCAGAGAGAGAGGGACAGAGGATCCGAAGCAGGCTCTGTGCTGACAGCAGAGGTCCCGATGTAGGGCTCAAACCCACAAACCCGCGAGATCATGACAGGAGCCGAAGTGGGAAGCTTAACCGACTGAGCGACCTGAGCGCCCCCAAATGGTGAATTTGTTTAAACTATGATAAAACACATGCAACATAAGCATTGCCATCTGAGCCATTTTTAAGTTCAGTAGCATTCATATGTTCACACTGTTATGTGTGAACTCCTTTCATGTTATAAGACTCCAGCCAAGGGGCGCCTGGGTGGCGCAGTCGGTTAAGTGTCCGACTTCAGCCAGGTCACGATCTCGCGGTCTGTGAGTTCGAGCCCCGCGTCAGGCTCTGGGCTGATGGCTCGGAGCCTGGAGCCTGTTTCCGATTCTGTGTCTCCCTCTCTCTCTCTGCCCCTCCCCCGTTCATGCTCTGTCTCTCTCTGTCCCAAAAATAAATAAAAAACGTTGAAAAAAAAAAATTTAAAAAAAAAAAAAAAAAAAAAAAAGACTCCAGCCAATCCCCAGAACTCTTTTCATCTTGGAAAACTGAAACTGTCCCCACTGAACACCCGCTCCCCGTCCCCTCCCCCAGCCCTGGCACCCACCGGTCCACTTCCTGTCTTTGTGAATCTGGCTACTCCAGGACCCTGTATAAGTGGACTCATGCATTACTTGTGACGGGCGAATTTTAGTTAATTTTATGTCACGTATATTTTACCTAATAACAAAAAATGCAGCCACCCCTCCCCCATCGGTGGATTAGATCTCCTCCCACCACTTTGCCAGGTCTGGGGGCTCCCCAAAGCTTGACAGCAAAACCCACACTTGTGGCAGGGCCCTCCCTCCGAGTTCTGTCCTCGGCCACGTGGGAATGCTGCAGGCAGTGGAGGCCCCCCAACACACACAGCCGCCGGGTGCTTCTGTCCCTCTTTAGAAGGAAGGGATGTCGGGGCGTCTGGATGGCTCAGTCAGTTAAGCATCTGACTCTTGATTTCGGCTCAGGGTCATGATCTCAAGGTTCGTGAGATCGAGCCCCGTGCCGGGCTCTGTGCTCGACAGCGTGGAGCCTGCTTGGGATTCTCTCTCCGTCTCGCTTTCTGCCCCTCCCCTACTCATGCTCTCCCTCTCTGTCTCTCAAAATAAATAAATAAACATGAAAAAAAAAAAAAAAAGAAGGAAGGAACGTGGAGGCGCCTCAATGCACAGAGCTCACTGTGGAAACAGGACACCGAGTTTTCCACCTATCACGCTGGCAGGACTTTTACCATGGGTGAGCGTCCCCCTCCAGCTTCAAGCTCTAGGTCTGAGGCAGGGTGGTGGTGGTGGGGGGGGCACAAATACGATTCATCATTCAGACTCTGTCTGCACCTCCGCGCCCTCGGGGGCCGGGCTCCGTTCACGGACTGCCAGCCTGCTCTCCACGTTCACATCCACCTGCTGCTCTGGTGTCACCCCCGCCACATTCCCCCTCTCTGGCCTCTGGGAGCAGCTCCTGGGTGTCCCAAACCCAGCTCCTGCTCTCCCTGAACCCCCCCCCCCACCTCCCCCACACACACATACACACCAACCTCCGCTCCAGATCCCAGCCCCTGGAGTCCTCCCCACTCTCCTTGCTCACCCCAGCCTCGGGCTTGGCAAAGAATCCTACCAGTTCCACCTTCAAACCATTTCTCAAATCAGCCACTTCTCTCTCATTCTGGGCAGAGCCCCTCTGTGCCCTGGCTCCTGCCCTCATTCCCCTGCTCATCTGGGCCTGTCAAAACCCCCCTCTGCTCCCTCCGGGAAGTACCCCCTGTCTTGGGGGGCTCCTCGCTGCTCTGATCTGCCAGGAGTGTGCCCATCCCGCAGTGGCCAGTGCAGTTCTGATCGGCTCTAGGCACCTCCAGGTCCCCATTCAGAAGTCACTTTTGGGGAGGCCATCCTCACCCCTGCAGAAAATTCTCCCTCCCCCCCCCCCCCCCTTTCCCCCAAGTCTTCTCATCAGGCTGTTCACAGATTTCGCATTTCACTGGCATTACAAGACATCAAGGCTGGGAGCTTTTGTGCTCACAGCCGTGTCAGCACAGTGCCGGGTACACAGTAGGCGCCCGCTAAACGCACATGCGAATAAGCAGCTAACCTGCAAGCATGTGATCACAGCATAATTTGTAAGAAAAAGCCAGAAAAAGCTCCAGGCCTGAAACTGAGACAGTTCCATTGTGGTTCCTTCACATAAAGGAAAAATTGAATGACGGCTAAAACCTGCCCTCTAGGGATTCATAAGAATGGCCACGTGGGTGACATGGTCCCACCAAGACAGGCTTGTCACCAGGACACCGAAACACAGCAGCTCTGTGCCCAGCCCTCTGATGGGAGCGTGGGGCTTGGTGCCACCAGGAGCCTTCTGAAACTGTTTGTGTCACACGGCAGGAAACATGTCCATGTGTGTCCCTGGTACACAGCCCGGGTGGTCAGCACAGGAATAGAGAAATCCTGACATCCCCGTCACAGGGTTTTCTGTAACAGGCTGCCTGTTGACAATAAAGGGCACTGCCGTCACCTTCCTGCCTGTGCCACCAAGCTCAGGCCTTGACAACCCTTATATCTGACCCAATCAACGGCTGCAGCCATTTCACACCATCGTTGTCTCTCTGCCAAGCTGGTCAAAGCCACATAAGCCACGTAAGGCCCACTGGGCCACTTTCTTCCTTGTCCAAGACTCTCCTGCCTCCACATGGTAGCCAGAAGCTTTTTATGATTCACAAACCCATCTCATTTGGGAGAAAACTCAAACTCCTCCTATGTTCCTCTTGTCCTCGTGCACCAAGCCCACGCATGCCCCAGGGCCTTTGCACATGCTGTTCCAGACACCTGGAATGCCCACCTGGGCCCACACAAGGGCTCACCTCATTCATTGTGCCTCCCTGAGCCCTAATAGGACCAGTGTCTAAAGAGGTCATTTTCCTGTCTCCAAAGCCCCTTGATCACCCTTGTCTTGGGGCTACCTTGGGGCCTTGTCTTGGGGAAGATATCCAGCATGAGACGTGTGATGAGTGTCTGGCTCCCCCACGTACCCCTCTCCATGTGCAGAGCAGAACCCTCCCCGACCCTGCTCCATCTGGCAAGGCCCCTACCGTAGAACACAGAGGGTGGGTCGTGAAAGAAGGGGTAGTCGGTGCCGAAGAGCAGGTAGGCGCTGTAGCTCCAGGCACCCAGGTAGAAGAGAAACTTCCAGGCGCTCTCAGGCATCTTGGCGGCATCTCTAGGCTGGAGGCGACACCGCTTGGCCAGGGGCTACGGGTGAGAAGGTGGGTGGCCATCAGCGCCAGGGGCCCAGGGCCAGGAAACCCAGGCTCAGGGGCCCTCCAGGCTGGGTGGTGTTGGGGAGGGCCGGGCCCAGTACCCACAGTCGCCTAGAGCGTAACCAGAGCCCACGTGTGCCAGCCAAGGGCTAAACTTAGTGCCCAGCTGTCCGGTGCAGGGTGGGGAGGCGGGTGAGGGAAGACCTGAGGGAAAGCCCTGATGGCAAGGAGGGGGACATGTGAGTGTAAGACAAGGGAGACCAATGAGGTCAGCCCAGGGGAGTTGGGGGTCACAGAGGGCGCTGGGGATATAACAGGGAGGAGGGAGGGGGGTTAAAGAGAAGATATGAAGGGGACTGTGGAGATAAACCTGTGAAGAGAGCCTGGAGGTGAGCATGGGGGCATCTGGCAGAAGGGAGATGGGGCCGGAGGCCCAAGTGATCCCTATGGGAGGTACCTCGGAGGCAGAATTTGGGGGTAGAGAGAAGTGGGTTGGGGAAGATGGGGTGGGTAGCTGGGGGAGAGCATGAAAACGTGGAGGGACGGAGTGGGGAACGGGGCAGAGAGGGAAAGGGGAGAGGGCAAGGAAAGAATGTTCAGTGAGATGGTAAGACACGAGCCGAGCCACAGGGACCTAGGGGGACACCAGGGAGGACTCGAAGGAAGAGGGGTCATGCAGTGGTGAGGCATGGAGAAATTGAGGAGGGGGGCACAGATCCCCTGGAGTCCGGGAGCCTGGGCCTCAAGCTCCCTGGGGGCGGGGCTCCAGGGCTGCTGGGTCAAGCCCGCCCCCTTCCCTCCAGGAGAGGCTTGAGGGGGCCCGGAGCGCCAACAGTTGCCATGGAGACAGCTGGAGCCAGTTTCGGTAACCCCTGGCAACCAGGCGGCTGCCAAGAAGATGAGCTTTGGAGGAGAGGGCAGCCCCTCCACCCATTTCTTGGGAAGGGCGAGCCTGGAATTGTTCTCGTCCCACCTGGACTGACGGTAGCTCCGGGGGTTCCAAAAGGGAGGGTGTTTGCGATCTTGCCACCAGCCCCCCCTCATTGCCAAGCCTGCTCCTCCGGGAGGGAGGTGGCTCCACTCTGGTTGTCCCAGACCAACCACATGCCCCGCCTGGGCTCTGACCCTCAACTTCCCGGATCTCCCACTTCCCAGCTGGAAATTGGGAAAGTATAGGGGGAGCAACAAAGCCAGATATGGACCAAGGCTGACCTGTGGAGGGGCACATGTGCCTGCTTTCCCCTCCCTGGAGCAGGGTGGTGGCTGGGGTCTCTTCCCCATGTGGGTGATACGGGGACGGTGGTGGGGACAGTGGCGGCCAAACAACACCCTATCCTTGACTTAACAAGAGCCAGCCTCTTCCCAGCCAGTAGAGAAAGGCCCCTTTGTTGGCGCCGAGCACTCTGTCCCTGCACCCCCTGCCACCTCCAGCCAGATTGGGGCGGGGTGTCCCCAGTCGGTCCATGGGGGAGTCGCAGCCAAGCTAGGGGCCCAAATGCCTTCCCAGCAGCTCTCCTAGCAGCGACCCCTCCCTAAGGATGGGAGGGAGGCCAGGCGCCAATGTCACCCACAGGGTCACTCTCCAACTGGAGCGGTAGCCTCCTCAGACTCGCTAGAAACTGGGCAATTCGGACGCAGCCCCTCGGAGGCAGCCCAGTCCAGCCCTGGAGACCCAGGCCGTGCCACCTCCCAAGACTGCGACCACCGGCGTGGTCGGGGAGCCCAGGCCTTTGCCTCCCCACGTCGGAGGGTGGCGCTGACTCCAGACATGCGCGAGGCAACGACCGGGTAGCTCCGGCCTCTTCCCGGTAGCAGCGGAGGAGTCGGCTCCGCCGCCCCAAGGACCTCGGGCCCCTCTCCGGTTCCGAGCGCGCTCCGCATGGCCCCGAGGCGCAAGGCGCAGGCGGCTCCAGTGCCCTCAGCCCACCTCGCCCGCGTCCTCCGCTCCTCCATCCCGGGTTCGGCCCTCCTAAAAGGGCGCGCGGCGGCCCGGGCTCTCCCACCGCCCGGGGCCGCCTTGTCCGGCACTGACGGGTCTAAGTCTGCCCTGGTTCCCCTACATCCCAAACACCCCATCCGTGTGGGGGTCCCCACGGCCCGGCGTTCCTACAGCTCGGCCACACCCCCGCATCCACCCCACCCCCACCCCTCTCAGCCCTAAAGGGACCAGCTCCTCCAGCCGCAGGCGCCCCACGTTCCAGCGACCCGGCCCGTAGAGGCAGAAAGGGGCACGCGAGGGCCCGGGGTCCGTGGCCCGGACCCCCGATAACAGCCCGGCCCCCCCAGCCCGCGGCCCCACGTCCCGGCCCTCGGTGGCACTGACCCGAAAGAGGCGCGCGGTGGCCGCCGAGCGCAGCGCCGTCCAGCCGAGCGCGCCGAGCGCCAGCAGCAGCAGCTCGGGCGGCGCCAGGTGCGCGTGCTCGGCCAGGCCGCGGCGCGCCAGCCCCCAGCCGCAGTCCGCGCAGCCCCGCGCCGCCGCCAGCGCGCTGCCCCAGCCGCGCTGCACCAGCTGCGCGTAGCTCGGCATGGGCTCGGGTCCCGCCGTCCCCGCCGCCGTCCCGGCTGCCGCCATGTCGCCCGCTCGTCGGCCGCCGCCGCCGCTTGCGCCCGCCCGCGGTGGCCGCCGGAGCCGCGCGCCTCGCGTCACGCGCCGCAGCTGGGCCGGGGGCGCGCCGGCCGGAGCGCTGGGGCTGGGGGGCGGGGCCGGCGCAAGCTCCGCCCCGAAGGGGGCGCGGGCGGCGGGGACTTGGGGCTTGTCGCGGCGTCCGAGACCCTGAGGGCGCAAGGGTGCTCTGTCTCCCAGAGGCGGCGGCGGCGGCGACCAAGGGCGTATAAAACCCGGCGTTGACGCGATGCGTCCTGGAGACGGGCCCGCGCTCCTGCCCATTTTCCAGTGGAGGAAAGCGAGGCGCGGAGCAGCGGGGGACGGAGTCTGCCCGGCGCCCGCCGGTCCTGGACCCGGTACCCGCTCCGTAGTGCCCCGTGCCCACCCTGGGCCCCCCCACCCCACCATTCAGTGTCCGCGATGTGGGGCACGGTGAGCACCCGCCCTTCGCCAATAATTCTCCTTCCAGGGCCCTCCAGCATGCTTCTCCGGCCCTGTCCTGTCCCTCCCTCGGATTTCACCATTCCTGGCCTCAGAGCCACCTGCTGCTATCCATGACCCTGAGTACCTGGCAGGCCTCCCCTCCAGCAGGTTTAACACAGGCCTGCAGGGGAGGCAGAGGGAGTGGGCACTCATGTGCTGGGACTCAGACGCTGGATCAAGACTACTGGTTCCATCGGGAACACCCCTGGTGATACTCTACTGTCCATTGATCAGGCCCTGTGCCTGAAGCCCCCAGTGGCCATGATCGAGGTCACCTGTTGGGGATATCACCTTCCTGACACTGACAACCCTCCAGGGTTCCCACATTCTTGTGTTCTGCTTTCCCTCCCACGTTGGACCTCTTCCCAAAGCCTTTAAGATGTAGAGTGCGACAATCAGTGTGGGCCCTGTGGGAGGCCTGACCTGACCTTCAGGTGTATGGGTGAAAATAGAGAGGACTGAGGAGGCGCACGTCTCTCCTCCTCAACCTTCGTCCGGTTGAGCAACACATTCAGTTGGCCCTGAATGTTTACGAATTCAGTCATCTCTCTGTACATGCACAGCCTCCTGTGGCCCTGAACCCCCCTAGTGGCTCCTGCCCGTTATCCTGGCTTCCTGCTTATCCCACACAGATACCAGAAGGAGCCTGCTTGCTGTCCTCCCTCTGCTCACAGCCTTCCATGGCTTCCATCATGCAGAGTAAAAAGCCAGCTTCTCGCTGGGACTCAACCTACCCTCATGCTCTCCTTTCCATCTTGCTCCCATTTGCTACACTGGCCACCTCACTGTGCCTCTAGGAGCCCTCCCCCCACCCTACAGTCCAGCCTGAGGGCCTTTGCAACTGGTTATTCCCGCTGCCTAGAATGTTATTCCCCCAGGCGCCAGCAGGGATCGTAACTTCCTTCAGACTTCACCTACAAATGCCACCTGCTCGGTGCACCCTTGACTTTCCCATCAATCTTTTTGTTAGTCTGCTCACTGTACCTCCTACTCATTATTCCTGACCATGCACTGTGTGTGGGCAGGGGTCCGTCCCACCCATCAGACCAGGAAGAGACAGGCCCAGCATGTGGGAGGTATGAGGCCTGCCTGGTCTGGTCAAGTATTAAGGCCCAGCTGGAGGCCAGAGACATGATTAAAGCTGCAGCTTGCCCAGCAGGCAGAGGAGGACTCAGGGATGCTCAGAAAACTATATGTGTCCCCAGAGCCCTGTATGGGCCTGTGGTGCAGCCCTGGATGTTCCAAGTCCCCCACCCCCGCCCTCCCACCCAGCACTATCTGGTCACCATGGCAGCCATCAGTAATGGGAGAGGCGCCCCCGCCCACCAGCCCAGTCCCAGATGTGTAGAGTTTCATCTTGGCGGGACCAGCTGGAAGGCCACCAACGACGGGTGGGGGGCGGGGCAGAAATGAAAGGTGGCTCCTGGTGCTGGCAACTGAGACCTGACAAGGGGCTGCTAAGGGTCCCCTTCCCTGTTCCACCTGACGGCAGGCCTCTTCTCGCCCGAGGAGCTCATCCCCAGGCCATCCCTCCCCACCCCTGACAGATGCCTCTGCCCGGGGATTCTTCTGTCACTTCCCTCCCCTGCTGAGCTCCTCACCAGGCAGGGATGGGACAAGGGTGGGCCCTGCTGCTGGGGATCCCGAGCTCTACGTCCCGTCCTGGCAACCAAGCACCACCTCTGAGGTAGATGAGGCCAGACTCTGGCAACCCAGTATCTTATCTTCTTCCTGGAGAGGCCCAGACACTGACCTAGGGACAAAGAGCACAAAGCCCCGTCCAGCTTGCAGAGCCCAGCGCGGTCTCCGGGGACTCTGCACGGGCTGTTCATGCGGCCTTGAATGAATGCTGGTCCCCCGGGAACCTGGCCTGGCAGCTCCTTCCAGCTGTTTGGGTGGATACAGCTCAATGGTGACCTCATCTAAGAGGCCCAGCCAACACCACTCCCCTGCTTGCCTACCTCCCTCTCTCTAGATAGAGATTCCAGCTAATTCCCTGGCTTTCTCTCATGGAAGGGTGCTCACCATGGATTTCTCTCTCCAGGTAGAGAGCTCGGTGCCTCAGCCACTGTGCCCTCCCACGCCCACAGCCCCAGCAGCAGCAGGTCTCAGTCCCGGCTGAGGACTCCCCACAGGGCAGTAGATGGTTGGGTGGGGTTGTGGAGGGCGGGGGAGGATTTGCTCCCTGCACATACCCTCCCCATGTGGCTGAACTGAGGCCGGGGCACTTCCTACCTCCCTCACCACCTACAGACGACCCCGGGATACTGGTTTTGAGCCCAGATGCCCCTCGTAATGGCTGTGACCACCCTGTACCTCAGTTTCCCTGGATGCCAAATGAGCTTGGGAGACACGGCTGTGCCACCTGTAGCTCAGCATCATAGGGTGGCTGTTCAAGGGGTGTGCACCTGCTGCTCGCAGACCCTGGTCTCCACGGCTCCCCCCCCCAGGAAAAACCCTGGGTGACAGTGCCCAAGACCGTCCCTTTCGAGCCATGGTTCCCACATGTCCCTCCCAAAGTGGCCAGAGCAAACATGGATCGGGGGGGGTATACCTGTGGTGGAGACATTTATTGACAAAATGGGGCCAGGCTAAGCTTCTGGCCAGAAAACGTGAGAGAACACGAGGATGGGTGCCCAGCAGGGCGGGTGCAATGCCTGGCCTCGCTGTGCCACGGCCCGGGAACCGCGTCTGGGGCCAGCCTCAGGCGCTGGGAGCGTACTGCAGCACCAGCCGGTCAAAGTCATTCTCCTTCAACGCGGATTGCAAATGATGGGCGCGGAAAGAGAAACAGAGAGAACATGAGTTGGGACCCCAGTCACGGGCCTTCCCTGGCCCAGCCTGAGGGGTCTGGGGATCTGGGACACACCGCCAGCTTGGGCTCACCTTGGCCTGGTACTCCTTGATGAAAGGGTGGGACCTGTGTGCATCCTTCAGCTGGGACAGGTAGCGGTTTGTCACCTGCAGGAGAGGTGAGGCGGGGTTAGATGCTTAGGGGCCCCCCAAGTGGCTCTCACACACAGGGCAAGGGGAGGGACGGGGTGGGGACCTCCCAGCTGACACCAAGCAAGAGCTGTGGTCTCCCATTACCTCTATCAACCCACCCTGAAATCAGGCTGACAGAGGACCATCAGGGGCGGGGTGGGGGCGGGGGGACCACCTGGACCAGCGCCTGGCACAGAGCCCACAGAGGATGTGCCACAGAGTTCAGGGTGAGGAGACTGGAAGGGACCAGGGACCCAGGCCCCAGAAGAGGGCGGAGGGCCAGGAGGAGCACAGGGCAGGTCAGGCGGGACAGGGTTAGGAGGGGAGGTGGGTTTGTTCTGGGCACACCGTACAGAGAAACCCCAGAGATCTTGGTAATGGAACCTGGACCCTAGGCAGACCCCTTGCCCCCAGCCTCACCCCACCTCCCTGGGCCTAGCCCTGACCGCACAGGGCGGGGGCATCTGTCTTCCCGAGACCAGGAGTCCATGCTATTTTTGGGGTGAGTGAGAGTCGTCCTGTCTGTGCTGCACTGCCCTAGCTCTGGGGGCCCTTCCACAAGGGATGGGTGACTGACAGGAAACCCTGGGAGGGCCCCTGGCCAACTGGGCCAGTCAGTCCTCCCACCCTCCCTGCCCTCCAACAAGGTGGGCTCCCAGGGATTGTTCCCCTGAGCCCCTTTCCTCTGTTCTTTTGCCCACCCCCCGACCCAGAGGTGGCACAGGTGGGGGTCCCAGCTCGGCTCACCCTCTGAGCCACAGCCCACTAGTTTGTAGGGCCCATGGGAGCAGCGGCCTATAACCTTGGCCAAGGTACGACCCTAGGGGTGCACCACCAACTTCCCAGGGCCCCTCAGGCTGATGGCAAGTGACCCCCTCCAAAGGAATGGGTTTCTGCCCGAGATCCCGAGCTTCATCTGGAGCGGGGGCCACATCACAGAGCCCCGCTCACTTCAGGATGTCACCGCGGGGGCCAGAAAACATCCCCTGCCCCGGAAGGTCCTACCTCAGGGGGCTTGCCCAGGTGCTGCGACAGGACGATGAGGTTGATCAGTGTCTCCGGGTGGCCACTGTCCTGCAAACATGGGGGACACCAGGCGAGCAGGGTCAGCTCCCCCAGGCCTCCAACTCAGCCGGCCCGGCCCCATATGAGGCAGAAGGATGCCTTCCACTGTCCCAGGGAGAAGACGCGACCCACACGAGGTCACACCCTCAGAGGCGGGGCAGGGGGTGGTGCAAGACCCAAAGTGCGCCCACTGGCCACCCTGCAAGGCAGTGACCTCGAGGCCCTCCTTTCTGCCTAGGAGGCAGCGCGGTTGTGAGGGAGCCCCAGCCCCTCCCCACCTCCCTGAAACAGTGGCTTCCCCTCTGCGCCTGCTGTCTCATCTTGCAGACCAGGATGGGACAGAGCCCCGCGGCTTATTGCTTGTGGAACGAGTGTGTTTACCATACCAATCTCAAAGTGACAGAGCCCAGGCCAAGACAGTGTCCACACCCTCAGAGCCAAGCTGTCCCTCTTGCTGTAAAAATGAGGTCTAAGACCCGGGGCAGACCCCACCCGTGCCTCCTGCTCTCCGGGGGCCTCGGCAAGAAGCTGCCTGGAAAATTACCAGAACATCCAAGCGGCTGACCTCACCCCACCCGCCCACGCTGGGCCCCAAGGCAGAGGGAACCCTGGGAACTGGCCCAGGACCCCCTTGGCCAGGAACCCCAGACGGAGCCCCTGGTGGCTCTGAGGCAGGGATGCCGCAGGGAGCCCTGAGGGGCACATGGAGCAGAGACACGGCAACTCGGACACACAGCTGTGGGCTCGAGGACCCCAGCCTCCCGCACAGACCGGGCTCCACTCCGTGGCTGCCCTTCTTTGGGGAAACTCCCCTTCTCCCGGCCTTAGGCGCCTCGCTGCTCTAATGGGGGACGACAACACGAGCTCACAGGAGCAACATTCCAAAAGGAATGGGGAAAACGGTCAGAAGCATGGGGTGGCCCACAGGCACAGGGATGAGCGATGCCATGGAAGACCTATGGCCGTCAGGGGGTCAGGGCCATGGGGCAGCAAGCCAGCCCAGCTGGTGTCTCAGAGAATGAGGACAGATGGGCGCCATTTGACTGGGGACCCTACTGCCCTCTCCTTTGGGGCAGAGACGCCCCACCAGGCCAGGCCTTCCTGACTAGCCCTAACTGCATACAGAAGTCCAGCTATAGTCAGACCCTGTCAAGGAGGCGTGGGGACCCGCGCAGGCACAGGGCAGGGGGCGGGGCCGGGAGCTCCGCGTGTGCGGGCCGAGGAGCACCTGACGCCCATCCCTGATCTGCACACAGCCTTCTGATGGCAACTCAGCTCCTCCCAGAGATAAAGGAGAGAAGGCCTCCTACCGGTGTCCATTTCTCGTTATATCAAGAAATGTTTTCCAGGGGCGCCTGGGTGGCTCAGTCGGTTGAGCGGCCGACTTCAGCTCAGGTCATGATCTCACGGTTTGTGAGTTCGAGCCCCGCCTTGGGCTCTGGGCTGACAGCTCCTGTGTCTCCCTCTCTCTACTCACACTCTGTCTCCCTCTCAAAAATAAACATGAACAAATTTTTTAATTAAAAAAAAAATGTTTTCCAAAAATGGAAAAAAAAATTGATGTTTCTACTGATCATAAAAATAACACACGACCTCCGATACTGGTTGGGAGAAGACAGCTGGGGCTACCCTGAGAGGACAGTGCCCTTGGTCCCTCTTCTAGACAAGGACAGGCCAGGCAACGTCTCCCAGTCTGCGGCCTGCTCTCCCCTTGGTGATAAACGGCAGGTGTCTCTTTCAAGTACAGGCTCAGGTGACAATCACGTCGAGGCCCCCAGACCAGGTAGTCAAGGTGACAGAGAGAACGTTTGCTCCGCTCAAGCCAGCGGAAGCCCAAGCTGATGGGATCCCTCGCATTTCCGCGAGAAAAGAGAATCAACGTTTTCAGTTGCGATCCCAATTTTTAGCTGACCTGGCATTAAAATACAATCCAACGTGAACACAGCACAGGCCCCCGGGGTCTCCCTCTGCCCAGTGTGCCTCCGAAAGCCCGAGCCCCGCGCCGCCCGCACCAGGAGCCGGGGTGTGGGCTGGGCCCGATGTACCTTATCCAATGCCTCCTGCAGCACGCCTTCGGCGGCCTCCCAGCGGCCCTGGGCCATGTGGCAGGCCGCCTGCCCGTTGAGCAGCAGCAGGGTGGATGAGCACTTGTCAGCCATCTCCTGGAAGATGTAGTAGGCATCCTGCAGCTTGTCACCACCCTGCAGGGACAGTTCCAACACCACTGACGCGTCACCTTGCCTCCCGGCCCTACCGCTGCCCGCTCCCTCCTGGAGCAGGATGCCAGCACTTTGCCGAGGTGATCCCGGTACGGGCGGCCCCTCTCTGTCGCCGGCAGTCCTGACCCCAACCACTCAGGTTCTGTCTGCCTGTGAAAGACGCAGCAGCACTTTCGTGGGGGAGCCCGAGACCAAGATGTGCTTGTGGAAACACCACCAAGCTGGCACAAAGAGTGGGCAGGGTTCACCCTACTGAACTGGACACATGTTGGAAAGCGGCCTGGGTGAGGCCTCAGGCCCCCAAGGGCAGTGCAGGCGCACAAGGATGGGGAACACGTTTTAAGAAACCCGTAAAAAAATGGCTCAGAGAAAGGAAGCCCAGCGCCAAAAGCCCGAAAAGAGGCCATTGCCAAGAGATGGGGGCAGACATGCGGGAGGGAGGGAGGGGCTGGGTGGAGGAGAAGGTAGGAGGGGGACATTGGCAACTGCCCAATGCCAAAAGCCCGGAGAGCAAGCTGAGCAGGAGCCAAGCCCCGGGTCGGCCCCATGAGGAGGCCACACTGCCAGGGTGGCCCAGTCAGTACACCAGGTCTGGTTCCAGAGCCTCCCAGCTCATCCGCTCTGGCTCTGGCTAAGCCACTCAGCTAGGAGGAGCCGGGAATGGGGTTGGGATGAACAAAGTGGGAAATGAAATGTGCAAGGGGTGGGGGGCTCTCCTGGGGGATGGGCCCTGGCTCCAAAGGAAGCAGAGATCCGATGTGTCCGCAGAACCCCACACCGGCATTCTCCCCACGGGAGCGGCCAGCACTGCAGGCAGGGGATACCTCCCAGCTCTCTGATGCTCCCCCCAACCCTCCAGCACGGCCCAGGGGCTCACCACAGCCAGATTGACCCATGCCGTAGCCAGCTGGGTGAGGGTAGCATCCTCGTCCTGGTCCTGCATTTTCTTCAGCTCCTTCCTGGGGACACAGGAAGGGTGGGAGGGAGCCCCCCGCACCGCTTGCTCGTGAGGCACACACTGGTGCTGGCTCCCGGCTCTGGCCCGACAGCCCCCACCGCGTACTTGTGAAGCCCACCCCAACTCTGCAGATCCCACTTCCCACGTCACATAAGGAAACTGAGGCACGGACGGCACCACCCCTCGTCCCAGGCAACATCCTGCAGGGGTGGGCAAGTAGATGTCAGTGCATCACCACAATGGACTAGAATTAAGTACTAGGAGAAGTGATCACAGCACTAATACTCTGGGCCTCGGGAAGGGCGCAGGGAGGGTCCCCATGCTAAGCTTCCCCAGCAGGCGGAGGCCTGGCTTCTCGAGAGCACGGGGTCCCGATGTGGCCTGGCCCGCTGCTCAGACAGCCCTAAGAGCCCCAGGTGGGGCCAAACAGAGGCTTACCGGGCGAGGTCCAGGCGGTCCAGCTTCAGCAGGATCTGCACGGTCATGGCCATGCTGCGGGACACAGCGGGCAGTCAGGGGGCACCCTTGCCACGCTACTGCGGGGCTCACTCCGTGGGGGCGGCACCTCCAGGAACATTCCTAGGAGAGCTCAGGCCACCGGCCCTGCCTCGCAGAGGGCGACGCCGGGCAGAACCGGACTCAGACCCAGACACTGCACGCTGGGCCAAGCCTCTCACCGCTTCCTGGGGCCCTGGCTCCCACATTTCACCACTGAGTCCGCTCGGGGCGGGAGCTCTCGCCGGGTCCCAAGGTGTCCGGCTCTGACTATCCTGAGGCTAGACGCCATGTCCGCACCCCACTCCTGGTGTAAAGGCGACACTGACAACTGCCAGATGCCAGGAGCCCAGAGAGCAAGCTGAGCAGCCAAGCGCAGGGTCGGCCCCCAGAGCAGGGCGTGAGTTCGGTCACAAAGGTGCTGCAGGGGGGGCGGCTCTTACCCCCTCCGTTCCCGCACCCACGGCTTCCCTCTGCCTGACAGCTGTGCCCACTGATGACCTACGTAGACACTTGTTCCCACCTTTTCCCACCAGCTCGTGACCCAACACCCAGCTCAGCCTCTGCAGGAGTCTGAGGAACTCTGCAGAGTCCGCTGCCTTGTAGGCCGTGCGCCAGACCTACTTCTAAGCCGCCGTGAATCCCTTTCTGGACTGACGGGGGATGTAAACAGATACAAAATGAATGTGTGGGGACCAACCAACAGAGGGACAGCAGGCAGCAGAGTTTACAGAGGACGGTTGTTGCTCCCTCTGGGCCAGAGCCCTGGACACAGCAGCCTGGACGCGATGCTGGCCCAGAGTCACCCCCGGGGCGGGGGGGTGGGGGGGGCGGCTGCGTGCTGCAAGGGGCTTCAGCACCCCAGCCCTAGAGTGCCCCGAACGGTGGGCCAGCCTCAGGGGAGGGCCTGGGGGAACCTGGGGAGGGCAAGGAAAGGCCAGGGCCCAGGGCCCAAGAACACAAAGGCTTCATGTGGGGGTGGGGGTATAGAAACCACAGGCAGAAACAAAGGTGCTTTCTACTCTGCCATCGGGGACAGAGGGTTTCCAGTCCCAGGAGCCGTGTCCTTGGGAACAGCAGTCCAGTCGTGCAGAAAGGAGTGTCTCCTGGACCGAGAACAGGAGCTGCTGCCTGAATGGGAAGCCTGGGCCCCACCAGTCTCTCAGAGCAGCCCCCCACCGTTCCCATGACAACGCCAACAAGGCCTCGAGTCGCCTGGAGCCCGGAGGGGCCGCTCAGGCCTCCAGGCCTTCTCCCGGGGACAGGGTGGACACTCACCACTCCAGGCTGTCCCCCTGGTGCAGGGCACGCAGGGCTGCATCCGGGTTCTGGTCATGGAAGTAGATGGAGGCGGCCATCAGCAAGAAGGTGGTGTTGGTCACATCCACGCTCCTGCTCATCTCCCGGTCCAGCTCGGCAACAATCGAGTCCCTATGACACAAGGCTGTTTAGGGCCTGCAGGCAGGGGTGGGCAGCAGCCTCAGCCCCCGCAGGAGCAGACAGGTCCAGAGAGGCGGAGTCAGGCCCCCAGGGGAACACAAGAGCTGCAAATGTCTCTGGCGAGCCCCACTGGGTGCCAGCTTCACCGCCTTCCCACAAGGCACTTCTCACCCTCACACAGAAACCGAGGCTGGGTGGTTTCAGGCCTGGTGAGGGGACGTGCTGCAGGACGGGCCATGTCCACAAGGCAGCACAAATGACCGCCAAAGCCTACGGCTCTCCTGGCCCTCAGAGTTGGGGGGCTGTAGTGTCCACACCACCCCTGGATGTGGAGGGGCAGGCTGACTCGCCAGAGGTGGCTGCATGGAGACTGGAAGCGACACAGACGAATCTCACACCAGTGACGTCGCTGCCTCCTCGGTGAGGCCGGCTGCACTTGGCAGGTGGGCAACATGCCGGACTGGGGGCCGGGCTGGGGTCAAGGCTTAGCCGAGGATCAGCCAGTTCCCCCACAGGCCACAGGACACCCGAGCCATGATCTGCCTACAGAAAACAGTCAAGACCCCTCGTTTCAAAAGGACGCTGAGCAGTGGACAAGAGAAGGGAAGCAAGGGCCAGGCCCCGAGTCGCTGTCGGACAAAAGCTGCTGTCCAGGGTCCACGGGATCTCCGCAAATGTGTGCGTGTCACGCGGGCCACGGGGGGGCTACTGGTCAAGGATCTGTGTCTGAGGGCCCCTGGAGATGGTGACATGCCAGGTGCCCGACAGACAAATGACTTCAAATCAGAGACTGTGTCCCGCTCTGCACACCTGAACCGCATACAGGGTGCGACACAGAGTTGGTGTGGAGCCCTCGAGGCCACCGCGTGAAGTTTCCTGCCTGGTTTGTGGCACCGAGAGGAGACATGCTGCGTGCTGTTACTGTGACGTCAGTGTCCTGACGCTGTTACCCTGACAAACCATTGTTAACCTACAGGTTCTGGTGCTTTCTCCACAGCCTGCTTGCTGGGCTAAGGGGCAGCAGTTTGCGCTGCCAGGATGGACACAGCCTGAACCACTCTGTCTTCCTGAGGCCCTGCTCCGACAGGGTCCCAGAGTCCCCTCCTCTTCTGAAAGGAGAATGGCGCCTGTCATCCCGGCTCATGAGGTGCGGAGGGAGACACGATAGCCTCAGGGAGCCGCCTGTCTTGCTGTCCTGGGGCTGCCGTCACAAAGCACCACAAGCCGGGGGGATGAAGACAACAGAGACGGACTCTCACAGTTCTGGAAGGAAGAAGTCCGACAGCCAAAGTGTGGGCAGGGACGGTTCCCTCTGAGGCCTCTGAGGGCAAATCCACCCCGGGCCTCTCTCCTGGCTGCAGCTGGCTGCCCCACCGTCCTTGGCATCCCTTGGCTTCTGTGTCAGCCCGATTCTACCTCCATCTTCACATGGCCTTCTCCTCTGTATCTTCTCCATCTTGTCTCCAGTCTCTTACGAGGACACCAGTCCCTGGATTCAGGGTCCACCCCATACCCAGGATGCTCTCAAGATCCTTGACTAGTTCTATTTGCAAAGAACTCATTTCCCATGATGCTCCATTCACGGGTTCTGGGGGTCAGAACCTGGGGGCCCCCATTCAGCGGTCACTGCCGACAAGTAAATCCCCCTGAGCCTCACGCTTCAAGGGCGAAGGAGCCCAATCAGAACACGGGACACAGAACGCTGTCTTCTGTAAGAGCAGTGGTGGGGGGTCACAGCAGATGGTCTCCCCCATGCTGGGGACCCAAAGACTCGGGCCTATGAGAGTAGCATGGTCATCAACAAGGTCATAATCAGGTCCTGGCTAAGAAGTTCCCTCGGGCAGAGGTTGGGAAAGGCCCTTCTCTGAAGCTCCTTGCCGCTATGCGGGATGCTCCAGGGTGGTGGTGGTCTCGGGGCCGGGCAATGGGGCAGGGGAAGACCCACAGAGCAGAGCGTCTCCATGTCATGGGCTAGGCTGCTGCCCTATCTCAGGCTCCCCCTGGGGAGCACTTTACCTTCCCGATCCGAGGGGGCCTCAAAACCAACCATTCCTGGGGGGGTGGGGAACGGAAGTGCAGAGGAGCCGCGGAGCCTGCCGGGTCATGCTGGTGCTCCACGCAAGGGAGAGGCGGGGCCACACGGCTCCCCCCTGCAGAGCCGAGGCAGGGGCAGACCCAAGCACCTGGGCAAGCATCCTGCCAGCAGCAGACGGAATGGCTCAGGCAAATGCCCAAGCGGGGTAGGAATGTGCTTTCACTGAGGTTCAGGGAGGTGAGCAGGTGGGGAGAGACGCCCCCCCAGCCCCCCACCCCGTCCTCACCTCTGGCTGTCGTTGGCCAGGTACTCAGCGAACATGCGCACGGCCTGGAGCTCGGGGGCTGAGGAGGGCTTGATCTCGTCTAGGACCACACCGTACTTCCTCTGCAGTGAAGACAAGCACACCATCAGCTTGGCCCGCTCTCCCTGCGGGGTCTACACCTCAGTCCCCAGGAACACATGAGAGCTTTTCAGGGCTCTAGCATCGCCCTGGCAGAGCCCCAACGCCTGGAACCAGCACCCACCACCCCCAGGGACCCCTTAGCCTACCAGGTGCTGGCCCTGCTACAGCACCTGCTTGGAGCCAATACAATGTCACTTGTCACCTGTCAGGCCACAATGCCCACCACTCTAGCCGAAGACCCCGGCTGCTCACTGTCTAGCCCCTGGTGCTGAGGTGACAAGGTGAGGGCCCTGCCAGCTCTGGGCAGGGGGCGGGAAACGCGTCGCCCAGGGGCAGGGGGTCTGGGCATGCACTTCTGTAAACTGGGACATAAACCTCTCCCTGCTGACACTCAGAACTGGTGGTGGTGGTCACTGCTGGGAGGGGAACTGGAGTCAGGGGTCCATTTTTCACCACACTCCTTTCCAGGTAGTTTTAATGTTTTTGCGTCCACGTAGAAATATTCTTTTTTTTTTTGTTTTTTTTTTTAAATGCAGGTATACATCCCAGGGAGATTCCAAGGTACACCGGGGCAGCCCCTCTGCTGGGGGCCACACACTGTTCACCCTCAAGGTCAGGGGGTAGGGGGGGTCTTGGCCAACAGGAGGGCAGAGGTCCCATCAGGCTCCAGAACACTCCACAGAGGGAAAGATATGAACAGAACCAGGAAACCACTGAAGGCCTGATGTGAGGTAGAGGCAGCTGTGAAGCCATGTGCCACAATCCAAGGCGGGGGGGGGGGGGGGGGGGGGGGCAAGGGACAAGGGAAGCTGGCTGCCTGTGGGCCTTGGGGTGAGGGCGGGCATGTGGGATTCTCTTTACTATCTACTTGATTATTCTGCAAACCCGAAGCTGTACCGAACAAATGAAATCTGATTATGTAACAGAAAAAAAAAAAAAAAGAAAGAAAAGGGAGACATCACTACACTGGCCCCCCGGCCTGGTGAGCCTATAACCTTGGGAAATGGCCACCTACTTGTGGAGGCCACAGCAACTGCCCCTGCCATCCTCTGTCTGCCACACACCCCCCCTCCCCCCAGTACTCTGTTCCTCTCCTGTCCCAGGGACACCGGAGGTCACAGCCTGAGCTCACCTGTGCAAGGTATGCTCTGTACAGAAAGACATCCCTTTCCACGTCTCTCCCTGGGCTTGATGGCTGAGGAAACAGAGGCAGGTCAGGACACTTGGGAGTTGAGTGCCAGACAGGTCTTCAGTAGAGGCCAAGAGCAGGCAGCGTCTCCAGTGGATTCCAGGCCTGAGTCCCAGCCCTGATCTTGTCCCACACCACCACCACCCCAGGAAGGGGCTCAATCCTCACCCCTGTTCGTCCAGGTGAGGGAAAGTGGAGCACCCACTCCCGCTGCACAGCAAGGGGCCAGGGTGGAGCCCACACCTTTAACCGCAGGACACATGGCCACTCATACCGACAGGGGCCCCCAGGGTGCAGCAGATCGAGACAGAAGTTGCTCGATGGTACACGTGGTCCAAGATGTTGGGGGGAAAGGCCCTAGTGCCTGGGTTTGTAAAAGTAGAGAAAACAGGCCCACGAGGGTTCCCATCCAGAGGTGGATGGGTGATTCTGCAGAACTGATGAGACCCAGGAGATGAGCAAAGGGGACTTTATTTTTTTGTAGCAAATATTTCTATGGGGCATGTTCCTGTCTTGTTTTTGTCCCAAAACCCTCTTTAAACACGCAAAAGAGAAGAAACAAAGGTTTGCTTCACTCAGAGGGCCTCTCTAGGAGAGCTCAGCTGGGCTGTCCTGGTGCAGTGACATCTGTGTCCAGCCTGGGCCATGCCCTCAGCCCCACTACCGCAGAGCTGGGGAGGTGACATCACACAGTGGTCACTCTGGGACTGTGTCCCCAGCCAGGCGACGAAGTTATAGGGAGGCTGACCAGAGCCAGGAAAAGAAGAAGGCTCAAAGGACTTGGGCAGAAGCCGTGTGCTGAGGGCTGGGCAGACCTCCAGGTCTAAAGAAACAAAAATGGCATCTTTCTGAACAAATGCTTCTCAGCCGTTTCCTGCTTGGGGATAGCTCATCAGAATGACCTGAGAACAAAGCCAGGAGGCCCATACCCACCAGTGATGGCCAGCTCGAGTGGCCGCTCACCACTCCCAGACGGCTCAGAGGTATAGCCAGGCCTGAGGATGAGTGCCATCGGGGGGCCAGTGATGGGGTGGGGGCTACTGTCAGTATGGTCACACTGGACCTTCAGCTTCTTGAGGCTGTCTTCACTGCTCTGTCCCCAACACCTGGGCAGTACCTATTATCTTGCAGGCACTTAAGAAATGTCTGACAGAGGAGCACCTGGGTGGCTCAGCTGGTTAAGCATCAGACCTCGGTTCAGGTCATGATCTCACGGGTTCGTGGGTTTGAGCCCCGCGTCGGGCTCTGTTGCTGACGGCTCAGAGCCGGGAGCCTGCTTCAGATTCTGTGTCTCCCTTTCTCTCTGCCCTTCCCCCGCTCATGCTCTGTCTCTGTCTCTCAAAAATAAACATTAACAAAAATAAAAAATAAAAAAAAAAATGTCTGACGGGGCACCTGGGTGGCTCAGCCGGTTAAGTGTCCAACTCTCAATTTCAGCTCAGGTCACGATCTCACAGTTCGTGGGTCCGAGCCCTGCGTTGGGCTCTGTGGTAATGGCACACAGCCTGCGTGGGATCTTTCTCTCCCCCTCTCTCTGTTCCTCCCCTGCTCTCTCTCTCTCAAACACAAATAAGCTTTATTAAAACAAACGAACGAACAAACAAACAAAAGGAATGTCTGACAGATAAGGGAAAGTCTTAATGGCGACACAGCACTACATCTAATCACTACATCTATAAGGGCAGTGACCACCACGTGTTCTGCCTGGGGCCACCTCAGAGCTGGCAGAGCTTGGGGTCACTGTAATGAGCTGCCATAAACTGGGTGGTCTGAAATAACACAATTATTCTCTCAAGGTCCTGGAGGCTAGAAGTTCAAAGTCAAGGTGTCAGCAGGAACATGCTCCCATCAAAGGCTTATCCTAAATCCCAGATGATCTCATCTAGAGATCCTTCATGGAATTATATCTGCAATGATCTTTTTCCCAAATGAGTCACATTCACAGGTTCTGGGTGAACATATCTTTTGGGGGATACCGTTCAACTCAGCATAGGCTGCCCAAGAGGGTTTAGGTGGCCCATGGACCACATCAAATGGCCCAGTGGGGACAGTATTCCCATTCTGGATGCATCAGGGAGAATGTCATAGTTTCGGGCCAGTGCGCGTTTCCCACATCCCCAAAAAGGAAGCGGCTCCCTGGCTCAGAGGCTGGGCTGCGGCCTGCCTCCACCCGCAGTGACCGTCACTTCTTGTTTTCAGTCATTCCCTTAGTACAGTAGGTCACACTGGTCCTCCCTTTCAGCAGCGACGGAAAGTTTGCACCTTATGACAGGAGAAGACTCAAAAGAACGTATTGCTGTGACGTAAGCAGAACAGACGCACGAGAGGAGCCAGACAGCAGAGCATGAGCGTGACACTGAATTTCACAGTGACCCTAGTGAGGCAGGTGTCATCGTTCCCATTGGACAGACAGGGAAACAGGCGCAGAGAGGTACAGCGACTCAGCCCTGGCTGCAGAGAGTCCTAACAGGGCCGGAGGCTGAGCACGGGTCTGTCTCAGTCTTCTTACCGTCTATGCTACCCAGCAAGGAGGCGGGCACACAACTGTGGTGGTGAGTCGAATAAGGGACACCCCCACCCCCCGGCCCCGGCCCCGGCCCAGCGAAGTCCATACCAGGCCCTGGAATCTGTGAACAGCTTCCATGTCACAAAAGGGACCTCGCAAAGGTTATGGACCCTAAAATGGGAAGAGTATGCCGGGTTATGGGGGAGGGCCCAGCCTAATCACAGAATCTTAATGGCAAAAACTTTAATAGCAGAGAATAGACACAAATAATGCAGCAGCAGGAGAAATCCAAGCGAGCCCAAGTGTGAGAAGGATTCTGTGGCTGGTTCTGACGTGGAGAGACCACATGCAAGGTTGAGGACTGGAGAGGAGCCTCTGTGAACTAAGGCTGACCCCGGGGCTCAGAGCTAGCAACCTGAATGAGTCTGAAAGCATATGCTCCCCTAGGACCTCCAGAAAAGACAGAGCCTGGCCAACACCTTGATTTTAGCCTGGTGCAAGCCACGGAGAACTTCCCACCTGCAGAAACCAACCGAGAGATAATGCATTTGTTTTGTCGCCAGCCTTTGTGGCCATTCATCATGGCAACATCAAAAAATGGATATAATCAAACAAGTGTTATTTCAAATGTAACAGCTTCCTGAAGCCCATTTCAGGCGTCATCCCCGTTATACAGATGAATGTCAAGGAAACCAAGGTATACCGTCAGAGGTCAACGGTCGGAAGCAGGAGAAAGGAAGCCTTCCCTCCTTCAAAGTCCAAATTCCTCCCGAGCCTCTGGCGGCCTCAGCGAAGAGCTCTGCCATCCCTTTGCTTGGTGCGCCAAAGGCCTCCCACACCTTCAGAATAAAATCCAAACCCCAACTGTGGCTCCCAAGGCCCTTCCTGTCCCCCTGCCCACTTCATTCTCCATCCTCCCCCTCGCTCACCCCACTTCTGCTACACCGGCCTTTTATGCTTTGGCTACACGGCACTCACCTCTGCCTCAGCACCTTTGCCGCAATTTAGGGGGTTAGATGCTTCTCAAGGTTAAGTCTCAGGTTCAAATGACAGGCAGTGAGGCTGACAGGCCACCAGGGGCTTACCGGACCACTCCCACCTGGAGCAGCCTCCTCCCCACCATTTTCCAACTCAGCACTGTTGTTTTTTTTTTTTTTAAGAGAGGTGTATGTAGGGATTTTTTAAGTTTATATATATATTTGTAAATCATCTCTACACCCAACGTGGGGCTTGAACTCAGAACCCTGAGATCAAGAGTTGCATGTTCTTCTGACTGAGTCAGCCAGGCGCCCTTCGCTCAGCACTCTCTACCTCACCTTGCCCCCCTAAGCGCTCAAGCTGTTATTACATATTCACTCACTTCTTTACTTGTTTAATCTCTTTGGAACACTAGGCCATGTACAAGTTAAAAAAAAAAAAAAAGACTCCGTTGAAAATAGAACCACGAGGCCAGAAGGGGGCGCTCTCAAGCCCTGACATTCCAAGTCAAAAGCAGACCCCAGCAAAAGAGAGGTACCATGATTCCCCCCAAGAAGACTACACTTTAGTACCCCCACAGGAGAACAAAAGATCTCCTCCCGGGGTAACTGCCTTGCCAAGAAGAGACTGTCACAACTCAGGCAATGAAAAGCCACTACACTTCAAGCTCCCAGTTTACTCCAAAGGATTTTCTGTTTATAACAGCCCCTCTCAACTCCCCCTTTTCCTCTGTGAAAAAGCAGTCCTCTCCTTTGATCTCTGGACATGCCTAAGGTTTTGCCATAGGTTACATGTCCCAAATTGCAATCCTCCCTTAATCCCCAATAAACTCATTTTGCTGGTAAGATAGATGAGTTTTCTTTTTAAGGTTAACAACCATGAGGGCAGGCATGACCCTGTCAAGTTCACTGCTCTTAAAGATTCGCCAACGGTTCACTCTCAAAGTGTCTGTAACGTCCGTGTCCCTCCCTAAAAGTTCCTGCTAAAGGACCTGTCAGGCTGGGCCCTGCCTGACAAGGCTATTTTCTAGCTCTCAAAAGGCCAACCTCATTCCCATCACTATCCATCACACCACCCCCTGACTTCTTGTTTATTTGCTCCGTCACTGTCCCCCTTGGGAGCCTGAGCTTTCCAAGAGACCTCGGAGTTTTGTCACTGCTTTGAGCCCAGGACGAATACACCGCCTTGACCCATTGGGAAGCTCAATGAGGAATGAAAGAATGAATGGGCAAGTACGGGGAGATATAACCAGGCTGGTGGGGCAGGCAAAGTCGGGGCAAACATTTCTCTCTCGAGCGGCGGTGCTAGCCTTCCAGAATGACAACAAACAACAGTCCCTGCTTCACGAGTAACGAGGGTATGGTGGCACACGTGGGCCCTCCCCAAATGAAAATTACTACTACTATTATTGTTATTACAGTAGTACAAACGCCTCCCTTACTCAAATGCCTTCCATGGCGCAGAGCAAGCTCTCGGAGTGAGAAGTATCACAAACTGTCACGGCTTTGAGTTTTGTCATAAGAAAAGAGTAATTCCTCACAGCGCTCTGAAGAGATACGTGGCGGGGGGGGGGGGGGGGGATGCCGCGAGAAGAAGGAAGATTTTTAAAATCAGGGCGCGACCAGTGGCCACCAGGAAGCAGCTTTCGCCGCCACCTTCCCCTCGCCTCCAAGCGGCCGCACCTTCACCCGCTGAGCCTCGTTAATGCACTGCTGGTAGCTGCCAATGTAGAAGGCATTCTTCACGTCGAACAGCTCGTCCACTTCCCCGGAGCCGCCAGAGGCCGAGACCGGAGCCGGAGGCGCCATATCCCTGTGGTCCCAGTCGTTCCCCTTCCGGAGGGACACGTCGGACGGAAGCAGGGATTCGCTGCAAAGCACTCTGGGAAATGGAGTTTACTCGTTCCGGCCTGGAAATGAGCCAATGGGAGACTTAAACGGGGGTTAAAGGACGGGAGTCGCACCTGCGATCCGCAGGGCATCTCGGGAATTGTAGTTTGACTTGATCGCACGAGCCAATGGGAATCGGGGAAACATAGTAAGCATGTGGTCGAGGCTGGGAATGGCAGAGTGAGCTAGAGGGGGTGGGACCACGCGGCAGACTATCCAATAAGCTATAAGGTTTCCGTGACGTCATCGGTTCGCGCCGGAAAGCGCAGCTCACGCGAGTGGTTCACTCGGAGCTGGCGGGGAGGATGGCCGGCTTCGCTTCGCTGGGGCTGTCATCGTGGCTCGTGGAACAATGTCGGCAGCTGGGTTTGAAGCAACCCACGCCTGTACAGCTCGGCTGCATCCCCGCCATCCTGGAGGGTAAGTGTGGCCCCACCTCTTCCCCAGGAAACCTCCCCACTCCTATCGGCTCCCTTTCCTTCTCGCAGCCTTTGCTCGCGCCAGTTCCGCGAGTGGAGGGATAAGCTTGGACGTTACCGGCGAGCTTGGATCCCAAAGGTAGACTGGACGGTGTTGGCGTTCGGGCTGCACAGTTCACTCCCTGTGTGCCCATACACAAGTGATGTAATCTCAGAAACTTTCGTGACCTCAGAGCACAGGATGAATCGATACTGCTGGGAAAATTTGGTTGCGCTACCATCTAAGTTTTACAAATGGACTCTGAGGTTGTCAAGATTGCCAGTAAATGCAGAACTCTGGTCCAGTGAATACTCTACTCCCCACTCTAATGGCCCAACCCAGTTTGCCATTAAAGAGATGCCCTTAGGAAACCTTAGGAAGTGACGAGTGGAGGGATTAAATAAACAAAAATGAAGGAATAAGTAGGGGACCTTAGGATGCAAATTGGATGAGGGCATTCAGGTTTCCCCAAACTCAGACGCTCTGTGAGGGGGTTAAAATGAGATCGTGGCATCTTAGGTCAGGTGGATGTAGATTCCAGTCCAGCCTGCTGCTCACTGGCTGTGTGTCCTGGGCACATTTCTGAGACTCGTTTTCCCTTTCTATTCAATGGGAACAGTAATAGTCTCACCGTCCTAGGATTTGTCAGGATGCCTAGGATGTAAATGGCATGGGCCAGTATGGGCACATGGTAACTGCTCATTAAACATTGGCTATTGCAAACTCTGCCCGATCGAACATTTGTCTACACCTGGGGTGTGTTAATGCCAGTTCGCTCTCCACCCAGGTCGAGACTGCTTGGGCTGTGCCAAGACAGGCAGTGGCAAGACAGCAGCATTTGTCCTGCCCATCTTGCAGAAGCTGTCTGAGGATCCCTATGGCATCTTCTGCCTTGTCCTGACACCCACCAGGTGAGCACCCCACAGGCTTCCTGGGTGAGTTAACCATCTGTGTTCTCTTGGACCAGCACCTTTACCTCTTTTAGCGTGCTTTCCCTGTGTTTAAAATGGAGACAGAAATCATGCCCGCCTCTCACGGGAGGTACAGAATTAACAAGGATAACGTGTGAAGACTGCTGAGTACAGGGCTTGTCTCACAGCAAGTGGCTGGACAGGAGCTATCAATAGTCTTATAGCCTAGGATGTACACACAAGAACAATCCTGTTCTTGGGCCAACAAATATGGAAGCTGACTTGGTAAGTCCTGTAACAGTCTGTAGGAGAGGTAGGCACTGCATGCTGTGAGGGTGTGGCCCGGGGAAGGGACAGTGGAGGAAGACTTCATTCATGGGGTGTCTTAAAGGGACAAGTTTGGGGAAGGATATTCTATAGGCAGAGGGAACTGCTATAATGCATTTGTGCAGAGGTGTGAGAGAGGCAGGGAGCAAGTTGGCCTGTGAGAGACAACTTGAGACAAGCCCAGAATGCCAGGAAGAGAGTTAGAATCAGTTCTATGGGTATGTGAGCAGAACAGGGCAAGATGGAGGATAGGAAGTAGGCACGTGGGCCAGGGAGAGGCCCGGGCAGAGATGGGGTAGAGAGGAGGGGACTTGGACATTGACCAGTCCCAGGGAAGAGGGGACTGACGCTTAGGTTTCAGGCTTTGGTGATTGTGGTGTCGAGGCCACTGCTGAAGAGGACAGGCCAGTTTGGGTGGGACTGGAGGGAGAAGGGCCATGGGGGTGTTGTGGGTCTCAGCTTGGTGAGAGGGCAGGGTCCACAACAGGGTTCCAGTGTACAGTTTCCGAGCCTTTATCCCAAGGGCACTGGGAGCTATGGTGGGTGTGTGAGCAGGGGAGGGCCAGTTGGGAGGTCTGAGACGTACACATGGGAATGGGAAGCAGGCACAGAACCCCCATCTAACCCAGCCTGGCCCCTTCACATCCACAGGGAGCTGGCCTACCAGATTGCAGAGCAGTTCCGGGTCCTGGGGAAGCCTTTGGGCCTGAAAGACTGCATCATTGTCGGCGGCATGGGTACAGGGGGCCCAGGGAGGCTCTGGGTAGGGGACCCCTGCCGCCTCAGACCCCCCTACCCAGACCCACCTCTCATATTCCACCTGCAGACATGGTGGCCCAGGCCCTAGAGCTGTCCCGGAAGCCACATGTGGTCATCGCCACACCAGGGCGCCTGGCCGACCACCTCCGTAGCTCCAACACTTTCAGCATAAAGAAGATCTGCTTCCTGGTGAGTCGGTCTGGGGCACTGATTCATCCTTTTAGGACGTGTGTCTCACAGGCCATCCAGTAGAGCATTAGGAAAGGGGTGATTAGGACAGCTGAGGGATCAACAAGAAGGGGACTAGCCAGGGTGGCTGGGGACAGGGCCTCTCTGAGGAGCTGAGATGGTTGAGGGTGCAGATGTCTGAGAACCGGAGGGAGAATGTTTCAGGGCCCCCGTCCAAGGCTGGGCAGGAGGCGTGCGGGAGGCAGGCCAGGCTGGGCACGTGATCAGGCCCTGGCCGGTGCCCTCACCCCAGATCCACTACGCCCTGCCCCCCGCCGCCTGTGCTGCAGGTGATGGATGAGGCCGACCGGCTGTTGGAACAGGGCTGCACTGACTTCACTGCGGACCTGGAGACCATCCTGGCAGCCGTGCCCACTCGCAGACAGACGCTGCTCTTCAGCGCCACACTGACTGACACGCTCAGAGAGCTTCAGGGTCTGGCCACCAACCAGCCCTTCTTCTGGGAGGCTCAGGCCCCGTGAGTCCACAGCCAGGTTCCAGGGGGCAGGGCAGGCAAGGCATAGGGTTGGGGGTCACACTCAGCAGAGGTTATTGCCCACGGATGGTGTGGGGCATTGGCTCCATTCGGCAGTAGGGGAAACTGAGTCCGCCCATCCCCAGGGTGCGTACGGTGGAACAGCTGGACCAGCGCTACCTGTTGGTGCCTGAGAAGGTCAAGGATGCCTATCTGGTCCACCTGATTCAGAACTTCCAGGATGAGCACGAGGACTGGTCCATCATCATCTTCACCAACACGTGCAAGTGAGCATGGGCAGGTCTGCCCCTCTCCTCCCCCCAGATCTCCTCCCATAGCTCTTTCTGAAGGCCCGAGAGGTATGAGGCACACAGCCCGTCTTGGCACTCCAGGGCCTCTGCTCAGACCAGAGATTTCAGAGGATTTGCTCAAGGAGGCCCAGAGAGGTCAAGCGGTTTGCCGAGATCTCCCCTCGTGAAGGTGGAGCCGGGATTTAGGGCTTCTCAGACCTGCTCTTAACCAAAATGTCTAGGGGCCTCTGGCCCTCCCCGGAAAACCCCTGCAGCAGCCAGGAAGGCCTTGGAGCAGCCTCTTCTCTGTGTCTAGGGGTGTCACTAAGGCCTGGCATATCAGCTCCAGTACCCAGGGCTGTCCTCTCTACAGTCACAGAGGCCTTCAGAATCCTTTGAAGCTCCTGGGGAGATTGTCAGGAGGCTGTAGGCTATTCAAGCATGAGCCAGAGTAGATCACGCAGTCTACATCACATCGAGGAGACCTCCTAATTGGCTGCTGCCCTCCAAGAATGTATTGGCTACCAGAGAAGTCTGGATGTAGGGCTGGCTCTCATTGGTTTAGGCCAGGGAAGGGGTCGGCAGAGAGGACGTCAGCAGGCAGGATACCCCTCACCCCTGCTTCTCTTTTACCAGCCGTGCAGGGTCACCTACTTGTGGTCTTGGGGGTGCCGGGGCAAGAGTGCCTTCCCGAGGCCCTGGCTCTGCAGGGGCTGACAGTGTGTCTTTCCCACCAGGACCTGCCAGATCCTGTGCATGATGCTGCGTAAATTCAACTTCCCCACCGTGGCTCTGCATTCCATGATGAAACAGGTGTGGGATCAGGCCGCCCCTGAGACCCCCACCCCACCCCCAGCCTTGCCCTGGAGACTCGTCCCAGCCTCAGGGCCTTTGCCCAGGCTCTTCCTTCTGCCTGGAATACTTCCTGCCACCCTTTTGCCTCGGTGTGGCCTTCTCATGGGTGAGCCCTCTGAGGGTGGGACTGTCCTAGACTCCACCCTGTCCCAGGCCTCACACAGTAAGTCCTCAAACGCTTGCTGAGATGCTGCCTGACCCCCAGTTCTCTCCCCAACTTGGCACCAGAAAGAACGCTTTGCTGCCCTGGCCAAATTCAAGTCCAGCATCTATAGGATCCTGATTGCAACAGACGTGGCCTCCCGGTGAGTGGCCCCAGGGTCTTCCTTCCCATGTGCAGGCCCAGTGACACCCCCACAGAGGGACCAGAGAGAGGGCTGACCTTGGGCAAGTACTGGGGCAGCCCCAACTTCACAGCTGTGTGACCTTGGGTGAGTCCCCATCTTGGTTTCCACGTGTGGACAGGGGCCTGGACATTCCCACAGTGCAAGTGGTTATCAACCACAACACCCCCGGGCTCCCGAAGATCTATATACACCGCGTCGGGCGGACAGCCCGTGCAGGTAAGTGGACGGGGCGGGGTGGCCCTTGGACAACTGTCCTTCCAACCTGCCCACACCATAAGAAACCAAAGTCACGGGCTGGTGGGAGAAGATATGGGGATATAGCCCGCAGGTGAGAGGCAGTGCTTAAAAGTTGGAGGAATCATCCTTTCAAAAGCAAAGGCAGGGAGTGCTCTGGCTTACGAGATTCTCCCCTGCCCTGTGGTCCTGGGCAGGTCATATCAGCTCTCTGCGCCCACTTCCTCCTCAAACGACAGGTAACACGAATGCTACTCCAAAGGTCACGGGCCTCATCAGCTGTCAGTGCTGTTCCAGCACCAGTCACCCTCACAGAAATGAGGAATAGAGAAACTAGCGTGCACAGATCTGGGCCAAGGCCCGTCGAGGCTTATTGCCGACATAACTCCCTGGTAGCCACGCCCCAGAGGGAAGTCGGCCATATCACCGGCCCCCGTGTAAAGCCAGCCTGACAGGAGAGCTGCCTCTCCTGCTGTCTCTGGGATGGACTTGCCCTCACCAGCTCACCAAGTTCTTAACTCTGTTCCCATCAAGAGGAGCCCTGAGCTGCCTAGTGGCCAAACTTGTCTTTGTTGGCCCCTAGCATGCAGCAGGTAACTATGGCACGTCCTTGCAGGGCGGCAAGGACAGGCCATCACACTGGTGACGCAGTATGACATCCACCTGGTACATGCCATCGAGGAGCAGATCAGTGAGTAGAGGCATGGGAGTGGGGGAGGCGGGTGCCTCTGGGCAAGATGCCCACTCACCCCCTCAGACACCTGCTAAGCTGCTCACGTGAGCAGGCTTAAACTGCACTTTCCTTCCGATGCAATCCCAAATGAAGGCTTTTAGCCCAGTTATCAAAACAGAAGCTTCCCACAGTGGTCCTCAGCAGCTGAAAGCCACATCCGGTGGGAAGGGACTTAGGTTTCTCAGACTGGGGTGCATGGATGGTCGCTGTGGATGAGTCGGAGGCCCCAGGCACAGGGTCTGGATGTGTTTAACACCACCCCTCTTCCCTTCCCCCACCGGGACGATTTAATTTGTAGCCCAGACCAAGAAATCTATAATCACTGCACAGACTGTCCTAAAACTCAGAAATCTCTGCCCTTTAGAGGACAGTGTTTAAGTCACATCTACACCCAACGTGAGGCTCAAACTCAGGACCCCCAAGATCAGGAGTCGCACACTCTTCTGACCGAGCCAGCCAGGCAGGCACTCCTAAAGGACAGTGTTTTTAAAGAAAATACTTCCAGTCAAATTCCTAATGCTGCTGACAACAAAAAAGAACAGTCTGCTGATCTTCCTTTAGTCTACAATCCCCACTCCTGCTCGCCTGACCCTTATCTGACGTGACCTAGTCTTGCATGCCCCCCTGCATGAGGAGCTCACTCCAAAGCCAGAATCCTTCCCCCTGTCATGTCTGCCCTCTCCCGCCCCTACAGAGAAGAAGCTGGAGGAGTTCTCGGTGGAGGAGGCCAAGGTGCTGCAGATCCTTACGCAGGTCAATGTGGTGCGGAGGGAGTGTGAGATTGTGAGTATCGGAGGCCTTGGGGCCCAGGGGCGCCCTTCGAGACAAGGGCCCCCGTGACGGCCTCTCCTTCCCACCCGCCAGAAACTGGAGGCGGCCAACTTTGATGAAAAGAAGGAGATCAACAAGCGGAAGCAGCTGATCCTGGAGGGGAAGGTGAGGGCTGAGCTGGCAGGGGGAGGGGGAGGGTTCCCAGGAGGCCGATTGCCCAGCTCAGCCACCTCCCGGTGTTCCCCATGCCAGGACCCCGACCTGGAGGCCAAACGGAAGGCTGAGCTGGCCAAGATCAAGCAGAAGAACCGGCGCTTCAAGGAGAAGGTGGAGCGGGTGCTGCAGCGGCAGAAGGGTGGCGGGCCGGGCCGCAGGGGGCGTCCGCCCAGGGCCCCCCCTGAAGGCCACTCGGCCCCAGCACCCACCCAGGACCAGTCCTGAGTCCTGTGTGGCCCCCGCCTGGCCAGCCTGGGATTCCTTCATGGAACCAAGGGTCAGAGGGGTCCTCTCCTCCCCCGGACCTGCTCTGTCCCTGTCGTTGGAACCCACGGACATCCACGTGGTGCACTGCACGGCTCTTCCCGCCCTGCGGCCCCTTCTCAGAGCCTCTGCCAAGAGCCAGGCTGCAGAGGAGGAAAGAATACCAGCTACAAAGTTGAGCTCAACTCCACACACGGTGACCCGGCTTCAGGGTCACCTCGGCAGGGGGTGGGGATTGCCATGGGGCCCCGAAGCCAAGATGTGTTGGTTGTACGAGTCACTAAATAAATGGGTCTCTCCACTTCCCCATCCGACTCTGTGGGAGTGGGGGCAGGGGAGGAGGGTTCAGCTGCTGGTGCTTCCCAAGTCCCCTAGAACATCATGTCGCCCCCACCACAGCCCCAGTTCTCCATTCCCATCGGGCCAGGCCCAAAGCTTTGAACTGCAGTGCTGGCCATTCTGGCCAGGTGACCCTGGGTTTGAGAAGCCCTCTCTGAACCTCACTTCCCTCATCTGGAAAATGGGCACACCAATGGCACCCCTCTCCAAACACAGCCGTCAGGTTCAGTGAAATGACTCCCATGTGTAGTGAACACTACCATGTTCTAGGAGCTTCTCTATCTGCTCACCTGGTGGGATTTGGGGTTTCTAGCCAGAGTAAAGGGGGGGGTGGTGCTTAACCAAGGGCCACCTAAGGGCAAACCGGTCCAGACGTGAGTTGAGCCCGGGGTAGGTAGGGACAGCTATGCTGGGCAGAGCCAGGCTCCTGGCTGTGTGGCCTGGGCATGCTCATCAGGCTCTGAAACTCCCTCTCCTCACTGGCAAGTGGTTCACTAAGCCCTACACGGCCTGAAGGCGGCCGAGGTGCATCGCAGAGGAAGCAGGTAGAGGGGTCCAGGGACGGCGGTTAGATGCTTGGGTGCCCACACAACACACACAGGCACAGCCACTCTTAGAAATGTAATGTGGGCACCAGCACGTGCCCTGGGGATTCTAGAAATTCTACACAACGAAAAGCCCCAAAACAGCCCCTGAGCTGTGAGCGGCCAGGGCCAGCTGAGGCATTATGGCCAGGCCCTCCCCGGGCTGAGTTAGGCCCCCAGTCCCTGCCAGGGTGAACGGCCCACTGTGCCGCCTGCGGCCCGGCTCGTGCCCCAGGCGGGAATCCTGCGTATAAAACCAGCTCCTGCAGGCCCCGGCTCCCACGCAGACCCTGCAGCCAGGTTCAGGGCGTGCCCTCTGCCAGGCGGGCTAGGCCCTCCCGCAGCTCGCTCAGCTCAAACAGCCTGACGTCCAGCAGCTGTGCGGCCCGGCCCACCTCAGCCCGTGCCCGTTCCCGCTCGGCCCGCGCCTCCTCCAAGCTGCGCTCCGTTGCCCGCAGCTGGTGCTCCAGCTCGGCGTTGCGGGTCTCCAGGTCCTGCAGGGAGAGGATAGGCAGCATTTGAGGCCCCAACAAGCCTTAAGGGTCACCAGCCCTGCCTGGGGCATCCAGCATCTGAGTGTCATCCCATCAGACCCCACTCTGGGCCATGCCATGCCTTAGTCTCTTATCCTCCCTGCAGCTTCTGCCCAAGACACTCCATGGGCCCTTGGCCAATCTGAATGTCATGGAACTGATCACATCCCTCTTCTGCTCAAAACCCTCCTGTGACCCCATTAGGCTGGGAACAAACTCCACTCCCCTCCTTCCTCTCCTTATTCATTCCAACTCAGCCTCGCTGGCTTCCTTGTGGGTCCTTGACTATGTTGAGCGTCTCCCCACCTCAGGGTCTTTGCACATGCCGTGCACTCTGCCCAGGAGGCAAGAGGGAGCATTTCCCCAACTTCTCTCTTCTGGGTCACTAGAGCCTTTGACATCTTCACCTGCGGGACTCAGAACGTGTCCCGTGAACATTTCTCAGATAAAGTCTTCAATGAAAGCCAGGCCAGGGGCGCCTGGGTGGCTCAGTTAGTTAAGCATCCAACTTCGGCTCAGGTCATGATCTCAGGGTTTGTGAATTCCAGCCCCACATCAGGCTCCCTGCTGTCAGCCAGCAGCCTGCTTCGAATACTGTCTCCCTCTCTCTCCCCTCCCCCAAACTCTCTCATGCACTCTTTCTCTCAAAAATAAATGAACATTAAAAAAAAAAAAAAAAAGCCAGGCTAGTCAGACTTGGGCTCAAATGCAGTCTCCTGATCTCAGGCTGGGGATGTGTGAGGACTTGATGGGGTCAAGCATGGGAATTCAGCAGGGACTCGAAAACGGCTTGTCGAATGAAAGAATGTGAAAAACTGTGCCGATGATCATCCTTTCCAAAACACTGGCTGCAACTGAGGCTTTCCATGCACCTGGTCGTCCCAGTCCTTCACAACCTTAGGTAACTGTCTTCCTGATCCCACCTACGGGTGAACAAACAGGCTCGGGAGGCACATAGCTGCCCAGGACCCATCGGGAAGGAAAGATCCCAGGTCTGTCCCACCCCCAGGGGCTGGCTGGCTCTCGGCAGGCACACCCCCCCCCCCCCCCGCAACGACACACACCTGCACCTTCTGCTGCGTCTCCTCGCGCTCGGTGGCGTCCAGGGCGTCGCGGGGCCCACTGGTCTGACTCTTCAGTGTCTGGATCTCCTAGAGAAGGGTTCCCAGGGTCTCTTCTGGGGTTCCTGGCTCCCTCGTGAGGGGTCAGGGAAGGTGAAGCCCAGGGACACGCACTCAGCCCTCACCTGGTCCTTGGTTTCCACTAGTGCCTCCAGCTGCTCCAGTGACTGGCCTGGCCCTTCCTTCTCACTGACTGAGGGTGGCTCCGCGGCTGCCTGGGCCTCCAGCTCTGCTACCTGTGTGGACAGGCATGTCAGCCCCTGAGACCCCCAGCCTGCGCTCTCCTGACCCCCGGGGAATCTGCCCCTTGCTCAGGCACACCTGTGACGAGGTACTCATCCCCTCTGATTTGAAGCAGGCAGGACTTCAGGGTTTGACAAAGAGTGACATGATCTCAAACCCGTACTACAGAACAAGAAACTGAGGCTCAGGGGAACAGCCTTGAGATCACACATCCAGGCAGTGAACCCAGGACGGAGGCAGGGGCTCCACAGTTGCCGGGGGGGGGGGGGGGGGGGGGGACTGAGCGTCTCTGGGAGGGAGGGGTCCCCTCACCCGCTGCCGCAGCCTTTCGGCCTCTGCACGCTGGGCCTCCAGCTGCTGCCTCCACTGGGCGGCGGCGGCGTTGGCTTCTCGCAGGGCGCCCGCCAACTTGTTGTTGCTGTCCTGCAGCGCGAAGAACTCGGCCTCCCACTGCACCTCGCCCACGGAGCTGCAGGGACGCGAGGGTTGGCTGGGGCGAGGCTGGGCAGCACTGCGTTTGGGGGCAGGGCAGGACGGTGCCGGAGGCGGGGCGGTGCTGGGGGGCGGGGCCGTGGGTGGGGACTTCGCGGGGTAGCGTGATCTCGTCGGGGGCGAGGTGAAAGTAGGTGCCTGGCGTCGGCTCAGGGAGACAGACGGAATGGGGAGCGGGGTCAGCCCGCCGGGGTGTGCGCAGAACGGGGTGAGGGTGGGGAGGCACCCGGGGGGTTAGAATTTGGCCGGGGAGGCGTAAAAGAGGCAGGGTTAGCCCCGAGGAGCCGGCGAGGTAGGGGCAGGGTCCGCCCCGAGAGGGCGTGGTCAAAGCGGGAGCGCGTTCCAGGGGAGAGGTCGGCTCCAGAAGGGGCAGGATCCGAGTCAGGCGCCTCTCCTTCCCCCGGCCTTGGGTACACAGATCCCGCCGCCCTTCGACTTCAGAGAAGTCCCTCTCCGTGCCAGCAGTCCTGCCACGCCCTATGCCCGGCCCTACCCCCTCACCCCTCGGACAGCATCTTCTTGAGCCGCTCGCGCTCTGCGGGGCCGGGGACGTCCGCGCTCTGGCTACGGAACAGTTTCTCGTCGCCGGGGCCGTTGGCGCTGACGAGAGGACTTGGGGGCACCTAAAGGCGTGGGCAGAAGCGGGGTCACACTGTGGGGGGGGGGGTGGTGGCTTCAGTCAAGGACCAGTCAGGTCATGGCTGGGGTCAGGGTTGATGTTACTGGGGTTGTGACTGAGGACAGGGGTCCTTTCCAGCACTGGGATGGGAGCGCGCCCCTCCTCTCCTCTTCCACCCTCTCTGGCTCCCCATGGTCCCTGGACCAGAGTTCTGAGCACTGTACCCCCACCTTGCCTGCCTGGGCTCTCACCAAGCTCCCAGGAGCGCACTTGATGCCTGCTGGTCTAAATAAACCCACTGAGATATTCAAAATCTGCAAGGGGGTGGGGGCAATGTGAAATCTCTATGCTATTCCTTCACAGCAATGCCCTTCCCTGGGGCCAAATTTCAACATGCTTTTAAGATTCTGACAGGAAGCCTTCTACTAGGCTGAATTCATTATAAATCCCCCTCCCAGCCTGGACCATGAGCCCTGAGGGCAGGGACCAGCCTACTTTTTCAACTCCCAAACCCTCTTTCCCACACAGTAGGTGGTCAGTAGATCATGCTGAATAAATTAATAGGGGAAAGTGCCCCAGGGACAATTTTTTTTACTCTACCCCTCTACTTAGCCATTTCAACCTTCAGGTTTTTACTCTGCCATCTAAGCTGATTTCTTTCTCTTCCTTCCTTCCTTCCTTCCTTCCTTCCTTCCTTAACGTTTATTTTTGATAGAGAGTGCGAGTGGGGGAGGAGCAGAGAGAGAGGGGGACAGAGGATCCAAAGCAGGCTCTGTGCGACAGCAGCAAGCCTGACGAGGCGTTTGAACTTGCGAACCCTGAGATCATGACCTGAGCTGCAGTCAGACACTCAGCCGACTGAGCCACCCAGGTGCCCCAAGCTGGTTTCTAGGCCTCCCCTGATCTAAGGCTAGGCCAGCTGCCCAGAATGTGCTCCTGACACTTTTCCTCCAAGGCTTCTGCTACAGGTCTAGCTTTACACAATCTGTGAGCATATGGTCTTGGGCACGCGCACAGCACCTGGACCCTCAATAGCAGTTGAGTGACTGGCAGGCATGGGACAAGGAGTGCTGACCTGGTGGGAAGTGAGTCCCAGGGCTGGACTGGTGAGCTCCCCGCCATCCTGAGATTTCTCCCTTGCCAGCCTCGCTGCTTCCTTCACTTCCTGGAACTTCTCAGCAAACTGGGGTGGGGTTGGGGGAGCGGGGGAAAGGCAGAACAAACAAAGAAAACTCAGCCCCCTCTCCCAGAGCCCCATTAGGTCACCCTCACCCCCCACCCCCAGCACCAGCCGTGTCACTATGGAGGCGACTTCAGGCGCATCTCATGAACTAGTTCATCTCATGAACTAGAAGAGTGGTAAGAAGGCTTAGAAAATGTCCCCAGTGATCAGATTGAGTATCATGGCGGAGGGTGGGATGTTCACGGAAGTGTATTACATTGAGGCACCTTGAAAAAGGGATCGATCCCCTTTTCCTCTCTGTCAGGCTTATTTCAGCAAGGAGAGCCTCAGGTGAGTGCTGTCTGGAATGCCTGGGACACTTGTGAATATCTTTTTATGACAAAGAGAAAGCAGCTCTTGGGCTCAGAGCCTCTTAGAGGCACCTGTAGCCAGTGGGCAAGTAAATCACCCTTTTCTCATTTTCACTGTACTTATGTTTACATTTACCACTTATACCAGTTTTCCAGTTGGGGTAGGACACACTCACTGTTTTTCATCTTAAAATAAATTTCCTTAGTGTGAAAATACATTCTTTAAAGAAAACATGTACATACACACAGTCACTTGATTGGGGCAAAGGGGCCAGTGCAATTCATTGCGGTGGGGGGTGGGGGGAGGGAAGGGGGATGATCTTTTCAAAAAACAGTCTAACAGCAACTGAATACTCAGTGGGAAAAAATACTCCTACCTTATACCACCCACAGAAATTAATTCAAGACCTAAATTTGAAAGGAAAATTAAAGCTTCTAGAAGAGAAGAAAATCCTCACGATCTCATTAGGAATCAGAAAGCACTAAACCATCCAGGGAAACAATGGATGAGACAATACTGAAGCCTAGAGACAGCAGAGGGTGGAGGGAGGCAATGATGAAGGTAGGGCTAGGGTGTGTGAGGGAACTCTTAGCCCATCCCAGGCACCCAGAGAAGGGTAGGGTGTGTCCAAAATTGGAACAAGTGGCCAGCAGAGCTGAGACACGAGCCAGGGAACCAGGAAGGGACTTCCGGCTTTTTCTGATACCCATTCTACAGCTGGGAAGACTGGAAACCCAGTACCTGCCCAGGGGCCCCAGGATACCCACAAGACATAGGCCCAGCTCCATCCCTCCCACCGTGTCATCCTACCAGCCCACCTGGGTCAGATGCTGCTCAGAAGCAAAGCCGAGGCCATAGACAGTGTTGGCACGACTGTCTGCCCACTGTCCAAACTTCTGGGAGGTTTTGGTAAAGGTCATGTTGGGGGTGACAGTGCTGTTGATGATGGCCTGGGGAGAGGTGGGGAGCAAAGTTTAAGGTTGATGAGACTGACGATAATAATGAATACGAAACCCCCAGTGGATCACTTTGTCTTAGCTCCTCAGAGATCCTTGGTCTGAGCCATTTCGGGAGGGAGACTGATCCAGGGCTCCTCCCCGACCCCAGCCCCCAGGCACCCGGCAAGGCAACGACCAGACCCAGGCCTGTTGCTGAGACCCCTTGGGCCTGCCACCCCACCCAGGCCCTGCCAGGACCTTGGCACCCCCAATGCTGATGATTCGGTAGACATTGCGGGTGGCATCATAGAAGTAGGAGACAGTGAGCGCGTGCTTGCCCGCTGGGATCCAGTTCCGCTTGGTGGCCGGGTCAATCTGGAACACGTGCGCCCTTGTGCTGAAGATGGGCTGCTCCCTGCATGGGGAGAGTGTTCTCAGCAGGGCTGGGCATCCCCGGGGGGGACTCAGAGCCAAGCTCCGGAGGCAGGGACTCACCTGGCTGTGGACATTGGTCAGGCTGGGCTGGGTGGGCTCCAAGAGGCAGCCAAAAGGATGGCAGGAGGTGTGGTTTCAGCCTCTGTGGGGGACAGGGGGCTTGTGTCTCCCCAGGACAGGCTTAGGGAAACCAAGCGGGTCCAACCTCAGGAAGCACCACCAAGTACATACACCATTCATAGAACCTCAGTCAAAAAGGTGAGAGAATCGGCAGATCACCCAGAGCAAAACGGCCCTGGAGGAAGCTCTCACAACACCTTGAGCAGGAGATGGCTCTCTAAGAGGAGCCAGGTGGCCCCTGATAGCCCAGTGTAAACTTCTCAGCATGCTAGGTACTGAAGTCCCAGGGAAACCCCCTCAATCTTGGGGCTGGGTAGAGAAGGGCCAAGGCCAACTCCCGCTTGGGATTTTCTGCCACATTCACTCATCACTCCCCAAACCAGGATCTCTATCAAAATGTAGGGCATCACCAGGTGCCTACTGGGAGACCAGTCCCCCCACCGAACCCACAGAGAGACACCTCGGCTTCCACTCTAGGGCAGAGGCACATCTTGGAGTCAAAGTCCAAACCCCCAGGTAGCTCCCAGCCTAGTTAAAAAGATAAGATGTAGCCAAACAAGTTTACTCTGGTGCCAGATGGCCCATGACCACTCAACCCCAATACCATCCATGCAGGGCTGGGTGGGACCAAGGATTGGGAGAGGGGGCTCCCCAGCCTCTCTTGGTTCCTCTAGCCACAACCCCACAGAAACCAGGAAGAGTTGCCCTGGAGAATTCCCCACCCTCACCTCTGTGCCCCCAAAACCTGTACCAGGGGGATCCGTGGAGGATCCAGGAGGGACCTGGGGGAAGGAGGTGGCAAAGTGGGGGAAGGGAGGCCCCAGGGGAGCGGCCTCCTTGGTCAGAGGAGGGATGCCCCCCCACCCTGTCCTGGGCAGCTGCTGCCCCGGTCACAGGGTCTGAAACCGGAGCCCCTGGGTGGGGGAGGGGCGGCAGCTCTGGCCCGGGCTGGGAGCGGGTCCTGGGTCGAAGCAGGGTTCCAGGGTGCAGGGGTCCCAGGAACACAGGCCCTTCCGGTCCTGACAGTCCTGCCGAGACTTGCAGCTTTGGGGAAAGTTACTCACCAACTAGTCATGTGCCTCAGACGCCTCCGGCCGCGGGGCTCCCGAAGGAGGCCCCGACCCCGCCCGGTGCCCAGGATCCCCAATCGCGTGTGGGGGCGAAGCCCCACCCCATGCGTCCCAGTCCGGGGGGCCTGATATTCAGTAAGGAAGCAGTTCCCATCCGCGTCAGAAGCGGGGCGCCCAATGCGCGCCCCAACTTCGGGAAGTGCCACCCTCGACCAGGGAACTTCCGAGACGGGCGCAACGCCCCCCAACTCCGGGTCCAGAACTTCGGGGACACATTCTCCGCCTCCTCCAACGCCAGCCCCAGAACTTCGGGGATCCCTCGCGCCACCTCCGACTGCTAAATTTCGGGGATTCCCTGCCACCTCTCCAGCCTCGGGTCCGGAATTTCGGGATCCCCTCGTGCCGCCTCCCTCTCCCAGGCCCGGAACGTCGGGGACACCGCAGTCTCCTCCAACGCCGGGTCCGGAACTTTGGGAACCCCTCGCACTGTGCCCTCTTCGACCCCGACTCCGGAACTTCGGGGCCCCTGCGCCCTCTCAAGCCCTGGAACTTCGGGGCTCCCCGAGCCGCACCCAGCCTCCGTGTCCGGAACTTCGGGGACCCCCGCGCCCTCCCCCGGCCCTAGAACCTCGCGGGCCCCCGCGTCCCCGACGCAGGCTCGGACAGCCGGGCTCACCCTGCGGGCTCGGCGCCCCGCGAGTGTCCGGGCGCGAGTCGGGTGCTGCCCCGCGGCGCCGACTCCCCGCAGCCGGGCGCCCCGTTCGCTTGCTGGCTCCGGGGCCCGCGCCCTCCGCGCCGCCCTCCGCGCCGCCCTCCGCGCCGCCCTCCGCACCGCCCGCGCCTTTGTCTGCGCCTCCGCCGCCGCCCGCGCCGCCTCCGGTCCCATCGCGGCCGGTCCCGACGCGGCCGCCGCCCGCCCCGCCTCCCCGGGCCTCCGAGGCTGCCCCGCAGCGCCCCCTGCCGGCCCTCCGCGGCGGGGGGGGGGGGGGAGAGGGAGGGGCGGAAGCTGGGAGGAAGGCGGGAGAGGAGCGGCGGGGAAGGGGTTAAGGACGGGGAAGAGGGACAGGGGGTGGGGATGGGGACAGAGACCCAGACCCAGAGATAGAAAGACGGGGGAGAGACACAGGAGACAGAAGGAGCGTGTGGCTTCACCGTCCCGTCAGGGGTGGCCTTGACCCTCCAGGTCACTGCTGCCCACGTTTCTCACTGCCTGAGGTCATGACCTTCTGCTTTTGATGGGATTCCCTCTCCACTTGACAGGGATCCAGGGGCAGGGGCCTCTCTACCGCACAGAGGTGGGTGCCTGCACACAGTAGGTGCTCAGTAGGTGTTACCAGGAAATGAAAGAGAAACAGGCTGGAAGAGGCTGAGAGAGAGAGACAAACAGCAGGCACTTAATGAGGCTTGATCAGGGGTGCACCGTTCAGAATCCTTCCTGCTTGACTTCCCACCCAGCTCTGATCCCCAGTTGGGGACGGGCTTCTGTCCACCTGGTCTCCCTCAAGAGGATGGTTTAACAGTGCCAGCCATGGTTAGATTATCAGCACTGCTATGCTATAGGGTCCCAGAACCTAGGGCAGAGGGAACATTGGGGCCTGGTTGCCACCGAATGAGTGAATCCCCTGGAGGTCCTCGGGCCTGGGTCAGAAGGAGCCCTTCATGCACTTGCCAGGAGAGGGTCCTTCTGGAGCTGAGCCAGGCTCAGCCTCCCCAGGCCCAAGTCCACCTGTGGGGCCCGCTGGTCAGTCCTGTGGCTGCCCTTTCTCTGGACTCCTCCAAAGTCACACAGTGCCATGGGGTTCATGGACAGAGGCACGCCAGCTCCTCAGAACCAAGGCCCACAGTTCCCTAAAGTTCTGAACCTCATGTTTTGTTTTGTCTTGTTATGTTTTCGGTGCAAAAAAAGGTGATTTTATTAAAGCAAGGGGACCGGGATCCATGGGCAGAGAGCTGCCTGAACCTCATGTTTGAGCTTGCCGACCACCTCACAGGTTTTGTTTTTCACCTTCTTCGTCCCGTCTCCTTTCTCTGTTCCTTTATTTCTGTTTTCCCTGACAAGAATCCTACATCTAGGCTGGTAGCTATCTTCAAATTACTTTTAGGTGAATTCCTGGTCATGTCGTTTCCGGAGACTTATTCCCAGGCCAAGATCAGGGTTTATTTCGCTTCAGGTCTTTGCCCAACCGGATCCTTCCACCTTTCTGGAGGCATATACTCCGCCTTGTCCTTCCAGGCTCAGCACCACTGCCCCCTCTCCGCCTGGAAACTTCTCTGTCTTGGGCTTGGAGGGGGATCTCGCCGTGTTCTGTGCTATGCCCCCATCACTTTCTGTGCGATCCCTGACCTGTACTATCTGTTTATTATTTGGGTGGTGACCAGATCTGGGCATTTTGGGGAGGGCTGGCCCATCCTGGAGCCTCAGCCTCAGCCAGTATGAGAGGAACTGCTCACCAATGCTAGGGAAACGGAGCCTGCGGCCTCAGTTTCCCCAGCTGCTTCTAACTTCACAAGGCATCTGCACAAGCAAAGGACTTGGCTTTGCTTTCAGGCCTGAAGCCACAAAACGCTTTGAACATTGTGGGGAACAAAGAAAATACCGTCTGTTCTGTGCAAAGAGTGACTTTTCCTTATTACCAAAAAAAAATTAAGTAACTGGGAAAGGTGCCGACACGGCCAAGGCTTCTGGAAGCCACTCAGGGTGTGCCGAGTGCTGGCCGGCTGCAGGGCCATGGCCATGTGGCCGCTCTGTGGGGGCGGCCAGGAGAGGGGCCCAGGTAGACTTTACCCCTTGTGTGGGCAGAAGGCAACGACATGAGAGAGAGTGGGAGTTGAATCACTTCCCAGGCCCCCCTCAGGCTTCCGGGAGGGGTTGGGCTGGGGCTCACCTTGAGCAGCCCTGACCTGAAGATGGCAGTTCCTCATTCTCCCCTGGGTATAGACTGCCCCGAGCATGGCTGCCCCAAGCTGCCACCTCCACCCCAGTCTGAGACCTCTTCTGCCTGGGGATGTCCTTACAGTGTGGGCAGAGGCCACCACCCCAGGGTGACTGATTATGAGCGACAGCTTTCCCTTGGTGCTGAGGGAGGATATCAGAAAATGAACTTCCTGTCACAGAGGGGACCAAGCAGAGAGTAGAACAAGTTTATTTGGCTCTAGAGAAGCTGCATTTGCAGAGTGGCTCTTCCGGGTTAGTCTCTGGCCTCTGCCTAGTTAAATCGGACCCACCTTTGGACTGAAGCTAAATTGTCTCTCTTCCCTGGAGGGTTCCTGTCCCACCAGATCAGGGGAAGTCTGTCACTCTTCCCCAAAGCCACATGCCCAATCTCATGGTATGGAGGACAGTGGCCACTTCGATCCGTTTATGACATGATTTGGTTCCTAGCCACCTCTTCTGTGGTTCTATCCCGACACCTAGAGCAGGACTGACCTGCAGCAGGAACTCTTTAAATGCTTCAAGGAGGAGAGGCTCCCCAAACCCCAGTATTGATCCTTGATGGTCTCCAGAGTCACGTGACCAGGGAGTGCATCTCAGCCCTGCCTCTTACCAGCAGTGTGGCCTTAAAGAAGACATTTTCCCTCTCTGTGCCTTAGTTACTCCATCTATAAAATGGGCATAAAAATGGTACTCACTTCTGAAGTTTCCTGTAAGGACCCAACAAGTCTTTGTGTGCAAAGGGCATGACCCCAGGAGCTTAACAAATGCTGGTTGTTATAAACATTATATTTATTCTTGGCCGTCTGGGCATGTGGTTTTTGATCCTGAGCCAAATTCTTAAGATTTTCTTTCAGGGGTTGAAGAATCCCAACTAGGCATGAGCTTTCAAGGACAGAAGGAGGTCCAATGGCATGATGATTTCTAAATCTTTATCTCTGGGACCCTTATATGCTCCCCCAGCCACACTCCTCCTCTGTCTCCCCATTCCCCCAGCCGTGGCCAGTTGGGCCAGCCACCAGAACTTATCCTCCTGAAAAGCTCCTATTCGTCCCTCAAAGTCCCACCTCCAATGCCCTCTTCTCTGAGAAGCCCTTCCGTGTCTCCCTCTAGACCTTCCCCAACACACTCCCTCCTTCTGACCTAACCCTGATCCCTATGGGCTAGGGGTGTCTGTGTCCAGCTCTGACTCCCCCAGCCTGAAGGTACCTCAAGGGCGGGGCTGAAGCTTCTCTTGGGCTTGGCATCTCCCAGCATGGGGGTCATGGCGTAGGAGAGTTTGGTGACTCAGTGTTGGTGATTTTTCATCACTTGAAAGTGATCCCACCTTAAATTCAGATCCAACTCAACTTATGCACAAGGACAAAGTAAATCCATTAAACAAGCTGCCTCCAGGAAGGCATGAAAGGGCTAAGGGGAGGGGGTCTGACACTGGGTTATGGACTTGAGCTCCCAGGACCTGGGAGGGTTGGGGGTGGGGGTAGGCAACACTTGAGCCCCCTCCAAACTCCAAACCTGGAGCTGCGGTTTGGTTCCCACAGACCTAATTACCCTCATTTGCCACATGCACTAATTACCTCCGCGGTGCCAGGTGGCTGGGCGGGGCTGCCCCACTTCTGGGAGGTAGGTCGGGGCCCGATTATTTTTGGCTGTGTCGTCCTTGAAGACTCTGCCATCCTTCTGTGTGAAGGGCAGAAAGTGGGGCGGAAAAATTGCGGCCACATCAGTAGGGACACTCGGAGACTTAGGGGTCAGGTCGGCCCAGGAGCTCCCTGAGCAGCGGGGTTTGGGTCCGAGGCCTCAGGGTCTTTGGTACCTAGCTGGAGGCAGCAAGACCTAGAGGGGCTGAGAATCATCCAGATCCATGGTGCACTGGTTTGGAGGCCTGTCTTAAATGTCCCACTGGTGGGACAGGGCTTGAGTAGGTAGTCAGATAGATGGGCCTGAGTGCAAATTCTGACTTCCACCAATTTGATGCATGTTACTGAGCATGTGAGCTCCTCTCTTTGCACCTTTCCTGACGGATCAGATGGGGATAATAATTCACAAAGAGTACTCTGGGCAGAGGGCACAGCATATGCAAAGGCCCTGAGGTGGGGATGGGCTGAGTATGCTGGAGGAACAGTGAGGGTCCAGAGAGGAGTGAATAGGAAGAGAGTAGGGGTCACTGAAGGCTAAGGTCTCTGGTAGCCAGAGAGGAGTGAATAGGAAGAGAGTACGGGTCACTGAAGGCTAAGGTCTCTGGTAGCCAGAGAGGAGTGAATAGGAAGAGAGTAGGGGTCACTGAAGGCTAAGGAGGTCACAGGAGCCAGGTAAGATCTCATAAGCGGTGATGTGGTGTGTGGGTTTCACGCCAAGGGTACCGGGGAGCCATGAGAGAGTTTGGAGACAGAGAGGAAGGGACGTGATCAGATTTACATTGCAGTCTCCAGGCCAGGTTTCAGCTCTTGAGAGAGAATCCGGTATCTGTACATGTACAGAATGGGGACAGACCCTCCCTTTCTTTGAGCCTCAGTTTTCTTATCTGAGACAGAGTCCTGAGGCTCAGACAGCCCCAGGACACACTGGACCGTTAGTCAGGGAAGTTCCCTTCCCCCGAGCTCCCAAATTCCTACATGCCCTCCTCTCTGCCTGCCCTCTCCTCCTACTCTCCTTCTGTGGCCTTAAAGGAACAGCTGTGGGAACAGAGAGCGGGAAGCCGCGGGGAAGGCAACACGGAGGGGCTCCGGGGGCTGTGTTCCCGATTGGTGACAGCCCACATGGGGCCAAATGTTCTTATAGGAACCCGGTGACTCAGATGCCGCAGCCTCCTCCCTCAGTCTGCTAGGGGAGGCCATTCCTGGTCACTAGGCATAGGTGAGAATCAGCATGTGCCCCTCTGGGTGGGCCCCAAACCAGTCCGTCCCAGCCTCCACTGCAGGGATCCCCTTAACTGGATGCATTGCTCGCTTTCCTGCTCTCGTAGCTTCTCTGGCTCTGCTGGAGGCTTCAGTGGGAGAATCTGACTCCTAATTGCCATTGGCCAAGCAGCTGAACCCCGTCTCTGGACCTTTACCCTTAACCCCACCACTGAGCCTTCACACTCAGCCCCACCTATGACTGGAAATGTCAGCTCTAACACCCTCTCCTTCAGGAAGCCTTCCCAGATTCCCTCCACTGCCCCAACCGGGAGTGTCTGTATCCAGCTCCGTCCCGGATGCAGACCGGGGGCTCCTTAGAGTCCTGGCCCAGCGCAAGGCCTCCCAGGGCCCCAATTGTTGTCCAGTGTGGGAAGGCTCAAAGAGACCCTGGGGGAGGAGGAATCTCCATGGCCCTGCCTTTAACTCCATTTTTATGGAAAAGGAAACTGAGGCTCAGGGGGCTTCCCCAATTAAAAGCTGGCCAAGTGGAAAAGCTTGGCCTCAAACCCAGGTCTGAGAGACCAAACCCTGTTCTCCGTAGCTTTTGGAAGCTTATTTACCCATAGGGAGGGGGAAGAAGGCATTCACTTGCTTGAAAGTAGATTTGGTACAGTCTGGGCTCAGACTCCAAGGGTCTGACAGTCCGTCTCCATGGATGCAGGGGGAGCCTCTCTGGGGGTTTCCTTCTCCATAAGATGGGGGTTCTTCATCTGTTAACTCATGCTTATTTTTATTTTATTTTATTTTATTCTTATTTATTTATTTTAATGTTTGTTTATTTTTGAGAGAGACAGACCAGAGCATGAGCAGGGGAGGAGCAGAGAGAGAAGGAGACACAGAATCCGAAGCAGGCTCCCGGCTCTGAGCTGTCAGCACAGAGCCCGACACGGGGCTCGAACCCACAAGCTGTGAGATCATGACCTGAGCCAAAGTTGGGTGCTTTACTGACCGAGCCACCCAGGCGCCCCATTTTGTTTTTTCTCTAACGTTTATTTATTTTGAGAGCGAGAAAGTGTGAGCGGGGGAGGGGCAGAGAGAGAGAGAGAGAGGAGAGAGCAAGAATCCAAAGTAGGCTCCAAGCTGTCGGTGCAGGGCTCAAACTCATGAACTGTGAGAGCCGAAGTCAGACACTTAACCAACTGAGCCACCCAGGTGCCCCGTAAGTGGAATGACTACTGACAGCATTTTGCAAAGGAAAGGAAAACAGCCAAAGCAACAAGCAAAGATGGGTGGTCAGTGAAGGTTACTCTGATGCGGTAGTGATTCAGGGGAACAGCGCGTGCAAAGGCCCTGAGGTGGGAATGTGCTCAGCTCCTTGGAGCATCATCATCAAGGAGGTGGATGTGACTGGAACAGGGTGAGTTGGGGGGAACCTAGGGGGGTGGGAAGGGCATATGGGTAGGCAGACCCGTAGGCTGGGTCACAAGGGGCCCTATGGGCCCCAGCAGAGAGTATGGGCTTTATACTCGGAGCCCTGGAGAGCCACGGGAGGCTTTTGACAGACTGACTTTAATACTTGCCTTCTCTATTATCACAATGCAGAAGGTATCCTGGGCTGTGCTTGATAAACAAATGACATTGTTATTAGCACTATCATTATTTCTTTGGGGATGTCCACAGGCTCTGAGTTTATATCTCCCAGGGCCTCAGGGAGGAAGTCCATCTCAATAACCCTCTTTCCGCCTTGTCCAGCTTTCCTTTCTCTCCCACACATCAGCTCTGATGCTGGCCCTGGACTTATCGCTGCAATCCCAGGCCTTTGAGTAGACGGAAACATCTGCTTCCCTGGGCAGCCCCAAAGGAGGTCACAGAGGAACCTGCTGCCCTCCCTCCGCCCAGCTGGGGGAGGAAGACCACGGAGGGAAAGGTAAAAGAGCACACATTGGGCACCAACTGCATACACAGGGGAAGACAGTATGTCCAGGCTGCAATCAGGGGCCGGGGGTGCCCGGGAGCACATGACCCCACACTCAGCTCTAGGTGAGAAGGGTGAGGGACGGGAAGGCAAACCCGGACATACAGACCTTGGAGAATAGCCGCTCCCAGGGGTTGCCCCAGGGGGCTGGCCGGTCCTGGGGGCACCTCTGAGCCCAGCTGGGAAACTGCAGTCGTGTCTGCATCCAAGACAGGGTGCGGCTGGCCACGGGGACCTGTTGAGTCACACCCGCCGGTGCCCTCCACCAGCTGGCGGTCGTAGCGCCCTGCCATGGCCTCTGTGGTGTTGAGCACCATCAGGCCGGTTCGAGAGCAGAGAGTCATGTGGCTGAAGGGGCTGGCCCTTCCAGAGGCACCTGCGGGGGCCAGGTTGGAGATGGACGGGGCTGCAATGTAGGCAGCTCTGTGGCCCCCCCACCACCGTGACATTCTACACTGGGGTCTCCGGGAGGAAGGTGGTGGTGGGGTGCTGACAGAGTGTAGAAGCCCAAAGCCGAGCTCCTCCTCTCCACTCCCAAACCTACTTGTCCATCTGCCCACCCACCCAGCCACCCATTCACCCATTCACCACCCGCCCTCCCACTCATTCACCCGGCCACCCATCCCCCCACCTGCCCGCCCTCCCACAGATGCAGGCATCATCCATGATTCGCCTCCAGCTTCCCCATCCGTGCATCTGTTCTAGCACACTCATTCATCAAGCCCCGACTCTGTGTCCCCTCCTCCAGGCAGCCCTCCGGACTCTTCAGACAGAGCACCCGGCTCTTGCTTGACTCAGTGGAGCTGAGAGCGAATGTGTCTGACTTGGCCTCCCCAGACTGGGGCTCTTCGAGGGCCTGGGACTGAGGCTTCTCGGGGGCCCAGCGACACCAGCGTGAGGTGGGTACCGAGGAGAAGTGCAGTGATTTCTGCCTGAAGCTTGTTGAGAAATCAGACAGGCCTCCACGTGGGCTGTCATGGAGGCACAACCACAGGGCCACAGGGAAGGAAAGAATCAGGCTTGGCCTGCAACCGCTTTAAGGGACACAGAAGGAGCTCTGAGAGTAGACAGCTTCCCCTGAAACTTACGCAGTGGGTGACATTGGGGAGGTTACTGTACCTCTCTGAGCCTCAGTTCCTCCATCTGGAAATCGCTCCATCTCATCTTTTTTTTTTTTTTTTTTTTTTTATGTTTATTAAGTTTTGAGAGAGAGAGAGAGAGCACAATTCGGGGAGGGGCAGAGGGAGAGGGAGACACAGAATCCGAAGCGGGCTCCAGGCTCCTAGCCGTCAGCACAGAGCCCGACGCAGGGCTTGAACCCACGAACTGTGAGATCATGACCTGAGCCGAAGCCGGACGCTCAACCGACTGAGCCACCCAGGCGCCCCTCTCTGTCTCATCTTAATTGGTACATTTTCCCAGACCTGCTCCAGGCCCCACTCTTGGTGAGAAGCCAGGAGAAGCCAGGCTGGGGGAAAGGAAGGGTGGCTGGGAAGACAGGAGGACATGTTGGGGGGTCAGGGAGGGCATGGGACACAACGTGTACGTTTTCTAACAGAAGCCTCTTTACATGTTTTCTTTCCTGAGCGCCGAAATAATTTTTGCTCGGTGGAAAAACGGTTTCAGAAAACACAGACATAATGTAAATAATCTAAATAGCTCCCTCGTCGTAGCATTTAATTTCCTGAAGAATTTTTATTATGCACTTATGATGTGCCTGATGCTCACTGGCAAGTTAAAAACCCACTGGCAAAAGAAACGAAACTCAGACACGGTCCCTGCCCTTGGCATGGGTTGGCACACACCAGGTGCTCCCTAAATATCTGTGGAGTGAATGAAAATTTTAGAATAAAATCAATGCCCAGGGGCGCCTGTGTGGCTCAGTTAAGCATCCGCCTTCGGCTCAGGTCATGATCTCACGGCCCGTGAGTTCGAGCCCCTCATCAGGCTCTGTGCTGACGGCTAGGAACCTGGAGCCTGCTTCGGATTCTGTGTCTCCCTCCCTCTCTCTGCTCCTCCCCTGCTCACACTCTGTCTCTCTCTCTCTCTCTCTCAAAAATAAATAAACATTAAAAAAAAATTTTTAAATGTTTATTTTGGAGAGAGTGCAAGCCGGGGAGGGGTAGAAAGAGAGAGGGAACAGAGGATCCCAAGCAGGCTCTGCACTGAGAGCAGTAAGCCCACTGTGGGACTCGAACTCATGAACCATGAGATCATGACCTGGGCCATGACCTGGGCCAAGTCAGAAGCTCAACCAACTGAGCCACCCAGGTGCTCCTAGGTTGCTTGCTACAGGGACCCTTTTTGGGAATCGCCTTTTTAAAAGCTTTATTGTTTTTAAAGTTTATTTATTTATTTTGAGAGACAAAGGGAAAGAGAGAGAGAGAGCATGTGGGAGGGGCAGAGAGCGGGTGAGAGAGAGATTCCCAAACAGGCTCCACACTGTCAGCACAGAGCCCAGTGTGGGGTTTGAGCTCAGGAACTGTGAGATCACGACCCGAGCCGAAACCAAGAGTCAGCCGCTTAACCCACTGGGCCACCCAGGTGGCTTTTGGGGGACAGCCTTAAAAGTGGAATCATAGGGGCGCCTGGGTGGCTCAGTCGGTTAAGCGGCCGACTTCGGCTCGGGTCATGATCTCGCGGTCCGTGAGTTCGAGCCCCGTGTCGGGCTCTGTGCTGACCGCTCGGAGCCTGGAGCCTGTTTCAGATTCTGTGTCTCCCTCTCTCTCTGACCCTCCCCCGTTCATGCTCTGTCTCTCTCTGTCTCAAAAATAAATAAACGTTAAAAAAAAGAGTGGAATCATAATTTGAAGACTTTTGATGGATACTTAGGGCCACACTGACTTCCATATCATGTACCCCATATTTCAGTCTGTTCCCAGCAGCAATGAGTGTGTGTGTGTCCATTTCTTTGAACATCTGACATTTGCAAATCAATATTAGAGACGTTTGCTTTGCACGATGTGGGTTAAAATCAGAGACTCCGAAGGAGGGAGTGCGGAGTGACTGCTTAATAGGTACAGAGTTTTCTTTGGGGGGAATAAAAATGTTCTTGAATCAGAGGTGGCGGTGGCGTGATACTGTGAATGCACTAAATGCCACAGAATTGTATAGTCGAAAGTGGTTAGGTGTTTTGTTTTGATGGTTTTTTTTTTTTTTTAGTGTTTATTTTTTTGAGATAAAGACAGAGCATGAGCGGGAGAGGCGCAGAGAGAGAGGGAGACACAGAATCCGAAGCAGACTCCAGGCTCCGAGCTGACCGCACAGAGCCCGACGCGGGGTTCGAACCCACGAACCGCGAGATCATGACCTGAGCCGAAGTCGGGCGCTCAACCGACTGAGCCACCCAGGTTCCCCAGTGGTTAGTTTTATATAATGTGAATTTTATCTCAAAAAAAAAAAAATCAGAGGTGCCAACCTGGTGTCCCCCAAACTCTGCTCAAATGCCACCTCCTCCAGAGACTCCCCAACCTCTCCCCCCATATATCTTCTAGCACTTTCCATTTGTCCTCTTATTGTCTTCATAACGCCCATTACTCCCCGGCATTGTTTCATTCATTTCTTTATTCATTCATTCGCTAGCCTTGCTGGGCACACAGTAGGTCCTCAGGAATGACGGGTTGAATAAATGAAAGCTTACGGAACGATAGTCACAACCCGACTGTTGGCTGTCCTGTCCACCAAAAAGGCCGGGCACGATATACAGCAGAGAGCGGGATCAGAGCCAGGAAAGGAAAAGCAAAATCCACCCAGAAAAAGGCAACTGGCAAGGTGAAGTGTGGGGCTCCAGGGGCGGGAGGTACAGCACACGGTTCCTATCTCCCCCTGCCTGTGTATTTCCCTCAACTTCTATCCGTATAAACAGCTGGAGGGCAAAGGAATTGTGTGCATTTACCCACACAGAGTGTGGGAGGTGGCCTGCAACTCTTCCAAAGAGTGGCTCCCCAAGGTAAGGGAAAGAAGGTGTCGTGGGAGGTGACAAACTGGGGGTGGCTGTCACTGATACTACCAGAGGGAAAACGCTCATTTCTAAAGCACCTACCCTGTGCTGTCACCAAGCCCCCATGGGTGATTCCCCTTTGGCCTCACCACAACCTCACAGGCCCATTTTGCAGATTAAGAAACCGAGGTTCAGTGCCGCCCTGGGACCCCAACCCACTGGTTTTTCCTTCAGCCAGCCCCCTCCAACCACAGCCTCTTTTCTGCGTCTCCCCTCCTGGACCAACCGAATCAACAACCTCAAACACTTCTCCAGAACCGGCTGTATGCTGAGCGTCCAACCCGCACCCTCCAAGTTCGCCCCTCTCAACAGCCCACTGTCAGTGAGTAAACTGAGGCAAAGAGGCAGTTAAGACGCTCGCCAAAGCTGACAGAGCTGGGAAACGAGGGGCAGGGTTTTGAAGGGCGAGGTCGACCTGCACCCATCTTAGAGAGGGGTAAGCTGAGGTTCGGGGAGGTGAAGTGACACGTCCGAGGTCACAAGCAAGAACGTGCAGGGGCAGATCTGGGGGTAAGGCTATTTTCGTGTCCACTGCATAGAGGGGAAAGGTGCGGCACAGAGATCAGCCGGGGGTCAGAGGCCGCACTACTGGGGAGTGGACTTGAACCCAGACACTCCTGACGGGTTCTAGGGGGGCCAGATGGGGCGCGCCTATGCTGAGGCCTTGAGCAGGAGTGTGGGTTTCAAGGGGGGGCAGGTGGCGAAGTTTCCCAGAACCACAGGATTGCCCTTTCGTGGGCGGGGTTGGGTGGAGTCGCGCCTGGTGGGCGGGGCCTGGGAGGGGCGGAGAACAGGGGTGCAGTTGAGGATTCGGAGAGCCAGCCGCGGGTGGTCGCGCACCAATTGCGGTGTCCCCTCTGACAACTCCAGGGAGCGGGTGTAGATGAGGCTGTCGGCCCACGTGGTTCACGCAGTAGGAGAGGGGAGGAGGCCACAGGCCTAAGCTCCTCTTCAGGGAAATGGGGCCGCGATCGTCACCCCCTGACTGCGCTCCATTCTCCCTCAACTCTCCAAGCCTCCACATCTGACAAATGGCACGCCTTACCAGGGCCAGGAGGGGCCTTTCGTGCACCAGGGCCGGTCCCTTCTCTGCGCCCTGCAGGCTTCAGAATAAAGGCAAACATCTCTCCTTCACACCCTCTTTTCCCTCCACACTCCCTCGTTCACTCCGCTCCGGCCAGAGACATCCTTGTTGGTCCTCGCGCAGGGCAATAACATTCTCACCTCAGGACCTTTGCACATGCTGCTCCCTCTGCCTGAAGCTCCTTCCCTCAGCTCTTCCTCCTGACTAGCTGTTCCTTCAGGCCACTCAGTTCAAATGCTGCCACCCTGGCCAAAGTAGCCTTCCTCCCCCGCCCCCGCCCAGTTTCAAATCTATGAGAGGAAAAAAGGATGTTGGGCCAATTGCATAGTAATACAAAAATGTATAAAATTGGGTCCATACCTCACCAGGTGTAGTAGGATAATTCCTAATGGATCAGAGATGTACTTGTAAACACACCCTACAAGCACTAGAAGAAAATGTGTGTGTACTCTTCTGTCTGGGAATGAAGAGAACTTTCCTAATGACCATTCGGAGCCCAGAAGTCATAAGGGAAAGGATGTAGGTGTCAGTGAACATGTAAAATAGAACAAAGGTTTTGTATGTCAACATATGTCATTAGCAATGTAAGATGATGAATGAAATGGGAAAAATACTTGAAACCTATATTACAAAGCGTTAGTATACCTAATATACGGTTTCCAAAAACAAATAAGAAAATCAACTACCCTATGTAAAAAGAAAAAGGCAAGAAATCACAGTAAATAAATGCAATTGCCTTGGAAACACGCTCTAATGAGAAATACAAGTTAAAATTACACAGAGAGTGCCCTCTTTGACCTTCTCTGTCTCTCCTTCCTGCTGCCTGGAATGCACATATAATGGCTGGAGCTGAAGCAGCCATGTTGAGCTCGGTGTCTTTTGAACAGGAAGTTTCAGGAAGGATCTTGAATCTCAGAGGACTTCGTGGAACAGCCACCATGCCTGCCCTGGACCACATACTTCTAAACTCTTACAAGAAAGAAGTTACATTTCCATTTTGTCTGGGGGAAAAAAAATACATGGAGAAAGAGGTGTGACCCTATAGCCTGGGTGAAGCCATGGAGAAACAGGTGCTTTCGTTCATTGCGAGTAGGAATGTAAAACAGTCTAATGTCATGGTCAATGAAGGGAATGTGAAAGTATGGAGCAAATCTGCATGTTCATTTGCCCTTTGAACTAGCCACTCTCCTTCCAGGGATGTCTTCCAAAGAGATGTGTGTGAAATGCTTGGTTATAACAGAGACTGGAAACAACCTACGGGGGACACTTATCAGGAACAACCAGAGTAATCCCTAAATATGTCACAAAGAGCAAAGCAGGGAAAAGTGCATGTAATATGCTATCACTTATCTTTTTTTTTTTTTTCAACTTTTTTTTTTTTTTTATTTTTTTTTTTTTTTTATTTTTGGGACAGAGAGAGACAGAGCATGAACGGGGGAGGGGCAGAGAGAGAGGGAGACACAGAATCGGAAACAGGCTCCAGGCTCCGAGCCATCAGCCCAGAGCCTGACGCGGGGCTCGAACTCACGGACCACGAGATCGTGACCTGGCTGAAGTCGGACGCTTAACCGACTGCGCCACCCAGGCGCCCCTGCTATCACTTATCTAAAGGAGGATTACGAGTGTATATTTGTTGCTTATATTTTATTTTATTTTTTTTATTTTTTTTTTTAATTTTTTTTTTAACATTTATTTATTTTTGAGACAGAGAGAGACAGAGCATGAACGGGGGAGGGGCAGAGAGAGGGAGACACAGAATCCGAAACAGGCTCCAGGCTCTGAGCTATCAGCACAGAGCCTGATGCGGGGCTCGAACTCACGGACCGCGAGATCATGACCTGAGCCGAAGTCGGCCGCTTAACCGACTGAGCCACCCAGGCGCCCTGTTGCTTATATTTTAAATGGAAAAATAAGCCTCAACACTTAAGAAACAGGATGTAAGGGGCAGTCTAAGGAGCTAGTTTCTCTGAGTTTACCTTGTTTTATAAATGTGACTTTGGGATCACGTAAATGTTTTGTGTGGTTATAAAACAAAATTAAATGACAGAGGGAGAGAGAGAGGCAAAATAAAAACCACTTGAAATAAAAATGAGACAAATTTGGGGTACCTGGGTGGCTCAGTTGGTTGAGCGTCTGACTCTTGGTTTTGGCTCAGGTCATGATCTCATGGTTTGTGGGTTCAAGCCCCGCGTTGGGCTCTGTGCTGACAGCACGGAGCCTGCTTGGGATTCTCTGTTCCCCTGCCTCTCTGCCTTTCCTTGCTCTCTCTCTGTCTCTCAAAAATAAATAAATAAACCTTAAAAAATATGCTGAGAGAGAGAGAGAGAGAGAGAGAAATTAACCTAACTCTGGTTTTGAGTTGGTAATTTCATGCCACAAACAGGAATTACTTCAGATGACTTTAAAACGCGATCATTTGAACACCGTGCATGGTTCGCACAGCACATTCCCTGGTGAGCTTTACCCCAAGGACAAAAAGGATTACAAAGAAATCTTAAGCTGTTTTTGACAATTGTTAGTAATAATATTGATGTTGCTATTCTGAAACTACTGTATTGTTTTGGATAAAGCAAATAAGTGATTTTGCTAATGTTAGCCAGCAAGATTTTCAGTGTCAGAGGAAAGGTACGAATATAAAAGCAAAGCAGTTAAGTAAAATTCTGCAATCCTAAGTAATTTTGGAAAATCAGTAGGAACACAGAATGGATTTTCTTCCAAAAAGGAAAAGCATGCTTTGGGCCAGTCCACCAAGAAGGTCTAGAAACAGGGACCAGACCTGTAGCAGTGAGCACCCCTCCTGCCAGCTCTGGTCTCACTTCCCACAAAAGAAGCCAGAGCTCCTGGAGGAAGAGCTTGTTCCATATCTGGGCAGGAGATGGGCCAGAAGAGCCTGAAGTATATCGTGAAACCAGAAGACAAGGAAGCTTCTAAAGATCATCGAGGGCCTGTCAAAGGGGCAAATGCCGACAGTCTCCTCTAGCTAAATGTGAGACAAGTAAACCTGAATGAGAGTAAGAGCTCATGGGGTGCAAGCCCAGCAGATGTGTTAAAAATCCATGAATTCATGTTGATGTTCAAAGGAAGGAAGGAAGGAAAGAAGGAGAGAGGGAGGGAAGGAAGGAGGGAAGGAGGAAAGGAAGGAAGGAAGGAAGGAAGGAAGGAAGGAGAGAAGGAAGGAAGGAGAGAAAGAAGGAAGGAGGGAAGGAAGGAAGGAAAGAAGGAGGGAGGGAGGGAAGGGGGAAGGAGGAAAGGAAGGAAGGAGAGAGGGAAGGAAGGAAGGAGGGAGGGAAGGAAGTAAGGAAAGAAGGAAGGAGGGAGGGAAGGAAGGAAGGAGAGAGGGAGGTAAGGAACAAAGGAAGGAAGGAAGGAGGGAAGGAAGGAGGGAAAGAAGGAAGGAGGAAGGAAGGAGGGAGGGAGGGAGGGAAGGAAGAAGAGAAGGAAGGAAGGAAGAAGGAAGGAGGAAGGAAGGAGGGAAGGAAGGAAGAGGGAAGGAAGGAAGGAAGGAAGGAAGGAAGGAAGGAAGGAAGAAGAGAGGGAGGAAAGGAACAAGACAGGGAGGGAAGGAGGGATTTCCTGGGCGTCTGATGGAAGGTGCTCAGAATCCCTTCTACAGTCTGGGCCCACGCATGCCGGGCACTCCTTGGCATTCGGAAGCAGGAGTGTTTGGTTGCTTTTGCGCTCATCCTGCAGGGTGCACAGCCAGCCTGGACCCCCTTGTATCAGGAGGATTCTGGTTTTGACCCTCCGCACTCTGTGCCTCTGGGTGGGCAAGGCCACCTCCCTGGAGCCTCAGCCCCCTGGGCCCATCCTCAGCCTATACCTGAGAGGCCTGGAGAGGTGTCGCTGGACAGGTAGGGAAGCATCTCTGGGCCTCAGTTGCCCCATCTGGGCTGCCATGAAGAGGTGGGGGTCCCCGAGGCCCCAATTCCCCATCTTCTCCCAAATTGGGGGTTCAGCAGGGGCCAGAGAGATGAATCATCCCCTCTGGGGCAAGGGAAGGAGGAGCAGAGAGAAGAACTAGGAGATCTGCAAACTAAGGCCTAAAAGAAGACAAGACTCCCTTCAGCATCGATTAGGCACCAACTGTGGCTCCCAGGCCTCCCAGCTCCCCAGTGATGACAGCAGCTGACATGCCTGGACCCTGCCCTGGCCCGACCCAGGTGGAGGAGGAGGAGGGTGGGAGAGGTCACAATGATTACTATGCCTGTTTTTCCAAGAAGGAAACTGAGGCTCAGAGTGCTGGGGTTGCCCCAGACATCAAGCCAGCTGAGTGCAGGGCTAAATCCAGCCGAGTGCACCCTCGCCCCTCACGCCCACCTGGCTGCTTCCAGAGGTGCCCGTGTCCCAACTGGGGAAGGTATAAACAATCCACCTTGTAGCTGGGCCTCAGAAGGGGTTCTTATCATTTCTGGTCCCTGAGCTGCCTCCGTTCGTTCGTTCGTTCATTCGTTGATTCATTCATTCACTCACTCATTCTACAAATATATGTCAAGGCGTAACTACCTCATGGGTTCTGGGCTGGGTGTGGGGGATATAATAAGCATGAAACGCAAATATATAAACAAGGAGAGGTCACATGGCAATATGTACTGAGAAGGAAATCAAACAGGAAATGGGAGGTGACAGGGAGAGCATGGGGAGGGGGCTGTTCTGAGGAAGCGACATTTGAGCTGAGACCTACCTGAAGGAGGGAAAGGAGTCAGGCACACTGAGATCAGGGGGAAGGGTGTCCCAGCAGGCACAGCATGTGCAAAGGTCCTGAGGTGGAAGGGAGTTGGGCATGTTTGAAGAAAGGAGCTGGGTGTGTTTGAGGAGCTTCAAGGAAGGTGCTGAGGCTGGAGCAGGGTGAACAAGGGGGAGAGGGAGGGAGAGAAGGCCAGGGAGATGGGCAGGGGCTGGGCCTCCTCCCAGGGCGGTAGGGAGTAAATGGGCTCTATTTTAGGATGATGGGAGCCACAGGCAACTTTTGAGTAGGGGGGTAACTTGGTGTGTTTTTTAACTTCTTAAACACTCCCTGTGGCTGCTTTTGTAGGGTGAAGGGACTAGGTGGGGGCAGGAAGCACAGAGTGTAACTGTGGCTCCATTCAGCATTGATTAGGCACCAACTGTGGCCCTCGGACCTCCCGGATCCCTGATCGTCCCCAGACCAAAGATGAGCTGGAGCGGCCTTAGGGGAAGAGACAGCCTACCTTTGGGAGAAGGGGGGAGCAACCATGAGACATTGGCCGGGGCGGGGAATGTTCTGGAGGGCGAGGGAGGAGAGGAGTCTAGGGAGACTCCTGGATGTCTGGGTTTTTGATGAAGACTCTTCTTGATTTGGGGAGATTTGGCTGGGGTGGGGGGCACTGGGCAGGTTTGAGAGTGGCCCGGGAGTGTCCCATCCACATTTCCCAGTGGACGAAGGCACTGGGACCTGGGCGTGAGCTTGAACTTCCACTTGGCAAACACACACTGGATCTTCCACACAGGGAATGCACACGCGGCTAAGACATCCACCTTTCCCCTTGGAAGAAGGCAGGAAAAGGAAAAAACAAGAATAGGTGGGGTCAGGGCAGGCAGGAGGCAGAGGGAGATGTTTCATGGTCCCTGTAGGAAGGAAGCGAGTTAGAGCTGGCCTGCGCCTCCCCACCCTGCGTCCTTTGGCAACGCTCTAAAAAGCCACTGCATTTTGCTGATGGGGCAGAGTGTGCTCAGCCGGCTGGCCGTTAGGACGGGCCCACAGGGAATGTGGAGACTCTTCCGGTGTTGAGTCAGACGGATCTGGGTTGGAATCCCCGTCCCTTCCCTGGTTATCCGTGTGCGCTCAGACACGGGAGGGCCTTTCCAAAAAATTGCTCTGGAGCAACCAGACAGCCATGTGGGCCAAATCGGACCGCGATCCCTACCTCATGCCCTAAGCAAACTTTCAACCTTGGGCAAAGCCCTTTCTCCTTCTGAGTCTCTTCTGGGAGATCATCTCCACCTTGCAGAGCTGTTTGTTGGCTTCTGTGAGGCATGATGCGTGCGTGTAAGACTAGGGAAATCTGTATAAAGTCTCTTGATTGTACGAATATCAACTTCCTGGTGGTGATAATGTATTACAGTCACGCAGGATGTTGCTATCAGGGAAAGAATCGGGTCTCTCTGTATTCTTTTTTTTTTTTTAACGTTTTATTTGTTTTAGAGAGAGAGACAGAGACAGAGCATGAGTAGGGGAGGGGCAGAGAGAGACACAGAATCTGAAGCAGGTTCCAGGCTCCGAGCTGTCAGCACAGAGCCCAACGTGGGGCTCGAACTCACGAATGGTGAGATCATGACCTGAGCCGAAGTCGGCCGCTTCACCGACTGAGCCACCCAGGCACCCCATCAACTTTTGACTATTCTAAATAACACCTCTGTGAATATTCACGTCCAAGTTTTTGTATGAACATATGCTTTCAATTCTCTCTTACTTTTTACAACTGCATGTGAATCTAGCATTATTTCAAAATAAAACGTTTAACGAAAGGGAAGAAACCAAACACAGACTTGCCGGGGCACCTGGCTGGCTCCGTTGGTAGAGCACGGGACTCTGGATCTCAGGGTCTTGAGTTCAAGCCCCATGTTGGGCGTAGAGCTTCCTTAAAACGAAAAACAAAAAAACTTGCGATACTGAGGGATTAAGATCCCCTATCGAAAATAACGGAAAATAATAAATATTATTTTGTAAAGTGGGGGACAGCCTTTGTGAAGATAGTAGAATACATATAGCTATTTGGAACAGGATGATGTATGGGAGGAGCACACAGGAACCTTCAAGGTTGACCTGGGTGGTGGTTACCCAGGTGTGCCCATCTAAAAAATTAACCAAACTCCACACCTAAAATTAATGCACTTCATGCATGTTCTTGGGTGTATGCCATACTGAAATAATAGAGAAAAATGAAAAATGTAAATTTACATTTCACCACAAATTTGAAAAAAATATTACCGGGGTGCCTGGGTGGCTCCATCGGTTACGCGTCTGACTCTTGATTTCGGCTCAGGTCATGATCCCAGGGGCGTAAGATCGAGTCCCGCGTCGGGGTCCACACTGAGCGTGCAGCCTGCTTAAGAATCCCTCTGCCCCTCCCCCTCTCTCAAAAATTAAAAATTAAAAAATATATTACAAAAAATGTGAATGGGGGTAAGGCAGTCCATTTAAGGGGAAAAATGAGGTAGATCTATGAGGAAAGGGGTGCACATGCATTCATAACGCAGCGTTGGTAGACAAAACAATTTGCAAATAATAAGTAAAGCAGAATCACATTTTAGTAAAATAAAGTATACACACACACACACACACACACACACACTTCTGCATCTGTGTGTTTATTCCTGGCAGGAAGCATGTCAAACTGTTCTCCAAAGGGCATAGTGGGGGTTCTCTCTTTCTTCCACAGAACTCTGTAAATTTGAATTTTTCACACTGAGCATATATTAATTTTTGTTGAGATATAATTGAAGGGTGACATTATATTAGCTTCAGATGTACACAGATTTAATATTTGTGTATATTACAAAACGATCACCATAGCAAGTCTAGTTAATTTCCACGACCACACATCCTTACACACATTTTTTTTTCGGGGTGTCTGGGTGGCTCAGTTGGTTAGGTGACCGACCTCGGCTCGGGTCATGATCTCGCAGTTTGTGGGTTCGAGCCCTGTATCGGGCTCTGGGCTGACAGCTCAGAGCCTGGAGCCCGCTTCGGATTCTGTGTCTCCCTCTGTCTCTGCCCCTCCCCTGCTCATGCTCTGTCTCTCTCTGTCTCAGAAATAAATAAAACATTAAAAAAAAAAAAAAGATAAAATGTCTTAGGCACAGGGACTACATTATCTCAATCTCCCCTGTGGCTTTGGAGGAAGTCAGCATGATTATCATCCTTCCTGTTGTACAGACAAGGAAACTGAGGCTCAGAGAGAGGAAGCTACCTGTCCAAAGTCACACAGCCAGTGGGAGGAGCTGGGATTTGAACCTGAGCTGTCCGGGTCCAGAGTCTTTGCTCATAACTACTTGCTGCTATCTTTCCTCTCATGAGCGTTCACAGTCTGAAAAACCATAAAACTGGAGTTTAGCAGAGCTTCTCTCCAGGTGGAGGAACAGGAAACCAATTTCTCTGCTTTGGGCTATTCTGCATTTTCTAAATCGTCTGCAGTAGATGTGAAGTGTTGCATACTAAGAAAAAGAAATTCAAATATTAACAGTTCTCGTTGGGGACGTGGTAGGTAATTTCTGTTTATTTTTTCTCTCTGCTTATCTCGTCGGTTGCTTTTTCTCCAGTGGAATCACATTACTTGGATAACAACAACAATGAAAATAATAAGCCCATTTTTCAAGTGCTGGAAGGCAGGGCCTGAAAATACCAACAGAGATTATCTCTGTGCTGAGCGATTAGGGGAGAGGTTGTGACTTTTCCCGTTTGTTTTCTTTTCTGCTTCTTCGATTCTCCATCAGGAAATTGCCCAACATTTTCATAATTGGGGGGAAATGATCCTGTAAAACCCTGGGGGCGGGGCAGCTACCCTGGGTGCACTCTCTCGCCGGGACTGGTCTCGAGCGTGGGGTCTCAGCCCCCGGGGCCCGGTTTGAGCTCCTGGGGACCGATGGGTGCAGGTGGGGGTCGCGGGCTCTGCATCTCTTGGAGGCCCCAGCACTGTGGATCTTTGAGCAGGAATGCTCTCTTTGAGCCTCCGTAAATGGAGGTCAGACTCTGTCACCACCCCCTCCCTGTGTTGGGGTGACGATGACGTAAAGTGATGCGGAAGAGGCATGGTTCCTCCTGGCCCAGGCAGCAGGTCAGAGTTGCCCCTCCCTGCAGCCCAGGGTTCCAGTCCAAAGCCAAGAAGCTCCCTGAGCTGCTGTTTCTGCCTCTGACAGTGAGAGACTGCCACGCAGCCAGCATGCAGTGGGCGTCATATTATTGCTCGCGAGAGGCATAGAGAGGATGCCCACTTACCATGGCAGTGTGAGGATCCTGGTAAGAGAAAATATCTCTCTTGCAGGACATTGAAGAGGAAGCTGGTCTCGGGAGAGAGCAGAGGAGGCAGAGAGGAAGAGCTGTCCGCTGTTTCTGTGGGAACCGCTTCCCCGAGGTTTTTCTGCAACCTGAGCCCCGCCCCCGGCCTCTGTGTGCCCACCTGCACACGCTTTCCCATGTGTGCTCCATGTTCTTGCGCCGCCCCCATTACCTTGCCACCTGCCGAACTCCTATTCATCCTTTGAAACCCAGTGCCGTTTTCCTAGGAAGCCTTCTCTAACCCCCCCAGGCGGGGCCCAGCCCCCTACTCTGGGGTCCCCCAGCCTCGATTCCTCCCTTCAGCCTGGCCCTGCGGGGCTGGGAGTGTCTGGGTTTGACTCTGCACTTCAGCTAGGGTGGGGTATCTTCAGGACTGAGGCCTTACATGGGTCCGGAACCACTGGGCCCAGGGGCTGTGCACAGAGCAGAGGCATCCATAATATCTGGAAACAAACGAGGCGAACGTAAGCGGAGTGGCGCCAGATCCTGGAACTACGTTCTTTTTCGGGAAAACTGCAAAGCATTCGTTTGTTTCCAGGCTCAGTGTGGAGCGCTGGTGACCCCTAATTTTGTAGCCAAGGGGAAGATTTGAAGGGAAATCAGCCTGCAGACCCCCTGCGGGACTGGCTCTTGGGGACTGCCCCCAGGGGAGGCCAGACAGCCCGTGGAGGCAAATACTCCTGAAGCTGTCATGCTGTGAGAGGCAGCTGACGTTTGGCTCAGCAATGCACAGCTCGATGAGATTTCTAGTACTGAGGGAAACGGGGAGCAGGGCCCAGACCCAAGGAGGAGAGCGGGAATCAGAACAGTCCTCACACGAGAGAGATCAGGCCCACACCAGCAACTCCACGGAAACGGGACACAAATGTGCCTGGTCACCCGGACCAGAATCCCCCCAAAATGCACCTGCACGGGAGGGTGGAGATACTGTGCTTGAGGCATTCTGGGGAATGCTATACGGCCATGAAAAAGAGTCCTCTGCCAGCCCGCAGCCACGTGCAAGGACCTCAGGGTCATTACGCCAGAGAACTGTTTCCACCTCTGTGCGATTCTACCCCAGGCCAAACTAATCCACAATGCAAAAATCAGTGATACACCACCTTAGCCGAATGAAGAAGAAACATCACATGATCCGTCACAACCGATGCGGAAAAAAGCGTTTGACAAAATCCAACACCCGTTCGTGGGAAAAAATATTCAACAAGTGAGAGAGGGTGAAGCCATAAAGAAAAGCTCACGGCTAACATCATAGTCAGTGGTGAAAGATGGAAAGCTTTTCCTCTAAGATCAGGAACGAGACAAGTATCTTAATCCATTCAGGCTGCTGTCACAAAGTACCATAGACTAGGTGGCTTATAAAAAAACAGAGATTTATTTCTCACGGTTCTGGAGGCTGGAATTCTGGGATCAGGGTAGCAGCAGGGCCAGGTTCTGGTGACCACCCTCTTCTGGGCTGCAGACGGCCATCGTCACACAGCACGAAGAGGGCAAGAGGGTTCTATGGGGGCTCTTTCATAAGGACACCGATCCCACTCATGAGGGAACCACCCTCATAATCTCATCACTCCCCAAAGTCCTCAATTTCTCATACCATCCCATGGTGGGTTAGGATTTCAACATATGAATTTTGAGGGGGCACATTCAATACGGAAGACTGCCCACTTTCTATGATTCTATGCAACTTAGTTCTGGAAGTCCTCTCCAGAGCAAGTAGGCAAGAAAAAGAAAGAAAATGCATCCAGCTTGGAAAAGAAGAAGGAAAATTATCTCTGTTCACAGATGGCATGCTCTTAATATAGAAACTCCCCAAGATTTCACCACAAAAAAACCTGGGAGAGCATTCAGCAAGGTGGCAGGATACAAAATCAACACGTAACAATCAGTTGCATTTCTACACACTAACAGTGATAATCCGGAAAGGAAATTAATTCTGTTTAGAATGGCCTCAAAAGAATCAAATGCTCAGGAATGAACTTAACCAAGGAGGGGAAAGACTATACAACGAAAACCACAAAATATTGCTGAAAGACATTTAAAAAGACATAAATAGATGGAAAGACCTCCCAAGTTCATAGGTTGGGAATTGTTAAGATGATGATATTATCCAAAGGGATCTACAGATTCAATGCCACCCTATCAAAATCACAATGACATTTTTTTTTTCAGAAATAGAAAAACCCATTCTAAAACTCATATGGGGGGGAGGGCGCCTGGGTGGCTCAGTAGTTAAGCATCTGATTTCAGCTCAGGTCATGATCTCATGGTTCATGAGTTCGAATCCCACATCGGGTAAACTCGAGCCCTGATTGGGGTGATCATGAGCCCCATTTTGGGTAAAACACAAGCCCTGCTTTGGGTGAGCCCCACTTCTCTCTCTCTCTCTCTCTCTCTCTCTCTCTCTCTCTCTCTGCCCCTTGCTCATTTGTGCCCCCCTGCTCTCAAATCAATCCATCAATCAATCAATCAAACGCATATGCAGCCCTGCATACCCAAAACACTCTTGAAAAGAAGAAAAAGTTGGAGGACTCAAATTTCTTGATTTCAAAACTCACTACAAAGCTATAGTCATCAAAACAGTATGGTACCAATGTAAGAACAAACATGTAGACCAGTAGGATAGAATAGAGAGCCCAGAAATAAACCCTCAAATATACGCTCAAATGATTTTTGATAGAGATGCCAAAACCATTCAAGTTTAGGAAAGGAGAGTCTTTTCAACAAATGGCCTTGGGGAAACTGGGTCTCCACATGCAAAAAAAAAAAAAAAAAAAAATGAAGTTGAACCTTTACCGTATGCCGTGTTCAAAAATTAACGCACAATGAAAAAAAATGAACTCAAAATGGATCAGAAACTTGAACATAAGAGTAAAAATAAGAAAACATACAGCAAAAGCCTCACAACTTTGGATTTGGCAATGGTTCATTGGATATGACATATGTATGTATGTATGCACACACACACACACACACACACACACACACATATTGGAGTTCATCAAATCCAAAGAATTTATCAAAACTAAGAACTGTTTTGCATCAAAGGAAACAATCACGAGTAAAAAGGCAACCCACAGAATGAGAGACAATATTTGCAAATTATAGATCTGATAAGGGATTAATATCCAGAAAATATAAGAACTCTTACAACTCAACAAGGAAAAGACAAACAGCCCAATTTTTACACGGGCAAAGAATTTGAATAGACATTTTTCTCAAAGAAGATACACACATGGCCAATAAGCACATGAAAAGATGCTCAACGTCATTAGTTACCAGGGAAATGCAAATCAAAGCCACAGCATGATACCAACCACTAGGGTGGTTAAAATAAAACCAAAGGGAAAGTAACAAGTGGAGGAATTGGAGCCCTTGCGTCCTGCTGGTGGGAATGTGAAATGTGTACCATGATGAAGGGGTCTGGTGGTTGCTGGAAACATTAAGCACAGAATCACCACGTGATCTAGCAACCTCACTCCTGGGTGTATCCCCAGAAGAACTGACAACAGGGATTTTAAGAGATACTTGTACATTGGGTTTATGGCAGAATTATTTACAACAGACAAAACATGAAGGCACCCCACGTGTCCATTTATGGATGAATAGAAGTTTTAATTCACGGAGCACCTGGGTGGCTCAGTCGGTTAAGCGTCCGACTTCGGAGAGAGAGAGACACACACAGAGAGAGAGACACAGAGAGAGAGACAGAGTATGAGCAGGGGAGGGGCAGAGAGAGAGGGAGACACAGAATCCGAAGCAGGCCCCAGGCTCGGAGCTGTCAGCACAGAGCCCGACGCGGGGCTCGAACCCACGGACCGTGAGATCATGACCTGAGCTGAAGTCGGGCGCTTCACCGACTGAGCCACCCAGGCGCCCCTAAGATGGTGAAGTTTATGTCATATGTGTATTTCACCACCAGACGAACAAAAAATCATTGTAATAAAGAAAATTGAAAACTTTAATTGAAAACTTAAAAAGTAATAATAATAATAATGACCTTGCCTCGTGCGGACCCCCAGGGCCCCTCCTGAGATGGAGCACGGTCCCCTTTACTCAGGCGACAAACGCGAGACTTGGTGATGTCCTGGTCCTATGATGGGTCAGAGCAGTCAAGGCTGGGACACCTCCCACGGGGGCGCTGTAAGGTGGCCGTGCTGTCCCCTGGTCTCCCAGAGTCTCCAGCTTCTCATCTGTAAGATGAGTGCCCAACGAGTCTGCTTGAGGCTCAGGAGCACAGCGCCTTAGGCAGGATCCTTCCATTAAATCAGTACAACCTCGGGCGCCTTGGGTGGCTCAGGCGGTTAAGTGTCGACTTCCGCTCAGGTCAGGATCTCACAGTTCGTGAGTTTGAGCCCCACATCGGGCTCTGGGCAGGTGGTGCTCAGTGTGCTTGGGATTCTCTCTCTCCCTCTGTCTCTGCCCCTCCCCTGACTGTGCTCTCTCTCCTCTCTCTCTCTCTCTCTCAAAATAAAAAAAAAAAATCAGTACAACCTCTTGCAAGAAGCTGTGGTTTTCCAATTCTTGTCAGTCATACAGAGCAACTGAATGTCAAAAAGACAGCATTCCAGAGAGGGACTGAATTCTCTAAGACGCATCTGGATGAGTCTCCTTCACCCGTGTGGGGCTTTTGAGCTTTTTCACGTTCCTTAGGGGAGAGTTGACAAATCGCAGAACACTGGAGAAGGATCACAACTCCTAGAAGAACCGCAACTGCTAAAAGAATCTGGAAACACCTTGAATCTAGTCCCCGCGGCAAAAGGCAAGGACGTGCTTGGCGGCAGCAGGTGAAAGATTTGTACGCTCCAGTCCAAGTAGAAACGTAAGAAGGCCTTACGGAAAATGAAGCTATACTACAGGGTAGGGGCCAAGGGGCATCTGCCGCAGACGTTCAGGGTCAAGTCAAGGACCTTATACAGCCTGAGGGGTATTTCTGGCACTGAGCTCAGAATGATGGTTTAGCAACTCCCGTTCGTACATCCCAGGCTGACCCCGTCCACCCCCAGGATCTCTTGAATCTGCCCTGTCTCTATGCCCACAGCCCTTGGCACAGGCCTTGCCATTTCCTGCCTGGACTGGGGCCCTGACCCCTGTTGCCCTCCCTCACCTCAGGGTGTTAACGGACTCATAATAGCCAGGGACAAGTCTTGCAATAGTTAGTGTCCCTAACTATACCCCTGCCTTGCTCCAATGCCTACTATGGCTCCCCATTGCCTGAGCTCCTTGGCTGTCCCCGGTGAAATATCCACTGCCCTCCCACAGGTACCCCTCATGCCCGCCCTGCTCAGTCTCCTTCTGGCTCCCTCTGCCCAGATGCAGCCAGTCACAGAATTCTGTGTTCTCTCCTTTGTGATGGGGCACAACATGGAAGGCTTCATCGTGGAGATGGCATTCTAAGAGTGGTTTATAGGGGTGGGGGATAGGGGGCCACACTGATGGTTAAAATTATGCATCAACTTGTTCAGACAATAGAGCCAAGTTGTTTGGTCAAACACTCGTCTAGGTGTTCCTGGGAAAACATTTTCTAGGTGTGATTAACATATCTGATGGGTTGACCTTAAAGAAAGGAAGTTATCCTTGGCACTCCTGGGTGGGCCTTGTCCAATCAGTTGAAGGACTTAAGAGCAAAAGCCGAGATTTCCTAGGGAAAAAGGCATTGTGTTTAAGACTGCAACATAGAAATCCTTCCTGAGTTTCCAGCCTGTTGGAAATAGATTTCAGATTTCTTACCTCCCACCATCACATGAGCCAATTCCTTAAAACGAATCTCTTCATGTATATAATAAACATATATTGTGTTGACTCCATTTCTCTGGAGAGCCCTGGCTGATGCAGACACCCAGATGCCTGACACTGGGGAAAGGTAGGGTTTGCTGTTCAGAGACAGGATTCTCTTGACAAAGTGAGAGCGCCCAGAAGCAGACCTCAGCCACTTACCTTGGCCTTTCCCGGCTGGACGCAGACCAGGCTCTCAGCCTCAGATGCTACCCAAGACACCTGCGGGCCAAGGACACGCATTGGAGGCCTCGGGTTTCACAGTCCTGGGCAGAGGTGCTGACCCAGCCTGCCACCCTCGACCAAAATAAACCCAGGGCAAGGTGCTTAGATCAGCCACTCCCCAAACCCCATGGCCTGATCCGGGTTGCAGATCCGGCCACTGTGGGCCCCGCGGAAAGGGCCATCCGTGGCCCCAAAAGGCCTGAGACGTAGACCAATTGACCTCAAAGAACAAAAAGTTCATTCTGGAGAGATCCAGGCTAGAGGAAGTGATTACAGCAGCTGACAGAGAAAGAACGCTTTCCAGTCATGGGGTCCTCAGGTCTCTCCAAGGCGATCGGAGGAATCCAGGACCTGTGTGGTCCCCTTCACAGGTGAGTCAGTGGGGGCCGATTCCAGCCCACGTTCCTGATTTCTAAGCCTGCAGGGTTGGATCTCTCATCTACCCAATTCAGGCGACTACTGACAGCGGAATATCACTCAGCTGTAAAAGGAACACAACGTTGACACACGCTACAACATGGATGAACCCTGAAAACATCGCAGTGGGTGAAAGAAACTAGACACAGGAGGCCACACGTTGTAGGATCCTATTCATCTGAAATGTCCAGAACAGGCAGATCCACGGAGACAGAAAATAAATTAGTGATTGCCCAGGAGGGGTGGGTGGGGAGTGACCGCTAATGGGGACAGGGTTTATTTGGGGGACAATTTAGTTTTCTAAACTTGTGGTGAGGGTTGATGATGTCTGTGAATAGCCTAAAAACCATTGAGCTGTATACTTTAATGGATGAATCGAATGGTATGTGAATTACATCTCAGTGAAGCTGTGTCTAAAAATGTTCCCCCAAATCTCTACATTTATTGAGTGTCTGCTGTATACCAGGCACTGAATTGGGTGCTAGAATAGGGCTCAGAAGGGGAGGGTCATAGACAGATGACCACAGTGCTGCGGGATTTCCTCCCTTACAGCACAGAGAGGGGAAAGACGTAGCATTTGTGTGGACGTGTGAAGGATGGGCGAGGGCGTGTGTGCATTGGGTTTTGAAGAATGAATAGGAGTTTGCCAAGTTGAAGGTGGGGGGCTGATCGTGAACTCAACTGTATCAAATCTAATAAACAGAATAAAATAATATAGTTTTAAAAATGAAAATGAAAATGGGTGCATCGTCTTTTGTCGACACGAACTGAAGGAGTCTTTATGTTTAAACACCTCGCCACTCACCCTGGACCACGCCTGGCTCACCCAAGCCAGGGTGATGTTGTTCACGTCCGCAGCAAAGACAGTGCTGTAAACAGCATTTCAATCTCTCCCTTCATTAGGAGTGTGGAGAAATCGGAAATTTGGGGCCACCCACACCCCTCGTGGTTGTCTAGGAGGATAAACGGAAGGTCAAAGACCAGGCCTGACCTAGAACCTTCCCCAAGACGCTGCCTCCTCTCAGCTAGGCTAGATTCTTTCTGGCCTCCTTTCTCCTGGTGTGGCCAGTGCATGGCTCTGGCAGGTGGCCATGGAGAGTGAGGAGGACGGACGTTCTGGTCCGAAAATAAATCGTAGCCCTGAATGGGTAAACAAGAAACTAGGGCGGAGGAGGGGGCCGGGGAGGGGCTGAGGGGAAAGAGAGAATTGTGCCTTTCCTAGGAAGATGAATGCAGCCTTCAGAGGCTGGCCTCCCAGTGCTGGGCTGGTGGCCACATGCTCCGCCTCTGCTGTGCCCCCAGCTGCTCCCAAGCGCCTGGCACCCACTGTACCTTCCCTGCTGAGTCCTGACCCCTGGATGGGACACCTCTTCCCACGTGGACCCCATCGTCGCTCAAAGAAGTCCTTTCCTCGCACTCTCACTGTGGATCTTGTTTTTCGTAATCCCAGGGTGACCTTTGACCATTCACCGAGCGCAAGCTGCCTCCTCCCTATGACCCATTTTACAGATGAAGAAACTGAGACGGGGGTGGGATGGGGTGGGGAGGGCGGGTACTGGGATTCAACGGCGGGGGGGACTCCAGGGGTCCTCCCCAGACCTGATGATGGCAATTTTGAAGCTGGAGGCGTCTGAAAGGGTGAATGTACCGGGACAAAAGGGGCTGAGATGACAACATCTCAAGGGTGAGGTTCTGGGTTTGGATCCTGGCTCTACCCCCTTGCTGGGTATGTTTCCGTTTCTCCTGGGATCAACATCTTAGTATGTACAGGCTTCTCCCTGCTCAGCGAGGTCACCCAGGCACTGCCCATCAGTCTAGAGTGGCCCTTTGGTCACTATGATTGGTTCAGAGACAGTCATGTGCTCCAGGCTGAGTAAGTGAGATGCAATCCTGGTACTTCCATCATAGCCATCAGACAACAGAGCTTTTTATTTTATTTATTTATTTTTTAATTATTATTTTTTTAACCTTTATTTTTGAGACAGAGAGAGACAGAGCATGAACAGGGGAGGGGCAGAGAGAGGGAGACACAGAATCTGAAACAGGCTCCAGGCTCTGAGCTGTCAGCACAGAGCCTGACGCGGGGCTCGAACTCACGGACCGCGAGATCATGACCCGAGCCGAAGTCGGCCGCTTAACCGACTGAGCCACCCAGGCGCCCCCAACAGAGCTTTTTAAACGTTGCTTAAGTGGATAAGGGTCAGTTCAGAGTTTCTGGCTGCCATCTGGTCCGGCAATGAAGCTGACACAAGGACAGCAGAGCCAAGAGATGGAGAAAGATGCCACCCTGCGAGGTTGGTTAAGTCCCTTGATCCAGCCGAGCCTGAAGCTGTCATTGTCTATTCCATTAGCCAGTTAGTTCCCTTTTGGCTTTATGCAGCTAGAAATTCTCATGGATACAGCCTTTATTAGTGGTGTGATAAAGATTGTTAAACCACCTCTCCGGGCCTCAGTTTCCTCATCTGTAAAACAGGTTGTGATGAAAGGACGATGAAAGATGAAGGGAGCCTGTGTGGCGAGTGCCCTGTGCTGTGCCTGATGTCCTAAAACATCCGATGTCATCCAGGACACTCCCAGCTCACCTAGGCTCCTGCTTACTCAGACACTGGAAAGTTTTCTGAGGGACACAGCTGAGCCCAGCCATCCCCGCCCACTGCAATAATCCACCAAGAATGCTGACGACCAGAAGATGGAGTGAGTGGACAGCTCAGGTCCGGGCTCCGGGGGGAAGGGTCACACAATGGCCTGAGGTCGAGGCTGCTCCGACAGAGCTTCATGCAGCGGAGGCATCACTGCACCGATGGAACTGCTTGGAAAATCCTTCCTGGTAACTGTATCGGATCATTTTGCCAAACAGCTGCCCATCCAGCACACAGGGGCCGCGGCTCTGTTTCTCTTGGCCCACTTCGGGGCAGGAGAGGCATGTACAGGGGACTGGAGGACATGACACCCTCCCCCCTGGCCTCTAGCACCTGTGGCCTGCCCCTGGAGCAGAGCCTGGGAGAGGATTTGCGGGTGAGTGATTTTTAAAGAAAGCTCCGGGGCAGACAAGGGCGGGGAGTCTGGGCGGTGGGGGGCAGGGAGGGGTGAACACGAAAGGGGGTGCCTCCAGCAGAGTTCCTTTGGCTGCGGTTAAATGAGGGCCTGCTTCCACTCCTGCCCTTCCAGATCACTCTTTTACAAGTATAAATTGAAGAAGCCAGACACAAAAGGTCACGCGGCGTGTGATCCCATTGATAGGAAATGTCCAGAACTGGCAAATCCATAGAGACAGAAGGCAGAGTGGTTGCCAGGGGCTGGGGGTGGGGGAATGGGGAGTGATGAGTCATGGGCACAGGGTTCCCTTTGGGGGTGATACAAATGTTCGAGCATGATGACTGTACGATGTCGTGGATGTGCTAAATGCCATGGAATTGTTCACTTTGAAATTGTGAATTTTATTGTGGGTTTTATGATTTAAAAAGTATAAATGGGGCTATTCCCCTGCTGTGCTCTGAAGCCTCCCATGGCTCCCCATTGCCTCCAAACATAATAGATATTTGTCTCTCACCCCCACCAAAACCCCTCAACCTTGACTCCCTCCCGCCCCTCCCTCCCACAGCCAGGCTCATTTGTACCCCAGAGCCTTGGCACGTGCCATCCCCTCTGCCTGGCATGCTCTTATTCATTCTCACGACATGTAACCTCCCAGACCGGGCGCCATTCCTTCCCTTTCTTTGTACCTTGGATGTTCCCTTCAAATCCCTGACTACGCAGCTCGTAGTTTCATCGTGGGGTTTTAGATGCTAGATAGAAAGTTCCACCAGTTAGGCGTGTGGCAAAGGAATGAATGAGTGAGTGAGTGAATCAACAGATAGATGGAGGAAGGCAACCGAGAGACTCTGCCAGGGAGAAGCTGGAGAGACTTTCACGTAGACAGAGTTCCTGAAAGGAAGCTTTATATCCAGGTCAATATGGAAAGAGACCGTCTCCATGCAAATCTGGCGCTTTTTTTCCTCCGAAAAGCACAGCTGTCTCCAAAACAAAGACCCACAATTGCTGCCAGCATGGGCTTCGTCATTTTCACTTCCTTTGAATATTCTTCAATGGATTTTTTTTCAAACCGCGCAGACGTGCATGTGCACGCGACAGGGCGGGGTAGGAAACACCCCTCCCCCCTGCCCCCCGCCCACTTTCCCAGGTTAGAAGCTCTGTCTTCTCGGCCTCTCCGTGCTCAAACACAGCTGAGTGTCCTCCCATATGGGGGATCCTGTCCACATTTTGCACAAGTTTTGGAAAAATCACACCACCCTCTGCGACCGGATTTTCTCTCCCAGGGTGTAACTGCTTTGTTCAAAGCTGCATCACATTTCATATCCGAAGTTCCCTTAATTTTTCCCTTCCTTCCATTTGCTTTGTCCCCAGGATTCTGCCAGCACCAGCAAGGCTCCTGGAAGCCCTGTGGATAGGCCTCCCGCCCTGGGTTGACCTCAGTGGGTTTGCCCTTGCGAGGGACAGAAACGGGCTTAAAAAAAATTTTTTTTTTTAATGTTTATTTTGGAGAGAGAGAGAGAGACCCACACAGTGCAAGCAGGAAAGGGGCAGAGAGGGAGACACAAAATCTGAAGCAGCCTCCAGGCTCTGAACTGTCAGCACAGAGCCCAACGAGCCCGATGCTGGGCTCGAACTCACCAACCATGAGATCATGACCTGAGCCGAAGTCGGACACTTGACCGAGTGAGCCACCCAGGTGCCCCTGCGAGGAACAAGGCTCTTAAAGACATCGGCTCGGATGGGTTGGCAGCAAGTCCGATGTAGGGTCCAACCCCCTGTGGAAAATGGCTCGGCACTTCCTCGAAAGGCTAAATGTAGAGTTACCTCATTATCTGGCAATCCCATTCCTGGGGATAGACCCAGAAGAAGTGAGAACAGGCGTCCACACAAATCCTCGTACGCCCCGTTCGCAGCAGCCCTGTTCGCAATTGCCAAAAGGTAGAAAGTGCCCAAATGTCCATCAACGGATGAACGGATAAACAAAATGCGGTCCATCCCTGCAGTGGAATATTATTCAGCCCGAGAAAGGAATGAAGCCCTGACACGCGCTACAACGCGGAGGAAGCTTGGAAACATTGCGCTCAGCGAAAGACACCAGACACACAAAAAACCCACATAGTGTATGATTCTATCTACGTGGAAAGTCCAGAACAGGCAAAGCCACAGACTTAGGAAGGAGATTAGTGGTCGCCAGGGGCTGGAGAGGTTAGGAGAAATAGGGAGTGACTGCTAATGGGCCCAGGGTCTCCTTTTGGGGTGACGGGAATGTTCTGGAACCGGACAGATCTGCTGGTCGCACGACATGGTGAATGTACTACCCACCACTGAATTGTTCACAATCAAATGGTTAATTTCATGTGATGTTTACACCAGTTAGAAACCAAAAGGTTGGGTGATCCCAGCAGGGAGGGGATGTTGCCCTCCCTCGCCAACACAGGCAAGTATTTGGTGTTGGCAATTCTTTTTTTTTAAATTTTTTTTGATGTTTTTATTTATTTTTGAGACAGAGAGAGATAGAGCATGAGCAGGGGAGGGTCAGAGAGAGAGGGAGACACAGAATCCGAAGCAGGATCCAGCCTCTGAGCTGTCAGCACAGAGCCCGACGCAGGGCTCGAACCCACGATCGGTGAGATCATGATCTGAGCTGAAGTCAGACGCCTCACTGACTGAGCCACCAGGGCACCCCGCGATTCTAAGATTGAGCCAGGCTTATGGTCAGAGGGAGGGCGCTTCTTCTCGGTCATTTACTGGCTGCCTGCATTGCCGTCCTCCGAATCCCTTACACAGAAACTCTTCTCGGTGTATACAATCCTGACCCTTCCGCTATAGCCATCAGATGACAGAGAGGGAGGGCGGGAGGAATATCCTTGTTACACAAATGAGGAAACTGAGGCACCAAGGGGTGAAGTGAATTTCCCAAGGTCCCCCACTGTGACCCTTGTACCACATCACAGGGGTTAGGTAAGGACTGGGGACCGTTATCCGTAGCAGGAAGAGCAAGCGGATGGGAAAGTGACAAGTCCGCAGTGACTCAGGACGGTCATCCTGTGCAGCTGACGTCTGTGAGCTTCGCAGTGTCCTGCCTTTGATTCTCAGAGCCCTGGTAGGAGACACTACTTCCCCTGTTATCAATGAGGAAACTGCGGCTCAGAGAGGCGCATCACCGGGCCGCAGGTCACACAGCACAGTGAGGACACGTTAAGACAGGGTGTTCCAGACCTCAAGTTCCCCTTTGCTTTGAGCTGCCTCCAGGCAGAAGAGCCAGTCATTTAGACGTGGATGTTGAAATCTCTAAGCGGAAACCTCGCCGCTCCCCCCTGGACCAGGAAACTCCACGAACTGAGGGCGGCACTCCCACAAGGCCGACCTGAGAAATCTCTGGAGAAAACTGGAGCAGAGCAAAGCTCAGCTCGTGAGGCCCCCTCCTGGGGTCTGAAGGAAGTGGCTGGTGCCGGACGCATAGGGGAGTTGCAATTCCTGGAAACGTCCAAGTTCCCAGGGCCGTGAGCGTGGGCTTGGTGGGAAATAGAAACGGCGTGTTTGCGTGTGCATGTGTGTGCGTGTCTGCGCGTGTCTTTGAGCCTGCACGCGCACACGTGTATCTCTGTGTATGTGCGTGCATGCGTGCATATGTTTGTGGCTGCGCATGTGAGCACACGTGTGTGTGTATGGGGAGCTTCAAAACCAGATTAGATCAGGTGGAAATCCTGGCATTGAGTGTGGGTCTGGAGTCAGATCGTCTGGGGCCTCAGTTTCTCCACTGAGAAATGGACCAGCTTCTGCTGGATGTGAGAATTAGAGTCCAGGGGGGCCAGTAACTATCAGAAGATTGGTCACAGTAAACAGTCTGTGCTATGGGCTCTGAAGTTGACGCTTGTGATCTCCGTTGATTCTCAAAACAAATCCAAGGCTGAGTTTATCATCCACATTTTCATCGACACTTAATTTTTTGTCTTTCAAAAACCATAACAAGCAAAGACTTCAAGCCACACAGAAATGTATGCGGTAAATAGTGCAGATTTCATCCACGACCCAGCCCGCTTTGCAAAGGAAGTTCTGTTAATAGGTGGGTGCGGGTTTTTTCAGAATTAGTGACCTTGCATTTATATATTTGAGTTTGGGGGTGTTTGAGTGGCTCAGTCGGTTAAGTGTTTGACACTTGATTTCAGCTCAGGTCATGATCTCACCCCTCATGAGTTTGAGCCCCGCGGCGGGCTCTGTGCTGACAGTGTAGAGCCTGCTTGGGATTCTCTCTCCCTCCCTCCCTCTCTGCCCCTCCCCTGCTCACACACTCTCTCAAGAATAAACGAACATTAAAAAATTAGAGAAAGAGTTTGTATTTATATTTCTAAGTAGTCCAATATAATATATTAATACAGTGATGTAAATACCATAGAAAAGTGGCTTTTCAATCAATAGGGCATTCTTGACTCTCCTAGCTCATGCTTCATTACCCAGTGTTATGGATGAAGGAAATGGGGGCCCCAGAGTGCATAGAGCTTGCTCAAGGTCACCTGTTGTTACACCCCCCAAGCTGAGACTTGACTAGAGTCCACCCGTCCATCCCAAGACGGGTCCCATCTGTAGGAGGGAACTTTAGACAAAGTTCCCTTGCTCATTGTCCTTTCATTAAACATTCACTTAATGCTGAGGGTTTATTATTTAAAAAAAAAATTTTTTTTTAATGTTTATTTATTTTTGAGACACAGAGAGAGACAGCATGAGCGGGGGAGGGACAGCGAGAGAGGGAGACACAGAACATGAAGCAGGCTCCAGGCTCTGAGCTCTCAGCACAGAGCCCGACACGGGGCTCGAACCCATGAGCCGTGAGATCACGACCTGAGCCGAAGTCGGACGCTCAACTGACTGAGCCACCCAGGTGCCCCTAATGCTGAGGGTTTAAAGATAAGATGCAGTCCCCTGTGCAGGAGGCCCCAGCCTGGGTGACACAGAGCCGGGCAACCTCAGCTCAGGGCGGTCAGGGACAGGCCTGCGGAAGCCAGAGGGGCAGCCAGGTCTTGGTCTGGAGAGAGCAGGGTGGGCTGCCTGGAGGGGACGTGGGAGGCGGGCCCTGGAGGTTGAATGGAGGTCCCACAGACGTAGCAGGGTCTGGGGGCATGGTGAAGAGTCACCTACCTCCACTGATGGCCAGCTGGGTGTCTTAGGAGCCTCCTCAATACTTGACATTTATGAGTAGGAACAGATACCTGACCCTGGGGCTAAATTCTAAGTCCCCACCACTGGCTGGAAAGGCTGCTGCCTGTTGCAACACAGGGCTGCCCCCCCCCCCCCCCCGCCCCCAGACGGGGAAACAGGGCGCAAAGGCTTTAAAGGAACCAGTGCAGCCTGGGGTCAGGCTCTTCCTCTTTCTGGACCGCAGTTTCCCCGTGTGTACAATGCGGGGACGGTGGGCAGAGTAGTAGCAGGGCGAGAATTTGACTCCAGCTGCAGCACTGTCACCCTCCCTCCTCCAGGCAACCGACACACCCGATCCCCCAAACACATGGGAGTTCCGCAGTTTACCCCTCTCTGGCTGACCCTGGGCCTCGACCCCGCCTCTGCCAAAGGTGGTTAGTTTGGAGGTGTGACCTTGAGCCCTCCGGCCGGCAGGGGGGCAGGGGCTGGGTGCACCATGACTAGGCTTGGGGATCCTCACGCGTAAGGTCTGCCTCACAGGGGAAACAAGCTCAGAAACGAGACCAGCCCCTCTAAACACTTCTCTCGATGAGCGTTCCTAGATTACTGCTTTTAACTCTGCGAGTCCAAGGCCCCATCTCACTGGAAAGAAACCAAGGCTCGAAAAGTCCCGCCGCTCACCGCCCGTGGGGAGGGTTGGCTGTGGCCTCCTCCCTGCTGGCGCATCTGCGGCCTTCAAGATCCCCCTCGCCGTGGGTGGGCATCAGGCCTCTGCCCAGGCCAGACAAGGTCACCGGCAGCTAGGTGGGCACCGGCTCTGGGAAGGTTGAAGTTGGGGGGGCGGGGGGGGGGGGGCGGCGGTTGTGGCGGGAGTGATGGGCTCAGAGTAGGGGAACCTGGAGGAAGCAGAGAGGGGTGCAGAGCTGGGTCTCCAAAGGGAGCAGGGCAATGGGGACAGGGTCTGGAGGCGTCAGGGCCCTTGCTTTATGGTTCAGTCCACCTGGAGGGCAGAGCCCGCCTCTTGCGGGGACCACAGCCCCCCGTATCCTGGAGAGGAAGGCACAGCTGGGGAAAACCAAAGTGCCGACAGGGTCACCTCAGAAACCACATGGCATGGGAATGCTGTGGAGGCAGTGAGGTGGGGAGATGCCGGGGAGCACCCCCTTGGTGCCAGAAATGCGATTTCTAGGGCTTTAGCCACAAAGAGAGTGTTCTGGGATACGGGAGCCAAGGCTTGGGAACGATTCAAATGCCTCTGGGTGGGGCACTTAAATAAATGGCAGTCCCTTTGAGAAAGGTTCTACCTAAAATATGCCTGTGTACACAGTCGTCTACATGTAAGGGATCCGAGACCTGGGTGCTGGGGGGTCGGGGAGACATTTTCCCATAGAACACACTTCTGTACCTTGTGATTTTGGCCAGGTGTTACTTATTCACAAACAGTACTAGAAGTTTCTACTCCCGTGAGAAGACTGGAGACCTCCGGTCGCATGAGGACACGTGTCTTCAGGCAGCAAGTATGCTGTCTTATTTTTTAATTTTTTTCCTAATGTTTATTTATTTTTGACAGAGAGAGAGACAGACAGAGACAGAGACAGAGACAGAGCATGAGCGGGGGAGCGGCAGAGAGAGAGGGAGACACAGAATCCGAAGCAGGTTCCAGGCTCCGAGCTGTCAGCACAGAGCCTGACATGGGGCTCGAACTCACAGATTGCAAGATCATGACCTGAGCCGAAGTCGGACGCTCAACTGACTGAGCCACCCAGGTGCCCCTGTGTCCAGCAGCACCTTCTGCTTTTGTCGGGGCCCTAGGGCATCCAGAAGGCTTCCAGGAGGGGACGCTGGAGAGAATGAGCGAGGTGGGGCCCTAGAGGCCGAGAATGACATATTAAAGGTCCCATTTAGCTCTAAATTAACAAGAGAGCAGAGGAAATTTCACCTTCCAAGCTGGAAGAAATCCTTCCCAGATTGCAGAGGCGAAACAAGCCTGAGGTCAAAGCCTAGACGGGTGTCCCAGGCTGGAGACCCGCACTCCAGGTGTCCTCATCTAAGGAATCTTCAGTAGCCCCGGAGGTGAGAAGAGGAGCTGTCGGCCAGTTAGGGGCATCTGCTGGAGAGTTCTGCTCACCCCCTACCTCCAGTCTCCCGAGAGGGGGTGGGAGATGAGGTGGGGTGGCTGTGGGGTTCTGGGGGGCTTTCTCAGGGAGGCCGCTAAAGCCCACAGTCAGACACTGCCCTCGTGGGTGGGCTCTTGTGAAGATGAACGGAGGGACATTCTTGACTGGCAACAGCTCCCATCACGGTCAAATGGACCCCTGCCACTCCCGTGTGTCCTCCAGGACACCGCAAGGAGAAGGGAGGCTTAGGTCCCCACACCAGCTCCTAGGGGGCCGGTTTCACCTGCCCCTAAGCGGCCGACAGACACCCCAAACCCTTCCTGGGCAACCCCCTGCGCTGGGCACAACAGCAGCCTGGCTCCTCCCCATTACTCTGCTGTCACGTGGAAGCCCCTGCGGGTCTGGTACGTGCCTGCCGTAGCCTTTGCCTTCACCCCTTCCCCCAAGGGCCAGGTGCTGTCGGTGGAAGAATCGGACGCAGGCTGGGCAGCACACGGGAATAGCAGGGAGCTTTGCAGACAGCACGCAGGCCGTCCTCAGTCAGGGAAAGCCTGGGTGGGCCCTGGTCTGACAGCTGGAACCCCGACCGTGGGAGCGGGTAAAGCCTGAGGGGACAGGAGAGTCATCGGCAGCAGGGCATGTATCTCCGACACTCTGTCCAATGTAGGTGTTACAACATCTCTCATGTGTTCCCCGCCCAGCCAAGTTTTAAAAACACAACAGAGACCATGGAAAATTGGGTTTCCTCTACATTTATTGCAACTGCTAAATGATTAACAACATTCACAACTTCTTAGATTTAAAAAAAGGAAAGAAAAAAGAAAAAAAAGAAAAAACCCAAAACTTCCATTTTGTAACATCACAAATGTCTTCTAGGTTTTACCAAGGACCAAAACGCTAAAATTCTCTATATGATTTCCAGTGATGGAAACAAGCCAGAGACAGTAAGCACCCAAAGTGGTGAGTTAGTACTTTCCGGATGCCTGTCGTCCTCACGGAAGAGACCCTGGAACTAGAATGACAGAAAAGACACTGTGACTTTGACAAGGCTATGCAACCACACACCACACTCGCACGCACGCTCCCCGTGAGCAGACTTCGCCAGAGGGAGCAAGGGCGAGCTCGGAGGGCCAGTGCCGGTCCCTGGGCTGGTCCCTGGCCGACAGCTGGCACAAGGACTCGCCACCAGGCTCCGCCCCGGCTCCTATGATATCACACCCACAGGAAAAGCATCGCCTGAGTGCTCAGAGGACTTTCCAGGATCAAGAAGGAGGTGTTCTCTTTGACGTGTGCTAAAGGCTCACGGGGTCAGCTCGAAGCGGGATATCCCCAGGAGAAAGGGTGGCAGGAGGCTGCGGGGACAGAGCTTACACCCTGGTAATTCCTAAAGCATTTTACTCACAAACAAAAGCGGAGAAATCCAAGAATGAATATACTGGCACAAAGTGAATATGACGGTCAGAGCTATCTACGCTGGAGAGAAAGAGCTAGAACCTATTTGGGGAGTACATGCCTCGCTCAGGGCCGATGGGCACTCTGTGAAAGGCCAGAGGACAGAGGCCCTGTTCTCAGAGTTCCATCCATGTGCCCAACCCACAGCCAACAAGGAAGGCTCCTGGAAGGATTAGGAAAGAAAAGAGATGAACCCCTACGGCTGCGGTTCCCCCAAACCACACCACCTGTGCAGGCTGCTTCAACTCTGCGGAGGCATTTCCAGCATCTCCCTGGCCATAAAGATCTGCCTGTTGCCCATGCAACAGAAGCAACCAGAAGCAAGCAGAGCCTGGAAGAGATACGGCACAGGCCTGTGGCGGTGGGTGTGGGCCCGACAAGACAGAGCTGGAGCAAGCCGGGACCACAGCTGGGGCCTGTGGCTTTAAAAAAGTGAAGACTGGACAACACGGTAACTCGCTGCTGTGTCCCCCAAGCTTGTCGTGTCAGCAGGATCCCAAGTCTCCCAGGTTTTAGCACGTATTTAAAACTTCAACACTGCGGCTTTATGAGGAAGGGCTGAGATTCCCACAGCCTGAGAACTTCGCACGTAGCTGCGAGGAGCGGAGCGCCGGGACAAGATGGAAGGGAGGCAGTCACACGCCCGGAAACAGCAAACAGCTGCGGAGCCCGCCCCAAGAGGATGCTTTCTGTTCCGTACAAAGGCTCCGAGAAAACAATTCTTTACCCTACTGCACACGCCAAAAATGAAGCGTCTTGAAGAGTTTACACTCCCAGCCCCTTGGAGGAGAGACTCCATATGTGGCTTTAAAACGAAGCACACTGTAGTTGGTGGATTCTAAGGAGCCAGGTGAATTTGGGGGAAGTTTCACCAATGTAATGATTACTCCCCACTGAATACGGCTCTACTATACGGTTGCTAAACTTCCATTAAGTCTCTTGGGATGCACTTAAGAGCTGAGACTCCACAAATAACACGTTCATCGAATCAAGTATCTCCACTTGTTCAAAGAGCTCCGATGCTCCGACCGGCAGGCCGCACTACCAGCATGGACTTGGCTAATACTGAATTCTGTCCCCCGTCTACAGTCTGCAAGCCACACAAAGACACAATCTGTCATCAGTTTGGCATCAGGTTTGCTAACAGAGCACTTCTAGAGAGAGTTCCCTGGGACGGGAAACCCGACAGGAGCTGGCTCTTGAGCACTATCCAAGGGCAGTACCCCTTCTGAGGGGGGACCAGGAAAGACCTGCAGGGGACTGGCTGCCACAAGCATTTAGAAGAAGGGGGGAAAGCAAAAGCAGATGGCGAATGATGCACTCTTTTATCCTTTAAGAAGAAGAAGAAGAAAAGCCAGCGGAACCTCCGTACAGGACCTGCAGAGACGTTCTGTTTCTCGTGGACACACCAAACCTACTTGGGCACTGGCTCCAGGGCAGATCCAGGGCAGAGGTGGCGCTCTAAGAGTAAGTGCTCCTTCAAGCCTGATCTTTCTCACCAATGGTTTCATCTATTCAGGGAGAGAACGATTTTGTTCAAAACTGAGTTGGAAATTACGGGTGGGGAAGGCAGCTAAAAAGAGAGCAGAAAGAACGGGGTATTTATATGGGCCCAAGGCCCTTGAGAACGAAAGGATTTGAAGATGCTCAGAAAGGGATGTGGCAAAGCCACTGCCCTCTGCAGTGACGGCTTCCAGATCGCCCTTACACGTGCAGGACGCAAGGCCATTTCCGCGGTGGCCTATTTCCCCGGGATGGCCGCGTGCAGCTCAGCCTGGGAGCCCTGCACCAAGGCCCGCTGTTGAGCTGCACATAGCTGTGCGGCCATGCTTGGTGAGCGTGGGGCTCGCTCCTTCAACCAAACCTGGAAGGTGAGAGGCGGGACACATCCATGTCTAAACGCTCCTGGTTACCCTCATAGAACTTTTTGATTTTTTTTTTGTGTATGTGTGTGGTTTGACGTTTGGTTTTGGGAACGGGGATCTCTGACTTTTCTGGAGAAATCGTCTCTACGTACCAGAATGTCAACTTAGGCAGAAAGCCCCACGCACTAGCTCACACACATACCTATTTGTTGGCCCGTTTGTGTCTGTACATCTGCATCATCCTCTGACGGAACACGTCAAATGTGTCTTCCTTGCGCTCCTGCCCGTCGGCACCTAACCCCTCCCCTTCCGAGGCAGTTCCCCTAGGAGCAAAACGGAGAGTTAGCCACACCTGAGCACAAAGCCTGGCCACCAGGAAACTGGAAACGGCACGAGCGGTCAGAGTGGGATGGAAGCATGTGGGACACACAACAGTGACAGCAAAGGAAAGGGAAAGCGAAGACACGATTCACAGCGCGGAACAAGGGGTACTCACCTGGGCAGGTGTGTGGACCTTCTGAGGAACGAGCTCAGAAGCCCCCGATTATAGCAGAAAGCCTCCCCCCGCAGGTGACAAGCTCAGTTTTAAATGAAATGCCTGCTGGATGTTAATGGGGCCTAACAAACTCTGGGCCACGTTTTCCCTGGCTAGCCTGCTTAAGGGTTCCAGGCAAAGGGAAAGTGGTTTTTATTGTTACTGCCTAGAATTACCACTCAGCTTTTATGACAATAATGAATGTGGCTGAAATGCCAGGGGCCAAGGAGTCATTTAAATAGTCTGTGCAAGTGCAGCAAGGGGCCTGTAGGAACACCTGCATATGTAAACGATCTGCTTCTCATCTCATCTGAAGACTCCCTTTGTTAGGAAAACAAACCTGCCAGCTTTAAGCCATGTTTAACATGAGGGGAGACAAGAAATCAGGCTGCAGGTCAAAGGACTTAGGACCAGAATCCCAAAGAAAGCTTCTTATCCCAAGCACACTGCCCATTCCCACCCCGGGCCCCAGCGCCTGCTGCGTACACGCTGACGGGTTCCCTGATGCCCTTCCCACAGGAGCCTAGGCCATGGCCCTCCTTCCAGCCCATCTTCTGCAGCATCTGGAACCCCAGGTTCTTGTCGGTTAACTTCTGCTGGGCAAAGTCAAAGTCCTTGGGTTTCTGAGGAAAGAGAAGAATATGGCAAGTGGGCTGCAGCAAGCACGTGGAGTGAGAGTCTGCCTGTGCTGCTCCTGACACGGTCCAGTACTGCCCCCCACCCCCCATCCTGGATTCCATAGACACTTGGGATCAAGCCATAGGCCCCGCCCCAGTTCCCAGCAACATTCTCTGAGGTGCTAAGACCATGAGGAAAACCCCACAAGAGGCAGGGGTGAGGGGTGGCCCTGAGGCCAAGGGGTTAGTAGAAAGAATCCTAAGTGGTGATAACTTGCAATGACCAGAGGGCACACCCCAGGCTGGGGGTAACCAGGACAGGGCACAGGCTTGAGGCAGGAAGGCCCCAGGAGTGCAGAAGTCAGAGGGGAGACGGGGCTGAGGCAGGAGGGGGCCAAACAGGCCATGAATCTTCTGTAGAGACAGACTGTGTGGAAAACTGGCTTGCAAGGTCCTTTCTACTCCATCTTGAACACTCTTGTGGGCTTCCAGAACTCTGAGCAGTGATTCCATCCCAGAAACCTCTCTGGCCGCCCTCAGACATTGCTCAGCAAACCCAAATGACTTGTCTATTTGTCCAGCCGGCCCTTCCCAGATCTGGGAGCTCCCCAAGGGCAGAGACTAGGTTTTACTGGCACTCTGGGATTCGTGGTCTAGCACAAAGCAGACCTCACTGAGAACTGGTACAGCTGGGAAGAAGGACAGGGCTTGAAAAGAATCTGCAGGTAAAGCCCCAGACAAGATCTGGGCCCCAGAGCTGGCTGTGGGAAGATAGGTTAAAAGGCCTGGGGGTGGGGGGGACCTCTGGAGGAGGGGCCTGCCTGGTGTGAGCAGAAAATACTTCCATTTACTCATGAATATTCATGAGCACCCACTGTCCCTACCACCTGAGCCTGTTTTTTAAAAACATTTACTAAATAAACACAGGACAGCCTGGGGAGGCTGAGAGGGCCACATGTGCTTCTGGGGAATGGACTCATCCATCCTGATCCAGGCAGCTGGTGCAGGGAGGGTAATGGTGAGGTTCTGAGGATCTGAGCAGGGAACAAGTATGGGAAGGAAAAGGGTGGGGAAGGCAAGGGAAAAGCTGGCCACAGGTCCCCAAAAGGCTAGCCTGCATCCCTTTAGGAAAGCTGCTCGGCTAGAGAAAAGCTGTGTGCGAAGGCCAGGCTGAGGTGTGTACAGAGAGTTGCAGGGGAAGCTTCCTCTGGGCCTGCCATCACCCCAAGGAGAGATGTTGTTTGCAGGGCACTGCTGCACGCCAGGTTAACGTGCATTTACTTTCACTCTCGAGGTATCTCCGAGCCAAAGGTAGGTGCGACTGCCCCACTTTACAGATGCACAAACGGAGACTCAGGAGTTAGATGCCAAGACTAAGTGGCCAGGTTGAGCCTGAACCTGGCTGCTGCCTCACCAGGTTGTGCCCTCACCCGGGCCACCTGATGCGCAGCCGGGTGCCAGCACAAATTCAAACTGAACACGTCGATTAGGACCATGAGCTTTGGGCTCAGAAAAGTCCCTCCTCCCTGCTGTAACCGGGGTCACGCCGACGCCTCACCTGGCCACTGAGACTGACCGTCCATTTGCAACCAGTGTCCACCACACGGGCTTTCTTTTCCTCACCACTCGACACCAGTAGAGACCTCACCGGGTGGCCGGCTCACCTCCCTGACCTCTGAGGACCTGGGATATCCCCACATATGTCCCAGGTGACCTCACCCAGCCTTACCTGCCCCCACACATATCCGCCTAGCTGTCTGGAGTGCAGCGCATCTCCTTCAAATGACCTGCCCCCACAGGGGCTCTCCATCTCACTCAGCGGCAGCTCCATCCTCCTAAGTGCCTGTAGACAACCGTGCAGGTGCCCAGAGCTCTGGGCTTTGGCTCTTCCACACGCAACCCATCAGCAAGTCTCACTGACTGTGTCTTCACCTTCCCAGCCCTTGGCTTCTACCAGCCCCCCAACCACAGGCTGCTCTCAGCACAGCAGCCACCGTGGCCCTGTCTTCCACCCAACTGCCACCACAGGTCCCCAGGGCCTCCCCCAGAGAAGGAGCCATGCTGCTAACTTCCGTCTACAGCCCCTATGTGACCTGGGGACTCACTGCCTCTACTTCCTCATCTCCCCACCCCCATCTGGGTGCCACAAAGGGCTGCTTGTTGACACAAGACCAACCTGGGGCCTCTTCCAGGCCTCCTTGAATAAATGGCATCCCCAACCCTACATTACTCCCCATCTCCCTTTGACCTGCTTCTCCGTACCCATAGCACACAGGCCACAAGACTCACACACATTCCTGTCACTGTTGGCCCTGCTTGCTGCGACCTCTCGTTGGGCAGATGGGGCCTGGCACACAGGAGGTGTCCATCAGTCAATACACAAGCACACACATATTCCCTTGGCTTACTAGCAAATTAGCATGCTCTTGAACCACAATTATAGTCCATTAAATCTGAACTTAAGGGCCGGGACATTACTTTGTTCATCTGTCCAACACTTTGCACATATCAGATCTCACCTATTTGTTAAATAACTAATTACTACCCTCCTGTGCTTTGGGCAAAGCAAAACAGTTCCAAGAAATCCCTGAGAAAAAAGGCTGTTTGTTGTGCTTTGTACATTATGCCAGTCTGAAGCATGAGTGTACCTTAGTGACAAGTCACAGTGTCCTTTGAAACACTGACAAATTCTAACTAACTATGTCATACATGGGAACTGTCATGCTCACCTTCTTTTTGGACACGGGACGACCCCGAGGTCTGTCATAGGCGATGCGAACTGGCTCATGAACTGGAAGACATAAGAAACATGTATATACGTGCGCGCGCGCGCACACACACACACACACACACACACACACACACACACGTACTTTTTCCAAATTACTCAGAAAGTGAGGGCGCTGCAGTTTAGGCTAACAACCCCTCTGCTGACAGAAGGTAGCTACAACCCAGACCCCAAAGCCAGCTGTGCCCCTTGCCAGGGTCCTCTCAGGAATCATGTGATCCAAGACCAGAGAGCAGAATACGGCCCAACTGGGGGCTGCCTCCATGTGGAAGAGTCTACTTAACACAGGACTCCCCGTGTTTACGACAAAGGGCTCAATGCACGATCGTTTTCGTGACTGCAGAAATACACTTTGTTTCAACAAGTAAACTATTTGCAACCTCGTGCCCTCCTAGTGTCTCTGCAACTGTTCCGCTGATAAAGAGTTAAAGTCCACATAGAATTTCCAGTAAAAAACAACCAACCATGCTTCTCACACAGAGCACCGAATCACATCATATCATTATTTTTGATGAAGGAGAATCAGCAGGTCTGGTTTTTTTCTCATCAACCACCCAAGGAAATGAGAGCTTCCAAAATAGAAAGAGCTCCCTCCACTTCTCTCCCACGAAGGACGTATGAGGCATTCAGATAGGCTGCTGCCATCAGCAGTAAGCTCTGAAGGACGTTAAGAGTAGGGCAGAACAGCTGGCAATCTGTGGTAACGCCAAGGTTTCCAAACACAAACCACAGAACTGTTCTGTTAGCAGGAGAAGCTGAACTGATGCTCCTGGGGGTGAGTGTGACCATCTCAACAACGTAGAGCACACTGGTGACACAAGACGGGGCACCGTTCACTACAACCACCTCACGCGAAGGGACTGCGGCGTCAACCCCATGTGCAAAGCATAGCCCAGGCCTGGTTGTATGGAGACACCTGGTGGGGCGGGAGGCACAAGGAATAACCTGGGCCATGGCCAGGCCATCAAAAGGCTGCATATGATGCCGTTCTGCCTACTGACAGTCTAGAAAAGGCAGAACCACGAGGCCAGAAAATGGGGAGGAGACCACAGGGAAACACAGAGACACTTCTGGAGAAAGGCTCCAGCTCCACTGCACTGGAGAAGTTCATGCCTATACACATTTGCCAAAACTCATCAAACTGTCCCCTTAAAAAGGATGCATTTTATTCCTATTAAATAGAATCTCATGAACTTTGACCTTCCCCATGGGAAAGGAGATGACCTGCCACGGCCAAGGCAGCAGACCACACGGCTCCCACCAACCACTGCCTGAGACCAGCCCCACCTGTGTCCTCCTTCCTCATCATTACTAAGCAGGCATCACTGACCCGGGCCTTCCAGGGGCTCAGAAGGCTGGGCACTCCCCAAGGTCAAGGGCAGGAAAGAGCTGAGATGACCCAGGCCCTTGCCCTCCACAGCCAGGGCCCCCTCACTGGACTGTGAGCAATAATGGGAGCACCCAGCAGCACCCACCACAAACGCACCGCTGCTGCACTAACACAGCAGCGTGTCCTCGGAGTGCTGACCTTACACCAGCTGGCAACGTGAGCCTCACAGGAACATTTTGGGGTGGTGTGCAAACCCGCTAGAATTATTCTAGGTTAAAAACACAAGACCAAACAACCCCACGTTCTGTCGGCCCTGGGGGAAGCTGGGGAGGGAACATCCAGGTCAGCAAGTGTAATCAGAGGCAGGAAGGGTGACAGGGACCAGTTTGGTCATCTTGCGGCTGAGCGTGGGCTGAGGGCAAGTAAATTCTTCCAAACAATCGGGCGACATCGCCTGATCTCCGCAACTTTTCATGGTCCACAACTGAGCACCACGGTCCCTCTTCAGGTGCTAAATGGAAGCTCCACGCGAGGGGGGCCGTGGTGACGGCCAGGTACTCACCTTTGGGCTCCTGGATGAGACACAGCCTCTTGGGAGCTGGAATCATGCCAACCTTCAACGACTTGCTGCTGACCCTCTTTCGGGGGAAGCAGGCGCCCGAGGAGGCCTGTGACAGGGCAGGCGCACCAGCTGGGCCATCTTCGGCCGCCTCGCTCGGGAGGCCATCTGTGGGGGGGCTGCCCTCAGAGCACTCAGACTTGGCAGCCGCTCCTGCTGGCCTGGAGGTCCCTCTAGGAGCGGAGGCCTCTTCGCCCCCCTCCTCCTCCTCCTCCTCGTCTTCCTCCTCCTCGTCTTCCTCCTCCTCCTCCTCAGGCATCACCTCCGGGCTCTCCAGCTCAGCCTCGTGCTGAGGGGGATCATCTTCAAACTCTCCTTCCCCTTCCATGGCGTCATGGGGGCTCTCCTGAGAATCAGCACTCTCACCGGCGTGGAGGTTCAGTGGAGATGACGTAAAACAAATCGATGGGCATAGTTCAAATACTTTCTTTCGATAGAATTTGAAGGCTGAACTATTTTGGTCATGGAGAAACCTGGGATAAGGATGAAATACACTGGTTAACCAGAGGGTCCTCTGAACGTTCATATTTGCTGACATTGTCCAGAATAGATCCGACAAAGCTGGGAGTGGGACCAAGGAGCAAATAACCTGACCTCTTTCTACCAGCTACAGTTGATGGTGCAGCTTCACAATGACACAGAGAAGTCTGAGGAATATTAGTAATTTAACAAAGGAGCTAGAACGTAGGAGGCCTGATTGCTTTTCGGGGGAAGAGGGTGGAGGAAAAGGTTTGAGGGAATGACCAGGGCGTGTGCTGGAAAAAGCGCCAATGCTGGAGCCAGAGATCCCACCTGGCCCTCGCCTCACCCCTTTCTAGGCTGTCACCATCCACCCTGGGCCTCTGTGTGTTCACCGTGACTGCCTGGTTCCTCTCACACTGCCAGGCAGGAGACGGAGGAAGGGGTGTCACTTCTACCCCTTGTTTTACCGTGACGCTAAGTGAATGTGGTGGCGATAACGCCTCTCTGCACCTCAGAGTCCTGCGGCCACCGTGACCTGGGGCTGTGGCTAGTGTGAGAAAACTGAAAACATGCCCGAAGATACAAAATATACTTGGACCCAAGGAAAGAAGCCCTTGTTCTTGGCTGGGACAACTCAACCTCATGACTATGTTGATTCTTCCCTAATATATTAATGCATAATCCCATCCTGATAAAAGCGTCACTTTTTTCTGGATTTGAACACGATTCTAGACTTCATAGTTAAAAATAACTATGTAAAGGTATCTGGGAGAACTCTGAACAAATCAATGAAGGGTTCCAGCCCTACCAGGTATTATAAGGTGTACGAAGCCTCTATAGTTAAAACAGTGTGGTACTAGTCCTTGGACACATGGACAGAAACACCAAGAGAAAGGCCAGAAACAAGGCATCTGATGAAGGTGGTCTCTCAAACCAGGGCAAAAAAGATGATCTTTTCAACAAATGGTGTCAGGACAACTGGGGAGCTTTCCAGAAAAATATTTCATTGGATCCATGTAGCACCCTCTGCTCTGGAATAACCCCACACAGATAGGGGATCTAAATGTAAAACTGAAGCCATACAAGTGCTAGAGAAAAAGATATAAATGTCTTTATAACCCGTGTATGGGGAGAGAATTTCTATGACTTAGTATCCAGGTGCAATAAAAGAAAAAAATGAGAAATTTGATTACATGAAACACTTCTGCACTGCAGAACAAAGCATAAGCAAAAGGAAAGATAAACATCAAACTAAGAAGGAAATGTGCAACTATTTCATAGGTAAGAGCTCCTAAAAACTGAGAAAGAAGAGGCACCTGGCCAACTCAATAGCCAATAGGACATGGGACTTGTGATCTCAGGGTTGTGAGTTTGAGCCCCACGTCGGGGGTAGAGCTTACATAAATATTTTAGAAAATATTTTATTTTTAAGTAATCTCTACACCCGATGTGGGCCTTGAACACACAACCCTGAGATCAAGAATTGCACGCCCTTCCTACTGAGGCAGTCAGGTGCCTCAAAAACACAATCTCTAAGAACTTGTGCCCCACAAAAGACTGCTAGGATGAGAAAACAAGTCACAGACCTGGAGGAAATATCTGCAAATCATACACCTGATAAAGGACTCATACAAAGAACATACAACAAAGCCTCCAACTTGATTAATAAGTAAATAAATGTGGTCCAATCAAAGCTGGACCACAGATCCAAACGGGACACTTACATATAGAAAGCACATAGGCACACTTGAAACACTCAGCATCACGAGTCCTTGGAGAAATGAGAACCAGAGAGTGACACCGCCTCCCCGTACTGGGACACTAACATGGACACTGACGCTAACAAGTGCTGATGAGGACGGGGAGGAACTAGAACGCTCATCCAGGCTGCTGAAAATGCAAAATGGTTGCAACCACTTAGAAAGGCAGCTTGGCAGTTTCTTCAAAAGTTAACCATGGACCTACCATGGAGCCAGCCTTTGCTCTCCTTGGTATTTACTGAAGAGAAATAAAGGCCTATATGCAAATTCTCACAGCGGCTTTATTTGTAATCATCCCAGACTGGAAATGTCTCAATGCCATCAACAGGTGAATGGGTAGATAACTGGTCCAGCCACACAATGGTATACACTCAGCAACAAAGAGGCGTGAACTGGGGATACATGCAACAAACACCACTGAATCCAAGTAATCGTGCTGAGTAAGGAGCCAGACAAAAAGCAAGAACAAGGTGCATTGACACAAAATTCTAAAAAAGGCAAACTATTTACAACAACAAAGCTGTTTTTTAAAAGACAATCTTTTTTTTTTTTTTAAGGGACAAATGAATAGTTTACAGAAGGATACACAAAAGACACTGAAGTTTATGAAAAGATGTTCATGGCACAAAAACAGATATTCAGATCAATGGAACAGAATAGAGAGCCCAGAAATGGACCCACAAATGTATGGTCAACTAATCTTTGACAAAGCAGGAAAGAATATCCAATGGAATACAGTCTCTTCAGCAAGTGGTGCTAGGAAAACTGGACAGCGACATGCAGAAAAATGAACCTGGACCACTTTCTTACACCATACACAAAAATAAACTCAAAATGGATGAAAAACCTAAACGTAAGACAGGAAGCCATCAAAATCCTAGAGGAGAAAGCAGGCAAAAACCTCTTTGACCTTGGCCGCAGCAACTTCTTACTCAACACGTCTCTGGAGGCAAGGGAAACAAAAGCAAAAATAACTATTGGGACCTCATCAATATAAAAAGCTTCTGCACAGCGAAGGAAACAATCAGCAAAACTAAAAGGCAACCAATGGAATGGGAGAAGATATTTGCAAATGACATACCAGAAAAAGGGTGAGTATCCAAAATCTATAAAGAACTTACCAAACTCAACACCCAAAAAACAAATAATCCAGTGAAGAAATGGGCAAAAGACATGAAGAGACACTTGTCCAAAGATGATACCCAGATGGCTAACAGACACATGAAAAGATGCTCAGTATCACTCATCAGAGAAATACAAATCAAAACCACCATGAGATACCACCTCACACCATGGCTAAAATTAACAACTCAGGCTGTTGGCAAGGATGCAGAGAAAGAAGATCTCTTTTGCATTGCTGGTGGGAATGCAAACTGGTGCAGCCACTCCGGAAAACAGTATGGAGATTCCTCAAAAAATTAAGAATAGAACTACCCTATGACCCAGCAACTGCATGACTAGGTATTTATCCAAGGGATACAGGTGTGCTGTTTTGAAGGGGCACATGCACCCCAACGTTTATAGCAGCGCTATCGACAATAGCCACAGTATGGAAAGAGCCCAAATGTCTGTCGTCAGATGAACGGACAAAGAAGATGTGGTATATATATACAATGGAGTATTACTTGGCAATCAGAAAGAGTGAAATCTTGCCACTTGCACCTATGTGGATAGAACTAGAGGGTATTTGCTAAGCAAAATTAGTCAGAGAAAGACAAATATCATAGGACTTCACTCATATGAGGAATTTAAGATACAAAGCAGGTGAACATAAGGGAATAAAAGCAAAGATAATATAAAAACAGGGAGGGGGACAAAACATAAGAGACTCTTAAATGTAGAGAACAAACAGAGGGTTGCTGAAAGGGTTGTGGGAGTGGGGATGGGCTAAATGGGTAAGAAGCATTAAGAAAGACACTTATTTGGATGAGTACGGGGTGTTATACATAGGGAATGAATCACTGAAATATGCTCCTGAAATCATTGTTGCACTATATGCTAAGTAACTTGGATGTAAATTAAAAAACAAATAAATTTTTAAAAAATTACAAAAAAAAAAAGAAAAAATGTTCAATTTCACTCATAAGAAAAATGAAAACTAAAATTTCACTGCGGAAATTAGAAATTTCTCATGAATCCTATTGGCTCTACGGTATGTCAAAAGGTGAGAGGTGGGGACTGGTACTCCTGACACTGTGTGGGGAGTGGCCCTTGGGGAGGAGAAGCCGCATTATTTACTGAATTACGTTTGCAATGATCTTGGACCCAATAATGCCCCTTCTGAGAGATAACGGAAGATTTTCTCCACAAACACAAAGCCATCGTGCATGAGGCCATTAAAGGGGCCATAAGAGCAGTGTGAATGCCTGCAGCTACGGAGTGACCCTGGTGTGGCTGCATGTGGAGAATGACACAGTGGACAAGAGAAGGAGGGTACAGGTGGGACAGGCAGAAGGGGACTTCTGGATAGGTTGTGAAAGGAAAAAAACAAGGTGCAAAAGTGTCTACTACATACAGAAGGTCATTTGTGGTGTAAGAACAAAGGGGGAAAGGCACACACACTAGAAATGAATGAAAACAGTTTCCTACTGATAGGTTGAGGGGATGAGGCTTCTCTGAGCTTATCTTTTGTTAATTTTTACTTTAGAACCATGCAAATGCCATACTTATTTTTTACATTAAATTAAAAAGGATAGGAAAAATAGTCTCAAAACTGAACCTCTGTAGAAATAAATAAACCTGACTATATGTCAAATTGTTGACATGACCACACCCACAAAATGAATGAACTCAAACAACTACTGAGCACATCAGAAGTATCATTTTTCTAAAGGAAAAGAAACAAAAAGTCACCTCGGAAGGTCTTTCCTAAATAGGCGTGCTATTGGGTGCCATCATTCTCAAACTACTCAGTGAGCACTGGGGGACAGAGTAAATCATTCCACCTAATGTTACTGTACAATGAGGGGCTCTCTGTATGGGCAAGGTGGGGACAGAGCCTTCTAGGGAACACTGCTGAGAAAAGTCTGTCAGAGAGGGTGACAATGAACCAAAACCATGGCAGTGCCAGGTGCCCAGGATGATGGAGTTCTCGCTGGGGAAAACAGCCAATGAAATGCTCCTGGCTGTCCCCTTCAGCCGGAACTGCCTGAGCGAGGTCGTGTGTGTAGCAGGTAGCCCAAATACGAGAACTGTAAGGCCCAGCAGGCCCCAAGGTCACCAGGACTATAAAAGACAGGACCAGGCTGAGCACCCATGAAACCGTCAGTGCTCCAAGGGGCTGGTGTGGGTCTCACAGGAAAACAGGAGGCATGCCAGTGCAGAACTTACTCAAGGTTCCCATCAAGCACGCTCGGTCACAACTGGGTCCCAGAAATGCTCTAGGAAATGTGAAGTTTTCAACGATGGTCTTTTATTTTTTTAAGTTTTATTTATGTATGTATTTTGAGAGAGAGAAAACTTGATCAGGGGAAGAGGCAGAGAGAGAAGGGAGAGCGAGAATCCCAAGCAGCCTCTGCACTGACAGTGCAAAGTCCAGATGCAGGGCTCGAACTCACAAACTGTGAGATCATGACCTAGGTGAAGTCGGAGGCTTAACTGACTCAGCCACCCAGGCGCCCCTCAACTGTAGTCTTAATTAGACTAAACCATGACTCTCCAGCATGGGAGGAGTAGGGCAAGGGTCCAGAGTTCCCAGGCAACCACTGGATACAATTCACACAGCATGGCAACGGTGCCTGCGATGAGTGGAGCCCAGCAGGGTTACGGCTCAGTACCAGGAACACATGGCTCCCAGGTAGCCTCCCTCTGGAGGGGAACCTGCACCCCTCAAGAAAGAGCAGGTTTCTGGTTCTGTCACCTGCAGGCTGTGTGGTATTGAGCGGGCCACCCCATCTGAGGAATGGCGAGGGTAATGGCACCCCTTCCTGGCAAAAAGATGCCAGGCCACCACTACACGGAAGTGCTTGCTGCCCACAACTGGAATAGGACCCATCCATCACTGTAGGAGCAGCAAATTCTCACCATCCGCCCACAGCACTGATGTGACCAGGGACAGTGCCCTGCCCTCTTCCTCCCACTACTCCACACTACTCCACCTCTGCAAAGGTTCTGGGGAATCTATTAGCCTCTCTGTGTGGGTGCTCTCTCCCCCTCCCCTGGTCAAAGCCCAACTGACCTTCAAATACAGCTTAAACTTCCCTCCAGGGGAAGTTTTTCCTGATGTCCCAGAAGAGGGCAGCACCGCCCAATACCACTAAGCAGATGCTTCCCTCTTACAGCCCTGAGCTCACCAAAAGTGAAGCCAGAACTTATCCTGGGGTGCCTCTTGGGGCAGAAGTGTGTCTGCCAGGCCACCCAGTGGGTTCTCAGGACACTTGTGGGATAAACACACTCAGTCAAAAGGGCATGATGGCTACATACCATAAGTCAGGGTTGTCGGTGCTGTTTTCTATGCTGAATTGTTCAATCTCTGGTCCCACCTGAGCAACAAATCTGGCCAGTTTCTCTGCAGTCTCCATTGTCTTGATGTCAACTATAAAACAAAGCAACTGTTGTGTGTCAGTTCTAGGCTGCTGCTTCCAATTTCAACTTTGTGGGACTGTGGAGACTAATTACAGAGACAGCCCTTGTGTCCCCTCTCTGCATCCTTGCCCTTTGCCATAGGACTCTGCAGCTCTCTCCGCAAATTGGGACTGGCCCTGGGACTCCTACTGACCAACAGAATGTGACATAAGGGTGGAACTTGGGCTTCGGAGGTCTCAAGCCCCCCTACTGCCTCTCCTGGAGGCCCAACCCCAACTGTCAGGTGAACAAACCCAGGCTAGCTGCTAGGGGGTGACAGGCATGTGGCCCCCATAACCCTGCTACCCCAGCCGATGGCCCCAACCAGTTGCTGCCCATAGACACAAATATAGGCCCAACTGAGTTCAGCAGACTCAGAGCAACACTGGATACCCCCGGTTTGAAGCCACAGTTTGGAATGTTTCGTTATATGGCAGTAGCTAGAGAATGTAGCACTTGTGGACATTTTTTTTCCTCTCTCATTCCCACCTAGTGCTAAGTGACAAATACTGGTCAGGGAGGGGCAGGCCTACTGCAGAGAGAAAAGATAATAGCCAGGAGAAACCAGAAACTGCAGGTCAGCTAACCCTGAGGATAGCAGAGATCCTAGGGGAAGAAGAGGCAGCAGAATGAGAGACAAGGGCAGCCCAATGGAATGTAAAGAAGGGCAAGAATGGAGTGAGAAATGGATCAAGGAGCTTAAAGCCCCAAGCATGGGCACACGGCACAACCTGGCAGCCAGCAGTAGGACCTTGCAGGGAGGCACAGTCACCAGGTAGCTCGCTGAGTCAGGTCCACCCTCAGGACAGGAGGAATACTGCCACGGGACTCGAGGGCGAGCCCCTCTAGGAAACTAGAAAAAAGAAAGTGCCTCCACGTGCACCTGTCCTGGCCAGGTTCCTACTGCTTCTGCCTGCTGCTCAGACCATCCGGGTCGTACCCCCCCAACCCTGAAGATTGGTGACTCAGGGCTGAGGCCCAGAAGAGGGGGACAGGAATGAGTACTCACCGTCTGCAGATGGGCAGGGAGAGGAAGTTTGAGGGGCTTCAGAAACTTCCACTCCTGTTAGCTTGGGGGATGGGCCCGAGGCTTCTGGGCTGGGGTCCCCAGGAGAGGGTCCGGCTGGGTCTGGTGGACAGTCCTTGGCAGCAGCATTTCCATCTGGCTGGGACAGCTTTCCCTGCAATGAACCTGGAGCCTGCCGGGCATGGTGTTTCAGTCTGGCACCCGAGGACAGGAGGGTCTGGGTCCCAGTGGTTGCTCTCCTCACCTTCCAGCCCCGGAGCCCTTGAGTGCGGAGCAGCCCCCGCCGCCGGCTGGGGAGGAGCTTCTTCTTGAGGCTCCGGATTGCCCGAGCATACAGCATGGCCCGGACCGCACACTCTGCTGCTGTGGGCTTTTGATCTGCTCCTGGTAAGGTATGGCTCATCCTCTGCATTTCTGCCAGCTTCAGTTTGTAATATTTATACTCCAGACTACTATCATCAGACAAAAACCTGTATAACAAAACAGGCACCGAAGGATATTGGTTAAAACACCACCCGATACCAAATCATCGCTACAACCACATTTCTGCACATCCTTTCTAAGTGGCAGCCTCCCTGCTGCGTGAGAAGCTCTGCTCCATGGACGGCCCAGGTCTCCCATCCTGCCCAGAGTAACTATAGGGCAACAGGGAGCTCTGATCCAGCACTCGATTCCTCTTTGGGTCCCACCATCACCTGCCATGAAGGAACTCACAACCCCTGGTGGCCTTGTAACACAAACCAGTCACTCTGGAGCCACAGAGACACTGCCATTCTGTCAACTGTAGAACCCATTTTTGGGAGGTGACACCCTTCAAAGGGCCCAGGGCGGCTGGGTGCTCAGTAACCCTTCAACAGCATCACTGAGGCCAGAGTGCCATGGTTGTGAAATCGTGTGCCAGAGCTGTAACAAGAGCAGTACAGGAAAGAGGAGGAGGCTGAGTCACAAGTACTGACATAGAAAGACATCCACCATAGGGCCAAAGAAGCAAGCTACAGAGGAACACCAACATTGATAAGGACCCCATGAACTTGCTTTGTGTACATACATCCACGTGTATTTACTTTTCTCACACAGGTTCAAAGAATTTAAAGCAAACTTAATTAGCTCTGGGGAATGGATAGAAAAGAGGCATGGAGGGAAACTTACAGATTCTTCACTTTGTTTCCCATTTCACTGGCCCCTTCTTTCATCTCTATTAACCCTTCCCTTCTAGGGTCGGGTTTTCGTCGTTTTTTTGTTTTTTTTTTTTCTTTTTTCGCCATTTCCTTCTAGCTTCATGTGGTGAATGCTTACGTTTACTCTTATTTCTGACAGATGCGTCCCAGTTTGCACTTTTCTCTACATGTGGTTGCAGCTGCATTCGGTGTATAGACCTCCCATGGCTGCTTCCCTCTAAAGAGTTTCCAATATCAGTTCTGATTCCCCTTCACTCAAAAGTTGTTTAGAAGCAGGTTTTATTTTGGTTGTTGCTAGTTTTGACTTTTATGCGTTGGGTAATGTGACCCACGTGATTTTCCTTTCTTGGGATGTGCTGAGATTTTCTCTGTGACCTTATATATAACAGGTTTTTGTGAATGTTCAATTTCAGTCTGTGTTAAAGAAGAATGAATATTATTTGGTGGGCATGGCAATATTTCAGGTGGCCTTCAGACTGTTAGACATTAAGAGGCCACTTACTAGGTGAGGTTCCTGATTACCAAGGACAGAAATCGAATGGATGCCAGCTGCCTGCATGAAGTAGGGTGCCAGCAGCACCACGGGACATGGAGTGTCCCTGGCGGGCAGCTCCACGGAACACTCCTGCTGCTGCTATCTGCACAGTTAAAGTCTGGCTGGATGTGAGGAAACAGGCTGCATGCTGCCTGAGACACTCTGCTGGGCCAACAGCAGCATCCTGCCAGATGGCACCCTAAGAAACAAGGATTCCTACATAAAAGAACACTGACCAACACAGATGGTCTGGTTCTCTTTTCAAATGCAGCCCCAGCAAGGGTACCCTTCACCCGGGGCAAAAAGCAGAGTCAGCACCCAGGTCACCCAGAACCCCAGGATGCAGGTCCCTTTCCCCTGGACAGCTCTGATGCCAAGCTCAGTCTGAGGATGTCAGTCACAAATTAACCTCCCCAAGTTCTAGTGGACCATAATGTTAAAAGCATAGAACAAGGGGTGCCTGGGTGGCTCAGTTGGTTAAGCATCCGACTTTGGATCAGGTCATGCTCTCATGGTTCACGGGTTCGAGCCCTACATCGAGCTCTGTGCTGACACCTCAGAGCCTGAAGCCTGCTTTGGATTCTGTCTCCCCTTCTCTCTCTGCCCCTCCCCTGCTCGTTCTCTGTCTCTGTCTCTCTCTCAAAAATAAATAAACATTAAATAAATAAATAAATAAATACACAAACAGAACATTCCCAAACCAGCCTGCTGGGTTCAAATCCCAGCATAGCCACTTATTAGCCACGAGATTTACTGAATTTTTCTGTGCCTCAGTTCCTCTATCTGTAAGATGGGATGGACAGATGGTAATAATAAACTACATCATCACGTTGTTGTGAGGCTTGAGTTATACACTTTTACTTGTAAGGAAAACCCTTTAAACACTGCTTGGCATTCATTACTGCTCAACAAACATTAGCACATCATCTTTACCTGCTTATACCCGCTCACTGTGTTGTAACTATTCCCTTATTTAGATGACATCTATCCATTTCAGAGAATTATATTCAAGTCTCCTGACATGATACAGAGCGATCAATTCCTCTTGTATTTCCAAATGTTATTTATTCACACAACTCTAAGCTGCATAGTTCGGGCATCAAGATTCCCAACTGTTGCAGCGAAGCAGCACCTGGAAATTGTGCCTGGGACTTCCAAGTCTGGATAATACCTTACCCAGAGGGTTTGGCCTCTGCTTTCCCCTACCAATCTGAGCCTCTCTAGCTTCCTTCCTTCAGCATGCACACTGATTGAGAACAAGAGCCTGGATGAGAATCTCAACTCTGTCTTACTAGCTTTGTACCCTTGAGGTAAAAGGACTCCCTAGGCCTCCAGTTTCTGGTCTGTAGAACAAGGATGGCATCAGACCCGCCTCATGAGGTTTACGAGGATTCAACCAGTTAGTGTTTAAATCTATAAAGCACTGAGAAGAGTACCAAGTACAGAGAAAGCAAAAGTGTTTGATAATGAAGTTTTCAACAAATAACGATAGAACAGTTAGGTTGCTGGTTTGTTTTTTTAACTTTTTTTTTTAAATTTTCTTTTTTCAACGTTTTTTATTTATTTTTGGGACAGAGAGAGACAGAGCATGAACGGGGGAGGGGCAGAGAGAGAGGGAGACACAGAATCGGAAACAGGCTCCAGGCTCCGAGCCATCAGCCCAGAGCCTGACGCGGGGCTCGAACTCACGGACCGCGAGATCGTGACCTGGCTGAAGTCGGACGCTTAACCGACTGCGCCACCCAGGCGCCCCTGTTTTTTTAACTTTTAAGTTATATGCTCACCTCATTCTAAACATGAAAATAATCCAAATGAGTGCAAGAATTCTGTAAAAATAAAACCAAATAAGATCCAACCGTTCCCCTTCATGCTGCTTAAGACCAAACCTCTGGTACTGTTACATGGAAATTTATGCCTTTCAAGCATCTTTAGTAATTACAATAACAAGAATACTAAGTCCTGGGCGCCTGGGTGGCTCAGTAGGTTGGGCATCTGACTTCGGTTCAGGTCATGATCTCATGGTTCATGAGTTTGAGCCCTACATCGGGCTCTCTGCTGTCAGCATAGAGCACACTTCTGATCCTCTGCCCCACCCCCCCGCCCCTCCCTAATGGTTGGTCTCTCTCTCACTCAAAATAAATAAACTTAAAAAAAAAAAAAAAAAAAAAAGAAGGCAGGGCGCTTGGGTGGCTCAGTCGGTTGAGCATCTGACTTTGGCTCAGGTCATGATCTCACAGTTCATGGGTACAAGCCCTGCATCGGGCTCCCCGGTGACAGCTCAGAGCCTAGAGCCTGCTTTGGATTCTGTGTCTCCCTCTCTTTCTGCCGCTCCCCCACTCACACTTTCTCTGTCTCTCAAAAATAAATAAATGTTACCAAAAAAAAAAAAAAAAAAAAAAAAAAAAAAAATACTAAGTCCAGTATAGGTACAATGCTGATCAGACAAGGCCTGAATAGACATTGAAAAAAAGAAACTACAACTAGATGTACCATGAGGAAATGTGTAATCTTTGTTAATTAACAAAGGAATATGAGGTAAAACATCACACTATGAAATTATCTCAAAGTCAAAACACAGCTGAGGGCACAGCATGCTTACAGAGGATAGCGAGTGTCAACTGGGACAGATAACCCACAAAAAATAACCTGATGATAAAGATCGACGGTCTCCACCAGGGACAACTCCTGCCCCAGGTGGGTAGCATTTAGGAGGGAGGATTCTACTGGCATCCAGCATCTGGGGGAGGCCAAGGATGCCACTAAATAATCTGCAAAGCACAGGACAGTCCCCACCACAGAGGCTTATCCAGAGTCAGAAGTCAATCATGCTGCAGCTGAGAAACAGTGACCGAGATCAAAGCCTCTAAAGTTAACTTTGTCTTTAGCCCAGCAATTTCATGCCCAGATATTCCCCTAATAAACTGCCAGAAATGTAGACAGAAATACAAGCAAAATGTTGTTCATCGTAATAGTATTTACAGTGGGGAAAAACTAAGTATCTAAGAACCCACCAATGGGCAATGGTCAAGTATGCTATGGTACCTGCATACGACAGAAGGAGTGCAACCACCGATTAACAGGGACAGTGATGTTACATTTGAAACGCAGGACATACTAAGAGGGAGAAACGGTGGAGGTGAGTGATGGTATCTTTACCTTTTTACTTTTCTCTATTTTTACAAAGGGCATATGCCACTTTTAAAATATTTTTCACTTGCAGCAATCTAATCGAGAGATAATCCTAAACACATAAGAAAATATGAGACGTTAAGTGATTCACTGAAGCAGTTTCAGACAGTATATAATCAAAATCATTCTGAAAATCCAGTAAGAGAGGAATGGCTAAACTCTGGCCACCTTCTCTATGGAGTGTAAATGCAGCTCTCTGAAAACGCTTATGAAGAATAAAGAATATGAGCATTTTCCTGTGTTCTCTAAAAGGAGCAGGAAAAATACATATAAATACATACATACAAATAAAAATGAGAACAGGACAGATCATAGTAAAACCACAGCTACATTAAACAAAAACCCAAACAGCCCACAGTGAGCAGGAAGACTGGAGGCAAACACGCAAAAATGTCAGTAGATGTTGGTGGGCACACAGGTGGCTTCCCTCTACTATCTGTTGTTCCTGATTTCCACTAAAAAGCACTATATTTATGGTCAAAACTTTAATTTTAAAAAGTTGTTCTATTCACGTGAAGAGTGAATAAGGCAAAAGGAAAGAGTTTAACAAACAGTAGCAACAAGTCACAAACAACTGCTGTGACACATTCCTTATCTTCATGTGCTCTGTGCATGTACCCCTCACCTCATCCTTAAGTCAGCGCAGAGGGTTGAGAGGTTCCGTGCCCGGATGAGAGAAGGCCACATGGCATGCCTGCAGGAGGGCCAGGGCTTGAATGCAGGTGAACCTGACCCTCCCTCATGCTCTTCCCACTGGCAAATACCAATGCTCAAAACAGATATCTCACTCACCCTCTGCACTGGATACCATCACGACACCGAGTTTGCCGTGTGTTCTATGGGAGGGATGTGGAGGGCCAAAATGTAAAGACCTACCAGTAAGCAGGGTCCTCCTTGAGAAGAGTTCTCTCTTTGGGAGACAGGCTGCCCCCGACAACACGTGTGACCAGCTGGTCGATAGTGTCCACCACCTTGTGATCTGCTCGCTGAGGAACCGCTGGAACACACAAAAGGGCTTTTCTGAGAAACGCACTGGACCGCGTGGGGCCTGAGACAACCAGGACAGAGCCAGAGGCTTAGGATGGAACTTAAGCAGGCACCAGTGACCAAAATCCTCATTCCCGAGAAACCAGCGTTGAAAAGAGGAAAGCAGCACAGTATTTTAAAAACCAATATGTAAAATATCTTCCCAAAAGACAGAACAGCATAAACACTAGGAAAGAAAGTCACAAGCTCACGATGACTATACAGAGCAATGTATGCATATATTCTATAGAAGGAAATGATTTGCAGCAACTCAATTCTGTTTTTCATGTATCGCTTAACTAGAATGTTCACATTCAGGAAAAAATATAAAAGATATAAAACATGTCTAGGTATAAAACACATAAAAAAAATATTTAGGTTATGATTCCCAATATAAAAGAGGTAAGAAAAGATATATAAATACAGACATGTAGTAAAAAAGATTAGAAGGAAATATTCCAGAATGTTAATAGATGTTATCTATGAACGGTAGATTTACCAGGGACTTCATTTTCTTTGTGCTTTAGCTATAAAAAATAAACATGTAGGGGTGCCTGGGTGGCTCAGTCGGTCCAACTTCAGCTCAGGTCATGATCTCCTGATCCATGAGTTTGAGCCCCTCATTGGGCTCTGTGCTGACAGCTCAGAGCCTGGAGCCTGTTTCAGATTCCATGTCTCCCTCTCTCTCTCTGCCCCTCCCCAGCTCATGCTCTGTCTCTCAAAAATGAATAAACATTAAAAAAAAAAATTTAAATATGCATGCTTTATAATCAGAAAACATATATATAAATTTGCAAAACAAAATTCCCTAATCAAAAAAGGGAGTGGCCCTAAGGTAGATGTTCATAGAAAATATTTGAATATATGAAAAGAAAAGCATTTCCCAAAGTATAAACTTCCTTCAATATGAATTTTAATTTACAATGCCGCCAGCAACACAGAAGAGCATCTGTGCCCTCAATTAATAAGACTGTTTATTTAGTTTTCTGATATTTGCTAATTTTAATATCACAGAATGGTCTGTTCGGTCATTTGATAAAAACCACTCCAGGAGGTACCTGGGTGGCTCAGTCAGTTAAGCATCCGACTTTGGCTCAGGTCATGATCTTGCGGTTTGCAAGTTTGAGCCCCACATCGGGCACTGTGCTGTCAGCCCAGAACCTGCTTCAATCCTGTCACCCTTTCTCTCTGCCCCTCCCCTGCTTCCGCACTAAGGTAAATATTTAAAACCAAAAAAAGAATCTGCCAAAACCACTCCTGAACTGGAGAGGTTTGCCTGTTTGTTGTGTCGAGTAACTAACTGCATTGTCCTGTCCTTGCCTATGTCCAAGATACAGCTTTGAGCTTATTTTAAATATCAGTGTAAGCTTTTTACACCGGATAAATTGATTCTTCAATTGTCGTGCTGTTGCAAGTATTTCCCCTTTGATTATTGGCTCTCATTTTATAGAACTTTTAGTTTTACATGACTTTACAGAGGAGTAAGAGTTCAAAGTCAGAAGCTTTCAAAAACAATACGACTTTTGGATCACTACAACCACCTCTTGAGAAGGTAACCACAAGCAAGGGCCCCAGCTTTGGCCCCATAATCCTCCTCTTGAGACCAAATTCTACAGAGAACTTAAAAAATAACAGGAAGAGTCATCAAAGCATTCAACCGAAGATGTCATCTCAGCATTTCTAACAGTAATGGAAGCAGCAGCAGAGCAGTGCCCCACAAGACATGGGCTCTGGTGCCATCTACCTGCTGTCCAGACAGCCCAGGCTTGCAGATGTCAATTACTAGGAAACCCGCCTCTGCTTAGCCTCAGAGGCCTCTAGTAAAAGGCAGCATGAGTCCCACATCAAGGGAAGGGTGAGGTAATTTACGTTAGGTCAGAAGCATGATGCAGCAATTGCTGTAGAAACACAGAAAAAGACCTTTGATAGTCCTGTAAAAGAACAGACTGTAGTGTTTTCAGTACAGCAAGACAGCAGCTGCGGGCAAACCTGTGAAGCAGCAAAACCAGGGAAGGGTGGTGGGCAACTTTAAGTTATGGGAGACTTTTTCATACAAAGTTCTTCAGTACTGAGGGGCGCCTGGGTGGCTCAGCTGGTTGGGTATCCGACTTCAGCTCAGGTCATGACCTTACAGTTGGTGGGTTCAAGCCCCACGTCGGGCTCTGTGCTGGCATCTTGGAGCCTGGAGCCTGCTTCTGATTCTGTGTGTTTCTCTCTCTGCCCTTCCCCTGCTCACACTCTGTCTCTGTCTCTCAAAAATAAATAAAAATGTTAAAAAAAAAAAAAAAAAGTTCTTCAGTACTGACATTACACTGACTTTCCACTCCCCCACTTTGGGGAGTGTGTGAAGGAGGGGTCCTGAGCCCACTTCTGGAAGGCTCCCTCTCCAAGAGGTAGGTGTGGCTGCCCATCCATAGTGGGACCTACTCTGTGCCTGATGTAGTCAGGGTTCCATAAGTGTATAGGGGAGTAAAGAGATTCAGGGACAAATAAGGCTTTCCCACATGGCTGGGGCAATGGAAGGTGAAAACTGTCTTGGGGGGAAAAGGACTTCCTCCTCCGGAGGTAAAGGGGGGAAAGTGCTTCCTCGCCGGTCACAAAGCCACCACATAATGCTCATGATTTCTGGGTCAGGTCTGGACTATGACAGCATTCATCCTGGGCGCTAAGCAGGAGAGAGAAGGGATACCAAATAGCCAGTGTTTATATTACCTCATTGTTGGCCTTTCTGGAACCTCCTCAAAGCTGATTCGTTAACTGCAGGTCACCAGATGTACCTAAGTGATCTATCGATCTTTAGCCATTCTAGAAAACTGAGTCACTCAGGGTAGAAAGGTGCTTCTACTACCTGGGCAGACCTGGCTAATCTCTGCCAGTCCCTTGACACAGCTCAAACACGGCCTCCCCAACTCCCCTGGGCTGGGATCTCTTCCATCCCCCTTAATCCTGGCACAGGAGAAGCTGGGTTTTATCATTTCTGTCCCTTAAGAGCCTGGGGACTCCCCAGAGACAGAGCCCAGTGTTTACTTTCCCCGCTAGTAATACCTTAGGGTGGGAAAGAGGGGGATGCTCTAACAACAAGGGCTTCTTAACCTTGGCTGCAGAATGGTACAACACTCCCCCACACACACACCCACCAGAAGGCAGAGGCAAAATTGTGTACAAATACATGTGCATTTTTCCTGACCAGGGCCACAGCTTTTGATCAGGAGTCTGTGACCCAGAAACATCTAAGGACTTCTGTGGTAGACAGAAGATTCCTAATATATGCTTACAGAATGCATGGCAGACATGTACACTGGCCAATCGGAGTTTTCTACTAAAATTCTGATGTTTCCAGTTGGCTAAAAGATTCTGTGTCAAAATCTCAAAGAAAATAAGAGACATTACAAGAAAACATGACAAACAAACTAATCACAAGAAATAGGAACTTTCGCTGCTCTCCTTACCATCACTCAGCCCACTTGGAGACGTGGCCTGGACTTCGGGTTTGGTAGGAGGAACCGTTTTCTCCTCATCTTGGGTTGGCTCGGGTTCGGCTTTCTTGACCTGGAGGGGACACCCACTGCTGACCAGCCAGGCCTTCAGGTGATCGATGTACTCTCTTCCAAACAGAGTAGAGTCCTCAAAATTTGGAAACGCGGCAGGAGAGGGAGCTAGATCTTGGAGGCCGACCGCTTCTAAGATTTTCTCTTGCCGGAAAGAAGAGGCCAAGGAGAAAGTCTGTCCCAAGAGGGCTAGAGATTTCCGGCAGAGAGAATTGGTGGTCTCCAGGGCAACAGCCAAGTCCAGGGGATTGCTGAGGGTCTTCATTTTGACGCTCAGCTCATAGGCATTGCAGGCCATGAGGAGGGGTGTGACACTCTTCAGAAGCCGGTCTTGAAGCCTCATTATATACTTGTCAAAGGGCTTTATGATTTCAAAAAAGCAATTTTTGGTCTTCACAGCACCTTTGTCTAAAAGCATATTTAAAAACTCGTTATCAACTCTGGGTGTTTTCAAAGCAGAGTGCTTTAAAAATTTGATAGTAAAAAAGCAAAAATCTCTGTGCTCTGGTTTTAAGGAGCATTTGAATGAAGCGAGCATTTTAGCACAGGTTTCGGTTTCGAGTTCAAAGAGAGTCTGGAAAAGCTGGGAAAATTTAACATCATCTTTTATGGTGTGGAATCCTGCCCATTTGATTATTTCTATCCCAAATCTCGAAAAAACATCAGACTTATCTATGAGGTCAAAGCTCATCTTTCTTCTGGGGAGCCGAATATCCTTCAGACTGAGCCCCAAAGGGATCTGAGTAGGAAATTGGATATCTTCTGTCCCTGGGTTCGTCCCCAGGGTCACATCAGGACTTGAGGTGGTTTTCTGGATTTGGTTGGTGCCCTGAGTTTTGGGAGTAATACGATTTACAGTGGGTACTTTTTTCGTACTCACACTTCTTAGTGTGACAAGCTTTCCAACTCCCCCTTTAGATGGGAGGAGGCCCTGAGTCTCCCCCTTTCCTAAAAGGGCCCCCTCCTGGTCAACGATGTTTAGACCCCGGCCTCTGCCCTGGACTTGGCCACTGCCTCTCAGCACAGAGTCTGTCTCCCCTGGACGGTCCACGTCGTAATCCCGGCTCTCTTTCTCCAAACACTCTTTCTCAATCAGCCTGGAGGAACCGAATTCCCCCAGTAGTGCAGAAGGACCAAAACTATACTCCTGCGACCAGGGGGATTCTTGAGAAACAGGGTGGCCAAAGTCTTGTTCCCAAGAGCCACGGAGTGCAAATTTCCAGTCCTGAGAACGGAAATGTCCCAATTTCCGGTGGCCAAAAACTTGGTCTCGGGAATCAGAGTGGGAAAATTCCAGATCCCGGCCACATTCTTTGCGAAAGAAGCTGTCTTCACTTACAGAAGGGTTGCTTGATCTGAAAGAAGGTCCTGGAAATACATCACCTCTCAGGCTTTCTCTCCCAGTGTCTCGAGGGTGGGCTACAGATCCAGCCAGAGTGTATCTGCTGTCACTAGGAATGTCATCATACATATCTGCTCTGGCTCGTGGGACTGTCCTTAGAAGATCTGAAATAAACGATCCAAAGAAGAACACAAAGGTAATTTAGACCAGAGGCTGCAAACAGTCCACAGACCATCAGCCAGCAAGGGGACTTTATCTGCCAGAGCGCAGTATTTATTTCCAACATTTAAAATAAGTGTGGCTTTATTTAGAAATCTGGGTTTACTACTTATAAAAACAGAAGAAGACCTACAACCACTGGGCACACACATGCCCTGATGACAGTCCACAGAGGCTGGGCAAAAGTGCCCCTCACTTATTTGGCCTTCCTGTCCGGGCTCTGTAGGGATCTTCTTTTAAACTAACGGAAGGGTGTCTGGTCCCCAAATAATCTGGGCTTCTTTACTAAAACTGGAGCGCTTGTATGTTTCTACTTCTACCACACAGAAGACAGGTTTGCAGGAGGCTATTTGCCCTCCCTGTGTCTAAGGAGTGTTGGACCACAGTGCCACTGAGGCAGAAGCCACGGCTGACACTTCACACCCCACAGCCGACCACAGCGGAGCACTTGACCCAAAGGTGGCAGATAGGCTCCTCGTGGAAAGGTCCACTGGGCCAACCAATCTTCTGAAATAACAAAGGAACTAAGAGGGGACACAGAAGCTAAACAAGCCACAGCAAGAGAGGCCATAATGAAAACTGAACAGTGTGTGTAGAAATGAGAAAAATAGGTATCTAGATTTGCATTTGCTTATTCAAGTAACTAACTCTTTTTTTTTTTTTTTTTTTTTAATTTTTTTTTTAACGTTTATTTATTTTTGGGACAGAGAGAGACAGAGCATGAATGGGGGAGGGGCAGAGAGAGAGGGAGACACAGAATCGGAAGCAGGCTCCAGGCTCTGAGCCATCAGCCCAGAGCCTGACGCGGGGCTCGAACTCACGGACCGCGAGATCGTGACCTGAGCTGAAGTCGGACGCTTAACCGACGGAGCCACCCAGGCGCCCCTCAAGTAACTAACTCTTGATTTTGGCTCAGGTCATGATCCTAGGATGGGCTCCACACTGAGTGTGGAGGCTGCTGAAATCTCTCCTCTCTCTCTCCCCCGCTCATTTTCTCTCTAAAATAAAATTTAAAAAATTTAAATAATTAAAAGAAGTGAACTATGGGCATATGGGAACAGCAGACCTCAGGGAGACTTTGCAGAGTAGCTTCCTAACGTTCTAGCTTGTGAATCAGAACCTATTACCTAGTCAAGAAGTCAAAAGAGAGAGAAAGATACCAGGAAGAACTAACGGGCCAAGAGGCCACAGGAAGCTAAAGCTTTATATAAACCCAAGTTTATGCATTCAACAAGTACTTACTAAGCAACTAATATGCATGGGCACCGCTCCAGGCAACGTAATTATAGCAAGGAAAGGAGACAGTAAAGTCTCTACCCTCCTGGATTTATCAGTTGAGGGAGCCAAACAAACAAAAATCCATCACATGTAAGAAAGTGTTCCAATAGGAAATATCCAGCAGGAAGGAACACAAACAGGGGAAGCCATTTTCAGACAGGCTGATCAAGGTGGGTAGCTCTAACAATGTACCTGAGCAGCAGAGGCCTGGTGTGAGAGGCCAGACCGCGCGGTTATGGAGGAAGCCTTCCACGCCAAGGGAGCATGAGCACAAAGCCCTGCAGCAGGACTAGCAGGGAACGAGTGTAGCCAGAATGGAACAGAGGAACAAGGGGCAAAGCAGTAAGACGGCAGCTCCTAGATTCTGTTGTACACTGGAGCCCTTAGGGACCCCCAGGCATCCTGATTTAATTGATTAGGAGAGGGTGTGGCCTGAGCAGAAAGGTTTTTAAAGGGTCCCCAGATAATTCCAACAAAGGGCAAAGTTACAGAACCACTATGACACAAAATGTGAACAGGAGTACCAGATCAAGTTAGGCCCTCGATGGACTCTACAGTTTACTCTGAACAAGATGGAAAGCCATGAAGGGGTTTGGAGTAAAGGGATGACTTCGTTGGCTGCTGCTCAAGGAACTGACCACAAAAGACAAGAGTGGATATGGATGTTCCAGCAAAATCCACCGGGATAATCCTGGTATTGACAGCTATTGATGGCATGAATAGGGCACAGCATTAAAGGAAGGGTAGAGGCTGGAGTCTGCACAACAGGATTTTCCAATGCCTTGTAAACCAATGCAGACTAGAGCAGATACAGTGAAAGGCTGACCAATGGACCACACAGCTAGCTCTGTGAGAAAGTGGTGGTTCCAGAACCATCCAGCATCCTATTGGTTTCCGAGTACAGATCCCGCCCCCCATTTTTCTTGACAAAACTAAGATACGTATTGATGTTTGAGTCTCTAGGTAAAGATAAAATCTCCACATATACGTGTATGTGTGTACACATATGTATAAGTATACACATATACACATGTGAGTACACATGTCAACATGTAAGTATTCAGGATTACACGAACATATCACTAGAAGAACCGAAGGATGCACAAATCTGTGGTGACACAGATACGGTTACTTCAGAGGGCTAAGGAAGCAGCTAAGAACTTCTGAATTTTTACTCCTACTTTATAATTCTTCCAACCCTTCGTAACGGGAATGTATTTGTGTACCACTCAAGCAATTTTTAAAAACTCAGAAGCTGAAGACAGCTTCTAACCTCCAGCTTCTCCACATCCAAAGCACGCAAGTTATCCCTACCCCAAGCACTTAATTCACTCAACCAACACTGAGGAAGTTTCTCGGTGGAGACTGGCTCAGGGGTGGGCGCGGCGAGCAGCACTGACCTGAAGGAGGCCTGGGGGAGGCTGGCCCACCTCAGAAAAGTAAGGGCTCAGCACACTGGCCTAGGACTCGGAAGAACAACCAAACCAACCTCAAAACCTGCAGGAGCTTCCAGGGGGGAGGCACCAGCCAGCTGGGTCTTAGTGCCTGAGGGAATTAACCAGGCTGGGCTGGGGAGGGATTCAAAGGCAAGGACAGGCAGCACAGTGTCCCTGAAACATGAGCCTCAAGGCAGGAGATGAGGGCTGCGACCCTCGAGCGCCCGCCGCGGTGAGGAACCTCCCCGTCATCCTACAAACTCCGCGCACACCATTTTTTATTCTGCTGGCATGACGCTTCAAAACTTTGCAAAGGGAAGGTTTTCAGGCAGGGCCTACACTTGGCAGCCTCCCATGCCCTTGTCTCGCACACATCACTGTTACCTGGCTGCTCCCGTACTTGTCTGACGATGTGACCCCAAAATGGGGGGCCCCAAGAGTCCAAGTAGGGCCTTGGCCCAGCAAGGCCGGCATTAATAGATCAGCGGGGAGGGCAGACTTAAGGGGAATGAAGCCAGAAGCCGAGAGACTGTTGAGGAGATTATTGCAATAATCCAGGTGAGAACTAGTAAGAGCTCAGATCTGGGCAGCAATGGTGGGGATGGAGGCGGGAGGCTGATTCAAGAACCCTCCTTTAGGTGGGGGAGGATGCCTGGGGCGGAGAAGCTTCAGAGAATGACAATACCCACTTCCGCAGGATGAGCTGACAGGGGGGCCAAGAGAAGAGTTTATGTCCCCTTGACAGATAAGGAAGGCAGGATCAGAAGAACTCCAGAGTGAGCCCAAGGTACCGATATCCTGCTGCCCTGACCCTAAAAGCATGCCCCGTAACTCCCCTCCCACCAAAGAAACCAAGCACTTTAATTCACCTTGAGCTTTAAACTGAAGAGCTTCACCTACGGCCTCACCACTGGGGTCCATGTGATATCGGTTAGCTTTTTCTTGCAAAACAGCATCAAAAGTCTCCTGTGCAATTCGCCTAGCTGCCATGTTTCTCTGACCTGTAGTGAGAGGGGAAAAAAAGACACTAAGAATGACAACTAAAGCTCACATGGCCCGCTCTATTTCACCTAACCCTCAAAGTAACAGGACAAGGAATCGGTAACTCAACATGGTGCTGCAGAGGGAGGCCAGATTATTCTACGGGGGCTTCTGCCCTCACAGAGTGCACAGGGGTGTTGGCTGAGGAGCAAACCAAGCATTGTGACCTTAGACAATTTATTTTGCTTCTCTGAGCCCATTTCCTCAGAATCCCTACCTGTTGGGGCTACTGCACGTAAGAGCGTAGGCGGCGGGACCATACCCCCTCGCACGTGGGATCTTTAGGAGAGCTGCCATCTTTCCCATTTCTATTTTCCTATTTCACAGACACGCAAAGAGGATCTGAGGACTGACTTGCCCTCTGAGAGGAGCCTCTCAACCAACAAGTGAGTGGAGGAGTCCCTGACTGGTGACACAGAGCTTGCTCTGTACCAGGTCCTCTGGTCGGAAAGGGACTCTCACAATCTCGTTTACTTCTTCCAACAACCCGGTGAAAAGCGGGTGCTGTTATAAACGACACTATACAGAAGAAAAGATAGACTCGGGCTAAGTGACCCACCCAAGGTCAGACAGCCCAGACGGAGACCTGGCAAACAGGGCACTGGTAGTGGGGACAAAGCCCTGAACGCCGACGGGAAAAAGACGGGAGAAGCAACAATGAGGAATCCAGCGGCTACCTCCTTAACCAAAATACCCCTTCCATCTTGAAACATCCAACCTCAAGACTCAAACCTGCCCTACCTCATAGTCCCTTCTTACACCCATCACCCCCTTTGCTCATCCTTAAGCCTTTTCCTGGGGCGCCCCTTGTTCGGTGCCATCGAAGGGCAAGGTCTCCCAGCCAGGGGGCTCCGGATCAAATCGAGTGACCTAACCTTTTTACGCCTCCATTTCCCCATCCATGGAATGGGCAGCTCGTGGTGGGGGCTGCTGTGGGGAGTGAACCAGGTAAAAAATGGTAAAGGGCTCGATACAGCGGCTGGCTGCTGTAATCCCCGCACGGGCTGGGTGGAATGAATGGACGAAAGAACCCTTCGGGCGTGGCCCGCCTCCTACCCGCCTAGCCTCCGACGACGAAGAAAAGGGGGCGTCGGGCCTGGGAGGCCGAAGACCGCCCCCCAGGCCGACCCGGCCGGGACGCCGCCGATGCGCAGCGCGAGGGCCGTGCTCGCGGCATCACGCCCCGCGGCCCCCGGGACCGAGCCCGAGCCTCCCACCCCGGGGCCCGCCCACCGACGACGCCCGGGCCCAGGCCTCACCCCGGACCCACCGCGCGCGGAGCCGCCCCCGCCGCTGCCTCAGGCTCCTCACCCGCCGCCGCTGCCGCCGCCGCCGCGCGAGGCGGGGACATGCAAATGAGCCAACGGTCTCCGCAGCGCCGCGCCGCGCACGCGCAAGCTACCGCCGAGCTCTGGTGCGCAGGCGCAAGCGGCCGCCGCCAAGTCCTCTTGCGCAGGCGCGCTGCTCGCTTCTACAAGGCAGACGCTCCCGAGGCAAAAGATTAATTTGTTGGGGGCGGCGGCGACGGGGAGCGGCCGTCAAAAGACGGCACAGACGCCGCCTCTGCACACCTGTTGGCTCTCTCAGCTTTACCTGTACTCGAAGTCACCCTTGATCACTCCGGGAGCGGTCCGTGGAGCTGAGGAAGGCCGAGGCGAATTGGCGCCAGCGCGCCTGCGCGCGTACGGTGGCCGGAAGGGACCAGAGGTGGCTCTGCCGGGTGACAGTCGCGAGCCCCACCCTTTCCCCACGTGGCTGCGAAGACCGGGTGAGAAGCTGAGGCTGCGGAGTCCCCTCGCGCGGGGAGGGGAGTGGGCGCCTCCGGGTCGGGCTGGTGACTGTGGCGCCGCCCTCGCGGACCTGGTTTTGGGGAATGACCCTTACAATGACTCTTACAGCTGCCGGGAGACAAAATTCTCCCATTTCCCTGACCTGTGCTTTCTTTTCATTCATTTATTCATTCATTCATAACCTATGTACTGAGTGCCTGCTGCGTGGTGGTGAACAAAGTTGACTGGACCCCAGTTCTCCTGGAGGTTAAATTTGAGGAAATGCCTCGACAGTAAATGCAAATGAAATAAATGAACCATGTAGCTCCAGGTAGATATAGTATTAAAATAAAAGGATGATGCAGTAGGAGAAAGGGGGCTGCTTTAACCAGAGTGGTTATGAAGAGGGTCCCTTTGGTAGCTGGGAAAGATGAGAAAAAGGTGGGAAAGTGCGGGTGGGAAGGTGTAGGTAAGAGACCTATAAAATCCACGTAGACAAAGGGCTGGTAAGGAGACTGGATTTTGTTCTGAGAAGGTTGGGATGCCACTGCAGGATTTTGAGCAATGAGGTCTCTTTGTGATTTCAAGTTTCTGTCTGGCACTAAGTGAAGAACAGAAGTGCAGTGTGGCAGGGGGGAAGCTGGGACTGTGCCTGAACCAGGGTGGGTGTGTCCAGGTGGAGGAAGATGAGGAGTCATTAGAGTCCCTGCTGTGTCAAGGCGGTGTTTTCTTGAGCAGAACCCTGACTTAGAAAGGAAAACTAGGTGTCAGTTGGGCCTTGCTAACTCCCTTTCTTTTCATACCTTGGACCCATGAAGGGAGCTGGTAATGCTGTTTCCCCCCTTTCCTAGTGTGACCTGTTCCCAGGTGGCTCCCAGATGACCATTCCTAGGCACCGTCTTTCTCATGAGCTCCAGATCTGTGCTTTCATTCTGCCCCCTAGCCCTGTGCCTGACCTGGGGGACCCCTGCAGGACTCACCCTAGAGGTGGTCCCAGAGCTAGACATTGATCTCCCCAGCTCAGGGAGCTCAAGACTAGGCAGGGGGAAGTTCATGGGGCAGGGGAGACAAGGTCAGAGAACACATATAGGTCCTCAGTGGTGGGGGGAGGCTCCCAGGATGACGCAGCCTGGAAGAGCTAGCAGAAACTCCTCAGAGAACCCAGGTGGAAGGAAGGTGTTCATGAAGCAAGGTGGCATGATGGCCAGACCTTTTACTGCTTGTGTGATCTCTGGCAGGTTCTTCCCCTCTCTAAGCTTCAGATTCCTCATCTGTAAAGTAGGCATAATGGCATTTGCCTTTAGGATTGTGCCTCTGTGACAGAGTGGCCACTCACTGTTGGCCTACTCGGGTCTGAAGTGTGCCTAGGGTGGTGGAGTCAGGAACAGAGTCCCTCCAACAGCCACAGCTGGGAAGTTCTTGCCCCTTGGAGCTGGTCAGGAACACTCCTCACGCACATACCAGCCCAGGTGTCTCACTGAGAAACTCTATTGAAACAGAAAATCTTCACTTTTTTCCTTCACCTTTGACCTTGAAAATCCTTAGCAGTCCCTAAACAGGCTCCTTGTTCTTCTGGGCCAGAAAGGGGTGGGGGGGGGGGCGGCTATCTGCAAGGGAGCAAGGTGAAGTGTTTGATGCCCTTATGCCTCACCCCCCTCTAAGTAAACTGGTCTAATTACCTCTAAGCAACAAAGGAAAGGAACAATAGCTAATGTTTACTGAGCTCTTACTCTGTGCCAAACCCTATTCTAAGCACTTTATGGAATTAACTGACTGAGTTTGCATTGCAGCCCTATGAAGTAGATTCTCTTTGTTTATCCCTATATTACACAGGAGAGAGTTGACTTGACCAACAGTGAAGTTAAGTGGAAGGCCTGGGATTCAAGTCACCCCGGCTGGCCCCAGAGCCCGTCCTCCTCCTCCCCAAAACATCTGCACAAACACAGATGGAATATTCACATCCTGCGCCACCTCCACAAAGAGAAGCATGGGCTTGAATGGCCTGTTTCCCACATGGCCCAAATTTGCACTCGAATTTTTGTCACATTCCCCTACTGCTGTCCTAGAACTCCCTGTGCCTTTGTTCCCCTAACGTTTTCTGTGATGTTCAAATTCTATAACAGACCTGGGACCAGAAACAAAAAAATTGTTTTGAAAGACAATATTAGGGCAATTGAGAAAGTTGATCATGGAGCGTATATTAGCAAATAGTATTGTATCACTGTTAAACTTCCTGTGTTAAATTTTCGTTGTGCATTGAACATGTAAGAGCGTCCTTTTCTTTGGAGATTCGTGCTGATGTCTTTAGGAGGGAAGAGTCTGATGCCTGGAGCATATTCTCGCATGGTATGTGTGTATGCAGGAACATACAGTGTCTCCAAAAGAGATTAACTTGGCCAGATGTTAACAACTGGTAAAGTTAGAATGGAACAGGTGTTCTTTGTACTATTCTTGCAACTTTACTATAAATTTTTAAAATGATGTATTTTAACAGAAAGTAGTACATCAATAAACGAGGTAGATAGAGTAAAACAAGCAAAATGAAAGGAGTTGTTAACCCCAGGTAGGCTCTGGGCCTGAGGCCTGTTTCCCCCTTTGTTAAAACGAGAGGGTGGTTAATATTAGGTGTTAAACCACTTGTACCCCAAAGACCTTCTTGTTGAGATCATAATCTGTTTTTACTTAGGGTTCTGTCTTACTTGACTCAGTGATTTACCACTAGTCTCGCAGAGGAAAAGATATTGCCCAGGGTTGCTGGGTCATCCAGCTGCTGATACAATCCCCTGGCTTTCACAATCCTTTGCCTGTGCTGCGTTTCATTTGCTTTTGTTTTTAAACAGTACTTTTTTTTTTTTTAATGTTTATTATTTTGTGAGAGAGAAAGAGCGCAAGCTGGGGGAAGGGCAGAGAGAGAAGAGAGTCCCAAGCGGGCTCTGTACTATCAGCGCAGAGCCCAAGGTGGAGCTCGATCTCACAGAAATAAGGAGCCGAAATCAGGAGTCAGATGCTTGACCAACTGAGCCAACCAGGCGCTCCCAAATAGTACTTTTTAAATTGATCTGTTACTTACATACCATGATATCTACCCATTTTAAGTGTACAATTTAGGGGCACCTGGCTGGTTCAGTTGGAGGACCATGCAACTCTTGATCTCAGGGTTGTGAGTTTGAGCCCCACGTTGGGTGTAGAGATTACTTAAATAAATAAATCTTTAAAAATAAATAAATAAATAAATAAATAAATAAATAAATAGTAAAGTGTACGATTTAGTGATTTCAAGTATATTCATAAAGTTGTGTAACCATCACCACTATCTAATCGTGGAACATTTCATTACCCCCAAAGGAGACCCTGTACTCATTAGCAGTCACTGTCCATCCCCCTTCCCCGCCCCTACAACCACTGGTCTGTTTTCTGTTCCTATGGATTTGCCTGTTCTGGACATTTCATATAAATGGAATCACACACTATGTGTGTGGACCTGTGTCTGGCCTCTTTCACTTAGCATGGTGTTTTCAAGGTTCTTCCACGTTGTAGTGTGTGTCAGTGCTTCCTTCCTTTTTATGGCCGAGTAATATTCCATTGTTCAGACATACTACATTCTGTTTGTCCATTCACTTGCTGATGGACTCCCCATCCTTTTCATGGTTGTCATGATTTATTTGTTGACAACACCAGGTGTTTGTCCTGTAGTTAAGTTACCCCCCTCCTGAATGGTGATTTTTGCAGACCCACATCACCATAGTATTGGTCGACGTGTCCCTCTGACCTTGATTTCCTACAAACTGTTCATTAGCTCTAGATCCTTGCCTGTCCAGTATGATAGCCACGAGTCACAGATGGATGTTTACATTAAAATGAATTACAATTGAAGTTAAAACATACACAGTGCCTCAGTCACACTAGCTACGTTTCAGCTGTTGGAACTCACATGGATGGCACAGATACAGAATATTCCATCATCACAGAAAGTTCCATTGGATGCATGGTCATATTGGGTTTGAGTTTTTGGCAAGATACCTTCATAGGTGCTTTTCATTCTTGTCCAGGGGCAGTGGTGATGGGTTTCTCTTCTGGTGATGTGAAATCACACAGTGGACCCAGGTACTACCCACTCATTGTCAGGTTCCTTATCAGTTTTGCTCCTCACAGTTTTGCAGCCTGTGTGGATGGTTGTCTAAATCTGTCTTGTGGATAATTAGTTGGAGTTCATCTACAAAGCAGAACTTTTCCTCATCTTCTCTTTCTAACCTGGTAATTATATGAGGGACATAGGATAAATGTTGGATTCTTTATTTGCCGGTTTTCAACAGAACGAGCAGGGTGTGTTTTAGTACTATTATGAACGCACAGATTTTGATTTTGATATCAAAATACTGTTTTTTATTTTGTTTTCTTTTACTGCTCACCTGTCACATCTTTGGCCCATTGACGACTCTTGGGGTTTGCTCCCAAGTCCTTTGACATGACCCTGTCTGTTTTTAGAAGCCTCCTTGCTTTCTGGTCTGACAAGATGTTCCTGGCTCATCTCCTCTGGCCTGTTTTCTTCTCAGTCCTAGAATCAGCCATTCCTCCAGGAGCCCTGTCTTCTTTGGTGGGAAATGGGACTAAGGGACCACAGTTGGTGTTCAGGGTGTTCACTTCCTCAGGGTGTTATTTCCTCAAGGTATTTTCAGTTGATATCACTAGAAAATTGGTTCCTATTGCCTAAGAGAAAATACATGATGAGTTCGTATTAATAATTCCAGTCCGAATTTAGTTCTAAGTGTCTTCTTTTACCTTTTTGTTTGTTTTGTTTTGTTTTAAGTAGGCTCCATGCCCAGCGTGTAGCCCAGTGTGGGACTTGAACTCACGACCCTGACATCAAGACCTGAACTGAGATCAAGAGTTGGACACTTAATCGACTGAGCCACCCAGGCACCCCTATTTTTTGGATTTTTTAATGTTAGAATCTTTTTTCTTTTAGGCTAGTTCCTAATGACATAAATATTATGACTTACTTGCCATATCCACATTAGCTTCTGAATAACATTACTAATATCATTTTCGATAACGTGATTTCTGAAAACTGTTGAAGATTTTCTTTTGTAAATTTTTCTTTTCTATACTTCTTGTACATCCCAGTAAGAACATATGGTTCTATCACTGCATTAGTGATAGATGTGCAATATGCATCGTAATATGTAAAAAAAATTTAAAATATTTTATAAAATATTAATAAAATAAAATAATAAATTAAAATAATAATAAAATTAATAAAAATATTAAAAATATATAAAATATTTAAAAATTTTTAATGTTTATTTACTTTTGAGAGAGAGAGAGAGAGACAGAGTACAAGTGGGGAGGGGCAGAGAGAGAGGGAGACACAGAATCCAAAGCAGGCTCCAGGCTCTGAGCGTAGAGGCCGATGCAGGGCTCGAAGTCATGAAACCACGAAATCATGACCTGAGCCAAAGTCAGACACTTAACTGAGCTACCCAGGTGCCCCAATCACTGCATTTTTAAAGTTTATTTATTTATTTATTTTTGAGAGAGAGAGGGAAGGGGGGGGCAGAGAGAGAGGGAGACAGAGAATTCCAAGCAGGCTCTGCACTGTCAGCATAGAGCTCAATGTGGGGCTCAAACTCACGAACTGTGAGATCATGCTCTGAACCAAAATAAAAAAGTGGGACACTTAACTGACTGAGCCACCCACATGCCCCCATCACTGCATTTTAAACTCCATGTAGATAAACTGTTAGATTCACGGTTTTCATTTTATTCTTGATTTTTAGGAATTGCTTTCATTTTTATTTTGGTTCATATTGACTTATTTATTTTCCTAAGCATGTGAAGCATTTACATGAGTTCTAAATTTAAACCAATGAAATAAGGTACATTCGGAGAAAATAATCCAGCTTCTAGTCTTGCCCACATCACCCTCTTCCCTACCTCCCCTTTTGGGAAACTATTTCTATTAGTTTTTGATTTAGTGTTCCATTTTACTTATTACTATTAATTTTTATTTTGAAGCTTTTATTGGTATAATAGCGTACCATTATAAGTAAGTTGTTTTATTATATAGTTACATTATGGAATACCTAGTTACATAATGAAGTATCATATAGTTATAACATTACATATTACGACGCATATTGCACATCACAAATAACACAGGTTACGTATAATATAGTATTATAATCATATTATTTCTTTATGATGGTGTAATAACACATAATGTTGCTACGATTATTTTATCCTTTCTTTGTTGTTTACTGTAAGGACACATATTAATGTCTCCCCTTTCTTAGATAAAATGTAAACTACCTGCCCTCTTCTGCACTTTTTTTTAATGTTTATTTTTGAGAGAGAGAGACAGTGCAAGTGGGGAAGAACAGAGAGAGAGGGAGACACAGAATCCGAAGCAGGCTTCAGGCTCTGAGCTGTCAGCACAGAACCCGACATGGGGGTCAAACCCATGAACTGCAAGATCATGACCTGAGCCCAAGTCGGCCGCTTAACTGACTGAGCCACCCAGGTGCCCCTGCACCTTTTTTTTTTCAAGAGAGAGAGAGAGCACAAGCACACACAAACAAGCAAGGGAGGGGCAGAAAGAGAGAGGAAGAGAGAGAATCCCAAGCAGGCTCTGCACTGTCAGTGCAGAGCCCTATGTGGGGCTCGATCTCTTGAACCCCATGAGATGTTGACCTGAGCCAAAATCAAGAATCCAGTGCTTAACTGACTGAGCCACCCAGGCATCCCTCTTCTGTACTTTTAGAAGCTCTGCACATGGTGGGGTGTCAGCCTTTTCTGTGATCCAGGTTGTAAGAATTTTTCCTGGTCGGTCCTGAACTCTGGCCCCTGGTTCCCTAAATGATAGCCAGGCTCTCAGTTGTCCTTTCACCCTCAATGAAACTTTCTTCCTCTCTTGCCTTCTCAGTTTGGGAGTGTCTATCAGGCGGGCACCTGCCACTCCATGCACAGGAGTGGCCTCCTGAAGATGGCCTCCAAGCGCATCACCCAGGAGACCTTTGATGCAGCCGTTCGTGAAAACATTGAAGAGTTCGACATGGGACCAGAGGAGGCGGTAAAAGAAGCTGTGGAACAATTTGAATCTCAAGGTAGGGCAGCATGGCTCTGTCCCAGCGCTAGTCTGGCTCTTTGCCCGATAGTCACCTCCAGTCCACAGCTCTTAACATACAGGAGTGATGTCCTACCATGGCTCTGTCTTGCCTGTGTGGCAGCCCTGGACCTGTCCCTTCTCTGCACTCTGCCCCGGATAGGCTGGCGGTCTTCTCCCACTTGACTCTCGCCCTCCCTCTACTTGCCTTGACCCCACCCAGACATCTACAGGGCTGAATCCTTCAAAGTGGGTTTCATTTTAATTGGCACTTCCTTGAAGAGGCTTCTGCTGACCACCTCTCAGGAAACAGGGCCACCTGCCTCCCTTCCCACCTGCATTCTGGCTTGAGTTCATGGGGACAGAAAGGGGTATTGTCATACCTGTTGTCACACAGGGGACCTGTTGTCCCCTGGCCACAGCAGGGACCTCCCCTGCCCCACAGCGGTCCATGGCTGGGGATGGAGAGTCATCTGATAGTGGCAGAAGCAGGGAGCTGGGAATGAGTACCCCACCGTACCGCTCCTGATCTCCAGTCCTGGTCTCTGTTGGCCAAGCCCAGTCAGATACCAGAGGGCAAGGGAACCCAGGGTCCAACTTCTGTGTCCTGGGCACAGAGTGGGGTATAGACACTGGACAGCGACTAGAGGAGTAGCCAGAAGTGTTCTGTGCAATGGGGCCTTCCTTGGTGGTGCCAGGGTGGGTGAGGACACAATGGGAGGATGCAGGGTAAGGAGCAATGGGAGCCCCAAGGGATAAGTCTGTGAGGTCTTCTCCCATCTCGATTCACCAGGTAGAATGTGTCCCTCACTGCAGCGTGGCCTGCAGCCTCACTACTGCTCTGCTCCCATTGGTTGGAGAGGGTCAAAGGGCAAAGACCACCCCCTTGCCACATCGTTATACCCCTGTATGGATGTGGCTGCTGGGTCCTGGTGCAGAGGGTTTGGGGTGGGGAGCTGGGTAGACCCCCAGAGGTCTCCAGAGTGGGGTGGTCCCTGAAGAAGGGACATGAAGTATGTTCCAGCAGGCCTATCGGGATGATGGCTGTCACTTGTTTCCTGATTCCCCCACCCCCCACAGGGGTGGATCTGAGCAACATTGTAAAGCTGGCACCCAAAGTCTCTGCAGATGGACCCCAGGAGCCTACACATGACATCCTCCAGGTAGGAAGGGGTGGCCCGTGTGGACAAGGCTGGCCTTACACATGTGGTTCCACCTTTTAACGGTCTGTTAGGGATACCTTTTCATTGGTTACCAGATGGCAGATGCAGGCTCTGAAGGGCAGGCACCCAGCATGTACACGCAAGCCTGAGCTGTAGCCAGGGCTCCCTGAGTTAACATTTGAGGGCCTTTTGGGGCTGGACGGTGTTCATGGTAGTCCCTGGTGTTGGGAGCTTTGGGGTATAGGGAGCCATGGAGGAGTCTTTTGGGAGGAGCCTCCCAACCACTGAGTTTGCTCAGAGACGGACAGGAATTGCAGGAAGAGAATGGGACCCTAGTAAGACTGTCACCTATTAAGCACTGACTGTTCACCAGCACATTACAGCCTGCCCTCTTAGCACTAAAACTGGCCTGCGAGGTAGCTGGTCCCTGACTTACTGATGGGGAAACAGAGACCCAGAGCCTGTCCTCACTCTCCAGCACCCAAGCAAGGAAGGTAAAGTTCACAGAAGTTAAATGCTTTCCTTAAGATCATCCATCAAACACTGATAAAACAGCTCTTGATAAAACAGCAAAAGGCTCTAATGTTTATTGAAAACTGACTATGGAATCAGTTCTGTGCAAGGTGCTTTCTTTGTGCTATATCAAGTTATTCTCCCAAAGACCCAAGGTTGAGATTATTATCCTTATTTATACCCACAGATGGGTACTGCAAAGAGGAAAAAAATGATTTACCTGACAACAAGAGAGTGTAGTGATAAAAGAGGAAGTTAGAAGACTCTGCCCAAGGCAAGGTATTTACTTCTCCCTGCCCCAGCTTCCTCACCATCTCCTGCCTCACAGAGGTTTTGAGAAAATTCTCATTGTTGTTTTGACTTATTTGCTAGTAAGGATGAATATATTTTAAAATAAGCTTGCTGTCTTGGCCATTTTTTTATTGGGCTGTTCATCGTGTTCTTATTGATTTGTAGATGCCCTTTACATATGAACCATCTCAGTCACAATAGTCTTTAGTAATCACTGAGTATTTCTTAAGTGCTCAGCATTGTGCTAAATTCTTTTTTTTTTTTTTTTTAATTTTTTTTTTTAAATCTTTATTTATTTTGAGAGAGAGACTGAGTGTGAGCAGGGGAGGAGCTGAGGGGAGGGAGACACAGAATCAGAAGCAGGCTCCAGGCCCTGAGCTGTTAGCACAGAGCCCAACACAGGGCTCGAACTCACGAACCCTGAGATCATGACCTGAGCCAAAGTCGGACGCTTAACCAACTGAGTCACCCAGATGCCCCTGTGGTAAAGTCTTAAAACATATTATTTCAATCTGTTGTTAGTCCATTTTGCTGATCAGGAATCTGAGGCTTCCCAAAGATAACTGACTCAACTGTGGTCACAGCCAGTGAGGGACAGAGCTGGGACTCAGACCCAGGTCCCTCGTCCAGGAGAGTCAAGCTGGGAACAGCTCTGATGTTTTCACCAGCAGTATAGGAAACTCCATTTATTTACAACCTTTGCTCTTTTACTCCTCTTAATTTGACTTTAAAATTTTTATTTTTCATTATTGAAGAAGAATGTGAACGTATCTGGCATAAAAGATTTAAGTAGTAGTCAAGCATTTATAGCAAAATCTGAAAGTCCCTGTCATATCTCTCCCATCAACCCCTTCTCTCCCTTTCCATGTGGGAGGCACCACACACAATGGGTTTCATATCCTCCCAGCCTTATTCTCACCTTGAAGTTGAACGAGCCCCTTCTCATGCCACAGCACCGTTGACCTCAGTTGTCGTGGCTCCGATGTGTGAAAAAGGCTTATCTGTAGAAGAAGAAAAATTCAACTCCATGATGCCTTTTGAAAGGAATCTACCAGAGTCATGAAACTTGTTGCCCACAGACTTGTAGAAACAAAACCAAGAAGTCCTGGAACTCTCTGAATACAAATGAGCCAGACCGGTTTGATTTTATTATTTTACTATTTTTTTATTTTTATATTTATTTATTTATTTATTTATTTATTATTTTTTTTTAACCTTTATTTTTGGGACAGGGAGAGACAGAGCATGAACGGGGGAGGGTCAGAGAGAGGGAGACACAGAATCTGAAACAGGCTCCAGGCTCTGAGCTCTCAGCACAGAGCCCGACGCGGGGCTCGAACCCACAGACCGCGAGATCACGACCTGAGCTGAAGTCGGACGCTTAACCGACTGAGCCACCCAGGCGCCCCATTTTACTATTTTTTTAATTAAAAAAAAAAATTTTTTTATGTTTATTTATTTTTGAGGTGGGGGGAGGGGCAGAGAGAGAGAGGGAGACACAGAATCCAAAGCAGACTCCAGGCTCTGAGCTGTCCGCGCAGAGCCCGATGCAGAGCTCGAACTCACCAACCTTGAGATCATGACCTGAGCTGAAGTCGGATGCTTAGCTAACAATGCCACCCAGGCGCCATGGACTGGTTTTATATGTGAGGAGTTTCAGAATAAAGGCCATCAGTCATAGAGAGAAGGACCCCAGGGTGGAGGACAAAACCCCTATCACAATGCCGAGTTGTCACAGGTGGAGCACAGTTGGCTCTGCCACCTTCACGTTAGCCACCGTCCTTTCCTCAGCCATCAGCAGGGTCACAGCACCTAGGGGCCGTGAAGACCACCAGCCAGCTCAGAGACTCGCCTTCCTGATGTGACCCAGGACAGGAAGAGATTCCCCATAAATTGAACGGTTACTAGGATGCCAATTTTGGTCATTTTCTTTTTCTGTCTTACCTTAGTAAACCCAGAGTATGAGAACTCCAGCACTGTGCATCCTCAATGGCACTTGTGGCCCAGCTTTTCAAGTTTCTTGCAAGGTTCCTGCTAAAATGCTACATTCCCTGTCTTGGGTTTATGGTAAAATACATGTAACACAAATTCACATCTTAGCCATTTCTAAGCGTATGGTTCAGCAACATTAAGTATAGTCACACTGATGTGCAGCCATCCCCACCATCCATTTCCAGGACTTCCTTGGATTCTCAGGCTGAAACTGTCCCCACTAAACACGAGCTCCCCACTCTCTCCTTCAGCCCCTGGCCATTCCACTTTCTGTCTCTATGACTGTGACTCCTCTAGGGACCTCCTGTAAGTAGAATCACACAGTATTTATCCTTTTGGGTCCTGCTCATTTCCCTGAGCATAACGCCCTCAGGGTTCATCCGTGTTGTCACCTGGGTCAGAATTTTGTTCCTTTTTATGGCTAATAATATCCCATTGTGTGACTGGACTACCTTCTGTTTATCCGTTCATCCATGGATGGAAATTTGGGTTGTGTCCACCTTTTGTCTACTGTAAGTAATGCTGCTGTAAACGTGGATATACAAATCTCCCTTCAAGGCTGCTTTCAGTCCTTGTGAGTATGTCCTCGGAACTGGGATTGCTGGATCAGATGGTAATTCTCTATTTAATTTTTTTGAGGAACTGCTAGGCCATTTTCCACAATGGGTGCAGCAATTCACATTCCCACCAGCAACACACAAGGGCTCCATTCCTCCACATCCTCACTAGCGCTTGTTATTTTCTGGCTCTGTGTGTGTGTGTGTGTGTGTGTGTGTGTGTGTGTGTGTGTGTGTGTTTATTGTAGCCATCTTGTAATGGATATGAGGGTATCTCATTGTGGCTTTGATTTGCATTTCCCTAATGACTAGTTATGCGGAACATCTTTTCACATGGCGATTGGCCACCAGTGTATCCTCTTTGGTAAATGTCTATTCAAGTCACATTCTCTGCTTCTAGTCCATTAATATTCCATGTCATTGAAACATATGCTCAGGTAACTCTACAAATCTAGCTCAGTGAGGGTTGTCCAATGGGCATCCTAGCCTTTCAGGGCAGTTGTGGCTAAATCAAAGCCCTTTGGGTTGGGTTGATGGTTATCTGTAGAACTGCCTTCCCTGGGGCCGGGGGCCGGTGATTTCCTGAGCTCCAGGAGGCTTGGGCTCATCTTAGACTCATTGCTGAGACAGGTGTGGAGGTGATGGAGTTAAATGGTGGCTAGACTTGTATGCTCTTTTTTGTTTAGTTTATATGTGAGAGAGAGAGAGACAGAGTGCAAGTGGGGGAGGGGCAGAGAGAGAGGGAGACACAGAATCTGAAGCAGGTTCCAGACTTGGAGCTGTCAGCACAGAGCCCAATAGAGAGCTCGAACTCACAAATCATGAGATCATGACCTGAGCCAAAGTCGGACGCTTAACTGACTGAGCCACCCAGGTGCCCCTGTATACTCTTTTCAAATTGTTTTCTCTTGTTATTACTTTTTCCCCCAAGGGCTTTGTGTTGAATTGGGGTAAATCAACAGTATGTCTGGTGTGGTTTCATTTGGCAGATAAATATCTGTGGAGTGTATGGGAGAGACAAACAGGAGACATCTGGTATCTGCAGGTCTGGCAAAGGTAGCTTTCACCTTCCTTGGAGAGCTGGCCACTGGAGGGTGCGTTAGTTACAGTTGCATGATAGGCAGCCCCCAACAGCAGCCGTTTTATGTTCCTTATGATTCAGCTGGGTTGACTGAGCTCAGCCAGATGGTTCTTCTGCCGGTCTCTCTTGGACCGTCTTGCAATGGCAGCTGGGGCTAGAATGTTTATTTGTCAGCATTCATGTGTGTGGCTCCTAGGAGGGACGCTGAGATGGCTGGGTCTCTCCTTCTCTATGTGGCCTCTAACGCTCAAAGCTCCTAAAAGCACAAGCGTGGAAGCTGCCACAGCTGGACTGAATTTCCACCACAGCCCTAGATCCCAGAAGAGGGAAGCGCGCGGGGGTGCGACACTCACCGTGGAACCTCTTCAGGCTGAGCTGACACTGAGGCTTCTCCCGTGTCCTCTAGGCCCTGGATGACCTGCAGGAGTCCGTGGCCCACTCTCGCCCCCAGGAAGTGTCAGCGCATCTTGCCCGCTTTTTTGAGCAGTGTAAGCAGCACAAACCTTGCCGCTTCCTGGCAGCCCAGAAAGGGGCCTACCCCATCCTTCTCGCTGCCTGGAAGCTTGCTGTAGTGAGTGACCAGGGCCTCCTGCTCCAGGCCCTCAATGCCGTGTCAGCCCTGACCGAAGGCCAGCCCGATCTCCTAGACACCCAGGGCTTGCAGTTGCTGGTGACCACACTGGCCCAGAATGCCGATGCAGCCGATCTGACCTGTTCTGGGATCCGCTGTGTGTGCCATGCCTGCCTGAAGCACGAGCAGAATCGGCAGAGCCTGGTGAAGGCCGGTGTGCTGCCCCTGCTGACCGGTGCCATCACCCGGCATGGTCACTGCGCCGATGTGGTCAAGGAGGCCTGCTGGGCCCTCCGGGTCATGACCTTCGATGATGACATCCGTGTGCCCTTTGGCCGTGCCCACGACCATGCCAAGATGATTGTGCAGGAGAATGGAGGCTTGAAGGTGCTCATTGAGGCCGCCAAAGGTAAGAGCAGGTGTGAAAGAGAGAGTTGGGTTTTAAGATTACTTCAGGCTGGCCCCAGAAGATTACTTCTGCTTACCTCTTTTGGCTTACCCTCACCCACACGGCAGCCTTAGTGGAACAGTGTACCTACTCTTGGTTGCTGCTCTTGGGGAGTTCCAGGCCAGTGCTCGTTGGCCAGGACCAAATTTTGTGCCCATTTCTGGAGCCATTTGGGGAAGGGGTTTGGCTCTGTCCACTCACACAGAGTGGAGGAGGGAGGGCTTCCCAAGGGGACAAATGAGGGTGTTTCCCAAAGATGGTCCCCAGTAGAGGTTTACACTTTGGTTCATACTTAGCCACAAATTCTTAGGCATGTACATGTTCTTGACTGGGGTGATCACGGCGAGCCAGCCACAGGAGGTCACAGTGCTAATGTTCAGACCCTAAATTCCCTGCCTCTGTCCACTGTACCCACCAGAAAAGACCTGACTGGTTTGACGCACAGAAGATGCTAGAAGAATGAATTCTTCCCAGCCTGCCTGTGGCTCTGGCTCTATGGCTAGGCTTGTGTGTTTGACTCTGGCCCTGTCTTCTGGAGAGACAGGCTTGCCTCAGTTTCTTCTCCACACCTCCGGAGAGGGTGAAAACAGGTTCTGACTATCTGCAAAGTCGGGCTGCTTTTCTGAGGGGTAGTTTACATCCTTCTTGTTTATCAACAGGAATTCATACCAGTCAGGGTTCTACCAGAGAGGCAGAACTAGTGGGCTCTGTTTGTGTATGTATATGTATATTTATTTCAAGGAATTGGCCCATGTGGCTGTGGGGCTGCTGAGTCTGAAATCCATGGAGCAGGCTTCAGAGGAGCCAACACCGCAGTCCTCCAACGAGCTTCTTCCTCTTCAGGAAGACCTTAGTTTCCCTCTGAGGCCTTCGGCTGACTGGACAAGGCCCACCCAGACCATCAGGGGTCATCTTGAAGTCGGCCGTTCATAGATGTCACCACATCTAGAGATACCTCTACTCAGATTAGTGTTCATGCCATTGCTGGGTGCTGCACCCTATCCCGGGTGGGGGGGGGGGGGCATACCAACTGACTGTCACAGAGCTCTGTATAAATTATGGCTATCCGCCACCCCGCATGTGGGCCTCAGTGCAGGCAGGCGTCTCCTCCCTCGTGCCTCTGAACTTAGTCTTCGGCATCTGTGTTCAATTTTGCCTGGGTCAACTCTATCCATATGTCCCTCTACAGTTTCTGGGTTTCCCGTTGCACTTAGAAAGGTCATTCCCACCCCAAGAACATAAAAATAGCCTTGGATGTTTTATTATAGCACTATTATGGTTTTCTTTTTTTAGTTGAGATCATCAGTTGGTCTGGAATTTATCTGGGACACGGTGTGGGGGAGGGCGTGTTCCCGTGTCTTCTCCTGTGGCCAGCAGGGGGCACTGCAGGTTTGGGCAGCCCTGGTGTCCACCGGAGCTCTCCCGTTACTGGTGGCCACCCTGCCTGGCAGAAGGGCCCAGCTTCCCAGGTTGAGCAGGATTTGTATCAGGACCGCTGGCTCCTGGCTCCAAGCTGGGACTGGTCCTCTCCCATGTGCTCACCCCCCAGTGGTTCCTCTTCTTCGCCCTCCACAGCATTCTCTGACAACCCCAGTGTCCTGAGTGAGCTCTGCAGCACCCTATCCCGCCTGGCTGTCCGCAACGAATTCTGCCAGGAGGTCGTCGACCTTGGGGGCCTCGGTGTCCTGGTGGCCCTACTGGCCAACTGCAGCGACCACCAGGTGGGCCTCCAGAGCCGTCTTAGGGTGTGACGCCCCCTCATTTGGGTTTCGATTTGTCATTTCTCTTGATGCCAAGGGAGGGTTCCAGACTTCTCAGTGAACTCTGCCCCTCTGGGTCCCTGCCACCCAGACAAGCTTGAACCGGAACATGGCTGACCCCTGAAGCAAAGTGCAGTTTTCACTTCTCATTGACCCGAGGGTAGGAAGTAAAGTTTTTGGGGAAAACAAATCCACCCACCCTCTCTTACTGTTCTCTAGCACCTTTGTATTTTCTGCCAGCAGGGGGAGGAATGCAAGTGGGTGTTGGCAGGGGCTGGCCCTTACCCTGGCTTAGGTGTGTGAAGCTTGAGTGAGGCAAATCCTTGGTGCCTCGGTTTCCCCATCTGTAAAATGGGGCAGGGACCCCTATTCATTATTCTTTCATTTAGCTGTCACATATCAACCCTGTGTGTACGTGCCTGGCCTGTGGCAGCAACAGTCCTGTTGTCCCCAACCCCCGCTCATGATGTCACCCAGGCTCCTTCTGTGCAGGTGACAGAAAGCTGAATTTGACCCAGCTTAAGCAAATGAGGGGATGGATTTTGTTTGTACTTCTGCACTGCCAGGGGTGGGTGGAGGCTTGGTTTCCCTCCTACTGTTTTCTCTTTCTCTTTCATGACTCTGCCCCTCACTGGGGAGGTCAGCAGTCCCAGCAGCATCTGGTCAGCTGTCCTCAGCTCAGGTTGGTTGGCACTCACCTGAGGACTCAGCTGTGGCCAGGGGACCCTGTGCTCTAATTCCTGGTCTGAGCCATATGTCCCCTCTGTGTGTGAGGGGTTTCAAAGTTGTCCAAATGCCTGGCCTGGACTTAAGTGTAATTCACAGGGTCTACCCTGCTAAGCCTCCCCTGCCTTTTTTTTTTAACTTTTTTTTTTTTTTTAACATTTATTTACTTTTGAGAGATAGAACATGAGCAGGGGAAGGGCAGAGAGAAAAGGAGACACAGAATCTGAAGCAGACTCCAGGCTCTGAGCTGTCAGCACAGAGCCGGACACGGGGCTTGAACCCATGAACATGAGATCATGACCTGAAGTCGACGCTTAACTGACTGAGCCACCCAGGTGCCCTGCTCCCTGCCTTTTTTATGCAGCAAGTAATAACCCTGCCATTACACGTTGCTTGCGTGCCCCAGTCTGGCCCCACCAATTGTTCAAATAGCAAAACAATCCTAGACCCTCCCTCAAGACCCCCTTCCCACCAACCAGCAACCAAGCCGTCAGCGTCTGGCATAGCACAGGAGGATGAGCTGGCCAGAGGTGACCCCCACATTGCCCTCCCTTTTAGGACCTTGTGAAGCAAGTGTTGAGTGCCCTGAGGGCCATCGCAGGCAATGATGATGTGAAGGATGCCATTGTTCGAGCTGGTGGGACAGAGTCCATCGTGGCTGCCATGACCCAGCACCTGGCCAGCCCCCAGGTACCTACCGCAGGCGGGACGCACACGAGGTGGGGCACAGTGGCTGTATCTGCATGGTGCTCTTTCCCATTTCCTCAAGCAGGGCTAGGGCTGGAGTGGGGCACACGAGAGGCCTGGGTTGAGACCTTCAGAGCGTGGTTGATGTTTTTATCCCTTGGTATCACTCTGGTTATTACTGATCTGGTATATACATGGGCTGACAGCCATCTATCCAGGTGAAATTGCAGGGCACTCACCTGGGGGATTAACTATGGGGGCCCGCCAGGGCATCTGACTGTCTCAGCCATTCCCATGACGCCCACAGGTGTGCGAGCAGAGCTGTGCAGCCCTGTGCGTCCTGGCCCTGCGAAAGCCAGAGAACAGCCGGGTCATCATGGAGGGTGGCGGGGCCCTGGCTGCATTGCAGGCCATGAAGGCACACCCGCAAGAGGCCGGAGTGCAGGTGAGCCTGGGGATAGGAGGAGGGAGCAGGACTCAGGCCCTCCCTGTCCCTGTCCCTATCAAAGCCCAGTTCTCTCAAGGTCTCCACTTCTCAGCCCCCCGGAGTCCTATATCTGTTTCCCAGTTCTGCCCACGGCTATCTTCCTGTTCCTTTGCTGTTCCTGCAGTGATCTTTTCCTTTCCTAACAGTCCCTATAGAGGGATAGTTCGAGGAGCGGGAGATGGGAGGAGAGCAGGTGGGGATCTGCTGGAACTTTTGGAAAGCTCCTTGCTGACCATGGCCACTCCTTCATGTTCTGCATGCAGGACCCACTGTCCATACCTTACTGGGAAGTCAGGGAAGCCGAGCAGTAGACAAGGCTGTGCGTGCCCCTGCCGGAGACCCACACACCTCCCTGTATCTGCCAGGACTGTCCCCACCTCCCCCACTCCCCCCTCTTGCACCCTCCCAGCACAGGGGCCTCCTTGTTGGTCCTTAGACACACCAGGCTCTGTCCCACTCACGGCCTTTCTGCCGATAGTGTCTCCTCTGGGACACTGTGCCCTTGGCTCGCTCATCACCTTGCCCACGCTTGATCACCCTGGCCAGACAGCCCCTCACACCTCCCTTCCTCATCTAGCCTCCCAATGGTGCGGTGCTTTGTGGCACCCACACATGGCAGAGGAGCAGGGCACAGATGTTGGCTGAATGGGTGATGATGTAATTGACAAGTGGACCCCGTGCACAACCCCCCTCTTCCCACTGACTCTCTGCTGGCTCTTGCCAGCCTCCGGGGATCTTGCTCTGAGACAGAGGGTCCTACACCTGAGGGATCTGCCCCACCTGCCAAGTACTTGGCTGCCCCGAGCTTCAGTTTCCTCGCTTGGGAGATGGGGAAATCAGCCCTGCCTCCCGGGGCAGCTGAGAGGGTGAAGTGGAGACATGAACCTAGCCTGATGAACCACAGCGTAGGTACCTGCTGTATGTTGGTTGTGGTCATCTTTGCCCCGTTGTGTTATGGTGAGGGCCCCAAGGTCAGAGTAGACCCCATGCACCAGCTTACAGCCACTCACCTTCAGTTCTCCCTCCCAGAAACAGGCCTGCATGCTGATCCGTAACCTGGTGGCTCGAAGCCAGGCCTTTTCACAGCCCATCCTGGACCTGGGGGCTGAAGCACTCATCTTGCAGGCCCGTGCTGCCCACCGTGACTGTGAGGACGTGGCCAAAGCTGCCTTGCGGGACCTTGGCTGCCGCGTTGAGCTCCGGGAGCTGTGGACTGGCCAAAAGGGCAACCTGGCGCCATGACCCCAGGCTCAGTCTGGGCCGTGGCTCTGGATGAGTCATATGACTCAGGAATAGGGAGGAGGTCTGTGTCCTGCCACTCTACTCCCCAGATTCCTCCCCGACTCAGCAAGAGGTGTTTTCTGATGGGATCAGGTACCAGGCACCGGGCTAGGGTGTGAAGGGAGCATTGGTGAAGCATCTACACAGCAGAAAGCAGCTCCTGGGACCTGGTCTCTGTTCACCTCGTTCCCCTCACCAGCCAACAGCATTGGTGTTACTCATCCTGCCCTCTCACCCCCACCCCATGCCCCTTCCTACCAGAATGGCCTCCTTAGCATTGCCGAGGGGTGATGTGCTGATTGAAAGATTGAAATTTAGAAGCCTGCCGGCCAATCTCACAGCAGGGTGGGGCCCTGCTTCAGCTCCTACAAGTCTGTTTTCTCCCCTGCTGGTCTCTCACTTGTAATATGGGTTGCAGGTGCCTTGCTCTGCTGGACAGAGGGCGAGGACCGAGCTCTTCTGCCTCCAGGGGTCCCAGACCAGTCAGTACTGCCCAGTAATAAAAGATTGTTAGCTGAACAATGGAGGGATCTCTTCCATAGTGCCGTGGAGTATGGAGGCTGCATCCAGCTGCCTAAGAGAATGGGAGAGGGGCAGACATCTGGGGAGGCTGTGGGGTCACTAAGGAAAGCAAAGGAGTTTTTAGAACAGCCTGGGATATATGATCTGCTGTCACTCTCAGACAGGCAGTCTGCTGGGGCCATGGGTCACACTTAGGGTCTCTGGGCCCCAAGGCCACTATTTCTGAGTTTGTATCATTCAGTTCTGTGGCCTTGAGCTAGTGACATAATCTCTCTCAGCCTTGAATGATCCTCTGTAAAATGGGGAGGGCGAAAATAAAGGCTCCTCTCCGGGGGTTCGAGCAGTTAGGCACATGGGAGGTACCCAACTGTCTTAGCTTCACTACCTCAGTTACCCTAGAAGGACTGACCTGTATTCCCCTGCCTGGGGACTTGAGGTCATTGCTCTTCGGGTGGCTTGGGCAGCCTGCCTGCCTTTTTTGAGCCTCACTTTCCCCATCTGTAGTATGGACATCACTGTAGCTGCCCCCAAATGCCCACTGCAACCCCCAGGTGTCCTGGGGGTCCCCAGGCAGCTGTGCCCAGCAAACCCCAGCTCTCCTCTGCCTTTCTACTTGGGGGTCATGTTGTGGTCATCTGGCAGCTTGTGCAGCCCAGGCAGGGTCAGGTAGCTTCAAGACCCCTGGTGGGCTCCGGGCGCTGTGCCTGACCTCTCTAGACCACACATTGGGAACCCCTCGCCTCTCTTGGAACACTCAGCCTGTCGCTTGTCATTCATCTCCCCTAGCTTGAGAAGGGCCTGAATTTGGTCCTTGATATTAACTCGCGCCCTTTCCTCGAAGCCTCCTGGTTTCCATGGCTGATGCAAATAGCTGGGGCAGGGGTGGCATCACCCTGGTCCTAACTCCCTATGTGGCCAGTTCTCCCCAACCATCGACTGGGAGGACCATGCCAGCTCAGGGAGGCTGACATGAACCTCAGACCCAATCGCCTCATTCTGACTCCCCCACCGGGACTCACCAAACACGTACAAGGATCTTGCATCTGCTCCAGGAACTGCTGTCCTGACTTGACTTCTGGATGGGCCACCCATGTGACCTTGGGGCAGTCTTCAGGCCCTGTGAGCCTCATGCCTCCTCATCTGTCTAATGGGAGGTGGGTGGTGCCAGCCTATTTCTGGGGAAGCCTGAGGCACCATTCCTATAGTTCCTGCCCCAGCTCTGCTCTCAATCTGCCCAAGGCTCCCCATTGCCATCCCCATAAAACCAACTGTTCTCCAGGCTCTGCCCACCTCCCAACCTCATCTTCCCCATATTCCTTTTTAGTTGTCTTTCTAGCCACATCAGCCTCCCTACCTCTGGACCTTTGCACATGCTGTGCCTTGCATGGAGCACCTTTCCCCCAGCCCTCCTCATGGCCAGCTCCTTTCTGGCACTAGGTTCCAGCTCACATGTTGCCTCCATGGGGATATTGCTAGTTCCCCTTCACTGGCACCCTCGTCCCATCACCTTGTGTGCTCTGTCTCTGAGCTGTAAGCTTGTCTGAGGTCACCTTGCTTATGTGCTTTCCTGTTTGTCTGCTCCCTTCTGTCCATGAGTTCCATGTAGGCAAGCTCCTATTTTCCTTCTCTTCTCCAACTTCCTGTAAATGTTTTTGAATATACACCTAAGTAATAAGGGGGTGATTTGGAGGGAAGGCCTCTGCCCCCACAGCTCCAGTGTTCTCCCCTGGGCTCCTGGCCAGCCTTCCTCCAGCTGCAGGCTTCTGTGGGGAGGCATGGCTCTAGCTTATCAGTCCTTCACACCTTAGTCTGAGAAAATGGGTTTTGTCAGTGGGTGTGGCTCAGGGTCTGTTTGGACCCAGGGTGGGTAGGCATATCACTGAGGTTGGGTTCCAGGCTCTGCTCTGCCACCTGAGGTGAACCTCAACGTCCTCTCCTGAAAATGGGTTAAGTGTGTTGCTACACAGGGCCACAGCTCCCAGCAAGGCACACAGCCCCTCTCTAAGGAGTGCTTGCCATCCTTGTTGACTGACATTGAAACCAGGGCTGAGGAGGAAACTACTGCAAAGGAGGGGCCAGTATACTCAGGCAATGACCCTACTGCTGTGTGCTCAGTATAGCTGAGCTGTGGCCCAGCCTCTCTGAGCCTCTGGGAGGCTGAGTGAAACTGCCTTGAAACCAGTTGGGTTTCACTGTCAACACTGCTACATTCAGCAGGTGTCCCTCCAGCCAGAGGAGGACCCAGGGTCCTGGGTTATAAACACATCTTTGAGGGGCAAGGCCTATGAACCCCATTTTCCAGATGAGAAATAGGCTCCTTGGCATTTGAGGGGCCACAGTGGGATGAGAACCCAGCTTGGCCTGCCTCCACGCTCCTCCTCTTGCCGGCGTTGCTAACCTGACCTTGGGCAAATGGCTCTCTGGCCTCGGTTGATTAAGCCCTGTCACTATGCCCAGGCCTGGCTCACAGCCATCGTGTCAGATGATTCCTGGGATCCCCGTGAGGCAGAGGAGACTGGGGGGCAGAGAGACAGTGTCCTGCCCAGAGCCAGCCAGGCTGACACGGAAGAGTTAGGATCCCAGGCACCCTGGCCAGGCACAGCTGAAGTGCCCATAGTGGGGGTGTCAGTTGCTAATGCCAAGGGGCATTACTGGCCATTGTTGGAAGGCAGAAGGGAGGTTGGCCGGCGCCAGCATGCTGACAAGCAGACAGAAGCCAGAACCCAGGCATTGCCTTTGGCACCCTCTGGAGAGGCAGCCTAGTGCTGGGCTGCTGCCTGACCCTTGTCTCAGTTGGCATTGTACCTAGGGGTACCGTGGGACCTTCCAGGAGCTCGCTGCCTTCCTCCCAGGGCCTGACAGGTAGGTGCTGTGAGCAGGGACTCTTGTAGAATAAATATCTCCCTCTTTGGGTGGTAAACCCCACCCATAGTTGGTCTATGTCCACATTCCATGAAGCGCTATTTACAGAAAGGGAACAGGCCCCGAGAACAGTTTATCCATCACCAACACTCAGCAAGTCCTGGCTGTGGACCAATAAAGCTGTCAGTGTTTCACTTCCATTCATTTTGTTAGTGCTGCCATTAACCCTGGGAGGTAGTTGGAGAAACTGAGGCAGAGAGTTTGAGTCACTTGCTGAAGGTCTGGTAGCCAGCAAGTAAAAAAGAGCAGGGACTCAAACCCAGCCTCAGGCCCTTCCAGCAAGGAATACCTGTAATGTGAGGATCAGTTTTCTCATCTGCAAAGTGGGTGCTGTCTCCCTCCTTGCCCCCTGCCCCCAACCATCTGGAAATCAGGTCACGAGATGGTGTTAGGGAAGCACCCAGCCCAGTAAGGACCTGATACCCATTAGGTGTTCAGCAGACCTCAGAGCCCTCCTCTTATCCAGAGAGCAGAATGGAGACCAGGGTCTGGAAGTTGCTGGAAAGCAAACCACAGCTGGGAGGTATGGAGAGAGGCCCAGGTGGGAATATCATGAATCAGATGGTGGCCTCAGGCTAGTGACATCCACAGTGTGAGCCTTGATGTTTTCCCCCTCCTCCATACTAGGAGGCCTTTGTGCTGTTGTGGATTAAGCACCTAGCAGGGGGCTTGCACAGCCCTGAAATGTGAACCCTTATTAAGGCCATCCTCAGGTTTGCTCCCTCCCAGGATTCTTTGGTTATGAACTTGATCTCCACCAACTATACCCTGCACCTCGAGGAAATAAGAGCCAGTATCTGGGAACATTTATAACCCTCTCCACCCTGGCCCTGGAGATTAAGGGAGTGCACTTAGTGAGTCAGGAAACTGGGTGGGCTTGGGCGAAGTGCCAGTGACCCAATGGAGCACTGGATGGCAGGTGTCTTCTCTAACTGCTGGCGTCTATCTGCAGAGAATCCCATGAACCGCACCTCACAGAGAAGCTGAGGCCCATAGGCCAGACAGACCTGCTGAGGGTCAAATGCTTTCACCAGAATAAGACAAAGGCTGGGATAGAAGTTCTCACAGGGAAGCCACCCAAAAAAGGAAAGATTGAGGTGTAGCAATCATCGTCCCCTGAGGAAACAGATCCACAAGCACCTTGACCAAGGTTGTGTGGTGGGCGTGTAGCTGGACACGGATTCGACCCAGACCGCTCAGGCCTCTGGTGGTTCTTCTCTGATACTGCCTTACCCCACTTGCAAAGAGCAGGTTGCTCTAAATTCACCCCCAGATTTAGCCACTTGAAGCGCCGTGGGCATGGAGCTTGACCTCTCTGCCAATGGTGGCTTTGACCTCCTAGGATCAGGATTAGTTTTCAGTTAATTCACAAAAGGCTTATCCGGGAGAAGGCCTAATGGGGTATCATGAACTCAGAGAAGTCAAACACTTCCAGAAAACCACAAAGCTCGTAGGTAGGATTCCACCTGTTTCCACATCTTCACAACAACCTGGAGCTGCAGAGGACAAGCCTGAGTGACCTCAGAGAGTCTGCCCTCCGTGTCTTTAGCAGAGAAATAATGGAGAGTGAAAGAATGGAGAATTATCCCAGGAATCTTTCAACCGCGATGGCTCATGTTCACAGCCAGAGTTGGAGGTCTTGCTTCTGTGCTGTGTGGTCAGAAGGACAACCTCTTTGACGTAGCCTCAGGGGACCCTGCATGGGGCGTCCGAGGCCATCTACGGCAGCCGCCCTCCGGGCCAAACTCTGCACCTTGCACACGCCAGCCGGCTCGGAGGTGCACCGCCCACTGCCCCTGCGACCGGCCTTTGGGCCTGCCTGTCTTCGGCTTTGTAGCCAATCCTCATCGCCCTCCAGGCTACGCCCTCCGTTCTTCTCGAGCCAGCCGCGCCAGCCACTTCTCTTGCCCCCCAGGGATTGGTCGTCAGGGCTGCTCGTCTTCCGCCAGAGTTCCAATCTTCGCCCTCCTCCAGGCCCTCACCTCCCAGCACCTCGCACCCTGAGGGACCACCTCTGGGACCAAAAACCTCACCCAATAGCCCGCCTTTGCCCCTCAGTGATTGGCCCTAGGGGCTGCCTGTCTGTTTCGGGCTAACCAATCCCTGTCTTTCCAAACGCTGATTGGCCAACGCGCAGCCAATCGGAGCGTGGCGTGGACCCCTCCCGCGGCGCGCGCTGAGGGTGCGCGAGGCGGGGCCGTGGTGGCCGGAGGCGGCGGCGGCGGCGGCGGTGGTGAAGGCGACGCGTCCCAGACGGTGAGGGGGAGCAGGGGGCGCGGGGTGGCGCAAGCGTCGGAGGGTCCGCTGCCTTGGGCCGAGCGAGGGCGAGGCACGGTCCTGTCATGTGTCCTGGGGCGGGGGCGAAAGAGGCAGGGCGTGACAGCAGCGTCAAAGGGGCAGGGAGAGGTTAAACCCCCCCATCCCTGCACCCCGCATCTGGTGCTCCCTGGGGACCCTCCCAGCCGAATCTGAACCTTCACGGTCAGTCCGCGCACACCTGACACCACGTCCCTTCTTGTTGACAACCCCCCCCCCCCATACACCTGATACTGCCCACTTCTCTGACATTCCCCACACCTCTAGAGCCATGCCCCCAGGAGCTCTGCACAGTTGAGGCTTCACACCCACAGACATCTGAGTCTGTACCCCCACTGATATTCTCTCACACACACCTGACATTGCACACCCCCACATCACCGAAGATCGTCCCTCTTGGTGACATCTCCACACCCAGATCCGTGCACCCCCACCTCTGCAACAGGGCCTACATCCCCTACTATACCCATGCCTGAGCCTGTGATGCTAAACTCTGGCCCCGCACTCACACCTGGTCCGGGTCATATCCCCTCACTGACTTTGCTCACATCCAGGTCTGTGCCCTTCTCACTTGCCCCCTCCCTTCAGCAACTCGGGTCAGGGTCCTCAGGTACCCTCCCCCTACCCCTGCGTCTGCCCTGTGCCTTTACGGTTCCTCTCTCCATCACACACCCTCAGTCTGTGTGCCCACCGTACCTTCTTACAGGTGCACCCATGTTTGTGCCCCTCTCTGTAATCCTTGAACCCTTCCCCCACCCTAGGTCCTCTACCCTCCCCCACCCAAAAGAAAAGCCCACCCAGATGTTATATTTTCATTTATGAGAGTCTATAAAGTAACTTCTAGGCTTAGAATAATCCCTTTGGCCAGATGAAATTACAATTATCTCCATTTTACCAACAACAAACCTAAAGGGACTTCAGTTGGGGAGGCAGAGCCCATCCCTCCCTGAGCATTGCTGACTCTTCTCTGTAGACCTTCCCTGTTTTTGCCCATCCGTTGTGCTTATCTCTGAGGGATTGGCAGGGGAAGGGACCCCTACCTTCCCTGCAACTGTTCCTCAGGAGTCATGAGTCCAGAAAGACTGAGCTGGAAGGGGTGGCCCCTGATTGTTGCTGTAGCACGTGTCTCCGAGTCCTGGGGCTGGGTGGGGGTGGGGACCTTGCAGGAGTGGGACGTCAACACCTGGGGTGCCACCAGAGGCTAGGTCACCTGGGAGGGAGCTGCTGGCCTCCCGCCTCTGGCTCCAGCTCTTGCAGACTGAGGCCCCTCACTGACCCTCAAGACCTCCTTGGGCCCTTAAAGCTGATAAACCTGGAGAGTAAGGAAACACTCTTCAGAGTGAGGCGAGCTAATGTTACAGCCACTTAGAGCCAAACTGTAAAACTGGAGCCTGGTGTGGTGCTGGGATTAATGATTTTTCTGGAACTTTTCAAGTTCCCTGGAGTGTAATTTGCAAGTGTGCAGCGTAGAAGGAGCGGGTGGCTTTGTTGTTGAAAAGTAGTAGTGTGGTGTGGTTTCCTGTAAGGTTTGCATAGTGCCTCTTACCCCTCTTCGGTCTCTCCCTGCAAAGATGGTGCCAGAATATTCTGGAGGGTCACCTTCAGCTTCTCCTGGACAAACTGAAGCCATTGGGGTTTTCTGTCCAAATTCAAAAGGAGTCATTTAAAACGTGTGTGTTTATGTATGTGTATGTATATGCTTATAAGTAGATATACGCATGTATGTACATCACACTCACATATGCATAGACACACATTTTATAAATACAGATGTATACACATTTCTTATATGTACATACGCAAATCTATAAAATTTGACAAGGTAATTGATGTACGTGGTAAAAAACAACAACAACAAAAAGTCCAAAAGGGCATCCAGTGAAAATTAAGCACGTCTCCCCTTATCTGCACTCTGCCCTTCTAGAGGCATCCATTGTTAATTGCCCTGTTTCCTTCCAGAGATAGGCTATGGCGTGGGGGAAAGATGTATATCCCCCACCTCTTCTAAACCCCTGATACATTTGCATGAGCTTTTTATCAAATGGGTGTGCCAGTGTAATAGCCAGTCCCTCGCTGATGACTGTTCAGGTTGTCACTCGTAGCTTCTCTTGCAAACTGAGCTTCAGTGAATAGATGGAACCATGCATGAGCAAATATGGAATGAATGTGTGTGGGGCTCCAGCACAGACCCTTCGAAACCTCCCTGTCTTCCTGGAACTCCCATGCCAAAGGGCATGTCCATTTAAATGGTTAATGTTCCTCCAGAGAGGCTGTGCTGCCATCAGTTGTCTCTCGGCTGTGAAGGTGGAATTCTTGTTTTCTCTCCCAGCATCCAGAATAGATATTACCAAGTGTTTTGGTCTCTCCAGTCTGATAGGTAGAGCACAGCCTACGAGATCCTTTTGAACACCACTTCTGTGCTTTCTATCCGTCTCTTTGGCGTTCTAGCCCGGGTGGTGGTGATTAAACATTATACTTCTGTTTCTCTTCCACAGTTAGACTAACGTTCAGTCCAAGAACTATTTGAATCCCTTCTCTGTGGAGCTCTGGAGGAAACCTTGGGTGTGTGTGTGGGGCGGGGGGGGGGGGGGGGTCCCTGCAAGACAGAGACGTGGGTATTGGCCACAGTCCTGGGAGGGGAGGTCTTAAGATGTCTAAAAATTTTTTTAAGAGGTGTAAATGTTTTTTTCCCACTTGGATCCGGCAAAATCACTTGGGTGTCAGATGAAATTGAGATAAGTCAGATGTAAATCTTTTGGGGAAGCTGTCTTGAGATTCTCTCGAGTCGTCGGCTGTTGCCCACTCTTGGTGCCAGGTGGAGAGCACCTTTTGACTGAGGCCAGGCCTTTTCGCACCTGTCATCCTGTTTTTTTGTGCTTCTGTTTTGGCAATTAGACAATACAGGAATACTGAAATGGTCAGAACTTTCAGCTTGGTTAGGTTTTGCAAACCAGCTCTTTTTAAAAACACATATATTCTTTATTTTTATTGTGAAACACTTAATAAAAAGTATATGATGTGCACATGAAAAGAAAGTATAAAGGATAACGAAGCGGACACTCAGTTGAAGAAGTAGAACATTGCCTCCGGCGGCCCTTCCTTCATCACTGCACTATTTTTAAAATATGCTTGTCAACGTGTGTTTTCTTCACTGAGTACCTTTTGCTGCAGCTGAATGCTTGGATTCTAGGGTCTTAACAAAGATCAGCAGGAGCCAAGTTTTCTATCAAAGCTGTGTCAATAGGATGACCTGAGAGGTCCACGGAGGGAAGCAGTGACCTCAGGTTCATGGGCAGGTCACCAGCCAGTACCAGGAGCTTTGATCTTAGAAGACTCCTGTCTTGTTAGTGTCCTGGGCCTGCTGTGACAAATTACCACAAGCTGGGTGGCTTAAGACAAGAGAAAGTTATTCTGTCATAGCTGTGGAGAGCAGAAGGCCAAAATCAAGGTGTTGGCAGATGCTGTAGATGGAATGCTTCTGTCTCCCTAAAATTCATATTTTGACTCTTTTTTAATGTTTATTTATTTTTGAGCGCGAGTTGGGGAACGGCAGAGAGAGGGAGACACAGAATCCAAGGCAGGCTCCAGGCTCTGAGCTGTCAGCACAGAACCTGATGCGGGGCTAGAATTCATGAGCTGCAGGATCATGACCTGAGCCGAAGTCGGACGCTTAACCAACTTTGCCACCCAGGCACCCTAAAATTCATATTTTTTTTTTTTTTTTTTTTTTTTAAATTTTTTTTTTTTTCAACGTTTTTTATTTATTTTTGGGACAGAGAGAGACAGAGCATGAACGGGGGAGGGGCAGAGAGAGAGAGACACAGAATCGGAAACAGGCTCCAGGCTCCGAGCCATCAGCCCAGAGCCTGACGCGGGGCTCGAACTCACGGACCGCGAGATCGTGACCTGGCTGAAGTCGGACGCTTAACCGACTGCGCCACCCAGGCGCCCCCTAAAATTCATATTTTGAAACCTAATCCACAACGTGATGGCATTAGGAGGTGGGGCCTTAAGGAGGTGAGTAGGTCATGAGGGTGGAGGCCTCATGAATGGGATTAATGCCCTTATAAAAGAGGCCCTGCCCCTTCTGTTTTATGAGGCACAGCAATACATCAGCTGTCTGTGAACCCGGAAAAGTGCTGTCACCAGACAGTCTGCTGGCACCTTGATTCTTGGACTTTCTAGCCTCCAGAACTGTGAGAAATACATTTCTGTTGTCCATAAGCCACCCAGTTTATGGTCTTCTGTTACCAGCCCAAACAGACTGAGACAGCAGGTCGGTTTCTACTGAGGGATCTAAGGGAGAATCTTACCAGCCTCTCTCCTGGCTGTGGTAGTTGTTGATAATCTTTGGGGTTTTGGCTTGGAGCCACATCATCCCAATCTCTGCCTCCATCTCCACGCAGCCTTCTTCCCTGCGTGTGTGTCATCTTTTTTTTTTTAATGTTTATTTATTTTTAGAGTGGGGAGAGAGAGAGCGGGAGTGGAGGAGGGACAGAGAGAGAAGGAGACACAGAATCTGAAGCAGGCTCCAGGCTCTGAGCTGTCAGCACAGAGCCCGACGCAGGGCTCGAACTCACGGACCGCGAGATCATGACCTGAGCCAAAGTCAGGTGCTCAACTGATTGAGCCACCCAGGCACCCCCTGTGTGTGTGTGTGTGTGTGTGTGTGTGTGTGTGTGCGCGCGCGCGCACGCGCGTGTGTGTGTATCTTCTTACAAGGACACCCATCATTGGATTTAGGACCCACCATAAATTCAGTACGATCTCATCTCAGTGTCCTTAACTAATTTCACCTGCAGAGACCCTATTTCCAAATAGGGTCACCTTCTGAGGTTCTGGTGGGACATGAACTTTAGGGGACACCATTTAATCCCTGTAGCTGCAAAACCAGAATTTCTGTCAGGATGTTATGCAAAGAAATGCTTGTCTAGTGGCGTCTACTGCTTCAGGCAGAAGGGGGCTGGTAGGGTTGGAGCACACGGCCCCTCACTCACCTGCCTCCCTACTGGAAGGTGGAGGCATCTGCCCAGAGCTAGCAAGGACCTGGGCAAGTAAGCATGTATTTGCTAGCCCTTGGCGCATGCTTACAGGACTGTGAGCTTGGTCCTAGATCATCCCAGTTTATAGAAGGGTCATCAAGACTTAGGGGCCTTTGCCCCACCTGCAGGGAGAACAGAAGGGAAGCCAAGATGAGCCTAGGTCAGCCCAAATCCAGACCCCTGTCCTTTAAGCAGTCACCCGTGGCATGCATGCTTTCTGCCGCTGCTAGACACTGATGTCTGTAAGCTGTACTGAAACACCACAGGCAGCCTACCTCCAGGAATGGAACAAACTTGAAGCCTGACCACCCCCATTGTTTTCCAGTCTGTAAAAATCTATGCACCGGGGACAGGAACAGGTGCAGAGGAAGCAGAAATACTGGGGCTCTGAAGGGTAGGGGACACAGATGTGGATCCCCAAGTGGTTGGGGCTCTGTAGTTGATCAATTCTAGCAGAGGATTGAGGTGCTAACTCAGGGAGGGGAAGGTTCTCGGAGATCTGAAAGCCAGCAAGGAGTCAGCCAGATGGCGAAGCGTTGTAAGCAAAGGGAACAAGTGAGCCTGGATGTTGTGGGACCCAAGGCATGGAATTTGAGAGAGGATTGAGGGACCTGGTCCATGGAGCCGGTGACAGGCACAAGAGGGGACTTAACCTTGAGGCCACTTCAGGCAAGGCATCGCCAGCCTACCTTAGCTGAGAGCCTCTAGCAGCCTGTGCTTTCCCAGCCGTGAGATGAGACCACCTTGTGAGTAGTTGCAAGCCTTCCCTGATCAAATGTGCCAGTGAAGGGCTCCCAAAAGACGTCAGTGCTGTTCTGTCCGCAGGTCGCATGCCTTTGCCATGGGATGAGTTGAAAAAGCGAGTATGTATGTTTCAGTTAAGTCTTAATTAGCCACGCAGACCCAAGCCCCACCCAGGCTGCGGTATTTGTCCCGGCCCTGTCTAAGGGGTAGGCTCCCAGGAATCCTGCACAAGTGTCCTGGAGATTCTGGGACAGGTGTTCCTGGAAACACCTGGTGTAGCAGCTCAGAGCTGGAGGAAGATGCTAGACCCTGCCTCTCCCCTGTGGTGGTGGGCAGGTCCCCGCAGCCAGAAGAGGGGAGGGAGCTTGGCTTACAGCACAAAGGGGAGACAGGACCCCTTACTGGCCAGGCCTTAGCCAGTGGCTAGTCTAGCCTTGGGCTGGCAAGGCGATGTATAAGAGCCAGGCCTTGAAGAAGGGACAGGTTTGGGGGCTGTGAACAGCCCCTTTGGCCTGGAGCACACCGGTCAGAGCCAAGTGTCGGCCAGCCCTGAACGTGAGAGTCACAGACTGCCCCACCTGTTGTGCCGGACAGCGGCACCGGCGTGGTAGAGTGTTTGGACGGGGAGCACGTGCTTCCTAAACCATTGTCACCTGGTGGGCAGTGGGGGCGCCACTTTCCAACTTCTATTTAACTCTTTGGGGAGATGAACCTGGAAAAAGCGGGGAGCGGCGCTGGAGACCAGGGACCAATGCTCAACTCTTTTAGAGACCCTGGCATGGGGAATGCAGGCTGAATGGTGAGATCTAGGAACTGGTGAGGCCTGCTCAGTAGGGCCCTTAGTAGGGCCTGTGATGGGCTCCATCCCAGGTCCATCTGACTCCTTATTAGGCAGAATGATACTTACCAATACTTAACCAGTACCCATGACCCACTTGAGCAGCAGGACCCTGGAAAGATGGTGATGGATGGAAACTGAGCCCTGAGGAGGTTTAGTAACACGTCCAAGGTCACACGCTGGACCCCATCTTCCCAAAACACCAGCATGGTGTAACTGGGAGCCTGTACACGTTCCTACTTAGGGAATGAGGCGGACAGTGATAGAAAAGGTACATTTCTGCTGCCACATGAAGGATGTCTGAAGGGCAGGAAGATGGACAGAAAAACCACCTGTGTGTAGGTATATGCTTCTGACTTCTTGCTAAGCATGGACACTGAGCGCAGCCCAGGCCATTGCCTTCCACAGACACCCCCCACCCCAAGCCTAGCAGAGGAAGCTAATGGAAAGTGACCCCTCCTGGTGCAGCAGGGAACCACGGGGTGCTCAATGTAGGGCAGAGCAGCTAACTTTTGGGAGGCGAGGCTGGGACATTTAGAGAGGGCTTTGAAGGGTGCAGAGGAGTTTGCTAGGCATGGGGTGGGGAGAGTGCAGCCAAAGCAGAACTTGGTGTGTCCTGAAAGTTAATTGTCTTATCCGGCAAATAACTGAGTGGATACAAGCACTGTGCTAGGCTCCACGTGGCGAGTGAGAAAACAAGACTTTTGGGGTGAGGGCTTTACACAAGTGCACCCTCTTATTAGAGGGACCTGAGTACCACCACGTGCCTCGGTTTGTTGTAGATCACTACGGTGCAGTTGGTGACAGGTGTTGGCAACACTTTCTTGCAAGGGCCGAGGCCAGTGATTGACAATAGGATGTTCTGTATCTTTTAGGACTTGGATGCCTGAGTGTCTGACCCAGAGAGACTGCAACACAAGGTCGTGGTGACCAGTTTGTCTGAAAGGCACGAATAGAAGGGAATGCAGCAGGGAGAGATGGGCAGCAGCTGGTGGGGTCTGGGTTAACAGGGAACAGCCATTATGTAAGATGCTACCGCTCTCTTAGGCAGAAGTTAATGCCCATTAACTGGAAAAGAAAACAGCCTTTATCAACAGGCAGATAGGATGTTAATTGGCTTCCGTTTACTGAGAGATTACAGGATCTGTCCACGACTGCTTGTAAACTCCATCAGCCGAGAACCACCCCCCGGCCCTCGCTCTATGTAAACATTTCCTTGGCCCCATGGGGTGGCGCACACAAACGCTCATGAACATGAATGGTGGCCTTGGTCAGGGAGCTTCTGAGGGAATCGGGCACAAATGTGTGTGTGCAGGTGCGTGTATTAGGACGGACGCACACGTGGAGAGGCTGCTGCGTGGGGCTCATAGCCTGGGCTACCTAAGATCCCAAAGCACCTGGTTCGCATTTCCTAGACAGTGCTGTTCAGTATGTTATATTGCTGAATTGCCTCCCGACCCTGCTTTGCTTTGTTTTTTGATGAGTGGAACAGAAACATGGTACAAAAAATGAATTTTTGTTGATTGGGGCTGGTCTGTGAATGCTGCCTGCCCATGGCATGTGGGGGGTGAGCCCCATCTCACTCCACTTTTAGCAGAGACTCTGACACTTGAATCCCAGGCCGTGGGTACCTGTTAGAGGTATGCCCAGAGAACATACGGAGGCTGGGCGCACCGGGGCCGCAGGATGCCATTGTCCATGGTTGGAAATGCAGCACGGGCCCGGAAGAGTATAAGGGAAATACACAGATCAGGGCTCTGGAAGGCTGTGCAAGGGACAGAGACCCATCCCAAACTGGCTGAACTAGAAAGGGAGCTTTGTGGGCTCCAGGGTGAAAAAGTCTAAGTGCTCCTAGCACCTGCCAGGTTCTTCGTGAGCTCCCAAGTTCTTCTAGAACCATTGGGCCCCAGGGCATCCCAAGTCATGAAGACATATGTCCACCTCCCTCCCTGGCCTTGGCTCTGTCAGCTGCCCTTGGGGCCTACCTGTTTCCCCTCCTGAGAGAAAGAGGACTTCTCCGGCCCAGTGGTTCCCTCAGAAATCCCAGTCTTTGGGTCTGGTGCTCCAAACTGAGGGTCACCCTGGAGTCAAGGGGAGGGTCAGCCCCGCCTTTCTCCCAGGTGACAGAGACAGAGTGGGTGGCTGCCCAGTGTGCTGTCTCCAGAAGGGGGGCAGACATCCCTTGTACATGTGGCCTTCCTTCTAGGAGCTTAGGCATCTCCTCGGACTTTCAGTCATTGCCAAAATCATCAGCAGGCGTTCTCCACAGGTGAGGGGAAAGGTGAGCATCAGTGAGCAATGCAGATCAGCCCTCTGCTGCCATCAGAGTCCCCTCAGAGTTAAGAACACAGTACCCAGGGGCGCCTGGGTAGCTCAGTCAGTTAAGCGGCCGACTTCGGCTCAGGTCATGATCTCGCGGTCTGTGAGTTCGAGCCCCGCGTCGTTCTCTGTGCTGACAGCTCAGAGCCTGGAGCCTGTTTCAGATTCTATGTCTCCCTCTCTCTGACCCTCCCCCATTCATGCTCTGTCTCTCTCTGTCTCAAAAATAAATAAATGTTAAAAAAAAAAATTTAAAAGAACACAGTGCCCAGGTTCAGGGTCAGGTGGTCTGGGAGAGGCTGGCCACGTTTGGGGATTCTCTTCTTTAATGTTTAATTTTTTTCTTGTGGTATAACTGACACACAGGAAAGTGAGTAGCTTCTGTCCACAGCTCAAGGAAGTTTTACATGTGTGTTCACCTGTGAAATCTGATCAACATGCAGAACGTTTCAAGCCCCCCACTCTGGCTCCTCCAATGGCCCTTCCCTGTCCTACCTCCCACAGCAAACCCCATTCTGATCTTTATCACTGCTGACGCTTTATTGTCGTGCTTGATCTATTTTATTTTACTTAATTTTTATTTATTTATTTTTTTTATTTTTTTTTTAATGTTTTTATTTATTTTTGAGACAGAGAGAGACCGAGCATGAGCAGGGGAGGGGCAGAGAGAGGGGGAGACACAGAATCTGAAGCAGGCTCCAGGCTCTGAGCTGTCAGCACAGAGCCCGACGCGGGGCTCGAACTCACGGTGCGTGAGATCATGACCTGAGCTGAAGTCAGACGCTCAACCGACTGAGCCACCCAGGTGCCCCTGATTTTTTAAATTGTGATGAAATGTGTACAACTTAAAATATACTGCCCCCACCTTTGCTTTGCATATAGTTCACTGACATGAAGTGCGTCCTCATTGCCGTGCAGCCATGACCAACCAGCTCCAGAACTTTTCCATCTTCCCAAACTGAAACTCTGTCCCCATTAAACACGAACCCCCCATTCCCCTCCCTCGGCCCCTGGCACCCACCATTGTACTTTCTGCCTCTATGAATTTAGGGACTCTAGAGACCTCACAGAAGTGGATTTAAATCTTTGTCCTTTTGTGACTCTTTTATTTCACTTAGCGTGATGTCCTCAAGGTTCCTCCATCCCGTAGCCTGTGTCAGAATTTCGTTGCTCTTTAAAGCTGAATAATGTTCAGGTCACCTGGGTGGCTCAGTCGGTTAAGCAGCCGACTTCAGCTCAGGTCATGATCTTGCAGTTCGTGGGTTCCAGCTCCATGTCGGGCTCTAATCCTGACAGCTCAGAGCCTGGAGCCTCCTTCGGATTCTGTGTCTCCTCTCTCTGCCCCTCCCCTACATGTGTTCTGTCTCTCAAAATTAAATAAACATTTAAAAAAATTTTTGTAAAAGCTCAATAACATTCCACTTGTACAGAAGGCCACTTTGTGTCACTGTGCTTGGATGTGACTTAGACTCACTTGGTGCACAGTGTTTTGTGTTGGCTTCTCTTTCTCCACTGCTTTGTCTGAGATTTGTGCCTGTCAGTTGCGTGTGGCAGCAGCCGGCCCTTCTGTCTTGTCGTGTGGACCGGCTGTGTGACCCTGCCACCTGCGAGAACTTGCTCTCTTGTGGGTGGCTGTCTGGGTTGTGTTCCCAGAGGGTGCTCGTCATCACTGTGAGATATGACAGGCTACCACACAGGTGTTCGGAGCTCCCAAATGGCATCTTAGGGGCTCAAACACTGAGGAGAGGCACTGGGGGAGGGATTTGGGGGATCATCCTGGCTGGGGTCCAACAGGGATGTTGTGGGATGGGGGTGTTTTGTGCTCTCCCACTAGCAGAGCCTTCCATTGCCCGCATGCGCTCGCCTGCCTTTATTTCCCCGATCAGCCTGAGCTGGCTCCAGCCTTGGGGGAGCCCCGCTTTTTACTGCTCTGGCTACACGGGGTGCTCCTTCCCAGACCCCAGGACTTACCCTGCCCTGCACCTCTCCCACCACAGAGCCCCGCTCACCAGCACCCCTGGGGGTCCTCTGCCCACACTCCCTGCCCCCCACCACTGTGGTGCCGTTTCCCCCAGAGTGTGTACTTGGCAGGCACACAGTTAATCAGACTCAAAGGAACCCCAGAGGGGTAGTGTATATTGGACCAGAGCAGGGCAGTCCTTAAGGCTCCCCTTTCCAGGACCATCCCTTCAAGGATCAGGACAAGAGGATTCTAGAACCTTCAAGCCCCCACTCACAAGCTCCCAGACTGGCCAGGCCCTGGCCCTGCCCAGTGGCACCTTTCCTCCTTGTCTGGGTTCCTCTTACTGGGAACAAAGGAGTGAATTCCCTTTGGTGCCCACTGCCCAGCCACCGGGCAACCCAGAGGGCCCTGTGGAAAGCTGGGGTCACACGAGCCAGAGGAGCACAGTGAGCAAGTGGGGTGGAGGGAAGACATGGGAGCAGCAAGGACCAGGATGATGAGAAGCAGAGCTGGGCCTCAGACAGGAGCTTGCACCCTGCCCTGCACCACCCTGCCTCACCTCTGTATCTACAGAATCAGGCTTGGGGCCCACAGGCACACGTCAACATCTGTCCCTTGAGCACACTTAGTCCAACTCCTGCAGCTACTTTGGACCACCCCTTGTCATCTGCGTCATGTTGATCCCCCCACTGCCCTCCACCCCCACCACCCTCCTGCCAAACCTGCTCCTCCACCTCCAGTGGGTGTAAGACATCTTGGCCTGTGGCCAGCATTAGAAGATCAAAGCAGCCAATGAGTAACAGATCATCTTGTTTTAACCCAGAGCATGAAGTGGTCATCTACAAGGTCATACTGATATATATATTTTTAAATGTTTATTCATTTTTGAGAGAGAGGGAGAGAGAGAGAGACAGAGCGTGAGTGGGGGAGGGGCAGAGAGAGGGAGACCCGGAATTGGAAGCAGGCTCCAGGCTGTGAGCTGTCAGCACAGAGCCTGACGTGGGGCCCGAACCCACGAACTCTGAGATCATGACCTGAGCTGAAGTCGGACGTTTAACCAACTGAGCCACCAAGCACCCCAAGGTCATACTGATCTGAATAAATGACAGAAAAAGTAAATTAGTTGGGGAGAAGAGGCCACAGTTCCTGTGTAAGAATACCCAGTCACGTATTCTCCCCCTCCAGGAAGAGAGCTTAACTCCCCCGACCCCCAAAGGTGGGCTGGTTCCAAGGAGAAGAGTCTGGAAAAGTGTCACTCAGCAGGGGGACAGACATCTGGCAGACCCCACCTTAACCAAGTCAGTCTCACCTGGATTAAGTCTGTGTTCTCAGGTATAATGTCATGAGGAGGGCTCACCTCCAAGGTCCTCCCAAGACCACACAACCCAGGCTCATGGTGAAAAAACACATCAGACAAACCCAGATGGGCTGGGGCATGAGGGAGTGGGATTCTGGGGCAGAAAAGGGAGATTAGGGGAATAACTGGAAAGCCTGGAGTTCTGTGGACAGTCATGTTAGAACAGGAGGAGTAGTAGGCTCACTGACCTACTCCCAGGTCAGAGCCCAGGTCCTCTCTTCACGGCCAACACCTCAGGCTGGGCTCCCTTTCGTGGTCACCCTTCTCGAATCTGTGGGCTGTGACACTTGAGGGTCTCAAGAGGCCTCTGCTTCTTATTTTTCTGTTTTATCAGATACCACCATGTGTCACTGTCCACTGTCCCTAATTCACCTCTACTGCCAGGGGACCAGGGCCTCGGAGGCACTGAGCAATGTTTCATGTGGGGCCCCACGTCCGGAAGGTAGGGCAGCTGGGGTTCTTCCCAATCAGACGTTCTGTGTTTTCAAATGTCTGTGTTTCAAAATATGTTTCAGATGCCCAGCCTGCCCATGTGCCTCATTATCTTAGGTTTAAATTTTTTAAGTCAGGCAAGGCCCAGGGTATCATCTCCCAGACATGATTTCTGCTGACTTCTTCCAGGCTTGTGGGAGCCAGCAGGCCAAGGCTATCCTCCAAGTTCAAGACTGGAAGTTCTCAGGCCCCCAGACACCAGGCCTTGGTCCCTCAGGGATCTCCTCCCACACCTTCCTTCTGCCAGGTGCCAGCCCATAACAGGGACTACTTACCCAGAGCCCCACCTTGGTGATACAGACTCTGACTTCTGTCCCGGTGGCGTGCCAAGCCAGCCCTTGACTGCCTCTTCCAGGATCATGTCCTAGGGACAGAGCCTTGGGCACCTCCGATCCATCACAGCCCAGGAACCCATGGTGTCCCTTTAGCTCTGTGAACAGGTTGTTTGTGTTCTGCTGGGCTTTGCAAGTTGCCTTCAGGGGACTACTGAGTACAGCCAGATCCTCTTCCATGCTTCCCTTAAGCCGTTGTTCCTTCAGGTTAAACAAAGTCTTAAGAGGCACATGGTTCTCCAGGAGAATCATTTGGGATGAAATGGTGTTGAGGCTGGCCTAGGGGCCATGGTTTCTTGGAGAAGGATATGGCCATGACTTTTGGAGTCCTATGTCAAGGTTGGAGTTCCCTCTGCCGTTGGTCTGACCAGGTTTTTCCATGTCTCATCAGCAAAATGGAGAGAGAAACCAGTGACCGTGACACCCCTAATTGTTAGTGACAGTGATTGTCACCTTTAGTGGTCTCTAGCAGGGAACGCATGCTGCCTTAACTTCCCCATTGGTAAAGCAGCACCTATACCCAGTGGTGAAGGCTGGCCAGATGAAAGAACACAGGAACAAAGGGATTTAATAAACAATAGCTGCCATTGTGTCATTGTGTTTATCGCCTGCCTTCACTCCCAGTTCTCATCCCACACTCCCAGTTCTCATCCCACACTTAGAGCCAGAGGTGACCTTGAGCAAAGGCCGTGGCCTGGGGCCCTGCAGCTGCTGACCTCTAACACCCTGCTCCAAAGAGAGATCAGGATCAGGGGGTGCCTGGGTGGCTCAGTCGGTTAAGCGTCTGACTTCAGCTCAGGTCATGATCTCATGGTTCGTGGGTTCAAGCCCCTCGTTGGGCTCTGTGCTGACAGCTGAGTCTGGAGCCTGCTTTGGATTCTGTGTCTCCCTCTCTCTCTGCCCCTCCCCTGCTCATGTTCTGTCTGTCTCTCTCTTAAAAATAAAATAAAAACATTAAAAAAATTTTTTTAAGAGAGGCCAGGGTCAGGCTATGCCTGCCAAGAAGAGCATCGGTCTCCCCACAAACCAGGCAGCAGCCTCAATCCCTCTCACGGGGCTCCCGTGGCTGCCAGAGCCCTTCCCCAGCCCAAGATACTAAGCTGCTGACTTGGAGGCACCAACTGGACAAGGAGGGGCCAGACCAGCCAGCCAGCCCCTCAGCAGCCGCAGACCTCTGAAATTTGTTTCTCCGAAACCTCTAGCAAATCCAGAAGGTCATGGTTGCCTTAAGGCATTTTTTTTTTTTTAGCTTTTTATTTTGAAATAATTTCAGCCTTACAGAAAAGTGACAAAAAATAACCAGAGTTCTGGTAGACCCTTCATCCAGCTGCCAATGTTAGCATCATACAGGATATTAGCATCATACAGGATACAGCTGCCTGAACCAGAAAATACCATCGAGGCAACTTTGGAGCTCACCTCCAGCCTGAATTCAGATCTCCCCAGCATTTCCCCTAACATTCTCCAGCCTCCCACATTGCATTTCGTCATCCAATCTGCCTGGTCCCCCCTGATCTGTGATGTGCCCCAGTCTTTCCTCATCATCCACAAGCTCCACACCTTTTTTTTTTTTTTTTTTTTTTTTTTTGCAGTGTCCTTTGGTGTGGACTGTGTGCTGTTTACTCATGGTTAGCCTGTGGGGTCCATCTTTGGTAGGAATCTCACTGCAGCAGTGTCGTGTGTCCCTCCTATGGCATCATGTGGGGGATGCAGGCTGTCTATAGGCCCTGTCACCGGTGGTGTTGACCTTGCTCACTTAGTCAAGGTGGGCTGTGCTCATTAGTGACAGGCTGAGTGGCTTCTCCCCATGGGGATGTGAGTTACACATTCCCTCTGTCACCTCCCTCTGCGGCGCTTCCCTTCCAGGCCTTTGCTGGGACCAGCAGCTGACGGTGGCCTTAGGGCCAGTGAGTCCTCAGGCTCATGTATTGGGATAGCACACATTCCAAAGTGTTTGCCAGACCACCTGCAAAGAGGTGTGCCCCCCCGCCACCGCCCCTCCTTGTCCACCCCCATCTCCTGGCACAGTTGTAATACTTGTAAACAGCCCTTCAGTGAGGGGTCAGCCTGACTTTCTCCGTTATCGGTCTTTTTTGTTTTGTCATATATTTTTTTAAGTTATTTGTTTCTTTCCTGGTGACCTGGTGTTTCTTTGTTACTTTGCCTTTTTTTTTTTTTTTTTTCCCTTGGGCTGTTTTTTGTTTGTTTACTGATTTTATAATAGCAAGGAGCTCTTTATTTCTTAGAGAGATTAACCTTTGGCCTGAGGGACAAAATCTTGAGATCTTACCCCCTTCATTCCCCCAGGGTAAGGATCTCCTCTTCATCCCATGATCCTTGGTGAGTTGCCAGGAGGCTCTGGACCCTGGTGAACAGCTGGCAGCCTGAGACCTTTCACTCTGCTGGGGTGGGGGTGCCTGGAGCCCCCCCCCCCCCCCCGTCTCTTCCCTAAAAAGGGCTCTTAGTCTTAGTTTCCTGTGGCTGCCATAACAAATCACCACAAACTGGTGATTTTTATTCTCTCATAATTCTGGAAGTTAAAAGTTCAAAACTAAGGTGGTGACCGTGCACTCTGAAGGCTCCAGGGCAAGATCTGGTCTCTGCCAGCTTCTGGGGACTCCAGCAGTGGCCAGCTTGTGGCCACGTCATTCAAATCTCTGCCTCTGTGGTCACATGGCCTTCCTGCCTATGTGTCCTCTTCTGTCTTATCAGATCACATTGGATGTAGGGATGATCCAGGATGATCTCATCTCAAGATCCCTACCTTAATTACATCTGCAAAGACCCTTTTTCTAATCATATCACATTCACAAATTCCAGGTGGAGATGTCTCTTGGGAGCTACCCGTCAGCCCTCTGTCCCAGCATGCCTTATGACTTGCTTTGGGCGCTCTGTCACCTGCAGCGACACACTCTTATAGGTCTGCATGGGTTTGTTTCTGTCTGCATCCACCACACCCGGGCCCCTTAATGAATTCTCTGCGCTGAGTTCCTGCAGCAGGTCCTGGAGCCAGGCAACCGAGGGAAAAAAGATCCAGGGGGCTCCACGGGCCGCCCCCACCTGAGCTTGTACATCCCGTCTGTGCAGAGCACCACCTGCCTGCCTCCAAAGCAGCTATGGCAGGAGTTGGAGGGAGGGAGGACTGGAAGGAGGGTGAGGCCACAGATCAGAGCCTCATGTGGCTGGGACCAAAGGGCTGGATGCTGTCTCGGGAAGACACTTTTGCAGAATGTGTCCACACTTAACATGCCCATGCCTCGACACAGCCCTAAGAAAGGCTGCACCACCCATCCGAGTGCCCAGATGTGGGGACCATCCCCTGGAATCCGTAGCGTCAGGGATGGTGCTGAGCCACAGCCATACACGCTAGGGGGTGAGGGGACGAGACAGTCTCGGTGCACCCTATAGGCCGGTACCCCAGCAGCTGGCTTGAAAAGGTCCCTAGAGCCTAGCTTCTCGTTGTTGGTTTGGAAAAGTTTTGGATTTATATAAAAATTGGGAAAGACAACAGTTCCCCTATACCCCACACACCTAGTTTCCCCTCTTAATAACATTTTACATTACTTTGGTACATTTTTTACAAATGTATAAATACTGATAGCTTACTATTAATTAAAGGCCATAGTTTATTCACGTTTCCTCAGTTTCCCCTAATATCATTTTCTTGTCCCCAAATCTCACCTGACATCTAATCCTCACATCTCCTTAGGCTCTTCTGGGCTGAGACAGTTTTTTGGACTTTCTTGTTTTTTTGATGACCTTGACAATTAAAAAAAATTTTTTTTAATGTTTATTTATTTGAGAGAGAGAGAGAGACAGAGCATGAACGGGGGAGGGGCAGAGAGAGAGGGAGACACAGAATCAGAAGCAGGCTCCAGGCTCTGGGCCATCAGCCCAGAGCCCGACGCGGGGCTCGAACTCATGGACCGCGAGATCGTGACCTGAGCTGAAGTCGGACGCTTAACCGACTGAGCCACCCAGGCGCCCCCAGCATGACTCATTTGATATTGACCTTGATCACCTGGCTGAGGTGGGACCCGTCAGGTGTCCCGTCCTTGGAAGGAAATCACCACATGCAGCCCACACCTGAGGGGTGGGGAGCCACGCACCCATGCCCCCTCAAGAGTGGAGTTTCTGCACAAAGTATTTGCCTGGGGAATTTGTCTCTTCTTCCCATTTATTTCTGTATTCAATCATTTCTTTCTTTTTTTAATGTTTATTTATTTATTTTGAGGGAGAGAGAGCAGGGGAGGGGCAGAGAGAGAGAGAATCCCAAGCAGGCTCTGCGTTGTCAGCACAGACAACGGGCTTGATCTCACAAACCACAAGATCATGACTTGGGCTGAAATCAAGAGTCAGACACTTAACCAACTGAGCCACCCAGGTACCCCTATTTCTTTCTTTTTTTTTTTTTTTAAGATTTTCTTTTTAAGTAACCTCTACACTCAACGTGAGACTCAAACCCACAACCCCAAGATCAAGAGTCATATGCTCCATTGACTGAGCCTGCCAGGCACCCCTCATCATTTATTTCTATCTGCGGACTTGTGGATATTTAATTTATATGTTGGATGATAATCCAGTACTCGTTGCTCAGAGAGTTCGAGCTGTGGGCCACTGGGAGCTCTTTGACTCCCCTGCCTGTCTCACTGTCACACCGCCATTGGCTTTGGTTCCTCCCTGGCACCTTAGGGTGCTCTGGGCTCATTTTTATGCTTCCTGCCATCTTGGAAGCAGCCATGCTTCCTGGAGCCAGGGCCCGTTTTAGGTAGGAAACAGCAGCAGAGGACAAGTGGAGGGGAATCCTGTTTGTGCTGTCTAGGACCTTCTGCCCTGGGATTGACCTGGGAGGGCCTGGGAAGGCCTAGAGGGCAGGAGAGGCTTTAACAGTCTGCATTATTTTGTGGGAAAGTGTATTGATTTATTAGATGATTTTTTAAAATTTATTTATTTATTTTGAGAGAGAGAGAGAGGGAGAGAGAATGCGTGCGCACACACATGGGTGAGGGGCAGAGAGAGAAAACCCCAAGCAGGCTCTGCACTGTCGGTGCAGAGTCCAACGCGAGGCCTCAAACCCACGAACTGCGAGGTCATGACCTGAGCTGAAGTCAGACTCTTGACCAGCTGGGCCACTCAGGCGCCCCAATTTATTGGCTGATTTTAAAGCATGGGACCCGAGCACCCCCGCTCCCCCCCATCCCCCAAACACCAATGCACAGTCGGCATCTTGGTGGCACTAGTCTTTCCTTCTTTTTTCCTTCTGTTCCTGTCACTGTGGTTTGCTGGGCTTTGCATGCACTTCCACTCAGAGGTTAGATATAGGTTCCAGGGAGGAATCCTCAAGTATTAGGACCCTTTACTGTAAGCTTGGCCAGAAACATCAGGCAAACTTACAGTAGGAAAACGATTAATTTTCTAAGTGTTTCTGTTGATAGATACTCAGGTCCAAGCTGACAAAAGCCCAGTGGGTGCTTGGGTCCAGGCAGGTGGGACCCCCCCCCCCCCCCCTCGGCCTCCACAGCCGGCCACACCTCTGCCTCCTGCTGTGTGACCTTGCAGGGGTGGCTTAACCTCTCTGAGCCCATCTGCTGCCTGGGGTTGTTACTCGGTTCAAAAAAAAACCAGACAACTCAGAGGCTTGTTTGTGATGAGCAAATCAAAGATGAGAAGGGCTTTTGTAAATGATTAAGCCAATGCCGGGGACTGGCATTCAGATGCAGGTGCCAGAGTCCTTTCCCTGCAGGGAGACAAGCCAGGCTGCAAAGAGCACCCAGCTAGGGCAGTTCTCGCTTCAGGTGACTCAGGGATGAGTCACAGGCCTAAGGCTCGTGGGGGAGGTCTTCCTCTCACTGGGTCTCACCCTGCCTCCCTCTCCCAGGACCAAGTCTCCTGCTGCCTGGAGCTGGCCTGGAATGGGTAATGGTGTGAAGGAAAGTGCGGTGCGTGTGCGTGAGGATGCCGAGGCCGTCCTGCCCTCACCTGTTAATTCCAAGGCAAGTACCCCGCCTCCCCGATGGGCGTTTTCACGAGCTCTCTCTCTTCTGTGTTCCTGCACCCCATTACAAATCACACACACACGCACACACAGTCCTTTCAGAGCTGTGTTTTTGGGAGGCCATGAGGGGCAGGCGGTGCGGGCTGGCCACCTTCTGTTCCATTTAAAGTCCCGTTTGCCATGTGGTTCCAACCTGCCCGGACGCTTAGTAAGAAGCCAGAACCTCGCCCAGATTTGGCTAGAATGTCAGAAAGTGTCCTTTTTTCTCACTCAGATTCTAGAATTAATCACGGCCAGGGCCAGCTGTGGGGGAGGGGGCTCGCATGTGGGGTGTGCTCTCAGCTGCCAGTTTTCCTCTCTGAAGCTCATCTCGGATTCCACCCTTCAATTGAAGAAAAGGTATGTTCCCCTTTAAAGAAATTGGATCGGCTCCATCCTTGTTCACCATAGAAGCCAGTAGAAGTTCTTCCAGTGGAACCTGGAACACAGACTGCCCCAGCCCACATAGAAACCCAGCTCCAGGGCACGTGGGCCATTCTCAAAGTCCACAGCATCAAAGGCCGAAGCAGCATCCTCTGGCCCTCCCAACCTCTCCTCAAATTCTAGGTCCCCCTTGGAGCACCAGGTGGGAGGGAGGACGGCCACACTGGGGGTGGATGCAGGGAGAGTGAGGCCAGACCCCAGAGCAGGCACACCCATCCCTCGCAGGTTAGTGAACTTCCCCACAGAACAAGAGGGAGATGTCACCCCCCTGCCTCTGGCTGGCTGCCTGAATCCCACCAAGTGGACGTGCCCAGCAAAAGGACCAGCGCCCGTTGTGTGCCAAGCCACGTGCAGTGCTGGTTCTCCGTGCTAGCCAGCCACTGCCACCAGTCTTGGTTCACTTGACCAGTCAGCGGTGGGGAGCTTCCTCTGTAAAGCCGTTTCTTTGGTTAAGGAGCTGAGCATCTTCTTGTGGTGTTCGCAGCCCGTGTGCATCCTGTCTGGATTGCCCACTTTCTCTCTACTAGGCCGTCCGCCTCGTTCTTCATTCGCAGGTGTTCTCCATATGCTACATACAGAGACTGACAGCTCCCTGGTGCCTGGGCCGAGCTCTTTCAAGAATAAGCCAGGCATGGTCGTTTAAGGGTCACCGGGAGCATTGGCCACAGGCGGCAGCGGCCTCATCCGCCGAGCATGTGAACTGGGCTCCCAGCACATCCCCGGAGCACCACATCCTGAGTCAGGGCTGACAGCCGTGTGTTCCCGACGTGCAGAAGTAGCTTTATGACCGTGAGAACTGCAGGCTGCGCAGGAAGTTGCCTAGTGAAGGGCGTGGAAGGGACGCGTTGGCTCCACCTCTAGGACCAGGAGGGCACGTGGCCTGTCCACAGGGGACTCCCTCTGCTCTCAGCGGCCCGCGAGACGAACGGTCATCACACTGATTCAGAGAGGAAATTGGGAGCCACTTGGGCCTTGGAGCTGCTGCCAGGAACACCACTGAACCTCACGGCTTCTGCCGTCTACGCTTCTCAAGGTGGTGGAACCAGACCTCCAGAACCTTCTGTGTGATCCAGAAAAGGCACGGGGGCCCAGTGACAGGCTTCTGTAAAGGGAGGAGAATATGGAAGCCCACGGTGAAGCTCTGCCACAGAAACTGAGAAGGGAAAACACTGCCATGAGAGGTTGTTTCTTCAGGGAAGAGAGGGCCAAGCTGGTGGGGGAGGTACTGGGGGCATTAAGGAACAGGAGGTGAAGCCCTCCAGAGACAGGGCCAGATCACAGGGCACCACGGCCCCTGGAGGCACCCAGACCTGGCCAGGAGACAACACATCAGTGTCAGAGATGAGAAAAGGGACATCAGAAAGGCCATGGTCAGTGCAGGCAGTTAGGACAGAGCCCAGGTGCAGGCCAGGTGTGCAGACAGACTTGGAATCCAGCCCTTCACCCTTGATCTACCCACTGAGCTGAGCAAACGCGGGGAGTGACCCTGGACTCCACCATGCCCACTCAGACCCAGGCTGCCAGTTGTACCCCCCCCCCCAGATGCCTCTTATCCATCCCCTGGGCCTAGCCTCCGTCTCTCCACCCTGAGTTTCTGCAGGCGCTGTCTCCTCTCTGGTTACGGTTACAAGCAGCCCCTGTCTGCTTGCTGGGCCCCCAGGCTCCCTGGAGTCCAGCCCCCACTTGCCTTCGATCTCTTCTCCCCTCCCTGCGCCCCCTCCTTTTCCCTGTGTCGACCACCCTGCCTGTCTTGTGGTCCCTCAGGACCCCCCACTTCTCATCAGGGCCTCTGGGTGTTCCATTCCTCCCCCTGTAATACTATCTCACATACACACGCATCCCCAGTTAGCTGTGCCTCATCCTTCAACCTCAGCCCCTCACCACCCACCCCATGTTCTCCCGGGACCCTAAGCCCCCTCATCACAGCCATCCAAGATGGGTGACTCAACACATTTGTCTAAAGATTTAGTTCCTGTCTGGCTCTCCCCGTGGACTGGCAGCCCCAAGGGGAGGGGGAGCTTGTACATATCCCCCCATACGCACTGTGTGTCCCAAGGATCCTCAGGGCACCTGGTTCCTGTCAGGCTCCAGGGACTCCTGGGATCACCGAATGGCCTGCCCCTCCCCCGTCCTTCCTCATTGTGGAGCCAGGAAAGATGGGAGCACCGCCAGGCCCTAGTGCTCCCCTTGGTGGCGAGAGTTCTGTGGCCGAGTCAGCTGAGGGAATGGAGGCTCTAGCAACATGGTAAGCAGGTGACTTCTTGTGTAACTCCTCACAGGGAGCTTTGAGAAGACTCGGGAACAGTGCTGGCTCTGAGGCTAGCCGCGTGATGCAGGCCAGCACCGTCACTGTCACCCTCACCTTGGCTGGAAAAAGAACCACAAATGCTGGCCTCTGGCAGTCCTGATGGAAAGTCGTGGAAAGGGGCCACACTGACCCAGAGGGTCTGCTTGCCTCACACCACTGCCTGATCTCCAGCCCACAAGGGCCCTGGTGACTTTGCTCTAACCACTGCAGCACAGGAGCCCAGGGCACACACACGGTGGACACAGCCAGGGTTTGCACTTGGGGTGCGGTGACTCTTCTCTTTGGGGTCGGTCCTATTTTGGCTGTCTCTGAGAAGTTGGAAAGTCATGGGACAGCCCAGCCAGTGGGTCGCCTCTCACGTGGATGGTCTCTATCACCCAAAAAGTTGTCACCGTGTCCCACACAGGCTCTGTGGCCACTGGACTCATGACGGCTTGCCCTGTGCCCCACTGTGCCCAGGGCCCAGCAGGGCTGTGACACTTGGACAGCTGTGCAGGTTACAGCCCTCCACCAGGAATAGAAGGAAGATGTTCCTCCTGGGTGAGGTCCCCAGCGGAGCAGACCCCTTTCTCTCTCTCTCTCTCTCTCTCTCTCTCTCTCTCTCTCTCATGACAGACTGTGTCCATGTGTTTTCTTGCAGAGCGACCACAGGCAAGTTCTCAGCTCCCTCCTGTCTGGGGCCCTGGCTGGTGCTCTGGCCAAAACGGCGGTAGCTCCCCTGGACCGAACCAAAATCATCTTCCAAGGTAAATGCTCTCTGTCCGCCTGTCGTATACGATAGAGATGCTTCCAGGTGCTTGCCCTCCTCTGCAGCCCCCCAAACTGCACTGCAAACTGGCTTTAAAATGCCTTTTTAGGGGCACCTCAGTGACTCAGTCGGTTAAGCAGCCAACTGCTTGATTTCGGCTCTGGTCGTGATCTCACGGTTCATGGGATCAAGCCCTGCATCGGGCTCTTGTGCAGAGCCTGCTTGGGATTCTCTCCCCCTCTCCCTCTGGCCCCCTGTCCCTACTGCTCATTCTCTCTCTCTCTCTCTCTCTCTCTCTCAATAAATAAATAAATAAATAAATAAACTTAAAAAAATGCCTCTTAAAAATCCACTTAGAAACCCTGTTAGCCCCCCAGGGCTGCCATCACAAAGTACCATATACGACTCAGCTCACCCTCCAGAAGCCAGAGGTCTGGAATCAGGGTGTCATCCCCGGTCGGTTCCTTTTGTGGACTCTAGGGGAGGAGCCTTCCAGCTCCCGGGACTCCAGGCATCCTTGGCTTCTGGTCTCATCTCCCCAGACTCTGCTTTGCCCTCTGCGTCTGTGTCCGCTCCTCTCATAAGGACACTTGTCATTGGATATAGGGCCCACCCGACTCCAGTAAGCTGTCATCCTAATGTAATTACATCTGCAAAGACCCTGTTTCCAAATGAAGTCCCATTCACTTCTACTCGGCATGAGGACATGGACAGTCCTTTTGGGGAGGCCCAGTTCAAAAAACCTTCACCCTCTCCTTGGGGTCAAGCAGCCACAGGGTCCCCTGAAGAGGAGGCCTTTCCGTCCCATAGACCGTGACCAGTGCCTACAACAGGGCAGTCACAAGCGGGGACCCCTGCCCCTCAACTGTTTGGGAGGAAGGGACTGCAGAGTCAAGCCAGGTCCTCCTCGAGCTGGTCCCCGAGCCTCCCTGTGCCTCAGTTTCCTCATCCACAAAACAGGACGCTGATATCGGCCTCCTACCAAAGGAGTGAGCTGACGTGGGAAAGAGCGTGCTGTTACCTGGAGCGTAGTGCCCTGCGGGGAGCTGGGTTTAGCTCTGAGGGCCAGTAGGTGTGCACACCTGTCCGCACAGATGAGACCGTGACGGTGTCCTGGGAACACGGTAGACGCTCGGAAAGTGAGGAGAGGGAGGCTGCGAGACCCCTTGTGGCGCAGGCGCCCGAGGGCAGAGCACACTGTGGAATTGGGGAGCGAGGCGGCAGCCATCAAGGGTCGGGAGGCCGGCTGGGGTGGCCGCCTGCACCTGTGAGAAGACAGGGTCGGCTCTGGGCAGGGGACACCTCCCAGGACTTGTTCTGAGAGGACCAAGCCCCTTGGCTGCTCTGCACAGCTGGAGGCAGGGAGGCCTTTCCCAAAGGGGTTTGGTTGAATTGGAGTCCAGCTGGGTGGGCCGAGCTGTCAACCCCAAGGGGCAGAAGCCCCTGCAGAGACCCTCGCTTTTCTGGGGAGTGAGGCGGCAGCTCCCTTCCCTGGGGAAAAGTTCACAGGCAGGGGGCCCTGAGCCAGTGAGGAAGTTCCCTGGAGGAGACTGACCCTGCTCAGAGCGCTGCCCCCCCCCCCCCCGCCCCCCACCTCAGCCCTTGGCAGGGAAGCATCCTCCGGGGCTGTTCTCACTCCCCATGCTCAGACCTGAGCCCAGCAGTGGGGTCCCACAGACCGAGGTCCTGTCCTTCACATCTAATGGTCTCTATTGTGTTTTTGTTTTCTTCCAGTGTCTTCAAAAAGATTTTCTGCCAAGGTGAGCCACTGGGTCACTGACTCCTGGCTCTGGGGCCATCACCGTCTGCCCTGCTGAGCTGGCAGGAGGTGGTGGCATGTGGCCAGGGGTGAAGGAAGATGCTTTTCAAAGTGTTTTTTCCCTTTCATCTCCCCAACAAGCCAGTTCCCAGGCTGCCAGGTGACCTGAGGCCTCCCCCACCAGCCCCAGGGCCGCCTGTCCTAGTGCCCCGACCTCTGCCTGGATGCAGCCCACCCCAGGAACTGACAGGAGACACTCATCCTTGGGGCGGTGGGGAGAAGACTTGAAGTTCTAAACCCACAATTTCACACTTGATTCATTTTTAAACAGAGAGCAGGCATCACCTTTGTAATACAGGAAGAGATAAAGAACATCTTTGAAAGCTAGACTACTGGCCAGACCCTCTGTGTGGGGCTCTTATCTGCAAACCTTGTTTCCCCTGGCTCGTGACTATTCCTCGGGTCAGAGGAGTAGGGAGAGAGGGGTCCCTGCGCGGGGCCCAGAGAATGTGGGGGGTAAGGTGGGGTGGGTCCGATAATGTGGCCCCAGTCACAGTGCTGGACAAAACAGGGTGTTCTCCATGGATGGAGCACAGGGCAGGCGAGGGTGTTGACCTTGCCCCCCTCTCCAGGAGGCCTTCCGGCTCCTCTACTTCACCTACCTCAACGAGGGCTTCCTCAGCCTGTGGCGCGGGAACTCGGCCACCATGGTGCGCGTGGTGCCCTACGCCGCCATCCAGTTCAGCGCCCACGAGGAGTACAAGCGCATCCTGGGCCACTACTATGGCTTCCGCGGAGAGTGAGTGGCCGCCCCCCGCCGCCCCCAAAACCCCTCTCAACCCTGTCCTCCTGTCTCTGCACGCTCACCACGGCAGAACTCTCGTTTGCCCACGCTCCCCTCAGAACCTAAGTCCAGGGAGGGCCCCCGATCCCCACTGCGCCCCAGTGTCCGCAGGGAAGGAACACTTCATGACTGCATACAAGCAGATGCCAAGGAAAGGCAGCTGTGGGAACCTCAGAATGATGTCCGCCCAGGAGACCCATCGCTCCGCCGTAAGGCGGCCAGGCCCCGCCCATTCCTTGCTTCTCCCCCCTGGCTGAGACCTGTGGGCACCCCAAGTCTTGGGGCGGTCCTCATTTTCTCTCGTCTCCTCCCCCTCTTTCAGAGCCCTGCCCCCTTGGCCCCGCCTCCTGGCAGGCGCACTAGCTGGAACAACAGCTGCTTCGCTGACCTACCCCCTGGACCTGGTCAGAGCAAGGATGGCCGTGACCCCAAAGGAAATGTGAGTTCCTGGGCCATGTGTTCTGTTCTGCCGCTACTCTCCACACAGGCAGTAATTGGTTCTCTTAGCCGATACTAGACTAGTATTGGCTCTCGTTTGTACTTAAACGGGAAGTCTTCATTTTTATTTTTTTTTAATGTTCGTTTATTTTTGAGAGAGGAAGAGAGAGCACGAGTCGGGGAGGGGCCGAGAGAGAGAGAGAGAGAGAGACACACACACACACAATCCAAAGCAGGCTTCGAGCTGTCAGTGCAAAGCCCAACGTGGGGCTTGAACCCACGAACCGTGAGCCAAAGTCAGATGCTCAACTGACTGAGCCCCCAAGTGTCCCCCAAAGTCTCTATTTTGGATTGGCACGGTGAAAAGACAAGGGCTATGCTGGGCATAGCAGAGTGACCTGGGAGGTGAAGGTGGGGTACAGCCTTAGGCACGCATTTCCCCCTCCAATGCCAAAGCTTTTGCAATGCGGTTGTGTTCCTTAAAGAAGGAAGGCATCAACATCCAGACCCTGGCCCGCCCGTCTTCGGGAGGAGCAGAGAATTAGTCAAGGCCAGCGGCCCCTCTGCGTGCCCATAGCCCACGCACTCTGTCACCCTGTCCTGCAGGTACAGCAACATCTTTCACGTCTTCATCCGCATCTCCCGAGAAGAGGGCCTGAAGACCCTCTACCACGGGTTCACGCCCACCGTGCTGGGGGTCATTCCCTACGCCGGCCTGAGTTTCTTCACCTATGAGACGCTCAAGAGCCTGCACAGAGGTAAGGAGACGGAAGCCGGGGCAGCACCTCCCAGGGTCACACACACTCCGAGGCGGGACCCTAAGATCCCTCCCACCGGGCCCGGTCAAGGTCCGAGTCAGAACAAGACCCATATCAAGCCACCACTGAGGCTGCTAGACTCCCAGCCTTTCGTGCCGCATTTTGAGACCAGCTTTGTGAAATCCAGAGTGTCAGTGGAGCAGTGGCAGCCACTTGTGCACAGAGCATCCCGGGTACGGTCTAGACGGCAGAGGGAGTGCCCTCTCGTGTTTAGGTAATTTTGAGAAATTCAAAAAGTGCAGAAAAACAGAGAACGATATGCCACCACCCATACCTGCTACCCGCCCCCGCCCGGTGCAAACAGGTGGTGACGTCGCTCCAAGACGTTTTCTGTTAAAGAAAATGTTCCAGGTGAAGCTGAGGTCCTGTGTTCCCCACCCCCAGCCCCGCTCCCCCCTGAGGCCTCTTTACAAGAACTGCGTCCCTCACGCTGGCTGCTGATGCTTCCACACGCATTTCTATGTGTAGCAGGAGCAATACCTTGTAATGTTGTAAACAGTGACCACAGTTGAGTTACCTACACCTGCAACGAGTGCAGCTGGGCCCCAGCTCTGAGTCCATCCTGCCGGATCTGAGGCTCTGCCGTGCCTTTTAGCAGTGTAGTCGGCCTCCCCTGCCGGGGGCTGCTGGGTGTTCCCAGGTTTTCAGTGATCAGACACCCAGGGTGTGAGCCCCCAGTTTGGGGACGTACTCCGCTTGCCCCCCAGCCCTGTCTCCATGCACTCACCCAAATGGGTGCCAGCGGATTCCTTCCTGTCCGGCCAGCGTGCTAACTGAATAGCGGTGTCCCACTGTTTGTAATTCCTAGTTTACCTTTACAACCACACCGTTTTTGTTTTGTTTTGTTTTGTTTTGTTTTTTTTAATTTAAAAAAAATTTTTTAATTTTTTTTAATGTTTATTCATTTTTTGATAGAGACAGAGCCTGAGTGGGGGAGGGGCAGAGAGGGAAGGAGTTCAAGAAGGGGCTCGAACTCACGGACCGTGAGATCATGACCTGAGCTGAAGGCGGACGCTTAACCGACTGAGCCGCCCAGGCGCCCCTTAATTTTTTTTTTTTTAATGTTTGTTTAGTTTTGAGAGAGAGAGACAGAGTGTGAGTGGGGGAGGGGCAGAGAGAGAGGAAGACACAGAATCTGAAGCAGGTTCCAGGCTCTGAGCTGTCAGCACAGAGCCCGACGCGGGGCTCGAACTCACGGGCCATTAGATCATGACCTGAGTCGAAGTCGGATGCTTAACCAACTGAGCCACAAGGCACCCCTACAACCACACAGTTTTAAAGAACCCCTCTTGTTTGGCTGCTGCCCCTTCCTGTGTCCCACATGTCCCGTCCACCCAGCTGCTCACCTCACCGCATCCCTGCAGCTCTGTGGAGGGTACCCACGGAGCGGGCTGGGTGGTGGAGAGGGTCGCGGTCGCCCCTATCACTTTCCTTCTTTGCTTGATGGGAAAACAAGAGTGATCAGATGGGAGTTCATTCTGGGTCGTAGGACTTGGTTAAAGGGATTATTTGTGAGTTTCTGCCTTTTTAGAAACTTTTCTTCTCAAATTTGATTAAAAGGAATGGTCGGGAGGTGAGGAGGCCAGGGTGGGAAGGCCCAACGGAGCCAGGGGAGTCCTGAGCCACGGCAGGGACAGAGCATGGGCCTGTGTGAGTGCCGGCTGTGGGGGTGCACCCACCACGGACCGGGCCGTGTGCCCCCTTGTGACGCCCTCACACAGCCCCTCTGTCCCTCGTCCACAGAGTACAGCGGCCGCCCACAGCCCTACCCCTTTGAGCGCATGATATTCGGGGCCTGCGCTGGCCTCATCGGGCAGTCAGCCTCGTACCCCCTGGACGTGGTGCGGCGGCGCATGCAGACAGCCGGGGTCACGGGTCACCCGCACGCATCCATCGCGCACACGCTGCGTGCCATCGTGCGGGAGGAGGGCGCCGTGCGTGGCCTCTACAAGGGCCTGAGCATGAACTGGCTCAAGGGCCCCATCGCCGTGGGCATCAGCTTCACCACCTTCGACCTCATGCAGATCCTGCTACGGCACCTGCAGAGCTAGGGAGCCCGTGGGCCGGCTGCTCTCGAGACGGGGAGCCGAGCTTCCACATGCAGCGGACCATTGACCCCTTTCGTTTCTGAGCCCGTGGAGTGAGGGTGCGCACGGTTCCACTCTGGGAGCCACGTCGGGAGCACCTTGTAGAATAAGCTGGGGGACCTGGCCTCGGTCCCACCAGCCGGCAGCCCTTGAAGTGCAATGTTGAGGCTGGTGGGCGGGGGCTACCACCCTCTCCCCATCCCTCCTCCCTGGGGCTGGTACTGTCTCTTGGAGGCGTCGCCCTAAATGCCCTGAGCCGGGAGTGACCAGCACTGCCTCCTGGCACCCTGTGACCTTGGACATGCTCCTGGTTCTAGTGACCCCATGCCCACTGGGCTCAGAGCCAGACTCCACCTGCCCCTGCGCCCACAGAGGGGAGTCCCAGAGTGTTCGGAGAAGCCTGTCCAGGCCCTGGTGAGGTGGGGCCAGACTTCTGCTCAGCTGGGGCTACAAATACAGCCTCTTGCCCTGCCCCGCCCCACCTGTCCCACCTTTGCCATTACTTCCCAGGTGACATGACTCCTCTGTCACCAGAGCCTCCTGCTTTGGAACAGCCTTCTCCCAAGAGGATTATTTGGATCCTGGACTCCGTGGCCAAGTAGGGCACCAGGAGTGGCTAGTTTGTAATGTTTCCAGGAGGGTCACATCTCCTCCACACAGCAGGGTTTGAGGAATTGCCACGGGTTTGGGTCTGAGTCCTAGCTGGAGGGCACCTGCTGGAAACTGGGCACCCAGGTCACCTTCTGTGGGCCTGGAAGCTCCCACCCCTATCGCTATCCCACAGGCCGCACCAGTAGAGGCCTGGCCTTAGGCCCTAGCCCTCTGCCCCTAGGCACAGCGGCTCCTGTGGGGATGTGTGGCATCTGGCATGTCCCTGGCTCCCCACCTGAGCAGGCACTTGGCCAAGACACAGGGCAGTTTAAGACCCACAGGGTTGTCGGATTTCCATGAATAGAGCGCATGGAGGCAACTTGCAGCCTTGATCTTCCCAAAATGGGGGCCCCTGAGACCGTGTGTAGCCCAGGGGGGGATTCTCGGAGAAACTGGGGAACCCCAGGGTACCTCCAGGGAGCTGGTCTCATGGAGAAGTCCCCTAGGGTCTGCTCGGTGTCACATTTCAGAATGACTTTGGGAGTTTCTTGATTTCTTTTGGTTTTGTTCTTCAATCTGGCTGACCCTGGGTCTAGTCACAGTAAACCCCGACCCGTGTGATCTGGTTCCAGGCAGAGGTGACCAGAGGGTCGGTTTTCACAGAGAGCTCCTCAGCCACGATGTGTGAAAGGGTCTAAGAGGGCGTGTTTGCCCCATGCACATTTCCAGTCGTGACCTTCATTTCTCCCCTTTGTTCTGTCCCGTTGGTGTCCTTGCCTGGGACCCCTGCAGGTATGAAGACCCCTCTCTCTGTCCTTCCTTGCATGTGTCTGCCGGCCAGCCTGACTCTCATCCCCAGGGTCTCAAGGCTGTTTTGTTGGGTGGACTTCGCTCCTCCTGTCCTCGCCCTGCCCAGCGCCCAGGCTCGGCAGGAGAGGCAGGGACCCCTCACAGGGAGACGGGCTGGGGACCCAAGGGCCACCAGGCAGGAGAAAGCAGCAGGGGCTGGGGGGTCCACCGCAGGCAGGTGAGACCAAACGAATGGCTCTCTGAGCCTCAGGCTGGGTGGCAGAGGGGAGGGGCCCCCAGGTCCCGCCAGCCCCACTGCGCCTCCCCAAGGTGGCTCCCAGTCGAGTGGGCCCCAGCCACACACACAGCTGGGCTGGTGCCCTCCGTGGTCACACCCCTCCCACCGGTGTCCATCTTGATCTGGAGTTACATTTTGATGCCATGAAGACACTTTGTTTATATATAATGTTTATATATTTTAAAAGATTTGTGCCAAGAGAGTATATTTAATAAAAATTAAAATGACTTTTTTTTCTGCCCATGTCTCTTCTCTTCGGCTCTAACCCCCAACCCTCCCTCCCTTTCAAACCAAAAACAGGGTTGAGGTTATTTTGACAGATTTTTAAATATATTCTTGAATAACCCCCCACCCACCCGTTTTTTTTTTAAGTAGGCTCCATGCCCAATGTGGGGCTTGAACTCAGGACCCTGAGATTTGGGGAGGACATTACCAGCTCTACCAACTGAGCCAGCCAAGCATCCCTTGAATAAACCTTTTTAATGTAATAATTGTTTCAATTATTAATACCTAGCATGGTCTTCTAGAAAACTCAGACTGTAAAAGAGTTACGGTGAGAAGTAGGTCGGCCTGCCCATTCCCTCCGCCAGGGTGTCTTCTGTTACCAGTTTCTCATGTGTCCTTCTGGAGCCATCCTGTGCATAAACACTCGTCCCTTTTGTTGTTGTTGTTTGTTTGTTTTTACATTTATTTATTTTTGAGAGACAGAGAGAGACAGCGTGAGCAGGGGAGGGGCAGAGAGAGAGGGAGACACAATCCGAAGCAGGCTCCAGGCTCCGAGCTGTCAGCACAGAGCCCAACGTGGGGCTCGATCTCACGAACCGTGAGATCCTGACCTGAGCCAAAGTCGGACGCTTAACCGACTGAGTCACCCAGGCGCCCCAACACTCGTCTCTTTTGAGGACACGCATGGCGAGCCACATCATCAGTCAGGATGGGTTGCATCCTGCTGCAGCCAGCATGGCCGCAAAGTCCTGTGGTTTCTCTCCCATGCCCTGCCTGTCTGCCATGTGCTGGGGACTCCGCTCCCTGGCCACTCGAGGCTTTAGGAGTGAGTGTGGCTGTCAGCAGGGGCACGAGGATGAGGAGGCCACCAGAGGTCTCAGTGGCCATTGAGACTGCAGCCCATCCATTACCTGGACCAACTTGTAGGGCTCACCTGAGCAGAGGTGGGGAGTGGCAGCCTCCACACGCCAGGGGAGGAGGGGCGACTGGATGTGCGCGCTCGTGTGGGGGTGTGATTCGCGTGCATTCTACCTTGCTGACCCTGAACTGCTCTGCGAGCTGCTTTCAATCCACCATATTTCTTGCACGTTGGTCTCTACCGTGTACTGTTTGTCTCAGTTTAGCCACAGGTTGGCGTTTCCCTGGGGTGGTGGCCTGTGACGACATCCCTTATTGATGGTCATTGAGGTTGTTCGTGATCTGTTGCCATGACAACGAGGTAGTGGCTCCTGGGGACTGCTGAGCTTGCCTCTCACGTCCTACTGATTTCCGGTCAGTCCCACCTCTTGTACCAGCCCCTAAACCTGGGAGGGTCTGGGTCAACTCCCCACTTTCCCCCAACCACTGTGGCATCCCCTAAAATATAGAGGTGGGCACGTGACTCCATCTGCACCCATGACAGCAGAGAAGATATTTACTAACCACTTCCAGATAGAACTTCTGGAAGCACCCTTTGTCTCTCCCACTGGCCCTGTGGGAAGAAACACCAGCCCAGGCAGTTGTTGGGACTATCCTGTGATCACAAGGTAGAAAGCAATCCCAGGGTGAAACTGACACTGCAGAAAATGGAGCAGAGATGAACAGAGGGGTTGGCGTATTTGTGACATTGTCTGGGCTGCTGGATCCAGCCTTGCCTGAAGCTCTCAACTGCCTCTCAACTTCTGGCAAAATGAGTCACGTTATCCTGTTTATTGAAGACAGCGTTGAGCTTCTTGGCACTCTCTGAAGCAAGTCTGTTATGTGCCTCTTTGTGTTCATGCACTAGTGTGTCTGTGGGTTTCCAGGAACGAAATTGCTAGGTAGGGATCAAGGGATATGTTAACTGATGCTGCCAGTGCCCATTCCTAAGTCCAGCAGTCACGGCTGCCAGCAACTGCTTTTGGCTGTAAGCCGCTGCAACCCAGTCTGGGGGCTTCCCCGTAGGAGCATGACTCAACACCCCAGGAGCAGCCCTCGGCCAATGATTGTGGACAGTCCTTCACCACTGGGGTGGGTTCACTCGGGTCAGATCTAACTGTCCCCCCAGGTCCCCAGCAGGACCAAGCCCGGGGTTGCCCGCTTAGTCACCTGTTCATTGGCACCCCCACAGGGCTCCTCCCTCCCTGTTGCATTTCTCCATCCCCAGGGAGTCTCCCTGGGGTGACCTCCCAGGTAAACCATGGGCCCTGAGTCCTCGTGACAGGGTCATCTTTTGGGGAAATCTATCCAGAGATGAACAGAAATGCCAGATACTCCTGCAAGGAGATGATAGCCATTTATATCACATACCCTCACTGTCTTGAGTTTCCTGGGGCCGCCTTAACAAAGTACCCCAGACCGGGGGGCTTAAAAACCCAAATGTATTCTCTTACAGTTCTGGAGACCAGAAGTCCAAAATCAACGTGTCAGCGGGTTTGATTCCTTCCGAGGTCATGAGGGAAGGATGTGTCCAGGCCTTTTCTTGGCTGCCGGATGTCTTCCTATCGTCTTCCCTCTGTGCTTTTCTGTATCTAAATTTCATTGTAATGGAAAAAAGAAAAAAAGCAAATTTCCTCTTCTCAGGACCCACCTTCATGGCCTCGTTTTAACGTAATCATCTCTTTAAAGCCCTGGTATCCAAATCCGGCCCCACTCTGAGGTCCTAGAGGTTAGGGCTTCTGTGAATTTGGGGAGGATGTCATTCAGCGCCTATCCTCACCAAGGCCAGTCACCAGCCTTGCAGATCCTCACTATTCTGACGGGGGAAAGCAGCAGGACATCCAGGGCGTGGGCGGTGACCAGGCGGTGACAGGGGAAGAGACAGCAAGGTCAGGAGGAGGCCTGAGGACTGGACAAGGTGGAGGTCCCAGGGACCCGGACAGGAGTGGTTTCAAGGTGCATCTTGGGTCCTGCTTCCAGTTTGCTTTGTGCCTTTTCTTTCCGCTGTTTTTCTCCTTTGCTCGTTTCTCTGGAGTCATTGAAAGTTTGACTTGCCATTGGGTTTTCCTTTTTCTTTTTCTTTTATTTTTTTATTTTTATTTTTTTTTTAATTTTTTTTTAAATTTATTTTTGACAGAGAGAGAGAGAGTGTTTGAGCTGGAGAGGGGCAGAGAGAGGGGGAGACACAGAATCTGAAGCAGGCTCCAGGCTCTGAGCTGTCAGCACAGACCCCGACACGGGGCTTGAACTCACAAACCATGAGATCATGACCTGGGCCGAAGTCGGATACTTAACCAACTGAGCCACCCAGGCGCCCCTTTTTTTCTTTTTCTTTTAAATCCTCTTTTCTTCAGCCGGTTTAGAAACGACACATTGCGTTTCTTGTAACATAGGGCTGCTGGGCCGGGGCATTGCGGACTTCCGGGGTGGGGCCGTCCTGGGCACCTCAGGTTGTTGAGCAGCACCCTTGGCCTCCGCCCACCAGATGCAGCAGTGTCCCTGTCCCCTCTCAACCATGACAACCAAAAATGTCTCCAGAAAATAATGCCTCCAGACATTGACCAGTAACCCTGTGGGGCAGAATCATCCCTCCTGTGAGAAGCCCTGAGGTGTGGTGACTACCACTGACATGGCAGTTAACAAGGTAATACTTCCCCTCCTGAAAACACAGGGTCCTGACCACCCCCTTCTGTCTTCCCTATTTTTCTCTGTGGCTCCACCTTGTTTCTCTCAGTCTTTTTTTTTTTTTTTTTTTAATTGTGAAATGTGTCCCAAAAAGAGTCTGTAAGACCACTGTGGTTTAACGCACGGCAGTGAGAGCCTGTGACCGTCATGGGTTCTTCCTGCCTTGGCTGGCCCATGTGCGCCTCGTGCCGGTCACTCTCTTGCTTTTCTTTAGGTGTTTTCAACTTCCTGTGTGTCCCTAAACCACGTGGTGTTGAGCTCTGAGAGCAGAGAGCACGCAGAGCCCTGGCTGAGCAAGGGAAGGGCCAGGTGGCCAGAGGCACCACCGCCGGGGGTCTGTGCCAGTGGGCTCAGGGCACCGGTTTCGGGGGCTCCCGGGGTGTCGGCCATAGCGCGGGACCAGCAGAACGAGGAGACCACACTCCATCATCTCAGAGTCCTGGGCCAGTAGGTGTGGCCTGTTCTGTCCTGGCTGGGACTTCATTCTGGAACTTCCCGGACACATGCCTAGGGATGGGGTTCTCATCCCGCAGCACCCGGAACCGTGCGGTCCTGGGGAGTTCCCATTGCCTGGCTCCATCAGCGTCTTCCTCTGCTCGGATGTCTCTTTCCAGAGCTCTGTTTCTTTGGAAGATTCTTCTGGGTCAGTCCTCTGATTTCCTTTGTCCCCTCCCTTGTTTTCCATTATCTTTTATGTCCCTGTTCCTCCTGCAAGATCTCTACAACTTTGCCACCTCCATTTCCCTCCCTTCTCTTCCTCTGTATCCACTCCCGCTCCCGGCCGCTTCTGCCCTCTCCTCCCTCTTGCCCACCCCCAGCCCTGACTGCCTTTCTTCCTTCTCCAGCCCCTGTCTTTCTCTTCTCCCCTGACTTGTCGCCTCCTGACCCATTGGAACCGGAAGTTTTACAACACTTGCGTTTCTTCTCCCCACCTTTCCTCCTCTCTTCACTTCCTGCTCCCAGGCCTTTGCTCTGGGTGGCCCTTCGCTCAGCACGGAGGCTCATCCCCCAGAAGCCCCCACAGGTACCCAGGTGGCCTGAGCCACACCAACATGCAGAGAGCCGCCTCCCAAACCACTCCAATCCTCTTTGTAAAAGCAGTCTGCTCTTTTATTCAGAAGAATGAACCCCCACTTCTGCCTCAAATGGGGGAGGGGGGCGTGCCATCTGGGAACAATGGCCCTGGGATCCTCTGCCACTGGGCCCAGGGCAACAGTTTTGAGGCAGAAACCTGGGATCCAAGGGGGCCACAGCTCAGGCACTGCGGTGAAGTGGACCCGCACAGCAGGCGCTGCGGGGACTCCCAGGCCCGTCTTGCACCTGAGGACACTGAGGCACACACGGAGGAGGCGGCCGGGAACCGCGAGCTCGGCCCGGACCTCGGGGCCCCAGCAGCGTCTTCTGCGGGCGGCTAGGAGCCCGCCAGGTACCGGTGGAAGTACAGGCCGAAGAGGCTGGAGAGCAGTTGGCAGGCGGCGGTCCACCAGATGAGGAAGGTGAGGACGCCGCGGAGGAAGAGGGGCGTGAGCAGGCTGCCCAGGGCCCCTGCGATCCGGGCCGCCGTCTGCTGGGCCTCATCGTCCTCGGGGCCCACCAGGCGATCGTGGGCTGAGGACGGGGGAGGGGACAGCATGGGAACCGGGCCCAGGCCCCAGGAGTAGCCGCCTGTGAAGGTGAAGGCACAGGCGGGGTTTGACCGCTGGGACCCCCACCCATCGCCACCATCCCAAACTCTGACTCCTGGCCCCTCCCCCGACTTCGGGCCCCTCCTCCCCTCTCCGCGTCCCCAGGCCCTCCGGGCTCCACCCCCACTCTACCCCCACCCTACCCCCACGTACCACCAGGTCGGGTCTCCGGCTCCACCTCCTCCACCTAGCTCAGCTCTAACACCAGCGGCGGCCCGCCCCGCCCCGCCCCTGGCCCCGCCCCGCCCGCCCCTGGCCCCGCCCCGGCCCCGCCCCGGCCCCGCCCAGGCCCCTTCTCACCCAGCGTCTTGAGCAGCAGCGTGCAGTTGAAAGTGAGGATGAGGGGCGTCAGGTACTGCAGGCTCACCACTGTCACGTAGCAGTAGACCCGCACCACCTAGTGGGCAGGTAGCAGTGGCTACGGGGCGGGGGGAGGTGGCAGGGGGCAGCCTTCTGGGCTTGGGGTGACCCTACGCCCCAGGGATCGGGATCCTGCCCGGAGCCCCGTGTTCCCTCCCAACCTCGGGAGCCCGTACCCGCCTCTGGATCTCACGGGCCTCTATGCGGCCGGCCTCCCGCCGCAGCTGCTCCACGCGGGCCTTGGCCAGGCACAGGTAGGCCTGCAGGTGGGGCCGGGTCACAGCCAGCCTTAGCAGGCACAACGCCACCAGCACCCAGAGGCGCAGTGAGTCGAAGGCTGAGTCCGACAGCCTGTGGGGAGGGGAATGAGGGGGTTGGGAGGCCGCCCCTGCCCCGGGATTTTCCCCCAGGACCCAAGGCTCTTCCCTGAGGCTCAGAGACTGGGGTACACAGAGGGGCCCCCAGCTGCCCTCCCTCCCAACCCCACCAGATTCGCACAGGGAGAAGGTCATCTCCCCAGCAGGTGCCTGGTGCAGGAAGTCCCGTGCAATGGGCTTGGTCCAGAGCCCCAGGATGATCAGAGGGGACAGGAAGCTCATCTGCAGAAGGAACCTACGGGGCAAGGGCGCAGAGGAGTGAGTCCTGGGCACCCACCATCCCCCCAGCCCCTCCTTTAGATTCCCAGCCGCCCTCCCATCTGGCACTCCGCATAACTGCAGCATGGGCCGGTCTTCCGACATGGTCAGCGCATCCAGGTGTGTCTGGGCCAGCCGCAGGCCTGGAAAGGTGAGGAAGGCCCCCAGCATGGATCCCACGAATGCCAGGCCCATGCGGATAGCCAGCTTGGCCAGAGGGAGCCTGAGGAGAAGAGGAGGGTCAGGAGGCTCTGAAGCCTGTCAGTACCCCACCTGCAGGTCACAGCCTGCCCTTGCCCCACCTCACTTCCCAGGACTCACGCCCAGTCCCAGCCCTGCGTCTTCAGAAGTGGCTCCAAGTTCTGGGTCATACTGGCGAGGCCTAGGGAAGACAAGGAGAGGGCAGTGTCTAATAACCGCTGGAGCCTCAGAGTGTGCTTCTACTCCCCAGAGAGGAACGAACCAGTGGGAGCCAGGCCCGGTGCCAGGCAAAAGGACTACTTTGTGCTCTGGATATGGGCGATTTTTTTTTTTTTTTTCAACGAATAGGAAGCTGTACCAGGCAGACACCCTTGATTGGACTAGGGGAGATGGGGGTGGGGTAGACTACTGAGTCTGAGCTTCCTGGATTATACCAGGAATCCAGAGGGGCATGAAGGACTCCCATAGGAGAAAACCAAAGTTTTGGGAAGAATCCTCAGTGAAGGCCCTTGGATTTTCCATAGAGTAAAAGCAAATAAAAATGAGCTCACAACCAAAATCATCAAACACACCAGGGAATAAATCATGATAAAGGAGAGTCAGCAGAAAGAAAAAAAGAAAAAAGAAAGAAGGAAAGACAAGTTTATACCCTGCAGACTACAGAAATTTTGTAGGTGTTATCATGTGTGAAACGATTGAGGAAAATAAAAGTTGGAGTCACAGAAAGGTGACACGAGGCTACCTCAGATGACCAGGTATATTTGCAAAGGAACCAATTAAGCTCACCCAAAGGGAAAATACAATTATTGGAATGATAGGTTGTTAAATGGCATATTCAAATCAGCCAAAGGAGGAATGAATGAATTGGATCCGAAGATCACTCAGATTCCAACTCAGAAAGATAAAAAGGTAGGAAATATGAAGGGAGATTAAGAGCATAGAAATTGCAGCATCAGTCAAAAAGGAGGCCGAGAGAGAGAAGTGAAGAGAGAATGGAGGAGGAGAGATCTTGGAAAAGAATGACTGAAAAGTCTGCAGAATGAATGACACACACAAAGTATATCAAACTGGATAAATACAATGAAATCCATACCTAGACACTGTAGTGAAACTGGAATACCAAAAACAAAGAGATCGCAAAGCAGCCAGGGATTTAAGACAGATCACCTATAGAGGAAAGACAATTAGATTGGCAGCCAATGTCGACAGCAATCACAGAAAAAGAACAAATAGAAAGTGAAAAGGCAAGATGGCAGAAACGATGTCAAATATGTCAGTAATCATAATAAATGTAAGCAGGTTAAACTTTAAAGTTAAATGACACAGACTGTCAGACTTGATTGAAAATACCCAGCTATATGTTTTTAAAAAAAATTTTTTTAATGTTTATTTGTTTTTGAGAGACAGAGTGTGAGTGGGGGAGGGGCAGAGAGAGAGAGAGAAAGACACAGAATCTGAAGAGGCTCCAGGCTCTGAGCTGTCAGCACAGAGCCCGCCCGATGTGGGGGCTCTAACTCACAAGCCATGAGATCATGACCTGAGCCGAAGTCAGACACTTAATGGACTGAGCCACCCAGGCGCCCCGCGGCTCTATGTTTTTTAAAGGAGACATACCTCGACATAAGGTTCCTGTAAGGTTGAAAGAAAAGGGATGTTAAAAAGTCATGACAAATACTAATCAAAAGAAAGGTGGTATTGTGTATTTGAGAGTTGCTAAGGGAGTAGATCATCACAAGAACAAAAAAAGTTATAACTGTATGGTGATGAATGTTAACCAGATTAATCCTAGGGATCATTTTGTAATGTATACAAATATTAAATCTTGATGTTATATACCTGAAACTAACAATGTTACATGTCAATTATATGTCAACTAAAGAAAAGAAAGATGGAAAGGCTACATTTTTGCCACACAAACTACAGTAAGACAGAATGTATTATTAGAATCAGAATACATCCTAATAAAATGGTTGATTCACCAGGAATATGTAGCAATTCTAAACTTGTAAACACCTTGTCAGTTAGCCACAAAACATATAAAGAAAACACTGATAGGGGCGCCTGGGTGGCTCAGTCGGTTAAGTGGCCGACTTCGGCTCAGGTCATGATCTCACGGTCTGTGAGTTCTAGCCCCGCATCGGGCTCTGTGGTGATAGCTCAGAGCCTGGAGCCTGCTTCGGATTCTGTGTCTCCCTCTCTCTCTGCCCCTCCCCCGTTCACACTCTCTCTCTGCCTTTAAAAAATGAATAAATGTTTTAAAAAATTGTAAAAATGTAAAAAATGTAAAAAAAAATGTAAAAAAACAAAACAAAACACTGACAGAATAATCTGGAGAAATTGAGGATTCCACCATCTCCAAGGGAGATTAACCCTTTAATGACTGACCAAAAGTTAGGAAGGAAGGAGATTTGAATTTATTGGGTAGAGTCAGGGAATAAATGTTCTTCAAAAAAGTCACTAAAACTGATCATATTCAAGGCCATGATGCAAGTCTTAACAAATTTTAAAGGATTTACTTCAGGTAGACCATCTTCCGTAAGCATACTGCAGTTAAGCTAGAAAAATTTTTTTAACAATTTAAAGTTCCACATTCAACGGGCACCTCCTAGCTCAGTCCATGGAGCTTGCAACTCTTGAGTTCCAGGTTGTGAATTCGAGCCCCATGCTGGATGGAGAGATTACTTAAAAAACATAAAATCTTAAAAAAATAAAGTTCCACGTTCGAAGTTTCTTAAAAAGGTTAAAAAAGAAATCACAATGGAAACTTTAAAATACCCAGAACTGCCTGATGATGAAAATTACAAGTCAAAACTTATGGGGTGGACTAAAGTGGGACTTAGTAAAATATTTACAGCCGTATATGTGATAAATGCTAGAAACAGAAGAAGCTAAAAATTAATGACGTCAGTAGCTAACTAAGAAATTGGAAACAAGAGAAAGAAGCCGACCAGAGGAGTGCTATATAATACAAAAGCCAGAGGTCCTAGCCACACAAAAGGGAAAAGTTGGACAAGGCGAAAGGAAACCACAAGAACCCACAATTCACTAAAAATACAATTGTATAGCAAGGTTATCCCATGGAAAACACTCAGTTTGATCCCTATCTCATAACACAGTAGTGAACTACCAGGAGTTTAAGGGTTTATGTGAAAGGTAAAACTTGGAGTATATACGTATATAGTATTTGAGAGAGGGAGAGCACAAGTGCAAGTGGGAGAGAGGGGCACTTGGAGAGAGAGAGAGAGAGAGAGAGAGAGAATCTTAATCAGGCTCCACACTTAGCTCAAAGCCCGACCCAAGGCTCGATCCCACGACCCTGGGATCACGATCTGAGCCAAAATCAAGAGAAGGATGCTCAACTGACTGAGCTACGCAGGCACCCCCAAAACTTGAAATATTGTGTTGGAAAATATAAAAGTCTTTCTGATTGTAGCGAAAGGAAGGAAATTTCTTCAAGACAAAAATCAACTAAAATAATGAATTGCTTGCTGTCCATCAAAAGACACCAGAGGTGGGGCGCCTGGGTGGCGCAGTCGGTTAAGCGTCCGACTTCAGCCAGGTCACGATCTCGCGGTCTGTGAGTTCGAGCCCCACGTCAGGCTCTGGGCTGATGGCTCGGAGCCTGGAGCCTGTTTCCGATTCTGTGTCTCCCTCTCTCTCTGCCCCTCCCCCGTTCATGCTCTGTCTCTCTCTGTCCCAAAAATAAATAAAAAACGTTGAAAAAAAAACTTAAAAAAAAAAAAAAAGACACCAGAGGTGAAGGTTACAGCTGTATTCAATGGCTCAGCCCAAAAAAGTGTGGTGTGTGTGCGTGTGGAGAAAAGATAATGCAAACATGGCCAAAGGAAGCTAGGTCAAGGGCGTGTGGAGTGTCATTAGTGGAGTCTTTGAACTGTTCTGTACGTTTGAAATTTTTCAAAATACAGCATTTGGGGACAATTTTTTTCAAGAGGAAAACACACCACAAAGAAAGTGAAAAGCTGCACCACAAATTAGAGGATACAGTTCTCCCCCGCTCACACCCACATTTTAACTTCTTTAAAATCGGGATACATAGGACCATTGATGGCATATAATACTTTAAGTAACAGTGTTTTTTATCTTCTTTCTGCAGTTCATGAAATAATGGTGTGTCAGATTTGATAGGAGGAAGTATGTGCAATACATGTAACGAAGGTTTAGTTTCCAGAATATATAAAGAAACTCTGAAAACCAACAAGAAAAAAAAAAATAAAGATATAAAGCCCAAGAAAAGCTTCATAACATTGGATTTGACAATGATGTCTTGGATATGATACCAAAGGTACACACAACAAAAAAAAAGTAGATAATTTGGACTCATGAGAATTAAACATTTTTGTACATCAAAAGATACGACTGGGGTGCCTGGGTGCCTCAGTCAGTTAAGCGTCAACTCTTGATTTCGGCTCAGGTCATAATCTCAGAGTTCATGGGTTTGAGCCGTGGGTCGGGCTCCACACTGACGGTGTGGAGCCTGCTTGGGATTCTCTTTCTCCCTCTCTCTCTGCCTTTCCCATGCTCGCTCTCTCTCTCTCTCTCTCTCTCTCTCAAAATGGATAGATAAACTTAAACACACACACACACACACACACACACACACACACACACAATCGAGTGAAAAGGCAACCCACATCACTGGAGAAAATATTTGTAAATCATACATATGATAAGGGATTCATATCCCGAATATAGAATAGAGAGAGAGAACTCTGAAAACTGATCACCAAAAAAATAGGTTCAAACAAAAGGCAAAGCGGGGGGCGGGGTGGTGCCTGGCTGGCTTAGTTGGTAGAGAGTACAACTCTTGATCTCAAGCTTGTGAGTTCAAGTCTCATGTTGGATGTAGAGATAACTTAAAAATAAACTCTTTGTGGGGTGCCTGGGTGGCTTAGTTGGTTAAGCATCCGACTCGATCTTGGCTCAGGTCATGATCTCACGGTTCGTGAGATTGAGCCCCACAACAGGATTCGCTCTCTCCCTCTCTGCCCCTCCACTGCTTGCACTCTTGCTCTCTCAAAATAAATAAAATAAACTTAAAAAAATTAACAGAATTACCATATAATCCAGCAATTCCACCTCTGGTCTATACCCAGGGTGGCACAAAACCAGACACTAAGATCAATGGAACAGAATAGAGAACCCAGAAATGGACCCACAAACGTATGGCCAACTAATCTTTGACAAAGCAGAAAAGAACAGCCAATGGAAAAAGACAGTCTCCTCAGCAAGTGGTGCTGGGAGAATTGGACAGCGACATGCAGAACAATGAACCTGGACCACTTTCTTACACCAGACACAAAAATAAACTCAAAATGGATGAAAGACCTCAATGTAAGACAGGAAGCCATCAACATCCTCGAGGAGAAAGCAGGCAAAAACCTCTTTGATCTTGGCCGCAGCAACTTCTTACTCAACACATCTCCGGAGGCAAGGGAAACAAAAGCAAAAATGAACTATTGGGACCTCATCAAAATAAAAAGCTTCTGCACAGCGAAGGAAACAATCAGCAAAACTAAAAGGCAACTGACAGAATGGGAGAAGATATTTGCAAACAACATATCAGATAAGGGGTTAGTATCCAAAATCCATAAAGAACTTATCAGACAAATCACCCAAAAAACAAATAATCCAGTGAAGAAATGGGCAAAAGACATGAAGAGAACTTCTCCAAAGAAGACATCCAGATGGCCAACCGACACATGAAAAGATGCTCAACCTCACTCATCATCAGGGAAAGACAAATCAAAACCACAATGAGATACCACCTTATACCTGTCAGAATAGCTAACAACTCAGGCAACAACAGATGTTGGCGAGGATGCGGAGAAAGAGGATCTCTTTTGCACTGCTGGTAGAAATGCAAACTGGTGTGGCCACTCTGGAAAAGAGTATGGAGGATCTTCAAAAAATTAAAAATAGAACTACCCTACAACCCAGCAATTGCACTACTAGGCATTTATCCAAGGGATACGGGTATGCTGTTTCAAAGGGGCACATACACCCCAGTGTTTATAGCAGCACTATCAACAACAGCCAAAGTATGGAAAGAACCCAAATGTCCATCGATGGCTGAATGGATAAAGAAGATGTGGTATCTATATACAATGGAGTATTACTCGGCAACCAAAAAGAATGAAATCTTGCCATTTGCAACTATGTGGATGGAACCGGAGGGTATTATGCTAGGCGAAATCAGTCAGTCAGAGAAAGACAAATATCGTATGACTTCACTCATATGAGGACTTTAAGACACAGAACAGATGAACACGAGGGAAGGGAAGAAAAAATAATATAAAAACAGAGAGGGGGACAAAACAGAAGGGACTCTTAAATACGGAGAACAAACAGAGGCTTACGGGAGGGGTTGTGGGAGGGGGGAGGGGCTAAATGGGGAAGGGGCATTAAGGAATCTACTCATGAAATCGTTGTTGCACTATATGCTAACTAACTTGGATGTAAATTTAGAAAAAACAAAAATAATTTAAAAAAAAAGAAGAAAACCCAGGGTTTTGAAGAGATGGTTGTACACCCATGTTCAGAGCAACACTGTTCACAATAGCTAAAACATAAGGCAACATAAATGTCCATCGATACCTGAATGGATGAGCAAAATGGGGTATATTCATGCGATGGAATATTATTGAGCCTTAAAAAGGAAGGAGATTTGGACATTGGTTACAACATGGATGAACTTTAAGGACATTACACTGAGTGAAATAAGCCAGCCACTAAAAGACAGATGCTGCATGATTCCCCTCATATAAAGCACCAAGAGTGGTCAGACTCATAGAGACAGAAAGTAGGATGGAAGGAGCCCAGGGCTGGGGCTGGGGGATGGAGAGTCAGTGTTTAATGGGGACAGAGTTTCAGATTCGCAAGGCGAAAAGGCAGGAAATGGATGGTGATGATGTTCGCACAATAATGTGAATGTACTTAATGCCATTGAAGTGTATGCTTAAAAATGGTTAAAAGGGGGGCGCCTGGGTGGCTTGGTCGGTTGAGCGTCCGACTTCGGCTCAGGTCATGATCTCATGGTCCGTGGGTTCGGGCCCCGCGTCGGGCTCTGTGCTGACAGCTCAGAGCCTGGAGCCTGTTTCAGATTCTGTGTCTCCCTCTCTCTCTGCCCCTCCCCTGTTCATGCTCTGTCTCTCTCTGTCTCAAAAATAAATAAACATTAAAAAAAAATTTTTTTTAATAAAAAAAAATGGTTAAAAGGGTAACTTTTAGGGGTGCCTGGGTGGCTCAGTCAGTTGGGCGTCTGACTTCGGCTCAGGTCATGATCTCGCAGAGTGTGAGTTCAAGCCCCGCGTTAGGCTCTGTGCTGACAGCCTAGAGCCCGGAGCCTGCTTCAGATTCTGTGTCTCCATCTCTCTCTGCCCCTCCCCTGCTCGCTCTCTCTCTCTCTCCGCCCCCCAAAATAAAATTTTTAAAAATGCTAAAAAAAATTTTTTTTAAAGAATATTCCCCGCAGCGACTGTGAAAAGCTAAAATCTGGAAACCACCTAAATGTCCATCAACAGGAGAAAGAAAAAGATAAGTGGTCTCATGAGAGAACATCATTCATCCGTGAGAAGAGACGAACTAAAGCCACCCAGACCAACGTGGCCTAGTTTTGCAAACAATACCACCGAAGACAGAAAAGTACCAGCGGGCAGACTGCACACTGGCGGACACCATCCGAGACGGTGAGCAAAACTGTATGATGAATTCTTCAGGGACAGAAGCATGAGTGATGAAACTTTTTTTGTTTGTTTTTTAAGGCAAAGGAATGATAAACACAAAGTTTGAGAGACTGGTTGGGGCTGTGAGTAGGGGAGGAAGGTTGGTGGGATTGGGAAGCAGCACCAGAATCACGCAGGAACGTTGGGAGTGTTCTAGTATTCATTTGAGAGGTGAGCTCATTACATTGTTCTTTTGCTTTGTAATTTACATATACATATTCATCGATATGTGCGTGTTTATATATATAAAACATTATATAATTTTAAAAATCAAAAAGCAGGGAGAATTGGTGAAGATGAAGCTCAAGGAGCAGGCAGAGAGGTGTGCGGACCATGGTGAGTATTTTGATCTTTATCCAAAGACACTAGAGTCTGGTATTAGGCAGAGAGGTGATGTGATCCAAATTATATTTTTGAAAGATCATCCAAAGAGTAAGTCAAAAGAAAAATGAGCAACTAAGAAAAAATATTTGCAGCTACTATCACACACAAAGGCTACTGTCTTTAATATACAAAGAGCTCCTACAAATCAATAAAAGAGCCAACAACCCAGTAGAAAACTGGGCAAAAGAACAGAACTTTTCTGGAAGGAAGATAGAAATGACTCTTCAACATATGAAAAGGTACTCAACCTCGCTTATATTTTCATCCATCAGGTTACCCAAGACAAAAAAAGTCTGAGGAAACACATCGGAGAGAATTTAAGGAAACAGGAACTTCATTCATCTTTTCCTAAATGGTAAGTTGCAACATTATCAAAATTACAAATGCACTTTCTCGCACAGGGCCACATGCGTAAGGCTATTCCCATATAACACTGTTTTATAACGCAATGTTGTATAACATTGTTTAATAGTGAGAGAGTTACATGTCTGTAAGTAGCAGACTGGTTAAATAATCATGGGACACCCATTAAATGAAATACTATGTGGGTACTACCAAAAAAACCACACCGTATGTAGCATCAAGGGACAAACTCCAAATTGATGTTTTTAAGGGGAAACGGTGGTGGAAGAGCCATAAACTCTACCACTTCATGGGAGCAAAGGAAAGTGGCCCCCCAGGTTTCCTCTCGGAAGGAGAGTCAGTGTGGGTGATTTTTCCTCGATACGTATCCTCTTGCACTTTATGAATTTCGTGCCATTTACCCATTTCCTTCACCAGATTAAATTCGACTAGGTAGATATTAAATCGCAATGGCTGCCAGGGAGAGGACAGATGAGGGGAACAGAAGTGCCCTGTGGAGAAGTGCCCAGCTGCAGGCACCCATCAGAGACAGTGAGACAGGATATCCTCTTGCCCCCAAAGCCCCGGGGGGTGCCCAGGGTAGCCAGCATCCATAGAGACACTCAGGCCCAAGAAGTCCCCTCCTTCACCTGTTCCGTGCCGCTTAAACCCCACCCTCACCAGCTTCCGGGAGGGAGTGATGGGCGTGGGGACCCCATGCCCCAAAGACTGCACGTACCTGGCTCCAGGCCCAGCTCGAGCGTCTCCTCCCGCACCACCTGCACCAGCATGGCCAGGAGCAGGAAGAGGAAGGCAAAGGTGAGGCAGACAGAGCGCTCACCCCCCTCCTCTGCGCTGAAATACAACCGGGTCACTGTCAGGAACATCTTGCTGGGGGCAGGGCTAAGGAAGCCGTGAGCAGCTCTAGTGCCCCCTCCCCCACTCCCAGCCGGTGATCCCCCAGCTCTAGAACCCGAACACCACAGCTGGGGTTTGGAGTCTCGGGGGGCAGGGCAGTGACCGAGGAGGAGAGTAAGTAAGCTGCTGGACAAGCCCAGGACACAAGGTCCGGTGCTGCTCATGCCTGTGTCAGCTGGGTTGGGGTGTATGGGTGGAGGGCAGGCCTGGGCCTCCAGCTCAGCCTCATCACACTACCTGTGGCCATTTCTGACTAAAATGGCCAGCAAGTCTGTCTCTTTAGGAGGTCTGGCCTCCCGGCTGCATTCACAGCAGGTGAATTTTCCCTTTCCTCTGAGAAGCCAAGAGATCAGAGATCCAAGGGCTGTATCTCCAATCTGCTCTGAAAGAGACCCATGGGGCTTTCCAGAACCAGTGTGGGCTTCAAGATGGACTTCTCTTCTTCACATGCCCATTCCACAAGGGCATTTTGTCAGACTTGGGTCCTCGGTGTCACAGGTTTGCCTCTGTTCTCTGGGCACTTTCATTAAAAAACAAAACAAAAAACAAAACAACATAGCAGAGGGGCATCTCTTTTCCTGCCCCTGCGTCTGCTCTGGTGAGTTGCTTTGGCCAAGACAAGGGACAGGGATGGGGGTGGGGGCTCAGGAGGCCTGCGGCACCCCTTCTCCCCGCACCCCTTCTCCCTCGCTGGTGTTTCTGCTACCCCCAGGAAGCTTGGCTTAGCCTGCCGGAAGGTGGGACCCCTTTGGCGCAGAGATGAGGCGGCCCAGCTGAGCCCAGCCCAGGAGGAGAGCGAATAAAATAATGACTGCTTTATACGACCCAGTCCTGGGAAGTTTTGTGGCAGGGCGGCCCATGACAGACCAATTGGGGGCAGGGGGAAACGGGGGGGGGTGGGGGGGGTGGGGGGGGTGGGGAAGGAAAGCTCAAGTCCAGCTCCCACCTGCCTCCCTCCTCCCTGAGCGACTGGGGCGCCTGAGGAAGGATACATGGAGAAGGCGACGGTGAGCAAGCACCAGAACACGGCGATGTTGGTCTCCTTGGCCGGGCCCAGCGCATAGTAGTAGGCCTCTGTGAAGACATACACGCCACCCGAGTACACGGCGAAGTCCACGAACCACTGGTACTCCAGGAAGAAGCGCAGGACTGCGGGGAGCGCGCAGCTCAGCCCTCCGCCCAGCGCCAGCGCGGGACGCTCCCCTCACCAATCCCGCCAGGGTGTGGGCTCAGGTTGGGGAGTTGGGGACTCAGCTGGACTGTTACCAAGGGCATCAACCGCTGTGAGGGGGCAGGTCTCCAGCTGGAAAGGGGCGTCTCGGGGCACAGACAAGGGCTTCTCTTCACTATAGCCATTGGCCCACCTGGGTGGGGGGAGCCATAAAGGGGGAGAATCAAAGCAGGATCCTCTGCTCTCTCCTCCCCGGTCAGCCATGGCGGCCCACCCCACACCATCCCGGGAGGCTGCCCGGTGCCAGGCTCAGAGCACAGGAGGAGCTGGCTTGGGAGTTACCTTCCCCCCAGGCCTCCTGTCTCCTACACACCAGGGCGAGGACACCACCCGCCCCCTGCTCACAGGGCTGGTCCAGAGCAAACTTCCAATAAGCATTAGACACCCAGATGGATGACAGTGATAGCTTCTCAGCCTGGGGTGTCCCCTACTCTCCTCGATGCCCAGAGCTGCACCTGGAAGGAGAGCCGCTCACCTAAGGCTGGGGGGGCTCACTCACCGCTCCTTCCTGCCTCTGGGCTTAGGCTTTCCCTCCAGGGCCCGAAGCTCTTCCTCAGAAGGGTGCTTGTATCGGAAGAGACTGAGAGCAAAGACGGGAAGTCAGGAAAACTCGGGCACAGAGGGATCAAGGCAGTGAATCCTCAAACCCAGGACTGGAGTCAGGAGGAGAGCTGGACCCAAAATACATGGGGACAGGATGGGCAGGGGCCATGCAAGGTCAGGAGAAGGCCCGGGACGTGGGCTGGGAGGTTTGCTGGGGGGGAGGGGGGGGGAGTGTAGTGAGAAGCTCTGGGGAAACGGCAGGGTGGCGGGGATGGGGGGGGGGCGGTCCTGGACACCCCTGAAATCTGCTGACTATCTCTTCTGGCAGAGAAGGCATGTGCGTTGTCCGGGAGAAAAAGTTCACAGTTTCCACCCGATCTCAGAAAGTGTCCGAGATCCAAACAGGGACAAAAAGCATTGCAGGAAACAGATCTCCAGCGAGAGCAGTGTGGAAGAAGGGGTTGGACTGCGGCAAGGCAGGAGTGGGGGGAAGCAGCTACTCTTCCACGTGTGGAGATGTGGTCTCATGGGTGTGGACATCTGTCAAAATGGACCCAACTGTGTGCTTCAGACATTTGCAGTTTATTGTACGTCAAGCACAACTCAAGACTGTTGTTTTAAAAAAACCCAGAAACACTGCAGAACGTGAGGCGGGTGGAGGCGGGGCACAGGGGGCGGGGCCCGGTGGGGCTCCTCCCACCACCTGGGCGGGGCGGGGCTGTGGCTCACCTGCCATTGCAGAGCAGCCAGCGTGCGAAGGAGCAGTGCGGTGCCAGCCTATGCATGAGGGTGGCGGTGAGCAGGGTCACCACCAGCTGCACTCCCAGGACCGCCTGGGGGGAGGGGACATGAAGGGCAGTGCCTGCCAGAAGGTCACAAGCTCACTCCCTCAGAACTCAGGCTATTTATAGAGACTGGGGCCAGGTTGGGGAGGGTGCGCCCCCCAGACTCCAGCTGCATCTTGGAGGGCCTGCAGTGGGCTCAGACTCAACCCTGGGAGCTCCTGCTGTGTGTGGATCCCCCCACTCCCTAACACCGCCACCTAGCTGGCCTGTAAGGTGGTGGAGAGCACACGCTTGAGTAGAGACTGGGGTTCCCTTCTGGCCTCTGCTGTGGGTTTTTCAGGTATTCGTCTCCCTGAGGCCTCGGTTTCCGCATCTGGAAATGGGATGCTGCCTATTTTGTTTCATGTGCTGTGAAGACCACCTTCCGGACCTACAGCGAGCCTGGCACAGCCAGGAGAGAGGTTCGTCTCCCACACATCCCAGTTCACCGTGGCAGTCCTGTCCCCGTCTTTCCCACCTTAAATTATCCTGATGATTCCATCGCCCTCTCCTTCTCCCTCCCTTTGTAATCAACCTCTTTGGAAAGCCTATTTCCTGGCCACTACCAGTTTCAGGACAAAGACTATACATTTGAGTGGGATGACTTTTTCAATTAGGAATTTCTCATCAAGTTCTACATAACAAACTCTCTAACAATTCATAACACGTTTTCAGCTATTAATCTGTAAAACGTTTTAGAAGAAACGCTTTTGGTAATCAGTCTGATGCTGGGTTTTCCTGCTTGAATGCAGTAAATACCAATTTGGTATCAGTAATTATGTAATTATATAAAATTATGTGCTCAGGAGAGCTGTCGGCTAGTATTATCATATGATAATTAACAACAAAAGTGAACTAAAGATTACTTTAATATTAAAACTAATATTTTAGATTTTATTATAATATAATATTAAATTTTAATTTTAACATTAAAGTAATATTAAAATTAATTATTAAAATTACCTATTAATCAGGCAAAAACATGCTAACTTTAATAGGAAAAGCTCTAGTGTGATGGGATAGCACAGGAATTCAGAATGACTGCTGAGAAATCCATCATTAAAATAACTAACAGGGTATTTTCTCTATGCCTATAACTTGTTTTTTTATTTTATTTTATTTTTTAATTTGAGAGAGACAGAGAGAGAGTGCAAGCAGGGGAGAAGGGCAGAGGGAGAGTGAGAATTTGAAGCAGGCTCCACGCTTAGTGGACCCCAATTGGGGGAGGGCGGGGATCGATCCCATAACCCTGGGATTATGACCTGAGCTGAAATCAAGAGTAGGTTGCTAAACTGACTTAGCCACCCAGGCACCCCTCTAGGCCTGTAACTTGTAAACTGAAACCAGAAACATTTGCTCAGTAATAAGGTCAGGTCTCTAAATCACACTAATCTCCTATTCTCACTGCTCACCCTCCCTAACCTGCAAGTGCCGACTGGCTAACGGTCACAAAAGACCCTGTGCACGGTCAGGGTCAGGAGGCTCCCTTCCAAGCCCAGTGAGGAGGGCCCGCCCCTCCTCCTAGGATCCTCTTCCGCCCCTCCCTGTGTCCAGAACCTCCCATCCACGCCTCCTCAGACATCAGATCCTGGGGCTCCCCTGCCGACTTTTCTCTTCCCTCTGCGGCCTCTACTTTGGTACTCAATCCTCTGTTAGGCTTTTAACCACGTACCGCTCAGCACGAGCGGCACCAGCAGAGTGCCAGCAGAGCAGCGACCCAGCAGAGCAGCACCTCTAGCCTGGACCTCTCTGTGGAGCTCGCGGATCATCTCGGGAGGCCCCAGTACCCGCGCATCACTGCCGCGGACACAGCACTCTGCTCTTCCGGGCGACCCAGGATGTCAGTGAACATCCAACTCCTTTTCGCAGCCCGCAGGGCCTGGCGGGCCCAGCTCAAGACACCCTGCCTCACTGCCTGTAACTGCCCGGTTCTCTCAGCAGCCCTCCCAGCGTCCAACCACTGAGGTCTCAGAGGCCCTCCCAGACCTCCGGGCTTTCCACTGCAGACCCCATCACCCTCTGATACCTCCCAGGGAGGGGACTCATTATTCTAACTTCGGTTCCAGCACCTAGGACAGGTCGAGCGGAAGGAAGGAGAGAGTAAGAGGGAGGGAAGAAGGAGAAAGGGAAGGGAAGGAGAGGGAGGCATCCCTCCACCTGAGGCTCCCGAGGTCGATCCAGGGATGTTTCTCAAGGCCCGCCCCCCAGCAGCCTCCGGTCTTGGGGTTTTGGCTCTGCTGATCTCCAAAGATATCTGGAGCCTCCCATCAGCCTATGTCCCTCTCCTGCTCAAAGCCTTTCCCTGGATCTACAATCCGAGAATACAAGAATCCTACTACCTGCTAACACCAATGAGACTTTCCTCCATCCTGTTCCTGAGAACCCCTCCGCTCACCTCCCACAACTTCCTGCACCTGGGCCTGGAACCACGTCCACTTTTCACGTTCAGGCGCACCTCCAAACCCCCCTGGTTGGGGATTCTCCCAGGCAGGCTCGGGTCATGTTCCAGGGCCCCTCCTTCTGCCGGTCTGAACACCTAAGTGTTGGGAGTTCCCGCTCTCGCCCCGCATCAGCCTAACCCACAAGTGGCCAGGCTAAATTTTAAGGATAAAGTCAATAGGTTGGACCCAGAGCCACGTGAGACCTGAAGGTTCCAACTGTGCTGTCTCCAACTCTGAGACCCTGCCTCGCCCTGCGGCCACCCAGATACCTTCGACTTGGCTCCTCCTCCCAGGGCTCTCCCTGGCCCTTTCACACACCCCAACACACGCAGCGGCCCCCATGTTTCTGCAGGACCCACGTCGCCAGCGTGGGCTCCAGGAGGACCCCAGACCTCCCTAGCGAGGATCCGTACGTTCTCGGCTCCCCAGTCCCCTTCGCAGGGCTGCGACCCTCCACATGATTCCAGGCCCCTGGAGGGTCCCCGGAGATCTTCCAGAATTCCCGAACGCTGAGGGGCCTCCAGTCCCATAGGCAGAACCCTCAACCCCCACATAGGTCTGGCAGCGAGACTCTGAACCCAGAGAGGGACACAAGGCCCTCAGCGCAACCCAGAGTCCCTCAGAGCTCCCAGTCCCCACAAAGAGATCCCCGTCCTCTCGGTGTCTCCCTGGACCCCGTCAGAGGGTCTCCCACCCCTCAGGGAGCCCCATGCAGCGGGCAGCCGGCTCACCATGTCGCCCGCGGGAGCGCGGTCCGCTGACCTGCGGCTCTGAGCACCTCGAGGGAATCCAACCAATCAGGATCCGACTCCGTTCTGACAAACAGCCCGAAAGACCAATCGTCAGGCTTGGAGCTGGAGCAAACCAAGAGGGAAAGGGGGGGGGTCGCTCGCGTTGCATGCCGGAAGTTGTAGTTTGAGGACGCTCGGTAAGCTCAGACTCGGTCGAGTCAGGACTGTCTCTGGGACCTTGTGTGGTGGCTGTCCTCTCTGAGATTCAGTCTTCTAGCGTCTGGACCTATCTCTCAGGTCGGAGGCAAATACATTAATTTATCCACGCACTGCCTCCCGCTGGAGAGTTCTGAGCGTGGAACTCCCCTGATCTAGAAAAATCGATGGCTCCCAATTGACTAGATTCCCAAGTGTCCAGACTGAATTCGTACACTTCTACCTGACTTCAATCGGCTGCCGACACTATTGTACACACTATGGTACAGCTTGCCACTGGCCATGCTGCTATTTCATACCTCCAGGTCCCTGTAAATTTTATCACTCATCTCGGAATATCTCCTTTCTCAATCTTTTTCATTTGGCAAAGCCTTATTCATTTCTATTAGCCAGGACTCTGATTGTGACACACACACACACACACACACACACACACACACCAACCCCCCCCCCACACACACTCCAACTCAAATGAGCTCCAGCAAATAATAATAATAATAATAATAATAATAATAATAATTAAAAAGGAAAATTTTTTATAACAACAACAAAAACTCTAAAAGCATAGTCAGCTTCAGGCATGGCTGGATCAAGGATCAAAAAAAATGTCAGTTTCAAGAATCTGGTATTTTAGGGGCGCCTGGATGGCTCAGTGGGTTGAGTGTTGGACTCTTGATTTCTGCTCAGGTCATGATCCTAGGGTCATGAGATCAAGCCCATCACCAGGCCCAGTGTTGATTGTGGAGCCTGCTTGAGAGTCTCTCTCTCTCTCTCTCTCAAAGAATCTGATGCTTTGTGTTTCAAGGCTTGGAGGAAAAGGCTGATAGCCTGGGAACCTAAGTTTTGCATCTGTGTTTTTATGGATACGTGTGTCTGCCTGACATACATGGGGGTGTGATTAGATGTCTGAGGGTTTTTATGAGGCCCGTGAGTGGGACCTGTATAGTTGATTACCTTGTCCCTGGATGTTTTTGTCTTTGTTTATGAGCATGTATGGATGTCTGTTTGGAGGGGATTCACTGTGGCTTCAGTCCTCTGGACACAGAGGGGCCTCTTGAGAAAGGATGGGTGACAGTGGTGGTGAGGGTCACAGGGCTTCCCTGGACCGACATGGGGGCCATGAGCTGATTTATGAATCCACGAAGGATGCAGGAAAGCTGGGACTTAGGGAGGGTGTGAGGAGAGGGGGAGAGGAGGGAGGGGTATTTCATGCAGGTGGGCTGCACGCCAGGCTGGGGAGGTGGGGTGGTTTACTCATGTGCCCCCTCTAGTAGGCTGAGGTGGCAGGACAATTGTCTCCATTTTATTGATGAAGATACCGAGGCTCTGGGAGGCCCAAATCTCTACGTCACACCTTGTCCTCTCCCCTTATGAGTTTAGGTGTCACAGCGCCCCCTAGGCGGTGAACTACAGGAAATTCCCACACATCCTGGACCTCATCTTCCATCCACCATCCTCCACCTCACCCCCAACAGTCTATTTGTCCCTGAGCAGCTTGAGAGTGCCTCTTAACACTAGAGCCAGATAACGTCCCTCCTCTGTCCTAAAACAGACACTACTGGGGCGCCTCGGTGGCTCAGTCAGTTGAGCGTCCAACTTCGGCTCAGGTCACGGTCTCACGGCTTGTGGGGTTGAACCCCACATCGGACTCTGTGCTGACAGCTTAGAGCCTGGAGCCTGCTTCAGATTCTGTGTCTCCCTCTCTCTCTGCCCCTCCCCAACTCACACTCTGTCTCTCTCAAAAATAAATAAAACATTTAAAAATGAAAATGAAACAGACACTCCTCACTCTTTATTCTACGTTGGATGCACATGTGGTCTGTTCACCATTGGATGTTCCTTGTTCTCTGTTCTCCATTAGGTGAATCCACGTTCTCTAGGCCACAATTCCCATGATGCTTTCAACCAGTGACTGAGCTCCTGAGAGATTCAGTGACCCTCTGATGGTGACAGTGGCCCTGACTGACGTCACCACGGTGTCTTTACAAAGGCTGGCAGAAGACGTTCCACACAACCCTCCCTGTACCCTCCTGCACAGAGCCAGCAGGTGCAGAGCTGGAGTCTGGATGCAAAGGTGTTTCCAGAAGCCGGTAGCCTGCTCACTGACATTTCGTGGCCCAGGTCACCCCAAGCTGTACATGTAAAATCACACATGTGCACACGACGTGTGACACAGCCCTTCTGAGTCCCCAGGCTCAGAGCCTGAAAACATGGGGTGGAACCCCTGGAAGCCAAGAGGGATTTTATTTATTTTTTTAAAGTTTATTTTATTTATTTTGAGAGAGAGAGAGAGAGACCATAGAAGAGGGGCAGAGAGACAGGGACAGAGAGAGAATCTCAAGCAGGCTCCATGCTGTCAGCACAGAACCCAATGAGGGGCTCAAACTCACAAACCGTGAGATCGTGATCTGAGCCGAAGCCAAGAGTCAGACACTTAACCGACTGAGCCCCCTAGGTGTCCCGGAATTTTATTTTTTTTTATTGCTATTTCTATTTTATTTTTTATTTTTGAGTAGGGAGCACAGAATTGAAAGCATACTATTGGGTGCCACCTGATGGAAAATGAAGAAAGTGCAGCCTCCTGGGATGGGTATACAGAACCCCACCCACCGGCCTCACCACTCAGTCTTTGAAAGCTGCCCACATTTTAATGAACCCCACACTGGGCACTTAACCTGTGGGCGCTGACTTCAGGGACAGGTCTGACTTCTTGTCCACAGTGAGGGTGAGATCCAGAGGCTTAGAAGGGACCCTCTCCAGCCTTGCCTCCATTTCACCCAACCAAGTCTTGGGACTGGAGTATTACTAGGGGGGCTCAGGGCAGGGGACACAGTGGGCGACAGGGGTAGACGGAGTAGAGTGGGTGGGGGCAGTCCAGGAACTCGGGAAGGTCAGGGATCAAATCTGCATGTTATAAACATCCCACTGAGACCACCTCGGGGTGCCTGGACTGGAGAAGCAAACGGAGCCCCCTCTGGTCCCTGGACACCCAAGTCTGCCCTCAGGAGACCGGCCAAAATGGGGGGGGGGGAGATTGTGGGCCCCAAAAGTGGGTTGGTAAACGCCCGGCTCCCTCCTTCCTCTAGTGGGTCGAAATTGCTGGGTCAAGGGATCAAGGGACATTTAAAAGATGAATAATGTATCGACCGCTGCCAGCCGGCAGGTAGCACATCCAGGATTCCCAAGTGCTTCTTGCTGTAACCCAGCCTAGGGGCTTCCCCTTGTGCACAAGGCCCGACATCCAAATGAGGTGAGGGTAAATAGCCCAGTCTCTCGCCCCTGGAGTGGAACCACATTAGGTGCGCGCTCTGAGCGGTTCCCCGGGGTCCTCAGGGGGAGGGGGAGGGGGGCGGTGCTGCTCTCGAAATCACCTGCTCCCTGGCGCCCCTGCAGGGCTCTTCCCCGCCACGCCCCTCCCCCTCAATGGCCTTCCTCCGGGATACCCATCCTCGAATCCTTGTCTCAGGGTAGGGTTCTCATCTCCCAAACCGAGACAAGGCAAGGCTGAAGTCTCTTGGGAAAAGATGGGAGGACCCGGGAGTGGTGGTGGCTCTGAGCAGCGACAGACAGATAGTTTCGTCCACGGACACCAGAAGTGTTTTATTGGTGGATACACACACAGGAAAGGGAGAAAGGAGCCCCTCCGCCCCCACCTCCGACCGTGGATCCGAACGCCAGGCCCTCACTTCGGAGGGTCGTAACTGCTGGGTCTTCTCTAAGGACGCGGAGAAGGATGCGGGGAAGGGACCCCACGTGCCCTAGCCCAGCCCCGCGTGGGAAGAAGGACCGGTGCCACCCCTGGGTCCACTACCGGGCCCAGCCGTCCGCAGTGGGCAGCCGGCGCAGGGGGGGGCCTGGCCGTAGGGGCTCTGCCAGGGGCCGGGACAGGAGCAAGGGGTAGGGGAAAGTCTTGGGAAAGTCGCCGGGGCCCCCGGGGGCTGGCGAGAGGCGCTCGGACTTGATGTTGACTGGGGGGGCCGGCGGGGAGGCGCCGCGGGTGGGGGGACCCTCTTCACCCAGGCTTCGACCCCCACTGCAGGGAGAGAGAGAGAGGAGAGCCATGAGCTCAGCGGGGAAGGGAGGAAAGCCAGGGAGGTGGCACGGCGTGGGCAAAGGCTCGGCAGGAGGACCTTGGGAAAGGAGTGGGTGGCGATCCCTCTTGGGGCTTCCAAAATAGCCACCCATCCTGAGCAAGAACAGTCGGGCGGGGTTGAGTGTAGAACCAGAAGTGGCCACCAGGGGTCAGCTTTGGCCAGGGGCTTCAGAAGACGGAGGGACCCCCCCACAGCGACCCGAATTGGGGAGGGAAGAGAGGAGAGGTAGTTAGGGTACTTACCTGGGCTGGGGAGGAGCGGCTGGGGGCCCATCACCCCTCGAGTGCTGCCAGGGAGCCAGGGTGGGGGGCTGCAGCAGGCCAGGGGGCGGCGGGGGGTCTCCCAGGCTATATTCTAGGGGGTAGGAGGAATAAACTGAGGCCCTGACCTCAGGGAGCCCTTGCCCAGCCAAGTCTGACCTACCCCACCCACCAGTTCAGAGTTCTGGCGGCTGGGGAAATGTTGACACCCACCCCCAGCGGGGGTAAGGATGTCTCCCACGGCAGGGCAAGCGGAGGGTGCATACCTGGGGGGCCTGCGGGGAGAAAGGGGAAACTCCCCAGTGGGGGTCCCGGAGCTGTGGCAGAGCATGGACTCTGTAGGCTACCATAGAGGCCTCTCTGTGGAGAGACAGGGAAAAGGGGAAACTGAGGCCCACACCCCAGGCCATCCTGTCTTCCCCCATCAGCCCTGCCATACCTTCCCCTCACTCACTGAGGTGCTCAGTCCCCCTCGGGCCCCCGCCAGGCCACCAGGCAGGTCCGGCCTCCGCCCATCTGCTGCCAGGTACAGGGGTGGTGGCGTCTTGTTGGCAAGGTGGCTTGGTGAGAAGAGAGGGTGTGCCAGGCCTGAAGAGCAGGAGACCCCAGAGAGAGGGCACGTGGCCTGTCATCTAATGAAGTCTGAGGTCCAGAGGTGATACACACAGACAAGCAGTGCCAGAGCCAAGATCCCCCCCTACAAGCCTCCCTGGGACTCCCACCTCCTTCTCCCCCAGGGCCTATGCCCCATGCTCACCTGGGGGCCCAGCTTTGGGGGCTGCTGGCCGGAAAGGGGATGGGCGGCTCTGGGCCGGCAGGGCCTCCCCAAGCCCACTGGGGTCACAGCCTGGTGGGGGCAGGGCCCCATATACCATGTCCGGGCTGGGCATAGTAGGGGCTGCTGGCTGAGGGCAGAGAGGACGGGATTGGTTGGAGGCACGTGGAGATGAGGGCATTAAGTCCGAGACAGAAAATCAGGGGCCAGCCTCCACCTCTGGAAGCCTTGCTCCTCCTCCCTCTGGCCTATCCCCGTATGGCTGAAGGAGACTGTGTCTGGGGCCGTCACTTCTTGACAGGCCCAGAGCTGAAGCTTCTTTTTTTTTTTTTTTTTTTTTTTTAAATTTTATTAATGTTTATTTATTTTTGAGAGAGACAGAGCATGAGCAGGGTAGGGGCAGAGAGAGACGGAGACACAGAATCCAAAGCGGGGTCCAGGCTCCGAGCTGTCAGCACAGAGACCATTGTGGGGCTCGAACTCACGAACCGTGAGATCATGGCCTGAGCTGAAGTCAGCCACTTAACCGACTGAGCCACCCAGGCGCCCCTGGAGCTGAAGCTTCTTACTCAGCACAGACTTGGCACTGAGGAGGCTTCCCAGAGTGTTTGATGAATCAAATAAATACAGTAGGAAGGAAATGGTTGTCCATTGAACTCTTATTCATCCTTCAAAGCTGCAGCTATAATGCCTACTCCTCCAGGAAGCCTTCCCTTTCCACCTAGGCAGAGATCTGCTTCCAGACTCTAGGCTTCTTGGCCTTAGGTCCCTGTCTTAGTCTCAGCCCTAACCACTTGGGCCTAGGAGGTGAGGGAGGGCCCCTTCATAGTGGCACAGGGAGTCACTTACATAGAGCCGGGGCCGGGGCAAGGCTGGGTCACCCCCATCACCTGCCAACCTCCGCACCTTCTCTCCTGGCCCCTCAGGCCCCTCATCTGGCTCCAGCTCTGGTCCATCGAGGCCCACACCTCTCCGCTTCAGTGTCTGTGGAAAGAGGAGACAATAGGGTGACTCTCCCTCCAGCCTAGCCAGGGAACCTGGTTCTAGAGGAGAGGGGAGAGCCCTACCCATCCAGCTCTGTGGGTGGACAGGAGTGCAGGCACAGCCTGTTCCAGCCAGATCCAATTGACCAAAGCCCGAGTGCATGATCACCCAGTCAATTCCAGAGAGGCCCAGGTTACACGGTGGGGGCTGAGATCCACCAGGACCTGCTGGCACTGTCCTAACACTCCTCCTGAATATGACCCTGGTGCTTCTGTTCTGCCCTCACGTGCAGCGTCAGGGCCTGGAGTGCAGTAGGTGTTTAATAAATGCTGGCAGACTGAGCACCTGAGGACAACTTTATAGGCCTTCCTGAGCTGCTTCCTCCTGGACCTGCCCATTCCTGGACCCCTGCCTCTCCTTTGACAGCTTCTCCTCACCCTCCTGAAACATTAGGGGTCCCCAGGCGCCGTCCTAGGCCTGCTGGTCTCTCCAGCTCTGTGGCTTTAGCTTCCCAACTTGCATACAAATTCCCATATCCAAAGGGACAGTGATCTTGACCATCCGCTAGTGCACAGGCTGCTTCTGCCTCTTCCTCCTGAGGACCCAGCAGCTCAGACAAAAACACTCCTGGACTTGAGTGAGGTGGGCTTGCTCACTGGGACACTGGGACACTCAATGTGGCCTTTCAGTTCTGTTTCTGGACACCCCAAACAGGCGACAGGATTAAATGAGATGATGTGCGAAAGAGACACAGCGCAGCCCTCGATGCACAGTGACTGATGTTTTTATTTCTACTCTTCAGGCAGCTGACCCTGGGAGGGACCCTACATTACCCTGCACCCGCTTTTACCAGCAGTGAAGCCAATCTGCAACACTCATCTTTCGTGCAAACCAAGAGTCCCCAGGCTCCAAGCGAGCACAGTGAGCTGGACCTCAGGGCGCTGGGGAGGAGGGCGCCAAGGGTACCTCGAGGATATCGGTGTTGGTGCGGCTCTCGTGGGGCTCACTGTACTCCGTGTACTTCAGGAGCACGCGGTCCATGTCTGTGCTGGCATACTGGAAGAGGCGATTGGCGCTGTTGAAGATGATGAGGGCGATTTCGCAGTCGCAGAGCACGCTCAGCTCATAGGCCTTCTTCATCAGCCCAAACTTCCGCTTGGTAAATGTCACCTGGACCCAGGACCCACAGGCAGAAGACATGGATTTGGGGTGGCATGGGGGAGACAGAGGGGCCTCACTACTCCCTGAGCAGGCCTTATGATCCCGTGCCTGGCACCTGCTCCCTCTTTCACACTTCTCAACCTGACAAACTCCTAGTTTTTAACATTTTTATTTACGGGGCGCCTGGGTGGCTCAGTCGGTGAAGCGGCCGACTTCGGCTCAGGTCACGATCTCGCGGTCCGCGAGTTCGAGCCCCGCGTCGGGCTCTGTGCTGACGGCTCAGAGCCTGGAGCCTGTTTCGGATTCTGTGTCTCCCTCTCTCTGACCCTCCCCCGTTCATGCTCTGTCTCTCTCTCTCTCTCAAAAATAAATAAACGTTAAAAAAATTTAAAAAAAAATAAGATAAAAAAAATAACATTTTTATTTACTTATTTATTTATTCATAGAGAGAGCACACGAGTTGGGGACAGGGGCAGTGGGAGAGAGAGAGAACTTAATAAGCAGTCTCCAGGCTCAGTGCAGAGCTCGATCGGTGCAGGGCTCGATTCCATGACCCTGGGATCATGACCTGAGCTGAAATCAAGAGTCAGAAGCTCACCCGACTGAGCCACCCAGGCGCCCCTCAACCTGGCAAACTCCTACTGGTGCTTCAAAGACCCAGCCCAAATGTCCTTTCCTTTGGGGAAGTTTTCCTTGGTCTCTAGGACAGAACCTACACTCTCTCTCTGAGCTTCCTCAGGTCTGTGCCTCCCTCTGGATCAGCCCTGTGAGTTGGGTGTGTTTGTGTCCAGCTCCATCTCTCCTATGACTGGGGCTTCAGTCATCAGGGAGAATAAATGAATAAACCATCATGAAAATGAGCAAATGCTACATTTCAAACTGCGGACACCACATCAAGTTTCCCCGATCCCCTGTAGCCCCCGCTTTGCCCAGGCTGTATCCACTGCCAAGAACGCCTTTCCCCTGACCACTGTTGTACCCACTGAACTCACCTGCCGATTCCTTTGGTCCAGAATGCGTGAGATCTGGATTTTTTTCCTCCCCATTGTCCCAGGCTTGGTGGAGAGAACTTGGCCTTGGGGGGAAGGAAAAGAGGACAGAGTGGGTACAGGAGAGAGTGAGACCAGGCATCCAGCCTCCCCTCTGTCTTCCACCTGCATCCGCCAAGCACTGAGGGGAAGACATTGGGGGAAATCAAGGCAGGCTGGGTCACCTCCACAGCCCCCCCCCCCCCAACCAGCCCAGGATAGAGTACATGCTCAGTGAACACCTTTGGATCAACTCCACACGAAGAGAAGGCTGACCAAGGGCAAAAGATAGAGGCACAGGGGCACCTGGGTGGGTCAGTTGGTTGAGCGTCTGACTTTGGCTCAAGTCATGATCTCATAGTTCATGAGTTCGAGCCCCACATCGGGCTCTCTGCTGTCAGCAAGGAGCCCGCTTTGGATCCTCTGTCCCCCTGTCTCTCTCTGTCTTTCCCCCACCTGCGCACATGCTCTCTCTCTGTCAAAAAAGAATAAATATTTTAAAAATTAAAAAAGAGAAAGTTATCCCTCTTTAAAAAAAAAACAACTTTGAAGTTTATTTATTTAGAGAGAGACAGAGTCAGCACAAGTAGGGGAGGGACAGAGAGAGAGGGAGACAGAGAATCCCAAGCAGCCTCCACACCATCAGCACGGATCCTGACACGGGGCTCAAACTCACAAAATTGTGAGATCCTACCCGAGCCGAAATCAAGAGTTGGACACTTAACCAACTGAGACACCCAGGCGCCCTGAAAGTTATCCCTCTTAAAAAACAAAAACAAAAACAAAAAAAGAGAGAGAGAGAGAGAGAGAGAGAGAGAGAAGAGTTACAGATGCCCCGCCCCTACCTCTAAAACACAACAAGCTGGTAATTGTAGGACCTCCAGGGAGCCTGACCTCCCTACGCCCCCCTGTGTGTGCAGTGGGGATAACAGTGTCATGATCAGCCCAGTGTTGTCAGGAAATAAAATAAAGTAGCCCATGTGAGGCATTTAGATCTGCCCGACACACAGGTGCCACATAAGCACCGCTATTACGAATACTGGCAACAGCCTAAAAGCCCTTGACAGGCCAGGTTGGAGGGACCTCCGATGCTGATATCTGGCGGCTCTAAGGATACATTGTTCACTGAATCACTAACCCTGAGCCACTGGAAGAAAGCCTGGTCCCCACGTTGGACACCTTTAACCCATTCAATCCTATAACAGCTCCCCAACAAGCAAGATTGAGGGCTGTGGTTACAAGTAAACACATATTTAAAAATTGCATTGAGAGTAGAAAAAAGACTAGAAGGAAATACACAAGATAGGAGTCACTGCTGGGTGGAAATTTATGGGTGAATTTTCCCTCCTTTTTAAAAAGTTGACATGCGATCACACAACCTAAAATTAACCATTTTAAAGTGTGCAATTCAGGGGCACCTGGGTGGCTTGGTTAAGCATCTGACTCTTGATCTTGGCTCAGGTCATGATGTCACCATTCGTGAGTTCAAGGCCCCCTTTGGGCTCTGCACTGAGCATGGAGCCTTCTTGGGATTCTCTCTCTCTCTCTCTCTCTCTCTCTCTCTCTCTCTCTCTCTTTCCCTCTTTCTCTGCCCCTCCCACACTTGTGCGTGCTCTCTCTCTCTGTCTCTCTCGCTCTCAAAATAAATAAATAAATTTTAAAAAAAGTTCCTTCTAGGGGCACCTGGGTGGCTCACTCGGTTGAGCATCCAACTTCAGCTCAGGTCATGATCTCATGGTTTGTGAGTTTGAACCCTGCATCAGGCTCGCTGCTGTCAGAGAAGAGCCTGCTTCGGATCCTCTGTCCCCCTCTCTCTGCCCCTCCCTTGCTCATGCTCTCTCTCTCTCTCTCTCTCTCTCTCAAAAATAAACATTGAAAGAAAAATACCTTCTAAAGTGTGCAATTCAGTGGCATTTAGTGCATTCACAGTGTTGCACAACCACCACCTCCAGGTGGTTCCAGAAATTTTTGATCCCCCAAAAGGAGGCCCCATGCCTATTAGCACTCATTCCCCATGTCCCTCCCCCAGCCCCTGTCAAGCACTAATCTACTTTCTGTCTGTATGGATTTGCCTGTTCTGGACATTTCATGTAAATGGAATCATACAATGTGTGGCCTTTGGTGTCTTTTTTCTTCCCTTTTTGATTTTCTGAATTTTCTAACTTTCCCCTCTCTTATTCTTAAAAGAATAACAGGTTGGGGTGCCTGGGTGACTTAGTCGGTTAAGTGCCCAATTTTTTATTTCAGCCCACGTCATGATCTCATGGTTGTGAAACTGAGCCCTACATCCTGGGCATAGAATCTGCTTAAGATTCTCTCTTTCTCCTTCTCCCTCTGCCCCTTTGCTGCTGCTGTCTCTCTCACTCTCTCTCTTTCTTAAAAAAAAAAAAAATTATTTATTTATTCATTGATTTATATGTAACAGGTGGGAGGAGGTCTGGACAACCAGAAAAGACGTCAAGTTTGGAGCCCAGACAAGGGTTTGGACCCGAGTTCTGCTTGAGAGAAACCTTGGAACGTTCTCATGAGGACCTTGGATCTCCCTGGAGGGGTGCTCAAGGGTGAGAATGGGTAGGCCTTCCCCAGTGCTCCCCATTCAGCAGGGGTGCTGGGAACAAAGGAGTCACATTGCCCGTAGTGGGGCACTCACCCCACTCTACAGCCACCCCACGGCGTCCAAGACCCCCTCCACCAACTCTATGACCACATGACCTCCCAGCCCCTCTCATGTCACGGGTGACTGAGGCTTCGGGTGAGTGGCGTGCCCAGGGTCAGGTGAGCCTTGCTCAGGTCCCAGATGGCCTCTGACCCACTTGGCAGATCTCAGCAAGGGAGGCCTCTCCCTAGGCCTCAGTTTGCTGTTCTGTGGTTGGGCTGGGTATAAAATGCTGAGCACCTGAAACAAGGCCTGGGAATGAGCTCTTGGGAAGTGGAGGAAAATGTGGGTCCATCTCCAGGAGCAGCCATACCTGCTTCCCAGACTCCAGTCTCAGGAGTTTGGGCAGGACCCTCAGAGTCCCAGGGCCCAGGAGTGTTAGACACTGTCATATGCGGCCTGCTGTGTGACCCTAGGTGTGCCCTCCACTCTCTCTGGTCTGTGTCTCTGAGTAGTCACAACTATGCAGAGCCAGGACCCATGGGAGCCCCAGCCCCGGCCCCCTAGCTCCAACTTGACTTGCTAAATTTAACTTCCCAGGCTAATTTTAATCCCCGGCCGGAATCGGGTGCGTTCCCACGACTGGGACATGTTGCCCCCGCCCTGACAGGTCCCTGGGGACCGGAGGGGGGCACTGGTCCGGAGGTCCTGGTGCCAAGGTGGCTCCGGAAATGCCCCCGTGCCTGGGGTCCCATGGGAACAAGGGACTTAGACGTGAGTCTCCGGGCCTGGAAGATTCGAATCTTGACCCTTTTCAAACTGGACCCTTTCCTCTCCGTCCCCAGTTTAGACAAGGACGTCCTGGCCAGGGCAAAGTTCACATGACGAGGGAGCCCCAAGAGCCAGAAGGCCGGGGTTGGCGGTGGCGGGGGGGGGGGGGGTGGTCTCTTTGCACTGAGACTCAAAAGCAGAGACAGGAAGTGAGTTCCATTTAGAAGCAAGAGCAGGTACGAAGGCCCTGAAGGACACACTAACAAGGAGGCCAGGAGGAGAGGCCATAGATGCAGGGCCTCTCTGGGTCCTCTGAGCTGTGAGGAGGACTGTGGGTTTTGGTCTAAGAGTGACAGAGGGCCCTCAGAGGGTTCCGAGCAAAAAGGGATGGAGGTTTGATTTATCATTTAAAAACTTTAGCCACAGCTGCCATGGAGAGCAGGACTGTTGGAAGCCGGGCTAGAGACGGCAGGAGACTTGAGGAGTAGACCAGGGCTGTGTCCATCTGGCCAGAGGCAGGGGGTGAGGCCCCCTCTGTCCTAGGCTGGCATCATACGCTTTAAGTCACTGCGCTCCAGGGGTCTTTGGTTCCTCTGCTGGCATGCCACCAGACCCTCTGCCATCTCTGGGGCCAGGCCTGACAGATGCCGGTGGGCTTATGCAGGGCTTTGACTCTTCTGAGTCTTGTGATCCTGAAACCCCCAATCCTCACCCAAGAACCAAAGTCATCTCCATTCTGGCCCTTAAGGGATCTACCCAACACACAGCTCTGATCATACCCCTTCCTGCTCACACACTCTCCGTGGCTCCCCTCTGCCCTCAGGGGAAAGTGCTAGTCCCCAGCCTGGCATTTGAGGCCCTGCCCCAATCAACCCCTGCCCATCTTAATCTACCTTCAATGAAATGACTCTGCTTGGAAAGCCCTTTTTTCACTTGGCCAACTCCTATTCACACTTCAAAACCCAGCTCAAAACATTTATTCCTCCACGAAGCCCTCCCTGCCCTCACTCTGGATTCCTACAGCTCCCGAAGTTTCCCTCCGGTTTTGACCCCATGGAACTAGGGGTACGTATATCCGGCTCTGTCTCCCTCAGACTGGAAGCCCCTCATAACCAGATTTAGTGAATGGAGCAGGTCAAGAGAGACTCTGAACTCCCCCCCAGCTTCCCTCAACAACTTCCTCTCAGACTCCCCCAGCTGACTCCCTACCCAGAAATACATGGGCATGCAAATCCAGTCACTCAGCGTTGACCTGTCTCAAGCCCAGGTGTGAAGGGCCAGCCAAGGAATGCGGAGGCGGAAGGCCCAGGGTGTGCATATATATTTGTACTCACATGCAAATCCCCACTGAGCCGCAGACAGACCCAGCGGCCTGGTCTCCAGATGTTGGCGTGATCGGAACTGCTGGGGGGAGGTGGCAGCACATGCTGAATGTGCCAGGCACGAGGGGGGAGGCCTCTTCTGTGCACACATTCCCCACCCCCACCCCCAAAAAAATATCCAGCCAGAAAGCAGAGAGCTTGTAGCAGCTGCCCAGCAGAGAAGCCGAGAAATGGACCCATTGACCTGGGAATGGAGCAGCGAAGGAGGGTCAGGAGAAACCCAAGAAGGCATCTCAGAGGAGGAAGCATGTAGTTGGGCCTTGGTGGACAGGCTGGATGGGGGCCTGAGCAGATGGGCAGGGGGTGGGCATTTGAAGCCGAGGGTCCAGCACCTCCCTCCCTTTTTCTGCACATCCTCATGCTTAGCAGGTATGAAGTATCAACCATGTGCCAACCATTGTAATAAGCTGACCGCAAAGGAAGTAGAAAGTTTAAGTAAACCAATGACCATAGAAGATTAGAAAAGTGACACGAGACCTACCATTAAAAGGACAACAGGAAAAAAAAAAGGACAACAGGACCAGATGGCCTTAAAGGTTCTTTTATCAAACCTCAAGGAAGAGGCAAGCGCAATGTTATTTAAACTAACTCAGACCTTTGCAAACAATGGGAATCGCCCCCAGTCATTTTGATGAAACTATCGCATGTCAGAACCCGACTAAGTCCAAATCAAGAGAAGTATTGACCATGAGAGGGGTGAGCCAGGCATTTCAGAAAAGACCTCTCCGAAGAGGTGAGATTGGAGCCAAGACCTGAAGCACGAGAAAGAGACAGCCAAGCAAGGGAAGAGCCAGTAGCGGGAAGATCGAGGGGGAAGGGTGTTCCTGGCAGGGGGGAACTCCGAGGGCAAAAGTCTGCAGCGATCATGAGTTTGGCATTTTAAAGAAATCATGGAAGACTGTATGGCTGGACAGCATGGCGGTGGGGAGAGGGAGAGAGGTGGCGGTGGGGAAGACTGCAGGGGTCGGATCACATAAGGCCACAGTGAAGACCGTGGGCTTTACTCCGAGGTCAACGAAGAGCCATGGAGAGTTTGGGGGCACAGGATGTAATTTTACAGTTTTAAAAATCCCCGTGCATTCTCTTACATTGCTGGTGGGAAGGGACAGAGGTAGAGCCACTCTGGAAAGCTATCTGGCATCTGCTAAAGCTGAATATACATCTTCCCTATGACCCAGCAATCTCTCTCCTCAGTATTCACCCAAGAGAAATGGATCCATATTTTACCAAAGGACAACACCGACAAGAGTGTTTTCAGTAGCTTCGTTCATCATGGCCCCAAGCTGGAACCCACCAAATGCCCTCAATGGGAGAATCAGTTAGCACTTTCTGGTAGATTCTATGATGGACGGTAAAAGGATGCACTCCAGATCCACGCAACCACACAGGTGAATCTCTCAGACCACACGTTGATTCAACAATGCTGGACAGAGGGGACACACTGTATAATTCCATTTACGTGCAGTTCTAGAGTAGGCAAAGCTCACAGTGATGAACGTCACACAGTGGCCATCCCAGGCAGGGTGCCATGACAGAGCAGTGGGAGTTTCAGGGGTTCCTCCCCGGTCCAGAGTCTGGGTACACAGACGTGTTTAGTTTGTGCCAATGTATTAACCCTACTCCAATGATTTGTGCATCTTTCTCTCTATGATTTATCTCAACCAAAAGATTTTTTTTTCTAAAGCTTCTCCTGCTCATGACTGCTGTGGGGAGTAGCGTCTAATAAGGAGGACAAGGAAAGGCCCGGACAGGTGTCCAGTGGGAGACATGAGGCCTGAACTAGGACGGGGGCAGAAGTGGAAGAATTGCTTGGCAATCAAAGGGCCAGGATGCACTGGTGGCACGCTTGTGGGGGGAGGGGGAGGAGCCCAGGGTCCCAGGCCTGAGCACTGTGCAGGGGAGGGCGGAGAGGACAAAGGAAGATTCTATGAGTGCCTGGTGGTCACTAAGTCAATCAACAAACACCTCTGGGGTCCTTTGGGCCATAGACTGTCACCTCCCAGGCCTGGCAAGATTATTTAGCACTTTGGTGATAGAGATATGGGGCTGAGGAAGAATGCCACCCTCCCACGATGGTTCACCCGTGTCAGTCTCCCCAGCGGGGGGCTCAGTTTTCTCACCTGTAAATGGGGGTGAGAATCCTTCTCCCACCAGTTGGGGAGAAGCGGGTGGTGGATGGCTCTGCTGACCTTATCTTCTGGCCTTCCAGAAGCCAGAAGGAAAAAGGGCCGGGCCTTGGAACTGGGGGCGCTGAGTCAGCATGCCATCTTGCAAGACCACAGCAACACTCACACAGTGACACGCTGGGTGACATCGAGCCCCCATTTCCTCCCCCCCATAAAATGGGTCACAGAATTCTGACCTCAAAGGCCTTGAAGCAAGGGTTTGAGAGAACAGATCAGGGGTCCATCAAGTTCCCCTTCTTGGTTCCCAGTGGGGCTTTAACGAGGGGACGAGTGGCGAGCCACACTGCCAGACCCCTGAGCCCAGAGGCCACAGCTTGGTGGGGCACCCGCACCGGGAAAGGAGGGGAGGAAAGGAGAAGTGAGAGGCAGGTGGGTGGCGGGGGGGGGAGGTGAGGGCCCGCGGGGACGCGGCGAAGCGGGGAGGGGGCGCTGCTCCTGGGTGGCTGCAGCGAATCAGGCCTGCGGCCCCGCCTCACGCAACCCAGGCGGTGGTTTCATCACCTGCTCCCCAAGTACCTCATTACAGGCAACAGGAAGAGCCCCTTGGAAATCCGGGACACCCCCCCCCATCTCTTGAGGGCTCAAGCAGTTCTGACCCCAGCTGCCAGCGACCCTCCCCTCCCCAGCAGGGGCCCTGGGTCCGCCTCCTACCCTGGGGGCCTAGGGAGATGGTGCCCCAAGTGGGGGGCCTCTGTGGGTGACCTAGAGGCTGGCTCAGCCCACAGTGGTCCCTGAGGGTAGGTGGGTTCTTGCAGTGACTCTGGTGTGGCCAAACTTCTGTGGGCCTCAGTTTCCTCCACCAGAAAATGGGGAGAGTCAGAGCCAGTGAGCTCAGGGACAAGGCTTCACAGTAGGGGGTCTGTACATGCCCTTCCCTCCTACCCTGCCCAGGGAGCTTTTCTGGTCACTGGGCCCTGACCTTCGGTCATCTCTACTCAGCCCTGGGAGGTGCCCAGATCAGAGCAAGGGTCCTAGGCAGATCCAGGCAGGAGCACTGAGGAACAGGGACGCAGGGATAAAGCCCATTCCTCAAATGGACAGATGAGCGTAGGGAGATTCCATACATAAGGAGACCCCCCAAACACATGCAGAGCCCCCTCAAAACCCACAGATGCTTAAAACATATACAGATCTGGGGGCGCCTGGGTGGCTCAGTCGGTTGAGTGTCCAACCAGCTCAGGTCATGATCTCACCATTCGTGAGTTCGGACCAGGCATTGGGCTCACGGCTGTCGGCGCAGAGCCCGCTTTGGATCCTCTGTCCCCCTCTCTCTCTCTGCTCCTCCCCCGCTCACACTCTCTCAGAAAGTAAACATTAAAAATAAAACATATACACATCTCCTGGACACACACATCACCTTCAAACACATGTGGATCACTCCATGCAAAAGGCCCCCGAAACGCACGCAGTCCATAATACATGCAGACCCCCCCCGCCAAACCCATACAGCTATCCAAACACACATATTCCCAAAAGACACCCAGATCACCGTGTATATGCAGACCCCCAAATACACACACTGAGACCACAACACATTCCAGGTCTCCAAGTGCACACAGACTCCCAAATATGCACAGACACCCCCAAACATACCATGCCCCCCCTCCAGTACAGGCATGCTTGTCGTCCATTTCCCATAGATGCCAGACACACGTAGGGCCCCCATACCCGCGGTGGTATTGCCCAACCTTCTGGCTTCTTGAGGAAGAGTGGTCAGCAGCTCCAGGGGAGAGATGGGGGTTGGGGAGTCTGTGGGAAGTGAGCGTCTGTGGGGGGCACGTACATGGACGCTTCATGGGAGTCACAAGCTATATTGGTGCAGGAGGCAGGTGACTGTATGGATCTTCGTGGTGTTCCTGGGAACTGTGGGGGGGTCTAGGGGTGTGGTATGTCACCCACAGGTGGCTCTGAATCCCAGAAACTGAGAATGTTCCAGTTGGAGAAGGCCCCTTATGGTCCTTTGTCCATAGGTCCCTTTGGCACCCATAGGGGAACTGAGGCCCAGCGGCGTCCCTCAGACCTCGCCTCCCCCAGTCTTCTCCTTAAGGGGCCCACTGTGGCCATGTGCTGAGAGGGTTGTGGCTGTAGGCCTGGCCAGATGAGGGTTCAATTCCTGGCTCCACGCATACTCACTGCCTGACATATTCTGAGCCTTAGTTTCCCCATTTGTACTACGAGTCCCTGGGAGCTCCCCAGGTGCCCACTACCTGTCCTTCCTCTTTAGAAAGGCCTCATCTACCAGCAAATACCCAGTACACCTTCTGTCCCTTTTCGGGCACCTGACACCAGCCCCAAACAGACCTGCTACATTCCCATCACTAGGCCTTTGCCCAGGCTGGGCCTTCCCCACCCCGGAAAGCCCTTGTCAGGTTTGAGGACATACCTCATATCCTTTGAAACCAGGCAAAAATCCCTTTTTCTGGAGGAGCCAATTTTCCCAGGAGAGATTCATCTCTCCCTGAGGCACTTAGCCCCACCAGATACTTTTTGCGCTTCGTTGTTACTTTCTGTGATGATCATGTTACCCTAGCATGTTCACTCAGTGAGGGCAGGGTGGAGCCTTCCCAGGGCCCTGCACACAGTAGGCCCCCCAGTCACCCTTCCTTGAATGGACGAGCCAACTGCTTAACAAATGGAAGAAACCCGTTCAGGTTTTTTTTCAAACACCTTGTGGCCCACAAGACAAATTTGAGCCCCACCCCCTCCCAGTTTGAGACCCTTGCTCTAACGGCCAACAGCACAACCCCCCACTGGAGGTGCTCAAGTGCCTCTCAGGCCAAGGTACGACTATCCATTTGGGAAGGAAATCACGTCCTTCATCTGCCAAGAAGGCCAGTTTCTCTGTCACCGTCACTGCAAATGGAAGCCCACCACTCCCTCTTACCTCCCCGAGGGGGTTGGGTCCCTAAACCCCTGGAGCCGAGAGAGACTCTACATTCAGAACCCAACTTCCTGTCCCAGATTGGAGTCCAGGGTCACCCAAAGCACCCTGTGATGTTCCCAAGCCATAGGAGCAACTGCAGGGAGAGCCCAAGATTTCTCTCTTTGTTCCAGAGAAAGAGCTCCCCATGGGAACCCCAGAAATTCATCCCCTGCGGCCAAGGCCTCCCTGCTTGGGAAATTAACACATCTGTCAGCTCTGAGCGGAAGGGACTCAGCCTACAGACTGACAGACCTGAGATGTAGTCATCAAGGACCCAAAGATGGGGTCTTGGGGCATCCCTGGTCTCCACTCTCTTCCCCCAGAAATGTCTGAGAGCCCACCAGGTGCACGGGACACAGGGGTAGGGAGTGAACAGACCCAGCCTGACTTCCTCCATTGCCCAGTCCTGTGGGAGAAGTGACAACAGACACATAATCCTTTCAGAGACAGAGGCCTTCAAGGAAGAAATTCAACAGGGGGAAGGAGTAGGGGTAGGTGGCAGGGGAGGGAACTGTGTTGGGCCTTTCTGAAATGGGAGTCCTCAAGGACGAGAGGACATCAGCCATGTCAGGATGTGGGGGAGGGACTGCCTGGTGGAAGAAATGGCAGGTGCAAAGGACCTGAGGTGGGAGCATGCTGGTCAGGTTCCAGGTGCAGGGGAAGTCAGTGTGACTAAAGCACAGTGAATGAGGGGCACTACATGGGGCCTCAAGGGTGGGGATGAGAGGGTGGACTGCAGAGCAATGGGGAGTCATGGAGGGTGCATGAGCAGGCGAGGGCTGTGGTCTGATTCAGGATTTTCAGAAGACCCCATGGCTGCTGTGGGGAGAAGTCCCGTCAGGGCAGGAGACCAGGACAGCAATTGGTTGGAGACAGTGGGTGCTGTGGGTGTGGAAAGTGGACAGAAGCAGGCCTGTGCCCATGGCAGTGACTCCTTGTGCCAACCCTCCTCAGTTGCTCCCTTCTGAGGGCCCTGCCTTGACCCCAGGCAAACCTGGACCTGGAGGAGATCAGGCCAGGAAAGCTGACAGGCCTGAGGCCTCCTTGGCCCTGGTAGAGGGTGGGGTGATGGTGGGGGGCCTTGATGGGGCTCACAGGTACCTCCACTTGTCACAGTTCAGATGTCACCTCCTATTATTGAGCGCCTACTGTCTGCCCAGGCCCACATGCCACCTCATTTACACACAGGACCTGCCTGACCCACAGACAGCCCAGTGAAGCGGAGATTGCTATCCCCGTTTCACAGAGGAGGAGCCCGTCTTTCCCGGGCCACACAGAGAGACCCCCAGATTCTCACTCCAGCCTGGGCTTGAGCCCTGGGGCTATCTGGCTGTAGCCCAAACTCGCCACCCCTGCACGGTCTGGGAGGTGAGCCTAGACACTCATTCCTCAGCCTGAAGATGACCGGGAATCCTCACAAGCTCCCAGGGCATGGGCCCAGGAAGACCCTTTTGGGGGTTGAGAAATGGGACCCAACCTCTGTGTGTACCTCACAGGGATTCAAGGGCCAGGGTTGGGGTGAGCTCTCTGACCCCAAATGGGATCTCAGTGTATGATAAATCCTCTCTGAAAAATGACATCTGTGCATATGTGCCTCAAATCTTCTGGAAGGCCAGACCCCTAACATTTCTACACTCCTTGCATCTGAGTTGGGGGTCCCTTTCCCCTCTTAATTTGCATCTTCCATATGTCTGCCCGGTTGGGTAATGATTTCATGAAATAAATCATTAGTTGGAGATAGGATGTAAAACTGAGCTCAACTTGCTCAGGTCACAGGGGCAGCCACAGAGCTCAGAGAGGGGCAGTGATCTGTCTGAAGTCACAAAGAGAGGAGTGAGAGAAGGCTGGGCCCCTCGCTCCTGGATTTTATTCTTTGGCAGTGGCCCAGGAATAGCATTGAGCCTATGTTTTTTCTGAGGGGCCTGAATGTCTCCATCTGGCCTCAGTCTTCCCTCCCTGCAAAATGGGGGCTTCAGACCAAATAAGCAGCTTCCGACTCTTGAAGGTGAGGCCCTGGGCCCTAAATGTTCTGAAATTCCATTCCCTGGAATCCAAGATTCACTCCTTGACTCAGACAGGCAGTGGTAGGCAGACAGGGGGACAGGATGGAGCAAGGCTGACTTCTCCCAAAGTCCCTTTGACCTTTGTAATCAAACCCCACACGCTTGTCTTTCCAACTCTAAATACTGTTTTGAATCCACTTTCTTTTACCCCAATAGTCTGAAAATTCTTATCACTGGATGCCAAATGTCCAGAGGTCCTGACCTTCCCGAGTGGGGATTCTAGGCCAGGACAAGCATGAGGCCTCAGCTATTTCTGACTTCTCAAGTCAGCAACAAAGGGACTGGAGATAGCCAGGTGGATCGGTCGGCCCTGTCTGCAGCCCTGGACCCTGAGAGAGGCGGAGGGGGGTGGGAGGAGCATAACTGCAAAAGTACCACTTTCATGTCAGCTTGTCATGTGCTGACAGTCTCGCAGGGCTGTGACTATCGTTCCTGTACCCATTTCCCAGATGGGACAACTGAGGCACAGGAAAGAGGGTGACCCAGGCAGCTGTGATCCCCCACCCAGGGCTCCACACCCCCTATCCTGCCCCCAGCCATACAGGCACCCCATGGGCCCAGCTGAGGCCCCGCATTCTCCTCGTGAAGCTCAAATCCCACGGGGCAGGCAAGGGTCATGGCAGTCACAGGCACACATGGATGGTTATGCCACACGCAGGTCTGGGGCAGTGACACAAAAGGGCACAGCCGTAGCAGGAAGGCACCGGGCTGTGTACAGGGGCTTGGAGGGCATGCAAAGGAGTGCATCCCAGGAGAGGAGGACACCCCAGCTCACAGACCAGACATACAGCTCACAGACACATCCAGGGGCTCATGGCCCCCCAGTTCCCCAAATGACATCAAAACCCTCAGACACAGGCCCCTTGGGCATACAACCTCTCAGAAACATAGCCCTTGGACTCACAATCCTTTGGACACACCCTCCCCCTCGAACACACCCCTCCGACTCACACCCTTTGGACACATAGCCTCTCAGGACACACAACCTCTCAGACTCACATCCTAGGACGCACATCTCTTAGACACACAACTCTCCAGCACACAGCAGCACACTTGGACCTCCAAACCCAACCCAAACCACAGATGCCGTTCTAAAGACACCACACAAACCTTGGCCCGACGCGACACGCACCTGCTGGGCCTGGGCCCTCTGGACGCTCAAGTACCAGCCAGGCAGCAGCAGCAGCACAGAGCTCGGAGCGCAGGGCGGCCACAGGTGCCTTCGGGACGGGCGGCCCCGCCCCCTCGGGAGCTGATTGGGTGGGGTGGGGATCATTTGTATATAGGGCGCGTTCATGAGCCGTGATGGGCGGGCACTTGGGCGCGTCCCCGCCCCGGGAGTTCTGGGCACTCGGATTCAGACCCCGGAAGACGCGGAAATGGGGAGGGAGTGTAATGAAGGAAGGAGACCGGAGAGGGGGCTGGATCAGACCCGCCAGACTTCCCCAACCCTCACTAGGCGCCTGTGACCTTACTACTGTGACCCTGGCGCTAATTCGGACCTTGTCTCTAATTTGGACCACGGCTAGCCCCAACTCTAGACTTACTCTAAACTGAGTGAAATACAACTCTGACCCAAGACCCTGAAGGCCCCAGAGACGGAGCCCTTCTCGAAGCTAACATTGATCCTTGCTCTCGCCCAAATGGAGGGATTGCAGAAAGCTGGCTCTGGGATCGCCTGTGCGGGCTCGCTCATCTGTGCCTCCTGTAGCTAGATGTGTGCCTCACATCTAGCTCCTGTGTGCCTCCTGTAGCTAGATGTGTGTCTTGACAGGAAGGCAACAGACCCCTCGGCTTCTAGGCGCCGTCCTCCAGTTTAAAGGTCAGCTGTGTGTAGGGGGACTGGCTTCCAGAACTAGACTCCAGCCGAGACCTCTGCATCCACTCCCTCCATGGGATCCCAGCACCACCCAGCACACATCTAGGCCCAGAGGGGAAATCAGAGCAGAATTAGTGAGTGAATCAATGTGAAAAGAATTACAGAATGAAGATGATTTTTGGATTGTGTAAGCCAGGAGAAACTCCTAGCCTGGCGAAGACAGAGCTGCCACACACTGCCCTGGCTCTGGGGAGTCAGGACTGGGCTAGAAGGGTTGGGGAGGGCTTCCCAGAAGAGGGGGCATTTTACTGGGCTTTGCGGCATGAACAGGAGTTTGCCACTGAAGAAGGGTTTTCCAAGAGGCAACAGCACTCGCAAAGGTGCGGAGGCAGAGTGCGGAGCATTTTTTGGTGGAGGAGACGAGGCAGATGAAGCCAGAGAAGTGGGCAGAAGTAGATTGGGCTGGGCACTTGAAGGGAGGCTCGGAGAAAGAGAGGAGGGGGTCAGTTTGGGGCAGATAAAATGGGAGATCAAGTGGGTTGCAATGGCTGTCTGTTTTCCACCTTCTTGGAAGACAACAGGGGATGGCTAGACTCTTGGATTCTGTGGGGAACATGTAGAGATATCAATGTGTGGGGGACACTGAGGCAGGGAACTGGGGTTCTGGGAGGCCTCTCCTCAAACCTCAATCTACCCATCCGTGACATGGGCAGTTTGGATCCCTAGTCTGGGCAAAGCTTTCATCTTTGGACATATGCTAGGGTTCACGCTGTCATAAGAAGGTCCAGGGGTCCTGCCTCTGACCCCACTGCGCTGTCCCTCAGTGCCCAACACCAAACCTCTGGTGTCCCAAGGACACACCAGAAGCCAGACTAGGATGGGGGTGTCTGCCTTGGCTCCAAGGCACAGGATGAGGCTTGGGGAGCGTGGAGGTGGCTGGGGAGCCCCGGGCCCCCCGAGGGCTGCTCTGTTTACCCGTGGCTGCCCGCCCGTCTCTGATGCAACAGGCAGGCTCTGGTTACGTGAGGGCAGCAGCTGGAGCAGCTCTGGGAGCAGCCAGGGTGTGTAGGGAAGGGTCTGCCTGATCTGAGCTGGCTGGGCCTGCCCCCCCACGCATCCTCCTCCCTGCCCTTTCCCACCACTAGGGCTCCCTCCCTTGTTCCTGCCACTCCGTCCCCGCCCCCACTCATACTCCATGCCTCTTTCCCATTCTGGCCAGTTCCATCTTCTATCATTTGCACTCTGTTTCCTATAACAGCCCCTCTTTTTTGTCTCTACCCCAATTCCTGTCCTATACCCTCCCCCTTCAATGGCTATGTCACCCCATGTGAACCTTCATCCCCCACCAGGGCAGTCAAAGTCTCCACCTCGGTCTTTTCAGTTGAGGGGACACCCTTAGTTGCTAGAATAAGAGGCTGGAGAGTAGAAGGGAGGGTTGGGGGGCAGGGGAGAAGAGAGTGGAAAGGGCCACAGAAGGGGATCTGGGAAGGGGGCCTAGAGGATGGGGTAGTTGGGGGTGGGTGGAGGCAGGAGTGCGAAGGTAAGGAGGTGGAAAAGCTGCTGCTTCTCCCAAGTCCCCGTCCTCCAGATCCTTTCCCACAGTATCAGAAGGGGAAGGCTTTGACGGAGGTTTCATGGCAAGTGCAGTGTGGTCCAGCAGGCAGGGCCTCAGGGTTGGAGAGCCTGGGTCCCCATCCCAGCTCTGGTTCCCACTCACTGCATGACCTCAAGCTGGTCACTGCACCACTGTGAGCCTGTTTGCTCATGTGAAAGTGGGGCAAACAGCAGCCCCTCCTCCTGGAGGCTAGAATCATTTCAAGGGCCACCTTCAAAGCCCCCTCCTCCCATTTGGGGCTTCTCTACCCCCATCCCTCCTTCCAGCCCAGCGCTGACCCAGGAGGTTGGAGATGTCTGTGTCTGACTCTGTCTCCCCCATATTGGAGGCTCCTCTGCCTCATGTGTAGTGGCACCAAAGGGGTATCTCTGAGGGTTTCTTGAAGAACTGGAGAGCCCCGGAGAGGGTCTGAGTGATGGCGGGGCATGGGGACCAAGCTGGAGGCATTCAGAGACCTTTCTGGGGGATGTGGCAGGGCTAGGAAGGGGTTTCCCAGCGGTAGTACCCCTCTGGGAGTGTACAGCAGGCCTGAAATAAAAGCCAGAACTTAGATTTGGGCTAAGGACAAAAAGCCAAAAGTGAAGTCTGATTCCCATTTTGACCACTGTGGACCAACTGGGGGCAAGCCACTGCCCTTTTGGGCCTCCTTTTACCCCATCCACAGATTTGAAAGAGACTGGGGTGGTCCACAAGATCCCTTCCAGGTCATCCCCACCCTCATGGGTGCTAGGCTCCAGCTTGAACGCCCCATGGCACAAGGGAGCTCATTGCCTCTCTCCAAGCTTCCCCCACCTCCTGTCTCTGGGGCTCTCCTGGGAGCAGATCCTACTGAGTCAGGTCTGGGAGTGCCCACACCTCCACCCTGGCAAGGAAGGGAGGCTGCCAGAACAGCCCAGGAGCACATGGGGGCAGGTGCAAGGTCCTGCTGGGTAATCCTGCCTCATGGAATCTTAGTTCACTCTCTGAAAAATGGGAGCGAGGGCGTATGGGGTGAAAAAGGATAGAGGATCACAATGCACCTACCAGGACCGGCCAGGAAAGCGGACAATGATCACTTCCGAGGCCTGACCAAGGGTTTGCCTCTTGCGCCCCCTGGTGGCCCAGGGGGTGTGGGCGTTCTCTAGGTGGGAAGTGCAGGAATGGACATGCAAATGAAATGCAAATAAACCAGCCAAGTTCGGAGCCCTCTGACTTGGGAGTCGTGAGGGGTCTTCAGTCTAAAGACCCGATCTTTGAATGGAGAAGGCTGTTAGTCACTAGTTGAGATCGCACCCAGGGACTGTGGGTGATGGGGAGCCCTGGGAGGGTCTGGGGCACCCCAAGACTGCACCCTACTAGCTCACAGCACAGGAACAGTCCAAGGCAGCCCCTGGAAAATATGCAGTTCCCTCACTTAGCCGCCTGTTTCTCCTGCCGGTCTGACCCCTAGGTCTGACAGGGCTGGCCTGTCTTGCTCACCAGGGCGTTCCCTGGGCAGGGCCTGGCCAACAGAGGGCAGTCAATGACTGCTGGATGAATGACTGTTTGATGGACAGGTAGAAGGACAGACGGACGAGTGCCTTCTGAGTAGGCAAACGGTGACAGTGACTTGGTGGGGGGCTACACACCAGTCAGGGCCTCTAATCAGGTGGACCAGAGGATTCTCCCTCCCCACAACCTGGGCTGGGGCACGTGGGGAGCCAGGATGGGGCACAGAGGCCCCTAATACACCCTAGAAAGGGGAAAGAGAATGGACTCCTATTTCCTGGCAGTGGGAGGTGGTCCTTCTTCCATATCTCCTGTGTCCATGAACCCCTTCCTAGGACCTCAGGCCCCTCCACAACACTGACACCCCACCAGGACCCTCCCTCTCTCCCGTAGGGTACCCCTGACCCTTGCCGCCTCTCTTCCAACCACTCACAACACCTAGGGAAGTGTGGGGAGATCCTCTCAGAGCAGTCGGCCTGGGACTCACCCGGACTATACTTCAAACAACTCCATTCTGATCTTCCTGATGTCTGGTGCTGGATACCGCACTGGCAGCCAGCGGGCCTTGGAGGTGTACAAACTGCGGACCATGATCTTCCAGGCTTGAAATTCACAGTGGTCAGTGTGGGCTTTTCTGCAGTCAGCAGAAATGGACTCAAAGCAATTTTGGCAAATAGTGAAGTTAGAGACCAACGAAACTGAATAATCAAGGTTTACTGGCGTCAGGTACAGTTGGATCCAGGACTCCATGCAGTGTTCTTGGGTCTCCCCTTCCACCTGCCTAGTTCAACAACCCTAGTGGGAAGACAGTGACTTTCCCAGGCTCCCCAGCAAAATTCTTGAGTGAGACCTCTCACAAGGTCACACGCTCATTTCTACCCAATCACTGTGACTTGGGAGGTGGTGGCTCTGATTGGCCAGGCCAGTGTCCCACATCCACACCTGGAATTAAAGATGGCTTTTCCATATGGCCTGAGCCTGGGGTGGGCATTTCTGCTCAAGACAGAATGCAGACCGGGCAGGCAGATACACAAATGTCCACCTCAGCCTGTAGAGAAGGTCCAATCCAGGCTTCTTTGTCCAGATGGAGAAAAGGAGGACCAGGGGTGCCTGGGTGGCTCAGTTGGTTAAACATCTGACTTTGGCTCAGGTCTTTATCTCATGGTTTGTGGGTTCGAGCCCTGTGTCAGGCTCTGTGCTGACAGCTCAGAGCCTGGAGCCTGCTTCAGATTCTCTCTCTCTCTACCCCTCCCCCACTCGTGCTCTGTCTCTCAAAAACAAATAAACATTAAAAAAAACAGAAGAGAAAGAAAGAAAGAAAGAAAGAAAGAAAGAAAGAAAGAAAGAAAGAAAGAAAAAGAAAGAAAAGGAAGAAAGACCAGACCAGAGAGGCCCAGCTCTAGGCCCCATGTTATACAGCAGGAAGCACAGTAGGACTAAGTCTCTGGAGTCTGCTGTGTGACCTTGTACAGGTCATGCCACCTCTCGTAGGCTCTCTTTCCCCATATGTATTTGGGGGTAACACCTGCCTTACCAGGCTGAGGATGAAAGATGAAAAGATAAGCCTTGAAAAGCCCCCAGTGTAGTTCCAGGCACACAGTGGGTGGTTGTTCAGGATTAACAGAGTGGCAATTACCGGTTGGGGGGGCCGTGGCCATGACTGTGTCCGTGATCAATGGGGGGCAGGTAGGAGTCCACAGGCAGCAAAGCCTTGTCTCCGGACATTCACAGAGGGGCCCAGAGGTGGCGCTGAGCAGAAGCAAGAGGAATGTGCTGGCCACACCTGCTTGGTCTTCAGTCCCTGCCAGATTCCACAAAGTTGTGTCCAAAGGCCCCAGCTTTAGTGGGGCTAGGGGATGGAGGGACAAGGGTCAGGGAGAGGTCTGAGAGACCCTCAGGGTGGCAAGGTCACCCTGATGAGGTGGCACCTGAGGCAGGAGGTACTAGGTGGGATGGGGGAAGAGGTGAAACCCCGGGGTAGGACTCCCAGCACTTCTGGTCAAGGACAGTGACTGCGCCTGGCCTCTCTGAGCCTGCTTTCTCTTCTATAAAAGGGAACTGTGCTAGAGGCCCTGGACTGGAGAGGCAGGTGAAGTCAGACGCCAGGGGAGACTGTGACTTGACCCTAGAAAGGTTACCAATCACCCTGTAGGGAACAGTTTGGGGGGAAAGTGCGGGGTGGAAGGCTCTGAGAGGGGCAATGGGGCAACAATTCTGAAGAGGAAGCGGGCAGGGCCTGTAGGGATAAAGGCAGGATCAGGAGAAGCCACAGAGAATTTTATTCCAAGGGGGCGCAGCAGCAGAGGGACAGCAGATGACAACAGGGTGTGGGGAGGGCAGCAGGGCGGTGTCCTTGAGGCTGGATGGTGGGAGTGACGAGGGCAAGGAGAAGGGAGTGGAGAGATGGTGGGGTGTAGGCCCAGGGCTGGTGGGCAACACTGCGTGGGCCACTGGGGTGAGCTGCTGGCCCTCTTGGTAGCCCCTCCTGCCCCAAGTCCTCCCAGATGCTCCCTAGGCAATCCCACAGCCAGCGGGATTCCTCACTACCCCCAGCCGGAGAGCTAAGCCTGGCACACAGTAGGTGCTCAAAAAGTACTTCAACTGCACACACATGAATTCTGCTGCCTCTTGTCTCTGGACACTGTGGCTCTGGGGCTGTGGAGGCCCCATCCCACTCATGCCTCCCAAGCCCTCTGAGAGGGCCTCTGTGGCACAGAGCGCCATCGCAGTGCCTGGCAAATGGGCGGGGCTTTGAGAACTACAACAGCCAGAGCTCAGGAAGTCCCTCAGATGCCGCCGATCTGCCGGGGTCTGCCCTACATGGGCGCCGAGTAACAACGTGCCAGGCCTTTCTTGGCACCATGCTCTCCTCGCACAGTCGATCACACCTCCCGGTATTGAGGCCTTCCTGCAGTCCTCTCCCATCGGGTTCTTGGCCTGGCCACGTGGCTGGCCTTGACCAATGGAGCATCCGCAGTGTGAAGCAAGAAGAGGTCGGATGGGCACAGGCACACGGGGGCTGCCCTCTGGGCACCCGGTCACCAGGAGAAGCCTAGGCCGGCCTGCTGGGGAGGCCACGCGGAGGGGAACGGACCCCCTGCTGCTGACGGCACGGGTCCAGATCCAGATGTGTGAGCGAGGCCACCTCTGACTATGAGCCCCTTTGAATTCTGATGAGTGCCAGATAGTTGTGAAGTCCAGAAAAACTGCCCAGCTGAGCCCAGCCCAAATCGCAGGACTGTAAGCAGCCAAATGACTAGGGTTGTCAACCACTAAGTTTGGGGACAGTTGGTCATGCAGCAGTAGCTGATTGCTACAACACACATCACTATGCAGCAGCACCCTCTGCTGCCTGCTGAACCACTCTGACGGAAGGGAAAAGCAGAGACCAGAGAGGGGAGGGACTTTCTCAGGGTCACACAGCTGGCCAGCAGTGCAGCGAAGATTCCTGAGCTGGGTGGGTAGCCATCATGCTGGGCTCTGCCTGAGAGAACGCGTGTGAGTAAAACAACCAAACGTGGGCTCCCCTTTCTGTCTTGGCAGGGGGAACACGGGATCGAGACAGGGCCTGCGGCCTGGAGAAGGGGCAGGGAGTTGGCACAGAGAGCACGAGGGAGATGAGGGCTGACCACGTCCTGAGTAGCAGAGGGCTGAAGGTCCCTACCACCCGGAAGCCTCCCACTGATGCAAGTATCCTACAAGCCCAGGGAGAAAGCCCAAGAGGTTAGACGAGCAGGTCCCTTCTTGGACACCGAGAGGGTGGGTTAGTTCAGAGCATGGAGTACAGAGGCTCACGACCCCACTTGACACTGACCTGAGCCAGAGGGGCCAAAGCACCTCCAAGTCTCTTCCGGGATCAAGCTGAGGAGGGCAGGGGTGGTTCGTCAGGGCTGGAACAAAACATGGGCAGCGTCCTTGAGGCCAATGTCAGAGGCCATCGGGCATGCTCAGTTAGGCTGGAGATGGGTTTGGGTTACCTTCTAGTCCCCTAAGACCCCCGGCCTCAGCCTTCAGGGCATCCTCTGTAAAAATGGGACCAGCCACCCACTTCAGAGGTCGTGGTTGGGACTCATGCAGGACTGGGCACTTCAAACCCGCAGGGCTTGCCAAGAGAAGTGTTAAGCAGCACTTTAAGCTGCTAGAAGCATCTTTCAGAAGCAGGCACAAGCAAGGCACCTAAAGCACTTGGGAAACCATGAATTAAAAATAAATGGTATGGGGGGGGCGCCTGGGTGGCTCAGTGGGTTAAGCGCCCCACTTCAGCTCAGGTCATGATCTCACAGGTCGTGGGTTCGAGCCCCACATCAGGCTCTGTGCTGATAGCTCAGAGCCTGGAGCCTGCTTCCGAGTCTGTGTCTCCCTCTCTCTCTGCCCTTCCCCAGCTCACGCTGTCTCCCTCTCTCAAAAATAAACATTAGGGGCGCCTGGGTGGCTCAGTCGGTTAAGCATCCGACTTCAGCTCAGGTCACGATCTCGCGGTCCGTGAGTTCGAGCCCCGCGTTGGCCTCTGGGCTGATGTCTCAGAGCCTGGAGCCTGCTTCCGATTCTGTGTCTCCCTCTCTCTCTGCCCCTCCCCTGTTCATGCTCTGTCTCTCTCTGTCCCAAAAATAAATAAACGTTAAAAAAAAAAAAAAAATTAAAAAAAAAACATTAAAAAAAACTTAAATAAACAACACATAAATAAATAAATAGATAGATAGATAGATAGATAGATAAATAAATAAATAAATAAGGTATGGGGGAGCCTGGGCGGCTCAGTCGTTTAAGCATTCGACTCTTGATATCAGCTCAGGTCATCATCTTGCGGTCATGGGATCAAGCCCCACGTCAGGCTCCACACCGAGAGGAGCCTGTTTGGGATTCTCTCTCTCCCTCTCTCTGCCTCTGTCAAAATAAATAAATAAACTTAAAAAAAAAAAAAAAAAAAAAAAAGGTAAAAGCTATGGCTTTTTGAGGCCCTACCGTGCGGGGGGCGCTGTGCACACCACACAGCAAGCTCTGGCCCCAATGGCTTGCACCAACCTACAGCCGGGCAGCCCAAGGCAGACAGTTCTTTAAAGCAAAGGAGCCCAGATCAACCCATGTCATGCTACCCTCTGTGAGACGATGGCTGCACGTCCATTCTTACACATTCACCAGGCTTTTTTGTTTTTGACAATTCCTGCGTCTCAGTTTTCAGAACAGTAACACAGATTTTTTTTTTTTTTCTTTCTAAATGTCTGGTGGGGGACAGGCATGCCAGACCCAGTCCCAAACTGCAGGAGCCGGACATATATCAAAGTAGAGTTACAGCTGACAGCACGTGCACATGTGCCCAAGTGCATGTTTATTAAGTTATAATGACGATATGACAAAAACTCTCTCCCCAGGGTGCGAGGACTGTAAGTGCTTTTCATTTTTAGGCCATCTGGTCCTTGGCTTGAAGCCTCCTTCAGCTCCAGGCAACCTCCCCTGAAAGCCTCGCGGGCTCTGTCTCCCTCTTGCTCACCCACTCCAGCCACACTCGCCTCCTAGATGTTCCTCCAACACACCCAGATCACCATCCCCAGGGCCTCTGTCCTCACCGCTGTCCAACCCGGAACCCCCGCCCCGGGCCACCTCCCATCTGCATGGTGCTCAGGCCTCTGCTCCCACCCCCTCAGAGAGGCTCCCACCTCCCTTTTCTTCCTTTGCACATCTGAAATGCTCGTCTGTTCCACGTTTACCTGGCTGCCATACGCCTCCCTGTGAGACCACGAGTACATGCGTATTGGCCACCGCTGCATCCCCGGTGCCCAGCCCAGGGCCGGGCACACAGCAGAGCTCAGGACCTGGGTGCTGGGCGGCTGAACTCTCCCGTTACAGATGCCAAAGGACGAGAGGAAGCCACCAGGCACCACGAGATGAGGAAAGGGAGCTGTCTAAGGAGTGAGGAACAGCAGTTCCTGGCTGAGAAGCAAAGGTCCTTACAGCGAGGAGGCTGAGAGCAGGAGCGGGTGGTCCCGGAGCTACCTGTGGCTCTGGGCGGCAGCATTCATGTGGTCCCGGATGCTGATGGCCTGTTTCAGAAGACCCTCCACGCTGCGGAAGTAGACGCTGCTGTCAACAAGGTTCTTCACAGCACTGAAATGGGAGGATGGACCCAGTCGGTGCCACCCCGCCTTACCCTCCCCTCCCTGCGCCTGCCCATGTAGCCTCCCAACCAGAGGTTGGTGGGGGCGCCTGCACGGGCTCAGTGCTCAACAGGCACCCCAGGGATTCTGTGGGCTTATCCGGGGTTTAAAGTTTTGATTTCCCTGCCACACCTCGATGACATCTATGCGACAGAGCGCACGATGGCCAGAAGCAGCTATTTTTTTGAAAGTTTTTATTTATTTATTTATTCATTTAAGTAATCTCTACACCTGACGTGGGGCTTGAACTCACGACCCCAAGATCGAGAGCGAGTCACATGCTCTTCCGAATGAGCCAGCCAGGCGCCCCGGTTGCAACTTTTACATCCTGCTGCTAGACCACCTGATGTTTTGAAGAAGCGATAAACATGTAAAAATGGCCTTTTAGATAACCTATTCCTGCCTCTGAAGGAAGCTTATCAACTCAACTGTGAAGAGCTCTGGAGGTGAGCTTAGAGGGAACCAGAATAACTCACTACTAATTAAGGGGACACCACTGCCAAGCTGTGCTAGCCTCTGGTGTTGGTGCCAGACTAACAAACATCTAATGAAAATGCCCCTTCCAACAGCACAACAGGAAAATATTCACCAGGCCACGCAGGGCCCTGCTAATGCCAGCAACTCACCTGCATAGCATCTGCAGTAAAAATAAAAGTGTCATTTTAAAGCTGTTCTGTTAAAGACAAAAAACTCACTCCTATTTATTATCAGTCAGGGACCGGCTGGAAAACGGCCATGAGATCAAAGCGGGGATTGGGGGGCTATCGCCTGCTCTGTTAGCTTGTTCATTTTAGCACTACCAAAATGCAGTCAGCTTTTCTAGTGTTTGCCCACCTGGATGAAAAGCTTGTTTTTATGGGAATGCAAACTGGTGCAGCCACTCTGGAAAACAGTATGGAGGTTCCGCAAAAAATTAACAATAGAACTACCCTACGACCCAGCAATTACCCCACTAGGTATTTATCCAAGGGATACAGGTGTGCTGTTTCGAAGGGACACATGCACCCCCGTGTTTATAGCAGTACCATCAATAATAGCCAAAGTATGGGAAGAGCCCAAATGTCCATCGATGGATGAACGGATAAAGAAGATGTGGTATGTATATACAATGGAGTATTACTCGGCAGTCAAAAAGAATGAATTCTTGCCATTTGCAACTACGTGGGTGGAACTGGAGGGTATTATGATAAGTGAAATTAGTCAGAGAAAGGCAAATATCATATGACTTCACTCATATGAGGAATTTAAGATACTAAACAGATGACTAAAGGGGAGGGAAGCAAAAAGAATATAAAAACAGGGAGGGGGACAAAAACAAAGAGACTCTTAAATATGGAGAACAAACAGAGGGTTACTGGAGGGGTTGTGGGAGGGGGGATGGGCTAAATGGGTAAAGGGCTTAAGGAATCTCCTCTTGAAATCATTGTTGCACAATGTGCTAACTAACTTGGATGTAAACTATGAAAAATAAATAAACTATAGGGGGAAAAAAGCTTGCTTTTATAAGTTCCCTCTTGAATAGTTTATCCAATTTAGTATCTATAAATTCTGCATCAACTACGTACAGCATTGTCAACAACCAAAAGGGCTTTTTCATGTCCATAAAGGAAACATGGTCCCTTAGCATAGAGAAATTCACATCTCCCTAGCGAGAAGTGCTCAGAGCTCAGAATACACTGGCCTCATGCTTACCTCAGCATGGCCCGGTGGAACTTTCTGGAACATGACGGACACATTCTTTATCCGCTGACATGGCTGCTAAGCCCTTGAAATATGGCTAGTGAGACAGAGGAGCTGAATCTTTTATTTCATTTTAATGCATTAAAATTTAAGTGTCACCCGCAGCCCGGACTCCTTCACTGAATGGGGCAGCTAGAGGAACCGGGACAAAGTATAGACTCTGACATGTTCTTCCTTTGACCTGGGCCTTGCTGGTGAGCCCACAGCTGCGCAGGAGCTGTCTGGCAGACGTGAGAGAGAAACTCCCATTTGTTTTCTACTCTTTACTTGAGCTAATGAGGGTGTTGGAGGCCACCATCCTCAAGAAAATGCCATCCGTCTGGAATGCCTTCTGTCCCAGTGGAGGGGCCAAGGCGGCTGATGGTAGAGCACTCAGCTCAGTACCCTCAGCAGCAGGACCTCCTGTCAAAGAACCTTCGTTCACACAACAGAAACAGGCAAGCAAACCCCATGGTTCCACAGATTGTACTGCTGGGGTGTGTCCAGCCTCCATGAAAATGACTTAGTCCACGCAAAGGGCAAATGGCACTTCTAAATAAAATTGCCAAACTCGCGAGGCAAACAGAACAAGCCAGGACATTAAGTATAGTCAGGGGAACCAACTGAAGAGGGGGAGGCAAGGCCAGGAAAGGTGCGATGATGAAAAGAAACACTGGCTACTACTTTTTACTCTGACATACATCTTTCCCTTGGGACTGGGAGGTGGGGAGGGGGGGGGGGGATCTGAAGACTTAGAAAAAGCTAAACACAAAATAATAATAATAATAATAATAATAATAATAATAATAATAATAATAATTAAATGGTACCCTCACATTCACAGCAGCATTATCCACAGTAGCTAAAATGTGGAAGCAACCGAAATGTTCATCAACAGATGGATAAACTGAGGTGGGTCTACACAATGGAATACTACTCAACCTTAAAAAGGAAGGATAATCCAACACAGGCTACAGCATGGGAAGACCTGGAGGACAGCATGCCGAGTGAAAAGAGATGGACAGAAAAGACAAATACTGTCCGACTCCATTTATGTGAGGTCCCCAGATTCATACACAGAACATAGAATGGTGGGTGCCAGGGGTCAGGAGAAAGGGAAGGGGGGGGTTAGTGTCTGACAGGGAGAGTTTCAGATTTGCAAGATGAAAAAAATGCTGGCAATGGAGGGTGGGGATGGCTGCACGTGAATGTATTTAATACCACTGAGCCGTATACTTAAAAATAGTTAAGGTGGCAAATTTTATGCGTCTGTTATACACTAAAAAAAAAAATTGGAAAGAAATAAAAATTTAAAAATAATCAGCTGTATTTGTTCTGTGGCCCTCCTCTCAGCTGCCGTCCACCCCACTGGCCAGTCTGTGGTCCTGGATGTGGGAAGGAAAAGTCCCTTGAGGCACCACTGGCTCCCTTCCCAGATGGCATCTCCCCTAAACCTTTCCACCCCTTCCTATGACACATGGGGAGGGGCTCCACTCGGGAAGAAGCCTGCCTGAGGCACATGGGGGATGGGCAAATGGTGAGAAGCGCAGGCCTGCATTGGAACCTGCTGTGTGGCCAAGTAAGTCGAGATCCACATGCCTCAACTCAGATGCGTTTGGCAGGAGAAGGTTCACTGGAGAGCTGGCTGAGATGCCCGAGTGCCCAAGAGGTGACCCTGGGGCATACGGGGACAACCCCGGCAGTGGGGAGGGTACAGAGCTTACCTGCAGGCATACTCCACTGTGTAAATGGCTCCCTGGCTCTGCTCCTCCCATCGCTGCATGTCAGCCTGTGGGAGACAGGAAGCTGTTAGCAGGAGGGCTGCTACCTCCACCCTCTCAGTTCCTGGGATGGAGCACCTGATCACCCATCACCATGGCGACAGAGACCAGCCCCCTCCATCCTGATCTTTCCTCCTGAAAATCCCCTCCCTCACCGGTCTGGGCTTTCCGCCAACACGTGGCTACCATGCCTCAGGGCCTTTGCACCGGCAGTTCCCTCGGCCTGGCACATCGGTCCCTCGGGTCCTCATGCGGCTGCTTCCTTCTCGCCATACAAGTGACAACAAATGCACATCCGGCCACCCCCTTCTTCCAAATCTGCCCCCAAATCTGTCCACCCATGGCCTCAACCTGTCTCCGTGACCTCGTGCCTCCTTGCTGCTGTCCCAGCCTTGACTCCTCCCCCAACAGCCCCTGTCCCACGTAGCAGGCCCCAGATCACGAGGTGAGGACTCTGGGGGAGGTCAGTGGCAGGGGTAAGCGGGGCTCACCTTATGCTGGGCCAGCTCAGGCAGAGAGCGGCGCACGTGCTCCTGCAGCCGGTACAGGGCCACGGATGGCTCATTGGCCAGGACATAGACACTCTCAGTGAACTTGTCTGTGACTGGGCCGAGCAAATCAAAAGTTGGGGGCCGGGGTGGGGGGTGGCAGAGCAAGGGAAGGGCGGCAGAGACACAAAGAGACAAAGCATAAGACTCTTGACTGCTTAATCCGCGAGTCCAGCCAGAGCAGCGAGGGGTGTCCAGTGTCCACTCAGGAGCTGGGTCACCTGTGGTCCCAGTGATGGGTTGAAGGAGATAATCAAGAAAGGCTTCGCTCATCATGATGTTAACACATCCAGTGAACTCATGGTTTTTCCCCTCCCAAGCCCACTTGTAGTAGACACTGCTTCTGTCCACTTGGACCCTCTCACATTCCCTTTATCCCAAGGAATGAATCTGAGACTCTTCTTCGAGGGTCCTACCAGTTACTGGACCTAAAAATGCCTGGAAGCTTAGATCGCTGGGTGGCCTTCAGCCATGACTGACCATCAAGGGGTATTAAAGGCCACATCTCCTGCTGTCTGTTGGGACAACGTGGAGGTGTAAATCATCCTTCTGAGTTCTCCTGAAGCATCAGGCTGAGGGTTTGCCCTCAGATCACTCCTTGCTCAGCTTCCCCTATCTCCCCTGTGAAGTTCTCCTGTCCTGGTAAGTTAATTACACAGAAATCCTTACCCCACGTCTGCTTCGACAAATGACATTCCCAGCCAGTCAGTCATCTACACCCTCCCATCCATGACAGATCCTGCTGGTTCTGCCTGAAAACAAAGTCTAAATCTCACCTATTCTTACCACTACACTGCCCACACTGGTCCAGGCATGGCCACCTCTCACCAGGACGCCAGATTCAGCTCCTTCCTGGTCTCCCTGCTTCCGCTCTGCCAACAGTCCAATCTCCAAACAACAGATGGAGTGATCTCCTAATGAACATATCAGATATGTCTCTCCCTTATTTGAAACCCTCTTATGGCTCCCATCAGCCAGAGTGTAAAATCCACCTAACTTACTACGGCCCATAAGGCCCTGTATGTTCTTCCTGCTGTTAACTTCCCTGCCTTCCTCACCATCCAAGGCACAGTGGCCTCCTGGCTGCTCCTTGGACACTCCCAGTACTGTCCAAAAGAACTTTCTGAGATGACCGAAAGGTTCTATAATCTATAGTGTCCAATAATGTAGCCACTAGGCACATACGGCTGGCTACTGAGCACGTGGCTGAAATGTGAAATACGACTCACAAATTGAATTTTATTTTTTTGTTTAAATTTTAATTCCAATAGAGTTAACATACAGTGTTATGTTAGTTTCAGGTGTACAATATAGTAATTCAATGATTCTACACATTACTCAGTGCTCACCATAAGAATTTTAAGTTTTACCTAATTTTAATTAACTTAAATACCTATAAATACTGTGATCAGTAGCTGCTGTATTGCTGCACAGCTTGTTCTGCCACTGACCCTCTCCTTCCCCCATGGGCTTCTCTTTATCCCTCATGTCTCAGCTCCTGGGCAAGGCCTTCCCTGATCACCACGCTTAACCGGATGTCACTTCCATCTCATTCTCAACCTCAGCACCTTGTTCATTTCTCTTATAAATTCTCATTCTTTATTACATTACATTTTTACAAAAAAAAACAAAAACAAAAAAAGTTAAAGCTTGGATTCTTGAGGGCAGGGGCTTCTGGGAGCCTCAGTTTCCTTAGCTGTAAAAATGGAATAATAGTACCCACCTCAAGGTTTGCTACAGAGATGGACCCCATGCTATGCCCAGTGGAGTGTAGTTAACAAGACAGAGAACTCTGGCGCATCTGGGAGTCAAGGGAGGCTGTGCATGAGTCTGGCTAGTGTCAGTATGTCTAGCTCACTGCAACGCCCTCAGTAGGGTAGAGCCCATCCTGCCACCTCCAAACTGAGTGTACTCTTATCCCTCTTAGTCCTCCTGGTTTGGAAAATGAGCATAAGAGCTTACCCTTCAGTGCTGCTGCAAAAAAGATGGAATGAACTATACTTGCGCCTTCTAAATAATTAACTAGAGGGGTGCCTGGGTGACTCAGTCGGTTAAGCAACCAACTCTTGATTTCCGCTCAGGTCATGACCTCACAGTTGGTGAGTTCAGCCCAGCATGGGGCTCTGCGCTGACAGTGGGAAGCCTGCTTGGGATCCTCTCTACGTCTCTCTGCCCCTCTCCCACTTGTGTTCTCGCTCTTTCTCAAAAATAAACTTAAAAATAATAACTAGAAATAACGTGTGTCATAACAAAAACCTTTATGATTTAACAAGTCTGTGGCGTTTGGTAATTTGTAACTATGTGACTTACAAATATTCGATGTTAACGAAAACCTAAACAAATACGTAACCGCATACGGAAGTAACACGCACAGCGATTGCCACGTCACAGGCGTTCTTTCAATGCATTACAAATAGCAGGTCACTGAATTCTCACAACAAACCTATGGGGGCAGGGAGAGACTATTATACTTCCCATTTTACAGATGACAAAATCGAGGCACGGAGACACTCTATAAAGGTTTTTAAACTAGTCAGCGGCCGAACCAGGATGCAATGGTGGTCCAATTAGTTCCCCCGCATGCTCCCTCCAAGCCTTTGCCCCCTCCTGCACTCTGTCAGGTCACCCTTCTGTCCAGCCCGGGGCTCAACACAACCTTTCTTTCCCTTGAGTTGCATCTCCGGTTCCTCCATAACGACCGCGTACAGATTCCGAGGACCGGAAGCGGAAGTCCGGCTATGGGGAAGGCTTCTCAAACCTTCCCCTACGAAACCAGACGCCGTGGTGCTCCAGTTCCGGTGCCAATTGGCCTGCCCTCCTCACTACTTCGTGTACCTTGACTGGAGAGGAACCATGAGTGAGAGACTGGGGAAGGAGGCACACCAGTAGACGGGTGAGGAAGGGGCGGAGACCCCCTGAAGCTCCAGGAGGGACACCCAAGCAGGAAGGGGCAAGGGCACCCTCCCTTCACGAACTCCCTTTTCCGGGAGCAGACGAATTAGGGAAACGCTCCAAACATTGTCCACTGCGGGCCACATAAACGGCCTCTTTGTACCCTCCTATTGCCATCAGATTCTTGCACATGCTCACACGCCCCCAGGACCGCAAAGAAGACATTGTTGTGAACGGGGGCGACAGTAGTGTTGCCCCTTTAAGTCCCGACACCTCGACTTTTCCCCGCCCACCACCTTCGTACAGGAGAGAGCCCCGCCCGCCCTGGAGCAACTGGAGCCTAGCGTCTCCCTCAGGAAAAACTTATGGGTGGAGCTGGGGGGTAGTGACGCAAGACTGTCTCAATGAAATCCTCTGAGCCCTCTGAGGCTCCACCCATCCCTTCAGACCCTGCCGGGCTCCCTCCAGAGCTGCCTGGACAAGAACGCGCAGGCGCAACAGCATTGCTTGGGCCCCAGCGGAAACCACGCCCCTCCCCCAAGTCTTAAAGGGCCAGTAGCAGCTTCTATTGCTCTTGCCTTTCGGCACTTTTGGGGAGGCAGGGTGCGCAGGCGCAGTGGGGTGCTCTGAGGTGGGGGTAGCGGTCGCGTATCAAGTTGCTCTCTGTCCCGGCAGAAGAAACCAGGGCGCTGAGGATCCAGGTTCCAGCTTGCTCCCTCGTATATCAATTGAAGGAGAAAAGTTTGTGAATTGGGCCCCCAAGTTTTGGGGGACCCGGACTCGCGGAGTGGGGTGACAGACGAGGCTCGTTTGAGGTGAGTGGACCTTTCGGATCTGTTTGGGAGGGGCCGGTGGGATGGGACCGATCACACTTTGTTGAGCAGTCACTTATTCCGGGGACCCCCCCCCCCCCACCACACAAGAAAAAAATAACTACAGTGAACGTTTTTTAAGCTCTGCCCGTGTATCAGGCCCCCAGCTTTGCTATGTACAGGCACGGTGCTAAGACCTCATTTCCCCATTTGATTAATGAGGAAACTGAGGCTCAAAGAAGTTAAGTCATGTGCCCAGGTGCTCACAGCTTATAAATGATGGGATTCGAACCCAGATAGCTGAACCCATTTTAAGTAAAGCATGTTGTATGTGCCCTGGTAGTGGGGGGAGTAATGAGCCTGAAAAGCAGTTGGACTGTGGTTTTAACTTCCCGCTGAGCTTGAGTTTACCCACCCTTACTGTGAAAGGCCGGGTATGCTGTTGGTGCCTACTTAATAGGAGTTGTTGATAATTAGCTGTTATCTTTTGGCGCTTCTGCCAGCTTCCCCCATGGAGCCCACCCAGCCGGCAGAGGACCTCAGTCTGACCCAACAGCTCCCCATCCCAGAATTTGGGGACCCTGAGGACCCCAGCGATGAGGCCCCTGATGGCTCAGACACTGTGGTGCTCAGTCTCTTCCCCTGCACTCTGGAGCCTGGGAATCCTGAACCGGATGCTGGTGCCTCCTCACCGCAGGGTAGGTAGGATATTTCCCCTGGACTCCTGCCTCTGGGATGCAAGGACAATGGAATGTCAGGCTCAAGACAGGACCTCTGTCTTTATGTTCCATTACCCAGAATGTGTCTTCCCTCTCCACCCAGTGAGGAATTGCTTTATCTGTATATATATGATGGCTAGATCCCCATAACATAAAAGTTGCTATTTTAACCAGACTTGCATACAATTCAGTGGCGGTAAGTACATTCACATTGTGCATAAGCCCCCCACCCCCACTCTCTCTGTTGTTCCAGAGCATTTCCGTCACCCCAGAAGGAAACCCAGTCCCCATGAGTAATCATTCTCCATCCCTCCTCCCCTAGCCCCTGTCAATCACTAATCTTTCTGTCTCTATGGATTTCCCTGTTCTGGATATTTCATATAAACGAATCCTACAACATGTGGCCTTTTGTGTCTGCCTTCTTTCATTCAGCATGATGGGTTTTTTTCATTGTTTTAAGTTTGCTTTATTAAGTTTGATTATTAAGTAATCTCTACACCCCATGTGGGGCTTGAACACATGACCCTGAGAACAAGAGTTGCATGCCCCTCTGACTGAGCCAGCCAGGCGCCCCTCGGCATGATGGTTTGGAGGTTTGTCTGCATTTGCAGCATGTGTTGGTGCTTCATTCCTTTTATGACCCAATAATATTCCATTCCAGACCACATTTCTTTTATCCATTCATCCATCGATGGACCCTTGGGTTCTTCCTCTTTAGGTGATTGTGACTAGTGTTGCTGGTACATTTGTGTACCGGTGTTTGTCTGAACAGTTGATTTCAACTTTTGGGGGTAGATACCTAGGAGTGGATTGCTGGGTCAGATGGTGATTCTGTTAACCCTATTAAGGATCCAAGGATTTCTTTTTGTTTTGTTTTTTTTTTTTTTTTTTTTGAGAGAGAGAGAGAGAGAGAGAGAGCATGAGCAGGGGAGGGGCAGACTGAGGGAGAGAGAGAATCCCAGGCAGGCCCTGCACTCTCAGCGCAGAGCCTGATGTGGGGCTCAAACTCACGAACTATGAGATCATGACTTGAGCTGAAATAGACCAACTGAGCTACCCAGGTGCCCCTCAAGGATTTCTTTTGACTGGAGTCCTTGAACACGTCTAATTCAGTCCCTCCTGGGGCCTTGGTCCCTGCTGTTCCCTCTGTGTGGAACATTCTACCTCTTCCCAGGGCTGGTTTCTTCATCTGGCCAAGCTCTCAGTTGGTATCACCTCCTCAGAGTGGCCCTCCCTGACCATCGTGTCTGAAATGGACTCACCCCTGGCCCTCCCCTCTTTCCATTCTCTTCTACCTCCTTCTTTTTTTTTTTTTTTTTGTTTTAAGGATACTCTTTTTTTTCTTAAGTTGTTTTTATATATATTTTTAATGTTTTTATTTATTTTTGAGACAGAGAGACAGAGCATGAGCAGGGGAGGGGCAGAGAGAGAGACCCAGAATCCAAAGCAGGCTCCAGGCTCTTAGCTGTCAGCACAGAGCCCGACGCGGGGCTCGAACTCACAGACTGTGAGATCATGACCTGAGCTGAAGTTGGACGCTTAACCGACGGAGCCGCCCAGACGCCCCATTTTCTTAAATTTTTTTTAACATTTGTTTATTATTGCGAGACAGAGAGACACAGAGCGTGGGCAGGGGAGGGGCAGAGAGAGGGGGAGACACAGAATCTGAATTAGGCTCCAGGCTCTGAGCTGTCAGCACAGAGCCCGACGCAGGGCTCAAACTCACAAACTGCGAGATCGTGACCTGAGCTAAAGTCAGTCGCTCAACCAACTGAGCCACCCAGGTGCCCCTCTTCTACCTCCTTCTTATTTCTCCTGCTTATTTCTCTCCTTCTGTCTGACTCCCCCCTCTTGTCGATGTACCCCTTGAGGGCAGGGACTATGTATCGTTTGCCCAGAACATCGCCAGGTGTAGAGGAGAAAGGTGCACCCAGGTATCCAGGAGGGCAGAGTGAGTGAATGGTGCAGTGAGGCACTGTCTTTGGTAGCTCCGAACCCCGAGGGTCTGGTCTGAAGCCTCAGAGACATACTAGGAGCAAACTGAGGCCCTTCCTCTCTCTTCCAGGAGGCAGCTCCCTGAAGCACTCCACAACCCTCACCAACCGGCAGCGGGGGAACGAGGTTTCGGCCCTGCCAGCCACCCTCGACTGTAAGTGGGCCTCCAGTCCCTAAGGCGGGGAGAGGTAACGGGTGCTAGTAGGTAGCAGGGGCCGGGAGGAGCAACTCTGGATGGGGTAAACTGAGGCATGGAGCAGGGATGGGACAGGTGAGGACTCTGCCTCTCTCTGGCCCCTAGCCCTGTCCATCCACCAGCTCGCGGCCCAGGGGGAGCTGAGCCAGCTGAAGGAGCATCTGAGGAAAGGTGTGTGTCCACACCTGTGGTGTGTCCGAATGTGTCTGACCACACGCGCTGGTGTGTGCATGTGGGTATTGAAATGACCGGAGTCTCCACAAATGGGCCTGTGTCCACCCGTGTGCTCCCCCTCATGTCTGACCCCAGCCACCTGCCCTGTCCCTGCTCCCACAGCGCTGGGGAGAGTGGGCAGGGGTGCATCCCAGTGGTACCACCCCCCTCCTGCCAGGCGACAACCTCATCAACAAGCCGGACGAGCATGGCTTCACCCCCCTCATCTGGGCCTCCGCCTTTGGAGAAATCGAGACTGTCCGCTTCTTGCTCGAGTGGGTGCGTCCCAGCCCAGCTGAGGGCTTCCCAGGAACTTGAGGGTGGGCTGGGGTCTCGTCCGAGTCTGCTGGTGCCATGTCTTTAAGAAGGGGCTGCCATGGGTACCCCAGGATTCCAGGGGATGCCCCCACCCATCCCATCACCTCTGTCTCTATTCCCCCTACCACAGGGTGCTGACCCCCACATCCTGGCCAAGGAACGGGAAAGCGCCCTGTCCCTGGCCAGCATGGGCGGCTACACAGACATTGTAGGGCTGTTACTTGAGCGTGATGTGGACATCAACATCTACGACTGGGTGAGGCACCACCCACTGGCCCTGGGCACCTTGCAGGGTACCAGGCCTGCTGTGGGTGCTGAGAACACAAGACAGCCTTCTCTGAGCCTTACAGAGCTCCTAGTTTGCGGGGAGGGCAGCCGACACAGAAACAGCTGAAATGTAGTGAATAGCACTGTAACGGCAGACACACAGGCAGCGGCAAGAGCCCGGAAAGTGGCCTCCAGAGTCCAGGGAAGTCGAGGAGGGTTTCCTGGAAGAAGGAGTACCTAAGCTAAGACCCAAAGGGGGAACGAGGCCAGGTGTTGAGCAGGAGGAAGAACCACATTAAATTGGAGGGCTGGGGGTGTTGTGAGAATTTGGAAAAGACAGAATGTCGGTTGCCCTTGCCCCTGCCTTTGACAGAATGGAGGGACGCCACTGCTGTACGCCGTGCGTGGGAACCACGTGAAGTGCGTAGAAGCCTTGTTGGGTAAGTGGGAGTAGCAGCTGGCCCTGGGGGCCTCAGAGCCCCAGCTGGCCCCACAGGAACCCTGAGGGCCAGGGAGGGGTCCAAACTCTGCTCGAACAGCTCTTGGGATGAACGGTCACTACCTGAGTTTCCCAGAGGATTGATCTGGGGACAGGAGATGGTACCCTGGTGATTGAACACCCATACCCTTCATGCCTCAGGGACCCTGGAGGTGGGGATTCTATTGGCCACATTCTTCAGAGAGCTCAGGTTCTCATCCAAGCCTATAAGGGCAACCAGCAGACCTGTGGCTATACCGTGAGGGATCACTGGATCTCCCAAGTCTCCATGCCCCATTCTGGGCTCCCAGCCCCGCTGCCTCTCCAGTAACACCTGCTTTGCTCTGCAGCCCGAGGAGCCGATCTCACCACTGAGGCTGACTCCGGCTATACCCCAATGGACCTTGCCGTGGCCCTGGGATATCGGAAAGGTCAGCCTGAGACACATAGGGCAGGGACAGTGTGCCGTAAGCAGGTGACCACAGAGGGGTACACAGGACATCCCTCTCAGATGTCACATGCTAGCGTTGAGAGGGTTCACATTAGCAAACACGTGATGCCACTGTGTACTCACCTGGGCGTGTGCGGGAGGCTGACGTGTGTCAGTGACTGGGTTCATGATGAGATACACAGGCACTGGGAGGCCCAAAGGGAGGGAGGTTGGGATTCAGGCTGGAGGAACCAGGCTGGAGGATGGGATCCTTGCAGAGGCCTTGCAGGATAAGGATGCCAAGAAGGAGGGGCCAGGCCACAGAGGGTCACTGAAGCCAGCCCTCTCCATGGCAGGACGTGGGTGTAAGTAGGGACCATAGGCTGACCCCAGTTTGTTCCCCACTTCCCCCTTCGGCTTCCCCATCCACAAAATGGGGAGATCCTAATAGAACTGACCCCTTGGGGTCATGGAGAGATTGAGGGCCTGGGAGATTTCTCCTCCTTCCTTCAAGTTTTATTCCATTTGGGACAGAAGTCATTCCTCACAGCCCCTCTTATCCTTTCATAAAAGTCACCAGTCGAGAATTTTGTTTGGTAAAGATTTTTTTTTTTCTTTTTTTTACTCTAAAAAGCCTCCAAAAATGCATTTTTACAGACTTAGGGGAAATTGAGTTTCCTGGCGTGGGGGCCTCAGTCTTCTCAGCTGTACTCTGGGAAGGGTGTGGATTTCCCCACATATGAATTAGGTCCTCCAGGACTTGGAGATCCCCGTTCGTTCCCTGAGAGGCGGGTGCAGTTCTCATGCTGGGACACCCTGGCTCATCCCCCAAAAGAGGTGTACAAATGGCCTCTGTCTCTGCATTCTGCATTCGATTCATGGCCCACCTTTTCCCTTTCCTGTTTCCAGTGCAACAGGTGATCGAGAACCACATCCTCAAACTCTTCCAGAGCAACCTGGTGCCCGCAGATCCTGAGTGAAGGCTGCCTGCTGGGGACTCAGATACTCAGGGAACAAAACAGTTGACACAGAGCTGGGGGAACCCAGAACTGGCTTCAAAGGCAGCTCCTGGACAGACAGTGGGAGGGGATCCTTCCCAAGAGGAACCAATAAACCTTCTGTGCATAACCTGAAGGACTTCACTGTGCTTCCCCAAGGGCTTCCTGGAGGAGTTAGTTAGTACCCAGTGGCCTCACGCCCTCTCCCCCAGCACGCGCAGGTGGTAGATGACAATTCGGCCAAAAAAGTCAGCGGCGTCCTCAAATGTCACCTTCAGCCGGTCCACCTCGGCAACTGGCACAGGGAAGGTGTGAGCATAGGCAGTCAAGGGAAATAGGTAGTTCATCATTTCCCATCTGGCAGCCCCAGCTTAGACACCACCAATGTGCTGGGTGACCGGGCACACTGTGAGCCCTTCTGAGGCTCTCACACAGAACCGGTTACCATCAGCTCATTTTACAGATGGAACAATGGAGGTCCAGAGCCCACTTGCTCAAGGTCACATACCAGGGCCCACGGTTTTCAGAGGCACAGACCACCACCCCCGCCCCTCCCCAGAGGCCCAGGAAGGATATCTGAAGTGAGTTGTTGTCCTCAGGGTAGAAGTCCACAATCTTGCTAAGAGCCTCATTCCCCTGGGAACCTGCAACAGAGAAAGGGGCAGGTTGTGAGGCTGGGGTGCCCTCTCCAAACCCCCACCTTCCAGAGCCCTCCAGTACCTTCCAGGTGACCCCGGCGACTGGAGAAACCCCCCTGGAACTGGATCTGCAGCTGGGAGACACGGACGCGCTGAGGAAACTCTAGTATCACCCACTGGGAGGGGCCCTGGAGACAGGGAAACTGAGGCTCACAATCTGTCCAGGCTCAGACAGAGCCTGCTATGTGTGTCTTATTCCCACAGTCGACGGGGGGAGAGGTGGTGCGAGGGGCAGTTGGCACACGTTCCCTCCGTGACCAACTCTACTGTGCCCAGCTGGAGTGCTCCTTAGTTCTCAAGGCACCCTGGACTCCTGAATCTGATTCACAGGATGGGTGGAGGGTCCAGGGAGAGGTGCCTCACCTGGTCCGAGTTCCAGCACGTTTCCTCATTCTGATCGAACAGATGCTTCTTTCCAAACTGCCGAGTGTTGCGATTCAGCACTGAACTCACCCTGGAGGCACCAGAATAAGAGCGAAAAGACTGGCTAAACCCAGCGCCGAGGTCCCGCCCACCGGTGGGCCCGCCCCCTCCTCGCCTCCAGCTTACCCCGGCACCCCCAGCTCGGTTAACCCCGGGCTCAAGGGCCACGCCCGCCACTGCCCGTCCCCAGGGTCTCACCTGCTCACTGTCTCTGGACAAACCAAAGAGTGGGTCATCCCGGCTCCACAAAGCCTCGCAGGGCTCAGCCGGTGTAGCCGGTGTGCGTATGCCGACGCCAACGCAGCCACAGCCGTTCGACCTTGACCACGCCTCAGACTCTACAAAGGTTTCAAAGAAACTGCAGTGACCCGCGGCTAGATTCTCACAGCAGGTTCAAGTAAGGGAAACAGGTTTCCTGTGGGTTTCCGGGGGTCGCTCGGACTCCGAGCTTCAGTCTCTGCGAACAGCGCCGAGAACCAGAGCAGGACCCAGAACCACGAGGACACCGCGCAAGCGCACTGTGACTCAGACCTGCCCCTCCCATGCTCTCAGGGCAGGCTGCAATTTGAACCCCGCCCCGCCGCGCCCGCCTCTTAAAGGGCCTTCATCCAGTACTGAGTTTTCTTTTAGAGCTGGAGGAAGAAGGGAGGCACCTGAAAGAATTGTTTGCCAAGTTGTGTGCGGGGCGCCGTCTTCTGGTGCCTGCGGGTATAGAGCAGAGTATAGGGTATGGGAAGTCTGAGAGACTTCCTATAACGATATCTCCCTACCTGGGGAAGTCAGCCAAAACCCATTCCGTAACTGCTAATGCTGCCGAGCGCTTCATTGCCTCCCAGGGACCAAAGGAAGAGTTGAGAAAGAGGCCACGATGAGCGAGTCTTCGTCAGCCTCGTGTATCCCAGCTGCAACACAAGAGGCTTAGCCTCCAAATCTTTCTTCTTAGTAAATGCTGCCTGGGACAGGCTTCATGGAGGAGGGGGCGTGGGAAGTGGGTTTTGAAGGATGAACTGGGGGGAAGGAGGGGGTTGGCCATACCAGATTGCACAAAGGCTAAAGATTTGGTTCACTGATTCACTAAACAAGAATTCACTCCCTGCTGCCCAGCCCTGTGCTGGGTGGTGCTGGGGACTGTGAGAAGCCTCAGTGAGAAGCCTCCTCCATACCTGAGGAGCCCTCAATTTTGGTAAGACAGAGCTACACACACACACACACACACACACACACACACACACACCCATGCAGTCAGGGCTGAGCCAGACATAGGGCTGGGAGACCAGAGGCTCTACCTGGAGGAAGGGCTTCCTGGGATAGGGGATCTTGTGTCTGTACCTTAGTGGGTGGGCAGGAATTCATCAGGGTAAGAAAAATGGGGGGAGATTTGTCCGGCAGGGAAAACAGCATAAGTAAAGGCCTGGTTGGGTGAAAGACCATGAATCTGAATAAAATATGTGGAGCAAAATCCTGCTGAGCCTGAAGGTGTTTGAGAAAGGGCAAGACACCATCCCATCGGCATGAATGGAGGGTTCTGAGACAAACAGCTACTGGCAGAAGGCTGCAGGTTCCTGGCTTTAGCTGAATGGTCTAGAATCCAGCCCCTTTCTTCAAGGGCTAGGGGAATGGTTCTCCTGGCATCCTGCTAGCATCTTCCCAAGCCCACTCCAGTAAGGGGGTGGGGGTGGGCTGGCTGGGAAACTGGGACACCACCGGAAGGGCTGCCCCATCAGCCCCTGCCTGCCAGGACTTCCTGCATTCAGCCATGGCCTGGTGCCATCTAGACCTGGCTCTGCTGGTCTCAGTGCTGGGGCCAGGACTGCGGATGGCAGAAAAGACCTCTTTACCCCCAGAGGAAGGTGGGAAAAGCATGGACCCTGGAGGGTCCAGATCCAGTTTAAATCCTGGCTGGGTCACTCACTTACTGGCCATGTGATCTTGGACAAGCATGTTGACCTTTCTGGGCCTCAATTCCTTCATCTGCGAAATGGAGGGAATTCTGTTTATAGGACTGCTGGAGAATTTGGTGGGCTCTTTGGGCTGACACATAACAACAGTGGCTTACCTTTGTTGAGAGCCCACCTTGTGTTTGACTTGAAACCACATTTTGCTGGTTGTTCATCCACTGGTTCATTGAACTTGCTGTGCTGGTCCATGTCACTTCCATTTTATAGCTGAGGATATATATACCCAATGGCCCCCAGGGAGGATATTCATGGCCTTAGCCACCCCCGCCCCCACCAGCGCCACTCCTGGTCTTGGCATGGAGCCACCTTGCCCACTGGTATGAGGCCAGCTCAATACCCTCTTCCCGCCTCCTCACCCCACTGGCGCCTGGGCATGAAAGAGCCTCCTGTTTCTCCAGGGAATTAGCAGCTCTAAGCTCCCAGCAGGGCAGCCAAAAGTGGTCCATTCATTTGCCTGAGTGAGGAAAGACCAGGCACTCCCTCCCCCCCCCCCCCACCCAGAGGATGGAGCAGAGGAAGCTCTGGAAGAGCCAGGAGCTGCAACCCTGGTTCACTGAGGGAAACCGAGGCACAGAAAAGCAAAATCATTTGGCTAAGTTCATCCAGGGGGAGAAGGATTCAAATCCCAATCTGACTCTGGCGTTCTCTCCACGGGCTGAGTTTTGCATTTGTCAAAAGAGGCAATAGAGGCTCAGAGAGAGTCAGGTATTTGCTGAAGTCACACAGCAAGTATGGGTCAGCAGGGACTCTCCCTGGGGATGCAGCCCCACCCATGGCAAAAACCAGATCCCACTTCTCATGTGTTTGTTATGCTGGAGCAGGGCAGGGAAAGGCCTTCAGATAGCTTCAAGCCTTGGTTCCCTCTGGGGGATCAGTGTAATGATTGCCTCAAGGCTCCAGCCTGGAGAGTATGTGGGGGTGGAGGTGACAGTTCCGTGACTCGCAGCCCCCAGTGGGGCAGGTCCAGGCCTGATTTTTCTGCCAGGGTCTGCCTGGGTTCAACAGGGCCCACCTCAGAGTAGATGGATGCCAGCTGGACTTGTCAGTCCTGGGAGGGTGCAAACCTGGGAGCCTGGGCAAGTGGAGGTGACAGAAGTAGGGGTGGTGGCGGTGGCCAGGCATCCTGGAGGTGATCTCATCAGGGGACCGCCCCCCCGCCCAGGGCCACTACAGGGGGAGTGATGAATGGTGAGCATGAGTGGCTGTGTTGTGAGGTTGGACCCAGGAGGACTATATGTCTCCGTGTTGGTGCCCGTGTGCTTAGCGATCATAGTTGGGTGCTAGCGATCATAGTTGGGTGCTAGCGATCATAGATGGGTGCTAGATGTGCCCACAGCTGTAAACATGGTTGAGTGTGAACAATGTGGGGCATATGTGGGCTTGTTTGTGACTACCAGGAAGGCTAAGGTACTGCAGGGCATGTATTCGACCGTGAAGGGACTAGAGGTGCGGTTTGAATCACAGCTGTGAGTTTGGTTGTGCAAGAGGCATGACGTGTGTGCAGCCACATGAGGTCTTATGTGGTCTGTGTGACTTACGTGTGGCCTTGTCTCATGTGGTTGTGTATAAACCACCTGTGCGCTCACTGTGTGCCTGGGGTGTGACTGTGGGTTAGTGGTTTGTTGGGGTCGTCGTGGGACACACGTGAATGCGGTTGCGTGTGTCATGTCCGTGTGTCACCTTGAGTATGTTAAGAGGCGCTTTGGAGGGACACTGTCCACCCTTGAGATCCAGCTCTCCTGGTGGGTCCAGCGTCCCTGCTCCTGCTCTGGCCCACTAGCCCCCTCCCTTGCTCCATCCCCCAACTTGCTTCTCAGCCCCTGGCCTGGGCCCCAGTGTGGGGGGCACAGAGAAGGCACTCAGGGCTGGCGGGGGGTGGCTCACCCAATCCCAGTGGAGGCCTATAAATAGCTCTTTGAGCCCAGCAGATTCCCAGGCAAGGTTGCCTCATTCAAGCCCCCAGCAACAGCCTGCCTCCCCCACCGCCCTGGGCCCCAGGCCAGCCCCTCTAAGCTCAGCCCTGGCACTGGCCAGGGGGACCTAGGGGTGGAGAGGAGGGGGTGGAGAGAGGTGGGGGCAGTCAGGAGTGGGGGTCAGCTGGGCTCTGAGGCCATGAACCTAGACTCCCACTTGACCAGTACCTATACTGTACAACCTCAGGCAGGTGGTCCTGTGCCTCTGAGCCTCAGTTTCTCCAGCTGGAAAATGGGCAGCAGCATGATAGCAGCTTATGTGTTTACTTCCTGTTTCATTCTCCCAGCAACCCTGTAAGATAAGGAGTCTTAATTATCCTCCTTTTTTAGACAAGGAAACTGAGGCACAGAAAGACAAAATGGCTGGTCCAGAGTCACTCTGTTAGGAGTGGAAGGTTTGAGCCCTGCACGTGTGGAAACAAAGCTGCCTGGATCCCTCACACATGACACAATGCGACCCCGGACCCCCGGCTCCCCCACCCTAACCAATGCTGCCACAATCACCCCCTCACCCAGCCTGTCAACTGTGGACACTCATGTCAATGTGATCCCTGACCTCCAGCTTTCCTCTGTGATGAGGACTGAACAGTAAGCATAGCTCCCCAGTGTATCACTTTTTTTTATTTTATTTTATTTTTAATTTTTTTTAACGTTTATTTATTTTTGAGACAGAGAGAGACAGAGCATGAACGGGGGAGGGTCAGAGAGAAGGAGACACAGAATCTGAAACAGGCTCCAGGCTCTGAGCTGTCAGCACAGAGCCCGACACGGGGCTTGAACTCACGGACCGTGAGATCATGACCTGAGCCGAAGTCAGCCGCTTAACCGACTGAGCCACCCAGGCGCCCCACTTTTTTTTAAAGTTTATTTATGGATTGGGGGGGGGGGTATATGTGCCCGTGTAGGAGTAGGGGAAGGGCAGAGAGAGGACAGAGAGAATCCCAGGCAGGTTCCGAGCTGTCAGTGCAGAGCCCAGTGTGGGGCTGGATCCCACAAACCATGAGATGATGACCTGAGCCAAAATCAAGAGTGAGATGCTTAACTGACTGAACCACCAGGTACCCCCTCCCCCACCCCAGTGTGTCACTTTGGCCCCTAGAGCCATCACTGCCCAGTGCATCCCATCCTAAGCTGAGAGACAAAAACCCTGGGAAGGAAGGTGGGGGAAGGGTTGATCTCTTTAAGCTTTTGTCCCCACTCATTTCCATTATTTCCAGCTTTCATTGCGGTAAAGCACACAGAACACAAAATTTACCATTCTAAAGTGTACAATCCAGGGGCATTAATTATATTAACATTACTCTGCAACCCTCGCCACTATCTAGTTCTAGAACATTTTCATCATCCCAAAAGGAAACCCAGTACCCACTTGCAGTCACTCTCTATTCCCCTTCTCCCAATCCCTGATAACTACCCATCTACTTTCTGCCTCTGGATTTGTCCGTTCGAAACATTTCACATAAATCGAACCGTCCTGTGGCCTTTTGTGTCTGGCTTCTTTCAATCAGCGTAATGTTTTCGAGGTTCACCCATGTTTAGGGGGTGTTAGTACTCCATTCCTTTTCATGGCTGAATAATATTCCATTGTGTGGATCTAGACTTTTTAAGGTTGCGGTCTCCCTGCGAAGACACACACATGCCCCCTGCCCGAAGCAAAAATATTCCTGTGACAGCAGGACTCCACAGTCAGTGCCCCACAAATGCTGACTGGATAAAGGAATGAATGAAAAGAATGCTATGTTCTGGCTGCAGGCTGCAGCTGGTGGAAACAGCTCCAGGGTGTGACACATCTGGGCTCCAACGCTGGGAGTCACTTACCAGCTGTGTGACCCAGCGATCTTCCTTTCCTCTCTGAGCCTCAGCCTCCTTTCTCGACATGGGCTAAAACAGCAACTGTAGCCCAAACTGCTTCAAGTGTGAGCCCTAGAAAGTCAGGCAGCCCAGGGTTGGAATCCCGGCTCTGCCCGTCCCCTATGCGTGACTCTGGGAGCTATTTCGTCTCCCCGAGGCTCAGTTTCCACGTCTGTAAGGTGGGACAGGCCCCCCGCGGGGCGTCTGGGAACATTTAATGTGACTCTTGGGGAAAATGGGCGAACGCGCGGGAAATCAGACGTAGTCTTCCCCTGGGTGGGGTGAGAGGTGGAAGAAGTGGGGAGGGGGGTTTTAGGTAGGGAGAGCCCCCTCCCTGGCGCAGCCGGAGGCCTCCAGCAGGCAGGGGCGCATGCGCAGAGCAGCCCCGCGGCCCCTTTATAAGCGCTGAGGCGGCTCTGGGGCGAGCGGAGCGCAGGGCGCAGGGGCTGGACCCGGCGCGAACGATCAAGACAAGCCGGAGCGTCCTTTGTGCCGGGCGACCGCCCCGGGATGCGTCCGAGCTAGGAGTCAGGTGGGGGGTCCGTCGTGGGGAGGGGGCCGCGTTAGGGGAGAGATCCGCGGAATTAGAGACGAGCACGAGATTGGGGAGGGGGCCTGGGATCAGAGAGAAGCCCCCAGAACAGGGAGGGGGGCTGAGAGGGGGAGGGGAGACCCAGGTTAGGAAGAGAACGCAAACTGGAGGGCGCTTGGGAATGTCAGGGGGACTCGGATTTGGGGGTCAATCCTTGGGTTGTCCGGAGAATGCGGAGACGGTTCCAAGGTGGGGAGGGGGCCGGGCTGGGGGTGGGTCTCAGAATTGGGGAGGGGGCACTGGGAACCAAGGCTAAGGGAGGACACAACGAGTTTAGAGAGAAGAGGGGGAAATCCAGATGCTATATGGGGGGGGGGGGCTCCATAACTGGGCATCCCGGTATTTGAGCTGAGGCACCCCAGGATTTTAAGTGGGGGTTCCCAATTTGCAGATGAATGGAGGAATCCAGGCTGGACTGCAGCGGGGAAGGGGGCCCTCCAGGTTAGCCTGAGTCCGATGGAAGGGGGGGTCTTCCCTGAGTGTGAACAGCAGTGGGGAAGGGGCGCCCTACAGTCTGCCTCTTCTTTTGGCCCAGGTCCTGTCACCACATCCTGATTCAGGGAGGAGGTTCTGGGGCGGGGGGGGGGGGGGGGCTCCATCCCAAGGTGGTCCTTGTTCTTCCCTTGGACTTGGAGTTGGGGTGGTGTCTCTTCTCCCAGGGAGCACACTGGGTCTCCCAGGTGAATGCTGGGTGTGAGTCCCTAAAACCCCAGTTAGAATCCCTAGGACCCATGAGGGGCACCCAGTCCAAAGAGGGGGGCCGCTCCCAGCACCTCCATACCTGACTGTGTCCTCACAGAGGGACACAGACTCTTGCCTCACCCCTTCAGTTCCATCTGCCCATATGGATGCTTGTGAAAGTCCTGGCTTGGTTTGGGGGCACAGGCACCGGGAAGTAGGGGGCCGGGATCCCGGGCCCAGCCTGGGCAGGAACGACCGACCCCCATTTCTGTGCACGGGGCTTTGTTCCTCTCAGCAGCATTAATGGGAGACAGCCAGGACAAGGAGAGGGTTGGCGCTGGGCCCCAGCGGGGGACGTGGGGGAAGGGCAAGGAGGGAGGGGTGGGCAGATCATGGGACCTCAGAACCCAGCAGCCTCGCTGGCTTGTGGACATTCCCAAATGGAAGGTGCCTCCCCCCCGCCCCCCCGCCGGAGGCAGGGGCTTTGTGTGTGTGTGTGTGTGTGTGTGTGTGTGTGTGTGTGTCTACCCCATGCTGAGAGAGGGTGTGTGTCCATGGGGAGTCTGGGGTCCTCTGTGAGTCTAATGCGACTGAGGTTGTGTCTTTGTCAGGAAACTTGTGGCAGGGGCCACATCACCAGGTGGCAAAATGATGTGTGCCCACCAGTCACCAAGGCCACATTTATCCAGCCTGGTCTGTGCCAGGGGCTGGCATCACCATGTGTGAGTGTCTGTGAGAAACTGTGTCTGACGGTATGGCCTCATCGAGGGGTTTATATGGGGAGGCTCAGACTGTGGGTGTGTGTCTTTGTGCAGAAGACATGCTGCCTGCCTTGTAAGTGCCCATATTGTCTCTCTTTGTTAATGTCACTGTGAATCTGTGTGTGCGCGCGTCTCCCTGGCTCTGAGTCTGGGGTTGTGTGGCTGCATGTACAGCAAGGGGCTCCTCTCCATGTGATTGGCAGTGTGGACCCTAAGCACGGGGGTGTGAGATATGATCTTTGTGCAGAGTTGGGGTGCTAATAGGGGAGATGTTGGGGTTCAGGTCCCCAAAGGCATCCCGAGATGGTTTACTGAGCCTGGCTTCAGTTCTCCTCTGAGGAGTTCCACGATCATGCCCATACACACAAATATGCCCTGACTCCGAGGCCAGAAACAGACACATGTGCTTACGGCCCCTGCGGAGGGGCACTTGGACCCACACATCCAGAGACCACAGTGGGTCCCCTATGCTCCACGCAGCGCACAGAGCTGCTGCACACCGATGCACACATCCACACATCACAGGGCACAACTTCACATCCTTGCCTGGACACAGCACCCCGACACACACACCCAGGCACACAAAAATACCTGCTGGCCAACACACCCACATTCAGTGCCCACTGAGACAGGAGGTGGGTCAGAGGGAGGGACAGGGACACACACAACACACACACACACACACACACACACACCCTCCTTCAGCACCGCCCCTCCTCCAATGCCCCACAGGCCCCTGTTGCATATGCATGAGGCTTATGCGTTATTCATGAGGGGACAAGCCCCAGACAGCTGTGTAAATGCTCACCTCTGGCTGCTCTAGGGAGGAAGTATTTTAAGAGAAGGGGTGTGGGTGTGTGAGGGTGCAAGCGGAGGGAACAGAGTGCCTCTGGGAGGGTATGTGTGTGCGTGGGAGGGTGCACCTGAAACTGTCACTGTGTTGGATCACCTCTGTACATTTGCATATGTACATGAGGCTTTGTATACAAAAAGCTGATTCTTAATTTAACATTTCTAGCACCCCACAAGTCTTTGCTCATTCCATCCTCACCGTAACACTATGAGGTACATGTTGGGTGAGCCCCATTTTACAGGTGGGGAAAGTGAAGCACAGAGAATGAAGCAACCTGTCTAGGGTCATACAATGTATAGAAAGAGGCAGAGATTTTTTTTAATTTTAAATAAATTTGGGGTTTGAACTCATGACCCGGAGATCAAGAGTCACATGCTCCTCCAACTGAGCCAGCCAGGTGCCCCTGAATGTAGTCTGTCCTTTTAACCATACAAAGTGTGTGTGTGTGTGTGTGTGTGTGTGTGTGTGTGTGTGTGTATGAATTCTGTGAACTCACCCCCTCCTAAGGCCCTCCTGGGCAGGTGCAGCCCATAGTCCTGCCCCACCCTCTAATACCTTGTCAGGCCTTGTACAGCCATCAGAGGAGCCTGCACTTGTTCAGGATTCCAAGGGGGAGAAATGAGGACAGCCTGGAATGGAGGCAGAAGTTGCTAAGGTTTACAGGTTGGTAGTTGGGGGCACCATCCCAAGGCCTGGCCTCTGATCCGCTGTGCAGCCCTAGGCAAACTGCTAGCCCTCTCTGGGTCCCAGGTGAGGCTGTGGTGCCGCTGCCAGAGGAAGACAAGGAGACCAAGTGGGCATGTCATTGCTTTGCCTCCCTAGAGTTCAGCACCACGGATAGGGCCCCGGCTGGCCTCCCAGTAGGGACTCTGGGAGCAGGGAAAGAGCACTGGGAATGGGACCAGCTGTCCTCCACAGCCCCCATGCTGGATGCTATCTACACTCCCCTCCTCAGGGCTATTCTTTTATTGGGGGAGGCTGCAAGGGTTAGATTTTTAGAGGATGCCCTAACTTGCCATCTGTCCCCACCTCCTGAGCCCCAGTGAGGGGAGTGGTACAGAGGGGCTGTGAGGCTTTGGGGAGGGACTATCTCCCCAGAGTTTCTGGTCTCTGGAAGAATGTGAGGCCTGGGAGGGCACTGCTGTGTCCTGGTGCCTGGATTGGGCCTTACTTACAGTTGGCACTCAGTAATTGTCCATTTTATGTCTGAAGGCCACAACCCCTATAGAAGGCTGGACCCACAACTGGAGTTTCTCTGTGGACCTAGGAGGCATCTTTGCCAGGTGGTATGAAGTCAGGAGGAGGGTGGGGTGGGCAGGGGTGAGGCCCCTTCCTCCAGCTGGGACTTGGCAGCTTCTCAAAAATCCCAGAAACCAAGAATAGAATCTTGGCGACAACCAAATCCTGGAATTGAAGCTGAGAATCGTGTCAGTCAGCAAACCCAGATTAAAGGCTGGCTTGGAGGCCAGCATACTGCGAGGACTGGGGACCTCAGGCTGACTGGGACTGGCTACTGCCCTCCTGGAATCCTAGTCTTATGGGTGAGGCCAACATGAAAGATGGGATTTTGATCTTGGCTGTGTTAAGGACAATAATAGTAATAACAACAGCTCAGGGGCACCCGGCTGGCTCAATCAGAAGAGCATGTGGCCCTTGATCTTAGGGTTGTGAGTTCGAGTCCCACGTTGGGCATAGAGATTAAATAAATACATTTTTTAAAAAACAGCTCAAATCTATTCTTTCATGCCAGGCAGTTCTAGGCATTTCGTACATATTGACTGTATTTACCCATCTATTCCTTCCAACTACCTGATGTTATCCCTAGCTAACCTACAAAGAAACTGAGGCACAGAGAAGCTAATCTACTTGTTGAAGGTCACACAGCAAGGAACAGGCAGATAGACAATACCAGGTCTGATTTCACTTTAACACCCTTACTTCTGACTGTGAAACTTCACTGCTGGGATTCTGAAGTCAGCCGGTCCTGGGCTTGGATCCTGGGTTAACCCTTGCTTGCTGACTGTGTGTCCTTGAGTGACACGTTAGCCTCTCTGAGTCTGTTTCTAGGTCTGTAGAATGGGGAGACTTGGTCCTTCCACACTAACTGGGTGGGTTGTACTCACCCCCATTCTCCCTCTGTCTCCATCTTTTTCCAGGTCCAGGATGGGGGCCACATCTGTCTGGGCCTTGGGCCTCCTGATGCTCCAGATGCTGCTGTTTGTGGCTGGGGAACAGAGTGAGTTAGCTTTGTGGGGTGGGAGAGGTTGGGTTCTGGGGGACTGACAAGATCGGGCAGCTTTTTAACTCTAGAGCTTTCTCCTGCTGGTTCCCTGGCTTGGTCTGGAGAATAAAATGAGAATAGATGAAAAAGGTCTTTGAATAGTCAAAAGTGAACAAGACACCTGAGAGGTTATTTTTAGTCATTGCCAGCAGAGGCTGGAGGTTCCTGCCTCTCACTGTTTTGCTGAGCTGAGCTGAAGAGAGAGAGAAAAAATGAAAACAGTGCAGAGATTGATTAGTGATGTCTGTCATGGGCGGGGCAATAGAAATAAGGTATGTAGAACTCTCCCTGGCATCTCCCCAGTGATGGTTAAAAGCCCAGGCACTGGAAATGCCCCCTGATTTTCTCTGTGGTTAGGCAAATACAATGATGTCTCTGAGACTCAGTTTCCTCAACCCTCCAAAAAGACCGTGAGACATGGCTACTTCTGCCTATGGTTATGAAAATCAAATGAGCTGATCGCTATGTATAAAGTGCCCCTGTTATCAAGAAGGTACTCCTCAGGCACATTTTCCTTCTAATGGCTGCTTCTTACTGGACTTTGGGGTTAAGTGACTTTCCCATGACCACACAGTGAGTCAGTGACAGAGTCAAATCCCTGGCAGCCAGGGTCTGGATTTTGAGTGGATGCACCGCTATGAAGGCATGTGACTCCTCTTTTGCTCACAGATTGGGGTGCACATCACAGATTGGTTCACTGCATTGTGATATTGTAGGCAACCTAACCTCTCTGGCTTCAGTCTCCTTATCTGTAAAGTGAGAGAAGTAGCAGTCTCTGCTGGTCTTTGTCTTTTTTTTAATTTTTTTTTCAACGTTTTTTATTTATTTTTGGGACAGAGAGAGACAGAGCATGAACGGGGGAGGGGCAGAGAGAGAGGGAGACACAGAATCGGAAACAGGCTCCAGGCTCCGAGCCATCAGCCCATAGCCTGACGCGGGGCTCGAACTCACGGACCGCGAGATCGTGACCTGGCTGAAGTCGGACGCTTAACCGACTGCGCCACCCAGGCGCCCCATGCTGGTCTTTGTCTTTGAGTCAGGTCCTCTTTCCACCTTCTCCACCCCAGGCACACAGGATGCCACTGCTGCTGCCTCTGCTACCGCCAACAAGGGGCTCCACATGCAGAAGGTGGGGTCGGGGTTGGTTCGGGCTGCGCTGGCAGAGTTAGTGGCCCTGCCCTGTCTCTTCACCCTGCGACCATGGCCAGATGCAGGCCGAGAAGCCCCTCGGATCAAGTGGACCAAGGTGCGGACTGCATCAGGCCAGCGGCAGGACTTGCCTATTCTGGTGGCCAAGGACAATGTGGTTCGAGTGGCCAAGGGCTGGCAGGGACGTGTTTCACTGCCTGCCTACCCCCGGCACCGGGCCAACGCGACGCTACTACTGGGACCACTGAGAGCCAGCGACTCTGGGCTCTACCGCTGCCAGGTGGTGAGGGGCATAGAGGATGAGCAGGACCTCGTGCCCCTGGAGGTGACAGGTCAGTTGAGGACGGGAGAGGACAAGGCTGGGAGGGGAGGTGCTGAGCCTGAAATTCACCTACAGAATGTCACCTTAGAAATCACTCCCTGAACAATGATTCCCTTTCAATTCTTCTGACAAAGTAAAGTCCAAAGAAAGTCTCCTCCAGTGCTACCCTTTCTTTAATACTTCTCTCTCTTTTAGCTAAGACAAAGCAGCTTCTGGCTCCATCTATTGTGGACCACAGTATTTTATAGGATTTCATAAGCTTTTTTTTAAAGTTTATTTATTTTGAGAGAGAGAGAGAGAGAGAGAGAGAGAGAGACAATACAAGTGAGGGGGGGACAGAGAGAGAGGGAAAAGAGAATCCCAAACAGGCTCCGCACTGTCAGCATAGAGCCCAGTGTGGGGCTCCAATCCACAAACTTTGGGATCATGACCTGAGCCGAAATCAAGAGTCAGATGCCTAATGTACTGAGCTTCCAGGCGCCCCTCCTAACCTTATTATAAGTCCCTTTCATGGTTACTTACTTTCACATAAGACAAAGGATATTGACTTTCTGTTTAAAATAGGAATACAAGGGCACCTGGGTGGCTCAGTCAGTTATGTATCCAACTTTGGCTCAGGTCATGATCTCATGGTTCGTGAGTTCAAGCCCCACATGGGATCTCTGCTGTCCACGTGGAGCCTACTTCAGATCCTCTGTCCCCCTCTATCTCTGCCCCTTCCCTTCTCATGCTCACTCTCTCAAAATAAATAAACTTTAAAAAAATAAAATAGGAATACAAATTTCCTTTTACAATAAAATGATGTTTTTTTTAAATAAAATAAGAGTGAGGTTTTCTTTTCATAGCCAACTGAAAATATATATGAAGTAAGTAACAGTCCTCAAATACCTGTTTAACCAACTCCTGTATTAAATTCTTTCTGTTGAAATAGCCAGTGTTTCTCTTTTCCTAACTGATCAAGGTGGACAAAACAAAACAAAACAAAAAGTTTTTTAATTATTAAAGCAAAGTCCTACTAGCACAGGGGTGGCACAATAGACGCTCCATAGGTAATTGACAAATGACTCAATTGACAAATGAATGAATTGTTGTGTGTAAAACATCCTGTGGGTGCTTGCTGGGAAGTCGATTTACCTTGACCCATGCTGGCCATGGGCAAATCCCTGAACCACCTGTCCTGGAGCACAGTGTTCTCCCACCCAACAGTGTCTCACTGCATATTTTATGGGGTCAGCCAACTGTCCCTTTTACACGGCCTCGCTGCTCAAAACTGATAAACCTTGAAGAAAACCGATAAGTGATGAAGGAAGTAAAATCTACTTCTGGGATTGTTCATTCATTCAACTGAACATGTATTGAGCACCTACCTACCACATGCTAGTCTGGTGCTGGGAACATAATCATAACTGAGACGCAGCCACTGTCTTCCAGGAGCTCGGAGTTTGATAAAATGGAATCGAATGTTTCATTCCTTTGTCTTGCTCAGCCATTTCTTTCATCCTAAATCAGAATTTGAGTCACAGTGAGCCCATTATTTATGCTTCCCATCCTGGCTTACAAGTCACCTCCTCTAGGAAGTCTTCTGTGACTCCATTCCCAGGCTGGGCAAGAACCACTTGATCTCCCATTGCCACCTGTGCTTTCCCTATCAATACATGTACTTAATTCCTTTGTTTTTGTTTTTAAGATTTTATTTTTAAGTAATCTCCACACCCAACGTGGGGCTTGAACTCACAATCCCAAGATCAAGAGTCATATGCTTACCCTGCTGAGACAGTCAGGCACCCCAGCATGTATTTTATTTTTAAAAGGAAGAATCTCCCTCTTCTCCATGCCTCCTGTCACCTCCAAGGTCTAACCCTAGGCATGAAGAGTGCTATCTTTGGAGTCAGATCATCCTGGTTATGAATTTTGGCTGTGCCTCATACTGGCTGTGTGGAACGGAACATGTGCCTCAGCGTCTCTGAGCCTTAGTTTTCTCCTCTGGAAATGGGGATAATCACAGTGTTGTTGTAAGATTTCATTGAGATCTTGCTTATAAATGCTTTCTACATGGTAAACATTAGACACATGTTAGCCCTTTATGGTCATCGTTACCAATTTCCTTATTTAAAAATGGGGTCATATCAGTCTGGCATGGTACAGGGCAGCATAGGGGAGCAGGTTTATTATTAACAAACTGGGAGAAGGGGCATTCTGCAAGAAGGAGGTCAGTTCTTGAAGATTGCAGCATAAGTCAGCCCCCTATCCTGGATGTTCCCCAACAGGTGTCGTGTTCCACTACCGGGCAGCCCAGGATCGCTATGCACTGACCTTCGCAGAGGCCCAGGAGGCCTGTCGTCTCAGCTCAGCCACCATTGCAGCCCCACGGCACCTGCAGGCTGCCTTTGAAGATGGCTTTGACAACTGTGATGCCGGGTGGCTCTCTGACCGCACTGTTCGGTGAGGGGGTACACAGGGTTGGGACGTGGAGACCTAGCTCCTGGGGAAAGATGGTCTTTGGGGGCCCCAGGTGCACATATTTGAGAGGGACCCCCTCCTTGTCTTGTCAGGTATCCTATCACCCAGTCCCGTCCTGGTTGCTATGGCGACCGTAGCAGTCTTCCAGGGGTGAGGAGCTATGGGAGGCGCGACCCACGGGAACTCTACGATGTGTATTGCTTTGCCCGTGAGCTGGGGGGTAAGTCTGGGGCTGGCAGGACTCCCCACCCTCACTTCCCTGAGTACCTATTACCCTCCCCAACCCCCATTCCTCCCTAAGTCCTTGCCTAGCTCTCCTAAGTCTCATCCCTCTATAAACCTGCAGCCAATATCTGGGCTCACCCTTCTCTGAGCTTTCCTTCCCTCCCTGAGCCCCTCCTTCTCTGTGCCCCTTCCCTCTCTCTGAGGCCCTGTCTCTTCTCTGAGACTCTCCCCCTCCCTGGCCCCTCTCCCTATTCCTACCCTTCTCTTACTCTCTGAGCCCCCTCCCCGCGCCAAGATCCTCCCTTTCTCTGGAGCCCAACACACTCAAAGGCCTGTTACCTCATTTGTAAAAAGAAGCTAAGGCCCTCTTCTTCCTAGCACTGCCTGAGAGGTAAAGACCACTATGCGGGCGGGAGTGCGCACAGCGGCGGCGGCTGTCGCCGCCTTGTTTAGCCACCACCCAAACCCGGCCAGGCTGGAGTTCAGAGTGGGACCCCCTTCCCGGGCTTCAGGGGAGAATTCCCCAGGCCCGCTTGACCTTCGCTCGCGCCTTCCCGCAGGCGAGGTCTTCTATGTGGGCCCGGCCCGCCGCCTGACACTGGCCGGCGCGCGTGCCCAGTGCCGCCGCCAGGGCGCCGCGCTAGCCTCGGTGGGACAGCTGCACTTGGCCTGGCACGAGGGCCTGGACCAGTGCGACCCGGGCTGGCTAGCCGACGGCAGCGTGCGCTACCCGATCCAGACGCCGCGCCGGCGCTGCGGCGGCCCAACCCCCGGCGTGCGCACAGTCTACCGTTTCGCCAACCGCACTGGCTTCCCGGCGCCCGGAGCGCGCTTCGATGCCTACTGCTTCCGAGGTGCGTGTAAGGTCAAGCCCCTGGAAGGTGCGTCCCCTGGCAGCCACGCCCCAAAGCTATACATCCTGGTCAAGGCCACGCCCCTGGGAATTTTCCTTTCTAGTGGAGGCGGAGCCCAGACCGAGGAGAGAGGTCCTTGGAAATACGCTCTGAGATAAGCCACGCCCTCGGTGAAGCCCACGCCCCTTTCCCTAGGAGCCCCGCCCTGGGGGTAGGGTCGGGGCCCGAAAAGGCCAAACTCTGGCGGGGACGTTCCGTTGAGAGTGAGCTGTATCTCTTAAGGTCCCTGAAAGACATGCTTCTGAGTGGAGCATATTTTAGCTGGAGCCTTGTGCATAAGCATCCCCGGAGGAGGGAGTGCTGTTCCATTAGCCATGGCCCCAAGGCAAGGCCACACCTCCAGGGACTGGGGATGACCCTAGTCCTTGGAGTGGGACCAAAGTTTCAGAAGCTGGGAACCTGACTCCAAGGACCTAAGACTAATGTGTAAGAGGGAAAAAAAATCCCTTTGTAGGAAGGCCACGCTTATTAGGAGCTTCCTCCCCCTGGGGGAGAAGCTATGGTCCAGGTCTGACCTGCCCCCATGAGAACTGGCCACTGCCTGAGCTTTACCCAGGAACCTAGCTGTCTCTTGACCCCTCACCATGACCAGCTGACTGACCTTGACAGTGGGCCCCAGCCTGAACGGTAGGAGTGTTAACTTCACACCTTCCTCTCTCTGGGTTTAGGGGATCCCAGAAACCACGCAGAGATTTTAGAGACAGAGGGGCACAGAGAAACAGAGAGACACAGACGGTTCACGCTGCAGCATGCTAGAGTGGGGGTAGACTTCAGGCAGAACTTCCTGGCCAACCTTCCTAACACAACCTTTTCGGCTTTCTCCCACAGCTCATCATCCTACACCACCACATGGAGACCCAGAGACCCCCTCATCTGGGGATGAGGGGGAGATTCTGTCAGCAGAAGGGCCTCCAGCCCAAGAACTGAAACCCAACACTGGGGAGGAGATGGTCACCCCTGACTTCCAGGAGCCTCTAGTATCCAGTGGGGAAGAAGAGCCTCTGATCTTGGCAGAGAAGCAGGAGTCTCAGGCGACCCGCAGCCTTGCTCCTGGAGGCTTCGTGCTAGCCTCAAGGCCCCCCCGGGAGGCTGAAGAGGTGTGGCCGAGCACAGTGGCCCCCAGCCCTAGCAGCCCCAGCACGGCAGTGGGCGCTCACACGGAGGCGACTCCGACTGGCCCCGTGCCCAGGAGGAGGGGACGCTTTAAAGGGTTGAATGGGCGCCACTTCCAGCAACAGGAACCCCACCGAGGCCTGGAGGTGGGGCTTGAGGCCAGCACCCAGGCCCTGACCCCAGAGGCTGCTGGGAATCACGTGGAGCCTCTGCTGGCCACAGGAGCCACAGATGCTTCAGGGGATAGCCGGAGCCAAAGCCCTTGGGCTATGCTGACCAATGAAGTGGATGTGCCTGGAGCTGGTGAGTGGGGTCCAAGGGAGAGGTGGGACCTGCCTGGGGGTCTGAGGAGGACAGGGAAAGAGGTTCCAAACCCCAGCTGGGTCCTCAGGCCTCACCAAGCCTCAGAAACCCCCTTCTCCTTGGAACGGGACTCAACAGAAGGAACTGCTGAGAGATCATTAGAATCACTCTTGTTGATATTGTTGCAGGTTCCCCTGGTGGCAGGAGCCCCCCAGAGCCCTGGCTGTGGCCCCCGACCGTGGCCCCACCCAGCGTCCCAGGCCCCAGCAGCGTTGCTGGCCTGGAACTAGAGGAAGCCAAGGGCCCCAGTGTGAGGCCAGCCGCTCCTGAACTGTCCTGGTCTCCCTCAGAGGTCACTGCCCTAGAACCCAACCCCTCAGAGGGTCCCAGCAGTGCCCCCTGGGAGGTATCCCCCATGGTCACTTCCCCAGACTTTCCTGTCATGGCCATGCTTCGTGCCCCCAAACTGTGGCTTCATCCAAACCCGACGCCCCTCCCCACGCAGGCCAACAGGGTCAAGGGGCATAGTGAGGCCGTGGCTTCTGTACCACCCTCCCCTGCCTCAGACACCGAGGCTGTCCCCCAGGACCCTATCTATCCAGAAATGCATTCCTTGCCCCTCTCCTCAGGCCCAGCAGGACAGGGTAGAGAGGCCACACCCCCGACAGTCAGCGGCCACAGAGCAGGCAGTGCAGTAGCTCCTTTGCAGACAGCCACAGACACACAAGCCAGTCCTAACTCTCCCAGGGCAGACTTGGGAGAAATTGGGGGGACCAGCCCTACTGGGCCCAGCAAAGCTGAGCGCCCCAGATCCAGTCCACAAGCTGCTGTGGACAGGAATGTGGCGGAAGATTTCGCCGCCACTGAGACTGCCACTGAGCCCACGGGAGTGAGAGACATCTCGGGGTCTGAGTCTGGGGTCTTCGGCACAGCAGAAAGCCCCACTGTTGGCGCTCAGGCCACCACGGACAAGGCACAGGGCACGTGGCCCTCACTGCACAGTGAAGGGCTGGACTCCCACCCCCCATCTGCGCCCTCGGGTGTTCCTAGAGTCCTCTTGATTCCTGGGGTCACCCCAAGTTTGGAGCCTTGGGCCACTATAAATGGAGAAGCCATGGCGGGGCCCACAGATTCCACGGCCACACTGGCCCCCAGTGATGCTGGTGGGATTTGGGAACCTGGATCCCATGTGGTTGAGGGAGCTGAAAGCCCCACCCTGAGCCCTCGAGTGGCCGTGGATTCAAGCGTAGTGATGTCCCTCATGTCCGTGGACCAAGGGGACGAGGCTGGAGTCCTGGCCATGTCCACAGTGGCCTCCTCAAGCTCCCAACCCCATCCAGAGCCGGAGGGCCAGATGGTGACCCAGGGAATACTGGGAGCCTTGGCCCCTTCACAGGACAGCAGCCCCCCAGGGGAACCTGTTCTTCCTCCTTGGACACCAACGGCAGCCAGCACGGACAAGCCTGTCTCAGTTTCCTCAGGAGAGCCTACAGTGCCGGGTGACTCTCCCAGAACCCCACTGCCGGCCTCCCTGGGCCCAGAGGAGTTTGAGCTGGAGGTCCTTTCAGGGAGCCCAGGTGTGGAGGGCTTCTGGGAGGAGGCAGCGAGTGGAGAAGAGCCGACCCTGCCAGGGACCCCAGCAAATGGAAGTACAGAGGAGGGTGAGTTCAAAGCTTGTGGCCTCATCCAGCCCACTGCTGTCAGGGCTTGGGGACAGGGGCTGGGGCGCCCAGATCTGGGAGGAAGGATTGTTTTGGGGGGCCTGGGAAGGTTTCTAGCAGGGGATGATGCTGGAGATGGGAGCTCACTAGGCAGAGTTGAATTGCGGAAAGGGTGTTCCTGGAAGGGACACCAGCCTGGGCAAAGGCCAGGAGGTGAAGTTACACCTTAGTTTTGATGCACAGCGAGGGGGGGAATAACGAGGCATTGGGTGGAGTTTGATTTGGGGGATAAATCGTGTTCATGTCCACTCTGAGCCAGACGGTGCTGTGCAATACTGGGGTCTGGCCTTCAGTGAAGCCTCAGTCTGGGAAGACAGAGCTGGACACAGGCACCCTGACTCGGGGCTGGAGGGAGGAAGCGTGACAAAGAGGGCTTTCTGTTCAAGTGGGAATTTGCACCTGGGATTCAGTGATGGTGGATCGTCAGGGGGGCCTCGAGCCACAGGGAAAGTGGGTGCTGGGAAGGGGCGGGAGGGGTGGACATCACCCCCGTTTTATAGAAAGCAAAATAAGGCTTAGGGAGGTATGACTGCCTCCTGGTCAGTGGCCAGTGGCCAGACTTCAATCAGAGCCCAAGTCTGTGGAAGCCTTAACCGTTCTGTGCCTAGTGGAGTCCAGAGAAAGCCAAATGCCCTGTTTCCCTGGGGCTAGGTCTGCCCACTAGCTCAGCCTGCAAATTTTGGCTTTTTTTTTTTTTTTTTTTTTTTGGTCAATTGAGCTTTAAAAAAAAAAAAAGCAGCAGCAGCTAATTAAAAAACACTTATTCTGAGTTGCAAAACACTCTTATTAACACAATTGGTTTTACACTTGCTCCTTTTTTTGAAGGCAAGGTGTAGTGGCAATGCAAATAGCAGATGCAGGGTTTCTTCGCCCACCCTGTCACCTCCGGGCCGTCTCCAGGACTATAGCCTTTTTTCTTAGATGCCCAGGAGGCAAGCAGACCCTGGGCAGGGGCGCAAGCGTCACTAAAGACTGCATGCTTGGCTTGTTCTAAGCACTTTACTGCAATCGACTTGGTGAATCCTTATGATGTCCTTGTGGAACAAGTTCTAGTAAGATCCTCACTTTACAGATGGAGAGACTGAGGCACAGGGAAGTCAGATGACTTGTGCGGAATCTTGCAGCCCGAGGAGTGTAAATGATAAGATTTGAATCCAGGCCATCTGACAACAGTCTGTCTCAAACACTAGCTCATACAATGCATATTTCATTGGTATAAAAAACAAACGCCTGAGGTCTTGAGGAGGGGGTGAGCTCACCCAGGGAAGGAGCAGAGAAGAGACTGGTGGGCGGGATGGGCAGAGGGAAGGAAGCTCCAAGCCAGAGGAGCTAGAAAGGGGTGAACAGAGAGGTGGGAGGACAACCATGTCTAGGGGTGCTAAGGAAAGTGCTTTGGGTGGAGCCCCTAAGACTACAGCTGGATTTGTCTTGGACTTTGCTGCTTTCTTGGCTCTAGACTGAAGCCAGCGGCAGCCTGGGTGGAGGGAGGCAGCCAACGCTGGGGGAGACCCAGGCGCCTACCCACCCGCCTGCTTGTAGCAGAAATGCTAATGAAGCCAAAAATAAATGCAGCACCAGTGAGCGACTGAGTCACCGCCAGCCCGTGGGTAGGTGTCAGCAGCTCAGGGCACCTGGCGGGGCTCACGCGTCCCAGCACCCAGCAGCCCCAGGCGTGTGCACACACGTGCAGGGACAGATACACCAGCCCCAGGCCCCTCTGGGCCCACCACCCCCGGGACAGGCTCCAACCGCTACAGAAGGGCCAGCAGCTACCTTCATTTCATTCAGTTAATGAGCAATTATTGAGTGCCCGCTGTGTTTCAGGCCCCGTTTTGAGACCAGGTCCCTTGTCCTGTGGAAGCTGACATTCTAGGGCAACATTCTAGAACTTTCCCAATGATGGAAATGTTCTGGAGCTATCCTAATATGGTAGCAACCAGTCATGTGTGGTTACTGAGCCCTTGAAATGTGGTTAGCGTGACTGAGAAACTGCATTTTTACTTTTATTCCATTTGAATTTAAACTTGAATAGCTATATATGGCTGCCGTGTGGAACATCACTGCTCTGGGGGAAGGTGCTGACAAATAATGATGATCTTAGTAAATAAGCAAATTGCATTGGAAGTTAGAAAGTGATATGGGCAAAAGAGAAAAGTAAACCAAAGGGTGGGGGATGCCCATGGGTGTTTTCTAGTTTTAGAAGGGGGGTCAGAAAGGCCTCTCTAACCAGATGAAATTTGAGCAAGGCTGAAAGGGGGGAGGGAGGAGCCATGTAGAAATCTAGGGGAAGAGCATTCCAGGCAGAGGGAAGAGCCTGTACAAAGGTCCTGAGGCAGACCTCTGCCTGGCATGTAGCAGAACAGCAACGCCAGTATGGCTGGAGCAGAATGAGCCAGGGGAAGAGAGGAGGAGGTAGGGCAGGGAGATGTTGGGAAAAAAATCACACAGGGTCCCATGGGCTGCAGTGAGGACTTTGGCTTTTCCTCTGAGGGTACTGGGGGAGCCATGGAGGGACCTAGGCAGAGGAGGGACATGATTTAACTCAGGTTTACATAGGCTACCTCTGGCGACTACAGGGAGAACAGAGATCAGACGGCAGAGATCAGACCAGGGAGGAGGCAACTGCTTATTACCGTCTTAATATCTCGTGAGGCCTTGGGCCAAGAAACAAATTCAGAAACAAATTCTGGATTATAGGAGTTGGAGAGGGGGACCTTAAACTGGGCTTCCAGAACAGAGCCTGGGAGGCCAGTCTTGGTTCTTGTACTGTTCTGCTGTGTGGCTTCGAGCCAGGCCCTGCTCTTCTCTGGGCCTTGGTTCTGGTGTCTACGCAGTGGAGGACTGGACGCTGCCCTGATAAGGGATGGGGGTTGGCTGGGATAGGATGAGAATTCTCGCTCTGTGCCTCCCAGGCTCCAGGGTGGAGACCACCCACCAAGGCATCGGGGCCTCTGAGATGGGGAGGGGAGACTCAACTGCTTCCAGGGAAGCCCAGCTGAGGGGGGAAATGGTGGGGGAGGGGGACAAGGACACATACTCCTCAATGCTCCCTGAGTGCCAAATCCATACAGAGCAATGCTGAGACCTCTGAAGATGCCTCAAGCTGATATAGACAGAGCTGGACGTGGCATTATGGTCAGGACCGGGAGAGGGATGAACTGTTCTGATTTCTATTTTGTGGATGAGGCAACTGAAATTCAGAGAAGTAATTTGTCCAGGGTCCTTAATGAGTGGCAGAGTCAGGGATTGAACTAACCTCTCTGATTCCAGAGCCCGTGGTTATAACTACAATAATCCAGCACCTCTCCAACCACTGCATCAAAAAAGATTGAGCCACCAGAATGAAGGAGGTGATAGTTCTCACTCTTGGCTAGTGCTGTTCATACCCTACCTGGGACCTTACATCCACCTCTGTGCTCCAAGTTGTGAGAAGTGCAATGGCCATCAGGCCATGTCCAGAAGAGAGGGACAAGTCAGGGAAGCACTTAAATCCATGTTCTGGGAGACTTCCCAAAAGAAGCTTTAGGAAGCTAGTTCCACTACAGTCTGTTTCCATAAGCAGAGTGGCCCACAGATGCTCTGGGGCAGTTCCTGAAAGGAATAAGCTCCCCATTAGAGGAGAATGCAAGAGGAAACTGACAATTGCAACTGCCTATTGGGAAGTTATAGAGGGGACTCCACAGAGAGGGTTTGGGGGAGTCTTAGGTCTGGATTCCAGGAAGGCAGACGACATGGTGGCCTGCCTCCTCTCTACACTGCCTGTCCATCCTGCAGCCCCCTTGGATCCCTGCGAGAACAACCCTTGCCTGCATGGGGGCACCTGTAAAGCCAACGGCACCATGTACGGCTGTAGCTGTGACCAGGGCTTCGCCGGGGAGAACTGTGAGATTGGTGAGTGCCCCAGACTCAGGATCTGAACCTAGACTTGTTTGGATCAGAACCCTGGGGTCTACCTCAGCAGCCATCCCCATGAGGACTGAGGGATAAAAGGCCGGCTTCAGATGCTCCCTTCTCCTCCCCCTTTCTTTGGTTCCAGTAACTCAGTCCCAATTAGGTGAAGCAGCACCAAACAGCTGAGCTCTTGTCCTGGGGACCATGGCTCAGGTGTCCTGCCACCCATCACTACCAGGCAGAGATGAGAGGAAAAGACAAATGATAAGGCTCAGATTCCTCCCTGATCCAAGGGGGTTCTTCCTAGCCCCAAAGCCCAACACAGGGAACATGACAAATTAGGAAATTTTAACAATAAATATAAATGACATAAATCTTGAGCCCTGCACGTTATTTCATTTCACAGCCATACTAATTATAGAATTATAACAATAAATATAAGCAATGTGATTTCGTGAGCTCTTCCATGGACCCTCCACCGACAACCACTCTTGAGGAGGTGCTATTATTATCACCATTTTGCAAACACGAAAATGAGTCCCAGAGATGGGAAGTGACTTGCCCAAGTCACTCAGGCACTATCTACACAGAAATTGGTTGAATGAGAGCTCAACTGATATCTAGTTCAACTGATTTCTAGCTCTACCTACAAACAGCTCTACCTTTGTGCCTCTGTGCAAGTCCTTGCAAATGTTATGGAACTCAGTTTCCCCAAGTTCCACATTCTGGTAGGACCCTCCATCTTCAACATTCTAGGAGTCTGTTTGCCAGAGTATAACCTTCACTCTTCTGAAGGCCAGTGGAGCATTCCACACACTCTGGCTCTCAGCTGGCCCAGTGGCATCTGCTCTCATTAATGCTAATTCATGCTAATTGTTTGAGGCTCCACCCCCTTGACCTCCAGAGTCATTGGGCCATCTGCGCAGACCACCGTTGCTTCACGCAGGTCCAGGATGGATGGTAGGACCATGACCTCATCTTCTGCCTGGTTCCTTGTGGGGACTGGGAGCCAAGGGGAGGCTGACCTCTAACTCAGTCCCACCCCTCCAGATATTGATGACTGTGTCTCCAGCCCTTGTGAGAATGGAGGCACCTGCATTGATGAGGTCAACACGTTCGTCTGCCTTTGCCTCCCCAGCTACGGGGGTAGCCTCTGCGAGAAAGGTGAGTCTCTACCGAGACCCCAGAAACAGTACCAAGAGGGGGCTGGTTGCTGGGCCACATGTTTCTCACATATGCTTCAGGTCTCCATCTCTGCTTCTGTGGCCGTGAGTTGAACAGATGACAAATTGTTGTTTGGGGATAAAAGTCACGTAACATAGAATTAACCTCTTTAGAATGTACAACTCAGTGGCATTCCGTGCATTCACAATATTGTGCAGCCACCACCTCTAGCTATTTCCAAGACATTTTCATCACCCCAAAAAGGAATCCTATATCCATTAGCAGTCATTCCCCATTCCATCTCCCTCAGCCCCTGGTAACCACTAATCTACTTTCTGTCTCAATGGATTTGCTGGTTCTGGATGTTTCATATAAATGAGGTCATGCACTATGTGTCATTTTGTGTCTGCTTTCTTTCACTCAGCATGATGGCTTCCAGATTCATCTACATTACAGTGTGTATCATTGCTTCATTCTTTTTTATGGCTGAATAATATTCCATTGTAAGGAGATACCACATTTTCTTTATCCGGTCATCGCTTGGTGGATATTTGGGTTGTCTCCCCCTTGTGGTTAATATGAATAGTGCCACTATGAACATTCGTGTGTAAGTTTTTGTTTGGACAACGTTTTCCTTTTTTCTCCCCCCATCCTTTTTGGTGTATATTCAGTAGTACAATGGCTGGATCGTATGGCAATTCTGTGTTTAACATTTTGAGGAACTACAAGGCTGTTTTCCACAGTGGCTGCACCATTTTACATCCCTGCCAGCGATGTACAAGTGTTCCAATTTCTCCACATCCTTGCCAATGTTTGTTATTTTCCTTTTTTTAAAAAATTTTTGTTTTAAATGTTTATTTATTTTTGAGACAGAGAGAGACAGAGCATGAATGGGGGAGGGGCAGAGAGAGAGGGAGACACAGAATCCAAAGCAGGCTCCAGGCTCTGAGCTGTCAGCACAGAGCCCGACGCGGGGCTCGAACTCCTAGACCGTGAGATCATGACCTGAGCCGAAGTCGGAGGCTCAACCGACTGAGCCACCCAGATGTCCCATTTTTTTTTTTAATTCTATCCATCCCAGGGGGTGTGAAATAGTGTCCCATCATGGTTCTGATTTGCGTTTCCTAATGACTAACAATATTGAGCATCTTTTCATGTGTTTATTGGCCATCTGTATATCTTTTGCGGAGAAATGTCTATTTGAGCCTTTTGCCGGGAGAAAAATTTTAGGGCTTCCTGAGACCATTTCCTGAGTTCCCAGGTCCACACAGAGGGTGCGGCCAGATCAGAGGCGACATCAGAGTTGGGATGAGAGGGATGGGTGTAATGATCTTCAGTTGAATATCTTCCTGCGACAGAGAAAGAAGTGAATATGGGGGGGGAGAGGTAAAAAGGGTGGGGGGACAGAGCCTCAGGAGGATGGGGGGAGGAAGAGGGGTGATCTGGCCCCACAGTGACCTTGGTTTTGGCCTTCTCTCTGGTGCGCTGGCTGTGCTCATGACCAGCAGGGCAGGCCTTGACACAAGGCCAGTCTCCCTCACGCTCCCATCCCACCTCCCAGACACAGAGGGCTGTGACCACGGCTGGCACAAGTTCCAGGGCCACTGCTACCGCTACTTTGCCCATCGACGGGCGTGGGAGGACGCCGAGAGGGACTGCCGCCGCCGAGCGGGCCACCTGACCAGCGTCCACTCACCCGAGGAACACAGCTTCATTAACAGTAGGGACTCTGGAGTGGGCGGGGTGGCCCTTGCAGTCCCTTTGCCAGGGCATCCCCTAGGGTCCTGAAGACACTACCTTTCTGAAGCTGTGTTTATTAATGCTAGCCCTGATCACTTTAATTCATATGTCCATTTATTCACTTGTTATTTCATACTTCACTTCATTCATTAACTCACCAAATATTTACTGAGTATCTGCTATGTGCCAGGCACCGTTCCGGGCATTGGGACACAGCAGTGAGTGAGACGCATATTGTCCTGTCTGCAGGGATTGACATTCTTGTAAGGGCTATAGGCAAACAAGTAAATATCTAATTAAATAAATCTATACTATAATTTAGCTGGTCCTAAGTGCACTGATGACAAGTAAAACAGAGCCAGGGGAAAGAGGGCAATGAAGAAGCATCTGTGACGTGGGGGATGAAATGAGGAAGGAGCTCCGCATAAATCTAGAAAAAGAGTGTTGCATCAATTAAATCTGGCATTTATTGATTTATTCATTATCCCTCTGCCATTTGTTCATCCATCCAATGATTCACATTTTCCCCATCCCATCCCCTGTTAATTCTTTCATTTGTTAACTCCCTGGTTCCTTCATTCTTGTTTTGTCCCTCAATGTAATCAAACACATGCTTATCCTTGAGGACACTCAGTGACTGACTCCCTCACTAGGTCTCTCACCTGCCTGCCTGGTCCAGCCCGGCCTGCTGGCTCTCCTATCCCTCACTCTAATTTCTGCAAAACCTGATGAGTCTCTGTTTATTCCTTCCTGTGGCTATTTGTTTAAGCCACTGATCGTGGCAAGACTGGAGCCTAATTCCAGCCCTTTTCATGCCCCCCCCCCCACTCTCATCTGCTTGGGAAGGGGGGGGGGACACCGCCTTCAGCCCACACAGAGTCTGGGGGAGGGGCTGGGTCCTCCCCTCCCATACCTTCCACCCCTCCTCCGGCCCACAGCCTAGGCTGGGGGAGGGGTGGACACCCAGCCCTCAGGATGCCCCACCTCGCAGGCTTTGGGCGTGAAAACACTTGGATCGGCCTGAATGACAGGATCGTGGAGAGGGATTTCCAGTGGACGGACAACACGGGGCTGGTGAGTGGCAGGAGCCAGGCTTGGGTCTCCCTAGAACAATGGGATGTGTATAAGCCGCGTGGGCTCTGTGCTCTGGCCTGACTTTACCCTCTTGTGCAAATCAACCATGAAAGTTCCTTGTGGCTCTGAGATTGGGAAAGGAGCTTCAGCGAAGTTCCAGGTCACCCTTGACTTCCCAGCCCTGTAAACACCCGGCCCACCCGGTGACTGAAGTTATAAACCTAGGACTAGGGCCTGAGGTCTCCTCTTGCTCACTGCCGGGTCCTCCAGCCATGGACTTTAAGATATTCCCATTTCCCTACTGCCCCCTGCCTGACCAGCCTCCCTTATCACTCACCGGGACCCCTGCAGCAGCCCCCCAAGCCCCACCTTCCAAAACACACGCTTGCTACCTACCCTCTAGCCCCTCCACCTGGCAGCCAGGCGGACTTTTTAAAAAATTGTGGTGAAATTCATACAACATAGAATTAACCATTTTAAAGTTTTCTTTTTTTAAAAAAAATGTTTATTTATTTTGAGAGAGCACACGATTGGGGGAGGAGCAGAGCGAGAGGGAGAGAGAGAGAATCCCAAACAGGCTCCGTGCTGTCAGCAAGGAGCCTGACGCATGGGGACCGAACTCAGGAACCGAACGATGAGATCATGACCTGAGCCGAAATCAAGAGTCAGGCACTTAACCGACTGGGCCACCCAGGTGCCCCCTTTGAAAAATGTTTTATTTAACTAATCTCCACACCCAGCGTGGGGCTCGAACTCATGGCCCGGAGATCAGGAGTCGCATGCTCTTCCGACTAAGCCAGCCAGGTGCCCCCAAATTAATAATTTTAAAGCGTATAATTCAGTGGCATTTAATACTTTCACAACGTTGTGCGGCCATCGCCTCCATCTGGTTACAGAATGCGTCCACCCGAAAAGGAAAACCTATACACGGGGACCTTTTCAAAATCATAGATCAGGATTCCCCCTGCTTCAAGTCCTCTCAGGCTCTCTGTTGTTCTCAGGGTAAAAATCTACCTCTTCCTGCGGTGAAACACAGTCTGGCGGGCCCACAAAAAGTTAAAGTCAAACACAGAATTGCCACAGGACCCAGAAACTTCGCCCCCGGGTAGATACCCAAAAGAAGAAAGATCTTTCACTCAGATATTTGTACACTCGTGTCCACAACAGTACTCGTCACAGTAGCCAAAAGGTGGAAACAGCACAAATGGCCATCAAAAGAGAAATGCATGAACAAAATGGGGTCCATCCATACGGTGCATACTATTCAGGTAAAAAGCTGATATGTGCTACCGTGTGGATGAAATTGGAAAACCTGCTCGGTGGAAAAGGCCAGAAGGCCACAGAGTGTGTGATTTCGTTGACGTGAAGTTTCTAAAATATGCAAACTCGCAGGGACAGAACGTGGATGGGTGGTTGCCAGGGGCTGGGGGCGGGGCAGAATGGGGCGCGATTGCCAATAGGGAGAGAGTTTCTGTTTGAAGGGATGAAAAGGTGCTGGGATTAGACAGTGGTGATAATTGCACAACATTGTGGATCTTATTAATGCCAATGAACCGGACACGTAAAAATGGTTAAAATGGTCAATTTTACGTTATATGTATTTTACCACAGTTTCAAAGCGTCCACCTCCTCGGGCCGCCTGGGTGGCTCAGTTGGTTAAGTATCTGGCTCTTGATCTCAGCTCAGGTCTTGATCTCGGGGTTGTGAGTTCAAGCCCTGCATTGGAGCCTGCTTTAAAATAAGAAATAAGAGGGGCGCCTGGGTGGCGCAGTCGGTTAAGCGTCCGACTTCAGCCAGGTGCGCGGTCCGTGAGTTCGAGCCCCGCGTCGGGCTCTGGGCTGATGGCTCAGAGCCTGGAGCCTGCTTCCGATTCTGTGCCTCCCTCTCTCTCTGACCCTCCCCCGTTCATGCTCTGTCTCTCTCTGTCCCAAAAATAAATAAAAAACGTTGAAAAAAAATTTAAAAAAAAAAAATAAGAAATAAGAAAAAATCCACCTCCTCTACCGCAAGAACTGGCCCTTGCCCACCCACTCACCATACCCCAACTCGGCCCAGCAGCTCCAGCCCCACTGGCCTCTGTTCTATTCCTCAAACAGGATAAGCACCGCCCTGCCTCTGGGCCTTCGTGCTAGCTGTTCCCTCTGCTTGGAATTCTGTTCCCTTCCTGCATCATTTCTACCCTTGAGTCTTCAGCTATCCGCTTGTATTCTCCGGGAATCCCTCCTGGACCTTTGCTCAACTATTTATCTCAGAGTGACCTAGGTGGAAAATTAGACTGTCAGGGAGAAAGGAAGCAGGTAGGAGGGCCAAGGAAGAGGGCACTGCAGCCTTGCAGCCAGAGGAGGGGTGACTCCGGGTGCAGTGGAGGCCACCATCCGGCAGAACGGTGCCCGTTGTAGAGATAGAAACACTGAGTCCTTCAAGTTTGAGTAGGCTGGCCAGGGGAGTCCTGCAGTGAGCCGTGACGGAGTCTGAGCCTCTCTGCTCCCTATTCCTGCAGCAATATGAGAACTGGCGGGAGAACCAGCCTGACAATTTCTTCGCGGGTGGGGAGGACTGTGTGGTGATGGTTGCACATGAGAGCGGGCGCTGGAACGACGTTCCCTGTAACTACAACCTCCCCTATGTCTGTAAGAAGGGAACAGGTATGCCGCTACCCTCCCCACCACTTGCCTCTGCCTTTCGTGGAGTCCTTGTTTTCTTTAAATGTGTAAATGTAAGTCAGCCCTGCCCAATTTTCACTACAGTGCTGTGTGAGAGTGCCCATTTTTTCCCGACCTTTGCCAACTCTGTGTGTTCTCAAATCTTTTGTTCTTTGTTCATCTGGGCAGTGAAAAAATAAGACCTACTTGTTAGGGGAGTTTGCATGCCTTTAAGGATGAGAATAACCGACTGTTCATAGGTTCATAAGCTATTTGGATGTATTTATTTTCCTGTGACCTGCAAGTTCATCTCCTTTGCATAACGTTCTATAGGTTTGTTGGTCTTATTGATTTGTGAGAGCTCTTTACATATTAAGGGAACACTTATACGCGTTCTCGTGTCCACCTTTCTCTTATACTTTTGCTTATTCTCACTTATGTGTCCGTGACAGTTTTCATGTCCTTTCTTCCTTTCCTTTACTCATATCATTCTTATCTCCCACCTTCATTGCTATCATGGGTAAGGATTAAGGAGGATGGGATGTGTCCAGGAGGTTCCCGCCCCTAAGGATCTCCTGGGTTAGGTAGAGGAGACAGACACCGTCACTTCTGTCCATGTGAGGTCACAACTGAGTGAAGAGCAGGACCTGCTGATGGGTATAATTATTCCCAACAAGAGAAGAAACCAGTTCAGCCCCAGACTTGATGATCACTTCCCTTACCAGTGGTTTCTCTGTCTCCAGTGCTGTGTGGTCCCCCTCCAGCAGTACAGAATGCCTCACCCATTGGTGCTCGCAAGGCCAAGTATAATGTTCATGCCACTGTACGATACCAATGTGATGAAGGATTTACCCAGCACCATGTGGCCGTCATCCGATGCCGGAGCGATGGCAAGTGGGACCAGCCCCAAATCGTCTGCACCAAACGTAAGTGGCTGTCCCCAGACACCCCAACACAGGTTTCCAGTTATTTGTGGTCTCCAATTAAAATGTCATATTACTGGGGCGCCTGGGTGGCTCAGTCAGTTAAGCATCCGACTTCAGCTCAGGTCATGATCCCACCGTTCATGAGTTCGAGCCCCACGTCAGCCTCTGTGCTGACAGCTCAGAGCCAGGAGCCTGTTTCGGATTCTGTGTCTCCCTCTCTCTCTCTCTCTCTGCCCCTCCCCCACTTGCGCTCTGTCTCTCTCTTTCAAAAATAAATAAACATTAACAAAAATTTTAGAAGCAAAAAACAAACAAACCAACAAAAAACCCCCGTCATATTGCTACACACTTTGATCTGGCCGAATGTCTGCCTGATAATGCAGCCTTGCAGATAAGTGAGAACTTACCAGCCTGCCTGGTGTTTCCTTCGTTTCTCCTTTCCATGAAAAGTCCCGCTATATCAGGCCACCCGCCTCTCACCACCTTTTGCCACTTCCTTGTCCTCCCTCACTTCCCTGCAGCCAGACGGTCCCATCGGATGCGGCGACATCATCACCACCACCAGCACCATCACCAGCATCACCACCATAAATCGCACAAGGAGCGCAGAAAACACAAGAAACACCCAGCAGAGGACTGGGAGAAGGAAGAAGGGAATTTCTGCTGAAGAACCAGGCAAAAGGAAGCACAACCCCTTTCCCACACCTTCCCCGGAGCCTTCACCTGGGGAGACAGAGCCCAGAGAAAAACAAGAGGGTCTGGAAGTCCCTGAGCCCCAAACCACACCCCTCCCCCCGCCTCCACAATCCTTTGTAAAAAGCTCCTCTCTCCTCTTTCTTACATACACAAGGTCCTCTTGGCAGGCATAGCCATGTATCTGAAAAGTCAGTTCTAGTCAGGCTGAACTCTGGGACCATCTCCCAGTGAAGGGAAGCACAATCAGCAAAGATCATTCTTTGCATTGGTTAAGTCTTTTGTTGGCAAGGCTGATTACCAGTTGTTGAAATAAGGCTTTGATGAAGGTGCAAGAGTGTATGTTTGGGTTCACACTAAGGAATTGCTTTTCACACCAGAAGATCAGGCTTAGTAAACTGTCAGATGTGCAGGTTTACTAAATGCAGGCTGAAGCTTTTAGTTAAGGTCATTGGCTTTGGGAATAGAGAACTCCATGGAAACACACTGCTTGAACTTGACAGCTGTCTTCCTTCACCCTGGACTTCAGCGCAAGTTCCTTCTCTGGTCTTGGTGGATAAATGGAGTATGGAACTCCTATGTACTGAATTTTAGGAATGTTTTTAGAATAATCTCCTTCTGTGCCCTCAGAGTTAGGGGTCAGAATAGTCAGAGCAATATACGGGAATAGAAGGAAGGTGTATTGCTTACCCTCCCAGGTCTAGTCCAGTGCTGAGATTTGGTGGTTCTGTACGTGTGGTGAATCTCTCTCACACACACAGATGAGAGGATGTTTAGGGCTTGATGAGCCCAGATTTCTTCCCCCTCCATCTCTCAGGGAGACAAAGAACCTCCTTCCTGGATCAAGGAGGTGCCAAGTTTTCTAGCTCAGTGCCCATCCCCGTCCCTCCAGAGACATTGGTAGTGCCCCTGCCCTGGGTCCTGCCCCCACTCCTGCCCCATCCCTGTCTTCATTCATTGCCTGGTGGACTAGAAATGCTTAAAACTTGAAGTAGTAACATCTTCCTGCGGTCATGTTGTAGAGAAATGCACAGCGTTAAAAACTGAAACACACACACACACACACACACACACACACACACATAGAGACACACACATTTTTTCTCTCATTGCTTTTTAAAAATCTTTTAAGTGGGAAAGAACTGACTAAATCTGTTCCCCCAATTGGCAACCTGTAAAATAGTTCTCCGAGCCAGAGGCCAGGATTCAGCTCCTTGATCTCTGGCAGGGAAAACCCCCATGGTATCCTTCATGTTTTGTCCCCTCTGAACTCCTCTCCTCTGGGAAAAGTCTGTGGACCTGTGTTAAAAATTACAGTGGGGAATGGCCCTCTGCAAGAAAGAAAAATAAGAAAGTAGATGGTCCAAGGGTTCAGTAGAGAAAGAAATGTGTTGATTGAGCCTATATTCCTCCTGGGAAGGAATAATCATAGCCAACGACTATGGAGTCTGTACTTTGCTAAGGACTCCCACACTATCTCTTTGAATCTTCTCAGTACCCCAGTGATTTTGGAACTATTATTTGCCCATTTTACACATAACAAGACTGAGGCTCAGAGAAGAGAAAGGCACTGGTTTGAATCCACAGCCAAGACAGGAGAAAGGATTTGGTCCTTCATCTGTCTGATTCCAAACATCGCCTTTACTTTGGGGGAATGGACTGAAGCATAATTATACTCTCTCATACGCACAGGCAGGTTTAGGAAAAGATTGAGAAGTGCAAACTAGACCCTTATCCTTGACCATGGTCTTCAGTCTTCCCCGCTATAGACATTATCTCCTGCTCCACCTTGTAGTTATAGAGAAAGCCCAGGGATGTACATTTGCCTTCTTGCTTTGATAATTTTTTTTTTTGCTTTTAAAAATATAATAACACATCTTCAATAATTAATGTCATAAAATAATTTTCCTTTGGGGGTGGTGCTTGGGGGTGCAACTTTTTTTTAGGGGGGGGGGGCTTGGTTTATGCTCCCTGCCCTTGGCCCCCTTAGTCCCTTGCTCGGCCTCCACCCAGCTCCCTGGTGGGAGGGGGCTATGGTCTTTTCTAAAGTGGGTGGTTTGTCTTTTAGTCTTTCCCTTTGGGATGTGCGTGTGTCTGCGTGTGCCGCGTGCGTGGCATGCGTGTGAGTGTGTGCGCGCGTGAACAGCTTCGGGTTCTGCTGGTTTTGCTGTGAGCTGCAGTATTCTGTGGGTCTGTGGTATCTGACACTGTGGATATTAATGTACTTCTTGGACATTTTAATAAAATTTTTTAACAGTTCAACCTTCCTGTCGCCTCCTGAGACCTTTCTTCATTAATTTACTCAGCAACTACTTGCTGAGCAGGTATTATAAGCCAGGTACTGTGCTGGGTGCTGGGGAGATAATGGTGAACAAGACAGACATGCCCCTGGGAGGTGGTCAAGAAAGGCTTCCAAGAGGAGGTGGATGGGATCTAACGGAGGAGTAGTGTTAACTAGATGAGGAGTGGAAAAAAGGAAGACACTTTCAGGCAGAAGAAAGAGGCAAATATCCTCTTCCAGAAGGGACGTGGGCTATTTGAGAAACAGCAAGGAATCCATAGTGGCTGGAGCAGAGTGATAGAGGTAGATAGTAGGAGGAAACAAGGTCAGAGACACAGAGGATGGACTACTCAGGGCCATATGGGCTGTAGTGAGGAGTTTAGGCTTTATCCTAAAAGCAATACTGACAAAAAGCAAAAAAAAAAAAAAAAAAAAAAAAAAAAAAAGCAAAACAAAAAACATAAACAAGGTCAAAAGGTAAATGCCAACTTGGAAACAAATTTTCAAATCAGAGATAAAAGACTTGTCTTAATATATAAAGAGCTCCTACAATTCAATAGGAAAAAAAGACGAATAATCCAATAGCCAAATAGGCAAAGGATGTGAATAACATGTTCACAGAAAAGGAAATACAGATGCTCTTAAACTACAACCTATATTCAACAAAATAATACACATTTTGCAGGAACATCAGGATGAACAAAGAAGAGCATTTTTAAAAATTTTGCTCAATGTTTATTTTTGAGAGAGAAAGAGAGAGCAAGTGGGGATGGGGCAGAGAGAGAGGGAGACAGAATCCGAAGCAGGCTCCAGGCTTTGAGCTGTCAGCACAGAGCCCGACGAGGGGCTTGAACTCACAAGCCATGAGATCATGACCTTAGTTGAAGTCAGACGCATAACCGCCTGACCCACCCAGGCGCCCCAAGAAGAGCATATTTAAAAAGAGAATCAAATAAATCTAACAGGAGAGGAGGCTTGCACTGATCAACGATGACAGCATACCCAACCTGAGAACGATTTATGACTTCCTCAACCACCTGCACCTAACGTCAAAGTGGAGAATGTTTGTTCGGTTTCACTCATAATAAGAGAACAGCCAGTGACAAGCACCACGAGATACCGTTTCTTATTTATCAGGTTCACTATGGTAAAAAGGGATAACACACAATGCTGATTAGGATGTGTGGAAAGAGGGGAGTACATCTATTACTGGTGGCGTACAAACTGGCCCCACCCCTAAGAAAAGGTGGAGACCACTATCGAAGTGGCAAACGTGACTCCTTGATTCAACAACTCTTGATATCCTCTATCCTCCTCTGGTTATACTTGTGTGAGATGATGTGGGCACTTATTCACAGCAAAATAGGGGACCCTAAACATCTGCCATTAGGAAGTGGGCTACAAAAATGACGGTGCATCCAAACAATGAATAACCTGCCAACTTTTTTTTTTTTTTCAACGTTTTTATTTATTTTTGGGACAGAGAGAGACAGAGCATGAACGGGGGAGGGGCAGAGAGAGAGGGAGACACAGAATCGGAAACAGGCTCCAGGCTCCGAGCCATCAGCCCAGAGCCCGACGCGGGGCTCGAACTCACAGACCGCGAGATCGTGACCTGGCTGAAGTCGGACGCTTAACCGACTGCGCCACCCAGGCGCCCCAACCTGCCAACTTTCAAAAGGATATGGGGGTGGGGGATCTTTATACGGTGATGGAAACTATCTCAAATATATATTATTAAGTAAAAGAAGAATGACTTTAAAAGTATACATGGCACCAGAATGTTCATAGCAGCATAATTCACAATTGCCAAAAGGGGGAAAAACCCAAATGTCCATTAACTCATGAACGAATAAACAAAATGTGGCATACACATACCACAGAATATTATTCAGCCATGAAGAGGAATAAGGTCTTGATTCACACTCAACATGGAGGAGCCTCAAAAATATTATGCTGAGTGAAGGAAGCTGGACACAAAAGGACATATATTATATGACTCTGTATGAAACATCAAGAACAGGCAAATCTACCGGCGCCTGGCTGGCTCATTTGGTAGAGTGTGAAACTCTTGATCTTGGAGTTATGAGTTTGAGCCCCAGATTGGGTGTAGAGGGTACTTAACATTTTTTTAAAAAATCAATTACAAAAATAGGCAAATCTCTGGAGGTGGAAAGTACATAAACAGTTGCCGGGGCAGGGGGGTAGGGAAGGGAGGAATGGGGAGTGTTTGTTTCATGAGTATGGGGTTTTCTTGGGGGATGATAAAAATGTCTTGGAACTAGATAGAAATGCTACAACAGTGTGAATGTTGTGTAAATGTCATTTGTGTAAAAATAGGGGGGGAAATGCATATGCATATTTGTTTGAATGAACATAAAACATCTCCGGAAGGGCACATAAAAACTTTGGAGTTCTCTGGGAAGTGAACGGAGGGCTGTACGATGGGAAGGAGTGGTTTTTCTGAATATCTGGCGTCAGAAAGGGTTCTATCCAGTTTACCAACCCTTAGCTCTCCCTTAGGTGGGAGATGCAGCAACTCCAGTAGGAGGAAGGTCCCCCTGGTCGAATTGGTTTCTTAAAATCCCAGGACTCAGTCTCACCGTCAGCCTACCTCCCTAACCATCCCTGCACCAATCAGCGTTTCCCGGGGAGGTGTGCCACGGCACTCATTGGCTGAACTGGGAGTGGGCGGTGTCAGCCCCTTAGACTCTCATTGTATGAGTGGGGGTTAGAAAATTACATACTCAAGGCAAAATAGGGAACTGGAACCGCGGAAGGGAGAAAGGAACCGCAGGGAAAAGGCGGGATGAAAGAAATCCCATGCACTCATCCCTGGAAATACGCCTCTCACCATTCCCCCATGCAAGGAAGCTAAGGTCAGCTGGAGCCCAAGGCTGTCTCACGAAGGGGCTGGACGCTGCCTTCAGATGAGTGGCTTGAGTCTCTTGGAGGGCTGTCACATCTGGTATTGAAGGATGAGCAGTTACACCGACCATCTCACTTCTACAGCCTAATCGGTTTTACACTTTGTTCTCTTTTCCCTCTGTCCGTATCCCAGAAACTGTGAATGTTTCTCGGGCCACAATCCCACCCCTACTCCACCTCCGCACCAGGGAAAATTTGCAACCTCTCTGCCTTCCTGATACAAGAACTCTCCATCCAGTTTTGCACACTTGGGTGCCTGGGGGACTGAGAGGAACCACTGGATTTGTCAACGACCCAGTCGGGACAGGGCTGTGAAGGGCCAGACACATGGGGAATGATGCAAGGAAGAGAGTGAAGGGAGAATGGGGGAGTGGAGAGGCGGGGAAAATTGAAGAGCAGAGGTGGTCCTGAGGAATGAGGGTGATGCTTCTCAAGCAAATCATCATCACACACCCCCAGCTGGGAAACGTTTTGTCCACCAAAGTACATTTATGAAGTAATTACCCATCGGCTGCCTCATTTTCTCATTCATCCAAAAAACAAAACAAAACAACTTTTTTTTTTATTGAGCCCCTGCTGTATGCTTTGCACTCACTGGGACCTCAGAACAGCTCTGGTACAGAGGAGGAAACAGGCTCAGGGGGGTTGTCACTTGGTCGCAGCGGCAGGATTTGAATCCAACCCACCTGATTCCACAACTCACGGATGGGTTTCCTCAAGATGGATGTGACAATAAGGGGGTCGGGGGTTGCAGGAGGGGCCTCAGTGCTATTCCATGGAAGACCTTGGATCTGGGGGCTCCCACAGCTGGGGTGGCTTTGTTCATGGGCCATCTCTCCCGAGCTGGCTCTCAACGCTGGGGGGAGTTTGGCTGGGTTCTGACTTCTTAGCACAAATTGTCCTTTAGAGCCTGTAGCTCACTGTGGATTTTGAAGTGTAAAAAACATTCTGTCTCTCCTGGATCTCTAAGGAGTGAAACGTGGGGCAGGGGGCAGTTAGAGGAGATAACTCAGTGAGAATGGAGATGTGGTCTCAGAGGGGAAGTGGGGAGCCCAGTGCTTGCACAGCATAAAGGGCTGGGGCTGCCAGAGTCAGTTTGCTCATCTGTATGGCAGCAATGAAAACATCTGGGGGTTGCAAGGGTGTCTCGTGCACAACTGTTGTCTGGGATATAGTTAGCGTGCAAACGGAGGAGTGTCCAGCGGCTCCAGAAGTCCAGCCATACCTGGAGATGCTGCCTGGGGCTGGGCCTCTCTGGTTAAGGAGCAGACATTAAATCCTGTGGGGTGCAGTTCCCACCCATGGTAAGAAGTTCCTGAGAGCTGGGAGGTTGGTTGTCATGGAGACGACGTTGCCGGTCTCTGTGGTGACAGTTTGATGCGGTGGGGCCCTGCTGACATGGGAAAGCCTAGGGGGACAGGTGTTCTGTCACCTCAAACACCAGAGTTTGGCTTCCATGGCAACCATTGTGGGGTTCAAGCAGCTTGGAGAGGGAGCTTGGATGGGGGGCAAAGAGCTGGGGAAAGGGCAGCCTGTTCTCATGGTGAAAACTGGAGAACTGAATGTTGGGACACTCTCAGGACAGTTCTGGGGGTAGGGGAGAGTGGTCTTCGTGGCTGTTGGTAAGGATGGGGACTTCAAGAAGCAGAGTGGTAGCTCTCTGGTGTCCCGGGGGTGACATAGGAAACGTGTGGTATCCATGGTTACAGCTGGAGGAGGGAGGCACTATCTCCATGGGTGTGACTGATGAGGGAAGGGCTGTGTGACTAGGTTACAGGTAGAAGTTGGGCTGGTCGCCTTGGTAACAATGGGAAGTGGGACAGCTTTCTCCACAGCTAGTGACACGGATCCTACGGATCCCTGGGCCCAGGGGATGGTCTCTTTGGTGACAGCCAGGAAAGAGGCCATCAAGTGGGAGCAGATTTGCTCCCTCCAAAGACATACCTGAGGGGTGGGGCATGGCCGCCAGTCATGCGAGCCGGCTGGGGCATGTCAATCTGTTTTTGTGGTGACAGACGAGGCTGGTCTCCCCTGAAACTGGAGGAGCGGGGCTGTTCACAGTGACCGGGGAACGTGGCCTGTTATTCTGCAAACTTCGAGGACTCGCAGTGGAAGGGGGGAAGAATGGGAATACCTAATATCCAGGTCACCATAGGGAAGAGGACAGGAGCCCTGTCTCCATGTGGCCACGGGGGCGTGATCACCTGGTGAACTCTGAGGTGTCTGTTTTCTATACGTGTTGAGGGGGAGGGTTAAGGGATCAGTCTTCAGTCTCCAGGGAGATGCAGAGGGCCTGAGGCCAATCTCCAGATAATCCCGGGGGTCCAGCCTCCAGGAGACCGCGGGGGAGGGGGTGATTCTGTCTGTTTCCAAGTGACCTGGGGAGGCATTGCCAGTCTTCAGGAGACCTCAGCGTCTGTTGGCCTCCAGGGGTCTTCAGGGGACATGCCCCATCTCCTGGAGAAAGTCGAAGGAGGAGGGGAAATCCACTATCCAGGAGAGGTGGGGGCTCGGTCAGTCTCCCGGGATTGGCCAGTCTATGGGGACCTCGGGGGCGCAGCCGGTGTTCAAAGACCACAGGAGGCCTGGTCAGCCTGCTACGCACCGCAGGGGGAGAGGCCAGTCTCCAGTCACGTGGTCTGTCTCCAAGAGACCGCAGAGCACTCGGCCAGCCGCCAAGCACCCCAGCCATCTGCGCCCAGGATCTAGACGCGCAGCGGGGTCCAAGCGGCGGGGTCGCGCGCGCCTCCGGCCCAGCCGCCACCGCCGGCCCAGCCCCAACCCCAGCCGCCTGGTGCGGGGTCTGGCGCGCCGGGTGCACGGTAGCAGTAGACGCCAAAGAGGCGGCGCGTGGCGTCGGGGAAGCCCAGGCTGCGCACGCCCGGCCGGCGGCCGCCGCAGCGCGCGCGCGGGTTCACGATGGGGTAGCGCGCGCTCCCGTCGGCCAGCCAGCCCGCGGTGCAGCGGTCCAGCAGCTGCAGTTTCCACGCGGCGAACAGCTGTCCCACCTTGGCCACGGCCGCGCCGCGCGCCGCGCACGCGCGCGCGGCTCCCGAGAAGGGTACAGGCCGCAGCGGCTTCAGGAAGAACACACGTCCTGCGGTGGAGTGGGGGAGAGTGGTTAAGGCCACTCCCGGGATCTGGCCTCCTAAGGGGTTCAGGATGCTCCCCACCCCCTACGTGCCTGCAACCCAGGACCCCAGCCACAGGATTCAGGAACACCCCTTCCCCTGCATTCCTGGACCCCATTGGTTAGGGCAATGTTGATGCCAAGCGATGCTTGATTGCTGCTCCAGGGTAGTCCTAGGGGTGGGATATCCTGGCCTGGACCCAGGAGGGCCGGTGTGGATAGGAAGGGCGAAGGAGAGGAAACAGACGGTGGGAAAGATACAGGGAGGGGCGGGAGAGGCCCCCCTGAGGGCGGGGCTTCTTTCGTAGGGGCCAGACCTACGCACCCGGGAGGTTGGATGTAAAGCAGAAGGCGTCGTAGCGTTCCTCGGCGTTATGACGGTAGCCGTAGTTGCGCACGCCCCCGGAGGCAGCACCACCGCCCGTCCCGGAGCTCCCGGCTCCGCCCAGGCCGCCGCAGGGCTCCCGGGGCTGGCTCACCGGGTACTGCACCGAGCCGTCGCGCAGCCAGCCTGCGTTGCACCAGTCCAGGCCGTCGCGCCAGGCCGCGTGCAGCTGCTCTGCGGATGCCAGGATGCCGTCCTGCTCAGCGCAGGCGCGCTGCGCCTCAATGAAGGTTAGCTTGTAACGGCCTCCACGGGGGTGGTAAGGGAAGACAACGCCTGGGAGGACGCATACGGTTCAGCTTGGGAATCTCAACACTCTCCTACCCACCTGACTTGTGGGGTGCTGCGTGACTCTTCAGCCTAGACCTTCCACTCCATCCCTCCACTCTGGCCTCAGACCTGAGGACACCCTTGCCAAGCTCACACTCCTAATGGTTCCCTTTGCCTTAACTTTGGGGTTCACTTGACCCTCCCTCTTAAGACACTTAATCACGTCCACCCCCTTTACACCGCTGGAGACTTTGGCTTATGTTCTTTCCACTTTTTTCCACCTGCTGAACTCCTATTCGTCCTTCAAAACCCAGCTGCCGCCACCCTCCTCCCTTCAGTCTTTAGTGCTCCTGACATTCTCTCAGCACTGGGAGCTTCCCTCTGGTCAAGCCCTGAGCCCATGAAGCTGGGGATATCTGTGTCCAGTGCTGACTCCCCCGCAGGGAGCCCCTGGAAGTATGACACTTGGCAAAGCATCTTTGATCCCCAGCATTGTCCAGGGCAGTTTCCACTGATTTCTCTTCCACCTTCAGTTCTTCTAACTTGTCCTTCATTGAACCCACAGTCAGCTCAGCTCAGCAGCATTCTGTGGTGTGTTTGAGGGGCAGACCTTGGAGGTGCCGATGCGTCTCTCAGCAGATGAAGGGAGGAACAAACAGGGGTCAGAGAGAAGGCCTGGACCCTGACGGATGGAGGCTTGAGTCCTGGCTCTATCACTCATTTGCATGTGTCCTGGGCAAGGCTCTAACCTGAGTCAGCTGCCCATCTGCTGGTAATAGCATCTCCCTCAGAGTTTGGGGGAAAATTAAACAAGAGGCTCCAGAGAGCTCTTCAAGCTCATGGCACATAGAGCTTCCGATAAAGGAGAGCTGCTGCTATTATTGTTATTTGCTATTGTTGGGAGGTTCAGCAAGTGAGGGCTCTGAAATTTCTCCTAGAATCTTCTTGGATGGACTGAGGAAGCAGAACCAGGTGGGAGGGAATTCTTCAGACAGAACGCCCACCTCCCGGCTCCACAGTCAGCCAATCAGCATCCCATCTCCCGGCCACGGTAATTGGCTCATGGATGGACACATGACTCAAGCTGGGCCAATGGGGGACAACTCTGGGACTCTATCTAGCCCTGTTAGGAAATTAATTGCTGAGCTGAAAACCTGCCTGAGGAAAGCCCACTCAGGGAAACAGGTGAGGAAGGGATTCCTGACATGGTGTGAGTGGATCTCCCTGGATGTAACTGTGCCTGGATCCTACCCCAGGATTTCCCAAAGTCCTTACTATTGACACTTTAGATGGGGTCATCCTTTGCAAGGGGGGCGGGGGAAAGGGAAGGGGGTTGACCATCCTGTGCATTGTAGGATGTATTGGAGCATCCCTGGCCTCTACCCACTAGCTGCCATCAGCAACCCCTTTGTAGACATTGCCGATGTGTCTGGGGAGCGAATTCACCCCAGATCGGCATCATTACCTTACCCCTAAATTCCTTTAGGTCAACTTCATTTGGTTCCTATCCTTCGCAATATCTCCCACTCTCTTTCCTTAGAAACATGGTTCATCCTGTCCATGGGCTGGTTACCTTCGAGATCCAGCTTGACCATGCCAGTGTCGTCTTCCAGCTCATTGGTGACCTCGCATTCATAGCGCCCGTAATCCTGCAGCGTAACGTTTCGGAGAACCAAGGAGGCATCCCCAGGCCCATCACCCTGCAGCTCCGCACGCCCGCGGTAGCTGCCAAATGCTCTGTGCTGGGGGCCGAGCGCCACGAAGACGTCGGCAAAGGCCAGTGGGTCCACCACCTTGGTCCACTTGAGGCGGACGCCGTCGTGGTCGTGGGCGGCTGCCTCATAGTGGTAGCGGCAGGGCAAGACAATGGTGCCACCCCTGTGACTGACCACCTGCCCAGGCGCCGTCTGCACCACCACCGAGCCCGACTCACCCTCTGTGGGAGAGTCAAGCAGAGTTCAGAAGTGGTCCTAGGAAGCGGGGTGGGGAACCTGGGGCAGGGGATCCCAGGGAAGTGTTATGGGAAAAAGACCTGGGTGGAGGTCAGGAGATCCGAAGGTTAAAGGAGTTCAGGGAAGGGAACTGGAACTCAGAGGGGTAGGGGCGGGGGGGGGGGGGGTGGATTCCGGCTATCAGGAACAGCTCAATGCCCTACCCCCTACATCCTCCCTGCACTCAGGCAATCACATTTGGCCATGGCTCCCGTGGGGCAAGACCCGCTTCTGCTGTCCAGACTCACCGAGCACGTGCACGACCTTCTTCCGGCCGCGCTGCGCCCCTGCGGGGGCCGTAAGCAGCAGGACTCCCCAGGCCGCGGCCCAGAGCGCGCCGGGACCGAGGGCCGCCCGAGCACACACCTGGGGGCATACGGCACTCAGTCCAGCCTCCTGGACTTTGCCTGTCGGAGGACTAGCCCCGACCTTCCTTCCCCACGGCGAGGAATTCTCACATGCCCAGGTCCCCACCTCGGCCAGGGTCCCAGAGGAATCTTCCAAGGAGAAGGCTGGCAGACCCTCCCAGCCTCCACCCCCTAACCCGCGCACCCTCCCGGTACCTGACACTCTAGCTCCCACGCAAAGCGCACGCCCCTGGGCTCACCTGCCCTTAGTCCAGCGCAGGCCACCCGCCAGATCCCCTTCACCCCAACACTGGTGGCTCGGAGCTCCGCCCCCTTCTCTGGCCGGCCCAGGCCAGGATTGGGAGGGAGGGGGGAGGAGCTGGAGCAGCGGCAGCGGCAAGGTTATCCGTGCGCCAGGAGACTGCAGCAAAGCGGCAGGGGTGTGGGGGCGGCGGGGGAGGGGGTGCGAGGGGTAGAGGAAGAGAGAGGGAGAGGCTAAGAGGGCGAGGAAAAGAAAACGAGACAGAGAAGAGCAGGGGGAGATGGAGATAGAGAAGGAGAGGCAGAGGAGAGACCGCGAGAGGGAAAGAGACACAGAAGCTAAGGAAAGATGGAGAGACAGAGACTGAAGGGGAGAGAGGAAAGGGAGCAAGAGGAGACGAGAGAAGGGGGACGCGGAGGTAGGGACTCGGAGTAAAAGAAAAGGGACCAGGAAGACAAAAAGAGGGAGGGAAAAGTAGGAGAGGAGAGGGATATAAAAGAGGCAGAGTTCAAGGAACAGAGATACAAGAGGGTGAGAGACGGAGGGGACGGGAGAGGTGGAGCGGGGAGAGGGAGACTGAGAGGAGAAACACTGAGGGGCGTAGATTCAGACACAGAGCGAGACAGATTCCCAGAGAGGGACCTACCGGGACCCGCGCCTGTGGCCCCACTCACCATCTTGCCCGTGCGGCCCCCGCCGAGCGGCCCCTACGCGCCGGGACTGCGCTCCCCGAACACCCAGGAAGGACTGGGCAAGTCCCTTCAGGCGGCGCAATCCCGGCGTCTGCCTGCAAGGGGAGGAGGGAGGCGGACGCGGGAGCGGGGAGGAGCTTTAAAGGGGACGCAGCGACACGCGCTCCGGGAAGAAACCAGGGGCGCAAGCCGAGGAAGGACCGCGCTGGACAGTGAGTTCAGGTCCACGTCGCCGATCCTGCTGGCTGGTCTTGGGCAGGCAGAGGAAACTCTGGGCCTCAGTTTAACTATCTCTAAAATGGAGGAGGGGGGCCTGATGGAGTCTTCCCTGCAGGATGCCCAAGGTGAGCCGGGAGGGCTCAGTAACCTGCGAAAGGGGCTTGGCCTGCAGGCTTCAGTTTTCCCATTTGTCACTTGGCGGCCATCGCAGTGTCCTGGGCACCAAAAGGTTCTCACTCTGCGGAGTGGGGGCCCCACACAACAGTCACACACTCTGCAGAGGGAACTTGCAGCAACAGGTTCAAATCTGCCTCTGCCTCTCACCTGCTGTAGGACCTTGGAAGAGAGGCTTGGTGTCTCTGAGCCTCAGTTTCCACCTCTGGGAAACAGAGTGCTGGGTGGTTCTTTGGTGAAGATCCAATGGCTAGGCACACAATAGGTGGCTAAGAAATGTTGGTAGGGGCAGGGAACAGGGGAGTCTGATCAAGCCCGACCCACTCTGGGCCTGAGTCACCCCCAGAACCTGGCCCTTCACCCAAGTTCAAACCAGAAATGAAAATGAACCATTGAACCTGGAATAAAATGAGCCTTTTCCTCAACCCCTTGGCTGCCTCCTCAGCCTCAGTTTCCCCAAAATATGAACCAACCATACAGCAGAGGCAGGGTTATAGAGTCCATGATTGGATGGGCTAGGCCAGGGCTCTGTCCTTTAGCTCAGCTGCATCCAGGAGCCATGACCTCCGAACAGGACCTTTACCTCCTGCAGGCTCAGTTTCCCCATCTGGAATATATGGTAAGATGCAGTATGTACCACTTGAGGTTAGCCCTTGAAATGGTATATGGTAGGTGCTTAATAACTGTGCCACACTATTAGTAATTATAATTTATTGTCAGAACTTAGGTTTCAGATGCTTCTCTACTGATTGTGAACTCAGACAGAGTTTGACCTCTCTGAGCCTCAGTTTTCCCCATCTGGAAGATGGAGCTGTGCATACCAACCAGAGGCAGACTTCTGCTGTCCGGCTTCTCCAGCTCCTGATGGCCACGCTGGCAGCGATGGGTAGGCCCTCATGGGGTCTGAAAAGCAGGTCCCTGACCTCTGAATCCTGAAACACTCAGGCAGCAGCAATATTTGGGCATCAAAAGGTTTTTTACTAAAGGGTCCATGGGGTATGGTATGATGGGTAAATTCTGGGAGGCAGTAGAAGTGTCCTGTGGGATTGGGGTACCATGACAGCTGAGCATGTCTGTGGCCCTCTCTGTGGGAACACTTGGCCCTTGGGTCTCCCATCCTGTCCATTGGCCTGAAACCACCATGGCCAGGACCAAAGGCACCTGGAGATATACTTTCTGCCTCTAAACAACCCAGCCCACCCTTCCCCAAGCAGGGCTTGCTAGGCATGTAAACAGAGTCCTGGGGAGTCCCCAGCCCTCTCAGTGCTGCTTCTTGTGGTGGGCCGGGGGGCCAGGGGGAGGGCGCAGGAAGAAGGCGGGCCACTGAAGGCAGCGGAAGGCCAGCAGGTGGGGGCCCAGCGCATACAGCAGGTTGCACCCGAAGAAGCAGGCCCAGGCGTCATCAGGCACACGGTAGGTGAAGGGCGTGCGCAGGTGCATGGAGGCACCCATGTGCGAGAACTGTGCCTAGTGGCCACACAGGGAGGGTGGATGTCAGGGGCCTGGAGAGAACAGGTCCTAGTATCATCAACATCCCACCCTAGGGAGCCCAGGCTGATGACCTGTTTCCCCTCTCCAGCCCATCTGTCTGCCTCTAAATATTCCAGCCCCTGCATGTACTGTCTGTCCTTGTCCATCTGTCTGTGAGCCTCTCCCCAGCTGTCTAACCAGAACCATCTTCACTCTTTTAAGTGGGCCCTGTTTCCCATCTCTCTGATCTGGGCCCGGCTCTTCCTCCTGCTCTTCCCTACCCCATTTCTGTCCCCGACACAAATCCTGGCCATTCTACCCCAGAGATGTCTTCCTGGTTTCCCCTGCCCAGGCCTGGGCCCAGGCTTTATCACTTTCCATCAGGAACTCAGAAGCAAGCCCTCCAGCTCTGACTGCGCCCTCCACAGCTCAGACATATTCCATGGCTCCCCCAAGCTCAGAGTTGAAAGCCCGCAGCATCTAGCTGTCAAATTCTCTTGCCTCTGCCTTTAACCCATGTTGTGGCTCCACTAAACCGCTATCTGCCTATGTGTTTTTATGCTCTTCCCGTTCTTGAAATGCCCTTCCCTGCCTAGAGAACTCATACCCATACATCAAAGCCCAACCCCTATGCTCACTCTTCTAGGAAATCTTCCCTCTCTGGAATCCCTCTCAGCCCCTATCCTTCCCTCTCTCTAGTTCTGACCCCATGGAGTTGGGACCCCATGGAGTGTATCTTAGGGTACCAAGCTGAGGGTGGGGCCTCTCAGAGCCTGTTCAGGGAGGGCAGAAGAGCATTTGATGGGTAGGCAGAAACTTTCTTCCCTACTGATCCACCCACACCTCCCCCTCCCCCCTCCCCCCCCCCCCCACCTCACCTGGCCAACAGCTCCAGCAAACACCAAGGCCCAGTCAGGCAGCCAAGAACAGCCAGGGACAATGAGGGCATAGACAGCCAGGCCATAGAAGGGCAGCACATAGAACATATACACCAGCATCTAAGGGGCACACGACCAGGAGGATGAGCAGCTGCCCCAGCCAGGTCTCTTGAGACCCCCGAGGTAGAGACCCCAGGGAGGATCTGGCCAGCCTCAGATCCCACCCAGGCAGGACGGGGGCTCTCTGTGCTCCCAACCCTGTGTACACTTTTCTCTATTTCCCTTGGGTATTCCCCCGGCCACATACATACACACACTGAGCCCACCCACATTACTCCGGAAGTGGCATGTGACCCTGGCCAACTGCAAAACTCCAGCCCCCTGGCCATAATGACCAGCGACAGAATGGACATGTTATTCAGTGATGATGGGCATGTGGGCCAATCAGAGCCTGCCTGAGACTTGTGCTTAAGCTCTGGGGAAATAAGAGCTCAGATTCTTCTGGGGTGGTTAAGTAGGGTGGATGGAGGCCTGGAGCTGCCCAAGGCTGACTCTGCAATCCCACAAAGTGACTACCAGGGAGTGGAGTCCATGCAAAGAAAACAGAGCCCAGACACAGAGTTGCCTTAGCTCCTAGGTCCAGCCATACTTGAAGACCATATCTGTCTTCATTTTTGAAGACAGACATTTTTGGTAGGACAATGAATTTTTTTAACTTAAAAAAAAAAAAAAAAAAAAAAAAAAATATATATATATATATATATATATATATATATATATATATATATATATATTTTGAGATAGAGAGAGTGTGAGAGGGGAAAGGGCAGAGAGAGAATCCCAAGCAAGCTCCACACTGCCAGCACAGAGCCCAACACGAGGCTCGAACCCATGAACTGTGAGATCATGCATGATCTGAGCCGAAACCAAGAGTCAGACACTCAACTGACTAAGCCACCCAGGCGTCCTGGTAGGACAATAAACTGGCTTGTGTTTGTGGTGCCTGCCTCAAAGAGGATTTGGTAGACCTCTATCCATGACAGGACCATATGGCCCTCTCCTCCCATCTGCCCTCTCACCTGCACCTTCGGATAGGCCACGGGGTCCCGTAGGTATGGCTCATACTGATAGATGTAGATAAAGCAGGCATCTGTGGGGCAGTCAAGCACCACCTGGGGCAGACAGGCAAACCAACAGCCTATCTGAAACATTTTTCCCACGAGAAGCTTTCTCCACCCTCCCAGGCGGGTCCCGTACCCCTTGCTCTGGCCTCCCCTACCCTTGGCTTTTCACTTTGGCTGGGAAGGTTATAGGGAGTGGGGCTTTGTCATGGAACACTTAGATCAGACTCAGTGAAGAACCTTCCTGGATGATGAGACAGGAGAGCAGTAACCTCTTTGCACTGGGTAAAGGAACATGGTTGGGGAGGGGACAGGAAAGGGAGCTGGAGGTAGAAGAAAGGCTGGCCACTGCAGACTCACCAGGCCCCGGAAGAGGGTGAAGAACCCAGCAAGGGTGAGGTATATGACAAGGACCAGGTCAACCGGGCGTCGCAGGAGGCCCTTTCTTTGCTCCTCCTGTACCTGCCCCATGGGAGAGAGACAGTGTGAGAAGTCTGGTATCCAACAGGCACTCAATAAAGGCTCATCCCTTCTTTCTTAATGGCCAAGGAGATCCTTCCAAAGAGGGCATATTTTTGACCACAAGGAACTCTAATGGGGGGGGACACTGAGGTATGCTGGCACAGGGAACTGTCTGGGGGCAGGGCACTTACCATGTGAGGGATACAGCTGGTTGGTGCCCGGGACTGGCTGAAGACCTTCATGCCAGCCCAGCATGGGACCAGCATATAGGGGATGGCCAGGAAGAAGGCAGGTCTGATCTCTGAGCTGTATTTACCTGTCATAGTAGGAGAGTGGGGTGTCACTCAGTGAGGATCACCCAGACCTGGCCAGACCTGTAGGTGAATCACACCAGAGTCCCTAGATGGAACTAGTAATTCACAAATGCAAATTTTTTTTCATTTTTTAAAATTTATTTTGAGAGAGACAGAGAGAGAGAGCAGGGGAGGGGCAGAGACAGAGAGAGACAGAGAGAGAATCCCAAGCAGTCTCCTGTGCTGCCAGTACAGAGCCTGATGTGGGGCTCGATCTCACGAACTGTGAGACCATGACCTGAGCTGAAGTCAAGAGCCAGACGCTTAACTGACTGCAAGCTACCCACGCGCCCCACACAAATGCAATCTTTATTTAAGCTCTAACACCTCTGCCTCCCCAATGCTCATAAGATGATGTCTATGCTCCTTAGCCTGGCTTGCCTCAATTTACCTTCTGGGTATAGCCTCTATACTTGCTCCCTCTGGATACACCTTGGGTATCCCTCTGGTTCAGCCACTCCACATACTGGTCTGCCTCTCCCCTCTACCTATGAACCTTCTAGGTGCAGGATAGTGACCCAGCCCAAGGAGACAGAATCCCTCAAAGCCAAGTCCTTACCAAGGATGTTTCCTGGGAGAAATACCAGGATGCTCATGATGAAAGATCCCAGCCAGTACAGTCCAAGGTTCCGGTATCTCTTCCTGGGGTCAGGCACGGAGGGGTGACCAACAGATGCCTGTTCCCAAGTCTCAGAGCCCCAGCCAGAGCCCAGGGTCCACCCTGGGCTCCCCAACTCTGGGTCCCTCCCAGTTTTGTCCAGAACAGAAGGGACAACAGGGAGATGAATGAAGGAATGAACAGACTGTCTGTCCAAGGACAGAAGTGGCTGCCTAGGCACAGGGCAGTACAAGAGAAGAGAGCTGACTATAGCTTACACCTGTGACATTCCCTGGCCACTCGTGGCTGGAGCCCTAGAGAAGCCTCCTGATTTCCCCTACGCACACTTCTGGCTCCACTCAGGCTTGGGACCCCACCTGAGAACTTGACCTCCTTCTCATGGTCCAGGTGCCACTCCACCCACCCCATGCACCTTCTGTGGATGGCACCAGCCATGGCCAGGTAGAGGAGGTAGTGAACGGTGCCATCCCAGTAGCAGATGAAGACTCCATGGGCAGTGCGCAAGTATGGCTCTCCCTGCAAGGGCAGGTCAGGGCTCAGATGGGCGACAGGGCAGGAAGCATCCCCAGCTGCCCGCTATGTACCTCCTTGGTAATGAACTCCATGAAGCCCACCATGTAGCCATCTTCCTGGAGAGCAATAAGGAGGTCCACCACCGAGGTGAAGGCGAAGATAGTGAACACTGTGGGAAGAGTGGGCGGGGCACAGCCTGGGTGTGGGAGAGGCCTGAGGCAGCTTTTCTGAGACCCAGATTCCAGGCAAGGATCCTTGTCCAAGGACTGCTCCCAGTCACCACGCTCCACCGGTCACATGACCCACAGCCCCGCCTCATGAGGAGGCACAGTCCCTGCCTTTGGAAGTCCTCAGGTTGAGAAGGCACTGTCTCTGCCCTCAGGGGAATCCCAAAGTGATGAGGAAGTCTTTCAGGGGCTCCCAGTCTGAGGGGAAGATACAGTCCTTCTCTGAAGAGCCCCAGGTCTGAAGGGGGTGGCCCTCTAAGGTTCCCCAACCACTGAGGGTTCTCCAGTCTCTGTGAGCTTCTCCAGTCTGATGGGAGCCCTTCAAGGACCCCCAGTCTGATGGAGGAGGCCCTTGCTCACACAGTTCTCTCTGACTGACTCACCAGCATAGAGTGGGTCATAGTAGATATCACCAGGAGACAAGTTGTAGATAGCCATGAAAAGCAGACCCAGGATCAGGGCACTCATCAATGCCACCCCCAGGGGGCTGTGGAGAGGGAAAACAAGTCAGAGAGGCCAGGCCCAGTGCGGAGGCCCCACCTCGCCCTGGTGAGGCCAAAAGCAGACTCTAGGAAGCTCAAAATGTTGAGGCTGAAGTATCTGTCCATCCAGGAATCGCTCATTCCCTGAAACTGCCCTTTCCCATTACTAGGCTGTTGCCTCAACTGTTTCCCCTTTCGGGAAACTCCTTCCAGAAGTCTCTTCCACTTGGCAAACTCTTACTCATCCTTCATAGCCTATCTTTCATGACTCCTCCTCCAGGAAACCCTCCTTGACTTCTTAGAAAGGATCATTGCCAAACTTAGGCCAAGTACAGGGTGGGCATCAGTCAATTCTTTGTTTAGGATTTTATTGTTAAGTAATCGCTACACCCAACACGGGGCTCGAACTCACAACCCTGAGATCAAGGGTCATGTGCTTTTCTGACTGAGCCAGCGAGGCGCCCCAACTCTTTCTGACTATACAGTTCATCCTGTCACTTGCTGATATGTGTTTAACTCAATTTGCTGTCAGTCATTCAGTCCCACCAAGCCTCTCTGTGGCCAGACCCAGTGCCCAAGCCTGTCAGGTCTCTAAGTGCTCAGCCCTGTACACCTCACTCTCTGAAGCTCCAGACTCCTCCCAGCTAAAGTCCAAATACTTCCATCAACTCCACCCTACCCCTGCCCTGATCTGTCCCCATCAATCTGATAAGGCAGGTTGCGTAGATAATAGAAGCCATCTTTGGGCAGCCCCCAACACAAGTGGGCAGAGTGGGGGGTGGGAAAGCTATCCAGGGTCCCACACTCTCCCCTACACTCTCTCCAGACTCCTACCTTCTCATGGACCCCTCTGACACCTGACAATCCCCATCCTGGCCCCAACAATGACAATTATAGTAATCAGATAAGACCACACAATTTGTAATCCTTAACTGTAACTATGGGATGAGGTCTAGGATTATGTTCATTACACACTGAAGAAACTGAGGCTCCCAGAAACAACCTAGCTCACCCAAGTTCCAGGGGGGTAGAGCCAGGAATTTGTACCCAAGGAGCCAACCCCATAGTCAAGACTCCCTCTATCCCATGTCTTGAGTTGAGCTAGTTGAGCCCTTGGCTGAGGGGCTTGCAGATGTCTGGTACAGTGTGGCAGGATCCACAGGGCTAGGGTCTAGGGTTAAGAGCCAAGGGAGGTCACAATACGTAGGGAAAACAGACTAAAGACAGGGTGGGCCAAACCTTAACAGAAAAAAGTCCCAAGCTTGAGATAGGCGATGGAGGGGCCATCTGGCAGGGGTGGTGGAACAGAACGCGCGTCCCTGTGTGCGTGTGTGTCAAGAGCTAGGTCATCAGGACCTTATCTGGGGCAATACTGTGACTGACTTTGGTGAGTCTGGAGCTGGGCACAGCCCTGGGAAAACCCCGGAAACCCTCCAAAACCCTGCCCTTTGGGGGGTTTTGCTTCTCAACCTTTCTCCCCAGGCCCTAAACGTCCCAGGAGCGCCCTCCACCCCCAACACACAGCCCCCTGCCCGGCAGAAAAAGGACTTCCGACTGGGTGGGGGTGTGGGGAGTTCTGCCCTAGCCCCCTTCCTCCAGGCCAGAGCTGCGCAGGGACGCTGGCTTGGGAGAGCCAGGCTAGCCGTCGCGCATCCTCCCTCCCGGCTACCACCAATCCGCCCTGGCCGCCCACCCCCGCCCCCGGAGTCCGCCCTGGCCCCTCCCCTTACGCACTGCGAGAGCGCCGAGACGTGGTTGAGCGCATAGGACAAGGGGAGGGCGCCGAGCGACAGAGCGGCGATCTTGCCGGCAAGCGGCGGGATGTCCATAGCAGCGGCGCCTGGACCCCGGCGCGGCCTCGGCGCGGCCTCCTGGGCGCCCGTCTCTTCTGCAGTGGCGCGTCTGGGCGGGCGGAGGGAGGGGGGTGCCAGGGACCCGGCCGGTCCCGGCCCCGCCCTGCGCAAAGGTCGCCCCCCGCTGCGCCCTGGTCCCGCCGCAGTTCCTCGACCGCTCCGCTAGCTCCCGGGGAGCCTCTGAGGCCCCTCCTCCTTGAGGCGGCCCCTCTCCCCGCCCCTCTCTCGCTTCACCCTGGCGGGACTCAGCGCTGTTCTCAGCGGCCTTCCCAGCCGCCCAAGCCTGTTTCTCTATAAAAAGCTAGAACACCATGTCTCCGGATTCTTCCGCTGTTGAGGCGCGGGTCTGCAACCTTGGGGCCCTGGGCCGGCAACTTCATTCTAAGAGAATTCTTTCTCCGGTCCTCCTTCTGCACTTCTGCATTTTCTGTCCCAGGGCACCGGTGTACCAACCTCGACCCCGAAGAGAAGTCTTTTTAATTCCACATTCCCTAGACCTTTCTCCCCCTAGGATCAAGTGGGCATTGCCCATATGCGCTAATGGAGGAACCTCAGTCGCTTGGACACAGAGTTCCCTTCAGAGCCCTTGGACTTGAGTGTTCTTGCAGTGGCCACACACATTTAAGCACGTGTCCGGGTGTGAAGCTTTGACTGGATCTGGGGACTATCTCAAGGCAGGCAGCCAAGATCAAGGGTTGAGGGTCTCTTTTTTTTTTTTTTTAATTTTTTTTTCAACGTTTTTTATTTATTTTTGGGACAGAGAGAGACAGAGCATGAATGGGGGAGGGGCAGAGAGAGAGGGAGACACAGAATCGGGAACAGGCTCCAGGCTCCGACCCATCAGTCCAGAGCCTGACGCGGGGCTCGAACTCACAGACCGTGAGATCGTGACCTGGCTGAAGTCGGACGCTTAACCGACTGCGCCACCCAGGCGCCCCAAGGGTTGAGGGTCTCTTGAAGGACTCTCTGTGCTGTGTTCCATGTAGCGTGGGCACCTTGTGGGCAGCTGAGCCTGCGACCCTGCACAGTGGGTGGGGTCAAAGGGAGGGAGTCCAAAGGGTGTGTTTAGATTGGGTGTGGATTGCTCCAGTTTGGTGAGGAGTTTGGGAACAGTGTTTCTGGCAAGGAGAATAGATCAGGCCTGGGGCCGGTGTGTGGTGGGAGGAACAGAGGGGAGAGCTGAGGTTCTGAACAGCCTACAGGAGGCTGGGGAAAATGTAAAAGGGTGTGGATGGGGGGTGCTCAGGATCAGGGAGAGGGCTGTACGGTGGGGGAGAGAATTAGGCAGCTGTCTTTGTCACTCCCTCCAACCAGCTTTGGACTCTTGCCCATGTGGTACTTGTGGCTTTGGAAACAGCAATAACTGCCCGTGGGGGAGCCCACAGTCTGTGGTTAGGGAATATTCTAACACTCACCCTTTTTCTACACAGCCCCTTGGCCTTATGCCAGTTGGGGCCCATCTCTGAACCTGCCACCAACCTGACAGCCTCCCTCCCTAGTTGTCTATTGCCCATGAAGTTCAGGTTCCTCTGGGTTGACCTGAGGCTCCAGTCTCCTTCCTGGGCTTTTCCCAACTCTAGCAGTACCAACACACGCCCAGGCCTCTTTTCTGTCTGTAAGATGGACCCTCTAGCATTTCCTCACCCCTTAAAGCAGATCCCAGTGTCCCCTCCTCCAGGTACCTTCTCTGCCCAGGGTCCTTGCTGGGCTGATACCCTGCAGGACGAGGGGTGTCTGGTCTAGCTGTCCAGCAACCTGGCCTTGCATCTGTGTCTGCAATGAGCCACCTGCACAAGCACACTGAATTCAGAGGCCATCTCTTCCAACTCTCCACTTGCCTGGGAGTAAAGTCCGTGGGCTGAGTCTGGCAAGCCTCCCAGTCACTGAGAATTCAACGAAGAGGTGACCTTTACCTGGATGGCAAGGTGCCTGGGACTAATGCCTAGGGTCCCTATCCATGGAAACTCTGGCTCCCTAGAGCTTCTCTTGTGCTCAAGCCCGGGGACCCCTGGGCAGCCTCCATGCATGGGAATGTCACCCCTTTGCCCTGCTCTGGGCTGTGTCCATGGAGGGGAGACAGGGTGGCATACATCATTCCAGCCTGGGCTCTGCTGTTGAGACTCCCAGTACCTGGACACTCCCACCCCTGCCCATTAAGACACTCCCCAGGCTGCCTCCATGACAGCACCTAGTTCCTCTTCGCAGCATTTATCAGTCTCAGGTTCACTGCCATGCCAGGGGGCAGATCCTATCCATTCAGTCAGTGTTGTGTTTACTGAATGACGGAATGCAGGCTAGCCCAGAAGCCCAGCTCCAGCTAGAGTTTTCAGAGCCCATGAGCCCACAGATGTTGAGCAGAACCCACTAGGGGCATGTGTGGGCATATGGGGGAGTTGTGGGGACCCCTCAGATCTCCAAGCCATAATACTTCAAGCAGGGCTCTCGGATTCCCGGGACCCCACCCAAGCTTCTCACTCAGCAGCTGCAACTGAGGAAGAGCCCCAGGTGGTCTCGGCACAAATGGGACGTGCAGGCTCTGAAGATGTAGGCTGCATCTGCCCATAAAGCCACCTCCTGGGGCACGAGCCCCAGGGACTTAAGTGTCTACCCCAATGGCAGGACCCAGGGCAGCGGGGGCAGCCTAGGCTGCAGCTATCACAGGCTAGGCTTGCCGTGTGTGACTGTTGCAGGGAGGAGTCGTCGTCAGCGCCACCTGCTGGCAAGGTGACTGGCATAGGTGTGCCCTGGGTAGACATGCCTCACACTTCTACGGTCTGGGCCCTGTCTAGGGACCCCTTCCAACGTCCTCCTGCAGCACAGTGCTACACTGGGATGCCCCTGATGTCTCTGGTCCAGGTGCAGCCAGCTCTTGTTTGGCCAGCCACCAGTCCCACTCAGGAGGTCCATGGACGCTCCCCTCAACTCTAACCCAGGATGATGGGGTGGGGGGAGGGAGGCCACAGGCAGACAGGGTCTAGGTGGTTTCCTCAGATTCTTCAAGCACTAGGGAACCTTCCCAGCAGGACCCCAGCCCATCTGCCCAGCCCAGCCCTGCAGCTAAGGAAACAGGAGTGGTTTCTGGTGATGGCAAAACCAGGCTGCCATGGTGGGCAAGTGCTGGAACTTTTAATACACGGCACGACACTCGAGACGACGGGAAGGGCAGGCAGAAATGCAGGCCGGAACATTCCACAGTCCAGGGACGGTCGGTCGTTTGGAAAATACGTTCGTGTGTTTTTCTGGAATACTCAGTAGTAAGGCCGTCTGGGGTTGTTCTGTGGGAGGCAAATAAGATAAAATGGGGAGAAGGGGAGGGGGTGAATGCTAAAGACAGCCATTCCTCCTGCCCAGAACCTTCTAGGGACTACTGAGCTCACCAGAGCTCAGAGGGGAGGGCAGGTGGAAAGGTGTAGAGGTGCTGGTGAGACATTGCCTAGCTAGACTGGGGAAGGAGGGGAAGCTCTGTTACCAGCACCGCCACCCCCCTGTGGAGATTCTGAAGAGCCCAGCCAGAAGCCGTGTGGGAGGCTGGGGACACACGCACCAGGGGGTTAGGTCGGAAGCGGTAGGCCAGCATCATCCTCTTGCGAAAGGCCTCATACTCGTCATCCTCCTTGGAGAGCTCTGCTGGCCGGTCGATGCCAAAGCCGGCTCCATCTACTGTGGTGGTGCCTCTGCAGGGGAATGACAGGGCAGAGTAAGCAGGGGGCCAGGCCAGTGCCGGCAGAAGGGTGGTAGGGGGAGTGTACACTCACTTGTTGACCGGGTTCTTGATGCCCTGGCCCTCTGAGCCCAGCCCGTCGCCCTCCTTCCAGCCCATTTTCATCAGCATCTGATAGCCAATGTTCTCCACCGTCAGTTTGAACTCCTTGTACTCGGAGTAGTCAGGCTCTCGGCCCTCCTGCAGGGCAAGGAGTTGGCTGTCATCTACCAGGGCTACAACTGTCCCAGGTCCCAGCCCTGGCTTGAACAGCCTCCACCCACCGCACTGCCCACAACAACCTCGCTGGCTGCTGGGACCACCTGCCCATCTGTCTCCTCTGCACCAGATCAGGTTCCTTGAGAACAGACCAAGATGCTCTTTCTCAGGGTCCCCAGGGCCAGACTTTGTACCAAGCTGCCTGGTGGCCAAGTCAAAGAGGGCAAGGTGATGGGTCACACAGGCCTCACCCACCACAGGAAAAATTAATGGTTCATTAGCAACAAAAAGCCCTATGTTCTGAGGGCAATTCATTACACAGAATGCTAAAACATGTGGTCAATAAGGTGCCTGCCTTGTTGATGAGGTCATACAGTACAAAAGCGGCTTTACAAAAATCCCCCAAAAGAGGGCATGGGATGTGTCCCGTCAGCTGTCTCTCCTCACGAGCATGAGAACAGCATGGGAGGAATGTGAAGTTCTTGTTCTGGAGAACCCAGTCCTTGGGGACTTCTGCCTGAGAAACGCTTTGCCTGTAAACTGCACTTAATTGGCTCCACTGAAAGCAGAATTTCCCTGAAGCCCTGGGAAATGTTTCTAAAGCGGCAGCTGAGCTGTTATTTGCTAATTCCCTTCACAGACGGTGTCTATCATAAACAGATGCCTCCTGAGGCAAGAGGGCCCAGCTCCTCCTGTGAATGAGGGGGGCCTGGAGGCTGCCTCAGGCGCCTGCCTCGTGATGCTAACAGGAGGGGCTGGAACACTCGAAGGGCTGCCTGCTAGACAGGCCTACAGCAGGGGCTGGTGCCTAGGGATGCTCCCAGCTCACCTTCAGGGCCTTGAAGGTTTCCATGAACTTCTCCAGCTCATCTGGTGGCAGGAAGTCTCCAATAAAGTGCTTGCCACGGCCCATCTTTGTCAGCTGCTCGGCCCATTCTGCCCGTAGAGGAGGGAAAGGTGAGAGGAGAAAAGGAAGAAGTCAGGGAGTGGGCTGGGTGGTCCCACAGCACAGGTATGAGTCTTGTGTGGGGAGGGGAGTCTGGGGCTATGGGGGAATGAGGCAGATGGTTGAGACCCTGACCCAAACCCCTGCTGCTCCATGCAGCCCTGCTAAGTGCCATGTTCAGACAGCAGTGAACACTCACAAAGAACCATTTCTTTTTCCTCTGAGGAACCTGAGGCGCAGAGAAGCTGAATCTCTTGCCCAAGGCCTTACAGGTTGGGCAGGTGGTTTAAGGCCCCAGTGTGGTGTCTCCAGGTGCCTTCCCGGGCAGGCAGGTGAGTGTGGCCTCCTGAGCCTGCAGTACCCTCAGGGCAAGGCCTCAGCTAGGTACCGTGCCCCACCTGCAATGTGCGCTTTGGCTCACCCCGAGTCTTGTCCATCTCCATGCGCCGCAGCTGGTGTTCCCAGGTGCCCAGCTCGCTGTCTACCTCCTCGTCGCTGTCGTAGCCATGCTGGTGCTGCTGCAGCGCCTTCTCCCACAACAGCTGCATGTCCTGCATCGCACGCTTGTGCTGCATGATCATGTCATACATCTGCTGCATCTGCGGGCAGCACATGCCAGTGAGCAAGGCAGTGTACCACACGTGCAGGAGGCCAACCCCCTGGCCTTCCCTATGCAGGTCAGGCCCCCTCACCCTTCCCACTTTCTGCCCTCCCTGGGCCGGCACGTGAGCAGGGCTTGGAGCAAGCACTCAAGACAAAGTCCTGTACCAGGCCATGCCCTGTTTTCAGCAGGGAGGAGTCCTCTCTGCCTCACCCAGTCTGGTATCTGGCCCGAACCCAGCACATCCTGGGCACCCTTGCTGTGGACCAAATGAGGGCACCGCAAGCCTCTGATCACGGAAGGGTTGAAGGAGATGTGACGGGGCCGTCAGGCTGGAGGAGGTGACAAGGGTGAGCTGTCCCTAAGGACCAAGGGTGTGCCTGTAGTTCCCCAGGAAAGCAGCAGAGGCTAAGCCCCTGGCCATAGAGCTCCCTGCCAAGCCAGCCCTCATCCCAACACAGGCAACACCAACTGAGCATTTGTCACATCGTTCAGGGCGCCCAGTGCTAGCCAGGCCTGTCCTGTACTGGATGTTGGAGGGCACTGGAAGGAGAGCTTAAAATGGAGACTACCTAGTCAGGAACAGCCCACGAGCATGTCGGGGAGTAGTTGTGGAGCATCAGCCTCAGGGGCTGCCCGGGCAGTGTGAGGACTGAGCTCTGGGCCCAATTGTAGGCTGGGAAGGGCCTTTGGGGGGTGAAATGCCATTGACAAGGGCGTGCCTATCCAAGAACCTCTCCACTGATGGTGGGATCCACCCAGCACAGGGAGGCTCAGAAAGAATAGAACATGACCACTGTCCTGTGAGGTGAGGTGGGGGGACAATACTCCATCAGCCCCTTTGGAGCCTGCCTGCTCTATGCCACACAGACTTACCTCCTGTTGCTCCTTTAGCTGCTTCTTCTGGGCATCTGACAGCTCTGTGACACCCACCAGACCTACAGGCTTCCCTTTCTCATAGCCAAGCCCCTTGAGGTCCTGAACTGGAAATAAGACACAGGCTGATCAACAACGGATGGACAGGTCCAGACCTGCTCCTGCATGTGGTACAGCGTCCATGCGCTGACGACATCTGAGGCACTTAGCGCACATGGCACAAGGCCTTCACATCACAACAGTTGGTATCCTGTGTCACGTGATGATCCCAGGGGCCTCACCGTGCCGTCACGTGCATCTAGTGTCACCCTCACATGACCTCTCCAGGCAGGCGCTATACCCCTACGTGTAGATGATGACATCAGAATTTAGAGGTCCAGGGCCTCCCTCAAGGTCACATATCTAATGGGTGACATGAGGGGGACTTTGCAAAGGCAAAGACAGGAGAGGAGAGATAAACATGTGCCCGTGTGTGTGTGTGCATTCACACACTGACTCTTAGAGATAAGCCCTGCAGGGAACAGACACCCAGTGTAGACACACGAGGGTTTAAGAGTCTGGCATAAGACTCAGCTCTGTGTATAGCTCTGTTAGCTCCTTCTGGGGAAGCAGCCGACCATCCTCAAAGCAACTGACATTTAATTTGGCATCAGCTTTGGAGCTTGGCTGGAGCCAGCAACACTAATCCACATGAAGATGCTGTGACAGCCCCATCTGGGTGGCGGAAACAACCACCCCTCAGGCGGTGGCTTCCTGGGGGAGGAGAAGCTGGGCAGAGGGGGATATAGAGGCCCTTCTGGTATGTGCAAAGAGCCAGATTCTCCTAGCTCACCAGGGCTGGGGCTTCACCTGCAAGACCCACTCACAAGTGCTTCTTGAGCCCATGTTTATTCCCCAATACCTCCTGGAAGGTCTGTGTGGGAGCCCTGTGGAGAGGGCAAGGGAGTCAAGGTCTGAGCAGCCTGCTGTGTGCCTGAAATGTACCCAAAGTCCCCCTCCTCCAGTCACTTTACCAGCAAGCAAGCAGGTGGGGGCTGTTCACACCCTCCCAGGGACGACACAGGCCAGTGGGACCTAAACCTGGATATGAGACTTCGGAGCCTGTGCACTAGACAGGGGAGGCCTCCTCACCAGCTGGGAGCTGGGGCCAGACCTCAAGGACATGGTTTCAGAACTGTGGCATGCACACATCAGAACAAGACTCAAGGCAGAGCACCCTTCGTTATAGGGGGGCACCTGAGTTCGGCATTTGACAGCAATCTGACCCTAGGCAGAGATGCTACCTGGAACCACACTGAGTACTAGAATCTTCACTAGCTTTTCTCCTTGGACAAGGGAAGCACTGAACAGACAACCTCCAGAACTGGATGGGAAAGGCCAACAGGCTAGCCATGTGACTTGGGTAAGCTGTCTTCCCTCTTGGTCCATCATAAATGAAATAAACATAGATGTCAGCACCAGAGCACATATGACTCCTCTATGTATCTGTGTGTTCAGGGGTGAGGGAGGTTGAGACGGTTCTGTGTGCAGGGCAGGCTGTGTGGAGGGCAGTGAGACAGATGCCATAAGATAGCCTCTCTCAGTCACCGATTATCACCTGCAGAATGTGATGACAACAAACTCCCCCACTCTACTGGCCGCTTTGTGATAGAAAATGAGAAACAAGACCACATGTTGGCCATCTCTGAAACTGTCAAGGAGGCAGATGTTGCAGTTGATTGTGCAAAACTGTGGCAATTATGGTGCTTATCATCATGCATTTCTTGAGCTTTCTATGACAAGAATGAATCCAAGTACTTTAAAGCTTAAGGGAGATAGCAGGATTGATCTACATGCTGTGTACAAGGCACTTGCCTTAGATACGAAGTCACAAATAAGTTGAAAGTGAAAGGATGGAAAAATGTATTTCATACAAATAGCAACTGAGAGAGCTGGGGTGGCCATACTAGCATCAGACAAAATAGACTTCCGGTCCAAAAAGGTTACAAGAGAAAAAGAAGGATGTTCTATATTGATAAAAAGTGTAAAACAGAAAGAAGATAGAACTTGAGGCGCTTGGGTGGCTCAGTCTGTTGAGCATTTGACTCTTGATTTTGGCTCAGGTCATGATCCCAGGGATGTAGGATCTCACTGAGCGTGGAGCCTGCTTAAGATTGATTGATTCATTCATTCATTCATTCATTCTCATTCTCTCTCCCTCTCCGCACCTGGGTGGCTTGGTTGAGTGTCTGACTTCGGGTCAGGTCATGATCTTGGTTTGTGGGTTTGAGCCCCACATTGGGCTCACTGCTGTCAGCCTGTCAGCCCGCTCTCTGCTCCTCCCTCACTTGCGCTCTCCCAAAAATAAATAAATATTAAAAAAAAAAAAAAAAGATTCTGTCCCTCTCCCCCACTTGCATGTGTGCGCACTCTCAAAAAAAAGACATCCCCCCACACCCTACCTAACAAAAGAGCCTCATGATATATGAAGCAAAAATTGACAAAATTGAAGGGAGAAATGGACAGTTCAACAATAGTAACTAGAGATGTCAATACCCCATTTTTCATATCAATAAGGATATAGAAGATTATAGAAGATTAAACACTGCACCAGCGATGCCTAACAGATGTATACAGAACGTGCAATCCAGCAATGGCAGAATACAGTCTTCTTGTGTGCACATAAAACATTCTCTAGGAAAGATTACATTTAGACTACGAAATGAGTTTCAATACATTTTAAAAGACCGAAATCACAAAGTATCTTTTCTGATCACAATGGAATCAAGCTAGAAATCATTAACAGAAGGAAAACTGGTAAACTCACAAATATGTGGAAATTGAACAACACACTCTTAAACAATCAACAGATCAAAGAGGAAGTCACCAAGAAATATTAGAAAATAAGATGAGGGGCACATGCGTGGCTCAGTCAGTTTAGCGTCTGTCTTCCATTCAGGTCATGATCTCATGATTTGTGAGTTCGAGCCCTGCGTGTCTGTGTCTCTCTCTCTCTCTCTCTGCCCCTCCTCTGCCTGTGCTCTATCTCAAAAAATATATAAACTTAAAAGATCTCCAATTAATAACCTAACTGTCCACCTTAAAGAACTAGAAAAGGAAAAGCAAACTAATTCCAGAGCTAGCAGAGGGAAGGAAATGAAGATTAGAATGAAGATACAGGAAATAGGAAATATAAATATGGTACAGATGGGGCACCTGGATGGCTCAGTCAGTAAGCATCCAACTCTGGCTCAGGTCATCATCTCCAGGTTTGTGAGTTCGACCCCCACATCGTGCTCTCTGGTGTCAGTGCAGAGCCCCCTTCAGATCCTCTCTCCCTTCTCTCTGCCCCTCTCCTGCTCGCAAGCATACACATGCTCGCTCTCTCAAAAATAAAGAAAAAGAAGAAGAAGAAGAAGAAGAAGAAGAAGAAGAAGAAGAAGAAAGAAGAAAAAGAAGAAGAAGAAATATGGTAGAGTAAATCCATAGAATCAAAAGTTGTTTTTTTTTTAAAAGATGAACAAAATGACATACCTTTAGACAGATTACCTAAGAAAAAAGAGAAAAAACTCACGAAAATCAGAAATCAAAGAGGGAGGGAATATTACTAATGATTTTATAGAAATAAAAAGGGATTGTAAAAGAATACTATGAACACCTAGAAGCCAACAAGTTGGATAACCTAGATGAAGTGAACCAATTCCTAGAAACCCGTAAATTACCAAAACTAGCTCAAGAAGAAATAGAAAATCTGAATAGACTTAAAACAAGGAGATTGAATCAGCAACCAATAACTTCTCATTGGGGCGCCTGGGTGTCTCAGTTGGTTGAGCATCCGACTTCAGCTTAGGTCATGATCTTGAGGTTCATGAGTTCAAGCCCTGCATCAGGCCCACTGCTGTCAGTGCAGAGTCTGCTTCAGATCTTCTGTCCCTCTCTCTCTCTCTGCCCCTTCCCTGCTTGCACTCTCTCTCCCAAAAATAAATAAATCTCTAACACACACACAAAATACCTCCCAACAAAGAAAAGCCCTGAACCAGATGGTGTTACTGGTGAATTCTACCAGACATTTAAAAGAATAACTCATGCTAATTCTTCTCAAACTCTTCCAAAAAATTGAAGGGAACATTTCCTAACTCATTTCAAAACACTACTATTACCCTGATACCAAAAGCAGACAAAAACACCACAAGAAAACTAGAGACCAATATTCCTTATGAATATAGATGCAGACAGACACAACAAAATACCAGCAAACTGAATACAATCACATGGTAAAAGGATTATGCACCATGACCAAGTGGGATTTATCACAGAAGTGCAAAGGTGGTTTAAATAGTTCTGATACCAATTCCAAATGTGTGTATGGTCGGGGTGGGGGTGGGGGGGAGAGGAGAGGGTTCCCCACACCAACAAGCAATTCTCAGACACCTGCTGGGTGTCCTGTAGTTTAGTTCAGTTCTATCACTATCTACCAGGAGGTAGCATCAGATTTCATGGGTTAAGGGGTCAGTCTTACAAGACTGCTCCTCCCTCCCCCATCAACTTTAGATGCCAACTGCAAGCCCAAGTCATCACCTATGCTTCTAACTGGCTGTAGATCAGAGGTTCCCACAATCCCCTCTCTGGATTCAACTAATTTGCTAGAGTGGCTCATAGAACTCAGAGAACACTTTACTTACAAGATTATTGCTTTACTTATATGTCATAAAAGGATGTAAGTTAGGAAAGCCAGGTGGAAAAAACAAGGTATGGGGAAGGGCAAGGTATGGGGCAAGTGCCCAGAGCTTCTATGCCACTGAGCATGCCACTGTCTCTGAACCTCCATGTGTTCATCAACCTGGAAACTCTCTGAACCCTGTCTTTTGGGTTTTTTATGGAGGCCTCACTGCATAGGCATGATTGATGAAATCATTAGCCGCTGATCAATTCAACCTCCAGCCCCTTTACCCTCCCTGGATATCAGGGGGTGGTGGGACTAAATGTTCCAACCTTTTACTTATGGTTGGTTCCCCTGGCAACCAGCCCCGATCCTTAGGTGCTTTCCAAAAGTCACCTCAGTAACATAAAATCCAGTTGTGGTAGAAAGGGGCTTATTAATAACAAGACACCCATTTCACCTTTATGGCTCTGAAGCATTTTCATGAACTGAGGACGGAGACCAAATAATACAACAAAAGATGCTCCCATTGCTCTTATCACTCAGGAAATTCCAAGAGTTTTGGGAGAACTGTGAGCCAGGAACTGTGAACAAAGGCCAAACACATATGAGAAATATTACTTTGGTCACCTGAATGGTCAAATAGGTATTTCTTATAAACCACAATATCGCATGGTTCAATATAAAAAAATTAACCAGTGAAACACGCGTTAGCAGACTAAAGGAAAAAAAAAATCCAATCATTTCAATTGATGCAGAAAAAGCATGTGACAAAATCTAACACACCTCCATGATAAAAACATTAAATAAACTAGGAACAGAAAGGAACTTCCTCAACATGATAAAGGTCACATATAAAAAACACATAGCTAGGGGCACCTGGGTGGGTCAGTTGGTTGGGCGTCCAACTCTTGGTTTTGGCTTAGGTCATAACCTCACGGTTTTAAGGGTTTGAGCCCTGTGTCGGGCTCTGTGCTGACAGCTTGGAGCCTGTTTGAAATTCTCTTTCTGCCCCTCGCCCAGCTCATTCTCTATCTCAAAATAAATAAATAAACTTAAAAACAAAAAACAAAAAACACAGCTAACATTACACTGAATAGTGAAAGGCTAAAGTAATTACCCCTCAGATCAAAACAAGGTAAGGATGCCCATTATTCCCACCTCTATTCAAATAGTACTAGAAGTGCTAACTAGAAGTTCTAGCAATTAGGCAAGAAAAAGAAATAATAAGAGGGATCCCACTTGGAAAGGAAGAAGTAAAATGATCTCTATTTGTAGATGACATGATCATAATTAACACAGGAAAACCTAAAAAATCCATGAAAAGATTGTCAATGCTAATAAATGAATTCAGGAAAGCTGAAGGATCCAACGTCAACATGCAAAAAAAATCAGTTGTATTTCTATACATTAGCAACAAATAATCCTAAAAGAAAATTTTAAAAGCAATTGTTTAAAAGGCATTAAAAAAGTAAATCACTTAGGAATAAAGTTAACTAAGGGGGTATAAGACACATACAATGAAAACTACAAAACATGGTGAAAAATTAACAAAGACCTAAGTCCATGGAAAGACATCTTGTGTGCACAGACTGGAAGACTGGTTGTTGTTGGTGGTGGTGTATTTGTTGTAAGAAAGACTTAAATACTGTTAATGTGTCCATACTGTCCAAAGCAATCTACAGACTCAGTACAGTCTCTATCAAAATTCCAATTGTTTTTACGAAATGGAAAAGCGCATCTGAAAATTCAAGACCTTCAATAGCCAAAGCTTGAAAAAGAACAAAGTTGGAAGATTCACACTCTCAATTTCAAAACTTACTACAAAGCTACAATAATCAAAATAGTTGGTACTGATCTAAGCATAGACATACAAACCAGTATAATAGAATACAGAGCCCAGAAATAAACCCTTACATCTCTGGACAAATGAGTTTTGACAAGGGTGTCAAGACCATTCAATGGGGAAAGAAAAGCCTCTTCAACAAATGGTGCTGCAACACTGGATCTCCACATGCTAAAGAATAAAGTTGGATCCTTAGCTTATATCATATATAAAAATTACCTCAAAATAAATCAGAGTTCCAAAACATAAAAAAACCCAGAACATAGGGGCAAATCTTCGTGACCTTGAATTTAGCTTTGGTTTCACAAATGAAACCAAAAGCACAGGCAACAAAGGGAAAAATAAACTGAACTCTGTCAAAATTTAAAACTTCTGTGCATCAAAGGACACTATCGAGGGATAAAAAGACAATCCACAGAATGAGAGGATGCATTTGCAAACCATGTATTTGAATAGGGGGTTAATATGCAGAATATATAAAGAATCCATACAACTTAAGAACAAAAAGACATGCCAATTTAAAAGTGGGCAAAGGACTAAAACAGACGTTTCTCCAAATAAGCTATACAAATGACCAATTAGTACATGAAAAGATGATCAACACCATCAGACATTAGGGAAATGTGATTCAAAACTACAACGTGATTCCACTTTATACCTACTAGGACGGCTATTATAAAAAGGCAAAGATGTGGAGAAACGGGAAGGCTGTGCACGGTTGGTAGAAACAGAAAATGGTGTACTTGCTACAGAAAATAGTTTGGTGGACCTTCAAAGAGTTAAAGAGAATTACGATATGGTCCAGTGATTCCACTCCTAGGTATGGACCCAAGAGAATCGAATCACGGATTCAAATGGCACTTGCAGACCAAAGTTCACGGCAGCACTATTCACAGCTGCCAAAAGGTGGAAACCCATGTGTCCATCAACCGATGAATGGATAAAGTGCGGTCCAGCCATAAAATGGAATATTACTCAGTCATAAGAAGGAATGAACTCTGACACATGCTATGCTAGAACACAGATGAATCTTGGAAACATTCTGCTCAGTGAAAAAAGCCAGACTATCCTGACAGAGGAGGGGAAAGGGGGTCAGCCCACCTGACAGAGGTGAGGGAGAGGCGTCTACATCCCTCTGTACCAGCTCGGCGGGCGGGAGTTCCACTTTGTCCTCTTCAGGCCCCCACCGGCTCTTTCGCTTCTTTTTCACAGTGGCTGTGGTGGCCGGCTTCCCAGGGATGGTTGGAGCTGGGGTGACTGCAGGCGAGGGGGCAGATGAGGCAGGGCAGGCAGCAGCTGGGGGTAAGGACCCTGATGGGATCTCAGGAGGGGATTTGCGTTTCAGGCTGAGGTCGGGTGCCATGAGAGTGCCTGTGGGGCCAGCCTTAGCTTTCCGGAACTCCTCCAGCTTCTGGCGGTAGTATTTGTACCCTTGGCTGTTGGGTTCGTATAGAAAGCTGCAAAGGAGAGTGGGGGGCACACCATCAGCTGGGCCCAAGCTCCCTGCCTGATTCTGGGCAGGAGCAGCTTGGGCCTTGTGCACACATGCTCAGGTTAGCCAGGGTTATGGCTTGAGGATTGAGGTCTCCACCATGACCTCCTGCACTGCCAGGCTTTAGTGGCTGCTGGCTCCGGGAGCCCAAGCTTGAGGAACAGTGTGACATACTCAGAGCTTGTCACCACGCCACTCCTATGAGCACTGGTCAAAGTCCCTATGCCAGCGCTGTCAGACACCCATCACAACATAATTGATCCCGTTTCAAAAAAAAGGGGCGGGTTCTCTCAGACCTTCCCCAGGCTCTGTAGGGCTTCCTCCCCTGCTGCTCTAGATGAGCACACTGGTGCCTTCAAGAAATCCTGAGTTGGGAGAGACACCTGGTGCTAGAAAGGCAAGATCCGTCCCAAACCTGACAGCTTGGCACATCTGTGCTTCTCTCTGATGTATCCTTGAGAGGCATCAATAGCAAATGGAGCCAAAACAAAACTCGGAATGGATAGGGACTGCACTCCAACTGAAGGGCAAAAGCCCCCACCTCACTGGAAGCGGAGCGTCCTCTTGGTCCCCCCTCCCACCCCCGCCACTAACCCCAGTCCCAAGTGTGAAGCAGGCAGAAACTACAGCTCCCTCTGCACCTGACCAGCATCTCTCAATTATGCAGGTCCTGAGCTGACAGTCCCAATTCTGGGGCCCACAACAGAGGGAAGAGTCACAGCTCAGTTCCACACAGCAAAATCTGTGTATAGCATGGGCTACACAGGTCTCAACAAGAGGGGCTAGACCTGCACTCATGAACCTGGAGGTTCTGGTTGCAGCATAATACTGTGCTATAAAGCAGTGGGCAGGCTTCAGGATGCTGTAAATTCTTTTCATACAAAAGAATGATAGCAGAAAGAAACCCCAAAGACTGTTTCTATGTGTCTCCATGAGAGCCAGGAAGGGGTAGAAGGATCCCAGCCGTGCTAACACTGGTACCTAAGGTGGCATAGAAGGATGGGGAGATGGTGGCATCTCCTTTGTACTCCTTCATACTTCTTCACCCCAGAAATACACAATGTGAACAGATCTACTTCTATTAAAGAGATTGAGTGGAGCACCCCTGGCTATTCAGTTGGTAGAGCATGAGACTCTCGATCTAGGGGTTGTGAGTTCAAGCCCCACGTTGGGCGTAGGGATTAAAAATAAAATCTTTTAAAAAAAGAAAAGAAAAGAAATTGAGTAAGAACCTTTCAAAAACAGAAAGCACCAGACCTAGAGCAGTTCACTGACGAAAATACCAAACATTTAAGGAAGAAATTATATCAATTCTCTACAATCCCTTTCACAGGACAGAAACAGAGAATACTTAACTTATCCAATTACCCTAATACCAAAACCAAAGATTTTGTAAGAAAACTACAGATCAATATCTCTAATGAACACAGATATAAAAATCCTCAATCAAATATTAGCAGACTGAATCTACAAATGTGTAAGAATTACAGGGGGATGGGGGGGACAGGCGAAATAGGTGAAAATGATGAAGAGATACAAACTTCTAGTTATAAGTCAAGGGGGGTGAAAAATACAGCATAAGAAATATAGTCAATAACATTGTAATAACTTTGTGTGGTAACACATGGTAACTACACCTCTCGCAGTGACCATTTTGTAATGCATATAATTGTCAAATGACTATACTGGACACCTAAAACTAGGTATTATGTGTCAGCCGTATCTCAAATGAAAAATTTTTGAAAATTTTTAAAAAAGTACACATCACAACCAAGTGGGATTTATTCCAGGCATGCAAAGCTGGCTTAACATGATCATATCAACAGCTGCAGAAAAAGCCTCTGACCAAACCCAACACCCATTAGTGATAAAAACACTCAGTAAACTAGAAACATAAGAGAACTTTCTCAATTTGATAGAGTGTCTACAAAAAACCTATAGCTAGCATCATACTTAATAGTGAGAAACTAGAAGTTTCCCTACTTAGGAACAAGGCCAGAATATCCCACCCCAATGTTTTCAACACTGTACCAGAAGTCTTAGCTAATGCGAACAGCAGATATACCAACCGAGAAAGAAGAAATAAAACGATTTTCAAGTAACATCATCTGTGTAGAAAAAATAGATTAAAAAACTGTTGGAACTGGACAGTCTGGCTGGCTCACTCAGTTAATCGTCTGACACCTGATTTTGGTTCAGGACATGATCCCAGGGTCATGGGATTGAGTCTCACTGGGCTCTGCACTAAGCACGGATCCCGTTTAAGATTCTCTCTCTGGGTACCTGAGTGGCTCAGTTGGTTGGGCATCCGACTCTAGATTTTGGCGCGGGTCATGATCTCACGATTCGTGGGATTGAGCCCCACATAGGGTTCTGTGATGACAGAGTGGAGCCTGCTTGGGATTCTGTCTCTCCCTCTCACTCTGCACCTTTCCCGCTTGTGTGTGCATACACACTCTCTCTCAAATATAAACATTAAAAAAAAATTTTTTTTTCCTCTAAGAGAAAAAAATTTTAAAACTCCAAGAATAAGTAATTGTAATAAGGCTGCAGGATACAAGGTTAATATACAAAGCTGGTGCTTTCCTATACACCAGCAATGAACAAGTGGATTTGAAATTAAAAGCACAGTACCATTTACATTAATACACAAAAAAATGAAGTACTTAGGTGTAAGTCTACAAAATATGTACAAATTATATATGATGAAAACTAGAAAACTCTGAAGAATGAATTCAAAGAACTAAATAAGTGGAGACATATTATTCCTTGACTCAATATCGTCAAAATATTAGTTCTTTCCAATTTGATTGATAGGTTCGATGCAATCTGAGTCCAAATCCCAACAAGTTATTTTGTAGGTATTGACAAATTGATTCTAAAGCTTACATGGAGACAAAAGACCCAGAATATCCAACACGATATTGTAACAAGAACAAAGTTGGAAAACTGACACTACCAGACCTAAAGGCTTACTGTCATATCAAGGCAGTGTGGTATCAATGAAATAACAGACAAATAGATCAACAGAACAGATGAAGAAGGGCCCAGAAATAAACCCATATAAACATGGTCAACTGATCTTTGACAAAGGAGCAAAGACAGTCCAATGAGGCAATGATATTCTTTTCAACAAATGATACTGAGGAATTGGACATCCACATGCAAAAAAAAAAAAAAAACCCAAAACAAAATGCATCTAGACACAGACCTCTTACCCTTCACAAAAATTAACTAAAAATGGATCATAGACTTATGATGTAAGGCTATAAAACCCCTAGAAGATAATATAGGCAAAAACCTAGATGACCTCATGGATGGCAATGACTTTTTAAATATGCTAAAGTCATAATCATGAAAGAAATTCATAAGCTGGACTTCATTAAAACTTCTGCTCTGCAAAAGACAGTTATCAAGAGAAGATACACCACTGACTGGGAGACAATACTCGCAAAAGACACATCCGATAAAGGACTATGAGACAAATTATATAAAGAACTCTTACAACTCACAATAAGAAAACTGGGGTGCTCGGGTACCTCAGTTGGTTAAGCATCCAACTTTGGCTCAGATCATGATCTCAGTTTGTGAGTTCGAGTTCCGCATTGGGCTTTGCACTGAAAGCTCAGAGCCTGACGCCTGCTTCGTTTTCTGTGTCTCCCTTTCTCTCGTTGCCCCTCCCCTGCCTGTGCTCTCACTCAAAACTAAGCATTTTTTTTTTTAAATGTTTATTTTTGAGAGACAGAGCGCAAGCTGGAGAGGGGCAGAGAGGGAGGGAGACAGAATCCGAAACAGGCTCCAGGCTCCGAGCTGTCAGCACAGAGCCCGACACAGGGCTTGAACCCACGAACTGTGAGATCATGACCTGAGCCAAAGTCAGACGCTCAACCGACTAAGCCACCCAGGCGCCCCAAAAATAAACATTAAAAAAAAAAACCCAGTAAGAAAACAACCCAGTTAAAAAAAACGGACCAATAATTTTAACAGACACTTCACCAAAGGACATATACAGAGGGCAAATAAGCATATGAAAAGATGTTCTGCATCCTAGGTCATCAGGGAAATGCAAATTAAAAAACACTCAGAGACCACTACACATTATTAGAACGGCCCAAATCCAAAACACTGGGAACATCAAATGTTGGCAAGCATGTGGAGCAACAGGAACTCTCACTCATTGCTGGGAAAAATGCAAATGATACAGCCACTCTGGAAGACAGTTTGGCAGTTTCCCACAAAATCAAACATACCATACACTCTAGCAATCACGTTTCTTGGTATTTACCCAAGAGTTGAAAACTTACGTCCACCCAAAAACCTGCACACAGACGTTTACAGCAGCGTTCTTCACAATTACCAAAACTTGGAAGCAACCAAGATGTCCTGCAGTAGCTGAATGGACAAACTGTGGTACATCCAGACAGTGGAATATTACTCAGTGGTAAAAAGAAATGAACTGTCAAGCCATACAAAACCACGGAGGACTAAATCTTAAATGCATGTTACTAAGTAAAGGAAGACTATCTGAAAAGACTACATACTATACAACTCCAATTATATAACATTTTGAAAAGGACAAACTATGGAGTCAGTAAAAAGATTAGTGGTTGCCAGGAGGAAGAGGGGATAAATAGGCGGAACATGGCTGATATCAGGGCAATGAAAATACTCTGTATGACACCATAATGACGGATACAGGTCATTGTACATTTGTCTAAATTCACAGAATGTATAACACCAAGAGTGAACCCTAATGGAGACTATGGACTTTGGGTGATTATATCAATACAGGTTTGTCAATCGTAAGAAATGTACTACTCCAGGGGCACCTGGGTTACTCGGTTGAACGTCCGACTCTTGATTTCAGCTCAGATGGCCTCAAAGTTTGTGAGATTGAGCCCTGCGTCGGGCTCAGTGCCAAAAGCACAGAGCCTGCTTGGGATTCTCTTTCTTCCTCTCTCTCAGTCCCTTCCCAACACGCATGGTCTCTTTCTCTCTCAAAATAAATAAAATAATAAAAATAAATAAATAGATAACTCTGGCGGGAAATGTTGATAAGAGGGGAAGCCGTGCATGTGCAGGAGCATATGAGAAATCTCCGTGCCTTCCCTTCAAGTTTGCTGTGAACCTAAAGATACTCTAAAACAATGACATCTTAAAAAAAATTAAGAGACAAAAGCAAAAACTTTTTCAGAAGGAACAGCTGGCTGGATTTCAAAAAGATGCTTGGCACCAGAAAGGCTATGATATAGATTTAAAGCTATTTGGTTCCTCTAAGAAAAGCTGACCTGTGGGATTTGCTTACTGGTGCAGGTGGGAAGCTCCTGACAGGGTAGGTTTTCTCTAGGCTCACAGGCCCCAACTTGGCCTCAGCTGCTGGTTTGCACTGAGTCTCCTCCAAGTTGCCCCCAGAGGCAGCATCCAAGAGCTCCCTGTGGGTCTGTCTGTGGTGATGGTAGAGTTAACAGCCGCCATTTGACCTGGGCTCCAGTCAAGAGTGCAGGGGATTGTATAGCAAAGATTCTCTTGGGTAGGAGCAAACCTGCCCCTCGGTTAATCAAACTTAACATGTTGGTGTCTTTCGTTCCAGTCTTTCTTCTCACTATAGATTTATCTGAATGGTGCCGTGATTCTATTTTCTATGTTCTTTTTTTTTTTTTAATGTTTATTTATTTTTGAGACTGAGAAAGAGCATGAGTTGGGGAGGGGCAAAGAGAGAAAGACACAGAATCTGAAGCAAGCAAGCTCCAGGCTCTGACCTGTCAGCCCCAATGCAGGGCTCGAACCTACGAACCGTGAGATCATGACCCGAGCCAAAGTCGGACGCTTAACAGACTCAGCCACCCAGGCGCCCCTCTATATTCCGATTTAAAAGATTTTTTAACTTGACACATAAGGCTTTCCTGTTAAAACGGCATGGAGTGGTAGTGAAAGCACATCCTCCCACTGGTCTCCTTGCCTATTTCCTCCCTTGGGAGAGGCCAGTATCAGGGCTTTGAAAAGAACAACGTGGCTCACCTGGGTGACAGGTTAGAGTGGCACATGGCTTGTGGTGGATGCTGTGCTCGCTGCTACAACCTTCACCCACGTGCCTTCTGATGGCCGCGATTCCACTGAGGAGATGCAGTTATTAAGAATTTAGCCCACTGAGGCTGGACATTAACGTGTTACTCATTTTTTAAGACTATGGATGAGAATGTACTTAACATTATTTCTGGGGCAGCATCTCAGAAGTGGCATGACTGGTCAAAGGAATGGTTGTTTCCAGCTTCTTTATAGATGAGCAGTTGTTACAGATATGTTTCCCACAACACAGAGCTTGCTGGTGTGTGCCTGGCCCACACGAGGAATCAGGAGGGCAGGGAAGGGCCAGGAGAGGCAAATACATGAGCTGCTCCTGTTAGATTTGGAGGTGAAAGAAGATGCCTCACACTTGATTCCATGCAAAGATTAAACAGATCACACTGCTCACCTTCAGCTACTTCCCCACTGGGCACTCTAGGTTCTGCCCTTGCCCTGGTGCCCCCTTCTTCCCTCTGGCCTCCACCACAGTAAAACCCAACGAGTTGGGCAAACACCAATGAAGCACAGAGGAACCAGAGCTGCGTGCGCTGAGGGCATCTGTCAGTTCTGACCCAAGAGGAAAGGTCTGGCCAGTGCTGCCGGGCCCTGGACCCCTCTGACCAAGGAGAGAGCTTGGGCTTGCAGCCTTGACAGAAATCCACAACCTTGCTCACTTTGCCTGCTGTAGATTCTCACGGTCAGCTCTACTTATGATGAGCGATGGTAAACTAAGTATCTTTCTTAAATAAACCTCCTTAGGTAAATGAGGCTTAAAAAACAAAAAAGGGTACAGAGACTTTTAAGTAGACTATTAAGTCAATGCTGGTTTGGGGGGTGCAGAGTGACAGCTGGTATCACAATAATGTCAGGAGATCTCAGGTGGGTCTTTAGGCTAGGCAGACCGCTCTCTTGAACTCCAGACCCAAACACCCCACGGCCCCCACGAGGGTACCACGACCCAGGTACAGCATGCAGGGATACCTGAACTCCCCAGCAGCCTTCTCCATGCTCTGGTTCACCGAGTAACTGAGCCATGGCCCTCCCCTCCACTAGCCTGCAAGGTTCTATCAGCCCCACTTCCTGATGTTCCTCCTCTGCCGGTGTGCTTTGGCCCGGCGTGTCTGGGCACCCTCCACAACTGTGGCCAGTGACCTTGGAGGCACAGTTCACCCCGTCACGCTCTATGTGGACCTTCCAAAGGTGCTCAGTGAACACGTGAGCCCTGCTTGGCTCCAAGGCCCACCTGCACCGCACACAGACACTCACCTGCACTCCCAACCGCTACGGCACAGTACCTGCATGTCTGCTGCTTCACTCCTGCTTCCTTTGTCCTGAGTGCCCAGCCACTAAATCAACTAGCCCAGACTGTTGCTCCTGGACATTTTGTTACACATGCCATCATATCTCTTCACTTTCTGAGTTGGAACCTATGTTATTTATGGTCAAAAACATCCTCATGGGTGCAACACCTCCACACTGAGTTCAGCATCCACCCCATAAGCCCCTGCTGGTCCCTACCTAGCAGCAGTGACTTCCCAACCCCCCCACTCCAACAACCTGCCGCCAAGGAACCTCCCCTAGAAAGGAGGAAGTGCAGAACCCACCCAAAGAATGCACAGGTACACACAGACCCAGCCTGAGGGGATGGGATGTGGCTGCGTGGCTGGAGACAGCAGGGAAGTCAAGCTGCTTGTCCCACACCTTCCGTGGAGCCTGCACACAGGCTGAGGGTTCCCGCTTCACACAGCCTAAGGCACCACATTCCCACTTTCCTCACATTCCTTCACTGTCAACGTCTGATCCTATAAAAGTACAAAGTCAAAAACGGGAAGAGCCTGGCTCTCTGCCTAAGAGCCTGGCTTACTCTTAGCCTAGGGCTGCCATCTCTGTAACAAAGGGAACCTAGCAAGCACCAGAGACTTTCTCTATAAGGCACGTGGAAAATAGAAGACCCCAAAGGCGCTGCACGCCTGCCTCAGAGATGATTTGAGCTCTGACAAGTAGTTGACCATGGGGTGGCAGAGCTGGGTTCAAGGGTCAGAGTTACTGGACCCAACCCTGCCACCTTCTGACCGTGGGGCTCTGGCACGTTGAGCCCATGGGGGTTGGGGGGTGGAGGGGGTGCTGTGATCAACGTGTATGGATGGGTCACCTCCCATTTAGTACCCCCCTTACCTGAATGCCTGGTTCTCGCGGTTGTTCTGGAGAGCGATGGTTTCCACTTCTGGACCCCCGTCTGCTATGAACCTGGCCAACTTTTCTGCAAGGTTCTTGGCCTCTTCATCCTCTGGGGGTGAAACTTTAAGCAGGCTGTCAGTACTGAGCTCAACTCACCACACCCAACAGCCTAATTTCTGCTAAGAACCCCATGGGCAACAAGAGGGGTTTATTTTAGGAACAATGCAAAGAAAAACAGGCAAATGGGAATCAGATTACTACACTGGGACCAAATACCAGAGTTAATATTACAACATCCCACCCCGCACCCTGCCCCTTCCCGCCCCACAGATCACAGAACAGAATGTGAGTGAAGGTCTGGATCCAGGCCAGAGGGGATATGGGAGCCCCACCTCAGTCTTTCTCCCAGGGGTTGCCCATCCAGGTCTCACAAGGGAGTGGGCCTGGCCCTCCTTTCCTGGGGAGGTCAGGGCAGAGGGCCTTAGGTGACAAAAAAAAAAAACCGTACCTACCTCTGTGGCCTGTGTTTGGCCTAAACATCGATGCCCCTGCCACTTACCATAATCTGACTGGGCTTTTACTTCTTGACAGCTGGAGACCAGCTAGCATCTCCCCCTCCCCTGATACTCATTCCACCAGAAGCTCACTGCCTCCCTCCCCAAGTGTCAGGCACTACATTTATCTCTAGGTCCTCCGTGCCAGACAGGCAGGAGCTCATTTATACTTAAATGACCAAGAACCAACAAGTAAGCACTCCTCCCTCCTACCCCCTTTAAAAACACAGAGCTGAGCTCCAAAACATAATAATGACCTTGACTTTGGCCCTCAGACTCTTTCCCACCTCAGACCACTGGTGGGGAAGGCAATGCCCTGGCCACCTGAGAGGCCACAGAACTGGGCCATCGGCACCACCCCATGTACGGCAAGCCTCCAGGAACCCCGATTTCACATGGGGTGTGCTTTGTCCACACACCTCCCCAGAACCTCCCACATCCTCCACCCACTTACCTTTCTGAAAGGCTGCCTGCAACTTCTGCGCTTCCTTTCTTATCTCAGCCACCTTCTTTCTGTAGTAGAGGAATTCCCTGCTATTCTTATCATGCAAAAACCTGGAGAGAAGTTTTGCAAAACAGAGAGGAAGATGAGCAGTGGGGATGAGGTGACCCAAGTAGCTTCTGAAGAATGTTGTGCAAAGCAAGCTGGTGAGCAGAGACACCTTGATAGGGCCCAAGACTAAGTCTCTGCACCACACTGGAGCCCCTGCAACCTCCGACATGAGTTAGAAAGCACTCAGAAACTCGGAACAGCATCTGGCCCGTGCGAGCAAGCACCCAGCCCCGACCAGCCTTAGTAACCAGTAGGGTTTTACAAGAATACACATTACTGTGTGACAAGAACATTAAGTAGTGGTGGCCTTCCCCTCCCAGAAATACTTACGAAAACGCCGGGTTATCCTTGTAGTTCTCCATAGCTACTTTTTCTAACTCGGGGCCTCCTTCTGCCACAAAGCGGGCCAATTTCTCTATCACTTTCCGAGTCTCGGCTCCCTCTGGGGGTGAAACTTTAAGGAGGCTGTCAGTACTGGGGTTCAACTCACACACCTCACAGTCAACAGGCACACTCTCTCTATGGACCACAACGACAGAGGGGTGGGGGAGAAGAGGGTGAAATGCGGGAGGTTGTCGGGTGTCCTGGGTCCAAGCACATAGCACTGTGATGAGGGGGGTGTCAGTCTAAACAATCTTTGTGAGAGACACTGGGTGGGAGAGAAGGGTGTGAGCCTCCCAGAGACCAAGCCGATCCCCAAACTGGGAGGGAGACATCAGAAAACATAGCCAGTCTCCCCCTTTTTTCTGAAATGCTTAATTCTTTTATTTACCAGTGTTCAGTTTAACAAATTTGTTTCCTGTCACCAAAGATGACAAAACCTTTTTAAAGTATCTTTACAAATTCTGACTTAAACACATCAAGAGTTTCAATCCATTGATTTAAATGTATCAGGTAGGTTTCAATCCATTGCAATTAATGTCATCGCAGAAGCTCAATTGTCCCCTCTTGGCTGGTAGAGCCTCTTCAAGCTGGCTCCTGAGGTCTTTGGGCCTGACCCCAGGAGTCTCTGACGGCCTTCTCGCTATCTGCTGGGATAGGGTGCTCCAGGATCATCTCATACACTTCCTGACCAAACCTAGAGCCAGCCATTTCTCCAAGAAGTCCTGGTTTCCACGAGGGAGAAAGTGTGTTTCCAGACCACCATCTGGGTGCCAGAGGCGCTCACTGCAACAGGCTTAATCATTACCTCAGGGCCTTTTCAGTGAACAGAGCTATAAAAATATTTCTTAATATTTGTATTAGCCTCCCCGCCTTTGATCCACGTGGAACTTGCCTTTGTATCTTATTGCTGGCCTGTTCATGAGGCATCTGTCAGCCCATTTACGCTCACGTCCCTTTTATGAGAACTCCCAGGAGAAATCTCTCACTGCCAGTGCCTAGCAATGTTCACTGCTCTTGGCAAGAGGGCTAGACACTGAAACTGCAGCCAATCTTATTCCCTTTGTTGCTTCAGCTGCCAAGAAACTGAGGGATAGGGGTCAGGGACCTATGGCTTGAGGAGGATCCTTAAGAGGTCACAGGGACATTCTGTACCCACCTTTCCCCCAGCCTTACCCTCTTCCTGAGTGCCTGGTGATGACCTGCTTGCCATTTATAGGCACAGGTGCTTTTCTGGGGCTGCATCAACAGCAGGCCATAATAGGCCTCAAGGACCTTGAGACACTGCCTCTTGTGAAGCAGCACTTCCCATCAGAGCACTGTCAGAGCCGCTAGGATGCCTCAGGAAAAGCACCCTCCCTGGCTCCATCCTGAGAGATACTCTATGGTGCGAGGTTGGCCACTGACCTACTCAGATGCATGGCCAGAAGCCAGCACCCTCATCCAGGGTAACAAGTCTAAAGGCTATCACAGCATAACTATATAGTTACTTCAATCTGTCCTCACTGTCAGGGTGATATGACTGCACCAACCAGTCTGGGGCAGAGGTGGTGCAGGCATCCTCATGGCTCAGATGGTACTGAGGCCTTATTCTGAATGTGGATGTAGTTAGACACAGTAGGAGCTCTGCTGCCACCACCCTCCACCCTCCTACACAACAGGGCGTGGACTGGCTTTCCAAGAAAAATGATCATCCTTCCGCAGGGCAGGAGAACATGCCCTCCAACACGTGGGCCTGTACCTCTGGCCCAAACTGGTAAGCACAATAATCCACAATGGGAAGAGGCACCTCTGGTTCTAAGAGGGCTCAGAAAGTGTGCACCCAGGCTAGGGAGCCATGGAAGCTCCTCCTCTCATGTTGGACAAGGACAGACACAAGCAAGTGCTCCTCAGAGAATGCCCCTGCCCTGGTTGGAGACCAGTCTACATGAGCAGAGGATGGTTCCTATGGCTCCCAAGACAAAGTCCACAGTCTAGAGCACCTCCACACTTCCCTCTCACTTCTTCCCACGTTCTTGCTTCATTCCCCCTAACCATGGAGGGCCCCACTCTGGCCCTCAGCTCAGCCTGGAGGCCCCCCACCCCCAGCCACACTTTCTTCGCTGGCTGTGGGTCGCACCCACGGAACTGGAGGAGCAGTACTGGAAGGAAGGTGGCAGCCCCCGCACCTCACCTTTGATCTCTAGCCACTGCTCGTAGTCTTCCTCCTCATCCTCATCAGGAGACTGGAAGACGCTTGGGCGGCTGGCCACAGGTAGCTGCTTGGCATGCACGTAGTTCTTCACCTGGCCTGGTGGGCTGCTGATGAGAGGAGGCCTCTTGCCGGTGCGGGGGAGTACTCGAGTAGGGGCACTGGGCGTGCTGGGTGGGGCATCTTGGGATGGAAGGAAAGATACTCATGCTCAAGGTCTGTGGTGAACAATTCCCCGTCTTCCCACCTAAACGTATGCCACAAATGCATTAAATGGGGCTGGGTCCTTGGCTTCCAGCATGGCAACTGGTAGGGGGTGGGAGCTCATTGAGGACGCCATCTTCATTTCATAGAAGAGGACACTAAGGCTCAGAGAGGAATGACTTGTCACGGTCACCCAGCCTGAAGAAAATAGGCTGAGCTCTGCAGGCAGCAGCTCTGGCAGAAGCCTCCCTAACACCTGCACTCAAAGCCCAGGGATGTGCCAGCTCTTCTGGATAAGACCTGAATCCCCACACCTGGCTTATAACCACTTCCTCTCATTGTCAGTGGCAAGCTGATGACAGCCTATTCAGGGCTTTTCAAACACAACTCCTGGCCTGAGGGCCTGCGGTGAAGGACTGATACAGTCTTTCCTCCCTTTCTGTGAGTGAATTTGGCTTTAGGTTAATTTTTTCAGCTGTCTCCTAGAAAACCTGACAAAGATTGATGGTGTTTTGTTTGGTCAGAAACGTTCTTACATTAAAAGTAAGCTGATCAGTAAATTGCACAACCACAGACATGGGTGGGCTCCCTACAGCAAGGGATTCTCATACCTCACATGTCTCATGGAGCTCCTGTGGGCCAGGTGCCCCCCCTCCCCCAATGGATAAGGGTCCCATCCCTCACATCTGAGCTGCTGCTCTAAACCACACTGCGGCCCCACAGTCCTGGTGTTGGGTTTATAACCCTCCAGGCAGCTTCCCTGGTATAATCTGAAATTGGTCCTTGAACTCAGAGGGCAAGGAAAGACCAAAGAAAGAGGCAGGCCACTCCAGGTTGGTGGGTAACAACTGTAATAAGCAACAGAAACTTACATGAGGCTTGTCTTAGGTGGCAGCAAAATGAATGGATCCCCACACCCACCCACCAAATCTTGAAGGTTTGTATTAAAAAAAAAAAAAAAAAGGCCTTAAATGGGTTCAGTCACATATACCATGCAGGTGTTCTCAATACCACATCCTATCTCAAGGCTATGTGCTTAGAGTAGCCTCTGGGAGCAGGGAAGACAAGGAAGCCCCACATTTCAAGTATAGGGGAGAGACTGAGAAGCCTCTGGAGTGCCAGGATCCAGCTCACAGGCACATCTTTTCAATGACATTCCCCAACACCTGGGCCATGTTTAGTCAGGGCCCCCCACCCCCGCCGACTGAAACCTGGCTTATTTGTCTCTGTTCCTATGGGGCAAGCACTTTGAAGGCTGGGTTTATGCTCTCCCCCTGGGCATTTACTGTAGGAATGAGAAGAATGAAAGTCCTCAATGAATGCGGGATGAGAGGAAGAAGTCTGAGGTGGGACCTGCCGTTTCTGAGACGCCCAGGGACCCCCAAGGGGAAAGAGCTGGCAGAGTGAGCCCCAGCAGGGGGAGACACAGGATGGGGGAGACCGCACTCACCTGTGCTAGTTTGTGCCTTCTGCAACTTCAGAAACTGCTGCAGGAAGCTGCCATCATTAGCAAACTTGTTGGAAACAGAAGAGTTGTGTGCGTTCGCAATTCTAGACCCGAGACAGAGGACAAAGAAAGTGAGCCACAAGAGGAAAGGCAGGGGCCCGCCTCGCCCGTTCCCCCCCAGCATGCTCACCTAATGGGACCCAAAACCTGCTCCCAAAAATGTCTGGGAACTACTGAGAGCAGCCTTCATTGTAAGATGGAACACTCTTATTCTGGTCAAGGCAATACTACCTATATCGATGTTATCTCTACCTGCAATATTGACCCTACAGGTGCAAACGGTATCTCCAACAAAACAGCTTAAAAGCACCTGATCCTCCTGCACAGCACCTGTCGTACTTGTCAACTAATTAGCTGGGCTGCTTATTGGCTCCTATGTCTGTCTCTCCTGCCAGACAACAGAGATTTCTAAGGCAGGGCCTGTGTGTCTGCGTCCATGTGTGACTGCAGTTCTGGGCCTGGGCCAGCCAGCGCTTCTGTGGGTATCACAGGTGCACAGCACAACACCCAAAGCAATCTCTTGGTGAAATAACTAAAGGAGAATATTATACTCTTATTATTTTTACGCTCTTTTTTGTTTGCCAAAAGTATATTTAAACACGTATTTTCAACAAGTCAGCACTAAAGCAAACCCAGGGACCCAAATGTTTAATTCAAATCTTGGGGCGCCTGGGTGGCTCAGTTGGTTAAGCTTCCGACTTCAGCTCGGGTCATGATCTTACAGTCCGTGAGTTTGAGCCCCACCTCGGGCTGTGCTGACAGCTCAGAGCCTGGAGCCTGCTTCAGATTCCGTGTCTCCCTCCCTCTCCCTCTCTCTGTCCCTCCCTCAAAAAAATATTTAAATTCAAATCCATTTTCCCTGCTGATAAAAGCAATAGATGTTTATTATGGAGCAATCAGGAACATATAGAAATAGAAATCAAAGGGAAAAATACGAAAGTCTCTTCCCCTCAGAACAGCCACTGTTGACTCTTCGGTATTTTTCTTTGAAATAGAAGGAAATAAGGCTACAATCATAGTATATATCTTATTCTTCCATTTTCTGCTGTAACATACAATCTTGCCCAAATCTCAGAAATTCCTTGTATATACTGCTTTCAAGGCCCTACCTTACTCCATCCAATAATTGGTAAAAGCTTATTGAGCCCATAGATCAGGCCTTTTTCCGTTAAAATTAAGTTTTATTCTTCTAGAAATGTTATAACGAACTAAAAATGGAAACACCCTCATCACAAAAAGCACTGGTTAAATAAATTATAAGACTTCCATAGGGCTGCAGATGAAGGAACCCTGAAAAGCTAAAATTTTAGAAACAAAGCAATAAAGCACATTAAGTGAAAAACAAAAAAAGCAGGATATGAAACAACTATAGTATGGCCCTATTTATATCAAAAAATATTTGAATTTAAAAACACAAGTATTTGAGTTAAAAATTATTAGAAAAATCCATCAAAATGCAACCAGCACTGTCTGTGGGTTGCAGGGTTATGACTGATTTTGGTTTTGCCTCGTTTTCCTCTCCTTTACTTTCCAGAATATCTACTCTGTATAATTTTTTTTTTTTTTTTTTTAACACAAAGGAGGATCTGCAGATAACTAGCTTTAGCATTAAACAAGCAGGGCCTCTGGCAGCCCTTGTGCTCATACTGTTACCTCCCTCAAGAGGGAGGGAAAGAAAGTGGGGACAGTGAAAGGCAAGAAACACCTCAGGGCAGCAGCAAGACAGCAAATGAATCCCACTTATTAACAGATGGTAAGGGATATTATGCCGTTAAAAATGTTGGCTCTTAGGGGTGCCTGGGTGGCTCAGTTGGTTAAGTGTCCAACTTTGGCTCAGGTCATGATCTTGTGGTTCGTGGGCTCAAGCCCCGCATCGGGCTCTGTGCTGACAGCTCAGAGCCTGAAGCCTGCTTCAGATTCTGTGTACCCCCCTCTCTGCCCCACCCCTGCTTGTGCTGTCTCTTTCTTTCAAAAATGAATAAACATTAAAAAAAAAATTTTTTTTAATGCTGGCTCTTAAAGAACAGATAAACAAAACATGTTTCATCCACACAACAGAATATTATTTGGCCATAAAAAGCAATGACGTCCTGACGCATACTAAAAAGTGATGAACCTTGACAGCATTATGTCCAGCGAAAGAAGCCAACACAAAACGCCAAATGTTATATGAAATGTCTACAATAGCTTAATCCACAAAGACAGTAAATTATGAGCTGGGGAAATAAGGAGTAACTGCAAATGGGCACTGCGTTTCCTTTTGGGGTGATACAAATGTTCCAGAACTAGAGAGTAGTGATGACTGCATGATGCTGTGAATATACTAAAGAATCACTAAATTGTACAATTTCAAAGATCAATTTTATGGCATACTAATTACATCTCAAGAATAAACCTTAAAAACTACGATGGTTCTAAAGAGTTGTAATGCAAGGAAAAGCTTTTCTTTTAAAAAGTTGAGGGGGAAGTGGCAAATAAAATTGATCACAACTTTGTGAGACAAAGCAAAGACATGGGAGGGGACTATAGCAAAGTGGATGTCTTGAAGCAACTTGAATACTTCTTATTTCTCCAGTGAGAAAGTCTATTGTTTTTTAAATGTTTATTTATTTATTTTGAGAGAGAGCGCAATATAGAAAGCAAGCAGGGGAGGGGCAGAGAGAGAGGAAGAATCCCAAGCAGGCTCTGCACTGTCAGTGTGGAGCCTGACACAGGGCTCAAACTCACAAAACGTGAGATCACGATCTGAGCCGAAATCAAGAGTTGGATGCTAAATCGACTGAGCCACCCAGGCACCCCTTCAGTGAGAAATTCTAAAACTTGTTGTTCTATGCTTTTACAACAAAGAAATTAACTTTATTTCCAAAGCTACCTGTATTATGCACCCACCCACGTGATGCTCCCCTTCAGCTGTCTGATCCTGGTGTTGGGATCCAGCTGATTCTGGGATCTCTTGAAAGCATTCCTACAGGTCTTTCCCATCCTGGTACAAGTCCTTCCATAACTCTAGGGCAAGAGCCCACAAGCCCACTGACTTACAAATCACTCCATATCTAGTCTCCACATTCATGAGTGCCTCAGAGACCCCAGGCTCTGGGTTCCCATAAGAATATGGTCTAGGGGCGCATAGGTGGCTCAGGTGGTTAAGCGTCTAACTCTTGCTTTCGGCTAAGTTCATGGTCTCACAGATTGTGAGATGGAGCCCCATGTCGGGCTCTGCGCTGGCAGCGCGGAGCCTGCGTGGGATTCTCTCTCTCCCTCTCTGCCCCTCCCTGCTCATACACACACGTGCTCTCTCAAAATAAATAAATCAACTTAAAAAAAGAAACAATAAGGTCTAAGTTCTGCCCTCAAGGAGATGCCACAAATGCTTAGAAAAGGTAGGAGGGGAGCTGGGCCAGCTCTGGAGAGGGTTTAATATGTTCCATGCTTCACACCCCAGAGGAAGGGGCCTGCCTCTCTGATTATCGATCTCCAGCCTGAAATTCTTGGATCCTGTCATCCTGATCACATCACCCCTGCTCAAAACTCTTGGGAGCCCTCAACATTTCTCAGGAAAGGCAGGAGGGAACGCTGCCTGATCTACCCCCTGCTTGGCTCTGAAACAATTCCTTTGGTGCAACAGCTTAGCCACCTGACACACAAGGGCTCTCTTCCCTTCCTGCCTTCTGCCAGACAGGCCTTTCCCTACTTCCTCAACAGGCTGGCTCTGAGAACACAGAAGAGCCTCTTCTGGGCTCCTACAGTGGCCGCTGCACCAGGGAACACACTACCTCATGTTACCCACTGGCAGCTCTGGGGGTAGAACTGGCACTCCCTTTATTAGTAGACCATGAGTCCCATAAGGAAAGAGATGGAGTTTGGGTCTTTGCTCTGTGTTACATCTCTGGCCCCAAGCCCACAGCTGCTCAACACTAAATAACTGGTGAATACAGGCAGGCCATCTCTGAGCTCCCACATACCCCTCATTTCTCTCTTGCCACCTGAGCCTCCTGAAAGAGCATCTGTGTCACTCCTTGCATCATCAGGCTGTGGTCAGGTGCAGGTATAACCTGACTGATCTTGAACACAAAAACTTCTGCCAGTGACCCTCTAAGACCCCAATCCAGCCACAAGGGGCACTTACTCGCCAGGATGTGGGGGCTGAGGGCTGATGACCACCTGATTCTGCTTGGCTTTCTGCTCCATTTTGGCTTCAATTTCACGTTTCTTCTGAGCAATGAGCTCTTCCTGGTGAAGTATGTTCATGTTCATTTTTCCAGACTTGGGAGGTGCAACCCCAAACCACCGGTTAGCTTTCCCTGGGGAGACAGAAGCAAATCAGAAATCATCATTGCAGGGGGCACCTGGGTGGTTCAGTTGGTTGAGCATCCGACTTCGGCTCAGGTCATGATCTCACAGTTCGTGAGTTCGAGCCCCGCATGGGGCTCTGTGCTGACAGCTTGGAGCCTGGAGCCTGCTTCGGATTCTGTGTCCTCCCCCCGCCCCTCTGCCCCACCCCTGCTTGTGCTCTGCCTCTGTCTTTCAAAAATGAATAAACATAAAAAAAAAAAATCATCATTGCTCTACAAACATGTTCAGCAGCTGCTACAGGAACGGCCCAGTTGCTGCTGCCTGCATCAACAGACATTTAAGCGTCCGTTTCTTTATTTACTCCATGAATGTTTACTGAGTTATGTACCAGGTGCTCTGCTCAACTAGGGAAGGGATCTCACCTTGGGGTAAAAAGACAATAGACTTACAATGAAAAAGTACCCACAAAATCCTAAGAGCTCTCTGATAGAAACAAAAAAAAAAGGAGGGAAGAATAATAGAAGAGCAACCTATACAGCTAGAGCAGCCAGAAAATAACTGTTAGCAAAGACCTCTTAAGCTAAAACCAGAAAGATAAAGAGCCAGCCTCCTGAAAAGCCACATGGGGAACTATCTTGGCAGAATAAGGAGAAGTTGCAAAAGCCTAAGGCAAGAAGAAGCCTGGTATAATCAAGGACCAGCAAGGGCCCAGTGTGACCAGAGTGGACTGTTACAGGAATGGGGGTGGGAGGCCAATGTAGGAGTCCAGGTTTTACTTAAAGGGCTTTGGGAAGTGACAAGGGAGTATTATGCTGACAAACAGTATTTTTAAGGTCATTATGGCTACTACTTGGAGAGAGTACATGGTGGCAGCAAGAGACCAATAAGGAGGTGTACTGGCTCCAAGTAAAAGATAATGGTGTCTTCAGATGACTGTGTTAAGTGTAGAAATGAACAAGACACTTCAAAAGCTTCCCATGGGACTCAGGATAAAATCCAAATTCTGAAAGTTGACTTTCAGAAATGACTCCCCTCCTCACTTCCACTTCATTCTTTTTTTTTTTTTTTTAACTTTATTTTGAGAGAAAGAGAGAGAGAGAGAGAGAGAGAGCAAGTGGGGTGGGAGGGGGGAGTGGGAGAGAGAGAGAATCCCAAGCAGGCTCTGCACTGTCAGTGCAGAGCCCGATGTGGGGCTGGAACTCATGAACCATGAGATCATGACCTGAGCTGAAGTCGGACGCTCAACCAACTGAGCCACCCAGGTACCCCCCACTTCATTCTTGATATTCTTCAAAACGACAAGCTTCCCTCCAGGCACTCCCATAGCTGGCAGCCTCTCATCTCAAATGCTTTCTGCTTAAAAAGACCTTCCTTGACTACCTAGCATCAGCAGCCTCTACCTCCATTCTCTCACATCATTATAACCTCTGTAAATATTTCCTCTTGGTGCACTGTCTGACGCCCCAGTAGAAAGTAATCTTCAGGAAGGCAGGGCCCTTTTTGGTTACCACTGCAACCCCAGCGCCTAGCATTGTGCCTGGCACACAGTATTCGCTGAATGGGTGAATGCACCCCAGTCGGAGGTTGGGGGGGGGGGGCGCGGCCAGTCTGGGAGAGAGGGAAAGGTAAGCCTTGTGTTCAAGTGGGGGCTCGAAAGACCCAGGTAAGTGTGTACAAGGAGTCCTAGAATAGTTCGGAAAAGCAGCTTTTCCAGAAAGCGGACACAGGCCAGACGGCGGCTGCTCGAAGAAAGGGGCGCAGGACAGCCCAAGGTTGCCGCTGTTTCGGGGAGCAGAGCTCTGAGCAGCTCTGAAGGCGATTATTTCGGAAAGAGAGCGCAGGACTGCCCCAGTGGCGGCCTTTACGGAATACCCGCGCCCTCAGCAAACCAGGCGGTGGCGGCAGCAACTGGGTCTGGGGTCTCGGGAGACAGGGAAGATGCAGAAGCCGCCGCTTCGGGACGCCCTGGGGGCTGAGGCGAGGGGCTAATAGGTCGGGGTAAACCCAACGGGACGACGAAACTGCGACGCGTAGCCCCGAGGACCCAGGCGGACGCTTGAGGGGAGGCGGGAGCTGTTACCTGCAACATCCCGGTTGTCCATCTTGAGACTCATCCAATCCCACAATGCTCCGGTCCAACTTGAGAAGGCTAGTTATAGTGCGCATGGCCTGACGGGAGATGTAGTCTGTGTCGGCCAACCAAGCCCGGCCACTCCGTGGATACCTGGAGCCTTTCCCCAAGGAAAGCAAACCTCAGCCTATTGGCAATTTCTGGTCTCAGTCCCGCGGACCAAAGGGCATCGCCTTTTCTCACACCTTCCCGGAGCCTCAGCCACTCCAGAGACAAACTACATATTCCAGAATGCTTTATGCGGCAGCTCTCGCGAGAGACGTGAGAAGCGCCCCGCCCCGCCCCGCGCTCCTGCTTCCGCCTCCCTGTGGCGGCGGCTTGTTGTTGTGGAGGCCGAAATGGCGGCTCAAGCGGCGGCGGCGGCTCAGGCGGCGGCGGCCCAGGCAGCGCAGGCGGAGGCAGCCGAGTCGTGGTACCTGGCGCTTCTGGGCTTCGCCGAGCACTTCCGCACTTCCAGCCCGCCCAAGATCCGCCTGTGTGTGCACTGCCTGCAGGCCGTGTTCCCCTTCAAGCCGCCTCAGCGCATCGAGGCCCGCACGCACTTGCAGCTCGGTTCCGTGCTCTACCACCACACCAAGAACAGCGAGCAGGCGCGCAGCCACCTGGAGAAGGCGGTGAGCGCGGACCCGGCCGCGAGGGAGGAGGCGCGGGCTCTTTTCGGGGCCTGGGCTGACGGACTGCGACCCCGGCGGGCAGGGGCCTCCTGGCCCGTCTTCGGGGACCTGGGGCGCGACTTCAGGACGAGCAGCAGGACCCCGAAACCGCCAGCCTCTCAGGGCACCCGAGGGCCTTTCTCTGTACCTTACTTAACGTCTTTGGTGACACGCAGGGCCCCAGGACCCCGCGCAGGGTACTCGAGAGTTGTCTCATCAGGAGCAATAGGGTCCCCAGATTCTTCAGGATTTCGGGAGGATATCATCTTGTTGGCGCCCATGGGAACGCCACCAGATCTGCCAGTGGGTCCTGCAGCTTCCTGCTCTCCAGGGCTCAGCCCCGGGGGCATCACCATGACCGTTCCTTCCTGAAGTGACTCAGGATAGGGGAGGGTCAAGGTGACAGTTCAGACAGTTCAGGCAGCCCTTGGGAGCCTGAAGTTTGGTCTCTCAGGAAACCTAAGAAGGCATCCTCTCCCTGGACCCGGAAGTCTGATAGAAGTATCTGGAGGGTATTAAGCCCCCATCACTGATGCAGGAGTCGTAGATGGGAGGCAGAGGGTCAGAGAGAAGAGGTTAAGATCCTGTAAGGAGGCAGAACTCAGGGGGCCTACGTTCCAGGACCATTTGGTGGAGTGGGGTGGGGGATGCCTAAGCTTCTGCTTTTTCTGTATCCATGGTGACTTCTCTTCCTCCCACCATCTGTTTAGTCTATCCCCTTCACAAGAAAGACCCCATCCCCCCATCTTGACTTGTGGGATCTCGGTGCTTCAAAGAATGTGGGACAGTGGCCGTCATTGTGCCTCTTCTGGCCTTGGCGTTGTTTCTTATCATGGGAACACTGTGCTCCTGTCAATCCTGTCCATTTGCCACTTACCCAGCTTTATTCTGGTTAGAGATTTCTTGAGAAGAATCAACTTAAGTTTATTTATTTATTTATTTTTGATTTCTTTTAATGTTTATTTTTCATTTTTGAGAGAGAGAGATGGAGGGCAAGCAGGGAAGGGGCAGAGAGAGAGGGAGACACAGACTCCGAAGCAGGCTCCAGGCTCCCAGCACAGAGTCCAACGCAGGGCTCGAACCCACGAACCGTGAGATCATGACTTGAGCCAAAGTTGGAAGCTTAACTGACTGACCCACACAGGCGCCCCTTTATTTTTTTTTTTTAAGTTTATTTATTTTTAAATTTTTTTTTTCAACGTTTTTTATTTATTTTTGGGACAGAGAGAGACAGAGCATGAACGGGGGAGGGGCAGAGAGAGAGGGAGACACAGAATCTGAAACAGGCTCCAGGCTCCGAGCCATCAGCCCAGAGCCTGACGCGGGGCTCGAACTCACGGACCGCGAGATCGTGACCTGGCTGAAGTCGGACGCTTAACCGACTGCGCCACCCAGGCGCCCCTATTTATTTATTTTGAGAGAAAGAGAGCGAGCATGAGTGGGGGAGGGGCAGAGAGAGAGGAAAGAGAAAGAATTCCAATCTGCGCTGAGGATGCAGAGCGCAACGCAGAGCTCGATCTCAAACCATGAGATCAAGACCTGAACTGACATCAGCAGTTGGATGCTTAACCGACTGAGCCATGCAGGCGCCCCAAGAATCAAATTAAATGTTTAGAACTTACTGATCTGAGGTAAATCCGGGCCCACCTGTGGCTAGTAATGAATTGCCTTTGGGAAGATATCAGATCTTTGCAAACTGTAGAGAGTTGGAAGGGGACTTTAGTCCTTCCTTGATCATCTCCCTTGTTTTAGGAGTGAGGCAGTATGGGTTCAGAGAGATGAAGAGATTTGCCCAAAGCTACACAGCAAGTTATTAACAAAACTGGCTCAAACCTGGGCTCAAGGTCACCAACTTCAGTGCCAAGACAATAAGTCATTATTGTTTCTATGAAGTTTCTTTTTCTTTTTCTTTTCTTTTATTATTATTTTTTGACGTTTATTTTGAGAGAGACCACGAGTAGGGGTGGGGCATAGAGAGAGGGGGAGAGAGGGAATCCCAAGCAAGCTCCACACTGTCAGTGCAGAGCCTGATGTGGGGCTCAAACCCACAAACTGTGAGATCATGACCTGAGCAGAAACTAAGAGTCGGACTCCTAACTGACTGAGCCACCCAGACGCCCCTAAGTTTTTTTTTTTTTCCCCTTTTATTCATTCGGCAGATATTCAGCTCACATCAGGTGCCAAGCTCTATTCTAAGGGCTATGGATCAGGGATGACTAAAATAGTCCCTGTCAACGTGAGCTTATGTTTTAGTAAAGAAGACAAACGTTGAATATGTAGTAAAAGGTTAGGCACTGGTAGAAGAACCATGGAAAATATGGTCCAGGGTGAAGAGATGGAGTTGATGGGGAGCTTTTTTTGGCAGAGGTAGTGGGAAAGTCTATTTGTAGGCGTGACATTTGAGCAAAGGCCTGAATGGGATGGGGAAAGCGAACCTGAAGAACAGCTCAGGATGTCAGGTCGATCCTGTGACTGGATAGTGTAAGGTCTCTCCTAGGCAGTGATGAGGCTGAGATTAGACGAAGCCCCAGACTTCCTTAGGTGTGGGGGTGCTGGAGACTGACTGCTTAGGCCTGGTGGCCCAGTGCCTTCAGTGAATTGAGGTTCTAAAGCTCTCTTCTCTGGATTAACAACAAATTCTGCCACCTTCCTTGCTCAAGGGTCATTCACTCTTTTTCCAGCAGTGGTTCATAGTTGCTGTGTATGTGGTCACATTTTGCCCACCCAGTGCTGTGCAGGGGAAGCAGTCATGCCTCGGATTACTTCCTTGTAGCCACTGGGCTTTTGGACCCATGATTTAAACCCTTATGCTGGTGAAGCACCTTCCCTTGATTTTACAGAACCCTGAATCTTGTGGGGTTTTCCACAGAGCCACAAGGTCGCCTCTGTAGCTCACGCTGACCTTATACTTGGAAATCCCTTCCTTTCTGTTGGGTGTATCCCCAGCTGGGAATTTGTCCAGATTTCAGTTAAAGTGCTGTTCTCCATGCTGTTTTCTTTCTGCAATTGTATGTTATCTCCTATTGTGTTGCAACATAAGCATGCTTTCTTTATCTTCGCTCTTTATTGGTCCTGTGATTTCCCCCAAATCAGGGTGCTATCAACTTTTACTCGTTCTTACCCAGACTCGCTCAATAAAAAAATCAGAATATATTCTTCTTTTAGAAGTGGTTTGTTTCTAGTTCTGAAGAGCAAATGGCCAAAGAATTTCCAGTTTCTTTTCAGGGAGCCAACACAGAGTATCAAAAAGGTTTTTTTTTTGTTTTTGTTTTTTTTTAAAGTAAACTCTACCCCTAACATGGGGCTTGAACTCACAAACCTGAGATATAGAGTTGCATGCTCCACCGACTGAGCCAGCCAGGTGCCCCAAAACCTTTTTTTTTTTTTTTTTTTAATTTTTAACATAAACGACTGCAGTATTTTGTGACTATTTTCTCCTTGATCATTCCTCTTGCTGTTATTTTCTGAACACGTTTTCTCTAACTTATAAGTGCTTTAGGTAAAACTTTTTTTTTAAGTGTTTATTTATTTGTTTTGAGAGAGAGAGAGAGAGAGCAGGGGAGGAGCAGAGAGAGGGAGAGAGAGACAATCCCACCTAAACTTAGTACCACATTCAGCTTCCCTGTTATTTTCATATCTTTTGCTTTCTCTCTGAGAAATCCCCAATCTCCCTGGTAATCACTTTTTTTTTTTTTAATACAAAGTCAGGTTATTTATCCTCTGTTTGCTTACTGTCAGCATCTAACTGCCTCAACTGCATTTGTAACCTGTGTAGAAAACCTATAACATCCCCATTGGCTTCATCAATTGACCAACTTTGGAAGAATCCTCCATTAAGTGTTTCCATCAAAGGTATGGAGGCTGTTTCTCCCTTTGCTCAGCAGCTTGCTTGCTTTTTTTTTCCTTAAGATTTTATTTTTAAGTAATCTCTACTCCCAGCGTGGCACTTGAACTCACAACCCCAAGATCAAGAGTTGCGTGCTCTTCCAAATGAGCCTGCCAGGCGCCCCTCAGCAGCTTTCTTTGAGGTCACAGCTGTTGGTCTCTCATTGGTTCCTGCCTCTATGGGCCCTTGGAGCCCCTGCTGGCTTCTTCACTCCCTGGGTCTGCTCAACAACTCCTGTAGCTCTTATGGTGCATGACTGGACGCTTCACCTGAGAGTCTCCCCTTTTAGATTATGGTTTTGGCAGTGATGTGTGTGTGTGTTACCAGAATTTTGGGCTGCTCTGGGACTCCTGGTCCCAGTTCATGATTATAAGAGATGTCTCTTTGCTGAGAAATCTCTTGGCTAGAGAATGTGTGAAGTTGTCTTCTGCAGGTTCTTTCATACTGTATTCCTTGTCATTTCATTTTTACCTGGGATTTCCTCTTGCTGAACACCTGTTCTTGGGTATATTTTCAGTCTTCGCTGGCCTAATTTTTACACCGTTGTTCCAGCAAACAGTCCCATTTCAGTCATTTGCACATCCTCTGCGGAGTCAGGAGAATCTTTGTGTCTGTACTTAGATGTAGATCTATACCCCCTTAACTAAGCTTTTGATCACATTTCCTCTTTATTCTTTGGTCAAGAAATGCAGCATCATCCTTAGACTTTGCTGATTCGAATGCCACGGAGGAATAAATGCTGCTTCTCTGGAATGAATTGTGCATTATTTCCTATAATCTAGGTAGTCGTTCATTATACAGTGATTTGTTTTGACTGTGGTATCCTATATCCATGCCATATTTGCTTACTCTTTGAGTTTGGAGTGGAGCTGCTTTTCAGTGGTGGTTTCACTTACCTGACTTAGAAAGTAGCTCCAAACTGTGTCATCCAGATGCCTGTTAATTCCACTTCCAGGTTTGTTTTGTTGTTGTTATCATTGTTGTTTTTAATTTATTTTGTGAGAGAGAGAGAGAGCAAGCACGAGTGGGGAAAGGGCAGACAGAGAGACAGAGAATACCAAGCAGGCTCCATGCTGTCAGCACAGAGCCCAACACAGGGCTCCACCCTACAAACCGTGAGATCACGACCTGAGCCAAAACCAAGAGTCAGACACTTAACCGACTCAACCACCCAGGCTCCCCCACTTCCAGGTTTAACCTGAGAATCTCTGGTTTACCTTCTCAGCAAGTGATTAAATGCTTCCCTTTCTAAGGCCCGAAAGGACTTAGTTCTGGGCCTTTCATCAGCAGGCATGGCTGGAGCAGATCTTTCATCCTTCTGCATCATGTCCTGCCAAATTCCATGCCCCATCGCTGGGAGCAAAACCTTGTGCAGAAAGTGTATTTGCAGAGCTTGGCGTTAAGCATTTTCATGGAAGAGTGTGGTCTGTGCTTCCTCCTGTTTTCATTTCTATTTTCTTCACTCTCACTCTCTGTCTCCTCTGAATTCAGGATGTGAAATCTGTCTAGGAACCATCCCTTCACGGTTCCACCAACTCGTCCCCCTGCCTCCCCTCCAACCCCTGATTCTTCCTCTTCCTGCTTGGGAATCACTGAGGTATTGTTGCCACCTTCTACATGCCAGGCTCTGCATGTGGTCTTCTTGGGGACACTGTCTCATTGGATCCTCAACAAACCCATGAGGTAGGGACCCCTTCCAACTTGTCAGTGACATTGCTGAAGGGGTTTCTCCTAGTCAGGGTCACACAGCAGAAAGAGGCAGGCTGGCTTCTAAGTGCTGAGCTTCCATCCCAAAGGAGTTGCAGTCGATAACTATTTCTGTACATTTTTGTGGTTTAAAAACCTGATTAAAAAAATTTATCTGTATTTTGAGGTACAAGAAGCCTTGACACTCTCTCAGCCCTGGATGGAATCTTCAGGCATGAGAGAGAGATGCTCCTTCAAGCTCTTCCACCCCTCATAGCTTGTACTGATTCTGTGGTGCCCCTCACTTACCCTGAGGGCCCCAAGGTGACCTCAGGAATTTCTAATATGTTAGTTTATATCCCTGTCCGGCACCTGCAGGCTGCCCAGCAGTGAGAGGCTCTGACTTTGGCTTCTTTCCTGTCATGAGGCAGGAGATATAAAGCTATTTTTTAGCATTACGCCATAAAATATAGATGGGGTAGCAACTTTGTATAAAATAGGAGCCTTAGATAAGGTATCCTCTGTACTTCAATTGTGAGGTATGTTTTCTGAAGTCTACATATTTCTGGTTTGTGAATCTATGTTGCAAGTGTTACAAAGACACAAAAGTGAAGCCATTTGTTCCTTGACAGTTGTTTGACTGACATTCCGGGGAAAGTGACTGAGTTGCCCTGACAAGGGCCAGTCTTGTAGCTCTCCCAGCCCAACCATGTCTCCAGTCACACAGGTTCCTCCACTGGTTCGCCCTCTCCTTCCAACTGGTGGCCTTCAGGAGCCTCTCTTGCTACACTGACCTTCCTTGTGGGGAGGAAGTGGTTCTATAGAAAGCACACCCCGACTTCTGTATTTATTGGCTCCATTGACGTCACCTGTTTGACTGAAACGGGCCTGGCCTCCATGGGAACCCTGAGCCCCTTCTGTCCCTGCTGCAGGGGGGCCTTTGGAGGGGACACGCAAGTTGGCTGCAGAAAACCTTTTGCCTGGGCTCTACATGTGTGTACGTGCATGTGTGTCAGGAAGGACCCCTGTCAGTAGTGCTGGGGCTTTTTTTGGTCTCCATTCCTTTCACCTGCTCCCACAGTGCCTCCTTCTGGCCCACCTATATTTTGCAGGCAGCTGGTGTCAGAGGCAGTTCCAAGTCTTTCCCTGCTCTGCGATTTCCTAGCCACCATTCACCCTAGGCCCAGAGGCATCTCTGTTCCTAAGACCAGCAGCCCCTTGGGCCCCTCTTCCTCCCTTCGCATTCTCTTTGCTGTCTCTAGGTGCTCTTAAACCCAGATCTGATTAGGTGCTTCTGTTTTATGACTCTGACTGAGATAGGCTCCAGGAATGATATTGGGGCATTTTGATCCATAGGCAGGGCTGCCACATTAATGGTACAGAGATCCATTGGGCCTTCCAGCCTCACCTTCCTGCCTTCCGTCTTTTTCATGGCTTCTCCTCTGCCTGGGGCATCTCCCACTCCCACTTTGCCTGGGGGACACCTCCCCCTCACTTTCTACACCATCACCCTCAAGGCCCAACCCAGGCTGTCATCCACGCACACACTGTTCTCCCACAGAGCATAGTGAGTCAAGGTCTTCTGTTCGGCGCTGGATCCTCCCGCCAGCAGTTGCCAAGACTCTGAATGTAGGATGAGTGGGTCGGCAAGGACAGTGTCAGTTGCATGCTTGGGTCCTAGGTGGTCTGACGGAGTGTGGTTGGTGTAGTTCATGTGGTGGACTGGCCCATGCACACCCTCACCAGTGCCTCCTGTTGGAACGTGGAACTGCAGGGCACAGCAGTCTCCAAGTGGGAGCATGTCATCTGAACCCTGTGCTGGTGTGTGTGCCAGCAGAGAAGAACAGTGAGGTCAGGTCTTAGAACTGTCCCCACAATCCTCTGGCTGGATTTTGCCCACACCACTCCTTCTTGGAGCTCTCCTGTGTCCACTCTGAGGCTAGCTTTGCTCATTTCCAAGCATCTTTTAAAGTGGAAGATTTTTGGTGCACGGTGGTGGCTCAGTCGGTTAAGCGTCCGACTTCGGTTCAGGTCATGATCTCATGGTTCATGGGTTCGAGCCTCACATCGGGCTCTGTGCTGACAGCTCAGAGCCTGGAAGCCTGCTTCAGATTCTGTGCCTCCCTCTTTCTCTCTACCCCTCCTCCACTCGTGCTCTGTCCCTCCCTCTCTCAAAAATAAATAAACATTAAAAATTTTTAAAAAAATAAAGTGGAAGATTTTTTTTTAATGTCCATTCATTTGTTTTGAGAGAGCACGTGTGTGTGCACAAGCAGAGGAGGGGCAGAGAGTGAAGGAGAGGGATCAATCTCATGACCACTACATAATGACCTGAGCCAACATCAAGAGTCAGACACTCAACTGACCAAGGCACCCAGATGTCCATGGCATCTTTTTTTTTTTTTTAACATTTATTTATTTTTGAGAGAGAGACAGAGCATCAACGGGGGAGGGCCAGAGAGAGAGGGAGACACAGAATCCGAAACAGGCTCCAGGCTCTGAGCTGTCAGCACAGAGCCTGACTCGGGGCTCGAACCCACGAACCGCGAGATCGTGACTTGAGCGGAAGTCGACCGCTTAACCGACTGAGCCACCCAGGCGCCCCCATAAGCATCTTGTAAGTGTCACTGCTCCAGGAAGGACTGACACCTGCAGACCCACTCTCCAGTTGTAACTGATTTCTTGTGTCACTGTCTGCCAGCTGTCAGTGTACTGCAGTGAGTGGTACAGCGGGGCTGTCTCTACTCCTGAAGCATCTCTGCTTTGGTGGGAGGGGGCTCCAAATATGACTCTGGAGGCTGGCAGGACAGAAAACTGCTGTCCGAAGGAGGAGCAGGTGCTCATTTTCCCATCCTTTCAGGCCGAGCAGGTCACCTTCCCCCTTAACTGAGCACCTGGAGATTTTGGTGACAGGACGACCTGTGTAAACCCTGAAGTGGAGCCAGTAAGCAGGCATCAAGTGTTTGAGAATTAATTCTTTTTTCTTTTTCTTTTCAGTGGTTGATATCGCAGCAAGTATCCTTTTCCTGTTGGTACTGTTCCCTTTAAGGAAAGCTCCATTTGAAAAAAATAATAATAATAAAGATTGTATTGCAAACTTGAACGCACCCCCCCCCCCCATAAAGCACCCCAGAGTTTTAGGCTTTGCCCCACCTAAAGAATCCCTTCTTCGATGTGGCCACCCTTATGGACCAGCATGGCATGCCTGGGTGCCATGCTCCTCTGTATGTCCTATCAGCTAGCTCTGTACCCAGGTGGCACCAAAACTAGGGACTGCTGGAGGAGAACGTGAACTTGAGGTTTTAGAACAGGCAAGGATGTTTCTCTCCCACCAGCCGCTGTAACATAAGAACCCCAAGTTGTGGCCCTTGTAAACTGACCACTTTGCAGTGTCTCTCCTTCCTTAACTGGATGTTATTAGATCCAGCAGTTTGAAGATGTTAAGTTTGAAGCAGCAAGTCTTTTGTCCGAGCTGTACTGTCAAGAGGTAAGAACAAGGTTTCTGAAAGCAAAGTCACTTTCCCTGTAGTAAAGGCACAGTGACAAACTGGCTCTCAGGAGTGGCCTCTCTGCTGGCTTTTAATACTTCCCATTACTTTTCTACCTCCGGTGCCCTGGCACAGAGCATCCATGAGTCGTCACCTGCTAATGAAAGCCAGCAAAATCTTTTTACCAAAGACTGTTGGAAAACAGCCTTGTTCCTAGGTTTAAGGTGATTAGTTCCTAACAAGTCCATATGCCTTCTTAACCTGGTTGTGATCTCAGGCATAGCTGAAAATCACCTTTCCTCACTTTGAGCAGTCACGTGGGAGGCTCCCTGGGCAGCAGGGACTACATACTTCACATCCCTGGCCCCTCTCTCTGGTTGTAGAACAGGAAAGATGGTAATTTGTCATCTAATTTGACTGTTCGGGATTTTGGACTAAAGTTAGTTGAATGAGGAGTTATTTTAAGAGCAATGCAAAAACTTCCCAGCCAGTGAGTCCAATAAAATCTTTTCTTCTTTTAATAAAGTAAATTGGCAACCCACAGATCCTTTGGTGAGCGTGAACAGGAGTGGCCTTCTGGCGCCACAGCTGCTGCATAAGGAATCCAGCTTGCTTGCCGGCTTGTTTTTTCCTTCCCAAACTTGACTGTTTCCTTTCAGAATTCTGTAGACACAGCAAAGCCACTGTTGCGGAAAGCGATCCAGATCTCACAGCAGACTCCATACTGGCACTGCCGCCTGCTCTTCCAGCTTGCTGTGAGTACCATGGACCCAGCCAAGAAGCATGGGGGCCCAGCAGGGGCTGTGACCTTGGGGCAGGTGTGCCCCAAGTACAAATAACAAACTCCAGGACACACAGACCCTCCTCAAGCTGCTGCACTGCATGGGTGGGGACACAGGGACATTTCTTTTACCTGCTAACCAGCCTCCGTCCTTGGCAGTACCCCCACCCCCAAACAGCCGGCACCTAAGGTGATGGTGGGAGTGTCCATCCCCCTGGGGGCTGACACAGGGCCTTGTCTTCATGTTCCCCTCTCTCCTGGTGCTTCATTTGGCCTGTGTTCATTTAAATATGGGGAGGGGCGCTTGGATGGCTCAGTCAGTTAAGCATCCGACTCTTGGTTTTGGCTCAGGTCATAATCTCACGTATTCATGAGTTCAAGCCCCCCATTAGGCTCTGTGCTGGTGGCGTGGAGCCTGCTTGGGATTCTGTCTCTCCCTCTCTCTCTGTCCTTACTCCACTCACACTGTCTGTCTTTCTCACAAATAAATAAACTTGGGGCGCCTGGGTGGCTCGGTCGGTTAAGCATCCGACTTCGGCTCAGGTCATGATCTCACACTCCCTTGAGTTCAAGCCCCGCGTTGGGCTCTGTGCTGACAGCTCAGAGCCTGGAGCCTGCTTCAGATTCTGTGTCTCCCTCTCTCTCTGTTCCTCCCCTGTTCATGCTCTGTCTCTCTCTGTCTCAAAAATAAATAAAAACATTAAAATAAATAAATAAGTAAACTTTAAAAATTTTTAAATGAAAATAAATTTGTTTGGGGAGCATTTCTTGCCAGTAGCCCACTGTGTTTTGTAAGGACTGAGCTGAGATTGCCACTTACCTATTGGGCAATGAATGCCTGAGTCAAGCCTGGGCTCCGTGTAGGTCCTCCCTTCATCTCCCCAGATATAGGTCGTCCCTGTATTCTGAGACACTCAGTTGGTTGGGGGGCTTTCTAGGCTGGGCCTTCCTGGCTGCAGTGGAGGGGCTTGCCGGCTGAGGATCAAGATGAAGGACAGTAGGCTCTACTGTGAGGGACACCTCTTGTTGTGGGCTCTGCCCATACCTCCCCCTTATTGGCTGGATTCCAGTCTCTCCTGTCTCAGAACCTCCCTGCCCACCAGGCTGCTCTCACCTACCCTTCATGACACAGCCCTGTCACCTGCCTGTACAGCCGGACTGTGAGTCACCTGAGTCATTGGGCACCACATGCATGTAGGAACCCAAGCTCTTGACCAAGGTCCTGCAAGTGTACCTTCCTTTGAACCTGTTAAAGCCTCTCTGTTTGAAACATCTATAGGCACTTAATGCCTGAGGGAGTCCCTCCTTGCTTGGGACTCCTCTGGCCACCTCCCTAGTGACTGCCCCCAAAGGCAGTCTGCAAAGCACACAGACACACTCACAAAGTCTCAGGGGTCTATGCCCATAAGTATTAACTGCTGGCTCTGTGAGCCGTGAAGCTTAAATGAGGTACACTGTAGGTGAAGTGGAGTTCTGTACCCAAAGCAATTAATGTGATAATTTGGTTGATTTAGCTCATAACTGACATTAAGACAATTTTGTTGGGGTGTGGGGAGGTTCAGTTTTAAGTCACCAACAGAGCACTGAGGTCAGGTAGTAGGTGCTATAAAGTAAGCGTCATTGCTCTCTCTCCTTTTTAGCAACTGCACACGCTTGAGAAGGACCTGGTGTCAGCCTGCGACCTCCTGGGCGTGGGGGCTGAGTATGCCCGAGTTGTGGGATCTGAGTATACACGGTAGGCACCCTCTATCCGCACTCCTCTCCCCCTTGGAAACAGCTGGCTATCTTGTCCTGGACAACAACGAGAATTGGCATTCTGGCTCGAAAGAGGGATCACTTTGGTGCATAGTAAAAAAATGTGGCGATTAAAGCAGCACCAGACATCTCTTGCCCCATCGATTTATGAAGTTGGAGGGGAGAAGCTACTGACAAGGGGAGAGCAGCCCGCATTCTCAGTGCTTGCAAGAACGTAGTGTCTCTTAAAATAAAAAGCATTCGTATGATGTGCTGGGCTGGCCCCTTTCTGGCACAGATGCAAGAGCAGTGCTCCCAGAAGGTGGTGTGCTTGGCAGTGCCTGTGGGCAGCCCCAGTGTCCCAGCTTTTAGATGTACAACAGGAGACAGAATGAGTGGACGTTCGTGTAAAAGAGGGGACGTAGGTTCATGTTACCCACAGAACTGCTTAGACCAAGGTCTGGAGACTGGTGCCTTGGGATCAGGGGTCAGAGGGCACTGGTGCTTCATTGTGTACCCTCCATGAAGGTGTCCAGTCTGTCTGCCTCTTTTCCTGTTGAAGAGAAGAGCCCTCTGCAGTAGACGGGCACAGACAACAGTGCTCTTATTCTGTTGTATGCATTGGGGTTCTGGAAAGTTAAGTTTCACAAGGCTGATCTTACCCCATGGAATTGTTGGGAAACAACTGTTCCCGACTCTGTTCTTTGAGCTCTAGACTTGAAAGTGCCCGAGAGGAGCCACTCAGTTCCCCCTAGGCTGTCTTGGCCTCTTGGCTACCCTGCCTTGAGATGGTGGCTGTCACATACTCTGGCCCCACACTCCTGGCCTTCCCTGCCCCCCTTGTGCTGTAGCTATCACTAGGTTCATGGTGACAGGCCCTACAGGGCATGGGGACAGCTGAACACTCTACATGTTCTCTCTAGAGTGTCTCCTTACAGGCTTCTGTGCCACTGTGGACAGGCAGCCTGGGTGGGCGACCTGGGTGTAGACCCTACAGTCTGCCTGCCGTGAAGTAACAACAAGGAATGGTGTGGTGGCCTGGAGCATCGGCATCTGTTGTGCTATGTGATTGTGACCTCCCCACCTCAATCTCCTCACCCAGAAAATGGGAAGAATGTCACCTACTTGATGGGGTGTCAGTTGGAACACACGGGGATTCTGCCAAGACTGTCAGGAAGGAGACTTTGATATTGAACAAACTGGGGGCCTGGGGGCCTGTACGACCACAGGGATTCCTGAAAGCGGCAGCCCCTGCCCCACACTAGCATGCTGAGGCACCTTGGAGCTGAGTTTGAGGCCAGGCTGGCCCGGCTCCTTCCCCTGTTATTTTGGCTGTTCTCAACTTTTTAACAGCTTGGAGTACCTGATTAGCTCAGTGAGAAGATCATGCAACTCTTGATCTTGGGGTTGTGAGTTTGAGCCCCACATTGGATAGAGAGATTACTTAAAAATAAAACCTTTAAAAATAATAAATATTTTTAAAAATTCTTTTATTTATCTTGAGAGAGAGAGAGAGAGAGACAGCATGAGTGGGGAGGGGCAGCGAAAGAGGGAGAGAGAAAATCCCAAGCAGGTTCCACGCTGCCAGCACAGAGCCCAACATGGGACTCGAACACACGAAGCCATGAGATCATGACCTGAGTCGAAACCAAGGGTCAGACACGTAACCAACTGAGCCACACAGGCGCCCCAAAAATAATAAATTTCTTAACATGCTCATTTTATAATTTTTATGCTTATGATAGCAGTACACACACATTTAGAAAGTTACAAAAAGGTTTCGGTGTTGGCTATAGAAATCTCCTGGCCTCATTGCCCCCTGAGGGTTGAGACAGGGTGGTGAGGCTGCTGATGTGCCTGGGGCTTCCTGAGTTTATCTCTTTAACCCTCAGGAGAATCTGAAGGGTTCAGAAGAGGAAGTAGAGGCGTGGATTTGAGTTCAGGCACCTGAGCCTGTGTGCTTGCCCCCTGCCCAGTGCCATCCACTGACACAGAAGCCCTGTCTACACTGTCAGCCAGGGTGAAATTATGGCAGACTTGCCATTCCATACTCTGCTCCTCCACACTTTCTGAGCACCTGTTTATGCCTTCTGGGCTTTTGAGCCTCATGAACATCTAAACCAGGCAAAAATAGTAAAGAAAGATCAAATAGGGTAAAATAGAACAGTTGTAAATAAAACACATCTCACTGGGGCTGGAGACCACCAGGGACTGCTGTCATCCACTTAATTATCCCCAGAAGTGGCACATTAGGTCCCCATGAACATTGGGGTGGCACAGTCGTCCCAGGAGATGCCAGGGCCCCACAGACTGACTCACCCTCTCTTTTCCAGGGCATTGTTCCTGCTCAGCAAAGGGATGGTAAGTCAAGGCTGGGTGGAGTGGGGCTGGTTGGAGGACATGAAGCCAGGCCCTGCTCACTTGCCATGGTGCAGCCCCCCTTGGGGGCCCAGACCCTCATGTACAGCGGGCTGCAGCAAGGCCGAGGCCCTGGTGCCCCTGCTGGGTTCAGAAGTGAAACTCATTCCAGGTTGTGGGATTTGTGCTAAGGAAGGGGCACCCTGGGTTTGTTTTGTGCCCTCTTTGTGGTGCTGGTGGTCCCCTGGAGGGGGGCAGCCCTGTGCACCAAGGGGTGCTCCCACCACCTGCGTCTCCCTCCCCAGCTGCTGCTGATGGAGCGCAAGTTGCAGGAAGTCCACCCGCTGCTGACCCTCTGTGGACAGATAGTTGAGAACTGGCAGGGGAACCCCATCCAGAAGGAGTCTCTGCGTGTCTTCTTCCTAGTGCTCCAGGTGACCCACTATTTGGATGCTGGGCAGGTACGTAGTGCCTCCCGTGTGAGGGCTGATGGGGATTGAGCAGGCTGTGAGTAGGCTTCCTGCCAAGATGTCACCTCTGTGGTTGCATCCTGTCACTAGCCACACAACATGGCTGTCGTTGAGAGCTCAGCTTCTGCTCCACACCTTGTCATGGTCTGGCACAAGTGCTTTGTCCCTGTGAGCAGAGGGCACTCCGAGAATGGGAGTCTCCTGTTCCCAGCATAATGGCAAGAGTATTTGTGGCGCACACGTCTACTCAGTGCGTGGACAGTCGAAGGCATCTAAGAGCAGTTTGGGAATCCATGAGAATAAACTGAGGATTCTGGCATGGTGCCTGGCACACAGCGGGTGCTCAAGCAGTGTCTGTCCACACCCCACCCCCTGCCCCAACTGATGACGGCTTTATGACGTTCAAGTAGGGACTGACAGGATCAGCTGTATCCAAGAATAGACTAATTATCGTGTGGTCGAGGAGCAGCTGCATTTGTGCGTGGGTGAACGTCTCAGCCTTTTGGGGGTGCTACTCCATCTTCCCCACCCTGTCCTAGTGACCAACCACAGGCAGGACCTCTCTGGTGTCCTGGGAGGCCGCAGGTGGAGCCTAGTGGCTGTGAAGGCCCCAGAAAGTGCCGAGTAGGTGTCTCATTGGTGAAGGGCTTCCTTCGTTCTCCCTCTTGCACCCAGCTGTGCCTGTTGAGCCAAGCACCACACTCAACACATAGAAACACAGAACAGACACTCATGGGGTATTGATGGCTGTGTAAATGGCCTGTGGGGGCCTTGGGACAGGGCTTCGCTGTGCAGAGAGGCCAGTCTGTACAAACCATGGCATCTGCAGGACTCCCAGGTAGCCACTTCCCACCCCCTGGGATAACCAGCTGCCCCAGCCCTGTCCTTCTCTCCTGGGGTTACTACAGGAAAGAAGAAGCGTGATTTGAACAGGGTCTTTGGACAGACTTCTCGCAGGACTTGGTATTGGGCCCAGCACCGGGTGGTGGCCAAGCCTTAGTCCCATAGATGACCTACCTGGTCCTACCATGCTCCCTGAGAGCTGGCTGACCAATCTGGGGGTGGGCTTCCTGCAAGTAGTGAGCATAGCAGGGGCTCCTAGAAGGAGGGGGCTAAAAAGTTGCTGGACAGGCAAGACCTGGTTAGCTGCCACTGTGGGAGCCTTGTGTCCTGAGGGGCCTGGCACCTGGTGGGAGTGGGCACTCAGGCGTGTGGTGCCACTCGCCTGCTCCAGGTGAAGAGTGTGAAGCCGTGCCTGAAGCAGCTGCAGCAGTGCATCCAGACCATCTCCACGCTGCACGATGATGAGATCCTGCCTAGCAACCCTGCTGACCTCTTCCACTGGCTGCCCAAGGAGCACATGTGTGTGCTCGTCTACCTGGTGAGTCTCTAGAGGCCTGGGGCCAGGGTGGCTGCGGGGGGTGAGGAGAGGGTCACAGTGACCACTGCTGTCTGGTCTTGTTGCCAGGTGACCGTGATGCACTCCATGCAGGCCGGCTACCTGGAGAAGGCACAGAAATACACAGACAAAGCTCTCATGCAACTGGAGAAGCTCAAGAGTAAGTCTCAGTGGGGCTGTGTTCCATTGGCAGGTTGCATAGCCACAGCGCCCCCTGGTGGGTGGCACGAGTGCCACCTCTTATGCTGGCCTGAAGACTCCAGAATGACAGCAGTGCTGAGCAGTCACCATGAGTCCCTGCCCCATGGGTCTTGTTAACCCAGTAGGAAGATGGAGGCAGTCTGGGATAGGGGCAGAGCAGGCCAAGCCTGGGCTTGATCCTTATTCTGTGGCCAGGAGGGGTCTTGTACTATCTCTGTCCTATCCCCCCACTGCTTAAGATGAGTGTGAGGGTTAGTGGGTCCCCATCAGAGCCTGTTAGGAGTCGGCGGCTGCTTTTGTTATCTGTGCTCAGTGTTGTGACTGAGGATCACACTTGGTGAGACTGGGATGGGAGCTTCAATCTCACTGACCAATAGCAGGCCCTCTAGAGGTCTTGGGTTCTGCCTGGATGCTCAACTGATCCATCTCGTGGGACCCAGGGTCCTGTGACTAGTAGAATCTGAGAGCTGCATGTGTCCATGGCTGGCTCAGCACCCCTATTAATCTGTTCATTTGCTTCCTGTGCCCTCATGAGTGCCACTGGGGGAGGAGCCTTCAAGACTGTAGAATCAAAACCCACAAAAATGGCAGTTCTTTCCCTCCAGATGAGTTGGGAAAGGGCTGTGGGTGCTGTCTGGTTCCAGTATGAGGGCAGCCTCTCAAGGAAGCCAATAGCTGGGTTCCCTCACTGCTGCCTGAGGCCTTTTTGCACACTTTCAATCTCCTGGGCTGCAACATTTCTAGAACCATTGTGTCCAGAGTGCTCTTGAGCACTCCCCTAGGTCAGAGTGGAGTGAGGATGGAAGACCAGTCTCTTAGGATTTCTTATTCTTAGAACACTCTGATCACTAAAACCTGGCTCTGAGCCTGTCTCCCCACCTGGAGAAGGAGATGAGCCCCCTTGCTCTTAGGGTGCAGTGGGCACCAAGTGAGGTGACAGAGCTGGTGCTGAGCTGGTGCCCAGCAGAGCAGATGGGCTCAGACCTGGGTTGCCACAGGGCCAGTGTGGTGCGAGGTGGAGGGTGCGAAGTCCCCAGGAGGCTCTGTGTCAGTCTCCTGGGGTCTCTTCTCTAGCTGTACCTTGAGTGCTCACCCTCACTTCTCACCCCCAGTGCTTGACTGCAGCCCTATCCTGTCCTCCTTCCAAGTGATCCTGCTCGAGCACATCATCATGTGCAGGCTTGTCACGGGACACAAGGCTACTGCACTGCAGGAGGTAATGCCACCAGAGGCCACGCACACGGGTGGGAAAACTACTGGGAGTTTGCCACGTCTCAGAAGTCGTCACATGGGAGAATGTAAATTTGCCCAATGTGTGTCAACAGAATATCCAGGCTTGTTTCACTATAATTTGTTAGTTCATGACCCTGATGGACACAACTAATCAGAGAATATGATACAGAAGTCAAAGGTTCTGGGTACCTGGGTAGCTCAGCTGGTTGAGCCGTCAGACTCTTGATCTCAGCTCAGGGATGTGAGTTCAAGCCGCACACTGGGCTCCGCGCTGGGCATGAAGCCTACTTAGAGAGAAGGGCACCTGGGCTGTGGCTCAGTTAGTTAAGGGTCCGACTTCGGCTCAGGTCACAATCTTGCAGTTTGTGAGTTCGAGCCCTGTGTTGGGCTCTGTGCTGACAGCACAGAGCCTGGAACTTGCTCCAGATTCTGTGTCTCCCTCTCTCTCTGCCCCTCCCCTACTCTCTCCCACTCTCTCTCAGAAATAAACAAGAAAAATTTTAAAAAAGAGAGAGAGAAATCACTAGTCCTTTCTCTAAAAGTAGGCATGCCCAGGGAACACGGGGTCTGAGAATTTGGGGTCCCCTGACGGTGATCCTAACACTCCTCCTGCCCTGATCCATAATCTCTGATGCTCATCTTCCTGAGAGGAAGCAGGTGCCCTGAGTAGGTAAGGGTGCTGTATGGCTGAGACACATGGCAGAAAGAGAGGAAGAGGTGGTGGTGATGGACAAGGGTCACCATTCTCGAGGAGGTTGGGCCTGCACTTGGCCCTCACAACAGACACCTTTGCTGGGACTTTGTGCCCAGATTAGAGAAGGTAGGATGTGGGCACACCTGTCGGCTTCGAGGGCCTCCCAAATGCTGCTGGGACACCAGGTCCTGTGTTACAGGCCATGTGACGTTGAGCATGCTCTTTCCCGACAGATCTCCCAGGTCTGCCAGCTGTGTCAGCAGTCCCCCCGGCTCTTCTCCAACCACGCCGCACAGCTGCACACGCTGCTGGTGAGTGCACCAGGCTGCCTGCCCCCAGCCCCATTCCAGTTGGTGATCCCGTGACTGCCACCCCACACAGCATCCAGAATATTTCCGGTGGGCTTCTTTCTGACCAGCATCTTGAGTCTGAGTTGACCTAGGTCCTGGGAGGAGGGAATAATTGAGCGTGCCATCTTTCTGCCTCTTTGCTGGAATAAAGCTCAGATGTAGCTGGCTCAGTCGTCACTTACCAGGCTCCTGTGGGTTTAGTTGTGCAGCCCTGGGGAAACTGGCTTCAGGGCCTCAATGCCTTCTTCTTCCAGGGCCTGTACTGTGTCTCTGTCAACTGCATGGACAATGCAGAAGCCCAGTTCACCACAGCCCTGCGGGTAAGGTGCCGGCCCTCACTCCATGGGGCGGGCGGTGCTTCTCAGTGAGGAGTCGGGTGTGGTCGGTGATGAGGACAGCCTCTGCATGAAACCGTGCCCAGTGGGCCACTCTACAGCATGCAGCTTGATGCGGGTCATGGCAGTGACGGGCCGGGGCTTTCCGTGGCAGGATCTGTGCTACTCAGATGCATCAGAGCCGGCACTGGCAGCACAGTATGACAGGAGATAACTGTGGGCAAGGAGGCTTCTGGCTAGCCTTGGGTGGGGCTTCCCCAACTAACCTGGAGGGCGGCCACCAGGGAGAGCCCGGAGCCCACTGGTGCCGTGGCCTGTGCAGCCTCTTTCACTCCTGATTCCCAGCCTTCCTGATATCCTGCCAGGTTGGTGTTGGCTCCTGTCACAGCTGAAAATGCAGAGTCACTTGGCAGGGTTCAGGGGATCCCTGGAGCCACCCCAACAGCAGTCCCGGGACACAAAGCTGGGTCTGCCCTCACCCTCCAGCAGCCTGGTTGCACTGGGGGCAGAGGATCCCTCGTGCTGCAGGTCACAAGGGAGCTCCGCTGGGGCGATGTTCTCGCCTCTGACAGGTCCCACTGCGCCCTGGGAAAAAGCTGGTGCCACGTCCTCCTTCAGAGACAGCCCCCCGCCAACTCCCAGGTCCGGGAGTTGATAGCACAGTGCCAGGCCCCAGTCTGCCTGCCTTATTCCAGGACCAGATAAGCACATCCCCACCTTGGCCTCTATGTCCTCACAGGAAAAGGAGGCTAGCAACACCTTCCTCCCAGGGGACCGAGGAAGCCCCAAGCAGAGATGTTGGGACGTGGGGGTGGCTGTGTGACTCGGGTAAAGTTGCTGGGGGTGCTGAGTGCGCCCTGTCAGATGGGGAGCTCTGCTCTGTCCCTTGTGTCAGTCTCTTTGCTCCTGGGGTTGGGCTCGGCGGCATTGCTGCTCCTCTGAGATGCTCTGTGTGGCTGTGGATGCCGCCACCCCCACTGCTTATCTTAGCAATGTTTAGGAGCCTCTGGCTGCATGCCAGAGTGTGAGAGTAGATGTGGTGTCCGCTCCCAAGGCCTTCTGGGCCTTTCCATCTATGCCCACTCCTCTGGGCCCTGGTCAGCTTGTGCTGCGGTACCAAGACACCGCCACACAGCGCCCTGTGTTGCCTGCAGTTATCCCACGGCCCCATGAAGTTCTCTCCACCTCTCCCTCCCCATCTTACTTCCCACAAGTGGCTGCTGCTGCTTTGATAGTTTGTGCCTCAGGGAGTCCGCGTGGCTCTCCTACAGGCCACGTGGGAAGTGGTGCAGCCAGGATACACGCTCAAACCCCCTGGCCCCAGACACGTGCTCTTCCTGTGGTCCTACAACAAACAAACCAGAGCGTCTTTGCTCATATCAGAAGACCTTCTGGGCCTCCTTGGCACATGCTGGGGTCCTGTGGGTGGGATCTGCATTTCCTAGGCATCCTCAGCCTCTTGCACAGCTGTGCTTTCTCAGCCCCGCTGGGAACCAGGATCTGGGTAACACTCGGGTCGCTCAGATTGATCCCTCTTTTGACCATTTTTATTTCCCAAGAAGAGCTGGGATCATCGGTCATCTACTACCAGCCATCGGCAGCATCTCTGGTCTCTGACAGTCTCAGCTACCTTCCTGGCATGTCCTCCCCAGGACCAGCAAGTGCTTCTGCTGTGTCAGCCCACACTGGAGTCCCAGGGGTCACTGGCTGTAGTGTGGAAGGAGGGGTTGTCCAGGTCTCAGACCTGAGAAACAAGCAGAAAATGGACTAAAGTGCAGTGTGTTCTCAGGGCAGGATCAGGGGTGGCTGGTTTTCCTTTGTTTCCTGAATTTCTTATAATGGGGATGACAGTTTGATAGTGAAAAGAACTAACAGCTATATGCTCCTGGGATTTAGGAGGCAGGCAAGGGGGGGTATGCCTGAAATGAAAGGAATAAAGTCATTCTAGATTAGTTGCTGTGGAGCACTTGGGTGGCTCCCGTGCCACTGAGTGGCCCTTGTGTGATGTGGCTTTGCCCAGCCTGGCCCTCTAATGCCTATGTGTCCTGTCCTAGCTCACCAACCACCAGGAGCTGTGGGCCTTCATCGTGACCAATCTGGCGAGTGTGTATATACGGGAAGGAAATAGACACCAAGAGGTAGTAGGTGACATGCTTCATGTTTGGTATCTTTTCAGCTCTTATCCGGGGGTGGTGGGGTTGGGGTTGGGGTTGTCCTGGGCACCAGCAGATCTCAGCAACCCCAGCGTTTCCACTCTTCAGCAAGCATCACACTTGTGTCCCCCACAGAGTTGCAAGTGTGGCTGGGGCAGGCCAGGTCTAGGACAGGAATGTTTCCTAGGTAAATAACACTTCTCCGTGTTAAAAATGAGCCAAATTTGAGGTCCCCGAGTGGCTCAGTTGGTTGAGCGTCTGACTTCGGCTCAGGTCATGATCTCACAGTTGGTGGGTTTGAGCCCCGCGTCAGGCTCTGTGCTGCTAGCTCAGAGCCTGGAGCCTGCTTTGGATTCTGTGTCTCCCTCTCTGCCCCTCCCCTACACATACTCCGTCTCTCAAAAATGAATAAATGTTAAAAAAAAAATTTTTTTAATGTGCCAAACTTCATTGAGCCCCACAGAAGAAATTCAGTTTATTCTACCCTGAGCTGTCTGTTCTAGAATGTCAGTGAGGCCTCATGGCTTACTTCCGAGGAGCAGTAGCTCAGGCAGGCAGTCCTCTGCACTGTGCTCCTAGGTTATCCTAATGACCCAGCCTCCTAAGGGGTAGGGGATCCCAGGGCTTGTCCTCACAGGAGAGGTGCCCTCACCAGGTTCCCCCTGCAACCCTTAGCCCTGGGATTCCCCCCTCAGCCCTAGGGTCACTGCCTCCCCTCCTAGCTCTGGCATCCTGCCTCCAGAGTATCTCAGATTTAGTTACTTTTCCACCTTCATGGTTTTCATTTTTATCTCTTGTCTATAAAAAGTTTAGCTGACCTCCCAGCTTCTGGGTTAGTTTGGATGCTTTGGGCTGCAGGGAGCAGAGAAAGCCCAGACTTCTCACTCCAGCAGTTAGGAAGCAATGGGCGGGGTCATCATAGGGTCAGGAGTGGCCTCCATGGGTCACACTTGGTGACCCATGGAGGATCTTTGCCCTCTCAGTGTCTGCCTCTTGGAGGTGCTGTGGGGACACTGGGAGCAGCTTCAGCCCACTTTGACCCTTGTCCTCTCAGCAGCCAGAGAGGACCTAAGAAGTCAGTCACATGGCTGCCTATCAGAGCCTCCCAGGATCCCTGCATCTCCACATAAAGCCTACCCCCAACCCACAAGACCCATGTGGGCTGATATTACCACCTCGCTCCTCCACGCAGGGCCCCTCTGACCATACAGAGGCTGAGACTAAGCAGCTGCCCTGACTCCTCCCCCCCACCCCCCCGCCCCCCCGCCCCGTCCCCTTCATCTGACACAGGGTAGGTTGAGGGTGTGAGGACCCCAGCCCTTCACACTGGAGGCCGTGATTCCTGTCGGGTAGGGGGGTGAGGAAGTAGACAGCTCTGTGCAGTCTCCTACAGTGCCCTCATCTGTCCTTGTAGGTCCTGAGCCCTCCCCTCACTCAGGCATGGGATTTGGGGTGAAGTTTGGGTTGGGAAGATGCAAGCGGCCCTAGTCAATTTAGCGGATGTTTGAGGCTGAATTTTCTCATGCTTATGCAAGATGATTCTAACTGACGTTTCCACCACAGCTGTACAGTTTGTTGGAGAGGATCAATCCGGACCATAGCTTCCCTGTCAGGTAGGAAGGCCCAGTGCTGAGTGCCCGTTGACCTATTGTCTTATATTTTCTCCGCTCTTGAAGTGGTGCCAGTGCTGGGGGGACCCAACTGCCCTGTGTATCTGTACCTCTCTCCCCACCCTCTTCCCACTCCCCTTCGTAAACCTGCTGCACTCACAAAAATCCCACCGAAGTGTCACCTGCTCTCTCCCATCAGCTCACACTGCCTCCGAGCAGCAGCTTTCTATGTGCGAGGGCTCTTCTCCTTCTTCCAGGGACGCTACAATGAGGCCAAGTGAGTACCGGGAGAGGACCGGTTGCCCCACGCCCTTCTGTGTTGCTCCCTGACAGTATGTGCCCAAGGGCCTCTGTCCCTAAGAAAGGTGGGCTCTGCTCAGGGCCTTGGGGCCGCTGCTGCCTTTTCCTACCGATGAGGCATCCCCATGGGGCTTTAGCATCTGTTTTTGCCTAGGCGATTTCTTCGAGAAACTCTGAAGATGTCCAACGCGGAGGACCTGAACCGGCTCACAGCCTGCTCCCTGGTGCTTCTGGGCCACATCTTCTATGTGTTGGGGAACCACAGAGTGAGTGTCCGGGGCTGGGCCAAGAGGCTGGGGGCCGGCACGGTGCTTACGGACTACCACCCAGCAGCACTTTGCATCCTGTGCTCCTCCATGATTTTATCTCAGTAACCCGCCCACTCCCCACTGCTCCATGAGGCTCTGTGAAGGAAGGGGCACCTTGGCACCATGGGAAGCAGGGCTGGGGGAGCTTTGGATCCCTGAAACGTGGGTCTGTGAGACAGACGTGCCCAGTGCCATATGCAGGCAGTGGTTAAGCAGAGGCAGTGGTTAGTCAGAGCCCTGTGGGCTGTCCAGAGCTGGCAGGGCTGAAGGCACGTTTCCCTTCTGTATGGTAATACCCGGGGGTGGACAGGTATGTCTTCTCAGCCAGATACCTTAGGCTCCATTTTGCCTAGGGCACCCCATGTTTTCATTCTTACCTAGAATGGCCTCCTGGGGACTGGTCCCCAGTGGGATCAGCCAACTCGAAGTGTCTGAGTCAGATGGAGTATCTGGGGTGTACATCGTCACTTCCTCTTACCTGTAGACCTCATGAGGCGATTCGTTTTTTTAAGATAGTATTTGTTCATGTCATCTAACGTGACCTGTTCGTGATAGAAAGTCTGAGAAGCAAAGAAGGAAGTGATTGCATGTCTTCTGTGTTCTAGCTGTTTCCAGCTGCCTCTGCCTACGCATATGTTTTGTTTTTTAGGCTGTTTCATAATTTGATATCTTGTCTTTTTCTGTACCATCGGGTGAGAGTTTTCTTCGTGGCCACAAGAATTTTGAAGCAGCATCTGCTTCGTAGTTTAGTTAGCCTCACTTTAGCTAACACAGGGTATGTGTCTTGGCCCATAGGGGTTCCTCTGATCAAACCCTAGAGCTCCCTAAGAATGAGCATTTTTAACAACCTTGGCCCATCCCACTCCCCACAATCATATGACAAGCACTTGCTGTGGCCCTGCAGCTCAGGTCCTGGTGGCCATGGCCTGAACACTGGGGACGTCACCACCTCCAAAGGAAGAGGACAAGCTTTGGGTTCTCCCTTCAGAGTGCAACTCTGCTCCATCTTGAATACCCTGTCCGCCTATTCCTCAGCCTCTGAGCACACAGAACAGTGGCTTGGTGTGTGTTTAGGGGCCACGTGGGGAACAAGTTCAACATGAGGCACTGCTGAGTGTGGGCTGCCCACCTCATGTCTCAGTGTGGTGATTACCCCGCTGTGTGATTACCCCGTTTTCCAGATGGGGAGATTAAGGTCACACAGTCCCAAACTGCAGACCCAGGCTTAGAACCAGACCTCACTGGCTCTCATTTGTCTAGAAGTCTCCAGAAGCCACCTTGAATGGGGCAGGGTAAGCAAAGCAGCTTTTCAGCTACAGCTCTGGTTCATGTTTGGGGCAATCCTGGGTCATCTTATAGAACTTTTTTAGGAGCTCCGCTGCTCCCTGTGTGTCTGGGCCTATGTGGAGTGACATGGGACCCCCAAGGACCCTTAGACCCAAGCCTGGCTTCAAGTGGCTCCAGGTCTGAAGGAGACACACCCAGACACAGCCAACTCTACCTGGGCCTGCCAGCCTAGAGTGTCCACAGGCATCATGAGTTCGTGAGCAGCTTCACACAGGGTGCCTGTCAGAATCACACATTTTCATACCAGATTCTGTGGGGCCACAAGCTGACATGGGGGAGCTTGCCCAGGAGAACCAACGGGTACTCTCCTTCTGGCAGCTTCCAAACAGAGGCCCAACCCCAGGCCTAAAGGAATACAGTAGTTTTTTTGTCTTCTGTTGTGCATTCTGAGGTCTTAGAAGGACTTCATTCAGTTTTGAAAAGCTTTGAGACCCACCTGAACTTCCTCTGAGGTACCAGCCATGGGACAGTGTGAAGTCATTGGGCTTTTGTGTCTGTAAGGAGGCGTGTCTCACCCGATCATGTCTGTGCTGAAGCTAGGCTTCAGGAGTTGCTTTTGATGATTTGTAGGTCTCTTGGCTATATGGCACCTGTCTGTCAGCAGCTGTTAGGTAGGGAGTTCTCCCATGTCACCTTGAATCCAGCATTCAGGCCAGCAGAGCTTGTGGTCCCTAGGCTGAGGGGGGTCAGAGCAGTGGTACCAGTCATCGTGGGGTCAGGTATGGGTATTTATGGCCCCCTGTCCACTCTCAGCACATGATGGGCATTGAGGGGGGCGGGGGTGGCGTTGTACAGCCACTCAGAGTTGGAGAGTTGACATACCCTGGTGTCCCACAGCCCCATGTGTCAGGTAGCTTCCCACAAGAGTGGACTTGTATGTAGCAGAGAAACCTCCCTTCCTCCTTTATCCTTTCGGTCCTCATCACTCCCACCAGAGCAGACTGCTTCCTCCTCCCATGCCCTGGGACCTCTGAATGTGCATTTCTAGTCGGCTCCTGATCTGGGTCCAGAGCTGACTGCTGCCAGTGCCTTTTGTTCTGGTGAGAAAGACAAAAGCATGTAGATTTGTCCATAGCCAACAGTGCCCCAGTGAGGAAGTACATGCAGAGTTGAAGAGTGAGGGCAGTTTATTTTTTCCTGAGGTGTTGAAGAGTACTTCATTCTCGGTTAGTTGAGTGTCCAACTCTTGATTGTGGCTCAGGTCGTGATCCCAGGGTTGTGGGATTGAGCCCTGCCTTGGACTATGCGCTGAGCATGGCACCTGCTTGAGATTGCCCCTCTGCCCTTCTTCCCTTTCTCTCTCTCTCTGAAAAAAAAAAAAGAAGAAGAAGAAGAAGAGTACTTCAGAGGTCACTTGAAATGGGCCCTGAAGTAGGAGTAGGAGCTTGCTTGCCAGTCAGCAGAAAGAGGGCACAGCCTGGGCTGGGGGTGGTGGGTGGGTCCTAGGCTGTCCTTGCTGCCGGCCCCAGCCCCCACTCCCTTCCCTGGTTGCTCTTGATCAACAGGAGAGTAACAACATGGTGGTGCCTGCCATGCAGCTGGCTAGCAAGATCCCAGACATGTCCGTGCAGCTGTGGTCATCAGCCCTGCTGAGAGGTGAGTACAACAGCCAGCCCTTCCCAGAGATCAGGGCCACTGGGGAGAGCCCAAGCCTAGAAGGTACCGGGTAAGCCCTGTTTAGCTTCTGCTTAGACTGGGTCTCTACAGGGCACAGCCCCAATTCCAGCATATACTCAGGCTCCACAGGAGATCCTGTTTGGGGGCAGCAGGCACTGGGCTCCACACAGGATCGGTTCAGTCTCTCCATAAAGCCGTTTCTTGGAGTCTGGGTGAAGAATCGGGCTGTAAGCCCTACCCCTCATTCTTGGTTTCCTTCCCCCTGAATGGCTGTGTCAGTCGTCCATCAGACAGTACTGGCCAGGGTGCTCTGGGTGCCCAGTGGGCTCTCAGCAGCCATCAGCGTTGTTACTGCTGCTCCCCTGTTTACAGATTGTGCTATTAAAGTCCAGAGACTTCCAGGGCCCCCTGGAAGAGACAGAGGACGAGCTGCTGCTGTCTGCAGTGGGCTCTGTGGGCCTATTCAGTCCTCCTGCCTCAGAAGTGGGTGTTGGGTTCCCTGCTCTAGTGAGTTCCTGTGTGCCTAAGGGTTGGCCACGCCCTCCCTGGGAGGGCCAATATCCACAGGGAGCCCTAAGAGCTTACACTGCCCAACCAGCCCTTGTGTCTGTCCGTGTGGGCCACACTGCTCACCCACCTCCAAGAACTTGACTCAGGAACTCAGAAGGGCATGTGTGAAGACTGTTGGCAGGTGGGCTTGCGGATCCCGAGACAGGGCTCAGGGCAGGTGACCTGCCAGGTACGTAGGAACCTACTGGTTCGACCTTAGGGCTCTACCCACACCCAAAGGGAGGACATGGGGGTGGTGACAGGGCAAGATGAATCTACCCTTTGTGTGTGTCCCACCCTTAGACCTGAACAAGGCCTGTGGGAATGCCATAGACGCCCATGAAGCAGCCCAGATGCATCAGAACTTCTCGCAGCAGCTGCTCCAGGACCACATTGAGGCCTGCAGTCTCCCTGAACACAACCTCATCACGGTATAGGCACTGGGTTTGGGGAGGCAAGATGGGGGTGCTGGTTGGCTCCTCGGGTCCTACTTACCCGGCCTGAAGCACCCAGGGGGCTTGTTCCCTGAGGAGGGACGTACACGCTTGGCTGCCATCTCCTTGCACGTCTCCCAATAATCCCTAACTCAGCCTCGCCTCAGGAGCGCCCTCAGATCGGGAAGACAGCAGCAGTCACCCGAGTGGGTGATGTAGGGTGCTTCCCAGGGGCTCCGCTGACTCACGTGTGGAGGACAGAGGGCCCTGGCTGGGCGACCAGCCCAAAGAGGGCAGCAGTCCAGGGCAGACACGCAGCCCATTACACCCCTGCTCCTCGCCCGTGTGTTCTCTCCTCTCTGCAGTGGACGGATGGCCCACCTCCCGTGCAGTTCCAAGCTCAGAATGGACCCAATACGAGCCTGGCCAGCCTCCTGTGAGGCTCCTGAAGGGAGCCACCCAGCTTCTCGGGGACTCTGTGGGGTCCAGTGTGTCCCCTACTTCCATCCAGATGGCACTTGAGCTTTCCTTGGAGGTGTGCTGGAGTGTGTGTCCCCAGGCTTCCTTCCTGACTGTCTCCAGAGCTTCCAAGTCCCTATGGAGTGTGCGGTGCTGATTCCGTCCTCCCAGGAAGGGCTGGCCAGCCATTCCCACCGTGTAACAAGACCCCCAGTGCTGAGGCTTGCAGGTGGGATATTGGAGCCAACTTTCCAGAGCCATCTTTTAAAGTGGACTTGAATTGCCAGTTCTGCTTCCACGTCTGAGTCACGCCTTTAAGGGAACGTGTCTGGGCAGGGGACTGGGGTGCCAGTTGCCAGGGTGGGTGGTACCACTGGTGCATTGCCACATGACTTCCATCGCCTGGGCCTCCGTGCCTGGCTGGAGTGTTTCCTCTGCTCACAGCAACTTCCAGAGCCCAGAGGCAAAACGCCAGTTTCTGCCCCAAAATTGGAGGGAAGAAGTAATGGCATGTGTCAGGGACAAAAATGCACATCCCACCATGACACTTGTCCCAGCTTGCCTTTCTGTCCAGTGTCCTCCCCGCCCCCATCTGACAGCCAGGGCCTCTGATCGGGAACCCTGGAGGACCCAGGAGCTCGGCTTCCAAACATCTGTACCTTGACTGGATTCAGTGTCCAGCCATGGAGGTGCACGTTCTTGTAGACACGGGTGTGCATGTGTGTGTGTGTGCGTGTGTGGTGATTCACAGAGCTGGAGCTGGGTGCTGAGACTCTTAATGTGTGCATCAGCTACCTTCCCCCGCCAGCATCCATGCTGCTGGGCAGGAAGCAGAGGAGAAGGGAGGGGACCCTTCTTAGCCCACCTCAGGGTGCCCGAAGGAAGAAGGGCCTTGCTTCCTGGCAGCTCTGTGGTGTCCGCAGACGCCTGGAGCTCAGCTGGCGAGCAGACAGCGGTTCCCCTGGTCCCTCGCCCTGCTCTCAGGAGGGAGGATGAGGTGACCTGCCTGCCTTGGGTCTTGGGACAGCATTGAAACCTCTTCCTGAGCTGGACCCCAGGAGGCTCTGCCAGGCTCAGACAACCGTGCTCAGTTCTGTGCTCCTCTTGGATAGTCGAGGAGGTACCCCAGCAGTGATGGTGGCATTGGGGGCAGTCGAGGTAGCCACCTCCTCCAGCTTCCGGTGCCTGGAAGCGGTGCCTCGAAGCGCCTCCCCAGAGGAATGGTGAGTGGTCTTGCTAGTCAGGGTGGCTTGTTAGTTTGCATCTTGTTACCCTTGCACTGTGAGGGCTGCTTCTCGAAGCCTCAGTGTCTGACAGAAGGAACACTGGGATCACTCAGGTCAGCTGCTCAGGCCCTGAGGCCTGGGTGTGCCTTAGCCACAAGCAGGGCTGTCAGCAGACCTCCCTGCGCTGGGCCACTGCCCTTACCAGGCCAGCATCAGGCCCTTGCTGCCCACGTGGGAAGCCAGTGACAGGCGTGCAAAGTGAACTGCTGGTTGGAGGCATGGGCTGGCCGGGACTTGTCCTATAAGGACCCACCATCTCTGTGGCATCCTGGATCACTCAGGAGAGCCTAGCACTGTCCCATGCTGCTCAGGGCCCCCTTTTTGGCTGACCCTCCCGGGCCCATGAGGCCTACAAAAGAGGGTATGACATGTGGCCACAAGTTGTCCTGTCCTGTCTTCTTCCCCCCTCAAGGGTACCCTCTAGGCCCTCCCCTCCACCCAAGGGACAGAGCCCCCTCTTACCATGAGCTGCCCCTGTTGGCCTGGACCCCGCACTGTATGACCTCTCGAGACCCTCATTACTTCTTCAATCACACTGTACGTGTTTGTCTCTTCATATTTATTTAAGCCTTTCTTTGCTTCTAGAGCATTTTTTTATGTAGAGCAGTTGAAATAAGAACCTCAAAACTTAACATCTGTTCTGATGTTAAAGTATGTTTAATGACCACCCTGTTATCTATGTTCATGTAAAGTTAAGGATAAGTTTTTATGTTTACAGCTAAGAATTCAGTACTCCATGTTTAATATTCCACTCTAGCTTTATGGAAGCCAGACTGCGTGTACATGCATTTATGCGCGTGCAAGCTTTGAATTTTCCCTTTGCTGTAGCATCTTTTGGTTACATAAAGCTGTCATAGTACTTTCTTGTGAGTCCGAATTGAGTGCCTCTCAGTTTTTCACTCAATCATAAGAGTTTAAGACAGGCAGCAAGTGATCACCCAGGGAGACCGTACACACTCATAGCTAAGTATTCAGAAAAAATACAGAAAAAATAGATAAGTGAAAAGTCCAAGCCTTTCCGTGCACAGCGGTGCAAGGGAGGGAGCAGCAGAAAGATTCCTGTTGGCAGGTAAATTACTGAAAGCTGGCCAGACTCTTGTGTGCCCCTTCCACTCCCTCCTGTGGTCCTCAGGGTCTGGGGGCTGGTCCAGGAGATGCTGGGTTCCGGGTACACACGCTGCTGCCTCCCCACTGCTGGGTCTTTGCAGTCACCCGTGGGTGAAGCGAGGGTCCTCTCCCTGGGGTAAGAACTCCACCCCGCTTATTGGGAACACTGGCAAGGAAATCAGATAAGGGCTGCCTGGTGCAGTGGGTCGCATTTGTTGATTGCATTGTCTCTGTTCTGTTAAGGGTTTTTAAGAAGTATGTTTGGCATAATGTCTTTTAATGGGTTTGTAATATCTTCTGGTTTTAGCAGCCTGTAACTTCAGCTGGTGCTTTTAATCAGGAAAAAAGTTTTTGTAAATACAAAACATTGTTTAAAAGACGTAACCATAGAACATAGCTTCCCGTTTTTGGATTTCTTTTCCTATATATTCAAAGTAAAATAATTTGCAGGAGCCATCACTTGCTTTGTCTTTGTCGTGTTATCTGTCCCTTGTGTGCACTACTCCAGAGATGGGCTCTCCCCCTCTGGCCGGGCTAGCAGGGCCACTAGACGAGTGGGCATCGGGGAGTTCTGCTAACCAACAGGTGTGAGGATGCGAAGCCCCATCCCCTGGACTGGAGGACCTAGTGGAAACCTGAGTCTTCTCTTCTACCGATGATGTTCCTCCAGAACAGCCCCACCTGGAGGAGAGGGGACCCCACAGACATCCAACATTTGGTCCACAGCGCTACCTGTGCCTCCCTGGCTCTTAACACAGACGTACTTGCTTATTCACCTAGTGTCCTATTTCCTGTGTTCTTAGAAAACACAGGGTTTGGGATTGGTTTTTGTTTTTCAATTTTTCTTCTCTTTTTTGACATGAAAGTCACATAAAATTAGCCATTTAATGTGTACAATTCAATGGCACTAAGTACATTCACGGTGTTGTACAACCAACACTTGTCTAGTTCAAGAACATTTTTTTATCCCCTCAAAAGGAAATACTGTCCCCATTAACTCTCAATCCCATTCCCCCTCCCCCAACCCCTGGCAGCCACTAATCTGCTTTCTGTCTCTGGATTTGCCTGTTCTGGACATTTCATATAAATGGGATCATACACGTGGCCTTTTGTGTCTGGCTTCTTCCACCCAACGTATCTTCAAGGTTCGTCCACATTGTAGCATGAACCAGAATTTCATTCCTTAAAGCTGAATAATATTCCACTGTATGGATGGACCGGTTTGTTTATCCATTCGTCCGTCGATAGGTGTTTGGGTTGCTTCTTCCTTGTGGCTCTTGTGAGGAGTGCTGCTGTTGTGGATGTCCCCTACACATTTTTGTTTGAACACGTGTTTTTGATTTTCTTGGGTCGTGTCTTGTTCTTAACGTGCAGGGATGGTGCCTGGCTGCCACCCACACTGTGTCAAGGCCCTCGTGTTGGTCTCATCACTATGCCCCACAGTAACGCCAAGGTGGTCTCAACTGCTCCCTCCTAGGAGCATGTCTGAGCTTTCTTTTGGGCCATGGTCCCAAGGCGGGACCACGGGCCACTAGGTGTGTCAGTGACTCCACACAGCCCCGCCAGGAAGAACTCCCCACTGCAGCACGGTGGCCCCCACCACCCCCATTGTTGACGCCTGCCCCCCTCTGCTCCATCCCCAACAACCCAGCCATAAATGGCTTTGTCACTTGGGGTGGACTCTGCCTGCCCTATCGTTGGCTTGGACGTCGTTTTTTTCCACCTTGAGCCTCCCAGCCTCTCTGCAGGAATCACGACCTGAGCCCACCCAACCAGAGCACAGCCACAAATCCACCAGGTGACAAAACTACCCGCCAGCAGACACGTGGCCACCAGCTGGGAGTGAATCACATGCGACTAGCAAGCCGGTCCCGAGATGGCCACTGTTTCACGGGAAGTAGGCTCATTTGGGTGCTGCAGCACAGCGCCCTGGTTGAATAAACCACTTCCCAGAGAATTTTCCCCAAATTGCCCGATAACGATGAACAAAGAATGGCTGCTGGAGTCCTAGATTTGGGGGGAACCTCTCAGGTAAAGCCAGGCGGGCTCCCATCAGCAAAACTGGTCAGCACAAACGGACAAGGTATGGAGAAGCTCTGTGGGGGTGAAGGACACACTTGGGACGTGGATGACCGACACAGCCAGGAAGCGGTCACAGGAGGAGGGGGAGGACGGGAGTGGGCCTCACAGAGGCCAGCGGGTGGCGAGGGCAGCTGGCCCAAGCACTGAGTGGCCAGGGTAGGGGGTCACTAGTTGTCCTTCCACACACACCCCGGTCCTCAGACATCCTGCCTGTCACTCCACCCATTCCTGGCCATCTCCACCGCCTCTCCCCAAGTCACAGTCACATCTCCCACCTGGATATTGTCCAGCCTCCTCCCTGAATGATCCTGGAACATTCTGCGCTTGCTCCCACCTGTCCCCATGCCAGGGGCACTCTCCCTGCGGCTGCTCCGCTCAGCAGCCCGGCATCAGCCAGAAATGTCCCAGTTCGGGCCCGGCACATGTCAGCAAGTCCACAGGACAGCCCCAGAGGAAGAGCACAGGCAGGACTGGCAGGTGCCACTGTGGACACCTGCCTACGTTGTCTGTGGGTGTCAGCATGCTCCGTCCCTGTGCCTGGGTCGCCCCCCCCCCCCAGAAATGCCAACAGGACCCTACTATACGGCAGGGGGGTACGAACTTCACACCCCCAGGCCAATGCACACTGGGGGTTCTGGGAATTGAAACGTTCACGGTGTATGTTGGCTTCCCCCTTTGACCTAGCTGAGTGTGTCAGGTTGACGTTTCCCCACAAAGAAGGCTCTTCAAGGAGAGGCAGGTAGCCCTGCCTCTATGGTCCCTCCCGTCTGTCCGGCATCTGACATGGCTTCCTTGATTTGAACGATGTTGGTAAACCCCAGTCAGCTCAAAGTTGTCAACTGGATACAAGAGGCCAAAGTGCTACTGGGGTCAGAGGAGGGTGGGCTGTACACTCCACCTGGGCCAAGGGACGGGCTGGGGGGCGAGGGAGCTCCACTCCCTCATCCCCCATCCCCTCTAAGTGCTGCTTCCGGGCCCCAGAGGGCCAGGGGAAGGGGAGGAGGAGCATTGCCGAAGAGTTTAAAAGCTCATTTCACCCCAAAGTCATGCTCACGAAGTGAGCCTACAACGCAATTGGACGGGAAAATTCCGTGTTAATTTGACTTCCTTACTACTTTGATATTTTGGGTGCTTTTTTCAAGGATCAGAAAAGAGTTCAAAAGACTATTGTAGCGTTGCTGTGTGAGAAATACAAGACCCCCAGTACATTAACAGCTGCTACAACGAACGTCATTTTTTTTAAAAATCACAGTGTTCTTCCGCTAGATTAGGAGTTTGTGAGCGAGAGAGCACCGTCTGCCCCATCCCCGTCTCAGAGACGCTGAAAAGCTCTCCGAGACACAGCTCTCCAGAGACGGGCCACTTCGTCAGCGTGTGTTTGTTTTGCTTTGAGTGCCCTTCCTGACCACGAATCCGTATACGTAGCGTCTGTGCAACATGGAATCCAAGCTCCGCGTGCATCCATGGAATCAGGCAGACTCGGTCCAGAGTGAGTGTGTGCTCCCGAACAAGTTCTGCTGCCGTAGAGCTCTGCTCGCACATGCTCCCCTAAAGGGTTAAGTACAAACTGCTCAGAAGTATCACTTTGAACCGGAAGCGTATCTCCCACTCTGTCTTCATCGGCATGTGTCACCAGTTGCTGTGGGCAGCTCTCGGGCTGCTCCATCCTCTGCCACCAGGGGGCACGGCGGCCTGAGCAGTGTTCCCACCTGGTAGAGCCGACTGGAGTCCGGCTGCAGCTGGGAAGGATGGGCTGGAGGTTACCAGTCCCCGGCGAGGCCAGGCCTTGTCCTCGCTTGCGGGGATGTGGAATAGCCTCCCCCACAGGGGCTCTCGGTTCCTCTCCTGTATCCTGTGGGATCGGGGATGCTGACCCCCAGGGTTCTCCAGGTATTAGGGCTACCCCATTCCCTCATTTACTTGCCAAACATTGATTTGGTATCTACTCGCTGCTGGGTGCTGGGGCCACAGCAGGACCCATATCAGGCAAAGTCCCTGTCCTCAGGGAGTGGACATTCTACCAGGAGTCTGACAATGGGCCTCAAGTAGGAGTGAGCCTCGTCCCACTTGAGAGAGGAGAGCAGCACCCTGTAGGACGGTAAACCAGGGGACAGGTGGGAGGCACAGTGACGGGACAGAGAAGAGACCTCCCTCAACCAGCCAGTCAGAGCCGGCCGGCGTTTCAACTTCTGCGACGCAGACACCAGGACTGTCTTGGAGAGGGCGTGGACCGGCCCTCCTGCCCGGCTACTCAGAAGAGGGTACTGGGCGGGCACTGGGGCTGCCAGCCCTCCTATGGCACTCTGAAGAGCAGGGGCTGCCACCCACAGCACCCTGAGCACAGCTGACGCTGGGCCATATCCAGGAGGACACTGATGGATGGAGAAAGCGGCCGAGCCCCCATTCCCAGAAGAAAGATCAAGTCCCTGGGTCCCCTCAGGTCCTTCTCCCCCCCCACCACACTCACGCCTATCTCCCAGAAACAAACGGGGGGTGGGGATGACGCAGACGGGGCCAAATGTTCACGGGGGGGTGGTCGGATAGTGACAAAAACAAAATGGGGTCACTGACCCTCCCCCCCCACCCCTTGTATAACGCGGACGCCAACAGCAGGTGGTGGGGGTCAGGGCATTCCGGACATCACCACAAACCGACCAGAGCAGACGCCTCAGTGCCAAGTTCCTTATCCAAGTGCTCCTAACACCCAGCCCAGCAGCTACCACACTGTTTCCTGAGCTGCCCCCCCCCCCCCAAGGGAAAGGGAATTCATCTCTTGAAGAAGTTCTTCCTGCCTCCAGAACATTCCTCTGCCTTCTGGTGCCAACAGAAGGAAGTCCCAGCTGGGCCACACCCAAATCCCTCATTCACAGGATCTGTTTCTCCCTCTCGGCATCTAGTTCTCCTCGGACCCAAAACCTTAAGGAGATTATTTTCCAGGGATTATTTACCCCTCCCCGACCGTGTCCTGAAATGGTCACGGGCCACACTTGTGGTTGGCCTGGTTACAGGACACCCACACCTTACCTTGGTGATCACAGCCAGTGAGGACAGTGGGTGAGTGCTGAACACACTCCCGTTCCGTCTCTTAACTCTCGCGAAAAAGGCCAGAACCTAGATCCATCGGAGACACAGGAGACAACACGATAAGCGTTTGTGATGCAGGGAACACCAGAGGCATTCCGATGAATGCTATGTGGCCATTTAACAAGAGTCGGGGGACCCAAAAGAATCAGCGGTTCAGGTTCACAGCTTGGGGCCAACGTGGATTTTTGAAGCTCGTTCATCTCTCTCTCCCAAGGCACGCCAGATTCTCACCTTTATTTATTTATTTTTTTAACGTTTTATTTATTTTTGAGACAGAGAGAGACAGAGCATGAACGGGGGAGGGGCAGAGAGAGAGGGAGACACAGAATCGGAAGCAGGCTCCAGGCTCTGGGCCGTCAGCCCAGAGCCCGACGCGGGGCTCGAACTCGCGGACCGCGAGCTCGTGACCTGAGCCGAAGTCGGCCGCTTAACCGACTGAGCCACCCAGGCGCCCCAGATTCTCACCTTTATATCTGACCAGCTCCTCCAAAGGCACCAGGCTGTGGGGTCACGTGGCGTGGACTACGCGAACCTGGACTGACTCCTAGCGGTGGCCTGGCACATGGCAGATTTCTGCCATTCTCAGATTTATACTAAAGGACTGTCCATCACTGATCTGCCATTCAAGTCTAACTGGGCGTCATATGTTTTCATTTGTTAGGTCTGGCCACCCTGGAGGCTCAATAAGATCTTTGAATAAAGGAAGTGTAGGCCTGAAATCAGAGAGCTGGAAGATTACGGAATCCAAATAACGAGAATTTTACTGGTGGGAAACAGAGCTCAAGGTGCCTTGCAGGATGGTTCCTTCTTCCCATCAGAATAAAAGCTCACCTCCTCCCAGCCTCTCCCACCTCATCCCTGCGCACAGGCTTGCCGGCCACTCTCTGTCCCGTACTTGGTGCCACCTCAGGACGGTGGCACCTACTATTCCCCTCTGCCCAGAAGGCTCGTTTCCCGGGTCTCCGCTCAAATCCGCCTGCTTGCAAGCCCACCGCTCCTGCCTTGGCCAGTCACTGTGTCACACCCTTGACTACTTTTCATCCTCATCATCGGTAGTTGAAATTACCTCGCTCGCTTCTCTGTCAGTCTGTCCCTTCCCACTCGACTCGCTCACCACAGCATCCAGACAGGTGATCACAGGCCTCTGAGTAGCGATGGGTGACAACTCCAACGGGGAACCTGGGCCTTATGCTGAAGCTCCTACCCCAACCCCATCTCTCCCTATGCTCCTAGCCCCTGGCTCTCAGCATCGCCTGGAGCAGGAATGAAGGTTTCCAAGACCAGGCGGTTCTAGGGAACTCCTAGATTAGTAAGATTAGTAAAATTAGTAAGAAGGTAAGTTAGTCTCTAAAGCTAGGCAAAAGTTGTGGTTCAGCTTTTCCCAACCCAGGACATGTAGAAATAAATACCCCTGCTCCAACTATCCTAGGAATTCTCCCCTCCTTGGAAGGCCCCAGTGCAGGGGCTTCTAGAGCTTTCTCTGGCGGACAGCAGGCTGCTTCATTCTCAGGAACATTCTAGAGGCTGGAACCAACCCCCCACCCCCAGGACAGTTCTGAATCACTAATTGAGGTTGGTTACTTGAGTCTGTGGTGAGAAGCATCACTCGCCAGACCGCTTGCTTTCAATTTAAGAGATCAGAGCCTATGGACTGACTGTCTGTGTGTGCACAAAATCAAAAGTGGGCCTCATATGTCTGCATATGGACTGGAACCCCCCTGGAGGGACATGAAAGAGCCTGATGTCACAGCCTGTGGGCAAGGAGACAGGAGGCCTGAAATTTGGAGTGAGAGAGAGAGATGCCTCCTCCTGGTGCCTTTGTCCTTGAACAAATGAGTGAACTTTTGAAAGATTAAAACCAAAAGAACAAACTAAGGTGGAGGCACTACGTGTCCTCTTTCATGCCAGGCCATCCTTGAAATGCTCACCTTGCCATCTGTCCACTGCCAGCCCCGTGTAGGTCTGCAGGGGAAAGAGAGGAGACTCTGTGCTGCACAGATCTGTTTCTATAGTATTTACATGTCTGGGGGGAAATCTCTTTCTCCCGGCTCTCTTGTCTATGCTTCGGCAACAATCCAGAAGGAAATTCTCATGAAGAAGCCCAGAGCCTTGGTGATCAGATGTGTCAGAGGCTGAGCAACAGGAAGGACAAGCCTGGCCCAGTCTGGGTGGAAGCCAAGGCAGGGAGCCCTGATGGCCGGCTGCTTCCCCACAGACTGGCCCAAAGGCCTTAACATGGAGGACGGGGGCAGCTCAGCAGTGACAGGGAAACTTCTTTCCCTAAGGCACATGTGAGACCTTTAGGGCATGATTCCTGAGTGCTCAGAGCTCCTTGGGGACTGCCGAATTCCGCCCAAGACAGGAGTCCAAACCCCGGATCCCCAAGCTGCCTGTTCTGCTCCTGGAGTTTAAATGACCATGAAGGTACAGTGAATTTCTGGCCTTTAAGACTCAGTCAGGCTCAGCCCAGAGAGCGGCTTGGTCCTTGCTTTGTTGTCGAGCTAAGTTGTACCCTCTCTGCGTACTCCTCACTTGGGAAATGTAGGAGCTGGACTAGCTGCTTTCTTAACTTCTTCTCTGGGATATCCAACATAGGATTATCTACGCGAAGAGGGGACACAGAGGGGAGAAATGAAGAGGCATTAAGAAATTGGGGGTGACTCAAGAATTTAATGTTTATAGGTAATTGACCTAATTGATTAACTGCGTGTGTGTATTTATTATGTGTATATTGAGGAATGTGGTTTTATTCTCTGGGAATATATTATGTACTAGAGATAAAAAAGAAAGAAAGAGGGAGGCCTGGGTGGCTCAGTCCATTAAGCGTCCGACTTCGGCTCAGGTCATAATCTCACGGTTCGTCAGTTTGAGCCCCGCGTCGGGCTCTGGGCTGATAGCTCAGAGCCTGGAGCCAGCTTCAGATTCTGTGTCCCCCTCTGTCCGCCCCTCCGCTGCTTGCACTCTGTCTCTCGCATTGTCTCAAAAATAAATAAACGTTAAAAAAAAATTTTTTTTTAATGCACAAAAACTAAAGGATTATAAACAGAAAACGTTAGTCACCAACACACTCATGGCCTCCGCAGGTGGAAAGCCTTGGCTGGAGTCGGGGATTTCGATCTTCACTCTGGAGCTTCCTGCCTCTCCATGCTGCAGCCCGAAGAGCTGTGACCACGCCCGGCTCTAGTTTGAGGTGGCCGGGAGGACTTTGGGGAGAGAGCAGACAATTGCAAAGATTTCAGGATGGGAATTCCGACCTAGGTTCTGGTTTTGTTTATTTGTGACCCTGGCCGAATAAAAAACCCTGAACCTCAGCTGTATCCCCTCCCAAATGGGGCACTATTCCTTGACCCCATACAACTACTAAGAGAGGGAGATGTAGTGAGGGAGGCAAAAGCTGGCTTAGCCAAGGGCAGCATGCTGAACCAGCCCTTTTCAAATCATAAACAACGTTCTACCGACTGTGAGTTCGCCAAGATGTTGATGGGTGTTCTGAGAATAAAAGAAAACAGATCACATGGTCAAGGAAGTTTGCAATATACCACAATAACACCCATTATCAATAGTAAAGGTTTAGCGAAATCCTGTAGCTGACAAAATAATTTAACAGAGAAATTAATCGTAGAATCCCTATTGATATCTTGAGGCATTCTAATGCCCCATGGAGTCCAGAGAGGGGCATTTTGTGCCGATTAATGTATCCCCACGGGGGATACATTCCAAGACACCCAATGGATGCCTGAACCCACAGATAGTACTGAACCCTATATATACTATGGATTTTGCTATATATACATACCTATGATAAAGTTTAATTTATAAATTAGGCACAGCAAGGCACAATAACTAATAATAGAATAATTATAACAATACAATGTAATAAAAGTTAAGTGAATGTGGTGTCTCTTTCACATTCTCCCAAAATATTTTATTGTATTGTACTTAACCCTTCTTCTTGTGATGATGTGAAATGGTAAAATTCATACACGATGAGATGAAGTGAGGTGAAGGACGTAGGGACTGTGACACAGCATTGGGTTACTGTTGACCTTCTGACAATACCTCAGAAGGAGGATCGTCTACATCCAGACCATCATTTGCCCACGAGTAACTGAAACCACGGAAAAGGTGTGGATAAGGTGATACTGCTGTGAGGCATCATTCCAGAATGACGCATCCCAGGGAGAAACTGGAGTGAAGGGAGGGCCACAGGAGGACTCTGAATGCCAAGCTAAGATTCAACCTTCGGTGCTGAAAGTTTCAGAAACATCTTCTTCTTAATCACAAAAGCAATACAATACCAGCCTCCTTAAAAATGGAAGTTTTTGGGGGGGCGCCTGGGTGGCTCAGTCGGTTGAGCGGCCGACTTCGGCTCAGGTCACGATCTCGTGGTTCGTGGGTTCGAGCCCCGCATCGGGCTCTGTGCTGACAGCTCGGAGCCTGGAGCCTGTTTCAGATTCTCTCTCTCCCTCTCTGCCTCTCCCCCACCCACTCTCTCAGTCTCTCTCTCAAAATAAATAAATAAATTTAAAATAAAAAAAGAACTCTCCAGAGATTTAAGAGCTTTCAGCCTAGGACACTGGAAAGTGATGTTAGTGCAAAAGAAAAGAGCGATAAAGGCTAACTAGTTTAAAGGATAGGGCTCCCTCTCCCTTTTCTCTGCTGTTATGGTGTGTGTAGTTGACTCTGTGCCTCGCCATGTCTTCCTACATGACTTTTAGGATCAAGGGATTCCTGGCTGAGAAACAAAAGCAGACTCATCCCATTCCCAAGTGGGTTTCGATGAAAATTAGTGATAAAATCAGGTATAACTCTAAGAAGAGACATTGGAGAAGAACCAAACTGAATCTATAAGTCACTTATGAGACGGCACACATAGTTATACTGTCTCAAGGTCACTAACATCTTACCATGTCATACTGAAAAGGTCACTACTCTTTCTGGGCAGGTGGACATGTTTTATTAGGAAAATAATGTTTTCCCCCTTTGTCTCTGTGCTTCTGCACTAGTAGGTTGGTTCAGTAATAAATATATGAGAACTTTTGTTTGGGGGGGAAAAAACAGAATGGAGAATGGATCAAAGAGAAAGACATCAGATTTTGTCTGGAACACGTTCAGATGTTGGGGTTGAGTCACATCCCATGTAGAAAGGAAGGAGATCCTAGATAGGAAGTCAAGCTGACTGGAAATACACATCTGGGAGCTCCTAAGAGTTCCACTCCTCGAAGGGATTCATTCTCTGAAGAAACACAGAGGGCACAGAGGAGTAGCAAGACATGAGCAGCCTGGCAGAATTTCCAGGTAAATTGGCACGAAGACTGAGCAGGAGACCAGAAGAGGCAAGTTCCCCAGAAGCCATGAAAGACATTTCAAGGAGTACGGAGTGTCCTCTAGACGCTGGAGGTTGGCGAAAATGCAGACCAAGAAGAGGGGAATCACTGACTTCTCAGTAATTTGAGAGAAGGGTTTTAGTGGCAGGATTAGATACCAGCCTGACAGGAGGAAGGAATGGCAAGGGAATGAAAGCATTTAGGCCAGGTGTGATATGCATGCCACTTGGAGGCAGACAGGGAGTCACTTCAGTCCTAGGGCGCAGGACTGTTTTGTCTCAAGGAAGAGACAGGTTAAGGGAAGGCTCTGAAATGCAGCAGAATGAAACCCCTGACCTGGGTTTTAGGCTCAGATGTAACTGCTTGTCTGGGATGCCAAAGGCCTTCAGATTCCGCAGAACCTCAAGGGGAATTCTCCACTGGCGGCAGTAAAGCAACTCTTTTCCATCTAGCACAGCAGTTGGCTTCTCCCTTTGCATGCAAAGTGGCCACACGTGTCTAAAATGAACTTGCTCCTGCTCAGAAATACTTTGATTCCTGGTTGGGGAAGTTACCCTTTTGGGTTAGTAGTCTTCTAGGCTGTAGGCGTGTAGGTGTAGCAATACTTTTTGCTTCAGCAAAGGGTTATCACTAATCCCATTTAATTATGTCAATAAGAATCAGGTAAGATTTGTTACTAGCATCCAGGTTTTTGATCTAGAGACTAAAAAAGCCAGGCAGAAAGGGCTCCTGGGCTCCATCTGGACTTAGTTCCAGATTTTCTAGCCTGGATAATTCAGGTGCTACCTGACTTTCTCTTGGGGAAGCAGGAGGGTGACAGGTCAAACTCTTGAATTGGTAGTGCCTATTTCTCTCTGGAACCAGGCACTGAGTTTTTACCTTTTTTTCCCTGGCGAATTCCAATGGATCTGCTAAAGGATGCAGGTTTCAGCAGATTAACAATTCACATATGTGAACCTCAAGGTGCTTGGCAAACCCAAATGAATTTTGCAGTCCAACAGTCTTGGAAGGCAATAATGGAAGGGCACTTTGCTCTGGGCACCTGAACTGCCACTGTCATCGAGTGCCATCAGAGGACTTTAACATTTGCGCTTAGTACCCTTCCCACTGGAAGTAACCAGCTGTCATTCTTCATTGTTAGTGGCCACTCTACCTTGTCTGAGACCATGACACCAATAGGGGGTCTCTGTAGGCCGGCACCCACCAGGCCCTCATTTTTCTAACTACCACTGAGGCCCTGCCTTCCTTGCTGCCTGTGAAGTCACCTGGCTCACTTCCTGTTTCCCTATTTGGATGTGAATGTCACTTAGCCAGTTTGCCCACATGATTTCCCAGACCTAGGAAGGGACACGCCTTGATGCAGAGAGATGCAATCCAAGGCAGAGAGATGTAATCGCTGTTACCACTGTGGAAAGGAAAGCCATCCTCGGTATGGATCGCATGTTCTCTCCATTTTTTTATGTCAGAAGCCGTGCTCACGTCATCCATTTTGGCGGGGCATTTCGCTCCCTCTGATCAATGTCCATTTGCCTTGGGCTCTTCCAGGATACAATTTTCCAGCCAAATGAGGTTTTCGTTTTATGTTTAGGATTCCAGACTTCACGGACATCCCTTAATCCAACATCTCTGCCTCTAGGCAATGCCTTTTTCCAGAGAGTAAAGAAATTCTGTACATTCTTAAAAAGGTGAAACATAATTATAGGCCCTGACATTTAAAAATTTTTTTTAATGTTTATTTATTATTTTTGAGAGAGAGACAGAGACAGAGAGAATGAGTGGGGGAGGGGCAGAGAGAGAAAGGGAGACACAGAATCCAAAGCAGGCTCCAGGCTCCGAGCTGTCAGCACAGAGCCTGATGTGGGGCTTGAACTCACGGATTACGAGATCATGCCCCGAGCCGAAGGTGGACGCTTAACCGACTGAGCCCCTCAGGCACCCCTAGGTCCTGACATTTCTAAGGCTTGGTCTGGAAATCACACCAGATTTCCCTGAAATAACCTTACTTCATTTGCAATCTCCCTTTGACAAAGTTAATTTCGGTGGCCTTGACCCTGATGATGGTCCCTCACTTGCCCTTTGCTCTTACTAGACCTGTATCCAGAACCTTCTCACAGCTTCCCTAAGAGAGAAGTAAGGCTCAGGAAGTTTTTGGTTCTCAACATGTCTCTGCTTGACATAAGGACTCATAGGTCCCCCTTCTTCTCCCCTTTCCTGCACATAGGCCCAAAGTGAGATTAAGGCGATGCAAGTTTAGGATCCAGCCATAAAGTAGCAGTGGGAGGTGAACAAGTCACAGTTAGCTTCTAGGCTGAGCTGCTCTTTGATCCCAGTTCAATTCAGTAACTATAATAACACTGAGGGGTTACTTAAAGGAATAAGTCTGCAGCCTCGCTCTCAGGAAGCATCTTGCTTAGTGGCTGGAATGAAAGGAAAAGCTCCTGAGTCCTACTGGGCACCACGCACGCACGGTACAAGGCATTTTGAGCTCACACTCCTCAGTGCGACCTTTAGGGACTGGCGCTCTCATTTCTGATATGGCTGAGGAAAGTAACTGGCCTAGCTCCTGGGGGTTCAACAGCAGCTCTGCTGGCTACCAAGTTCTGAGTGTTTATTTTATTTTATTTTTTTTTAAAACTTTTTTTTACATTTATTTATTTTTGAGAAACAGAGTGAAACAAAGCATGAGCAGGGGAGGGGCAGAGAGAGACAGAGACACAGAATCCGAAGCAGGCTCCAGGCTCTGAGCAAGCGGTCAGCACAGAGCCTGATGCGGGGTTCGAAACCAAAGACTGTGAGATCATGACCTGAGCCGAAGTTGGCCACTCAACCGACTGAGCCACCCAGGTGCCCCAAGTTCTGAGTGTTTATTGTCCACCCAGACTGCCTCAGACACTTGCAGAATATGGTAACTGTTACAACAGAGGTGCAAACAAGGGGATCTGGGAACACATTATCTTGTTTCCAGTGACTTCCTTCCCTAGCCAAGGACTCTGTCACCCTTGCCACTTGGGTCCAGGCTGAGCTCAGTCAGGGAATCAGGCTCCACAGGACTGGTCTGCCAACCTCCCATTCCTGTGACTCTCAGAATTTATCCTTTACTTTTCTTTCAGGAATGTCAGTCCACACAATAATCCTTTCCACTGCTGCTTCATGGTTTACAAACAGTTTTACATCATTATCTCACTTAATCACATTCCTACATCTTGGTACATCTTTAGTACAACATTCTGTCTTGCCTGACAGGCTTGTTTCCCTTTACTGCATTCATCTTGGCTCACCAGTTCCAACCTATATATAATTCAGGTATCTCGGTACCTTGCGCATTTGTGTGCACGAAGTGGGGGAGATCAGAGTTTGCCATGTTGACTCCTCACAGTGTTGTGGGTCTTTCTCATTGCTGCCTTCTTCGCCCCTTTGATTCAATGGTCGTTTTGGTTGTCTACTAAGAGCAAAGCTGGGTTCTTTTTTGTTGTTGTTGTTTATTTACAAGTAAGTAATCTCCACACCCACTAGTGGGACGTCAAACTCATGACGCCGAGATCAAGAGTTGCATGCTTTCCCGACTGAGCCAGCCAGGTGCCCCAAAGCTGGGTTCTTTAAAAGATTTTATTTTTTAAGTGATCTCTGTACCCAACGTGGGTTTGAACTCAATACCGTGAGATCAAGACTGGCATGCTCTACCAACCGAGCCAGCCAGGTTCCCTAAAGATAGGTTCTTTGAGGGGGAAATCAGCCGACGGGTGAGTTCAGATTAACAGCGGGAAGATGCCTGGTGGGCCATGGTACAGGCTACAGTAGAGGTGCAAACACTGCAGTTTGAGTGACTGATAAATTTTGTCTGGGGGGTGGGTGGGAAGCAGGAATGCTTCCTGGAAGGGCCCCACCCAGCAGAGAAGGAAACGGCCCAAAGAGCTCAACAGGGGACAGAATCAGGAAAGGCCACAAATTTGACCCTTGGGAAAGAGTAAAAGAGCAGCACAGAAAAATATTCTCAGAGAGAGAGAGAGAGAGAGAGAGAGAGAGAGAGAGAGAGAAGAGGGCTAAATGGGTAGCTTTTCCAAAAAGGAAGTATTTAATTCCCCAAAATTTTCTAGGAAAGAAGAGTCTGATGGTCACATTTCTCAGGAAAAGGGGAACGGTTACTGCAACAAGGACACTGCTTAGAAAAACCTCAGGGAGCACAACTGCCTGACATTTCTTTAGTGAAAGGGATGAGGGGGCAAAAATCTCCTGCAATTCCGCTCTGGAGAAAGAGGTGCTTGAAGTTGCAAATTTCTCCTCTGGTGCGTGCGGGGGGTGGGGGGGGGGCGGGGGGGGGGTGGGGAGGTGGGGGTGGACTGTGTGTGGACATACAAGGTAGGAATTTCCCAAGTTATCTTCAGAGATGAGGGTCAGGGAGGGAGAGGGCGGTGGCCCCGAGTAGTGCTCAGAAAAGAGGCAGGGTATGCCCCCCAAATACTGTCCAAGAAAGGCAGTGGGCCGAGTGCCCCAAATTCCCTTCAGTCAAAGGGTCAAGGGCCCAAACCTCGACACATTTTCCGAGAAAACAGAGCTGGGGGTCGCGAATCTACAAAATCATCCTCATCCTGGCAATTCGCAGAAAAGTCGGCAAGGCAAAAATCGCCAAAACTTTTCTCAGAAGAGGGCCAGAGCAAAGAACCTCCAAGATTCTCTTTAGAAGAGGGGCCAGGAGCAAGATTCCTGGATTCTCCTCAGAATGGGGGCTAGCAAACGAATTCTGAAGATTCTCTTCAGAACGGGGGCCAAGGACAAGAATTTCCAGGATTCTTCTCAGAAGAAGTCGAACCCACAACTCTTGTCAGAAAAGAGCGCAGAAGGGGAAAGAATCCCCTCGGGAACAAGGCCGAGCCACTGGTTGTCCAGTCTCCTCAGAGCGCGCCTCACGCGGCCCCGCCCACCGCCCGGCGTAACCGCCCCACACCCGCCCTGCCCAGGCCCTCTCCGGTGCATTGTGGGTGGGGCGCCCCTGCTGAGCACTGCGGGGAACCCCCTGCCCAGCCAGTTGTCGGCCGCCGGGCGGCCCAGCCGAAACGCCCTCCGGGGTCCGAGCGAGCCGGCCAAGAATTGACGCGTCCCCAAGTCCCCGCCCCTCTTGGCGTTCCCGCCCCGAAGCCGAAGCCCCGCCCCCGAAAAACAGTGACTGGCCCTGAGGCCCGCTCCACCCTCCCATTGGCAGGTTGCCTGTCAGTCACGCCGTCCCACCCCCTCGGGCCCGCCCAGGCCGCCGGCGCGATCCCGAGGGCCAGCCGGCTCGCGCACTCATTGGCTGTCCGGCGCTGTCCGTCGTGAGGCTGGCCACGCCCACGGTGGGGCGCGGACCCCGAGAGCCTCGGCCGGACCTCATTGGCCTGCGGCGCCGCCACTCGACGAGACGCGCCTCAACCCGGAAGTGTGCGAGGCGAAATCTGCCTAGCAACCGGGGAAGCCGGGCTGCGAAGCGGGCAATTTCAGTGTGAGAAGGAGCGGCGAGACCGAGCGGCGGCTCCGAGCGCGGCGCGGCGGCTCCTCCCGCCCGGGGTCAGCGCCCCGGCGCGCGCACGCGCACCCCCGCCACCCGAGCGCGCTCCGCGCCGCCCGCGCAGTCGGTCGGTCGGCCGTCTGTCGTCCTGTCGCCGCCGCCGCCGCCGCCGCCGCCGCGGGCGCCACCTGAGGGAGCCGTCGCCGCGGGACCTGAGCGGACCGGACCGGACCCCGCCTCCCGAGGCCGCCCGGGGCCCAGCAGCCACCCGCGGAGGCGCCGAGCAACTTCGGTGAGTGAGGGGCCCGGCGCCGCTGGTGGCGGGTCCCCGGCTTCCGGTGCCCCGGGCTTCTCTGGGGCTTCCGCTTCTCTGAGGGGACCGCCTCCGGTGCGCGGACCCCCTTGTCTGAGGGGAACCCCGCCTCTCTGAGGGGAGACCCCCTTCTCTGAGGGACCCCCGTCTCTCTGAGGGACCCCCCGTTTTCTGAGGGGCTCCACCTCTCTGAGATACTCCACCCCTCGGAGAAATGCCAAGTCCTCTGAGGGACCCCCGCTTTTCTGAGGGGAGCGCTTCTTCCCGGATGGACGTTCCACTTTTCTGAGGGACCCCCTGCCTCTGCGGGGGAGCCTTCCTTCCCCCATGTCTTTGAGGAACCGCCAGCTTCACTGAGGGACCCTCGCCCCTCTGAGAACCCCCCTCCCCCCTCCTCCCCCCCCCCCCCCCGCAACTTCTCTGAGGAGACGACGCGATGTTCTGTCTCTGCGGGGCCCCCTGATTCCCTGGGGACCCTTGCTTCTCTCAGGAGACGACTTGATTCTAGGGGAACTCCCACTTCTCTGGGGGACCCAGCCCTCCCTGCCTTTCCAGGGACCACCCCCCCCGCCCCTCCCCCCTCCCATGTTCTGTGAGGAGGCCCCTGCTTCTCTGAGCTGTTGTCCCTCTTCTCTGACGTGTTCCCCTTTTGCCCTTGCTTTTCTAAGGTGCCTCCCGCTTTCTACGGGTCCCCTCCCCCCCCCCCCCCGGGTCCCCTTCCCCCCCCTGCCCTGCCTTTCTGAGACGCTCTCCCTGCTCTCGGTCCCCACTTCAGTGGGTGACATCCCTTTCCCAAGCGTCCCTCCCCCGCCTGAGGTGCTGCTGTTGCTGCTGTCACAGTCCTTCTTGGAGGTGGTCCCCACTTTTCTGAACTGTTCCCATTCTTGATGCGACCCCCTCCTTTTTGGTGAGTGCCTCCTCTTTCCTGAGGGGTCCCCACTACCCCGAGATGCCCATTCATCGGACTGGAGCCTTAGCTGTCTGAGGAAGAGTTCCCCCCTCTTCCAAAATGTGTTCTTTTGGGTTCTCCATTAATCTATGGAAGCCACGATTTTCTGAGGGTCTCTGGCTCCTCCAGAGGTTCTGCCCCTAATATCCCCATTCCTAGGGGATCCTCATGTCCCTTAAGTGTGCCTCCACTTTTCCAAGATCACTTCTGCTGGTGGGAAACACCGTGGAGTTTTTCACTTCTCTGAATGGGTGCCCCCGCATTCTGAGGCCTTCCCCTCCCACTTGCCAGAGGACATTTCCCCCTTTCCTGAGGTTTCCCTCCTGATTCTCTAAGGGAGAAACTCTTCCTTCATTTTCCTTGGATCCCCCAACTCCAAGCCTCCCCTGTTTCTGTTTATGGCACCCTCTTCCTCTTTTCTGGAAGGAGAGACCAGAAATGTGCCCCCTCTTGTCTTCTTTCTTGCCAGATTGGAGGAGGAGTTCTTTGAACTTTTACCTCAGCTTCCAGGGACCTGGAGAATTTTGTGGCTGGAAAGGAATTTGGGAGACAGAGTCAAAAAGCGTTGTTTTCTCTTGTCCTTCTGAGACCCGCTAGATTTGAGGGGGAGCAGGAGCTGCTTGCCAGGTGACCACCTTGGTTCGCTCTAATTGTGAGCCTTGGGCCACCACAGTGTTGTGAGGCCGATGTGAAGGCTGGAGGGACAGGGTTGGAGCGTTGTCCTCCCGTTTTCCCCCATTATCACACTGTCAGGCTGTGAGACTGACCCATTTCCTGTTCCATCCCTCCATCCTCCCTCTGCATAGTATAACTCCCCCCTCCTCCCCACACCCCCCACTCCCGCCCCCAAACAAAAAAGGAGAAGCAAAAACAGTCCTTCAGGTCTTCCTGCTGTGTTTTCTCTCTCCTTGGGCCTTCTGATTCACCCCTTGATCTCTAGAGGATCCCTGGTTTGTGGGCCACTCTGGTTTGAAAGGCAGGGCAAGAAGCAGGAAATGGGTCACCTTAGATCCAGGAAGGGTGGAAGGGAGGCAAAGGACAGTATTTCTCTACGTTTTAGGTAACTTCAGCCTGGCCCAAAGGAAGTTTTTACATGGCTTTTACAAATCTCATGTGTACTTTTTTTAATGGCCCACCCTGGATTCCAAATTCACTCCAGTAGCTAATTTTATCTGCTTTGCCAAACGCAGAGCTCTCTGGAGCCCAAGTAGATGAATGCTGGCATTGAGAGATGGTCCAAAGGACAGGAATGAACTCAGTTTGAAACCTGAGTAACTTGTAACCACTTCGTGTCCATGCACAAGTCTCAGGCTAAAAACATGGGGGAGAATGTTCTTGAAGTAGAGTTCTGAAATGTAGGCTGAACTGTTTGGTTTAGCGTTTCAACAAGTTCTTCTCTCTGACTCTGCTAGAACTGTAGTTCACTTTACAGTGTGACTTAAAGCTGTCTTTCTCCTGTTCGTTTCCATCTGGGTCTTGCTTAATTTGAGTCCTTTGTGAAGATTCCTGCCGAGGCTATAATTTGAGTTCTAAATTCGTCGGGGGACCATGTGGACACAAGTTTCAACTCGAGCTATTTTCTTCTGTGGAGAAGTGCTTGGAGAGTTTCCTGGGCCCTCTGCTCCTGGGGTAGTCAAGTCCAGGCAGGAAGGTGCTGCAGACCTGGTTGCTCTCTTACTGCCTCTTCCTGGTCAGTTGCAGGCACTGCCCTGAGGGGAAGGGTACGGATGGTGGGGAGCTTGGGGGTTAGGGTTTCCTGAGACAGGGCAGAGAAGAGCTGGCACATATTTATTTTAAATGAAACCCATAGGACCAACAGGATGGGGTGTTGGAAAGAGAAGGGGGAGCTTTGAAGCCAGAAGGACCTGATTCAGGTTTTGGTCTGTCCTTCCTAGTTGTGTGGCCTTGCACAAGTTAAAATGCAAAATCAGCACGTTACTAAATATTTGAGGGCCACCTCTCTATGAATGTGTGTGAAGATGTCCACAGATGGGAAGTGCTTCCTAGACATACGAATGAATGAATCTGAGGGGAGGCAGTCAGTATAGACATATGAATGAATGAGTGAATGAATGAATGAAGGGGAGGCAGTCAGCATGGCGCCTAGCACATGGTTGGTGTGCAATAAAGGTTGTCTGTTGTGCTCATGAGATCAGGGTTCCAGACCAGGAAGCTTTTGACATTCTGCCAAGGCTAAATATGCCCGTAGAGAAAGAAATGTGGTATGTTTCTTGCAAAACCCGCTATCACCCTGGGTCTTGCAGCATTTTTCTGTGTTCAGATAGCAGCTATGAGATGGACTTGCTGCGTAGCAGGCATTTGCTGTGTAGAAGGCATTTGGCCTTGTCTTCTGCTTCTGTAAAATGGGGTAATTTGTAAGTGGAGGGCAAGTAGGGAGATGTACTATAATTAGACTGTTGGCAAAGTAGAAGACTATAATGAACTTTAAGAGTTGTGGGAAGAAAAAAATAGGTGAACTATAAACGTAAAGGATCATATTCATATTTTGGGACTGCTTGAGTGAGCAATATACAGCAGTTACCTGGTGAGTGATCTCTTCTTACACAATAGAACCTTGAAAGAAGAATGTTCTTTTAGGGTAATGGATCAGATTTGGGGACAAAAGACTGGGAAAGTGATGTACAAAGGCATTTGCTGTCCCATAATAATAGTACATTGAGAGGGCCAGTGTGTGGCTTAGTGCCCATGAGGAGATCAGAGTTCACCTTGAGCTCCCAGGATCTAGAGAGCTGTGGAAGATGGTAACTTAGGGTGGGGGTGGAGGTAGGGGCTGGGGTGGGCAGGACACTTTTTTTGGGGGGTGGGGGAGGATTCTTTCTTAGCAATTACTGAAAGCCCTGAAATCATGGCGAGAGAGTTGGGCCTAGCCTTTTTCACTTACTAGTGTGGGGACAGATGGCACACAAATATGGGTGAAATAATGGGTGAAAATCCGAGCTAGGCCTCCACTGGGCTACTCCCAGGTTTGAAGGATTCCCCACCTGCCTTTGAAATTACTCCCTCTCCCTCCCTCTTCCCCTCTTTACTTTCTTCTCTCCCTCCCTCTGCCTCCCTCGCTATTGAGGCGAAGAATCCCCCAATCTTAAATTTCTCTCTTTTTAAAAATTTTTTTAAAAAATGTTTTATTTTTGAGAGAGAGAGTGCAAAGGGGGGAGGGGCAGAGAGAGAAGGGGACAGATGATCCAAAGCCAGCTCCTCATTGCTGATAGCAGAGAGCCCAGTTTGGGGCTCAAACTCACAAACCATAAGATCATGACCTGAGCCGAACTGACTGAGCCACGCAGGTGCAGGTGCCCCCTCCTAATTCTTTTAAAGACAGTTATTCCAGGGGCGCCTGGGTGGCGCAGTCGGTTAAGCGTCCGACTTCAGCCAGGTCACGATCTCGCGGTCTGTGAGTTCGAGCCCCGCGTCAAGCTCTGGGCTGATGGCTCGGAGCCTGGAGCCTGTTTCCGATTCTGTGTCTCCCTCTCTCTCTGCCCCTCCCCCGTTCATGCTCTGTCTCTCTCTGTCCCAAAAATAAATAAAAAACGTTGAAAAAAATTAAAAAAAAAAAAGACAGTTATTCCATTAAAGAAAAAAGAACAAAGCTTTATTATTTTTAAGATATAAAAAATAAAGTAAATAACTCTAAAGGGCTCACTATCCCTTTTGAAATTGTTCTGTGTCTTTTTGTGTCACAGACTTCACTCTGGTGGATGGTGGCGTCACCACCAAGTCTCTTATCTAACAGGAAGTTTTTTAAACTTTTTTTTTTTTTTTTAATTTGAAAGATCCTTACAGCAGTAAAAACCCTTGGATAGTTAGAAATGATATTGATCTAGGTACATTTATTAGACGTAATGTAACATGGTTATCTGTTGGTGGGGAGCTCTAAAAGGCATATGGGTCCCAACACTGCCCAGCTTCTAACTCTGGACGATAAACTGTTGATTTATATTACTGAAATAGCTAGGGAAGTCAGGGTTTCCTTCCTGTTGGAGACAGCACTGGGGGCATTAAATCCCTGTAGGATCTTAATGATAAGAAAGAGACTGACCTCTTCTGGAATTGGGAAATAACTACTGTATGAAGTTGTTCCATCCAAATGCATGGAAGGTGTTATTTTTAATTTCTAGTATTAAATTTGGCTTTTTCCTCTCTGTAGCCTGGCTGCTTTTGTTTATTGTGGTGCATTGTTAGAATAATAATTTATCTCTTCAAACTGGCCTATAAGGGACAGTTTGAGCACTCAACTAAACAAGGCTTTTGTTGTGTGGCCATAAGGTAGGGCATTAACAAATTTTTTTTTTTAACATTTATTCACTTTTGAGAGACAGAGCATGAGTGGGGGAGGGGCAGAGAGAGAGGGAGACACACAATCCGAAGCAGGCTCCAGGCTCCGAGCTGGCTGACTCGGGGCCCGAACCCATGGACTGCAAGATCATGAACCCACTGAGCCACCCAGGGCCCCAGGGCATTTTTTTTTTTTTTTTAAACGCAACTTAAATTGGATTGAAAAATAGTGTTAAATATTCTGGCTCATGTAACTTCCTATATCAGCAAATAATCCAGCAGTAAATGTTTGTGTGACTATGTTGCACCAGGTTTACCATGCTGGGTGCTGGCAGCCTAACAGTGAGTAGGATAGATGAAGTCAGCTCTCAAGGAACTTAATCCCAGTCACAGAGAAGAAAACAATCAAATGAAAGACTATTGCAGAGCTTCTTTGGGAATATCCCTGGATGTTGGGAGCTTGGGGTGGAGTTTCTTGGAGGTTTAGAAGTGAAACCTCACTACTCCTCTAATTTACTCACTGGACTCTGCTTCTGTTTCCTCCATCTTAAAGGAGGCAAAAATCATGGCATTTTCCTGGGTGATTGTTGGCTGTTGGCACTAGTTGATTCAGGATGACTGTGACTATAATCTTTGAGAAAAAAGAGAATCTGGGATGGTCACTGGCAGGAGCATTTTCAGCTTCGCTTTTCTTGAAGTCAGTGGCAGTGTGTTTTTGGAATCCTGTGGCATTTCTTCATGGCAGTGCATGTTATACACAGAGATAAACAGGTCTAAAAGCCCTCTCGCCTTGTTTGAAATCTTAAAAGAAAATTCAGACAAGCAGAGTGCTTGGCTGTTGTTTATGGTATGGGAAAGAGTAGTGAGCTTTCAAATAGATAGACTACTTTGTTGTGCATTAGTAGGTTGTTGGTGCACAGTTCCCTCTGCCCTAGGGTTCCCTCTTATACTGGGGTTGGAGAAGCACTAACCTTAACCTTTCCATGATGTCAGATTTGATGTTAAGCCACATAGGTCAATTATGTGACAGATGCTTTTCTTAAGTGTATTTGTGAGGGATGGAGCCGGAGAGCAGGGGTGGAAATTCATTCAGGACACATGCTTCAAGAGGAGAGAGAGATTATAAGGAGAGTTTCTGGTAGTGTTTTGCTTTCCTTCAAAGTACTGACTTAGAGGTGAAGAGGCAGGCTCTGGCCGGAAGTGGGCGTGGACAAGTAATGCAACTGCATGTGACCAGGCTCCCACCTCTGGGCTTTGCTGCCCTTGGGAAGTGGATGCTTGCTCCCTCCTCACTTCCTGTTCCCTTGCCCTCCAGCAGAGTTCTTGGGCCCCAAGTTGAGTATAGAAAATATGTTCAAATTCTCACTTTTTTTTTCTTGGTAAGCTGCTTTGTTAGAGCTGCGATCCACCAGTGGACTTGCACTTGGCAGTTTTGGGGGCTCAGCTAATGTACCTACAAACTTAGGACTATCTGGCAGGGTAGCCAACAGGATGCTTTTCTGTTGCATTATCACAGTGTTCCCTGCAGGAGCTTGCCTGTAGAGGGCTGCTCTGGAGATGTGTATAGAACTCAAGGAAGCAGACATTAGCAACGTCCTTCTGCAAGAGTGTGTTCTTGAAGAATGGTTTACTATTATTTGTCTTTATTACTTTGTAAAAGTACCCTCTGTGCAGTAGAAACTTTAGAGCCAGAAAGACTTGGGTTTGTATCCAGATTCTGACACTTGCTGGCTCTGCGACCTCAGGGAAGTGGTTTAACTCCAAGTGGCCTAACTTCTTTGAGTCTCAGTTTCCTCATTTGTGGGGTAGGGATGGTAAGCATGAAGCAGGTGGGCAGATTGTTGTAGGCGCCCGATAAAGGTAGTTGTTATGGAATCATATCAAAGCTGAATGGCCCTCTTAAAGTTGGCACTCAAGTTTGGATAACTAACTACTTATGCCAGTTAATACTGTCTGAGAGTAAATCAGTCCATGTTGGGGCCACAAGCTGGGTGCAGCTGAGGACCGGTGATCTAGAGGTTCCCAGATTGGTTGATTTTTTCCCAGTGAGTTCTCTCAGTTCACTAGGGCTTTATGCTGCTGTGTATCACTTTGGTGTACTTACTATATAGACTTCCGGTGCCTCTTGAAGCATGGATAGGGTAACTGGGAAAAGGGCTCAAACTGGAGGGTGGGTAAAGAAAGGGTGATAGAGCTACTTGTTAGGTGGCTAGGCATTCTGGGGAGAAGAACAGCATAGGCATGGGCAGGGACCTGGAGGTTAAAAAAAAAACAGGGTGAGTTCTCTTGACCTGAGGAGGTTATGAACATCGGAAAGTCAAGAGTTTGAACTGAGCACCTTTGGCAAGAAAAGTCTAAAGTTTACCTTTAAAGGTGTAGAAAGTTTTATAAAATGTCCATAGTAGGAAAGTTCAATTCAAAATTGAACTCAGATTAAAATAATATTTAAATTGAATTCTTAATAAACATTTTCAATCAGAAATCAATGATGTCCAGTGAAATCAGACCATCTGGACTCTCTTTGTACTGGTATGTAGTCTACATGAAGTTTAATCTCCTAAAGATCTTCAAGAAAACAGATTTGGGGGCTGCTTCTGAATTATTATTATTATTATTATTTTTGAGAACTGTTATCATTTAAGCTGGTCTAAAATTCTTAACACAGCAAAACAAATTTTTAACTTGCATGGCATTTTCAAGGTGTAGGTTTTATACTTAGGAAACTTTCAAGTTATTTATTTATTTATTTAAAAAAAATTTTTTTTTTTTTTAAATTTTTTTTTTTTTTTTTGGTTTGTTTTAACGTTTATTTATTTTTGAGACAGAGAGAGACAGAGCATGAACGGGGGAGGGTCACAGAGAGAGGGAGACGCAGAATCTGAAACAGGCTCCAGGCTCTGAGCTGTCAGCACAGAGCCCGACGCGGGGCTCGAACTCACGGACCGCGAGATCGTGACCTGAGCTGAAGTCGGACGCTTAACCGACTGAGCCACCCAGGCGCCCCTTAAAAAAATTTTTTAATATTTATTTTTGAGAGAGACAGAGTACGAGTGAGGAACTGGCAGAGAGAGGAGACACAGAATCTGAAGCAGGCTCCAGGCTCTGAGTTGTCAGCACAGAGCCCGCTATGGGGCTTGAACTTGCGAACCACAAGATCATGACCTGAGCTGAAGTCAGACACTCAACCCACTGAGCCACCCAGGCTCTCCTCAAGTTTTTTTTTTTGTTGTTGTTGTTTTTAAGTTTATTTATTTACTTTGAAAGAGTGGGAGAGAGAGGGCACGTGTACCCATGTGTGCTGATGGGGGAGGGACAGAGAGAGAGGGAGAGAGAGGAACTCAAGCAGGCTCTGTGTTGTCAGCCCAGAGCCCCGTGTGGGGATGTGGGGCTCGATCTCATGAACTGAACTGTGAGATCATGACCTGAGCTAAAATCAAGAGTCGGATGATAGGGGTTCCTGGGTGGCTCAGTCAGTTAAGTGACTGACTTTGGCTCAGGTCATGATCTTGCAGTCTGAGTTCGAGCCCTACATCGGGCTCTATGCTGACAGCTCAGAGCCTAGAACCTGCTTCAGATTCTGTGTCTCCCTCTCTCTTTGCCTCTCCCCTACTCGCACTCTGTCTCTCTCTCTTTCTCTCTCAAGAATAAATAAACCTTAAAAAAAAAAAAAAAAAAAAAAAGAGTTGGATGCTTAACCAACTGAACCACCCAGGCACCCTGAAACTTTCAAGGTTTATATTTAATCTCTCAATGTATCTCTATTGAAGGTTGACTTTTGACTTAAATTTGAAATAAATATCTTATTCTTCTGTTAAACAAGGAGTTGGTAAAATGTAGGCCTGATCAAGTCAGCATGCAAGAAGGCATGGGTGTTTTGTTATCAAGCTGTGAAGGAGAAAACCAGAAAGACCCATCCCCTGTATATATATTTTTTAATGTTTATTTATCTTAGAGAGAGAAAGAGACAGAGTGCGAGTGGGGGAGGGGCAGAGAGAGAGGGAGACACAGAATCCGAAGCAGGCTCCAGGCTCTGAGCTGTCAGCACAGAGCCTGACAAGGGGCTTGAACCCACAAACCAAACCATGAGATCATGACCTGAGCCGACGGACGCTTAACCAACTGAGCCACCCAGGCACCGCCCCCTGCTCCTCTGTATTTTTAATACAGACACCAGGGTAGGAAAGGGTGGGGGATACCCATCCTGTCAGGAAAACTTTTGGGAAAAATGTTTTACCTCCCTCCTATGTCAGGTTGGAAGATCTGCTATTTAACAATCGGGGAATGGGGTATGAATTGGATACCAAGTGTTAAAATATTTTTTTTTCATGTCTAAATCATGGATGGGATGTTTATTAACAGACCAGTGATATGACTAACACTCTTTCTTTGCTAAATAGGTTTGAATAGGTTCATCTCTAGACCTAAGACTAACATAAACTTTTTTTTTTCTTTTTTCTGGTAGCTTTTTGATTTTTCCTTAAAAATTTTTTTAATTTTATTTTTGAGAGAGAGAGACAGCGAGGGAGGGGCAGAGAGAGAGGGAGACACAGAATCCAAAGCAGGCTTCAGGCTCTGAAGCACAGAGCCCAGTGCGGGGCTTGAACTCACGAATTGTGAGATCATGACCTGAGCCAAAGTCAGAAGCTTAACCTACTGAACCACCCAGGCGCCCCAGATGTTTTTCCTTTTAATTCTTTAATTCATAGAAAACATAGTTCACTTACTCACTTTTCAAAGACTTAAAATTGCTAAAATAGGTGGGCATTTTTTTTGTAAGCCACGTATAGACACAAAAGAGATAATCCTTGCCAACTGGTGACACACGCAGGTGAAGACAGAGTGGGAGATATACTTCTGGGTTCACAGTAATACATCTAGCAGTTTGTTTTTAACCCTTCAGGGGAGCATTTGTAAGCAGAACTCTGTAGTGTTGGGACTTCCTCATGGCCACACAGAGACTAAGTACAGATGGAGCCTGAACTCCATGTTGCCCAGCCACTAAGTATACGGAATTGTGGTTAGAAACGGTTAGAAATGACATTCAAAACAAAACAAACACATGCTGACAAAGTGGCCCGTCTCTAGAGAGCTGTGTTTTAGAGAGCTTTTCAGCATATATATGACAGGGATGAGGCAAACAGGTGCAGATATGTCTCCCACAAACTCCTAATCTAGCGTAAGAATGCTGTGATTTAAAAAATGACATTTGTGGGGCACCTGGGTGGCTCAGTCAGTTAAGCATCCAGTTCTTAATTTCGGCTCAGGTCTCTATCTCACTGTTCATGAGTTTGAGCCCCGGATCTGGCTCTGCCTCGCTGGCCTCTGCTCTGACAGTGCAAGCCTGCTTGGGATTCTCTCTCTCTGCCCCTCATCCGCTCGTGCTTGTGCGTACATGCTCGCTCTCTCTCTTTCAAAATAAATAAACTTAAAAATAAAAGTAAAAAAAAATGACATTTGTTGTATCAGTTATTTAAATTTTTTTTAATGCTTATTTATTTTTGAGAGAGAGAGAGAGAGAGAGAGAGAGAGAGAGAGAGCAAGCCAGGGGAATGGCAGAGAGAGAGGGAGACACAGAATCTGAAGCAGGCTCCAGGCTCTGAGCTGTCGGCACAGAGCCAGATGCGGGGCTCGAACCCGTGGATGGGACTGTGAGGTCATGACCTGAGCCAAAGTCAGACACTTAACCGACTGAGCCACACAGGTGCCCCTGTTATAGCAGTTATAATGTACTGGGAGTGTCTTGTTTTTCATAAAGCATCACTGTAATAGTTCCTGTAACTGTTTTCTGGTCCTTGAAAAAAGTACCAAAACTATCAAAGTACTAAGGAAATCACATTAACATAGAAATGTTCCTTCCCTTTCACAACAAATTGCATTCTAATCTCACCAAGTGAATGTGAATTTAGGGTGAAATAAGAAACTATAAAACAATCCTGAGAGATTGTGCTTATGATTGTCCCTAAACTCAGTGAAAACAGTTTTAGACTTGAGTTATAAAAATGCAAAGTGTGGAAAGCAGTCAGTGATCTTTTCATAAAATACTTTAAAAGAGATTTGGTACACTTTTGAATAAACAACCTGTTTATTCTTTAGAGAACTTCTCAGAAAACAAGTGGGAGCCTAGGGTCACTGATAGCAGTAATCTCAAAATTGGTTAAAGCCTACAGAACTAGGTCTGCTTAGCCTGCAAATTTAAGTAATTAAGTGACAATACATTCTGTGTTTTGAGACAGGCATCTAGAAAGTTTAAAGGATAATGAATCCATCCCTTTTCAGCCCTTTCTGTCTCCAAAGCCCCACACTCCAGGTGTGGCCAGCTCTGGCCTCTGCCTCTGCTCTTCTGGATGCTTGGGATGTCCCATCTGTTAAGATCTGGCCCACATGTCACATCCAGAAAGATTTCCCTGATTCCTCCCCAGGCAGGCAGTAGCCCCTTCCTCTGTGATTCCTGTCTTTCCTATGAATGCATTTTTTGCATTGAAATCTTCTGTCTTTCTGTGCCGCCAGCCTGTGAACTTCTGGGGATGGTGCTTGCAAACCTTTGGGGTGAATGGTCTCTTAGTTTTTCTCCATCAGTGTTTATCACATAAGACATCTTGAATTTTGTCCACCCAGAAACTTTTTTTTTTTAATGTTTATTTATTTATTTTGAGGTGGGGGAGGGCAGAGAGAATCCCAAGCAGGCTCCGCACTATCAGTGCAGAGCCCGACAGGGCTGGAACTCATGAACAGTTAGATCATGACTTAAGCCGAAATCAAGAGTCTGATGCTTAACCTACTGAGCCACCCAGGCGCCCCTCCACCAGAAACTTTAAAGAAGTCTCCCAATTTGGGGCGCCTGGGTGGCTCAGTCGGTTAAGCGTCCGACTTCAGCTCAGGTCACGATCTCGCGGTCCTTGAGTTCGAGCCCCGCGTCGGGCTCTGGGCTGATGGCTCAGAGCCTGGAGCCTGCTTCAGATTCTGTGTCTCCCTCTCTCTCTGCCCCTCCCCCGTTCACGCTCTGTCTCTCTCTGTCTCAAAAATAAATAAACGTTAAAAAAAAAAATTTAAAAAAAAAAGAAGTCTCCCAATTAAAAACAAAAAAATACAGTACCTTAAACATTCAGTAGGTGATGCTACTCCTTTTCAGTTTCATGCTACTGTGGTGCCTTTGACCAATTTTCTGCCATGAAAGAGGACAGGAATATGGAATTTGGCCCAAATTTCTTTTCTTCAGTCTCTCTTTTGTGCAGGAATAGGCTCAGATGGTATTTAGTAGAAGTTTATCTAACAGTACATTAGAAAGATAATTAGAATATTTTTGCAGTGGTTAGGGCAGAAGGAAGCCTGGCTGTTATTAGCAAGGATCTGATCTTTGAAGGATATTAAATTTAAAATGAATTTGGAAGAAAATTCTGTTTAAATAACAGAAGTGTTTTTATTTTTATTTTTTTATTTTAGAACAGAAGTGTTTTTAAAAGTATTATATTAACTGGTATCTGTCAGTATTAATTGACTGCCTTGTTTTTATGGCCAAGGGGAAACTGAGAAAAACATGGTTCTAGCCCTATTTGTCTTTTAATTAGTTTCTTCAGCTTTAGAATGGAATCTAAAGGCGATTGCATCATATTTCATAATCACCCAGCTGAACTATTTGCCGTTTAGTCCAGCACTAGGCATTGAGGTAGGAAGGTCTTTAGTCTGAACAGCCTGAGCTGCCTGCCTGAGCTTCGAGGACTCTAAACAGGTCTGGATTTACTGTCGCTTTTTCCATCTACACACCTGGCCCCTCTCTTTCTATCACAAAAATAAACGCTTTAACTACTTCACCCTACCCCCACCCCTGCTTTCCCAGCTGGAGATGTTGGCACTGCCCTCTGGAGCAGCCCACCTGTCACTAGTGCACACCTCAGCCCACAGGGGTGTGTCATTAATATGTCGCAGCTGATGCCTCTCTCTTTAAAATAGGGTGGTTGTCACCTTGGTGACTCACACAGGGCTTGCCAGCTCAGACACTGGAATCTCTACATCTATCTCAAGTCTTGGGTCTCCCACCTGACCACACTTTGCTGTGTCTGTAGTTAATTAAGTTGGCATTAATCAAGACCCAGGTGAGGAGCTGTGAGGTAATATTTTGCTTGTATTGCTTTAATATACATCATCTGATTAATGGTCCTACAGTAAAGCAGTTCTCAAAATATACAGCTGCTGAATTACAGTGAAAATTTGGATATTTGCTTTTAACCTATTCTTGCACTGGGATCAGGGAGTTCCTGCATTCCTATACCAAGTCACCTGTTTGAGAATAAGACTATTTTTGAATTTGAACAATTGAAATTCTTTGTAGCAAAACAAATTGCTGACAAAATTGGGTCAGGGAAGGCGTTTGGGGGTCAACAGTTTGTATTTTGTATCATTTTTAGTTTGAGGAATGCTTGCTTTTGGCCCAGGGGAGGTTGTGCCAGATGTTGCATTAAGCAGTTGGAAGATTTGGGGAGTGGGGTGGGGGTGGAATCAAGGACAAAAAGTTGCCAGTTATGCGTGAAACTCAACACAATTAAAATGGGCTTTTTTGAACTTCTTATTGTGGGTAGCATATAGCAGAAAAACAATTTGTAAAACTTGTTCTACATTGTTTTTCAGGTTTGGAGGCAAGACCAATGGTGGGTTGAAATTACATTGAATCTCTTAAAAAATGAAATAGAATAGTTAATATCAGAATACACTGCAAGTAGTGAAAGTATATTTGGTAAAACTTTTTTCAGTAGTATGAATATGTATTAAGATGTGTTATAAAACAAATTAAAAGCCACTATTCAGGAGTCTAGGTGTCTTATCACGAATTAACTCTGGAAAAAGAACATGAAAAGGCCTTTTCTGTTGATTCTTCAAAACAGTCTTAATATTGGGAGACTTCTTGTAATATTAGATATTTTGTGTTTCTATTGAAATTGTGTTTCCCTATATATAGTTTAATATATCCAAAGCCCATCATTCTCTCTCTCAGGTTAAACTGTGTTTCCCGTGTTTCCTCTATGTCACAGAGAAAGGAAGGGTGCAGATTTGGTGTCTTGGTGTGTGTGTTGGGGGGGGGGGGGTTCACCTTCTCCCAGAGGCACGGGGTAGGGGTGGTGCCGATTGGGAGGTAACTGGAGAGGGAGAGCCGGCATCCTCAAGTGTCTTGAAGTGGGTAGGTCTGGAGCTTACTTAGAACTCTCTTCACTTCACAGAAGTGATGGTTTAGCCGACGACCCCCGCGGGGGTGGCACTCTAACCTCCGTTTTCGGAAGCAGCTGAGTTGCTCCAGGTCTTGTAGCTCAGCCGGAGCGAGGTCAGCAGTGAGCGCGTTGTGAGTCAGCCCTGGGCGCGGTCCGCCCGGCTCTGCTGCCGGTGAGCTGGCGACGACCCCTCGGCCCTGCGGAAGGCGCTGGGACTCGGCGGTGGGGGTGGGGGGGGGGGGGGAGCCCGCGTGGGAAACCAACTGGCAAAGTAGGGAGGCGCGTGGAGCGCGGTCGGCAGAGGCTGTGTTTCCGGGGCGGTGCCGGCCTGCCTTGCCCCGCCCTCCCCTCATCATTGCCCCGCCCCTACAATAAGGCCACGCCCACCGACCATCTGTCCCCGCCCAGCCAGGCGCGGGCGGGCGGCGTCGCCTTTAAGAGCTCCCCGGTGTTTTGGGGGCCGCGGGCCGGGCGCGCTGACCTGGTGCGCATGTCCCGGGCGGTGACGCCGGCGCCGGGCTCCATGTGTGCGGCCGAGGGGCGCATTATCTGGCCGGCGGCGCGGGCGGGCGGGCGGACCGGCGGAGCGAGCGCCGCGGGCCCGGGCGGCCCCACAGGCGGAGCAAGCGCGCGCGGCCCGGCGCCCCCGGCCCCTCGGCCGCCCGGACCCGCAGGCGACCCCGGCCCCACGGCGCAGCGAACCTGCGCGCTGCCCTAGGGCCCGGCCGGCCCGCGGCCCGGTAAGTTCTGGACCAAACTTGGCGGGGAGCAGGGGCCGGGGGCTTGGGTCGGGGCTGGGGTCGTGAGGTGGAGCCCGAAGCGGCGGAGGCGGCGAGGGTCGGGCAGGGTAGGGGGTCACTGGGCTCTGAGGGACCCCGCGTGAGCATAGAAAAGTGAGCGCGAGCGAGTGAGTTGTATCTACTCCTTGTATTCTGGGAGCGTCTTCCTAGCGCTACCCTGGAAAGTTCCGCGCTCCGACGCCGCCCAGGCACGTGGGGGCCGGGCCGGGTGGGGGTCCCGGAAAGTCTCGGCGTCGCCCCCCTTCCTTCTGCGCTTCCTCCGGGGCTGGAGGAGGGGCTGGGCCTCCAGGGGTCGCTTGCGAGCGGCTGGGACGGGCGGGGGAGGGGGCGGCGGGCGGACGGCACGTGGACGCGCGGGGCGGGGGGTCCCAGGACGGGGGGCGGGGGTCCCGGGCGGGCCTGGCCGCTGCTCTGAACCCCGCGGCGGCGGCGACGGCGGCGGCGGAGGATCCCGTGTCAGAATAAGAGTCCCCGCGCGCCCACGCCTGCAGGGCCGTCCCTCTACCCGCTCGTGCCCTTACTACCTGACCCCAGGGTTCGGGGGACCCTTCCTCCCCATCTGGGCTCGAGCCCGTCACAGGGACCTACACTTTAAATTTGCCTCCCTATTTAGGCGGTGGCTGTATTGATTTCTTTTTTTCCCCACCTGGAATGGGTCGGCATCGGTGACTAGACAGCAGCAGCTGGCCTTTTAAAGGGATTATTGCCAAGAATCGGAATTGATCACTTTAACAAGGAGAGGCTTATGGGCAGGGCCCCAGCCCGGAACGTGATTGACACTGGTGTGTGTGCACACTTTGGGACCCAGAAATGAATGGGGATCCCTCCCTTAGGAACTGAATATCAACCTTGGGTGCGCGTTTCTGCCCTGCCTTGGGAACTTTGCAGGGGCTGTTTAATTTTGTGTATCTGACCCAGCGTCTTTAGTTGTGTAGTTCATCCTTATCTTGAGAGCTTTGGATTCTTTAGATCAAAGTCCGGGTGAGTCACTTGGGCCTTTAATTTTTTCTCTCTTCCTCACCCTTTTACTTCTTTCAGTTTTCTTGAGTACACAGTGCTTGTTAAGTCACTGGTTCTGTGTGTCCATTTCGTACAGTGACACCTTCTGGCTGTGGCAGCACAGAAACTGAGGGATAGACAGCCTTCTGTGTAATTGCTTCAGACTTGTACTGACTGTCCTTTGATGTTCTTTTTCTTTCTGGTAGTGGTTACAAGTTTTCTTTTAAGTTAGATTAGGTGAAATAATGTTTGCTGGCACCAGATCAGGATGCTAAGATTAGTAGCCTGTTACACCTGACAGCAAGCTGTGGAGGAGGGCTGATAGACCATACCAATCCCCAGATTTGAGTGCCTGTTGTGCACAGGCATCTTCCATGCCCATAACACTCCAGTGGGGTGGAGGATATAATCCCTACATTATGGGTGAGGGAACTGAAGCTCTTGGAGGCCAGGCTGCTTGTCCAAGGCTGCTGAGTGGTGGAGGGGCAGAGCTGGGCTTGACTGAGCCTGATGTTTTGGGCACCAGAGTCCAGGAATGCTCCTGTTTGCAATCCACTGTGTGAACATTTCCTGGGCACTCCTAAAACAAGAAGCCATTTACTTGTCCAGGCTCCAGTCCACTTCTGCTGGGAGTTGGGGGATGACCTGTGACTTGGGGACACCATTGTAGCCCTGCATTGTCCTCAGAGAGCAGAGTTACCAGCTGGCCTTGAAGGAGCCAGGCCATAGAGGTGCCCCTTTGCATTTGCTTCTTCAGCTTCCAACTCAGAAAAGTTGGTCCTTTTCTAGAAAAAATAGTTTAGAACGGAGGTTTTGAGAGCAATTTGCAGGATTCTTTCCTCATGTAGTCCCCCATTCTTGATTTTTCATCCCTTATTCCTCCCCACAAATTCTGAAGCTGATTTTTACAGAGGATTGCCTCTCATCTGGGATGTGATGTAGAAATTGGGATAGGTCCTGTATTACCGATTTGGATGCATTGTTATTTCTATTCAGATGACATCACTTTTTTTTTTTTTTTTTTTAATGTCAAGTCATCTCTATTAATGCAGTATCATTTGGCAGATCCTCTAATTGTATATTTTGGTAGTGAGGAAAGAAATGATGCTACTTTAGGTAGAAAAAATCCTGGAAGGATTTGTATCAGAATGTCAACAACAAAATCTCTGGATTAGGGTTAGGAGTGGGTTTTTCCTCCTTAACCTTTTTGGTATCTCTGTACTTTGTGATTATTTTAAAAATTAGAAGCATTAAATATTTTTAAAATCATTATTCTTTAAATTTTTTTTTTCAACGTTTTTTATTTATTTTTGGGACAGAGAGAGACAAAGCATGAACGGGGGAGGGGCAGAGAGAGAGGGAGACACAGAACTGGAAGCAGGCTCCAGGCTCCGAGCCATCACCCCAGAGCCTGACGCGGGGCTCGAACTCACGGACCGTGAGATCGTGACCTGGCTGAAGTCGGACGCTTAACCGACTGTGCCACCCAGGCGCCCCTTAAAATCATTATTCTTAAGTAATCTCTATGCCCAACATGGGGCTCAAACTCGTGACCCTGAGATCGAGAGTTGTGTGCTCAACTGATTGAACCAGCCAGGCACTCCAAGAAATATTTTTTTATTTGAGTAATAAAACACATTTTAAAGGCTCCAATTTTCAGTTCTCTAGTAGCTCTCACTTGTTTTGCATCATTTATTTTGCGAATTTCTGGCATGGCAAGGAATGATTTCTGGATTGATTTATTCAATAAATATCGGAGTGCACACTGTGCCTCGGGCACTGTGTTAGGAATCCCTGCTCAGTGGAGTTTACCATGAGATTAGTGAGAGAGAAATCATAATTAAACTCCTAAACATGGGGAAATTTATAAGGGCCAAGGAGAAAAGGATACCATGACCTGGTGAACAAGACTCAAGGGGGCCTTTCTCCAACTGGGATTGGAGGATGAGTGGGAGCTAAGTAGGTAAAGAGAAAAAGAATGGCATTTCTTGTAGAGTGAGACTGAAGGAAGATTGGGGTGGTTGGAACAGAGAGAGATACGGAGACATAAGAGGGTCTGGGATTTACCTTGAGAGCAGTGGGACCCCTTTCAGAGAGGACAAGGCAGGGACTGGTGTGATGAGGTTCACAGCTAGGACTTCCTTGGGCCTTAGACAGCAGATCACTGAAAGATGCTTCTGATGGGTGGGAAAGCAGCAAAGCCATTCTGAAATGCTAACATTTTCTTTCTTTCTTTTTTTTTAAAAGAGCTATTTATTTTATTTATTTTTACGTGGTTGGGGGCACCTGAGTGGCTCAGTTGGTTAAGTGTCTGACTTTGGCTTGGGTCATGATCTCGCAGTTCATGGGTTTGAGCCCCGCATTGGGCTCTGTGCTGACAGCTCAGAGCCTGCAGCCTGCTTCAGTTTTTGTGTCTCCCTTCTCTCTTTGCCTCTCTCCCACTCATGCCTGTGTTTGCACTCCCTCTCTCTCTCTCTCTCTCTCTCTCTCTCTCTCTCTCAAAAATAAGTAAACATTAAAAAAATCTTAAATGTTTATTTTGAGAGAGAGTGTGTGAGTGTGAGAGCTCAAGCACATGAAGAGGGGAGGGGCAGAGAGAGAGAATCCCAAGCAGGTTCCTCGCTGTTAGCACAGAGCTGGATGCAGGGTTTGATCTCACAACCATGATGTGAGATCATGACCTGAGCTAAAATCAAGAGTTAGATGCTTAACTGACTGAGCCACCCAGACACCCCTATTTTATTTAAGTAACCTCTACCCATAACGTGGGGCTCGAACTCAGAACCCTGAGGCCAAGAGTAACATGTTCTATCAATTGAGCAGCTAGGCCCCCCAGATATTGGCATTTTCTGATGTTTGTTCTCATGGGGGAAAATTAAGAATAACCCTCGGAGTCTTGGACATGTCAATTCTCAACAGAAACCAAAATGTAACGGAGTTCAGTTACGGACTGTTGGTGTGCTAACCTCTAAAAGCATGGGCAGTTCAAATGCTTGTCTGGAGAACTACTTGCTTGGACTTGTGATATATGTGTGCCATTACATGGAATGAACAAGGCTATTTTCCCTAGACTTTTTTCCCCCTGATAATTGAGTTAATTTATGCTCATTGTAGAAAACTGGAAAGATTATGAAACAGGTGATTAGGTGAGGTCTTTATGAGTAGTCGTCTTGGGGTAATAGAGCATCTCTGGGATTTCCTTGTAACAGTTGTTGGGTTAGAAGTGTGGCAAAACCAGAAGAACAAGTTGGCAATGTCATAGTTTGAGGCTCACAGAACTGTGCTGCCTGCTTAGTGTGGTTGGTTGTTAGAATGGATGCTCTTGAGTTTTGTGAGCTGTTTTAAGAAGGTGAGTTAGACAGTCTGGCTTCAGGTTGCTATTCTAGTGATGTACTAGTATCTTTGCATTGAATTAGGAAGGCCACGTGTTAAGAAGGTTGAGATAAGAGACAGGGGACCAGAAGTGGTGGCAGCAAAGTAGAAGTAGTGAGTCTGTGTTCTTAGAAACAAAAGTACCAGCTGGGGACAGATACTGCATACTTGTAGATGCTGGTAAACGTTGATCCAGGACTTTTTAGTCAAGAGGAATGTCATACCATGGGCTTATTGCCCCTCCTCTCGTTTTCTAGGCTGTATTTGTGACCTCTTTTTGTCTGATGAAAATGTAGGTTATTCTTTTAGAAGACAAAGGAACTTACTCTAATTGAATACCTGCAGGTAGCCTTAGGAAGTGCCTGGGAATCCTCTGGAACCCTCTAGGGTGTCAGGGAAAAGGGCCTGTGGAGCTTCTCAGTCCCTGCACCCACTTTGGCTTGATCTTCAGAAAGGTAACTCTGTTTCCCAGGCAAGTTTGTCAGTGGTCTTTCTGCCTTGTTTCTTGGTTCCTTATATGAAAGGACTGAAGACAGTATCTGTCTGAGAATCAGAGAGACCTTCAACATCTGAGATAGAATGTGCTGACAGGATATGGACAGTACCTGAAAGTGGGCTTTCAGGTGTTTTGGGGTAGGTTTGAGATGGTAGGCCTTTGAGGCTGCTTGGCCTTAAAAGCTGCAGCTGGGGGTGGGGGGCAGTGGCAGTGGTTAGGTTAGTGAGTGGTAGAGGCAGTGAGAGAGTCTCTACTTGTTGAAGGTTGAAGAATATATATATAGGGGTTTTTTTTTGGTGCAAAAGGGTGATTATATTAAAGCACAGGGACAGGACCTGTGGGCAGGAAGAGCTGCTGAATCTTTTTTTTTTTTTTTTTTTAATGTGTATTTTTGAGAGAGAGAGCAGGGGAGGGGCAGGGAGAGAGGGAGACACAGAATCTGAAGCAGGCTCCAGGCTCTGAGCTGTTAGCACAGGGTCCAACGTGGGGCTTGAACTCGTGAACTGTGAGATCATGACCTGAGCCAAAGTCAGACATTTAACTGACTGAGCCACCCAGGCGTCCCTGCCTTTGAGCACACTTTAAAAAATACTGCCATACTATAGTGGCCAACTAGCTCCTCATTCGGGGCTGCCTGCTGTTTGCTGGGTGAGAAGTGAGACTTCTTAGTGTGCCTATTCTTAGGCAGCAGGTCCCTGCAGTAGTGTCATGGGCCAGCCCTGGCTTTGCCTCAAACAGGTTGGGTGTAAGCTTCACTTGCCACTTCCTAGTGATGTCACCTTGCTGAACCTTGCCCTCTGTTTCCTCTTCCTTCCTTTCTCTTTCTCTCTCTTTCTTTCTTTCTTTCTTTCTTTCTTTCTTTCTTTCTTTCTAGTTTTTATTTATTTGCTTATTTTGAGAGATACAGAGCATGAGCGGAGGAGGGTCAGAGAGCAAGGAGAGGGAGAATCCCAATATCAGGCTCTTGAAGGTCAGTGTGCAGAGCCAGACATGGGGCTCGAAGTCATGAAACTGAGATCATGACCTGAGCCAAAATGAAGAGTTGGACACTTAACCAACTTAACGAGCCACCCAGGTGCCCCGTTTCCCCTTCTAAAAAGGAGGTCATGTCTACCTTGAACAACTGAGTTGGGAATGATATAAGAAATGCAAGTGGCTTAGCACAAGGCCTGGTGCATGTACGGTTTAGTGAGTATTATTAACAATTAGAATGGACAAGGCAGAGCACAAAGGTGCTGCTTTGCACCTTCACAACTTTCAGGGACAAAGCCTGTCACTGTCTGCTCTGTTCCCCTTGGAGCCATAGCCTATCTCCATATTCCAGATGGAAGAAGGTGAAGTCCCCTATAGAGGGTGATTTTTTTCTTTATTTTTAAGATTTATTTTTGAGAGACAGAGACCAAGTATGAGTGGGGGAGGAGCAGAGAGAGAGGGAGACAGAATCTGAAGCAGGTTCCAGGCTCTGAGCTGTTAGCACAGAGCCCCACATGGAGCTTGAACTCAGGAACCGTGAGATTGTGACCTGAGCTGAAGTTGGATGCTTAATCGACTGAGGCACCTAGGGGCCTTGAGGGTGATGCTTTCTAAGGGCCACCTTGCTGATTATTTTACAACCGGGAGTGGGCATCAGCTTTTCTGATTTCAGATTTTGCTTGTTTTTTCCACTAGCCTTAGCACCTCCCTAGAGATACAGAATAGCTGGGTTGGTGGAGGTCTACTAGGGTAAAGGAGATAGCACCTTTCCTGACTTTGCTAAATCCCATGTTCTGATTTTCAGGAACAGTCCCTGTATCTGAGAGGTGGGAAGTTGTTTGCCAGGCCTATCTGTCATGGGGGGCCTTGCCTTTAAGAACCAAGACACGGCTCTTGCACTTCTGGCTTTATCCCTGAGTAGATTCTGGTCAGGGATGGGAAGTGGGTCTCCTTGATGGTACATGCAGTGGCAAATTGGAGAACCCAGACCTGAATCCTAGTCTTCTTCCAAACTTACAGTTCTCAAACTGGCTTGGGAATGGACAGATCTGGTATCATTACTGACTACAGTCTACTGCTTTTCAGCTTTGGACGGGTTGCCTGGCTACCTGGCTGGCCTCAGCTTTACCATCTATAGACAGGGAACATACCTTTGATCTCATAGGATGGCTCTAAGGACAAGTGGGAAACGTTCACAAGTAGGAGGTAGCCCAGTTCTTGCTCCTCCATTCACCTCTGAGACAAAATCCTCGCCTCAGATGACAACTACATGATGATCTCTATAAGGTCTCACATCTCAAATTATCACAAACAATGAAACACTCAGATTAAGGAGCTGTATTTTGTTTATAACAAAATCCCACCATAATTTAGTGGTCTTCAGAGCTCATTGTAGGGAGCTAGCTCTCTCTCACCTAAAAAGGTGGCCAAATTATTTGGAAGGGAAGTGGGAAAAGAAAAGGGGAAAAACAAAAGCAAAAAACCCTGTGGCCTTAAACCTGCATATAATCCCAGCATAACATGTACTCTAATCCCGGTTGTTCTGTGCAATTAGCCTCTGAGTCAGTGGCTGTTAAACTGTACTCACCTCATTCTTACTTTAGAGACAGTAGCTCAACATGACCTTGGAGGTGAGCAGGTTTCAGGCCAGTATTCTCTTCACTCAAGTTTGTAGCTGGTGGATTTTTGTGGCATTGATAAGAGAGTTTTCTTGTGTGTTTTGGACAAGCTTACTCAGCAAGTTCTGAAAACTTAGCCACTGCAACCTTATTTGCATCCACAGAGGAAACCTATTTTTCCCAGTTGCTCAGTGGTTTGGGGAAAGTAGGAGTGTAGCAAACTGAAATCTTGGTTCAAAGGCATTAATTGAATTGGTCAAGTTACTCCGGACCTGTGATATTCTCAGGATTTATGTATCCTTTTTTTTTTTTTTTTTTTTTTTAATTTTTTAATGTTTATTTATTTATTTATTTATTTATTTTTTAATTTATTTTTGGGACAGAGAGAGACAGAGCATGAACGGGGGAGGGGCAGAGAGAGAGGGAGACACAGAATCGGAAACAGGCTCCAGGCTCCGAGCCATCAGCCCAGAGCCCGACGCGGGGCTCGAACCCACAGACTGCGAGATCGTGACCTGGCTGAAGTCGGACGCTCAACCGACTGCGCCACCCAGGCGCCCCAATGTTTATTTATTTTTGAGAGAGAGAGAGAGAGACAGAGTGTAAGTGGGGGAGGGACAGAGAGAGAGGGAGACACAGAATCCGAAGCAGGCTCTAGGCTCTGAGCTGTCAGCACAGAGGCCGACATGGGGCTCGAACTCGTGCACCACGAGATCGTGACCTGAGCCAAAGTCGGACGCTTAACGGACTGAGCCACCCAGGTGCCCCCCTTTTTTTTTTTTTTTTTAAATTCATTTATTTTGAGAGAGAGCAAGAGCAGGGAGGAGCAGAGAAGGGGCGGGGGAGAGAGAGAATCCCCAAACAGGCTCCACACTGTCAGTACAGAGCCCTACTCGGGGCTCCAATTTATGAACTGTGAGATCATGACCGGAGCTGAAATCAGGAGTCGGAGGCTTATCCTACTGAGCTACCCGCGTGCCCCAGGACTTCTGTATCATTGACAGAATGCCTGAACTTCATTTTTTGTTGTCTCATGTGTTATTTTTGTGCATGTAAAGCGTAAATACCTACCTCTTCAATGGCAGTGTTTTTTTTCAGAGGATTCTGAATCTGTGCCCTCCTTGGGATTCTCTAATATGCATTGGAACCCTGGGAGATTTCCAGGGTTTGATTAGTGTTTTCCTTAACATTTTTGTTTGATTAATTGACCTTCTCAGCAGTTTGTATGTGGGTCATCTGTCTCTTGCTTCCCCTTCCCAAACTTTAGTTTCTATTGTTGAGGCTTTTGTCTCTGCTGAGGTCTGAGGAGGAGGTGGGAACCTCAGCTGTCAGTAGTGTAGGAGTTATGTCTGGTCTGCTTTTGAAGTTTTCTTAGGGAAAGATTTTACATAGTAAGTCTGGATGGAAATGTAATTGCAGCCTTATAGTCAATTTATATTTGTCAGGCAGAGCATTAGAAATGTAACTATGTTTGGTCCTTGGGCCCCAGACAAGTTTTAGGATTCACCTGGGACTATGTTGCTTCTGTGTGCCATTTTAGTTTTACTGAACACAGCACAGACTTCAAGATGGGTAGGGCAGCTCTTGATGTTGAAACTGGAAACTGAGGCCTGAGGGGAGTGACCTGCCCCTGGTTTAATTTGCAAAAGGGAGGAGAATGTAGCTGTCTGTTCTCTACTGCAGTTTCCTTGATCTGATTTCTGTCATCCTTATTTCTTTTTTCTTTCCTTTTGAAAGATTTTATTATTTATTTATTATTAATTTTTTTTTTAATGTTTATTTAGTTTTGAGAAAGAGAGAGCACACACACGAACGAGTGGGGAAGGAGCAGAGACAGATGGAGACACAGAATCCCAACAGGCTCCAGGCTCTGAGCTTTCAGCACAGAGCCCAGTGCAGGGCTCGAACTCACAAACGGTGAGATCATGACCCAAGCGGAAGGCAGACACTTAACTGACTGAGCCACCCAGGTGCCCCTGAAAGATTTTATTTTTAAGTGATCTCTACACCCAACATGGGGCTCGAACTTACAACCCTGAAATCAAAAGTTGCACGCTCTACCGACCAAGTCAGCTAAGCACCCTATGTCATCCTTATTTCTTTATGGTTTGCTCAGTTTTGTTTTCTCCTTTGTTCCTCCTCCCTAATCAGGAGGTCCTTTGGCAGGTTTCCTTCCTCATGGCCTCATCTTTTTTTTTTTTTTTTAAGTTTTTATTTTAATTATAGTTAATACAATGTTGTACTGGTTTTAGGTGTATAATATAGTAATTCAATTCCATACATCATCCGGTGCTCATCAATACAGGTACACAACTTAATTCCCAAAGGGCCTTGTTTTTTGAGCCCTGAGGTCATCATGGTGTCTACAGTGTGAGGATGGGACAGGACATAGAGAGGAAGATCTCAGGGCTGCTTTTGGAATCTTAGGGCTGCCTTTAAAAAAACAAAACCAAAAAAAAACTGTAGCAGTGTTTCCTGTTCTGGAATTGAGTGTATGAAGACTTCCAATTTTAAGAGCATAAAACTATTTCTCCTGGTCTATTAAAAAAAAAAAAGTATGGGGCTCCTGGGTGGCTCAGTCGGTTGAGCGTCCGACTCCAGCTCAGGTCACGATCTCACGGACCGTGAGTTCGAGCCCCGCGTCAGGCTCTGGGCTGATGGCTCAGAGCCTGGAGCCTGCTTCCAGTTCTGTGTCTCCCTCTCTCTTTGCCCCTCCCCCGTTCATGCTCTGTCTCTCTGTCTCAAAAATAAATAAACGTTAAAAAAAAAAAAAAGTAATGGCACTTCTTGCAGAAATTCTTCAGGTGATATGTGGATGACCATTTCAAGATCAAAAAAAGCAACCATGGAAATAAGGTGGAATGGGCTAAATGTCAGATGCTGACATTTAGTGGTTGGCTGTGCTGGGGGGGTAGGGGCTTAATACCCAGCTAAGGGTGCTAGATGATTCTAGAACAGCACAACCTGTGCTGGAATGGTCTTTAAACTGTATCACAAAACTGGTTAGAGAGATTGAACATGTTTTGTTTGGAAGAGAGAAGATTGGGGGTGGTGGCCATGAGGGATTCCAGGACGCCCTGTGAGTCATGATCTGACAGAGGCCTTTTCTACTTATGGTGCCAGTGGGCAAATACTCACCCCCTCAGAGGGTATGGTTGGGGTTTTTGTTTTTGTTTTTGCTTTTTTAGAGGTAAGATCAAGTGACCCTGCCAAAAAAAGGCAGTGAGAGTGGACAGGTCACCACCTGGGGAAGGGGCTTAGCATTGGATGAGCATTTCAGGCATGCACCTATCTTTTGTGAAGGTTAAGATGGTGGGAGAGCTTGTCTACTCTGTTGCCTTGGTTTATTGCTTAAGGGAAAAAGGAAACTTAAATTGCTTGGAACAATTAGGGTAACTTTGGTCTGTTTAACCAGCCTTCTGAGTCTATGAGCCACTGTTGGCCTTTTTTTTTAAAAAGTTACTTTAAAAAGTTAACCATTGGGGCGCCTGGGTGGCGCAGTCGGTTAAGCGTCCGACTTCAGCCAGGTCACGATCTCACGGTCCGTGAGTTCGAGCCCCGCGTCAGGCTCTGGGCTGATGGCTCAGAGCCTGGAGCCTGTTTCCGATTCTGTGTCTCCCTCTCTCTCTGTCCCTTCCCCGTTCATGCTCTGTCTCTCTCTGTCCCAAAAATAAATAAACGTTGAAAAAAAAAAAAAAAGTTAACCATCAACATTTGAGAGCCTAAACTGCTCTGGAAGGTGCCCCGTGGAGTGAAATGAAGTACAGGCTTCTTATCACCACATAGTGGAATGAACAGAGCAGGAGATGTGTTGCTGACTGTAGGATTATCTAAGAAGAGCTTCTTAGTAGGCTGGCTGGGATGGGTGACAGGGATACAGAGATGTCCTTGCAGCCAGGTGGCCCTAGCCCCGGGCTGTGAGTAGCCCTTATTTTACTCCAGTGCGCTGTGCCAATGTAATTGTTGTTATATGCCACGATGTGAAAAAGATGGGACATCTGATTTATCTCCCTCCATCCTTCAGCATATTATTCTGAGAAGCGATGGTTTTCTTGGTCTCAGGAGGTCTACAGCTCTTGTGAAGAAGGTTGGTGATGTTGGACTAGACCATTTACAAGGAGTGTTCCCTTGCATTGGAGCATCAAGGATGAATGGAGTTGGCAGATAACCCTCTCGGACCTCAGGGTTTATAGAAAGTCAAAGTGGGAAGTAAGGTTTAAAAAAAAAAAAAAATGCAGGTTGTTCCAATTATTATTGATGACCTTAAATGGAAGACTGTTTACACTTCATCTGAAAAGCATCAAGAACCCTCAGATTTGTGAGGAGAATGTTCACTTGAATTGAGCAGAGAAGTCAGGAAAAAGGGAGGTTGAGAAAAGGCAGGCATGAGCTAATACAGTCTTGGATTTGCCTGGTGGGGAATAAAAAACAGGGACAGGTGCCAGAGACACTGTGCAAGGAGATTGGGTGGGGATTAGCTGGATACCAGGGGCTGAGAACAAGTCATCTGTCCATTTAACAACTGGGGTTCCTTCCCCTGCTCAGTCTGTGCTTTGCCCCTGGGGTCTGGTGATGGTCTTTTCCTGCCCTCTAGGGTCTTATGGCCACAGAAGCGAGATAGGATAGGGAACCCTGAGAGAGAGGGAAGAGTGGGTAGGAGCCTGTCCAAGAGGTAGCAGCAGCGTGAAGACTGGAAGGTGACATGGGGCCCAAGATTGTGGGTCTTTGGTTTTAAGGATGCTGAGTTTGAGCAAAGGTGAGGTGAGCTGGGTCCTGGAGAAGGTGATCCATGGTAGTAGCTACTGCCTGGGAGAAGCTGGGTATTAGACAGCTTGGCCCATGGTACTGGATGGCTCCTCTTTGTTTTACATGGCCAGGATGGGAGGATATAGTGGGTTGAAGCATGAAGGCCCTGTGTGACCTCTAGAACCCTCAAGGAGCATGTCTGTGAATCTGGTAGGTTGGTGGCCACCTCTGTTGGTGGGAGAAGGTACAGAACTTGATCTGTTCTTATGTCTCCTCTTTCCCAGCTGATAGTGCTTTGTGTTAGAAGAAAGTGCAATAAATAATAGGTGAAGGAATAAAACATAAGAGGGGCCATCTTGTACATGGTAGGAAAAGTTTGTGAAGTAGTGACAGATGGATGAAAATTAGAGGGACACAGCCTGTAATCTAAGAACTTGTAGCAATTAGAGGGACCAGGAAGAGGCTTGATGTGATTCCAGTGGCCTAGGAACTGGTTGGTAACCTGCATTTTCTAGATTCTGAGGATTTTCCAACCTGAGGTCTTCAACACTTTTCCAGAAAGACCCAGAGCAATTGATGCTTCTCTGAAACATTCACATGAATTATTCCAACAGCTGCTGCTTCCTGGTTTGAGAAAGTTTCCTTGTTTCACGCATTGCTGAAATGTTTTCAAATCATGGCTCTTTTGGCAGAGTCCAGGAGAGAAGACAGGTGGGCGTCCCACAGAGTGACGACGCTAGTATTGGGGGAGAGGGGGCTTGTGGTTGCAGGAAGGAAGGGGCCTTGGGGATTTGGCACTTGGAAAAGAATGACTTGGGTTCCAGAGTGGCACCTGGTTGGCGATGAACAAGATACTGTTGGGGTCCTGATTTGGGGGTTGAGGATGGGAGTGAGAATCAGGTGAGTTAAGTGAGGGCAGCAGCCTGGTGCCATATGTACAGAGATGGGAGGGCTGGCATGTGTCTTGGCTCCTGCCCACCCTGGGAAGCCCTCTCTATAGGGCCTGGGTTGTCCCTGAGCCCTATGTCCTCTCACTCTGTTGTGTCAGTGGCCAGGGGACCAATCTTCTTCCCACTAGTCTGTTTGCTCTGTTTACTGCTTCACACTTGTGAGTCCTGTGCTGTTCTTACGGAAAGGAGAGAAATCTGCACACATCTTCCTGCTAAGGGACCCTGGTTTCCCATAGTGTGCTAGAGTGTGGTTGGTGTGTGTGTACATCTTACTGGAAATGAAGATGGAATTTGGTCCTGGTTTGTGACCCAGGCTGGCAGTGTTGATCAGTTCCTTTAAGCCCCTTCTTTTGGCTTGTACTTTGGTAGGTAGAGGCTCAGAAATTATGTGCTTTGTCAACCTCTGAGCGGTTTTGTGCCTTTTACAAAAATGGAGGATGCACATGAGTCAGTGAATTTGTTGCACGGTCCACAGGATACAGCTTGCACAGTTGAGGCTCACTCCTCCATGAGGTTTCCAGCAGTTTAGTAAAGGGTTAAGTTAGTGTGCTCTTAGAGGAGGAATTGTGGGTGTGCTGATCTTTGCTCTAGGAAGTTTTCCCAGAGCCTTGGGAAGGATCCAGCCCCAGGATGGTTTCAAAGTCAGACTGTCCCTGATAGTAAAGTGGTTCATATTTGAGCCTGGGCCTTAGAGATGGCTGACCTGGGTTTGGATCTTTGACTTCTTAGCCCTCTGACCCTGGCCAATCACCTTGACTTCTCTCTCACCCTAAGTTTTCTCACCTGTCAAGTGTGGGCATCAGTGGCAGTACCCTGTGTGAAGTGTGAACATCAATGGTATTACCTCATGTGAAGGAGGGGTAGTAATGGCAATACCCTGTGTAAAGTGTGAGTAACATTGGCAGTACCCCATGTGAAGTGGGTAGCATTGGCAGGACCTCATTCTGATGTTATGAGGATTAAATGAAATCAGGCATGTAAAGTGCTGGCATTCTGCATCAAATAAAGAATTCAATAATTGTTTTTTTTAATTTTTTTTTAATGTTTGTTTATTTTTGAGAGAGTGTGAGCAGAGGAGGGGCAGAGAGAGAGGGAGACAGAATCTGAAGCAGGCTCCAGACTCTGCAATGTCAGTGCAGAGCCTGATGCCGGGCTCGAACTCACAGACTGAGATTATGACCTGAGCCAAAGTCGGACACTTAACCGACTGTGCCACCCAGGTGCCCCAAGAATTCAATAATAGTTAGCCACTGTTATTTTTAAAAATTTTTTTTTAACATTCATTCATTTTTTGAGAGACCGAGCATGAGTGGGGGAGGGGCAGAGAGAGAGGGAGACACAGAATCCGAAGCAGGCTCCAGGCTCTGAACTGACAGCACAGAGCCTGATGTGGGGCTCGAACTCATGGACCGTGAGATCATGACCTGAGCTGAAGTCGGACAGTCAACCGACTGAGCCACCCAGGTGCCCCGTTAGCCACTATTATACTTTTCTTTTCTCCTTTAGTAATAAAATCTCTTGTCAGTATGTTAAAGGTGATTCTCTCCGTGTCTCAGAAGTTGTTGTCAGTGGGCTTTTCTGTAGCACTTTGATTCTGTGTGCCTAATGGTCACTTTCTCAATGAAGAGTTAGGCCCTCACCTACCTAAACCTCAGGAGGAGGCCTGGACCATGGGGACAGCAGAGTCACTGTGGTCTTGGGGACAGATCTGCAGGGCCTGGGTCTCAGGCTGGATCTTGGTGCTGAAAGGTTTGATAGTACCTGGGTCTGTGTGAAGCAGCTGGAGGCAGAGCAGGGCAGTAGAGTGGGCCTTGGTGGAGGCAGGAGGGTCCGCTGCAAGGCTGACACAGTAAAGACTTAGGTAAGTGAATACCACCACCCTTGTAGACCTGCCCCTTTGTACCTTTGCTGGTCTTGCAATATCCTTTTCAGGGAGGCTGATGGCCTGGGACCCTGGGTGACTTACCAGGGAATGTCTTGCTTGGGGGATGGATTGTCTTGGCAAGACTGTGCTTCAGAGACACTGGAGTGAGGTGGACGTTGTAGGTCACTTTGGACCTGGCCCAGCTTAGGACAGTATTTCTTGGGGATGTGTGGTCTATGTTTTCAACATTTGATGGTTTAGAACTGTGCCTTTGCCTGGAGGACAAAGTGTGTTGGCCCAGTATGGTGGCCTAAGTGTATTGGTCCTTTGTGTGCACATGTGCTGATCCTGGGTGTATGTATGCATATGTGCATGTGTACTTGTACATGTGTGTCTAGGGTGGCCGTATACATGCATATGTTTGTGTCTGCTGGCCCTGCTTGCTGGAATAGAGCCTGACATGTGCGGTTACTCTGGCATGTGCAAATGGAAGAAAGACACACCAGTCCATGTTGGACATGGACTTTGTGTGGCAGAGTTCTGCCTTTTGTGGGGCCTCCAGCTTACTCTGGGGTTAGTCTCAGGTGTAGGCAATGTCCCAGTGAGGGCACAATTTGAGCCTGTGTGGTGTTTGCAGATTTCTTTATGCCTTTTAAGGCAGAGATTTCATGTGACATTTGCATTGTACCTCTTAATACCTCAGAGTTTTAGTACTAAAACTTCTTACCAGCAAGGAATACTCTGACTGGAGACAGAAACAGCAAGTAAATTGTAAGACTCTGATCTCCTCACCATTGCACCTTGGGAGGTAGGCCCTTAACTGTTCTTAAGATTAAGAACTGTGCTTTTGTAGGGGCAGTTTGGCCTTGGCTGCTTTGCTCCTCTTGGAGCAGGGTTCTCCAGGTGTCCGATCTTCAGTGCAGTTTCCTTCCTTCTCCTTTAGATGCCAGTCATGTCAGGAGAACTAGCAAGTGGGGCCCTGTGTCTACTTCGTCCCTTCTCTTCCTCATTCTCGTGACCCTTCTGTGAGGATAAGTGATGGGAAGTGTCCATGCAGTCCACTGGTGAGCTCTGATGATTGAGAGAAGCCAGGTGTAGCCCATCCTCACCTCCATCTTAGCCTCAGTTTACCCTTAGGGCTGGTGACGGTGAGAACAGTTGATGGTTCTGTGAACATCCTCCCTGGGGATCCCCTTTGTTCCTGACATCCTCTTATAGTTTTGTTGGATACATTGTCAGGAAGGTGTAGCATCTGTTGACATCATTTCCCAATTTGTTCTTTTTATTTTTTTTAATGTTTACTTTTGAGACAGAGACAGAGTATGAGCAGGGGAAGGGCAGAGAGAGAGACACATACAGAGTCCAAAGCAGGCTTCAGACTCTGAACTGTCAGCACGGAGCCTGATGTGGGGCTCGAACTCGTCAACTGCGAGATCATGACCTGAGCTGAAGTCGGACGCTCAACTGACTGAGTCACCCAGGCGCCCCCCCCCCCCCCATTTGTTCTTAATTGGTGTGTGTAGTGTAAGCCACTTTTTACTGATAGATGTTGCCGTCATTATAGTTTATCCCTTCTCACTTTGCAGCGTTTTAGTCAGTCTTGTGATTTTTGTGATTGCTGTGGTACATCGTCAGAATGTGTAGCAGTAATGAAGCATCTGGGGCCAAGGATCATTTCATTGGCCTGGACCTTGTGGCAAGGCCTCAGGACTTCTGGGCTAGCTGTGTGGCTTCAGTCAGGGCTATCAATGCCATGGTGTGGTTGGTGGACAGTTCCAGCCACTTCTGAGAAGTTACCAGATAGTATTGACTATTTGACCTGGGCCTTGATGGTCAAAGAAACAATTCTGCTACTTAGGGAAGCTTGGTTGGTCAGATGGTTGTAGTTTGTTTTGTATTTGAAGACCTAGTGTCAGACTGGATTTCTAGAATTCTATCAAGTCTACTCTCCTGCCTGAATCTCGGCTTGGGGGATCTGGAAGGTTTGTGGGTGGACGACACTAACCCTGCTGCCTGCCTGGGTACTCACTAGCCCCTCTGGATTTGGATCTAGGTAGACCCTTTAGTGTTCTGGAAACTACTAGCTTAAATAGACCTGAATCACTCCTTCCTGGTCTCCCATTGCCAGCCTGGAAGATGGTACCCTTCTTGGGAATCAAGGTGGCAAAGGCCACCTGAGGTTCCAAATCCATCCAGATGTAGTAGGATGGCTGGTGGACACTTTCCTCAACAGTGAGAAGGTGGCTGGAAGTGGGGTGGGGTTTAGAGGTGAAAACTGGAGATCCTCCCCCACTTACATTTCTTTAGTGAGATTTCTGCTATCTTACCAGCTTCTGGTAACTGACCAAAATAGTTCGTCTTGTCTTGGACCTTTCAAGGATAAGTTACATGACTACTGTGGGTAGATTTTGTTTGGATTTCAGGATTGTGAAGTTCTTTTCTTCTAGGCTCAGGTTTTCATTTGTATACAATGGAGCCATCTTTAGAATCCTGCTCTTGAAAAACAAAAGTATTCCCTTCACCCTTCCAAAGAACAATATTCTGAAAAATAAGATACGGTTCTTAAGCTTTTGGGGAGTACTTGCAGAAGATTAGGCGATTGTGCCAGTCTGGCTGCCCTTCCTACCCCGCCTCCCCTTAAATTTGAAAAAGGTTGGCACATAATGTTGTATTAGTTTTCAGATGTACTAGTGTAGCGGCTTATTCATCAGGACCGCCTGTTGGAAGATGGTTTGTTGGGGATGTTAACTCAGGAGAGATAGCCTTTATGCTGTTCCTTAGAGAGACTTGGTTTAATTTGCTGGTCTTGCGCTGCTCGTGAATATGCAGATCAGTGTTGGTGCCTGTGTTAGGATCACCAAATGAGAGAGTGAGTGGGCTGTTGACTTAGGGGCTGTCTTCACAGCTTGGAGAAGGTGCTCAGCTGGTGGCTTTGCTCCTGCTAGCTTGGCGCATGTAGGCTCCAGGCCACCCAGACCTGGATGAGGGAGCACATGGTACCTGTAGCTAGGGCCCACGATGCCTTAGTGGTAGTGGAAGATAACTTTGTCCATTGGTGGAAGGATTCTTCCAGGAGGTTGCCTTTGTGATAAGTAAGGTGTTGCTTCTTTAAAAACAAACTCAAGAGGGCTGCTTGGGTGGCTCAGTCTGGTAATTAATTGACTTCACCTCAGGTCATGATCTCATGGTTTGGTTTGTGGGTTCAAGCCCCATGTCAGGCTCTGTGCTGACAGCTCAGAGCCTGGAGCCTGCTTTGGATTCTGTGTCTCCCTCTCTCTCTGCCCCTCCCCTGCTCATGCTCTGTCTCTCTCTCTTTCTCTGTCTCTCTGTCTCTCTCTCTCAAAATAAAGAAACATTAAAAAAAATAAAAAACAAACTCAAGAAAACTTGCCATTAGAATAGAATAGCTGGGGATGCCTGGGTGGCTCATTTGGTTAAGTGTCTGATTCTTGATTTTGGCTCAGGTCATGATGTCAGGGTTTGTGAGATTGAGCCCTGTGTCTGTGCTTACAGTCTGTTTAGGATTCTCTCTCTCTGCCCCTCCCCCATGTTCCCTCTCCCCCTCCCTTCCTTCCTCCCTCCTTCTCTCTCTCTCTCTCTCTCTCTCTCTCTCTCAAAATAAATAAAAAATAATAGAATAACAGAATAGCTGGAGGTTTTATTTCTTGACGTGAAAATAAACATAACCCTTTAGCCAGCTATAAAGTTAATACAGCTGATTGAGATGCTGGTGTGTAAGACATGGAGGCAGCCTGGATGGTACATTCTTGGGAACAAGGCTGGCTGCCATTAGAACTTTCTGTTGGCCACCTCATAGATGGAGCTGATGTCTTCTGCAGGTGGGGCTTTTTGTGATCCTCACTCCCAAATGTTTCTGTCTTGACTGATCCTGGAGACTCAGGACCACTCTTTGTCATCTCAAGAGGATTCTTTGCATGTTTTAGTCATAGGTCACACAGGGATATATGTGTTTGCAAAGGAGACTGACTGCCTGCTTGCCCTAGGCAGAGGTACTAGGTGGGGAACCCCAGACAGTAATTTTTTGCTCTTAGTCTTAATCCATTCTGGAGCAGTTGACCAAGAGATAATTGGGGTGCTCTGGGTATTCCTATTTGAAATGATAGGCAATGAAATGCCCTCCCTCTGTGCGAGTTGGATACCTCATGTTGGGGTTACTTGAGGTTACTGGGTTTTTTTGTTTTTTGTTATTTGTTTTAAATATTTTTGAGAGTGCACAAGCGGGGGTATGGGCAGAGAGAGGGAACAGAGGATTTTCAGTGGGCTTTGTGCTGGTAGCAGCGAGTCTGATGCAGGGCTCAGACTCAAGAACCGTGAGATTGTGACCTGAGCCAAAGTTGGACGCTCAACTACTGAGCCACACAGGATGTTAGATGTCAGTGGTGAATCCCCTGGGCCTGGCTCTGCCCCACAAGGTAGGGGAGCTTGGTGCTCAGAACTTGAGGGGGGATACAGTGTTTTCCTTTTTGGTGACGATGATTGGTGGTTAAGCTCTTTGGGCTAGTTGTGTGGGTCTCTCTTGTGTAGAGTTTTTTGTGTCAGGAACTTGCACCCCTGGTGGCCTGTGTAAGTGTTCCCACATCTAGCCCAGGTGCTCCAGGGAATATGTTTGAGTTGGGCTGCGATGTCTTCTGGCTTCCGTTTTAAGGAATGTTTATATCCAAGATGAGCTAGTCATTTTTACCATTCACTCACGAGGCATTTCTTGATTGTCTTGGTTCATAGCTATGAGATGGGGCTGGGAAAGCTGTATCTCAGGGAGATGGGGTACATTGGGAAGTCAGAGCTGAGGTGACCTAAGCATACTTAAAGTCCATCTGAGGCATAATGTTTACCACTGCTCTAACCTTACCGTTCTAAGTTTTTCCAGTGCCATTTTGTATAGTTTGGCAAGTGGAAGGCAGGATTGATAGTGGAGGATGTCAGGTACATGCCTAGTCTGGGAATCAGGGTGTTAGAGTCATTTTTGGCTATAGGTATACCAGGCCCTTGGGCTTTTTTCTGTACACACATTGGCCCCAAAGGGTTAAAATAATCTGTGTGGTTTTACTTTAAGAGACATTGTGCTGAATGAAATAAGCCAGACACAAAAAGACAAATACCGTATGATTCCACTTATATGAGGTCACTAGAGTAGTCAAATTCATGGAGCTAGAAGAGTAGAATGGTGGATGCTAGGGGCTGGTGTGGTGGTGATGGGGAGTTAGTGTTTAACTGGTGACAGAGATTCAGTTTTGCAAGGTGACAAAGTTCTGGAAATGGATGGTGCTGGTGATAGTTGCCCAACAGTGTGAATGGACTTAACACCACTGAACTGTACATTTAATGGTTAAGATGGTAAATTTGATGTTACCTATATTTTAGTACAGTAAGGAAAAATGGAACCTTTCTGAATTCAGAAATATCCTGCATCCTTATGAGCATGTGTTTTACCCTCCCAAGAGTTAGCTTAGGGAGAAAGGAACAAAGGCACTCATATTTTGATGGCCTAGCTTGTGCTGGATGTTATGAGGTTAAAGAAAAAAAAAAAAGATGTGTGGTTCTAGAAGGCCCATTGTAGCATCATCTTGGGAGTGCTGGAGCAGAGATTCTGTAGGTGTTCTTTGGTCCCCATAGGGATGGGGCCTGGATGCACTTTCTCCAGCTATCTGGGGTGACACAGGACTCTTGGAGTCTGCAGGGGACTTAAGAGAACAGAGTCCAGAAACAATCTGAGGTCTTTTCTGCTCCAGTGCTTGGCTTAGAGATAGAAGGTATTCCTTGTTTTCCTATGGCTATTTTTCAGAGAATTTCCTTAATATAGCACATATTGGTGCATGTACACAGAATGGGAGACACCAATTCTTAGGTCCTCATTGTTAACAAAGAAGTTATCTCTTTTGTTCTTGTGACATTTTCTTCAAGATGTCCTTTCAAGCAGCCTCAGTGATAAACACTAACACTTAAGATACTTCCCAAAGTTTCAGACCTGTCTAGATAGATAGATGGAGACATTTGATTCCTGAGCTTTTTATTTTTATTTTTTAAGTTTATTTATTTATGTCATCTCTGTACCCAACTTGGGGCTCAGATTCAGGACCCCAAGATAAAGAGTTGCCTGCTCTTCTGACGGAGCCAGCCAGGTGCTTCTGATTCCTGAGCATTTAAAATATGGGAGTTTTGAACCTTTAAAAATTTTTTTTTAATCTTTATTTATTTTTGAGAGAGAGGAGAGACAGAGCATGAGCCGGGGAGGGGCAGAGAGAGAGGGAGACACAGAATCCGAAGCAGGCTCCAGGCTCTGAGCCGTCAGCACAGAGCCCAACGCGGGGCTTGACCCCATGATCTGTGAGATCATGACCTGAGCTGAAGTCGGACGCTCAAACGACTAAGCCACCCTGGCGCCCCTAAAGTTTTGAACCTTTTAATGTTTGTTGATTTTTGAGAGAGAGCACATGCAAGCTGGGGAGGGACAGAGAAAGAGGGGGACAGAGGCTTTGAAGTGGGCTCTGCACTGACAGCAGAGAGCCCAGTGCGGGGCTCGAACTCACTAACCTTGAGATCATGACCTGAGGTGAAGTCAGATGCTTAACTGAGCCACCCAGGCACCCCTAAAGTTTTGATGATCTTTGTGGACTTGCCAGGGCAGCTGCTGGGGGGTGAGTGTGGAAACTCTAGATAGGAGTTGAAATATTTTGAGGGAAAACATTAATCATACTAGTCAAAGTGAGAACTAGTTACTTCTGAGAGCCTGCCTAGTGCCAGGGCCTGTCATTTGGTCCTCAGCATAGTCTGCCCAAGGGTCAGGTGGGCTCCTGCAGCTAGTCATGATTCATCAGGAAGATGTGCTATAACATTCAGGATGGTTTTGGTGGTGTGAAAGGGAGGGATTCCTGGAATGCCCAGGGTAAAGGGGTATGTTGGAGCCAAGCCTTGGAGAGGAAGGAGATCTGTTGGAAGGACTGTGCTGGCTGTTTTAGGATAGGCTAGGAAAGGAAGGGGAGTACAAGATGTGGGTGCGTAGATGCTGGGGTAACTCATACTTCTCAGCAGTGGCAGAGGAGGCCTTCCCAGATACAAGGCCGTAGAGGCCTCTGGAACCTCTGAGTGCCTTTCTTCAGGCTCTTTGCCTTTCTCCAAATAGTAGTGTAAGGGAGGTGGGGAGAGCTTCCCAGAGGGGAAGTGTGGTGCTGTGGCCTTGCCTATCTCCATGTTGCTTCTTCCTGGTGTTGACTTGCTATTCTAATTAAGGGTAGGGTTTATATTTATGTTGCTATGTTTTTGCCTCTCGTCTATGATGTTTTGAGTATTTATAACTCATGGAGGATGCTATTTCCTCCTGTGTGCTTCATTAGGAATTGGATAAAGAGGTGAATAAGAGCCTTTCTCAAGAGTGTTTGGGGAAGAGAACCTAATGGGATGCTGTATGTCAAATGTCAAGATCAGCTGTGCCAAGTGGTGGGGCTGTAGTCCTCAGTAATAGAAGGGGGAATGGGGAGGGACTGATTAGGGCGAGCATGCTTGAGTAACAGGTGCTTGAGTTTTGAAGGATGAGTGGGAGGAGGGAAGGGGTTTCCCAGTGGTGGGAACACTGTGTAAAGGCCCAGTGGTGGAGGCAAGATGTGGTGGTATGAAGAATTGAGACAAGGCCAGTGTGGTCGGAGCCAAGAATGTGGTGTGTGTGTATGTACACATATATACATGCATGCCAGATGACTTCATAGAGTCACTTCGGCCTAAAGCAGGCAGGGCCTCAAAGGTCACGGTAAGATGTTACAAGCATTGGGGGGTATTGAGGGCCTTAGGAAAGGCTGCACTGTGCACTGGCACAGTGTGAGGAGTTGGATGACCCATCATCCCTCAGTGAGGCCATGGTTACCGTGGCCAAGGGAAGGAGGGCAGGGATAGATCAGGGGCTTGGAGGGCACAAACTGGCTGTTACCCCAGTGGATGCCTTCTCCCCTTGACAGTGGAGAGAGGCCAGTTTTGGTTGCCAAGGATGGGCCTGTGTAGCTGGCCTTACCGTTGGCTCCTTGGCCCTCATGGGGCTGGTTCTTTGCCTCTCTAGTATGCCAAGTCATTCTCCCCGCCCCCGCCCCTACTCCATGGGGACATAGGGTTAATGAGGCTCCATGCTTTGGAGAGAGTAGGTACTGCTTTGTGCCCTGGGGCTGATACAGAGCTGGAGCATCTCCTTGGTGTGCCTGTGCCCTGACTTTTTGTCGTGGTTGTGCCACTGTGTCTGGGTCACCTCTGTCCCTTTGATACTCAGCACAGCCTGCCAGGGCTGCAGTTTCCTCCTGCTTTCAAGAACCAGGTAGTCCATGTTTTCAGCCTCTGGGGCTCTACTGTCTCTGTTTCTATTACTCAGTTTTGCCTTATGGGTGGAAGCAGCTGTACACGGTGCATATTCCGGTGGGTGTGGCTGTGTTCCAGGAATACCGTTCACCAGGACAACTTAGGGAAGTTTGCCGACCCTGGATTAAAAAATGGAATCTTCGGCCCAAGTTAATCATTCTCCAGCCAGCCAGCACATGGAACCAGCCAGCACATGGTGTGACCTCTAGGCTTCCTTGAGATGCTTTACTACTGTGCTGCCTCAGTTTCTCCCTTTCTGATAGGGCTGGCCAGGGAGTCCCCTCCTTGACAATTTGGTGGTGCAGTCACTAAGACCTTTGCCAGACAGGGTCTAGGTAATTCTTTAGGGGCACTCAGTTTTCATGGAGCTAGTAGACTTAGTGGACTTAGAGGTGGGAGAAGGTGAGGGGTATTGTTGGGTTTCTTCTTGGAGTTTTTTGGCCTTATGTCATGTTTCCAGGACTGGATTAGAGCCAGGGTGGTAAATGTTTAGTTATAGACACAGTTGAAAAAGTTTTACACAGCACAGTTGTTTGGTGAGTGCAGATGGTGGTAGAAAGAGACCAGAGGTGTGTAGCTTCTATAGAGCAGGGCCTCAGAAGGGATGATAGGGCCCTCCAGGGGTGCCTTGGAGAGCTTAGGCTTCCCGGTCAGATGCCTATGGCCCCAGAGACTCATCCCTGTGCTGACCATGGGTGCTGCAACCCGAGTGTATCCTCAGAACTGGAGTTCCCCAGATAGCAGCCAGGTTTTGCCCAGTGCTCCTCCCCTCAAGTTTAAAGGGGGTCAACCTCACTTGTCTAAGCTAGAGAGGATGAAATGGCAACAAAGGACTTCTGTTGCCCAAAGTGCAGTGACTTGATTTCATGTAAATTACTATGGCTGCCTTCTTACCAAGTGTGATCTCCTTTAGACTAGGAAATCGTTGTGTTTGGGTGGGTTGCAGTGTGTGTGTGTGTGTGTGTGTGTGTGCGCGCGCGCGCGCGCGTGCGCGCGCCACAGTACCCAGGTGTGGGGTCAAAGCCAAGCCATAATCATTTATCAAGGGAGTGGAAGAGTCTCTTATGAGTTGGTAATTGTGTACTTAAGGGTTACTTGATACTATTTTAAATGTATGGGTTGGAAATAAAAACAGTAAAAGCTCTCTAAATCCAGCCAGTGCGGGTAGATGGCAAAATAGTCCACATGATATATCAGTAAAAAGCAACTACAGTTTATTTTAGAGAAATGTCCCTAGTTCTGATGGTGCTAAGTGATCTCTGCTTGGTTTCAGCTCCTTTGTGAATTTTGCACTAATTGTATGGAGGGGCTGCTGCTGTGTGGGCTTCTCAGATAGGTTCCTTCTCCTTCAGTGTTAAATCATCCCAGCTCATTCATTCCATAAATATTTATCAAGCACTGGTGTGTGTCCAACACTGTTCTAGGTGTTTGAAATACAATCACATCAGGCAGATAAGACACCCCTTTGCTTGTGGCATTTATGTTCTTATTGGGTGAGAAAGTCCATACAGTACTACATTATATGGAATATGCAGAGATCAGGCCTGTGGGAGAGAAGGAGCAGGGTGGACCTCTGCAAAGGAGACATTTTGAGCGGTAACATGGGGGAGGGCATGGAAGGGTCTGCTATCTGGGCGTGAGAGTGATTGAGGCTGAGGGAGCAGGTATAGTATTAAGAACTCGAACAGCTACTGTTATAACAGGCCGTATACAGACATTTCTGAGAAATTGTGTGAAGCTGAATATGAACTGGACTTTTGCTGACATTTAGGGATTATTATATGGTAGTTGTATTTTCAAAGATCATTTTCAATTTGGGATGCCAGTTGGAGAAGTGATTGTTAAAATGATAACGTATCTGGAATTTTGTTTAAAACATAAAAAGGGAGGGAGAGTTCCTGGTATGTTGGAGGCGTGGCCCGGAAGCCAGCATGGCTAGGGTAGAATAGCAGGAGGCATGCCTCAGGCCAGGAGACAGTAGGGCTTCACTCTGCGCAAATGCCAAACATGGTGTCCACTGGAGGTGTGAGAAGCTGTTGGACTCCAAATGTGTTTAATGGCAGAAACAAAACGATTTCCTGATGGTGGGGTAGTCTTATCAAGAGGGCAGCCCAAGGTTTTAATCTGAGCAGCCGAAAGACTCGATCTGTCATGAGCTGAGATGGGGAAAAGCCATGTTTGAGTATGAAAGTCTGAGTTTACCTTAAAATTTCTTGCAGATTGCATTCCATCCATGCATTGTGTGTGTTGTGATAACATATTAAGAAGGCCTTCTTCCTTGCTGGGTTAGCCCTCCAGGAAAATTTTGTCCAGTGTGTCTTGTGGTCTTGCAGTCTTGCAGAGTAGGATACTGGATCTTTGTCAAAAATCAGTTGTACACAGGTGCATGGGTGTATTCTATTCCATCTCTTGTCTGTCTTTATCACACTGTCTTGGTTATTGTAGTTTTATGATAAATCTTGAAATCAGGTAGGATAAGTCTTCCATATTTGTTTGCCTTTTTCAGTTTTCACTATTCTAGTTCCTTTGCATTTCCATATAAATATTAGAATCAGATTGTTTTTTCTACCAAAAAAAAGAAACATTTTGGGAGTTTTTGATTGGGTCTGCTTTGAATCTGTGGATCAGTTTGGGAGATAATTGATATCTTCTGATCCATGGACAAGGCATATCTTCCTTTATGTTTTCTTTTATTTCTCTCAGTGATGTGTTATTGTGGTTCTACTTGATACGTCTTGAACATATTTTTTTTTAATGCTTATTTTGAGAGAGAGAGAGAGAGGGAGAGAGAGACAGGGCACGAGTGGGGGAGGGGCAGAGAGAGAGGGAGACACAGAATCTGAAGCAGGTTCCAGACTCTGAACTGTCAGTACAGAGCCCGACACAGGGCTTGAACTCACTAATTGTGATATCATGACCTGAGCCAAAGTCGGACACTCAACCAACTGAGCCACCCAGGCACCCTGAACATCTTTTTAAAAATTAAATTTATCCTTAAGTATTTCATATATATGCTACTGTAAATGGATTTATAAAAATCTTTGTGGAAATACTGCTGACTTGTGTGTATTGACTTTGTTTCTGAAGAGGGTAGGTGCTCAGAAAGCCTCTCCTTCTGGGCTTCCCCCTCCATGGCAGAGTGAGGCCATGGTTCAAGAGATATGAAAGAACTAGGATTAATGGTGTCCACTGTGTTTTTTGGCCTGAATGGGGCCAAAAAGGAGTGGCAGAAAGCGCTCCCCTCCCCAGGAACTAGCCCTGGTGGTGGCTACATCTGGCCCTGGGCCTCACTGAGGAGGATGCCATGCGTGCTCCTTGGTGCCCAAAGGTCTTTGCATAGAGTTCATTGATACTTGCTTATTTTGCAAGTTCTCCCATGGGAGTGTTTCTCGCTATCCATGAACTGTGAATTGTTGTGAACCCAGTTTAAAAATAAAGGTTTCATATTAGAGCCAGGCCTCCTGGTAGTCATGTGGGCTCAAAGAATGACAACAGAGGTGATACTGACAATATTCGGCAAGCTGCAACTGATAGCACTGCCTAGGAGTCTGGGATTTGGCTGGTTCTCTAGGTTTAGCCTCTGCGCCTGGAGCCCTGCGTGTCTGATGTCATAAAGGAGGGGGAAGTCCTGGAGCCACACTGTCTCTGTGACCTTGGGGGAGTTCTGAACATTCTTGATCCTTAATTTTCCTGTCTGTAAAACAGGTACTTCCTTCCTCCCTGGGCAGTTTTGTAATTCCTGTGGAGATGATCCCTGGGGTAAAACTTCAAGTTGCCCTATGGAGGTAAAGTCTGCCTGGGCCCAGGGCACATTGCACCCTCAGCTTCTTGAGGGCAAACCCTGCACTGCCTGGAATGGTGAGTGGTTTCCCTGGTGTGTGGACCGGGCAGCAAAGAAGTCATGTCTGTAGAGGGAGACCTGGGTGACCCTGGGCAAACTCCTGAATATTAGACACATTAGATCACTTATCTGAAAATGGGGATGATCATGTAACCCCAAGGTTGTCCTGGGGATTCAAAGAGATACAGAGTTTTAGCATAGTAACTGGAATTTGCTACTAAGCACCTGTTAAATTCTAAGTATTACTGTTTCTGCTATTAATGTTATTACTGTCATAACTGAAATGTTGAGCCATTTTCTGTGTGTTCAGTATGTTGGTGTGTGGCTGCATGTTACTACCTCGTATCTGTGTCCATATTGCTGAAGTCAGTGTCTGGGATGCTAGTGTTTATTGGTTAGCACTGCATCAGGTCATAGGTCAGAGAGTGATTGAAATTTATTTCCTCAGCCTGCCTCCTTGTGGAAGGTAGTAGAGGCAGAGCTCTGAAATCTAAATTTTACTTTAATCTAAATTTTTACTAATTCCAGGGGTCAGAGACATTGAAAATTGTCCATACATTCCAGAAACTTTCCTTGGAAACTCAGTATTTCTTTTTCTGTCCTTTTTTTTAGGTTGGTCAGCACGTTGACACAAGTTGCCTTTTGACGTAGCTGCCGCCATGGCCAGCTGGTAGGACCAGCATCCCATGCCCAGAAGCCAGGTGAGTGGTTGAGGTCTGGTGTCTGGAATGAAGGCTCTGACTTGTCCAGTGAACCTCATTCAGCTCCTTGGACATTTGAAACTGAGCACTGCTTCAGAAGCTTACAGCTACCTCCTAGAGGAAATAGAGAGTCAAGTTCCTCCAGAATTGTGTACTGGGCTGTTACCACAGGATCACCCAGGCCCTGCCTGTTCCTTCCAGGGAGGCTGTTTGCTCACCCCTCCTATCTCAGGGTTCACTCACTTGAAAAGCCCAGGCCTAAATGGGATAAACCTTCCTGGTAAGATCAGGAAGAGGATAATTAATCCTAGCCAGGTGGCCTTTGTCCTCTGGCCACTTTTGTGATTTCCCAACACTAACCAAAATGAGTAGAATTTTTCCCTCACCACTGTCAGTAGTGCAGGGCCCTGCACTGGTGCTTGGTACTGGTTGCCCTTACTCCAACTCACACCTGTGAGGAAACTGAGCCGGCCTCACCCCTTGCTTAGGACTCTCAAGGGCTGAAAGGACCCAGCAGGGCAGAGCCTGAGACCTGGGTGGAATTTTTATCTTGTTACCATCAGAGTCTGGCCAGTCATGTTTTGGCCCAGAACTACTTACCTAGAGAAGAAGGTAGAACTGGGAATTGTCTTAGAACTCTAAGACAGCTTGGAGGACCTCCTGAGTTGGTCAGCTGCTTTTACAGGCTAGCCAGCAGGTGACTTGCTGAGGGGTGCATGTCTCTCTAACAGCATAGCTGTATGGGGTGAGAACCGGCTGCCTGGATTTGCCTGCTTCAAGACGAGAGTTGGGGTTGGTTTTGTGAGGTTTCAGCTCTTACTTGCATATAGCAAAAAAAAAAAAAAAAAAAAAAAAAGTATGGTCAAGTATTCCTGTTAGCAGGAAAACATTTCCAGAATGTTCTAACAAAAGCTTTAGCAGTGCTTTAGTTTTGTTTGTTTTTTTACAATCAGGATATAATTTGCTTACCATACAGTTCACCGATTTATGATTTAAAATTCAGTGTTTGTTTATTTATTTGGTATATTCAAGAGTTGTGCAACCATCATCTCTGTCTAGTTCCAGAACACTTATCACCCCCAAAAGAAACTCCATCCTCATTAGCTGTCATTCCTTATCCTCCCTCTCCCACTAATCTATCTGCTTTCTGTTTCTATACATTTACCTGTTCTGGACATTTCATATCAACAGAGTCCTAGACTATATAACGTGTGTGTCTGGCTTTTCTCAGAGTAATGTTTTTGAGGTTCATCTACATTGTAGCATGATTCAGTGCTTCATATGCTTTTATGGCTGAGTAATTCCATCGCATGGATGGACCACTTATTTATTCATCAGGATAAATTTGGGTGGTTTCCACCTTTTGGCATTTGCAAATAGTGCTGCTATGAACATTTGTGAACACAATTTGTGTGGATATGTTTTTGGTTCCTTTGGGTATATACCTAGGAGTGGAATTGCTGGATCATATGGTAACTGGTGAACATTTTGAGGACTTGCCAGACTGTTGTCATGGCAGCTCTACCATTTTACACGCCCCCCTGCCCTAGCTCTACCTGAGACCCTCAGAGCCCTCTGGAGACAAGAAGTGACCTAAAGTCTATGCTGGTTTCATAGAGCTAGCTGAGGATCACCAGTGTTGATGATGCTTGATACCTGGTCCTAATGGCTTCTTACCTGGTGTTGGTGGCATAGTGGGGCATCCATAGAGGATGGGTCTGGCACTTGGCTGTCATCAGGCTATCTTTAGACATTAGCATTTAAAAATCATGGAACTTTACATCTGGAAAAGGTCTCACCTGAAGCTCAGCCCAGTGTGGTGAGTGCCTGCCCTTGTCCTGCAGTCCCGGTTGTTGTCTGAAGGCAGTAGGCTAGCTTAGGGTTCTCTGAGGTCCTAGGCTAGGTGCTCCTGCTTCTGCCTAGTCCTTTGTTAACTCAAAAGTACATGGTCAGGGGATCCTGGGTGGCTCAGTTGGTTGAGCATCCTACTTCAGCTCAGGTTATACTCTCATGGTTCTTGAGTTCAAACCCCACATTGGGCTCACTGCTGTCAGCTTAAAGCTGGCTTCTGATCTTCTGTCTCCCTCTCTTTCTGCCTCTCCCTCACTCATATTCTCTCTCTCAAAAATAAAACAATTAAAAAATAGGGGCGCCTGGGTGGCTCAGTCGGTTAAGTGTCCGACTTCAGCTCAGGTCACGATCTCGCGGTCCGTGAGTTCGAGCCCGCGTCGGGCTCTGCGCTGATGGCTCAGAGCCTGGAGCCTGCTTCCGATTCTGTGTCTCCCTCTCTCTCTGCCCCTCCCCCGTTCATGCTCTGTCTCTCTCTGTCTCAAAAATAAATGAACCGTTAAAAAAATTAATAAAATAAAATAAAAAAATAAAAAATCGTTTAAAAAAAAAAACCATGGTCAGAGCAGTAAGTACTTGCGGAATGAATGAATGATGAAAGAAAGAAAGAAAAGAAAGAGAGGGAAAGAAAAGAAAGAAAGAGAAAGAAAAGATGGCGGAGAGAAGGAAAGAAAAAGAAAAAAACAGACCTCCTCTTTCCCTGTCCAGGAGGGAAGACAGCCATTGCATGAAGGGGTTTGATGGGAAAGGACAGTCTGTAAATAGTCATGGCATGTGATGGCTAATGTCAAACGGGCAAAAAAAAATACCCTTGAGTAATTATTTTTTAAGGATTTATAAATATGTCAGCTTGTGTACTCATTGTTGTGGGGTGTAAGTCATTTCAACAAATTGATTTTGTATTTTCTTTTTTTAATTTTTTAAATTGTTTTTATTATTTATTTTGAGAGAGAGATACAGAGTGTGAGCAGGCGAGGGGCAGTGAGAGAAGGAGACACAGAATCTGAAGCAGGCTCCAGGCTCTGAGCTGTCAGCACAGAGCCTGACGGGGGGCTGGAACCCATGAACCATGAGATCATGACCTAAGCCGAAGTCAGACGCTCAACTGACTGAGCCACCCTGGCACCCCTTCTGTTTTCTCTGTTTAACACCAGCCCAGCACCCCCTTTCAGTTGAACCGTGGCCTGTGGTCACCTCGGGTCTCCCCATTTCTGCCACCCAGAACTTAATAAGCATAGAAGAGGAGCAAGACAGGAGGAGGGTTGGCTCCTGGTGAGCCTGACATATGCACACAGCCCCCACACAGTGCCCCACACTGTACACAGTTGTAGGTGTGCACACCTTGGGTCAGACTGCCTGCTTGGGCTAATGGATGTGGCATCTGCCCCTCAATTTTTGCCTGTCAGGGGTCCTGTTTATTCAGCAGGTACACACTGCTCATGTGCTGAGTGACTTTGCCTTATGTTGGGTGTTAAGGATTAAAAATGGGTGTGACTTAGAGGAAAACAGTTCACAAAAAAAGTGAGTGCAGATGGCTCTTACCAAAGGTATAGAAGATGCTCAAGTCTTTCTGATACTAAGAATAATGCTCATTGGAGTTTCAAGACAACATTTCTGACCTTTTGTCCCTAGAGGTGGATACCAGTCTATTGATGGGAATCAAGCACTGCCATATATTGCTTTTGGAGGCTCACAGCTCTTCAGAGAGAGATTTGTTTACCCTTTGCTTCAGAAATTCCGCTTCTAGAAAAATGTATCACAAAGATACACTGTCAAACATAAGAATTGTGACAAGGATGTTCATTCTAACATTCTGAAGTAACAAAGCTGGAAATGACTTAGATGTTTGTCAGTTGGGGCTAGAGACTTATGGGGATGGATCTCCTGGGTGGGGATGGCATCAAGCCCCCTGAGCAAAGGAAGAAGGGACGTCCTTATATCATGGTGATGGGATTTCTAGGGTGAAATGAGAAGTGGAAGAAGCAAGGTGGGGGATAAAGAGATACAGTATGCTTACCTCTCCAAGGAAAGGTGGAGGGACATGGATGTATGTGTATTTGCTTCTATTTTATTTTTAAATATGGAAATACAAACCATAAATGAACAATATGGTTATTTCTAGGAGGAGGGATGAGAGAGGACAGGGTTACCAGGAGATGTCTCTGGTTTTCTTTTCTGTGTAGCACCAGATGGGTGTTTTACATAATTATGAAACAAAAGTATGGCAAGTTGTGAGGCGGGGGGAGAGAAGCAAACCCTAAAAAGCAAAAGGAAATTAATATGAATCTAGGTGTATGTCAGTTGTGATCCAAGTTGTGACTTAACTAATGTTTCAGGATTTCCTTTGCTCAACTTTTAAACATAGTAGACTATAAATGTTTTAGTGAGATATGCTGTAAGGGCAAAAATTTTTTTTAAAAAATCAGTTAACTATCTTTAAGAATTATTTTTAGGTTAATAATAGGTTAATAATACCAATACTCACTACTGTTTCAGTAGTGCCCCCTTACCCACCAGAACACTTTCCAAGACCACTGTGGGATGCCTGAAACCGCAGATAGTATCAAACCCTATATATACTGTGATTTGTTCCTGTATACATGCAGACCTATGATAAAGTTTAGTTTATAAGTTAGGCACAATAAGAGATTAACAACAATAACTAATAATAGAACAATTATAGCTATGCTAGGGGCGCCTGGGTGGCTCAGTTGGTTAAGCGGCCAACTTTGGCTCAGGTCACGATTTCACGGTCCGTGAGTTCAAGTCCCGCGTCGGGCTCTGTGCTGGTGGCTCAGAGCCTGGAGCCTGCTTCCGATTCTGTCTCCCTCTCTCCCTGACCCTCCCCCGTTCATGCTCTATCTCTCTCTGTCTCAAAAATAAATAAACGTTTAAAAAAAATTTAAAAAAAAATTATAGCTATGCTATAGTAAAAGTTGTGTGAATTTGGCCTCTCTCTCAAAAATCTTAGTACTGTACTCACCCTTGTAATGATGTGAGATGATAAAATGCCTGTGTTATGAGATGAAGTGAGGTGAGTGACGCAGGCATTGTGACATAGCATTAGGCTACTATTGACCTTATGATATGTCAGAGAATCATCTGCTCCTGGGCCATGATTGACCACAGGTACCTGAAACTGTGGAAAGCAAAACCGTGGATAAGTGGGGACAACTGTATTATAGGAGATAACAAATAAGTAGTAATTAATGTCTTTAAGAACCAGAATTTTCAGCACCAAAGAAAAATGCAAGTATAAAATCAAGGCACTTAAGCTAAAATGTTTTAATTCTAAATCTGCATTGGGAACATGTGTAAGACTACTAACGGTGAGACGGGAGTATGAATAAGAACAGATTCCCAATTTGGAGTGTCAAATGTGTTAAAAATCAACAGGTTCATTTATATTGGTACTCAAAGGAAAGGAAGAATCTTGCTGGTCCTCTTTGGGGGGTGCTAGGGAACCAACTCATTTCGAAAATTGGTAAATAAAGGGAAAGAAACAAGCATTTATCCTCTTTTCTATGGACTGAACTCTCGAGGAACAAAACAGTGGGTGAGAACAAGATCAGTGTTGCCCTACAAAACTTCCTGGAACTCTCTGTACCCTCACTGTCCAATGCACCTGGAATAGTTTGAAGAAGTCAACTTTTAATTTTATTTAATTTTAGTCTATTTAAATAGCCACATGTGGCTAGTGGATAGTGCTGCTATTGACATATTCTGGCTAATTAAAATGAAATGATGGAGTTAGAAGTTTATAAGTTTTCAGACACCTAATAAAATGGTGAGTCCAGACAGTGATCCTCAGTGGCCGCCTGCACCCAAGAAGGGTACCTGTGCTACTGGAAGGATGTGTGCTTGTTTTGGCCGCAGAATCTAGTTTATAGTAAATCAGGGGCATGTTGCATTATACTACGGGGATGCCACCAGCAAACCTGACTGTGGGGAAATAAGATAAATAAATGATTGAAAGGAAAGGTTTTGGGAGGACCTAAGTGTGACTCTGACAAAGACTAAGAAATGCTTGTTAAATTGTTGGAGGTCAGGTCACGGAATTATAGTGGTTTGTAGATACAAATACTGACCAGTGCATTCATAAATGAATGTTGTGTAGGATTTGCTTCACAGGAGCTAGTGGGGTATGGGGGAAAGGAGCAGTGTATGGAAGACCTGCAGCCTGGGTGGTGCATGTGCGCTGTGAATCCTGTTGTTTGTGCTACTTCTGAGGGCATTGCTACTTTTGCAATTTTCCGTAATCAAATATTTGAAAAATGGGCTTGACCCAGGCATATATATTCCTCAGGGAGCTTTATCACGTACATCACCCAGGGCAGGGGAGTCCTCTGTTACAAAAGGGTGGCGGCCACTGTGGTTAAATTTAAGCAGAATACTTTCAGCAGAGATTCTGGAATTGCTAAGGGGCTGTGGCTGGTGGCCTGTCAGGTGGAACAACTTCCGTTTCCAGCAGTCTTATTTTCAATAATAATAATACTCACAGCTACCCTTCATGGAGCCGTCAGAGCATTTCCCATTTCACAGGTGAGGAAAACTGAGGTGAACCAGGCATTCTGGTTTCTACTTGATGTACTGCGATGCTGATGGCACCTTCCTATCTCTGAGCCCCTGGCTTCCCTGCCCAGTGCTTGGAGCTCACCTTACCCCTGCATGTGCTTCTTCACTTCAGTACTGACTCTGTGATATCCCATACTTTGTTTTCTGACATAATATAATTTTGATTAGAGACCAGTCTCACTTCCCTCTTGGTGTCATTTGTCCATAGGAGCTATAGCCAGTGGATAAAGTAGATGGTTTGATTCCATGTGTGATCTAGGGATCACTGCAACTCTCAGAGTGATAGGGACCTCACTGTGTGTCTCTCCGCCTGATGTCCACTGCCCATGCACCTGCCTTCTTGCATATCTTCCCAGGGTTTCCAGGGAGGAGGCCCCAGGGTGTCCCAGGGGCCCAGTCAGCCCCTTGTTCTTGGTAGAAACTAAGCCGGTATTTGGACAGATGAATAAAACACCTGTGAGACTTAGGTGGGTGGCACATTCCCAGTAATGTGTTAATGTAAAACCGTGGCATGTGTTGTTTTGGTTTTAGACAGTATGAAGCCTACGATGAGCCTGACTTAAATCGTATTCTGATGGTGGTGGTTTGTGTGACCCCAGTTGTCTGAGGCCTTACCCTCTTTCTGCCTTGGTTCCCCATTGCTAGATTGGTTCTTGTGTGTACCACATGGCCACACAACCAGGCATCAGCTTTCCTTTGCTTGGAGGTGGTTCTTAGTTCCCACCTGTGGGGTGGGCTTGTTGTGGCCTCAGACTCTGTGAGAACTGGATGGTTGACTCACAGAACCTAAAAAACTCCCCCAATTTAACCATTTTAAAGTGTGTAATTCATTGGCATTTAATGCATCCATGATATTGTACACTCGTCATCTCTATCAAATACCAGAACGTTTTTATCCCCAAACGAAGCCTGTACCCATTAGCAGTCACTATCCCCTCTTTCATCTCTGTGTCCTTCAGGGCCCTAGGAACCACTAGTCTACTTTCTGTTTCCGTGGATTTGCCTGTTCTAGGCATTTCATATAAATGGAATCATACACTATGTGGCCTTTTTTTTTACCTGGCTTCTGTTGCTCAACGTAGTATTTTCACTGTTCATCCACATTGTGACATGAATCAGAACTTCATTCCTTTTTATGAGTGAATAATACTTCATTGTATGGATATATCACATTTTGTTCATTTGTTCATCTGTTGATGGACATTTGGGTTGTTTCTACTTGTTGGCTATTGTAAATAGTGCTGCTTTTAACATTTGTGTATAGATTTTTGTGTGAATATGTTTTCACATCTCTTAGCTTGTGTACCTAGCAGAATTGCTGGGTCATATGTAATGCTGTATTTAACTTTTTGAGAGACTGGCAGACTGTTAACCATGTCACCATGCCATGTTATAGTCCTGTCAGCAGTGTATGAGGGTTCCAGTTTCTCCACATCATTGACAACGCTTGTTTTTTCTTTTTTTCTTTTTTTTTTTATTTTTTTGTTAACAACCATCCTAGTGGGTTTGAGGTAGTATCTCATTGTGATTTTGATTTGCATTTATCTGATGATAAATGATGTTGAACATCTTTTCATGTGTTTATTGGCCACTTGAATATCTTCTTTGGAGAAATGTCTATTTAAGTCCTTTGCCTATTTTTTAATTGGATTTGTTGTTTAATTATAAGAGTTCATCGTATATTTTGGCCACTACACCCTTATCAGATAAATAATTTGCACATATTTTCTCCTATTTCATGGGTTGTTTTTTCACTTTTTTAAAGATTTTATTTTTTTTATTTAATTTTTTAAATGTTTATTTATTTTTAAGAGAGAGAGAGAGAGAGAGAGAGACACAGAATCTGAAGCAGGATTCAGGCTCCGAGCTCTTAGCACAGAGCACGATCTGGGGCTCGAACTTGTGTACTGCGAGATCATGACCTAAGCCAAAGTCAGACCCTTAAGTGACTGAGCCACCCAGGGGTCCCTTTAAGATTTTATTTTAAGTAATTTCTACACCAAATGTGGGGCTTGAACTTACAGCCCTAAGATCGAGAGTCACCTGCTGTATTGACTGAGCCAGCCAGGCACCCCTCATTCTCTTATTAGTGTCCTTTGCACATTAGATTTTAATTTTGTTGAAGTCCCAATTTCTTTTTTTTTTTTTCTTTCATTGTGCTTTTGGTGTCACATTTAATAATCTGTTGCTGAATCCAAGGTCATAATTTACTCTTCAGCTTTTTTCTAAGAGTTTTTATAAGTTTAGTTTTTAATAGGTCTCTGACCTATTTTGAGTTAATTTTGTTATGAGGTAAGGGTTTTGTTTTTTATCCTTATTTTTTTAATTGGCCTGAAGACATTTTGGTTTTTTTTAGGAAGGGAGAATGATACCTGGGAATTATGAAAATGCTTTTTCTTGTGTGTTAAACACCTATGTATTGAGCCCTTATTCTATCCTGGGCCCTAGGATGGTAGCAGTGAACAAAGAGGTGTTCCATGTTCTTATGGGAGATGGGGTTAGGAGGGCACATAGACAAATAAATAGAATGTTAAGTGGTGATGAAGTGGAAAAGAGGTTAGAGGTCCACCAAGGATGTGTGAAAGGGAGCTACGTGCCATTTTGGTTTCTCAGGTGAGACCTATAAAAGAGGGTAGTTCAGAGACCTGGAGGGAGGAGACTTCTAGGCAGAGAAAGCAGGATGTGCAAAGGCCCTGGGGTGGGAGTGAGCTAACCGTCAGAGGAGCAGCCAGACTGTTAGTGTGACGTAAGAGAATGGGGTCCAGGGTTGGTGGGGCACAGATGGCAGATGAGGTCAGAGAGGCTGACCAGACCTCAAGGATGTGGTGAGGGCCTTGTTTTTATCTTGAACAGTATCTTTTACAAAAGGGCCACTAATATGATACGTTCAAGTCCAGTTCTGCTGTTTCCCAGAGCTTATTGTAGGTATCTGAACAGCTCCCTGCCCAAGAGGAAGATTTCCACTTACAGGGTAGAAGCTAAATGTGGGATTTCTGGTTCAGCTCTTACAGCTGTACAGAAAGTGCTAAGAGAACTTTTCGCTGGTAGGAACTGTTTCTTAGGCCCATGGGCTTTATTGAGACCAGAAACTTACATTAGTCTTAGAAGTAAGTTTCCCTGCTGGCTCTGATCCTCCTGGGGCAGCTGCCAGTGTGCTCTGACACCACAGAATATGTGCAGGGAGGAGCTTGACAAAGGAAGCCCAGGAAGAGCCTCCAGGCTTTCCCACATTGCTGGGCCCCCTGATGAAAATGACAAAAGAAGCACCCTTGGTTCCCCTACTTTCTACTCCTGTCTCCTCCTAGGAATGGAGGTAGCTTTTCTGGCCCTTCCTGCAATTGTCTGTGCAAAACCTCCCTGCCATTTCCAGCCATGGGCCTCAATGGAGCTGGTGGTTAGAGCTGTGTCTTGGCCAGGCCCTGAGGGAGTTGGCACTGGAAGGGTTAAGACTTCCCATTTTGTGATGTGACACCCGATGGGCACATTGCAGATGGCATGGAAATGGCAGGTGTAACCCTTTGTAGGCCATGGAGGCACATGGCCCAGGAGGCAGCTGGGAAGGAACAGAGGCTGTTCCTTTCCCGTGGGAGGCAAATGTAGCCAGCTCGCCCTCACAGTGACATCCCGCACCAGGGGGACTCCTGGTTGCTATTTCCCTGTGGACATTTAATATTGCTCAGATTCCCCTTCACAGGCAGTACCTTTGTTTCTGTGTTATGTGCTTCCCCAACAGCATCTGTTCCTCTCTGGCTGCAGGGTTGGGCTTTGGCCCAATGGCCCTGGCTGCTGGCAGTTCAGATGCTCATGTCGGTCCACTTCCAGGTGGTTGGTGTTGGGTGCTCACTGGGCACTTTTGAGAGAGCAAACACAAAAGCCAAGTCCTTATCTCCAGTATGAGCCTAGGGGAGCTACTGATAGTTTTAAAGACACTTGTTAACAGTCTTTCCCCACTCTTAACTTGTGATCAGTATAAGTGCACCTTCTCCTACTGTGTGCTATGACTTGGAGATGAAGATGGGCTTTCGATCTCATGTCTTTGGGAAAAGGTGCTTAGAAGCCAAGGCATGGGGCCGGAGTGCAGACGGAGTTGAGTGGGATCTGTGTGGTCCACATTGTTCCCTATTTTCAGAAGTTTGCAGGAGATCAGCTGTGTCTGAGAGAAGATAAAAATATATTCCCTACATTATCTTCCCAGGATAGGATCTGTGCTTTCTCTAGTACCCATTCCCTGTGCCCCCCCATTCTCCCATGACTCTAGGGATGGAGGTTGAGGCCTGGGGACCTAATGTCCCAGGCCTGGCCCTGTACATCCCTGGGGTGAGTTTGAACAGCCCAGAGAACTGTCAGCAGGCCGGCCTCGTGACTGTCTATTTTCTGGAGACGACTTGTCCCAAAACCTGCTTTGTTCCCACACACAATGCTGGAGTGAGATACTACCGGTGCTGTGTTCTTTACTGGGCAGTCTGTGATTTGTGTTTAGGAATCTGAAGACCATTAAGGTTTTGTCTTTAAAATGTTGATGGCCACCACTTAAGTATGTTGGTTTCTGCTCTCCAGGTTAACTTTGTTAAATATATCCCAAAACATTAATTCAGAGACCTCAATTACAAGTCCTCCACTTAAAAAAAACAACAGTATTGTAGGGGCTCCTGGCTGGCTCAGTCAGTGAGCATGCCACTCTTGATCTCAGGGTTGTGAGTTCGAGCTCCATGTTGGGTGTAGAGATTACTTAAAGATAAAATCTTGGGGTGCCTGGGTGGCTCAGTTGGTTAAGCATCCAACTTCTTTCTGCTCAGGTCATGATCTCACAGTTTGGGAGTTCAAGCCCCCGTGTCAGGCTCTGTGCTGACAGCTAGCTCAGAGCCTGGAGCCTGTCTTCAGATTCTGTGTCTCTCTCTCTGTCCTTCCCCTGCTTGCTCGTGTGCATTCATTCTCATTCTCTCTCTCTCTCTCTCTCTCTCTCTCTCTCTCTCTCTCTCTCTCAAAAAACAAAACAAAAAAGAAAGATAAAATCTTTAAAAACAAACAATCAAGATTGTAAATGTGGTGCTGATTCTTGTTATTCTTTTTCACTTAACAACCTGTTTCTCTTTTTGGTTCTTGAACCAAGGACTGAAGGTGACCAGATAGGATGGACTTCTTGGTCTTGGTCTGACTTTACCTTGCATGACTCCTCCACCCTGTTGGTGGTAACAGGCTTATATTTGAATGGGTCATTAGCATTCAGATGGAGTGTGGTTTGTGGGTATGCCTGAGATGTTTAAAGTTCCCTGTTAGGAGGCTGAGATGCTCCTGAACTTAACCTTCCCTTTTGGCTCCTGGTCCATGCTGAGCGCTACATTTACAAATGGTGTCTTTTCCTGGAAGGGTTAAGTGGAGAGCACTTATAGGGACTGGGAACAGGGAGGTCCTCTGAAGGTAGTGCTGGTGCTCAGATTGATTTGTTTGATGGAGTGACTGGAGGCATTCATTTAAGTTGTGTGTATGTGTCTGGAGTGTACTCTGTGCTATTTCACAGCTCTCAGAGCTTCCCTCCACACCCATCCTTTAGGACCCAATTGCTGGTTCCAGCCCTTCTCACTCTCACAGGCTGATGGCTGGTCCTGATCTCCACCCTACCCCCAGTCCCTGGAGTCCTGGAGGGCATCTGGTGCCCAAGGAAGTCCGTGGGAGGCCCTGTCATCACTGTGAGCCTTTTCACACTGAATATAAGTGGTCTTTCCAACAGGGATGCTTTTTCCTTGTACATGATCTCCTCTCATGTAAAAAATCCTTGTTTAAAGTTTGGATCTCCTTTTATTTGGTTTCATTTACTTTTCTTGGAGATGGATTTTCACGTGTTTATGTATTTCTGTCACTTCATCGTTTCTAGCATTTTTTCCTCCCTCCTCAATCTCTGTAAGTCCAGATTCTGCCCTTGGGGCCCAGCTCAAATGAAGCATTTCTATATTCTTCCCCCTCCTGTTTTGGACCAGCAGGGTGAACTACTTTTCTGGTGTAGACTTGTAATAACATGGTGATGAGCACATGCATCTCACAGCCCTTACTGGGTTTATGCTCCCATGAAGGTGGCACCCCTGGGTCACTGGTCCCTTGGAGAGGTCGCTGTCTGCTGCATTAGCAGTATTTGTTAGGAGTCTGACAGCATCCACATCCTGCTGGGCCACACAGGCTGTGAACTAGAAGATGGGGTGTCCTAGGTGGTTAGTAACTGACCAGCCTCCTGTGCTGCAGAAATTCCCTTCTGGGTTAAGGCATTACTCAGATAAACAACCATAAGCAGCAGTTGGTTCTTTGCCTTCTCTGGAAGCTTAAATTACTGTGTGCACAAAGTAGTAGCAATGAGCATGGTTTCAGTGCTAGTGATTTGAAAACTCTGCTGCTCCAGCCAGGTGTGAAATTGTTTGTCTTGGATAGGGCTTGGGAAGGTGTGGGCTGAAGTGGCTGAGGTGCATGGGGATCCACCTGAGGTCCCTCAGGGCTCTGGGTTTTTTCATGGGTTTTAGAAGTTGATGATTCTAATCTAATTTTTGTACTTTAGGGTTTTCCTTTTCGGGACAGGTGGATCAGGAGTGGAATGAATACTGATCACACATAAGAACTGCTGATCTTTTGCTCAGAATTGAACAGAGAAAGACCTTTTCTGACACAATTGGGCAAGATTTGGAAGTGGGAAGAGGAGAGGAAAACTGTGCACGTGTGTGAGTGCATGTGGTGTGCATGTGTGTGTGGGCACTTGTGTCTGAGTATGCATGAATGTGGGTGTACATATATGTATATTTGTGGTGCAAGGTTGTGTGGTGTGCAACTAGCCTGGGGCACTGCAGCCTTGGGATATGGGGAGCTGTCTTGTCAATGCCCCAGTTTCCCATGTGCTTCTTCTACCAATAGGGTGTGCATTGAGTGGGGTCAAATGATCCCAAGTCTGGGGTGCTGTGTGTTCCTTGTCCCTTTCCCTCTCTTCTCAGTGCCTCACCTTCCCCAGAAACTGGAGCCCAGGCGCCATGGCCATTGGAGGCTGACAGTAAGATTGTCTACCTTGTGAGAAACCTTTGAAAGAGTGAGTGAGTCCTTTCAGTAGGATAGAAGAATTTGTTGGTCACGTGTCTCATTTTAATAAAGTGATTGTCCACCTGATGAGTTGTGTTGGCTTCTCTTAACACGAAGCAGAAGGCTAGGAAAACCTGCATTGAGACCCCAGGTCCAGACAGCCCCAGTGTGGGATTGACAGGGCACCACCAGGTTGGGGGGTGAAGTGATATGCCCACTAGTCAGGCCCAGTGTCCATATAAAGGTCAGAAGAATTGAAGGACCAAGGCAGTGACCAGATGGAGGCTGAGCCCCTGAAAGGTTCTAGGAAGGTTCCTGGGGCTCTCTTGCTGTCCCCGGGCTGGAGTAGGCCATGGAGCTGCAGCCACAGGCAGAATGCACCAAGTGAGGATTGTCGTTGTTAAGAGATCTCAGTGGGACAGGATGCTATGACAGTGCAGCCTTCTGCCCAGGACCTTCCTTAGAGTGGGACAGTTGGGGGTATTGTGGTATGGACCTGCATCATCCCCCTGGATGTTCCCCCCTCCCCTTCTCAAGAGTTTCCCTGGCACAGATGACCTCTTTCTTCCCAGTCCTCAAGGGTGGAGTCCTGCTTACCTGGAGAAGTTGGGTCCTGCACCTCCCTTCCTACTGCACAACATTCCCAGGGACCCCCAAGTCTCTAGCAAACCAGCCCCAGTGTGCTCAAGTCACACTGTTTTTTGTTGTTGTTATTGTTAAGTTTATTCATTTTGACAGGGGGGGGGGGGGGAGAGAATGAGTGGGGGAGGGGCAGAGAGGGGTTGGGAAGAATCCAAAGCAGGCTCTGAGCTGTCAGTGCAGAGCCCAGTGCGAGGCTGGAACTCAGGAACTGAGATCATGACCTGAGCCAAGATCAAGAGTCAGGTGCTTAACCAACCCAGCCACCCAGGTGCCCCTCAGGTCATACTCTGTATCCCAGCTCAAACATCCCTATTCTTGCTTTCTTGCTTTCTTTTTCTTTTTTTTTTAGTTTATTTATTTATTTTGAGAGGCGGGGAGGGAGAACACCAGCATGGGAGTGGCAGCAAGCGAGCGAGAGAATCCCAAGCAGGCTCTGTGCTTTCAGCATAGAACCTGACTCGGGGCTGGAACCCACGAACTATGAGGTTATAACCTGAGCTGAAATCAAGAGTTGGATGCTCAACCTACTGAGCCATACTGGTTTCCCAAACAACCCTATTTCAAGAAGGGCTCACCCCACCCCCTCCCAGCCCTGTGCCCATCAAGGTTATTCACATCTCCCTGTGCTCTTCCTTAGAGCTTTGGTCTAATGCTCAGGCATGAGTGCTGAGGAACTGCTTGTTTCTGTAACTGGGTTAAAGTTTGATTCACTGCAGTAATCGAGTTTATAGCACATAATTTCCTTATACGAGGGACCTATTTATCTTGAGAGTGTGTAGGGCTTTTAGGATGGAATAAAATTGACCCGCATAGTGAGACAGACTGACCCTTCAGTGAGTGCTCTTCCCTCTGCACTTTTCGAAACTAAATTTCTTCTTTTAAAAAGGGTTAACCTTGAGTCCTGGGCTCAGGTTGAATTTACATGTCCAAGTCGTTTTTTGAAACCTGTTTTTCTTTGCAGTCAGTTCTGTGATAATGCTCGTTTTGGAAAAGCAGATTTGTTTCAACACTATTGATATATTAGGGCACAATTGGAGCATGATACATACACGTTGTATGTGGTTGTGTGAAATTTTGTCCAGGAAAGTGCTAGGTTATGGGTTGGGAAGCTATGTCCCACAGGCTGGTGGTCTGTTTTGGTAAATAAAGTTTGAATGGGACAGAGCTATGCCCATTGGAGGACATATTGTTAAAACTGCAGAGCTGAGTAATCAGGACAGAGACAGAAAGACCTGCAGAGCTGAATATATTTACTGTGTCCCTTTAAGAAAAAGTTTGCCAACTCCTTCACTAGATAAATCCAGAAGATTGCTCTCAGCAAAAGAGCACCTGACCATACATAAAATCAAAATGTACACACCTCAGATATGCACCAAGCCCTCTCCAGGCCATACCATTTTCTCCTGGGGTCAGACAACCTCATTCCAGCATGTCACAGTAACTCAGAAAACAGCCACAGCAAATGCCAGGTCTTCCCTCAGGTGAGGGGTTAGGCTTCAGGTAGAATTTGTGTATTTTTTAACTGTTTAACTTGCTACCATTTAAAAATCAGGTTTTTGTCTTTTTTTTTTTTTTTTTTTTTTTTTTTTTTTTTTTTTATCTCATGATTAAGTTTTGGGATGTTGTGTACTGCCCTGGTCACTGGACTGTTGCAGGAGGGTCTCCCTAGCATCTTTTTAGTCCAGGTCTTTGAGGGCCCATGGAGCTCCTGGCCAGGCAGGTAAACCAAGTACCTTCCTAATGGTGTATGAGAGAGAAAGTGCCTATATTTTTGGAGTATCTTAGGTTTTCAGACCACTAAGGGTTAAGAACCCAGCTTCAGTCAGTGAGTAAGTAAGACTTAGTTCTTCTTTTGAACAAACCTGTAGCACAGGACTCAGGGTGGCTCCTTTCCTCTGTCTGAGACCATCCCTGCTCAGCGGCTTGGCCCTTGATGTCTATACCCATGCCTGGACCATCTCCCCAGATTCCTGTTCCTTGTCTCAGCCTCAGTCTGTGGGACTCTATATATTCGCCTTTCAGAAAGTCCAAATGGCAGAGTTTTTAATGAAAGTACTTGTTTGCTTCATTTTGACCTATAAGGCAAACCCCAGGAATCGTACGTTTCATGAGGATAATCTACAGAAATGTAGGTTTAACTCAGTAGCACGTACCGAACCCATATTGTTTTGCTCCACACTGAATATGGAGGTGAATGGAAAAAAAAAAAGCTGCTGCCATGGAGGAGTCTAGCAACAAGCTGGGAGAAGAGATGAAGCTGCTGAATAGTATGGGGATTGTTGTTGTGGAACTGTGTGAGACATGGGCTCCCTCAGAGCGAGCCCACACTGATGCTGTGGCCTGGCAGCCATTCCACACAACTGATGGCCCAGGTAGAAGGTGGGCTGTGGGGATGAGCTGAGGGGTTTGAGTTTACTGTGTAGAGCTTGAGATTTGCTTTAGTAAGTAACACAGGGGATGGACTTTTAAGCTGCTGAGACACTTGCTAATAATGAGTGGGAAAGTCACAGCAGTGGCACCTCTCAGTCCACTGAAGGTTGCATATTTGTCTTATGTTCTTGGTTCTGCCTGTTGGAGGAGCCAGCCTCCTGATTTTCCTACATTATAAAGCACTCTCCCTCTGGCCTGGGAGCATTTCCCTCCAAAGGGCCCTCTCCCCTTGTCTCATCCCTGTACACTTATCCTTTTAAGAAGTTTTCAGCATCTGCATGTGGGAGTGTTATTTTATCTAGCTAGCTCTCCTTTTTATCTTTGTGTTCTTTGAATACAGGACTGATAGAAAGTCACTGTTAGGAGAAATAATTTAATACAGAAAGTGAAAGTTTCTGAATTTATTCTTCAGAAGTGAGTGCTGTGGCTTTTAGCCTAATTTCTTTCACTTTTAATTTTAGTAAGCTTTTTCAGTAGTTTTTTCTGAAGATTATAAGCATTTTTAAGCCATGTGAATGGTATTATACTGTTCTACACATTGATTTTCTCATTCAAGTCATTTTTTTTTTTTTTAACATTTATTGAGAGACAGAGACAGAGCATGAGCATGAGAGGGGCAGAAAGAGGGGGAGACACAGAATCCAAAGCAGGCTCCAGGCTCTAAGCTGTTAGCACAGAGCCCGATGCAGGGCTCAAACTCACAAACTGTGAGATCATGACCTGAGCCGAAGTTGGATGTTTAACCAACTGAGCCTCCCAGGCACCCCTCATTCAAGTCATTTTTAAAAAAAAAATTTTTTATTTATAATTTTAGAGTGCATGTGAGTGGGGGAGAGGGGCAGAGAGGGAGAGACTCTCAAGCAGGCTCCATGCTCTGCATGGTGGCTTGATCCCACGACCCTGGAATCATGACTTGAGCTGAAATCAAGAGTTGGATGCGCAGATGACTGAGCCACCCAGGTGACCCTCATTCAAATTATTTCTAATATCACTCTGTTTCTTCACATAGCATGTCTATGAGGTGTGGGTAGGGAAACTGAGGCTGAAAGACTAACAAGTTCTCTCAGCCCATTGTTGCCTGAGATTTGGCCTCTGTTCTCTCCTGTGTCTGGTAGTAGAGGCTGGCTGTTGGGATCGTCCTTCTATTCCCCAGGTTAAGTTGCATCCCTTGTACTCAGCCTTAACAGGGTTTGACGTTTAAAACTTGAGAGCCGGCATTTTTATCGCGCGTTCCTTCCAGAACACAGCCACTGCATCCCTGCTACTATCGTTCAGAGAGAGGCATCAGGAAGTGGCTCAGGACTTGAGCAGAGTGAACTCTCTGTTCTGGAAGAGAAGATAAGTGCCTGTCAACCAGAGGCTGCTGACACCAAAGTATAGCTTAGTTCTCTCCCCGTCCCCTCCCCAGGTACCTGGCTTTGACTCTCAAGAATGTAGGGAGCCTCCAGAGGGTGAGCAGAAGGGTGTACAGGTCTGGGACTTCTCTCCTGCAGCTTCTGCAAGCTATTGTGTCTGGGAGGGTGAATGGGATTCCTGGGTCCAGGCAGGAGACAAGAGAGAAATCATGCAGAAGGGCATCATAGATAGCCCCAGCCTCAGGACCACCAGGGCACAAAGATCCACCTGCACTGTGCATCTGCTGAGGGGCACTCTGGTGGTGGGTGCCTGGCTGCAGGCCTGCTGGAACTGCACACCTGGCAGGGCCTGTGTGTCACAGTGTGGAGGTTGGCCAGTGCCAAGTGAAACCAGTGTCTGGACCTCATCGTCACCCAACTTGGCATTGGACGCTTCACTGGCCCTTCTTTCCTGACAGGGAGGGGTGCTCTGTGCTGCCGAAAACAGTGGCTGCCCCATGTGCAGGCTTCTACCTGTCCGGTAGACACTCCTCGGCCTCTCTGTGTGGGTCTGGTAGACTCCTACTCACCATGTCCAAATTTCCCTGCTTCCAACCTTCTTCTCCCAGATCTGCTCTTTCCTCATTTCAGAAAACCAATTCCATCCAGTTGCTCAGGCAAAAATAAAACAAAGCAATCTTTTCTTGCCTCCTGTCCAGCTGTTAGTATGTTGTGTTGTCTAAAGTATACTTAGGGTTTGGTCATGTCTCCCCACTGCTCAGTCTCTTTCCCATCCTGAGCCACAAGATACAGAAGTCTCCCCCAAACTGCTCTCCCTGCCATCTCCTACTCCAGTCTATCCCCATATCAACCAGATGATCCTTTAGAACAAATTGGATCTCCCCTCATCCCCACCCCTCCATGTTCCCCCTGAGGACAGTCCACACTTAGTACCCTCTTTTCTTCCACCTCCTCATGCTCACTCTTCTGTGCTCTGGAAAGAGCACCCCAAGTCCACTTTTCTCATGCCTGAAACAGGAGTGTTATTGATAGTATTCCTGCTGGTATGTTAGTAACAGAGTAATATAAATAGCATTTCCTGGTACAGATAATGATAATGCTTCAGAGTTATGGCTCCATGACTTGTGTTTGTTTACGTTTTTTTTTTTAAGTTAACTTTTTTTATGATAAAAAATATGTCTGCTGGCATTATGTGCTCAACTTGTGCCAGGTGCTTTCTGTTGGTTTCCTGAGTCTTGTTTAAAAATTCTGGTTCCTGCATCATTCACCTCTTTGGAGTTGCTTTGGAAGAGGTTTTCCACCTGAGGTTCTCAGATCAGTTAGACAGTGGCATTTTACTAAAAAATAAAGTATCTTTTGGTAGAGGCATTTACAATTTGCATTGACCCAAAGCCCCTTGTCCACATTCCACCTGTTATTTGGTTGCCTCTTCGACCTGAGGTCAGTCGTTCTGTGCTGTGCCTATGTAGCCGCTAGAGTGACTGGAACCTCCCTTCTTGGGGCAAGGAAGACCTGGGTTGCTTCCTGCCACCTCTCTGCCCGCCCAGCCCTGTCTGAAGATGCATTAGAGCAGGCTCTGTGTGACTTAATTGTGTTTGTGAGAGTGAGAAGAAAGGACTGAGGCCATCTGGGTTCCAGCCCTGCTTCCTGGGTAGCAGCCTTGCAGTCCTGGGAGCCTCATCTTTACAATGGGCTGCTGTTGTCAGGATCTGCCCCTGTCTTCAGGCAACAGCCAGGACAGGATCCCCCTTAAGTAAGAGGGGGTTGCTCTTTGTGGGCTGGCAGTTCCTGAATGGGCCTGTGGTAGAACCCTCACTGGCTAGGGGTTTTGAAGCAGATCCTAACTTTCCATCACAATAATCCAGCCTCTTTACCTGTTTTTTTTTTTTATTTTTAATGTTTGTTTATTTTTGAGAGAAAGTGTAGGTGCATAAGTGGGGGAGGGGCAGAGAGAGGGGGGCAGAGGATCCTAAGTGGGCTCTGCATTGACAGCAGCAAGCCCAATGTGGAGCTCAAACTCAAAAACCGTGAGATCATGATCTGAGCTAACGTCAGATGCTCAACTGACTTAAGCCACCAAGGCGCCCCTTTACCTGCTCTTTAGAAAGTATTCTGAGGTAACTCCTCACTGCTTTTTTGCAGAAATTGTAGGTCATGCTTCATTCCTCAAGGCTGGTTTCTTCCCTATAGCTTTGTCATTGATCTTGGGTTTGTGCCTGCAGGGTGATGGACACTAGCCCTAATGTGCTAGGGCACTGGTCCTTCCTGCTGAGAGGAGGGAGGAGCGTCTTTACTAGCACCTGTACTCTCCAGGAGCAAATGCTTCCTGTGGCCTCTAAGGCAACCATCTTGCTGTGGAGTAGGCCCTACCCAAGATGGAGGGGGGCACGGGGCAGGTGGTGCAGAGCTGGACGCACCCTCTGCCATAGTCAGCCCTGCCCCCTCCAGCTGTGCTGTTCCTTTCTGTGGTGGGGGAGGGATGCAGCTGGCCACCCCTCCCGAGAATGCCCTGCTGGAGCCAGAGGGCAGGGCATGCATGTGCTGCCAGGCTGGCCATTGGTTCTGGGTCCAGGGTTGGCAGATTTCCAGTCCCTCGGCTTTAGAGTGAGCTACCTTGCTTGACACTGCACACAGAACATAAACAGGCTGTATTCCGGGCCCTCTGCTGGGGACCCTGATCAGCTACCTGAACTAGGGTGTTGTTGGGGCCCTGTGGCCCAGAGTAGTCACTGGAGCTAGAAGAGGAGCAGCCCTGTGTGGGTATGAGGCTCTGCTCTGGCCCTTTATGCTTGCTTATTTTAAATTAGTGACAATGAAGTGAGGTCACTTGGGTACTACTTTGTCAGTCTGGTGACCTGGCACACGGTGAACTGGTTGTTGGTCCCCACCCGCCCAATCTGTGTGGGTATTTGAGAGGAAGGACTTCATGCAGGGTCTGGGTTTGGATGACTTTCCTGGATTGGAGCCTGGAGCTTATAAGGCCAGAGACTGCACTAGGTGGGTGTGCCAGGCTGGAACAGAGGCAGAGTGGGGAAACATGGGGGAGTTTAAGTACAGGATTGAGGTGGGGGCATCCTCTTCCTCCACCTCAGTCCCATTCTTCCCTGGTCTGTACCAGCCCAGACTGGGAACTTCTCCCTTAGGGACAGAATTTCTTCTGACTCTAGTGGGCATGCCTTTTTGCCTCTTTCCTGGTCTTGTCTCTTCTCCTTTTTTTTTTTTTTAAAAATTTTTTTTTTTTTTAACGTTTATTTATTTTTGAGACAGAGCATGAACGGGGGAGGGTCAGAGAGACAGGGAGACACAGAATCTGAAACAGGCTCCAGGCTCTGAGCAGTCAGCACAGAGCCCGACGCGGGGCTCGAACCCACAAGCTGTGAGATCATGACCTGAGCCGAAGTCGGACGCTCAACCGACTGAGCCACCCAGGCGCCCCTCTTCTCCTTTTTGATCCTGACAGGCTCCTCTCTTGCCCTGGGAACACAGCTACCTGCTGTCCAAGGCAGCTACTGAAATTGTTACTCTTGTCCAATTCCCCAAATGTTTAAGGAGCTCCTCTTTTAGGCAGCCCTCAAAGGAAAGATGACCCATGCCTCCCACAGTGAGGGAGGGGAGGTTGACTGACACTCATCTCAGGGCAATGACTTATCTGCAATCTCACAGAGAGGACTGATAGATTCACTGAGCAGGCTGACAGGGTTTGTTGTCAAGACATATCAAAGAAGGACAGAAGCCATAGAGCTTTAGGCTAAGAGGGACATGGGGTATCCTTTGCTTTTCTCTGGGGCAGTTAGGAGACCATATCCATACAGAGCGTGGGAGGAGGAGATGGGGGGATGTTTCGGGGGGTGACTAGGACTGAGCAGTTGGTACAGGGTGGGCAGCAGGCACAGGCTAGTATGCCAGGAGGGGTTGGGGGCAGATGGAAGTCTTGTCAGTAGCCCATGCCCTTGGGCTTCAGAGTTCTCCAGCCCCACCTTCTGTCAACATGGGTGGAGAGCATTCTGGGGGTAATATGACCACCGGGAGACTTGCTCATTTTGACCCTTTTGGACTGCCTGTAGGAGCAGATATTTGAGTGCCCTGGCCAGGCCACAGTGGCCCGACACGTGTGCATGTGGACTGCTCTGCCTCCTGAGCCAGGAGCATGAAACAGCAGTCAATTTCTTTCCTTTAACTCTAAGTCCACCGAAGAGGCCACTAGGACATGGTCCTGCACTGTTGCTCATTTGAGAAATCGGCTCCTTAACAAGGTTGTGAGTGAGTCATCTTAGGAATGCATCCCATGTATGATGATGTTGCCCCTGCATTGCCCTGTGTTGTCCCTAGTCTCCCAGAAGGTGGGCTCCAGGACAGGCTTCTCAGGGTATTCGTGGTGAGGAAACTGGGGTGCCAGATGCCCTGCCTGTGTGGACACAGAGCCAGGAGGCCTTCAGTGTAGGCACACCACAGGTATGAATTGAGATTCTCAAGGGGCTTGTAGTGTGTTCCTCTGTGGACCCTGTGTTGGTAGACATAGGCACCTACCATCCTGTGTAGAACTGGCATTTTGGGAATCCTCCTAGAGCCTGGCAGCTAAATTCTTTTTTGTCCCTCATGAACTCTGGCTTGGCTTTTTTAGACCCTGACTCTTGCAGTCTTATTTCCTGTGTCCTGCCTTGTTGGGACATTGGGGCTGGAGTGGCTCCTTTAAGAGCGAGCGCCTGTGTCCCAGACTCTGTTGTGGAATGCCAGCAGCCTCCCTGCAGACAGACATCATTGCGCTGTCCTCCGTCCTGTCTCTGTGAGGGTTAACAACACTTCAGCTTGTTGTCTGGAACCGGTTCAGACTGGTTTTCTGGAAAGTGCTTTGTCTCTCAGACTGAATCCTGGGAAGGGTCATGTGGAGCCCAGTGATGTCATGGGATCAAAAACTGACTCAGCTGTTTTTTTTCTTCTTTTCTTTCTTTAAATCAAGATATGTGTGTGCTGCAGGTACAGGGTGCTGGCATGGTGACGGGCCAGCTCTCACCCCACTCAAAGTTTACCTTGCTGGCAGTCAAAGGGTTAAAGGTGACCCCCACTTCTCACTCCCCTGAGGTGAGCAGGGAGTAAGGAGGCCGCCCCTCACTAAAGGGGAGAATGGTCAACCCGAGTCAGTGCAGTGCAGTTCTGGACCTGGCAGTGACCCTGCTTCTGGTACAGCGGTGTCTCCCCTTCCCGGATTCCAGAAATCTCCAACCCAGGGCAGGTACTCAGAATTCCATAGGCAGGAAGTTCAGATCTAGAACAGTTTTCCTCTCTGCTTTTGAATTTGGAGCACAGAGAATTCCTCTTCCTTCTAATAATCAGCCACTTTCCATTGTTCCTGTCCAGGTCCCTGCAGGTCTCAGCTCCCCAGATGCTCCATGGATCCTGCCCAGCCTTCCCATGTCAGTTAAGAAAGGTCCTGGGCACACTTTGTGAGGCCTGCATTTGTTGTACCGACTTCTACTATCATCATGGGGCAAGGAAAACTAACTCTTCAAGCTGACACACTGAAGTTTCTAAGAAGGTAGCACCTTGGTTGTGCCAAGTTTAAATGTCATGTTTTCTCCTTCCAAAGTTCAGAATGACTGAAGAAGCATGCCGAACACGGAGTCAGAAACGAGCGCTTGAACGGGACCCAGCAGAGGATGATGTGGAAAGCAAGAAAATAAAAATGGAGAGAGGATTGTTGTCTTCAGATTTAAACACTGACGGAGACATGAGAGTGACGCCTGAGCCAGGAGCAGGCCCAGCCCAAGGGTTGCTGAGGGGGGCAGAGGTGACAGCCATGGGCAGATGTGAAGGGCAGGCGGGCGACGGGCCCGTGGACATGCGTACCTCATACAGGTGAGCAGGAGGGACCTGGAACCAGGTCTTGTGGGTGTGAGAAGGCGGTGGGGAGATGGGCCTGAGGAAGCAGCCCTTGGTGAGTTACGGGTTCTAATCCTAGCATTGCTGTGCTGTCCTGGACAAGGGATCTCCTCACTGGGGCCTGGACATCAATGGCAAGGGGTATGGGTCTCACAGGAGGAAGGGGCAGTATCCTCCATTGGCTGCCCTGCAAGGCAGTGAGTCTTCATTAAACTGATACCACTTGTTTCTTCAGCTGGTGCTTTTGGCTTGTGGAAAAAGTTGGGAGTTTTTCATTTCAGTATATGTCCCTGCTTTACAGATCTGGGGTTCTGGAGGCCAGGGATTCTATACTGGATCTGGGTCACTAGGCTGGGGGCAGAGTCTGGAGTCCAGCTCAGAGATGCCTCTCACATGCGCCACCACTCCTCTTAGGCAGCACGTTGTGAAGGAGGAGGTCACTATTCAAGTCTGTGGTGTGGTCTGTTGATTTTTCTTTAGTCAGTACTGATTACTTCAAGAGTATTCAGATCCTCAGTTTTGTGAGGTTCTTAAGGAAAAAACTTGAAAGAATTAAGACTCACTTTACCCCCCTTCCCTACCTCCTTCATTTCTTCACTCAGAAACATTCTTTTCTTTCTGTAAAGAGAAATCTGGGCCTAACTTCTGCTGTCACCGCTCCCCTTGGAGCTCTGGTGGGAACCATTGTCTCTAGCATGTTTATGCTTAGATGTCCTATGAGCCAGATACGCCACAGTGGGTGTGTTGGTATGGCCACGGTCTCCTGGCCACCCCTCACCAACCCCCTAATCCTCCCCTGCAGACTCCCTTCCATGTCTGTTTGCCCAGAGTGGGGGTGAGGGTGGCAGGTGCAGAGCTAGGGAAGCTGGGAACGTTTTGCCTTCTCATGAGTGTTGACTAACCCCACACAGGGACTCCACCCTGTAGTCTTCATGTTAAATTCATTTTGGAGCTCAGACTTTTGGAATCCTAAGAACTTCAGAGATTATCTGGCCTGGTATTTCTCAGCTTTACAATTTTTACCTCTTTGAGATAAATGGGAAAATCCAACCCCTTCTACTGGGGAAGCATCTTAGTTTGAGGGGGTGTGTGCTCTGTGTTTCTACTACCCAAAAAGGCCTTTTTCTGTCTGGCTGTGCTTTTTGCTGTTCCTGTCCCAGAGGCCTCTTTTAAAGTTCCAGAAATAAAATTGTAAAAGTCTGGTTCTCCTTTCTCTCCCTCTGACTTGGTCCTTAGTAGTGTCTCAGGTACTATGTCAGGTAGCTGAGGAGGAGAAAGAGCCTCCTGCTGTTTGTGAAGATCTGCTGGATGTTTGTTTCTTTCTTTAATTTTTTTAATGCTTATTTTTGAGAGAGAGAGAGAAAGCATGAGTCGGGGAAGGACAGAGAGAGAGGGAGACACAGAATCTGAAGCAGGCTCCAGGCTTTGAGCTGTCAGCACAGAGCCGGAAGTAGGGCTCGAACCCCCGATGGACCAGACTGTGAGATCATGACCTGAGCCAAAGTGAGACCCTTAACCAACTGAGCCACCCAGGCACTCCATCTGCTAGATATTTCTCGTGATCCTGGGCTCCTGGTGTGCATTTTCTCATGTTATCACCTTGCTGCCCTGCAGGGCAGCCCAGTGGATTGTGAGGGAGAGGTTACCAGATCTTTCTGTTGATACAGCCTGGGGCTACATTTGGCCTCTGGGCCTCTTGCTTCCAGACTTTTCCCACTATGCCCATTGGCTTCCAACCCAAGGTCACTTAGACCATGTTTTCTGAAGTTGATGGAGAATGATATCGTTACAACACATAAAGGATGCAAGGGAGCAGGGATCAGAGATTAACTTAGGCACACAGGGCATTGGTGATCAGTACTCCAGGACTAGAAACACCTCAAGACACTTATAAAGCAGTATGAGAATTGTGGGCAGAGTTTGGCCTTGGTGGCCAACAGGCATAGTTGGGGTCACATCAGACTCCCTGGCTGATCTTGAGCACGTGATCTTAGTCTTTGTTTCTTCATTAGTAAAATGGGTGATAATCTCTGGCTTATAGGTTGATGGGTGACAGACATGTACCCAGAATTGGTCCTAGGGTGGAGAGCAAGTGTTGGTAACAACTGCCCTTCACTCTTTGCTCAAAATAAGATGTCCATATGTAGAGCTAGTATCTCCCCAAGTTCCCACATAGAATGTTCTGTTTAATTCATTGGAGAAGTACACTTGTGCATTTTGACAAAAATTACAGGAACAAGTACCCCAAAGCCTTTCCAAACTGTAATCTGTTCTGGAGCGTATGGCCCCAGTTTCTGTTAGAAACAGGCAGTCTTTGGATCCTTGTTGAGAGCATGTGGCTCAAGAACATCCCTTTAAGGACCTTCCTATAGCACAGTGTGGTTGTTCTTGGTTCCCAGGTTAGTGTGAGATCCCTCAACTGGCCAGATCAAAAGGTGGCACGGCACGGCTGTATCTGGCCATAGTTTAGGTTAGCTGAAGCTCTTTGGCTTCAGGTTCACTGAATCGTGTAAGATTAACATGCCAGTTTTATTTTTACTCATTTATTTTAAATGTTTGTTTATTGGGGCGCTTGGGTGGCTCAGTTTGTTAAGCGTCCGACTTCAGCTCAGGTCATGATCTCGCGGTCTATGAGTTCAAGCCCTGCGTCAGGCTCTGTGCTGACAGCTCAGAGCCTGGAGCCTGTTTCAAATTCTGTGTCTCCCTCTTTCTCTCTCCTCCCCCACTCATGCTCTGTCTCTCTCTTCTCAAAAATAAATAAACATTAAATGTTTGTTGTTTATAAACATTTAACAATAAAAAATAAACGTTAAATGTTTATTTATTTTTGAGAAGAGAGAGGATGCATGCGTGCATGGGAGAGGCAGAGAGAGGGAGATAGAGAATCCCAAGCAGGCTCAGTGCAGAGCCCACTGTAGGGCTCAAACACATGAACTGTGAGATCAAGACCTGAGCTAAAACGGAGTCTGATGTTTAACCGACTGAGCCACCCAGATGCCTCTAACGTGCCAATTTTAGATTGTTGTGCTGAGAGAATTTCATTTTTGTTTTTTAATTGAGATGTAGTACACATACTGAAAAGTACAGATGGGTGCCAATTTTCACAAACTGAATACATCCTTGTAAACTAGAATCAAGAAACAACCTTGAGGCCCCCTTTAGTCCACGTATCACTACCCTCTGAGGGTAACCAGTTTCTTCTAACAGCATAGATAATTTTCTGTTTTTGTACTTTAAATAAATGGAATTGTGCAATCTGTACCCTTTGCTTGCTTTCATTCAATATAATGTTTGTGAGATTTACCCATGTTGTTGAATTGAGCAAGTAGTTAATTCATTTTCACTATTGTATAGTATTCTGTGTCTAGAATTTGTTTGGCTCTGTTTCAAAACTGCCTCATTTTGTTTCATGCTGTCTTATGACTCAAATTGGGCTTGTTGAAGACTGGAGGGAGTTTTTGGTGGCTTCTAGGAGAGATAATTTTCTTTTTCTTTAAGGCAGTGAGTGGCTGGTGAATTGAAATCACCAAGATAAAACCTTTTTTTACTACATTGGGGTGATATGTAGCATACATAGGCAGACAAAGGGGTAAAGTCCATTCTTTCCCTCTCTACAGTTCCCCTCTCTATCTCTGACAGTTTTTCTGACTTAGGCTCCCAATTTGTGTATCTTAAAAAAAAATTTTTAATTAATTTTATTTCTTAAATTTACATCCAAATTAGCATATAGTACAACAGTGTTTTCAGGAGTAGATTCCTTATTACCCCTTACCCATGTAGTCCATTCCCCCCTCCCACAACCCCTCCAGTAACCCTCTGATCTCCATATTTAAGGGTCTCTTAGTTTTGTCCCCCTCCCTGTTTTTATATTATTTTTGCTTCCCTTCCCTTATGTTTATCTGTTCTATGTCTTAAAGTCCTCATATGAGTGAAGTCATATGATATTTGTCTTTATCTGACTAATTTCACTTAGCATAATAACCCTCCAGTTCCATCCACATAGTTGCAAATGGCCAGAGTTCATTCTTTTTGATTGCCGAGTAATACTCCATTGTGTGTGTGTGTGTGTGTGTGTGTGTGTGTGTGTGTGTGTGTGTGTGTGTGTGTAATATATACCACATCTTCTTTATCCATTCATCCATCGATGGACATTTGGGCTTTTTCCATACTTTGGCAATTGTTGATAGTGCTTCAAAAAATTTTTTTTTAACGTTTATTTATTTTTGAGAGACAGAGTACGAGCAGGGGAGGGGCAGAGAAAAAGAAGCAGAATCCGAAGCAAGCTCCAGGCTCCAGCTGTCAGCACAGAGCCCGAGGCAGGGCTCAAAGCCACGAACTGTGAGATCATGACCTGAGCCTAAGTCAGAGGTTTTAACCAACTGAACCACCCAGATGCCCCTCAATTTGTGTATTAAAAAAAATTTTTTTTTAGTATTTATTTATTTTTGAGAGAGAGACAGAGCGTGAACAGAGGAAGAGCAGAGAGAGAAGGAGGCACAGAATCTGAAGCAGGCTCCAGGCTCTGAGCTGTCAGCACAGAGCCTCATGAGGGGCTTGAACTCAAAAACCACGAGATCATGACCTGAGCCGAAGTTGGACGCTTAACTAGCTGAGACACCCAAGCTCCCCCAATTTGTGTATGTTTTATTTTCAAAATAAATCAAAGCTGGGGAATAATTTTCTCCCCCCCTTCAGCCCCCCCCCCCAAAAAAACCCCATAAAACAGGACAGAATTGGCCCAAAAAAAGCCCATCGTTTGAGCACTCTAGAAATTGACCAGAGGCATACAGCAATATGAGAAGTGTTTGTGCTTAAGAAACTGCCAAACTTCAGGTAAGAATAGTGAGAATCTGTAGCATTTAGCCTGGGACTCCTTCCATACCATCTCCCCAGTTCTATTGGTAGGGAAGTTCTGCCTAGGCTGTGAAGACCAGCCTCTTTTCTGTAGGGGTGAGAAGGGACTCACTCAATTTAAGAGAGTGGTGGATAGCAACCTTGGGCCCATGGCCTTGTTGGTTGAAGTGACAGTCTTGGAGATGGGCAAATGGGGAAGGATGATTGCTGTATTAGCCCCAGGCTGCAGTCATAGTTGGAGCAAGACAGAAAAACTACTTGAAGAGATAATGGTCAAAAACATGTGAGGAAAAGCTCAACAAACCTCAGGGAGCTTAAATGCAAAGCGATCTATAACTAGACACATCATAGTCAAATTGTTAATAAGTCAGAGAAAAAGAAAATCTTGAAAGTGGCAAGAGGAAAAGGACCCCTCACATACACGGGAGCATTAATATGATTAACAGCCAGCTTCTCATCCAAGACCATGGAAACCAAAAAGGAGTTGAGTGACATTCAGAGTACTCAAAGACAAAAACTGTCAACCTGGAATTCTGTGTCCAGCAAAACTCCTTCAGAAACGAAGGCAAAAAAGACATTTTCAGATAAAGACCGAGAGAATCTGTCACGGGCAGACCAGCCAGTTCTTCAGACTGAAAGAAAATGACATGTTGGTAACTTAAGTTCCCAGGAAGAAATAAAGAGCATTGGAAATGGTAAATACATGGTCTAATATAAAATACTTTATTCTCATTTCTTCTTAAAGCACATATCATGTAAAGCATTAACTGTAACTAACACTGGTCAGCATAGACAAAAATAACCATTTCAGCTCTCTGGAAATTGACCAAGGTATACAAAAATCTCTTGTGTTTATATGTTTATAGATCTGTCAGACAATGATAGTATAAAACAGGAGGAATGAAATGGAGCTCTGTTGGGGTTAAGTATCTACATTTTACCAGAGTCGAGTTAATATTAATCTGAAGTATGTTGCGGTAAATTAATAAAATTATTGTAATATCTAGAGCAATGATTAACAAAATAGCTTTAAAATATGACTTAAAAAATCAACAAAAGAATATAACGGTACACTAAAAAATGTTTAACACCAAAGGAGATCGTCAGCAAGGAACAGAGGAACATAAAAGTAAGAATGGGTGTAGAATACAAATAGCAATATGACACCTGTAAACCCAATCATATCAATTATTGTGTTAAATGTGAGTAGTCTAGAGGTACTGGGGTGGCTCAGTTGGTTAAGTGTCTGACTCTTGATTTCGGCTTAGGTCATGGTCTCACACCTGTGAGAGGGAGCCCTGCATCATCTGTGTTAGGCTCCGTGCTGGATGTGGAGCCTACGTAACATTCTCTGTCTCCCACTGCCCCTCCTGTGCTCTCACATGCACTTGCTTGCTCTCGCTCTCTCGCTCTCTTTCAAAAAAAAAAAAAAAGGTGGTTTAAACACCCCAATTATAAAGGCAGAGATTTTCAGACTAGATGAAAAAGCAAGATCCAGCTTAATTATATGTTGTCTGTAAGAGACCCCCCTTAGATTTAAGGATGCTTAAGATCCTTTGGTAAAGTGATGGGAAAAGCTATACCATAAGTAACCATAGGAAAGCTAGAGTGACTATTGATGTCAGATAAAATCGACTTTAAGACAAAAAATATTACTGTAGCCAAAGGGCAGCATTTTATAACAATATGTCAGGGAGACATAACAGTTATAAATGTATATGCACCTAACAACAACCCCCAAATACCTTAGGAATAAATTGCTAGGATTGAGAGTAGAAATAGACAATTCATCAGTTATAGAGAATTAAGTACTCCACTCAATAATTGGTAGAACAGCTAAACAGAAAATTGGTAAGATTCTAGAAGACTCAAAGAGCATTGTTGACTCATTTGATCTAACAGGAATCTATAGAAGACCTGGTGACTACAGAAAACAGAATATATCTTTTTACATTCTCATGGATCATTCTCCAGGGGAGATCAGATGCTGGGCCATAAAACAAGTCTCAAGGATGGTTGTGGGTTTTTTTGTTTGTTTGTTTGTTTTTAAAAGACAGTAACAAGTGTTGGTGAGGATGTGGAGAAAGTGGAACTCTCATACTTTGCTGGTGAGAATGTAAAATGCATAACAGTTGGCAGTTTATTATAAAGTTAGACATGAACATTCAACATGACCCAGTATTCTATCCAAGGACGGTACTCAAGAGAAATGAAAACATGTGTCCACACAAAGACAGGTTCATGGATGTTCATAGCAGCATGATTCATAATAACCAAAAAGTGGAAACAGTCCATATAGCCAAGATTAAATAAAATGTTATATCCATGCAGTGGATTACTATTTAGCAATAAAAAAGTGAACTACGGATTTATGCTGCAGCGTGGATAAACCTCACACTCCCTATGCTGGTGGGAAGACAACAGATCCAGAGACTGCTTGTTGTATAATTTCATCTACAGGGAATGTCCAAAGCAAACTTACTGTAGAGACTGATCAGTGGTTGCCTGAGGGCAGGGGTGGGTGCAGTGATTAACATCTCACAGGCAAAAGGGAACTTTTGGGGGTGGTGGAAGTATTCCAAAATTGGATTGTGGTAATGGTTGCACAATAAGTTTATTAAAAATCATTGAATTGTACTCCTACAATGAATGAAGTTTGTGGTATGTAAATTAGATCTCAATATGGACGTTTAAAAAAACTAATGAGGTTAAAATAGTTTGGTTTCTGTTCTGGCATCCATAAACGTGCTTACAAGAAAACAGAAATCCACAGAGGTGGAAGTTGAGCCTGCTGGCCTTGTGAGACCAGCCCAAAGGTCATGGGCACATGCCTACCCCCCTCCCCTCCAAGTCAGGACTATTGGAGGAGGCTAGAGCTGGGGCAGGCAGTGGAAGCTATGTTGAGTTGTTTTGTTTCTGTGATAAGTAGATTCTACTCCTGTACTTTGCTATAGAGAATCTCTTTCTGTCACAAATTGTTGATCTTTAGAAATAATCTGGGCCATGCATAGATGAGAACAACTTTTTTCCCCCCTCGTTTTGGGTGAAGGAGCATTTAACTCAATAAAACACGAGCCTCTTCTTTAGATGTCCTGCAACTGAAAGGTAAGGACTAGGTGTCTTGTTGCCCTGGGCCTTTGTGGGGTGGGAACTCCATGAATGGCCACCCCCATGCTTTACTGAAAACATGTTTATATATGCCTTTTTCTGAGACATCAGCCCTCCCTGGATTGTTAACACGCCAGGACCAGGCTTACTGTGATAGGCACCGTGGTGGTCCCTGGAGGTAGAAATGATAGGACAAGATCTGACTGCAGCTACTTTCTGGTGTGCTGTAATATGAAAGAATGTACAGAGGTCTTGGGGAGAAAGACTAGAAGTTAAGGGGTATGGCTCATTGGGGATGGAAGTCAATGGGCATTGAAGCAGATCATCTCTACTTCTTCATTTTACCTGGTTGGGGCTCCCTGGGTCCCACGGGGGCGGGTGGGGGTGCGGGGTAGGGGCAGACTAGTAGGCCAACTTCCACTTCTCAGTAGCCTGCTACATGGGCCTCAGTGGATGTGGGGCAGATGTACTGATGACTTCCTGTCGGGTTCTCTTGGGGTGTGTGGCCTTTGGGTAACTGCATGTCTCCCTCCTCTCTTCTCATCCCTCTTTGCATCATGCATCTCACCCACAAGATGGGGCTTCATTCAAACCAAGGGCTTGCCCTGTGCTGTGGGTAGAAGGGGCTCCTATCTGGCGCTGAGGGGCCCTTGGCCTATTGGGGACTGGCAGTAGCATCTGAGGTGTTAGAGCTGTCCCTGACTTTTGTTTTTCTGGCTTTCCACACTCCCTTGTCAAACACTCGTGAACTTGAGCATACTAAAAATGCATAAAAGTGCTCTCTGTTTTACCAAGCCTGCAAAGCAGGGCTCTTTTGTTAAAGCTGGTGTTCTTGATGACAGAATCCCTGCTCCATCTTTCTTTAGAGACTTTGGCATTCACCAAGGAGGTGACACATCTGTAAATAAACTAGTCACCTTTTTTGTGCCTAGGGACATCACTACTCATCATTTGGTATTGAAACAGGGCTTGGGTGTCCTGCAGTGGTGTGTTGTGTGAGGGCACAATCATCTACACTCACATTAACGTCTGATGTCTCTTCCAAAGCGAAAATGAATCTGAAAGTAACATGATAGTGCAGCCACAGCTGCCTGTTGTCTATAACGTGGGATTATGTGGACAGTCTTCTTCTGTTCTAAATAGAAATGGGGCCTGCAGGAAAAGGTGTGTATTCCTTAACTTTTCCAAGATGACATTCTAGGTCATAGGTAGAGTTCTTGTTGTTTGGGTGGATGCTCTTTACAAGCAGCCTCTTGGGAGAGGAAAGATAAAGTAAACACTTGGGTTGCCTGCCTTGCAAGGAGGTAAAGCGCAGTGAGCCTCTCCTGGTGTGTTTTTCACCTGTGTAGTCCAAAGCCTTATCAGGATACAGAACCTAGTCATCACCATAAGAAGGGGCCATTTATACATTTCCTGTCCTCCTTGACTGGGTGTACTCTCTCACCCTAGACTAATCTTGCCTCTTCTCAAAAATGGATTCTAGAAATGGGATCATGCGTGTGCTCAGTGGGGCCTGACTTCTCTCATTCCGTGTGCTTTGGGATTCATCCCTGTTGTACCAGTATTTTCCTGAATGACTCTTATGTGGGTATGCACAGTATATCCACTCACCTGTCCATAGACACCTGGCAGTCTGCAGTTTGGGGCTGGTGTGAGTACAACTGCTATGATTATTCCTATAGGGCTGCACATGGGCATCAATTCTCAGTTCTCTCTCTTGGTAAATACGTAGGGGATGAATTGCAGGGTCACAGAATAGGTGCATGTTGAATTGTGATTAAAAAAAAGAAAAAAAAAACCTACTAGGCCTTTCCCCAAAAATATCTGAGCTGTTTTGCTCTCACAGGTATGGGGATTCAGCTGCTTCATACTCAATTTGGTATTGTCATTCTTTACAGTTTTAGCCATGGGGTCTACAAAGAGGTCTGGGTCCAGGTCCTAGCCTTCTTGTGTGACTTTCACCTTTACCCCGTGATGATAAAAGAGTGGTCGTTGCCACATGGGCTGTATGAGGATAGAAAGGCAGTTCTCATCAGCTATGTACTGACCCGAGCCCCCATCTATTCTCTTTTCAGGACCGTGCCCCATCATAACTGTGCCTGGTCTGGCCAGCTGTCTACTGGAATGTGCATCCTTGAGGGAATTGGGTGGATGTAACACAGCTGTGGGTGTGATGGCTTGGGTTTTTGCCCTGCCTGGGCAGGTGTGGTTGCGACCCTCACTCTTGACTCTCTGACAGTCTTCCTCATAGGGAATGACCACCTCTCCCTCCCCCTCCCCTTTTGTGTGAATGCTTTGGAAGTCTCTCAGCCAGAAGCCTGTCTACTGTGTGACCATCACTTCCCCTGAGTCTGGGGCCTCCTGCACTCTTCTGGAAGGTTCTCTGGAGTCCAGCCCAGCCCCAGCACCTGTTGTGGGCTGGCTGCTGCCTTTTACTTTCTAATTCTCTACTGCTAGGTGACTTCTAGGAGGGGCTGGGCAGTCTCAAGGAGCAGCTCCATCAACTCAGACTAGAACTCTCCATAGCCTGCTTGCTTTTCTTAGCTTGGTTAGCGCATGGGAACTGAGAGGCATATTCCTTTGGAAATCTGGTTCTGGTTCTGTGCTTCCTTCCCTGCCTAAGTTGTGGCCTCTCTTATCTCCTCATTCTCTGCCTTATCCCTTCCCTCCAGGCTCTTCATCCCAGTTCTGTCTTTTTGTCCACATGCCTTTATTCTGGACTATATCTTATCCTAGGTTTGAAATTATTGAAATTTGAGGGGTTCACCTGTACTTCTAAAAATCATTAGGTAATGCTGGGGTATCAGAGTGACAGACTCTGGATGTCCTCTTTCTAACTCCCAAAGAGACTTAGTTCACATGGGGCTAGTGTAAGCCAGCCTGATAAGAGGTAAGGAGCCACCTGCCCCTTGCATTTACAATACCTTCCTCTAGTCATGAAGGGCTGTCCCTTTCTCACTGGACGGTGCCTGCCTTCTTAGGGATGTGATGGTCCTGACAGGAACCAGAAGGCCACTGTGTACAGTCAGTGAGGTAAACGCCTGTCAAGACTCCTCCTTTAGCAATCAGGGGCTCTTCAGACATGTGAGTTAAGCAGAATTATAGATTAAGCAGGTCATTTTATTTTGAAATTATTTAGTTTAATTCTGCAGTTGAAGTTTCTGATACCTCTTCAGCACATATTCCTGCTAGTGCTTTGTTTGTCACCTGACAGATTCCTCATCCTTTAACTGGTGCCTTAGCTGCTGTAGCAGATCATTTAAATGTTTTACCTGCGCAGATATGTGAGGGCTCTTACCAGCCTTCCACTATGCCACTTAAAACTGCTTTCATGTGCTTTGTTTTGTATCTTGCAGCCAATTCTGTGCTGTATTGAGAACTGTTTGTACCAAAACCATAACAAACCTGGATGGTGGGGGTGGCAAGCACACTGGCCTGAGGGATCCTGTCCTGTCCCTCGCAGCCACCTAGCCTGGTGAAACAGTGGGATGAAGAGGGCCCTGTGTAGAATAGGTAAAAAACAGGGGTAAATGCCTGGGACCTTCCAAGGGCCTGTGTGACTCCAGGTGGGGCAACCAGGAGTCCACCTTGAGAAGACTTCTCTCAGCAGAAAGCACCTGGAAGAAAAGGAGAGCTGACCCAGTGGTAAGAGATTTCCAGGGTGGTTTTCTTTCTGTCAAAGAGATGAGCATGTGAATTATAATTTGTGAGCCCAAGGGGAGTAGCAGGTGGTGGAAAAAGAATTGACGTCCAGCAGCCTCATTCCATTCACATCCCCATGTGGCCCGGGAGCATTCACTCTACCCTGGTGAAGCTCATTGTCTTCTCTGATGTGAGGCTGGTCGTTCTTAAGCTTCGGAAGCTCCCAGTGTGGTCTAGTAAGGTGTGTCACAGTGCTGATAGGAAGACGTCTTGGGACTTAGAGTTGTCCAAGAATGAGGGAAAGGAAGGCAGGTGAATGGTCACAGACCTCTGTGGGAAAAAGGTGGTGACACAGTGGCCAGGCAAGGTCACTTGCCTTCAGAGACACTGAAGTGGCCAAAGCAGCCTAGATGTTGGTGAGAGGGGCCTGCCTGGGGGTGGGATGGGAGAGGAGGTAGGGAGTGTCTGTTGGGTGGAGAGGGGAGACATACCAGACGTTACTAATCCCTTTCCTTGGGTCCCAAGCCATAAGACTGCTTATTTTTAGAGCTTAAATCATAAAAATAGTCCTGATGTAAATAACCACATTGAAAAGCTTTATTTGGATCTTAGTGGGACTAAGACCTGGTGACATGCAGAGTTCCCTAGTGCAGGGCCTTGATAGCATTCAGAAGCAACTTTAACACAGCCACACTCTCTAAAGGGAACAAGTCCAGGTATCCAGTGTTCCCTCCTTCAAGAGGACTTGCAGTGTCCGTGGGCATTGTGGGAAAGAGTGGTCTGGGTAGCATATTTTATGGAGCTCACACACCAGAAATTGGGGTGCTTAGGGGCTCCAAGTCCTTGGAGGCACTGGGTTTGGTGAGAGGGCCTGAGAAGGCCCACAGTGGCAGTGGGAGCAGGGCCAGGTTGTCCGGTGGGAAGGATGAGCCATGGGGCACCTTCTGGAGGGAAGAGAGTTGATGTGCTCTGGGCCTGGGTATAGCCCAGAAGCTTGTGGGACACCTGATTGTGATGGTGGAGGTAAACATGTCTGGAGGAGGGAGAGAGGGAAATGCCTTTACCTGGAGAATGGAGGTAGGAAGGGAATGGGGTATGAGAATGGACACCACCCTTAAGTGTCCTGGCATTAGGAGCCTGGGGCACCTGACTGACCTCCGAGGGAAGTCTGGGCTTGGCCTCCCCATCTGCATACGCAGGGTGTCTAGGCTGCCCTAGATGGTGCCAGGTTCACTGTGAATTGGGTAACTGTAGAGCCTGTACAGTTACCACTCCCCCCCCCCAACCTTTTTTTTTTTTTTTTTTTAAGATTTTATTTTTGAGCAATCTCAAAAGTCAGTGTGGGTCTAGAACTCACAATCCCAAGACCAAGAGTCGCATGCTCCACCTGCTAAACCAGCCAGGCGCTCCTACAGTTGCTGCTTTTAAGGCCATAAACAGGGCCAAATTTTGTTGGCTTATAATTGAATAAATAGATTTTATAGGGAAATTATGGCGAATCTGTTGGGTGAGTTCTGTGAAATTTTTAGCGTGTCTCACTTTTCAGAACACAACTTTGGCAGCAAGTGACAGCCATATGGGCCATGATGTGTCAGGAGGACTCCACTCAGGAGCCTTTGCTCACACTAGCCCTTGCCATGGGAAACCTTGGCAATGCCTTGCTGAAAGCATTGGTGCAACCCCCTTTCCATCTTGGTTATGTGAAAAATATCTTTTGGCCATTTGCTTTGTTGGAAATTTGAAAATATTTATTAATTCTGTCCTGGATTTGGTCATCATGTCTCCTTAGACTCATCTGGGCTGAGAGTTTCTCAGACTTTCTTATTTTTGATGACCTCAACAGTTTTGAAGAGGACTGGTCAGGTGTGTTGTGGGAAATCCTTTAGTTGTGATATGTCTGGTGTTTTTTCATTGTTGGCCTGGGTTGATGGGTTTGGAGAGGACCACAGAGGTGCAGTACTCTTCTTACCATATTGTCTCTACAGCACATGCCATCATCTTGACTTTTCACTGTGATGTTGACCTTAATCACCTGGTTGACATGGCATCTGTCAGGTATCTCCACTGTAAAGTTACTCTCTTCTCTCTTTCTATGTTGGACTCCTTGGAAGGAAGTTACCAGGTGCAGCCCCACACCTGAGGGGTGAAGAGTCACACATACACACACCTCCCGAAGAGCAGAGCAGCTGCACAAATTATTCGGGATTCTTCTGCCTCGGTGATTTGTGACTTCTCCCCCTGAGTGATCTTTTACTCATGTTTGAGTTTGTAATACCATGAAACATTAGAAAATAGTAGTTTACAGAGTTATAGAGACCTTTGAAATATACATTGCATTATTCAATATCACAAAATCAGATTAGCTAATATCTGACTTCTTGGGCTCATGGAAGCAAACACAAATTTTCCAAAATTCTACATTTTGTTTGTTGGAAGCTTGGACTTTTATCATTGGCAACAAATACTGTCGGTTGTTTCCTAGAAGAAACAGGCTTTGCTTTAACCATTTTGGGGGAAATGTCTGCCAAACACTCAAAAGTCTAACCACAATGTGTCTGTCAGTCTTTCCTTCATGTATTATGAGTGCTCATACACATGCTTTTCTTCTGGATGGCTGTCATTTGGTACACAGCAGGAGTGCTTTATCTTGACAACAGAGTATTAAAAAGGTACGTACTTGGGCACCTGTTAAGTGTCCGACTTCGGCTCAGGTCATGATCTCATGGTTCATGAGTTTGAGCCCCACCTGGGGTGAGCTCAAGTCCCACTTCGGGTGAGCTCGAGCCCCACTCTGGGCTTCACACCCCGTGCTCGCTTGCTCCCTTCTCCATCCCTCTGCCTCTCACTCACTCATGCTCTCTCAAAAAAAAAAAAAAAAATTGAAAAGGTACATACTCTAGGGTTGAAATTAAATAAAGTCAATAGCTTGTACTTCATTCAGGGCTTTGCCTACAGTATGGTGTCACTGAATCCTGGCAATTTGGCTCTACTGTCCTAATTTGGTGAAAAAGGCAGTTGTCTCAGTGTTACAATGAAAACGACCTGGCAGAGCCCAGTTCAATGCAGAGTTGCTTAGGTGGGCTGGGGATAGGTCATCTGTCTGGCATGGGCAGAGACCAGGACATCCACCAGAGCAGTGAGTTCACCTCTCAGGCAGCAGTGGTTAATGGCCTGCTGGAGTCAGACAGTAGAAGGAAGAGAAGCCCTCAGTGTGGAACCTTGTTCCCAGGGACTTCTGACTGCAGGCAGGTGACCTGATGAGTCAGTTCAGAGCTAAATTATAGCTACATAGGTGATGGGAGCTGTTCTGTCTGTCCACGTCATGTTCAGCAAGGATGGGGAAGGGAAGTGGGGCTGTCATTTGTGGACTAGGTGCACTTTTTGTGCCTTTTACATTTTACAACATTTCCTGGAGGTCAACAGAATCCCATTCTGCAGATGAAGGAACTGAGGGTCATTGAGGTTTGGTGATTGAGTGGAGCCCCCATAGCTGCAGAGGTAAGCCCAGCCTCCCATGGTCCTGCTGCACTTACAGCAGCTGGAGCAGATCTGGTGGGGTGTGGGAAGCACCAGAGCTGTGCTGAGAGAACAAGTTGAGATTTGCCAGGGAAAGGTGGGGGAGGATCCAGCTGTTTGAAACACAGATTTTTTAAGGGGGCAATAAACTTTCAGGCAAAAGCAAGCACTTTCCATTTATCACAAAAATTTGTAGTTGCTCCAAGCTGGAAGCAATGTTTATTTCTTATGGGTGGTTTTCATCTGCACACAGGTGAGTTTTCTCTTGCTGTGAGGTGGTGGTGGAGCTGGCATGCCAGGAGATGTTTGGGTTTATGTGATGTAGGGATTCCCTCCATGCTTCAGAGTGCTCCTAGGTTCTCTTTGTGTTCTTACCTGGAGGAAGGTTGGTCTGGCATGTGGGTCCAGTGACTGGAGGAAGGAGGGAACGCCAGTGTTGGTGTTGTGGCGTCTAGGGTCCCATGTTCCTTTTTCCTCATTCTCCCAGGCCCTGGGCCCTTTGGGAATCTGGATGCCTGAGTGCTGCACCCCCCCCTCCCCCCCCCCCCCCCCGCCTCGTTTCCTAGGCAGGCAAGAGTTCTAGCCCAGTCACTCTGAGGGCCACATCCATGTTGTCACACTGTCCTCTCTTTCTCACCTCAGAGACTCGGCATGTGGATGCTGCTGGCTTGTCCAGGATCCTAAGTATAAATAAAAACATTTTCCTCCTTAAACTAATCCAAAAATGATATTTGATAATCTGAGTTAGAGGTGTCAGAGTTGACAGTCATGTGAAACCCATCCTCTCCCATGCTGTGACTGCTTCTTTTTCTGGGGTGTCATTGAGCCCTTTAGGCCACGGGCATGCAACTGTTCTGATCCGTGGTGGGGGCCTCGGTCCCTGTGCAATGCACAGCCTTCGGTGTCCCAGAATTGGGCAGGATTACCAAGGGTCCACAGAAACCTGGGCCTAGTGTGGGCCCAGGTTATCTGCTGCCATAGGTGTGTGACCTCAAGAAGTCACACCTTTCAGACTGCTTCCTCACCTATAGAATGGGGTGACAGTCAGTTGAGAGGAGTACACAGATTACAAGATTACATCTTGGTGGTTGGCACGGAGATGGCCATCGTAGAGGGTCAGCAAATGTCCTGGGTGATTTTTCTAAACCTAACATAGGTCAGCCTTTCAGTTCTATGACTGTGGTCATTTGTAAGAAGTGCCCCTTCCCAAGTTTCTGAGCAGAGCATACTGAATTGTGTTTAGACTTCTAGTGGTGTCAGATCCTGGCTAGACATGTGGCTGCTGGCAGAGTTAGGCTGCAGTGACCTCCTTGGGTGGATGCCAACCCTCCAGGCTGCCCCATTGCCATTTGGTGTTGGGGTCTTTATGTGGGGCCACTATTGGCTTCTCTCCTCAAGGAGTGCTTTCTTTAACCCATCCTTGCCCTGTGTCTATAGCCCTTAGTGACTCTCCACGCCCCTAAAACTGGCCCCTATTGCTAACTCCAGTTACAGTGAAGTCATCTGGGCCTCTCTGGCCAGGCTGTGACTTCGGGGGCTCGTGTGTTCCTAGAAGGAGCCCCAGCAGGACAGGCTGAATGCTTCCTGGCCTTGCTAACATAACAGCACAACACTCCTCTGCTCTGGCCATGCACCTTGGGACTGCTCTCCTCTGTGCTGGGGGTCCTGGAGGGGGGTTGGGCTTGCAGGGCCAGAGCCCGATTCCAGGAGCTCCTTCTCTTTCTTCTGAGATGCTCAGCTGTAGCTGTTGCAGGGTGCACCATAATGGATTCCCAGAGTGATAACTGGACCTGAAATCTCCAGGAAGAATGATGGCTGGATTTCAAAACTCTCATCCCCAGCTGCTTACCTCCATGGCCTCTGTGGCCAAGAAGCAAAATATGTTCTGACTTCCCAGCCCCTATAAAGCAGACTCTGGGCTTTTCTCTTGACATCCCAGCCAACAGAGTGTCAAGTTACAGGGCTGGAAGAAATGGTAATGGATGCCAAAAAGGGAGTCCAGGGAGTTGAAGAGGGGCCAGGGCAGGCAGGAAGCAGGTGGGCTCCAGGGCCCTGAGGGTCTGGGGAGGGGCCCAGGCACCCGTCAGCGCCTACCATCCCTTGGGCAGGCAAGTCCTTAGCTTTGGGGCACAGCCCGTATCTGTGTGCAACAGAGTTCCCTCTTTAATCGCATCAAGTGTCCCTTAGTGAACTGTGCCCCTTGGGAAAGCAGGGTGGGGTGTCGTGGGGTCCTAATGAGCAGTCCCATGTCCAGATGGCCATGAAAGATCCCAGAGGCATGTGCAGGATCTGCCAGTGAAATGTTTTGAGGTGGTAGGACTAACCTGGGAACTTGTGGTAACCATCTTTCTCTCGTAGGATTTTTCTAGAAGTGTTTCTGGAAAGGGGATACTCATTAGATTAAGCATGTGGAATTGCTTTCTGGCTTTGATTCACACCACTCAGTGCAGTGTTTAAGCTATGGTGGCTCCCAGACCCACAGATGGCCCTCTCCTCTCCTATGGGACACTCTGTTGACTTCTTTTTGAGCCACTCTGATGTCTTAGGTCTTTCTGGAGCTGTGCTTCCATATCGTCTCAAGTCTGCATCTGCCATGGTCTTCCATGTTCAGAGAACTGCCCCCCGCCCCCAACTTTTGGGAGTGCTTTAAAGTTTAGCAGGGGTGACTGCTTAGGTAAACCTTTTCTTTTCCACCTTCTTTCTCCCTGCTTTGTCCCAGGGTAATTTCTAGAATGGGTCTCGTTGGGGACAGTCTGAGAAAGATATGGAGTTGTAATGGTGTGGGCTGGTTCCCTGGGGTGGGCAGAGCTGGGCTATCAGCCCCATTAGCTTAATCGTTTAAGGTATAGATGTATTAGTGTAGCATTGTCTTGTCATGTCTGCTTGTTGGTTGGTCCTAGCTAGGCACTGCTTCTTGGGCTCTCCTCCTTGCAGTCCTGTGTCAACCAGACTGGATGTCCCCAGTGGCATTGTCACTCATTAGGATGGCTGGGCCCATCTCTGTGTGTCTGTTGACCCTCCATCCATACAGCTAGGTTGGCATCCTCAGTACGGTCAGATCCTACTGGAGCATGCATTCTGAGGGGCTAAGCGGAAACTGCAAGGCTTCTGTGTCCTTGCCACAAAAGCTTGTAGCATTGTTTCCTCTGCATTCCTGTAGGTCAGAGAGTGAGCCACAAAACCAGCCCAGATCCTAGAGATAGGACTGGAAGGGTGTGTGAGCATGGAGAGGTGTGGTCTTCTGTACATGGTTTTGTTGACTGTGAGTAGTAAGGCTCCTTCTTAACAGTCACCAAAAGTCCTGACTCACAGGTTAGGAGTTGGACTTCAAGACCTATTGCTTGAAAAGACATAATGACACAGAATTCAGAAATCCTTTTAAGTGAATTTGCACATCCTTTAGCAACGTGGCATCTGTGCATGTGGAAAGAGCCACCCACATCAGTCAGTCTACAGGCATCACTGGATTCCTCATGAGTTCACAGACTTCATCCTGGAACCAGGTGCTAAGGAAGAGTAAGGTGGGCATGCCCACCAGCCGCGTTGCCTGAGCACCTACTGTGCCAAGCCCTGCACCAGCTGCTGTGACAGAGCAGTTCACAGAACAGACACATTGCTGCCCTTTCCGGGTTTGAGAATATTTGAGTGTTAACCCTCAATGGCTAGTTGTCTGCTGTGTGCCAAGCTTGCATTCATGGCAAGCAGCTCCTTACTGTTTAGGAAAGATTGGAGCCTGAACCTCCCTGATGGTTTCATAGGGTGTCCGAGCCTCAGCAACGAGATCTCACCTCACCAGCAATCCTGAGTGACAGCAGAGCAGGAATTCCTGTCCTGGTCCTTTTAAGAGGCACAGGGAGGGAAATGTCCTGCCCTGGGTCTTCACTTACAAGAGGTAGAACCAAGTGAAACTCGGGTGGCTTTGTGGGGGAAGTCCCCAGTGTGCAGGCTTGGTTCATAGTGCCTATTTATGGTGAGCTTTCATGAGTGCAGCCACAGGCTTTGGAGGAGGCCCTGTTGCCTGTCCCCAACTCCCAGCCAGCGTGGCACCAGAGAGAGAGGTTCCTGCCCCTCTGGCTCTGTGGAGGTAGGGGGCATCACCCCCTTTCCTGGGGCCATGGTGTCACATCAGGGCTGGACCCCTCCCTCTCTCTTGCCCTTTGTGTGTTGGGTCACCCTGGGAATATCTTGGTCCTCACTGGGAGCTGAAGTGCCTCAGCCTCGTGGAGACAGGCTCCAAGTGGGGCTGGGGGGCCATGGCTACTGTGCCTATGATGGCTTCCAGTCCCAGCTAGCAGTGGGGGAACCTGCTTGTCAGACAGTGACATTGTCACCCTGGGAGGCTGTAGGATGGTGAGTTGACCTAGTAGAAAGGTGAAGTCACTTTCCTTGGACTAATTTGCTGGAGTGAGGGTGAGTAAGCTGGCTACCAGCAAGGAAGCCTCTGCTCAGGCCTGTGCTGCCTTTCAGTGGAACCCCATAATTCTGTCCTGGGCTCCGCCCCCAGGATGAATAGTACCAGGCATAGCTAAGGCTTCCCCAGGCATGCATGAGTGGACTAGGGGAGTGCTGATCATGCTCCCAGGGCTGGCATGTTGGAGGATTGGGCCAGCCAGGGACCTTTCGGAGGGTACATGGTTTGAAATGTGTGTTGAAGTGTGCATTGAGGCTCACAAGGGGGCCTCAGGAGTTTGGTGGAGGGACATTCCATGAAGGGACTGATCGTGAAGGCAGGAAGAACCCACAGCACCATGTATCTGTGAGTAGGAGCCGGGGGTTATAGGGGCTGGGAGCTGGAAAAGGCAGCGGATAGATTTGGCCTGGGAGGTGTGAATGGGCTCCAGTGGAGGAACACAACTGAAGGAGGGTCAGGTGGAGCCAAAGTGAATATTTGCAAGAGTGAGTGAGGCGGGTGCTAGGTCTAGCAAAGCCCCCTACCCAGCTCTTAAACACAGCTAATAGTTACCTGCCTTTCCCCACCTAGCCAGGCCCAAAAGATGAGGAGAGTAGGGGAGAGTTCTGGTAGGGAATGGTTGTAGCTGACTATACCTGTCTCTTCAAGTGGGCACTGAGGAAGAGTTTGTTGTCCTGGGGCCTTGTTTTGTTTACAGTCCTCCCCAGCTTCTCTAGTGTGTGCAAGAATCTTGGGGATCTTGTGAAATGTAGGCTGTGATGGAGCAGGTCCTTGGGGTAACAAGATACTGTATTTCTTCGAGCTCCAGTGAAGCTTCCCTGCTGTTCAGTGAGCCTAGGCAAGTGGTGGTCCATTTCTTGGGCCCTGCTTGCCCTTCCTCCTCCTGGGGGGTCTGTTCCTCCTGGTGGATCCTGAGGATAAAACTGCCTTTTATCCCGGGATTTATTCTCATTGCTTGGCATAGCACCTGCTTTCTTAGGTGGGTTTTCAGTAAATACTAGTGGATGAATGAATGAAGTGTCCCCTTTCCCACAGTCAGACCCTACATCAAGCATGCCTGTTCAGAGAATAACAAAGGTCAGAGCTGCCAAGCACAGTTTCTGTGTTCTCTTGATGAGACTGCTTCCCCTGGCACAGGCTAAGGGGGACACTAAATATTAACCTTGTACTGACTACTGGGATGGTACCCTGGTGCTGAGGACATGGGATCTGTCTTGAGATAAGATTATAATCCTTGCCTTCTCTCTAAGAAACTTGATGGAAGATTCAAGTAAGTAACAGAACTTTTGTGTTTCTTTAGCCAGGGCTGACATATAGAGGAGAAGGTGGTGAGACTGTTTTTGCTGATAATAGCCTGGTCTGCTTCCAGGGATTTTCATAGGTCACATAAAATCTCTTTTGATCATGACTCCCAAGATGGACAGAATGGGCTTATTAGATTTGCCCTGAAATCATATGGCTCCCAAATAAACTTTGTGCTCAGGCGGCTACCATGGACTAAACGCAGTAGAGCAGCGTACCTGGCCACAATGCCATTTCCCTGGCAATGTTGGGCTAGATTTCCTCTGCTTTTGTTCTTCTGCCTAAATGTTTTTGTAATTTAAAACAATTTTTTTTTTTAAAAGAATGCCCATAGTAATTTTCAGCCTGTGTCAAAGGGGTGTTCTTTTTCCTGAATTAAAAGCACACTCTGATAAAGTACTGAGACTTTTGAAACACCTTTACTTTAAAAATTGAGTTCAGCAAAGTTTTCCATGTTGGAAACTAGAGGGGCTGGTGGCCTCTCTGTGTTTGGAAGAGGTAACCCTGATCCCTGTAATACACCAACGGCTCCCTGTGGGCTGGTGCCACATATGAAGTTCCTGCAGCTGGGCAGCCCCGGGGTGAGCTGGGTTGCCTCCATTTTCTGACAGCACCTGAACCCTACCTCACTTCTCAAAATGAAGGCTGCGTGTCACGAACCGGTTAGAACTGGCTGTTGCCATGGTTTTCATGTTGGAAGGCACAGTTAAAAGGGTCACATGACCAAGGAGGGAAATGCCTTTGTCACATGACTTTTTGGTGGATGATTAGCATACAGGAAGTTCACTCCCTGCTGGCTGCTGGGATGCTGAGTGATCATTGATGGGGGTGGGGTGACGTCATCTCTTGGATGAGTTATTGATTAGTCTCAGGCCAAGATGAGACCTGGGAGTGCTGTGGTCAGAGTGGCCATCTCAGGGAGCTTCAGCCTCCAGATGGTCTTGGTCCCTCACCCTGCCCTCTTCCCTTGGGCAAATTTGAGTTTTATTGGACCTCTCACCTTTAGAAAACTGCATGCCCCCAATAAGTGATAAAAAGTGATTGCCATGATCTCTGTGCACTCTTGCTCAGGAAGAAGTGCCTGCAGTCTGCAACTCTAAACATGGTTCTGTCTGGGTTGCTGCTCTGTCTGCATAAAGCCACCTGGGAGCCCACCTGATCTGGGACCAGTGGCCACAGCTTCTATGCTAGGGCCTTGCACTGCCCCTCAATATCTGTGGATGCATCCAGAGAAAATGGAATTGGAGTCCCAAGGTCACCTTGAGAGTTGATCTTGGGCAGATTGGGGAGTCCGCAGACACACAGATGAGTGGTGGTTCCCAAATTGCATTGGTCTTTGGTTTGGTGAGGTCCAGTGTGATGTTCTGAGTTACTTTATAAACAGCCAACCGTTTCTGGACTTGAGAATGTGGGTTGATAACCCCAATGAGGAGACTGTATACCTTGAAATAGCACCTTTTAGTCCATTCCCCTGATCTCTTGTGAGAGTTCAGTCAACAGCTACACTGGTTAAATCCGATCAAGGTTAGGAGTATTGAGGTGTAACCACCATGTGACTCTTTAGGAGGAACAGGGGGAGAACTCTAGGGGATGGGGATAAGGGTCCAGAGGTAGACATGAACCCTCGGGATTTGGTCCTCTGAGCCCATCCATCCCTAAAGACAGAGCTCATTCCAGGAATGAAAAAGGCAGCTCATTGGGCTGTTAAAGTACTAATTCTCCTTCTATAACTCTGTCTCTCCTTGGGGGTCTGGTAGGAGGAGTGGGACAACTTAGAGCTCTTCTTCCTAATTAACTTCATCAGTTTGTTCTCTGGGTCACAGTGCCACCTAGTGGGTGTATTTGGTCCTCTGCTGGTTTTCCCACTGATGAAAGGAAGGATCAGATCCTTTTCATCACAAGTGGAGGCCAGGTTTTAAGGGAAAGTTCACATTTGGCCAAAACGGAGATGCTTGGTGGGGGGCAAGCACTGTCTCTGGGACCTTGTGTGTGGACTCTGCAACACAGTAAAGGCTTAGACACTGTCACACCAACACACAGGAGCCCCAACAATAGGCCAAGACCCTGCCTCAGCCCCAGGATCAAGGGCTGAGTGTTTTTATCCAACACTGAACCACATGATAGAGAAGGAAGCTTTGATGTTTTCCAAAATGGCCGTATCACCCTTGAACACACCAGCTTGTCCTTGGCTCTGGGTACACAGAGGTGGGCAACCAAGAATGGTCCTAGCTAGAGGCCTAGCTGTGGGCTTGGGTGCCTTATGGTGAGTTCAGTGAGAGAAGTCAATTTGGGTGTACGGTAGGGAGGACACCCAAGGAGAAGAGACTGGGGAAGGTGAGCAGGACAGCCATGCTCTCCACCTCTGTGCTGTGACTAAATTTGTGCATCTGTGGTGTGTAGGTTCTGGGCTCTGGGGAACGGCGTCTGGCAGTGTCCAGGCAATCTGGTAACAACCTGCTATCCCTGCTTCACAGTGACATGAAGTCTGAGAGGAGAGCCCCCTCTCCTGATGTGATCGTGCTCTCCGACAATGAGCAGCCCGCAAGCCCAAGGGTGAACGGGCTGACGAAGGAGGCCTTGAAGGAGACCAGTACTGAGGCCCTCATGGTGAGCTTGTCCCTGTATTGGGGGATGACCCTGCCTGACAACACCCTGAAATGGACCTGGTGACATGGGGCTTGTGCTCGCTGGCTGTGGCCCTCCCCCTCAACCCTTGTTCTCTTGCCCTTACAGAAAAGCAGTCCTGAAGAACGAGAAAGGATGATTAAGCAACTGAAAGAAGAGTTAAGATTAGAAGAAGCAAAACTTGTTTTATTAAAAAAGTTGCGGCAGAGTCAAATACAAAAGGAAACCACCACCCAGAAGGTGTGTGTGCATCTGTTCTCTCCTCAAGGCCAACAAGAGCCATTTAGAACAGGGGACAGAAGTTCACAATCATTACCTTGGCCCACCTCAGTACCAGGAGCTGGAGTGGCTGGTCATGGGTGAACAGGTTTCCTCAGGGGTGTGAGGGTCAAGATCTGACGTGGAAATTTGCAGTCTCAAGTTTGAATTTTGGATTTAGCGAAAACGATGTCAGAGTAAAAGGATATTACAGTGCATTTTGGTCTAGAATATTCTCAATCTGAGTATGTAAAACTTACTCCTTACAGATTATAAGCCTTAAGAAAACAGATGTCTTTGAAGCTGTTAGAAGAACATTTCTGGATTGAGAACTGTCACAAGCCCATTTACAGAGAGGCCTTCTGCCCTGTGGATGGCCATGCTGGGCATCAGTGGCTACCATGGTTTTGTGGACAGATTCCCTAATGCTACAGGGGCATGCCAAGTGCTGCCCAGGCCCCAGAGTTTTGGTCCTAGGGCTTCTGCTCTTGCTATCTCCCCTGGGGTCTGAGGCTCCTTATGCTGCCTCTTAAAAAAAATTTTTTTAATGTTTATTAATTTTTGAAGCAGAGAGAGATACAGCGTGAGTCGGGGAGGGGCAGAGAGAGACGGAGACACAGAATTGGAAGCAGGCTCCAGTTTCTGAGCTGTCAGCACAGAGCCCGACATGGGGCTTGAACTCTCAAACTTGGGAGATCATGACCCGAGCTGAAGTTGGACACTTAACTGACTGAGCCACCCAGGTTCCCCATCCTTATGCTGCTTCTTAATGCAGCTTACTGTGTAGGCCAAGGTCAAGTTTGTATTCTTGGGTTTTTATAAGCTACCCTTCTATTTACTTCAACCACTTTATCAGTAAGCTAGAAAGTAAATGTGTCTTGGGCAGTATGAGCTGACAGTATGTGGAACACATGTCTTCTTAAGGGAACAGGACAGGAGGATACTCATTGGTCTGACTTAAGGCTTTGCTTGAGCTCCCACTTGCACATAGTCAATTAGTGGACATGGCCTGACATCTGTTAATCTCCCAGTGGACAGAGCCCTGCTTATTACTTGTTTTCTTGTCAGCTGTTTAAGACTCGATGAAGTGAACCAAGTCTGTCACTGTCCCTTCTCTAGTGGAATATGTTACTTTAAGAAGTTCCTGGACTCAGTATTTTCTCACCAAGGTTGGGATTAGTCTACCCAGGCCTGGGGTCCTTTGGCTCAGTCACCACTGCCAGCCCTCATATTCCCAGGAAGGCAGAACCTGCTTTTGAACCACAAAAGATGCCAAGCGTCCCCAGGGGTGAGGGGTGCTGGAACATCTCTCCCCTGCCCATTTCAGACATGTCAGTTCCTGCTACAGACGTAAACAGACTGGAAGCAGAACCTTTGAGAGACTGATGCTTTTGGAAGAGGAAGAAAACCAATTTTCCTCTGTCTGGATTATGTGTGAGGGGAGCAGGACTGACGGCCCCCTCATCTCTCACATGTCCTGCTCTCTTGCAGCCCACAGGCTCTGCTGGGAGTGCCGTGACCACCCCTCCCCCGCTTGTGCGGGGCACCCAGAACATTCCTTCTGGCAAGCCATCCCTTCAGGTCAGTGTTCCCTCTGTGATCCTGGGCAGTCCTGATCCAGTTCCTGTGAAAGGCTACCCATTCCTTCTGATTAGATTTGAGTGAGGCCCAAACTTAGGCCACTGTTGACATCATGAATAAATAGTCACTGCTAGGAGGAGTCCTAGCAAAACTGGAGAAGAACCAAGATTTAGGCAGACCAGGCTCCTTTCATTTTGACACTCCCAAGGGTGGTTGTGGGATGCAGCAGGACCTCCTCTGTCCATAGGATGAGATGGGTAGAGCTCCTACTCTCAGACATGAGATCAAGGTCTAGACAGGGGCCCACCTTCCCTCAAACAGGCCTGAGCCCCCAGCTCAGACCAGCAGGCAAGTGACACCCAGCCTCGGTTGTCTGGACACCTGCTGTGTGTGAAAATATGCTACCTTGTTGGTGCAATTCACTTTTGAGTGAGCCCAGTCTGCACAGCTCTTGTCAGAGTCCATGTTCCTTGTTTTCTTGTGCCTAGAATAGACATTTTAGTGCTTCCCCCCTGCCTTTTAAAACAAGTGTGTACTTTTACAAAACAGCAAACCTGTTTGTTTAAAAAAAAAAAAAAGCCATGTAAAACCTGGGGTTCGGTGCCGTTGACAGACCTCTTCGACAAGAATGCCTGGCAGTGTCATCCCACCACCCCTGGTCCGCGGCGGACAGCAGGTGTCCTCCAAGCTGGGGCCACAGGCGAGCTCACAGGTCGTCATGCCCCCACTCGTCAGGGGGGCTCAGGTGAGCAGGGCGTGCTTTTAGGATGCAAGAGTGTCCAAGCAGCTCCAAACAACCAACCACCTCACAAGAACAACCCTTCCCAGTCATCAGGTTGGGGGCTCTGGGGCCCAAATCTTCCCTCCCTCCATCATCCCTCTTACCATCTTATCCCCTATCCCACCCCACAGCAAATCCACAACATCAGACAACATTCCAGCACGGGGCCGCCACCGCTCCTCCTGGCCCCTCGGGCCTCTGTGCCCAGTGTGCAAATTCAGGGACAGAGGATCATCCAGCAGGGCCTCATCCGTGTCGCCAATGTCCCCAACACCAGTCTGCTCGTCAACATCCCACAGGTGAGGGCTGTGCTGAGTCAGGGTGGGGCACATGCCCTACAGACACAACACATCAAGGGCCCACACTCCTGGGGCATAGTCTTGTCACTGGAGTGGTATGTTGTGGCCTGCCCACTCAGAGCCAGGCAAGGCCTTGTATACCCCATGGAGGTTTAGACTAGAGCTCCTTGGGACCTGTCACAGTATGAAAGTCACGAGCAGGAGTCCTGTGTTCAGAACTGTGGTCTAGCAGAGGTGGGTAGCTATTGAGAGGGGGAGAGGTGCAGAGCTGAGTGGTGGGGGGAAGATTCAGGTTGCGTATGGGACTCAGCATGTTTTGGAGGATGGATGAGGCCAGGTGAAGAATCTGATAGGCCTGGAGATGGATGCGGGGCACCATAGCCTTCCCCACCCTCCTCCCTGTCAGCATGAGCACACGAGGGGAGCATGTCTACGAATGTCCTCACAGCACCGGCACATCTATTCTTAGCCGTGAGTCCCTTCACCTCTTGTACAGAGCCTCTGAGATGGGGTGGGTCTGTTTCCACCCAGCAGAGCCCAGAAGATGGGATCAGGGTGGGTGGGCAGGCTGGAAGCAAGAGCTTTATTGACAGATAAATTACTGGGTCTACAGCGGCTTTTGCTGATGGGTGTGTTAGCTTCTCTTCCTCCTATGGTGTGGTGCATCTTTGTCTGCCTCCCTCAAATAAGACCCCGGCCAACAGAGCTCTGGGCAGCATCCCTGCCTTCTCTGAAGTCAGGCCAGGCCAGTGTGCTATGATGGCTGGCTTCCTCTCTGTTGGGAGGCTTGCTCAACTCTGAGAGTGGTCCTGGGATAGCATCGTAGGCTCCCTGGGTCCTGTGATGTGTTGTGTGCAAGTTGTTGGGTATGTCTATTTTCCTGGGGGTGGTGTATGCTGCTTTCCTTAGATTTCCAGAAGGGCACTGATGAGGTCAACTCAGAGTTTTGAGGAAAGCGCTCAACAAGGTTGGGGGCTGGGTGAACTAGAGCAAGGAGAAAATGGAGCATTGGCCACTGGGATCCAGATGAAGGCAAGAAAAGTAGTGCAGGAGCACCAAAGATCAAGAGGGGGAAGGGGCAAGGATTGGTCCAGAAGCCGGTCTTCCCTGAAACCCCAATGAGGATACATGAGCTGAGTAAAACATTAGTCTCCAGATAAGCACACACAAAGATGCTTATGAAGGAAATGCCACCAGTGTTCTAGTGATCCACTGCCATACTGCTGTAATGAAGGAGGTCACCTAGCCCTGTGCTGGGAGGAGGGCTGCTAGGCCATAGTGACAGGACAGTGGCTGTGTTGCCTGAGTGGGGGTGCCCACTGCCCTAGTCGTGGTTTTGGTTTCATGGGTGTCCTCATGGCAAAACACAGCAAATTACAGACTTTAAATGCATGTAGTATATTGGATATCAGCTAAACCTCAAGTATGTTTACAGGATTGGTCAATCTCATAGAGTGATGAGTTTAACGCTGCTTTGCCTGTTGCTTGCTGATGTCAGGAAGCTCAGAGTTATTGTCTTAAAGACAGTGCAGCTAATGATGCCATCCTGGGCTGTGGGGTCAGGCACCCCCAGCACACTGACCAGGTTGTTATCTCCCAAAAGCCTTCCCCAGCATCACTGAAAGGGACAACAGTCACCTCTGCTCAGGCGAACTCCACCCCCACCAGCGTGGCCTCTGTGGTCACCTCTGCGGATTCTCCAGCCAGTCGTCAGGCAGCTGCCAAGCTTGCGCTGCGCAAACAGCTAGAGAAGACGCTGCTTGAAATCCCCCCTCCCAAGCCCCCTGCCCCAGAGATGAACTTCCTGCCCAGCGCTGCCAATAACGAATTCATCTACTTGGTCGGCCTGGAGGAAGTGGTGCAGAACCTGCTGGAGACGCAAGGTGAGTTGTCTTTGGGGCCATTTTCATCTCTTGCTACTGAAGTTTCTCTTACGTAGGTTGTTTTGAATGCACAGCACGTGTTAGAATATCAGTTCTGCTTGCTGCGAGGCTTAGATTACTTTTTTGCTTGTTTGTTTTAGTTCTTGCATTTTTAAAAATACTTATTTTTGAAGTATACTTGACATACAATGTTACATTAGTTTCAGGTATACATTATAGTGATTTAATAGTTCTATGCATTAATCAGTGTTCACCACAATAAATGAAGCCACCATTTGTCACCTTAGATAACTTCTTAAACACATTACAGTCACCTTTCTTCTCTTGTTGAGGCTGCCTCTGAGAGCTGGGCCCTGAGGAAGCCTGAGGCCCTGCACACATGGTCTGAGGGGGGTGAGAATCATTCCCCAACAGCTCTGTGACGTTGGGGCAGGCAGAAGAGGGTGAGGAGAAACGTCTGCAGGAAGTTGACAGGCTTTGCTTCCAGACGGGGCTCTCAGGCTAGAACTTTCCAGAGCCTTGAGTGCTCTGAGCCCCCAAGGTGGGAGAGGGACACCTATGTCTGGGCCAGATTCCCTTGAACATCCTCCTTGGAAACAGTTTGGAAAGCACCACTTGCATGTTAGGTTTTAGGGATAAAAGGGCATATATCAGTTAGTGATCAAAAGTAACACTGGAAATGGAGGTGGGAAACCAGATATTGGCCCTTGGGAGGCCTCTACCAGATGCTGATGTGAAGATGTTCTTGCTCTGAGATTGATTTGTGGTGACTTTATTTGGGCAGCCAGCCTGAATCCTCTCCCTATGTGATCTCAGCAAATGCTCAGAGCTGAGGAGGAGGTGGAGCCATAACCAGTCCAGGACAAGGGAGGGCTCAGTAGGCTTTAGACCACATACCTTGAATTGTCCCTTAGTACATGCCGACTGCTCCCAGGGTACAGACTCTGGGGCGAGCGTAATTGGGGCCCGTACAGAGAAAAAGCACCTTCTGCCTGCTTGCTTCTGCAGAGAGGGAGGGAGGCAGGTGTGTATAACAGGGAGCTGTGACCCCCGTAGTGCCTGCTTGCTGTCAGGGTGTTGGTGGGAGTGCTTTCTTCTCCCTCATTAGTCAGCATATCACAGAATTTCCTCCTCAGGTGTTGTATTCAGTGCCTTTGAGAGGCAGAGCCCTCCATATGTAGGCAGGACCAGACCCAGGGCAGAGAACACCCAGCCGGCCACCTCAGATTTACTTGTAGCCTCCTTACTACACCCCACCCACCTACCCAACCCCATTGCTCTTAAAACAGTCCCCAACCACAGGGCCATATCAAGGATTGACCATGAGTCAGGTTGAGAGTAGGAGACCACAAAGGCCCAACCAACATTGGCTTCTGTAAAATGGGGGTGGTAGATAGACTCTACTTGTCAGAGGGCCCCAGAGCCAGGCTCAGCAGGGAAAGGTATGAGCTGTCACATGGCTTGGATGTGTTTGGATCCCTTTGATGTCTTTATGATGGAGTGTTATTGGCAAAAGAGCTGCTGCGAGCCCAGTGCAGGATGGGTGGGTGGGAGACCCAAGTCAGGACACAATGCCCGTCCATCTGCAGCCATCTGCCCTGGGGACCTCCTCTCCCAGATCAGCCTTTTCTCTACCTGTTCTCTCATCAGGAGTCAGTATCCCTCTCGTATTGCCCAAAACTGGTCCTAAGTGTGGGAGGAAGCTCTGAGCCCTATTTGAGGTGTCTCCTGATACCTCAGAGAGCCTCAGTCTGGTTGGCTGTGTGCAGCCTCATACCAGCGTCTCCACTCTGGTGCCATTCATGCCTACCACAGCTGCCTAGGAGAAGGTACCTTGTCCTCCAGGCTTGGATGTTTGGAAGGGGATGTGCTCTTTTCACCAGAGCATGTTAGCTGCAGGTGAGGGCCTGGGGCTGGGGGCCTGAAGTAGACCCTGGGTGGCTGGATCTGGTGACATCTCATCTGCTCTGTGGGGTGAGGGGCTTCCCCAGTCTGATCCTGCACAGGCTCTCAGCATCTGGGGCAGTTTGGGCAGGCCAAGGGTCTCTCAGCAGCATGGTCTCTGATGTTAAAAGGAAGTTAAGCCCTTGAGTACTAGACACAAAAAGATAGTTGTAAAATGCCAAAAGTACCCCTTCACTTTGGATGGCAGAAATAATTTTGATCCCATGCCTGAGCATGCACTTTACCTGGCTTTCCCCAGTCACCCTTCCTATGGCCAACCGAGGTGATGCCACATTCCCATCTCAGAAAAGGGGGCCAAGGACCCAGAGCAGTTGTGTGCTCTCAGCTGGGCAGCAGGTATGAGTCCTGGCCCTGCTGCTGACTGGTGTGTGACTCTGCAAGTCACTTCATCTCCTCAGCCTCGGTTTTCTCCTCAGAAAAACTTTTAGTGGACTAGGGTGCCCTGTTAGGAGGTTATTGTGAGAATTGACCACCTTTGTATATGCACAAGACACTGGGTAGGATACTTATCAGCATGAGTACTTGCTGGATGATTGGTCCTTATTTGACTTGCCCATCACAGCGAGGTGGGACCTGGAGGGGGTTACCATTTCCTTTTCACTGATGAGGTGTGGGAGGGTTGGAAAAACCTCCATCCCTGAAATTTAATGTTGCACTAAGGGTGGGAAAGGCAACTGGGAGGAGCCAATCTGAGAGCATTGATGTTCTTGAGAATTGGTACCCAGTGTACCTGATCCATGGCATTTTCCAAAGCTTCTCAAATTCCCTTCTATTGGCAAACCTTCCCCAGGGCTGGCCTAGTGTCCACACACAGCATCCAGTATGTGTGTGCCAAACAGACATTGTCGACTTGGGATTTTGGTTCCTGATGCCAGCTGGGCCATGCAGCCCAGGGCACTGCTCTAGATCTGTCATGTGTCCTCATTCTGCCCTGGGATGGTAGGGGCTCTGACTCTGGCATCCTGTTCCTCTGACGTGAGCCCACCTGTCTCTCCCTGCAGCAGGCAGGATGTCAGCCGCTGTTGTTCTGTCCCGGGAGCCCTACATGTGTGCGCAGTGCAAGACGGACTTCACGTGCCGCTGGCGGGAGGAGAAGGGTGGTGCCATTATGTGTGAGAACTGCATGGCATCCAACCAGAAGAAGGCACTCAAGGTAGAGCACACGAGCCGGCTGAAGGCTGCCTTTGTGAAGGCACTGCAGCAGGAGCAGGAGATCGAGCAGCGCCTCCTACAGCAGGGTGCCGCCCCCGCACAGGCCAAGGCTGAGCCTGCCACCGCCCCACACCCCGCACTAAAGCAGGTGAGAGTCCTTAGGGAGCCAGAGCTGCGGCCCTGAGGCCTGGGATCATGGGCTGGGCGGCCTTGCCTCTAGGAGAGGGGCCTTGTTCCCTTGGCTGGGAGTTGTTGCTAGCAAGCAAGATGTTCCGACGTTCTGTCTCACACTGGGCAGTCATCTGCCTGGTTGTTAACTGTGTGTCTAAATTGCATTTAATGGTGGCCTTTGGTGGTGAAAATACTAATTTGCAGTTTCTTTAGATTTTGTAGCTTTCACTTGCAGTGTTCCAGCTGACAAGTACTTCTTGTCTAAAACGACTTTTCTGAAAGCCACATTGAGATGCAAAAGGGGCATTTGGAAGAAATGTTCTAGCTAAATTAAGGAGAGAAGCAAGTTTGAAATCAAGTTTTTTGGCTGCTTTTTTTTAATGCTTTGCTTTCCCAGCCCTTATAGACCCAAAGCACCCCGTTGGCAACTTTTTGTGTCCTTGGAAGTCATTTGTAATTCACTAATAAATACATCTTCTCAAGATCCCTATGTAGTGGGTGGCTGTGCTGCCCTCGGGAAACAGCCTGTCCCATGGGGACTGGGCCTCATGCGGCCACAGCTGCTGCCCTTTGGTCACTCTAGGTCACCCTAGGCCGGCCTGTGGATGGTGCTGACCTCGGTTTCAACCCCCTCCCCCCCCCGTTTGTGTAGGTCATAAAACCCCGGCGTAAGTTGGCGTTCCGCTCAGGAGAGGCCCGCGACTGGAGTAACGGGGCTGTGCTACAGGTCAGAACTGCGGTGCCGGGAGCCCCTGCACCGCGCCACCAACCAGCCCTCACGTCCCAGACCGTGACCACGTCAGTCGCCGACTGTCACGCTGCCTGCGTCTGTCTGTCTCTCCCTGCCTCCTTCCCCTCTCCCCCGGTGTAACTTACCTGGTCTCCTGATTTTGGACTTTAGGGACCCTGTGTGGGTGGGAAGAGGTCGGCCAGAGCACGGAGAGGCTGCGCTGAGCGTCTTGCCCTCTGTCTTCCCCTTCCCCACATGAGCCATCATACCTTCTCTCCGCTATAGGCCTCCAGCCAGCTGTCCCGGGGCTCGGCCACAACGCCTCGAGGTGTCCTGCACACATTCAGCCAGTCACCCAAACTGCAGAATGCAGCCTCGGCCACAGCCCTTGTCAGCAGGACCGGCAGACATTCCGAGAGAGCTGTGAGCACCGGCAAGGGCAATGCCACCACCAACTGGAAGAAGGCACCCCTGAGTACAGGTGGGTGGCCCCCACAGGGCTTAGAGTGGGGACCTTGTCATGATGAGGTCCACAGGGGCACCTGGGTGGCTCAGTTGGTTAAGCATCCAATTCTTGATCTTGACTCAAGTCATGATCTCACAGTTCATGCATTCAAGCCCTGCTTTAGGCTCCATGCTGGCAGTTCCGAGACTGCTCGGGATCCTCTCTCTCCCTCTGTCTCTACCCTTCCCCAGCTTGTGCTCTCCTCTCTCAAAAGAAATAAACCTCAAAAAGAAAAGAAAAACATGCACACATACAGGTGAACAGAAATGATAGAGCCCTGAGACCCGAGACCTGTTCCCTGAGAACACCTGCTTCTGACTCTTCAGCTTAATCTCTGTTCACTAAATGAACACTCTGAACAGCTGGTAGCCCTGGGTAGATAACTAATTGCCCTTGTTTGCTCGCTCTATACCCAGACTCTAGCTCTTGACCCAAAACGTGGAGCAGACCCAGTTTAGGTAGTGTGTCACACACACACACACACACACACACACACACACACACACACACACACATCATCCAGCCAGTGGGCATCTGTCAGCACAAACACTCAATCTTGCCAACTCGGTGCCGTGCCTCCTCCCCACTCCCCCACCTTCCTGCCATAGGGAATGCCTGCTTTTGCTGTTATGTTTTACCTTCTCTGGTGCAGTAATTAATTTATTGTTGAGCCAGGCAGCATTCTTCATTCCCTGCTCTGTGGTTCACTCTTCCCACCCTCTGGCTTGGACAGGTCAGGTGGTGCAAAGTTGCAAGCTAGAATGAGAATGTGGTAGGGCGCCTTGGTGAGCTCAGTCAGTTAAGTGTTGACTTCGGCATAGGTCATGATCTCATGGTTCATGGGTTCGAAGCCTGCACCAGGTTCTGTGCTGACAGCTCGGAGCCTGGAGGCCTGCTTCGGATTCTGTGCCTCCCCCTCTCTCTGCCCCTCCCCTGCTCATGTTCTGTCTGTCTGTCGCTCTCTAAAATAAATTAAAAACTCCAAAAAAAAAAAAAAAAAGAATAAAAAACTCAAAAAAAACCCCAAAAACATTGGGGGAGGAAGAGGGAAATCCCTGGAGCAGGGGCAAGACCACGGTGGGCATCAGAGGACTCTGAGGAGACCACATTTGAGAAACAACTCAAGGGAGGAGGGATACACTTAGGTGAGCATTCCCTAGTCTGCCACAGCCCCCATCATCCTTGGGTCATCCCCCACACCACTTGCCCCATTTTTTATTATTTATGTGCTGTCATTAAGGTGACAGTTAAATATTTCCACTAAAAACAGGAAAGTGAAAAAGACACAGAGGGCTGAGAGAGACAGGTGAGTGCTTTCACTGTGGGAGTGAGTGTCCTGCCCCCCACCTGAGCTCGCTGCGTCCCTATCAAAAGAGGAGGCACCATCATGAGATCTGTCTCCCTAGGCAGAACTGGGAAAGCCAGGCTGTCTGCAAACAAAACACAGGAGTCTGCTGTGCATGCAGCTGACCGTAGAGTTAGAAATATGGCCAAATATCAGACTTCCACAGGATGTAGCTCAGGAAAGGGAGGACATTGGTCTGATTGCCGAAGAACCTATTCTGTAGAGCAGAGAGAGAGCATTTGTAAACATAAAGCGGGCAGAGATACTTTTGTGTGTCATGTTTAAGATGCAGCTAAGAACTCATAGCAGTTTGGAAATTCCTTTTGTGGAAAATTTTGAAAGTATATGAAATCAGTGGGAAAAGTCCAATGCAGGTGTGTGCATGTGTACACAGTGAGTGGTAGGAGCCACATAAAACTGCATATTTAAGGTAATATTTGAAAGGGAATATGAAGGAATAAATAGTTGCTGTGTTCAGCAGTAAGACTAGAGGTAAGTGTGTAATAGTTTTAAAAACAGCATTTCCCAAAAGAGTTCTCCCAGCATTCCTAGTTAACCCTTGGTTTCTTGGCAGGACTCAGTCAGGTTTCTCTTTAGAATGTATAGAGGTTTCCCAATTGCATTTGACCTCAAAACACTTGTTCCACAAAGTACATTAACCTCCACCAAAAGCACTCTTGGGGTAACACAGTGATAGGGGGGATGGAATGGGGCAGTCTTTACCCCAGGCCAGCCAAAAACCTATTTGTGTTGGGAGATTGGGGGTCATTTCTTCATTTTTCAGTTGTAAAAGAGATGCTTGTTCATTGTTGAAATTTCGAGAGTACGAAACAAATACAACGGTGTTTCTACCCCAGGAGAACAAATGCTGTATTTCGGGGCTTTCCCCCTATTCTGCGTCTCCACTGGTGTGTCACTTGTGTGTAACTGAGTGCCCGACAGAGGTATCCTGCTCTTTTCACCATTCCGTGTTCCCTTTAATGTCATGAGATTATTACCATACCATTAAAACTGTCACTCTGTTCTTTTGCAGGTGGGGCCCTTGCGTTTGTCAGCCCGAGCTTGGCAGTGCACAAGACCTCCTCAGCTGTGGACCGCCAGCGGGAGTACCTCCTGGACATGATCCCGCCACGCTCCATCCCCCAGTCAGCCACGTGGAAATAGTGCGAGCCGGGCCCGGTGGAGAACAGGCTCCCTCCTCCCTCCCACCTGGCCCTGCCACCCTCCACTCGGGAAGACATCATGCTCCCCGAGAGAATGAGTGAGCGAGCGCCGGCCATGCTGCAGAAGCAAGGGCTCCATTCTTGGCTGCAAAGTCTCGTCGCAGCTGAGGGGCTGCTTCACAGGTGGACGAGGAATATCACTGGGGGACCTTTCCCTTGGGCTTTTTTCCTTTCTTTGCCTTTAGTTTGCCCAACACCAGCAGAAAAGTGGACCTCGGGGGCTGGTTCTGCTTCCGGCCCTTCCTTTCAGCCCCCCTCTCCCCCCAGTCCCCCCAAGCCCGGCAGGGTGCATGGACGGCTCACCCTGGACACTGTGACACGCTCGGCGAGACCGGCGCCCGGGGCTTCTGAAGTCGAGCGGAGCGTTCTGTTTTGTTTTTGCTTCTCCCCATCTTAGCCCTCCAAGTCTTTGACTGCCTTCCTTCATGGCAATCTCTAGGTTGACAGATTTTTTTTTTTTTAATCACCTCATGATGATGGAGTTTAAAGTAAACCGTGCAGACCCAGGGGTCCCTGCCGAGCACGGCCCCCACACCCCAGAGGGTGGGCCACTGACTGCCCAGCTCTCGGTCTAGCAGAAGGCCTCTGCTGCTGCTCATCCCGGAGACCCCGGACCTCCCACACTTAGCAGAAGAACAAACTGCAACCCTGACCCAGACAGAGAGCCTGGAATCCCGGAAGCCACGTACCACCAGTGGAGGGAGGAGAGAATTGGCAGCAACATCTGGAGCCTGAGTGGGAAATTAGAGAGGGGCAGGCTATTGTGTTTTTTGTTGTTGTTGTGGTTTTATTTTATTAAATTTTTCTTTTCCTACTTATTTTGATGGACAACATCCTAAGGTACCCTGGCCTATGCTCCTGTCAGGTGTGTCTGGTGGGGAGGTGCCCCTGCCCCTCCAAGACGTCAGGGTTTCTGTTTGGGTCTAGTTTAGAACCTTTCCTTAAAGCGGGGCCATGCTGCCAGGGTTCGCCTTCAGACTTTTTTTTTTTTTTTTTTTTAAACCCTCTTTCGAGTCTACAGAAATGTCTTTCAAAGGATCAGGTCTGCTCTTAGTTTCATTTTGGTTTCTCCCACTCTTTAAAAATCAGTTCCATGAGGATAGACAGAAGCCGTCGTGAGTGTGCTGTGCACGGGGCTGTCTCTGTGCAGGTGCAAGGGTGTCCTGTGTGCATGCACACACGTGTGTCGATGTGGAGATGGGGTACACTGCTCCCCACTTCAGCCCCAGCCCTAGTTTTCCTATCCATGCAGTTAGGGACTTAATTTAAAATCCTTATTTTGTAGGGCCGCCGCCTTCAAAACACACTGCTACAACATTCTAATAAAGGCTCATTTAACCCCCTCTCTCATGTTGTGTGAATATCCATGTTTAGCAACATTTTGACCTGCGGTAGAAGACTTAGTTTTGCAACATTCTAATTTTTTGTTGTGTAAAACCCTATATTGCTCATTGATTGTTGTTTTGAGTGCATAACTTACATGGGCTGAAGGAGGGGAGGGTGGGGAAGAGTGGCTTTCATTCCAAGATCCAGGGATTTGGGGGATAGGAGGGATATTGACATTAGGGGGGGAGGTGTTTTTACACCAAAAAATTAAGAGTATGCAAGCATTTCTATTCCTCACATTTTTCTGTGTGCCTGGCAAATAAATACTTGTCTTATACTACCCTGAGCTGTTAGCCCTCTCTGTTCAATGACATGGGCCAGGTTTTCCAAATCCTTCAAGAAGGAGCACCTGGTCTGGCCTCTTTCATGGGCAAACAGACTTCAGTTCTATGCAGTAACTTGGGATCAGGCATCCAGGCGAGAGTCACCTCTGCACTGGAGGGGTGTGCCAGGATTGTCACACCCCAGCTGGAGTTGAATGGGTCTGTGACTCAAGGGCCTGAGTTGAGCTGTGCTGCACAGGTTGGGCCTCAACCCCAGCCCATTAGAACCTCGCTCATCACTGTGCTCAGGAACCACCTCTGCTCACCTTGCCTGGCTGGACTTCTACCAGCCTCTGAGCTATTAAGGGAGCCTCATGAATTCAGTACAAATCCGACCACCACTGGTGGAGGATAGGGCTACAAGCCCTGGCTCTGCCTCCTCCAGCCCAGGGTCCCTGGGAATAATCCCATCAGGGGCCACTTACTGTGACATGTAACTTTTTTTTAAAGGGGACAAGAACGTGAGATGCCTTAATCTTTTGTTCATTTCTACTGTATCAAAACTCCTACTCCCCCCCCCCCCCGCCCCACTTTTTTTTTTTAGTTTCTCCCTTTGTGGTATAACTTCTCTGATAAGACCCAAATAAGTTCTTTGATGAGACTTACAATGTTACAGGAAAGGCATATTAAATCTCTCTGCATGTGGGGTTTGGACATACTCAGAAAGGATATTAATGTTAAGGGTGTTTTCCCAGCAGCAAAGCTCATCCCTCAAAATTGGCCACAGTGCTGGGGTTCTGGTCTCTCCCTGACCCCTGGGGCCTCAGACCAAGAGGACCTGGTTCCTAGGAGCAGTGAGAATTTGGGAGCCCTCAGTCCCAAACGATAAAGGTCCAGAGTTATCTGTGACATGAACTCCCAATGGCAACTGGGAAACTGTTCAAGATGCTGGGCACCTCTGGAAGGGTGAAGGTTTGCATATTTGAAATGGCCATATGTGTATACATGCATGTGCACATAGATACCTGTGTGTCCACTTGGAGCCACCCATTGCTCTGGCCATCCTGCCCATGTCATGGGGCCCTGGTTCCCAGTATCCCAACCGTAATGTTGGGACCCACACCTTTGACAAGGCCGACAGTTGCCCTCCTTCCAGGGGTAGCCTCTGGTCCTGTCTGTACCCTGAGACCTTCATGAAGCAAGGCTTGGACCCAGCGCAGAGGGAATGAAAGGCAACTGAGTACAGCCCTGCTGTGTTGCGGCTCCTGTGTCCTACATGTCATTTTCCTGTGGACAGTCATGGGGAGGGATTTTCTATATAATTTAAACATTCTCGTCACAGGGGTGTAGATCATGAAAAAGACAGTTGTTGCTGCTCCACCATAGGGTTTTTATTTGATGCTGAGCTATGCTGCACATGATGGTTGCCTAAAAAATTCGGACTGAGCTTTTTTTTTAAAGGACAGCTGAAGTTTTATAATACTTAACAATGAAAGTGTAATAGACAGTTACACTAGTGCAGGGTATTTGGAAAGTGGGGTTTTGGGGGGTGGGTGGAGAGGTTGTCACTTGTATTTATTGTGACTCTAAATCTTTGATAATAAATGTAAAAAGTTGACCACCAAACCGGAATAGAAGTTCCAATGAACACAGGCTGGAATCAATGGCTATACATTGTGTCATGAGGAAGTCTTAGAATCTGAAGGAAAATAAAGAAATGGACAATGTGTTGGCTGTATTTTTCTTTTGTCCCCCCAGTCCTGGTTTCCCTGCATTATTTTTGTCCCAGCTTTGGGGCAGCTTGGAGACTGGGGAAGGTGTAGTAGGGTGATCCCTTGTTAAAGGGGAAACAATGAGACACCTGATTCTTGGGCTTCTTTCAGACTTCATTTCCAAAAGTGGGTGGAGTGTCTCCCCAAACTGGGCACTGTGGCTTTGCCTCTGGGCCTCCCATCTTCACCAGAACCTGTGGCTTTGTGGCCTACTTACCCACAGAGCTGAGGGAGCAGGGTGAGGGTCCAGTGAGTTTTGCCCATCCACTGGTTCTTAGCCCCTTCCAGCCTCCACCCTGGAGTGGTAGGTTTTTCTGGAATTTTCAAGCTTGGCATCTACATTGGGTGTCTTTGCTGCAGAACATTACTAAAGATGTGAGTTCTAGCACAGACAGAGCTGTCCTGTCAGCTCTGAAATGAACAATTTCAGGTGTTCATCAATATTTGTTATCAGATATTGACACAGTTTCAAAAGTTATGCATAAAGTGAGACTTGTGATCACTGGTAAATTCTAATGTACATAAAATATAAGCCTGTTTTCCTAGCTGCTTTTATTTTTTGCAGTTTGTTGTTGTTGTTGTTGTTGTTGTTGTTGTTGTTGTTGTTGTTGTTAAGACCTTCCTGCCTCTGGCCTGGGGTGTTGATTGTCGTCTCCAACCACCACAACTGGCTAGACTTCACATGGGTAAGACACAGAACTGCTAACACTGACATTAGAGAAATTAGGCCCAAACCTGTCCCAGTCCACCTGTGACATCCTGACTGGTGCCCCATGCCCCAACACTGGCTGCAAGAAGCACATTTATGGGGCATTTTCTTGGGGGCTCAAAATTCAGCCCTCAAGTGAGTTTTCACTGAGGCAAGCACAGGCTCCTCAATTGCTCAGGGGTGAGTCTCAAGCAGCTTCTCCAGCCAACAAATGGGACAATTGCCCTGGTCCCTGAGGCCTTGTCCCCTCTGAACTGAGCCACACAGGTCTGTGGCCATGGGGTAGGAGGAGCCCCAGGCCCCATTGCTCACACAGATTAAGGCACATGCCATACCCCAGGCACTAGAACCCCACCTTGTGACAAGGGCAAGGAGGGAAAGAATGGGGTGTCAGGGAAGAAGTGACTTGTTAGGCCAAGTCTGGAATGAAGACAGAGGGAAAAGTGGTAGGGAATGGCAACAGCCAATGCAAAGGCTCAGAGGTGAGACCAAACCTGGAGAGTCAAGGACAAGGAAAGCAGTGTGGATGGACCACGGGGCAAAAGGATGAAGGAGTGGGTTTCATTCTGAGAATGGTGGGACCCTTAAGAAGGCTCAGGATGCCATCCTTCAATAACCCACAGCCCTTCCCAACAACCTGGAGGTTGTTCCCACTTCCATTTTCCAAGGTATGGTCCAGACCAGAAGAGACGCTTTTCTAGTGCAAACCAGAGGGGGTGGGTTTTCTCTCAGCTCAGATGTGAACCAGCCAAGACTAGAGGCAAGGCACTTTCCCCTCTCTTAGCCTCAATTGCTTCAGCTGTCTCTTTAAGGGGGTTAGGGAAGAGCTGGTAGTTAACGCCCAGGGCACCTGAGAGCCACGAAGGGTGAGTGAGCAGGAGCAGGGCATGGGCAGACCCACAAGATGATCGGCCTCCTTGGGAAATGCGTGGAGCTCCGATGGAGGCGAGCAGGATTAGGGCTTAGGGGGACATCTCCACACACCGCAAATGAGAGACAGCTGGTGTCACTAAACTCAGTAATCTCATTGCAACAAAAGTCCCCAATCTCCCCCAGGCCCTGTGGAGTCCCCTGTCCAGATACACATCTCTCCACCTCTTCTTCCTCCCTCTCTATTCCAGCCATAGACCTTCCTGGCATTACCCAAACACACCAGCTCCAACATATCTTGGGAACACTTGGAACACTTTCTTTCTCCTATTTCCAGTGACTGATTCCTTCAGGGTTCAGCTCAAATGTCTGCTTCAGTCCTTCCTTGGTAACTCGTCCTTCCCCTCACCCAGCTTTTAGCACAAGTTACAATTCTTTACACGCCATTCATTTTTTACTTGACTTTTTACTTGCCTCCTAGCTGAGGGCAGGGATGGATCCAAGCCTCTTTGCTGAGTCCCAGAGCTTGGCACACAGTAGGCATTCAATAAATGCATGAATAAAGAAAGGACTTAAGTAACCAGCTTGCCCAGCAGTCTCATGCTTTACCCTTGACTCTCCCCTCCCCCTGCCCCAGACAACTTCTTTACCAAGGAAGGACTTTTACTAAGGAGAGTTTCCACCACCTCCCCAACTCCACTCCAGCCTTTTCTAGTTTCAAATTCCAGCTGTGTTCCTGGGCAAATGACATCTGTATGGGCCTCAATTTCCTCATCTGTAAACGCTCAATTTATGTTAAGGCAGGAGGCCCCCACCCCCACGCGGTTCCATCCTTAAACACAGGCAGGGTGCTAGGATCCTTGCTCCCCAGCCCAGTAATTCCATTGCCATCACAACACCTGGGATGGCCCCAAAGCTCTTTCGAGTTGGCTGAGGTTGGGGAGCCCAAAAGTCTGGTTTGAATCTTCCCAATTCCCTTTTGAGACCTAGGACAAGAACCTCAACAAGCCTTTTCTACAATGGGGCTCCACGCCTGCCTTCCCCTGCGGGATGAAACACCCTCCCCCCCCCCCCCCCCACACACACACACTCGGTAAAAGGGGGCCATTGCCAGAGGCAGGTGCGAGAAAGAGCGAGTTTATTGCAAGTTCCAAGGATGCAGCGCCGGGAGCTTGCCGTCCCTCACACGCTTTCGCGGCTGTCTCGAGGAGGGCGCCCTTCACACGCGTCCACTCGCTGGCAGCTCCTCCAAGTAGCCACGGCCTGCCTGCAGCCATCGCTCATTCCGCGCTGGCGCAATGCTTCCGATTCCTCTCGTCCCTTCCCCTCCCGGGGACTTCTCTTAGGAAACAGAGGAAGCGCTTGCGCCGTCTTGCTCTTGGGATCATGGGGAGAGGAGCTAGATTCTAAACAGGGGCGACTGTAGCCCCAACCATCCAGAGAAAGGAAAAGCGGCGGGGGCGGGGGGGGGGGGGGGGGGGGCGGGGAAGAAGGGGGTGTGCGCGTGCGCATTGGCGCGTGTCGGCTTCGCGGGAGTACGGAAGCACGCCTCGCACGCGTGCGCTGCGCTTGCGCAGTGCTCAGGACGGCGTAAATGGCGGGAACCCCGGCTTCTAGCCAGAGTCCCCAGCACGCAGCCAGCCGTTGCGCGCTACCTGGCCCGCCGAGGGCCTGGAGGACGGGCTGAACTGCAGCAATTCAGCGATCAGGGCCTTGCAGCGCTCGGACACCTCGAAGCCGTCGGGGTAGAGTACGCCGCGCTTCTGGCGCCTGGGCAAGCCAGCGATGTCCGAGTCGTCGAAGGGCATGCACCCGGTGACCATGACGTAGAGCACGACGCCCAGGCTCCACACGTCATACTTCTTGGGGTCGTATGGGATGCCCAAGAGTACCTCAGGCGACGCGTAGGCAGCCGAGCCGCAGTAGGTGGTGCTCAGGTCAGGATAGCCATGTGCCTGGCGACCAAAGCCAAAGTCAGTGAGCTTCACTCGGCGCTCGTCAGGGCTCAGCAACACGTTTTCGCACTTGAGGTCACGGTGCACCAGGTGGTGGTCATGCAGGTAGCGCACAGCTCCGGCGATCTGCGCGAAGAGGTCGCGCGCCTGACCCCCGGGGATGCGCCCGTTGCGCTGCACTGCCTGCAGCAGGTCGGTGGCAGCCGCCTCCATCACTATGTACAGCTTCCCATTGCACACCTCGATGAACTCGAAGACGTGCACGATGTGCGGGTGCCGCACGCCCCGAAGGATGGACAGTTCGCGGGGCAGGAACTTGTTGACGAAGTCTGGTGGCGCGCGTCGCCGGTCCACCACCTTGATGGCCACCGTGCCCTTGTACTTCTTGGACGTGGCCACCTTCACCTTGGAGTAACTGCCCTCGCCTATCGTGCGTCCCAGCTTATAGCCGAGTTCGCTCAGAAGTTTGTCGCCCGACATGGTGGCACCTGGGGCGCGCGGGGAGCAGGAGGCGGCTGCTGTCGGAGGGCGGCCGGACTCCAATCTCGGGCCTAACCCATGGCGCTTGGCACCTGCACACCCGCACCCCCATGCGCCCACTCCCGGGTCCCTGCCCCTGCGGAGCCTTTTATTGCCCAGGTAACAGTTTCTGCCTTGTGAAGTGACTGTGGGCGTCACCCCACCTCGGGGTAAGGGCCGCCTGGACCCCGCCCTGCAGGGTCCCCCAAGGCCATCAGGCTTTGTGACTCATAATTGCTCTGAATGCCCCAGTTCCCATTAGAGGCTATTGGCAAGGGGTCTCGACCACGACAGGGAAGCAGAATCTGTGCCTGGCACTGGGGAGGCTCCTCATGAGTCAAATACGAACAACAGTCGTCCCCCAACTTCGTGTACCCAGCCCTAGCCATGTGAAGCTCTGGGCTGCCCGCAGTGCCCCGCGACGGGGAGAAAACGAGAGGGGGCTTAATTCGGTGACCTGGCTCTGAATGGTCTGAGCATCGCACCAGAGGGAAGGTGTAGGGGAGGGAGGTCCTTTAGGGCAAGGCGACCGGACGAGCTCCAGGCGTCTACACCGACTGGGCTAAGCTCCGTCTGAGAGAAGAAATAGAGTCCTCGGCTGCAGCCTGGTTGCCCAGATGATCCCTGAACCCAGTCCCGGAGCTCTACCTCGCTGTAGGACCGCTACTAGTCCTGCCTAAGACATGCGCGGTACGTTCCGCCACACTCATCATGGCGGCGGCCGCCGGACGTAACTTCCGCCCGCGGTCGGAAGCACGGGTCCTGCGAACATGGCAGCGTCGAAGGTGAAGCAGGACATGCCCCCGCCGGGGGGCTATGGCCCCATCGACTACAAACGGAACCTTCCACGTCGGGGACTGTCGGGTCAGTGTCGCGCTGCGCCGGGGTGTCAGGGTTGGGACTTCAGGGCGCCGCGAAGGGAGGTGGAACCCGAGGATCCCCTATCGCTTCTGTAGTAAGAGGCTGCTACTGGCACTCAGGGCCATCCAGAGTAAAACTGGTGCGGAAACGGGAACATTGAGGGAATTTAGAAGATGTTCCTTTCTGGTAGTCCCTACCTGTGGATGTCCCAGGAATATGTATTCTTAAATTTTTCAGATGTTTTAATAACATTTTAAAATTGTGTTATTGGGTTCAACACAGAAAAATGTAAAAAAAAAAAAAAAAAAAAAGTAGAAGGGTCACATGCTTTGCACCCAGGGCTAACAGAGAAATACAAACTTTTAAACAAGGGTAAATACATTTCTCATAACTCGAGGAACTTTACATTTAATGTTACGCAAATATGCCTCAATTAAAAAAATATATATGGGCATGGTTTAAAAAAAAAAAGGTAATTCAGCCAGTGGGAAAGTTAGTATCAGGTGAAAACTCAAGCCCTTCCCAAGCTCTTGGCTTTTTTGTGTCCCACAATAGAGGTTGGCAAACTTTTTCTATAAAGGCCCAATAAATTTTTTATGCTTTGTGGGTGCCTGGGTGGCTCAGTCGGTTAAGTGTCCAACTTCGACTCAGGTCACGATCTTGAAATTTGTGAGTTTGAGCTTCCTATCCGGCTCTGTGCTAAGAGCTCAGAGCCTGGAGCCTGCTTTGGATTGTGTGTCTCCCTTTCTCTCAGACCCTCAGCCCTTCCCCTGCTCATGCTCTGTCTCTCAAAAATAAATAAACATTGGGGTGCCTGGGTGGTTCAGTGGGTTAAGCATCTGGCTTTGGCTCAGGTCACGATCTCACGGTTCCTGAGTTCGAGCCCAGCGTTGGGCCCTGTGCTGACAGCTCAGAGGCTGGAGCCTGCTTCGGATTCTGTGTCTCCTCCTCTCTCTGCTCCTCTCCTGCTCACATTCTGTCTCTCTCTCTCTCTATCTCTCACAAATAAATAAATAAACAAATGTTAAAAAAATTAAAAAAAAATTTTTTTTTAATGTTTATTTATTATTGAGAGAGAGAGAGAGAGAGAGCACGAGCGGGGGAGGGGGAGAGAGAGAGAGAGGGAGACACAGAATCTGAAGCAGGCTCCAGGCTCCCAGCCGTCAGAACAGAGCCCAACGTGGGGCTCGAACCCACAATTTGTGAGATCATGACCTGAGCTGAAGTCAGACACTTAACCAACTGAGCCACCCAGGAGCCCCTAAAAAATTTAAAAAATAAAAAAGATGTGATTCAGTTAACTTGCTAGTAAATCGATCCTTTAAAAAAATAAATAAACATTAACAATTTTTAAAAAATTATGCTTTGCTAGCCAGAGGCTCTCTATCCACTGCCGCTGCTTTTTTTTTTTTTTTTTTAACAACTGTTTACAAACCTAAAAGTGTTCTTAGCCCGAGGGTCATTAAAAAAAAACAGGTTACAGGGGCGCCTGGGTGGCTCGGTCGAGCATCCGACTTCGGCTCAGGTCATGATCTCACGGTCCGTGAGTTCGAGCCCCGCGTCAGGCTCTGTGCTGACAGCTCAGAGCCTGGAGCCTGTTTCAGATTCTGTGTCTCCCTCTCTCTCTGCCCCTCCCCTGTTCATGCTCTGTCTCTCTCTGTCTCAAAAATAAATAAACGTTAAAAAAAATAAAAAATAAAAAAAACAGGTTACAGGCTAGATTGGCATCACATTGGCACTTGACTCATCGTAGAATAGATTGAACAAATACAATGTGATGTGAATGTCTTCATTTGTTTTCTCAAAGTATAACTTAACACCCAGGCCAGTGTATCCCTCAGGTGTGTGGCATGAAGTCTGTTTATGCCTGTGCACCTGTGTGACCTGTACCCAGACCAGGCTGCAGAAGGGTCCCAGCCCTTGGTCCTCCCTGGACTCCTAGTCAGCATCTCTCTCTCTTTCTCTCTTTTTCTGTCTTTTAAAGTTTATTTATTTATTGGGGGGGGGGGGAGGCAGAACCCGATGAGGGGCTTGAACCCACAAACCGTGAGATTATGACCTGAGCTGAAATCAAGACCCCAATGCTCAACCGAGCCACCCAGGTGCCCCTCTTTTTTTATTTTTAAGTCACAAATGTGCCCTTAATCCCAGTCCTCTTCCAGTTCATGACACAGTAGTGCTTCTATACCATTACCTAGGGTTAGGCCTCCTGGTTGCAACCCCTTCACACCAACTCGCATTGTACTACATACAAACCCATCCCAGTCTTTCCTGGCTGCAGAGGGGTGAGGAAGAGACCCCTTCTGGCGGCGTGGTCTTTGTGTATGTACGTGCTTTCAGTAATTGCTTGTTGAATGCGCACGTGGCACTGAGCCCTGTCTGGAGGAGCTCACAGCCTAGCAGAGGAGATTAAAATAATCACACCATAGGGGCGCCTGGGTGGCTCAGTCGGTTGGGCGACCGACTTCGGCTCAGGTCATGATCTCGCAGTCGTGAGTTCGAGCCCCGCATCGGGCTCTGTGCTGACAGCTCAGAGCCTGGAGCCTGTTTCAGATTCTGTGTCTCCCTCTCTCTCTGCCCCTCCCCTGTTCATGCTCTGTCTCTCTCTGTCTCGAAAATAAATAAACGTAAAAAAAAAATAAATAAATAAAATAAAATAATCACACCAGAACTTCTCATTTTGGTGAGGCCCCAGATAACCAAGGCCTGCTTTACCCAGGGTGGGCTGGAAGGACCTCTCTGAACAATCCCCAAGGTGGAGGGAACAGCAAGTGCAAAGGCCCTGCTATCCATCCTGCGCCCCACCCTAATCATCTTTCCTGTGCCCCTCCTCCAGCCTTGCTTTTGAGCCTTGTTCTCATTAGCCCTACCCTCCCTTGCTCCCGTAGGGCACCCAAGCCTGGCACCCACTCCCCTTCTCTCTGCCTACATCACTCTCCACTAGTGTCCTAGAACATGCCAAGCTGGCTCAGACCTTCTTTTTAAAAAAAAAAAAAAATTTTTTTTAACGTTTATTTATTTTTGAGACAGAGAGAGACAGAGCATGAACGGGGGAGGGTCAGAGAGAGGGAGACACAGAATCCGAAACAGGCTCCAGGCTCCGAGCTGTCAGCACAGAGCAGGATGCGGGGCTCGAACTCACAGACTGTGAGATGGTGACCTGAGCCGAAGTCGGCCGCTCAACCAACTGAGCCACCCAGGCGCCCCCTTTTTTTTTTTTTTTTTTTTTTTATTTTTTAATGTTTTTATTTTGAAAGAGAGAATATGTGAGTGGGGTGGGGGGGTGGGGGTGGGGCGGGCAGTGAGAGATGGGGAGAGAGAGAGAGTCCCAAGTAGGCTCTGTGCTGAGGGCCCTCAGCACAGAGCCTGACTTGGGGCTCAATCCCACTAACTGAGAGACCGTGACCTGAGCTGAAGTCAAGAGTCCGATGCTTAACCGACTGAGCCTCCCAGGCGCGCATAATGTTTTTAATGTGAATATTGTAGCGTGTGGCAGTTTCTTTCTTTTTTTTTTTTTTTTTTTATGGTTAAATAATATTCTTGTGTGAATGGACCACAGTTTGTGTATCCATTTACCACTTGATGGACATTTGAGTTGTTGCCATATTTTGGCTGCTGTGAGCATTCCTGTGCAAGCTTCTGTGTGGAAATGTTTCATTTTTCTTAAGTGAAATTTCATCTAGGAGTGGTCTAGCTGGGTCAGATGGTAACTCCACATTTAACCTTTTGAGGAACTGCCACACTGTTTTCCAAAATTAGCTGTTCTGTTTTACGTTTCTACCTGCAGTGTATTGAGTTCCAGTTTCTCCATATTTGGATAACACTGATTATTTTCCTTTTTTTTTTTTTCTTTTTTCTTTTTAAAATTCTAGCCATTCTGGTGGGTGTGAGGTGGCATCTCACTTTGGTTTTGATTTGCATTTCCCTGGTGACTAATTATGTGGGGCATCTTTTCATGTGTTTATTGGCCATTTGTATAACTTCCAGGAGAAATGTCTTCAAGTCCTTTGTACTTTTTTTTTTTTTTTCTTGGAGAGAGAGAGAGAGCTGGAGAGGGGGCAGAAGAAGAGAGAGAGACAGAATCTCAAACAGGCTCCCCACTGTTAGTGCAGAGCCCGATGAGGGGCTTGAACCTATGAGCCATGAGATCATCACCTAAGCTAAAATCAAGAGTCAGATGATCAACCGACTGAGTTACCCAGGTGCCCCTGTACATTTTTTTGATTGGGTTCATCTTATTACTGAGTTTGCAGAGTTCTTTATACATTTTGGATGTCGTTCCCTTATCAGATACAGGATTTTCAAGGACATTCTTCCATTCAGCTTGTTGACAGTATCGTTTGTGGCACAAAAGTTTTTCATCCCCATGAAATCTAGTTCATCTATTTTTTTTTTTTTTTCTTTTTGCCACTTGTGCTTCTGGTGCCAAAGCTAAGAAGCCATTATCTCATCCAAGGTCTCAGAGACTGACTCATCTGTTTTCTAAGAGTTTTATAGTTTTAGCTCTCAAATTAAGGTCTTTGATCCATTTTGAGTTAATTTTTGTGCATGGGGGAAGGAAAAAGTACACTTTATTCTTTTGTGTGTGGTTGTCCACTTATCCAATTTGCTGAAAGACTATTCTTTCCCCGTTGAATTGTCTTGGCACCCTTGTCCAAAATCAATTGACCGTGAATGTGAGGGTTTATTTCTGGACTCCCAGTCAGCTCTGTTCCGTCGATGTACATGTCTACCCTGGTGCGGTGCCACGCTATTTTATCTTGTACACACAGCTGGGTGTTAAGTTTTGAAACTGTAAAGTGCAAGTCCTCCCCCTTTGTTCTGTTTCAGAATTGTTTGGTTAATCTGATCCCACGAATTTCACAATCCGCTCTTCAGTTCCTGTGGGGCTGGTAAAGGGTAAAGGGTACCGCGCTGAATCGGTACCTTAGTTTGGGGAAGGCTGCCGTCTGAACAGTGTTAAGTTCCAGTACGTGAACACAGGATGTTTATTTATTCAGGTCTTCTTTACTCATGGCCTGCACCCCCTTCTGGGCGTGCCCTTCGTCAGCCTCCACCACCAGACGGGCAGCTCCTGAGGCACAGACCTGTACTGAGGGATTGGGGTCTCGGCCTCGCCACTGTCAGCAAGAAAGGGCTGCACCATTGTAAAGGCCCCCTTATTGGAATTTATTTTACTCAGGGGCCCACGCGGGTGCTTGGTGTGAAGGCAAGAGGTTTCCGTGAGGACAGCCCGGGCTTATCCCCTGGGTCGAAAGAAGAGGCCCCTGGGCTTCTCTGCAGCTACTGAAAAGAAAGAGGCAGCTCTTCTAAAACGCTCCTGCCCAGCACAGGTGGTCAGCCATGTGTAAGAGCCACAGGTGCACTGGAAGCTGGTCCCAGGCACTCGGGCCTCGAGAAAGGTTCTGCCTCTGTGCACAGGAACCAGGGTGCCCTCGTTGTCCCACCTTCAGTAACATGGAAGTATCTTACTCAGCTCATATTTTTTTTTTTTTTTTTAAATTTTTTTTTTTTTAACGTTTATTTATTTTTGAGACAGAGAGAGACAGAGCATGAACGGGGGAGGGTCAGAGAGAGGGAGACACAGAATCTGAAACAGGCTTCAGGCTCTGAGCTGTCAGCACAGAGCCCGACGCGGGGCTCGAACTCAGAGACTGCGAGATCATGACCTGAGCCGAAGTCGGCCGCTTAACCGACTGAGCCACCCAGGCGCCCCTCAGCTCATATTTTTAACAGGTTTGACTGAGGGGCTAAAAAATCTAACCAGTTCCTCATGCATCTCTGGGTCCAGCAGAGGTGCCAGAAAAGCCCTGTGCTGGAGCTGAGCTGAAGAAGAAGGACGAAGACCAGGACAACAGAGGCCCCTTGCAGACACGGAGCACAGCTGCGACTCCCAGAGTCCCCACTGTGCACCCCCACAGGTTCTAGGGAGTGGCCTTACCCACTATTTGCTGGTCATTTAGTGGCTGTTAACTGGAACTTGACCTGCCTGAGCTTGTCAGTTCTTCCCAGCAGCCACGAGGCCCGTCCAGGGAAGAGATCACAACTCAGGAGATGAGAGGGTATGGGGTGAGCCAGTCCCAGCCAGGCCCCAGGCAGCTTGGGCCTCCCTGAAGACCCCAGCAGGCCCACAGCCTGTCAGTCAGAATTATAGCGCAGGTGCCTGCTGGTGCCAGTAAATATTCATGGCAGCCTCTGTCTCCTGGTGTCCAGGCAGGGGGCTTGACCCTGCTGGGCCAGGAAGCAGCAGCACCCCCGGGAGCCCGGGGTGGGGAGGGGAGGGCTGGGCCGCCCCTGCAGGGCACTGCTTGCCTCTGGCAGCCCCTCCCAGCTCCTTGTGGGCAGCACTCAGAGAAGTGGCCCAGGCAGCCAGAGCCACCATGGAGCTGGGCCCAGCTGTAGATACTACCCTTCCCCGTGGAAGCACCTGCTGACTGGGAACCAAACAACAAGATTGTGGGGCTGGGGCCACCCGATCATAAACAGCAAGGCCTTCGGGCCCTCCTGCAAGCCCTGCTCAGCCTGTACCTTCCAGAAACGGGGATGGGGGGATGGGGGGCGGAGGTGTGTCAGCCGCAGCTGCCGCACTTGTCAGAGGAAAGCCGAGGCAGCCTGGTGTCCCTGCCTGCAAGGCAGGTGCACGGAATCGAGAGTCGTCTGCAGTTGGGAAGGACGGGTCCAGGGGAGAGGGCTGGCGGACGTTCCACAGAGACAAAAAAAGAATCTGAAGAAATACGCACTAGAGACGGTACTGGCCATCTCTAGGAGGGGGTCACTAAGACTTTCACCTTCTCTCGCGTCCGTATTTCCGGTGTCCGTGCACAGGAAGCAGATTGTGCTTCATGAGAAGGAACTACAAGGGGTGGCCTTTCCCGAGGGTAGGCGCTGAGCTGGTGCCCCCTTTCCCCACAGGCTACAGCATGTTTGCTGTGGGCATCGGGACCTTGCTGTTTGGGTACTGGAGCATGATGAAGTGGAACCGAGAGCGCAGGTAGGCCCCAGGCTGGGGACCGTGGAGTGCACCTGTGGTCTTGGTGTCCCTCGGGGCCCTTCATCAGCCCCTCAAGGCTCAGGAAGTTTGGGCCTTCCAGAAAGAAATGGCAAGAAAGGAGCTTTTCACCAGGTGTCTCTTGGCCTCCGCTGCTAGGGACTCGAGGGTTGGGATTAGGACAACCCATCAGGTGGAGGTGGAGGGCAGGCTCAGGACATGCTCGTTTACTCGTTTTTTTGTCAGTGTCAACCAGGCAAAGAGGACAATAAGGGCTTAGAAACAGGCCATGCAACACAATGACCCTGCCAGCCACATGGGGCCTGAGGGACCGAGGCAGATAGTGGCCTCCATTCAGACTCTCGCTGCCTCTAAGCTGTCAGGATGCCCTGCCAGGTGACCCCTTCTGATTGGCCCCTTACTGGCTGGGCCCCTTTGCCCTGCCACACCCTGTGATATGTGTCCTTAGCACCCCCTTTGAGCTCACTTGCACCCCACAAGTCTGGGAATCCCCAAGGGTGGTGGCGGAGAAGGCCAGCCTGTGTCAGGTGCTCAGCATTGTTGAGTGAGCTCAAACCGGGTCCAGCTGCCCCACATGCACCACCCACAGGAGTATGGACACGGTGACAATAGTGTGGGGCTGTGGTGGGGCCAGCAGCCTGGGGTGGGGATGCTCCTCTGGGTTTGGGAAGATGGGAGGAGGTGTGAGGGCTGGAGTGGGGGCTGAACTTCATCCAGACCCTTCCCTGTGAGGCTGTGAGATTTCTGGCGATGAGGGGACACGGCCAGGGGCCACATCACTGGGTGCCGCGCCCTCAGTATAGATGGGGCTGGTGGCTTGGAACACACAGAACTGCCTGCCCCGGGCTCACACCCCAGGGTTATTTTGACAGGAAGGGGATATGGTTTTGTAGGGCCCAGAGCCCTGTGATGAAGGTCCCATCCCCAGTCCCCAGTTCACCACAATCATCAGGCCAGGGCTATTTTTAGGATTAAAAGCTAAAGTTTTTAACTGAAAAGAAAGTGCGAAGCCATCAGTCTTGTAGACCAGTGCCTGTGCCAGCCCACGTGCCCACACCCCGCCTTCTCATCTTCTTGTGGGTAGAGCTTACTCCCCAAGCCTGCCCCACTCACTTGCCTCTCTGCCGGCTCCCCTCCCCACGCATCAGCCTGAGTCTGAGGCCACATCACCCACCCCGAACTCCAGCCTCATCTGATCTGACTGTTGGTTTTTGGGTTTCACAGGCGCCTGCAGATTGAGGACTTCGAGGCCCGCATTGCGTTGATGCCACTGTTGCAGGCAGAGAAGGATCGGAGGTGGGGCTGCTGGGACCAGGGTTGGAAGGTCACAGGCCTGAGTGTCCCAGCCCGCAGTGCAGGACATGACAAAAATGCATTTGGGGGCTGACAGCTGTGTCCTGGCATATGTGGGGGAGACCCAAGGGCTAGAATAGGAAGGCTCCCTGGAGGAGGGGACATTGAGGCTGCAGCAGGAGGACAGTAAATGTTTGTAGGGGAAGGAAAGGACAAGAAGGGTTGGCACATGCAGGGTTGGGAGTGGCAGGAGATGATTGGGGTGGAACAGGGAAGGATCTGGCACGTCTTTTCGGGAGTCTCTCGGTGCTCAGGCCTGTCCCCTACCGCCCATTCCATCCCCACAGGGTTCTGCAGATGCTTCGGGAGAACCTGGAGGAGGAGGCCATCATCATGAAGGACGTGCCTGACTGGAAGGTGGGCCCTGGGTAGGGAGGGTGGGGGTCCAGGCCCCCTGCAGGAACACAGCCTCCCAGGGAAAACCTGGAGCCGAGAGGGGTAGTGGGTGCCAGGCGTGAGGAGGGGAAGGCAGCAGCTTTTGGTGTAGGCACGGTAGTCACCAGGCCTAGTGGGGTCCCAATAGGCAGTGTGGGCCTGAAGGGGTAGCTGCACCGTCACCCATACCCCACTGTTCCCACAGGTGGGTGAGTCTGTGTTCCACACAACGCGCTGGGTGAACCCCATAATGGGCGAGCTCTACGGGCTGCGCACGAACGAGGAGATTCTCAACGCCGCCTACGGCTTCACGTGGTACACATAGGGGCCTGGACCCCTGCACCCTCCCCACTGGAAAGAATAAATGCTCTGGAGACCTGTTTGCCTGTGTCCCAGCGACTGAGGGAAGGCTCGTGGGACACGATTGGGTTACACACGGCCTGGGGATATAGGGTCTAGACCTGGGGTCTCTGCAGAAGATGCCAGGTAGGGTGGTTTCAAAACCCACCCAGAGACCGCCCCTGGATCCATCAGCCTTGGCTCAAGAATATGCCTGGATTTTCCTACCTCTATTGAAGTCCTCGTTGTCAGCAGCCCACCCCTCCAGGCCGGGGCTCCCCATCCTGCACCCTGGGCTCATCAGTAAATGGGGGATCTGAAGAGTGGAGCATGGGGTGGAGGGGTGTCAGAGGTAGGTCCCCTTGCCCCCAGGCCAAGACCCCATGACAGGGGTAGCAGGTCCGTCGCTACCCGTCCGTGCCTTGCCCTGCTAATACCCACGTCTCTGCTATTCTCCGTCCCCAAGGCAACTCCGCTCCTGGCACCAAAGGGTTAAATCTGCCTGCACCCGCCAGCCAATCCCTGCGCGCAGCGCCTTCGCGGTGTCACCTGATTGGCGGATACACAGGGTGGGCGGGAAGGGAGGAGGACCGAGGACGCCCCCATCTGCCCTGGGATGCTCTTAAAAGGCTGTGGCGGTGGCAGCCAGGCTGCGCGTCCCGGCTTACCCTGGCCATGAGCAGCGCGGCCCGCCCGGACCCAGTGGAGGCGCCCGAGGAGCGGCGTTTCCTCAGGTCAGCCGGGGATGGGGACGTCAAAGACCATGGCAAGGATGCGGCCCCGAGGCAAGGGCATGGCTGGGAGGGGGGCATCACGGGCAGGATAGATCAGAGGAAGGGCATGGCCGGGATGGGGCCTGGGGGGATCCAAGGCCCACCCCGCATTTCGCTGGAAAGACGAAGCCTGAAGCCTGCTGCTGCCAAGGTCTCCTAGCCGAGTTGCCAGGGAAACTGCATCCTCCTCAGCCCGCCCTTCTGAATTATTCAGAACACCACTAGTAGCTCTCCCATCACCCTTCAACCCAATCAAGGCCCACCTCCCCTTTCCATCTCACCCAGGGACCCTGGCGCTCCCACCCTCATCTCCCCGTCTTCCCTGGGAAGAGCTGAGCTGTTAGCTCCTCACTCACACACCCTCTTGGTGGTCCACCTGCGACTATCTTCTTGTCCAGAGAGGGAAACTGAGGGCTGGGGAAGGAAGCCACTGCCTGAGCCAGGGCTAGGGGGATTTTTGAACACATGGACCACTTGCCGGTAGTTTGATTGGATTTGGGGTCTGAAATAGGCAGCTGTGGCTGTGTCTCCCACCTCGTCCTGAGTCCTCATCTTATGTCCTCCTTTAAGTCCTTGTGCCCTGGGACTCCAAGCAGGGCTGTGGACCTCAATGGAAACCAGATTTGGCTGACAAATCTGTCCTCTGCCCACTGTCCATTCAGGCCCTCAGGGCAGATACTGTCCAGTGACTGATTGATGTCCAGATTGAGCCTGTAGACCTAGCACATCCTAGGCAGAAGGAAGCTGGATCTGCGATTTCATCTGGCGGGGGTGGGGGGTGGGGGGTGGGGATTGTGTGGGGTCTCAGATGCCAGCTGAGGGGTGATGGGGCGCCGTGGGGCGGGTAGGAGTGGAACATGGCAAGTGGAGAGGAAACAATGAGGTAAGAGACATAATGGGCGTATAGGTGTGGTGAGGAATTTGAATATTCTCTGAATATTGGGGAGCCATAAGTAGGTTTGAGACAGTGGTGATGTCATCTGGCATTCAAGTTTCAGAGCCCCGTGGCTCTTGTGTTGAGTTTGGGGGCCATGAAACTGCTGTAGGCAGCCAGATGGGCAAGATGGTGGGCCGGTGGGCAGAGGCCTGAAGGTGGAGAAGCAGAGGGAGCCAAGAGAGCAGGGAGGGTCTGGCACGGGTGCCCTGGCCTTGGCTTCACCTTCGTAAGGGCCTGCTCCTGGAAGTATTTTGGGAGTGTCAGGCCCAGTTCCTTTGAAAGCAGGCCGCTTCAGCCTTCCTGCTTGTGGGGGAATCCTGGTCCTCACAGCTCCTCTCATCTGGGAGCTGATGTTGGGAGCAGCAAGAGGCACCCTCATAGCTGAGCGCCCTGCCCTGCCCAGTCCCACATGGCTCTGCCCCGTTTCCCTCCCTCACCAGCCCTAACTCCCACTCATACCTGACCCAGAGCTGCCACCGTCGCCACTCCCAGGCTCCTAGGCTGAACCATCCTCTGCCCGTGGAGTCCCCATTATCACTCTAATGACCAGTTGGGCAGGGAGATAATGTTCCAAGTGGTGGCCTGAGGCCAAAACTTTGGGGCAGAGGAAGAAAAGGAGGAATGGGTGATCCTCCCACACTCCTCTTCTCTCTGCCCTCCTGTGGGGGCAACAGCCAGACCCGTCACAAGTTGAAGGTGGAGGAATGAACCACATTCCCAAACACCTTCTCCCATGTTCCTTCCTGGGACCTAGGTGGCCTGCCCAGAGGGGTGCTCCTCATTTGTCCCACCGTGAGCTCCTTTTCCTCAACTGGTCTTTCAACTGGACTTATTTGAAGTCAGGTGGGGTTGAATCTGGCTCTGGTTGTTGGGATGATTCAGGGCATGTAGACTCCCTGCCCTAAGCCTCCATCCATCTCCCCCATCTACGTGGACCCCCAAAGTGCCTTTCTGACCCAGTTTCTGTTTTGCTTGTACCGCTCTAGCCACACTGGCCTCACTTCCATCCCTAGAATCTGCCAAGCTCATTCCCACCCTCGCTGTTCTTACCACGTGGATTACCTCCCATAGTGCTCCAGGCCAGCTCCTCCAGAAGTCCTCCCTGATTCCCCATCCCACAGCAGTCCTTACTTATGCCCCTCCTCCTGCCCAGCCTGATCACACTGCAAAAATTGGCCAAAAGATTGTGGTCTCCTCACAGAACTGAAGGAAGGAACCTAAAGATTCATCCTAAGAAACCTCTGCTGTCTGTAGGTCTGCCCCTGCCTCTTTGCTCACACCCTATCCATGGCTCTGGAGACAGACACCAAGGGCAGAAGTCTCGGTTTTTCCCCCTTGTTTCCTGGGTGACCCTGGGCAAGTCACTTGGCTTCTCAGAGTGCTTGAATGTTCTGATTCTTCTGGGCCTGGTCCTACTACCACTACTATGCTCTCTAGGGTCTGCTGAGGTGGCGGTAGGTGCTCCTTGGAAGGTCCCTAAGCCAGGGCCAGCTTGGTCCCTGCTCTTAATAGGGCCCAACGCTTAGTTTCATGCTGTTGTCATTATCTGAAAATTCTTAAATCTTAAATAGCGGGCCCCATGTTTGCATTTTGAAATGGACCTTGAAAATTATCTAGCCTATCCTTCCTGCCTTTACTTTTGCAAAAGAGGAAGCAAAACTCAGATGTGACAGAGCCCAGTCACTCGGTGAGTTGATGGCAGACCTTCACCCCAGATGGGTAAGCCCCAATTCTCTGGCCACAATTATTGCAGGGTCACCAATAAGGCCCCATAGCCGTGGGCTCCCCATCCACCTCCCTAAGTGAACCCCTCTGCAGCCTTCAAAATCCGCCTCCCTCGGGCACCACCCCCCTCCCCAGGCCAGTCTGCCCCCTCCAGTGTTCGAGAGCTTGCTCAGCGGTTTCCACTGCATGCACCTGGCCCCTCGCCCCCATCAAAGTCTCTCACGCTCCATTCCTCCTTCTGGGTTCTTTCCGCGGTGGGGGCGGGCGCATCTGGGCCCGGCTCCAGTCTCCCACGCTTTGGGGCAATAGAACCAACACGCGCCGCCACGCCTCCCTCGACCACCAGAGGGCGCCCGTGCCTTGGGCTTCAGCTTAAACCTTCCGCGGTGCCAGTCAACCGCCAGCACGTCTGGTGGGGAAACTGAGGGGGCGGGGGGGGGGGGGGGGGGGGGGCATTAGGGCCTAGCTGGAGATATTAGTGGAACATTACCGGTTCCATCTGAGCCTCTCTCTCTGTCTTTCTGTGTGTCTTTGAGCGTCTCTCCCCACTCTGTCCCCCAGCACTGCAGAGGCAGCAGCCCTGGAGCGGGAGCTGTTGGAAGATTATCGCTTTGGGCGGCAGCAGCTGGTGGAGTTGTGTGGCCATGCTAGTGCTGTGGCTGTGACCAAGGTATCTAACCCCTGATCTTTGACCTTGACCCCAACCAGATGGCCAGCCTGCCAGAGCAGAGGAGGCCTAGCTGCATGAGCCCTGTGGTCAGGCTGATCCAGGACTCAAGAAACCCCTTTTTGTGTGGAGCCACTCCAGCCCATCACTCAGGTGGGGTAACTGAGGCCCAGAGAGGATCATCACTGGTCTAGACCAGGCAGGGACCCAAGACCCCAGGTGTCAGTGAGGGTCAGGGCAGATAGAGAAGTCCCCAGAGACTTGGAGGCCGGGGAGCAGAGACTAAAGCTGCTGCAGGATGATTCTGAGGTCCTTGAGGTACAGATGTGACCACCTGCCTCTGCCATCAATTGGATCTCCGTAAAGGAGACATCGGTTCCTGGAGGCCGAGTACCAACCCCCCTCCCCATGCTGCAGATGAGGAAACTGAGGCCCAGAGGCAGGGGTGGCCTGCATAGTGTAGGTCCTAGGGAGGAGTTAGCAGAGTCCCAGCCTCGAGGTGCCTGCAAGGGATGCGAGAGTGATAAGCAACGAAGATGCCGCCATGCAGTGCCTTTGGTCATGTTGCCAAACCGCGGGCCTGTTTCCCCCTCCAAAGAAAGAGCAATAAACTGACACCAGCTAATAAACACAAATGCCTTAGAGAAGTGCCCGATGGTGTCAGGGCTCCCACATGTAACCCTTCTCTGCCTCTCTGTCTTCCTCTTCTTGTCGCCACTGCAGACTTTTGTTGAACACAATTGCTTTCTTCATGTAGGCTCAGTTGGTTGTTGTTTTTTAACATTTCTATTTCAAATGAAACATCCTGAGTGAAGGTCCCGAAGGAGAAGGAAATGGTGAAACCCCAAAAGTAAAAGTAAACCCAGCGTAGTAAACTCCTGCCTGGCCCTTGCTAACCAGTTGCCGTCCAGTTTTTGCCCCGAAAGCCCCAAGTCTGTCCAGAGGACCCTCAGCCCCAGTCAAGCTGGAGTCACTGTTGCCTCCCTCAGTCTCCGGTCTCAGGGCTCCGCACCTGGCTTAGTGTGGTCGCAGGTGGCTCAGGACCTCACCGAGACCTTGGGGAGGAGACAAAAAAGGTACACCTGGCTCTCTGTGTGGTTGGAGGTCAGGGTACAGCCAGGCCCCCTGGGGTGCCCTGTCTTCGAGAGGCCCCATGTCAGTGCCACCGTCACTCCCAATCGATACAGGCCAAGTGAGGCTGGGAGAGGAGAGGGGGCAGAGGCCATGCAGAGAGTCAGGGCAGGGCTGTGACTTGAACACCAGTGCTCTTAACTCCTGTGTTAAAGAGACTGATGCACAGGCCCACAGAGACACAGAGAGAAAGACGAAGACAGAGGCAGATGGAGGGAAACAGGGCATCTCAGGTTGGAAAAAATACCCTCCCTCTGTCCCCCCCCCCCCCCCCCCACCAACTTTGGGGCCTCTGGGAGGGCCGAGGCCTGGAAACGTGGGCGGAGGAGGGGCAGCCACTGCGGTGGAAAAAGGTGGAAGAATGTCTGCAACTCAGGCCGAGAATAAACAAACCACACTCTGGGCGCCGGGTGGTGGCAGAAGGCACGTTTTCCTGCTCCAGCTTGGCAGAGCCTGAAGCAAGGACTCTGCATCTCCAAGGAGGAAACTGAGGCCCCAAGGGGCTACGCCCCTTGCCCAGAATGTCTTTCCTCCTGTTCTATTGCCTCCGGGCCCATGGCCGTTCCTTCGCTACTCCGAGCCTCAGTTTCCCCACCCAAATAAGGAGGAATTCCAAGCATCATGCCTTTGCCTTTGCTGTGCCCCCTGCCAGGTGTTCCCCTTGCCAACTCTCTCCCGGAAGCAGAGGACAGTGCTGGTCGTGTGTGGCCCGGAGCAGAACGGGGCGGTGGGGCTGGTCTGTGCCCGGCACCTGCGGGTGTTTGTGAGTAGCAAGGACCCCCTTGGCCTCCTAGGGTCACCCCCTCAACCCTGTCCCTGCAGAAATTGCTACCTCCTCTTGACAGTGTCCCAGGAGGGACAGAATATGCCCAGTGCTTGCCCCAGGCAGGGTCTCTGGCCTCATATCCAGATCTGGGGGCTAAGTAAGGCCCAGTAGGAAGCCTGGAAGGGCCCTCAGGGCCGACTCCTTTCTGCCCCTCCCCACCAGGAGTATGAACCGACCATCTTCTACCCTACACGCTCACTAGACCTGCTGCACCGGGACCTGACTACCCAGTGCGAGAAAATGGACATCCCCTTCCTGTCCTATTTGCCCACAGAGGTCAGCGCTTGGTGGCAACTGAGGGGGGAAGGGGGGGGCAGTGCCCAAAGGCCACCTTCTAACCATGCCCGCCCTCTCAGGTCCAGCTCATCAACGATGCCTATGGGCTGGTGGTGGATGCCGTGCTGGGCCCTGGTGCGGAGCCGGGAGAGATCGGAGGCCCCTGCACTCGTGCGCTGGCCACACTCAAGCTGCTGTCCATCCCCCTTGTGAGCCTGGACATTCCTTCAGGCATGCCAGGCAGGCGGGGGGGGGGGGCATGTTGGGGCCTTGGGAGGGGGGCCCTCTGCACCCCAGTTTCTGATGGGCCCAGCCTGTCTGCCTTCTCTGAGCCTCCGTTTCCCCAGCGTGGATGGCTCATGCACTCTGGGTGAGGGTCACGTCCATCCCTAAGATGGGGAAGACAGAGGCTGCCGCCCAGGTGATCCCATGTCCCAACCCCTCCACACCCGGCCCAGCATGCCCGCTGCCCACCCTGGCCCAGTTGCCTGGGCAGACGTGAGCTCACTCGGCAAAGGCCTCGCCCGTCCTGGCCGCCGCCCCACGCCTGTTGGAGCCATTAGGCGACGGGCAGACGGAACAAACAGCTGCTGGCCAGCCGGACCCTCCACAGGGGTGGCCATACTCAGGGGGATGTCCCCCAGCTTTCAAGACCTCAGGGCCACCCCCAGCAGGGTGCCACAGAGCAAGGGGTTAGCTATGAAGAGGGGAGCTGTCTGGTCTGAAGGTAGAGACTAGGGTCACAGAAGGAAGGATTAAAGTCAGACGGAGAAGGCTTTTAGTTAGTGGCTCCAGACTCTGGTCAGAAGCAGGGGAGAAGCCAAGGCCCCTAGTCTGAAGGTAGAGGCTCATTTGAGAGCTGTCAGAGGCTAGGGCACAGTGAGGGAGGGGCCGGGGTCCTGTCAATTCAAAAGGCAAGATCTAGTGTGAGGATGAACACAGAGATGTCAGGTCAGAGGGAGGAGGATGGACGTCGGGGTTGGGTGGGGAGGGGGCCACATCCTGTCAGAGGCAAGGACCAGGAGTAAGGAGACAGGTCTTAGGGGGGGAGGCTTGCCTGAGGATGAAGGCCAGTCTGTCCTGAGTGGAGAGGGGGGATCTGGTCAGAGGAGGAAGGCTGGCTAGGAAGCCTGGGTGGAAAGAGGCTCTAGTCGAAGAGGGGAAGGTCAAGATCGATCGGGAGGGAGGAATTGGGACAGATGCTGGGTCCAAAGGCAGAGGCATGGGTCTGACTGGCAAAGGGCAGCAGGTGGAAACGATGTAGTCTGAAGGCAGAGGCTGAGTCAGATGGAGAAGAAAGGTTGGTTGCATGATGGCAGCAGGGGCAGAAAAGATGAGGGCCGACGCCCTGGTCATAGGAGGAGGGAAACATCTCCAAGGAAGGGGAGACACTGGTCTGAGGGCGGAGGCTCAGTACTATGGGGAGGCAGGTCTGACCAAGCCTCACGCGTCAGAGAGCAGAGGCTGAGTCTGATGGGGAAGGGGAAACGGGTGGAGAGGAGGCAAGACTCTCGCCCGAAGGCAAGCACCCCTCCCAGCTCCCGATTCCCCCACCCTCCCTCCCTCCTTCCCTCCCTCAGGCTGGGACGCCGAGACCGGCGGCGGCGACGCCGAGGACGGGCTCCGACCGGACGTGCTGGTATCGCTCGCTGCGCCCAAGCGCTGCGCCGGCCGCTTCTCCGGCCGCCACCACTTCGTGGCCGGCAGATTCGTGCCAGACGACGTGCGCCGAAAGTTCGCTCTACGCCTGCCAGGATACACGGGCACCGACTGCGTCGCGGCGCTCTGACCGCCACCCGCGTCCCCGCGGCTTGGACCCCCGCCAATAAACAGCCGTCCCCCCACCACCTCGCCTCCGCCTCCTCTGTGCGCCGGGTCCGCTGCGGGGGTGGGCAGACTCGGGGGGGGGGGGGCTTCCCGCCGCCCCCCGGAGCCCAAGGCTGGAGGCACGGAGGGTAGTCGTAGAGCGGGACTTCCCGCTGGCCGGGAAAACTAGAGCCAGAAGAGTCGAAGGTAGATTCGGGGTGGGACTTCCAGCCTGCTTGGGGTGGCCTAACGCCAACAGGATTGAAGTTAGACTCGATGGAGGATTCCTCGCCGCCTAAACGGCTGCCTGAAGCGTGAGTGTTTGGGCAGCCTCAGGCTCCATTCCAAGAGGCACGTCCCGCAGGCAGCTTGGGACCCAAGGTGGAGAATGGAGAGTGGGTTGAGGGAGGGACTTCCAGCTGGCGACGGGGGTGGGGTGGGTGGGGGGGGGGAGGACGCAGGCCAGCCTGAGGGCGGAGGCACAGCCGGACGCACCGAAGGGGGCGACCGGGGAGGTTGCTAGCTCACCGAAGTCACCCAGGGCCGGGGAGCGATGCTTGCACGGGGCGTGGCCTGCACGGGGCGTGGCCTGCGGTCACCTCCCGCCCCCACCCTCAGCCCCAGCGGCCGCCAGACCCGCGGGAGTCGGATCCGAGCGCGCCGCGGAGTCCGGACCCTCCCTCGGACTCTCGGACCCGGCCATGGCGTCATTGCCGCCACTACTCTGCCTCTTTGTCGCCGCCGCGCACCTGGCGGGGGCTCGAGGTGAGGCGCCCCATGACCCCAGCCCAGACCCCTAGGCCTGGCACTCAGCCGCTCCGGGAGAGGGAACCAAGGGACCCTCTGGCGTCCTCAGACCTGGGTCCCCCTTCGTCAGCCCGGGAGTGGAGTGAAGGGGCGTCGGGGGTATGGATTCTTGGGACCAACAACGCGCCCCGGGGAGGGAAGGGAGGAAACTTCTCTGTTCTCTTGCCTCCTCAAGAGAGGTAGGGGAACTCGGAGTATCCATATGAACTTTAGGCTCCTTTAGGTTCCTGGGGACAGCGGGGGCCGGTCTCACCCCCGGCATTTGGACTCTGAAGCATTGTGTCTTGGCCCAGGATTAAGGGGTCAGAGCGGCCCCCTCTCACACATCTCCTTCTCTTCCACAAACACACCATTCAGAAAACTTCCCGTCTCAGGAGCACTCAGTGGAACAGGGCACTGGATCCATTTCCCAGATGAGGAGACTGAGACACAGACAGGGAAGGGACTTGTCTGAGGTCACCGCTCAGCCTGGCTATCTTAGATAACTCAAGGTCAGAGAAGCCAGGCTAGATGCCAAAGACCTCCCAATGGCAGCTTGGGCCCCAAGTGAAGGGATGGAAGGTACACTGAGGGAGAGACCTCCAACCCCGCAAATGGATGAAGAACGCAGCTCCACCTGAGGGCAGAGGCAGAGCCAACTAAACCCATGGTCGCTGAGCACACTGAGGGGGAGAACTGGGTCAGACCAGACACACAGACTTCCCCAGACTATGGCATCCTGGCCAGGGCAGAGGGAGGGATGGGGCTGCAGGAGATTGGGGGTAGGGGCCATAGGGAGGTTTCCTGGAGGCGGCGGGGGGGGGGGTGTTCCTGCATTCCTTGGGGTCAGCCAGAGAGATGGTTCTGGCTTCTGAGACCCTCACTCACTACCCCCCAACCCCGCCCCGTGAAATGGGGATGATCATGACAGCACCTTGTATACAAGCAGCCCACAGAGGTCCCCATCAGCATGTTTCCTTCCCTCCATTCCTCATCCCTCCCACAGTCACTACCCCCCCTGAGGAGCCCACAGCAACTGCCTGGGGCTTTGAAGGCCCATCTCTGCGCCCCGGACAGCCCTCACCAGCCCTGGAGGATTGGGAAGGTGAGTCATCCTGGGTCCAAGTCCTGGCTCTGCTGTGGACTCACTATGTGAGCTCTGGTTGGTGTGGTCATGTAAGGAGGGGACACAAGGGGTGAAAGGCCAGTAACTTCCTGGTCCCTGGACATGGCAGCCCTTGGCACAGGTGCCCCCAGAAGTCTAAGTTTTAGGAGTAGAGGGGTGAGAGTCCAGGGCCTGTTTTGTCGAGGAGGAAACCAATGTAGGGTGGGAGTGGGTGCTTCCTCCCTGCTACTGGAAGCATCGTGCAGGGTGCTTCTAGTAGATTCCAGACCTGTAGTTCTGGAACCTGGGTCTCTGGTTTCCTAGCTGGGAAAGTCAGGAAAGGAGTGAGCACACACACCCCGGCCCCTGTGCAGGTGGGGTGGGGGGCGGTGGGGGCGGGAGTTGATGGAAGCAGAAGCTGACTTCTGGGAGGCCAGACCGTTCCCACCTGTGGCTTCTGTGAAACAGGTTGCCTGGTGGGTTCATCCAGGCAGTGAGCAAGGGCCCAGCTGGCTCTAACCAGGAGCAGCCAGGCAATGGAAAGCCACAGCTAGGGCTGTTCTCCATCGGGTCTCCTCCTGCTACTTTTGTGTCTCCTCACACCTCAGGGGTTCTGAATTCTGAGGTGGGGGACAGGCTTAATTTTAAGGTTGGGGGCTGCTGAGACAGTGTCAAGATGTCAGCGTGGCAAAATGTCAACCTGAACTAATGGGCCAGCTCAAGTATTGGGCAGCAGAACGGGGGCTGGTGCTAGGGGAGGCCAACCTCCCTTAATCCCTTTATAGCTCCTTGTGCCCTAGAGGACCCTGGATCTGTGCGGGTCAAGGGCGGGCTGGGTTAGCCCGTGTTCATTGGGGGTGGGGTGACCGTCTTAGCAGGTAAACAGTTACCTCGGAGATGGGGGTGGGCAGGCCGCTTCCTGGGCCCCTGCATGCACTGATGAGGCCCGACAGGCTGTGGCCCGGGTCCCAGAGCGTGCGGTGCCCACAGAGGCCAGCCAGTGGACGTCCTGGTTCAACGTGGACCACCCCGGCGGCGACGGCGACTTCGAGAGCCTGGCTGCCATCCGCTTCTATTACGGGCCAGCGCGCGTGTGCCCGCGGCCGCTGGCGCTGGAGGCGCGCACCACGGACTGGGCCCTGCCGTCCACTGTAGGCGAGCGTGTGCACTTGAACCCCACGCGAGGTTTTTGGTGCCTCAACCGCGAGCAGCCCCGCGGCCGCCGCTGCTCCAACTACCACGTGCGCTTCCGCTGCCCGCTTGGTGAGGGCGGGGCCCAGGGAGGGGCGGGGACTGTGTGGGGATGGGCGGGGCTGGGGAGAGGGCGGGATCTATATTAGTCATGCAGAGAAGAGAGTGGGGATTGGCAGACATGGGTTATAGGTGGGTGGAGCTTGAATGGGTGGTACTGAGGAAAGGGGGCAGGGCCGTGTGGATGTAGGCGTGGTTAGAAAGAGCTGGGGGTCCTTTAGCAGGGCCCAAGGAGTGGGCTGGATCATATAAGGGCGGGGCTTTGGAAAGGAGGGCCTGGGAATAGGGGCCCAGGTAGGGAACAAGAAAGACCCCTCAGGAGCTCATCTCCCTCCTGCTGCCCTCAGTTGCTCATCTGTAACAGCTCCATTCTTTGGGGGGCGTGGTTTTTTTTTTTTTTTTTTTTTTAATTTTTTTTTTTTAACGTTTATTTATTTTTGAGACAGGGAGAGACAGCATGAACAGGGGAGGGTCAGAGAGAGAGGGAGACACAGAATCCGAAACAGGCTCCAGGCTCTGAGCTGTCAGCACAGAGCCCGACGCGGGGCTCGAACTCACGGACCGTGAGATCATGACCTGAGCCGAAGTCGGACGCCCAACCGACTGAGCCACCCAGGCGCCCCATGGGGGGCGTGTTTTGACCCCAAATGTATGAGGGACGCAGGGAGAACAGCACGGCTAACCTCGGGGAGCTTATCTGGGGTTGGGGCAAATGGGGTGTTACCTCAACTGCACGTTCGACAGGTGAGCCTGGGGGACAACTGATGAGAGCAATGGGCAGAACCTCTCTCTTGGGGGACCCATCCTCGGACGCACTTAGCGGGGGGCGTCCTCCAGTCCTACATTGTTACTAGATTTCCAGGAGGCGCAGTCCCTGGCGTGGGCCACCGTCTCACCTTCCCTCCTCTCCGCCCTTACCGCAGAGGCCACGTGGGGCGCGTGGGGCCCGTGGGGTCCCTGTTCAGGGAGCTGCGGGCCAGGCCGTCGCCTGCGCCGCCGCCGCTGCCCAAGCACGTCTGGGGATGCGTGTCCGGGGCGTCCCCTGGAGGCGCAGAAGTGTGTACGCCCTCCTTGTCCAGGTAGGAGGGATGGGGCCTGGAGAAGAGTGTTGAGTTAGAGGCGGGGCCTGGACTTGGAGGGAGGCGGCCTGCTGAGGAGGGTACCTAGTGGGGAGAGGCGGGTTGGGAATGAGCCTGATGGGATGGGGCTGGAATGGAAGAGGCGGGTCCTCGGGGACCAGAACTTGGAACACATGGAGACTGGCCCTTCCTTCCCTTCTGCGCCCCCGTCCCCCCGCCCCACACGGAGGAGCATTGGTGAATGTGTGTATCTGGATGGGTGAACGCCAAGAAGGTCATGTCCAGGCACGGGCAGATCCGAGTGGGCATTGCTTTGGGCGCGCCACCAAGCGTGTGGATGTCCTGGTGGACACGGACACACTGAAGCCAGCTCATGTGCTTGGGGCACACACGCGTGGCATTCACAGCCCCCCTCTCCCGTACCCCACGCCCACGCGGACACGCGCTCACACCCTGGCAGACACCATGCCCAAGCCCTCCCAGGGCCAGACACCAGGCCAGCCAGGAGGCGACTGGAAATTCCGATCCGCCTGGGCTCCACAAACATGGTCTGGAGACTGCGCCCGCAGAGCCCATGGCAGGGTGGGGGAGCACGGTGGCCAATGGGGTAGTGGGGTCCCCACCCTACCCCGCCTGGCTCTGCCCTCCTGACGCCTCTGCCCTGACGTTTTCAGTGGAATTTTCCATCTTATGGAGAAACCGCGGGATTGGGAGGGGAGGGGAGGGAGATGTTTTGAGCCCAAGACCCAACCCCTAGCTGGGCCCCCAGCCCCTGCTGGACATTTTCTCTCATGCTAAAAGAAGCTTCTCTGTCCTGTGAGAGTCACCTCTCCTGTCCCCTCCACCAGGGCATTTTCCTCACCCCTCTGGACCACAGGTCTGCCCCAGTTCTGACTGCTCAACCCCATGTCCCCACTCACACAAGAGGCTGTTGCAAGCAGGACCATGCTGAGGCCTCTGAGGGGCACAAGGTGCGGGGGGGAGGGTGTCTAGGCATCTTTGCTGAGAGCAATGGGCTCTCAGCAAAGGAAGATGGGCCCTCAGTGGAAGGAGGGAGTGAAGAGGCTCCTCTGTTCCTCTGTCTGCCTTTGTCCCCCAGGTTGCAGCTCCAAGACCTGCAAGTGCCCTGACCACATCCTCCTGGGCTCGGTGGTCACCCCATCTGGGCGTCCACTGCCAGGAGCCAGGGTCTCCTTGAGAGACTGGCCTGGCACTGTGGCCATCACCGATGCCCATGGGACCTTCCGGATTCCCGGAGTGTGTGCCAGCAGCCGGGCCAACGTCAGTGCCCAAATGGATGGCTTCTCTGCAGGCCTGGGCCAGGCCCAGGCCAATGGCTCTATCTCTGCTGTGGTCACTGTTGTCCTTAATAAGTTGGGTAAGTGCCCCAGGGCAAGGAGGGTGAGGAGGCTGAGAAGCTAAGAAGGAAATTCTGGGTGACACTTGGGAGGATGTGGTGCAGCATGAGGTCACTGGGGAAGAAATAAGATGTGACACGGCCATTGGAGAAAGCATAACACTAAATATGTTGCCATGGGAGGAACAAATACACTGTGAGAAGCTGAAGAAGACGCGAGATGAGACAGGGACTTGCAGGGGGGCAGCATTAAGATGGGGCACCATCTTGAGCAGCCATGGGGTGAACTTGAATGGAGAGGTCATCAGAAGAGCCACAGGTGAAACAGGGCATCCCTGGAAGGGCAAGGATGGGGCCCTGCCCTTGGGAAGGTTTGTTGGGAGAAGCTGGGATGGGGCAGGACCTTTGCCACCTTTGCCCCCAGAGAAACCCTACCTGGTGAAGCACCCCGAGTCCCGAGTGCGAGAGGCTGGCCAGAACGTAACCTTCTGCTGCAAAGCCTCAGGCACCCCCATGCCCAAGAAATACTCCTGGTGAGTGCCCTGCTCCAATGCCCAAGGGCCTTGCACCCAGCTTTGCGGTTTGATTGGATTTTCCATGACATGTGGTGCCTCAGAGACTGGGAGAAAGATGCTCTACAACCTTGCTGGGCTGCATGGGGGATGGGGGACGGATGCAGCCCCTTCCCTGTGCTGAGGGCCCCCTGGTGTTGCCCACCTGCCACCCAGGTTCCACAACGGGACCCTGCTGGACCGGCGAGAACACAGGTACGGGGCCCATCTGGAGCTTCGGGGGCTGCGCCCAGACCAGGCAGGCACCTATCACTGCAAAGCGTGGAACGATGCGGGCACCGTGCGCTCGGGCAGCGCCCGGCTCACCGTGCTGGGTGAGCACCCTCAGCCCCCCAACCCTGAGCATGGCCTGAAACTTAGCCGAGACCCATCACCAGCGAAAGCAACCCCAAATGGAGCCCCAGCTGCAGACTGCTCTCTGACCCTGCTGAGTCTGATCCCGGGCCCCCACCGAGCCCCTGGGTTGAGCCCCTGATCCCAATCCAGGCCCCAACCCTGGCTTCAGTGGAGCCCTCCCCCTTACTCTGATCTGCTCTGATTTCTTGCTCTGCAGCCCCGGGCCAGCCAGCCTGCAATCCCCAGCCCCAAGAGCATCTGATCAAGCTCCCAGATGATTGTGGCCAGCCTGGCAGTGGCCCCGCCTACTTGGACGTGGGTCTCTGCTCTGACACCCTCTGCCCCAGCCCTGCAGGCTCCAGCTCCCGGTGTGGGGACTCGGGGTCCCGCTGCTGCTCCGTTCGCCGCCTGGAGAGCAAGGAGATCCACTGCTCCAACTATGTCCTCCCCGTCAAAGTGGTGGCTGAGTGTGGCTGTCAGAAATGTCTGCCCCCTCGGGTGCTGGTTCGGGGACGCGTGGTGGCTACCGACTCAGGGGAACCCCTGCGTTTTGCCCAGATCCTGCTAGGCCGGGAGCCCATTGGATTCACATCTTATCAGGGCGACTTCACCATTGAGGTGCCGCCCTCCACCCAGCGGCTGGTGGTAACTTTCGTGGACCCCAGTGGGGAGTTCATGGACACTGTCAAAGTTCTGCCTTTTGCCCCTCGAGGTGGTGGCGTATACCACGATGTCAAAGCCATGCGGAAGAAAGCCCCTGTCATCTTAGATGCCAGCCAGAGCAACACGATCCCTCTTGGGGAGCTGGAAGAGGAGGACCCGTTGGGCGAGCTGGTCCTCCCGCCCGGGGCCTTCCGCAGAGCCGATGGTGAACCCTACACGGGGGCCGTGGAGGCCCGGGTGACTTTCGTGGACCCCCGAGATCTCACCTCGGCGGCGGCCGCCCCCAGTGACCTGCGCTTCGTGGACAGTGACGGCGAGCTGGCCCCGCTGCGCACCTATGGCATGTTCGCGGTGGACCTCCGCGCCGCGGGCTCCGCGGAGCAGCTGCAGGCAGGGCCGGTGGCCGTGCGCGTCAATGCCGGCCAGATCCACATGGCGGGCCACGTGGAGGCCCTGAAGCTGTGGTCACTGAACCCTGACACAGGCTTGTGGGAGGAGGAGAGCGGCTTCCAGCGAGAGGGGTCAGCGGCCCCTCGGGTCCGCAGGGAGGAGAGGGTCTTCCTAGTGGGCAACGTGGAGATCCGCGAGCGGCGTCTGTTCAACCTGGACGTGCCCGAGCGCCGCCGCTGCTTCGTGAAGGTGCGCGCCTATGCCAACGACAAGTTCACCCCCAACGAGCAGGTGGAGGGTGTGGTGGTCACGCTGGTCAACCTGGAGCCTGCCCCCGGCTTCGCGGCCAACCCCCGTGCCTGGGGCCGCTTCGACAGCGCGGTCACCGGCCCCAACGGCGCCTGCCTCCCCGCCTTCTGCGACACGGACCGGCCGGACGCCTACACTGCCCTGGTCACGGCCACCCTGGGCGGGGAGGAGCTGGAGCCCGCGCCCTCCCGGCCCCGCCCGCACGCGGCCACCGTGGGCGTGGCGCAGCCCTACCTGGACAGGCTGGGCTACCGCCGCACCGACCACGACGACCCAGCCCTCAAACGCAACGGCTTCCGCATCAACCTCGCTAAACCCAGGCCCGGCGACCCCGCCGAGGCCAACGGCCCGGTGTACCCGTGGCGCAGCCTGCGAGAATGCCAGGAGGCCCCGGTGACCGCCAGCCACTTCCGCTTCGCGCGCGTGGAGGCGGACAAGTACGAGTACAACGTGGTCCCGTTCCGCGAGGGCGTGCCGGCCTCCTGGACTGGGGACCTCCTGGCCTGGTGGCCCAACCCCCAGGAGTTCCGGGCCTGCTTCCTCAAGGTGAAGATCCAGGGCCCCCAGGAGTACATGGTCCGCTCCCACAACGCTGGGGGCAGCCACCCGCGCACCCAGGGCCAGCTCTACGGGCTTCGGGACGCCCGGAGCGTCCGAGACCCCGAGCACCCCGGCACGTCCGCGGCCTGTGTGGAGTTCAAGTGCAGCGGGATGCTCTTTGATCAACGTCAGGTGGACAGGACGCTGGTGACCATCACGCCCCAGGGCAGCTGCCGCCGAGTGGCGGTCAACGGACTCCTGCGGGATTACTTGGCCCGGCACCCCCCACCCGCCCCAGCTGACGACCCGGCTGCCTTCGCCATGCTGGCCCCGCTCGACCCTCTGGGCCACAACTACGGTGTCTACACGGTCACCGACCAGAGCCCGAGGCTGGCCAAGGAGATCGCCATCGGCCGCTGCTTCGATGGCTCCTCTGACGGCTTCTCTAGGGAAATGAAGGCCGATGCTGGCACAGCTGTCACCTTCCAGTGTCGGGAGCCACCAGCCGGCCGGCCTAGCCTCTTCCAGAGGCTGCTGGAGTCCCCGGCAACAGCGCTTGGTGACATCCGCAGGGAGATGGGTGAGGTGACCCGGGCACAGGCTCAAGCCGCAGGTCCCCTCCGTACCCGCCGGGGCAGGGCCCGCCAGTGACCTGGGCTCGTGGCCTTACTCCTCTGCCTTGCTCCGGACTCCTCTGTACCTCGGAAGTCTCAGCCCCCTTCCCCAGATGCTCCCTCCCTAGGTTTCTGGGCCCCCCTCTCCCTCCCCTGCCCAGAGTTCAGAGTCAAGATAGGAACTAGGAGTGTCGGGTTGTGGAACTGCCAGGCAGGGGACTGTCGCTGTGTGAGGCAAAATGGAGTTCTTCCTGACAGCAGGAGCCAGCATCCTGGGAGACCATCGGGCAGCTGACGGAGGCCTGGGAGGAGTCATTCCCAGCTCGAGCGCTGGCTCTGATTTTATGTGTGTTTTGACCCTGATTTCAGATATTCTGCCCCTTGAGATTTCCCGCCTTCTGCCTGAAGCCCCCTCTGCCTGTTGCCGAGCTGGGTGCTTTATTGGATCCCCTGCCCCAAGCTTTGTTCTAGGGGTTATTTATTGAAACAAAGCCTACGGGGCTGGTCGCAGGGGTTAAGAGTGGGGGTCCAGGCCCAGCGAAAGTCAGGCAAGGGCTTCTTGGTTCTGGGGCTGAAGGGCACAGTTCTCACATGTTTGGTGCTTGGAGACACCCCCCCCCCCCCGGGGCGGGGGGTTGGGGCAAGGAACCAATTAAAGATGCTTCATTTCCCACTCATGGTGTCGGTCTTGGGGACTGAAAATGGAGGCTGCGGCTGCTGGACCCAGACCTTGGCAGGTGGAAAGGGGCCTGGAGCAGACACGGACATGGGCGTGCAAGCAGCTCAGAGGCCTCCACGAGGTGCCGGGCGTGCCTCGGGCTGGTGTGTGGGTCCTGGCAGAGTCACACAGAAGTGTGTCTGTGACACGTGTGTGCAGACCTGACTCGTGGGCAGCCCGAGCCTGTGCCGCCCTGACCGCTGAACACGGTAGCAGCTGCCGCCCTGGCCTTTTCCTCTGAGCCTGGCCGTGTGCCCGAGGGCCGCACTGGGCAGGGAGGGGCCCTGGCAGGGGCCCATGCCCCAGGCGGCAGGAATCGAGCCTGCTCTGGACTTCCTCAGCCAGGGTCACGCTGCCCCTCCTTAGGCCCCACCCGGCTGAGGCCTGGCCACACCTTGGCCACATGGTGACCGGGCTGCCCGAGGCCATGGCCCTGGGCCCTCTACTTCACCAGGACTCAGTCTGGAGGCGGCAGAACATCGCTTGCTGGCGCTCTGTGTGCGGGGCTCTGTGTGCTCGCGTGCGCGAGTCCTCCTGGCCACGCCCCCGCTTTCCAGACAGAGGAAACTGGGCCCCCACAGGGAGAGGCAAAGGGCTGCCCGGGCCCTGGAGTGAATCCCCGCAGGAGCAGGGGCTCCTTGGATGGCTCAACAGCCCCCTCCGGCACATGCTTGGGACTCCCTTGGCCCCAGGAAGGCATCAAAGCGGCATTGCTGGGGACCTGGGATGGGAGGCATTGTGTCCCTCACCCCAGGGATGGGGTGACAGCGGGGAGTGGGGGTGCGGGGTGTTCCCTTAACCCAGGGCCCTCTGCACACCCACCCACCCACCCACTTACCTTTCTACCACCCGCCTGTCCGCCCACCCACTGCTGCCTCCACCCCTCCCGTCCACGCCACCATGTGCCTGTGCAGCATTTGGAGGCTTCAGCTCTGTGCCAGCGCGGAGCCGATCCGGCCTTGGTAGGGAGGTAGGTTCACACACGGACCCCAGCACACCTGCGGGGTCAGCCCTGGGCCCACATGGTCCGCTGGCTCCCGTCCAGCTCAGTCTGACAGCTCTCAACCTCTCCAGCCCTCATGCCTTTGCTCAGGCCATTCCCTTCGTGGGAACCTCTTCCCTTGGCCAGGGGTAGGCTAGGGGGCCTAGGGGGTCAGGGAGAATCTGACAAACCCAGAGGCCTCAGCCCCAGTCTCTGAGGGGGGGCCTCAGAACTCTGCTGGAGTCCAGGTTTGGGCGGCCCCGGGGGGGCCGGCGCCCCAGCCTCTGCCTGGATAGGCTAAAATGCACAGGAGTGGAGAGATGCTTTGAGATGCCTTGGGAGCCAGGGAGGGTGTGCGTTGATCCACAATACACTGTGTCTACACCCCTAGCTGACAGGGAGGCTCGGAGGGGGAGTTCCTCGCCCAAGGGAACCTGGGCTCTGGGCTGCCCGGTGGGGTCCCGGGGAACAGGAAGAGCCAGGGGGGCCCCCCCACCGCAGCCGGCGGGTAAAGCTGGCTTCCAGGCTGAGGGTGATGAGGTGTCAGTCTCCGTGGCCAAATACCTTTCATTGAGAAAGTGTCGGGGCTGTGGCTGCTGCCAGGCCTGGGGCAGCTGGGTTTGGGGCGGGCAGCTGGCCTCCCTTCCCTGGGGTGGGGCAGGGGTGGGTGGGCGTCCTCTTGAAGCCCCTCCCCAGATGCGGGGCCAGGCCAGGACTGAGAGGGGCTCCCAGAGGGAAGCGGATCAGGGAGGATGTTCCAGGTGGAAGGCACAGTCGAAGTGAGTGCTTGGCACCGGGCAGGGACTGTAGCTTCAGCTCCTGCCCATCCCTGCCGACACTGAGAGGACAGCGCCTGGCTCCAGTTTCCAGATGAGGAAACTGAGTCTCCCAAAGAAGCCATCGCCCTGAGCTGACAGCCCCGTGCCCCTTGCTGCTGCCTTGTGACCCTGTTTGAGCAGAGGGGGAGTTCAGCCTCACCCCCCGCCAACCCCCCACCCCCACCCCGTTCTGGAACCTTGGCCATCCGCCTCCTGGTAAATCCATTGCTCTCCCCCCAAACTGGGGCTGCCAGACCACACCCCCTCAAGTCTGGGGAAGTGGGGGGCATGAGCCCCCCACCCACCCACCCAGAGACCCTGGCTCCAGCCACCCTGGGGTCAGCTCAGGGCACAAGGAGGCCCTTGGTCCCGCCCACGGCATTTCAGACTCTTATAATTTTAGAACCAGGGGTTCTTAAAATTCCTAGCACTGTGAGTGGGAGAAGAATCTTGGAACAATGCTTAAAACAAGAGAGTCTTAAAACCGCAGAATCAAAGAGGAGGAAGACGATCATGAACACACATTAAGCACTGACTGGATGCAAGGCCTCCCTGCTCCCCCAAGAACTAACTCACTTTAAGGGCATTTATTATCTTTTTAATGTTTATTTAGTTATTTTGAGAGAGAGAGAGAGAGAGAGAGAGCATACGAGCAGGGGAGGGGCAGAGAGAGGGAGAGAGAGAGAGAGAGAGAGAGAGAGAGAGAGAGACAATCCCAACAGGCTCCACGCTGTCAGCGCTCAGTCCCACGAACCGTGAGAGCATGATTTGAGCTGAAATCGAGAGTCAGATGCTTAACTGACTGAGCCACCCAGACACCCCTCACTTTAAGGGCTTTTAATGTACACTTATTGTCTTGGAGGTCAAAATAGACTTGTAGGGAGGGTAATTTTCATACAACCCCCATTTCACAGCTGAAATTGGCCCAGGGTCACAAAGCAAACAGGGACACTGTGGGCTGGGGGTGGGGGAAGGCAATGTTTCCCAGAGAAGGGGACATAGGTGCTGGGTTCTGAAGGATGGCGTAGGAGTTTGCCCAGCAGGCAAGGCAGGAAGGGCATTCCTGGCAGCTAGAAATGTGTCTGGGAAGACTGGAGGAGGGAAACCTCAGGCGGGCACGGAGGGCAGAAGGGAGCACAAGCGAAGCACGCAGGGGAGACGAATGGAGCCTTGAACGCCGAGTCAGAAGCCTGAGCTATCTCTAGCAGGCGATCGGGAGCCAAAGAAGGTGCTGGAGCGGTGGAAGTGTGCACACTCGCTCATGACAAAGACTCCTCTGGAACTGGTGCGGGATTCAGCCTGTTGGAAAGTGTTTCTTTCATGGAACTGTGGTCTGCTTCTTCCCACGTGGCAGCCCTTGTGGGGTCCAAACCCTGCAGTCCAGCGCCCCCTCCCCCTCGGCTGCCTCCTGTCCTGGCTGAACATTGCTGGCGCCTCCATCGGGGCCTCGTGGGCCTGGCGTGGCCACCCACCACTTCCCCGGCCCCGTCTGTCTCTCTCATCAGCCCTCGGAGTTGGGTACGTCCCAGTCTCAGACCCCAAAGACTGGAGCCAGCCTGGCGGGGAGACCTGGCCTCCGTCGGCTGGGGGGAGTGGTGGAAACAGAGGCAGGGTGCCAGCAGAGAGAGAGCAGTCCAGGTGAATGCTGACGTCCTGCTGCCTGACCCCTCTCCCAGGGCCTGGGGTGGGGGGTCTGAGCAGGCAGGAGGGAGGAGACCCCAAAGATGAGGGAAGGACCAGGCACCTACATGTTGGTGTATATGCCGGACCACACACACTGTCCTACCCAGGGTCACGACCACCACATGGAGCCACGCACGTTGGAACCAGTCTCCCTCATCATCCGTCCCAAGGTCACACTGTGCTCGTCACACCCCGTCCCTGTCCTCCCCAGACATGCCCTCCCACACCACTGGGGACCCCTTTTCATCACCCATTTGGGTGATGCTGTCACTCTCCATTATAGCCCCACGTGCGGTCACCAACCCCCCATCCGACTTGCCGGATGTGGGGAATACGCTGGACGTGCACCCTTACCAGCCACCCCGGGGGGGGGGGACGCACGCCTGACACGCAGGCCCGTGTGCGTGCAGCCAAGCGCACCTGTGCGTCATGTAGCATGGGCACAGCCACAGTCTCCCTGCACTTGGGGATGTTCTGACCCCCAGATGGCTGGAACGGCCGAGTCAGGACTGATCGTAACCACCCCCCCCCCCCCGCCACGACCTCCCACGATTCAGTCCCTCCGAGCACACTGGGCCACAGCCGGACACGTGTGGCACCTCCTACCCTTTTGGAGCCCTGGGGAGGGCGTGGGCGGGGGGCTGGAAGCTGGGGAGGGGGCCTCAAGGTCCCAGCGGCCTTTCCCAGGAAGTCCCGAATCCCTTCCTGCTGACTCAGCCCTGGGGGCTGGCAGGCCGGGTGCTGCCGAACCTCAGGTATGTCCTCGAAGGCTGCCTGGTGGGGCCTCCATCAAGGCGTGGGAGGGGAGCTCCCACTCAGCACTCAGCCCTTCCCCGGATCCCAGCCTCCCCTTTTGCCCCAGATGGAGCTCGAGCGTTAATGGTGCAGCTCAAGACCTGGTGCCAGCGTGGTGGGAGCTGAGGCCGGCTGCTCATACCTCCGGTTTTTTCCGGTTGAACGTTGGCGGAGCAATGAGTTCCCAGCCGAGCGAGTCTCCCTCGTAAAGGGCCCCTGCTCAGCCCACTCTCCCAGCCTTGTAAAGACGTGGATGTCTCAGATGGTCTGGGGGAAGTTGGCCTGGCGGCTTATCCTGGGGCCCAGCGCAGGGACACACACACACACACACACACACACACAGATGTGCTCATATGTTCCCATGTGATGTCTACATGCAGACCTGTGGCTACAAATACACTTGATCATTCACAGACTCAGCCCCTGGACTGGCCCTCACAGAGCCCCATTCTAAAGAGCAAGACTAAGACAGGTGCAGATGTCCCAGACTTTGGGGCCAGGGGTTGGGAAAACCGAGAGGAGCACCCAGGGAAGGTTTTCTGGGGAAACGAGCATTTAATATGGGCTTTGAAGGGTGAATAGGAGTTTGTCAAACCCAAATCAGATGTCCAGAGGTCTTGAAGACTGGTTTTAGAGTTTACTTTTTTTTGTCCGTGAGGATTTTAAGCAGGGGAATGACACGGTCGGACAGACCCCAACTCACGACCGCTTCTTGAGGACCCGGCCTTTGCCCTCAGGGAGCTCTTTAATCAGATGAGGGAAGGAGAGCCAGATCCAACCAGGAGGAGCAGACGAGACCTCTGGTTTGTGAAGCACCTGCTCTGCATTGGTTTGCATCCTGTTAATAACCCTTCGAGGGTTCCATTATTATCCCCATTTTAAAGCTCAGGAAACCAAGGCTGAGAGAGGCGAGTACTTTGCCCAGGGTGCTGTAGGGAGGTAAGGCATACGTACATTACCCTGGCCTCCTACTTGAAACTGCCTGCTGACCTGGTTCCAAGCTAACCCGAAAGTCTGAAGGACAGAACAGTGAGGCTCAAATAAGTCAGCTTTGCCAAGGGTCATGTGTTTGCACCTGGCCAGGGAGCTTTTACACATAAGCTTCTTGTCATTTGGCTGCTGAATGGCTTTAATGGGGGGCTTCTAGGCGGGGGGATGTCCAGGCAGAGGCCCGAGGGTGCTCCTCCTCCCTTTTGGGAGGCCTGGGCCCCTGGCCTTGGCCCCCGTCTGCCGTCTGGCCCGGCTGAACACAAACACTTGGAAATGGCCGACCCAACGGAATCTAGGTTGTGGTCAGGCTGTGGCTGAAGAAGCCACTGGAAAAACACGCAGTCCACGGGGCCAGGCCCAGCTTACGTTTCACCAAGCAGGAGTGGCCTGCCCAGTGCCCAGAGCCGAGGAATGCTCGTTTTCGAGCTCTTTGGAACCTGTCATCTGAGCAATCTAGCCGCTGGGTGGTGCTACCTTCTGTCTCATGTCGTCAGGCTGTGACCTGCCTCCTGGGGTGTCCTTGAAGAATCGGGTCTCTTGGGTTGGCCTCCTGGTCCAGCTGCTGTTGGAGACCCCTTGTCTGCTTGCATGACCCTGACGATGGGGAGTTCACCCCTTTATGGCTATTATTCCCTGCAGCCAAGAGCCTGTAATTGGGCAGATTTTTCACAGGAAGCTCTGGCTCCCTTGACCACACAGAGGGGAGGTCAGGCAGCCCGAGCACCCCGCACCTACACCCCTCTGTGCGTCCAACCCCTCCCGGGCCTCTGGATGACCCCCAGGCCCTTTGGGTTCAGTGTGGCCCAAGGGGACCTGAGTGTCTCTTCCCAAAATGTGTTCTTTGCCTCGTGGCCATGTTTCGGTGCTATTTGCCCATCCACCTGTCCTGAGCCACACGGGCCGGGCAGGTGGCCCACACATCCATTAGGCACCTACTGCTAAAGCACTTTACTTACATCTCGTCTCTGATCCCTCCCAGTGAGGCTGTTTCTGTTATTGCCTCAGTTGACAGATGGGGAAACTGAGGCTCAGCCAGTTAACTTGGTATCCTGGGGTCACAGGGGCAGATACTGGACGTGGAAGCCTGTTTCCTACTGGAACCAGGAGAGCAGCCTGGGCAACCTCATCTTTTGGGCTGAGGCATCCCCTGGAGGCCATAGGGGGAGCAGGTGGGCCTGAGTGTCTCCAGCTTTCCAGAAGCTCCAGTCACTCCCTTACTCACACACCCTCCATGACTCCCATGGTCCCTCTCAGTGGGGCTGGGGGCTCTGGATGAACGCTTGCAGGGTCCCCACAGAGACGCCTGAACACAAAGCCTGGCTTCTTGGGTCAAACCTAGGCCCCGACCCCTGTCAACTTCATAGCCTCAGTTTCTCTCAGCTGAAGAACAGTAGGCCCAACAATCACTTCTGCTTCTTCGGGTCTTAGTGAACACAAGTTGGCATGCAGTAGGTGCTCGCTAACTTCATTCTCACCCTCAGTAACATGCAGGAGGGGGCAGGGTTTGAGTTGAGGTGTTCTGGGCTCCCCTCCCTAGGCTACTGCCACCCCCCCACCCCTGAGCTTTGCAGTGATATCGAGTGGGGGATGTTAAAACTCCCGAAAGCACCTAAATCAGGGCCTCAATTTCCCCACCAGTGTCTGAGGGCCTCCCGACCCCTCCTCCAGGGTTCTGGTGTGGAGGGTCTTGAAACACCTCCTGGAGTCTTAGGGGAACAGAAATCTTTACTAACGATTGGATATGGGCCCTCATCAGGCACTGGACTTCCTATCTTGAAACTGCATGCGGGGACCTTGAAACTGCCACAGTGCACTTAACCTGCGCCTGGATATACCTCTGCACCCTGGACTCTAGGAGCCCTCTAAGTCTTCCCGTGGACTGGTCCAGGGGATCTGGAAATTTCAACTAGGGCTTGGTCATGGGGAGCCTCCAAACTCCCGCGGGGGGGGGGTCTCAAACCCCCTATTTCAAGGATCACATCTTTTGCGAAGGGTGGGAGGCTGTGGCCATTCTTGGAAGCAGGAGACTGGGGTGCGGGTGAGGTGGGAGGGAAACCTGAAAGGGGTTTGGACCTGGGGCCCTCTGAGACCAGGGCCTGGGGGAGGGGGCGGCGTCCGGGACCCAGGGCGGCAGCCACCAGAACCCCAGTCTCTGACCCTCCCCTCTGTCCTAGACGACCCTGACGCCTTCCCGGGAGGTGGAGAAGGCCCGAGGCCGGGAGCAGCTCTCGCGAGGGGAAAAGCTTCAGGGCGATAAGAGGCGGGGCCAGGACCCGGGGGCGGGCCCAACACCCCCAATAGAAGATGAACCCAGGGCTGGGGCGGGACCGCACAAGGACAGGGGCCAGACGAGGGGAGGGACCAGACTAGGGGTCTTGAATACTCGAGCCGAGCCGAGGTCCCTGAGAGGAGGTGGGTCGATGAGGGGCGGGGTCTAGTTGGACAGAGACCAGTTGCCTGCCAGATTCCCTAACCCTACCCGCCCCAGGAGAGATCATGAAATTAAACCAGAAGCTGCGGGAAACTTCGACCCACGACCAACGTGGGGTGATTGAAGTCGGAAACCTTCCCCACACACAGACCCCAGCTCTCCTCACCCCTCAGCCCTCCCCAGGACTTCCCCATCAACCAGGCAGTCGTGAGGTTGAGGACAGAGAGGGGCAGCCTTGCCTCTAGGAACACACAGTCCACTCCCCTCCCCAGGATTTCAGGGCAGTTGCCCCCGCCCCCGCAACTGCGGGAATCGCCCTATCTCTACCCCAGAAGAGAATGAGGTGCAAGGCAGGAGACATGACAACGCCCCCAGCATCTTAGCCACCTCTCGCTAGACTGAAGTCCCAGGATGCTGGAGTCAGGGACTCAGAGGTCAGGGCCTGGGAAGAGGGGTTTGGGAGGGAGTGGGATAGGAGCAGAGGGAGCGGTAGAGCAGTTAGCTCTAGTCAAAGACGGGAAGAGAGGGCAGTCAGGCAGGCACTCAGTGCAAAGGCCCTGGGGTGGGAATGCTTTATAGGACGGGTAATGAGGTTGGCGAGGAGGGAGACGAGATCGACTTTGTTGGGCTTGGAGGAGACACAGGAGGGGGAATTGGATTCCGAGAGGGAAGAGAAGGGAAACCAGGTTAGCTAATAGGCCTGGATCTGATTTACGTTGTAAGATCGCCCTCTGGCGTCCCCGTGGAGAACGGACAGAGAGACGGGGGAAGTCTGTCAGTTTATTCTGGCAGTCACAGCCAGGCCGATCTTGCTCAGACGACCGGCCTCCTGTCTTAGTGTCCCTTCGGCAGAAGGGGTACAGGATAGCCCATACCTTCTGAGAGCGCCCCCTACGTGCACATCGTCTCAGTGCTGTCTCACAAGATTCCTACTGAGCTTTACTTTCTATTCCCACTTCAAAAAGACGCATTGCAAGAGACAAGTTGAATAATAATGATAGTAATAGTGACGAATGAGGTCCCGTTTCTTGCCGAGCCCGGCCCTTTACGTGGATCAGCCCTTGGACAGCACAGCCACAAGGTGAGGGGGTCTTATGTCCTTGGTAGAGGCAGGCGTCCAGACCCCCAGCTCTGTGCTCTCTGGCAGGGTCTGCGGGCCACGGCGACCCCTGGTGGTAGGTGGAGGGACCGCTGGACCTCTCACACCGCGCTCCCTCCCCCCTCCCCGCCCCCCGCCCCCATCTCCTCTCTCTGCTGTGGCCTCCAGTTCCCTCTCCTGATGGGTCCCCTCAGATGAAAACCCTGATCATGCACCTCCAAGCCCTGTGATCACCCAGGTGGTGGGTGGGCAAATTCAGGCGGGGTTGGGGGGGTTCACACCTGACTTGCTGTTGAGTGGGAGTGGGGTGGACCGAGCCGCAGGGAGAATACAATGCCATGGAGGGAAGGTAGTTCAGCTCTGGGCCGTCAGGTTTGGGGTGTCTGTCACACAGCTGGATGTATTAGTTGTGTTCAGGAGAGAGAAATTTGGAAGTACGGAGAAGCCAGAATATGGCACAGAAACCAAGCAAGAGAGGATGTCATGGAAGACAGAAGACTAGATTTCAGGAGCAGGAAGGAAATGAAGCTGCATTAGCATTGAGAAGCGACCGCCAGAGCAGCGTGGGTTCAGTGGAGCGATAAGGCCACTGACTGGTTCAAGAAAGAACCCGAGACTGGAGCACAGTCAGTCAGCTCTGGGGGGGGGGGGGGGGGGGGAGGAGGGGGTAGATTCCCAGCAAAGAGTTGGCCAGGGGCCCCTCCATGTCTGGGACAGCTACACCGGGGAAATCTTGAGGGTGAGAGAAGGTGGGATGCTCCGGGACAGGTCATCTGGGCAACAGAGAGGTGTGAGGTAGAGGTGGAGGGTGTGGGCGTGGAAGACAGCGGTGACCGGGGGTTCCCGAGAGACCCAAAGCAGCGACTTGCGGTTCCCAGCCTGACGCAGGAGCCCTCCTACGGCTTGGCCTCCCGCTCACGCGCGCCCTCTTGTGGCCATGGTGTGAATTCGGACTGTGGTTCTCTGGGCTGCAGGCCTGGAGCTGGGTCTTTAGGAGGGTTTTTAATTTGTTTTATATATATATATATGTCTTATATATATTACATATATTATATATAATATATAGCATACATAATATATAACATACATAATATATAACATATATAACATATAATATATATAACATATATAATATATATAACATATATAATATATATATAAATCCACCTTCTCCAATGAGATATTCAGTCATAAAAAGGAATGAAGCCCTAACTCACGCTGCAACACGATGAACCTCAAAAACATGCTGACTGAAAGAAGCCAGTCACAAAAGGCCACAGAGTGCGATTCCAAGTATATGAAACGTCCAGAACAGGCAAGTCCGTAGTCACAGAAGGGAGAGAAGCCAGATCGGTGCTTGCCGGGGGCTGGGGGAGGGGATGCGGAGTGACTGCTGGTGGGGATGGGGTATCCTTTGGGGTGAAGGAAATGTTCTGGAACTAGATAGAGGTGGTGATTTCACAATCACACTGTGAATGTAATTAATGCCACTGAAATTATTCACTTGAAATGACTAAAATGGCATATTTTGCTATATATATTTATCACAATTTTTTAAATGTTTATTTTTATTTTTGAGAGAGAGAGAGCGAGAGAGCACACAAGCCGGAGAGGAACAGAGAGAGAGAGGGAGACAGAAAATCTGAAGGAGCCTCTACGCTGTCAGTGCAAAGCCCAATGTGGGGCTCGAACCCACAAACTGTGAAATCATGACCTAAACCGAAATTGGAGGCTCAACCGACTGAGTCACCCAGGCGCGCCCCTTACACAATTTGCATAAAGGAGAAAGGGGAGCCTGGGTGGCTCAGTCAGTTAAGTGTCCAATTCTTGATTTCAGTTCAGGTCACGATCTCATGGTTGGTGAGATCGAGCCCCTGCTTCGGGCTCTGTGCTGACAGTGCAGAGCCTGCTTGGGATTCTCTCATTCTCTCTCTCTCTCTCTGCCTCTCCCCCACTCTCTGTCTCTCTCACAAAACAAATACATTTTAAAAATGGCAGGGGGTGTGTGAAGGCACCTTTTCCCAGAGGCCAGCCCTGAATGCACCGCCGACTTCTGCTCATGTTTATTCTCCTTTTTCTCTAGAATATAATTTCACTAGACCAGGGCCTGGGTCTGTCAGTGAGTCTTGGGCTGCAGGGAACCAGGAAGCAGGCTCGTTAGACCTGGGGACAGGCACTTAGGGCAGGGGGAGGGAGTCAGCTGCCACCTTCAGGTTGCAAACAATAAAAAACCCACATTGAACATTGCAAGGAGCCCGCAGTGCAGGGCTGGTCCCCAGCTGGCACCCCAGCTGGTCCCCAGCTGAACAGACCCGGCCAAGGCCAAAGGGCTGCCAAGGGAACCACGCCTCACCTCAGATGTCCCTCCTGTCCCACAACTGCCTGGACCGACTGAGACACCCCTCCCCCCGGCCAGCTGTAGTTTTGGAGCTGCCCAGCACCCAAATAGCTCCTGCTGGCAGGGACGTGGTGAAGTATTGCTGGGAGGGCAAGGGGGAAACCACTGCTACACCGGGAGGCCCCTGATGGCTGCCCCTCGGCCGCCCTGAAGGCTTGCAAGGCAGTGAGGGAAGAGGAAGGGCAGCCATGCCAGCGACTGTGCAAACGCCTGGCTGGGGCAGGTTCCCAGAGCAGCCCCACAGAGGCTCCGAGCCGAGTGGCATCGTGGGCGCACAGCCACTGACGTGGGCCCCAACTACATGTTCAGCGCTGAGGCCGAGGGGCTCCTGCCATGGTGCTTCGTTCGCTGGAGGAAAATCCTGGTCAGACACAGAGGCGGTGGCTGCCCCAAGCTGTACCGTGCGGAGAACAGCAGCATGTGCAAGGTGGGGACACGCACGCTGGGATATATCACAGGCCATCTTGGCAGGATACGCTGAGCCCTGCCCGGCAGTGGTCACCTACGGAGAAGGGGCCCGGCCCAGGCGGGTTGTGATGCTTTCTACGCAGGCCCTTTTGTACCGCCCGCACGACAGAGTCACTTCCTGGCTCTTCAATAGCAACAGAGATGGAGTGTGGACACGGTGTGGTGACAAACCCGTGGCTGGGCCGAGCTCCTCTTGACCCCCACGCTCGCTGGCGGAGAGGGACGAGGAGGCAGAGGAGGAGAGGGGTGAGGGGACCAAGAAGGACTCCCAGGAATCAGGGAAGGCCTCGGGGCCTCAGCACTTCATGAGCACAGACGCAGGAAAGCACTTGGGAAATTTATTGTCTTTAGTGACACATCAACTGAGAATGGAAGAACTTATATTAACAGAGAAAAATACAAAACCAATTCCCAGTAAAATTCTGAGCTCACAACAGACTTAAAACAAAAGCATAATGAAATGATACAGCAGAAGCGAGTGGGGAAGGCGGCGTCCGGGCCAGTCGGCACACAGAGGGACAAACGAGCGGACAGACTCACGGCTTGGACACCGCCCAGCTACTGCCGTGGCCGGAAACAAACCTTGTGTGAACAACATCAACGTGAAAAAGAAGTCAAAAATTGTAATGGGAGGATTGTGACAAGTCCTAGAAGAAACAATGCACAGTCTTATCATAAAATTACTATGAAAAAAAAAACCCAAACTGAATCGAGAAAATGAGAGCATCTCAGACCATTTCGAATCCCAGCCGGCAAGCAACGGACAGCAGCAACCCAACGGTTCTGGGTTTTCTGAGGTATAATGGGCTGCACGCGCAGTAAAAGGTCAAGTGCCAGCAAACTGTGGCGGGTCACGCAGTCTGCTGTCCTGCTTGTCCCCCAAACTTAATTAGATGCATCTGAGTTGATGCTCCCGGGGTCTCCGGAGGGGGAAGAGGTCAACACCGGGGGGGCGGCTCCCAGCCGGCTGCCCCTGGCCTGAGAAGACAGAGACTGAGTGTCAGAAGGCCGCCCATGATACCGACGGCCCATCCCACCCCACATCCCCGAGAACCGAGGAGAGGAGCCAGGAGACAGGGGGCAGACCCAGGGGTCCCTCTTGAGTTACAGGTGGCCTTGCCACCTGACCCCTGATGTGGACCTGCTTCCTCGGCAGGAAGCGGCCTCCACTGGCCACCTACGGGGCTCTGGTCAGGGACTGATATGGCATCGTGGCACAGCCAAGGCTTCTACACTTTCTGAGGGGGACACAGACCCTGTCAGGCCCGGAGCTGATGACAGTCCCTGAAACATCACGGCCAGACGCAATGACCGGGAAGGGGCTTGGAACCCTGGCTGGATGGTGGTCTGGCTCGGCAGCCAGCAGGGTGACAGCCAAGGCTACCAGGCCTGGGGCTTTGTCTGTGGCACAGGGACAGCCTCAGGATGTTTGTCCACAGGATCCCCCACCCACCGTAAGGAAACCACCACTGAAAATGGCTCTTCGCGGGTGGCCTGCTCCATGGCGAGTCCTGTTTGCAGCGCACGAGAGCAGGGCCATTCCCTCTCCCGGCTCCCAGGTGTGATGTCACACCCTCCATGTGACCCTGAGTTCTAGGTCCCTCCAGAGACCACACAAGCTCCTCTCCACCTTCCTCTCTCTAGCATTTTCCTTACAGGCTGAGGCCTCCTGCCTGTACCCTCTTCCTCATCTGACCCCACCAGGCCACGACCCTGCTCCTTGCCCCACCTCGCCTGGTCTATTTCCTTGGCACGTGTCCCCAAGCCAGTGTCAGGTGAGCGATCGACAGACTGTGGGCTTCCTGAGGGCGCTGCCTCATCCTGGGACATGGGGGTGCTCCGCTATCAGTCTGAGAGCAGCGGGGACGAGGCCTGGCCTTGGGGGACACTCTGCCCTCGGAAGGACACCCATAGACCTGTGCTCCAGGAAGGAGGCCGTGGGTGGTGGAAGGGAGGGGTCCAACCACAGGACTGAGAGGTGACAGGTGAGTGCCCAGGTGTGGGACTGGCAGCCCAGACGTTCCTCGAGTGCACAGGGCAGAGGTAATGGCTTCCAGCTGGGGTGGCCTCAGCCCTTGACCTGCTCTCTTGGAAGAACATCTGTGCCTGCCCAGCACAAGGGTGTCCACCACCAGACCGAGGACATTCCCACTTGCTGTGTGAGGCCTACAGGGAAGCCACATCAGGACTTAGGCAGCTCCAGATCTCCTGGGGATGGTTCTAGGGGTAAGGGCGGACCTTGTCTATCAGCTCCCAGCTGGGGGACACTCACTCCCAATTCACTCTCATACTCACACCCACTATACTTGAGTCACTGAGCCCCAAGGAACGCACAGAGCAAGATGAGGCTCGGCCACCTGGTGGCGCCAGAGCTCCCTGTTCAGCCCAGGTGCTCATTATGGGCTGTGGTGTTGCCATGGTGATGGGATACGCACCACCCAGCATCAGGTCCTGCCAAATGGCTCCAGGGGGCATCCACTCCCTGCACCAACATGGGGCTGGGGATAAATCAGTGGAGGGTCACCTGGCACAGTAGGGTACACTTGTGTGAAGAAAATGGTGGGCAAAGGCCCTGCCCGATGCCACACATCCTCTTTAGGGTGACCCTGCATGTGGGCCAGGCCCTTGTGACAGACAGCGGGATGCAGGGGAGGCACCAGGGGCCATGAGACGGATGGGGCCCCCCAGTCCTGGCTGGTCCAACACACTGCCCAACATCCTGAGAAGGTTCCAGAGGGCACATCTGAGGTGCCCATGATTCCTGGCTCGTTTTCTTTCCAGTCACCAAAACAGATCTTCACTCTGGCCCAGCTGGGCCCTGGGGAGGGGGCAGCTGGGCTATGGCAAGGCCAAGGCACTGACATGGCAAAGGGTCTGAGCCTAGAGAGCCTTCATGTTCCAATGGTCAGGGCCTTGTCTGCCTGTCCCCTCTTACCCCCTTGGGGTACAGATGTCCACTGGGAGGGAGGGCTCCATCCCACCAGCCCCAGCCCTTGCCTCGGGCCCACCACCCAGCAGCTACTGTGAACTACCGAGTCCTGGGACTGGGAGTGAAGCGCACAGGTCTTTACAAAGTGGGCCTCACAGGGCCGTGCCCCTGGGGCAGCTCTGTCCAACTGCAGCCATCAGGACGATGAACCACGTACCCAGTGGGCCCTTACTCATTGCTGGGACCTCTGAGGGAGGCTTGTGGAGGCCGAGACGTGGCTGGCGAGATGACCCACTCCAAGGACCCACCACCCACCTGGGCTCTGCATATCTGTCCCAATACTGAGTTGGAGACCCCAAGGGCATCCTCGAATTGTGCCCTGAAACTCACCTGAGACCGTAAGCTGCCTCCCGCAGGGGCGGGGCGGACAGAGGCCAGTGTCTGCAGGGTGACAAGTGCATCCCCGGCACTGGTCAGCGGGAAGGGACCAGAGGAACCTGGAAGGGGTGGGAAGTGTTGGGACAGATGTTCCAGCCCCAGAAGTGACAGAGACTCCTCAGGTGGGATCTACCAGCCCCTCAGCCAGGAAGGGGTGGTGGGCACAGCTCCCAGCATCTGGCTCCCCTGGCCTCCTCGCCCCTTCCCCTGCAGCTCAGTGGGCATGGCCATGCATGAAGGACAGTGCCTGGGCTGGGCGGCCTCACTCACCGGAGCTGGGTGTCGATGGGCAGCTAGCCTGGCTCCCCAGGCCCCCGACTGCCATTTTAGTCGTATAAATGGTAGCTTCTTCTTGAAACTTCCCCATGTTCTTTTTATACCGAATTCTTTTGTTGCCAAACCAGTTAGAGACCTGTGGACACACAGAGAAAGAAGTCACTGGGAAAGCTGACCAGTAATGAGATAATGTGAACAGATGGGCACACTCTCTGAGGTGCCCGTGCTCCCACTGTCCAGGAGGAACATCTCTGAGTGGCAACACGGGGCCCTGGGGCCAGGTGAGAGGCCGGGACTGAGAAGCTGGTGCTGACTGAACCGTGGACCCAGGGCAGTGGCCGCAGCGGGTGGGGGCCACCTCGGAGCCGGCCTGCCCTGTGGCAGAGGAAGGCCTGAGAGCCAGGGACGGGAAGTGGCTGGAAGGACACAGGCGCGTCGGACACGTGGAGAGACGAGCACCCACTCCCTGCAGGGGCAGGAACAGACTGAATTCGGGATTCCTCTTTAGGGAAAGTGAGAGTCAGGGAGACACATATCCCCTGGGACCCACTAACCACATCCCTGGGAATTCGGTCTAAGGAAAAAACACACTGGATCCACAACTTATCAAAGGATGACACGGACGGACAGACAGACAGGGCAGTGGGGAGGAGTCGAGCGCTGAGCTCAGTGCCTTTTCACTTGCGCCTTGCCCCTGTCCTCAGAGCAGCTGGGGACAGCCGCCGTCACAGCCATCCTACAAGCAGGCAGGCCCGGCGGGTGCAGGAGCTGGTCCAGGGCCAAGCGGGCCGAGCCCAGCGGCCTCCAAACCTGTACCAGGACTGGGCCAGGGCTTCTCCTCCTGGGTCGTTCTCTGCAGCGGGGCTGTCCTGAGCACGGGAGGGCACTGACCAGCATCCTTGGCCTCCATCCAACCCCACCCAAGGATTGTGACAATGGAAACTTCCCCTGGGGGCAGAATCAGTGAGACCCCAGGGCCAGCGCCTTCCACGGAGACATACACAACTAGAAACACTTTAATATCCCACAGTAAGGCCTGGGGCCCTGCCGTGAAATATGTGTGGTTTAACCAACAGTCATAAACAGTTAAGTTACGGTGGCAGGGTTTCGATGACCTTTTCTTTTCTAAAAATGTATTCCTTTAATGTCCCCACATTATCTTCTGTGTTAACCATGAAAAGAAAAAGCTCTGTGTGTGCTCCTGTCCCTCAAACAGTGTCTCTTCCCTTCTGCCCCCGGGTGTGAGGGTGGCCAGAGCAGCACTTGCTTCCCACTTACCTACACGGAATGTGCTGGAACGTCTTTGTGGAACGAAGTATACAGAGGAATGGTAGCAAGCAGTTTTCCATGTGAATTTAACTGGCAGAGCAAACTTCATGTGTGGGCGAGGCAGGGAGGCTGGCCCTGTCCTGAGCAGATAGGGGTCCCAGTGGCTGGGGAAAGAGCTGGTCCCGGGCCAGGGTCTGCACCCCAACATGGGCACCTCAAGCACGTGTGGGCACAGCACAGGCTCTCGGCTGTCCTCTTGAACAGTGCAGCTGGGAGCCACTGGCCACCCCTACCCTGTCCCTCTGGCCCTGTCGGCCAAGCCAGCTACAGCTGCTGCCCAGGTTCCCCTCAGCACCCCATCTGAGGCTCATCCACGGCCCCTCACCCCCTCCGGCCTCCTCAGCCTGCAGCTGCAGCTGATTCTATCTTGAGAACATCTGCGGCCTCACTTGGGACACTTGCGCTAATGGTGCCCCCCTTACCTTCTCCTCATGAGAACCTCGCGGCTTGCACCTCTGCACCCCAAATTCAGAATCCCCCCTCTGCTGACCGTCCGCCACTTCAGGCCGTCCCGGGTCACGGGGGACCCGCCACAGTGAGGAGCGGCTCCCAGCACAGAATTCCGCTGCTCGGTCAGTCGGAGTCACCGGAAGGTGGCCAGGGCTTTTCAAGCTTTTGTTTCCAATGGACCCTCCCCTTAGACGAAGTCTAGACCTGAGACCCATCCGCTTTCCGTAGGCGCCGGGCTCTGAAACGAGTCTGGGTGGCCTCCAGACAACTGCACGAGGTGGCCGCTGCGCTTCGCAAGTGCACCTGACCTCAGCTCTGGCCTTGGTGCCGAGGACGCAGAGCAGTTCCCCAGTGAATGCAGTCAGCTGTGTCAGCAAGGTCCTGCTGCCTGTGTAACCCTGTGGGGCTCCTGCGTGCCCTTGTCATGAAGTCGCAGCTAGACTTGGCCCAGGCCAGGGCAGAGGCTTCTGGCTAAAGGCACAGGTTCTGAAGGCAGCCGGGCTGGGCTGGAAAGTCAGGCCACCCAACTGCCTTTCAAAAGCTGGAGGAGGGGCCGCCTCCGAGCGGAAGGTGATGCGCGATGAGCTAGAATTAGTGCCAGTCACCCTGGGGCCACAGGCCCGGGTGCTGCCCTGCGGTGTGGCCTGCCCCGGCCTCGCACCGTCAGCTGCCTGTACTCACCATTCCACTGTAAACCTCCTGAGATGTTTCTTGGGCTCTTGTCTCAGTGCCACCTCCCTTGCCCCCAATTCCACCGAGAACACTGGCAGTCCAGACTCCCAGGGTCTCCCAAGGTCGTCCAGGTCCCAGCTCTGATCTGTACCACCACTCCCCATGTGGAGCCAGATGTTGCCAGATGTCCTACAACCCTGGCCACACAGTCTGGAATACCGGAGAAACAATCAAGCACCCGTGCATTCAAACCTCTCCCAGTATAGCTGAACGGGTACTTTGGCACGAGAGCTGGTCTGTCTAAATTAAGTCCTAATTTTGCTCCAAGCTCTTTTTCTTCGCCTCCGCTTACACCCTCACCTCTCTCACGCAACACAGGACATCCCCGCCATACAAGCATGATATTAGACGCTAAGGACTGCAATTCACAGAGGGCCACCCTCTACACTCCACTGGTCTTGTGTCAGGGACCTCACGCGCTACCTGTGTGCTCCACACAGGTGATGAACTTCCCTGGGTGTCCTCCTCACTGGACGTGACCTTCTCCCCCTTCTATGTTCAGGAAGGCATGGCAGGAGAGGACCGTCACCTGGGAGACTGTGATGCCGCCCTTCCTGGCCAGCCCTTCTTTGGCTTCTTCACTGGGATAAGGGTTGTTCAAATGGGAATAAAAATACTCATTCAGCACTTCCGTGGCCCGCTTGCTGAAATTCCGCCGCTTACGCCTGCAAAGATGGACAGCCTCAGCCAGTGTGTACACACTGGCCTCTAGTGATGTCCCCTCACGCCCATCTGTGATTTTCTAGCGGTTATAACAGCAGCAGTCAACACTTCTGAATTGCCTCCCAAGAGGCTGTGTGAGGGCTATGCCCACAGCCATGGGTGGAGCCCCTGGACAGGCTCGGAGGCCCCCAGAACTTAAACCCAAGCCAGCAGCCGTTTCTTCTTCTTAAGAGCTGACCCTGGGGTTGCGGGCAGTGCTCAGGGCCTGACCTGGCATCAAGGAACCGTGAACGCAGGGTCATCACGGCCTCGCAGGTGCTCTGCTTCAGCTGCATCTGGATGGCACTGAACTTGCCGTGGATGACACTGACCATGTGCTCGATCTCCTTGGGCGAGACGGGCCTCATCCTGCTCTGCTCTCGGAGAAGGTTGGTGACGTGCGTGGTGAACTCGCGGCAGGCCTAGGGTGGGGACGCACATGCCAGCTTGTGACCACCCAGCGGGCTGGCTCGGGGCTCCACGCGGGACCAGCCACCTGCCACCCCCCACGGCCTCTGCACAGGCTGGCTACTAAGAAGTGAATGCAAAGGGTTTCCAGCAAAATTGGCCACCTTTGCCGTGAGACCAAGTGCGTGTACTCCCCGGTCTGTGCCACAAAAGAAAGGGGGTTAGTGTTCCACGTTTTGCTCTGACAAATGCGCATTCACATGATAGAAACTCTTCCATGCAGAAAGATCACCTGTTCATATTTCTCTAGCTCAGAGTGGTAAATCTGTCGGATCTGGGACAGCTTGGCCCTGTAGTCAGAGTGTTCAAGGCTATTGTCATTTGAACAGCCACCTGGTGTTGCTGTGTTGGCCGCTGCTACCGGGCCTCCTCTTCCCCGCCTCTCCGGCCTGGATACGCCCTCGGCCAGCAGCATGTTATCCAGCCGCATGAGCTGAGCATTGGGGGGACATTCTTCTTGAATGCCATGGATGCTTAACCCTAGATAAGAAAGATGGGACTAAATCAGTGTCTGCCGTCAGAGCGAAAACAACCACAACAGATTATCAGCACTGGGGTCATATCTGAACACTCCATGTCTGAACACAGAACTCCTGAGGGGAAAGGAAGGCTTCCTTTTATCCGGTAACACACACCGAGTCACCCACTTTGATAGTGGCCCAGGTGCCACACAGGAGGGCAGTCCAGGGAGTGCAGACAGGACACAGATCAGTGCAGCCATGTGGGCAGAGCTCAGAGTTCATGGCTGGGTCCACACGAAGGCCTGGACAGGGCAGGTCTGGGGTGGCACATGGCCCTGGAGAAGGCTGAAGCCCTGAACCGTGCCTGCAGAAGGGAGAGGAGGGCACATTTCCAGATACTCACGTCAGGACATGGACGATTCATTCACATGGACACAAATGTGAGTGGGAGCCTAGCGTGGGTGCAGGGCTGTGTTGGTGTGCCTGGGACTGTGTTGTTGTGTGTTGGGAGGGGAACTGCTACTATAAAGTCAGAGAGGAAAAGCTTGATCCAGAGGGTACCGGCAAAGATGAATTAATTCACTTAGAGAATTTTTTTGAGAGAGAGAGAGCACAAGCTGGGGAGAGAGAGACAATCTTAAGCAGACTCCACGCTCAGGGCAGTGCCCAATGCAGGACTCGATCCCATGACCCTGGGATTGTGACCTGAGCCGAAATCAAGAGTTGGGCGCTCAACTGACTGAGCCACCCGGGTGCCCCTCCACTTAGTTTAAGCAGAGAAACAAGACATTTGGCTCTGAAACTTGAAAAAGCTGTTCCAGCTGGGCTGAGAGAGTGGCCTGCTGGAGGGCAGGGCCAGACAGGCAGGGGAGGCAGTGGGGAGAGCTGTCCCCATCCAGGTGGACACAGAGCAGCCGCAGGGCAGCCAGAGGGAGAGTCCCCAGGATCCCTGGCCACTGGATGTGGCTGTGAGAGAAAGAGGCCAGGGCAACTCCCAAATCATGTGGGCAGCACAATAGATGACACCACATTCTCCCAAGCACAGTATGCAGAGTGGCAGGTGGAAAGCCTGACCCAGCCTGGGTCCCTGATCTAGCCAAGCACAGATGTGAAGTCGCTGCTTATTGGGAGTTGGGATTGAGCTGGCCGGTCTGGGTGGGAGACAGGTATTCATGTGTCATCGGCAAGTGGGGTGTTCGTATCCACCTGTGCCTGCACCTGTATTTATGAGAGGTAGGCCACGCCCCCTGAGTGCTGGAAAACCAACATAAGGGACAGGAAAAGGAGGAGATGGAAAGAATTACCAGGTAGGTCGAGGAAAAAAGAGAAGTAGTCATGGGGGTGAAATGTGGGCTTAGTCATTAGACCGCTGTTGCTCTCTGCAAAAGCAGCTGTGGGGTATGGCAGGGGAGAACCCAACTAGAAAGCTCCAGGGGACCATGGGAGGCAGGCAGTGAAGGGGGGGGGGGGGAGAAGGCTGCTGCAGGGGCTGTAGATCCAGGCTCAGATCCGAGGAGGGTGGGCTTGCAGGACCTGAGTTGTGTTTGCTTCTTTAGTGACAGCACAAGTGTCCGTGGCTACAGAGAAATAGGTGGGTGATCATTGCGGAGGTCGGTGGGAGGGGTGTCCTTGAGGGGAGGGAGGCAGGGAATGGGGAAGAAAGCGATGATGTCCATCTAGTTCTGACTTTCCAGAAAAACAAAGTTTAAAGGGTTTTCTTAGTGGGGGGGGGGTGTGCCTAGGTGGCTCATTTGGTTAAGGGTCCTACTTCGTGGGTTTGAACCCCGCGTCAGGCTCTGTGCTGACAGCTCAGAGCCTGGAGCCTGCTTCAGATTCTGTGTCTCCCTCTCTCTGCCCCTCCCTCTCTCACACTCTTTCTGTCTCAAAAATAAATAAATGTTAAAAAAAATTAAAGTGTTTTCTTGGGAACTGGCTCTTTAATGTTTATTTTTTTATTTATTTTTGAGACAGAGAGAGACAGAGCATGAACAGGGGAGGAGCAGAGAGAGAGGGAGACACAGAATCTGAAACAGGCTCCAGGCTCCGAGCTGTCAGCACAGAGCCTGACGCGGGGCTCGAACTCACGGACCGTGAGATCATGACCTGAGCCGAAGTCGGACGCTTAACCGACGAGCCACCCAGGCGCCCCGAGAACTGGCTCTTTTAATACTATCAACTACTGACTTAATCCCTCAAATAAGAAAGAAGTCAAGCCCTGTCATATTTATTTACATATCACTGTCCCTCTCCTGTTCCCTGCATAAAGGATTAAACTTTTCTGCCTAAAATTTACTTGTGAAAACATAAAGAGCTCAGAAGATATCCTTGTAGGAATGTCCCTCATGTGTGGGGACGCTTGCCATCTACTCAGTCCCACTGGGTTGCAGTGGGGGGCTTTCTGAAAGCACGGAGGGGAAAGTGACACCTTCATCGGTTCCCCACTAGAGAAGTGGAGACCCAATTCTCTCATAATCTTACTTGATGTTCAAGAGGCACCAGAGGTGAATTTTAGTTCCTGGGCTCAACCAGGACAGGGCTCACAGGGCTGCACACACCCACCATCTGGTTCTTGCAGAGTTAACCTGCACTGCCTGGTCTTTGTACAGGCCCTGCCCCCCTCCCCGCCTCACCTCTCCTTGCCCAGAGTAGATAATGGAGGCCCTCCTGCTCAGTCCCTTTTCAAATCCTATGGACTCCACCTCCTCAATCAACTCACCATCCATCCCCTCCCTTAATGCCATTCCTGGGCCCTGTTGTGCTGACCCCTCCCCTGCCCTCCACGATCTGCTGAGAAAATCCCTCTCTCTGTCCCATCCATCGTGCACACCTGCAAGCTGACCACCTTCAAACACGGTGTTCATCGTGCCAGTCTTTGGTTCGAAGACCTCCACAACTCCCTGGCATCCACAGGTAAAATCTGGAATCTGACACCAGGCACTCATGGACTTGCCTGACGTCTCTCCAGACTCACCTTTGTGAACTTTTCCTCTGCTGGGCCCTGCACACCACCCTTTGTTAGCACGATGGACACTACTCTTGTCTCGTGTTTATTTCGCAGCTCCTCCCTGAGTGCCCGTGGCCCAGGTAGGGGGATCGGGAGTGGGCCAAGAGGAACACACAAGGCCCGATCCTTCCCCAGGGGACCCCCAGCATGTCCTGGCATCCATGGTGGAGAGGCTATCTCCACCTCTTCCATTATGACTTCAACTGAATTAGGGAAAAGAGCGGACAGGGTTGGAGCATGAGGTTTAGTGAAGGCGTGTGTGTGCACGCAGAGGTGTGGGCGCACGTGAGGGTAAATGTGTGTGTGTGCACACACGTGTATGTGTGACTCTGGGCTGATCCAGGGAGTGTGGCAATCTTTCTCATGTTCTTTTATCTACCCAACAGCAAGCATCTAAGAGCCCATCACAAGCTGGGTACCACACCAGGTGCTGAAGATTTTTAAAAATACACCAAAAACGTGGTGCTTGCTGTTCTCAAATGAAAATTATCAAATTATAGAGAATACCCAAGCCTTTTCTCACATCTATCTATAGGTATGTATTTTTAATGTTTGTTTATTTTTTTGAAGGGGGTGGAGGGGCAGAGAGAGAGGGAGACACAGAACATGAAGCAGGTTCCAAGCTCTCAGCTGTCAGCACAGAGCCCGACGCGGGGCTCAAACCCACAAACCGTGAGATCATGACCTGAGCCGAAGTCAGATGCTTAACCGACTGAGCCACCCAGGCGCTTTTCAATGTGCTTTTTCAATGTTAACCAGCATTTCAAAACTCAGCTTCAAAAACGACTGCATCAATACATACCTATAGATGGGGCGCCTGGGTGGCTCAGTCGGTTAAGCATCTGACTTTGGCTCAGGTCATGATCTCATGGTTTGTGGGTTTGAGCCCCGCGTCGGGCTCTGTGCTGACAGCTCAGAGCCTGGAGCCTGCTTTGGATTCTGTGTCTTTCTCTCTCTCTCTCTCTCTCTCTCTCTCTCTCTGCCCCTCCCCTGTTCACGCTCTCTCTCTCTCTGTCAAAAATAAATAAACATTAAAAAAATTAAAAAAAAAAAAAGAAAAAGGACATATCCTTTGATCTCCAAATTACTATTCTGAGAATGTGTCCTACAGGAACACTGACACCTACAGGTGTATACTCTACCTACACCATTTGTACTTTTGAAAAACTGAAAGCACCTAGATGTCCATGAATAAGGAGACAACATGCCTGTCACACCTCAGGCCTTGTGGTATTAACCATGCATACGCCTTGAGGTGCTGTTTTGGTAAGCAATCACACACTACAAGCTTTATTTCTTTAAGGCTGATAATTTTTGCAAATGAGTAAAAGCAAAACCAAAAAAAAAAAAAAAAAAGTTACCCCGCGCTTTGGTCACCACTGCCAATTATAGCTGCGGACATGGCTGTGCAGAGTACATGTGTCTGGCTGTCACTTTACCTGCTTGCAAAGTGCCCTGTGCCCTTCGTCAGCTGCCCCTCCAGTGCAGCTCTGTCTCTCCCTCAGCACCAAGCGTCTGTCCTCCCAGGGCACCGCAACGGGCCTAATTAGGGTCGTTAGTTACTCATTACCGTCAATTACAGCAAGATCATTCCCGTAGCCTGTTCCAGAGCATCTCAGACTACTTCTCAGCTCCCTCAAGGGCCCTCCACTGGTGCCTGGGAGGCCTCGGGGACCAGGAGCTTAGCTCAGGGACACTGTCTGTCAGAGGAACTTAGAAGAGGAGGTAGGACCTAAAATAAAGCCCCTCAACACCTGCCCCACCACCCCCCCAGCCAATTGCCAGATTTCCCTCTGTTCCCAACTTCCTGAAGGTGATAAAAACCCTAGTGAGTCAAACAATGAAAACTGTGAGTATCAACACATTTTGTTTGTTTTTTAAAGAAATAATATGGAACTGCTATGGACTGAACTGTGTTTAAGCCCTAGTTCACATGTTGAAGCCCTAACTCCAGTGTGACTGTATTTGGAGACAAGACCTGTGAGGAGGTAATTAAGATTGAACGAGGTTGGGGGGTGTCTGGGTGGCTCAGTCGGCAAAGCATCCAACTCAAGTCATGGTCTCAGGGTTCGTGAGGCCCGCACTGCAGAGCCTGCTTGGGATTCTATCTCTCTGTCTCTCTGCCTGCGCCCTCTCTCTTTCTCACTCTCACTCTCAAAATAAATAAATAAATAAATAAATAAATAAATAAATAAAGCTTAAAAAAAAAATTGAATGAGGTTGTAAGAGTGTAATGAGGATGCTCTCATCCTAGGCCTGTGGCCTTCTGAGAAGAGGAAGAGAGCCCTCCCATTCCCCCAACCTCAGTCTGAGGAACAGGCAAGAAGGCGGCTGTCTGCAGGCCTGGAAGTGGCCCTCACTAGGAACCAAGTCAGCTGGCACCTTGACCTTGGACTTCCAGACTCCAGAACTGTGAGAAAATAAATGCCTGTTGTTTAAGCCACCCCAAGCAGACTAAGACAGGAACGTGATCCCAAGTTGTTTTTATTTTTCTCTCCTTAATGGAACATATGGCTGCTGGGGGAGACGGAAGGCTCAGAGGGGAAGCCTCCTTCACCCTGACGCCCCCATACTGCTTGCCCAGCCCTTCGCCCATTCAGGAGTGCTCTGGCTTGGCAGCAAAACCGTGTTGCAGCTTCCTCCCGTGCCAGGGTGGGAGTCTGGGCAGAGCCGTCTCCGGGACCCATACCCCTGTGGGAGGCAGTCTAACCCATGAGCTGAGCCCCAGAGGCCGCCGATGCCCCTAACTGGCCTGACCGCATGGCTGTGACTGTGTCACCCTGTAAACGTATAAATGAATAAATGGCCACAGCTCTCCCTGAGCACCCGATGGGATGGGGTGACACAGGACAGGCCTGACCTGGAGCCTGCCAGGATGCGGGCTTCCTCCCTGCTGCCCTCAATGGGAAGGGCCCTAGACCCTCAGAAGCCTGCCCCCCACTCCCACACAGTGGGGTCTCCACCGCCCGCCGGCTGGCCAGCTGAAGCCGACAATGTGTAACTGAAAGATGCACGAAAGCCAAGGGAGAGGCGGCAACCGAACGGCTTTCTGAGGAGCCTTTTGATGAAAGAAAGTCCAAGCCTGGTGTTGGGACGTCAGGGTTACGGTCTTGAGCCCCAGAATCTTGAGAACACACCCACACACTGAAGGAAGGCGAGCGGCGAGAGCAGGAGGTGGCCTGACTCTTCTTAGAGAACCTGAGGCCCCCACACCCTTCCGAATCTGGCCCTGAGAAGCTCCCGACCTTCTCCGTTGCTGCTTGCTCCCCTCACCCACTCAGCTCCAGCCTGGCCAGGAACACCAAGCTCTGCCTGCCCTCTCAGACCCCTTCCCAGCAAGGAAGGGAAGGTGTGCCATCAGGCAGGTAGAGGCCCACCCGGTCGAGGTGTAGAGGCCACAGCCCTGAAGCTGTACGTCTGCCTCTATTATTGTTGTGTGAAACTACCCAGCTCACTAAAGGCCATCACTGTCCTGTCTGCTCCTTGGAACATGCCTGGCTTCACAGAATCACGTTCCAGAAATAGGAACTTGTGCGAAGAAATCTCTCCCCCCAGGCTACCAGGCCATTTTATGGCTACCAGGCTCTCCAGGAAGACAGACCCCCTTTCCTTCAACAAACTGCTTCGGAGAAGAGACCCAGGAGAAGCCACACTCACTGTATGGAGACCTCAAGACAGGAGCTCATAAGGAAGTCACGACCCAGCCTCATTCATGTACAGACAGCCAGATGTCTGACTAACTGACCAGCAACCTGAAGCCAGCAGCATCCATGTCCATGTACATGCATAAATATACGAATCAGAGCCAAGAAGCTTTACCTCTGCGTCCGGGTGCTTTCAAACTGTGTCCGTGTAAATAATCAGTGTAAATGAAAATCTACCAATGTAAATCATCACAGCAACCTAAAGGAGGAAAATAACTCAAAAGATACAAAAAGAAAAAAAAATCAACTTAAACAATACTTACTAATGATAAAAACCCTTGGCAAACTGGGGTGGCCTCGTTCTGGCTCAGCTGGTGGAGCATGTGACTCTTGATCTCACCCCACATTGGGTGGAGAAATTGCTTAAAAATAAACCCTTTATTATTATTATTCTTTCTTTCTTTTTTTTTTTTTGAGCGAGAGAGAGAGAGAGTGGGGTAGAGGAGCAGAAGAAGAGAGAGAGAGAGAGAGAGACAGAGAAAGAGAAAGAGAGAGAGAGGGAGAGGGAGAGAGGGAGAGAGAACCCCAAGCAGGCTCCATGCCCAATGCAGAGCCCGACGTGGGGCTCGATCCCATGACCCTGGGATCATGACCTGAGCTGAAATCAAGAGTCAGACATTCAACCAATTGAGTCACCCAGGCACCCCCAAAATAAAATCTTTAAAAAAAGCAACCTTAGCAAACCATGAATAGAAAGAACCCTCCTTAAGCTGCTAACAAACATCCTGTCAGACCACAGAGCACACTTGGACTTACTGGGGACCCCTTAGAAGCACTCCTTCAAGTCAGACACGGGCAAGGAGGCCTCTCCTTGGCTCTGTCCTCAGGTGCCGGTGGAGAGGATGAGACCAGGAGTCTGGGAGGGACAGATAGGCAAGGTAAGGATGGGAGATGTGACCAATTCAAAGGCTGAAGGATGTCCCTGTGTCCCTGCCGTGGCCCAGGGACTCACCACCAATGTCCTTGTCATCCTCCATCCCACCCCAAACCAAACTCCAGGTTGGTTCTTCATTGAACAATGGCATTCTGACCATCTGGCACAGTTTGCCCCTCACACTACTCTACCAAGGGCCCTTTTATATTCTTATTTCCTGGGGATAATGGCCCTGAGTTCTTCACTCTAAGTGAGGACACTTTCAAACACAGCCTGTTGGTGTTGAGACCTGCCTGCATTTACTTGTCAGGCAATGTATCCTAGGGCAGCTCATTTAAGCAGCACTCGAGATAAATCCTTGTTGTAAGTCCCTGAACTTTCTCAGTCTTATAGGACCTTATGGAGAATATCCCTTTAACAAACACTCATCTGAAATCATGACTGCCACGCACACCAGATAGTTACCAAATTGAGGAAGTACGTTATGCGAATTCCCACCGTTTCTAATGAATCTTTAATTAACATACATCACAACCAGGGCACCTGGGTGGCTCAGTCGGTTGGGCATCTGACTTTGGCTCTGGTCATGATCTCACGGTCCGTGAGTTCGAGCCCCGGTGCTGACAGCTCAGAGCCTGGAGCCTGCTTCGAGTTCTGTGTCTCCCTGTCTCTCTGCCCCTCCCCTGCTCATGCTCTGTCTCTCTCTGTCTCAAAAATAAATAAACGTTAAAAAAATTTTTTTAAATACATTGCAACCTAAGTGCTTAAACCTCAACCAAATATGCAAATTAATTTTCATTTCCCTATATTTATGCATTTATTAAAACTCTGCAGTTCTGTAATAAACTGCTATATGAAGTAAAAATGATATGCAGCTTATTTAGGTTTGTCTTCGTTGCATGTGGCAACAGGCAAAAGGAAAAGACAGCAAAATGCTGTAATATACAACGCGGCCAGGTAAAAGGTGTAGAAAATTGGTCCATGCTCTCCTATAATGACAAGGCTTTGAGAACATTTAACAGCCAACAGCTAAAAAAACACTGATGATTTCTGTCTACATTAAACAATTTCATCTTTTTATCATTTTATTTTTTTAAGTTTATTTTGAGAAACAGCGAGAAAGAGAGAAGGAACATGAGAGGGGGAGGGGCAGAGAGAGAGGGAGAAAGAGAATCCCAAGCCATCTCAGTACTGTGAGCACAGAACCCTATGCGAGGCTCGATGTCACAAACTATGAGATCATGACCTGAGCCAAAATCAAGAGTCGGACACTTAATGGACTGAGCCACCCAGGTGCCCCTATTATTTTATTCTAAGGAGAGAGAGCGTGCGAGTGGGGGGGGGAGGGGTAGAGGGAGAGAGAGAGAATGAGAATCTTAGGCAGGGTCCACGCTCAGCACAGAGCCTGACATGGGGCCTGATCCCACAACCCTGGGATCATGATCTGAGCCAAAATCAAGAGTCGGATGCTCAACCGACTGAGCGACCAAGGCACCCCAATGATCTCATTTCCCACCCAAAGAAATGCTCCAACCCTAACTGAACAATGTGAGCCATTGGGAAAGGCCTAGAAAATTCCAAAGCTGGGCTACCGTCACCCAAGCTGTGACCTTTATTTTGCCGTGTCCTGTGTAGGGAGGTGACCAGCCCACACATCAACCAAGTCCTATCCAATTTTCCAGACTGGAATCAGGTTTTCAGACCAGCCAATGCCCTAATTACCCTAAAGGGAATTATCCCAGGAACTGATGTTAAGCAAGTTCTAAGTATTTATAAAGGAGTATTTTCTGTCAAAAAAGATTGGTCATTCTCATGCCATCACCACGTTTACTGATAGCTACTCTGAGCCAAGACCCTGACAGGACTGGGCTGCACTGTGGGCACGCCTGTGCTTTTAGGGGCTGGCGTTCCAAGTCGGGAACAGGAAACAAACCAGAAACAAAACCACAAGATCATTTTAGTCAATGGCCACGCCCTAAGAAAACACCTGAACAGGGTAAAAGATTCTGTAGGTAAGTGCTGTTTCACAAGAATCTGTGTCTTTACATAAGGTTTTAAAGCTCCTGGCTCATTCTTTATTGTAGGTGCACCAGCAATCAAAACGCTTTAGTTCCTGAGCTGGTTGTTTGTTTTTTAAGATTTTTATTATTTTTAAATAATTTCCACACCCACTGTGGGGCTCAAACCTACAACCCCGAGATCAAGAGTTACATATTCCATTGACTGAGCCAAACAGGTGCCCCAAGCTGTTTTTATAACAGCTTTACAGAGATGGAATTCATGTGACATACGATCCACCCATAAAAAAAAAATTTTTTTTAGTATTTATTTATTTTGAGAGAGAGAGAGAGAGAGAGAGAGAGAGCATGAGCAAGGGAGGGGCAGAGAGGGGAGGGAGACACAGAATCCTAAGCAGGCTCCAGGCGCTACACTGTCAGCACAGAGCCCAGTGTGGGACCTGTGAGATCATGACCTGAGCCGAAGTCGGATGCTTAACCAACTGCACCCACCCAATTAAAGTGAGCAATTTGGGGCGCCTGGGTGGCTCAGTCGGTTAAGCATCTGACTCTTGGTTTCAGCTCAGGTCACGATCTCACGGTTCGTGAGTTCGAGCCCCGCATTTGCGTTGACAGTGCAGATCCTGCTTGGGATTCTTTATCTCCTTTCTCTCAGCCCCTCCCCTGATCGCTCTCTCTCTCTCTGTCTCTGTCTCTCAAAATAAATAAATAAACTTTAACAAAAATAAATAAATAAAGTGAACAAGTCTGGGACGCCCGGGTGGCTCCGTCAGTTAAGCATCTGACTCTTGATCTCAGTTCAGGTCTTGATCTCAGAGTTGTGAGTTCAAGCCCCGCATTGGATTCTCCACTGGGCATAAAGCCTACTTAAAAAAATAAAATAAGTGAATAATTTAGTGCTCTTCAGTACATTCATAAGGTTGTGTAGCCATCACCACTACCTAACATCTTCATCACTTCAAAAAGAAACTCTGCCCTCATTAGCAGTCATTCCCTGCTCCCCTGCCCCTGAGCTCCTGGCAGCTGCTAATCTCTTCCTGCCTATTCTGGATATTTCATATAAATGGAATCATACAATATATGGTCTTTGTGTCTGGCTTCTCTCACTGAGCGTAAAGTTTCCAAGGCTCGTCCACATTGTCATCATGGACACTGGTTTTTTTTTTTCATAACCCTTGATGTGTATATTTATATATTTGTATATACTAGTCACCTATCTGTCCAATAGAACTTTCCACTATTTTAGACTTATGCTGTCTAATGAGAGCCACCAGCCACATGTGGCTACCGAGCACTTGAAATGTGGCCAGTATGGCTGAGGAATGCCTTCTTTAATTATATTTAATTTGAATTAATTCAAACGTATATAGCTCCCTGCTGTAAGAGGCTGGTGCATGGGAAGGACCACAGCTCCGGTCTATAGCAGCACCCGAGAGACAGGCTGATTAGAATCAGAGGCCAGGGGCGCCTGGCTGGCTCAGTTGGTAGAACATGCACTTGTGAGTTTAAGCTCCATGTTGGGCATAGAGCTTACTTTAAAAAAAATATCAGAGGTGGGGCGCCTGGGTGGCTCAGTGGGTTAAGCATCTGACTCTTGGTTTCGGCTCAGGTCTTGATCTCACGGTTCATGAGTTCGAGCCCCACATCCAGCTCTGTGCTGACCGCGCAGAGCCTGCTTGGGATTCTCTCTCTCCCTCTCCCTCTGCCCTTCCCCTGCTTGCGCTATCTCTGTCTCTCAAAATAAATAAATAAGCTTTAAAAATTCAAAAAAGAAATCAGAGGCTTGATTCACAAGTCACCCTGAAACTGGGGGACCAGAAAAGGACACTCCAAGTAACTCCCCAGCTCTAGGAGATCCACTCTTAGCACAGCTGTAAGGAAACGTACATGAGACTCAGCCTCGGGTACAGCCAATCAGAAAAGGGATTGGAGTTCCAGATGAAGTCACACTAGAGCGTAATGGATAATGGCCTAAAGAATAATTATTGTTGGGATAAACCCAACCATAAGGCTGGACCTATAGATCATGAATTTGCACAATTGCAACAGACCTGACTAGGTGATGAGGAAGGGGAACAAAGGTAAAAAAAACCTCCTGGGTTGGGGGCGCCTGGGCGGCTCAGTCGGTTGAGTATCCAACTTCGGCTCAGGTCATGATCTCACGGTTTGCGAGTTCGTTTGTGAGTTCGAGCCCTGCGTTGGGCTTGCTGCCGTTAACGCAGAGCCTGCTTTGGATCCTCTGTCCCCATCTCTCTGCCCCTGCCCCGCTTGCTCTCTCTCAAAAATAAATAAACATTAAAAAAAACAAAACAATAAACAAAATAAAACCTGCGGGTTACTTGAGCCTGACAGCTCCTAGCCAGGCCAATGAACAGTGGTCAGGAAATAACAGCGAGTTCCCTTATGTTATGTGTTATTTCCATTTACTGCTCTGAAAGGCAGCTGTGTGTGCTCTTGCAACACAGAGAGGGTTCCTTGGCCCAAAGCAAGTCTGGCCGAGCCGGGTCTCTGGGACTTCTCATTCCTCAGCAGACAGTAAGAACTGACCAAGGTATAGACGTGCGCTTGAGACCAGCACGGGGGACAGTGACAGCACTGAGAAGATAAAACAGGCCCCTCTGAGTGAACCGCCCAGCATTCCAGGTGGCTTTTCAGGGCACTTCCTGTGCACATGGGGTCTAAGTTGCCCGCTCCTCCGCCATCCAAGATCCAAATGCTTTTATAGAAGTTGGCACTCGAGTTCACTTGGAGGCAAAGCCTGACCCAACCAGGGTGTAAGAATGTTCTTGTCTGGTGCTAAATGTCACCTTTGGAATGCAGGCTCTGCCCCAGAAGTCATCAACACAACGGTGCCTAAAATCCAAACAACTCTGAATTCTGTAAAGCATCTAGCCCCAAGGGTTTCAGGAAAGGGACTGGGCTAGTATTTGGTCCTCTTGGCTAAATTCAAAATTCTCTAAATACAGTTTATTAGGACAGCTCCTCTCGACACCAAGAACAACGGCTGTCTCAAGGGAAGGATTCGGGAAGGAGGGCACACTCCTAGGGTGCTGCTGGTGTTCAGAGGCCTCTGCAGGGAGGGACACCCAGACACCCCTGACCTGGAAGATGTGCCAGTGTCCCTCCCACAGGCCAGAGGAGACAGTGGGAGGCAGTGAGGAAGTGAGGCAGTGCTTCCAGGAATGTCTGCCAACACAGGGTTTACACAGAGGATGGCTTTCTCTTCAGGATGATACGAAGTCAGGCCCCAGGCACTCAATCTTCCCGAACCTCATAAAATGAACAGGATGAAAAGGATTTCAATTCATAGGTATCAGTCACCAGGAACAGTTCTCCATTCAACAAAAACCTAAGGACAGTCCTAGAACGCAGCACATCCTAGGCCCTGCGCTCACTGGAGGAGACAGATGGCAAAGCCCCAGGGCCATCATGGACGCAGTGAGAGCAGCGATGCACAGACGGCACTTAGAACTGGTGGGTGCAGGCTGTGAGGCACAGGACGGGTTCCCTTTCTGAGCCAGGACAGGGTGTGGAAGGGTGGCACACAGCCCGGCTGTGGGTTACTGGGGTGTGACCTGTTCTCTCCAGAGGTTCACTCTGATCATCCATAAAACAAGAGGAGAGTCAGCGTCTGCCCTGAGCTGCTAGAAGGTTCAGGAGATAATGCCAGGAAGCTCAGAGCTGACTGACTGCAACCCATATTCCATCGATGCCTACTGGGCTTTAAACGCTCTGCACAAGTGGCGCCTGGGTGGCTCAGTCAGTCAAGCGTCTGAGTTCCGCTCAGGTCATGATCTCACAGGTCGTGAGTTCAAGCCCCGCGTCAGGCTCTGTGCTGGCAGCTCAGGGCCTGGAGCCTGCTTCAGATTCTGTGTCTCCCTCTCTCTCTGACCCTCTCCTGCTCATGCTCTTTCTCCCTCTCTCTCAAGAATAAATAAACATTAAAAATATATTAATAAAAAATAAGTAAATAAACAAATGCTCTGCACAGTTTTTGTCTTTACCCTAAAGGCCTCTTGCAGACTTCAGCCAGAGGGGAATGTGAGGAATGTGGGTTAAGCCAAGAAACAGTCATGCTCTGTCCCTGCAGGAGGAGTCCCAGAAGGCCTGGCTCTCAGGATCACCAATAACGTGGTGACCCACTGGTGCCAGTGTGCGGCATCAGGACACTGAACAGTTTTCTTTGGGCTAATACTGGGTCGTTCCTGTCACAAGGTTGGGAGAAGCTGAAGCAGAACTGAGATCTTGTTTACTTTCCTGCCACTCACATGTTGGACGCACAGTGATCCCATGGCTGCACTTCCTAATCATGAGAAGAGAGATTTGGCCACACTGAACTTGACAATTCAGCCAGACCATGTGGAGCCCGGCTCGTGGCAACTGCAGATAGCTTGCACTTTCCCAGGTTGAGCAGGGCTGCCCCATTCACGTGCAACCATGTCCCAAAATGCATGACGCACCCCAATGTTTGAGCCAGTTGGTGGAAAGGAAGCCTGATTTTCTGAAGAATGCCCAGATCTGATGTGTGTGGCTTACGCTCTGAGCCCCATGGCCTCCTTGGGACTCAGCCTAGGGTAAAGTCGAAAGCCCCAAGCATGACCTCTGCAGACTGGAAGGATGGGACAGGTGATAGCATGGTTTAAAACGGACACCTCAGCTTGTCCTGGTGGCAGTAGGTATCAGTCCTGTCTTTTTCTCCTGGAACTGCAGAGTTGGAAGGTGACGGACAGCTGCCCTCATGTCCACACATACAGAATCAGACGGAGCAAAAAAGATGTGCCCAGACTGCACACCTCCCAAGAACTGGTTTCCTGTTCAGTTCCAGCACCCCACAGAGAGAATAAACATCATCAAGAACTAAAGCTTGCTGACATCATGGTTGATGGAGTTACTTTTAAAAATTGTTTTTATGGTGGGGACTGAGGGGTGTAAAGGGGTCCATGTTTGGGAGGAGGACTGGGTATACATGGGGGGCAAGGAACAACTGATTGAATATGCAAAAGTACTGGGGCGCCTGGGTGGCTCGGTCGGTTAAGTCTCCGACTTCGGCTCAGGTCATGGTCTCACAGTTCATGACTTTAAGCCCCACACTGGGCTTGCTGCTGTCAGCACAGAGCCTGCTTGGGATCCTCTGTCCCCCCCTCTCTCCCCCTCCCCCACTTGTGCTGTCTCAAAAATAAAACCTAAAAAACAATAAGTAAAAGTACTGAGGATACCGGGAGCAGAAATCTAATTGTGAGGAAACATCAGATCAACCCAAATGGAGGGGTCTGCCTGTGATCTTCCAGATGGTCAAGGTCATGAAAGCCAAGGAAAAACAGGCTTGTTCCAAATGGAAAAAGACCAAAGTGACATGATATGTAACATGAGATCCTGGCCTGCATCCTTTTCTATAAAGGACACTATTGGGACAACTGAAAAGCTTAAATAAGGTCTGAGGATTCTATGCTAGTGGCGTTATCAATGTCATTCCCTGACTCTAAGGGATGTCCTGGGGGGAAACAGGAGGATGTCTTATTCATTGGAAACACACTCAGGTAAGTGTGCAGGGGTCACAGGGCATCATGGCAGCCACTTATTCCGCAACAGTGCAGGAAGAAAATACATTTGCACTGTTCTGGGAACATTTCTGTAAATCTGTGATTATTTCAAAATAAAAGGTTAAACACACACAAGCAACCTATGAGAACAGATGGAGGCCACTCAAAGTACAAGGGCCTTGTAAGCCAAGCAGAATAATAGCTTCTGGGTTACAAAGTGCACTCAAAGGTAAAGGAATCAGGGATGAAACATAGCACAGGCTGGCTTTTATGAAAAAGGAAAGTGGTGGTAAAGATAACAGAGAAACCGTTGACTATTACCTGGGTTGGTAGCAATACCATGAAGATCCATCATGAAATATTTCTTTGTTTTGTTTTGTTTAATTAAAAAAATTGTAATGTCCATTTATTTTTGAAGGAGAGACAGACAGAGTATGGGCCCGTAAGGGGCAGAGAGAGAGGGAAACACAGAACCCGAAGCAGGCTCCAGGCTCCGAGCTGTCAGCACAGAGCCTGACGCAGGGCTCAAACCCACGAACTGTGAGATCATGAAGGAAGTCAGACGCTTAACCGACTGAGCCACCCAGGCATCCCTATTCAAATTTTTTTTTTTTAACGTTTATTCATTTTTGAGAGACAGAGAGATAGAGCACAGTAGGGTGGGTCAGAGAGAGAGGGACACACAGAATCTGAAGCAAGGTCCAGGCTCTGAGCTGTCAGCACAAAGCCTGTTGTGAGGCTCGAACTCACGAACCGCGAGATCATGACCTGAGCTGAAGTTGGACGCTTAACCAACTAAGCTACCCAGGTGCCCCTAATTTTTTTTAATGTTTAATTATATTAGAGAGAGAGAGAGAGAGACAGAGACAGAGCGTGAGCAGGGGAGGGGCAGAGAGAGAGGGAGACACAGAATCCGAGGCAGGTTCCAGGCTCTGAGCTGTCAGTACAGAGCCTGACGCAGGGCTTGAACTCATGAACCGCGAGATCATGACCTGAGCTGAAGTCGGATGCCTAACCAATTGAACCACCCAGGTGCCCCATGAAGTATTTCTTTGAACTAATAGGGTTCCCCACCAATGTCAGTCCCACCAAATGACTGAGCAGTTCTCAACCAGAGTGTGAAGGTTGTAGATGATGAAGACTGAGGACCCATCACAGATCAAAGGAGACTAAGGAGACAGGATGACTAAATTCAACGTGGGAGGGTGGACCAGAGAAAAGGCATCAGGGCAAAGGCTGGGGAAATCCGAATACAGTCTGTTGGTCAGTGCAAGAACACTGTACCAAGGTTAATGTCCTGGTTTTGATCACTGTGCTACGGTCCTACTGTGCTAGAGGAGGCTGGGAAAAGGGTATAGGAGAACTCTCTTGCCATTTTTCAACTTTTCCGCAAATCTAAAATTAATTCAAAATAAAATGTTTCTTTTTTTTTTTTTTAACAAAAGGATTGGCAGTGGCAGAAGACTTCCGTGGGGATTACTTTGAATACTTAAAACAACTAAAATCAGGGGCGCCTGGGTGGCTCAGGCAGTTGGGCAGCTGGCTTCAGCTCAGGTCACGATCTCACAGTCTGTGAGTTCGAGCCCCACATTGGGCTCTGTGCTGACAGCTCAGAGCCTGGAGCCTGCTCCAACTCTGTGTCTCCCTCTCTCTCTGTCCCTCCCCTGCTTGCTCTCTGTCTCTCTCTCTCAAAAAATAATAAACATTAAAAAACAAAAACAAATAATCTCATTAGTATTCTACTTTTCTAAATCTATCATCTTTTCTTTAAAAAACTTTTTTTATTTTGAGAGCGTGAGTAGGGGAGGGGCAGATAGAACGGGAGACGGAGGATCCCAAGCAGGCTCTGCACTGTCAACACAGAGCCCGACCAAGGGCTCAAACCCACAAACTGTGAGATCGTGGCCTGAGCTGAAATCAAGAGTTGGGTGTTTAACAGACTGAGCTACCCAGGTGCCCCTCACCTTTTCCTTTTCCAAAACAATGGAATGCCACAGTGCCTCTTAGGTCTTCCTTAAGAACAATGCAGCTGCTTGTTACTCATTGGCAACAGTATTTCTCCAGTTACAAACTGCAAAATTAATCCATGCGATACACGATACACTGATACATCAGAAAGCAGGGCACTGATGAGACAGAAAGGACGCATCTGGACCGTCTACTGCCAGAGAAAGACGTGACAGGCAAGACGGCCCACGACATGCATCAGGCCGCGTCAGGACCAGATCAGAGGGTGCATGATTGTCATGGTCCCGTATCCACACACACACAAAAAAAAGTCTTCTCAATGGCCTACCTGTCTTTTCCTTGATCTCACAGAGCACACTGAAGAGAGCAGGCTTCATCCGATGGCAATTCAGGGCATGCTTTCTGAAAGAGAAACAACAGAAGAGAGTGTGAGAGACAGAAGAGTCATCCTGTTCAGGAAAGTAAAGATCTTTCATATTGACCCTGCCGGTTCTGTTGAAAATTGCTCTTACGAAGTGACAGTACAAAAGCATTTCCTATGACTTCCATTTTGTGAAATTCCAATGGAGCAATACACAAATATTCAAAACATTTCCTTTACATGTGTTTTTTTTTTTTTTAATGTTTATTTATTTTTGAGAGAGAGAGCACAAGTGAGGAAGGGACAGAGACAGAGGGGACAGAGGACCCGAAGCAGGCTCTGTGCTGGCAGCAGTGAGCCTGACGTGGGGCTTGAACTCAAACTCAAGATTGTGACCTGAGCCGAAGTCGGACACTCAACCGCCTGAGCCACTCAGGTGCCCCTCCGTGAAAAATTTTAAACAATGCAAATTTAAATAATGCAAATAACTTGTCAAGGACTACGAACTTTTGGGGCACGTGGGTGGCTCGGTAGGTTAAGCATCCGACTCTTGATTTCGGCTCAGGTCATGATCTCACTGTTATGGGATCGGGCCCCATGTCAGGCTCAGTGTGGTGCACAGAGCCTGCTTGGGATTCTCTGTCTCTCCCTATCTCTCTGCCCCTCTCCCCTGCTGTGCTCTCTCTCAAAATAAACATAAAAAAAAAAAAAACCAAAAACAACCCTATGAACTTTCAAAATCCAGTGATTTCAAAGCTGTGTTCACACTATTGCCCTGTCATGGCACTTTGATGCATAAGCAGAAATGCCAGCCATCCTACCCCAGTGTCCTGAGATGTTAACTTAGTAGGTGTTTACTGAGCAGCCTCTATGTGCCATACACCATTCCAGTGTCACAGACACAGACAGATGAGGTTCCTACCCACGTGGCAGTTAAGAGGGAGGGAGGGAGAGACACCAAACGCACACACAAACGAGATAACCACGAGCCACGGCAGGGGCATTGTGGCAACAAACTAGAGTCATGGGTAGAAGGCTTACTGGAGTTTGAATGTCTCTGATGTGACCTCAATGCTGAGATCAGAATGACAAGAAGTCAGGCAGGAAATGAGAGGCTGAAGAGAGTAATAATTTAGATTGAGGAACCAGCCAGTGCAAAGGCTAAGTGAGAACACGCTTGGCTTTTTAAGAGACCAGGATGCTGTAGAGTAAGGGGTGAGGGAGAGAGCCAGGAGGTGAAGTTAGGCAAGGGGGAGTCACCTAGAAGAGACTTGTCAGTCAGGGGAACAACTCTGGCTTTTGTTCCTGGTGATGGGAATGGTGGTTTGGCAGAAGAATGGCTCCCAAAGATGTCCATGTGCTAATCCTCAGAATATGTTACACTGGAAAAAGAACTCTGTGGCTGTGATTAAGGTTAAGGACCTTGAGATGGGGAGATTAGCCTGGATTACCCAGATGGGCCCGATCTAATCACACAAGTCCTTAAAAGTGGACAACCTCTTCTAGCTGTGTTCAGAGAGAGATACAGTGACACGGAGTCAGAGACACTATGCTGTTGGCTCCGAAGACAGAGGAAGAAAACTGCAAGCCAAGAAATGCAGGTGGCTTCAACAAGCTGGAAAAGGCAAGGAAATGGACTCTTCCCCTGTGGCCTCCAGAAGGAAGGCAGCCCGACTTCAGCTCAGGTCATGATCTCACAGCTTGTGAGTTGAAGCCCCGCATCGGGCTCTGTGCTGACAGCTCAGAGTCTGGAGCTTGCTTCGGATTCTTTGTCTCCCTCTCTCTCTCTCTCTCTCCCCTTTCAAAAATAAACATTAAAAAAAAAGTTTTGGGGTGCCTGAGTGGCTCAGTCAGTTAGGCGTCCGACTTCAGCTCAGGTCATGATCTCACTGTTCGTGAGTTCGAGCCCCGTGTCAGGCTCTGTGCTGACAGCTCGGAGCCTGGAGCCTGCTTCGGATTCTGTGTCTCCCCCTCTCTCTCTGCCCCTCCCCGGCTCACACTCAGTCTCTGTCTCTCTCAAAAACAAACATTTAAAAAAATAAATACAATTCAGTGGCTTTTCGGAAATTCACAATGTTTAATCATCACCACTGTCTATTTCCACAACACTGTCACCACCCCCCTGAAGAAATCCTGTTCCCATTAGCAGTCATTCCCCATTCTCCTCTCCTCCCACCCAGCAACCACCAATCTTTTGGTCTCTATAGGTTTGTCTCTGGACAAATGTCTCCTGGACATTTCATATAAATGGAATCACAGAGTATGGGACCTTATCTGCCTTTCCCATAGCATGTTTTCATGGTTCTTCCAAGTTTTTGTGTATCAGTGCTTCATCCCTTTTTAAGGCCAAATAATATTCCATTGTATGAATAACTTTCGTTTGTCCATTTATCAATTGATGCACTCTTGGGTTGTTTCCACTTTTGGCTGTTATGAATAATTCTGCTATGAACATTCACGCATAAGTTTTTATGTGAGCGTGTGTCTAGGGAGAATTGCTGAGTCATATGGTAACTCTGTTTAACCTTTTGAAGAAATGCCAAACTTTTTTTTTAATGTTTATTTTTTTATTTTTGAGAGAGAGAGCAGGGGAGGGGCAGAGAGAAGGGGAGAAAGAGAATCTCAAGCAGACTCTATGCTGTCAAGTGCAGGGCCTGATGCAGGGCTCGATCACGAACCATGAGCCAAAATCAAGAGTTGGACACTTAGGGGTGCCTGGGTGGCTCAGGCAGTTAAGCGTCTGACTTCAGCTCGGGTCATGATCTCACAGTTCAAGGCCCATGTCAGGCTCCTGCTGTCAGCACAGAGCCCACTTTGGATCCTCTGTCCCCCTTTCTCTCTGCTCCCCCCACTCTCGCGTGTTCTCTCTCAAAAATAAACAAACGTTAAAAAAAAAAGAAAGAGCTGGACACTTAACCGACAGATCTACTCAGGTGCCGCGAGGAAATGCCAAAATTTTATAAAGTGGCTGCACCATTTTCCATTCTCATCAGCAACTAATTAAGATTCTAATTTCTCCGCAACCTCACCCAAACTCATTATTGTCTTTTTTACTATAGCCACACCAGTGGGTGTGAGGCAGTATCTCATTACGGTTTTGATTTATATTTCTCTAAAGACTATTGACATCGAGCATCTTTTCAGGTGTTCATCGGCCATTCTTTTTTGGGGAAATACCTATTCAAATTCTTTGCTCATTCTTTAATTGGGTGATGTCTTTTTTATTGTTGAGTTGTATGAGTTCTTTATATTTTCTGGATACTAGACTCTTAATATATGATTTGCAAGTTTTTTCTCCCATTCTGTGAGTTGTCTTTTTACTTTCTTGATAGTGTCATTTGAAGCACAAAAGTTTTTCATTTAGTGAAATCCAACTTATCTATTACTTTGTTGCTTGTGCTTTAGGCATATCTAAAAAAAATGTTACTTAATTCAAGGTTATGAAGATTTATGCCTATGTTTTCTTCTAAGAGTTTTACAGGGTTAGCTCTTACTTAGGTATTTGATCCATTTCATTTTTGTATACGGTGTTAGGTAAGGATTCAAATGCATTCCTATTTTTTTTTTTTTTTTTTTTTTTTTTTTACTTTTGGGAGAGAGAGAGGAGCTGAGAGAGAGGGAGATAGAGAATCTGAAGCAGACTTGGAGCTGTCAGAGCAGACCCCAGTAGGGGGCTCAAACCCACAAACCATGAAATCATGGCCCGATCCGAAGTCAGGTACTTATGACTGACCCCATCAAATTAATTATTTTCCATGTGCAGATCCACTTTTCCAGACCATTTGTTGAAGACACCATTCCTTCCCCACTCAATGGTCTTAGCACCCTTGTAGAAAATCAATTGGCTATATATATATATATATATATATATATATATATATATATATGGGTTTATTCCTGCATTTTCAACTCTATTCCATCGATCTATTGCCTATCTTCAAGTGAACTGCATTTTTAAAAGATCACCGTGGCTGCTCTGAGACCAGAATGGAAGGCAAGGGGTGGAATGCTAGTCTACTACAGCTGGAATAGTCCAGAAATACTGCTGGCTTAGTTTAATTATGGTACTAGACATAAAAAGCAGATAGATCTTGGGCTGCCTGGCTGGCTCAGTCAGTGAAGCATGCAACTCGATCTGGGCGTCCTGAGTTTGAGCCCCATGTTGGGCATGGAGACTACTTTAAAAAAAGTAGGTAGGTCTCTGACTACAGCAATGAAATCAACAGGACCTCCTGATAAACTGGTGTGGGATTGGGGGAAAGAGGAGATTCAAGGATAACTACTACTAGCTTTTGCATGAAAGGAGACACCATTAACTGCCACAGGGGAGACTGGAAGGCAGCAGGTTTAGGGAAGAAGGGTCTGGAAAGCAGAGCTGTGCTTTGATCGGGTTACACTTGAGATTGCTAGGAGCTACCCAAGAGGAGGTATCAGATAGGTAGCCAGGCACATGGACATGGCCTCAAGGTTGGAGATAAGCAATATAAAGATGGGGAGTCCTGGGCATAGAGGTGGCACTTTAAGCCACAAGATCTGAGGAAAGCATCATAAGGGGTAGATAGAAAGGAGTCCATGCCCCAGACCCAGGCCCGTGGATTTCTATAAGTCAAGCAGAGAAAAGCCTGCAGAAAAGACAGGGACCGAATTGCCAGTGAGGAGGAACCAAGAAAAACAGTTTCCAGGAGAAAAGAGCAATCTGTGAGAAATACTTCTAAGAGGCAAAGCAATAGAAGAATCCAGAAGAGACCTTGGATTTAGCCACAAGGAGGTCATCGATGACTCACCAGAGGGAGAAGGTTGGGAAAGAATGGGTGGAGAAGAGGAAGTAGAAGCAGCAACCTCAAATAAAAGAGAGTCAAGAAATGCAGGAGGTGTTTAAAGAAAAGGTGTGTAGTATGTTTTGTTTTTCCTCTGTATTTTATGATGCTTTGACATCCTGGGGCTGGGAGAAACTGTCCCTCCCAGCACTAGCTAATTCCAGATATACCAAACAGCTTGCCTGAGAGCATGCCTTTCCTACAAATCCAAATCCTAAGCCCATATGCGTAACCACCTTCTTTATCTACCTCTCAGCACCGGCCAATACTTCTCCTGCCCTAAATTTCCAGATGGCCAGCTAACAATTAGCGACCGCTATCGCCCAGAGCCTGCCAGAAGTATTTACACTGCCCAATCTTAAACTTGCTCAAACTCACCTGCCCTGGTTTGCCCATTCCTTCCCTTGGAAATCACACTAAAGATTCTGAGCCATGCTTTCCCTGCACTCCTTCTTTCTCCTGACGGACTTGGGTGCTTCCCAGTATGGCCCTGCCTCCTCCCCTGGGGAACTGTAAGTAATAAACTTCTTTCAAAGTTGTCTCTATGTCTGTCATCTTACCTTGACTAATTAAAACAAATCCCTGGGGCGCCTGGGTGGCTCAGTCGGTTGAGCGTCCGACTTCGGCTCAGGTCATGATCTCACGGTCTGTGAGTTCGAGCCCGCGTCAGGCTCTGTGCTGACAGCTCGGAGCCCGGAGCCTGCTTCGGCTTCTGTGTCTCCCTCTCTCTCTCTGCCCCTCCCCTGCTCATGCTCCGTCTCTCTCTGTCTCATAAATGGATAAAACATTAAAAACAATAATAAAAAAATAAAACAAATTCCCAGCTACAAATCAAGATGCGGGGGACAGTCAAGGGACGTTTTTGGTTGTTGTTCTTTGTTGTTAAAGACAGGAGACACTTGCACGTTGAGACACCAAACAGCCAGTCTAGAGGGAGAACGTGATAACACAAGAGAGTGAGCATAACTGTAATTGTAATGGTGTGTCCATGTGTCAAAACTTCTGCGAACTCTGAGGAAGTACCATGCCATCTATTTTAACATTTGCTGTTATTGTGACTTTAAATCTCGTAATGCTATCATCTAAGTACCCATTATTAAAAGACACTGCCAAGGCTGGATAGTGTACCTGAAAATTGGTAACTTCATGACTGAAGTCAAATATGATGAACGCTACGAGGAAGGCCAGACATCTGCCACAGCTCCCTACATCGTCAGTCTACAGGAGCCTCCTTGTTTCTAGGTGCCTTCCAAATTCATCACGCACCCCCCCTCCCTGTGGGATGCCTTTCAAAAGGCTAGAGTTGGGGTGCAGGAATCAGGTCCCCGTCTCTGAACCTCAAATATGAAAATGTTTGTGGGGGTTGAGATTTGATCTTCTGCAAATCTAAACCCAAATATTAATCTTTCTTATGCAGTGCACGGTAACTGATCACACAGGATATTCAGCCTGGAATGTTTTCCTTCTATAGAGGCAGTAGTACCATTAATGAAATGGATTCCAGCTACAGCTTGTTATCTTCTGTAAATGTAATTCTAAAAATGCGAGGAAAGAAAATGAAGTCAGCCGTTCTGCTTCCTAAAGGGAACTTCAGGAATGTTTATCCCCAGCTCAGTTTTCTGCTTAATAAAACATCGTATTGCAGATACAGGTATAAAGTAACTTAAAAAAATTTTTTTTTAATGTTTATTTTTGAGGGGGCGGGGCAGGGGCAGAGAAAGAGACACACAGAATCTGAAGCAGGCTCCAGGCTCTGAGGTGTACCCCCAACGTGGGGCTTGAACTCATGAACCACAAGATCATGACCTGAGCCAAAGTCAGACGGCTCAACTGACTGAGCCACCCAGGCAGGCACCCCTAAAGTACCTATAATGCACTCAAAGTATTTCACAGGAGTTTTTGTGGTTTATTATGAAAAGTAAACAAATGTCTAAGCTTTGGGCATGATCTTGGCCTAGAGGTGATCAAGCAGCTGACAAGCAAACCATCAATGACGATGTAAATAAAGTGGGGACAGTCCAGCACATTCACAGCATTACCAAAGGGGATGAACTTATGTGATGGACATTCTGAAGGTGACTCCCAATGAGTATAATCCTCTTTCCTTGTTCGGGCAGAACCTGTGACTTGCAAAGTGGCAAAGATGATGAGACAGTCTTTCCCATGCTTATGTTACATTATCTACAGCTCCATCTAAGCAGACTGGAGAGCATCACCTGTGGGCCCTGAAGCCAGCTGCCATGTGGTGAGAGCTGGTGGCAGAACTACACGTAGCCCCGGCTGTCAGCTAGCAAGAGAACAGGAACCTCAGTCCCATAACTGCAAGGAACTGAACTCTGCCAACAATCCCACAAGATGGAAGAGAACCCTAAGCTCCAGATAGGACCACAGCCCAGCCAGCATCTTGACTATAGCCTTGGGAGACCCTGAGCAGAGGTCCCAGCTCAGCTGTGCCCAGATTCCTGACCCATGGAAACTGAGATCGCAAATGTTATGTTGTTTCTTTTTTTTTTTTTTTTTTTTTTTAAATTTTTTTTTCAACGTTTTTATTTATTTTTGGGACAGAGAGAGACAGAGCATGAACGGGGGAGGGGCAGAGAGAGAGGGAGACACAGAATCTGAAACAGGCTCCAGGCTCCGAGCCATCAGCCCAGAGCCTGACGCGGGGCTCGAACTCACGGACCGCGAGATCGTGACCTGGCTGAAGTCGGACGCTTAACCGACTGCGCCACCCAGGCGCCCCAAATGTTATGTTGTTTCAAACCGCTAGGCTTACTTTTAAAAAATTCTTTAAAAAAAAGAGGGGAGGCACCTGGGTGGCTCAGTTGGTTAAGCATCTGACTTCAGCTCAGGTCATGATCTCACGGTTCGTGAGTTCAAGCCTCGCACTGGGGTCTGTGCTGACAGCACAGAGCCTGCTTGAGACTCTCTATCTCCGTCTCTCTCTCTCTGCTCCTCCCTGACTCACTTGCCTTCTCTCTCTCAAAATAAATAAATAAACTTCAAAAATCCTTTAAAAATTACCACTAGGGGGGCGCCTGGGTGGCTCAGTCAGTTAAGCATCTGACTTCGACTCAGGTCATGATCTCATGGTTTGTGGGATCAAGCCCTGCATCAGGCTCTGTGCTGACAGCCTGGACCCTGCTTCAGATTCTGTGCCTCCCTCTCTCTCTGCCCCTCCCCCACCCTGTCTCTCTCTCTCAAAAAAAAAAAAAAAAATGAATAAATGTTAAAAAAATAAGTAAAGATACTTTTGAGGCTCTTTCTAAACTAAATTAAAACAAAGCAACACTGTGAATATCCTTTTAAAACCAATGCTAAGAAATCTATAGCAAAACTGAGTCATATAAGAATCACTCCAGAAAATGAAAGCACAGAGGTTTATCCTCTCTAACCTCATTTATTCAATATTTATAGGACTTTGGAACAACTATATGCTGGTCACTATATCAGGAGAAAGGAACATGGAAATGAAAAGAACATAAGCCACATTCTGGATTCTACTACCAGTATATTATAGCTCCTAATTTTAGCTGGAACTTACTTTTACTTTTCCAAATTATGGAACAATCTACTTTCCTTAACAAGGTATCATTTTAAATTACCAGGGAATTTAAAGATTTATTGAGATTTAAAGATATACTGAGATATATTCTTCTTCATAGAACAGGATACTTCTTGAAAAATCTTCCCTGAGAGCAATAATGATTCTAATGCCTTAACCAAAGATGGAATCAGATCTCCTTAATTATTCTCATTTCTAGAAAAATTTGTTCAGCTGACAAAAACAGTCAACAATATTATGTACCTCCCAGAGACAGACCTAGGTACAGAACAAAAATTAGAAGACATGATGGGGTACATGGGTGGCTCAGTTGGTTCAGCATCCAACTTCGGCTCAAGTCATGATCTCATAGTTCGTGAGTTTGAGCCCCACGTAGGGCTCTGTGCTGACAGCTCAGAGCCTGAAGCCCGCTTCGGATTCTGTGTCTTCCTCTCTCTCTGCCACTCTCCTGCTCGCACGCTCTCTCTCTCAAAAATAAATAAACATTAAATTTTTTTTAAAAAAATTAGAAGACATGAATTCTTAATAGAACTTCGATGGAAAGCCTAGAAATTCACAGAGGGTCCCAAGTTCCAGGAAGGAACAGCAGCCCAGGACTCAGAGGCCAGCATTTCAAAATAAGGTTCTCTGTAACAGTGAAATTGGGAAAAATCAATCCATTAACGGAAGCCATCAATCACTGGTAAAGGTCACTCTAAAAGCAAACACAAAAGCGAAAAACCAAAAATGGTTAGATGAGTCGGGGTTGAGATTATATATGGATATCCAAGGTCAACCATGGAAATTATTACAATAATTTAGCAAAATGAAACCTTGGATCAGGAGCTAGTTTTGGCACTAAAAAAAGGGGGGGGGAATTCTTTCACATGACACAAGAAAACAATCTGCAGAACTTGAATAAAGGAATGACCTTTAAAATGAATAAATTTAAGTCTGTGAAAAGCTCATTATAATGTCCTTATTTCTTAATTTGTCCCTGGACTGGTTATAATCAATACTACTGCTAAATTTCTTACTCAAAACCACAAATTCTGGTCTCTCCCCTGCTCAAAAAGGTGGTGTGACTTCTCACTGCCTGCTTTAATAAATTCTAGCCCCTTAGCAAGGCATTCAAGGCTCTTCGCCAGCTTCTCTTTGACCCTCTCCCTCCTCTGTACTCGGGGAAGTCCTACTCCTCTTTTACGTGCAAGACTCTGATGGGTGGCCTGTCCCATCCTGGATTCCTTACTCCTCCCCTGCTCCATTCCCTTTATTTATTTTTTAAAAATTTTAACCTTTATTTATTTTTGAGGGGGAGAGAGAGAGAGAGACAGACAGACAGAACATGAGTGGGGGAGAGGCAGAGAGAGAGGGAGACACAGAATCTCAAGTAGGCTCCAGGCTCTGAGGTGTCAGCCCAGAGCCTGACGCAGGGCTTGAACTCATGAACCATGAGATCATGACCCCAGCCAAAATTAGACGCTTAACCAACTGATCCACCCGGGTGCCCCTGTGAAACTTTTCTAAAATATTCTGCATGTTGCTTTACTTAATAAAACCACTTCAAAAGGGATTTTGCTGTGACCCTAGATTTTAGATAGCTTTTAGGAAATTGTTTTAAAACCAACAAAATTCGGGGTGCCTGGGTGGCTCAGTCGGTTGGGCGTCTGACTTCGGCTCAGGTCACGATCTCGCGGCCTGTGAGTTCGAGCCCCACGTCGGGCTCTGGGCTGACGGCTCAGAGCCTGGAGCCTGCTTCCGATTCTGTGTCTCCCTCTCTCTCTGCCCCTCCCCCATTCATGCTCTGTCTCTCTCTGTCTCAAAAACAAATAAAACGTTAAAAAAATTTTTTTTTAAACCAACAAAATTCAACTCTTAGGGAAAGTACTCCAAAGACAGCAAGACTTTCCTTTGGCACTAGACCAAGCCAAGCTAAGCATGTTAATCCTAAGAGCAAAGCTAAAACCTACAAGCAGGCTAAGAAGAGAGTGCTGTCACTAAGTGGGTGGGATCTAATGAACCTTCTTAAGATTGATGAAAAGAAAAACTTCAACTCTGAAATTCTACTTCCCAGGTTTGGACAAGTAGATCCCATCTGGCTAACACTATCTAGCTTTGGGAAATTCCAAACCATAAATTCCTCCTCTGACTCCCCACATGCTTTGAACAGGCATGCTGAAAACCAAATGCTCACTGACATGCATTCCAGAACTAGAATACTAAATACAGGGACATAGATCTTTAGAAAAGGGGCACACCATTCAGTTGACAGTTTATGCTTTGCCACTTGTGTAAGTTCTAAAGATAGTCAAAATTAGATCATCTTTTTTTTTTAATGTTTTTTTATTTATTTTTGAGACAGAGAGAGACAGAGCATGAATGGGGGAGGGGCAGAGAGAGAGGGAGACACAGAATCGGAAGCAGGCTCCAGGCTCTGAGCCATCAGCCCAGAGCCTGATGCGGGGCTTGAACCCACGGACCGCGAGATCGTGACCTGAGCTGAAGTTGGACGCTTAACCGACTGAGCCACCCAGGCGCCCCATAGATCATCTCTTTTTATTTAACAACTAAAATTTAGTCCATATTATAGGCAATGTCAATCTGCAGAAATACCGGAGGAATTAAGAAAGTCATACATATTTCAACTAGCAGAAAATATCTAGCATGTCGTATATGTAAAAGTCAAATTAAAAAATTCAGGGCACCTGGATGGCTTAGTTGGTTAAGCATCTGACTTCGGTTCAGGTCATGATCTCATGGTTTGTGGGTTCGAGCCCTGTGTCAGGCTTCGTGCTGACCGCTCAGAGCCTGGAGCCTGCTTCAGATTCTGTGTCTCCCTCTCTTTCTGCCTCTCCCCGACTCGCCCTCTGTCTCTGTCTCTGTCTGTCTCTGTGTCTCCCTCTCTTTCTGCCCCTCCCCCACTTGCCCTCTGTCTCTCTCTCAAAAAAATAAATATTAAAAAAAATATATATGGGGCACCTGGTGGCTCAGTCAGTAAGCATATGACTTCAGCTCAGGTCACAATCTCATGGTTAGTGAGTTCGAGCCCCGTATGGAGTTCTGTGCTGATAGATCAGAGCCTAGAGCCTGCTTCAGATTCTGTGTCTCCCTCTCTCTCTGCCCCTCCTCCGATGGCGTGCTGTCTCTGTCTCTCTCTCTCTCTTTCTCAAAAATAAATAAACATTAAAAACATAAAAACCAAATAAAAGAAAAAATTCAGAGAGGGGTGCCTGGGTGGCTCAGTCGGTTAAGCGTCCAACTTCGGCTCAGGTCTTGATCTCATGGTTTGTGAGTTTGAGCCTCACATTGGGCTCTGTGCTGACAGCAGAGTCTGCTAGGGATCCTCTGTCCCCCATCTCTCTCCGCCCCTCCCCCACCCATTCTCTCTGTCTCAAAATAAACTTTAAAAAAGAAAAAATTCAGAGAAATCTTTTCCTAAGAAAAATTATGAAGGTCTTTAATTGGAGTAGTACCTGTTATGTTGCCTAAAAGCCAACTTCTAAATGTGATCTTTATAGTTTCAAATACATCACCCCATATACCAAATTGCCTGCTTCTAAACAAATACAACAGTGACCATTCTCCATCATATCTTTATTCACTATATATAAAGGGTTTTTGCCCTAAGAACCTATTCCCATCCCCCAGCAGTCACTTGCTATTTATTACACTCAAGTTCTACAAACACAAATCTGGGCTGTGGTTTTTTGTTTTTAATTTTTTTAATGTTTATTTTTGAGAGACAGACAGAGAGTGAGCAGGAGAGGGACAGAGAGGGAGAGAGGGGGACACAGAATCTGCAGCAGGCTCCAAGCTCTGAACTGTCAGCACAGAGTCCAATGCAGGGCTCAAACTCACAAACAGTGAGATCGTGACCTGAGCCGAAGTTGGACACTTAACTAACTGAGTCACCCAGGCACCCCTGGGCTGTGGTTTTATAGACACTATAAAGGAAATACAGAAACAACCCTGGAACTTCCACAACCTGATTTCCTTAGGCTGAAAATGTAAACAGACCCTGAAACAACAGGGTGTTATGGCCCCAAGCCAAGATTTTCATTAAGAAGAAGAAAAAAAAAAAAAAAATCAACTATTTCCTGAATTTTATCTGTTCATTTTGAATGTTCTTTCCATATTAAGTAGGCAAAACAATGCTAATATGTGACCCTTGTGATTAATTTAAAATCCATTATGCCCACCAACACAACTTAGGCTCCAAAATAAATTCATTTGTCAGATTAACCAACTACTATGTAAACTGATTTATGAAAATAGGAATAAATGGGACACTATTATCTCCACTCTTGAGAGCCCGACCTCTCCAAGTGTGGTTTGGGATCCAATGCACTGGCACCCTTGGGAGCTTGTTAGAAATGTGGACTCTTGGGCTCCATTGGGACCTGCTACATTAGGACTTCCATTGCAATAAGATTCCCACAGAAATTTTCTCCATGTCCAGCCTGGGAAGAACTGCTCTAAAGCACCACTATCCAGTATTTTCTGCAATTCTGGAAATGTTTTCTATCTGTCCTCATATGGTAGCCACTCGTTACATGTAGCTACTGAGCACTTGAAATGTAGCTAGTGCGACTGAGAGACTGTTTAATTTTATTTAATTGTAATTCATTTTAATATAAAAAGACACATAGAGGGGCGCCTGGGTGGCTCAGTCGGTTGAGCGTCTGAGCATCCGACTTTGACTCAGGTCATGATCTCACGGTTTGTGGGGTCGAGCCCCGCATAGGGCTCTGCGCTGACAGCTCAGAGCCTGGAGCCTGCTTCAGATTCTGTGTCTGTCTGTCTGTCTGTCTCTCTCTCTCTCTGCCCCTCGCCTGCTCGCACTCTGTCTCCGTCTCTCTCTCTCTCAAAAATAAATAAACATTAAAAAAAGTTTTTTTAATAAAAAATAAAAATAAAAGACACATAGTGAGTGACTACCACATTGACTGGTACAGCTATCTGGGGAGTCAGTGTGTACCTACAAGCAAAGGGTCAAGAAGTGACCACTGCAGCCAAACCCGCCAATCCAGCAACACATAACACAATTCACGCAGAACGACTTGAAGGCCAGTCCTCTTCAGCTGCCTCTCCCAGAACATCAGGTATGGAGCATGAATTTCCAGTAACATTTTTTTTAAATTTATTTTGAGAGAGAGAGAGAGCACAAGTGGGGCAGGAACAAGAGAGGGAGAGAGAATCCCAAGCAGGTTCTGCACTGTCAGCACAGAGCCTGATGCGGGGCTCGAACCCATGAACTGTGAGATCATGACCTGAGCTGAAATCAAGAGTTGGATGCTTAACTGTCTGAGCCACCCAGGTGCTCCTGGAGAATGAATCTCCAGATGACACTGTGACCATTCTGCTTCCTTTCTCCATCAGGTTTCCAAAATTAACCCCTCGGCTCTAGAGTTTTCATACTAATTTCTTAGAAATCTCACTACTAGATAAAAAAGGAGTTGATCAGCCTTTGATAAGAGGCAGCTTCCTGGCTCTGAGTCCTGAGGATCCCCGAGGGTATGGTGCCTGAACAAACCCGTGGGGGTGGGGAGTGGGAGAGGGCCCAGAGCTTGCAACAGATTTTTATGACTCAAACACTGGGTAAAGACCCTGGGAGGAGGGAAGAATTTTGGAGCCTGACAGTCTTGACAAAAGAGCCCTCATAATAACCCTCATAAACCCCTCATAAAGGTAGTCATAGAAGCAAATGAAATAACCTATGTAGAAACTGTAAAATGTTGTAAAATTTATTGTTATAAAAAAACAAGGCTATGCATGATAGAGCAAAATAGTCAGAGTGCCTGGGTGGCTCAGTAGGTTAAGCGCCTGACTCAATTTCCGCTCAGGTCATGATCCCACAATTCGTGGGAGAGAGCCTCATTTCGGGCTCCGTGCTGATGGTGCACAGTCTGCTTGGGATTCTCTCTCTCTCTCTCTCTCTCTCTCTCTGCCCCTCTCCCTGCTCATGCTCTCTTTCTCAAAATAAATAAACTTAAAAAAAAAAAAAAAAAGACAAAATACTCAGACAAACCTTGGCAAATGAGATAAAATTTTCTACCTTACTGGTTTCATACAAAAAAAGGGCCACCTGGCTGGCTCAGTCGGTAGAGCATGTGACTCTTGATCTCAGAGTTGTGAGTTCAAGTCCCATGGTGGGTATAGAGATTACTTAAAAATAAAATCTTAAGGGGCGCCTGGGTGGCTCAGTCACTTAAGCGTCCGACTTCGGCTCGGGTCATGATCTCACGACTCGTGACTTCAAGCCCGGCGTTGGGCTCTGTGCTGACAGCTCAGTCTGCTAGGGATCCTGCTTCGGATTCCGTGTCTCCCTCTCTCTCTCCGCCCCTCCCCTGTTCACGCTCTGTCTCTCTCAAAGAGGAATAAACTTAAAAAAATTTTTAAAATAAAAACAAAATCTTAACAAGAAAGAAAGAAAGAAAGGAGGACATCATCAGTAAACAGTTCCAAATCAGAAAATGCAGAACTGCCGCTTCTCGAGGAAGAGCTTAGAATATAGCTGAAGGTCAGAAGATCATTCAAGAAGACTGGTTATCCCTCACGTAGTAGAAAGTACCCAGTTGACTCAGGCTCAGTCTAAACTAAGACAGTATATTCCAAAGTCCCCACACTCCACTATCTGTGTAGCCCAGAGGAAGAACAATACACAGTTCACTATTCTAAGACTATTCAGCTACAATGACAAAATGAACAACGCACAAGCATTTGCAGCTGCCTTTGAATAATGAAGGTTTAAGGAGAGTAGGTGTGCTTTCCCTCTTTAAACACACCTGTGGGGCACCTTGCGTGGCTCAGTCGATTAAGCATCCGATTTCAGCTTAGGTCACGATCTCATGGCTCGTGGGTTCGAGCCCCACATCGGGCTCTGGGCTGACAGCTTGGACCCTGGAGCCTGCAGCCTGCTTCGGATTCTGTGTCTCCCTCTCTCTTTGCCCCTCCCCTGCTCACACTCGGTCTGTCTCAAAAATGAATAAATGTTAAAAAAAAAAAAAAAATTAAAACAAGAACAAAACACATTTGTGGTGACCAGATAGTTTGAAAGGGCCTCACATCTGAGATGAAAAATTCTTTCTTGCTAGACAGTTGAGCTAAACTGACTCCAGGGCCTATGAAGGGGTCAGCAGGGGTACTGAGAGAGGGCAGGGTCAGAGAGACTTGCAAAAGCCTCACCCAGTTGCCTGATCAGGACAGACAAGATCTGTTTCCCCTCTTGAGTTGGTCATCTACCAGGCTGCAGAGTTTACTATGAGGAAAAGACCCACCCAAGTTGTTTGCTCCAGAGAAGAACTAACAGTGCACTTGCGGACTGAAGACTGTGTCTGGAGTTGGGTGACTTTTAAATGACTTGGGTGAATTCAGGTAAAGGCTGCATCCAAAGAAACGGGGGCAGATCTGAAGCTACCAAGTCTCAAAAGAAAAGCCCCAGGGGCCTTTTTACCTCAAAAAGAAACCAGGAACCACTTACGCAACAATCAAGTTGTCATGCATGGATAATGCCTCACTATTCAATTTGCTAGTCTTAAAAGAAAAAAAAAAGAAAAAGCTGCCTTCAAGATTAGCAAGGAACGGGGTGCCTGGGTGGCTCAGTCAGTAAAACATCTGACTTCAGCTCAGGTCATAATCTCCCAGTTCATGGCTTCAAGCCCCGCGTCCGGCTCTGTGCTGACCGCTCAGAGCCTGGAGCCTCCTTCAGATGCTGTGTCTCCCTCTCTTTCTCTGCTCCTCCCCCACTCACGTCTGTCTCTCTCTCTCTCTCAAAAACAAATCTATAAATTTAAAAAGCATTTAAAAATTAAAAAAAAAAAAAAAAAAGGATACCAAGGAAGAGGGGTGCCTGGGTCACTCAGTTGGTTAAGTGTCAGACTCTTGGTTTGGGTTCAGGTCATGACCTCATGGTTTCATGAGTGCAGAGCCTGCTTGGGATTCTGTGTTCCTCTCTCTCTGCCCCTCTCTCACTTGCACTCTCTCTCAAAATAAATAAACTTGAAAGAAAAAAAAAAAGAATAGCAAGGAAGAGGCGGCTGATTGCACGCCATTCTAAAGCCTATCTAGGGGAAGTCTGGATTGCTGTAAGAAAAAAAAAAAAAAAAAAAACAAAAACCAGCAGCCATGGGGCTGTAATGGGGTGACAGATGCTTGAGGAAGGCCACACCTGAGCAGAGTTCACTCCTTAAGCAGCTCCCTACCTAGAAGAGAAGGAACTCGGGGAGCTCCACAAACACCCAAAGCACTGCCTCTGTGGTTCCTTGGGTGTGAAGAGCCCATTTCCCCCTCCTGAGCTTTCCAGAATCTTAAGTGCCACAAACTTTACTATATGCTCATTGTGCACAGTCCTGGGAATACACAGGAAAATATGACAAAGCCTCTGCCCTCAGACTAGCCTAGCAGACAGGGGATCACACAAGGGCACCCTCTCCTGGCCCAGCTCTTTTTTTCCAGGTGTCGGGGATCACCTCTATTCAGTGCACACCCATTACGACAACGATTTATAATTAGTCTCCCACACACCCTACTTCTCAATGAGCTCTGATGGGGCAGAGAAGGTCTTAGCCATCTTGGTTTCGCCAGCACCTAGCACAATGCCCCCCAAAGCAGAATGGACATAGGGAGGTGGGGGAGAACACTCTTAACTTTCCAGATAGAGGCTATGAACCTGCAGAGCGTGGACGACCCACAAGAAGCAAAGGAGACAAAGTCTGACGAACGATGCATGCCATATCCACCTTTTCTTCGCCTCCTCCTTCCCGTGGCTGCTGTTCACTTGGCTTTGGCATAACCCCTCCTCACTACGCGGCTCTACTGACTACACAGTCCATACCACCAGACCCTGGCCCCATCCTCAGGGACCACCCTTCACCCCAAAGAATAGGCCCCATTCAACGAGGCCTCATCCTCCAAAAGGACTTCAGTCTTTCCTATTTTCTAATAACTTGAGAAGGCCCCAAACACAACAGGGGCTGCCTTGTGAAGCAGATGCTACCACTCCTCACTGGCTGACAAGCGGTGGGTGGAGGGAAGTAGGGCAGGTGGTCTTAAACCCGCTGTGATTTTTCCCGCTGCAACTGAAAGGAAATCCAAACTCCTTCCTGAGACGTGCAGGCCGCGTGCGATCTGGTTCCAACCTCTCTCCGAACTGAACCCAGGACTTTCAGTCTCTGGCTGCGTTTTCTTCCAGCTCTTTCTCACCTTGAGCCCTCTGAAAGTGCTGTGTCCTCTACACCTGACTTTGCACAGGATGCCGTCCCTTTTCGTAGAGTTCCTCTCACAAGGTGGACTTAGTTTTCACTACTCACTTTCTCTTCCTCAAACTATGAGCTTGAGAGCAAGGGCTACGTCAGCACCCAGCTGGGTGTCCCACACATAGTTAAGTGTCTAATAAAACTTTGCTGATTTAATAAAACGGGGGAACCGCCATCCCTCCACCCAGCTCCCCCACCGTCCTTTTTTTCCGGATGGTTCCCGCACCAAGTCACCCCCATCACTTGCAACCTGCGTCCCACTGCCCACAACCCACTCTCCGTTATCTGCCTTCACAACTTCCCACCTCGTAAACCCCACGAATGCATCCATTTAGCTGTCCATCTCTCGGCCCTTACACCCCCCAGCTCCCCTCTTAACCCCTTACATTCCATAAACCCCAAAACTGCTTTTCACCATATACCTCCCCATCCACAGACTCCCCTTAAACCCATCCCTCTCGCCCCAGGACAAGCTCCTAAAACCCATCACCTGCTGCTTAACCCCATAAGCCTTTCAGTCCGTCGCATTTTAACCTCATAAATCCCTTCGGCCTCAGAACCGCCCCCCCCCCCCCGCTTTCAGTCCTCCCTGGGCCCCCACATCTCCACTCCCAGCTCCCCGCCCAGAGATGCACCCCAAGCTCTCACTGTGCACCGTCCTCACTCCTCAGGCCCCCTGTCAACTTGGCCCTGGCCCCGCGGCCCGCCCCCTTCACTCCCGCGACTTTGGGCGGCCCAGGCCCCCGTCGAGCCCGCGCAGCACCTGGCCTGCGCCTCCTCCAGGCTCTGGTCGGTGATGGCCATGATCTGCTGCAGGACCTCGCCTGTGTCGGGGCCTGGTGGGGGCCCGGGCGGCGGGCGGCGCAGGGCCGGGAGAGGCGGCGCGGGGCGCTGCGGGCTGGGCGGGGAGTCCATGGGCGGCGGGACCGGGGAGGCGCCGAGGAGGAGCGGGCCCGCTCACAAAAGCGCCGCAGCCAACCACCGCCACCCGCGCGCACCGGGCGCGCGCTCGCCCAGGCCCCACCCCTCGCCGCCGCCGCCAGCCAACCGCCGCCAGCCAGGCCGCCGCGCACCGCCCACAGACACGCCCCTAACCGCCCCTTGCAACGGCCCGGGACTCTGTGGGGAGTTGCCGAGGCAACGGCTCTTCCCAGCCTCACGCTCCTCCTGGCCGAGGAAGGGCGACCACTGCTTCGCTCTGCTTCAGAGGCTCCCCGCCCCCCCATGTCCGCCTCCCTCACCTGCTCAGAACGACTCCTGCTTAGAGACCTTAATCTTTCTTGGGGCCCCTCATGTCTCCTCAGAGCCCCCGCACCTCCCTCAGAGAGCTCCAGCATTTTTCCTCAAGAGACCGTCAAGTCTCCTCAGAGACCATCCCCGCTACCTCCTCACGCCCTCTACTCCCCACCAGAGCCTCCACTCCTCAACGGTCCCCGCTCTTCCTCAGTGGCCCCCGTGTCCCAGACACCCCCCCCCCGCCCTCCTCAGAGCACCCCACTCTTCAGGCCACCCCTTCCTTCTCAGAAATCCCTGTGATTCGCAGATCCTCGCCAACACTCACCATTCATCTCCAGAAGCCCTAACACCCAGTCCCCTAATGGTCCCCTCAGTCTCGCCCCCGTCAGACGGGCACTAGGGCTCCTGGCCTCCCTCCCGGCGCTTCCCTCTAGAGCCTTCCACGCGGGGTGCAGTTGTGTGTGGTGATGGTGGCTGGAGGGCTTGAAGTGAGTGATTGTCTCGGCTGCAGAAATGAATTCTCTCTTCAAGGTCTGGCTGACGAGTGATCGCCCGTTGAGTCACTCTCTCCATCTACTCCGGTCTGGGCCTTCAAAACCCTAGCACGCGGTCACTGAGCTACCAAAGGATGCTTCCTGAGGGTCTGCTCTGAGGTGTACCCACCCCAAGCAAGAGTGGATGTCCACAGGTCTTTTGTTTCAAACCATCAGACCTCACAGCGCCAGAGAAGGCTCATCGTGTGAGAGAAAAGCAACAGACTGGACGCGAATCACTCCTCCAAAGTCACAGGACCTGCTGGCGCCCGTTTTCTCTGAGGACAGATTCGAGACGCAGGCTCCTCAAGGGTCCTCAGTGTCTCCGGAAACCCTTCAGGGCAAGGCCCGTCTTCTCCTTGCCGCTGGAGAGGAAACACAGTCACCCCATCTGGTGTGACTGGCTCGGAGGACTCCAAAGAGGACGGCAGGGAATGGAAATGAGTGATGCGGGATGTGAAGAACCCCTTTGAAAGCTCCCCGCTTGAGGAAACCTGCCACTTGGCCCCAGTAAGAGGAAGTTGTGGCGACCATGACTGTTGTCAGGGGAACAGCTGCTGCCCTGTACAAAAAGTTCAGCAGCCCTGTACGTGAAACCTCAAAGTCGTGTGCGATTTCGGTGTCTTTCAGAGAACAGTGGGGGCGCGGGGTTGAAAGCTTTAGGGACCAAAACTTGCATGGCGGAGACACCTACAGAAGAGGGAAAAATCGATGGGACAAGATGCCAAAGGAGACCAGAGGAGTGGGGGTTAGAGCCCGGAGGATACTAGCGCGAGAGCGGCCAGCTCAGAGCAAGTGAAACTTAAAACTGCCTTTGGGAGGCCACTTGGGGTCCCCAGCCCCATAGGAAGTGGCTTTGGCACCTAAAGTGACATGTCTGTCCAATGGGCCTGGAGTCCCGCAGAGGCAAGGGCTGCCTTTCACGGGCCTGTGCCCAGGCATATGGTGGGAGGGTCATCATCTCTGGAGATTTCAGGCCTCAGGCCCTAGAAGACATGCTGCCCACCTCGGATCCTGAAGTATCCAGCATCCCGGTTCATTCTGGCCGCCCCACAGAGCTGTCTTAGGGCAGGGGGAGTTTTCCCAAAGGGAAACCCAGCCCCATTCAGTGAAGAAGGGACCTAGATGTTTTTGGTTCTTCAGCAACGTGTGCTTTAGTGATTGAAGAATTTGGCCTCCAACGGGAGGCTTTTATTTAGCATGTGAACCATAAGAGGCTATAACCTTGTATCCCCCTGCCCCCCCTTAAGCGGAAGCAGAGAATCCAGATTCTGGTCTACACTGTACCTAGCAGGGTGCCTTTATGAGCACCTGAGAGGGGGCTCATCATGGCATGTCTGAGCCTTGGGGGGCTGTGGGGTGAGATGAGGAAAACCAAGCTGAGGTTGTGACCAACTCTTGACTCTGGGGGGAATCCAAAGCCCTTTCCCCAGGTGCCTCTCTAGTCCCTTGATTCATCTCTGTGTCTTTTGAAGCTATGCAACCACAGGCCAGATGGCAACCCCTCTGAGCTCCTGTCCTGTGAAAGTAAGTGTCATACGTGCACCACAAGATGCAAGTGATGATTAAATAACGCAACTACAGTGCTTATCAGAGTGCCAGGCACATCAGAGGAGCCTGGGAAATGGCAACTCTAAAATCCTGCATCCTGCTCCATGGACCCTACTCCCCTTGGTCGGGGGGCAGGGAAGGGGACGGACACAGCTGACTATTAATAACCTGGACTCAGACGAAAGGGCAGGCAGGAGAAAGAGGGCTCACACAGGCCAGAGACCACTGTGGGCTCCAGAGGACAGAGACAGTTTGGGGGGGGGGGGGGAGGTAAGTTCGAGGCAGGGGAACAGGCAGAGGAGACCGAGGCAAAGAGAATGGGTGTAAGACCTCCAACAAGAGAAATGGAGTGCGGCACCTGGCTGGCTCAGTCGGTAGAACACGCGATTCCTGATCTTGGGGTTGTGAGTTTGAGCCCCATGTTGGATGTAGAGATTACTTAAAAAAGAGAGAGTAACAGCCGTGCAGAGATCAAAGATGAAAGAGAATGGGGCTGAGGAGATCCCAGCCTAGCCTGAGCTGAGGCGGACAATTCTGGGACACAGGGACAGACGGGACTCTCTGAGTTGATGATAGAAAATGCTCTGGAGACCTCAGTGGAAAGACTTACTCCTTATATCATGCTCTCTCTCACAGACCCCCTCGATTCTAATAACGGACAGACAAGACCCCAGAGGCTGCAAGGGGCCACAAACCTTTTCCCAGATCACACTCAGCACCCCTCAGTCTGCGCCCCTAAAGAATCAGCTTCAGGCAGATGGTGCGTCCACGGTCCGTGTCACCCTGTCTCACTGGGCGGGGTGGCCTCATCTCTCCCATCTTTGACACCCACATCACCACAGACAAGGAAGCAGTCCACAGGGTTTACCAGGGATGTGTGGTAAAAATAGAAAATGTCAGTTAAAACCCCCAAAACCTGAGATGATTAATTAGCAGATTCCTGAACCCCATCTGACTTTTCTCCTGGGCATTTAGAGGTGACCCCACACCCCCAGGCCCCCGGAGCAGGCAGAGCTGTGTGCCTGGGGGAGACTGGCAGTGGAGCTGTGCCACGGCAGACTGGGGGTCTGCCTTTAAGTCTGTCCTGCAGATTGGGTAGAGCCAGGTGCGTCCACGAGTGGTCAGGGGCTACGATCTGGCATCTGCGGCACCCCAGTGAAGTCCCAGGTTGGCTAAAGGGTGGAGTCCATCAGGGGATGGCCATTCTCAGGAAGCATGATGCGAGTGCTGGCACCCGTTCGGGTGGAGGGTGCGTAGCGGGCAGACTCGTGCGTGGACCGGCGAAGGCACAGACAGCAGAGGAGGCGGCGGAAGGTGCGGCGCATCTCAGCATCTCGGCACGAGTACACCACGGCATTGACCAGTGAGTTGGCCTCAGCCAAGAGGAGGAAATACTTCTCCACAGCCAGAACATCGCAGGACTTGCAGTCCAGACCGTCCAGAAGCAGCACCACCTGGCCCGGCGTCCAGCAGACCACGAACGCCCCTGCAGGATGGAGCCTGAGGTAAGCAGAGCCGGCTAGCAGGGGGCCTGGCACCCACAGCTTAGAGCTCAGGGCTGGAGGGGTCTCTGGAGCTCAGACAACGGCCACTGTTCTCTGATCTGTCTGCCAGAGGGATACCTTTCCTAACCGGTACACGGTAGATAGGGTGCTGGGCATTTCTACATGGACGCTGGTTCTGTGGGGAAAAGGAGGTCACTGTGGGACAGGCCAGTTACTTGGGGCGAGGAGGGAGGGGATCGTAGGGAAGAGGCACTCTTTGATCTTGGGGTATGGGGGTGTATCCTCCCGGGATACACCTTGCCGCCTCCTCCACTCAGACTACTCAACAGCCAGACTGATCCCGTTCCTCCCTGCTAAGAACTCTTAAGGGCTTCTTCCCCCAGAACTCAGAACAAAATCTGACTCTTGCCTGTGCCCTTCGAGGCGATGCTGACCTTCTCTCTTGCTTCTCTCCAGCCACACCGGCCTCCTCTTTGGAGACACTGGCTCAGTCCTGCGGGGCTCTCACCTTCTGTCCCCTCTGCCTGGAACTCTTCCCTTCCCCAGCTTTCAGGTCTCTGCTCAGATGTCACCTCCTTGGAGAACATTCCCCACCCAAATCCTCCCCTCCCCTGTCTCGTGGGAGTTGGGTGGGGGAAGCAGGGGTCCTGCAACCCTGGGCCAGCTGAGGGCACTCACTCACCCAGAATGATGACAACGGTCTTGACCAGGTTGAGTGTGGTCTCTCGGTAGCGAGGGTGGCAGCTGACATGTTCTGCCATGCGCTGCACCCTCCGCCTCACAAAGAAGAAAATGCGGGTGTAGACAGCCACCATGAGCAGGAAGACAAGCAGGCTGGACAGGGCCCAGACGGCCAGGTAGGAACGGCTGAGCAGGGGGGCCATGCGTGAGCAGCGGTCCAGGGCACAGAGGCAGTGCCAGAAGTGGGCGGGCAGCAGCCCCAGGCCCAGCGCGGCCACCCACACCCCCACGATGAGCATGACGACTCGGCCATGGGGCAGGCGGCTGTGCAGCTGCACGGCCATCACACTGCGGTGCCGCTCCACAGCGATGGCCAGCAGCGTGGCCACTGACGCCGTCAGGCTCGTGTCCAGCAGGCCCTGCCGCACAAACCAGCCCTCCACCGAGAGCCGCGCAGTGCGAGGGCCCGTGTGGAACATGAGGAAGAGGTAGGCCACACCGGCAAAGAGGTCAGCTGCAGCCAGGTTGCCCAGCAGGTAGTAAATGGGCTGGTGGAAGCGGCGGTTGGAGGCGATGGCCGCTATCACCAGCAGGTTGGTCAGCAGCACCAGCACGCTGACCGTCAGCCCCAGAGCCACCACAACTACATCCTTGGGCCGCCAGTGGGAGCTGAGCTCCTTGCCACTGTTGTTGTAGAAGAAGCCGATGGTCTCATTGTAGTAGCACTGGCCCATGCTGACCATCTGGGGGCACAGAGGGAGAGGTCAGCGCAGGTGGCATTTGTTGGAAGGATACAGGAAGGAGCAGCGGCCAGAGGGGAGGGTCAGGACAGGAAGGGCAAGGGTCTCAAAGTCAGATGCCTCAGGGTAAAGTGGCCGTGGTGGAGACCAGGGTAACCTGGAAAAGCAAGCTACACGGTGGGAGTGCGGGGGGGATGGGTAGCGGTTGCTTATTGACTACTAAGACGCTTACAAAGATATCTCCCAAATCAAATGGCTGGCTTTTTTTTTTTCTTTTTTAATCTAAAGGAGAAAAATAAGGGGCGCCTGGGTGGCCCAGTCCGTTAAACGCCTGCTTTTGGCTCAGGTCATGATCTTGTGGTTTGTGGGTTCCAGCCCGGAGTAGGGCTCTGTGCTGACAGCTCAGAGCCTGGAGCCTGCTTCAGAGTCTGTATCTCTCTCTCTCTGCCCCTCTCCCAAAACAAATAAACATTAAAAAAAAAATTTTTTAATAAAAAAAATCAAATAAAGAAGCAAAATAAGCCAAACAAATAAAAACCCAACAAGAAATCATCTGCCCAAGCGCGGCCAACCTGTACTAGGGATGGGGGAAGGGAGGAACAAAGGGGGCGTGAGCTGTGAAAGTAAGTGAGGGAGGGTTTGGTGCTGGGATCATCGAAGGGAGCAGAGCGCAGGGGACGTGTGTGCGCAGGGTGGGGTCACCGCTGTCCGTGCGAGAGCTTGGAGGTGATCAGGTCTATCAGAGTTGGACAGCGAGGCCGCCCCAGAAGTTAGTTGGGCGGCGGGCTTTGCGCGCGAGCGCTCCCGAAGCGGGCGGGGCATCGGGCCTTTCTGAGTGGGTCGGAGGACCCTGGCACCCTCGCGGACAAAGGGGGCGGTCAGGGAGGCTGCAGCCGGCCGGGCCTCCCGGCGCCCCCAGGCTAGAGGAGGAGCTGGGGAAGAGGAGAGGAGGGGGGCAAGGGGCGGGCCCGGGCCCCGCAGGCACGTGCCGCGCCCTACCTGGGACCCGCGCCCACCTACCACCGTCAGTACCCGCCTCACCTGGGCCGCCCGTCACGCCGCAGTAGGGGCGGCCTCCCCGGGGGTCGGGGCGGGCCCCAGCCCCATAGCCTGGTGACCGCGGCGGGGAGCGGAGGAGCGGCGGGGAGCGGAGGAGCGTCCGAGTGCGCTGGGCGCGGGCAGCCAAAAGAGCACGGGAGGCGGGGTCCCGCCCCTGCCTTGGCGCAGCGCCCCGCCCTCGCCACCTGGGGGAGCCCCGCCCCGTCTCTGCCACCTGGGGGAGCCCGGCGGCTGCGGTACGGACAAGGTCTCCCGGAACCTCAGCCCCCCCTCCGCCCCCTCATTTCCTCCAGGCCTCACGGCCTCTCGGTCGCCCCTCTCCACTTCCGGCGCGGGACCCCCGCCCCCGTCCTCGCGCACCCCACACGCACGCAGTTTCGAGCCTTCCGGGGGCTGAGTCACTCAAGTCACGAGAATTACCGCAGTGACCTCGCGCAGCCTGGGCGCAGCTCCGGGTGGTCTCAGGGTCCGCGCCCCCGCCCGGCCACCCCGCCCGCTCCCTGGCGTCCAATCCGTCGCTGAGTTCCAAGCCACGCCCTGATCCGACTGGGCTCCTACAGCCGGGACCCCCGCCCCGCCGCCGTTTCTTGAGCGCTCAGCTACCGCGCGCAGCGGCCTCCGGTGCCCCTCGGACCTCTCCGGCCCCAGGTGACCCTCCGGGAGCACTCGAGTTTCTCGAAAATCCCGCCCCCACGCCCTCCACCCCCGGCAGCGCTGCCCGTTGCCCGGCCCCGGCTTGTGGCGGCCCTGGGCTCCCACAGCCCAGAGCACACAGCCCCATTGTCCCAGTTATCTGCACTTTGTTATATTTGTTTGATTATGCAGGACCGGATCGGGGACGTGGAGCTCCGGGAGGGCCGGGCCGGTGTGACTCAGCCTGGTGCCCGGGTTCAGCCCGTACTGCCTGTAGGTGCTCAAGCATGTTTGGGGATGAAAGGGGGCCTTGGTGTCTCTGGTGGGTAAATGGGGCCAAAGGATGCTACCCTCACCCATCTCTCCCATCACCCTCCCCTGGCAAAGAAAGACATTCAAGGGTATAAAGGACACAGTTTATTCTGAGGCCATCACACCCCAGGTACCACCTGGATGTTGAGTTTGGGCTGCCCACTCCCAAGTGCTGGTCACCTGAGGTCAGCTAAGAAGACAGGCAGAGGTAGGGGAGTGGCCACAACCAAAGTAGCAAAAGGCACCCCTGTCCTAGGGGTCAGAGACTAGAGTGGATGTCAAGAATCCCATGACCTATATTGACCCTGAGCATTGACCCTGACTAACCTCTCTGAACCTGAGTGGCCCTGATGCTTCGCAGTGACCGGTGTCCAGTTGAGGGATCCTGATATATTGCCTCCAAAAGGGTTTTAGTACCTGAGGCCATGTAGTCTTTCCTCACAGGAACTCTCCAGACACCCCAACACTGAACACCTTCTGAGTCCTTTCCCCCTTGGTCAGAATGCTGGGATGGTCAGAGATGGTCCTCGACTTCCTCAGGTTGGGGGTCTGGGCAGCAGGTGGCCTTGGGCACAGCCTCACTGTGTAGCTTGGAGAGTAGCCGGGCTGTCTCTTGGGTGATCTCAAAATGCTTGGGCAGCGGGGTGCGGCGCAGAGGGCTGCCCTCAGGGGAGGAGGCGGTAGGGCCAGGTCCCCTCCTCCGCAAGCTCCCTCGGGGCACTGATGTCACAAGGGTCTCCTCGCACAATTTGGAAGCCACCAGGGCCAAGCTGGACAGCTGGTGGGTGACTGGCCGAACGCCGCCCCGGGGATATTTCACTGGCTGGCGGCTGAAGTGACCACGGGATTGTGTTCCCAGGAGTGAGTCCTCTGGACCTTGGCTGGACACTGTGGGTTGGGGTGGTCAGTGCTGAGCATCCCTAAGTCCTCAGGGTATCTCCCGGGAGTCATCTCTCAGCTAAGCCACCCCAAGCAAGGATATCCCTATAACTCCTGGGCTCCCCCCTACTTACTCACCTTCCTCTCCTTCCTCTTTGGTGTCATCAGCCACTTCTCTGTCGTCACTCTGTGGAACTGGAATCTACAGGAACAAACCGAAGACCAAAACCCCAACAATAAAATTCCAGCTCTTTGAGACTCTTGGGAAACCTGAGGGTTTGTTCCACATGCAAAAGATCTTTGGCAGTTTGGGTATCTGGGGAGACGATGCCCTTAACAGTGTACTGCTTGTCCCCTCGTGCAGAGCAATGTTATTAATTTCGACTGTGGGCTCCATGAAGGCAGGAATGCCCTTGCTCAGCAGAGGGCCAGCCCAGGGAGTGACTCAGCCATGTCCACATTAGGACCAGGGGAACTACCTGTCTCCCTCCTTCTCTGCAACCTTGCACCTGCTTTTTAGTTGATCTGTGTATCCTTCAGTTCATCCTTTAGTTAAATGCTAATAGCTGCTGGAGTTCTTTCCACATGTCCCAAGCACTTTCTGAACCATTCCATTTCTCAGAGACCCAGAACTCACTGACTGCTCCTTCGCCAGTTCCGGGCTGCTTGTCAGGGGGAGGTCCATGTTCTAAGGAATGATATGTGTATCAGGACCTGAGGGACAGGGAAGGCCCCTGTAGGAGTCTCATCTGTAAATGGTTTTCACTAACAGTGTCTACCTCTCACAGCCGTGGTGAGGATGATAGGACGCTTATGCAGTGCCCATGCATAGTAGGTGCACGGTCTGCGTGGCATTAAGGGCATTAAAGGCATTAAGACCCCTCTTTGGCTTCACTTTCTAGCACCTTCTCCTCAGTAATTCATTACAGCTTGGGGCTGTGCCCTAAACACACCAGGAATGTTCTTACCTTGGGGCCTTTGCACCGGCTGCTCTCTTTGGAACACCGTTCCCCAGATTGTTCCCACATTGTTCCAGTCCTTGCTCGAATCCACCTTCTCCATGGGACCAGCCCACAGAATCCTACTTACTGCTACAAGCTGCCCTCCACCTCTCCTTGGTGCTCCCAGTGTCCCTTACCTTATGCTACCCTTTCTTTTCTCCATAGTACTTGTCACCTCATAATGTCCTATAAACTGACCTTGTATCTATCCTATTTTTTTTTTTATTGTTGGTCTCTTCCCCACTAGAGTGCAGTCACCAAAAGGATGGGGTCTCTCAATAATTTACTCACTGATGTATGTGTAATGCCTGCTACAACAATGCTCGGTACACACTAGGTGTTCAATAAATGTTCCGTTGAAGGAGTAAGTGATCACCCTTGTTAGTAACTGCAGAGCTATACCTTATTGTTCCTCCCTTATTACCCCCCACCCCCCGTTCCATTCCTCTTTTTTCCTCCCAGAATGAGCACAAGGTAAATAAGGAAGGGAGAAAGGGGATGAAAGAGAAAATTTTAAAGGCAAAGGAAGGAAGGGAGACAGGAGAGTGAGACGCTTAAATGCAGAGAAGGCCTACCCGTCTGTGGGCCCAGTGGGTTCCTACCTCAGGAGGCGTAGCTTCAGGATGCTTCTCCAAGGTACTGTGGGGATCAGGGTCTGGGTTGGGGTCCAAGGTTAGGACTGAGGGCAGGGGATCTGAGGCAGGGTATGAGGGTGGTGGCTGGGGGTTGATTGTGAGAGCCCCAGGAGCTGGACTGGGGTCTTGGGGTGGAGGCTCAGTGGCCACGGGGAGGTCGTCCATCCCAAAGATTTGCTCGTAGTTAACAATGAGGAACTCAATGAGCTGAGCCTGGTGCCCAGAGTCTAGTAGGCAGGTGACAGGGCCAGCACCAGCTGCCCCTGGACCGTCTGGTGGCCGCAGCAGCGTTGGCCCAAACACAATGCCCAGGTTGTTGGCAGACATCTTGTTTTCCTCAAACTGTGCAGCCACCCTGGGGACAGTATGAGGAAAAGGGTCAGGGCATGGCATGCGTGGTCATTGGTCATCAGGGAGGAGCTGTAGGCCAGGCTAGCGGCCACTTGCCCAAGTCCTGGGTAAGTGGTCCCGGTCATTGAGACCAGCAGCTACATGCCTGGCAATGGAGATCAGGGGTCAGCACCCAAAGTCTGGAGTCATCTATTAAGATTCAGAGCTCAGAAAACACATGCAAAGGTCAGAAGTCAGTGGCAGGGGTCAGTCCCAGAGATGAGTAGTCATATGTCCAGGGATGGGGTCACAGATCCGTGCCTTAGGTCAGAAATCACATTTCAAGGTCAGGGACAGTGCACACCTGAACAGATGGGCCACCAGGTGCCGCAGGGTGCTGTAGTTAGAGTCAGGCAGCTGCACCAAGAGGGTCTTCAGCGAGCAGATAACCTCAGGGCTGGGGCTGGGGGTCCCAGGGTCGTGCCCAGGGTCTGCATGCAGGGTCTTAGCCAGAGAGATGAAGGCGTCGTAGAGGTGGAAGGGGACCACGGGGTCAGTGAGCTGAGGGTGGAATGGTGGGAGGGACATGGGTGTGGGTGGGCTGCAGAGGGTCCTCAGCCTGAGCCCGCCCGGCCCTTACCCCTGAGCCACTGAGTACCCACCTCCTGGAGGAATCGCTTGAGGACACTCGAGATATCGTGAGGGGAGTTTCCTGACATGTCCACCAACCCTCGGCCATTCTCGAGAGCCTGGCATAGCCGCTCCACGCGGACCCGGGACCCGCTGATCCGATAAATGCCCTGCAGGGCGAGGCAGGAAATGGACATCTGGCTTACGATACAGCCATCAAGAGGACCAGGTCACTATTGGGGATGGTCAAGAGTCAAGGCGGCACCTGCACACCCAGGGCACGCTGTTCTATCTCGGCCGTGCACCTGGTGATCACAAAGGGCACCTCCTCCGGGAAGTCCCTGGGCAGCTGCAGGAAGTCGACCCCAAAGAGGGCAGTCCGGGCGGGGAGTCGCTTATGTCCACAGAGGATCAGTAGAGTCTCCAGGCACCGCTTGTGGCAGGTCAGAAAGCACTGAAGGGAAGGTTATAGGGTCAAGGAGGTCATCAGAGGTCAGCAGGGGAAGAGAAGGTCGTAGGGATCCTCAGGGGGCAGGGGGCTCATAGGACATCTTTAGATCAGGGCAGGTCCCAAGGGCAGAAAGGTCATAGGGATTTCAGGTCAGGTGCCTGGGGTCAGGGGGGTCACTGGGGTCATAACAGGTCACTGGCTCATGGGCCCAGGCCGCACCTCCTCACACTCAATCCCGCTGACCATGAAGGCTTCACACTCGCGGCACTTGGCTGGGCCCCGTAGCCGCCGCAGTCGGTGGGTCTGGGCTGCGCCAGATAGTGTCCACTTCCTGAAGGGGCTTCCTGAGCCGTTCTCCAGCCCATCTCCCAGGTCTGTGGGGATACAGGGTCAGGGGTGCCTGGTCCACCCCCTGCCATGCCCCACCTGCTTCCAGCCTCACCAGGGTCTCGCTCCTCAAAGTCATCTGAGGACTCGGTGCCTGTGGATGACACCTTCACCAACCGCCTTGTGCCAGGGCCTGGAGTCATAGGGTCACAGAGGTCGGGGGTCACAGGGGTCATTAGGAAGCGCCAGGGCTAAGGAGATATGCCTGGTTTTTAGGCTTTCCAGAACCACCCACAGATGCCCTTGGGGTAACGGTTAGAGATCAGGAGGGAGTTCAAGGCAGAGGTTAGGGGTTGCAGAAATGGGTCAGCGATCTGGGGGGCGGTTCAGAAATTAGCTCAAGAGAATGAATCAGAGGATATAGGAAATAGGTCAGGAGTGCAGGTAGGTCAGAGGTCAAGTGATAGGTTAGAGACCGAGGGTCAGAGCCTGGCCAGGGTCTGGAGGGCGGTTAGACGTAGGGAATGGGTTACGGTCAGGTCCTGGCCCCACCTGGGCTGGAAGTGGGAGAGTCCAGGGACCGAGACTCACTGCTACCACCCACGCTGTCCACGTCGCTGCTTGGAGTGGGGCCTGGAGTCCCTAGAAGGGAACAGGTCAATTAGGATGGACCCCTGCCCCAGCACCACTCCTGCCCACCCCTCACTGCACTCACCCTGGCAGCCTGTGCCTACATCATCCCAAGGGCCTGCCTCAGCCGCACTCTCATCCAGCCGTGGGGGTAGGGGGCCAGAGAGCTTCTTTCTTGTGTCCAGAGGGGAGCTGAAAGGAGAAGGGTGAGGGCTCTGATAACCAGGAAACTGCCCTGGGATGACATCACCTAGGCATTGCATTTAGGACCCAAATCCAAGCACTTGGGTCTGCAAGCCTTGACACCAGTGAGCACCCAGTACAGTGACCCTGAAGTTCGGACTCTCCCAGAACTGGGACCCCTCCCCCAAAATAAGAGCCTCGGTATTAATCCAAGAACTCAAAACCTCATTGAGTTTCCTGACCCTGAGTACTCAGCCTGGTGGCTCCAACAGCCTGAAACTGTGTCTCTGGATCTCATTCCTGACCCTGCTCCCAAGGGGCCCACCTGTGTGCAGTGGGCACGAACTCTTGGAAGGAGAAGGCAGGCGGCGGGGGTGGTGGGGCCTCGGGCCGCAGCACCCTCACGTACTCCTGGTAGCGCTGGCCAGGCTCAAAGGGCTCACAGCACTCAGCCAGGGCAGAGAAGGCACGGGGACCATGCTCTGCTTGCGCCCCTCGAAGCCCTAACAGTCCCAGGGTCACCTGTGGGGAGCAGACTACAGTGAGAGAGGAGCAGAGCCTGAACTTTAGAGACACCAGCATGGTCAGGGTTTGGGGGCAGCTTAGGGAGGAGGGTGTGATCAGAGCCTGGCCTAGATGGAGTGGGGTAAGGGCAGGGGTGGGGGGTGGGCAGGACTCGAGAGGCCGAGATGCTCTCAGGGACTGAGGGTGGAAACTGGCTGTCTAGGGAGGAGTTCTGGCGCCCTGGAGAAGGGTTAGGGGCAGGGGGCCCTCAGCTGGGGGGCGGCAGTGGGAAAAGGCCTCACCCGCCTCAGCACTTCATCCCCCTGCAGCACCAGCTTGCGCACATGCGACACGATCCGCTGCTTGGCGGCCTCCAGGTCCTGCTGCCGTGCGTTGGCCTCACGGACACAGGCCTGGTACAGCGCCAAGGCCTCCTGCGCCTGGGGAAACCGAGGCCGGGGCACCGGTGGGATGGAGTGTGGGGTGGGGAGCACCGAAGTGCTGGGGGGGGGGGGCACGGGGCCAGGTCCCCACCTTGGCCTGAGCCTCCTCTCGTGATCGCCGCCGCCGCTCCTGCTGTTTGCTGGGTCCTGGCGAGGCCTGGGGTGCCGGGTCCTCAGGGGACGCCTGGGAGCGAACCCACAGGTCCTCGCTGCGCTGCAGGTACTGTTGCTGGGCCCTCCGCAGTGCCTGCACCGCCTCATTCTGGGGTCGTGGGGGGCGGGGACAGGGACAGAAGGGGATAGATCAGCACTGCTTCCTCTCATCCACCAGCCGCACGCTGGTACCCACCCTGCCAGGCCTCACCATCCGCTTCTGCTCTTTCAGCCACTGCTCCTTAAACTCCTTCCGCCACTTCTCGATCTCAGTTCGTTTGGCTGCCAGGGGCTGGCAAGGGGGACAGATGGGGGTGCTGCCTCAGGGCCACCCAGTCTTTCTGCTTCCCGCTACCGTGTGCCTTTCATCCTCTGGACCCTTTTCTGGGTCTGCACGCTCCCCACCCCCTCTCCCTGCCGTGTCCCCACCTCATCCTTGCTAAAGCCTGGCCCCAGAGATGCCAAAGCTCTCTGCCTGTGAACACTCGGCACTTTTCCCCCCAAGCCCTGCGAACGAGCAAAAGCACAGTTTTGCAATTGTACAGGAAGCCTGGTTTGAATCTCTGCTGGGTGACCTTGGGCAAGTTCCTCAGCATCCCTGGGCCTGAGCTTCCTCATCAGCAAAACAGCCTGGATGGGTAACCTTGCCTTCCTCCTGGGGAGGTGGGAATGGAATAAGGCGTGCGGCAGGGCCCCCTCACCTGGGAGAAATTTCTTTTCTGCTGGGCCACTGTTTCCATGGCCAGGGCTCCCAGGCTGAGGTCATGTTCCAGAAACAGGGTATAGATGTACTGCAGTGGCATATGGCTCTGGGGTGGGAGAGTAGGTGTTGGGGGACGCCGAGGATCTAGGGGATCGGGGCGGGGGGATCTGGTCACAGCTACCTGCTGGTGGATCGCCACCTTGCCAGCCTCGGCGATCTTCATGATGCTTTTGGTAAACTCTAGCTCTGTAGGGGGAGACAGCCGGGGTCTGAGTTGGGCAGGGTGTGGGCACTGCCTGGGGTCTGGGGCAGGGTAGAAGGGACCCTCACCAAGGCTGGCTCTCTTCTCGGTCCAGGCCAGCAGCTCCTTGGCATAGCGGCTCCAGGTCTTGGCATACTCCAGAGCTGCATCCACACCCCCCTTGGTCCGAATGAGCCGCAGGTCCAATTCTTCCCCTGGGGCAGGAGAGTGGACCTCTGACCTCTGACCCCCGAGGCTGCTGTGGAAGCTTTCCCTGAGCCCCAAGGCCAGACCAGTGACCACTATTCTATACCCTGTGGCTTTCCCCAAACACCCTTTTATGATCTTGTCCAGGTTGCAATTTTACGCTGACTCTCCACCCAGACTGAGGGATCCCTGAGGGCAGGGGCTCAGCTCTGTCGCGTACTGTTGTTTCCCTGGCACGTGGAACAGGCAGTCGGTGACGACTTGCTGAGGGAAGGAGTCCTTTCTGCCCCCACTCCCCTGGCCTCAAAGCCCCCTACCTGTAAGGGGTGCCGGACCCTCCAGGGAGAGGCCACTCCAAAGGCTGGTTTCACTGGTCTGAGAGGTAGGGAGACAGCATTCAGGAGCGAGCAGGGCAGGGGCCTCAACCCCCTAGAGCCCCTCCTCCTGGAGGCCCCCTCCTCCCTGCCTCATTGGTCCCGCCCTTCACCTCAGTGGCTGTGGGGGTCTTGTCAGACTCTGGGTCTCCTGAAAGCACGGGGTCTCCAGGCAGCATCTCAAGGGTCCTGGGAGGTAAGGGTGTCAAGATGCCACCCTCCACCCAGTCTGTCCTGCCTAGGGGTGCTGGGGGCCCCCAGGGCAGTTTGAATGATGGTCCTGGACATTACCTCTGTGACATCTCTTGTACGTGGGAGGTCTGACTGGTTTTGGGGGAAATTAGGTGACTTTTTGTCATGGGACTTGAGAGAGTTTGAAAGGTCCCAGGTAAATCTGGGGTCCATAGGGTGGGATTCTAAGGATCTCAAACATTTTAAGGGGTTACAAGAATACATGGGGAGGGGTCCTAGGACCATTTTGTGGATTTCCAGCAGATCTGGGGGGTTGGATTTGGGGATTTTTCAGGTGTTTTGGAGGGACCCATTTAAGACTTCTCAGGTTATTAGGTAAGTGGATCCAGATGTTGTAGGTTCCTAGTGAGGCACCTAAACGATTAGGGATTTGGGGGTGGCCCAGGCTCAGACTCACACGTTCCCCAGTGAGATCTCGAGGTTGTCCAGGCTCCGGAAGATGTCACTGTACCTCTTCCTGCTCTCTGGAGCTGGGGGTAGCCCTGGGGGAGGGGAGTGTCACACATGGGCCAATGGAGGCCTCCCTCCACTCACAGCACTTACACCTAGGGTAGGCCCTTAGCCAGTTGTTTTGAAGGGGTGGGGGGAGGAAGGGGAGGAGACAGAAAGAGAGTGTTCTGATCCTTGGGGAGGGGGGGGATGGGGGTGGGTGTCAGAGTCAGGATGGAGGCAGTGTGGCCTGGGGTGAAGCCAGCTCAGGGCAGGCAGATGGATCAGGCACAACCCAACACAGGGGCAGCTGCTCAGAGGAACAGACACCCACACACACATGGGCCCAGAAGCAAAGCGGCAAAACAGATGCCCCAGATGCAGCAGCACTGTCCCTGGGGAGAGAGCCAGCTTGACAATGGAACCACATGGACCTCAGGCCAGACAGATGGAAATACACGTGGGAGAGGCCGGCACAGAGCCTGTGGCACAAACACATACAGGCAGACTGAAACCAGAGGAACATAAAGACCGTGTGACACTCAACGTGCACAGCAGAGACACAAAGGGAGCCGGAAATACAAGTCGGACCTTGCCACATTTCTGCCAGAGTCCCCCTTCTAAGGGGCCCAGATCAGCAATGGCCCCTCCTCAGTAGGGATCCTGCTGCGTCGCCCTCCCCCTGCCCCCCATCACAAATATCAGAAGCAGAAGCGGCCACTTCCCCTTCCTGGACTCCCTCCCCCAGGCATCCGGGGTGAAGACTCCAAAGGGGGAGGAGGCCAGGGAATGGTGTTCTGGGCCCCTCTAGGCTTGGGGGTCCCCACAATAGTGGATTCCCGTGCCCTTCCCATTCCTGACTCCTTTCCCGGGTCTCTGGACGGAAAAGGACAGGCGAAGCGCCTCAGTTTAGGAGGTGGGGTACAGTTGGGGGAGGTCTCTCTCGGATCCCATACCCCGGACCGCCTACCCGGCTCTGCTGCGTCCATGACAAGACCAGAGGATCGCTCGGCGGGGACCGGGTCTGGGAAGGGATCTCGCGCTGGCGGGGCTCAGCCCCGATTTCCTGCCGCGGCCGCCGCCGCCGCCCGGGTTCTGCGTAGCCCCGCCCAGCGGAGGCTACGCCCGCGAGCGAACACGCCCTTGCTCATCAGAGGCTCCGCCCGCGACTACACCTCAGCCGGTCGGCCACGCCCCCGAGGCCCTGAAGTGTGTACCGCGTCCCCTGCGCTCCCTGCCCGAGATGCGGGAGATGTGTGGGGCCAGGGCTGGGCACCCCATGATTCCATCCCGGCCAGGGGTCTCCTCGCCTGATCTTTGCACGGCGCCAAAGCTCCAGCACACTCTCTGGTCCCGGGCTCCTGCCCCTGCATCTTCCACACCCCACGACTCAGTGACTTCCCTGCCCAGGGGCCTTGGACCCCTGAACCCATCCAGGCTCCACGGAGCCTTGGAGCCCCCTGGTGGAGAGGGCCTATTCCAGCGGGATCCGGTCTCCCAATGCTGGAGGGGCTGGAGACCTCTGGTCTGGGGCACCTGGAGTCACCTTGAAAGCTGCATCAGACTCTTGAAGTCGATTACAGTGCGCCAGAAGCACCCCTAGCACCTCCCTCAGGCATGGTGATCATAGACCCCCACCCTAAGCACCCCAAGAATCATTCCCAACGAACAAATCCCAAGACCAGTCACCATCGGGTGGCCTCAAATTGTCTCAGGGACTCCAAATGATCACAATAGCCCCCTTTCCTGGTGCGGTCTGGCACCCCCACACTTGCATACACCTTCATCTGTGCTCAGGGCCCGTGTGATGCTCACAGGCATTCACAACCGGTCCCCACTGTTTCCCTGCTTTGGATCCCAGGGCTTTCCTTGGCCTGTGCGTCCTTCGCTGAGGGCAGCAAAGGGGTGAAGATGGTAAAGGGCTGTGAGCCCCTCACTGACAAGCAGCAGGGAGGCAGAGGTTGTTATCCAAGAAGCTGGGACTGGGTCCCCTGGCTGTAGGTCCCCATGTGCAGCTTGTCAAAGTTATAAAAATGCACCCATACCCTGCACTCAGTGGATTTTCTAGTTGGAAACAAAGGCATCATGTTTATGACTTTTGCTTTCTCAAGTTTTTGGCTGTTGCGAAGGTAGGAAATTTCCCACTGACCATGACTCTGCTCTCGTGCTGCCTACTCCACAATTCCTGAGTTGCAATGAGTGCCCTTTGAAAGGAAGGATAGTGTCAGTACAAGGGCAGAGCCAGATGGAAAGCTGGGCTGTTACATGAGATGGTGATGGCACTTGTGTGGCACAGGACCCCAATGAGTGTGACCCGAGCTACTATCTGCAATGATTCGGACTGAACTTCCTCCCATCTAAGACATCATGAGAGAGAAAGGCATGCTGTTTTTTACATATTACTGAAAAACAGAAAATGCCATTGATCCCCAAACTCCCCCCCCTAGTGCCTGAGGGACCAAAACATGAAGATGAGAGACGACGGAAATATGGAGGTGCTCGTCAAATTAGGAAAATATGCACAACTCTCTGGACTTGGAGCTTGGCCCTTCTAAGTGCTGAATGTATTACAGAGGCTGTCGTTAATAATCTCACGGCTCCTGAGGAGGGTGCTGGGACCCTGCTCAGTGACTGCCCAGCCCCACAATGACCCCTTCTGTGGTGCAGACAGAGGTGGAGGCAGGGCTTCTTAAAATCATGGATGCGGCTTTATTTACCAAAGGTGCCAGCCCAGGGCTGGTTCTGCCAGCCAGGCCCTCAGATGGCTGTGGGGGATAGGGGGTGTCCCAGCTCAGATCAGTCCTGGTGGCCACTGGGGCAGTGTTCCCTCTTGGGGCTTCCGCCCGGCGGCACCAACACGGGCAGCAGGTGCCGGCACCGCCATCTCAGGAAGGCACTTTCAGCTTCGGGGTCCCCAGGAAAAACTGCAGGACACGGTCGGCCAGGAGCGCCAGGCAGAAGTCCAGGAGCAGGACCTGGGCGATGACCAGCTTGAACTGCGGGGCAGGGAGCACTGGTGAGCTGGAAGCCCACGGTCGGGCCCAGGCTGAGTCGTGGGGCCACGTCCACGGGGCCACTCACCTCCACGGGGATGTCCACGAGGCCAAACTGACTGTTGAAGTCAGGTGAGGAGCCAAGGAGCAGGCCCACGATGGCCAGGAGTGACACAGCCAGGCTCCACACCAGGGGCCTGTTCTCTGGTAGGCTCTCCATGAACGGTGGGCCCTGTGGGGACAGATGGATGGACAGTCAAGTGCTGTGGGGGCCTAGAAAGTGGGCAGGGTGAACTCAGGCATGGGCTGGACCTCACTTTGTAGTTGATGGCAAAGGTGGCCATCTGCATGGCCATAGCCATGATGTACACGGTGCTGTTGACCAGGCTCGGCTCAAATTCCTTGTACAGGTCCACAAACTGCTCCTGCCTGCAGCAACACATGGGGGACAGGGCCACCCTATGACTCTCACCATCCCTGCACAGAGCCAGGGCTGTCCCTGGCTGACTCCACTGCCTGGCTGCGGTCACCACAGGGCAATGTCTGCGTGTGCATCCTCGTGCACCCTCCACCGCAGGGACGCTGCCTTCCGCCCCTCCCCAACCCCCATGCTGGGACAGCACTCACTTCTCAGGGCTCCGGGCCTGGGCTTCGCTGTACAGGTAGACGAGACTCAGGAAGTGCACACAGAACTGGAGCACGACCGTGAGGACAGTGTATAGGTTGAAGATGTTGGGCAGGGGCCGCTCTCGGGAGAGAGTCTTGAGGGGCTGTAGCAGCAGGGTGGGGGGTCAAGGTCCAGGCTCACCCTGGGCCTACTCTCCCACCCTGCCTCCTAGCAGGGCTCATGCAGAGAGCAGTCATCAAATCCTGGAGGTTATAAGTCAGTACCAGTCCCTGGAGTCCTGCTTGTTCCCCAGCACCTCAGTCTAGATGCCATCACACCCTCAGTCAATGCCTACACTCCACACAGCAGTCAATGGGCACTTAAAGTCCATTCTCTTTCCCCTTGTTCTACAATAAACCAAAGCCCTCTTTGGGGCCCACTGGGTGTGCATGGTTGACAACACCCACCTCCCACCCTCTCCAGCTTCCAGGGCCTCTTTTGCATCAGCCCATGCCAATCTATGACCTTTCTGCCTACTTCCTGGCCGGTTCCCTCATTCTGTAGGGAACCCTATGGGCTCCCCTGAATGACCATGAGGCTGTGCCCTGTGAGTCACTTTGTATTTTTCCCGACACCGCACGCTTTGAGTGGTCTTAATAATTATTTTCCCCATCTGTCCTCTCCTTGTCTGTGGGCTCTATGTGGCCCACCTGAGACCCCAGCTGGCAGACAGTGCTGGGAACCGAGTTGGGCCACTCTGGGGAGTCTCAGCGTGTACCTGCCCTGTCCCCTGATTCTCATCTGTGATGTGGGGATGACAGTTCCCACCCTGAGAGCTGCTGTGAGGACAAACGGATGACACGTGGTGGTGTCTTTAACAGCCCATCCTAGCTAGCCCAAAGAGGCAAAGGGACTCGTGCGCTGGGGAGGGAACCCCTGCTTTGCCTGTGTCTCAGCCCACCTTGGAGCGGGAGATGAAGAGGAAGCAGCCGGCCAGCAGCAGCCCCTGCAGCGTGGCCTGGAAGTCACTGAACTTGACGCCCTCCAAGTAGAGAACACTCTGGCTATAGGCCAAGATGAGGGCATTGAGGGCCAAGATCTTGAACATCTGCAGCGTGGTCACCAGCGTGCAGCGGCCTTGCTTGATCACATGGCAGACTGCGGGGGGTGGGGGAGGAAGGTGTGGGCATGGGTGCCAATCAGGATAGGCCTGGGGTGGGCACGAGGGAGGGGCTGGGGATGGGACTCACTGCACTGGATAGAAGACAGCTTGGAGGTGAAGGGTGCAGCGATGCTGGCGTCCCCCAGCTTCACGATGGGTGTGCTCTCATCCTCCAGTTCCCGCAGCACCTGGCTCAGGCGGTCCTGTGTGGTGGGCGACACGGGTGAGACATGGCCACCAGGGGATGCCGGTGCCCCCCTCCTGAGACTCACCCGCTGGGAGGCCAGCTGCTCCTCGGGAGGCGGGAGCCCCGACCTCTGCTTGGCCGCCCTGGAAGTGGCCCGGACTCCACTGTTGCTCAGGACGGGGCTGTCTCGGGGTCGTCGTCGCCGTTCAACGACTCGCTCGGGGGCGTTGGCCAGGAGTGCCACACCTGGGGGAGAGGCATGTGATTGTATGGCTGGAGGCAGAAGGAGCCTGCCACTCAGGCCCCGTGCGGAGTGCAGAGTCTGCTCACAGGAGCCCCAACTTCCTTATCTTAGCCCATCTCCCCAGGGAGTGTCTCAGAGAGCATCTATCTTACTTTCCACACTTAGGAAGCAAAACCCAAATACACAAAACACAAAGGAGACAAAATGAACAGACTCCCTAAGTCTATTGCCAAGGATCGTAATTCTAAGACGTAATAGGTGATAAACACCACAGTTGACTAATAAATCAGTTAAGAATCTCGAAAGAGCTACAAGTACACCAGATCAGTTTTTAAACGTCAGCCCGATGACTACATTCTGTTGACAGGAATCCAAGCCTATGAACGCTTGGCAAATGCCTCAGCTTCCATTTGTGCATCGCCACTTGTCCCATCTCTCACTGGCCTTTGGCCCTCAGTGCCCACGTGGTCCCTGCGTGGGGCCGGGGGGCCTCAGCAAACCAAGCTGTGTCTGCCACATGGAGCCTCCCAGAGGCCCTGATGCCCTCACCTCACTCTTCCTCAGACACCTGTGTCCCTTCCAGGCCTGCAGGTCCCAGATCCCCAATCCCCCTGGCCCCTGACCCCCTCCCCAGTGCCTCCTCACAGAACTCGCTCAGTGACGTGTCTCTGAAGCTAAGCCTAAGCCCGTGCCGGCAGAACATCGATGGAAGCGACAGTCCATCAGCTTGAGGGACTCACCCACGTCAGCATGCTTCAGGGCACCAACGTCATTGGTGCCGTCGCCACACATGAGGGTCACGTAGCCCAGCTCCTTCAGGCTGGTGATGACAAACTCCTACGTGGGCAGAGATGGGCGGAGTGAGGGCTCTGTGCCGCCCCCAGGGCCCCACCTGCCCCTCTGCCTCCTCTGTACACACCTTCTGTTTGGGGGCCACGCGGGCGAACACCTGCACATGGGGAATGAGGCGAAGCAGCTGCTGGGGGTCCTCGGACTGCAAGTGGGCCAGGCCGTCACCCGTGAGGCACAGGGCATGCTCGAGGGCCAGCGCCTTTGGGGAGCCCCTAGCCAGGGGCAGTATGACACTGCCATCGATAGAGCGCCACACGCAGGGTCGACCTGCAGGGCCAGAGCCCAGGGTCAGGGAGAGGGGTTCAGCCGCTCAGCAAATCCCCCTCACATGGACCTCACATATACGGTCCTAGTCTCATCTCCCTGAAGCATGTTCTTGCCCTCACCCCTCTTTATCCCTACCGACCGGGTCCACACCTGCAGCCCAGGAACCCCACAGATTGTTCACAGAACCCTCCCATACAAAGGATTCAAGAACCCAGAGCCTAGGCCACTGGCCTGAGACCACATGACAGTCAAATTCAAATCCAGACAACCTGACCTCAGGAGCAAGGCACCCCTACCCCTGGGGCCTGCTTGAAACCTTCCTCTCCTAGGGCCTGGACACCCTGAGTCACTTCCTCGGGCCAGACACTGCTTACCAACCACTTCCTCTTTCTAGATGGCTGGCCTAGACGTGGATGCTGAGTGACAAGGACGGCTGAGGGAGGCCTTCTGGCACTGCATGGCTCATCCTGGGCTGTCCTGGCTAGGAGGGAAACCAGCCTCCACGTGCCTTTTGTTGTGGCCGTTTTGTTAGAGCAGCTTCATCTGCCAATCAACAGTCCTGACAGCCACCTCTGGGCCACCTGCCTACAATCCCTGGGCTCTGGAAGACCACAGTGCCTGGGGCTGGGACAGAGACGACAGAGATCTGGCACTAACACATCGACTAGAAGGGCTGGGAGATTCTAGACTCCAGCACAGTTCCCAAAGCTGCAACCTCCTCTGATCTGCAGCCTGGTGACATTCCGACGCAGGTCATTCCCCAGCCAGACGCCATCCCTTGGCATCTGACAATCTAACAGACCCCACACCCCACCAGCCGGAGGTGCTGGGGCTGGATGTGCCCCTCAGTGGACTCTACCCTTGGGCACCACTGGCAGCCAATTTGGTTACTCAGGAATGACCAGAGGCCATGAGCTCTGGAGTCAGGACACCTGGGAGCAAATCTTCCAAGTACCACTGAGCGACTGAGGTCGATGAGTTTACTTCTCTTTCCTTGTCTACAAAGTGGGGGCCCTAACAGCTGACCTTTGTCAGTTTCCTCCTATAGGGTGCGGAGATGACAAGGGTGGTAACGTGCACCGCGCCCTCTGCCTGGGGTCTGGTCGTGCCAGCATCCCCGTGCTCACGAGAACCCTCACCAGGTACGACAGCCTGCCGGCCCCAAGGCAGGTGTGAGGACAGAAAACACAGACTGGCTGACGACAATCAACCACCCTGATTGTAAGTCATCGCTGATCCTGGAACCAGTAGCTGCTCGCACGCTGCTGGACACACAGGGGTGGAACTCCCTGGCCAGGGGGCCTGAGCATGCCGACGAGGCAAGGCTATGTTCCTCAGGCCTGAAATCCAGGTGGGCCACCAGACAGGAGCTGTTCTTGGACTCAGGGTCCCCCAGAGTCCAGGGCTCCACGGCGCCTCACCTTTCTCTGTGGGAGGCTGCAGGATCAGCGTTTGTGCCTTTTCAATGAAGTGCAGCTCCTGAGCCACGTGGCAGGCAGTGAGCGGGTTGTCGCCTGTGATCATGACCACCTGGCAAGAGAAGAGGGCTCAGTGGGGCAGGGCTCAACAGGTCAAACTCCAGCCTGGAGACCTGGTGATCGAGTCCCCTCTAGAGAAGGTCACAGAATGAGGTCTTGGTCTCCTAATGCAGAATGGGTTCCAGGGGCCACAATCCACCCCAACTTGGTGGCGTTTTATGCAAATAATTCACGTATGCATGTCTTTCTGAAAACACTCAAGCCTTTTCTGTAATACAAACTAAGAACCAGCTACTGGTGTGGACCCCCTTGGCTTGGTAGCTGCCCCAGGCAGAGGGGAACAGATGCTCCAGCCTTTGCACTTAGGGCCCAGTGATGGGAAGACGGGCTGTGATTGCTGAGAGCCAGGTGGGTGCCGCTCATGTCACCACCTCTGTGACTGCTCACTCACCTCCCACATTCTAAACTGCATCCTGAGTTCCAAACTAGAAAACAGAAACCACAGGACAGATGGATGCGGTCTGTCTGGGAAGTGCCTCTGTATCCCCTGTCCCAGCTCCAGCTCTTCCTGTCTAGGATGGGGTGGAGTGGGGGAACTGCCCTTGCATCCCAAGGATGCTGAGGGCCAAGGAAGCAACTCGAGATGGGTGGGCACAGGCCGGGTCCCAAGGCATCCTCAAGCCTGGAAAAGCGTTAGCACCAGAGCTGTGACGGAGCTCAGCTGAAATCCAAGAAAGACGTCCCTGCTATTGAGACCTGGATACCCACTTAAACCTGCCCCACTGAGGGGAGAACTGTCCTCTACTGTCACATCCCCCTCTCCGGAAGGAACAAAGACCCACCCACCCGTCAGGCCACCCTTGGGGCCCAATGGGGAGGGGTGTGGCAGCCATACCCGGTGGGACGCATTCTGGATCTCACGGATCACAGCCTTGGAATCGGCCTTCAGCGGGCAGGAGACCACAATGAAGCCAACGAACTTGAGGTTGCACTCCAAGGCCTCCCGTTTGACTTCCCGGGCCTGTGTGGGGACACAGGGGTGCCTTACAACCCATCCCGCCATCACTTCTGAGCTGGTAAGGGAGGTCAGGGAAGGCCCCATCTTTACAGGAGGAACATGTAAGGGTCAGAAGCTGAGAAGTGGGGAGGGCAACCCACAGGGCTCAGCAGGGCTGTGTGGTTTCCCCACCGTGGGGCCTTTCCTCCCTATGTGGGCAAAAGCAGGGCACGGAGCCCCTGTGACTCAGCCTCCCAGACAACAAAGTCAGACACTCCTTTGTTAATCACTGAGCACACACTCACCCTGTTCCTCCTATCAGAAACCCAAACCTCCTGCCCTCACAGAGCTTGCCTACTACCAGAAGCGATGTGAAATAAAATCACAGAAATCAGAGCACTAACTGCCATGAGAAAGGACAGCAGGGGAACGAGACAGACAGACTCAGGGAGTGGCATCAAGCAGGGCGGCTATGAACGTAAGCCCACAATCTGGTGCGCACTCTGGAAGAATCTCTCAGCTGCCAGGTGTTAAGTGGACTGGATGAGGGCCCAGGTGGAAGCAGATAAAGGAGGAGGACTGACGGTGGAGGGAGAGAAGAAAGCCGATGACCGATGTGAAGATGTAGGGCGTGAACGAGAGCTGGAGGCGCCCCAAGACCACACGGTGACAGGGTGGTTGGACAGGGTAGGGGCAGAACTGGGATGGAGACAGGAATCCGAGGTGCTTCCTGGTGATCCTTGGGGAGGTGTGAGGACCCAAGGGTGTAGGAGTAGGAAGCTGGATGGAGGCGGGCCTTGGTTGTGCTCGGCAGAAGTGGCCTCAGGAGCCAAGATGGGATGGGGTCCCCTAAGGGACAGGGCACACAGTGGGGAAGAAGGGACCAAGGACCGAGTGCCACCCAGGGCCTCCAAAGGTAGAGACATGGGAAGAGGAAGAAAGAACCATGCCTGCTCATAGTGGCGCTGACGGGAACAGAAGGCGGTGAGGACAAGGGGCCAGCAGGTGGAGAGCCTGGGCCCTTACCTGCTGGTGGGTGAGATGCCCCAGCTCCTTGTACCCCAGCGCCAAGACTCGGGCTCCTTCCCGGGAAATCTCCGTGTGGATGTGGTGGTAGTCAGGTGGGCACTGGGCGAACTGCAGGGAACGCGGGGGGATGTCACCGACCGCCCCGCGCCCCCCTTCCCCCTGGGCCGGGGCTGGCTCACCATGGAGTGCAGGGTTTCGGGGGCCCCCTTCACAGCCGCAATGTAGCAGAGATCAGTGGAGCCTAGCTTCTCATAGGAGGCGAGCACGGACATTCGCTTTAGGGCACTGGCAAAATGAAAGCGCTGGTGAATTTTCAGCCCCTGAGTTTTAATACTTCGGGGGAATACTTTCTCATCTGGAAACAAATAAGTACGAATCCTGAGGGCCTTCGCTCCAAAGAGGCAGCCAAGCCCCCGCCTCCCCCTTCCACCCCTCTCTTCCCCCCACCCCCAGACCCAGGGCCTGCAGGTGGGGGTTGGGGGGAGGCTCCTCACTCCAGGTAGGGTCAAGGCTGAGAGACCTGTGCTCAGAGGACCCTGCCTGTGACTTCTGACAGGGTGGGGCAGGCTCTACTCCCACGGGCATGGACTGTCTCAGGTCAGAGGTGAGCCTGTGCCCACCCACCTAGGGGAACATCACGGTTATAGGCCTGCCTGCCCAAGGTGGACACACAGGTGTCTCCGAGGGGTGCAGCCCGCCCACCCAGGAGTGTGAGAACTGGGCCCAAAGCTCCAGCCCCTCACCTTTGGTCAGCGTCCAGTCCACAGCTGTCAGCATAGCCTTCTCAAGTGGATCACCCACAAGGGTGCCATCATCCAGCTGCATGAGGGAGTGGCATGAGGCCAGGGCACGGTGTGTCTCTACAGGGATGTTAGACACAGGAGTGACCTCCTTCCCGTCTCTGCAAAGAGAGGAAACCGCTTGTTATGGAGTGGAGGGACTCTTGGGACTTGCTAGCCAGGATGAGGGATGGGCCTCCACTCTGTGCCAGTCACTACAGGGGCTGAGACGCATGGTCTTGGTCTTCGTGCCAACTGTGCCCATCTCAGAGACGGCTCTAGGGATCGTATGGCTGCTTGGGGTGGGAGCTGAGCCTCCACACTGCTGTCACATTGAAGAGTACACGGGGAACACCCCCCTCTGCCGCCTGATCAAACTTCAGTGGTCCACTGTGGTGGGTGGGTCTGGGTGGGTGCCGTCTGTCCCTTGAGCTCCCAGAAAGCCACCTGCTGGGGGAGAGGCCTAGGCCCCCCATGCTCACCTGAGCCCGGCCACCCCACGAACGACTAGGCTGTCGCTAGTCAAGGTCCCTGTCTTGTCGAAGCAGCACACCTCTACCTTGCCGGCAAACGGGATCCGGAAGGGCTCCGTGCAATACATGTCTGGGAAGGGGAGGAGCCAGGGTCAGGGGCTCTGCCAGGCCCCGGCCCGCTAGGCACCCAACCCTGTCCCAGGCACTCACAGAGCTTGGCCAGGGCAATGAGGGAGGTGTTGACAGCCAGAGACAACTCGATGGGCAGCTCAGGGGGCACGACCGAGGTGAGGATCAGTGTGCATTCCAGAAACAGCTTGTAGCGGTTCCGGCTGGGGTCCTTGGTGCCTGCGGAGACAGGGCCTGCCAGCCTGGGGGCCATGGGGACAGGTCCCAGCAGACAGGTGAGGGGCCACAGTGCATACCTTCAATCCACACGTAGGCAGCTGCTGCGATGGCGAAGACCAGGAGGAAGAGGATGAAGATAAAGGTCTCCAGGTTGTTTGCAGTCACCCTCTTGACTCCAAAGAGGATGGTTCGAAGCAGCTTGCCCTAGAAGGACAGGGGGTTAGAGGCCTTTCCTGGCATGGGGGTGTGGGGGTGTGGGGTAGGGGTGGCCTCCAGCATCTGACAGCACAGAGGGTCAGAGTATCCCTCTGCTGATGGGGAGGGCCTGCCCTGGGCCCACCAGTGAGTCCTGCAGCCGTGACACAGGGACCACACAGGTATGTGGGAGGCTGCAACTCAGCTAAGGGTTATAGAGACCAGTGGCCAAAAACTGGGGGTTAGGGAAAGAAGTGGTTTAGATGGGGGACTGGGTTTTCCAGAGGGAGGTCCGGCCATCACCTCTACCAGGCAGCCCTCATGCCATTTTAGTGAAGAGTTTATGAGCGTGACTCTGTACACCATCCCAACGTGTGTGGCAACAGCCCGTTCTCTGTCTGTGCTCCCCACCAGAAGCTCAGCTGAGGACAGCGGGCTCAGTCTAGGGTTTGCCTCTGCACCCTGCCCCGAACCAGTACCCTCTGTCAGAGTAAGCCTGTGGCGGGGATGTTCTGGGGTCCATAAGAGCCACTGTCTCAACTGTCTGCCTCCTGCCCTGGGGCCCACGCTCCCCAGAGCCAGACAAGGGGCCATACCTGGGACGTGTTGAATCCGGTCCTGAGGACGTAGGCCACGCACCCATTGTCAACTGCTGCAGAGACAAACAGAACGAGCATCACTTGTATCTGTTCGTCCCGACTCCCGCACAGCCAAGCAGGTGTTGAGGGGGTGGGGACGGTGGGGCCAGAACACCCCCGGATCTCCCCAAGGCACCTACGCTTCAGGCCCGTGGTGGCCTTCTGTGGGGGGATGTGCTGTACCACCTTGGTGCCCCCAAAGATGACGTGGAGCCGGGAGTCGGCCTGGAGGTCCAGCACCCGGTCGGGGCTGAGGTCTTCAATGGGCTCCTGAGGAGAAAAGAGAGGATGGTGAGGGCGCTCTCACCTCGGCCTCCTTCTCCATCCCCAGTCTCTCAAGAGGGGGCCCCTGGGGCTGGGTTGGGCCACTCTGACCCTCACAGGGTTCCCAGCCTGACCTCGTCTTCTCCCCACCTGCGTGCGCGCATCCACTCCTCGGGATCCCCCAACTGGCCTCACTCGGGGTTCACGCTCTCCCGGTTTCTCTTGGCCCACCCTAGTCCGACATCCCCGGTCCCTGGCCTGGACAACCCCCAACGACCTTGGCCTCTCTCTTCACCACCCAGCTCCCCTTCGTTCAGGGTGCAGACCCCCCCAGGAGAGCCGGCAGCTCCGTCTAGGCACCGCACCTCCTCTGGCCTCCTCCAGCCGTGCCTAGGCAGGATCCCGGCCTAGCGACCAGCCCTCTCCCTGCTCCACGAATGAGACAGTGAGGCACGGGAGTACACCGAGCACGACCCCTACTCCCCACCCAGCACCTTCATCTGTGGCACCGACTCCCCTGTGAGCATGGCCTCGTCCACGATGCAGCGGCCGCGCAGCAGCAGCACGTCACAGGGCACTAAGTTCTCCTGTGGGGAGCGGCCTGCGGGAAGGGGCGGGAGGGTTGGACGGAAGCCGAGAGAAGGGCTCCCGCCAGGACGGAACAGAACTGTGCCTCACCGATTGACACAATGTCTCCCGGAACGATCTCATCGCTGGCGATGGGCCTCCACTTCCGGCTGCGGTAGACCTGGGTGGAGGGGAGGTGCACTCAGCTCTGCCTCTTGAGAGGGGGCATGATGCAGGTGCACGCCGAGAGCCGACCTCACCCTGCCCTCGCTCCACGCCCACCCTGAGACTGGCAGGTGCCCCCCACGCCCCCCCCGCAGCAAGTCTCCCTGTTGGCCACACCTGGATCATGTGAGGCTTGTTGCCCATCTTCCGGATCTCTGACATGTTCCTCATCTGCTGCTGCACCAGGGAGGCCTCGAAGGCCACCAACATGGAAAGTGTGAAGACGCTGTAGTACCAGTACTCATCCAGACACCAGAGCCCCACGCAAAAAACCTGCAGGACACAGCCTGTGTGTCCACACCCCCGCCCGTCCATCCACGGGAGCACACGAAGATGGACAGCTGAGGAGGCTGGGAAGGCACACCACGGGCTGTTCTACACACGGCCCAGGCCCGTGCAGACAGACAGATTTTCAGGTGTGGAGAAGGGAGACTGCTCTGGCTGTGGAAGGCCCAAGGAACAGGGTGGGGGGAGAGCCCAAGCTGCTGTTTACCTGGAACACAAAGAAGGGTGCTGTGGCTCTCTCCTTGAACAGCTCTGAGAAGTCAGGCACCACCATCTCGGCCCTGCAAGAGACCAGACCCCACATCTTGTTCACAGCGTGAGGCCTCGGGAGCCCCTCGGGAAACAAGGAGCCAGGAGGGACAGTCCACTCGACTGTGACTAGCATGCTAACTGCTGCCAGCCCTCTGCTCCACAGAACCCAGGTGAAGCTTCTGAATCAGCGACAGGTTGTTCAGGTAGCCACGCACTCAAGCAGGGTTAGTGCAAGACAGAACCGGTCATCAGATTGGGTGACAAGCAGGCGGAGAAGGAGTACCTGACTGTGGGATGGGGGCCCTGAAGCTGTGCAGGAGAGGCCTGGCTGTGGGGTATTGTGGGGTCCCCTGGGGGCTGAGCCCCACCCTGATTTCGAGAGGGGAGGTCTGGAGCTGAAATTTCCCCCAACTCCCTCAACGAAAGCCCCAGAATTTGAGGAGTGGGGCCTAAGGGTGTGTTCTGCGGCATTGTGTGATAGCCCAGCAGGGCCAGGGAACGAGCCAGGCAGCCTGGGTCCTCCTCGCCCTGCCCTTAGAGATGAGTACTAGAGGTGAGATGCGAGAAAAAGAATCCACTGTGATAAAAACAAACAACAACAACAACCGGGGCCCATTCCGCATTGTCAGGTGACTTTGCATGAGGCAGGAAGGTGTGCAAGGGGGCGTCCCATGCCACCATCAAGGCTGACCTTAAGCAGGGAAATAAGTAAAAAATTTCTTATAAACCTCCCCACTACGTTGCTATTTGAAATAACACATCTGTATTTTTAACGTTTGCTTATTCTGAAAGTGAGACTGTGTGTGCACCTGCGTGTGTGTGAGCACAGGGAGGGGCAGAGACAGGGAGAGAGAGAATCCTAAGCAGGCTCTGTGCTGACAGTGCGGGATCGGTTTGGGGGGGATCGATCTCACAAACCCCGAGATCATGACCTGAGCCAAAATCAAGAGTCAGACGCTTAACCAATTGAGCCACCCAGGTGCCAACCCCCCCAACCCACCCCGCCTCTGCTGCCACCATCTGTAATTTTTAAAAAACAATGAAGTCAGGGAAGAATTCCCTAAAGGGTCTAAGGATTTTCAGGTCGAGGATGATTATCATGGTGGCAGGGACAGGGGCTCTGAAGTCCAGCTCTGCCCCCTCCCAGTAGTGTCTCGGCACTGGTGGTTTTGGTGACTGAAGAGAAAGCACATACGTACAAGGCATCTGGCATCCTGCCTGGCACAAAAGAGAGCCAAGGTGATCACTAACAATTCCTTTTACCACTCTTCCTGAAGTGCTGGGAAAAATACGAGGACAAAGGTGACAACTTACACTCAGGAAAAAACCTTAAAAACAAAGAGAAATAGGACACCTGGGTGGCTCAGTGGGTTAAGCATCTGACTTTGGCTCAGGTCACGAACTTGAGGTTTCTGAGTTCGAACCCTGCATCGATTCTCTCGCTCTCTCTCTCTGCCCTTCCCCTACTTGTGAGTGCACGTGCGTGTTCTCTCTCAAAACAAATAAACTCCAAAACAACAGGGGCGCCTGGGTGGCTCAGTCAGTTGAGCATCCGACTTTGGCTCAGGTGGTGCTCTCACGGTCCGTGAGTTCGAGCCCTTCATCGGGCTCTGTGCTGACAGCTCGGAGCCTGGAGCCTGCTTCGGATTCTGTGTCTCCCTCTCTCTGCACCCCCCACCCCCCCCACTCATGCTCTATCTCTCTCTCTCTGTCAAAAATGAGTAAACTTAAAAAAAAAATAAAACGACAAGACTAAAAAAAATAAATAAATAAGCCAGAGAAAAACTATAGTAATTACAAAACGAGGATCAACAACCAACTCCGGGGCCTCAGGCCAGGCTCCCATGAAGAGCTGCACGCACTCCCGCTGGAGGGCCCTCCAGGGTCCCTGTTAGCAGGCCAGCTCAGGGGAGACAAGACTACAGCACATTTCTCAAAAGGTGCCCGCCATCTTCACCTGGGATGTATTGTTTATGTATTTATTTTTGTTAATGTTTATCCATTTTTGAAAGACAGAGAGAGACAGAGCACAAGCAGGGGTGGGGCGGAGAGTGAGGGGGACACAGAATCTAAAGCAGGCTCCAGGCTCCGAGCTGTCAGCACAGGGCCCGACACGGGGCTCGAACCCACAAACTGTGAGATCATGACCCGAGCCGAAGTTGGACGCTCAACTGACTGAGCCACCCAGGCGCCCCTGGGATGTATTGTTTAAAGGGTGACCTCCTCCACCCCACTTCCTAGGCACCCTGACTCTGGAGCGTGGCGGGGCAGAAATGGGAAAGGGGCCACTGGCGCGGCCAAGCGTCCCTGCTGTGACCGTGGGCAGAGCTCCAGCCCTGTCAGAACACGGGGGCACCCTGGGACTCACTTATTGCTCCCAAACTTCTTCTCGGCCGCGCGGATCTCAGAGTCCTCCTGGAAGCCTCTGTTGCTCTGGTAATATGAGAAGGCATTTCCCACAGGGAAGGCCACAGGGAGGAAGCGCTTCTTCTCCAGGGCATCGTAGGAATACTTGATCTTCTGGAATTCGAAGGACAGCACCTCTTGCCCATCTTCACCCTGTGGGAGCAGAGGCATCTCTGTGGCAGAAGCCCCTAACCTGGGCGTGCCTGACAGTGCCTGGGAGTCCACCCCCCCCGCCCCCCAACCCAAACCCTGGGCTGGGCGGCCCAGCAGCAGGTCCCTACCTCATCCCGGTGGAGGGCCACAAGCTCAGTGGAGCCATTGTTGGGGGTCGGCACCACCTTCACGAAGGTTGCTTTGCTGGCGTCGTACTCCTGTGAGAGACAAAGTGCTGCTGCTGAGCCCTTCCCACCCCCCAGCTGCACAGCCCCCACCAGGGAGGCTGCACGCACCGCAGGTCTGGTCGCAGAACACGCCACTGGGCTCCGGAGGCTGGCCCGGCCGCTTCCCCATCTGTCACTGAGACATAGACACTACCTGACCACACTGATGGTCTCGTGTCATAAAATCAGGAGTGATGGACAGCACCTGACGCCTGGGGCACTGCTGAACTCAAACAGGAAGAAGGCCCCCCCGCATGAGATGCGCCCTCAATGCACATGGGCCGAGCCCTGTCCCAGCCCGCTGGCCTACTGCTGCTCTGCCTCCCCTCCTTTAACCGTTCATCACGTGTCCTGAAGTGACCAGGGACGATGAGGCAAGACTCGTCCTTGCCTCAGCTAAGGGCCTCTGCACGAGCCGTTTTCTCTGCCTGGAACATGCGGTCACACACTCAGCTTCAGGCCCTTGCTCAAATGTCACCTTCTTAGGAGCCCTCCCCTGGAGGAGGCTCCATGTAAAGGGCCCTCACAACGCTCCTTTCCTCGTCCTGTTTTTTCCTTTTGAGCACTGATGGCTGAGTACGAGCTCTACCTCTCTCGCTAACGCCATGAAGGCAACGGCTTTCGTCTGCTTTGTTCGCTGCAGGCCCCTCAGCACCTATGACATGGAGGCGCTGGCTGGAGGTCAGTTAGCGCTCCCTCAAGCCCACGCTGCAGCCAGCTTGCGGCTGCTGGGCCAGCCCACTCAGTCCCTGGGACGTGTGTGTTTGTGTGGGGAGGCGCCAAAGGGTGACCCTCAGTAGAAAGGCCCTGACCCTTGGGGCATTCACTGGCATGGAAGCAGTCAGAAAAGAACGACAAAGACAAAACATTAAGCGATGAACTTGGGGATGGGAATGCCACGGAAAAAAAGTGCAAAGTGCTACGTGGGGCCAGCCCCACGCCAGGAAGGCTGCGGTCATTTCAGGCTCTTCTCACTGTGGAACAAGAGGTGGGTGTTACAGTTCTCGCTTTACACAAGGGTGAACTGAAACCCAGAGAGAAGCACCCGTCTGAGATCTCTGATCCCGGATCTGCCTGTCCTAACCCCACAGTCACTTAGCTCCTTGTCCTTCATCCCTGGAGAGGAAGTGAACAGTCACGTTTTTTACCTGCAGGCCAAAAGGCAGCTGGACGTTTGGGGAGAGATGTCACACTCTCTCCAATTTCCCTCCATTTTTTGGTCCCTCATTGGAATCTTTCGTTGTGCTGACCTGAAGCCACCAAGCCCATAAGTTTGAGCCCCTCCTCTGGGATAAGGCTTGTTGGGGAAACAAGGGACTTTATTCTCTCAGAAGAGAAAGAGGACCCAGCCCGTGTTTGCAGTCAGAGTGGACTTCTCTTTCTGCCGCCCTTAATGCTGCTCCCTTTCCCTCTCTTTCCAGCAGACACACGCCTGGGATCAAAGGGGAGACTGGCTGGACCTCAGTGCCCATGGCTCCAAACATGCCAGTGTCATCCAAGGCAGGCCCAGAGAGCGGTGGTGCAGTCACTGATAGTAACTGCTGACCCAGGGCAGCTCTCCCTATCCAGATCCTGGCAGTTAAGGGTCAGAAGTGCTACTGTGCTTCTAAAAGTGTGTTCTGAAAGAAGTCCTCACTGTCACCACACTCAGCTTGCAGGCAGGCATAAAGAGACAAAAAGCAAAAAGCACTTGAAGTCACTTGCTCACAAACTGCTCCTGCTCCTCTTAAATGCTTGCTATGATCAAAGTGCATTGCAACCTAATTTTGGTCCTAGTATGTGAGGGCCTGTAAACACCAGACAACAGAGCTCTCAAACCAACCTCCACAGACAAGTAAACTCACCCGGCGGGTCTAGCCTCACACTCTGAAAACCAAAGTAGTAGACAGAGACACAGGGGAAGAAAGTAGGACCGTTTCTAGAAGCAACCTAGTACTTGCTATTATGGTCGCTAGCATTAACAAGCCATAACAAAGAAGAACATATGTCGGATCCTACGCTGAGCTTTTTATAGATATTAGCTTCCCGAGCCTAAATGACCACACCAAGGAGGGATTCCAGAAAAAGGAAATAACCTGCGTCAGGGTCGCACAGCAAGTCAGTAGTAGGGCCAGGGTTTGGACACCCAGAGGGCAACGCTGGGGACTCAGGCCCAGCAAATGGGAAGCCCGGGATGGAGTGCGGACCTACACAAACGTCGTGACTGCGACCCGCCGCAAGGTTCGACCGAGTCGAGGGTCAGGCTCGTGCCCGAGCACTTACCGGGGTGCAGGTGAGCGCGCAGTGCGCGTGCACGGACCAATGCCCCGAGAGGACGGTGAGCGCGTGCGCGAGGCAGATGCTGGCGAGCACAAGCAGTGCGGCTTCGGGTATCTGCACCCAGCTGCTGCCCCAGCCCCAGCAGCCGGCGGCCGCGGCGCCCAGCCAGGCCGGGTAGAGCAGACCCGCGAACGGCAGCACCGTGAGGCGCCGCAGCAGTGCCAGCCGCCGGTACGGCCACACGGCAGCAACCAGCTCGTCACCGCTCGCTATGAGCGCCGGCCCGGCGGCGAGGAGGGTGCGCGGCTGCGGCCCGGGCTTGGGCTGCCCGCCGGGCCGGGCCCCGCAAGGCCTGGCCCCGCAAGGCACCGCGTTGCCCACCGCAGCCGCCGCCGCCATCTTTCCCAGCGCCGCACTCGCTTCCGGGCAGAGGCACCGCCTCACTTCCGACGGCTTACTTCCGGTGAACCTTGGGTGCCGCCATGGCAGCTGGGGCTAGGGAGGGCCGGACAATTGCAGAAGCTGCGTCCGGAAGTGGTTACTCAGGGCGCCGTCATGACAGGCTGCGGCCGGAAGGAGAGGTAGGGCGCGGCCATGACAGAGAAAGTCTTGAAAGGGCTAAGGCTGCCCCCGCCGCCCTGCCACGCCGGACTGAGACCGGAAAAGACGAGGCTAGGCGGGCTGGGCCCCACCATGACAACTAAACCGGAACTGGGGAGCCCTTGTCCTAGGCTACCGAGCAATGGCCTGTTTGCGTATCAGGGGCGGAGCCTGGGCACTGCGGAGGCGGGGCCAATTACTGAAACGCAGGCATTCTGTGGGCGAGGTCAGGATCCGCCGAAGGGGCGGGCTTTGTCACGGGGGTGGGGCTTGTTAAGGACCCGGGTCCTTGGTTGGTGTCGGCGCCGGGGAGGTCCCTCCCTGGGGGTCCCGGGGGAGGGCAGGTGCTGACAGGCATACAGAACACAGCCACAGCTCACCAGAGCGATCATGAAATAATGATTACACACACATGTTACTACTTTAACATAAATATACGAAAAATTGTTTATTTGAGATTACGTATGTTGTGTAATGTTTACTCTCCTACTATTGCTTGAGCAAAACCACAATAGGGCTAATTAACAGCGGCACTTAGTAGTATTTGGTAGTACTACAAATAGAAAACATTGTTTCTCAAACAATATGTTTGAGAAAAATGTATAACAACGCTTTTATGTTTCTTTCCTCTCACATAAAAATTTATATGAACTGCTTTTTAAACTCTTTATAGGATATTTATATTTGTAGGTTATATTGTTGCATATTCTTAGGGTAGTAACAGTAAGACTTCGTAAAAGGAGAACATAATAAATGCAGTAGGACTTCGTTAATATTCTTTTTTTTTTAATTTTTTTTAATTTTTGAGAGAGCGTGAGTGAGCAGGGGAGGGGCAGAGAGAGAGGGAGAGAGGATCCCAAGCAGGCGCTGCTCTGTTAGCTCAGAGCCGGATGCAGGGCTTCAACTCACTAATTGTGAATCATGACCTGAGCCGAAATTTGATGATAAATTGACTGAGCTACCCGGGCGCCCCTTTAGTTAACATTGTATATTTAATGAAAGTAATGATGACGTTTCTTTCTGTCCCATTACACAGTAGAATATCTTTACTCTTTCAGTTTTCTTTTCCAATAATACTTATCTGAGTGGACTGCAACCCTTAGGACAGCTTTTTGTTTTATATAGTGATAAAACGAATGCAGTCAAAGGTGATATCACTGATTTGCTTCCCTGCTTTTATCAAGCCCACGGATTACTCAGATTCTTGGTGTCATTCTAATGTGATAACATGAAGCTGAATATTGTCTCGACTAAAGCCTTGCAGAATGGATTTTACTTGTTAGGTTTTTGACTTGGATAGTTTCTAGATCTTGAAAATAGGGTGCGTTTGTTTGTTCTGAAGACCCTATTCGTCAATCAGGTCTTTGCATCTATAAATTCATAATACATTGCTATCTGTGTCCAAAATGTTCATTATTTTTGAACACTCTAGAGCACATTGGATGTCATCATAAGTTAAACCTCCCTTTCTCAGGGACAATGGTTTTTAAGCACATAGGTAATTTGAAATTGTGATATCAAAGCTAGACTCCAAATAGCTACTTTATTCAGAAAGAAACTGAGAATATCCTGTCAAATTTGTTGATTTAATTTTTTTAATTTAGAAAAATGTTTAAATTTTAGAAAACAATTTGAGAGAGAGAGAGAGAGAGAGAGAGACCGTGAGTGGGGGAGGGGCAGAGGGAGAGAGAGAGAGAGAGAAAGAGAGAGAGAAAGAGAAAATCTTAAGCAGGCTCCACGCTCAACACAGAGCCAGCCCAACGTGGGGCTCTACCCCACGAGCCTGAGATCATGACCTAAGCTGAAGTCAAGAGTTGGAAGCTCAACTGACTAAGCCACCCAGGTGCCCCTTGACTGCCCATTTCTGAATACATTTTGAAATCTGAATCAGTCCTTATTGCAAAAAAGTGAGTCTTTTTTAGGGGCACCTGGGTGGCTCAGTTGGTTAAGCGTCCAACTTCAGCTCAGGTCACGATCTCACAGCTCATGGGTTCCAGCCCCACATCAGGCTCTGTGCTGACAACTCAGAGCCTGAACCCTGCTTCAGAATTTGTGTCTCCCTCTTTCTCTCTACCCCTCCCCCGCTCACACTCTTTCTCTCAAAAATGAATAAATGTTTAAAAAAATGAGTGGTCTTTTTTTGCCGTATGAGGTTTTAGGAGCAGTCACTTCATACCTGTCTGGGGTCCTATGGCTTCTTCAAAGATCATCGGAGAGTTTTAGAGAAACAGTACCTAAGTTTCTGCTTTACTAGAATTGTTTTCTCCACTCTAATCTTCAATGCATTTCCAAATTAGAGAGGGGCGCCTGGGTGGCGCAGTCGGTTAAGCGTCCGACTTCAGCCAGGTCACGATCTCGCGGTCCGTGAGTTTGAGCCCCGCGTCAGGCTCTGGGCTGATGGCTCGGAGCCTGGAGCCTGTTTCCGATTCTGTGTCTCCCTCTCTCTCTGCCTCTCCCCCGTTCATGCTCTGTCTCTCTCTGTCCCAAAAATAAATAAAAAAAAAAAACAAATTAGAGGACATTTTTCTTTTGTCTATTTTGGAACTGATATTATGACGGTCAACTAAAAAAAAAACACCTTTTTTTCAAAGTTTGTTTCTTTTATTTTTTTATGTTTTTTAACGTTTATTCATTTTTGAGAGACAGAGAGAGACAGAGCATGAGTGGGGAAGGGGCAGAGAGACAGGACGTCACAGAATCTGAAGCAGGCTCCAGGCTCTGAGCTGTCAGCACAGAGCCTGATGCGGGGCTCGAACCCACAAACTGTGAGACCATGACCTGGGCCGAAGTCAGACGCTCAACCAACTGAGCCACCCAGGCGCCCCTATTTCTTTTATTTTGAGAGAGAGAGTGTGTGTGTGAGAGAGAGAGAAGAATCCCAAGCAAGATCCACACTGCCAGCGCAGAGCCCAAAGTGGGGCTCGAACCCATGAACTATGAGACCATGATCTGAGCCAAAGTCAAGAGTCAGATGCTTAACTGACTGAGCCACCCACGCCTTTATTAGAGCGGTTTTCGGTTCAAGCAAAATTGGGAAAAGGGTACATGATTTCCTGTATATCCTCTGCCACCTCAGATATATAGCACCCTGATTAGCAACATCCCTCACCAGAGTGGTACATTGTTACAAATAATCCCAGTGCCTGTAGTTCATCTTTGGGTTCACTCTTGGTCCTGTACATTTTATGGGCTTGGACACATACAGAATGAATGTATCCATCATTACAGTATCAAACAGAGTAGTTTTACTGCCCTACAAGTCCACTGTGCTCTGTCTCCTCATCTCTCCTTCTCTCACCTCCTGGGAACCACTGATCTTTAGTGTCTTCCATAGTTTTACCTTTTCCGTAATATATCATTGGAATCATACAGTGTGTCCCCTTTCCTGATTGGCTTTTTCCGCTTAGTAATATGAATTTATGGTTCCTCCATATCTTTTTATGGCTTTATATCTCACTTCTTTTCAATGCTGCAGAATATTCCATTATCAGTTTGTTTATCCATTCACATACATCTTGGGTCTTCCAAGTTTTGAATTATGAGTAAAGCTGCTATAAACCTCTCTGTGCAGACTGTTTGCTCATTGATGGCTACATGGTGACTTCTAATTAATTCTCGACGTTATTGAGATATAATTGACACATATCATTGGGTAAATTTAAGGTGTACAATGTGATGATTTGGTGTATGTATATATTGCAACATGCTTACCACAATACAGCTGACACCCTTTTAACCCTTTACCTCGCCATTTTTTAAGTTTATTTATTTTGAGAGAGAGAGAGAATCCCAAGTGGGCTCCGTACTGCCAGCACAGAGCCCAATGTGAGGCTCAACTCACAAACCGTGAGATCATGACCCAAGTCAAAGTCGGACACCTAACTGACTAGCCACCCAGGCGCCCTTCACCATTTTTTGTTGTTGTTACAGTGAGAACATTAGAGCTCTACTTTCACAGCCACTTTCAAGTATACAATATTGTTAATTATAGTCACCATAATGTATACTAGATACTCAGAATTTACATCTTATAACTGAAAGTTTATATTCGAACCGACATCTCTCCATTTCTCCCACTACTTGGCCCCTGGCAACCACCATTCTCTCGAGTTCCATGTCTTTAGGTTCCACACGTAAGTGAGATCATACAGTATTTGTCTTTATCTGTCTGACTTATTTCACTTAGCATAATGCCCTCAAGGTCCACAGGTCCAACCATGTTTCTACAAAAGGCAGGATTTCCTTCTTTGTGACTAGTATTCTAATACATATATTAGAATATTATATATATGTGTATATATATATATATATATAAAATCTCACATTTAGCTTTATATATAATATTTTCTTTATCCATTCATATGTTGGTGGACACTTAGGTTGTTTCCATGTCTTGGCTATTATGAATAATGCTGTCATGAACACGGGTGTGTAACTATCTCTTTGAGTTAGCGATTTCATTTCCTTCAGATATATGCCCAGAAATGGGATTGCTGGTAGTTCCATTTTCAGTGTTTTTGAGGAGCCTTCATACAATTTTCCATAGTGGCTGTATCAGTTGACATTCCCACCTACAGCGCACAAGCGTTCTACTTTATCCACGTCCTTGTCAACATTTGTTATCACATGTCTTTTTTTTTTTTTAACGTTTATTTATTTTTGAGACAGGGAGAGACAGCATGAATGGGGGAGGGTCAGAGAGAGAGGGAGACACAGAATCTGAAACAGGCTCCAGGCTCTGAGCTGTCAGCACAGAGCCTGACGCGGGGCTCGAACTCACGGACCGCGAGATCATGACCTGAGCCGGAGTCAGATGCTTAACTGACTGAGCCACCCAGGCACCCCCACATGTCTTTATTATAATAGTAACATTAACAGGTGTGAGGTGATATATCAGATCGGTTTCAATTTGCATTTCCCTGACGATTAGTGATGTTGAGCATCAACTGGCCATCTCTATGTCTTCTTTGGGAAAATGTCCATTCAAGTCCTCTGCCCATTTTTAAATTTATATATGTTGGCTATTAACCCCTTGTCATATAGATGATTTGCAAATATTTTCTCCCGTTCCATGGGTTGCCTCTTCATGTTGTCATCTCTTTTGCTGTGCAGAGCATTTTGGTTTGATACAGTCCCCCTGGTTCCATGCTTGTTCATTCCTTGTTCATTTTTGCTTTTGTTGATTGTGCTTTCGGTGGCGTATCCAAAAACTTATGGCTGAGACCAAAGTGGAGGGAATTATTCCCTAGGTGTTCTTGTGGAATCTTTATGGTTTTGGGTCTTGTTAAGTCCGTAATCCATTTTGAGTTAATTTTTGTGAGTGGTGTAAGATAGAGGTCCAAATTCATTCTTTTCCCTGTGGATAGCCAGTTGTCCCAGCACCATTTACTGAAGAAACTATCCTTTCCCTCTTGATTATTCTTGGCTGCCTTGATGAACATTAGCTTACTGTATATGCGGGGATTTATTTCCGGGCTCTTGTTTCTGATCCATTGGTCTATGTGCCTGTTTTTATGGTAGTTATCATACCATTTTGATTACTGTCACTTTGTAGTATAGTTTTACGTGGTTTTTTTTTTTTTTAACGTTTATTTATTTTTGAGACAGAGAGAGACAGAGCATGAACAGGGGAGGGGCAGAGAGAGAGGGAGACACAGAATCTGAAACAGGCTCCAGGCTCTGAGCTGTCAGCACAGAGCCTGACGCGGGGCTCGAACTCAAGACCGCGAGATTGTGACCTGAGCCGAAGTCGGCCGCTTAACCTACTGAGTCACCCAGGCGCCCCTGTAGTATAGTTTTAGATCAGGAAAAATGATGCCTCTGCTTAGTCCTTTTTTAGGATTGCTTTGGCTATCTAGGGACGTTTGTAGCTCCACACAAATTTTAAGATTTTTATTTCTATTTCTGTGAAAAATGGCATTGGAATTTTGATAGATATTGCATCAAATCCCCACATGGCTTTGTGTAGTGTAGACATTTTAACATCAGCTTTTCTGATCCATGAACATGAGCTCTATTTCCATTTATTTGTGACTTTAAATTCTTTCATCAAAATGTAATTTTGATGTTGGATATTAACCAATATCTAAAGCTCTAGGCAGAGCTTTTACTTCTTTAGTTCCATTCATATCTCGGCACTTTGGTCTCTTTGATGCTGTTGTAAATGGGATTATTGTCTTTTTCAGCTAGTTCACTGTTGGTGGGTAGAAATGCAACTGAATTTAGCATGCTCATTTTGTATTTTAAAACTTTTTTGGGTGGCTTAGTCGGTTAAGCGTCCGACTCTTGGTTTTGGCTCAGGTCATGATCTCACGATTGGTGAGCTGGAGCCCCACACTGGGGTCTGTGCTGGCAGCGCAGAGCCTGCTTGGGATTCTCTCTGTCTGTCTGTCCCTCCCTGCTTGCATGCACTTTCTTTTTTTTTTTTTTAATTTTTTTTAACGTTTATTTATTTTTGAGACAGAGAGAGACAGAGCATGAAGGGGGGGAGGGTCAGAGAGAGGGGGACACAGAATCTGAAACAGGCTCCAGGCTCTGAGCTGTCAGCACAGAGCCTGACGCAGGGCTCAAACCCACGGACCGCGAGATCGTGACCTGAGCGGAAGTCGACCGCTTAACCGACTGAGCCACCCAGGCGCCCCGCATGCACTGTCTTTCAAAATACACATTTTTTTAAAGTCTTAAGCAAAGGTAAGTTGGGATGGCATTGTCTCTCTTTCCAGCCTGATACAGGAAATCTTTCTTCCCGGTTATTTTAAGAATAGCAATTAAAAAATTTTTTTTTACATCTCTCTCTCCCTCTATCTGCCGCTTGGCTGCTCATGCTCTCTCTCAAAAATAAATATTAAAAAAAAAAAAACTTTTCTGAATGTTTTAGTTCTAACAGTTTTTTGATAGTCTTTAGGATTTTCTATATACAAGATCATATTATCAACAGATGGTTTTACTTCTTCCTTTCTGATTTGGCTGTCTTTTGTTTCTTTTTCTGGCTTAGCTGGGCGGGACTTCCAGAATTATGTTGAAAAGGAGTGGTGGGAGTGGGCACTCTTGTCTTGTTCCTGATTTTATTTTTTAAATTTATGCTTATTTTTGAGAGAGAGGCAAAGAGAGAGGGAGACAGAGGATCCAAAGTGGGCTCCGTGCTGACAGCACAGAGCCCAATGCAGGGCTTGAACTCACGAACTGTGAGATCATGACCTGAGCCAACTGAGCCCAGGTGCCCCTTGTTCCTGCTTTTAACCTTTCACTAATGGGTATGATGTTGGCAGTATGTTTCTCATATACAGCCTCTATTATGTTGAGGTGTATTCCTTCTATACCCAATTTGAATGTTTTCTATCATGAAAAAATGTTGAGTTTTATCAAATGCTTTTTCTGCATCTGTTGAGATAATCACACAATTTTTGTCTTTCATCCTTTTAATGTGCTATATCATATTTATTGATTTGTGTGTGTTGAATCATCTTTGCATCCCAGGGAAAAATCCCATTTGGTTATGGCATATGATCCTTTAATGTCCTGTTGAATTTGGTTTGCTAATATACGGAGAAATGTTGCATCTATATTCATCAGGGATATTGGCCTGTGTGCACATATATACTGGATGGCGGCAAAACAATACTCCAGGCATTTCTTAGTTTAGTTTACACTTTTATTTCTTAAGTTAATACACAGTACCGTGTCACATTTGATAGATTCCATGCTTCTGTGTTCTGGTACTTAGCACAATGCCTGGCCCATTGGGAGGATCAGTTAATATTTACTGAAAAACACCCATAAAGGTTAACAATATTGATTCATTCTACCTAACTGAAGTTCCTTGAGTCATAGATTTTTAAATAGTTTTCAACGAACATATTAATAACTTGTTCGCGTCAATATTTTCTTTTTTTTTAAATTTTTTTTTAAACGTTTATTTATTTTTGAGACAGAGAGAGACACAGCATCAACGGGGGAGGGGCAGAGAGAGAGGGAGACACAGAATCGGAAGCAAGCTCCAGGCTCTGAGCCATCAGCCCAGAGCCCGACGTGGGGCTCGAACTCGCGGACCGCGAGATCGTGACCTGAGCCGAAGTCAGACGCCCAACCGACTGAGCCACCCAGGCGCCCCACACGTCAATATTTTCAATGATTCCTCTACGCTCTGTCTTTCAAATAATATTTTATTTTACATTTTTAAAAAGTTAATTTATTTTTGAGAGAGAGCTGGGGGGGGGGGGCGCAGAGAGAGAGAGAGGGAGAGGGAAAATCCCAAGCAAGCTCCTGGGGGTCAGCGCAGGGCCCAAAGCAGGGCTTGATCCCATGAACTGAGAGATCATGGCCTGAGCCAAAGTCAGATGCTTAACTGACTGAGCCACCCAGGCTCCCCTCAACTTTTACATTTAAGGATACTGCAACGGACATAGCAAGTTCTCTGGCTTATGGAAGGGAGAAATCTACTCCAAAGACTCTGGGCAAAATTTGTAACTAAGAAATAAAAATATGATGAAAGCTAACTTTCCTTCAGCTTTATAGAAGTTAGTAACAGGGGAGCCTGGGTGGCTCAGTCAGTTAAGCAGCTTGAACCCGGCTCAGGTCATGATCTCAGGGTTCATGAGATCAAGCTTCCCGCGTCAGTTCTATACTCATGGCATAGAGACTGTTTGGGATTCTCTCTCTGCCCCTCTTCTGCTTGTGTGTGTACTCTTTCTCTCTTAGAAAAGAAGTCAATAATGTACCTTGTTGTGTCTTATGCAACAGAATATTTCCCTACTGTGTTAAGAAAAAAACAAACAAACAAACAAACCCAGAGTGGGACAGTAGTAGTTAAAGCAGTAAAAGCAAGTTTTATTCAGGAATTACTGCAATAGGGGGAAAAAGAGGCCTCAGTATAGAACTGGAACCCATCCCCAGTACAGCACAAAGTGGGGGTTTATAGCCAAGGAGCAGGGTTGGGGTCAGTAGATGGAACACTACTAAGGAAACCTCAGGGATGGAAGGATTCTAGTTAAACAGATCTAACAGGATTCTTGCTGTGGGCAGGCCAGGGTGGTCAGATGCCATACAAAGGAAAACCCAGTCACTTCCGCTTACATTTATTAAAGGATGTGATAAAGGATACATGATCAGTTAGATGAAGAGATACATGGAGTGAGGTCTGGGAGGGTCCCGAGCACAGGAACTTCTGTCCCCATGGAGTTGGGGTACATCATGCTCCCAGTGTGGATGTGTTCACCCATACGGAAACTCTCTGAACCCCATACTATTGGGATTTTTACGGAGGCTTCCTCACGTAGGCGTGACACATCATTAACTCCACTTCCAGCCCCTTTCCCCTTTCTGGAGGATTGGGGAGGGGGTATGGAGCTGAAAATTCCAAGCTTCTAATCATGGCTTGGCCTTTTGCTAACAGTCAGAAAGACTCCCCTCCAGGAGTCATCCAGGAGCCCATCCAGAGTTGCCTCATTAGAACAAGACATTCCTACCACTCAGGATATTCCAAGGAATTTAGGAGCCCTGAATCAGGAACTGGGGTTAAAGACCAAATATTAGAAAACGAGATGCTCCTAGTGTCTTAGCACTTAGGAAATTAGAAGGCTTTCAGGAGCCTGTGCCAAGAACCAGGGACAGAGACCAATATATATTTTCTATTATTTCACAGACACCAAAGGTGGGGTGTGTGTGTGAAGAATATTATGAGATATTGAGGGTGGGGAGTTCTCTTTAAACTGACTTGGCAAGGTTCTTGCTACAACTGGGTGATGCAGGCCAGACAAGGGCAGGCTGCAAGGTCCAGACCTAGAGGAGAACGACTCAAGTTTAGTCAGGGAGAGTCTTTGTCATTGGCTATCGTGAAGCCAGTTAAATTGTGGTATCATTTTGAGACCGATCATCCAGAGTTTAAAGAAAAAGGAATTGAATTATTCTAAGTATAGATATCATGGCTTTCTTTAAACATCAAAAATTATTACAGATTCCCAAACTAGACATGAAAAGGCTACTGAAGCATCCTTCAGGTTTTAATTTCTAGTAAGGTATATATCAATCACTATAAGACACGTAAACAAAAAGGCCTCTGGGGGCATCCCTCCCCCGCGCTTTTAAGAGTAAAGGGTTCCTGAGAACCAAGTGGGAAAGCCACTGTGAATTATCCCCAGCCTTACAGGTGCATTTCTTGCACTGATCTCAAGAAGAGCCATCGAGAGAAAATCCTAAGCACCTCTCTGTATCAGCCCTTGGCCAGGCCTACATGTTTTGGTTTTTTTAGGCCAGGAAGCTGGTGTCTGGGGACCTGAGGGACTTTTGGCCACAGTTTTGCTTTTTCCCTCTCTTTTCTCATTTTTTCTTTTCTTTCCCATCTTTATTTAGTTTGTTAGTACTGTTAGGGGGCACTTTTAGTTAGCATTCCTAGCAGTGAGTCACTGAGCTGCGGGGGCCTTGCGGCCATCCCCGTGACCGGGAGAGCCACAGTGACCACCACCGGCTCCTCAGGACCGTTGGCCAGGGCAGCTTTGCCCAGGTGGGGTTGGTCTGGCACAGCCCGAGTGGGACAGAGGCGTCCATGAAGGTCATTAACAAGAGTCAGCAGGGCTCCTCCAGCCTCCAGAGACTATTCCTTGAAGTCCAGAGCATGAAGGCCCTGAATCACAACCCCCGAGTCGTGAAACTACTTGAGGTCGCTGGCACCATGGAAGCAGGCGACCCGGTCACGGAGTCCACTAGCGAAGGACAGGTGTTTGAACTGCGCCATGCCTGCATGAGAAAGGGGGAGCCCCGAGGCAGATTCTGCCAGATAGCGCCCACTGTGTGGTACCACCACCAGGAAGGTGTCATCCACAGGGACCTAAAGCCAGAGAGCCTGCTTTTGGAATCCGACCCGAACATCGAGGTCGCATACTCTGGATTCAGCAATGAGTTCACCGCCGCCCATAAGCTGACCCCCTGCTGTGGTAGTCCCCCTTGGGTGGAGCCTGGAGCCATCCTCTATACAATGACTGTCCAGTGACCAGCAGGTCCCTGCCTTGGCAGGACTTCAGGGAGCTGTGGGAGCGGGTGCTGAGCAGGATATACCACGTTCCCCTTTCCACGTCTGTGCAGCGTGGGAGACCTGCTAGAGAGATTCCTGCCCCTCAGTCCCAGTGAGAGAAGCGCTTTAGAGGAAACCATGAAGGGCCCATGGATGACCATGGCCCGTGAAGCAGAACTACTAAAGCCTTACAGTGAGCCACTCCCTGACTACAAGGATCCCTGGCAGAACTGAGGTGACATTAGCTGTGGGCTATGCGTGGGACCAGATCCAGGACCTGCTGAGGGGCCAGAATTAAGAGGAAGTGATGGCCAACTACCTGATCCTAGGCTGCAAGAGCCCCAAGGTGGAGGGTGGACCATTGCTGCGAAGCCTCTGCCTTCAGCTGATCCTGCCAATAGTTGCTGTCCTTCCCGCTCCCACAGGCTTCAGCCCAGGGTCTCTGCCGACCCGGAGGAGCCTGGTTTCGGTGGGCCTGCCCACCTCTGCTGTGTTCTGTAACTCAAAAAGTCAGCGGCCTGGGGAGCACTGGGAGTCAGTGGAAGGCCAGCAGCCCATCCAAAGGGCCTGCCAGTCCCCCACCAAGACACAAGGACCATCCCTTTCCCCAGCACAGTCCCTAGTGTGACCCTGGGGCCTCCCCTCCACCCACAGCATCAGCAGCAGTGGTGATGCCCCACACGGAACCAGCTGCCCCCAGGGTTTGTCCTACAACTGGCAACTCCCTCCATGCTGGGCGGCCCGGTGATAGGACCCCAGCCTCTCCCTCTGGCAACCCCCAAGGCTGAATGGGCTGCTGGGAGCTTCTTCAACTTCTTACTCAGGCAGATACCGTGTTTCAGGCCACCTGGAAAGAACCGATGTGGCCCTTAAACCACAAGGAAGCCAATGAAAGCTCACGTGGTGGATAGCCAAAGAAGGGACAAAACCAAAGACTGTTTTTATATGGGCAGCAAGAAGATCCTGAGCTCCACCGAGCCCAGCAGCAGGTGTGGGAGGTGGGCCAGGGCTGACACAGACAGCCGTGGGGACGGGAGTGGTGCAAGGAGCTTACGGCTTGTATGTGGGGACACCGAGGACCACGGGCAGGGAAGGATGGCAGGTGCAGACTGCCAAGGTGGTCTGCACGGGATTCAAATCAAGGGGGTACCTGTGCTTCCACAGCATTCAAAAGCACTGAATCAAAAAATAATGGTGGGCTTAAAGGATGGCTGGGTGCCACCGGGGAGATAAGAAGAGAGGCTGGTCCTGGCTTCGGGCAGGTCCTCTGTCCCAACCTGGGTGAATCTTCAGAGACTGGACTGTCGTCCTGGGGTACTTCTTCCCTCCTACTCTTTTCTCTCGTCTTCTCTCGTGCTTATCAGGGACGGGAGATGCTTCTGTAGAAACAAACACAATAAAAAAACCACATTTAATGGGAAGGGATTTAACATGTATTTTCTTTTTTTTAAGACGGGAAGTAGGACTTATTGGTGGGCATGAACAGAGAAGGGGCAGTGCCGAGGTTCTCATGAGCACAGAGCCCTCCATTTGTCCAAGGGACCATGATAAGGGATATATTTGACCCCATAGCCATCTGGGGTGAGCAGCTTTTCAGCCACTATGTCTTCAAATTTATCCACGTTAAAGTCCCACTTCTTGGAAATGTGGATTTTCGGGCGGCCAGGGAACTTGAACTTGGCCCTACGTAGGGCCTCAATCACATGCTCCTTATTCTGCAGCTTGGTGCGAATGGACATGATCACTTGGCCAATGTGGACCCTGGCCACTGGGCCCTGGGGCTTTCCAAATACACCCCACATACCTGTCTGAGCCTAGACTGGAGCCTAGACTGTGGCATGAGGCCACACCTCAATGTCCACTGGAAAGGGCTGTCTCCAAGGTCCCTTAGGGCAACCTGTACAATCAACAGGCTGCATACACTACCACGGAGGCTACTGTTTGCAGCCATTGCACACTGGGCTCCCATGGGGAAAGAGCACAGTCGGCTTAATTGGCTGCATTGACATCTATTTTCTGAGTTGCTTTTAAATTTTGTTTGATGTTTATTTTTGAGCGTGAACGAGAGAGCGAGCGAGCGAGGGAGGGGCAGAGAGCGAGGGAGACACAGAATCCAAAGCAGGCTCCAGGCTCTGAGCTGTCAGCACAGGGCCCGATGCAGGGTTCGAACCCATGAACCATGAGATCATGACTTGAACGGAAGTCAGATCCTTAACCGACTGAGCCACCCAGGTGCCCCTGAGTTGCTCTTAATGCTGGATTGTGGGAGGTGATTATTGATACGACTGGTTCTCATTCATGTTTGTCTCAGAGAACACTGGGCTGTCACTTCCTTCAGCAGGTTTGATAATAGTAATATTAACACCAACAAATACCAGTAGCATTTACTAGTGGCCCCAGACCTTCTACACCATTTCAATCCCTTTTAGGTAAAAGTGCCCATTTACCAGACTAGGAAATGAATGTTGAATGGGGTTAAGCAGTTTGTACAATCGCAGAGCTGGTGTCCAGAGCACGTGCTTTGAATCTTGGGTCTACGGCCTCCCTTGGCTCAGGCCTGGGGCTTCTGCAGTCCCGCTTTTGACATCCTGCTGAGGTTGTTACACCGAGTCTCTTGATTAATGGACAATTCAGTAATACACAAGACGACACCAAACACTTGTGCGGTAATCTTCAGAGCTTCTTGTGAATTCGCTTGTTTGCGGGCCCCTAAGTCCTCTGAGTACGCAGGACACGGTCCTGAGTACAAATTCTACCTCAAAAATATGAAAGAAAAATGAAGTTGTCCAGAGTGCTGGCAACACTGAGGTGGTATGGAACCCTGTTCAGCCCGAGGGACAGTGCCTTGTAGGCCGGTTAGCACACAGGTGGGCCCCCTGGTGTGGGAGCCTGATCCAGATCTAAACGCGTCTACAGTGGTGCCCAGCAGGGTGGCCTTCCCGCTCTTCTCCTGCCTCCTGTCAAAATCTTACTAGCTAGAGAACAAATGTAGACTGATGTCTTGCGGATGAACTCCTATATATTAAAATTCACTTACTGGGGCGCCTGGGTGGCTCAGTCGGTTCAGCGTCCGACTTCGGGTCAGGTCACGATCTCGCGGTTCGTGAGTTCCAGCCCCGCGTCGGGCTCTGTGCTGACAGCTCAGAACCTGGAGCCTGTTTCAGATTCTGTGTCTCCCTCTCTCTCTCTGACCCTCCCCCGTTCATGCTCTGTCTCTCTCCGTCTCAAAAATAAATAAACGTTAAAAAAATAAAAAAAATAAATAAATTAAAATAAATAAATAAATAAATAAATAAATAAATAAATAAAATTCACTTACTGGACTCAAGAGCCCTTTTCCCTATCCCAGTGCTTTTTATTCATGTACAAATTAACTAGAACTCGCCTGAGTACACCCACTCGCTCCAGAGCTGCTGGGTCACATCTGTGCCCAGGCATCCGCCCCTAGAGGATCTATCCCCTATCCTCCCAGGCATGGGGAAGAGACATCTCATTTAGGGCGAGTGTTGAGCTTTTTCCAGAGGCACACTGCTCGGTGAGGTCACTGAAGAGTTCTGGAAGGGTCCTCGATTGAAAATTTGGTGGCAGTTCTTCTTTGGCAGGTCCCCGGGGTTGAGGTGCAATCCTGTGGCCTCCGCCTTCTTGATGATCATAGTCCTGGCACATAACAGTGCTCCCCAAGTAGTGTTTCTCCTCTCTTGCCTGCAAGGGAGTTACGAAAAAAGGAATTGCAGGGAAATTTCAGAAGAGACTGCTATGTATAGCCAAGGTGAGGGTCGGGAGTGTTTTGTGGGTGAGGCAGATTTGAAGCTGAGGCCTGACCAGAACTTTTGGGATCCTGAGTCCTCACGTGAGGGCCATGATTATTTTCTACTGCATGTGCTGCACGTGCCGGTTTCCAGGCTGCCTGCTGTTGGGAGGGCAGTTTTGAGCTTGTATGTAACACAGATCCGTTAGTGGTGTGGCCTGGAGCCCTGGCTGGAAAGGATCCTGAGGTCAAGGTCAGGCCCAGTGGAACACAGTCCTACTTATTAGGCATCTGTAATAGTTATAGTTCCTAGTACTGCCTTCACTGTTGCTCCCTTTTGTACTAAGATGATGTTAAAGGACTCTGTGGCAGAGCTTAACATAACCTGGTTACAACAGAAGCTTCTGAGTCAGAGAGCTCTCTTATCACCCTGCATATATCTGGGTATGGTGTATTTACAAGCACATATATTTATAGCCACTGCAGTTGTGCTTGGGATTTGCACCCTGACCCAGGCATTAATTTATTTAAAAGAATATCTTAACATTTTCAAAGAATTGAGCATTTTAATTTTTTTTTTTTAATGTGTATTTATTTGAGAACATGTGCATGAGTGGTGGAGGAGCAGAGAGAGAGGGGGGCGGAGAGAGAGAACCCCAAGCAGGCTCCATACTGTCAGTGGGGAGTCCAATGCAGGGCTCAATCCCATGTACTGTGAGATCATGACCTGAGCCGACACCAAGGGTCAGATACTCAACCAACTGAGCCACCCAGGAGCTCCAAGCTGAGCATCTTTAAATTCCCTATTTCTGTTACTTCTAATTGTATTGCATTATGGGCCAGAAATATAATATGTTCAATATTTGTCCTTTTATATTTACTAAATATATATTTTTTTGTTTTTAAAATATAATCAAAGGTATTTCCATTTCTTTGACGCTGGCTTGGTTTCTAAACATTCACTTTGTTGAGACATTCTTTTGGGTATATACATACAGATCAGTTATGTTTTCATTGTTTTGTATGCTTTTGTGTTTTTTTTAAAACCATTTTGGGCCCTTCATTCTCTCTTAATACATTTCTTTCCAAGCCTCCCATGCTCAATAGATTCTATGACTTACTGTTTCTCAGTTAAGATTGCTTTCAGCTCTAGATACCAGAAAATCTGACACACAGTAGTATGAACAAGCAAGGAGAGGAGATGAGGTCAAAAAGGTAGGCAGGGGTCAGGTTATCTGGTTACTTAAGCTTTTATTTTATTGCAGTGAGAAGCCAGTGAGAGGGTTATAAATGGGGATAGGAGGGAATGGAGGGGGAGTGGGGTGTCTGTGGGGGGTGGGGGTTGGGGTTAACATATATCATGGTTTTCTTTTTTTTTTTTTAAGTTTGTTTATTTAATTTTGAGAGAGAGAGAGAGAGAGAAAGAGCAAGCTTGCACATGGGAGAGGCAGAGAGGGAGGGAGGGAGAGAATCCCAAGCAGGCTCCATGCTGTCAGCACACAGCTTGATGTGGGTCTCAATTCAACAAATCATGAGATCATGACCTGAACCAAAATCAAGAGTCAGCTACTTAACCGACTGAGCCACCCAGGCACCCGTTTTTCATGTTTTAAAAGAAAATTTTTTTAATGTTTCTTTATTTCTGAGAGAGAGAGAGAGAGAGCATGAGCAGGGGCGGAACAGAGAGAGGGAGACACAGAATCCAGAATGAGAGAGAGAGAGAGAGAGAGAGAGAGAGAGAGAGTGCGCGCATGAGCAGGGGCAGAGCAGAGAGAGGGAGACACAGAATCCAAAGCAGGCTCCAGGCTCCGAGCTGTCAGCACAGAGCCGGACGCCGGGCTCGAACTCACGAGCCGCGAGATCATGACCTGAGCCAAAGTCGGACGCTTAACTGACTGAGCCACCCAGGCACCCCTTCATGTTTTTTTATGGAGCACTGTGGATGCTGACTGGAGAATGGACCGCAGGAGAGTATAGAGGGAAGCAGGAAGCTAGTTCGGAAGACAGTGTTTGCAGAAGATCAGTAAGAGAGGACAGTGGCTGAAACTGGTTGTAGAAATGGATGCAATGAGAAGAGGCTGCAATCAGGATGCATGTCAAGAGGACTTGTTGGAGGACTGCATGTGGTGGGGTGGGAAGGGAAAGAGAGTCAGTGATGGCTCCTGAGTGCTCCCCTCAGAAAAGAAGACCCAGGCCTAGGGGTTCTCAGCAGATAGATGGTATTCAAAGCTGGGAGCCTCTGTAGGTTTGCTCTGAGAAGAGAGGGCCCACAAGAAAGAGAAAGGGGCTGAGGGTCCCAGAGATCTGAAGGAGGAGGAGGAGGAATAAAAGGAAGATAGAGTAAGATGGGAGGGAATCGGGGGCGGGGGGGGGGGGGGGCTTGAGAATCCAGAGGAAAGAAGTGCTCAATCGTGTTTCAAATGCAGCTATAAGACTGAGAGAACAAAAACTGCATCTTGAATTTAGCAAAATGGAAAACATTGGTGACATCATGAAAGCAAAGTGGTGTGGAGGAAAGCCGGAATGGAATGGGTTCAGGAGAGGAGAGGAGAGGTACCTGAATGGAGCAGAGGAAAATGGGAAATGGAGAGGACTCTGGGGTCAAAGGAGGTCTGTGTTAATGCACAACATTAGGGCACCTTTGTATGCTGATGTTGGCAAGGGATCATTACTGACACAGGACTGCAGAACTCTGGGGTCATAAGCTGAAAGGACTTCTCAGCGCCAAGTTTACTTGAAGTTATAGCTTTAATCTTTAAAGTCTTTAAAATCAGTGGGCTTTGGGGGCACCTGGGTGACTTAGTCGGTTAAGCATCTGACTTCAGCTCAGGTCACGATTTCACGGTTCACGGGTTTGAGCCCCACATCGGGCTCTCTGCTGTCAGCACAGAGCACTCTTCAGATCCTCTATCCCCCTCCCCCACTTGCGCGCACTCTCTCTCTCTCTCAAAATAAATAAACTTTAAAAAATATATTTAAAAAATAAAATAAATGGGATTTTTGCCATTTAGTTCATAATACAGGCATACCCACAGAATATATCCCCCAATTAATGTTTTCCTGGAAGAATGTTTTCATTTTCAATACATAGCATAGAAGTTATTTCCCTCTCAACATTTTTAGCTGATATGTATATAAAGTTTATATTGAGTCTTTAAAAAAATACATTTTATTAAATTTTTTAAAATCTTTTTTTTTGAGAGAGAGACAGAGTGTGAGCAGGGGAGGGGCAGAGAGAGAAGGAGACGCAGAATCCGAAGCAGCCTCCAGGCCCTGAGCTGTCAGCACAGAGCCCGACGCGGGGCTCAAACTCACAAACAGTGAGATCATGACCTGAGCCGAAGTCGGACGTTCAACCGACTGAGCCACCCAGGCGCCCCCCCAAAAATACATTTTAAACGGCTTCAGAAAAAGTTCCACGTTGCTTCCAAATACAACCTGCAGGCCCATCACACTTTGGAGTGTTGGCAAGATGTACAACATCTGATGTTATTGGTCTACAAGTAGCCACTGCTAGTGCACACAAAGCACCTGTATGCCAATGACTATTTTTTTAATTTAATTTTTAAGTAAACTCTACTCCCAACGTGGGGCTCTAACTCCTGAGCCCGAGATCGAGGGGCTCTAGCGACTGAGCCAGCCAGATGCCACAAAATTGGTCGGGTTTTTTGATGGGACTTGCTATGCCTTATAATTTTTTCTGTTTAAAATAATGGGAAATAAGTTATCCTTAGGGTCTCTTCTTAGAGAAAGTCTGACATTTCAGGCATAGATTATGAACCATCGCTAATGGCATAGGACTTTCCAGCCTTGTCTTAGTTTTAAGTTTTCAATTACTTACCTTGGAAATTACTTCATTTCTTCCAAATCTTGTAGAATTGATGCTCCAGAAAGTCCTACCATGGATAGTTTGCCGTTTTGTATCCTCCCTGCACAGAATTGGAGCTGTGCATAAATTAGCTGGAGATGTGTGTCGTGACCTCATAATTGGAGTTAATCAGAAAAACTAAATAGAAAAATGACATAAGAAAATTATCACTACAACTCCCAACAGCGACAGATTGTTTTAATTATTCTGTCTTCTGAAAGGATATTTAAAAAGGGATATTTAGGGGCCCCTGGGTGGCTCAGTCCGTTAAGCCACTGACTCTTGATTTGGGCTCAGGTCCTGATCTCACGATCCCTGAGATTGAGCAGGAATCTGCAGCTTTGCACTGACAGCATGGAGCCTGCTTAGGATTCTCTCCCCCCATCCCCCCCCCCCCGCCCCTCTGCTAGGCGTGCTCTCAAATAAATATATATATTAAAAAAAGAGGGGTGCCTGGGTGGCTCAGTCCCTCAGGTGTGGGGCTCTGGATTTCAGCTCAGGTCACGATCTCAGGTTTGCGTCTAGTTCTGCGCTGAGTGCCCGGAGCCTGCTTGGGATTCTCTCTCTCTCTCCGCCCCTCCCTTGCTCATGCTCGCTCTCTTTCAAAATACGTATATAAATTTAAAAAAAAAAAAAAGAAGATATTTATAAGGGGTTCCAAAGGAGCCCCTCCACAAACCTCCCTGACGTTTTGGGAAGGATGAACGGGAGCTTCTGGTCCAGCTGGCCAGTGTGAATTAGGCCAAGAGGTCCGAAATAAAATATTCAGCCACTTGGGACTCCCACCTGGGAGTCAGGGAAGTGGCTTGGGCGTGGTCCCCCAAGGGGGTTAGGAGGTCACTGACCTGCGCGCCGGAGGTGCCTATGTGTGTGCAGCAAGGGACTGCACTGGACAGTCCCTCTAAGAGGCCTGACAAGGTATTGGGAGTTCAACCAGCCGGGGGTCCAGGAGGCGTTGTGCAGGCAACCACACGACCAGCGGTCCATAAGGACGATTATGGGAACCCGGAGAGGCAGAGGTGATGACGGGAACCGTGGCTTCGAAAAGACAAGTTCCAGGTTTCCAGGTACCGGTATTTCTATTTTAACCGATGAGTTTCCGTTTCAAATACCGGCTTAGGAGCTTCCGCCTGTGTTCTAAACCGCCTCCCCAACCGCCAGGCCTGAGCGAGCCGCTAGCCCCACCCCTACCGGCGGCACTGCGCATGTCCGAGGGGGCGTGGCAAGTGGGGGCGTGGCGAATGGGGGCGGAGCGAGGCAGCGGGAAGGGCGGGACGCGCTGGGTTCCCGGAGGCCAGGTTGTACCCCTGGCTAGCTCACCTCAGGCTTCCGGAGGTGTGGCACTTGCTGGCCTGCGAGAAATCCAGCTTTGGCCACAACAAATCGCGCCATCGGAAATTCGTGAAGATGCTCTATCACGATCACATCTCGAGTCAGGCTGTCCCGGGCCCGCCGGGCTGCGCTGGGTCTCTGGGGGGCGGGGCTCTCGGGAGACCAACGCTCCCTTGAGCGAGGCGGGTCGGCCGTTAGTACTCCGGGGGGCGGGGCGGAAGGCGGGGCCTCTCTTCCCCAAGAGGAGACTGAGGCTGCTCGCTGGGCTGAAGGCCTACAACTCCCAGGACGTGCTGGACGTTGGGTGCTCCTTGAGGTTCAGGGTCTTCTGCTTAGACTTTGTGGGTCTGACATTTTGCTTACTCCATTCCTGTTCCAATGTGCTGCAGTAATTGTTTCGTAGGAGCCATTTGGTTGTTTCTGTATCTTGCAGTGTTTTTAGGGATCCCACCCTCACTACATAAGTCACTATGTACAATAAAAAATACAATAGCTACCTACTTGTAGTTGTCACGTCTGTCTTCTCCAATGGAGCTGTGAAGAATCCTAGTTACTTGTAGCTTCTTTCATTCTCATACACCTGGGGCCGCTTACAAACTGGGCATTCCATCTTTGGTCTCATTGACCTTATCCTTTTCATCTATTTTGTGATTTTAATTTTTTTAATCGTTTTTATTTTATTTTTTGAGCGACAGAGACAGAGTACTAGTTGGGGAGGAGCAGAGAGAGAAGGAGACACAGAATCAGAAGCAGGCTCCAGGCTCTGAGCTGTCAGCACAGAGTCTGACGCGGGGCTCGAACCCACGAACCCCGAGATCATGACCTGAGCTGAAGTCAGACACCTAACCTACTGAGCCCCCGGGGTGCCCCTCATTTATCTTGAAATATACTTTGCTAATACAGTGGACACTGACAGGCATTTTTTTTTTTTAATTTATTGGGGTACCTGGGTGGCTCAGTCGGTTAAGTACCAGACTCTTGATTTCAGGTCAGGTCATGATCTCACAGGTGGTGGGTTCCAGCCCCACGTTGGGCTCTGTGCTGACAGTGCAGAGCCTGCCTGGGATTTTCTCTCTCCCTCTCTCTCTGTCCCTCCCCTCCCCAAAATAAATAAATAAACTAAAAAAAGTAACTTTGTTGCTGAAAAATTCTATTGCCAAGTACTTGTCCTTATGAAAAGAAAAAGGAGAGCTTAAATATATTTGTTGAAAACAAACTGCTTGTTTTCTTGTCCTGTTCCCCCAGATATTTTGCGCAGTTATATCACTTAAGAAAAGAGCGATATTCTATGGAACAAATATGATCTATTTTAAATATTGGAGTTCCGCAGAATATTTCATTTTGAAATGGGGTGTGGAAAAAAAAAAGGTGACCATCTTTGAATTCAAATCCTAAGATTTGTTCAGCTTCAACAGTCTGTGAATCACTGGGCATTAGCAATAGGCCACGTATTGTATAAAGTGGTACTTTTTTTTTTTTCTTTCGGGGAAGTACTATATAAATGAAATATGCACATTATGTTTAAATATCAGGAAACTCGGGGCGCCTGGGTGGCTCAGTCGGTTAAGCGTCCGACTTCGGCTTAGGTCATGATCTAGCGGTTGGTGAGTTCAAGCCCCGCGCCGGGCTCTGTGCTGACAGCTCAGAGCCTGGAGCCTGTTTCCGGATTCTGTGTCTCCCTCTCTCTCTCTGACCCTCCCCCGTTCATGCTCTGTCTCTCTCTGTCTCAAAAATAAATAAACGTTTAAAAAAAAATTTTAAATATCAGGAAACTCAAATCCCATATTGAAAAGAATATATATTGAACAGAATCCTATTTACCTATTTACCTCCTTATCCTCCTCTCCTTCCTCCCCCTCCTCCTCTTCCTCCCCCTCCTCCTCTTCCTCCCCCTTCTTCTTTTAAATTTTATTTTTTAATTTTTATTTTTATTAACATTTATTTATTTTTGACACAGAGAGGGAGCATGAACAGGGGAGGGTCAGAGAAAGAGGGAGACAAAGAATCTGAAACAGGCTCCAGGCTCTGAGCTGTCAGCACAGAGCTTGACACGGGGCTGGAACCCGCGGACCGCGAGATCATGACCTGAGCCAAAGTCGGACAATTAACTGAGCCACCCAGGCGCCCCTTAATTTTAGAGAGAGTATGGGAGGAGGGGAGAGGGGCAGAGGGAGGGAGAGAGAGAGAGAGAGAGAGAGAGAGAGTCTTAAGCGGGCTCCACACTCAACACGGAGCCCGAGGCAGGGCTCAATCCCACAACCCTGGGATCACTACCTGTGCGGAGATCAAGAGTTGGACACTCAACTGACTGAGCCACCCAGGCGCCGCCACAAGCACGCATTCTTAACCTTCACTATGTCTAAGGTTTAAGTCTTGAGGGTTTTCCTTTTTTAAACACAACTTAATTTTTCACATATACTAGTTTAGAACTTTGACTCCCTTCAATAAGAAGCTTGGAGGGGATGCCTGGCTGGCTCAGACAGCGGAGAGTGCAACCCTTGATCTCAGGGTTGTGGGTTTGAGCCCCATGTTGGAGGTAGAGATTACTTAAAAAAATAAAATAAAAACAGATTTCGGATTTTTAAAGATCTGGTGAGTTATTCTGTAGTGTTTCAGTTAACAGAGACTTTGAAAATAGCGTTATTGAAGAAGGGGGACATTGTTCTTATGCACTGTGGGGTTTTGTTTTGTTCTTTTAATCTCAAATGATCTTCCAAAAATAAGGGCAGGAACAACTGAAGTTTGTTTTGTGCATCGTTTTATGTTAACCTTTATTGAATTTACAATAGGGCATCAGGAATTTAATCTCAATCTCCTAATTTTTATAGATTAAATCTAAGGTTTAAGCTTCATTAGAATGGCAGAAATACTGCTTATCATGGGTAAATAAAAAATAAATGTAAACATTCCCAACTCTTCCCGTTTAAGAATTATCTTTCTGGGGGTGCCTGGCTGGCTCAGTCCGTGGAGCACACGACTGTTGATCTTGGGGTGGTGTGTAGAGATTACTTAAAAATTAAAAAAGATAAATAAAAATATCTTTCCAGATGCTGATTTGCTTAGCCAAAGTTATGTTGTGGTTCAAGACTTTGCAGATAGCTCTGTTTCACAGAGAGAATATGAACATGGTTTTTGAAAAGGAGAACATTGATCCAACTTTGTGATTAAAAAAATGATTTGTTGATTTGTTTGTTTGTCTGTTTATTTGTTTGTTTGTTAGGGGAGGGAGAAAGAGAGAATCCCAAGCAGGGATCTCACCAACCATGACATCTTGACCTGAGCCAAAATCAAGAGTCTGACGCTAGGGGCAGCTGGGTGGCTCAGTCGGTTAAGCGTCTGACTTCAGCTCAGGTCATGATCTCACAGTTCATGGGTTTGAGCCCTGCGTGGAGCCTGCTTCAGATGCTGTGTCTCCCTCTCTCTCTGCCCCTCCCCTGTTTGCACTCTGTCTCTCTCTCTCTCTCAAAAATAAATAGTTATTAAACGAAGAAAAAAGGAGTCTGACGCTTAACCAACAGAGCCACTCGGGCGCCCCCAGAACTTTGTGATTTTTTAATAATAATCAGGACTGGGGTGCCTGGATGGCTCAGTTGGTTGAGCATCCGACTTGGGCTCAGATCATGATCTCGCGATTCATGAGTTGGAGCCCCCTGTGCTGTTAGCACAGAACCTGCTTTGGATCCTCTGTTCCCCCTTTCTCTGCCCCTTCCCCACTTGTTTTCTCTCTCTCTCTCTCTCTCTCAAAATAAATAAGCAAACATTAAAAAAATTAATCAGGACTATTGGCTTCAGAGGCCGTTGGGGAAGATGATGACTATTCACCGTAAAAAATACAAAATTTAAAATTGTATTCGTTTATGTTCATGCTTGCTTTCAGATTTCTTAATGCTCAAAGGGCAAGGTGTTCCTTCAGGCTTGTATGATAGTATTTCTTTGATCAGCATCTGCTAGGATCTGCTCTGGGTTTGGGCCCATCCTGTGACTGCAGCAGGGCCTGCCATCTGGTGACAGCTCATAGTTGATTTCTTTCTGTTCTTATGAGCACAGGTTGTGGGTTACCACCTGGTAACACGGGCCGGGATGGCCAAGGACCAGGGATAATGGGATCACTGGGTAGGACTGTACTGTTACTAAGGCACATGATGACAACCTTTTCAGATAATTATAAAAAGAAATCCTCGGGGCACCTTGGTGACTCAGTCAGTTGAGCGTCCGACTTTGGCTCAGGTCATGATCTCACAGTTTGTGAGTTCGAGCCCCGTGTCAGGCTCTGTGCTGACAGCTCAGAGCCTGGAGCCTGCTTCAGATTCTGTGTCTCCTTCTCTCTCTGCCCCTCCCCCACTTGTGCTCTGTCTCTCTATGTCTCTCAAAAAAAATAAATAAATGTAAAAAAAATTTTTTTTTAATAAATAAAAAATAAAGAAATCCTCATATCATCCTTACCAGTGCTGTTCTTTGCTTTCATTAGGAACCTCACAATTCTCGAGTGTGAAATGGTTTAATAACCTTTTGGGAGTGGTAAGTGATTAAATAAGCTATTAGTCGAAGTGCCTTCTTAACAAAGTAAGAAACCAACAAATCGAAGCGACAGGGACATCATTCTTTAAAATGTCAGAGAGTCTTGATGCAATGTCCAGCATTCTGAATGACCAAACAGGCTTTATGTGGAACTCGGGGCCAGCGGGTGTGGCCTGTATTATCTCAGCACAGATCAGGCAACCATTACAGATATGCGGACAGACAGGTGTAACTTCACACGCCAGAGGCTCCCGGGACTGCTGTACGGAAGGACAGTCCGAGCCTGGCCCTTCCTGTAGGATGAGCTCTCTTTCCCTCCAATTTTCCCTGGGACCTCCCAGCTTTTGTTGTTATTATAACTTCATATAAAACTTCCTATAACTTCATCCCAATTCTCTGCTCGTGGAGTAGCCGAAGCCTTGCAGTGAATTCCGTTCTCGCCATTCCTTCAACACTGGCCACAGTTTTCCAAATTTTGCTCTGCCTACTATATTCCTCTTCAATGCACTCCCGAAGTTGAGGAAACGATACATTCTATAGATCACTTCCAGTTCCAGAAAAAGGTTATTTACAAGGGGCAACAATGGGTGGTTTGGAACAAGGATAAAAGGAAGTATTTTGTTTCTGTTTTTTAGAGTTTTACCAAATGTTCAATTGTATTCTTAGAAAGCAGAATTAAAATTAGAAGGAAAAAAAAAGGCACAACCGACTTTTTGCTGTCCCTTCAAGCCCAATCCTACAGATGTGCCTCTCTTTCTCCTGCTCCCTCAATTCTGCACAGACGTCATGTCAGTGCTGCGACCCTGGACTGATTGAACTCACCTGCTGACACACCTGCCTCCCCAACTAGACCTTGAGCATCTGCTTTTGCTCGTCTTTCCCACCTGTGTCCAAAACGTGGCCTGGCTCACTGCAGTCACAGATGTAGTTAAGGAGCCAGTCGCTTTTTTTTTTTTTTTTTTAAAGTTTACTTATTTATTTTGAGAGAGAAGGAGAGAGCGTGGGAGAGAGGGAATCCCAAGCAGGTTCCTCCCTATCGGCACAGAGCCTGAGCCGGGGCTTGATCTCACTAACCGTGAGATCATGATCGGAGCCGAAATCGAGAGTCGGATGCTCAACTGACAGAGCCACACAGGCGCCCCAGGAGTCAGTCACTTCTATATCAAGGCCATGGTCTAGTTAGAGAATTGTAACCTCTCATGTTCCCTCTTTGCAGGCATAGCCTTCTTGGAGACTGGGACACGTAAGTACAAATGTTGGAAAGGAACTGATTTTCCTATCGGTCCCCGACCCAGTACAATGATCACCGAGACATGGGGTGATGACCGGAGCTCAGAGCCTCGGGCAACTTTCAGATGCATTTAGAAGTCTCAGTCCAAGTGGAGACACCTTTCTATCTACTGGAAACAAGTTTTTAATTTGGGAGAAAGAGAAAGGCCCTATTGACATGCATATCACAAGATGTTTCATGAATAGAAGTAGAACTATAGATGAGTAGAAGAGAGAGACATCCCAGGGACAAGGGCTCTATCAACTCAGTCTGTCACCCCCCCTCAGAAAGCTCAGTCTTATCTTTTCTCCCAAATCCCACTCATTGATTGAGCCCATCTAGTGGCGTCTCTGATATCCTTACTGACCTCTCTTCCCATAGGCAATTTTCTCCAGTCCATGCCCTTCTTGTTCTAAAGTCCACTTGGGCTTCTGAGACCCTTCTGCCACATTAACCCCAGGTTTGTACCCCCAGAAAAGAGCAGAGAGTTTTCAAATGGCCTCGAGGACAAGCCAGCTGAACCCTGCTTTGGAGGGAGCGACTTGGAGCAGGTAACAACAATCACCTGAGGCCTTCAGGCCTTAGGGTAAAAGCCCAGAACTTGGCAGTGGAGCAGATCTCTGACGGTGAATGCACCCATTCAACTTTAGACACGAGGAGACTCAGCCCAGAGAGGCCAGGTGACTTGCCCACCGTCACACAGCCTGCACATGACCTTGCAGCCAGGAGTAAAGTGCCCTCCACACTCCATAGCTCTGTGTGCTTGTCTTCTTCAGCCCCTTTACCTTCTAGGGAATATTCTGAGAGTGTCTCTGAAGATGCAGACAAATGTCTGCTTTGGGTAAAAAGCCATTGGATGAGTGAGGGCTGTCTGGATGGCTCAGTCGGTTAAGTATCTGACTCTTGGTTTCGGCTCAGGTCATCTCACGGTTTGTGAGTTCTAGCCCCGAGTTGGGCTCCATGCCGACAGTATGGAGCCTGCCTGGGATTCTCTTTCTCTCCCTCTCTCTCTGCCACTCCCCTGCTCTTTCTTTCTCCCTCCCTGTCTCTCTCCAAATAAATACATAAACTTTTAAAAAGCCATTGGGTGATTTAAACATAGGTTTAAAAGTTACTGTTTTGGTAAGGTAGGAAACTGCAGTATTTAAATTAAAAGCCAATGTTATGGTTTTAGTTCCAAATAGACTAAGATTGAATGGTAAACTGTTTATTGCAGACACTTGTAAGAATAAAAGCTAAGGATGGGGGGAGGCTGGGCGGTTCAGTCAGTTGAGCCTCCAACTTTGGCTCAGGTCATGATCTCATGGTTCCGGAGTTTGAGCCCCACATCCTACTCACTGCTGTGTGTAAAGCCCGCTTTGGATCCTCTGTCCCCCTCTCTCTCTGCCCCTTCCCTGCTCATGCTTTCTCTCAAGAATAAATGAAATATATATTTTTAAAAGCCTAAAAGATAAGGACTAAAGAGTCTTGACATTAATTTATATTTTCCCATGGGGTGCCTGGGTGGCTCAGTCGGTTAAGCATCCAACCTCAGCTCAGGTCATGATCTCATGGTTCATGAGCTTGAGCCCCACATTGGGTGAGCTCGAGCCCCGCTCTCAGCTCTGAGCTCTCTCTCCCTCTCTCTCTGAACCTCATTGGATTCTCTCTCTCTCTTTCTCTCTCTGCCCCTTGCTCATTCATGCTCTCTAAAAATGGTATGTTCCTTAATTTTACATTCATTATAGTCTAAAACTGGGGCCTATCTGTGTATTTCTATGTCTCTCTATGTCGCTTTGGGATGTGTGTCCCTATTTGGTAGATGACAATTCTCTTTCAGCACACATACTTTCTTTCCTTTGGAGAAGTTATGACATTTGTTCCTACTAATGTAAGCAAAGAAATAATGTTTCGGTGGGTTGGGGCCTCTGTGATGTGCCAAAGAAGAGAGGTAGTTGGCTTCGAGGGCTGGCCCCTGGCTTTCTGGGCTCCTGCTTTGCTTGGACACCTGGGAAACCCTCATTCACTCTTTACCAAGTAGCAGGGGACCTAGAGGAGTGGTGGGAGCAGACCTAGTTGATGCCCTCCATGCAATTCTCTCCATTTACATCATAAGCATGGGTTACCCTCAAAGATCTCCAAAATTCTGGGTTTTTCTGATTCCTTTAGTTTTCCTAGGCTTCTTGCCAGGGATGCCACAAACTAAATCAGTCTACCAAAAGATTTTATAGAGGGGCACCTGGGTGACTCAGTCAGTTGAGCGACTGACTCTTGATTTTGGCTCAGGTCATGATCTCGCGGTTTGTGAGATCGAGCCCCATGTTGGGCTCTGGGCTGATAGCGCACAGCCTGCTTGGAATTCTCTCTCTCCTTCTCTCTCTCTGCCCCTCCCCTGCTCGTGCTCTCCTTCTCTTTCTCTCTCTCAAAATAAACATTAAAAAAATTAAGGGTGCCTGGGTGGCTCAGTTGGTTAAGCGTCCGACTTTGGCTCAGGTCATGATCTCACAGTTCATGAGTTCAAGCCCTGCATCGGCTCTGTGTTGACAGCTCAGAGCCTGGAACCTGCTTTGGATTTTGTGCCTCCTTCTTTCTGTGCCCTCCCCCCACTCATGCTCTCGCTCTCTCTCTCAAAAATAAATAAAAATTAAATTAAAAAAATAAACATTAAAAAATTAAACAAAAGAAATAAATAATTAAACAAAAAACCTTCTCAGTCCCCGAGATATCTATTGGTGAGAAAATATTTTATTTTTTAAATTAAATTTTATTGTAATGTTTTTAAAATTTATTCTTGATTGGGGGGGGAGACACAGAATCCGAAACAGGCTCCAGGCTCTGAGCTGTCAGCACAGAGCCCGATGCGGGGCTTGGACTCACACAGACCGTGAGATCATGACCTGAGCCGAAGCCGGACGCTCAACAGACTGAGCCACCCAGGCGCCCCGGATGCCCGTAACTTTCAACCAGACTCCTCTGAGCCTGCAGAAACGGCCCATCCGTCCTTGTTAAGAGCAAGTGCTATCTTTCCATTCTCTTCCTACAACTAGAACCATTGATCTAGCCCTTCTTTTTCCTCAAGCCTCGCCCTCTGAGCCACCGGCTCTGGGAAGAAATTGGTAGCCCCAAACGACCCAGCAAAAGGGCCACCCAAGTCAGAGGTGCGGAAGTAGTCAGTATTTGTTAGAGCCGTAAAGTGCGGCTGGCTGTCTCCCTTTCCGGATAACGACAACAGCACCTACTGTCCCTGACGGCTTTCCCCGGAGTAAGGGGATCTGCCCGACCCTACCTAACTCAATTTTTCCCGTTCTGGGCTCTTCCCCATCGTCGCTCACTTCACCTAGGAACGTGTTCAAGAAATGTGATGAAAAAGAAAATGTGTCCAACTGCATCCAGTTGAAAACCTCAATTATTAAGGGTATTAAGAACCAGTCGATAGAACAATTTCCAGGTAGAGAACCATGGCTTAATCATATAATGCCTAAGAAAGATCCTGTCAGAATAGCGCGGTGCCATGAACCTAGAGAAATCCTTGCAGTAAATGGATTTAGAGAAATCCTTGCAGTAAAACTTACTATTTTTTAGACAAAGGGAAGGACCTTTTTATCCAACCCTAAGGTTACTCCACAAATATCCTTTTATCCTGGTGCCCCAGCAAGTTGATAAAGGAGCCATCACATTTGTACTCAGTCGAGCAAACATGTGTCCAGGCTTAACTCCTCCTGGAGCCAAGCTTTACCCTGTTGCAGTACGTACGATCGTTGCAATCATGGCGAAAGGAAATCAGCATTTTCTGTGTGTGGGAATCATGAAGATATCTGCAGAAGATATTGAGTAAGTCAAGAAAGCAATTAGCATTAAAAACATCCATTATTTAAGTGACAGTCTGTGGCATAGGAAAATATATAAATGAGCCTCAAAAGAAATACACTTGGAGGGGTGCCTGGGTGGCGCAGTCGGTTAAGCGTCCGACTTCAGCCAGGTCACGATCTCGCGGTCCGTGAGTTCGAGCCCCGCGTCAGGCTCTGGGCTGATGGCTCGGAGCCTGGAGCCTGTTTCTGATTCTGTGTCTCCCTCTCTCTCTGCCCCTCCCCGGTTCATGCTCTGTCTCTCTCTGTCCCAAAAATTAAAAAAAAAAAAAAAAAAAAAAAAAAGTTGAAAAAAAAAAAAGAAATACACTTGGACAAAATGTGGATAATAGTGCTCTATCTTGTGTTTTTGTTGGTGTGTCACTGCATGAAGCCAATACTTCTGTGGTTATGCTCAGTAAATTCAGTGGATACTAAAAAAAAAAAGAAAAAAGAAAAAGAAAAAGAAAAGCAGCGTTTGTTATCACCTTGCTTGGAGACAATGCAAACAGCTCTCTCTACAAGACAAGGTCACTTTCCTTAAGACCTGTACCTTGGGGGCGCCTGAGTGGCTCAGTCGGTTAAGCATCTCACTTCGGCTGGGGTCACGAGCTCACGGCTTGTGAGTTTGAGCCCCACGTCGGGGCTCTACGCCGACACCTCAGAGCCTGGAACCTGCTTCGGATTCTGTCTCCCTCTGTCTCTGCCCTCTCCTGCTCACGCTGTCTCTCTCTCTCAAAAATAAATAAACATTAAAAAAATTTAAAAAAACAACAACCCGTACCTGTCTCCTCTACTAGCCCCCGGGCTATAACTCCCCCAGAAGACCTGCATGACCAACTGGGAGAAGACATGTGGGAGTGAGTTCTCGGGATGCTTGACCCATGGCCAGACCACAAAGATGGGGAGCTCTCCTGAAATCCAAGATTTAACGCCCTGGCAAGTGCCCTAGGAGATGGTGTGACCTCAATACCTGGATGGCTCCTAGAAGCATGGAGAAGGTCATGACCCAGGCTAAGTGAATTGACACGCCAGAATGGCCGACAGTGGAGGCAGTGGGACAAGGTGCCATATGGAGCTCGTGGCACTTGCCAGAGCAAGGGCCATAATGAAGGCCTCTGGGGTTCTGGAGCCAAAAATGCAGATGGCAACTTCCCTGGAGCCTCATCCAGCAGGGGCCCAAGATGACAGTGGTGGAGGAAAACATTCTCAGGTGGGGGATATGCCCGGTCATCCACCTGGCGGAGAAGGCAGAGTGGACGAGGGTTAGAATTCACACTGACCTACAGCACCGGGGAATGGCCTGGCTGGCCGGTGAGGGGCCTGGAAGGTTGGGGATGAGGAGATGCGAAGTGGATGGGTGACTGGGAGACTATGCGGGTGGCTGTATCATGTTAATGCCCGCCAGACAGCATCCATCATGGAAGGGCTAACCGACGAAGACAGCTGACGTTGGCCAGCCTCGGTTGTTGGCCACCCCGGGACCGGCACAACTGACACATGAATAAGTGTGGCCAAAAAATAAATAAATACATAAAAGTGGCCACCGTCGTAGAGATGGAGCTTGTCAGCATGGACTGACGACTTGGGAAGGCTGATTTAGCTGCTGTCATCACTGAGTGCCCGCCCTGCCTGTCAGACGCCAGTACTGGGCCACCTGCAAGGCATCATCCCCGAGAACTCCGGCCAGTCGGCCACTTGACAGGAAGTTGAGAGTTTTCATAGGAATGGGCATCCTGGGTCTGAGTTTGCTTTCCTCCCTGCAGGCCCTCGGGCAGCACCACTCTCTGGGGCTCCTGGAGCCTCTGGCCCATTGGCATGGGGTGCCACAGAGCACAGCACCAGACCAGAAGACAACCCCCACCCCCCTGCCATATACTGAAGGAAGTGCAGGAATGTGTTCATGACTGGGGTGGGGTGTCGTCTGGCTGAGTCACACATGGTACTTCCAGAGGCTGCCTGGTGGAGGGGGTGTTGGGATGGTCTGCGGAGGGGGTGAAGTCCCAGCTTGGAAAGTGTGCTCTGTAAAGATGGGCACAGTCTTCTGATTCCATAGTATACGCTCAGTACTGAAAATAGTCTGGATGCTGTCTGCAATTCAGCAATTTGAAAGCTAGAGCAACCTGGTCAGCTTTTCTCTGAACATCATAACAGCATTTAAAGAGTCTCCCTCATCCCGCCATGAGAAAGAATGAAATCCCGCCATTTGCCAACAATGTGGATGCAACTGGAGGGTATTGTGCCGAGTGAAATAAGTTCAGTCAGAGAAAGACAGATGGCATATGTTTTCACTCATAACGTGGAACTTGAGAAACTTAACAGAAGACCAGAGGGAAAGCGAAGGGGAAAAAATAGTTTCTAACAGAGCAGGAGGGAGGCAAACCATAAGAGACTCTCAAATACAGGGAACAAACTGAGGGTTGATGGAGGGGGTGGGGGAGAGGGGAGAATGGGAGATGGGCATTGAGGAGGGCACTTGTTGGGATGAGCACTGGGTGCTGTATGTAAGCGATGAATCACGGGAATCTACCCCCAAAACCAAGAGCACATTGTACACACTGTATGTTAGCCAATTTGACAATAAATTATATAAAAAAAAAAAGTCTCCCTCATCCCAAATACTGACACAATGGGTCATATGTTGTTTTGGAGGGGTGCCTATTGGGGAGGCGTGGAGGGTGTGTGTGTGTGTGTGTGTGTGTGTGTGTGTGTGTTAAAAGCAGGGAAGGGGCGCCTGGGTGGCTCAGTCGGTTAAGCGTCCGACTTCGGCTCAGGTCACGATCTCGCCGTCCGTGAGTTCGAGCCCCGCGTCGGGCTCTGGGCTGACGGCTCAGAGCCTGGAGCCTGTTTCCGATTCTGTGTCTCCCTCTCTCTCTGCCCCTCCCCTGTTCATGCTCTGTCTCTCTCTGTCTCAAAAATAAATAAACGTTAAAAAAAAAAAAAAAAAAAAGCAGGGAAGAGGCAGGGTTGTAGGTTTCATGTTTAGCAGCTATAAAGTCTAGTTCCAGCTACTGCTCTCAAAGACTGCACAGTCAGTGCTGCTGACCTCAGCACAGTGTCCCCTCAAGTCTCAAGGTTTGGGGGACAATTCAAGTGAATACATTGCCCTAAGACGTTCTAAATGAGGGAGCCCGAGCCTGAGGCATCGTTAGAAACATCACAGTGTGGGGGTGGGGGAGCCCCTGGGTGGCTCGGTTGAGTCATGACTTCGGCTCAGGTCATGATCTCACGGCCTGTGAGTTCGAGCCCCACATCGGGCTCTGTGCTGACAGCTCAGAGCTTGGAACCTGCTTCGGAATCTGTGTCTCCCTCTCTCTCTCTGTCCCTCCCCTGTTCGTGCGTGCTCTCTCTTTCTCTCTCTCTCAAAAATAAATAAACATTAAAAAAAATGAAAAAAAAAGGGAACACCACAGTGGGTGCAAACGATACAGTCAGACATCTGTTTAGAAAGGTTCTGGAAATAAGTGGAGACAACCTACATAAGGCTGCTTCAGGTCCGCCACCTTTTGAGGATTTGGGGACAACGACGCATGATGGAAACATGCTTTCTGTGTTCAGTTACTGACGACTCTTAGGACCGTTGCCACTGAATCGTCTCCATGGTGTAGGGCAGATGTTTTCAAAATATGTTTCCTCAGGGGCCCTGGAGTAGCTTCACTTTCATCTGCTTCATATGAACAGGGGGCAAAGCAGATTTTGTTCCAGGACTGACAACACCCAGAAGCCATGGAGGGAGTGAGGGATGAACACGAAAGAAATGATCAAACCAGTGTCATAGTAAAATGATTCTACAGAGAAATGGTGGAAGGAATTCATTGCTTCACGCAGCAGGGCTCCCCTGCTCCCATGTTACATGTTTGTATAAAAGAAAAGAAATCTGCTTCTAGAATAGATTTTACAACTCAAAACTTGGATTTTAACAGGCTGGAGAATTTTTTTTTTTTTTTTTTTTGGAATGTATTGACCCCTAAAGAGATTATTTTTGTTGTTTTTTTTTTTTTTGCCTGGAGTAACTTCACTTGAAATTGATGTCTATTTCTGGGAGGGGTGGGAATTAACCAGCACACTCTGGAGTGTAGACCATCTTCCCTTTGCAGAGGACTCAAACTGGCCATTCTGATGTAGGAGTACTATAATGCCAGAATGTAGCCTGCAGAGAAATACATTTTGTTTAAAAATAAGAAAAACAACAAAAAAACCTCCCTTAATTGAAATCCTTTTCTGTTTAGTAGAAACTTCCCAGGGCCACAAAGGCTTAGCCTTCGGGCCTGCAAATCAGACTCCAGTGCTACCAGAGATGGGGAGGCGGGAACTGCCTTCAGGCCTGGGGACAAACCTCTCAGGAGCCCTGAAATTCAGGGAGGGCCCGTCCAAGGAAGGCAAATTCATTCAGTCAGCACAAATAGTACTATGCATTTTAATCTTTGAAGCTTTAAAAATAATACATTTAATTTCTTGAAATTTCTGAAGAGGTCATAACATATATGCATGTTTCAAGAACCTAAAAATATAAAAAGACATGGTGATGGGCCTCCTACCACCTCCCTTTTTGCCCAGGACCCCTAACCTTCATAGTTAGCCCCTGTGGGTGTTTATGTATATGCAAGTAAATACACGCGCACACACATACACGCATGCATATAGGATATATATATTTCTCCTTCACCCCTCTCCCATTTAAAAGTACAGGTGGCAGAGCTCCTGGGTGGCTTAATGGGTTAAGCATCTGACTCTTGATTTCGGCTCAGGTCATGATTTCACGATTTGTGAGACTGAGCCCTGAGTTGGGCTCTGCACAGCAGTGGGGAGGCTGCTTGGGATTCTCTCTCTCCCTCTCTCTCTTTCTCTGCCCCTCTCTCCTTCTCTCTCTTTCTCTCTCAAAAGAAATAAATAAACATTAAAAATATACAAAAATGAAACTATATATGGTAGTGGCACCTGGGTGGCTCAGTTGATTGAGCATTGGAGTCTTGATTTCCGATTAGTTCATGATTCCAGGATCATGGAATTGAGCCCCGTGTTGGGCTCCGTGCTGAGCATAGAGCCTCTTTGAGATTCTCTCTCTCTCTCTCTCTCTCTCTCTCTCTCTCTCTCTGCCTCTCTCCACCTCCCTTGCGCTCTCTCTCTCAAAAACAGTACAAATGTTAGTATACTAGGCACAGTGTTTTTTGTTGTTGTTTGTTTATTTGTTTTTAAATGTTTATTTCTGAGTGAGAGAGACAGCGCAAGCAGGGGAGGGGCAGAGAAAGCAAGGGAGACAGAGAATCCAAGGCAGACTCCAGGCTCCGGGCTCCAAGCTGTCAGCACAGAGCCCGATGCAGGCCTTGAACCCACAAACTGTGAGATCATGACCTGAGCTGAAGTCTGTCACTTAAGGGACTGAGCCACCCAGGTGCCCCTCTACATCGAGCTTTATGTTGCCTCTCTGTATAAGAAGGAAAACGAAGCTACCATTAAATGGATGTCTCTTAGGAGGCAACATATATTTCTAAGCAGTGAAAACGTCATGGAGTCTCCTGAGAAAGCAGATGAGTAACCAAAGCATGGATTTCACTAGAACGGGGTGTGGGGGGGGTGTCAACAAACTTTTTCTGTAAGGATCAGATAGTGAATGTTTTAGGTTTCATGAGCCATATGGTCTCTGTCACAATTTCTCGACTCTGCCCTTGTAGTGTAAAAGCATCCACAGACAAAAAGTAAATGAACGGGCCTGACCTGTTCGAATAAAACCACTTTAAAAATGAACAGGGGGCTAGATCTGGCCTGTGAGTCATAGATTCCCAACCTTTCGATGAGAGAAGCAATGCGAAATGCTGTGCTGTGTGTTTCATGTAATCAGCTACCGCCCAACATGCACATCTGTGTTGTACATTTCACATAACGGTTGTTGGGGGCGGGGGGAAGCTGAGTGATCAGCAGTTATACTTCATGGAGAGAAGCAATAATTGTATTGTGCATCGGGTGCTACATGCCCCCTGATGTGGGAAGAAAGGTGTGTTAACAGCTATTTATTTTTCAGAGATAAACTTACCACGTTGTGCTCTGTTTTCTTTATATAACCTGCTGAGGGGAATGAAGTTAGGTGCATTACTTTCTCATGTAACATAGATCTTTGTGGATGTGTAATTCTTTCTTTGACCGTCTTGCTCTAATTCCACCTCCCCCCACCATGGTTATTACTTTTCTTTTTTTCTTTTTATTTTTTTACGTTTATTTATTTTTGACACAGAGAGAGAGCATGAACGGGGGAGGGGCAGAGAGGGAGGGAGACACAGAATCCGAAACAGGCTCCAGGCTCTAGGCTCTGAGCTGTCAGCACAGAGCCCCACGCGGGGCTCGAACTCACAGACCGCAAGATCATGACCTGAGCCAGAGTCGGACGCTTAACCGACTGAGCCACCGAGGCGCCCCTGGTTATTACTTTTTAATTGTGTATTGAAGCTGGGGGTGTCTCACCATATCTTTTAATACTTAGTGTCTCAAAAATCTAGCACTGACTGTGTTGTCCTCTTGAGAAGGAGACCTGAGTTACTAGCAAGGGTATCTCACTTAGATGAAATTTACATATGTGTATATGTATGTATGTATATGTGTATGTATATATATTAACATATATTTCTATTAATATATATTTCTTAAAAATTTTTTTTCAATGTTTATTTTTGAGAGACAGAGACAGAGTATGAGCAGGGGAGGGGCAGAAAGAGAAGGAGACACAGAATCTGAAGCAAAATCCAGGCTCTGAGCGGTCAGCACAGAGCCCCTTGTGGGGCTTGAACTCACGAACCATGAGATCATGGCCTGAGCCTAAGTCGGACACTTAACCGACTGAGCCACCCAGGTGCCCCAATATATATTTCTAAATAGTGTGTTCATTTAACTTGCTTTGGTGAAAAACAAACAAAAGCCCCGAGTTTTCAGTAACTGTATCTCACAGAGAAAGGAAATTCACCTCTGTGGACTATATGTTTCCTGCAACCTGGTTGGACTGAAAAAGCTGAATTAGTTATAATTTTATCTTTCCTAGAGACAAAACTTTTAGGTGTGTAGACCATACTTTTTAATATATTCTCCTTGCAGAAGTGAATCATTTGGGAAAGCATTTGGCTACATATTAAAAAACCCAACTAGGGTGGATGGTCCAAAAGAGGTTAATTTTTATCACTTAACAAGGTGTCCAGGAGACTCAAAAACCAAGCCCCTTCTTTCCTTTAGTCGTGCCATTCTTATAATGTGGTTACCATCTTCATGCTCACACCTCATGGTTACAAGATGGCTGCTGCATCATCAGCCTCATAATTGTGTCCCAAGAAGGGAGAAGTGCCAAGGACACAAAACATTTTCCAACCAAGTCTGTTCTTTTCAATTAGGAAAACAGCAGTGTTCTGGAAGCTCCACGCAGAAGCCCTCTACAATTTATCTCTTATACCAGAACTGTGTTATATGGCCAGCTCTAGCTGAGAAGCAAGTTGAGAATTCTGGACACAGTGCTACCCTGAATAAAAATTTGGTTTAGTTAGTAAGGAAAATGATGACAATGGATACTTTATGGGCACCATGTAGTGTTTGTCATGATATCTTTGCTAAAACGGTGATCATTGGATCTAAAGTTTGTGTATATAGTTCTGGCCCCTTTAAAGCAATGTAAAGAAAAAGGAGACGATCTAGACGGGGGCAACTTAAATCATGGAAAGGGGAGGGGATTGTCTGCCATGACCTTCAAAGGGCACTGGGTTTGGAGCCTGAAGTTCTAGCCTTCTAAGGCAATTCTTTCGCTTACAGTCTGTGTGATATTGGTTGCATCAGACTCTCTTAGCCTGTTTTTCTTGATGGTAAATTGGGCACAGAGTGTTAGAGAGAAAGGGAGATAGAGACATTGCGTAAGCAACTGTGAATGGTAACAATGGTTGCATCTTGCATAGAAAAACAAGACCTCTTTATGGCATATTCTTCATGTAGTCTCTATTGAAGGGTGGTTAAATATGATTTACCAGGAGTTTCTAATTTCCCCAGGGGAAGTAACATTAACCTATTTAGAATATGTGCCGTAGGTAATCTGGAGGAAGAAAGTTGATTTTCCATGAGTTTTATCTCTCAGATATAAGAAATATACATCTATGTGGAGTAACTACTTCATGAAACTTATTGGAACATAAACTAGAACCATCTATCCTATCTCCTGTAACTCTGGTGATGCTGAACTTGAAACTCTTGTGTTGGTGCTCCTCAAACATGACATGATGTTGAGTGATCTATTTATGTTTAGAGATGAGACTCCAGGTGGATCAGTATCAGTAATGAAGGTGGAGTTCCTCAGCTCAAGAAAGAAATCTGATTCTGGTGGCTTAGTCAGTCATTCACCAAATATCTACTGAGTGCCAAGTATGTGCCAGCCACTGTTCTAGATGTGGTTAGACAGAGTAAGAGAAAAAAGGTTCCCGTGTTCACAAAGCTTACATCCTACTGAAGGGGACCACGGTTGGATAGACCGAGGTGAGTAGATGGGAATATGCCAGCTAGATGATCCTTTTGGATGTTCAAAAACTTGTTTTCTGGATTTAAGCTATGATATTCACATTTTTCTCAATTTCTCAAAAATGCAATTAATCTGAACTTTACTTTTGTATTTGATTAATGGATTCAACGCATATTTATTGAATACCTTCTCTGCCAGATACTGCTAAACACTGTGATATGATGATAAGTAATAGCTCCACATTAACTGGGTAGAGTTGTACAGAAGATGAATTGGGTTCTTCATAGTTGCCTGTGAGGGGAATGTTACCTGTGTTTATCTCCCTAATAACGTGTGAAAGTGGACCAGTGCGTGTATTTAGGAAGCCAGCTAGAGCTGGAATTACTCATGGGGTGATAATGGAGTGTAAACGCTAGTGAAGGTCAAGATTTGAACTGGGTCTTGAAGAACCAGTACAAATTGAATGGGGGGGAGGTAGCAGAGAGTGAGTAGAAGGGAGGGAGACTATCCCAGAGGGGCAAATCCTGGAAAAGGGATCCAGTGTCAGGAACAGACCGGAGATTTCAGGGTGCCAATGGGAAGTCATTTATGATAGAAAAGAGAATGTGAATGATAACAGAATAAGAGATATTGCTGGGTGAGATCAGTGTGTGGGGGCCTAGATTGGGAATCTATCATTCTAACTAACGGATCTTTCGAGGTTCTTAATCAGGGGCTGTTTTTCGCAGATGAATAGACTAGCGCCTTGCTGAGACGGCCCCTTCCGACTCCTACCCAGCACTCTTTCCAACCCTCATGACCCCATCTACAGTCGGCCTGAGGGATGAAGTGGTCACTGTGTTCCGGGCAGAGGTAGTCTTTAACGCAACATCAGGGACTCGGCTGTGTTTCGGAGGGAAACCAGGCCCCGAATCGCGGCCTTCGAGCACGCCATCGAGATGCTCCTCCCGCTTCCTAGAGAGGCAGCGGAGGGATGCGCCTGACAAGGGGCGCGGAGCCGCTGGTGACGCACTACCGGCCGCGCCACTGCTTTTCCGGCCTGGCGGGTAAACCTGCTCCCTGGGCTGGCGCGCACCTGTGGGACAGTAGTTGCCGCCCCGCGGGGAGCCCCCGGACCTCACGGTGAGCGGGCGGGGCCTTCGGGGGGGGAAAGGAGCGGCTCCGGGCGCCCTCGGCTGGGGCGGCGGGCCGACGCTTCTGTAGAAAGCCTGTCCCGACCCCCATCTCCCCCCAGATTGCTGCCTGCGCGTGCGGCCCGGAACTCCCAGCGGCCTCGGCACCGGGCCATGCACGGAGCAGAAGTCTAAGAACATGGTGGAGGGAATGAACGAATGAGTGATGACTGAGTGATGGGTAGATAGGTGATCAAGAGCTAGGACCCGTGTTCGGAAACGAAGTCCCGGGGCTCAGAGTTCTCCGGCTGAGTACCAGCTACTCCCACCCCCCCGCCATGAATCTTGCAGCTCAGAAACATTTTTAGGGACCGTCGTAATAGGAAACGGCGGTAGTGTAAAGCGCACCAGGTGGCTAGTCTCGAGTCTCTGAGTCATAATTTTTGAGGCTACAGAGGCTGTTTCTTGATCTATAAAGTTGGACTTTCCAGTAGTCAGTTGACAGCATGTATGTGATAGCACATATGGAAACGTCAGTGTCTGGCTACAAAATTTTACTCGTTACTTGCCGAATACGATCCAGAACTCAGGGGCGGGGCTACAGAATGAGTGACGTTGGAGCCTGCCGACTGCGAAGATGCAGCCAGTCTAGCGCTGGAAGATAGAGATGTGAGCGGATTTTTGTGATAATATTTTAAACTACACTTATTAACACTTAACATGTATCAGGCACTGTTCGAAGCAGTTGTGCTAATTTATTTGACCTAAACCGCAGTGTATTATCTGTAGTTCTTAATAAGCATGTTGAGATAGGGAAAGACTAGATGACTGTCTAAGGACACATTGCTGCTAAGTGACCCAAGGTGCAGAAGAGAGATCGACTGTGCTGCTGCAGCCTGCATGAGTAGGTTACTTTTGGCCAACCGACAAATCCAAGAAGGGCTTCAGAGAGGAGTACAGTTAAGTGTGGCCTTATTGAGGGAACTGTCGCTTCAAATTCATCAAAAACCCTACCTGGCTTGCCCATAATCCTTTCTGGCTAATTAGTGAGAGGTAAGGAGGTGGCAGCGAGGAGAAAGCTTATAGGGTTTGAGGAGAGAGCTAGCTCTGTATTACTTTTAACAGGATTAAGCTATTAAAAGTATCTTTCCTTTTTACCCTTCACCACAATACCTGTCTCTTCCCCAAAACCTGGATTCAGACACATCCTTTTATCGTCTTAAAATCATTGACAGTCAGATTATTCTACACTAGGCATTGGTGGAGACACCTGTACATTCCTTTCTGGGGAATTTGTAGGCAAGGGGTCAGTAGACTATGGCCCACAGGCCAAATTTGGTCTGTCACCTGTTTCTGTAAAAAAAAAAAAAAAAAAAAAAAAGTCTTCTGAAACACAGCCGAGTTCATTTGTTTATATATTGTCTAGTTCTGTTTTTAAGCTACAAAGGCAAAGTTGAATAGCTATGACAGAGACCGACCATATAGCCCATGAAGCCTAAAATATTTAGTTTTCTAGCCCTTTACAGAAAATATTTGCAGTTTGACATGAACTGCTGACAGTTCAGATGACCCACGCTTGGAGCAGAGGGTTGACACCGAGATGTCTTTTCTTCTCCGTAGATTTTAGTATCAAACATGATAATGCCTGACCCCTGTGGAATGCCTGCCATGTGGAAGACATCTTTATAAATGTTTTATATGAACTAACTTATTTAGTTAAGGATTCACAGAATGTTAAAGCTGAATGGATTCATGGATATTATCTGTTTTGTTAGTTTTGTCAGATAAATAACTAGTCCTTTAGGCCCATTCACATGGGCTGTGACAGCAGTTTCTGATTCCCAATTCAGTTCACTTTGATCTTTCTCTGGACAAGAGGCCAATACCGTACCCGTTTGGTCTGGCATTTTGATGTTGTTGTTTTTGTTTCTGGTTTTTTTTGGTTGTGAAACCTGTGAGCAAGAACTGTCATTTTTGTTTTATGTGATTGTTTCTCTAACCGTCAAAATAATTCATGCTTGTTGTAGGGAAAGTGAAATATATAGAAGAGTATAAAGGACAAAGGAAAGTAACACCTTAAATGACCCAGGGATCAGTGTGTTAACATTTTGGTGGATTTTCTTCTGTTCTTTGTATTTTGTATATATCTGTGTATTAATAATAGTTTCTGTTTATTGGATGTTTACTTAGTGCTGGTATATGCATGCATATTTTTTATTTTAATGTTTTGCATTCTGGGTTTTTTAAATTTTTAAAAAATATTTATTTAATTTTGAGAGAGAAACAGAGCACGAGTGGGGGAGGGGCAGAGAGAGAGGGAGACAGAGAATCTGAAGTAGGCTCCAGGCTCTGAGCTGTCAGCACAGAACCCAACTCAGGGCCCGAACTCACAAACTGTGAGATTATGACCTGAGCTGAAGTCAGATGCTTAACCGACTGAGCCACCCAGGTGCCCCCCAAAATGATCTTTTTAAGGTCTTTTCTTCCAGAGTGTAGCTCTTATATTAACAACCATTACATCTATATATCAAGACTGATGGTTCCAATTAGTCAGTGAGGTCCAGGTTTTTGAGAGCTGTTAATATGTCCTTGAACCATTACTGTAGCAGAGTTAAAAGGTGTACCTTTGAAGTTTTAGATTGAGGTTATCAGTTTCATTCATGAGCGAAGGCAGGAGTCCTGAGAATTATATGCTGTATTTCTCTGCAGATTCATTCACTAAAAGGTTCTCCAGTTCCCATACACAAAAGTTTATGAAGTTGCCACATTCTGCTTCTCTGCCCTCACCCCATTTCAGAACAATAACCACTGAGAATCAATCTTCCTCTGTAACCATTGAGAACCAGATACTGTAATAAGCATTTAGGAATTTTGTAGTGAACAAGACAAACAACCCCTTGACTTCATGACACCTAAGAGACCAGCAGAGCGAATACAACAAAATCAAGCAGGCATTTAGATAATTTTTTTTAAATTTTTTTTTTAACGTTTTATTTATTTTTGAGACAGAGAGAGACAGAGCATGAACGGGGGAGGAGCAGAGAGAGGGAGACACAGAATGGGAAGCAGGCTCCAGGCTCTGAGCCATCTGCCCAGAGCCCGACGCAGGGCTCGAACTCACAGACCTTGAGATCGTGACCTGAGCTGAAGTCGGACGCTTAACCGACTGAGCCACCCAGGCACCCCTAGATAACTTTTCTAAAATCAAATTTATGTAGTTTTCTCTTGTTCCTTTTTTAAAAGTTAAAAAAATTTTTTTTAAATGTTTTGAGAGACAGAGCACAAGTGGGGGAGTGGCAGAGAACAAGGGAGACACAGAATCTGAAGCAGGCTCCAGGCTCTGAGCTGTCAGCCCAGAGCCTGATGCGGATCTCAAACCCACAAACCATGAGATCATGATCTGAGCCAAAGTTGGACAATTAACTGACTGAGCCACCCAGGCATCCTGATAAGTGTACTCTTTAATCCCTATCACCTATTTCACCCATCCCCCTCCCATCAGCCCTCTGGGAACCATCAGTTTGTTCTCTGTGGTTAAGAGTCTGTTTCTTGGTTTAGCTCTCTCTTTTTTCTTTGCTCATTTTTAAAAAAATGTTTATTTATTTATTTTTGAGGGAGGGAAGGAGAGGGGTAGAGAGAGAAAGAGAGACTCTAAAGCAGGCTCTGTACTGTCAGTGCAGAGCCCGATGTGGGGTTGATCCCACGAACTGTGAGATCATGACCTGATCCAAAATCAAGAGTGGGATGCTCAACCAACTGAGCCACCCAGGTGTCCCTCGTTTGTTTTGGTTCTTAAATTCCACATGAGTGAAATCATACGCTATTTGTCTTTCTCTGACTTATTAAACTTAACATACTGTCTAGCTCTATGTTGTTGCAGATGGCAAGATTTTATTTTTTTATGGCTGAGTAATATTCCATTGTGTATATATACAACATCTTTATCCATTCATCTACTGATGGACACTTAAGCGGCTTCCATTTTTTGGCTATTGTAAATAATGCTGCAATAAACATAGGGGTGCATGTATCACTTTGAATTAGTGTTTTTGTGGTTTTTTTGGTAAATACCTAGTAGTATAATTACTGGATCATAGAGTAGTTCTATTTTTAACTTTCTGAGGAACCTCCATTCTGTTCCCACAGTGGCTGCACCGGTTTCCATTCCCACTAACAGTGCACGAGGGTTTCTTTTTCTCCACATTGTCTTCAACGTTTGTTTCTTGTGTTTCCGATTTTTGGTTTTGTATTCTCCTATTTTAACATACTATATTTTCTCATGAATATTCTTTGAAAATAGGACTTTTAAGAGTTATAAAATCTATCATATCGATATGCCATCAATGTTTATTTGCCTGTTGCTTTACAATTATATTAACAGTGTGATCTTTGTACTTAAATTTCTGTGCCTATCGCTGATTATATTTTTTCCCTTTTTTCTCTGATTATTGAAGCTGTTTATTCCTACAGGAAAACTTTAAAACATTACACAAAGATAGGCCTTAGGACAAAAGTTTACCATAATCGTATTCTTCAGAGATGATCATGGTTAACAATTTGATATATATTCTTAGAGATTTAAGTTAGTTTTTAAAAAAGAAAGCAAGATGTAGATAATAGGGGAAATTTGGGAAGTAGAAGGGAAAATCATTCATAATATACCATATTACCATAGTGATTGATGATTAATTTTCCTTCTTGACTTTATTCATATGCACATTTTAACATATATGCTTGATAGTATTATGTACTTTAAAATTTGATATCCTGGGGCGCCTGGGTGGCGTAGTCGGTTAAGCGTCCGACTTCAGCCAGGTCAAGATCTCGCGGTCCGTGAGTTCGAGCCCCGCGTCAGGCTCTGGGCTGATGGCTCGGAGCCTGGAGCCTGTTTCCGATTCTGTGTCTCCCTCTCTCTCTGCCCCTCCCCTGTTCATGCTCTGTCTCTCTCTGTCCCAAAAATAAATAAAAAACGTTGAAAAAAAAAAAATTTAAAATTTGATATCCTGCATGTTTTTCATTTATATAGAGCATATTTTTCCAAATGATCACATATTTTCATTTTTAATTATTTTAATGTCTATATAATTGCCACCACGTGGAAGTACCATGATTTGCTAAGCATCAGTGTCCGTTAGTAGAAAGATTGTGTTTTCCAACAACATTGCAGGGTATTTTTTTTTTTTTAATGTTTGTTTATTTCTGAGACAGAGACAGAGCATGAGTGGGGGAGGGGCAGAGACAGAGAAGGGGGACACACAGAATCCGAAGCAGGCTCCAGGCTCTGAACTGACAGCACAGAGCCTGACGTGGGGCTTGAACCCACAGACCTCGACATCATGACCTGAGCTGAAGCGTGACGCTCAACCGACTGAGCCACCCAGGCGCCCCCTTTATTTTTTATAGGTAACAAAAGAATACAGCTTTTTTCTTCTTTGAGAAGTTCCTTCTTTCTGAGAAAGTTCTTTTTCTTTTTTTAATCTTTGTTTATTTTTGAGAAAGAGAAGGAGTGCAAGCGGGGGAGGAACAGAGAAGGAGACACAGAATCTGAAGCAGGCTCCAGGCTTTGGGCTGTCAGAACAGAGCTGGAGGCAGGCATCAAACTCACGAACTGCGAGTTCATGACTTGAGCCAAAGTGGGACGCTTAACAGACTGAGCCACGGAGAGGCACCCTGAGAGAGTTCTATTAGTAGAATTACTATTCTACTATTTGAAGAATATAGGCGTTTTATAGGCATACTGATGACTTTAAGGACCTTCTGAGATACATTGTATATACTTAGTATTTCTTTTTTAAAAATTAAAATGTTTATTTATTTGTGAGAGAGACAGAGACAAAATGCGAGTGGGGTAGGGCAGAGAGAGAGGGAGACACAGAATCTAAAGCAGGCTCCAGGCTCCGAGCTATCAGCACAGAGCCTGACGCGGGGCTCAATCTCACTGAGCTCCAAGATCATTGACCTGAGCCGAAGTCGGACGCTCAACTGACTGAGCCACCCAGGCGCCCCAGGTAGTGAATATTCTTATCTGAGTTCCTATACCCACAAAATGGTGATCCTGTATTCCAACCGCAACTTAGCCTACAACTTTAAGACCTGATGTATATTGCCAAAGTATCTCTAGGAGAATGGCACTAGTTTACGTTCCCATTGCTGGTATATGAGAAGCTCTTTCCCCATACCTTTGCCAGTCTTTTTTTTTTTTTTTTTTTTAAACATTTATTTTTATTTTTTGAGAGACATAGAGACAGAGAGTGAGTGGGGGAGGGGCAGAGAGAGAGAGGGAGTCACAGATTCTGAAGCAGGCTTCAGGCCCTGAGCTGTCAGCACAGAACCCGACCCGGGGCTCAAACTCACGACCCATGAGATCACGATCTGAGCCAAAGTGGGATGCTTAGCCAACTGAGGCACCCAGATGCCCCTGCCAGTCTTGACTTTTAGCACAAAAAAGAAAATTTCCAATTTGACCTAAAAATAGATTCTTTATTCTTTTCAATTTCTTTGATTACCACCAAGATGGAATTTTGTTTTGATAGGTTTATTGGCCTTTTGTATTTTATTTATTTATTTATTGTCTCTTATAATTCTTGCTCTATGTTATACTTCCCATATTTTTTATGAGTTCATCTTTTTTCCTTACTCGTTAATAAGAAGTCTTTTATCCATTAGGTCCATCTACTCCTTGATGTATAAATCAAAAGTACTTCTCCCAGATTTTTTCTTTTGATTTTATTTGTATTTTGGATATAGAGATTGTTGCTTTTCTGTGACCAGATTTATCAAGTTTTGTCCTTTGTAGTTTGTTTTTTTGCATAACGCTTAGAAAAGTCTTCTCTAATCCTAAAGTCAGTCATTTCTTAATATTTTGTGGTTTCACTTTTTGTATGTAACCCTTTAATCAGTTTAGATTTATTTTGGTATATGGTGTGAGGTAGGAATCTTACTAAGTGTTTTTTTCCAGGTAAGCAACAGTTGCAACATAATTCAGAAGTAATCAATTTTTTTATGACTAGAAATGCCAATTTTCTCATATATTAAATTCTTTTATTTATTTCTCTTTGGGGATTAGGAATCTCTAAAATCAAAAGCCAGAGTTAAACTTCCTTTTATTTTTATTTTATTTAAAACAATTTTTTAATGTTTATTTCAGAGAGAGAGAGAGAGAGACAGAATGTGAGCAGGGGAGGGGCAGAGAGAGAGGGAGACACAGAATCTGAGACAGGCTCCAGGCTCTGAGCTGTCAGCACAGAGCCTGATGCAGGGCTTGAGCTCACGAACTATGGGATCATGACCTGAGCCGAAGTCGGACACTTAACCGACTGAGCCACCCAGGCGCCCCAAACTTCCTTTTAAATATATAAACTCATTGTTGAGGTTTTCCTAGCCACACTCATTTGTTGGTTTTACCTGTTACTCCCAGGATGTTAATTACTCTCTTTATGACACTTCTCTATTCCAGATATGTAAGTCTAGTTTCTACTTGGATATTTGAAAACTAAATGTATCTTCTTTCTCTCCAGACTAGTGTTCCCATTCTCTCTAAAGGTCATTGTCATCACTCAAGCCCTAAACTGGCAAATTATCTTGACTTCTCCCTCACCCTTACACCTCTCCTAAATATTCATCCAGTCCTGTGGATTTTGTCTCTTAGTTGGTCCAGTCTCTTTACTGGACTGCTGAAACAACCTCCCATGGAAGCTTCCAGCCTTCGTCTTGCCTCTCCACCTTCCACCCGTTCATACACAATTTTCCTCTGTGCTATGGGCAGAAGGGTGTGTGTGTGTGTGTGTGTGTGTGTGTTTTTAAACGTTTATTTATTAAAAAAAAATTTTAGAGGCGCCTGGGTGGCTTGGTCGGTTAAGCGTCCGACTTCGGCTCAGGTCATGATCTCACGGTCCGTGAGTTCGAGCCCCGCGTCGGGCTCCGTGCTGACAGCTCGGAGCCTGGAGCCTGTTTCAGATTCTGTGTCTCCCTCTCTCTCTGCCCCTCCCCTGTTCCTGCTTTGTCTCTCTCTGTCTCAAAAATAAATAAACATTAACAAAAAATTAAAAAAAAAAACTTAATGTTTATGTTTTGAGAGAGATAGAGCATATTTCTACTTAAGTGTCGAGCTCCGCATTAGGCTCTGTGCTGACAGACAGAGCCTGGAGCCTGCTTCGGACTCTGCGTCTCCCTCCTCTCTGCCCATTCCCCATTTGCACTCTCTCTTTCTCTCTCAAAAATAAGTAAACACTGGGGTGCCTGGGTGGCCTTAACAAAAGTTAAGTCAGACACTTAACTGTCTGAGCCACCCAGGTGCCCCAGGATATGTTTTTTGTTTAAACAGTAGATCTACTCATGTTACTTTTTGCCCCCAAACCTTTTCATATTCCTTTTGTGGCTTTCTACTCACTTTCAGGTAAATTCCTTAAACTGTTTTTCAGGGTTGGATTTGATCTGGCTTTTTCTTGCCTCAGGCTTCATGTCTTATTTTTGTGCTTAATAATTTGTCTTACTGGATCTCTTTTTCATTTTTCCAAAGTACTGAGCAGGATTCCTTTTGTGTATCGTTTCATATCTCTGGTATATTCTCTTCTGTCCTTACCTGTCTCATTCCTTTTTATCTCTTTTTCAGCGAGGCTTTCTTTCCCAGACTACATCAGGGCCCCTCTGCTCTACATTCCAACATCTCATATTTCTACTTTTGTAATTCCCATAATTGTAACTACACTTTAATGTCTTTGTCCAGCTGTAATGTAAGTTCTGGGCAGGTCGGGGCACGTCTGACTTTTTCTTCACTGTTTAACTCTGATTGTACTGAAACCCCACTCTACTTCATGGTTCTCTATAGGATTGTGTTGTGGGTTCTTTCTATGCCCCTCTTACAGAATAGGATCAGGAAATCCCAGATAGAATCCTCTTAAACCTTTAAAATTTAGCACAGAGCCACAGGCTTTGGATGAGAATACCACACTACCAGCCTTATGTATTTCAGTAGACTTGTGCCATGCATACATGTGTTTTGAGCACTCGGTTATGGTAAAATCCTCTCTCTGTCTTCCTTTTTCCTTGAAATAATGCTTCAGATTCTTCTTTTCATTTCAGGGTTATATGGAGAGACATTTTTGGATGAACAGTTGTGATTAAATATTACGAACATGAGAAACTCTGTACTATTTTTGCAATTTTTTTGTAAGTGAAAAATTATTTCACAATTTAAATGAATTTTTTTCCCTTTTAAACTGCAGCCTACCACTCTTCATGTTGGGCTGTGCCTGAAGAGAAACTGTTTAGTTGATCTGACCTCTAGAAGAAAGGGCAATCAGTATACTTTCAAGTTGTACAAATAGAGTTCCCTCACTGCTGTCCAGCTCCATAGCATATAGTGGAGATGAGTGGATCAGACTTTAAAGCATCAGCTTTACTGTGAGGCCATTTCCCTGTGCAACTTTTGATTATATTGACTTTTTATATGGATTGTTGTATATAAAGACAGGGCACTAATTAACGTGAATACTTCCATCCGCTTCATAGGTATCATTCTGATTTATTCATCCAGCGCTTGAGTGTTTGCTAATGTGTCAGTCTGGCCGTCACTTTTTATACAGCTGACCAATGGAATTTGTGAAGCTGAAAGGCTGGAAGCCCACTGCAATTTGTGCTGATGCAGTCCCTCTGCTAGCTAGACATTTTGTGTCAGTTAGTAGATCGTGTTCCTAGGCAACCATTCTTTCTCATTTTCCTGTTTACTGGGACAGTGATTTCCCCTCCCCCACCTTTTTTCCCCCTATGAGCAGGGCTCCCAGTTTTCCGACTCTGAAGTGTTTTCCTATCAAAGCAAAGAGAAGATTTGTGGATGTTGAATATGCAAGGAGCTGAAGAGCAAGAGCTCGGAAGAGAGGTTTGTCCAGGTGAGTGAGCAAAAGGGAAAACCAGGGGGACAGACAGCGGGACTTTGGGCATTGTATAAGAGAAAGTGACTGAAGCTCGGGAAGGAAGATTACCCTGTGTTTTAGGGATGCTGGGGGGACATTGGGGAAGATGTGGGTGAGCGTCTCCTGGGACCAACTTTCCCCAGTACTCATTTTGTCTCCTTTCCAGCATTCGCTTGTCCATTTGCCCATGGTCCACTCTGAATATAAACCACGCCCTGATCTTCATCGTTTTCCCTGTATTTCTACTGTCTCTGGTTCTCTCACTTCCTCTTCTGTGGGGTACCTTATTAATGGTGGTCATCTTACCCTAACACAGATCTCTTCCACCACTTGTAATTGCATTACTTGCTCTACTTGCTTTTATTGGCCCTTACTTCTATGCCATTATTGAGTCACGTCAGAATTAGGCCCCTGTAACTTCAGGGGCTTCCCCTCTGGCCTGCGCGAGAGATATTCACTGTGATGTCTTCTTTCAGATTTGATGAGCAAGTCTGTTCCAGAGCAGGATGTCTCTGAAATTGATTCACCAGGGATAGTAGCAAAGAGATTACAAGACGATGCATACCAGGATTCTACATTTGGAGAAAAATATGCATGTGAGAGCATGAAGGAAAACCCTTCTGGAGAGGTTCCTGGACCATGTCTTTTCAAAGAAGGAGGTTTTGGGGGAATAACTTTTATCCACAAGGAAGCATCTCCTGAAATGATTAGCCAAGAATATAATTTTGAGAGAAGCTTACTTTTGACTTCAAGCTTTGTTACACGTCTCAGGGTTTCTACACAAGAGAGCCTACATCAGTGGGAGACAAGTAGCATACACACCAATGAGATTTCAGACCAGAGTAAATGTCCAAGCCTCTCTGCACAGAAAAAGCCTTGGGAATGTAACGAATGTGGAAAAGCTTTTACTCAGAGCTCATCCCTTACCCAGCATCAGAGGACTCATACTGGAGAGAGGCCCTATGCATGTGAGGAATGTGGGAAAGCCTTTAGTCGTAGCTCCTTCCTTGTTCAACATCAAAGAATTCACACTGGAGTAAAACCATATGGATGTGAGCAGTGTGGGAAAACATTTCGGTGTCGGTCATTTCTTACTCAGCATCAGAGAATCCATACTGGAGAGAAACCTTATAAATGTAATGAATGTGGGAATTCCTTCCGCAATCATTCACATCTCACTGAACATCAGCGAATTCACACTGGAGAGAAACCTTACAAATGTAATCGATGTGGGAAGGCATTCAATCAGAACACACACCTCATTCATCATCAGAGGATTCACACTGGTGAGAAACCTTATTTATGCAATGAGTGTGGCTCTTCTTTTCGTAAACACTCAAATCTTACACAACACCAGAGAATTCACACTGGGGAAAAACCCCATAAATGTGATGAATGTGGGAAAACTTTTCAAACAAAGGCAAATCTCTCTCAGCATCAGAGAATTCATACTGGAGAGAAACCCTATAAATGTAAGGAATGTGGCAAAGCCTTTTGTCAGAGCCCATCCCTTATTAAACACCAGCGAATTCATACTGGAGAAAAACCTTATAAGTGTAAGGAATGTGGCAAAGCGTTTACTCAGAGCACCCCACTCACTAAACATCAGAGAATTCATACAGGGGAGAGACCCTACAAATGCAGTGAATGTGGTAAAGCCTTCATTCAGAGCATTTGCCTCATTCGGCATCAGAGAAGTCACACTGGAGAAAAACCCTATAAGTGCAATGAATGTGGGAAGGGCTTTAATCAGAATACCTGCCTCACTCAGCATATGAGAATTCATACTGGAGAGAAGCCCTATAAATGTAAAGAATGTGGGAAAGCCTTTGCTCATAGCTCATCTCTTACTGAACATCATAGAACACACACTGGTGAGAAGCTCTATAAATGTAGCGAGTGCGAGAAAACTTTCCGCAAGTATGCACACCTTAGTGAACATTACAGAATTCACACTGGTGAGAAGCCTTATGAATGCATTGAATGTGGAAAATTCTTCAGACATAGTTCAGTCCTTTTCAGACATCAGAAACTTCACAATGGTGAATAACCCTGGCATTTAGGTTATGACAGCTTCTCTAGAAATAGTGACTAGGAATCTGGCTGGGGCCAGGGCGGGGGGCAGGTACATTTCCTGGAGGGAGCACCGACTGTTACACTCAGAAGAGTATTTCCAGTTACGGAGGCGGGAGCTTGGAGAATGCAGAGCCTACAGCTGGGCATCTGGGAATTCAGGGTAGAAAGGAAGTTCCCTGCTTTTCAGATGAATCTTTGCTGCTTGCCACTTCTCCTTGTGACTTTCATACCTTGAGGTGCCATTGTTAAGTTAGCACTTGTGTTTCCCTTACTGCAGTCCTGCCCCACCTTCCCAGCTTGTGACCTGTGTTCTCTGGCCAGTAGGCTGAGGTGCTTTCCCAAACATTCAGTGTGAAAGTGGCAAGAGTTCTGAGGTAGTGCTAAGTAGCCTCCAGGTATCTGAGGCTGCTTTCACCATGCGATCTGTAGATGTGGTCTCATGAAGGAGAGGCGGAAATAAGGGAAAACAAAGAATCCTTATTCATTCATTCAACAAATAAGGGGGTATGTGGCAAGCACTGGGCTTATGTCTACAGATATGTTAGTGAAGAAGGCTTTTCTCGGGGTGAGGGAGATCTTTCCTGATCCTTTCAAGATGGAAGGCAATTTGGGGCTAAAGTGGAAGTAGGAGGTCAAGAGAAACTTATCTTGAGCGATGCCAGTTTGGAAAGGGAGTCAGATCTGCTCAGAGGGCCAGGAAGAGGAATGTCCAAACTTTGTCCCAGAGGAACACTGACTTACCCAGGAGGGACATAGTATGTGCTAGGCTGCTGGTGCTGAGGGACAACGTCCAAACAACTGTCAATGGGTGTTTAGGGAGGAGAAACCATTGGTGATAAAGACAGCCTTTTAGGTTGGCTGGATTCAGGGCTGCCGGACCAGTCCTTAAGAGAATGTTGGTCATTGTAGCGGAGAGGGCTAGGTTTCATTTAATTATGCCATTGGTAGCTATAAACAGATTAGTTAGGTTTCAGATGTTTCCATTTTTATTGGCACTATCTTATTCTTGGATATTTTACCCTTCCCTGTAGGTTAGGTGTAATCAGGGAAACACTGTCATGGGATAAATTTGGAAAGTGTTCTAGAGAGAATTACCTCTTTTTCAAATCCTTGAATGTTGAGACAGCATAGTTAGCCACTGACTATGATGGTATTTTATTCTTTTAAGAGAGAAGGCATGTTTTTTTTCCTTTATTTCCTTACTCCCTTTCATGTTCTTCACTGCTACCCAGACCTTGAACTCTGAGAGATGAGGTGAGGATAGCCGTTGTCTGGTATTTGGAAGAGTTTCTATGCTCTGAAGTTCATACAGTTTTAAAAATAATGACTGTTAAAAACAAAGTCAGTTGATTCTGGAATGGTTGGTTACTTAGAACTCAGTATTAATTTTTTTCCAGAGCAACTGTCTTGTAAGTAGTGGTTTGAGCTATTAATTACCATGCATAGGAACGTGGCAGAAATATCACTCTCTTCCTCTCTAGCTGTGAAGAGTATATTTTCAAAACCTGTCACAGGGCAACTAATAATTGAGTAAATCAATGCTTTATGGACAAAAAAACCCTGTTAAAACTTCATGTTCATGAAAAGTTATATTATTGAAAGGAAATATTGATGTATTTGTACTAAGTGAAAGTAACGCTACAGAATTCATTGCTGGCACATACTAAATATGTAATAAATATTTGTTGAATTAATATATTTTAATCAAACTTTGCCCACCAGAAACTTTAGCAACTTCCTGGGCTATGTAGGTGTTTAGAATATTTATACACTACTATCTTTAGAGTCTTGAGTTGAGATTAGAGAGAATTGGGAGAGTTTTTTTAAGGAAGAAATGGGAAATCTAAGGTTGAGACATCTCCAACTTTTTGTTCGAAAGCTTTTTAAAAATAGAATAGACACAACTCTTTTTTAAAATGGTACCATTTTGGGGTACCATTTTCACTTCCTGGGAAAACAGGAAGGAATGGATCTTGTCATCTTTCCACTCTCCTTATCCCATATTCTCACACTTGCAAATATTTGCTCCTGGCAAAATTCTCTCATTCACTGGCCAACCATGTGCCTACTTACTCTAGCTTGGCCCCAAATCCTGGAAATGCCCCCTCTGTCAATCTTGTACTCAGTCTTCGTATCCAAGCAGCCACTGTATCCTGCTTACGTCTCCTAAATCTCAAAGCCATATCCATTGCTACTGCTTTAGTCCACTCCCCAGTTTATTTCCTAGACCATTTTCCTATTTTCCCAATCAGTCTTCCAGTTACCCCACTAGGCCGTCTTTCACATTTCTTCTTGATGGTCTTTGAAAGACACAACTAGCAGTGCTGCTGTTACCTCAGCATATTCTAGCCCCTTAAAAGGCATATAAGGCTCCTATGTTGGCCCATGCCTACATCATCATTCTCAGGTGCCATTCCCTGCATTGCATGCTGTTCCATTGTGCAAATTCCGTGATTCCCCATCACTGCTGGACTCAACTTTGGCACCTTTTGCACATCCTGTTTTTATTGCCTCAATATCCTTCCTTCTGCTTGCCTGGGAAGCTCCCCTCTGTCACTTGTGAACGTGCTCATGCAACATCTCCTTTGAAGCTGTGTCTGGCCTCACATATTTTTTTATTTTTGTATTTTATATCTTCATTTTGTTTATCATGTTACATTGTAATGGCTTGTTTACAGATCTTTTCCCACTGAACTATCAGCTCTGTCAAAGCTGGGGCCATGTGATCTTTATTCAGGTTTGTATCCACGGTCCCTGGAATTTAGAGTGTGTTCAGTAAATATTTGTTGAGCTACACTAAAACGTTGAGTCAGACATTTCTCCATGCCTCCCTGCCAGGCTATAACTTAGGTCCACAGTTACCAGCAGAAAGGAGGTGTGGTAAGTATAGAAGCGTGTCCATGAAGTATTTGCCAGGTGCGAGAACTCCAAACCTTTCCCCAAGATACAGATGGTGTGGTTGTATTAAGCAGAAGGTCTCTTAAGAGAAAGTAACCTTTTGTAGCAAAAAACCCCCCAAAACTCCACTTGTTATAAATTAGCCATTTAAATGTCCCATCACAATTTAACCGAGTATTTTCAGACGTCATATTGATGTCAGGGTCAACTGGGAGAGACAAATGCAGCTGTAGAAGCACAACCACTTCAGCTGGAATATCCCTGAAATAAGCAGGAGCTGAATAGTGATGCTGGCCTGGCAGGAGAGCGATTGAGCTTAGTAGCAATCCCAACCATGGAAGCGCTTCCTGAGCTCATGGCTTTCCTTGGCTGGGGATGATAAAGAGCTGGAATATGTTGCTTATTCTCAGTGTGCTGAAATTTAGTATGTGATTTCAGAAGGACGTGGCATGAGGCCACATCAGATCCTCAAAACTAATAGAGACAACAGGTGGTTGGACTTGCCCAAGGTCACACCGCTAGTAAGTGTCATGTGAAATTTAAATTCCTGTATCTTTTCTTGCTTTTCCTTCAGATTTCTCTTTATTGGTCATACTTCTGTTCCATGATGCCCCTTTAGTTGTTTATTATAGAGTTGACCACTTAGGGCTCCACTCTTGCCCTGCTTGTGAGGATGGGAGGAGATTGTTTTAAGATTATATTTATTTTTAATGTTAATTTTTTTTATTTTGAAAGACGGCACAAGTGGGGGAGGGGCAGCAAAGGAGAGGGACACAGAAAGGATCCCAAGCTGACTCTGCACTGCCAGCACACAGTCTAATGTAGGGCTTGAACCCACAAACCGTGAGATCATGACCTGAGCTGAAGTCAGATGCTCCACTGACTGAGCCACCTAGGTGTCCCTTAAGATTTTATTTTTTAAGTAATCTCTGTACCCAAGATGGGGCTTGAACTCACAATCCCAAGATCAAGAGTCACATGCCCTACTGACTGAGACAGCTGGGTGCCCCTGGGAGCTCCTTTTAGATGAAAAAGCTTTTTTGCCCTCAGACCTTCCTGTGTGTGAGTGTGAGAAATAAAATGGTTTTGCATTTTGATTTTGCCTTTATTCGTACATAATGCAGAAGTGTAGCTTTGACCTCAGGTGGCTTCGGTTTCACTCTCCTTCAGCTACTGGCCACCACAGGACTAAGGTCATTTTAGTTTTGTGGAATGGTTTTGGTGTCCACTTCCTCCCTCACCCCCTTCCATTTTCTACTTCTTTGAAGAAGCTCAGCCCAAATTATGTTAAGCCCCAGATTCATATTTCCAGTAAATTGCTCTGCCTAGGGTACCCCACTCTAGTTAGTTGCCACACAGCAGAGCCTGCTGAGTTAGATTCTTTGAAGCCTAAAAGTTAAGGAAAAATGGTTTGGCCTAGGCTCTTTGGCCTGTGGGATGTTAGGGCTTGCAGGGGAAGAACTTGCTACCCGATTTCAAACATGTGCTGAGAATGTGACACTTGGTAAAAACTAAGGGGAGCCCAACATTATTGTTCCCTGGCATGTCAGCTGACAGTTCTACAAAGGGTTCTTTTTTAGCTGTACATGGTTAGCGATGACCTTAGTAAGGGGCATCTCCACTCCTAATTTCAGCCTCCTGAGGGGACTTCATTTTGGTAGAACAGCCAGGCTGGAAGTTTGAGCAGATAACTTCTCTGCTGCATCTCAGTCATTTTTTTCAAGTGTTTAACCCCCTATGAATTAGCCACTAGGGATATGGTGAGCAGATAGCCCTATTTTCCAGGGCTTGCAGATCAAACGCCTGGAAGTGGATCACGTGCCCTATTACCCCGCCTGAAAGCGGATTAGGTGCCCTGCTGCCCTTCATCCCGGGAATACACTGTCAAGAGGTGCCTGGATGTGCAAGTACTTCCTGAAGGAGTCCTAGGCAAGACCTGAAGTTTTGCAGCGGGGGGGGGGGGGGGGGGGGGGGGACGGGGGCCTTGCCTTGAAGGCTGGGAAGGTCCCTTGAAGCCAATGCTGAACAGAGGGCTGCTGGGATTTGCGGAGCACGATGGGATGCACATTTATCGAACTCTTCTGAAGTGCCAGGAGGTCTTCGTAGTAACACATACTGACTCCATTTAATATTCATGATAACCTTATGAAATTTGGTACCACTATTCAATTTTAGAAGTCAGGAAACAGGGACAGAGAGGTAAATAAAGTAACTTGCCCAAGTTTGCACGCTGAGAATCCGGGACTTAAGCTGAAAACAGACCTATTCTTTCGGCCAACTGTTGAACAAAGTGTTGTTTGGGGCTCCTGTGAGGAGGCCAATTTTCTGGCAGGTGAGAATGTAAGGAAGGCTTACGCCCGCTTTGTGAAACCCTTGGGAAGACCTCCAAAAGGCAGTGACGTGGAAGAGTTTTTAGGAAGATAAATATGGCCAGGTTGCAGAATGAGTAATAAGAGCGCCTCGTTGGCCGGCCACCAGCCTCTCACCCTTTTGGTGTCCTTACAGTGGGAGGGAGCCTGGCGCGGTGGGTTTGCGGGCTGTTTCCGCAGCGGCGGCTCCCGAGTCGGGCTGAAGCCTGGCTCTGAGCCGGGGAGGAAGCAGCGAGAGAGAGCCGCTCCCGCCTTCCTAGAGAGGAGACCGCAGTCGTTCCGACCGGCGCGGGCTGCTGACGTCACGCCCGCCCGGCGCGGCCCGGGCGGCGTCCAGGCTGCCTGGGAGCGTCCCGACGCTGAGTGTCGGGACGTGCGACGGGCCGTGCCGCGGACAGCACCCGGGGAGTTGAGTCGGCCGTGCCGGGCTGCGGTGATCTCGTCGCGGCGCCACCCTCAGAGCCGGGGCCGGCCCCCCGCAGCGCCTCTTCCTTCCCGGCGCGCGGGAACCTTTGGAGCGGGGGTCGGGCGCCGCCAGCGGGGGCCGGCTTGCCCTGAAGAGGGAAAGGAGAAGGCTGTTGGAGAGCCCTGGTCTGGGAGTCGGGAGACCCGGGTTCCATTTGTATGTACTTGAGGGAGGAAGCGAACTTCTGGGTGCGTCGCTTTTCTGGTTTCCAGAAGCGAATGCTATTCCTTGCTTTTCCAGTTGGCAGAGTTGCGTGGGTTGAATGAGTTATAGGTGAGAGTTTGCAATTTCCTTTAAGTTTTTATTCTCTAATAGCAACAAAATAGGTACTATATGAAGACACGTTTAGCAGCAGGTCCTATTTGTTGAAGGCATTTTCCTGAATACTTCCATGTATTGACTAATTCATGCATCATCACAACCCTTTGAAGTAGTTATTGTCAACGCCAGCCATGTAACCTTTGAAAACAGATCTCAGAAAGGTTAAGTAATTTACCCAAGATCACTTGTCTCATAAAAGGTAGAACAGGGATTCAAACCCAGAGGAGCCAATGGCATACTTCAAGTTTAGTGGAGGAAGACATTTTATCAGAGCATCAAACTTTATTGTGGAAAGTGCCACAATAGAGCCATGTGAAATCCTTTGGGAATCTAGAGAAAGGGCATTGCACGTCAAAAATTTTTCACCAACGAAGAGTGTTCAGTTCACATTTTAGCTGAGTATTAAAGTTGAGCAGCAGTTTGAATTCATTTGTTCAGTGTCAAATAGAAGGTGTTTGTGGATTGGGACCGATTAGACTGGTAACCAGATCCGCGTCTTTTGCTAGAGTGTTCTTTCCTTTCCATTCAGAGGGAGTTCTTAAAACCTTTCCTCTGAAGAGGGGTCCTGAACATCTTCTATAAGACTCCCCTAAAAGACTTCCCCTGTCCTTTCTTGGAGTTTCTGCTTTACAGAGATGCAGTCTTAACTTTGGATTGTGGGAAGATAACTGTAGGGGAGTTTCCTTGCTGTTGACTCAGCCTCTTCTCAAGAAGAGCTGATCTCACTGTTTGATGCATAGTGACTGCTCAATCAGTATTTTCCAAGTAAATGAATTCAATAAGCAGCCTCAACCACAGACGGACTGGACCTGAGGTTTTTGCTCTTTTCCCATCTGTTTTTAGAATCAAAGGATCACTGAATGTTTGTACTAGTTTTCCACTTTCATTTCAGATACGAAAACAAATCACAGATGAAACCAAGTGACTAGCTTCAGGTCATTGAACAAGTTAGTGGCAGAGCCCAGACGAGAATCAGGCCAGTGTTTGTTGTAATGTCCTCTACTGTAGCCCCAGTTTTTGGCTTTTGAAGTCAATGGCTTTTCCAGTAGGTTTGGGCTGGGGGCGGAGAGGTGGGGGGGGGGGGGCTTCGGTTCCAACCTTATCTCCTGTGGAGGAATGTTTACCCCAGGATAGTCCTTAGGAGCACCTGCCCCCTTTCTTTGTGCACTGTCAGGTCTCTCAGAAGACTACCCACTTACTGATTTTTGTCATTGGTAATACTCTTTTCAGGAGAATAATGATATTCTTCATTCAGAATTAAAATAGTTATTTGGTTAGGGATGGGCTATTCCTGAGTTCCTCTGAATCCAGCAGCTGACAATTTCTGAGTGCTTTTTTTCTCCTTCCTCCATGCCTTAGATTTCTGCCCTCCCTCAAGAGAAGGTTCCAGGAGACAAACCAGTGTCGCTTGTGTTCCTAACAGCTTATCTCTGGGTAAGTGAAATCTAACTCAAGAGCCCACGATGGGTTGTTACGGGGGTGCTCATTGGAAGTGGTGGCAGAGCCACAGTGGGACCCACCAGTGACCACCACACCTAAACGCTGCAGACTGAAAACACAGAACCACCCTGAAATGGGCCCACCTTATTCAAATCAGAGTGAGTGCGGCCCATTATGGAAGCAGGCAATGAAGTAACTGGTTACAGGACAGATCAGAGAATGTACTAATTGTATATCACATGTACTTAAACTGTAGCAAGAGTAGCTACCCCTTCTGCAGTTATCTGGTAGAACATCTGGCAGCTTCACTGAACTGCTTGGTATAATGCCTTAATGGTGTAGCAGTGAGAAAACTGGCAGTATATTACTGGAAGACCCATCACAAAGGTGATTTAAGTGTCTCCTCAGGGAATATGAATGGGCTCCCGGCTCTGTTTGGCACAAGAGTCTAAGTAATAGCAACTTCTGTTCTTGTGCATCAGAAGGCAAGATGGAGCCTGGGATCTGTTAAATTCAGTAAGAAAAGCACTGTCTGAACTGGATTCGTAGGTTATGGGAACTCTATGAATAGATTGTGACTATGGTCTGAAGGGTTCAGTGTAGTTTAATACGTATGCATAATATATGTACACATGCATATGCCTAGAAGAAAGGTCATCAAAAAACCAACTGTGTTTTCACTAGGTGGTGGGATTTCAAGTAGTTTCCTTTGTGGACTGTTTTAGAAGGAGCATACATTGTTTGTATCTGTAATAAACAAAACGAAACAAAACTTTTTGAGACAATAAAAATAAAGGAAAGAAAAGTGTGGTTAGAGTTTGGGTGTTATGTTTCACTATTGAAACCATATGGGGTTAATTTTTTCTTTTTAAAAAAAATTTTTTTTTAACGTTTTATTTATTTTTGAGACAGAGAGAGACAGAGCATGAACGGGGGAGGGGCAGAGAGAGAGGGAGACACAGAATCGGAAGCAGGCTCCAGGCTCTGAGCCATCAGCCCAGAGCCCGATGCGGGGCTCGAAGTCACGGACCGCGAGAACATGACCTGAGCTGAAGTCGGACGCTTAACCGACTGAGCCACCCAGGCGCCCCTGGGGTTAATTTTTGTATACAGCATATCTATACTGGAAGTTTATACAGAAGATAAAGATGATACAGTCAGGAAAAATATTCAATATATTTAACCACCAGTGTGGTACGGTAATGCCCAATCAGATCAGTCTCTGATTTTATACAATTTGTGCAGAGATCCCAGTGTGTCCCAACTCTCAGCCCCAGTAGATCTGTATGGACCAAGAAAAAATGATCCTGAAGACACATTCTTTACTGGGAAAAAAATGAATAAATAAAAGCAAATAGCAGAGCAGCAGAACCTATAGAACAATTTTATTTATGCAGAAAGAAGCAAATGGTGTGTGTATAAAAATATATAGAAAAAAGACTGAATGAATCTACTCCAAACTTGATAATCTCTGGGAAGGGATTGGGTTTGTTTGGGTAGGGTGGGCGGTGATAAAAAATGACTAATTTATCCTACATACTTTTATATTATTTGAGTATTTTAAAGCGAGGATATATTCATATGTAACTTATATTTAAAAATTGAAATAAAAAGCGGCCTCAGAGAAGAAGAATGTGTCAGTGTCTTCAGCACCATCCAGGGAGGAGGTTGCTAATGTGTGGCACATGAATATCTGTTCTTAGATTCTGTGCCCTTATTCAGAGCATCGGGATTTCAAAGTCTGATGCCATTAAGATCATCTAAATACTTCTCTTTCTCCAGTTCTAAGGAGTGTCCTGATGACAATGATTTGGTTCCCATGCAGTTTTTCTGTAGTGGAGAGAATGTGTCAACTAGCTGGACATACAGCATATCAATTTCTCATTATAGATCAGCAAAGTGACTTTCTGTTTTCTGTATCATCTTGTGAATTTGATTAGTATACATCACATTCTGAAGCACTTTAAAGCGTCACAGGTGAGGCTGGGTTCTGGACCATGATGGTATAGTCAAGTTACGGTCCAATGGGAATCTCTTCCCCAAGGACCACCCCTATCCTAATTTTTCTCTAAACAAAACAATGATATCTTACTTGCTTTCAGTAAGCAAGGCTCTAGTTTTTAAACCTAAAGATCTTCCAGTTAGACACAGGGGAGAGCTACAGATGCTGAGTTTTGGAGAGAGAGGTCCAAAGAGACACCTATCAAGGTGAGTGAATAGGAAGGATTGGGGTGATGGACCCGGTAAAAGGAACAGCCTGGAATACCTTTGAAACCTTAAAAGAGAAACTCTAATTGTCACTAGACAATGATGTAAACTTGTACTTTTCTCAAGCAGCACGAGCAAGACATTGCTTATAGGTATCCTAAGGAAATGGAATTACTTTTCATCTGTTTTTTGAGGAGTAGAGACTATAGGTAGGTAGTACTTTTCCCTAACGGTTTACCCAAGATTAGAATACTTATCCTTTTCACATTCTACTATTTATCACTCTGGATCATCCTAAATTACCTGGATTAATTTTTAGTACTTGAGTGTTTCAGAATCAATCACGATAGGGAATTGTATAGATTTCCCAAGATATGTCACTACTTAATTTCTTCTCTCTATTATCTGATCTTCTCCCCAGGTTATTGTGATCTGTATATATTATTGAGAAGAGGATAAAATCAAGATTTTACAATGCAGGTCCCTTGTTCTGCACAGAGGACATCTTCCTTCATGATTTTTTTTTTTCAGGCAAGAAGACCAAGCCTGATGTAACAAACAGTGTTAAGTGACTTGTGGAAGATGACGAGGATGTCGAGGGTCAGGGAACCTGGTCATCAGGGGTTTACAATTGGAGAAGGTGACGATACATGCCGGACAAGGAAGAGGAGGGGCATCCTGCAGGAATGCCTGAGAGTACAGTACATGCACACATACACACAGAACATTCCCAGGACAGTGTTACTGTAACCATAGTCATCTTTGAGAAAGTACCTTGTAAGTATCACGAACTTGAGAGACAGTTTCCCGTAAACTGCACCTATTGGACAGACGTTCCTTGAGTGCGTTACAAGCAGCACGAATGCCCGCCAAATTTCACTGCAAATGAACCATCAGAAACTTAACATGCAGAAGAAGGCTTCAAGGTGTAGTGAATGTGGGAAATTCTTTACTCAGAGGTCGTCTCTTACTCAGCACCAGAGGATTCACACGGGAGAGAAGCCCTATGTATGTAGTGAATGTGGAACTTGTTTCCGTAAACAGTCAAATCTTACTCAACATTTGAGAATTCACACAGGAGAGAAACCTTATAAATGTAATGAATGTGAGAAAGCCTTTCAAACAAAAGCAATCCTTGTTCAGCATCTGAGAATTCATACTGGAGAGAAACCCTATAAATGCACTGAATGTGGCAAAGCTTTTTGTCAGAGCCCTTCCCTTATCAAACATCTGCGCGTTCATACTGGAGAGAAACCTTATAAATGCACTGAATGTGGCAAAGCCTTCAGTCAGAGCATTTGCCTTACTCGTCATCAGAGAAGTCACTCTGGAGTTAAACCTTATAAGTGTAATGAATGTGGGAAAGCCTTTAATCAGAGTGCATGCCTCATGCAGCATCAGAGAATTCATTCAGGAGAGAAGCCCTACACATGTACTGAATGTGGCAAAGCCTTCACTCAGAACTCTTCCCTCGTTGAACATGAGAGAACTCACACTGGAGAGAAACTTTATAAGTGTAGTGAGTGTGAAAAAACTTTCCGCAAGCAAGCACACCTTAGTGAACATTACAGAATCCATACTGGAGAAAAACCTTATGAGTGTGTTGGATGTGGGAAATCCTTCAGGCACAGCTCAGCACTTGTTCGACACCAGAGGCTTCATGCTGGAGAATAAAACTTGGGATATAACCCACGTGGAAAGATTTGTATGCAAATGCCACGCCCCCCCAATTCTTAGATATTGAAGACTAAGTCTTCAGCTGGGATGAGTGTTCTATATGTTGAGCAAGAGGCAGTGTGTCCTGAAAGTTAAGAAAATAGATCAGAATTAGATAGTCTTGAGTTTGATGCCTTCTCTGCCACATAATGGGTGTACGACCTGATTCTGAGCCTGCTTTCCCCATCCTCCTCAAAAGAATAATGACGATATTTACTAGGGTTATCTTTAAAACTTTTTTTTTTTTAACGTTTATTTATTTTTGAGGCAGAGAGAGACAGAGCGTGAATGGGGGGAGGGTCAGAGAGAGAGGGAGACACAGAATCAGAAGCAGGCTCCAGGTTCTGAGCTGTCAGCACAGAGCCCGACGCGGGGCTCGAACCCACGGACCGTGAGATCATGCCCTGAGCCGAAGTCGGCCGCTTAACCGACTAAGCCACCCAGGCGCCCCTACTAGGGTTATCTTGAGAATAAAATGAGTTGTATGTAATAAATAACTGCCATTAATTGGTTTTGAGTTATAGATGTTCCAAAAATATTTAAATCTGGCTACTGAAAACAAGCAATGTTCAGCATTACTGTTTTTGGTTCTTGATGTACTTTCAATGTTTATTTTTGCGAGAGAGAGAGCGCATGTGCAAGTGGGGGAAGGGCAGAGGGACACACAGAATCCAAAGCAGGCTCCAGGCTCTGAGCTGTCAGCACACTTGGGGCTTGAACTCAAACTGAGAACATGACCTGAGCTGAAGTCAGATGCTGAACCGACCGAGCCACCCAGGCACCCCTCGGTATATTTTTTAAGAGCATTCTTGATTTCGTTTTTTTTTTTTTGTAAATTAATATCTATACTCAACATGGAGTTCAAACTCATAACCCCAAGACCAAGAGTCCCGTGCTTTTCTGACTGAGCCAGTCGGGTGCCCCTTAACATTCCTGAAATTGGGCTATGATTTCATGCTTAATCTACAGAAGGTTATTTAAACTATGTCTAGATTTAAATAGGAGAGTACAATATAAGACTAGTTTACCCTTGGGAAAATTCAGATTTAGAGAAAAAAGAAATTATGGGTATTTGAGTGGACATTGTGCAGTGGATTTCTGGGTCCCCTGAAGCGCCTTCTTTAGATTTTGTTACCCTCACTATTGGACCTTATGTCACTGTAAGCTCTAGACTTCTCTTTTCCATGAAAAGGAAAGCCTTGCTGACTCTAACTGAATAAAAACTCAGGTTGTGGGACTTTCGTTTGGTTGGGGAGTGGTGAGGAGAAGTTCTGTGAAAATAAAGAGGGGTGGAAATAGCATGTTGATTAGTATGTGGCTGTGCTTGCTTGGAATTTGTGAAACTGAATAAAGAAAACCTCATTTAAAATGGAAGTTGGGAGGCCAGAAGGGGGAGCTCACACATACCACACCTCACACCTCGCACCTTTGCAGAACCAAAAGAAAGAGCCACACCTGGCATTCCTAACAGGGAAGAAGCCTACTCTACTAATCCCCGCCCAGGGAACAGCCCAGCCCAGGAGACGGTCACAGCTCAGCCAATGAAAAGCCATTACACTTGAAACACCCAGTGTAGCTAAAGGAATTTTGTTTATAACAGCTCCTCCCAATTCCCCCTTTCCTCTGTAAAAGAGCCGTCCTCTCCTTTGTTCTCCTGACTTGCCTATGGTTTGATAGTAGCTTGCATGTCCCGAATTGCAACCGTCTACCATTTTCAAGTAAATCCATTTTGCTCATAAAATAACTGACTTTTATTTTTAAAGGTAACGAATTCTCGGAGCACAACAGGAAAGGAGGCCTCTTAAGGGAACAGGAAGGGCAGGAGGCGTGGAGTTCTCGGGTGTCAGCAGGAGGTACCACTGAGCGACAACTTTCGGTTTATTCTTCTCATGTGTTAACGAGTCCAGAGGCTGGCAGTCCGTGGCTGCTGTAGCAGCTCCTCCAGGCATGCTGCCAAGACCCAAGTGCCTTCAGTCTTTCCACTGTACCACCCAGAGCAAAGGTCTGCCTTCCTTAGGCCAGAAAATGGCTCTGCTCTTGCTACGTTCCATGTATGTGCTCCTGACAGTATGTAGCGAGGAGGAAGGTTCATGCTTGCCAAATCTGCTTTTTTGTATCAAACACCTGGAGGCTTTATTAAGTAGACTTCACTTGTATCTCTCTCTCTTTTTTTAATGTTTATTTTTGAGAGAGAGAGAGAGAGAGACAGAATGCCAGCGAGGGAGGGGCAGAGAGTGAGGGAGACAGAATTCGAAGCAGGCTCTAGGCTCTGAGCTGTCAGCACAGAGTCCACTGTGGGATCCGAACTCATGAACTGCAAATTCATGACCTGAGCCGAAGTCAAACGCTTAACTGACTGAGCCACTCAGGTGCTCCATCTCTCTCTTCTTTTAATGTTTATTTTTTATCTTTTTTAACACTTTTTTTTTTTACCTTTATTTATTTTTGAGAGACAGAGACAGAGCACAAGTGGGGGAGGGGCAGAGAGAGAAGGAGACACAGAATCCGAGGCAGGCTCCAGGCTCCGAGCTGTCAGCACAGAGCCTGATGCGGGCCTCGAACTCACAAACTGTGAGATCGTGACCTGTGCCGAAGTCAGAAGCTTAACCGACTGAGCCCCCCAGGCACCCCTTTAATGTTTATTTTTGAGAGAGAGCGAGAGAGAGAGAGAGAGAGAGAGAGCGAGAGAGAGCATGAGCTGGGGAGGAGCAGAGAGAGACGGGGACAGAGGATCCAAAGCAGGCTCTGTGCTGACAGCCAAGAGCCTGAGGCGGGGCTCAAACTCATGAGCCGTGAGATCATGACCTGAGCCAAAGTTGGACGCTTAACTGAATGAGCCACCCAAGTGCCTCTCCCTGCTTTTATACTGTTATCAACTGTAGTTACCATGTTATATATTAGATCCTCACTTGTATCAAGATCACTTGTATTAGGTCCTCAATTGTACAAGACCCACTTCTATCTCTAAAATTGCCGGGGCTGTTATACGGCTACCTTTGGCAGGAGCTGGGGAAGTATTCTTAACTAGCCACATTATCATCTTCCTCATCCGAAGTGGGCTTCTGCTCATGAAGATACTGAAGATTTTGTCATTTAATGACAAAATCATTAGATGACAAAATTCTCAATAGCAATTATGTTAAGTTTTTGAATTTTACTGATCAGGAAAAACATAATGACATGTAACATGCAGGACAGATTAATATGCACAACATAATCCCAGTTTTGTTTAAAAAATATAATTTACATACACACATACATGCCCCACACATGGAAGTTCCAAAATGTTAATAGTTGGTAATATCTACAGAGTTTGCATCATGTCAAAGGGGTATTGATAAACAAAGTTTTTATCATACATTTTTTCCGAATTTTCTAAATTTTCTGTAATGAACTTGTATTATCTTTAAATAGGAAAAAGATGCCATTTTAAAAAATACCCCATATACTCTAAAGGAAGACCAAGTCCAAAATATTTACACTTATTCAGTTTCATCTTCATTGTCAAAAGAAAGGAGGGAACTGTTCTTGATTTGCTTTTGTGAGTTCTTTTTAACGGAGTCCTGCTTATTTATTTGACCTTCATTTGCCTTTTTCTTTTTTGAGCTTGCTGTTAGACCTGAATATTTTTCATCTGAGGAACGCTTGACTGGTTTTCGATACATGATCCTTCCATCAGCAATAGCTGGCTCTTCATCTGCAGCAAAGACAAAGTTAAAGAACTTTCTTCTCTCATTTTGCCTTTATTGGAGAGTCAAATGGCAAGAAAAATCTCAGATGGTATTTAAAGATGTCCTGAGTCCATTCGATCTGGTCTTCTCCACTGCTTCTAGCTACATACCCACAAGATGGGCAGTCACTTAATAAAAACTCACTTCCTGTGAAGTATTCCATAACATTGCCAGTCCCCAATTAGTTATAATCTGGCTGTATTTTGAAGTGTTTTGAAAAGTGATTGTTTTGAACTCTAGCATTTTTCCTTAAAGCAATGTAATTAATATTTAGGAATAATGAAAAACATACCATGTAGCATACCGCAGTTCAGGCACTGATTAAATAAATACACCTCTGTTGACTAATTTGTAAACCTAACCACTTTTTTTTTTAAACAGGATGTTTTTATTTAAATTTGCACTTTATCCTTGTAACAACCCAGTAAAGTAGGTACCAATCATTATTGTCTCCATTTTACTGATGAGGGAACTGAGGCTGAGACGTGAAATAACTTGTTCATGATCACACATCTGGTGAGTGTTACAGCTGAAGTTTGAACCTAGGACCGTCTCCTTCAAACATACCATACTATTACATAAGATAGTTTCGTATGTCAGGCTCCTTAAATTGTTAGAAAAAAAAAATCAGATTACTTCCAGACATACCTGCTTTGGCAGCCTTTATTTCTGCTTTAATTTTCATGACTTCTTCAGCTGACAGGTCTCCCTTTTTTAAAATCACCACTTGGGGCTGTTCATCTTCTTTGTCACTGTGATCACCATCTTCATCTGGGAGCTGAAGCTGGATTCTCTAGGGGAAAACACAAACACCACATGCAGACGTCCGACCTTGAACCAAATACAACCATGAGACACCGTGATTGCTAAGGGAGAAGGGTAACTTTATTGACAAAATGTGTTTGGCAGTGAATTTCCAAGTAACTCTTAAGAGCCTAACCCTGCCACACTAGGGAAGAGACCCACCTGCCGGTTACCCTGAAGTGCCTGCCCACAGGGATTAATTTCCATCTCAGCAGGACCCCAGCTCACGGTTCCCAGTGTCAGGGGCCCTCTGCTTCAAGTACTGCCCACCCAGCCGACTTGGGGCAGTGCTGAACCACATCAATTCTGTCTGCTCTTCACCAACTGTTTTCACTTCCATCTCTTCTCAAAGTTAGACAAAAAATAACGCCGAAGTACAGAAGGCAGCAAGTAAAAGGTGTTCTTCCACCTCTGATTATCTCTCCTCCATCCTACAGCCATTTCCTAAGTGTATAAAAATATGGAAGTATGGAAAACATTCTGTATGCAAAAAGAAGACTGTACATATTATGGGACTTGATTTCTTTTCTTTCTGAAATTCCCCAAACATAAAAGTACAGAGAATACCAACAGAAAACATGTACTCACTATACACATTACAAGCGGTAACCTTGGGTCAGTTGATTCATTTTCAAAAAATGTCAGCTACCATAAAAGCCCCACTCCTCCAACTTCTTTTTTTTAAGCTTATTTGAGAGAGAGAGAGGGAGAGAAGGAGAGAGAGCTCACGCACGCGCGCATGTGGGGTAGGGGGCAGAGAGGGAGAGAGAGAATCCCAAGCCGGCTCTGTACCGTCAGTGCAGAGCCTGACTCGGGGCTTGAACTCCTGAACTGTGAGATCATAACCTGAACTGAAACCAAGAGTCGGATGCTTAACCAACTGAGCCGCTCAGGCACCCTGCACCCCAACTTTTTTACTCAAAAATAATCTTTGTATAGCACCTTGGAATTATCTGTTAATATGAAATTCTGTATTTTAAAAACCACTGCCTAGTATTTAATTATACATATGGTCATCTCGTGGTTTATTTGACCAGTACCCTGTACGTAAAAATTTTGGTTGTTTCTAGTTTTTTCCACTATGCACACATTTTTATTTACTTTTTCTACTATGCACTTATTTTTGTTCAATTTTGTGAACTCATGTGTAAGATAAATTCCTGGAAGTGGAGTTGCTGGGTTGAAAGGTATGTGCATACACCGCACATTATTCAAATAACTTGTTACTGCACCTCTCACAGAGCCTTCCTTGTCTCCCAGACAAGGCAACAAAGCCCTACGGCACCTGGCCTAGAAACAGAGCTTTCTCCTACACCACACTCATGGCCTCTGGACTCCAGCCGGGTTGGAGGACTGCAGACACATGACCATATTAGCTCCTTTGCCTCCCCTATCTCTGCACCAGTTCCTAGTGCCTAGAAAGCCCCACTGCCCCTGATGTATACCTGCTCAAGCTGCCTTCTAGACTCAGATTCTTTAGAAGTACTTTCCTGATCTCACCTTGTCTTCCTTCTCACACTGTGCATAGCTCATAGGGTACATGTACCATACTGAGTTGCCAATATTTTTCTATCTGGTTCTGCTAGGTGAGTTCCTTTGACGTTCTAGAGGCTCAGAGCCTGGCAAACAGCAGGGGCTCAAGAAGTATTTGTTGATCTATTCATGAATGACTAATAGGATGAAAAATGATGAACCTGAAAGCCCTGGCCGGCAAGTTACAGGCAAATTCGCTCATTTTGTCTACATCCCAAATCTGCTCGATCACTTCACAAGTGCATTCTCTTTAATAACATCCATGTTAGTTCACTGATTATTCATTAGTTTTGCATTATTTTTTTCTGAAAGTTTCCAATAAATGATCACAAACTAGTAGGTAATTAGTACTAAAATTTTTAAATGTTTATTTATTTTTGAGAGAGAGAGAGAGAGAGACGGAGCACGAGCAGGGGAGGGACAGAGAGAGAGGGAGACATAGAATCCGAAGCAGACTCCACGCTCTGAGCACAGAGCCCGATGTGGGGCTCAAAACTCATGAACTGTGAGATCATGACCCGAGCCCAAGTCAGATGCTTAACCAACTGAGCCACCCAGGAGCCCCAGTAAGTATTTTTAACCAAGGAAATGGGACAGTGAAATAAAATAAATCCTGGGGTGCCTGGCTGCTTCAATAGGTGGAGTATGCGACTCTTAATCTTGAGGTTGTGAGTTCAAGTCCCACAATGGGTGCAGAGGTTACTTAGAAATAAAATCTTTAAAAAAATTCCCGGTGTTTATTAGACTGAGAATCATTAATTCTGACTTCTCTTTTTGTTTATACGACTGGCTGGAAAATAAGAGAAATGGTTAAAGAAACAGTGGTTGTTCAAAGCCACTCCTGAATTGACTCTCAAGAAGGTGAATAAGGTAATTTAACTTGACTATATAATGATTTCCCATGAAACTCTTCTTTTTGTTAACTAGATTACTAGATTGACTAGATTACTAGATTGACTAGATGACTAGATTGATGATTATATTGCCAACCTGATTAAGAGTGCAGTTGGTTTCTCAAACACAGAAACATAGGGGTATTTTTCTGTGGAAAAGTCTCTTGCATAAGTTTAAGTCACTGATATGAGTTGGAAAGTACCACCCCCACCCCAGGTTCTCCTAAAACAGCATTCCCAGCTAGAATCTTCAGGGTGTTAACTACACACACATGATCATCACAAGGACTTCAAACAAACTATAAAATTAGGTTTCATAGTCTCCTCATTGATGAATCCATATCTGTTTTCTCAAATCTCATCCTTTGTGTCATCATCACCGTTTTTGGTCCTGGGGATCCGTCACTCCCTGATCAAATTCTCTCTAACCAAAAATGGCTCCTTGTTGCCAAGTGAATAGTCCATATGGCTTTCTCTCCAACCGGTTCCTCAATCACACAGTCCATGCTTTACCATCTTTTTTTTTTTTTTTAAAGATTTTACTTTTAAGTCATCTCTACACCCAACATGGGGCTCGAACCTACAACCCTGAGATCAAGAGTCGCATGCTCCACTGACTGAGTCAGCCAGATGCCCCGCTCACTCACCATCTTTACACCTTTATCCACCCTTCCTTCCATCTCTACCTGCTGACCTACCCATGCTCAAGATTCAATCTAAGTTATCCCTTCCTCTTGAAGCCTTGCCTGATGATAAGCACAGTCAACAGAACTGGTCACCTACTATTTGGTCCAGGCACTGTGCCAGGTGCTAGGAAAATACAGAAAGATTAAGATACTAACTCAGAGAGTTTGATTTAGTGGTGACAATCACAGGAAAGCAAGTAGTTGCAATGCAAAAAGATGAATATCACAGATATGGACAAAGTGAACAGAGGAAAAGTATTTGTAGGAGCTTTGAAGAGATTCACAGAGGTGGTGACCTGTGAAGGCAGAGACGAAGCAGCGAAGAAGGTTTTTTTTTTTTTTAATTAATTAATTTATTTTTATTTTTTATTATTTTTTTAATGTTTATTTATTTATTTATTTATTTAATATATGAAATTTACTGTCAAATTGGTTTCCATACAACACCCAGTGCTCATCCCAAAAGGTGCCCTCCTCAATACCCATCACCCACCCTACCCTCCCTCCCACCCCCCATCAACCCTCAGTTTATTCTCAGTTTTTAACAGTCTCTTATGCTTTGGCTCTCTCCCACTCTAACCTCTTTTTTTTTTTTTTTTTTTGCGAAGAAGGTTTTAAAAGAATATGGTATTTTGGAGATACATCTCTGTGTTCTTTCATTTTCTTTCACAATGCCTGGACTTAGCATATTCTCATTGGATTGAGGAATTTCACACAAGTCAATCTTGTTTCCTTTACTAAACTCTTAAGTGACTTGAGGGGCGGGTATTAGTGAAAGTGCTAGACACAGAATGCTAAGTAAATTCTTTATTTCTCCACACATCCCCTAAGCATAATAGTCTCTTCCTACTGAAAGAGATAGGGCAGGTTTTGGCGTGAACCAGTTAGGGCTGAAGCCTGGGAGGGCTCAGAAGTTGACTCCCACTGATCTCTATCCTTAAACTATAGAGGGACTGCTCTTTCCTAAAGCTCCTCTTCTACTTAGATCCAAAATATTCTTAAATTTTTTTTTTTCAACGTTTTTTATTTATTTTTGGGACCAAGAGAGACAGAGCATGAATGGGGGAGGGGCAGAGAGAGAGGGAGACACAGAATCGGAAACAGGCTCCAGGCTCCGAGCCATCAGCCCAGAGCCTGACGCGGGGCTCGAACTCACGGACCGCGAGATCGTGACCTGGCTGAAGTCGGACGCTTAACCGACTGCGCCACCCAGGCGCCCCAGATCCAAAATATTCTTAAACATACTTTTAGTGGGGAGAAGGAGGAGGGAGGTGTGGTTGTTAAACAATAAAGCATAACAATAGATCCAGGGCATTCTTCCAAAGATCCAGACTCCAGGTCTAGGACATCAGGTCATTTGATCGAGCGGCCTTCAGTAACTTTATCTGGAAAACGAGACTACGCTACCACCCATCCTGCTAACTACAGGTTTTGGGATAAGCAAGTAAGAGAGAGAAAAGTGATCTTTCTTAACCATCTACCAAGGACGAGGCGCTTTACCTGGGTCCAGTCATTTTCAAGAATACAACAGCACTACGAAAAACGACAAATATCTTCCTGGGTATAAGAGGCTGTAGTAGTTTGAAGAGGACCAGCCTGGGGACTGAAGCCCACCCAGATTAGGGGCTGGGCGCAGGTGAGGGGAGGGACCCGTCACTGCCAGGCAGGCCTTCAAGTCCAGGCAGAAGCCGGAAGTAGCGGGAGGGCAGCGTTTCTCCGGTAACGCAACTGCCCTGGGCTCACCTTGGTCTCCACGGTGGGCCCTTCTTTGTAGCCGACCCTCTCTTTGAAGCGGGCCAGGAACGCCGGCTCGGCTGGCCGCACATACGAAACCTGGTTCCGCTTGCTCATGGCTGTCCCGGGAAAAGACAGGTTCCCTGGGCCCGCTTGAGAGTGTACGTTGGTTATGGCGCCTGCTCGTGACGTCACGCAGTCCCCGCCCCCTGACCGGAGGCCGGGCAACATGGCAGCCCCCTTGCTGGCGTCAACGTCCGACCGGAGCGCCAAATTCAAATTTGCGGCCATCTTGAGCGTTCGGAATCCCGGCGCGCTGCGCGGCTGGAGGTGGGGGTATCCGCTGCATTGGTCTTGGGATCGAGGCGTGAGGGCGCCATGGCGCCCGGCTGCAAAAGTAAGTAAGGAGCTCCGGCTTCGTGACCCTGTCTCCGCCCCCAAATGCAACTGTGCAGGACGGCAAGCCCCAGCCGCCCTCAGGGTTCCCGGCTGGGCGTGAAGGGCAGAAGCGGACCTAGCGTCGCGGGGCGTTTGGGACCTCTCTCGGACCCGCAGTCAAAACGCGGCTCGAACAGCTGTCTTCCCTTGTCTCTGTGTATTGGGCCCACGCCACAAGCCAGGCACAGTTCTAGGCGCTTGGGCTGAGCAGGGAACCGGAGAGCCCTCCAGGAGCTTGATGTCCAGCGACCTGCTGGTTCTTCCTTCCCGTTCTCGGTTCTGTCGTTTCGTCGCTGCCCTATTCCCGTGTCCCGACCGGGGCTGTCTCTAAGTATCCTTGCCTGAGGTCGGCCCTGGCTCTCACCACCTTCTACGTGTTTCCACGTTACTGACTGTCCTGAATGGGAGAACTTTTCATGCTCCAAGCACGTCTTTGCCTTCTGGAGGGCCTGCTGTACAATTTCAGATAAGCACAGGATGTCCTTCTATTATCACAAATTCCTCTTTTCTTCTCAAGGGGACCCGTTCCGTTTCTTCCTTTTAACTTTGGAGAGGAGCACTGCCGATTTTGATAAACCCTCCAGTTTTCACTAATCGTCCTTTGGCGTTCTCGTGTACGTGCCCCATGTCTTACATTGCCTAATCCTTTAAGGATTAGATTTTGAGCTAATTCGATGAATCTTGGTGAGTGGTATGAATGGTAATGAGGAGAGGCCGATGTTAGAAGATTGAAGAAACTGAATTTGTGGTCGTTGACGAGACTTCCAACAACATTAACGCTTGCAGCTGTCAGTTGTAATGGTTTCTGATGGATTTGTTGTTTTCGTTAACTTTTTAGGTCATCACAGTGTGCTCTCTTTTTCCATCTGAAATGTTTCTCTTGTCATTTTCAGTATGCAGGGAATATTAGCGCGCACATTGGTTCATTTGTGGAGTGAAATGTTGAGTGTGCGTTCTGCACAACCATGGTATTCTGTAAATCTGGACTCAAACGAGAGAGTTGATAACCTGTGATAAAATTAGAGCATCTGTTTACATAATGGAAAGTGACATCTGTGTGTCACTGTCTATGAAAGGACTCTGACCTATCTGTAAGTGATGGGAACAAGGGTATTCACAGCTCTCTTGTGTGAAAATGGTGATTTCCATGGGAAACGCTTATGTTCCTTGAAGTCTCTTAACAACCTCAAGGTTGAGGACATCCCAAGTGCTGCTTGCATTCCCAGCAGTCCAGAGATCTGGAGCAGGACTTGGGGAACTCAGGCAGTGCTCCCCACCACTGTTACTTTTGCCAAAGCTACACAGGGACTATTTCTTTGCTGCCAACTCTTGGAGAAGCTGCGAAGGAAGGGCAGGTGGGGAACTGGGCAATCTGGTGTATTTCCCACTTCACAGATCTTCATCTGCTTGAGGGGATATAGCTGCCAAGGGTAGTTTCCAGAACAGTTGTTCTGTGTGAATATTTACTTTGAGCTTCTGTGCTATGAAATTAAGAATAGGGGCGCCTGGGTGGCTCAGTCGGTTAAGCGTCCGACTTCAGCTCAGGTCACGATCTCGCGGTCCGTGAGTTCGAGCCCCGCATCGGGCTTTGGGCTGATGGCTCAGAGCCTGGAGCCTGCTTCCGATTCTGTGTCTCCCTCTCTCTCTGCCCCTCCCCCATTCGTGCTCTGTCTCTCTGTCTCAAAAATAAATAAACATTAAAAAAAAAAAAAAAAAGAAATTAAGAATAGAAATAAGCAGAATAGGAAGACTAGAAATTAAGGTGTTTTTTTTTTTTTCTAACTGATGTCCTAGTATTTATTTATTCAAAGTTTATTGAGTGTTCACAGTATGTCAGGCACTGCTCTAGATAATGCTTTACAGTTCATTTGGAAGAGAAAGAGAGTAAACTAATATATATTTTGATGACTGTAAGTCCCTTGAGGGAAAACAGGCCCCAGAAGGGGAGTTAGAGTGATAGATAATTGGGTGGGTGTGTATGGAGATAAGCTGGTGTTTCCCATAATTCAAGGTCATGGAATACTTGACCCATACTTGACTAAATACTTGAGTAAGTCCCCAAAGTCAATACTTGAGAGCACAATACTTGAGTAAATCCCCCCCAAAATGTTACAGGCAGAAGGTACAACACGTGTAAAGGTCCCAAAGGGTGGCATGTTCTAGAAATAACAAGAAATCTAGTTTGGTTGTACTGGAGCAAGGAGTGTAATAGGAAACGAGTTGTGGAGGTGGTGATGGGGGAGGCAGGGGCCCTAGATCATGTCCGGTCCTGTAGGCTGTTTTAAGAACTTTGCATACTCCGACTGAGATGGACAACCACTGCAGAGTTTTGTATTTTTGTTTTTACTTTTTTTTAACGTTGTATGTATTTTTGAGGGAGAGAGAGAGAGAGAGTGGAGGAGGGGCAGAGAGAGAGGGAGACACAGAATCTGAAGCAACTTCCAGGCTCTGAGCTGTCAACACAGAGCCCGACACGGGGCTCAAGCCCACGAAATGTGAGATCATGACCTGAGCCCGTTGGATGCTCAACTGATGGAGCCACCCAGGCGCCCCTAAAAAATAACTTTTAGAGGCGCCTGGGTGGCTCTGTCAGTTAGGTGTTTGACTTCGGCTTAGGTCATGATCTCATGGTTTGTGGGTTCGAGCCCCCCGTCAGGCTCTGTGCCGACAGCTCAGAACCTGGAGTGTGCTTCGTATTCTGTGTTTCCCTTTCTCTCTCCTCTTCTCCAACTCATCCTCTGTCTCTCTCTCAAAATAAATAAACATTAAAAAAAAAAAAGAAAAGACATCCACAAGAATAGCAGCTTTAAAAAAAAAAAGAAAAAATAATAAAAAATAACTTTTAATTTTGCTACAATTTATGGAAAAATTGTGAGAGTAGTACAAAGAAATCTTGCATAATATTCTTTACCCGTAGTGACCACTTTCCATTTTGCCGCATCTGCTTTATCATTCTTTCTCCCTCCTCTCTTACCCTCCCAATTGTGTGTGTGTGTGTATGTATACATATTTTTTATGAGCCATTTGAGAGTAAAATGGGGACATGATATACCTTTACCAGTGAGTAAATATGTATACTTTATCAGTGAGTGATTTCTAAAAACAGGTATATTCTGTTGACTAATCACATTGCAGTTATCAAGAAAGTTTACATTGATATAGCACTCTTGTCTAATCCACAGTCCGTATCTTACTTTTATCCATTGTCCAATAATCTACTTTCATAGTTTTTCTCTAGAACCAGATCCTTCATTGCATTTAGTACTGATGTCTGACTTTTTTTTTTTTTTTAACAGTTTGAGATGTAAGTCAGATACAATACAATCCACACCTATAAAGTGTAAAACGGTTTTTAGTATATTCACAGATAATGTGGAACTATCAGCATCGTCCATTAGGACATTTTGGTCACCTCAAAGAAATCTCATACCTTCAGTCCTCACCCTTCCCACCTCCTTATCCCCCCACCCCCAGCCCTAAGTAACATCTACTCTTTTCTTGATTATTCAGAGTGGCGTACTGAAATCTCCAGCTGCTATTGTTGAATTCTCTATTTCTCCCTACTCTTCTGTCAGTTTTCACTTTGTGTATTTTGGTGATCTGATATTAGGTGAATATATGTTTGTGTTATCCTGAGGGGTTGACCTTTGTATCATTATAAAATGTCCCTCTTTAAAATTTTTTTTTTAATGTTTTATTTTTGAGAGAGAGACAGAGTGCGAGCAGGGAGGGGCAGAGAGAGAGGGAGACAGAATCTGAAGCAGGCTGCAGACTCTGAGATGTCAGCACAGAGCCCCACGCGGGGCTGGAACTCCTGAACCGCGAGATCATGGCCTGAGCTGAAAAGTCAGATGCTTAACCAACTGAGCCACCCTGCTGCCCCCATAAAATGTCCCTCTTTATCTCATTTATCTTTTTCTCAACATTTGTTGTTGTTTTGTCCAATTTTGGTTTAGGTGAGATACCGTTTTTAATTCTTTTACTTTCAGTGTATTTTTATCTTTGAATCTAAAGTGTGTTTGCTGTAGATAGTATATAGTTGGAGCACGTTTTCATTAGTCTGACAGTCTCTGCCTTTTAATTGGGTTATTTAATCCATTGGCATGTTGTTATTGATACAGTTGGATTTACATCTGCCATTTTACTTCTTGTTTTCTACGTATCTCACATCTTTTATGTTCCTCTGTTCTTCCTTTACTGCTTTTTGTTAAAAAGCTTTTTAAAAGTTTAAATGCATATCCTAACATTCTAATTAATTTAAGGTAGGCTTCATGCCCAGTGTGGAGCCCAATGCAGGCCTTGAACTCACCACCCTGAGATCAAGTACTGAGTGAGGATCAAGAGTTGGATGTTTGACTGAGCCCCCCAGGTGCCCCTAACATGCACGTTTTATCAGAATTAGCTTTGGGTTTATACTAGCTTAATTCCAATGATATAAACCTTACTCCTATGTAGTTCTATTCCCTCTCACCCCCTTTTTTTTTTGATATTGACGTGGATATGTCAGGTAGGCAGTTAGATGTGAGAATCTGGTGCTCAAGAGAGTGGTCCAGGGAGAAGGTTTAAATTTGGGACTCGTCAACATACACTTAGCATTTAGAACTGTGACCCAAGAACCGTGAGATCATGACATGAACTGAAACCAGGAGTGGGACACTTAACCAACTGAGCCACCCAGGCGCCCCACCTTTACCATCTCTTGAAACATGGGTCTGCTAGCAGCAAATTCTCTCTGAGATGCCTTCTGGCCTCCATCGGTTATGTTGAGACGTCAGCTGGTCATGTAACTGGGTTCGCTTGTAAGTAACAAGTTGTTTTTCTCTTGCTGCTTTCAAGATTTTCTCCTTCTCTTTGGCCTTCACCATTTTTACGATAATGTGTCTGTTTGTGGGTCACTGCGTTTATCCTGTTTGGAATTCATTGAACCTCCTGGAGGTATATGTTGTTTTTTCAATGAGTTTGAGAAGTCTTTGGCTTTAAAATACTTTGAAAATTTTTCCCTGCTATTTAGCTTTTCTCTCCTTCTGGTACTCCCCATTACACCTATGTTGGTGTGCTGAATGGTGTCCCACATTTTTCTGAGGCTTGCTTCACTTTCCTTCATCTGTTTGTTCTTTGGCTTGTATAATCTCTGTTGATCTGTCTTTGAGTTTGCTTATTTTTTCTTCTACCAGTTCCAATATACTGTTGAGCCCTTCTAGTGAGTTTTTATTTCAGTTATTGTACTTTTTGGACTTCAGAGTTTCAGTTTTTCAGAATAATTTCTATTGCTATTCTCTATTTGATGGGACATTGTCATCATTCCTTTAACCCTTTAATTATGATTTTCTTCAGTAACGTGAACATGTTTATAATGGTGACTTTGAGGTCTCCCAACATCTAGATGCTGTCATAGGCAATTTCTCTTGCCAGCTTCTTTTTCTTTTTTGTTTTTCATAGTTTATGGGTCATCCTTTCCTGTTTCTTTGAATGCCTTGTCATTTTTTTTTTGTTGTTGTTGTTGTTGTTGTTGGATACTTAACATCTTAGATAATAAATTTATAGCAACTTTGGATACTGGCCTTTCTACCCTCTGGGGGTGGTTATTTGCCTGTTTGTTTAATAACTGGCTGGATTGCTTTAGTGACATTTGTTTCCCTCCCAACGTTAAGCCTTTGATGTTGCTCCTCAGAGAAGTCCAGTTTTGGGTACGCCCACAGTCACCCTGATGACTTTTGGTGGTTTTGGTGGGGATCTCTCCCTCTTTCCCTGACCACACGTAGCTCTTAAACTTCAGGAATACCAGCTGATTGCCCTGTTGTTTTCCAACAATGCCTGGAATATTGCCTTATAAATCAGTCCAATTAGATTCTTGCCCTTTTGAAGGAAAAGTTTCTGAGGTCTGTGTTTGATATTTGTTCTCATCCCGGGAAAGCCACTTCCAGCTGTCTTAGGTCCCAGTTCTCACCTGCAATTTTTTTTTTTTAAATTTTTTTTTAACGTTTATTTATTTTTGAGACAGAGAGAGACAGAGCATGAATGGGGGAGGGGCAGAGAGAGAGGGAGACACAGAATGGGAAGCAGGCTCCAGGCTCTGAGCCATCAGCCCAGAGCCCGACGCGGGGCTCGAACTCACGGACCGCGAGATCGTGACCTGAGCTGAAGTCGGACGCTTAACCGACTGAGCCACCCAGGCGCCCCTCACCTGCAAATTAACAGGCCTGCAAGTTTTGTTTGAATATTGAATCTCCTCCTAATTGCTTCTCCCCACAACCTTCACTGTTCTTGAGTGTGCCATTGGGCTTGAACTTCTCCTTGCTTTGTTGGAAATGAAGTCAGCTCCTTTGGAACTATCTCTTTGTGGTCTGTCTCTCCCCTTAGGCAAAATCTCTCATCCTAGGCTCTGGAGCTGGGGGTGAGAACAACAACAGTGTTCTTTCAGAGTGACACCTCTGGTCTAGTTGCTGAGTGTTTGTTGGGAGTGGGAGGGTGTGTGTGTGTGTGTGTGTGTGTGTGTGCGCGCACGTGAGTGCCCACCGCAGCAGCCTGGGGTCCTCTTGACTTGCCTCTCCTAGTGGAGAAACACTGTCTCACCAGCCAGAATAAGGGTCGTCAGGGCCCCAGTGTTCTCAGCACACTATGTCCAAGGTAGAGCCTCGTTCCACAAGTGGAGGCTGGGTGGAAGAAGGGAACCCCCACCTCTCAGTCATACTTACCTGGGATTTAGACTTAGGCAGCTGGCTGGAGGCTGGATGAGAAATTGGTAACCTGCTCCTGGGAAGAAAGCCCTCCAAGTAGGAACTGAGTGGGGGGAGGAGGATCCCTGTGTTCTCAGCTGCAAAGTCTGGAGTGGCGACTCCCAACTCGTTGAGCTGGGAGGGAGGGAGCCATCTTGGTTCAATAGACACTCACTTCTCTTGTGAAATTTCCAGTGATCTTGACTAGATGTTTTTTCATTTGCTGTTTGCCTTTATGGCTGTTTCTAGAGGCTTTAAGTGGCTTTTATTTTTTTATTTTACCAGTTTCACTGGACAGTGGGTCAGTATAGTTCCTCTTGCAGTCATGCTGGAAGTTGATCTCTGGCTTCTTTTTTGGCAGAATAATTCTGCCTGCTAGATTGAAAATAGGTGGTAATTGGGGGAACGAGAGAGTGAGAGAAAGAAAAACAGAGACACTGTTGTAATAGCTCAAATAGGTGATGTTGCTGTCATGGTGGTCATAGCAGTGGATTTAACCAGAAGTTGTAGGATTCTTGATGGATTTTGAAGGTAGAGCCAAAGATTGGCTAACAGGTTGGATATGAAGCGTGAGAAAGAAAGGGGTGAGGGATAACTCCAAGGTTTTCGGCCTGAGCAACTGAAAGATGGAGTTGTCATTAATCAAGGTGGAGAAGCATGTTTGGGGTAGGGGTGGGGTGATCAGAAATTCAGTTTTGGACATTTTAAATTTGAGACGTTGCCAACTGGGCCTCCAGCTGGAGATGTCAGGTTGGCAGTTGGATGCAAGAGTCTGTTGCTCAAAAGAGTGGTCCAGGGAGAAGGTTTACATTTGGGACTCATCAACACATACTTAGCATTTAGAACGATGAGCCTGGATGTCCTCACCAATGGAGTGGATGTGGAAAGAAGAGAAGGAAGATCGAGACCTAAGCCCTAGAATGCCTCACTGTCAAAAGGTCAGGGAGCCAAGGAGACTGAGGAGTGTTAGCAATAGAAGAGTAGGGTAGATAAGAATTGGATTTTTAGGGGCACCTGGGTGGCTCAGTTGGTTAAGCAGCCAGTTCTTTTTTTTTTTTTTTTTTTTAATTTTTAATGTTTATTTTTGAGAGAGAAAGAAAGAGAGACAGTGTGAGTGGGGGAGGGGAAGAGAGAGAGGGAGACACAGAATCTGAAGCAGCTCCAGTCTCTGAGCTTGTCAGCGCAGAGCCCGATAAGGGGCTCAAACGCACAGACCGAGAGATCATGACCTGAGCCGAAGTCGGACGCTTAACCGACTGAGCTACCCACGTGCCCTTTAAGTGGCCAATTCTTGATTTCAGCTCAGGTCATGATTTCGGGGTTCGTAAGTTCGAGCCCTGTGCTGACAGCACAGAGCCTGCTTGGGATTCTCTCTCCCTCTTTCTTTGCACCTCCCCCACTCATGTGCACCCCCCCCCCCCCAAATAAATGTTTTTTTAAAAGGATGGGATTTTACATTGCAATTTTTTAAAGTCTATTTATTTATTTTGGGAGAGAGAACGTGAGTGGGGGCAGGGAATGTGAACAGAGAGAGAGAATTCCAAACAGGGTCCATGCTCAGTGCCAAGCCCCACGCAGGGCTCGATCCTATGACCCTGGGATCATGACCTGAGCCAAAATCGAGAGTCCATCACCCAAACAACTGAGCCACCCAGGTGCCCCTATATTGCAATTTTAAATGCCTGTAATAACTTCTTGTCTGTTTTTCTAGCTGAGTTACGCAATGTGACAAACTGTCAGTCTAACCAACCAAGGTAAGAAAAAAATATTGTCACTGAGACCAAAAGAATTAGGGATGTAATATATTTTTTTTAAGTTTATTTTTTTATTTTTGAGAGACGGTGGGGGGGAGCATGTGAGAAGGGGAGGGGAGAAAGAGAGAGAGAGGGGCAGAGGGAGAGAGAGAATCCCAAGCAGGCTCTGTGCTGTCAGTGAGGAGCCTGATGTGGGGCTCCATCCCACGAACTGTGAGATCATAACCTGAGCCGAAATCAACAATCAGGCACTCGGGTACCCCACCCATGCGGATGTAGTATTCTTAGAACGTTTAACAAAGTAAGGGATACTTGTTTCAGCATAAAGCTCAGTTCTTAGCTACCTGGAAATCTGGAAACATCACACTTCTTCCCCAACTCTCCCCCCATCCTCTTACCTTCCAGGCTAAAAGATGGAATCAGTAACATAATTCTCCCTTGGGGTGACTATTTTATTATGGCTGTTAAGAGGGAAATCAGAGACAAGCAATGCTTAGAGCTCCGTGGAATCAACTTCCTTTGAGTTGATTTCACGTAAAAGCTTGTGATGATGAGTATCGTGAAGCAAATCAGTAAAGGGTGTGAGTCACGTGCGACACTTCTAGAAGAGGTGAATGTAAGTGAGTAGGTTGGGGGCTTTGTTGGGGAATCTCAGTATGGAAACATTACAGGCAGTATGGGACTCAGATCCTTTTTTAGTTTTCTCCAGTAAACTTAGGCTGGTACATTTCTTGTCTTTAGTAATGAAGGTGATGCCATCAAAGTTTTTGTGCGAATTCGTCCACCTGCAGAAGGTTCTGGATCAGCTGATGGAGAGCAAAACTTATGTTTGTCTGTGCTCTCCTCTACCACTCTCCGGCTGCACTCCAACCCTGAGCCCAAGACCTTCACATTTGATCATGTTGCAGACATCCACACCACTCAGGTAATGATAATTTTGGAAACTTCACTTTCCTTTTGGATAAGATTCTATGATTTGCGAGGATTTCATTTCTGGTCTCTTTAGTTTGATAGATCTCAGATAAGGAAGCTCAAACATTAAATATTTTAGATGTCATCGATTTTAAAATATTTTGAATTTAATTTTATTAGGTTTTTTTTTCCTTCATCAAACTTTGTACCAGAATGATCAGCCTGCTTTACTTTTCTCTCACCATCCAGTGATGGGGGTTAGTGGAGGTGTATTTTTCAGAGCCAGTTGGGTGATTGATAATAAGTTTGGTTCAGCTTCCTAGTTTAGGGAGAGTATCTTAGTTGTGGCCGCTGTAACAGAAATCTCAAAAACAGGGGGGCTTAAACAGCAAACATTTATTTCTCACTGTTCTGGGGATGGGAATTCTAAGATCCAGGCCAGGAGATCTAGTGTCTGGTAAGGACCTGCTTGCTGGCTTTTAGACACCTGCCTTTTCACTGTGGAGAGAGAGAAAGCAGTTCTCTCGTGTCTCTTCTTAGAAGGGTACTACTCGCCTCACTAGTGCTCCACCCTCATGGTCTGATTACCTCCCCAAAGCCCCAAGTCCAAATACCATGGCGCTGGGGATTAGGGTTTCAACACAGGAACTTTGGGGAAGACACGTTCAGTCCATAGCAGAGAGTAACAACAGGTTTAAGATTACTGTGATGTCAGTAACTGGTTTTCTAATTCAGGACAGTTTAGTTAAGATCTAGTCAGCACCATCCATTAGAACTTTCTGTAATGAGGGAAATGTTCTATATCTGCACTGTCCGTTACAGTAGCCCCTAGCCATATGTGGCTATTTAAGTTTGAATGTATTAAGATTGAATAAAATTTAAAATTTAGGGGGCGACCGGTGGCTCAGTGGCTTAGGCATCTAGCTCTTGATTTGGGTTCAGGTCATGATCTCACAGTTGGTGAGTTCGAGCCCTTCATGGGGCTCCGTGCTGACAGTGCAGAACCTGCTTGGGATTCTCTCTCTCCTTCTCTCTCTCTCTCAAAATAAGTAAATAAACTTAAAAAAATAAAAAACTTTTAAAAATTTATTTTCTCAGATATGCTAGTGCATGTGGCTGTTGAGCACTTGAAATGTGGCTAGTGCGTCTAAGGACTTGACTTTTAAGTTTAATTTTAATTAATTTGAATTTAAATAGCCACATATGGCTAATGACTAGTGTATTAGACATCACAGATCTTGATTATTCCTTTATACACATGGATGTTTTTAGTGAGACATTTGGATCCTTTGATTTTTTTTCATCTAGAACATGGCTGGTCAATGGAAATATATAGTTATCCACCTATATAATTTTAAATTTTCTAGTAGTCATGTTGAAAAAAAGTAAAAAAACAGGCAGACTCACCCTTCCTTCCTTCCTTCCTCCCTCCCTCCCTCTGTCCTTTCCTCCCTCCTTCCTTCCTTCCTTTTGGAGGGACTGGGGGAGAGAGAGAATCTTAAGCAGGCTCTGTGCCCAGCATGGAGCCTGATGCAGGGCTCGATCTCACAACTGTGGGATCATGACCTGAGCTGAAATTAGGAGTTGGATGCTTAACTGGCTGAGCCGCCCAGGTGCTCCAGACTTAATTTTAATCCTATATTTTATTTAACCCAGTATATCCAAAATATCTTTTCAACATGTTATCAATATAAAGCAAATTATTAATGAGGTATTTTCCATTCTTTTTATTCATGCTCAGTCTTCTAAACCTGGTGTATATTTTATACTTATAATAAATCTCAAGTTGGAGTAGCCATGTTTCAGGTGCTCAATAGTTACATGTGGCTCATGGCTACTGTATTAGTGCAGGTTTAAGAATTCTTGCACTGTTGATAAGATTGCATCTACTTATGTGTGTAAAAATGAAAGCAAAAAATCAGGTATTGATTATTTAGTACAAACTTGTGGGAAAAGCACTGAAGAACACATAGGGCCATGTATCTGATGCTAATACCCATATAATATTTGTACGTAATGTGCCGACAAAATTCTGTATGGATTCTAGATGTTAGTTTTAAATCTAGCGTTGTATAGGGGGTTAGTAGACATAATTATGTTTAACGTTTTATCATCTTAGATGTTTTAGCTTTTTTTCAATACTGGATACAATTTTTATTTTATCACAAGTGTTGTAAAGTCTAAGCACACTGTTTTTATTGTTATATTTTAGAATGTAATTTAGGAATGTGGTTCATTTTTATGAAATGTTAACATATTTGGTGCTTACATTTGTAGGAGTCCGTGTTCTCGACTGTGGCCAAGGGCATTGTGGAGTCTTGCATGAGCGGGTATAACGGCACCATCTTTGCATAGTAAGTTGCCGACTCTGTCCTTACACAAGGGTGCAGTCGTGAGTGCTTCTGTTCATCTCTTATGGCCACACCGTGAATTACCACAAACTTAGTGGCTTGAAACAACACAAATGTATTGTCTTTCAGTCCTGTAAGTCCGAAGTCTGACATGAGTCTTGCTGTCTCACTAAAATAAATAAGTGTCCAGGGCTGTGTTCCTTTCTGGAGGCTCTAGGGAGAATTCCATTCATTTCCTTGCCTCTTCCAGCTTTTAGAGGCCACTCATATTACTTGGCTCCAGGCCCCTTTATTTTCAAAGCCAGCAACATGCAACCTTCCAACTCTGCTTCCTTAGTCACATGTCCCTCTGACTACAGCTGGGACAGGTTCTCTAATTCATGTGATTAGATTGGACTCACCTGGATAATGAGGGTGGGGGGAATTAAACGCTACCTTATGGAGAAAAGAGTATTTATATTATTTGAAATTCTTTTCTGAGGAAGATTTGTCTCTTCTCCCCCATTTTTTAAATTATACTTTGGGTTATAATCCAATACCTTATTTTTATCATGTTGCTCATATTGTCCTAGATTGGCCATTGGGAGCTGTTTGAGGCTGGTTTCTGTGTCCTTTTGCTTGAGCACTTCCTTTATGACAACACAAGCTGTTCCTGGCTCATCTGTGTTTTCCCTGTCCTAGGGCTAGAATCAGCCATTTCGACAAGGAGCCCTGGTTCCTTTTATTGGAGAATGGTATTCAGAAACCAGGATGTGGGCACTAGGTGTGTTTGTTGCTACTGGAGTGTCATTGCTTCTAGGCCTTCTCAGTAGACAGCTAGGTAATATATGTATACATACTTAGTCGTGTATGTGGACATACCTGTAATTGTATCTGTATCTATCCGTTTGCATATATATACATTAAGTTAAACATGAGTTCATGCTTATGTCTCTGACTCTAATCCAGGAGGTTAGAATCCATATGGGTTCATTCTAACCTTCCTTCTTTGTTTATCTGTAACTTCCCTTGCTGGCATTGAGAAACCTGGCTGCCACTTTCTATCATCCCTTTACTGATTCGTTCAGCCCCAGTATACATGTAAAGTACTTTCAGAATTGTTATCCTGTATCCCTGTGAGAAACAAATTTACACAGTACAATGTTTATGTACAGTTCATTTTCTTTTTAAAAAAAAAAAAATTTTTTTTTAAGTTTATTTATTTTGAGAGACAGATCAGAGGAGGGGCAGAGAGAGAGGGAGAGAGAGAATCCCAGGCAGGCTCCGTGCTGTCAGTGCGGAGCCTGACGTGGGGCTCGAACTCACGAACTACGAGATCATGATCTGAGCCAAAACCACGAGTCGGATGCTTGACCGACTGAGCCACTCAGGCACCCCTCTTTTTTTTTTTTTTTTTTTTTAAAGCCTTAATAATTTCCAGTCAAAACCTCCTTTTCTAAAGTTACCTAGGTCAGCTCCTTTGCTGCCCACTGCCTTTGGTGTAATGTCACACACTTGTGATGTAGTTATGTGCATTCCATTCTGGGACCGCTGACATCCTAGTTGATGTGTTTTGCTTGTTTTTTAGTTTGCATGCTTTAAAGTTCACCCTTTGTGATAATACAGCTGTATCGTGTTTTGATAAATGTAGAGAGCCATCTATTTACTACCCCGGCACTGAAAATGACTGTTTCTGGGATGTCTGGGTGGCTCAGTCGGTTAAGCGTCCGACTTCAGCTCATGTCATGATCTCGTGGTGATCTCACAGTTCATGGGTTCAAGCCTCGCGTCAGGCTCTGTACTGACAGCTCAGAGCCTGCAGCCTCCTTCAGATTCTGTGTCTCCCTCTCTCTCTGCCCCTCCCCTTTACAACCACATCTCTCTGTCTGTCTGTCTCTCTCTCAAAAATAAACATTAAAAAAATTAAAAAAAATTTTTTTTAAACATTTATTCATTTTTGAGAGACAGAGAGTAACAAAGCATGAGTGGGGAAGGGACAGAGAGAGAGAGGGAGAGAGAGGGAGAGAGAGGGAGATACAGAATCTGAAGCAGGCTCCAGGCTCTGAGCTGTCATCACAGAGCTTGATGTGGGGATTGAACCCATGGACTGCAAGATCATGACCTGAGCTGAAGTCGGATGCCCAACTGACTGAGCCACCCAGGTGCCCCCTCCCCCCATTTTTTTTTTGAAAAGGACCGTTTCTTCACCTTAAAAGTTTCCCGTTTGTCCCCCTTGTAGTCAGCCACTCCCCCTTCCCTCAACCCCTGACATCCAGGGTACACGAATACATTTTCTGTTCCTATAGTTCTGCCTTTTCCAGAGTGTCATATGAATGGAACCACACAATATGTAGCCTTTTGGATCTGGCTTCCTTCTTTTATTAAAAATGCCTATAGGATTTGCCTGTGTTGTTGCAGGCATAAATAACTTTTTTTTCTTTCTCAGTAGTTTTTTTCACTGTATGGATTTATCATCATTTGTTTATCCATTTCCCCGTGACGGGATATCTTAGATGCTTCCAGTTTTTAGTGATTATGAATATATTGCTACAAACGTTTGAATGTTGGTTTTTGTGTGAACATAAGTTTTCAAATCATTTGAGTAAATACCTAGGCATGCAATTGCTGGGTCATATGGCAAGTCTATGATCAACCTTATGAGAAACTTGCCAAATTGTTTTCTATATGTATATTTAAAGTGAGTCATGATCCTCAACTTTCTAAATTTTGGCAGCCTTAAAATATTGCTATAGATTTAATGTGGAATGTGAGATGGAGTCCAGAAGGCATTGTCACCTTGGCATTTGTACAAAGTGAATTTTAGTATCATTTCAGATTTACAGGATATATAGATTAATGGGCATATATTTGTAGTGTATTATTATTATTTTTTTTAGCAGTAGACTTTCAAAGTGTATTTAGAACTAGAGCTTTTTAATAGAATGTAGTGAATTATTTGATACATTTGAGGGGCGGCTGGATGGCTCGGTTGAGCGTCCAACTTCAGCTCAGGTCATGGTCTCGCGGTTTGTGGGTTCGAGCCCCCATGTCGGGCTCTGTGCTGACAGCTGAGAGCCTGGAGACTGCTTCGGATTCTGCGTCTCCCTTTCTGTCTGCCCGTGCCCCTGCCCCACCTACACTCTTTCTCAAAAATAAATAAACGTTAAAAAATTTTTTAAAATATATTTGGGCAGCTAATGCTTTTTGTGCATGTGCCCTTGGTTTATAATTGTCTCAAAACACAAGAAAATAAAAAACACATTAAGAAGTATGAACTTTAGGCTCATATGCACATATATACCAACTTGAAAGTTTGCCTTTGCTTTTCATGCTTACTTTTCAGCTGTGTTCAGGAGAGCTGAGTGTTTTCTCTTGAGCAGTAAGGCAGAGGCCTATTTTCTCATTTGTCTTAAGAGAAGAAAGATTTTTTTTTCCCCACAGAGTATTTTGAGTGGTAAAGTTAAACAATGAATTGGAAATAGAGCCACAATTGCCAGAGACTGTGTTATCTTTAGAACTGGTATCTTTAAATACCTTACAGTTATACTAATTATGTTTAATTTGTGGCATATTCATTAATAATTTAACCAAAATTTCTTTTGGTAGAAGAAGGTAGAAATGAGAAACACTTGGAGAGAAATGAGTGAAAGTTGGATGCTTAACTGACTGAGCCACCCAGATCCCCCTGTTTTTTCTTTTTTTTAATCTTTTGGGGCCATTTAACCAAAAAGTCAATTCAGATTTTTTCTTTAATATTTGGGCTGTGAATCCAAACTAAAGACATTTGACATCCTGATCGACATCTATCTTTCACATAAACGTTTTTAGTTTTAGTTTTTGTTACTCTTGTTTCTTGGGGTAACGGAGGAGACATGATGCTATGCGCAAAAATCAGGCCTGTACCGTAAGGGTTTTTGAAATTGCTTTGTTTTTAAATGAAGACATTTAAGTATCTTTAAAGGCATAATTTAGGAAAGGAATTGCTAAATTGTTAGAACAGAAAAAGTTGAAAACAAAATTCCAGTTGGTTCTGGTTAAATAAATGATACATTCATGGAATACAATGTAGGTATTAAAAATAATGAAGTAGATCTCTATTTACTACATAGAAAAATATCTGAGATAAAATTAAAGGACAGAACAGATCACAGAGCAGTATTTCAGTTTTGTAAATAAAAAGTAAATGAGGGGCACCTACGTGGCTCAGTCTGTTAAGTGTCTGACTCTTGACTTTGGCTCAGCTCATGATCCCAGGGTCATGGGTTTGAGCCCTGTGTCGGGCACCTTGCTGAGCATGCAGCCTGCTTAAGATTCTCTTTCTCTCTCCCTCTGCCCCTGTCCCCAGTTCCTGCGTTCTAGCTCCCTTAAAAAAAATTTTTTTTTTAAACAAAAACTCTGATGGCTATGTTTGTATAATCCTGAAGAATTACCAGAAAATTAACAGTCTAGCTCTTGGTGGTAGAATAGGAGAGAAAAAAAATGAATCATTCACTTTTTACCTAATATATTTTTTTTAAAAAGTAAGCTCAGCACCTAATGTGGGGCTTAAACTTAACTACCCTGACATCAAGAGTTGCATGCTCTACTGACTGAGCCAGCCAAGTGTCTCTACCTAATATAATTTTAAAAAAGAAGGAAAATAAGATCTTTGTGGGGAAAATTTTTTTTATGTTTATTTATTTATTTTGAAAGAGAGAGAGAGAGAGAGAGAGAGAGAGAGAGCATGCGTGCACACGCATGGGAGAAGGGCAGAGAGGGAGAATCCCAAGCAGTCTTCACAATGTCAGGGCAGAGCCCCATGCGGAGCTGTATCCTGCAAACCATGAGATCATGACCTGAGCCGAAATCAAGAGTCAGACGCTCAATCAACTGAGCCACCCAGTCACCCAATGTTTGTGGAGAAAATTTATCTGTTAGTAGACCTTATTAAAGTAGGAGGGTAGTCTTTTAAGTTTTGTGTGTAAAAATAACATATAAAACATTTGTTTTTACAGTGGACAGACTGGCTCAGGGAAAACATTTACAATGATGGGTAAGTGAATTAAAATTTATTATTTGCTGGCTTAATCTACTCTGCAATGACAGCACCTAGGCACCAAGTACATTTTGGGGGAAGTCATACTTTCTATATACTATGTTGACCTCATAAAATTACAGATATTTCCCAGGCTTATGTCAAATTGGGAGCTCCATGATAACAAAGTCCATGTTTGCAGCTGTGTTCCGTCTGTGCTTAGCACAGAGTAGGTGCTTAATAAACAGTTTTTGAATTGGGTTTAATGACTTTTTATATACTTACAAATCTGTAAAATTACCACCCAGACCAAGATTCCTAATCAGTCACTACTTTACCCCCTTCCCCTGAAGTATCTATAACTCTGACTTCTATCATCACTAGTTTTGCTTGTTTTTAAACATCTACAGATGAGAGTACTGTATGCACTCTTTTGTGTCTGGCTTCTCCCTCTCAGCATTAAGTTTCTAAGAGTCACTCATGTTGTTGCATGTAGTGCTAGTTTGTTCCATTGCTGTATCCCGTTCCTGTATAATGTGTTATTGTATGAATATGCCACATTTTCCATTTTACTGTTGATAGACATTTGGATTGTCTCCGGTTTTAGACCATATGAATACTGCTGCTATGCCACTTTATCTTGTATGTGTCTTTTCAAGTACATTTCTGTTGGGTACATCTCTAGGAGTGGAATTGCTGGATCATAGTTACGTGTTTATCAGCTTTCGTATTTATATGGCCCTGATAGATATGGAAATTCTAGGGCCTCCACGTCCTTGTCTATACTTGGTGTTGTCAGTTTTTAAAGTTTTAGCCTTTCTGGAGTATGTGTAGTATTATCTCATTGTGTTTTTGTTTGCAATTCCCTGATGTCTGTTGACAACTGAGCATCTTTCATATGTTTATTGGACATTTGAATATCCTTTCTGTAAAATGCCCCTTCAAGCTTTTTTCCCATTTAAAAAATTGGCTTATCTCTTTCCTACTCATTTGTGGGGATTTTTGTAAAATAGGTTAGCCCTCTGTGTACAACATAACAGATTTTTCTTTAGTTTTTTCATTTGTCTTTTGATTTAAGGTTTTTCCCTTTGCCAAAGTTTTTAATTTTTTTTTTTTTTTGGTGCTTGAATTTCGGTGGTTGTTGTTTTTTAATGGTTTCTGAATTGTGAGTTATAGTAAGAAAGAGAATTACGGAGTGAAATGAGAAGGAACCACAGACTCTCTGGGAGAAGAATCTTCCAGGCTGTAGGCTTTGAGTTGGGAACTTGCTCAAGAGTGTTCAAACATCAAGAAGACCCATGGGCTAGAGGGGAGTTTTCCAGACCAAGGGGTTGTAGGGAGGGACGTTGGAGTTATACTCTGAGGCCAGCTCGTGTGGGACCTGGCTGGGATTTTGTATTTTGTGAGTGTGATGTGAAGTCATTGGAGGTTTTTTGTTTTGTTTTGTTTTGTTTTGTTTTGTTTTTTAAAGAACTACATGATATGATACATAATTAAAAGGGTTACTCAGGCAGCTGAATGGGATAGTCTGGGAGGGGGTGAGTAGAAACAGGATGAGGAGCTAAGGTATAGATGAGGCAGGAGATGATGAAGGTAACCATAAAGAATATGTTGAATATCTTTGTATATTATTTAACAGGAAAATGTTATGAAATTATCTGCATACTCATATTCTTTGTCCTCTTTGTTTACTTTACGCAGTTCTGAGATCGATCTATCTATCTATCTATCTATCTATCTATTTATTTATTTTAGGTACAGTTTACAAGGGCCATTTATAATATTCCAGGTGTAGCCAGCATTAGTGGCTATTGAGGGCCCTTCCTTCAGTCCCGTTGATGGCAAGGTCTGTTTTTTTCTCTCAGACTAAAACTTGTTCAGGGGCACAAATAAGAAACTGATTGTACAATGGCATCTTATTTCTGAATAAATTTCCTTTCAATATTGCCATTTTGAAGGACTCTTGTTATAAAAATAATAAATATATATATATGTTTTTATACATTTTTCTTCAGGACCATCTGAATCTGATCATTTTTCTCATAACCTGAGAGGAGTAATCCCACGAAGTTTTGAATATTTGTTTTCCTTGATTGATCGTGAAAAAGAGAAGGTAAAACTTGCTATGAAAATAAAGTGGTTCTATGAAATACCTAGTTTTGAGCAGTTAGCTGCTAGTAATTAGCTCATAACACATGGAGGGTCGGTCCTAAGTGGTACGCTGCAATGTGGATAGCCTGGTGTGGCATGAAAAAAAAAAAAAAAACAACCTCTCAGTTCTTAAGAAAAAATGAAGGATTCTGAGTTATTAATTTTCTAAACATTTTTAGTTTCTAAAATTTTTATCATCCATAAACTCAGATTAAAAGATAAAAGAATGTGTGCTTCTTAGGCTCTCAGATTTTGCAAGAGAGAAAGTATAAAGAGAATTTTAACTAAGGAAAACAGATTCATTAAGCCCCATCACCTACTGCTCATAGGCTCACACTTGACTGCAGGTGTCCCTAGTTCCTCAGGATGTCCAGGAGTGCTGGAACCATCCTTGCCTCCTGTGCAGCACCTTCTACCACCTGAGGATAATTTGATGGTTTCGTATGCAGTGTGACCCCATCACCCTGGTGATGGGGGCTTCTCTGTTCCATTGACTCCCAAGTTGGGCCTTTCTCATGATTGTGCTTCTTTAGCTTGGTAGATTCCAGGCTTAAGAGCCATTAGTGTTGCATGTTCCAGTCTGTGTGTACCCAGGAGACTGACACATAACACTGACTTATTATTACTACCCTGTGCAGAAACTATTCCTAACAATTGCAGTTAGACACGCACCTTGGGTGCCAGTGACGTAGGTTTAGCGCCATGTGTTTCTGTGGTTAAAAATCCTATAGAGAGGCTTTTGAGACAAATTATTTTCAGTCTTTAAAGAACATAACACTTGCTTCAGGTAACACTTGATGAGCAAGTCCAGTGTGTGACAGATAAAAATGGAATTGTTCTTCTCATCGCAAGGAAAAAAATATGTAACTGTGTGTATGGTGATGGATGTTAACCAGACTTACTGTGGTGATTATTTCTCAATATATATAAATATTGAATCATTATGTTATACACCTGAAACTAATATGATGGTGTTTGTCAGTTCCACCTCAGTTTAAGAAGGTGGAATTGCCCATCTGAACTGCCTGAGTCCCATCTCTTTGTCTTGCTTGTGAGTCACCTCTGGAGACCTAGGCCTCCTGGGATCACAGTTTGATGCTGCCTTAAGATGTAATGATGTGTCAAAACTAGTTATCTGGACTTTTACTTGGCTTTTAGGGATCTTGTATCGTGTAAAGGACAACATGGTAGGAAATGCACACCTTGTGAAGCAAGTGAAAGGGTAGCACTCATGAGAGGGATGACTCATGCCAAGAACGTATCTCAGCGAGGCTTCTCTTTCCAGGCTGGAGCTGGAAAGAGTTTCCTTTGCAAGTGTTCCTTTATTGAGATCTACAACGAGCAGATCTATGACCTACTGGACTCTGCATCAGCCGGACTGTACTTAAGGGAGCATATCAAGAAGGGAGTCTTCGTTGTTGGTGCAGTGGAACAGGTGGTGACCTCAGCGGCTGAAGCCTATCAGGTACGCTCCCTTCAGCAGCTTGATCCTTAGGCAATGTAACGTGTTGTGAAAGCACCTTGATCTCAAAAAAAAGCAAGAATTGAGCTACTAAAAATAATTTTGTAAAGGCATGACACAGAAGGTTCATGAGGAGAAAAAAGAATATGACTGTTTTATATAGCTCTCCCCCGTAGCTAAAATAGAATTTTGAGCCTCTTGGTTTTGCATTATTTAGGTGCCGTTCATTCCGGTCAGGCGCCCTGTAGGCCACCGGGGGACGTTGTTAACGTCTGTATCTCTTTAGTGATTCTTCCTGGAAGCTGTGCTTTTGAGGAGCTTCTAGGATTGCTACTTTTTAAACCAGCTGGCTGTTCTCTTCCCTTTATTTTCTACCCTTGTTTACTTGTTAGGTGTCAAAAGCCAACCTCTTTTGAGCACTCGCCTCAGGACAAACAAACCTCTTGATGGGAATTTGCAAAATACTCGCATTTTTATGGGGTCTGACATGGCCAGTTGATTTTAAACAAATTTTTATTGTGTAATATTTGATACATACAAAATACTGGCACATGCATATAAGTTACTAAGCTTAATGTCAAAATGAACTTGGAGGACCTTAGACCATCAAGACCCAGATATCACCAACACTATCCTGTCAACCTATATGCCTCTCCTGCCTCATGTACCTGGCTCCTCCCTAAACATGAACACTATGCTGAATGTCATGATCGTTTCCTTGTACTTTTAAATCATAAATGTATTTCTGAAAAGGTTGGTTTTGCCTACTTTGGACTTTTAATAAATTGTGCATATTTAGCCTTCTGTAGCTTTTTAAAATCAATGATGTCTGTGAAATTTATCCACGTTGCATTTCACTTATTTTCACTGCTGTATATAATCCATTGTATGAATATCTGTGTGTGTATAAAAATCATAGTTCGGGGCACCTGAATGGCTCAGTTGGTTAAGTGTCTGGCTTCAGTTCAGGTCATGATCTTGTGGTTCTTGGGTTTGAGCCCCACGTTGGGCTCTGTGCTGACAGCTGGGAGCCTGGAGCCTGCTTCGGGTTCTGTGTCTCCTTCTCTCTCTGCCCCTTGCCTGCTCACACTGTCTTTCTCTGTCTCTCAAAAATGAATAAACGTTAAACAAAATTAAAAAAGTTATAGTTCAATAATCTTCCATCACCTGGGTGGCTCAGTCGATTGGGCGCCCGACTTCGGCTCAGGTCATGATCTCGCGGTCCGTGAGCTCGAGCCCCGCGTCGGGCTCTGTGCTGACAGCTCAGAGTCTGGAGCCTGTTTCAGATTCTGTGTCTCCCTCTCTTTGACCCTCCCCTGTTCATGCTCTGTCTCTCCCTGTCTCAAAAATAAATAAAACGTTAAAAAAGAAAAATTAAAAAAAAAAAATCTTCCATCTTCAGCAAGCCTCCTGATTTAAACTTTTTTTTTTTTAAGATTCTGTTGGTTTATTCATTACTTTTTGAGAGAGGGAGAGCATGTACAGCGGGAAAGAGGCAGAGGGAGGGGCAGATAGAGAATCTTAAGCAGGCTCTACACCCAGTGCAGAGCCTGACACGGGGCTCAATCTCACGACCCTGAGATCATGAGCCAAAATCAAGAGTCGGACATTTAACCGACTGAAGCCACCCAGGTGCCCCATGATTCAAACATTTTACACTGTGACTCTCATAGTAAGAAATAGGTTTTACATGTGACCCAGTGTGTGTGTGTGTGTTTGTGTGTGTACATATATATATACCCCCCAAAATTTTGATTGTAATTACATTGCAGTTATAGACCAGTTTGGAGGGATTGGCATCTTTACAATATTGAGTCCATACATGAACATGATATATCTCTTCATTTATTTAGGTCTTTAATGTCTTGCAATATAATACTTTTCACCTAAAAAATAATTATGTAAGCTAATTATTAACTTTTTTCCAATATACTTTATATTTTTTGTTGCTCTTATAGAAGGTAATCTGTTTTTTAAATTGCATTTTATAAGGCAGCTGGGTGGCTCAGTCAGTTAAGCATTCGACTCTTGATCTCAGTTCAGATCTTGATCTCAGGATCGTGAGTTCAAGCCTTGCATTGGACTCCATGCTGGGAGTAAAGCCTACTTTTAAAAAAAAATTGCATTTTGCTTCATGTGTATAGAAATGCAGTTAATTTTTATAGAACGCTTTTATAATCCACCTTGCTGCCTTACAGAAATGAAGAGTGTGTGTTAAATTTGTTAGGTGCTTTTCCTGCTTCTATTGAGATGATCTTGTTAACATTTGCTACCATTTAACATGTTAACATGATAGAATATTGGATTACATTTGTTAGTATTTTGTGTAGGATTTTCCCTCAGTGTTAAAGATTGAGATCAACCTGTGATTTTCCATTTTCCTAACTTTTTTTCGTTTGTTTTATTATCACCTTTGTCTTTTTTTGGAAGTTTGTATGATTGGAAAGACTTGTTCATAAAAATCATTTGTTTCCCCAAATCATCTGGGCCTTATGTTCTGAGAGAAGATTTTTAGCTACCAATGAAAATTCTGTAATAGAGCTTTGCAGTTTTACCTCTTCTTGGGTCAGAAGTTCAGGGATGCTTTTTATTCCTAGAAAATTTCAGTCTCCTCTCAGTTTTTAAATATATTGACAAAAAGTTTTTTCCAGTATTCTCATCTTTAAAATCTTTGCTGTAACTACAATTTTGTTTTCTTTTTTTAAAAGTTTTTTTAAATGTTTATTTATTTATTTTGAGAGAGAGAAAGAGAGAGAGCACAAGCAGGGGAGGGGCAGAGAGGGAAAGAGAGAATCCCAAGCAGTCTCCACGCTCCCAGCCCAGAGCCTGATGCGGGGCTCGAACTCACAAACCATGAGATCATGACCTGAGCGGAAACCAAGAGTTGGATGCATAACTGATTGAGCCACCCAGGTGCCCCCTATTTTGTTTTCTTTTTGCATAGTTGATTTTGCTTATATGGCTTGCATTTTTTTCTTTCTCATCCTGCTTTTGTTCCAACTTCTTAAGCTGGATGCTTAGCTTATCTGGCCTTTCTTTTGTGACGTAAGTATTTAATGCTCTAAGTTTACTTCTTATTGTTTAAATTTCACACAAGTTTTAATATCTTTTTTTTCTGAGAGAGAAAGCGCATGCGCATGCGATCTGGGGAGACGGATAGGGATGGGGGCAGAAAGAGAGAGAGAGAGAGAGAGAGAGAGAGAGAGAGAGAGAGAGAATCCCAAGCAGGCCCATGCCCAGCACGGAGCCAACATGGGGCTTGTTCTCACGAACTGTGAGATCACGACTTGAGCTGAAATCAAGAGTTGGATGCTTAACCGACTGAGCCACCCAGGTGCCCGTCAGATCACATTTCTCAGTGATTCATGGGTCAAAATGAAATTATAATGGAAAAATTCTTAGATCCACAGGACAATTAAGATATTAAAATTTGGTACACCTGGGTGGCTCAGTTAAGCATCCCATTCTTTTTTTTTTTTTAACATTTTCATAACATTTAATAGAAACTGTATACAATAATTTTTTTATTGTATCTTACATAAGATAGCCACTACAGAAATTTACATAGGTTAGAAGCAAGATGGGTGGTTAAGGAGGGCCTAGTCCTGTGGGGTATGCTCAGAGGTTATAGGTCAGAGTTCATTGGGGGAGAGAGGGAGGTTCAGATTACCCAGTCAGGTGAGAGGTGAAGAAAGGCTAAAACACAGGCCATTAGATAGAGATAATCAAACACTGGGTTTCATCAATATCCCAAGGGTACACATCTCCTACCCAAACACCTATGTGGATTTGTTCCAAGGCTTGGGAATTCCCATTACAAAGATGTCTCTCCCCTCAGACACGGTCCCAAATACTCTCTCAATCCCAGCAGCTCTGACAGGAATCACCTCTCTCTCTTCCTTAAGCATCCGATTCTTGATTTTGGCTCATGTCATGATCTCACAGTTCATGGGATCAAGCCCCACGTTGGGCTCTGTGCTGACAGGGTGAGCCTGCTTGGAATGTGCTTTCTCTCCCTCTCTGTCAAAATAAATAAACTTAAAAGAAATGTGATTTGAAATTCCAAATTTATGATAATTTAAAATTTATTTCTCATGTTAATTCTTAATTGCAATGTGATCAGAGAAGGTGGTCTTCTGTGATGCTTGGTCTTTGAGATTTATTGAGAAACGACTTATGAATTAATACAGTGGACAATTTTATAAATGTATTCATGAGAAGAATATCCTTGAATACAAGGATTTATACTGTATTTTTACTCAGATTTTTTTCTGTATAATCTGTCAGTACTTGAAGGAGATGTATTAATCTCCAGCTAAGGTGTTGGTTGTAATGATTTCATCTTGATTGTTTTTATCTCATATATATATATACATAAAGAGACTGTTTTATTAGATGCATATGTAAGCAGTAGAGTTAGTATAACTTCCTTTTATTTAAATCTATATTTTTTTGACCCTGTATCCCTATATTTTCATATTAACACTTTTTGCTTTAAAAATCTCTTTGGTCTGATATTCAGGTACCTCTCATTGTTTTGACTAGAATTTCCTTGGTATAGGGGCACCGGGGTGGCTCAGTTGGTTAAGTGGCCAACCTCAGCTCGGGTCATGATCTCACGGATCGTGGGTTTGAGCCCGTGTCGGGCTCTGTGCTGACAGCTCAGAGTCTGGAGCCTGCTTCAGATTCTGTGTCTCCCTCTCTCTATCTCTCCCCTGCTTATGCTCCGTCTCTGTCTCTCAAAAGTGGAAAAACAATTAAAAAAAAAAAAAAAGAATTTGCCTGGTATATGTTTTGCCATCAGTCTCTGTGTGTTAATGTTTTAGGTGTTTCTTGTAAACCACATAACTGTATTTTCCTTTAAAAAAAAAATCATTCTTATTTTTCTTGATTATTTTAAGTTTATCCGTTTATATATTTTTATTTTTCAAATGTTTTTATTTATTTTTGAGAGAGAGAAAGAGCAAGCAAGCGCGCGGGAGGGGCAGACAGGGAGGGAGACACAGAATCTGAAGCAGGCTCTGAGCTCTGAGCGGTCAGCACAGAGCCTGACATGGGGCTCGAACTCACTAACCATGAGATCATTGACCTGAGCCGAAGTCGGATGCTTAACCGACTGAGCCAGCCAGGTGGCCCCGTTTATCCATTTACTTTTGAGAACATGCCCACAAGCGGGGGAGAGGCAAAGAGAGAGACAGACAGAGAGAGAGAGAGAGAGAGAGAGAGAGGAAATCCCAAGCAGGCTCTGCACTGTTAGCATCTAGCCCGATGTGGGGCTCGAACCCATGAACCACGAGATCCTGACCTGAGCCAAAACCAAGAATCAGATGCTTAACCAACTGAGCTACCCAGGTGCCCCCAAGACTGCAGTTTTGAAGAGCATTTTAGGTTCACAGCAAAAGTAAGGGGAAGGTAGAGTGATTTCCCATATACCCTTCTGTCCCCACAAATGCATAGTAACCTCCCCTATTATAAACATTCCTCACCAGAGTGGTACATTTTTTACATTTGATAGACCTATATTGACATGATCATCATCACCCAAAGCCTATGATTTACATTAGAGTTCACCCTTAGTATTGTACATTCTATGAGTTGCCTTTTTATTTTTGATCCATTATGTAGCACTCTTTGTTGAAAACAATTTTTTTTCCCGTTGAATTGCCTTTGCACCTTTGATGAAAATCAGTGATTTATATGTGTATGGATTTATACCTGTATTGTTTAATTGATTTAGGTATCTCTTCTTGCCAGTATAAAACTTTCTTGATTCTGGTGGCTTCTTATTGCTGAATAGTTAAGTCTTGAAATCAAGTAGAGTAAATCTTCCAGCTTTTTTTTTTTTTAAACAATTATTTTGGTTATTCTTGGTCCTTTGCAATTTCATACCTATAGAATTGACTTGTCAGTTTGTGTACAAAACGCTGCTAGGATTTTGAGTGGGTTTGTGTTGGATCTGTTGATTACATTTGGGAGAAGTAACCTCTTAACACTATTAAGTCTTCCAGTCCATGAACATTCACCAAGTAGTTTTTGGTTTCGTTTTTGATTTTTGTTTGTATTTGGTTTTTATATAAGGATTTATTTACTAAAAAAAATTTTTTTAAATTTAATCTTCACACCCAATGTGTGGCTTGAACTCATGACCCGAAGATCAAAACTTGCACGCTATTCTGACTAAACCAGCCAGTTGCCCGTTATATGAGGATTTAAAGAAACACAGTTGTGTTTGCTTTTTCTCCGTATGTTGCACAAATGATAGTATATTGTGCTGCCTTTGTACCTTGCTTGTTTAAGACAATAGTATTTTAGAATTTGTCCCATGTTTGAGGGTCTGTGTCTTTCTTTCCAGCTGTATGAAGAATGTATTATGGCTTACCTAATATTTAATATACAGTACTTAGTGTTATGAAAAATAAGCATAAAGTACTATCCAAAAAATGTAAAAGAAACCAATAGCTTCAATTTTATGCTTTGCCTGGTTAATAGGATTCTAATAGCTCCATTTATTGAGTGTATGTGCCAAGCACTGTGCTAACTTCTTTTGTGTCTGTTATTTCGTTTAAATTTTTTAATCTACATTTTGATGTAAGACGCTAATTCGCCCATTTTATCCTATACATATTATTTCCATGCTACTCAAAAACATAGCTCTCAGACTGTTAGCGTTGCCTGGGTTGCTTGTTACAAATGCAGAATGTCAGGCCTTGCCTTCACACCTACTGATCAGAATGTGAATTTTATCAAGATCCCAAGGTGATTAGTGAGCACATTCATTTCCGTTGGTGATGTTCTGCCTTGTCGGGTAGGTGCCCATGTTCCCATTTTACAAATACAGGACTGAGCCTTGAAGAGGTTCAGCTGGCCCAGACCTTACACCTAGTAAATAGTGGAACCGGGGCTTGACTTCATGTTCATCTGATTCCAAAGCCTGCAGTTTGGACTTTCATGCCTCCTCTTTGCCTTTAGGGATCAGGGAGGTCTTTATAGACCAAAAGAGCTGACAAAACGTTGGTCTTGAAGGTAATTTTGAGATTTATTTTGTCTAACTTTCTCATTATCTAGGCAAAAGGATTGAGAGAGATTTTATGATTTGCATTAATACAAATCGAGAACAGCAAAACTAGTTCTGGATCCTCAGCCTGCTGATTTCCTATTTGTTCTCTTTCCATAACATGGAGAGAGAACCAGAAAGGGGAGAGTAACTTGAGTGCGTTCCTCGATGGACCAATATTTCTTCTCGTTGTCCTTTACAAAATTTCATACTGAGGATAGTGGCTGTTGTGTCACTTGGAAGTTGTGACAGTATATTTCCCTGTTGCCTAGGTGCTGTCTGGAGGGTGGAGAAACAGACGTGTGGCATCAACATCAATGAATAGAGAATCTTCTCGGTCTCATGCAGTGTTTACAATTACAATTGAGTCAATGGAGAAAAGCAATGAGACTGTGAATATACGGACCTCTCTACTCAATCTGGTGGACTTAGCAGGATCTGAAAGGCAAAAAGACACCCATGCAGAAGGCGTGAGGTTGAAGGTAAGAATGGAATTCTGGTCTTCAACTCAACTTGTGTGTGAATTAATTACTAAAAGTCAATACCAAGGTAAGTGTGTGAAGGTTACAAAGGAATGAGATGTTGCTCTCATTCTAAAGGTGCAGAAATTTTTGTTGTGGTGTAGGGACATTAAACATACGCAGGATAAGACAAGTCTGTAGCCAGAGCATCTGAATTCATACCAGAAGGGATGCTAGTACAAATATCAGCTGGGGTCAGAGGAAGAAGGGACTGGACCGCTTGAGGGAAGTATGGAAAAGAAGTAGTTCTTGAGTGGATTCTCCAAGGGGGCAGGATTTGGACTGGGCGAGAGGAACAGGGAATACATGCCCAGCTGGGGCACATCTCAAGGGTGATTGTGGATGCAGAGTGAGTATGGCATTCGGCACTTCAGCATGGATCAGGGAACGGGTTGGTTTTGAGGTGCAAGCAGACCCAGGCCACTGAGGGCCAGGAGTGCCAGGCCAGGTTTGTGCTCAACTCTCCAAACGTTGGGAAACACTGAAAAGTTTTGAGCGATTTCAAAAGCCTGTTTATTTATTTATTTTTATTATTATTTTAAAAAAAAAAATTTTTTTTAACATTTATTTATTTTTGAGACAGAGAGAGACAGAGCATGAACGGGGGAGGGTCAGAGAGAGAGAGAGGGAGACACAGAATCTGAAACAGGCTCCAGGCTCTGAGCCGTCAGCACAGAGCCCGACGCGGGGCTTGAACTCACGGACCGCGAGATCATGACCTGAGCTGAAGTCGGACGCTTAACCGACCGAGCCACCCAGGCGCCCCTCAAAAGCCTGTTTAATAAAAGGTGCGCCATCTGGCTCACCACTGCCAGGTTCACACAGGGAGAGCCTAGAGAGAAAGGAGGGCAGCTGTGCTGGTTAATATTTCAGGGGGAGGGCAAGGACCTCGTCCTAGGCTAAGGGATTGGCAGTGGGACCTCAGGTTTTCTGAATATGTATTGCTGATGTGTATACATGTATTGTGATCTGCATTGTCAGTAAAACGTGTGGATACTATAGTTGAGGGTGTATGATGGCCAGTTGGAAATGGTGGAAGACAGTCTACTTTTTTTTTTTTAATTTTTATTTATTTTGAGAGAGAGCATGGATGCAAGAAAAAGAGAGAATCCTAAGCACGCTCCATGCTGTCAGTGTAGAGCCCTGTGTGGGGCTCGAACTCACGAACTACGAGATCATGACCTGAACCAAAATCAAGAGTTGGACACTTAACCAACTGAGCCACGAAGGTGCCCCAACAGTCTATCTTTTGCGTTAAAAGTAAAGATAGGAGTCTCCTGAACTGTCAGGCAGTTTCAGGAGATCTTAGGCTCATATTTCCATTGAGACATGAAGCAAAGAGAAAGCATATGTTTATAATAGGACACATGCTGGGCATGTTTCAAGTGTTTTGTGTATATTAACTCATTTAGCCTTTGCGGCATCTTTGGGAAGTAGTCCCTTCTATTATCTGTTATCCCTTCTATTTTAGAGAAACGGAAGAGAAATTGTCCAGGGGCACACAGCTAGTAGTGGATCTGCAGAAGGAGTCCAGCTCCACAGACAGTGCTGTCAGCACCTTTCTGATTTACTGACTGCTGAAACAGACAGTGTGGCGTGTGAACTCAGCACATCTTGCTTGATAATTTGTACTCTTCCTCTCGTTTTTCTATACTCCCACCACTGCGGACCCAGTTATTGAAGTATACTAAATACAGTGAGAATCTAGTGTAACATATTTTTTTTTCTCCCCAAACGACTTTTTAAAGAGGTTTAATACCTTACAGACTTAGACTGAATATTCTCTTGGTATAAGTTCATCAGTGACTTTGTGGGACATGGGGTGGGCTATTACCACACCATTTTAATGTAGCAAACATTTTAAAATTCTATATTGGAAAATTTTTTTTAATGTTTATTTTTGAGAGAGAGAGCACGCACACGCACCCACATACGCACGTACGCACGCACGCACGCGCGTGCGTGAGTCAGGGAGGGGCAGAGAGAGGGAGACACAGAATCCAAAGCAGGCTCCAGGCTCTGAGCTGTCAGCACACCGCCCCGAAGCGGGGCTCGAACTCACGAACTGCCAGATCATGACCTGAGCCGAAGCCAGACGCATAACCAACTGAGCCACCTAGGCACCCCTAAAATTTTATATTTTTGAAGTTAATTTATTTTGCAAGAGAGAGCATGCGCAAGCAAGGGAGGAAAAGAGAGAGAGAGGGAGATAGAGACTCCCAAGCAGGCTCTGTGCTTTCAGGACAGAGCCCAATGAAGGATTTGATCTCGTGAACCATGAGACCATGACCTGAATCAAAATCAAGAATTGGATGCTTAACCAACTGAGCCACCCAGGTGCCCCAGTAGCAAACATTTTAACACAAAATAATTGAAAAATATGCCTATTAATACACTACTCCAACTTTTTGTTCTGTTCCTTCCAGATTTTCATCCCTACCTATAGGTCAAATTAAAACATTACAATCACGAGGTGACATATTTTTTTTTCCTTCACATAATTTCTGTATTTGTCTTTGAACACTAAAATTGCAATGTGTGTCAAATAGGAAAAAGGGGATAGTTGAGAACATCTTTTTGCTGTAAAATCAGTTATCCTTAATATCATTGTCAACGACTTGACTTTCCATTCAAAATGCACTGCTAGCCATATTTTAATTCAAAATGCCAGTGTACCTAACTTTTTGTTCTTTTTCCTTTTAGGAGGCAGGTAACATAAACCGATCGTTGAGTTGCCTGGGCCAAGTGATCACTGCGCTTGTCGATGTGGGTAATGGAAAACAAAGGCATGTTTGCTACAGAGACTCCAAACTTACCTTTTTACTTCGGGTAAAGTAGATCATTGGCCTCCTGGACCCCTTTTCTGGTTACTCTCACTATGGTTGATAGGTAATCTCTCAGCCTTAGTGGTAAGAATATCCATTTTCTTTGCTTAAAAAAATCTGTGGTTTCTCTCCTGAAAATGTGTACCATTCATATCATTAAACAGGATTCCCTTGGAGGCAATGCCAGAACAGCCATAATTGCAAATGTTCATCCTGGATCCAGGTGTTTTGGGGAAACTCTGTCAACGCTTAATTTTGCTCAGAGAGCCAAGCTGATTAAAAATAAGGTAGGGGCACTTTGGAAAACAGTGTGGAGGTTCCTCAAAAAATTAAAAATAGACCTACCCTATGACCCAGCAGTAGCACTGCTAGGAATTTACCCAAGGGATACAGGAGTACTGATGCATAGGGGCACTTGTACCCCAATGTTTGTAGCAGCACTTTCAACAATAGCCAAATGATGGAAAGAGCCTAAATGTCCATCAACTGATGAATGGATAAAGAAATTGTGGTTTATATACACAATGGAGTACTACGTGGCAATGAGAAAGAATGAAATATGGCCCTTTGTAGTAACATGGATGGAACTGGAGAGTGTTATGCTAAGTGAAATAAGCCATACAGAGAAAGACAGATACCATATGTTTTCACTCTTACGTGGATCCTGAGAAACTTAACAGAAACCCATGGGGGAGGGGAAGGGAAAAAAAAAAAAAAAAAAAAGGAGGTTATAGTGGGAGAGAGCCAAATCATAAGAGACTCTTAAAAACTGAGAACAAACTGAGGGTTGATGGGGGGTGGGAGGGAGGGGAGGGTGGGTGATGGGTATTGAGGAGGGCACCTTTTGGGATGAGCACTGGGTCTTGTATGGAAACCAATTTGACAATAAATTTCATATATTAAAAAAACAACAACAACAACAACAAAAAAACTGAGAACAAACTGAGGGTTGATATGGGGGGTGGGAGGGAGGGGAGGGTGGGTGATGGGTATTGAGGGCATCTTTTGGGATGAGCATTGGGTGTTGTATGGAAACCAATTTGACAATAAACTTCATATATTGGAAAAAATAATAATAAGGTAGCGGCACCTGGGTGGCTCAGTTGGTTGGGTGTCCAATTCTTGATTTCAGCTCAGGTCATGATCTCACTGTTTGTGAGGTTCAGATTCTTGGGATTCTCTCTCTCTCTCTCTCCCCCCTCACTCTCTCTCTCTCTGTTTCTGTTCCTCCCCTGCTCACTCTCTCTCTAAGTAAATAACCATTAGGAAAATAGGGTAAAATACTGAGTACAATAAATTGGAAAAATACTTAACCTTGTAGCATCTCACTTTTGTGATTGCCCTAATATTAACACTAGTTTCTATTTATTTCTCTGTGAAAGCTTATCTCTAAGCAAGACTTCTTTTTTTGTTTTAAATTTGTATTAAATTCTAGTTAGTGTAACTAAAATGCATATATTTTATAATATAAAATATACATTATATAGTATATATAGAGAGAGAGTGTAATATTGGTTTCAGGAGTACAATTTAGTGATTCATCACTTACATACAACACCCAGTGCTCATCACAATAAGTACCCTCCTTAATACCCATCACCCATCTAGCCAACCCCCCACCCACTTCCCTCTATCAACCCTCCGTTTGTTCTGTATAGTTAAGAGTCTCTTTGGTTTGCTTCCCCCCCCTCTTTTTTTCCTTCCCCTATGTTCATCTGTTTTGGTTTCTTAAATTCCACATATGAGTGAAATCGTATTGTATTTGTCTTTCTCTGACTTCTTTTACTTAGCATAATATGCTCTCGCTCCATCCACATTGCTGCAAATGGCAAGATTTCATTCTTTTTGATGGCTGAGTAATATTGCATTGTATATATACACCGCATCTTCTTTTTCCATTCATCAGTCAATGGACATTTGGGCTCTTTCCATAATTTGGCTATTGATTCTAAGCAAGATTTCTATTTCATCTTCCCTAGCCTTCCGTATTGCTCATGTAGTTTGAGATCTAGATTAGGTCTTATGGTTAGTATTAATTTACTTGTGTTTTCCTAAACAAAGGCAAAGTTTTTCCTTTGCAGTTGGGTTGGAGACTAAATTTATTTACCTAAACCGATGCAATCAGAGGTGTGTGTATGCGTGTGTGGTTTTGCTATGAAAATAGTTTGATGATATTGGCAAGCTTTGTCCTTTAAGTTGTCTATACCTGCAAGGATTCCCCATTTTTCTTATATGTAAGAAGCTTCCTTGATATTTGTGTACACCAGTGGTCAGAAAAGTTTTTCTGTAAAGGTAAATATGTTAGACTTCTTTGGCTGGATAGTCCGTATCCCAGCTACTTAGCTCTGCGTTGTTAGTGAGAAAGCAGCCACAGGCAGTATGTAAACATAAGGGCATGGCTGTGATCCAGTGCAGCTTTACTTATAAAAACAGACAGCAGACTGTGTTTGGCCCATGAGCAAGTAGTGCTTTGCCACCCTCTGGTGCAGACTGTTAAAACACCAAGGATTCCCCACTCCTTTTGGAAACGTTAGAGATCCCTTTGGTTCTAGACAAAAGAATCATAGTATCATGAATTGGCAGATTAATTTCCTCTTTCTTTTAAAGGAGAAGTTGGTCATTTCTACCCCGCCAAGTAGACTCTCTGATCATCTTACCATGTAAGAGTGAAAAGGTCCATGTTACCTCTTCTCCTGGCTAAACCAGAAGACTATACATCTAGTTACTCATTCATTTTATTGGATTATGACCCTGTGTGGGGTATTTGTAATATGAGGAGGAAAAATCATTAGAGCTTCCTGACCCTATCTCTTTGAACTTAATAGAAGTTTTAGAGAGGGGAGAACTGCAGGGATAATTAGGATTATGATGTCACTGATGTGACAGTGATGTCAGAATATACAGGAGTGCCTTATAATGAGGCTGGCCGTTAGCATCAGAAACAACTAGAAATGACTTCTGAATGCATCAAACGATAAAACCAGGAGACTTATGCTAGTCATTATCAATGGTAAGTCCCCTTCTGCAGCCTACCGGTGGAAAGTGGCTACGATATCTGGGACTTGTTTAAGGATGTGCTATTTAGATCTTTCCCAGTGGGCAAACCTGGCTTGAGACAAGAACACGGGGAGCTTGGGACTGTCAGGTTTTTTTCCCTCGCTAGGATATTGGGTGCTTCACAACTGGGTCCCTTTGATCTGGTTGGTAGCCAACTGTTGGCTCTTACTATCACCCTGTGGGTTTTTTGGGCCTTTTGAACCTCTTAGAAGTTGTCTCAAAGAAGTAATTTCTTTAAGATAATTTCTCAAGAGACATTTCTTTAAAATAACATTTAGTGTGGTAGTAAAACAGAAATGGAGCTGTCCGACCAACTCCTCCCTCCAGGAGGGCTATTAGGAAATATAGGGTGGGTTCCTTTGGAGACAGTGGTTTCTGCCAGGCTGATGGAGCTCAAGCCACCTCTGCAGTTCATCACATCCTTACTGTGCGCCAGGACAGAGGGGAGGGGATAGTCTTTCCCGAGGGGAAGAGGAGTTTGCTACTTTCCATGGGGGTGGGATTGTCCCAGGAAGCAGGCAGTGTTAGGTAAACATACCCAGATCCTGGGGTGACCAGCCCAACAGGGTAGTATACCTAAGGGGGAGCATATGAGAGGGGTGGTGAGGGGGAGAGCCCCAGCCCGAAGGTACAAGGCACGGGGAGAGGAAGCCTCCTCCCCACTCCAGCACCCTGTGATCCTAGGGGCCTTGTGACTGTCGAAGCACAGTTTTGTTTGGTGTTTGTCACTCCAGATCCTACAAACAAACATGAACACAAGACTGGATGACGCAAAAGTATTCCTTTAACACTTTTTAAAAAAATTCTTGGACAGGCAGTAGTAAATGAAGACACCCAAGGAAATGTGAGCCAGCTCCAAGCTGAAGTGAAGAGGCTCAAAGAACAGCTGGCCCAGCTTACTTCAGGGCAGTTACTACCAGAGAGCTTTCTGACCAAAGGTAAGATGAACACAGTGTCCTTTATCCCGGGGAAGACCGTGTGCGGATATTAGTGGGAGAACCCTGTGACGACAGGCACAATACAATAAAGCTACCCAAACTTTTGAACAAGTCTATTTGACTTACATAGGAACACGAGACCGGCATGTCTCGGAGATACTGCAGGTTTGGTCCCAGACCATTGGGATAAATTAGCAAATACTGCAACAATGCTTGTCAAATACATTTTTTGGTTTCCCAGTGGTGGGAAAAGTTCTGTTTACGCTACACTGTAGTCTATTAAGTATGCAGTAGTGTTCCGTCTAAAAACACAATGTACATACTTGATTAAAAAATGCTTTATTGCTAAAAAATGCTAACCATCATCTGAGCTTTCAGCGAATTGTGATGGTGGAGAGCCTTTTTTTTTTTTGTGCCGGTGGAGGGTCTTGCCTCCATGTTGACAGCTGTTGACTGATCAGGATGGTGGTCGCTGAAGGTCGGGGTGGCTGTGGCATTTACTTAAAAAGAAGACAGTAGTGAAGTTTGTTGTATCTATTGGCTCTTCCATTCACGAATGATTTCTCTGTAGCGTGCCATGCCGTTTGATGGCATGTTCTACCCACAGTAGAACTCCTTTCAAAATCAGAGTCAGTCCTCTCAAACCCTGCTGCTCTTTTTATCAACGAAGTTTATGTGATACTCCAGATCCTTTGTTGTCATTTCAACGATCTCCACAGCATCTTCACCAGGAGTAGGTTCCTGCTGAAGAAACTACGTTCTTTGCTCGTCCATTAGAAGCAACTCCTCTTTGGGGGGACGGGGTGGCTCAGTCGGTTAAGCGTCTGACTCTTCGTTTCAGCTCTGGTCACAATCTAGCGGCTTCACGGGTCCGAGCCCCACATCCGGGCTCTGCGCTGGCAGTGCAGGGCCTGCTTTGGATTCTCTCTCCCTCCCTCTTTCTCTGCCCATACCCCACTCACGCTGTCTCTAACTAAATAAACTTAAAAAAAAAAAAAAAAGAAGCAACTCCTCTTCCATTCACATTTTATCATGACCTTGCAGCACTGTGGTCCCATCTTCAGGCTCCACTTATGGTTCTGGTTCTCTTGCTGTTCCCACCACACCTGCAGTTACTGCCTCCAGTGAAGTCTTGAACCCTCAAAGACATCCATGAGGGCTGGAATCCACTTCTTCCAAACTTCTGATCATGTTGGTATTTTTACCTCTTGCCATCAGTCAGGATTGTTCTTGACGGCATCTAGGATGGAGAATCCTTTCCATTCCAGAAGATTTTCAGTTGACTTTGCCCAGATACATTAGAGGAATCAGTATCAGTAACAGCTATATCCTTAGAAATGTATTTCTTAAATAGTAAGACTTAAAAGTCAGAATGACTCCTTGATCTATGGACTGCAGAATGGATGTTGCGTTAGCATGAAAACAGCATTTCATCTCATTATACATCTTCCATCAGAGCTCTTGGGTGACTAGGTGCATCGACAGTGAGCAGTAATATTTTGAAATGAATCTTTTTCTCCCTTCCCTTCCCTTCCTTCCCTCCCCTTCCCTCCCCTTCCCTCCATGCTTAGCACAGAGCCCAACATAGGGCTCCATCCCAGGACTCTGGGATCATGACCTGAGCCGAAATCAAGAGTTAGACGCTCAACTGACTTAGCCATCCTGAAAGGAATCTTTTTCTGAGCACTATGGCTCAACAGTGGCCTTAAAATATTCAGTAGGCCATGTCAAACAGATGTGCTGTCATCCAGGCTTTGCTGTTTTGTTTACAGAGCACAGGCCCAGTAGATTTAGCATAATTCTTTTTGTTGTTGAGTAGAAGTAAAGTTGATTTTTTTTTAGCCTAATTCTTTTTTCTTTTTAAGTTTATTTATTTATCTTAGAGAGAGAGAGAGAGTGTAAGACAGGGGCAGAGAGAGAGAATCCCAAGCAGGCTTGCACTGTTAGCATAGAGCTTGATGCAGGGCTCGAACCCATGAACTGAGAGATCACACCTGAGCCACAGTTGGACACTTAACTGAGGCACCCAGGTGCCCCTATTTATCCTAATTCTTAAGGGCCCTAGGATTTTTCAGGAGGATAAATGAGCACTGGCTTCAGCTTGTAGTCACCAGCTGCATGGCCCCTAACAAGAGAGTCAGCCTGTCTCTTGAAGCTTTAAACCAGGCATTGACTTCTCCTCTCTAGCTGTGAAAGTCCTAGATGGCATCTTCTTCAATGTGGTTTCATCCACATTGAAAACCTGTTATTGGTATAACCACCTTCGTTATCTTCTGGACCACTTGCTGCAGCTTCTACAACACTTGCTGCTTCTACTTTTATGTTAGGGAGATGGCTTCTTTCCTTAAACCTCATGACCCAACCTCTGCTACCTTCAAACTTTTCTTCTGTAGCTTCCTATCCTCTCTCGGCCTTGACGGAATGGAAGAGAGTTAGGGCCTTGCTCTGGACTAGGCTTTGGCTCAAGGGAATGTTATGGCTGGTTTGATCTTCTATCTAGACCATTAAAAGTTTCTGCACATCAGCAATAACGCGGTTTTGCTTTCTTATTCATATATTCACTGGAGGAGCACTTTTCATTTCCTTCAAGAACTTTTCCTTCGCATTCACAACTTGGCTAACTGGTACAAGAGGCCTAGCTGCCAGCCCGTCTTGGTTTCCGGCACACCTTCCTAAATAAGTGTAATCATTTCTAGCTTTTGATTTAAAGTGACACATGTGACTTTTTTTTTTTTTTTTTTTTTTTTTTTTTTTTTACTTGAACACTTAGAAGCTATTGTAGGGTTACTAAATGGGCCTGATTTCCATATTGTTGTGTCTCTGCGAACAGGGAGGCCTGAGGAGATGGGAAGAGACAGAAGGAGCCAGATAGTCAAGCAGTCAGAAAACACATTTATTGATTGAGTTCGCCATCTTATATGGGCATGGTTTGTGGTGCCCAGAATAATGACAGCAGTTACCTCAAAGATCACTGATCACAGATCACCATAACAAATATAGTAATAATAATGAAAATTTTTGGAATATTGCAAGAATTAACAGAATGTGAACAGAGACACGATGTGAGCAACTGCTGGCAGAAAAATGGTGCCAGCAGGCTTGTGCAGGCTCGTGCAGACCTTCAGTGTGTAAAACACGCAGCATCAACAAAGCACAGTAAAACAAAGAATGCCTGTACTTTGTAACCAGATACAGATACCATGTGTACGGAGTTCTGTGGGATGTGGTGGGGAAGGGGGAGTAGAAATAATTTTGAACAATTCTTCCCTTACAAGTGCTAAAAAGAGATATTAATAAATTTCATTTAGATCTACTTTCAAGATTCTGTCATATGTAATGTGTATTATGATTACTAAACAGGATAAGAGAAACTTATTTTTCTTCAAAGAGTCGCTAATTAGATTGGGTTAATATGAAATCTGTGATCTGGTGATGACAGTCTGATTCGTTTAGATTCACTGAGAGCAGTCAGTCAGAGGCTATTTTAGCTCAATTCTTGGTCCTAAAAGTTGAGAGATAAACATTTCTTTCCTGTTTCCTTTTCTTTCTTACTGGATCAATTACAGAGAAAGATGAGACTAATTACATGAAGTATTTCCAAGAGGCGATGTTGTTCTTTAAGAAATCCGAACAGGAAAAGAAGGTAGGAAACCGAGTCGGTATAAAGCGGATTCCAGATTTTTTAGACTTTCACTACGTGGTACCTTTCTGAGTGAAATAAAAAGTGGCACAATTAAATAAAACAAAGGAAAGCTATGGAAAATCTAATTTTGCCTTTGAGATTAAGTGTCAAGTTAGCGTTTGTTGCTTGGTTTGTGGAAATTTAGGGAGGCTGATTTACTTTTCATGTTTAACCAAATTATGAATTTCTTAAGTCTCTGGTAGAAAAAGTTACCCAATTAGAAGACCTCACCCTCAAAAAAGAAAAATTTATTCAGTCTAATAAAATGATTGTGAAATTCCGAGAGGATCAAATAATGCGCCTGGAGAAGCTCCACAAGGAATCCCGGGGAAGTTTTCTGCCTGCAGAGCAGGATCGCTTGTTGTCGGAATTAAGGGATGAGATCCAAACCCTGCGGGAACAAGTGAGTGCATGACATTTGTAGTATTTCTAAAAAGAAAGAAGGTTTGAGGCAAATATAAGTCTGTCGCCAAATTCGCTTAAGTTAATACAGTGGAAAGTGTTTTGAATGAATTCAGCTGAGGTGTGGTTGCACCTCCCCTGCCTCCATTTTCCAAGATGGCCGGCCGAAGGGGGCGGGGAGGAGCTTCGAAAAGTTGCTGTTAGGGCTTCCTCCCAGGCAAGGCGGGCAGCTGTGCTCGTCTCAATGGGCAGATTATCCTTACAGTGGGTTCCTTCCGACTTCTTGTTGCCGGTTTTCCTTTCCCTGGAGAGGATGGGTGGTTACTACAGGCACAACATTAAAAAAATGAAGAAAATCTGTTTCTGGCTTTTGCATCTTTCCGAGGCTTTTTTTAACGCATACTCAAACTAACGTGGATATTTTTACTCTTGTTCCTTTTTAACACAAAAGGCAACTTACCTTACACGCTTTACTGCTGCTCTTTTCCTGTAGTGTGTCTTGGAGGGCATTGAATTCTGGTCAAGAGAGAGTTTTCCTTATTCTTTACACTGTGTTCATGCCACCAGTCCCCACTGCATGAAGAGTTGGCCACAGTGTGCACCCTTTGTACTTCTCTCCTTATGAGCCCGTGCCTGCAGGAAAATCTCAAAGCACGACCCAGGCGTGGAAAAATGGCTCTGGAGGCGATGCACATATTTAGTGTGATCACACACGCCGGTTGCTGTCCACAGTCCTTGCCACGGGCCACCACCCCCAGTGCACGCAGCATTCCTAACGTTTCCTGATGGCTTTGCGGCAAGACTGGCCATTAAGGAGAAATGTCTGTCCATACGTAAGTCTGTCATTCTTCTGTGTCACAGATAGAGCACCACCCCAGGGTTGCAAAGTATGCTATGGAAAACCATTCCCTCAGGGAGGAGAACAGAAGATTGAGATTGTTAGAGCCTGTGAAAAGAGCCCAAGAAATGGATGCCCAGACCATTGCAGTACTAGAAAAAGCTTTCTCCGAACTATCTGGCACAGAGAAAAAGGACAAGGGTAAGAAATGATGGTTGTCTGCATGCCTTGTAGGGGCTGGGAGGCTGTTTGAAAGGGCATTTATATTACCTCACAGGCGGGGTCTTCATTTTAGCCTCTAGACCTGGTGTGCATATACATACTTACGCTTTTATGTATCAAAAGGCATTTCCTAAAGCTTTTTTTCACAAATCACATGTAGTGAGTTATGTAGGCTAACTGACATGTCAATGAAACATATTTCTGTTGCGTTGATAAAGACAGTTTTTATTTCTGTTTTGTTGATAAAAGATTCAGATATTACTTACAATTTTTATTAAATGAAACTTACCTGTTAGAAGTATTTGAAATTAAAAGTGCTTAACTAATCAACACGGATGAATGTTGAGTAGAGACGTTTACCTGTCCAGCTAAGGTCTGTGCATCGCGAGAGGCAGTGGAAAGTCAGGGTCCTGATCCCAGCACGGTGCTTGCAGCCTGAAGACATGGGTGCCAGTTATGTTGACCAGCATACACTGTTAGTCCCAGGTGGTTCCCGTCTATTTGTATTCTGTGAAAAGTGGCTCAGTTAGTGGGATTTGGCAACAAAGTCTGTGTTTGCCCCACTTTTTTTTTTTTTTTTTTTTTAAGTTTTATTTATTTGGAGAGAGAGGGCCCGCAAACGGGAGGGGCAGAGAGAGGGGGAGATAGAGAATCCCGAGCAGTCTCTGTGTTGCTGGCGCACAGCTCGATGCATATCTCAAACTTACAGACTGTGAGATCATGACCTGAGTTGAAATCAGGAGTCAGTCGCTTAACCAACTGAGCCACCCAGGTACCCCAGTGCATTTGCCCCATTCTTAGAGTGAATATTTTTGTGGGCTTTTCTCATATTCGGTGGCAGCCTTTGTGTCATTCCAGGTTGCAATTAAGAAAACCCTAATGTTATCAGCACTCATGACGAAGCCTGTTCATTTATTAAAAAAAAAAAAAAAAATTTTTTTTTTAACGTTTATTTATTTTTGAGACAGGGAGAGACAGAGAATGAGCTGGGAAGGGGCAGAGAGAGAGAGGGAGACACAGAATCCAAAGCAGACTCCAGGCTCTGAGCTGTCAGCACAGAGCCCGACATGGGGCTCAAACTCACAGATGGTGAGATCATGACCTGAGCCGAAGTCGGACGCTCAACCGACTGAGCCATCCAGGCGCATCCCCCCCCAAATTTTTTTTTAATGTTTATTTTTTATTTTTGAGAGAGACAGAATGTGAGTGGGGGAGGGGCCAAGAGAGAGGGAGAGACAGAATCTGAAGCAGGCTGCAGGCTCTCAGCTGTCAGCACTGAGCCACCCAGGCACCCCTGTGCCCTTTTTAAATTTTCATTTTGCAAGCCTTCTTCCATTCTGTTATGACTCAATAAAAGAATAAAATTCACAGTGTTTGGTTTGTAGAGAGACTGATTTTAGACGTGAAGTTAAGGTCACGATTTTTGCTCTTTATTTCAGCTATTTTTCCCTACAATACTCTCTAGTTTTTTCGCCATTTTGACCTCAAATAATTCCTTGACTTACATACCTTTGAAAGATACTAAGGGTCATTTCTGGATCCCACCATCTTCCAAACAAGAATCATTCTCTAAATAACTTTTACATAAGTTTTCCCTCGGTGGAGCTCATTGGAACTCTCTTCAACATAATTAGTCTTCTAAACAATTCCTGAAAATATTTTCCACTTGTTAGATGGTACCAAGCTCTTTCAACTTGCTGCCTTTGCTATTTGGTTCCTTTTCTGAATAATTTATTGACTGGTGATATTAGCCTTTGGCATGAATTTCTGCAGTATTCGCCCGTTGATGGTTCACCATCCAGCCGTGTGTGTGTTGTACTTCATGGCTTGCTCTTTCCCCTGATGGAAAACGTGTTGCCTTAAATACACCCCTACATCCTGTGGCTTCTCAACCTCTCAAAAATCAGTACTCTCTGACACCCTGTGTGGTGTCTTTGTCTCTTGCTGAGCTATATACAGGCTCTTGTTTTTTAGGGTCCACCTTCCAACCCATCTCTCATTTTTCCTTCTTTGCTTCAAAATTAATACCTGGCCGAGAACTTAAAAAAAATGTACTCTGTTATTCTTGTCTTTCAAAGACCGAGTTGTTTCCTTATTACCAGGTCAACCGGGATTTTCTCCTAAAGCACCAAAGGAGCCATGTTCTTTAGTGAACACTGAGAAGTTGAAAACACAACTCCTGCAAATTCAGGCAGAGCTGAATAATTCAAAGCAAGAATATGAAGAATTCAAAGAACTAACGAGGTAAGGTGTAAATACCCATTCGTGCTTACCTATTTCAGTATCTTTTAGTGTTGAGTTGTTTTCGTGTTTAATATTGATAATTTGAGCATTTTACTTTAAATATGAATTCGCATTTAGCAACTAACCTGTGGCGTGAAGAAAAAGCTCTTTTAATATATTTAATGAACTAAATGATACGGATGTTTTCACTGATACACCTGTATCTGGTTACCAAATTTAAATCAGTGTTTTTATGAATGAAGTCAGGATTTTTAGAAATTATAGGTTTGTTAATATTCTTTATGCTCTTTGTGTAAAGGAAAACGAAGATGAACCACATTCATATTATAACTAAGATTAATCCTGTCCTAAAAAAAAGAAGCGTTTGTTTTAAAAATAATGTATCATGTGTGCTATCGTCATGGACTACTTGGGCTTTTGAATTGGAACTCTACCATTTACTAGTTAAATACTTTACACTGTAGTTAATTCTCATATGCTGTATTTTCCCCAACTGGAAAATGAAGGTAATAATCTAAGAATATCTCTGAGTTAGAAAACTATCAAGTTATGTGAGAGTATAAAGTGTAAAGTGTTTGGGCGCCTGGGTGGCTCAGTCGATTGAGCGTCCGACTTCGGCTCAGGTCATGGTCTCACGAACGTGAGTTCGGGCCCCGTGTTGGGCTCTGTGCTGGCAGCTCGGAGCCTGGAGCCTGCTTCAGATTCTGTGTCTCCCTCTCTGTTCCTCCCCCACTTGCACTCTTTCTTTCCGTCTGTCTGTCTGTCTGTCTGTCTCTCTCAAAAATAAAGATAAAAAAAAAATTTTTTTAAGTGTAAAGTGTTTTACAAATGTATGACATTACTTATTACCTAAAATACTTGACTTTTAAATATCTCTTAGGAAAAAGCAGCTAGAATTGGAGTCAGAGCTTCAGTCTTTGCAAAAAGCAAACCTTAATCTTGAAAACCTTTTGGAAGCAACAAAAGCCTGCAAGCGACAAGAAGTTTCTCAGCTGAATAAAATTCATGCCGAAACGCTTAAGGTGGGCGATCTGAAGCACTTCTTCGATCCTAAGTCAGTTTGATCTCATTTTGTTAACAGTGGAGAGAATCTGCACTGATGGTTGCCAGATACAATAGAATCTCTTGCAGACGGTTAACTCCAGGGTGACTCTGGTCCTAGTGCTCTGATGTCTGGCTCCAGGGGTGGGGTGGGGTGGGGTGGGGTGGGGAAGCATGTGGCATTTGAAATCAGACCTGGGTTCAAGTTTTCATCTGTCACTAAACTTAGGCAGGATTTCCTAACTTCTTTAAAAAAATATTTCTTTTAATGTTTATTTGTATTTTGAGAGACAGAGAGAGACAGAGCACAAGTTGGCGGAGGGCAGGGAGAGAGGGAGACACAGAATCCGAAGCAGGCTCTGAGCTATCAGCACAGAGATGTCTCGAACTCATGAGACATGAGATCATGAACTGAGCCGACGTCAGATGCTCAACCAACTGAGCCACCCAGGCGCCCCAGGGTTTCCTAATGTCCAAGCCTCATATTTATGATCTCCAAATTAAGGGTGAGACTAATTTGACTGTAGGTTTTTTAGAACATCACATGGGATAGTAGAGTGCCTGGCGCCTGGTGGATCTCGGCAGCTGTTGCTATAACGTACTGTGTACCCACAGCTGTTGTAGAAGAATAGACATTTTAAAGACAAAGACCCCTAAAGGATCCAGGTAACACTAATGATAATAGGAGGGCTTCTTTCCCTAAACAACCATAGCCTTCATAAAAGAAAAAAAAAAAATGAACATCTAAGAATGCGGAGAGGAGGAGAAGCAAAAGATTAAAGAGGTGATGATGCTGATGCCAGTGATTGAGCTTTTGGACCAAATTCTCTGAAGGCTAAAAAAATGTTTCTTATACATCTTAAAAATAGATGTTTATCCCTACTGGTTATTTTACAAGGGATATTTTTGGTGTCACTTAATAGACTTCTTTTAAAAGAAATTTTATTCATTCATTTGAATAGGCAATTCACATGGCTGGAATTGTTAAAGGTACAAAGAATATATGGTGACAATCTCTCCCTGCTGTCCTTCCTGCCAACCATCCAAGGCCCTTTTTGGAAGTAGTCACTGTTACTGAGTCTTGGTTTTGGTTTCCATCCTTTAATTTTTAATTTTTTTCTTTTTTTCAATTTTAATTGAATTCTAGTTGACATACAATATTATTGTTGTAGCTTCAGATGTACAACATAGTGATGTGACCATTCTATACATTGTGCAGTGCTTACCCAGTAAGTATAGTCCCCATCTGTCACCATACAGAGTTATTACAATATGATTGACTGTAATCCCTGTGCTGTACATTACATCCCTTTGGCTTATTTATTTTATAACTGGGAGTTTGTAACTCTTTTTTTTTTTTTTAATTTTTTTTTTTTCAACGTTTTTTTATTTATTTTTTTTGGGACAGAGAGAGACAGAGCATGAACGGGGGAGGGGCAGAGAGAGAGGGAGACACAGAATCTGAAACAGGCTCCAAGCTCCGAGCTGTCAGCCCAGAGCCTGACGCGGGGCTCGAACTCACGGACCGCGAGATCGTGACCTGGCTGAAGTCGGACGCTTAACCGACTGCGCCACCCAGGCGCCCCAGGAGTTTGTAACTCTTAATCCCCTTAGGCCATCTCACCAACCCCTTCTCCTCTGGCAACCACCATGAGTCTATTTCTGGTTTGTTTTGTTTTGTATTTAATTAATTAATTAATTTTTAATAGGGGCCCCTGGGTGGCCCAGTCAGTTAAGCATCTGTCTTCGGCTCAGGTCATGATCTCATGTCTCATGAGTTCAAAACATCTCTGTGCTGACAGTTCAGAGCCTGGAGTCTGCTTTGGATTCTGTGTCTCCCTCTCTCTCTATCCCTCCCCAACTTGCGCTGTGTGTTTGTGTCTCTCAAAAATAAATAAACATTAAAAAAAGATTTATAAAAAAATTTTTTTAATGTTTATTTTTGAGTAATCTCCACACCCACTGTGGGACTTGAACCCACAACCCCGAGATCAAGAGTCTCACAGTCTACTGACTGAGCCACGCAGGCACCCCTTGTTTTGTTGTCTTGGATTCCATATTTAAGTGAAATCATGTAGTATTTGTCTTTTCCTGACTTATTTCACTTAGCATGATACCCTCTATGTCCATCCATGTTGTCACCAATGGCAAGATCTCAATCTTTTATGGCTGAGTAACATTCGTGTGTGTGTGTGTGTGTGTGTGTGTGTGAGAGAGAGAGAGAGAGAGAGAGAGAGAGAGACATCTTTATCCATTTATCTATTGATGGACACTTGGGTTGCTTGTATGTCTTGGCTATTGGAAATAATGCTGCAGAAAAACATAGGGGTGAATATATTTTTTTCAAATTAGTGTTTCCATTTTCTTTAGGTAAATACCCAGCAATAGAATTTTGCTGGACCTATTGTAGTTCTATTTTAACTTTTTGAGAAACCTCCATACTGTTTTTCACAGTGGCTGCACGATTTACATTCCCACCAACAGTGCAGGAGGACTTCCTTTCTCTTGTCCTTTTAATACTAGCCATTCTGACAGGTGTGAGGTGTTGATTGCTCATGGTGGTTTTGATCTGTGTTTCCCTGATGATGAGTGATGTTGAGCATTTTTTCATGTGCATGCTGCCCATCTGGATGTTTTCTTTGGAAAAATGTCTATTTGGGTCCTCTGTCCTTTTTTAATTGGATTATTTGGGGTTTTTTGGTTTTGAGTTTTATGAGTTCTTTATATATTTTAGATCTTAAACCCTTATTGAATGTCATTTGCAAGTATCTTCTGCCATTCAGTAGGTTGCCCTTTTGTTTTGTTGGTGGTTTCCTTTGCTGTGCAAAAGCCTTTTACTTTGATGTCCCACTTGCTTATTCCTTTTTTCTTATTTTACACAAATGGTAACGTATTATACATATCATTCTACACCTGGTTTTTTTTGGATTTTCCTTAGAGTGTGTCCCATGACTAAAAAGAACTTTCTCTCTGTTTTGTTTTGTTTTGTTTTTGACAGCTGCACATAAATCTGTTCTATGGTTGTATCATGATTTATTTAACCTCGAAAATGCTATTTTAAAAAATAAAGGTAGAATGTTTTTCTTTGGTCTTTAAAAATGATGGCCTTTAAATTCTGTGTAGGAGATTATTTTAAAATATTTGCAGAGGGACGCCTGGGTGGCTCATTCGGTTAAGCATCTGACTCTTGGTTATGGCTCAGGTCATGATCTCACAGTTTGTGGGTTCAGTCCTCACATCGGGCTCTACACTGACAGTGTGGAGTCTGCTTGGGATTCTCTCTCTCTTTCTGCCCCTCCCCTACTTGCACACGCTCTCTCTTTCTCTCTCAAAATAAACTAAGAAAAAAAATTCCTCGGGTGCCTGGGTGGCTCAGTCAGTTAAGTGTCTGACTCTTGATTTCGGCTCAGGTTGATGGGATTAAGCCCTGAGTTGGGCTCTGCACTGACATTATGGAACCTACTTGGGATTCTCCATCCCTCTCTCTCTCTCTCCCCATTCCCCACTCTCTCTCTCTCTATCAAATAAATAAATAAACATTAAAAAAATACTTGTACAACATTGCCAAATGTTTTATAATCCTGTGTTTGTAGCCCTCTACCTTGGTAGAATTCTAGAGCTTGAAGCACCATGCATGGCAGGCTAGTCCTACTTCCTCCATTTATAGCTCCGCACATAAGACTAAAGCGATAACGTTTTGCCAAGAGTAGCCCAGCCCTTCAGAGCTTTCGTTGTTGTTCGTTTTCAACTATATGAGTACTTTATGAATACGTTCTTCTTGTTTAGAAGAAACATATACATACATCTGTAAGTTTCGGTTCAAGTTCTTTTTCAGCACTATTGCCAGTCGGGTTCTAATCCAGTCCTTTATCCCCCATCCCTGGGAGTCATTTGTTATCAGTTTAGGAATCTTTTTACTTGGCAATTTTCTATGGTAAATATGCATGGACTGGGAAAATACGCCAAGTTATTTCATACATTGTTTTTTTGTTGTGCTTTGTTTTTAAAATTCATTGGAATCATCCTACATATGTTATTCTTCAGTGGACCTTTGTTAACTCTGGGTTATGCTGGGGTCATTCCACATTAACTAGTACGTAGAGCTCTACCTCATTTTACATCTAGGCTGCCATGTTTTGGACAACCCATGGCTTGTTTAGGTGTTTGCCAGGGTAGGTGTTCTTTGGGGGTGGAGTCTGTGGACGGAGTGGTCGTCTTCTGATGTCTCAGGAGTGGGGTCCTTCCCATTCAAGTGACCGCTGGGTGTCTGCACCATGTGCTCTCCCAGGAGGTCTGGGAGCCCTCACTGCCCAGCGCCAGCCCCTGGAACTGGCATTGTTTGACTCTTTAATGTTTGACAGTCTGATGGGTGAGGGATGTTCTCTTGTGAAGGTTTTAATTCTCATTTCTTTTACTTCTGTTAAAGTCTCATATCTATGATCGCTGTCCTTTTTCATGGAGGAAAAAGAAAAATAAGTCTGTTTTCCTACTAGTTGTTTTACCTTCTGATTTGTAGTTTTTAACGCGTTACTCTTTTGTGTGTCGTACGTACTATTGCCAGTGTATTCGCCGTCAGGTTGTTTGTCTTTTATCTTTGTATGTGATTCTGTTAAAAAGAACTTTTACAATTTTGATATAGCCAGGTTTATTCATCTTTCGTATTTGTGACTTATGTATTTTTTTTCTGGGTACAGTATACTTGATTGATGGTATGTGAGAAGGTAGGGCTCCCCAAGCCCCTCTCCTTTTTCAGGGGGTCTGGGATGGAAACTGTGTAGAGGTCAGGAGATTCTCAGTGTGTTGGGGATGAGTTGGGGAAAGGACTCCTCAGAAGCTGAGGGCCTCTGTCTTCCCCTTGCTCTCCTCAGGGCTGGTGGTCCAGGAGATGTTTACTCCTTGAGTGCCATGTGGACCATGAGGTCTACCACCCGGTTGCTGTAGCAAAGTTCATTGTCATACCAGGAAATGAGCTTAACAGAATGGTCATTGAGGCAATGCCAGCCCCAGCATCAAAGATGGAAGAGTGATTGTCACTGTTAAAGTGGAGGACAAACCTGGTCCTTCCTGTAGCCCAGGATGCCCTTGAGGGGGCCCTCCAATGTCTGCTTCACCACCTTCTTGACGTCATCGTATTTGGCAGCTTTCTCCAGGCAGCGGGTCAGATCCATGGATCTGACACATTAGGAGTGGAAACATGGAGAGCCATGCCAGTGAGCTTCCTGTTCAGCTCAGGGATGGCCTTGCTTGCAGCCTTGGCAGCACCAGTAGAAGCAGGGCTGATGTTCTGGGTGGCAGTGATGGCATGGACTGTGGTCATGAGTCCCTCCATGATGCCAAAGTTTTCATGGATGACCTTGGCCAGAGGGGCCAAGCTGTTGGCGGTACAGGAGGCGTTGCTGACAATCTTGAGGGAGTTCTCATAATTCTCAGGGTTCACGCCCATCACAAACATGGGGGCATCAGCAGAAGGGGCAGAGGTGATGACCCTTTTGGCCCCACTCTTCACATGAGCCCCAGCCGTCTCTATGGTGATGAAGACCCCAGCAGACTCCACAATATATTCAGCACCGGCATCGTCCCATTTGATGTTGGTGGGATCTGGCTTCTGGAAGATGGAGATGGGCTCTCCATTGATGACAGGTTTGCAGTTCTCAGCCTTGACTGTACTATGGAGTTTGCCTTGGTTGGAATCGTACTAGAACTTGTAGACCATGTAATTAAGGTCAATGAAGGGATCATTAATGGCAACAATATCCACTTAGCCAGGAGTTAAAAGCATTGCTGATGACCAAGTGCCTAATTTGGCTGAATCCGGTTACCCTGACCTTCACCATGGTATCTCGGGGACATGGCTGGCTACAGCAGAAGATGAGGCTGTCTGTCCAACGGGGAGGAGCAGAGAGCCTCTTTTATGTATTTTTAAAGGCCCAGACAGTCTCAAGATCATCAGTATAATTTTATTTTTACACTGAGATGTTTAATGCATCTGCTATTTTATTTTTGAATGGTGTGACTTAGGGATTTAACTTTTTTTTTTAATGTTCATTTTTGAAAGAGAGAGAGAGAGACAGAGACAGAGAGACAGAGACTGAGCCGGGGAGGGGCCAAGAGAGGGAAACACAGAATCCGAAGCACAGAGCCCAACGCAGGGCCCAAACCCACGAACCTTGAGATCATGACCTGAGCCGAAGTCGGATGCCCAACAGACTGAGCCACCCAGGCGCACCAGGGATTTAACTTTTAATAGTCCTTGTTTTTCTCACTAATTTGAACTTTCAACATAAGTCACTCTTTTTCTGTGTATTTGATGTAGGCCAGGGAAATCTTTCCAATTTGTTCTCCTTTCACTCGTCTCTTCTTGTACAATTACTGTTTGTATGAAGTTTGGAATTGGCTGATCTAGTTTCAGTTTTAAAAATCTTGGGGTGCCTGGGTGGCTCAGTCGGTTAAGCGTCCGACTTCAGCTCAGGTCACGATCTCACGGTCTGTGAGTTCGAGCCCCGTGTCGGGCTCTGGGCTGATGATGGCCCAAAGCCTGGAGCCTGCTTCTGATTCTCTGTCTCCCTCTCTCTCTGACCCTCCCTCGTTCATGCTCTGTCTCTCTCTGTCTCAAAAATAAATAAACGTTAAAAAAAATATATATATATATTTAAAAAAAAAAAAGAAAAAAATCTTAAGAGAATTTTCCTTGAGACCGCATTGAATTGATAAATTTGTTTCTACTTGGGCATTTCTCTGCTGCCTCTCAAGGATACTCTTCTTTTGATGATTAGAATTTCAATTTTATCCTTTCTGTTCACATGGTTATTACTCAGTGCTATGGCTGTGTTGTTCACGAGTGCTAATGTTGTCCATAATCACTTTTTGCCGCAGATTATAACTACACCAACCAAGGCTTATCAACTTTGGTCCCGACCAGTACCAAAACTAAGCCCCGAAGCAGGGAGCTCTGGCCCTGTGCATGCTCAGAATCCCAGCACATTAGATGATAATATCTTGAATGAGCCAGTTCCACCTGAGATGAACGAACAGGCTTTTGAGGCCATTTCTGAAGAGCTTAGAATGGTGCAGGTAATGGTTAGTTTTAGAAAAAGCAAGTAACTAGACATTCATTGAGAAACTCCCTGTATCATGTTAACTCTAATATGTAGTGTTCAAATCTGTGTGGTATTAAAATTGTATCTTGTTAAACATGGGTGTGTGAAAGCAGAAATCAGCCTGCTTTTGCTTGTTCTTTTTGTTTGCTCTGCGGTATTTAGCAAGTCCCACTCTCTAGTCTCCTCAGGTTTTGGCTCTCTCCTATATGAAGAGACCAGTCTTGTCCCCAGCTTCAAGTTCCAGAACTGGTTTATATAGCACAGTACTGTATCTGCAAAGAAAATTTAAATAATTGAAAGAATCTTCTTATAGATCAAATTGCAGACAGTTTTTGATGTATTTGAAAGAACATGTGAAGTGTGTTTATCTCAGAATTCTGGTGATTTATTTTTTCAGAAAGTTTTTCTGCTGTTTGACAATACTTAGAGTGAGCCAGACTACCCTCAAATTCCAAAAGTTCGCCCTTTCCAAGGCATGGAGGCCATTCTTGTAAAGTCACTCCATGCAGCCTTGGGAAAGCTTCTTAGAAGTCTCAAGATGCTCTATGATTGATTCCATTGAATCATTTTTCCCCTTTGTGTTTCAAATTATCCGCTTTGATGGACCACAAGTGTAATTCTGAAACATAAGTCATTAGTGTAGTCTTTGGAAATTGTTTTCTGGCTCCAAACTGGCCTTTGATATCTTTGTCTATGTGAGGTTTTGAATTTTATTCTATTTTATTTTATTTAGTGGAATGTTTGCGATTTCCACTGAAAAGAATTTTTGACAACTCAAGTTTTTGTGTTGCAGGAACAAATGAGTGCCCTTCAAGTCAAGCTGGATGAGGAAGAGCATAAAAACCTGAAGCTTCAGCAGCACATTGACAAACTGGAACATCATTCTATACAAACGCGGGAGGTGAGACCCAAGAGCAGGGCCTCAGAAGATGTATGAAACAGATCCTCAAAGGAAGAGTGTTACAAGAAGAACAGGACTTTGCAAAGCCTTTGTCAAGGCTCATTTGGGTTGTATTCTTTATTGTGTTACTTCACACACTGCTCTGATAATGACACATACCGCCTAGGCTGAATTCTAGCTCACTTAGTGGACAGTGCAGATAGGGCCCTTGCTCTCGGCTTGGAACAAGGCAGGGTAGATGGCCCAGGTGCTTGCAGTGGCCCTGCCTCTTTGTTGGTCTTCCTCACTGTAGTTCGTGGGAACGGCCGACTTTCTTCTGTCAGACACCTGAAGCTAGATTTTAAAAACAGAAACAAGGTAATGATTTGGAGAGTATCTTAGCATGCCGGTATTCCCTTTTCTAATCAATTTATCTTTTTCTCAAAGCTTTTCTCGTCAGAAAGAACTGATTGGACCAGACAACAGCAAGAGCATCTCTCACAACTGAATGTCCTTGAAAAGCAGCTTCGGGACGCTCAAACTAAGAATGAGTGTAAGTTCGAACGGCTGGGAGCTTTGTAATCTGAATACCGTGACTCAGTATCTTTTGACCTCTATGAGTAAATCTTGCCCCTATGTTGTTGGTTGTTTTGTTTTGTTTTTAATTAGATGACCAGACTTGGGTCTGCAAGGCAGTGGTAAGTAATAGTCTCATATCAGAAAGGGTGCTTTGCTTCAGGACTGGTCATAAACAAGTGATCGAACTGGTTGCTGAACCTTTTAATACTGCTTTGAAGATGAAGTGTCTTGAAATCATAAGACGAATAATATTTTGACAGTGAGAAAATAAAGAATAACTATGTATTTGTATGTGTCCATAGAGGTGGGAGTATCATTTGATTCCCAATTTTTTGCAGCTTATTTCTCCTTTCATCAAAGTGTTTGCAGCAGTTTGTAATAAAGCTAAAAGGCGGCCATTATGTTTTCTTTGATCTAAAGAGTTACTTGATGTCACCTCCAATTGGAGTTTTCTTAGAAGACCAGCAGTGTTTAACCCATTTTGGAATGTTCTGGTGTATCACCAAAGGGTTTTCAATAAGTAAGATTAGGTCACTTAAAATATGTTAAATCTGTTGATTTTTTTTCTCCCTTATATTAAAAGTTGCCATACACATGCCTCAGGAGAAAGTGGAACCGTCAAGTGACCTGCAGATCAGGGACAGATGTTAACCCTTTACTTTTTTTGTAGAAATATACCAAAAATCATAAACGAGGAGGAATAAAATAGAAATCTCTGTGCCCCTAGGTACCTACCACTTGGTTGGTCAACATCTTAAGATTGGTCTCTCCAACTTGTTTTTGCTGTTTGTGTGGAAATATCCATCCAACCTCTTTGTCTACTTTGTTAAAAAAAGTGTGTGTGTGTGTGTGTGTGTGTGTGTGTGAAGAAACCTGTTGAGGATGTATTTTGTTTTGTTTTTTAGTTTTGAAAAGTGAGGTGCATGACCTGCGAGTAGTTCTTCACTCTGCAGACAAGGAGCTGTCTTCCATGAGGCTGGAGTATAGTTCGTTCAGAGAGAGTCGGGAGAAAGAGCTGAGTAGCCTCTCTGATCGACACGCGCACACGCAGCTCCAGCTGGAGAGCGTCAGGTAGAGTTGTTCTGTTATGCTGTCCCGTCGCCTGGTTGGGGCCTGCAGTCCAGGACTGCTCGCCATGCAAGTGCTATAAACCCAACTCGAACTAGTTAAACAAAAAGGTAAATTACTGGCTCACAATAACGGGGAGGCCTAGAGGGGATTTTGGTTTCAGGGGCAAACTAGACCGAGTCTCAAAAGATACTGTCAGTGCACATTTCTCTCTGTCTCTGTCTCTCTGTCTCTGTCTCTCTCAGTTCCTGCTCTGCTTCCCTCGTTACGTTGCCCTTACTCAGTCCTACTATTGAGAGCCTTCCTCTCTGTGACGGGGAACAGATCGCCTCAGACCGCTGCATATTCTCTTAGCGTAATGACCCCTGTGATGAAATCCTCTGTCCCAGAAGGCATGTATCAATCCCAGGGAAAATCTGAATTGGTTTTGCCGGAGTCCTCTGCTTACCTGCGGACCAGTCACTTCCCAGGGGTTCGAGGGGATATAGGCCCAACATAGGTGATGCACCTTTTCCAGAGGGAGAGGTATGCTCTTATTAGAAGAAGGGACAGTACAAGGTAGAACAGATCAGTAGTTGTCACTGTTGTCCACAGTAACTTGTCAGAGGCTGGCAGGAGTCAGTGCTGGTAATCTTGAAATAAAGGAATGACAGATGTAAGGGGTTTGTTTTTACTACTCTTTTCCTTGCCAATTTCAACCTTTTATAAAATCATTTTGTGTTTTGGTTGCCGTCGTATGGGTCCGTGGCAATAATTTAATAATGGACATTTGGCACGTGATACTGTGAGCATGATACATGTTGCAAAGGTTTAAATCTGCAGTTTCTACGTGTTTTCCGCACGAGGAATTAAAATAGAGGAAGAAAATTTGAGATCTGCAGACCGGATTCATCCATAAACATGTTTTTGCTGGATCTTCCCAGTGTGGTTTTTAAAAAGTTTAGCATAGGGGCGCCTCGGTGGTTCAGTTGGTTGGGCATCTGACTTGGGCTTGGGTCATGATCTCATGGTTTGTGAATTCAGGCCCCGCCTTGGGCTCTGCTGACAGCTCGGAGCCTGGAGCCTGCTTCGGATTCTGTGTTTCCCTCTCTCTCTGCCTGCCTCTGTCTGTCTGTCTGTCTGTCTGTCTCTCTCTCAAAAATAAACATTTAAGAAAAAAGTTTCGCATTGCATTCTTTTTTTTTTTTTTTTTTTTTTTTTTAAATTTTTTTTTTCAACGTTTTTTATTTATTTTTGGGACAGAGAGAGACAGAGCATGAACGGGGGAGGGGCAGAGAGAGAGGGAGACACAGAATCGGAAACAGGCTCCAGGCTCCGAGCCATCAGCCCAGAGCCTGACGCGGGGCTCGAACTCACGGACCGCGAGATCGTGACCTGGCTGAAGTCGGACGCTTAACCGACTGCGCCACCCAGGCGCCCCTCGCATTGCATTCTTAAGATTGAGAGCTTTCTTGTAAAAATCCATCTTTCAGCATCCCCTGAAATCCCATCCCTGCCCCCTGAATGACTCCTTTCCCGTGAGTTGGGCGGGCGCTGTCAGCCTCCACTGCCCCTGTTTCCCCAGCACCAAGTTGCCATTTGTCATCCCTGGTGCACTGTTGTTTTTTTCTTACCAGGCATTTGTGGGGTTTTTGTTGTTGTTGTTTTTAATCTTTATTTATTTTTGAGAGAGAGAGAGAGAGAGCGAGAGAGCGAGCATGAGCAGGGGAGGAACAGAGAGAGAAGGAGACACAGAATCCGACGCAGGCTGCAGGTTCTGAGCCATCAGCACAGAGCCCGATGCGGGGCTTGAACCCATGAACCGTGAGATCATGACTTGAGTCAAAGTCGGACGCTTAACCGACTGAGCCACCCAGGTGCCCCACCAAGCATTTGTTTTTTTTTTTTTTTTTATTTATTTTTGGGACAGAGAGAGACAGAGCATGAACGGGGGAGGGGCAGAGAGAGAGAGGGAGACACAGAATCGGAAACAGGCTCCAGGCTCCGAGCCATCAGCCCAGAGCCTGACGCGGGGCTCGAACTTACGGACCGCGAGATCGTGACCTGGCTGAAGTCGGACGCTTAACCGACTGCGCCACCCAGGCGCCCCTTTTTTTTTTTTTTTTTTTTTTTACAGGCATTTGTTTTTAACATCTGCATCACTGACCCTAATCTTGGCTGTGTCATAAATTAACTTTGTGTGAGTTTTTTGGAAAGGTCACTCCACTTATCTCGTTGGATTTTAATTTCCTCATGTTTATAAGTCATTTGAACCAGATCTAAAATATTAAGAATCCACTATATTTGACTATGTACTTAAATTCTGTCTTAAAAATAGCGAGTACTTCTTTGCTTTTTAAATTTGATATAATTTTTCTCAGTGTCTCAGGTTTAACTCTCTTGCTCAAACCGAGTGTATCACTCTTTGGGCTGCTTATACTCTATGGCTCCACAGGTGGTGAGAAGGCCCCTGCGTGAAATAGCCCAATACCGCTATGTGTTCCTTGAATCATTTGGCTGCTTTCTATACTCAGTTTGTATCATAAATACACACATCTCTCCTCTGGTCTATTGTCTGTATGCCTCTCTTTAGCAATTGATTTATACCACTTTGGTTTTTTTTTGGGGTTTTTTTTTTTTGTAAGTTTATTTGTTTTGAGAGAGAGCACACATGAGCAGGGGAAGGGCAGAGAGGGAGAGCGAATCCCAAGCAGGCTCCACGCTCTCAGCACAGAGCCCAATGCAGGGTTCAAACCCACAAACCGACCATGACCTGAGCCGAAATCAAGAGTCGGACGCTTAACCGACTGAGCCACCCAGACACCCCCGTCCCACCTTGTAATGTGCCACTTCTGCTCTGCTTTCAGCAAGTAAAGCAGATGAATCCCTGCCTAATCTGGTGACAAGCTGGGACATCTCTTTTGGATGGTGCAGAGTCAGGTTCATTGTTCACTAGTTCTTGGCCGAGCCCTCGATGTTTGGGCCTGTCACAGCAGGTGCAGAGCAGAACGAGAGGATGAGAACCTCAGAAGCGGGAAACAATAATCACGTGAATTAAGAAATGGTTCTTTCTGAGGGAGTTACTCTCTTGCTCAAACCAAAGCCACGTTTGCCATCTTAAAATCTTCCTAGAATTGAGAGGATATGTGATGAATGAATAGAGGTGAGGTGTCAACAGAATTAAGTGAACGGCCATTTCCTAGCTTACGTAAGGAAGGGTTAGGTCTGGAACTCCCTAAAATGAATCCACGACTCAAAATGGCCCACGAGTTAAACATGTCTGGTTGAGACCATGGGAGGCAGAATGAGGAGGTATATGGCTCAAGCTAACATGCCCACCCTGTCTCCTCCGGCCCCGTCACACCGCTCTGTGGTCCATTGTGTGTCACGTGTTTGTGCATCGTGGGCATCCCACACACGGTCACGTCAGTCAAGGCTTCTGTAAGTTGGGCACGGTCTGTAGACAGGAGCAGTGGAACTGCCGGTGATTGAACTCGCAGAACTACATTTGATGTTTATATTGACCATTGTAAAAATGTTTTCCTGATAAAGATTAGAAAAGGAAAAGCTTCTTGAGAGCAAAGCCTGCCTACAGGATTCCTATGACAACTTACAAGAAGTAATGAAGTTTGAAATTGACCAACTTTCAAAAAACCTCCAAAACTGCAAAAATGAAAATGAAACTCTGAAATCAGATCTGAATGTAAGTTAAGAAAGGTATTGGTTATTGATGAATTTGTCCTGAATGTGTGATTGTTCCCTGGAGCACAGGGCAAGGCCTGTTTATTGACCTCTTCCTAACTTCTGTACTGGCCCCTCGTGCCTGCCAACATAGAAGGTACTTGATGTGTTTGTTGACTGTGCATTGCTAGTAACAATTTCTTAAAATCTAATATAACATTGTCTTTTAGAATTTGGTGGAGCTTTTTGAGGCAGAAAAAGAACGCAATAACAAATTATTATTACAATTTGAAGAAGATAAAGAAAACAGTTCTAAGTGAGTGCTATTTATCTTTTCCATTAGTTGACTAGAGTATCATTTACTATCACATTCTTTATCTTGAGTTGTTTGGGTTTTTTTTTATTGCTGATGCCCTGTAAGGTTATTTTTTTAAAACATTCCAAAATGAATATCCGATTCTTTTGTATAAGAGGCTGTGTAGAGAAACTTAATTTTTCAAAAGCATTCAGGAAGTAGCTATGCTACTTTTGAAATGAATAGCAGTTGATGGTGATCAGAACTCTGGTCCTTCTATAAATAAATCTCGGTATTTTTATAACTGGAAGGTGGGGACTGATTTTTATTTCTGTCTCTACTATTCTTTTTCTAGCTGCTCTGTTTTTCTCTTGGTCCTTTAATATGGAATGCCATTGTCCTTCTTGCCTATCTCTCCAAGTTCTTTTCCTTGGTGATCTCTGTCAGTCTCTTGGCCTCAGCCAGCAGGATGATCATTACTGTAGCAAGAGGAAGTATTTGTTTATTCAGCGGATACCTGTAGAGTTTTTAGTATGACTCGGCTTCTCTTCTAGGCCTGGGGATACGGAGGTAACTACATCTAGTGGGCATACATCTTAGCTGGGAAACAGTTAACCATTTAGTTGTTCAAACACTAGGTGATATCCAACAAGCCAGGCACTATTCTGGTAAGTGCCAGAACACTTATTTAGAGGTAAGGCAGTGAACAAAATATCCCCATCCCCGTGAGTTTCACATTCTAGCACAGAGAGATAGGTAATAAACACATGCTTATGTCAGCAAGTCCTGAGTGCGCCAAAGAAAGAGAAACTCGTAGCACAAAGATAGGTTCTCTTTGGTTTGTTGAAGAAATGGGTTCAGATCTTGACTCCTGCTGGAACGCAATGCCTGATGCCAAGCGTGTGCCAAACAAAGTTCCGTTGCCGTTCACGGAATCTCTTCTGTACAAATGCACTCACTTCCTGTTTCCATTGGATGAAGTCATGAGTAAAAAAGATCATTCTTTTCTTTCAGAGAAATATTAGAAGTTCTTGAGGTTGTGCACCAGGAGAAACAGAAAGAGATAGCCAAATGCGAGCAGCAGGTGAGTGATCTGTGCTCTTAATTCTAGCCTTTGAGGTCTGTAACTCCCGGTCCGGTGTCTGGAGAGGTGCATTATGAACAAGGTTTCAGCTCTCAGGTGTCGAAAATAGGTAGTAAAAATAGATGGGCTTTTTGGTTGGTTGTATTATTTTTGAACTCTTGTTTTTCTAACTCCTTGGAAGGCTATAATCATACTTTGTTGGTGGCCCCCTGGTGGAGACCCACAGAATCAATGCCTTTTAACCCAGCTTCTCCTTTTCAAGTGTTCCCTGATGAGCACCATACAATATGAAAAGGAGATTTCAACTTCTTTTTTTTTCCCCCCTATATGTGTATGTGGTTGGCTTTGGAATTTAATTCTTTTTCTAAAAATAGTTATTTTTCCCCATAGATGGCAAAAGTACAGAAACTGGAAGAGAGTTTATATGCTACCGAAAAAGTAATTCGTTCTCTGGAAAAGTCTAGAGATGCTGACAAGGTTGGTAGAGGTTGAAGCTGAATCCTCTTTATTTTCTTCATAAGTGAGGCTTTAATGTTCCCGTCCCCTGCCCGCAGGGTGACTGGTAGCTGGCATTCCTGTAGACACTTAGGCCTTGTTTGTCTTCCAAGGTTGGCAGAGAAGGGGATCTTCTATTATTATTATTATTATTATTATTATTATTATTATTAATTCTCCATGTAACTTCAAGAGGAAACTGTTCTACTACTTCTGATGGCACTGTTTCTATTTTTATTATTATTTTATATACTTTTTTATTTTGGGGTGGGGGTAGAGGGAGAGGGAGAGAGAGAATCTTAAGCATGCTTGATCCCAGTAACCATGAGATCATGACATGAGCTGCAATCAAGAGACGGATGCTTAACCGACTGAGCCACCCAGGTGGCCCGCTGGTGGCACTGTTTCTAAAACCCATCCTGCCTCTCTTTACTAGGCTGCTGTTAGTGTGAGCCTTTCTGGTTGACTCTGAGTCCCATGATACAAACTGTCAGATTTCTGGTGTGTTGTCTTTAATTAGGATAGTAAATGAAATATGCATGTGCAAGTATAAAATTAGGTATAAATTTCTTATATGCCTACCTATAATTCATTCAGAAAAACCAAAGCAAATGATTAAGTAAAATAGAGTAAGGCCATTAATATACAAACTGATAATAATATAATGTGATGTATTTTGCTAAAACAAAATGGACTTCTCCTGTTTTCTTTCGGAGAGGTAAACTGTTGTTTACCGCAGTAATGGTCTCCTCCTTAATGTCATTGGGTGTGAAGACATTGTTTCTCTCCTCATCAGGAAGTTGTAGCTGACCTCATGAGCCAGATCCAGGAGCTGAGAACATCGGTGTGTGAAAAAACAGAAACCATAGACACCCTGAAGCAAGAACTGAAGGACATCAGTGTAAGTTCTGTAACCGACAAGATACATTTGAGCACTTCCCAGATTCTTCAAGAGTTTGACAAATGCTACACCAGAACAAAAGGATTGCTGTGGTCAAATCGGTTTGGAAATCCTAGTCAAAGCCTCAACAGGTTTCTGGATTCGCAGAACTTACAGAGCTTTTAATATGCTGACCCCTGCGAGGCGGTGCCCGCTGCCGCCCTGCTCTGATCGTCCCGCCCTGGCCTGAGTTCAGTGCTCTGTGTGCACCGATTGGGAATTGCTGATCAGAAGCAGGCCGGTTGTAATCTGTGATAGTTAAGGGTATGTGGTGTTCCTTCGTTGCTTTGAGGAAAAACAATGACACATTTTGGTTAAGTTCAGAGACATTCCTTGTATAGCGAGTGAGTTTTTCCATTATTGGACTTTCTGGTTTCCTCAAGTAAGTATTTTCTACGAGTAACTACTTTCCCCCTCACGCGTGCACATATCTAAGTTGAATGTTGGTGCTTCCTCCTCACCTCGGGTCAAGGTGAAGTTTTTTTGCCCACGTTGGTCATTCCTCTGCTACAAAGGGAGGTTGCTGTTCTCACGTTTGTTGCTGAAGGCAGTTTCTTGATAAAGGTGTGATAATAATTTATTAATATGGGGCGCCCAGCTGGCTCAGTCGATGAAGAGTGCGACTCTTGGTCTCTGGGTCGGGAGTTTGAGCCCCACTGTTAGGGGCAGAGATGACCAAAAAACAGTAAGAAAACCTGAGTGGTTTTTCACCGCTCCCTGTGGGACTTTTTGACTTCTCTTTACCATTCATGCACTTACCCTTCCATTCGTTTGTCCAATAAATAGTTATTGAACTATTTGTGTTAGTCTCATCATCACCTCGGAGCTCAGACTCCTTCTTGTTATTTTAGTGAAAAAATAAGCACAGGAAAGCAGACAGCTCTTACAACTTTCTTTCTGCAGTGCAAACACAACTCTGCTTTGGCTGACAAGGAAGAGAGCAAAGTGTTGATTAAGAAACAGGAAGTGGAGATTCTGGACCTGAAAGAAGCCCTTAGACTGAGAATACTCTCTGAGGACATAGAGGTACATGTTAACACATCCTGACTCTTTTTTGCCTTTTTCCTTGTCAATGTTTGTATGTGTATGTGTGTGTGGAGGTTATTAATGAAGAAATAGAGGGCTTTTTAAAGGGACAAGTCCTAATTAGAGCCATTTTCCCATAGGGTAGTTAGGCCAGTAATAGATAACACTAAAATTGTTATACTTTATCCAGTTGACATGCATTCATTTGTGCTAACACCTGGTAAGTTCCTGTAACTGACCCTCTTCCCAAAGGGGAGCAGAGTGGCCACTGCGTTTACTTGGTGGAGTGGTAGCAGCAGGGAGCAAAGAAAGATCAGGTTAACAGGTTAACCAGCTGAGGTAGGTTTTAGCTAAAGTGGGTTTTAATTTTTCGTTGTTGGTGTAAATGTGTCTATTTTTAAATGAAGCAGTACTGGGACGCCTGGGCGGCTCAGTCAGTAGAGCGGCCAACTCTCCATCTTGGCTCAGGTCATGATCCCAGGGTGGTGAGATTGAGCCCCGAGTCAGGCTCTGCGAGTCAGGCTCTGCGTTGGGCATGGAGCCTGCTTAAGATTCTCTCTCCCTCTTTCTCTGCCCCTCCCCTCCACGTGCGCAAGCTCGCGCTCTCTCTCTCTCTCTCTCTCTCTCTCTCTCGCTCTCTCAATAAGTAAGTAAATAAACAAGCAAGCAGTACTGTCACATGGCTCAAAATTCAAATTACATAAAGCAGTAGATATTCTGTCATGTATCCTTCCAGAGATTTTTTTTTTTTTTTTAATAAATGTTTATTTTTGAGATGGCGAGTGTGAATGGGGGAGGGAGAGGTAGGGGGACAGGGGATCTGAAGCAGGCTCTGCGCTCACAGCAGAGAACCCGATGTGGGGCTCGAACCCGTGAATCATGAGATCATGACCTGAGCCGAAGTTGGCCGCTTAACCAACTGAGCCACCCAGATGCCCTACTTCCAGAGACATTTTAGGCAAATCCCATATACATTTAATTTTCTTTTTCTCACACAAATGGTAACCCACCATATATACTACTCCGTGGTTGCTTTAGAAGTAAAGCTTTCTTGCTAAACTATGCTATCCATGAAAGAAACGACAAATATTTATTGAACCCACCTACCATTTGTTCTTGCCTGGAAGAATGACTGAAAAACACTGTTACTTACGTCAAAATCTGCTATCTACTTTAAGAGTTAAATGTATCTTGATCTAACAAAGGATCTGGGAGCACAGGAAAGGGAGGAGGGGAGTGACTGTGCCAAAATCGCAGAGCACTTCCCAAAGGAGATAGTATTTGTACAAGGCTTCGCTAGGGAGGGGGCTGTGGGTGTTGGTGGGGCCTGTCCGGCTGTGGGGGGGAGAGCTGAGGTGGAGACGGATGGAGTCTGTGTCACGGAGCGTCTCCAAGAGTGTCGGCTGCATAGACTTCAAGCCCAGGCCAAAGGCGAAAAGGCCAGAGCCCAGAAGTGGTGGTGGGAATATTGGCAAGCTAGAACTGAGCAGTGCTTTAGAAGTTCAGCAGGCAGTTGCGGGGTCCGCAGGACGTGTGCCGTGGCAACAGCAAGCAGAGTGGGTGCCGAGGGCTCTAGCCACAGTGACCGAAGACGGTTCTTTGTATGTCTGAGATGGAGAAATAGCGGCCTGGGGAAAGTCGGTGAAACACACGGTGTATGCGCTAGTTTTGAGCTTTAGAACCTGTGGGGATAGATCTCCAAGGCAGATTTACCCAGGAGTCTGTATTTCTAACCTCCTGTATGCCAGAAAGGACTTGAAGCTAACACACCTGCAGTGCAAGGAGATGAAAATAGACAAGGACAGTCCAGGCCGCAGCAGCACAAGACAAGAGTAAAAAGCTGTTAGGGCACAGGCTGCGGAGCTGGCTGCTTTGGAGTCTGAGTCCTGGCTGTGTGACGCTTTGAAAGTTACACTTGTCTCTGCCTCATTCGTCACGTCTCTGGAGCAGAGATAACACTGCCGCCTAGTGCCTAAGAGGAGGTGAAATGAGGTGACACATGGAAAGGGCTTGGGAACTGACTGGCAGCTTGTGAGTTGCTCAGTCCGTGGGAGCTGGCAGTATTTTTAGGAGGTGAGTTGGAAAGTTTGTACACAGTGTCAACTGTACTTCAATTAAAAAAAAAAAAAAAAAAGAAATTTAGGGGTGCCTGGGTGGCTCAGTCAGTTAAGCATCTGACTCTTGATCTTGGCTCAGGTCATGATCTCACAGTTTGTGAGATTGAGCCCCACGTTGGGCTCCACGCTAACAGTGCAGAGCCTGCCTCAGATTCTCTCTCTCCTTCTCTCTCTCTGTCCATCCCCCCACTCCTCTCAAAATAAATAAATAAACATTAAAAAAAAGAAAGTGGAAAGTAGCACACAAAAGTCACACCCTAAGGTCTTGTACAAGTATAAAATGGGGACTAAATCTTCAGCTCCACACTGCCTGTTGCCCAAGTGTGGAGGGAAGCCTGGCTGTTTGAGTGGGAGTGGCTAATGATGGGAGCTCAGTACAATTCACCTCCAGGCTCTTCCTTACTCCCTTTGTCTCCTGTGTCTTTCTTGTTCTTCTCTTAAAAAACGTGTGACAGTGCATATTGAAGTATCTTAGATTCGAGGGGGATCATCCCACAGTCACTTCACGTTCCTCCTTTTACTAATCACCTGGCTTCCTCAGCTAACGTATTTACAACTGATGACAGAGGGGTCCTTGCCTTAATCCATAGAAGAGCTTTTAGGTCAGAATACTCAAGAAAGGACAGACACACCCTGGTGGTGAATGGATACAGGAAGGTGCATGAGCAGCTCCCCCAGGAAGAAGATAGTGGCTAGAAACCTTGCTAAAAGAAGTGCGAAATTAAGCACAAAGCTACCTTTTGATCTTACAGCTAGTAAATATTAAGATATGCAGAGAAGGGTGATTACTGACACTTGTGATGAAGTTTAAGTTCAGCCTTTGGGGAGGTGGTCTAGTAATACACAGCCTTAATTTTTTTGCATATGCTTCGAGTTTGCACTTTTTAGAAATTAGCCTAAAGAAATAATCTAGTAGGGAGGTGCCTGGGTGGCTCAGTTGGTTAAGCATCTGGCTTCTGCTCAGGTCACGATCTCACGGTTCATGAGTTCGAGCCCCATGCCAGGCTCTGTGCTGACAGCTCGGAGCCTGGAACCTGCTTCGGATTCTGTGTCTCCCTCTCTCTCTGCTCCTCCCGCGCTCACACTCTCTCTCTCTCAAATATACATAAATGTTAAAAAATAATTTTTAAAAAAGAAAGAATCTAGGTATGAGAATATAATGCATATGATAGTGAAAAATTCAAATCAGCCAAAGTATTCAGTGATGGGCTAAATTGTGGTGCATACTTAAGATGAACTCAAGCCCGCCCAATGAAAAATGATGTGATAAAAGAATGAATATGTGGAAAAGTGTTTGTGATACATCAAGTATGTGTGTGTGTGTGCATGTATGCCTGACGTATTACCAACATTTTCCACATACTTTTATATCCTATCATTTATATATGTACGTACATTTTTTTAGGTGATACACATATTAATATATATCACATATACCTGTTATATGCAGTATTATACATGTTAACATATTTATAGTGATATAAATATGTATACGTACATATATACATGCACATTTGGAAAGTTAGAGTAAGCAGATTCTGCTCTAACTTGATAGGGATTACATGCTGTGTACACAGGAATTATGTATGCAACCCACAGGACTTCTAATTCTCTCTGCCACTTTCCATCAAGCTACTCCTCTGAGACTCTGATGGCCTATGACAATGTATCACTACCTGGTGACTGCCCAGCCCCTCCCCAGCTGGCTGAGGGGTACCCATCTTTATAGCTATTTACCTTCTAATGTGTAAAGGACTAGAGTCAATTGGTCAGACAGCAGGTAAGCTAGGGACCTGTTTCTGGAGTCCTCATATGGAAAGAGTGATCGATCAGCTTTGAGATCCTGGGGGTCAGAGGAAATGTTCAGTATTAAGCAAAAGGGGTGGAATGCACTGGAACCCCAATTGGGATACCTGTAGGAATTTCCTGTAATGTTTCTCTTTAGACCTGTTCTTAAATGGGGTGACTGGGTGGCTCAGTCAGGTAAGCGTCCGACTTTGGCTCAGGTCATGATCTCACTGCTCATGGGTTCGAGCCCCACGTCGGGCTCTGTGCTGACAGCTCAGAGCCTGGAGCCTGCTTCGGATTCTGTGTCTCCCTTTCTCTCTGTCCTTCTCCCTCTTGTACTGTCTCTCTTTGTCTCTCAAAAAATGAGTAAATGTTAAAAATAAATAAATAAATAAATAAATAAATAAATAAATAAATAAATAATATTAACTGCTTGTTTGCTTTGGACTGGATTAGCACATAAGCAAAAAAAAAGTTAAAAGTTCTTATTTAAGACTTTTTAACCTTTTGCAATTTGCCCATACTAGTGATTTGCAAATCCTTAGTGGAGTATACAATTATGAAAGCAATCTTTCTTTGCGGGGATCATCCCGACAGAGGGATATGCTCTGCGAGGACCTGGCTCATGCCACCGAGCAACTGAACAAGCTCACCGAGGCCTCGAAGAAGCACTCAGAGCTGCTGCAGTCTGCCCAGGAGGAGATGGCCAAGAAGGAGGCCCTGATCCAAGAACTTCAGCACGAGGTGAGGTCCAGTGCCGCGGCTCATTCTCTCTGTATACAGCAAGGTGGGCCAACAAGGCACTTAGGTGGTCAGGCTGCGCCGTGGGCTCTGAACAACTTGGTTGCTCACGTGTGTTCCGACTTGCTCGGCTGCCTCTCTGCCCACCCTCGGCCCCCTGACACGTGCCAGCAAGTTCTAACCTCTGGGGCAAGGTTATGGCTGACTTGTATCCTCCTTTTGGCTGCTGTTTTACATTTTATTTTCCTCAAACGACCCTTTGATTACCAGTGAAGCTTTAAAAAGTTGTTTTTAGGAGCACCCAGGTGGCTCTGTCAGTTAAGCATCCGACTCTTGATCTTGGTTCAGGTCGTGATCTCACGAGTGTTAGATTGAGCTCCGCATCGGATTCCGTGCTGAGTGTGGAGCCTGCTTCAGATTCTCCCTCTCCCTCTCTCTCTGCCCTTCCTCCGCTCATGCTGTCTTTTCCTCTCAAAATAAGTAAACATTAAAAATGTTTTTTAAAAAAAGTGTAAATAAGTCTGTGGGAGAGAGGGAGAGGGGAGGGTTGTAGCAGCAACCAGCGTTTACGGATGTGAACGGCAGCCGCAGGGTCGACAGCTACGGACTGTGAGCATTGCTGTGGTTTGGCTTGGTTTTTAACACCTTACTGCTTTTCAAGCAGTATTTAATGAAAGCCTGAGAAAATCATGTGAAAAGTCTGTATCCTCACACCTTGGGAAATTTGTCTGTTCTAACCGGACCATGTGCCCAGCTCTAACTTGCCACCTTCATCTGTTCGATTTTCTCAGCTAAACCAGAAGAAAGAGGAAGTAGAACAGAAAAAGAATGAATATAACTTCAAAATGAGACAGCTCGAACACGTAATGGATTCTGCGGCCGAGCATCCCCAGGTACCTGTGCTCTGGGGACATGGAACGGTTTCGTGAGGGATTGCAAGTGTGGACATTAGTAAGACTGTAGCTTTGTGTTTTTATAGAAAGAGATTTTCACCAGTACCTTTTTTGCTCTTTACTTGATAAAAAGGTACTGGTGTTTTATTTGTTTCGCTTGCACAGGAATTAGAATGACAGGCTGAATAGCTAAGTGTTTTTATTTGAAATGAAATCTTTATAAAACATCACTTAATCAGGTGTTTGGATGGAATTTAATTTTATTTTAGAGCCCTAGAACACCACCTCACTTTCAAACACACTTGGCAAAACTCCTAGAAACCCAAGAACAAGAGATAGAAGACGGAAGAGCGTCTAAGGTTTCTTTGCAACACCTTGTCACAAAGCTAAACGAAGACCGAGAAGTCAAAAACGCTGAAATCCTCAGAATGAAGGTAACTGGATCCTCCTTTTCAAAAAAAGTCTTTTCAAATAAACAGTATCCAGAATCAACAAAAGAAACAGTATCTTTCAGGGTTACTGAGGGTACAAAATTCAACAGGCACAGAACTAAATAAAGGGCAGGCAGAAAAGCCTTCCTCTCCCCGCCGACTGCAGACTACCTGGCTGACGGTCCCTGGAGGCTCTCACGGTAGCCACGTTTCCATATAACCAAGTCTGCAGCCGTCATCTCCCTGTTTCTACGATGCTGTCAAACACAGGCTGTGCCAGCTACTCTGATCACGGTGCCGCCTGACTTACATCCTTGCCGGTTTCATAGCTAAATACGCTGTCTTGCTACGGTTGTAAATTTGTATTTTTCTCATTAAGAATAAGATGGAGGGGCACCTGGGTGGCTCAGTTGGTTGAGCGTCCGACTTCAGCGCAGGTCGTGATCTCACAGTCCGTGAGTTCAAGCCCCGCGTCGGGCTCTGTGCTCACAGCTGGGAGCCTGGAGCCTGCTTTGGACTCTGCATCTCTCTCTCTCTCTGACCCTCCCCTGTTCATGCTCTGTCTCTCTCTGTCTCAAAAATAAATAAACATTAAAAAAAAAAACTTAAAAAGAAAAAAGAGTAAGATGGAGCACGTTTTGTTTCTCTGACCTCTATCCTTCGCCCGTCTTGCTATCATTGGACTTTCCCTTAACAATTTGTAGGCATTCTCTGTATATTCTAGAGATTCGCTTTTGTCTCAGGTAGTTAATAATCTTCTCTTGTTTGCCATTCCTTTAAACTTCTGTTTTACTTTTTTCTACTCAGGGACTTGGGGTTATGGTGATTCTGCACAGGGAGAGTGTGTTTCGAGGAGTATCGAGGAGAGGGAGGTGTGTGGTGTGGAGGTGTGGACGGGTGTGGGTGGAGTAGATAGGATGCTTCACAGAAGATCGCATTTAGGCTGTGAGGCCTTGGCTCTGGAGCGAGGTTTTGTTCAGGAACAGAATTAGCTTCCTGTAACCAAGTGATGTGAAGTATACAAAGATAGTCTCTCAAGCTTTGTTCCTCGTGGAGGGGATCACTCCTTGCCTTTTTAATTAGGGCAGCTCTCAATCTGCTGAGGAATGTGGCTGTTACCCAGATTGGCATGATTTTAGTACTCAGAGGAAATTGGGTCAGCTTAAAAGAAATCAGACAATGGACAAGAAGTAAATGGAAAAGGACACCCCTTGCAGACAAGCATTTATTTCTTCTGGATGGTTATGCCCATGATTTTCAAATTAGAGCTCACTTGAGGATTTTGAGCGATGGCTGTGGCACATCAGTTGCACACTGTGTACAGCATTGTTCCATCCATTATGCTGTGCTCACCGCAAGTGTAGTTACCACCTGTCACTATACAACGTTTTTACAGTATTACTGACTCTATTCCCTCTATCAGTTTTGTTTTTAATTAGAATTTATTAAATAGAATCAAATAGAACGTTTATCAAAGTATGGACTTTTGGCCGTCATTTTTCATAAAGGCATTTTAATGAATTGTGTGCTATTGATAAGAGACTATGTTTAACACCCTGTGGGTGTGAAAATCCCCAAAAGCTTGTCGTGGTCTACTTGTTATCCAGCGACACCCAGTGCAGTGTTCCGTGCATAGGAAGGGGCTAAAAAGATGAATATGTGTCTCATTTGTGGGCTTGGGGAGCAAAATAACACCTACTACAATGTGTCTTCTAAAAAGACATGATTTGCTGTCTTCTTAGGAGCAGTTGTGTGAAATGGAAAACCTCCGCCTGGAAGCTGAGCAGCTAAGAGAAAGGAACTGGCTGCTGCAAAGTCAGCTGGATGATCTTGAAAGGGAAAAACACAAGAGGTGAGAAAGAGCCACCAGAACTCTGTGGGCTAAATCTTGGCCTGCCCGTGTACAGTTGGGTAAAAGCGGTTGAAATTGGTTTCACGGCATGCACAGCGTTCACCCCCAGTCCAGGGGGTGCTCTGTCAGTTGCTTTGGAGTCAGGTCTGATGAGGGGGTCCCTTTTTTGAGTGGGAGAATAGGCCTTCATGGTATCACCTACTCTGTTAACCTTCGCATTGTTGTAGAGCTATTGAAATGAATTTGAAACCTGTGAAAAATTTGAACCAAACTGTCTACTTCTATTTTAAGAAAAGGGGGTTGGGGTGCGGAAGCAACAGAGAAGGTTCAAGAGGGCCAGCAGAAAAAGGGAGGATTTCCTACCAGTTTCTTTTTTTTTTTTTTTTTTCCTCAACTTTTTATTTATTTATTTATTTTTTTTTGGGACAGAGAGAGACAGAGCATGAACCGGGGAGGGGCAGAGAGAGAGGGAGACACAGAATCGGAAACAGGCTCCAGGCTCCGAGCCATCAGCCCAGAGCCTGACGCGGGGCTCGAACTCACGGACCGCGAGATCGTGACCTGGCTGAAGTCGGACGCTTAACCGACTGCGCCACCCAGGCGCCCCTCCTACCAGTTTCTTTGGCTTCGTGACTCATGGTCCAGGGAATGCTCCTGCGCAGGAAGGAGCTTTACTGAGGAGCATTCCCTTGGGTTTGGGTATCTCTGTGCAGGTGGTTTGCCTTTAGCCAAGGCGCTTTCTAGTTGTATTTGCTAGTGACAGGGCAGTATGTCCCAGGCAGCTAGGCTTTGTCCTATCGCTGACACTTGAAAGTCCTGTGACTTTGGGCACAGTTTTTGACTTCTAGTGACTTAGTTTCCTTAGCCATAAAATGAGGAAAATGATAGCTCTCTCACAAGGTGTTTTAAACACCAAAAATAACATGTATAAAGTGCTGGTTACAGTGGTTGGCAGAAGGGAGTCAGTCAATAAATGACAGATATTAGGTATACAAGGCGGAATTATGATCCTGCCTTTCTGTGAACTTTTCTGAGTGAGGGCTTAGAGATGAGGGTGACCAGGAAAATCGTATAGCAAGTGGAAGTGAAGCAGAGAGAGGTCTCCATTTGGGATGAAGGCCCTTACTGAATTCAGCTTCCCAGATTAGGGGTGCCTGCTGTTCCTGCTGCTGCCAGCAGGTCTCGGGCAGACACTCTCCCCTCCTGCAGTTCCCCTTCCCTGCCCGGAAGTGGGCCTGAGATGCTCTGTCCGAAACCTAACGAAGACAACAGATACTGGAAGACGGTAGTGGTGGCTGTGCTGACAGTCCTTTCCTAAATGCTTCAGGTTTCAGTGAGCATCGGACATGCTCATTTTAGTAGCGCCCCTCCCGGGGATTTCACTTCCCTTTCCAGGTGATTCCAATGCAGGTAGTCCGCAGCCTGGCCACATGCTCCCCACCAACCCCTCCCCCCGCCCCCAATAAAGAAGAACATTGTACTTGGTACATTGTCTTTTATCAAGAGCTAGTTTGAGCATGGAAGATAGAATGTTCCTAGCCCATTTATAAAATCACAGGTAAAAAAGACTTTATTTCGGGGCGCCTGGGTGGCTCAGTCAGTTAAGTGTCCAACTTCGGCTCAGGTCACGATCTCGCAGTTTGTGAGTTCGAGCCCCACGTCGGGCTCTGTGCTAACAGCTCAGAGCCTGGAGCCTGCTTCAGATTCCGTGTCTCCTCCTATTTCTGCCCCTCACATGCTCATGCTCTGTCTCTCTCTCTCAAATAAATACATGTTAAAAAAAAATAAAAAAAAAACAAACTTTATCTCATAGCCACATGTCCCTTATGAGGAGCCATACATAACCTCCTTCCTGAAAGATTAGAATGGGAGAAAACTGACTCTGGGGTCGGATCCAGCCCACAGCGCGTTTGGTAAAGACAGTTTTATTGGATCATAGTCACGCTGTTTCATTTCAATACTGCTGTGGCTCCTTTTGCATTTACAGCAGCCACGTGGAATAGTTGTGTCAGAGACCTCACAGCTCCCAAAGCCTAGAACATTTTGTCTGGCCCTGGACGGGAAAAAGTTTACCCACTTTTAGAGTAGAGCATAGAAAACACTTCCCTAATGATTCCGGGCGTTTTCCTCACTGAGGTCTCATTACCATTTCTGTCTAGGCTGCCAGATTCATTAAATGAAAGAAACTACTGGAGCTTCTGCTTTCTTTCAAGAAACGATCTTTTCCTCATCAGTGAGAAATATTTCTAGAGGAGCCTGTGGCATTCAGGCAGCTTCTCCTTGGGGGATGTCCCCCTGGTCTAGGAGCTGCCCACAGACACTCAATTTAGGATCCTGCCCTGGTCAAGCTTACAGGGAATGAACTCACATTAATCAAATTCACATGATACTGATACATCGTCCAGAATGTAATTTTCTTTATATAGAGGAGCATTCCTTTTCCGTCAAGAGATTTATGTCTGGTGCTCAGGGAATCCCCTTCCTGGTGTCAGCATACATGGGATGCCAGAGTGTCATCAGAAAATTGCCAGCTGACCATGAAATCCAAGCAAGTGGAGTGTTGGGGCTCCAATGTGCCAGGCTGGCCCAAGGTACCCTCCCCATACCCAGAGATGCCCCCTCCCAGCTGATCACCAGACTTCTGGACCACCCATCTCTCAGCCCCTTTTGCTCACATTTGAGCTTCATAAGATACCATTCTTGGCTAAATTTCTATTTGACTTTCAGCCAAGCCTTGATTAGATTCCCTAGCTCTGTGCACCTCATTTTTTATGAGGGGCATCCTGAATTCATGGGAGGTGCCTTATTTCATCCCCATATATCAGTCACATTTGTGAACTGTGCTAACTTGGCCCAATCACCAGAGTTAGCTTTTCGTTGCAGAAAAGCTATTGCTGCATACAATAGATATGAAATTGCTACTCAAATATGCTTAACAGTGTGTCCCCTTCCTCCCTTTCTCATCTATGCAGCCAACAGAATAATCCAGGTCATCAACAACTGAAGAATGAACAAGAAGAAATGATCAAAGAAAGACTTGCTAAGGTACAATTTTTTTTTTTTTTTTACATAATAGTTTTTCTTGTCCAAGAAATGCTTTTATACTTAGCATTTGTGGTTATATGTTTTTTAGAAACCCTTTTTACTTTTGAAACTTGTTTTTTCTGTATTCCCACTGTTAAGATTGATACTTACCATCAGTTTTTAGACCTCACTGATAATCGAGAGCGAATTTGTCTTCATGTGTTTCCACGGTTAGTCTGCTGCTCGGTTGTCTGCACACGGTTTTGCATTTAGAATAGAAGGAAGTTTGGGGCATCTTTGTGAGGCCTCCCAGGGCACAGTTCATGAAGTCTTAGAGACATGTACTCCCTTTATGGGTGCACAGTTGGGATATTAGAAAAAGATGTTGGTTTAATTTCATTATCGTGAGGGAGATGAACTGCTTACTTTCAGTCTTTTTCTTAGCAACAGTAAAAACTTAAGCCATCTTTTTTTTTTATCTTATTACAGAATAAATTACTTGAAGAGATGCTGAAAATGAAAGCAGAGTAAGTGCACTCTTTCATAATTGAAGTTCTTGTTGGTCTTCTCTTTCTTCTCTCAGGGAGGAAATACTTCCTGTATCCACAAGGTAGGTGACTGCTTGCCTTCTGTAGTATGTGGACACGACACAGCAGGTGTTTTCCTAAACACCACTTGCTCATGGGGCTCCTCACGTGAAGCCATTCCAAACAAATTCTTAAAGAAGTAAATGTCGGGGCGCCTGGGTGGCTCAGTCGGTTGGACGTCCGACTTCAGCTCAGGTCACGATCTCGCGGTCCGTGAGTTCGAGCCCCGCGTCGGGCTCTGGGCTGATGGCTCAGAGCCTGGAGCCTGCTTCCGATTCTGTGTCTCCCTCTCTGACCCTCCCCCGTTCATGCTCTCTCTGTCTCAAAAATAAATAAACATTAAAAAAAAATTTTTTTTTTTTAAATAAATAAATGTCCGACTTCAGGTCATGATCTCGTGGTTCGTGGGTTTGAGCCCCACGTTGGGCTCTGTGCTGACAGCTCAGAGCCTGGAGCCTGCTTTGGATTCTGTGTCTCCCTCTCTCTCTGCCCCTCCCCTACTCTCTCTCGCTTGCTTGCTCTCGAAAATGAATAAACATTAAAAAAAATTTTTTTTTAAATTAAAAAATAAAACCTTGAGGTCCCCTGAGACCCACAGATCATACTCCTGATTTCTTCTTGTCTAGACTTTGGGTCTCTTTACATATGTTCTGTAAACAGGATTTTTAGTTTATTCATACAGTTTTCATATTTATGTAATCTTATAAACCGCCTCATTCTTTTTTTTTTTCTTATTTATTTATTTTGTGGGGGGAGAGTGCAAGTGAGGGAGGGGCAGAGAGAGGGGGACAGAGGATCCAAAGCGGACTCTGCGCTGACAGGCTGACAGCAGTGAGCCTGATGTGGGGCTTGAACTCACAAACTACAAGATCATGACCTGAGCTGAGTCGGACGCTCAACCGACTGAGCCACCCAGGGGCCCCATAAATTGCTTCATTTTTTTGATGAACAAGATATACTGTATTTTCTGTCAAGTTCAAAATAAGTATACTGGTTGGTGTTAAATAAAATGGTAAAACATTAGAAAGGTAGTGTACCCTGAATAGATATTCATGTGGAACAGAGGTCCTCAAACATCTTCACTGGTTATATATACCTCTTAAGAGATTTTTGGAACACCATATACCCTCTTGCACATTTTTGAGTTGATTTCATTGAAATCATTGAAATTTTTCATTGAAAGGATGGAAGTTCCCTCATACTGAAAATAGTGCCATTTAGGAATAAAGATCTTGGCATCAGGATGGCCAAGTGGTCTAAGGCACCAGCCTCAAGCTCCTGCTTCTCCTGGTCAGCGCTTCTGGTCTCCACACGGAGGTGTGGGCTCGAATCCCACTTCTGACATGTCTCCATTTTTGTTCCAGCCATTGTCCTATCAAAAGTCTCACCTTGAACTGGCCGTAGAATTAAAGCTCTGGTGGTGTTCTTTTAAAAGTATCCAACTGACTTGCTACTTTCTATCCATTTAGCAACACGGGAATAAATCCCCGCCCCCCCAACTTAAAATTGTACATTGTTCCTTTTCCTTTCAGACTGAGTTTCCGTTCCATACCTACACAGAATTATATCCTAATTTAACATATTGTTTAGAAAATTTTTTGTACCCTTGGCAACAAAAATATTTATATAAGTGGGAAATAATTTGTAAGTGTTTTTTATTCATATGGCTCTAGTGTTTTTTCCGGATTGAGTATTCATTACAATTATTACTCACAGTGTCCTAAATTTATTATAAGTTTTTATAAATAATTAGTATACCTGGTAAAATTTCACTGGAAATGCATATCCCAGTGCATTTCATTTTAGTGCTCTTGCTTCAATTAGCTCATTTTTCTGTTATACTTAATTCTGGAATGAGACCATATTCAGTATCAATTCTATTCCTACTTTCTGTTTTTACAACTACATGTGCTGATAAATCTTATTCACATAGTAAGTAAATGACAACAGAAGACATTTTGTTAGAATCCTGTCATACAATTAATTATTTGAGCTCCAAGTTAGTACATCAAAGATTACATAATCTGTCATCAAAAATTCTTTTTAGTGATCAGCTGACAAAAACTACCTATCTTGTGAAAGATTTGTTACCCAGTCATCTGTTTTATAGCATCAAAGAGTGTAGATGTGGAACAGAGCTCATTTCATACTTGGATCATACATATGGTTCAGGGACTGGCTCCCAGACTGTTGTAGAGCTAGGATAGAAATACTGATCACTTACAGGATCTATGAGAATCCAGCTGTATAGTGTGTAGAATTGTGGCTATTTTAGAAATAATGTCCATTCTAGACCTTCTAGCAAAAAGAATAAAAGCTGTGTAAGTTGGCACATGATTTATTTCATAATCTAGTGACCAACCAAGAGTCTCGAGTGATACATTGTCTCTAGAAGATACTGTGTGCGAGAGAAGCATGCACTAGAAAATGGCACACCCAGTTTTATCGGTCCCAACCCACAGCAGTGATTTTTACCATAATGTTATTATCTATTTGTGTATGTGAGGCTCCTTTAAAAAGCTATAAGGAAACCAATTCCCAGCTAACAGTGGTGTAGGCACGAGATGTTTAATTTCATACCACAAGCAGTCTGGAGGTGCATTGACTCAATAATGCCATCAGGGACCCATACCCTTACCATTCTTTTGCTTTTGGCACCCTTGCTTGTGGCCTCTTTGCCACGAGATGGCTGCCATAGCCCCAGATGTCATAAACAAGAGGATCCCGGCTTATGGTGAGGTGGGTTCAAAAGGGCTTTCTTTTGTTGGGGAAAAGCTCCTAGTAGCTCCCAAGAATCAGCCTGTGCTTCGTGGACAGAATTAACACTTCCAGCAAGCTGAGGAAACCAGTACCTGGCAGTGGGGTGGAGAGATCCATGCTTAGTTTAGACCAGTTACTTTTTTTTACCAACCCTTGGGAACTGGGTGTGCTTCTCCTTTTTTTTTTTCCCTTTTTCCCCACATAAAGTGAGTTCTTTTTTTTTTTTTTTAATGTTTATTTATTTTTGAGACAGAGAGAGACAGAGCGTGAATGGGGGAGGGTCAGAGAGGGAGACACAGAATCTGAAACAGGCTCCAGGCTCCGAGCTGTCAGCACAGAGCCCGACGTGCTCAAACTCACGGACCGTGAGATCATGACCTGAGCCGAAGTCGGCCGCTTAACCGACTGAGCCACCCAGGCGCCCTAAAGTGAGTTCTTATAAGCAAGGAAGTAAGGGAATGGCCCTTGGGTAAGCAGCAGGGTCTGCCATGCCTCAGAACCTTTTCATCAAACTGGAGCAAAATACACAAGACAAATGGAGAACAGCTCCAAGTGAACTGGGGGAAGGTCCGTGCCCTCCGCCCCCTGCTATTCTTCTGAGGTTTCATGGAGTGTAGTCTGAAAACACTGCTCCTGAAATTAGTTGGCCTTAAGTGGTATATTAAATCCTGAGTAGTATGTCATTAAATACTCCTTCTATTCCAGATGCATAAAAATACAATAAGAAGTCTTTGTTTCTTTTGGGAAGCCTCTAGGATTCGCACAATTTTATTAAAACAGTGAAATTCTATAGAACTCCATGATAACTTTGTTCCTCATGTTCCTTTTCAAAAGTGTATAAATTCTAAATAGCACATCCTTGAAGAAATGACTAAGGTCCCATGGTCTGAGAACCAGTTTTTGGAATCAGAAATAATTAAGATAGGGGCGCCTAGGTGGCTCAGTCAGTTAAGCGTCCGACTTCAGCTCGGTCATGATCTCCACTTTGTGAGTTCGAGCCCTGTGTTGGGCTCTGTGCTGACAGCTCAGATTCTGTGTCTCCCTGTCTCTCTGCCCCTTCGCTGCTCGTGCTCTGTCTCTCAAAAATGCATAAACATTAAAAAAAATGATTAATATATGGAGCCTTGAATAAACGATGCAGACCGTCATAATACTTAAATTACATTTGCTCCAGATGGGCTGAATCCAAAAGTTTACCTTTTAAATTTTCATTATTTAAGAAATAGTTTGAGGAGTTTTCCAAAATGAAAGTCTTTGGTAAAGTAACAACAACAAAGCCTATCTGCAGCCCTCGCTATCTCCCTAGGCTGTCAGTAGGGGAGGGCTGAATAATTTGTGACACTTTCAAATCAAAATTCTGGACTTGGGTGAAAAATGTCTAATTTGAATACTGTTGTAATTATGTTCCTTTGGAATACCACAAAGTGATATTTGTTGCTACAGCCTAGAGGAAGTCCAGAGTGCCCTTCAGAACAAAGAAATGGACTGCCTTAGAATGGCTGAGGAAGTTGACCGGACCAGAACTTTGGAATCCAAAGCATTCCAAGAAAAGGAACAACTGAGATCAAAGCTGGAAGAGTTGTATGAAGAAAAGGAGAGAATATTCCAGGTGCATTTGTGTGTTGGTTTTTTGCATATAGTTAGGACACGTGTAGGATCACGCGTCCTGTGGTTCAGAGCTACTCTAGCACACGTGGAGATGTCTGGTCAGAAAGCCGGGAACCCGGGCCCTCTAACGCCCTGTGCTCTTGGAAGGCATGAAATAATGTTGTTGTAAGAGAAAAATTAAGAGCGGTTCATTTTCCCCTCCCTGGATTGATCTGCCTGCAGGAGATGGAAATGTTAAGGAAGCAGGTGGAGAGTCTTGCTGAGGAAAATGGAAAGTTGGTAGGTCACCAGAACCTCCATCAGAAGATTCAGTACGTGGTGCGGCTGAAGAAGGAGAATGTCAGGCTCGCCGAGGTAAGCTCTGGAAATTATTCTAAAGAAACTCAGTCAGGTTTTAGAATGAGTGTGTAATTAAAGTTTAATCATTGAATCACTTAACTGTTTTTTGGGGGGGAACTTAGAATTAAAAAAAAGGAAAAATCATTCATTGTCATTTCCAAGCATCATTCAATCCGTTATCATACTCTTACACATCAGCTTCTTGTTTAACATTTAGTAGTTTACGAATTGAAAACTGTCATCTTAATTTGACATATAAACTTAATGAATGCAAAGAATATCTTCCTGTAAGCCTTAGAGCCTGAATTTTTTTCTTCTTTTCCTTTTTTAAAAAATGTGTTCCCTAGGAGACTGAAAAGTTGCGTGCTGAAAATGTATTTTTAAAAGAAAAGAAAAGAAATGAATCGTAAGAATCTCGGTCAACTACGTAGGCATCACCTCTTGGGAGGCTTTCTTTCTTCTTGCAAAAGTAAGACCTACACTTGTGCATTTAACAGAGCCGAATTAAGGAGCATGATTCCTGTGCGTGGGGCAGCAGGGCTGACATTCAAGTTCTGCATCCACACACACCCTGTGGCAGTGGGCTTAGAAGTTACCACACCACTTCAGAGCTTTAAATCGACTGTAAATACTGGGAAAACCTTTTGCCTTTTTAAAATAAAAACCTGTAGCTAAGGTTTGCGGTGGGTGTTGGCCAGGTCATTTCTTCCTTAGGTGCTATGATACTCTCCTCGGAGGCCTGTAGCAGAAGCTCTAACAATATGTGGTGGTTTCAGGACTTGCCATGAGGTTCATGTTCGCGTAGCATGTATGAAAGGCAAACTTGTTTAATATAGGTTATTTTGTATTCCTACTTTATTCTCATGAGCATTTTTTTTATGACTGTAAATATGGCCAGTTTTCAAAATGTAATAAAATCCCTTAAACACAGTTTCGTAAAGTGATTTACATTGTTCACTTAGGAAAGCTGAATTAGAGGCTTGTTCGTTCAACTTGTACTTAATGAGCGTCCGTCTTCCGCCTGGCACTGGTTGTCAGTGAACACAGCAAATAAAGCCTGCTGTCCCCCAGGAACTTCTGTGTGTTAGCACTTCATTCCTTTTTGTTGTGAATATCTCATTGAAAGGATAGGCCACATTGTATTTACTCACCATTTGATGAACATCTGAGCCGTTGGCAGTTTGGGGCTACCCTGAATAATGTGGCTATAAATATTTGTATAGAAGTCTGGGTGGTGACTTATGTTTCCTATTTGTTGAGTAGACACCTAGGAGTGGAATTGCCGCTAAGTTTGTGTTTAGCTTTTTAAGACGCCAGTTTACTTTTCCAGATGTGCTATTTGGTTGCACCATCTATGTTCCCACCAGCAGGGCGTTCAGTTTCTCCATGTCTTCAGCCCTTGTTCTGGTCAGGTTTCTTACCGTAGCCATCCCGGTGGGGTGCAGTGGCTCATCATGTAAACGTTCTCCTAATGACTAATGATACTGAGCATTTGTTACATAGAACACGATACTCAGCAATAAAAAAGAGGCAAACTGACAAATGCCACAACATAAAGAACCTCAAAAAGTGAAGACAAACCCAAAAGATCGTATACTATATGATTCCATTTATGGGAAAGGTCCAGAAAAGGCAACATTATAGAGATAGAAGGCAAACCCACAGTTGCTGTTGGCTGGGGATGGGAGCGGGTGACCGTATGGGCAGGAGGAAACTTTTTGATAGGGGGGAAATGATTTGGTTTGTTGTGATGATTGCATAGCTCTGTAAGTTTACTAAAAATTAAACTATATTCAAAATGGTTTCATTTTATGGTTTGTAGATGATACCTCAATAAAGCCAAGGAAAAACAATTAAAAAAATAAATGTGTAGGGGCGCCTGGGTGGTTAAGCGTCCGACTTCAGCTCAGGTCATGATCTCACAGTCCGTGGGTTCGAGCCCCGTGTCGGGCTCTGTGCTGACAACTCAGAGCCTGGAGCCTGCTTTGGATTCTGTGTCTGTCTCTCTCTTTGCCCCTCCCCTGCTCATGCTCTGTCTCTCTCTGTCTCAAAAATAAATAAAAACGTTAAAAAAAAATTAGTGCCTAGTTGAATTCTCAAGGAGTAATAGTAAATCCTTGAGAGCCAGAAACAGAAAAGGAATTAAAATTCATGCAGGGGGCACTTGGCGGGCTCGGCTGATGGAGGATGCAACTCTTGGCCTTGGGGCTGTGAGTTCAAGCCCCACGCTGGGTGAAGAGATTACTTAAAAATAAAATCTGAATAATAAAATTCTGCGTAAGGTAGAGAGTAGAAACTGAGAACGCCCTGAAGGTGGAGAAGGGTTGGAATATTGAAGCTGGTACTAAAGAGGCTTGGGTCTCAACTCACTCACCTATAGGAATGTCTGGGGGCTGCTAGAACAAATTACCACAAAAAGGGGGGGGGGGGGCTGAAAACAAATCGATTCATAATTTCTGGAGGCTAGAAGTCCCAAAATCAAGGTGTGGCAAGGCCATTCTCTCTGAGGGAGCATCTGTTCCATGCCTTTCTCTTAGCTTGTGGTATTGACAGCAACCCCTGACATTCCTTGGCTGGTAGATGCATCACTCCAATCTGCCTCCCTTATCACATGGTGTTCTCCCTGTGACTCTGTCTCTTATAAGGACACCAGTGAAATTAGGGCTCATGCTAATGACCTCTTAATTTGTTTACATCTGCAATGGATTCCATTTCCAGGAAAGGTCACATTCACAGGTGTGGAGGATTAAGACTTAAACGTATCTTTTTGGGGTGGGGAGGTGGACACAATTCAGCCTATAAATAGCAGTTATCAGGTTTATCTTTGCCTTAATTTGAGCCACAAAACAAACCCCCCTGTGAGAGAGGGGGGCAAGGAAGAACTTCATGAAAAACTTTCTGAATGGAAAAAAAATACTACTGAACAGTTTAGTGTGAAATCATACTAAATAAAAAAGGCTCATACAGATTACATAAACTATTTTTAACATGTGCTATATATAAAACTATGCGTAGAAAGTACTCTAATAATATTTAAACATTTAAGTGCATAGGAAATTAGAAGTAATGTTAATCCTGGTTATCTGACTGGAGTGAATATGGATGATTTACTCTATATTCAAAATCCATCTGCGCCTTTTGATTTGTCAGAAAACCCTAACCCGAGCTCGCCTTCTTCCTGAGTCGTGGAGATCTCTAGCGCCCTCTGCTGAGGAGTCTTTCCACTTTGCGCCTCAATCTGGAAGGTGCAGGTCAATCTCCTGGGGCTCCTGTTGAAATGCAGATTCTGATTCAATGGCAGTTGGGCAGGGCCTGGATTGGGCATTTTTAACAAATTCCCAGGGAAAGCCGAAGCTGGGCAACACTCTGGCAAGGACTGAAACTTCCGGGTCATGGATAGTTAATTCTATAACAGCAACCACACAGTACCGCCGGCGCTTCAGACGCCAGGCGCGGACAGCTCCCGGGTTAACCTAAACTCAACGCCGGAGGCTGGCTGCCCTCCACCCCACCCAGGCTCCCTAGTCTCCGCCCCGCCCCGTCCCCGACCCCGCCCCTGCCCTGCCCCTCTGAGGCCCTCCCCGCGTCCTAGTTGGCTGCCCTGCTCACGTGAGCGTCGCGTCACGTGAGGCCACCGCCCAATGGCGGCGCGCGCTCGGTCCTGCCGGTGGCTGGTGCCCCAGGAGCCGGGAGAGGTGGCAGCGGGCACCATGGTCGAGAGGCCACAGTCCCCAGGCGGCGCCGTGTGCCCAGCCTCCTACCCCGACGCCCCCGCGGAGTTCCCCCCGCACCTCCAGGCCGGCGCGATGCGGCGCCGCTTCTGGGGCGTGTTCAACTGCCTGTGCGCCGGCGCGTTCGGGGCGCTGGCCGCCGCCTCCGCCAAGCTGGCCTTCGGCAGCGAGGTCGAGCCCGGGGCGCCGCTGCGGCAGGCGGGCGGGTGGGTCCGGGCGGATGGGGGGCGCTGGGGGGGCGGGGTCTGTTCGCCAGGTCAGCTGCCGAGCGCTGCAGTCAGCTGGGGCGGGGGAGCATCCTTCTATTCTAAATCCCCTCAAATCCTCGTCCCGTGTAGGCGGTAAGAGACCTGAGCCTCTTCCCTACCAGGGACCTAAACTCTGCCCTCCGACTGGGTTAGTTCGCTTTCCTGCATCCACTCTCTACCTCTCATTTTAAGCCCCTTATGCCTGGACGTTTCTCTCCTCGTAACTCAAGGTGAGAAGCCTGTTGCCCGTCTTTACTCCGTAATTAACGGGTGTTTTGACCAGTATATACCCTGCTGCCCGGAAAATTGGGAGTTTGGGACACCTAGACATGAGGGGACAGAGAAACATTTTGGACATTCCCATCCCTGATGCCGAGAACTCCTAAACTGCCTCCCCACGCCTGCTGAAGTGTATCTCTGCCCCTCCCATCCCAAGTCACAGGCTCTCCTCTGCTGCTGGAGGGATTTCATCGCATCTGCAACCCAGGGTTAGGTCCTTACCTGGAGAGCCTACAGACTGATTCTTGGGGGGGTGGGGGGGGGGATCAGGGGGCCGGTAAGCCTGTTTAGGGCCAATCCAGTGGGAACCACTATGCTTGAAGTTAGTGTTCTGTTGGGTGTAATTCTTGAAGTGATCCAAAGCTGGACGAGTGACTCTGAACCATGAGGTTTTCTAGTCTTTTTAGTTGTGCACCAGGCCTTAGTGACTATATGAGCAGACTGCCACTGGCACAAAGAGTGCTTTTGTGAAAATTATACAAAGACACCCTTTTCCTTAAGACACTCTTTTTTCAGCAGCTGGAAAACTGTTTTAGAAATAAGAGCCTGATATTTGGATGGCCACCCCAGAGGAAGCAGCTCTGTTTGCAGGAAGGTTTCTAACTCAAAATCAAGCAAGGGTGTCTTACATATTCTTTGTGTAGGAGGCTTAATTTAAGATCCTCTCCTCCAGGCTCTCTCCTTAAAAAAAAAAAGGGGGGGGGGGGGAAGGAAAAGAAAAAAAGGCCGCGGATTCTCCCAGTGATGTCTGGGATCAGTAGTCAAGTCGGTGGTGGCTTCCCTTCCCACAGCAGGGCTGTGTCCTGATTAAGAGCATGGAGTCACACTGCCTGAGTTTGAATCCTGGTGACTACCACCAGCCTTTGGCTCTTTAGGCAGGGTATGTAATGCCTTAGGTTCTTTATCTGTAAAGTAAAGGTAAGGAATAAATGAGAATGCACTTGAAACGCTTGGCACAGGGCCTGGCACAGAGTGAAAAAAAAGCTCGAGGATGCCCAGCGGGACTGGCCTGAGTGTCCTGTAGCCTGCATGGGATGGGGTGGGGTGGCGGGGCATGGGCTAATTCATGCTTTACCTGATCCCAGGAAGTGAGGACTCTGCCCCTGGTTTACTCATACGACATACTGACCGATAACTGCTTGGCTGTCTCGCACTCATCTTTTAGCATCAACAAGTGACTGGTGTTCCAGAGAAAGTACTGGTTATGGCTTAGCAGTTCACTCTTCCCAAGGACACACGGCCGGCAAGATGGCTGAAGAAGTCTCCTCGGGGTTTATTTCAGCTATAAAACGGGTGTGCTGAGCACAGCGTTAAGTGAAGTCTTGTGCAGGAAAGCTCAGGAACGGCCCACCCAGGCTCTGGTGGGAATCTCAGTAGGGGCCCAGCTGCTGCCCATCAGGGCCCTGGGTGTGCTGGGAGGAAGGCTGCGGGTCTGCCTTGGCGGAGCGCAGCTGCAGTGACACTCTCTCCCGCAGGTGAACATGGTCTTCTGCATCTTAGGCATTATCGTGATGGCCACCACCAATTCTCTCATGTGGACGTTCTTTAGCCGGGGCCTCAGTTTCTCCATGTCTTCGGCCATTGCATCTGTCACGGTGACTTTTTCAAACATCCTCAGCTCGGTGAGTAGCCTGCGGGTACAGTCAGTACCCCTGTCCCAAACCTGGGTTCTGGGAGGGTCCTGGGTGAGTTGGGGAACCCACCCTCCCAGATAGGAGGAAAGACAAGAGCTGAAGCAGAGATTGGGCTGTGGCTTGAGCCCTGGTGGCTGCTCCTCTGATCTCGAACTTGGTAGAATCCTCAAGTGTTAGCTGGGAGTGAAGGCCAAGTGTAAAAAAAAAAAAAAAAAAAAAAAAAAAAAGCCCACCTGCCTGCTGCCCCTTCAGGCTGCAGCCCTCATGCTGATGTCTCTGTAACCTCTGTGCAAGCTGTCTCCTAGGGGTCTGTAAACTTGAGCGTGAGACGTGGAGGGTGGACGCTCTTTCCTCCGACAGCCTGATGTCAACCAGGTGGGGCTGAGCCCAGTCAGTCCTGCCGTCGAGGGAGGGAGGACGTGGCAGGCCTGTTTGGATCAGCAAACACCAGGCACCGGCTGTGTGCTGGGCCTTCGCTGCTGGCCTCTGCGAATCTTTCTTGCGCACTTTGCTCGGGGCCAATGCTGCAAGGAAGGTACACTCCCCCCACCTCTCCGGGCGAGCCAGAAATGGATAGTGCCTTGCGGAAGGTGACAGCTGGGTTTCAGGCTCCAGACCTCCAGCTCCAGACCTTTCCTCCCGCCCCAGGAGGGAAGTCAGGCACGGGGGGAGTGAGGTTGTGCCTGCCCGCCGTGGTCAAGTCCTGCGGGCACGTGTCTACTTGGCCTCACAGCGGTCTCTGTCCCACAGGCCTTCCTGGGCTTTATGTTGTATGGAGAGTGCCAGGAGGTCTTGTGGTGGGGAGGTGTGTTCCTCATCCTGTGCGGACTCAGCCTGATCCACAGGAAGCTGCCACCAAGCGGGAAGGCCCCTCCACACAAGCAACAGTGACATCGGTTGAGTGGACGGACCGGCTGGAGAGACAACGTGGCGGCCCGAGGAACGGGCTGGCGTGCGGGGACCACTTCCCAGGGTGATCTGGGCGTGCAGCCATCTGAGCGTCAGCCAGAGGAAGGCGCCCCCAAGGGAAGCAGGCCTCTGCCCTGGCAGCCTGGAGTGTGGCCAGCCGGAGCTTCTGGATCAGGAAGGACATCCACAGTTGTGTTCTGCCCGGAGCCCTGATGACACCCGCACAGTGCTTTTGATTCTCACGCTCCTGGGCCCACCCAGCGCCCCTTGGCAGATGCTGGAGACCCCGGGGTTGGTCTGCTTGGTGTATGGACTTGAGACCACGCTGTAATCGTTGTCCTGTCGCGTCGCATTGGAATCCGTTGCTGGTGGAGCTTTCTGACGGCTTCACGCCGATGTATCAGGACACCTGTGTGGCCCTTCTGCAGTACGGCAAAGGAAGGAAAACTGGATTAATAAACACTTGTTTTTGTCAGTCAAAAGGAGCAGGTGTGAAATCTTTATTCTTTCCTGCCTTTCCCCCGCCCCTCCTTTCCTAATTTTTTGGAGTGTGAGGGAGCAGCCTAGGTGAGCTGCAGTTCTTGGAATGGAGTTAAGAGCTGCCCCCGCCTCCCGCCCATCCCGGGCCTGGGGCCCATGCGCTCTACTGTCTGTGAGCTGGAGCACACGGTTCCTTCCTGATGTCACCCAGGCTGGTGCCCTTCACGTTCAGGAGGGTCTGTCCATTTTCTTGGTACACAAGGAGGAAAACTTGACCTTCCTCTGGGGACCTAGTGTTATTTTACTTGTTAGGAAAGGAAACTGGCCCAGCTGCTGCTCCCACACCCCCATTTTCCCTTTAGGCCCCGTCTGTCCTTTGGTTTTCTTTCCCAGATCCCCGTGACTTGTTTGTTTCTTACACAGTGTGTAATTCCTAGTTCAGCGCGGCCTGTGTGCTGCCTCACCTTCTCTTGTGCATAGCTTCACGTGCGATGCTCACCTGCTCGAGTTCTCTGGGGGGCTCCCCTGGTGTCCCAGCGCCCCCTTCAGCTCTCCTGAGGCTGACCACCTCCACGTCTTCTTCAGACATTCCCTGGAGTGGAGGGGGACTTGGTGGTGGGCGGGGGCGGGGGCGGGGAACGAGGCTGTCCCCTCCTTCCCGCCCGCATAGCACCCTCACTGCCCTCCTCTATTGCTCATTGCACAGGTGACAGATGTGCTTCCTAACATTGTTTTGTGGCTCCTACTGAGTGGGATCTGGCATTAGCCCAGCTCTCCAGTTCTCTCTCGGTGCCTCCTTAGTCCCCCTGCACCTACCGTGTTTGAGTTGCCCCAAATATTCGCATCTCAACAGTTCTCGAGTCCACTGTGTCCAGACCTGCTTCCATGCTTGGTGTTTTGCAGGAAGAGGAAAGCCCATCCTAAAATTCGTATCAACCCTCAAGGGACCCCCAGGTAGCCCAAACAGTCTTGAGAAAGGACAGCAGGGTTGGAGGACTTACACATCCCTGATTGCACAACTTACAGCAACGCTGCATAATGAAAACGGTATAGTAACTGGCATACGGACAGGAACCAAGGGTACAGAATAAAGAACCCAGAAATAAGCCATTTGAGAAGACTTGACATTGAAATGTCAAGACCATTCAATGGGAAAAGGCAGCCTTTTCCACAACCGGTGCCGGGAAAACTGGATCTCTGCGTGCAAAAGAGTGAACGTGTGGACCCTTCCTTGTCACCAGGCGAAGGACTTGAACAGGCATCTCTCCAAAGGAGATCTACAAATGGCCAAGAGGCCCGTGGAAGACGCTCAGCATCATGAGCCACTAGGGAACCGCAAATCTAAACCACAGTGAGATGCCACCTCGTGCCCATTAGGACGGCTACCACAAAACCAAAAATGAAACGAGCAAAACCGAAAATGACAAGCATCGGTGACAGTGGAGAAATTGGAGCCCTTGTGCGTTGCTGGCGGGAATGCGATCTGGTAACAGCCACCATATTGGCCGTTCCCCAAAAAGCTGAACAATTGTGTGAGTCCAGCAATTCCAGGTCTAGGGAGATACCCCAAAGCACTGAAAGCAGAGACTCAAACAGCTGCTTGTATACCAATGTTCATAGCAACACTAACAGTCATCAGAAGGTGGAAACAATTCAAATGTCCCAGCAGCAGAAGGATGGACAAACGAAATACGGTGTATACATACAACAGGTCATTCAGCCTTAAAAACGAACAAAGATCGGGGCGCCTGGGTGGCTCCGTCGGTTAAGCGTCCGACTTCTGCTCAGGTCACGATCTCGCGGTTCGTGGGTTCAAGCCCTACCTCGGGCTCTGTGCTGACAGCTCAGAGCCTGGAGCCTGCTTCCGATTCTGTGTCTCCCCCCCCCCCTCTGCCCCTCCCCTGCTCATGCTCTGTCTCTCTCAAAAATAAATAAAAACATTAAAAAGAAAAAAAAAAGGAATGAAGATGTAACACAGGGGCTACAGCGAAGATGAACTTGGAAACATTTTGCTAAGTTAAATAAGCCAGACGCAAAATGACAAATATTGTATGATCCCACTTATGTGAGGCATCCAGAACAGGCAAATTCATAGAGGCAGGAAGTACACTGGGGGCTGCTCAAGGACTGGGAGGAGGGAGGGTGGGGAGTTAGTGTTTAATGGGGACAGAGCTTCTGTTCAAAAAAGTTATGGAGACGGATGGTAGTGATTGTTGCACAACATTGTGGATGTACTTAATGCCACTGAATTGTAACTTAAAACTGGCAAATGTTACGTTGATGTGTATCTGTCCGCAATTGAAAAAACAGGGCAAAACAGAGAAAAGAGGGAATGGTAGGAGGAGGAATTAGAGACAGCTAGTGGTGAAGGCTCTTTCAACAAGTTTTTCCACAAAGGGGCAGTAGATGGCAGGGAAGATGGGGACAAGAGAAGGAGGGTTGTTTGGTTTTATTTTTGGTTGTGAGAGGAGAAATAGCATATTTAGGTAGGCTAATGGCAGTGATCTATCAGTGAGAAGACTGAAGGTGCAGGGAGGGAGCTGTTTAAAAAAAATTTTTTTAGTATTTATTTATTGTGGAGAGAGACAGAGACAGAGCTTGAGTCGGGGAGGGGCAGAGCGAGAGGGAGACACAGAATCCGAAGCAGGCTCCGGGCTCCAAGCTGTCAGCACAGAGCTCGATGTGGGGCTCGAACCCACAGACGGTGAGCTCATGACCTGAGCCAAAGTCAGATGCCCATCCGACTGAGCCACCCAGGCGCCCCAGGAAGGGGAGCTGTTTAAAGAACAGTGAGCCTAGGGGCACCTGGGTGGCTCATTTGGTTAAGCATCCAGCTCTTGATTTTAGCTGGGGTCATGATCTCATGGTTCGTGAGTTTGAGCTGCACATTGGGCTCTGCACTAACCATGGAGCCTGCTTGGGATTCTCCCTGTCTCTCTCTCTCTCTGCCCCTCCCCCACTCACACTGTCTCTCCCTCCCTCTTTCTCTCTCTCTCTCTCTCTCAAAATAAATAAAATAAACCTAAAATTTAAAAAAAAAAAAAAAGAGCACTGAGCCCAAGCTGGAGCTGGTGAGCTGGAGTCCGATGCACAAGTGAGGGTTGGCTTAGCAAGGAATGCGGACATCTCACTGCAGAGGTCAGGAACGGCTGTCCGTGGGCAGAGAGCCAGGTAGGTGGCTGGACGTGGTTGGAAGGGGCTCGTAGAAGTTCTTTTCTCAAAGTTCCCCAAACTTTAAGTCATTAAGAAAAAGACAGGACACCTCAAGAGAAAACTGGGCAAGGCATATGAATTGATAATTCATAGAAGACGAAGATTGAACAGCTCATAAACAGACACAACGCGTCAATCTCACTGGTAATAGGGAAACGCAAAATAAGACCACAGTGAGGAGAAAAGAGAAAGGCATGCCAGAGGCTGACAATACTTGCAAAACATCTATCCTGTAAAGGACTGGTCTCCAGCATTGGGGTGGGGGTGGGAGGGGGTTTGTGCTGTGTGAGGCTCCCTTTCCGTAGGGCTTGGTCCAGTAACCTCACCACCCACCTTGCAGTGGTCTGGTGTGCAATGCCTCTGTGGGCTCACAGGAGCAGCACTGCATTTGTTTTTCCAACGCCTCTCGAAGGTCACATCATTCCAGGGACCTGGGTAATGGTGGTAGGCATGGTTAGATGTTCCTAAAAGAGATCGTGCCGTTCACGACATTGAGACACCTGGTTACTATTTAGAGAAAAATAAAGCAGGGTTCCTACCTCATGCCTTATTCCGCCATAAATTCCAGAAGGGTCAAAGATGAAACTGTAAAGGAGAGGAAAATGAAGGCGTGTGTGAAAAGTAATCTTGGCGCGAAGATGTTTCCAAGGAAACAGGAAACCCAGAAACAAAGGGAAAGATAAACCGACTCCATAAAAGTTAAAAAAAAAAAAAATGGGTGTGTAGCAAAAGTCAGAGTCAGAAGGTAATGAATATTCTAAAGTCTAAAAAGAGCTCCTGTGGATCTATAGGAACGTGACCCACACTCCAAAAGATACGGGCACAGTATTAGGTAGCCGAGAGTATTCTATGAAAAGATACTCAGTCTTACTTGTGATGGGGGGGGGGGGGGGCGGGCGGTGGTAATGGAATAAAATTGAAACAACATTGAGATTGCTTATCTATCTATCTATCTATCTATCTATCTATCTATCCATCCATCCATCTATCTATCAGACTGGCCACAATGAAAAGTTTGGGAGTGGCCAGGGTTTGGTTGGTTGGTTGGTTTTTAAAGGCATCTTCCCATCTTTTTATGGGAGCCACTGGCACAGTCTCTGGAAGGCTCTTTCAGCATGTACTGAAATTCCAGGTGTATGTATCCTGTGACCCAGCAGTTGACTTTGGAAGATTTATGTCACAGATGTTGTCACCCGCAAGTGCAAAGACGTGTGCCAGGAAGTGACGTATGAGGTCTGGAACAACTTCAAGGCTCACCCAGAGGCAGTAGTGGCCGCTGAAGAGAATGACATCTACTTGGATGGTTAAGAAATCAACTCCAAGGTATGTTTTAGCGGGGGAAGGAAAAGAGAGCTCGTACAGGATGGGATGTTGAGAAAGCTCCCGCTTATGGCAGTCAATGTCTATGGCAGAGGAAACTGGAAAGATACTTTATACTGGTGGCCTCTGGAGAGAGGGCCTGAGGGTCTGGGGTGGGAGAGACTTAGTTTTTACAGTGGGTATTGATCACTTTCCATCCTGTCTGGAATCTCTTTGATTCCTAAATAAAAGGATTCAAGGGGCGCCTGGGTGGCTCAGTCAGTTAAGTGACCGACTTCGGCTCAGGTCATGATCTCAGGGCTTGTGAGTTCAAGCCCTTGCGTTGGGCTCGCCTCTCTCAGCACAGAGCCTGCTTCAGATCCTCTGTCCCCCTTTCTCTCTGCCCCTCCCCTGCTTGCGCTCTCTCAAAAATAATAAAACATTAAAAAAAAATCATTCTAAAACACCCCAGGATCTCCGATAGCTGGCAGAGTTGGCAGTGGCCCCTGCCTCTTCCCAGTGGGACAAACAGGTGAAGCTGCTTGCCCCAGGTCGCCCACGGCAAGTGAGCCCTTCCATCTGAGGCAGAGCCCGGCAAGGGCTAAGCAGGCAGCAGCAAAGCAGATGGGGACACGTGACACGACACGTGTGGCAGAGGCCCCGACAAAGTGTTTCACAAGAGGGAGGCCCGGTTCCCTCAGGGGGATCAGGGAGGGCACGGAGAGCAGGGGGCACAGGAGAGTCATCCACATTGAGCAGAAAATTAAACCTGGGAATTCGGGGCAGAGGAGGCCTTGAGGCCTCCCCGGAAGGGGAGGCAGCTGGAGAGGCAGCTGGGGGGGGGGGGAAAGGCTGCAGATCTTGGGGCCCCAGGAACCAGAAGGCAGGTGAGGAGCCTTGGGGGTGGGCATTGGGCCGGTGCCTCACTGATGCTGCCTTGTACCGTTCACCAATTGTTCGGCAGGTTTTAGGTTTTCTCCCCCAGCTGGCATCTGAACCACACAATAGTGTTGTTCCGGTCGCGACAGTGCTATTCCTGGTCAACCCGTCAAAACTGTCAAGAAATACACATTTGCCGATGTCTATTCTGAGTGCAGGTTAAGTAGGCTCCGTGCCCAGCACAGAGCCCAACTCGGGGCTTGAACTCAGGACTCAGGACCAAGACCTGAGCTGAGATCAAGAGCTGGATGCTTAACCGACTGAGCCACCCAGGTGCCCCTTGAAGGCAGGTTTTCAGGTCTGACCTGAGCTTAGAACCCAGCCTCTCCCAGTGGCCCCGCCTCTCCCAGCCTCAGCTTCCCCAGCTGCCAATGGTGTTTACACAGAAGGTCCCCCCCTGCTTCTGGCTGGGCTTCAGTTTGGGTGAGCAAATTATTCCAGTTCCCCCCGGACATTCCTGGTTTTAGGACTAAGCGTGCTGTGTCCCAGGAAACCCTCAGTCCTGGGCAGACAGGAGGGCTGGTCACCAAAGTCCACTCGGTTCACGAAACTCCGTTTGCCCAGAGCAGCGGTACTCAGGCAGCTTGGTTTCATGTCTCCTTTACACACTTACAAATTATTGAAGACCCCAGTCAGCTTGTGGTTATGATGTTTCTACCTGCAAATTTTTACCATTTCAGAAATGTAAATTGAGAAGGTAAATTATTTTTAATGTTTATTTACTTTTGAGAGAGATGGAGACAGAATGCGAGGGAGGAAGGGGCAGAGAGAGAGGGAGACACAGAATCCGAAGCAGGCTCCAGGCTCCGGGCTGTCAGCACAGAGCCCGACGCGGGGCTCGAACTCACAAGCTGTGAGATCATGACCTGAGCCGAAGTTGGATGCTCAACCGACTGAGCCACCCAGGTGCTCCGTAAACTGAGAAGTTTAAAAAAATATTTATTTTCTTCTGAGAGAAGAATAATAAATTCTCCGCCCATTATATAAATAACGTATTTTTATGACAAACAGCTATATTTTTTTGGAAGCCTAAAATGTAGAGAAGAGAGTAGCATTGTTTTACACTTCTGTAAATCTTGTTAATATCTGGCTTAGTAGAATTCAGCTGGATTTTCCCAATTGCTTTTGCATTCAGTTGTGTTTTTTAAAATGTTTATTTTTGAGAGAGAGGGAGACAGAGAGTGGGTGAGGGGCAGAGAGAGAGGGAGACAGAGAATCCCAAGCAGGCTCCGCACCATCAGCACAGAGCACAACTCAGGGCTCGAACTCACGAACTGTGGGGTCACGCACGCCCTGAGCTGAAACCAAGAGTCGGATGTTTAACCGACTGAGCCACCCGGGCGCCCCCTGCATTCAGTCCTTGAGATGCATTTTTTTTTTCTGGTTGAAATCTATGAAGAAAATCTGACCTCACTCAGATACGGAGATGAAAAAGGCAGGAATATTTCCACAGCCTTTTCACATAACGGGTGTTCTTCTTTGATACTGTCCCCATGTGCAGTGGCAGTTTCTTAAAGCCGATGGCAGTGTGGACTCTGAGCCACATCACTGTACCCTTGAGGGGATGACCAGAAAGAGGCAGCTCTTGGGATTATTGTGCAAAGACTCGCAGGCCTCTAGACTCCGGGGAGCCCCGGCCACACTGAGAACGCTCTCCTGGGGCCCGCGGGGACTCTAGCCACGTGGTTGTGCTTGCATGTGGGTGGCTGGCCGACGAGTGTCCATCGCTGGGTGAGTCTGAAGTGCTCCCTCTGCCAGGCGGCTGTGAGCGTGTGCTCTGTAAACGGTGGGGGCTCTCGTTCCCCACGGCCGGCCGGCTCATCCCAGTTAGAGGCTGCTGACCCGCCCTGACCGCCGGGTCTTTCTGTGTCCACGGAAAGAAGTGCCTGTTCCTTCCCCCCCGCGCTGGCACATTCTGGCGACCGGAGGCTCGGTCGTCTCATTTTGGGGGGTTGTTAGGAGGTTCGGCCGCATATAACAAGTTCCCGCTACAGTGCTTGACACGGCCGGGGCCCGTTGGTGGCCTGTTCCTGGGTGGCGCTCACCAGCGTTGGGGTTTGGGAAGCAGCAGGCTGAGCCCACTCTGCTTGCTTCAGAGATGAGGAAACCAGCCCAGAGAGATGGGGCCAGTGGCCCAAGGCTGCCCAGCAAGGCGGTGGTTGAGTCCATTCTACTGACTCCCGGCGCAGTGCTCCCTCGGGACGTCTGCCAAGCCCAGCCCTGCAGGCTGTGAGCCAAGCAGGAGCAACCAGAACGCCCAGGTGTCGCAAGAGTCACGTCCAAGTTTAGGTGACAGAAGATGAGGTCACGAGGTTGGGAATCTCTGAACCCCAGCTGACCTCCGAGGTCCTCTTCTGGGGGCCCGACAACTTTCCCCTGTCAGGTGCCCCGTTACCGCTACTGCTCCTTCACCGTGAGAAATGTGTGACTGCGAGCGGGCCTGCTGGGTTGGCTGTGGAGCCACGGCCACCAGCTGGGGCTTCTGGTCGCGACTGTCTAACTAGGGCTCCCACTGCGGGCGGGGGAAACTGGATGCAGCAGTTAGGGCGTCAGTTTCCCGCTGCTCCGCAACAAATTACCCGCGAGGGCAGTGCTTTCAAACCACAACCCTGTGGCTTCTCACCAGGACTCCATCAAGGCCCCTCTGCCTGCAGGCCTCTCAGGGTGGGGGGAGGGGACCCCGGCCCAGGCTGCCTGCACGCCACTGCGGCAGGCCTCGGTCTCTCACCCCGTGGGCCTCTCCCCAGGACAGGCCCCCACCAGGCGTCGGCCCATCAGAGCCGAGAGCGAGGGTGGCCGCACCCAGGGCGGAAGCCGAAGGCTCCTTGTAACCTAACCTCAGAGGTGACATTCACCACTTTTCCTGCATTTTGTTTAGAAGCGAGGCACCGGGGCGTTCCACAGGCAGGAGGCTGCCCAGCACACCTGGAAGAGGGATTTGCTTTGTTTTGCAGGAACTAGAATCGTCCATTGGGATTTCTGAAAGTGTGAGTATCACTGGGGCTCAGCCTCACCTTCCACCTCCCTCTCCCTGAATTGCTCTGTCATCAGCATGGGGCCTGGAGGCACAGGGCAGGGACAGGTGGGGTGGGCCACTAGGCGGGACAGGAGGGCACCTGCAGCCAGAGAAGAGAGGTGCCTGGGTCCTCAGTTAAGATGGTGTGTGTGTCCCTCTTCAGCCGGACCCTCTGTCCGTCTCTCTCCCGTGTATTTGTGTCCCTTCTGACCACTCCCAGGCGTGGGGTGGCGCTCGTTCCCTCTGAATCAGGAGAGGTGGACCGTGTCGTCCAGCCGCGCTGCCTGACAGGACCCTGGAGGCCCAGGCCGCACTGTCTTTTGAGGCTCCTTATAAATTAAAACCAAACGACCTCCAAAACAGGCTTCAGGAACTGTGGCATATTGTAAAAGCCCGAATTTAACAAACTGGTATCTTTATATATATACATAATTTTTTTTTAAGTTTATTTCTTTATTTTGAGAGACAGACGCAGCGTGAGGGAAGGGCAGAGAGAGAGAATCCCAAGCAGGCTCCGAGCTGGCAGTGCATAGCCCGACTCAGGGCTCGAGCCCACGAAGCTGTGAGATCATGACCTGAGCTGAAACCAAGAGTCGGACACTAAACTGACTGAGCCACCCAGACGCCCCATAAACTGGTGTCTTTAATATTCAGGAGACAGAGGGAAGCGTGACTGTGGTTTTCACCAGGCCTGATGGAGTTTGCAAAGAACTTTCATGCTCTGGACAGAAGGGGGAGGAGTGTGGTCGAACCCAGGCCACGGGTTCAGAGATTTGTGACAAGTGTCATTTTAGTCCTGTACTTGCCTGTACAGCCTTTTTTAGAGATTACGTCAAAAGTCTACATTAGGGCCCTCTGCTCATTTATTTTTGCATTTATATAGCACTTACTATGTGTCGCGTACTGTTGTAAGTGCTTTTCAAAGAGGAACTCAGGGCACCTGGGTGGCTTTCTCGGTTGAGCATCCGACTTCGGCTCAGGTCATGATCTCACACTTCGTGGGTTTGAGCCCCACATTGGGCTCTGTGCTGACATCTCAGAGCCTGGAGCCTGCTTCCGATTCTGCGTTTCCCTCTCTCTCTCTGCCCCTCCCCCACTCATGCTCTGCCTCTCTCACTCTCAAAAATAAACATAAAAGAATAATAATAAAAGAGGGACTCAAGTGGCTTTGCCCTTTCTCTGGTTTCCATAAAGTGGAAGAATGTCCAGCCGGGACGCAATCAGGGTTTGGGAGAGATGCGGGCCACTCCCAGTTAATTTCCAAAATAGAAGATGCCCAAATAGGTATAAACATTTTAACGATCACCATTTCGCGGAGGAGGAAACTGAGGCACAGAACGTGAGCATCTGTCCCAGGTCACACGGTGAGTGTGTGCACAGGCCCTCCTGGGCGCCCTGCCCGTCCGGACAAGCCACGCCCTCCATGTGTTCTTCGATGCTCTGGGGAGCCACACTGGGCGGGGGTGCCAGGCTGGGCTGGCAACCCCTTGTGCCACTGGGGTGGACGCTGATGCCCACCCCTCACGCGTGCGTCAGATGGACGTGCTCGCCAGGAATTGGTCCGGGAGCTACCAGAGGCGCCTGGCTGGTACCTGTGGGCGGGCGGTGCCCTAGGCTTTACCCAGTGTTCTCCGGGACCTTGAGCACAGGTCGGCAGGACACCAGGAGGGAGAGAAGGGGAGAGGCCCCAGGAGTGGGGCTCCCAGCACCCCCAGTCGCTGCTCACCCCGCCTGGCATTTCTGTGCTGAGAGCGTGGGGTCCCCACCCCAGCATGCACTGAATCCACCTATGATCCAGCCCACGACGTGAGAAGAACCTCAGAGTGGACACCCACCGGAGCGAGAGGAGAGAAACTGCAGACCCTGTCGGGTAGGGGCCCGCCCCCTCCCTCCCTTTCCTCCCTCTCCCAGGAATCTTCCAGCACAAACCCAGTCTCCAGACCCTCCCCACCCCCAAGACTCGTGGAGGCCCCAACGGCTCCCAGAGACTGACCCAAGTTGTACACAGGTGTCCACTGCTCCTGAAATGCAGTATTTTCCACAAGCAGATCAGCTGGAGGTGTGCGTACAGGCAGCGTCCTGGACCGGTGCCCTTGCCCCCAGCGGTGGAGGCTGGGAATCTGCACTGAATGAAGGGACGTGCTCCCCTTTGCAGGAAGGCCTCACGGGGGAACGGCCACGGGTGGGGGCCCCAGGCCGGCTTGTGAATTTGCCGGATCTGCTGCTTCGGTTCCATCTTCTACGCTCCAGCCCCTCTCGGCCCAGCAAGTACCGTTTACTCCAGCACCCCTGGGTCCTCCCCATCCACTGCTCCCCGGGACTAACGCTGCCTTTAGGACCCTGGGGGCCTCCACCTCAGGGCGCAGAAAGATCAGGTCAGTCAAGGGGATTCCAACTTTGAGTAGCCTGGGAGAAGAGCATTTTAAACAAGGTGCCCCTTGGGGGCCCCTGGGTGGCTCAGTCGGTTAAGCGGCTGACTCTTGATTTTGGCTCAGGTCTTGATCTCAAGGTTCTCGAGTTTGAGCCCCGCATCGGGCTCTGTGCTGACAGCTCAGAGCCCTCTTGGGATCTTCTGTCCCCTTCTGCTCTTCCCCAACTCGTTCTCTCTCTCTCTCTCAACAAAATAAACATTAAAAAACAAACAAACAAGGTGCCCTTTCCTGACCTTGGGGTAAAGCAGATACCCCCCAAGGGGCACCCCACTTGAAGCCTCCCACCTTGCCCACCCGTGCCCCAGTGGGTCTGGAAGCATGGCCAGCAGGCCGTTCAGGAGCCCACCCTGAGGCGCCCAGGTCTGCAGACGGGCTCTTGCAGGGCGTGGGCCGGCCCAGCTTGGGAGCCTTGGGCAGGCGCAGGGGAGGGAGACCCCCGTGGCCAGCAGGTCCCCCTTCCCTTGAGCGGGGGTCTGTTCTGGGGTGGGGGGCAGGTTCGTCTTCCCAGGAGGAGGTACCTCCTCGTGTGGACTGAAAGCCCTTCTTCATTCACCGAAGGTGCTCCTTGGTGTTGTGCCCTCCAGAGACTTGCTCAGATGATCAATATGCTTTTAATTAAAACTCAGACTGCTTCAAGATGACTGTGTGGTCCCCTGGGTCATTTTCTTCTTTCTGCCAACAAGTTTCTTAAAGTATCTTGTGCTGGGCATCACGTGGGCCCTTGGGGAGCCATCTGATCCTCTGAATTTCCCGGGCCAAGGGCCTCTTGAGAGGTTGGGCTTTCTTTTTTTCTCTTTTTTAATACTTATTTGAGAGAGAGAGCAAGCAGGGGAGGGGCAGAGAGAGAAAGAATCCCAAGCAGGCTCAGCACAGAGCATGACGCTGGCTCGAACCCACGAACTGTGAGATCATGACCTGAGCTGAGTCGGACGCTCAATCTACTGAGCCCCTCGGTCTCCCTGGTCGGGCTTCTTTATTGAGCCTTATTCAGGACGCCCCGCCCCTCTCTCAGAGGCTGTAACCCTAGCAGACACATTCTGGCTGAGTCATGTGTTGAATGAGTGTCTTTTAGTGTGTAATCTGCATGACATTCAGGGGCAGTGGCCTGGCTTCTAAAGTCAAAACCCCTCAACCTTGGGCACTCTTGCCCCAAATGCCCACCTCCGTGGCATACAGTAGTTGTTCGATAAATGCATGAAAGGTAACTTTTCCTGGGCGCCTGGGTGGCTCAGTTGGTTGAGCGTCCAACTTTGGCTCAGGTCATGATCTCATGGTTCGAGCCCCACATCAGGCTTTTTGCTGCCAGTACGGGACTCACTTTGGATCCTCTCTCTCTCTCTCTCTGCTCCTCCCCTGGTCTCTCTCTCAAAAATGAATAAACAATGGGGCGCCTGGGTGGCTCAGTCGGTTGAGCGTCCGACTTCAGCTCAGGTCACGATCTCACGGTCCGTGAGTTCGAGCCCCGCGTCGGGCTCTGGGCTGATGGCTCAGAGCCTGGAGCCTGCTTCTGATTCTGTGTCTCCCTCTCTCTCTCTACCCCTCCCCTATTCATGCTCTGTCTCTCTCTGTCTCAAAAATAAACGTTAAAAAAAAATTAAAAAAAAAATGAATAAACATTAAAAAAATAATAAAAATAATAAAAAAAAAAAAGAAAGAAAGGTAAGTTTTCCTTCTGCTGGAAATGCCACCCAGGAGATGACCCAGAGAGATCTTAGTAACTCTCCATGCATCACTTGGTGCCTGTGTGTGACATTCACTTGTGTCCCACACTGGGAATGAAGAAAAGGGACCTCCTTAGAGGTGCCCTCGAGCTGCCCTAAGAGGGAGGACACTGCCCAGAGATCTTGACCGGGATCTTCTGCCGAAGACAGGAGACTCCAGCCACCAAGGTCGAGCAAAGAGCTTTTTATTCCAGAGCACGAGGTGGAAGCTTGCACCCAGCCTCCCTCCCCGTGGTCCTCGTCATGTGTGGACAAGTTACGATCCTGTTAGTTTGAGGCAAGCACAGCGTTATGCTGTCGACAGCCGCCGCGGAGGGCAGGCCGCCTGTCAGTGGTGTGGGGGGAGCTCAGGGTCGGACGCGTCTGCGCCCCCAGAACGGGCTCTGCCGTGGCCGAGGGCCAGCACGAGAGGAGCTCGCGCGTTGGGGAGGCCAGTCTGACCGCAGGTGACACGTCTCCCACAGCCAGAGACAGAACTGGCTTTGGGGTTGCCGGGTGCCTCTGCTTTCAGGCCAGTGGCCCCGAGCAGGCGCTTCAACACCCCTCTGAGCACGGGCCTGCCAGCAGCGACCGGGGAACCCTCTTCCCTTATTCTAACTGCCCTCCAGGGGTGATGCCGCAGTGTGCAGTCTTTGGTATGCAGTCTGCCTGCCTTCCGGGCTAGGACAGCAAATGGCAGGCCTCTTGTGATCTTAGAACGGCTCTCCCAAAGTGGCAAGTGGCCGTGGCCTGCCCAGAGTGCGAGGTAACGGCCTTCGGAGCTGACCAGGGCTCCTGATGTTGTCATTAATAAATATTAAAGCTGATGTGGACCAAGAGGATAGGGCTACAGCCTGGGTGTGGAAGGTCCGGGCCTTTCCGGTTGCTCTGTCACTGCGAGAGCCCTGCCATCACCCCCCTCACGGGACGTCTTCCAAGGGCTCTGAGCTGAGATTAAGACAGGTGGCTATGTGAACACCAGCCCCTCTGAGCAGTTAGCCTTGGGGCCTGGTGGGTCATTAACTGCAGACAGGGGGTCTCTCTGTGACAAGAGTCACTGCCCTTCACAGTTGAGAACTAGGCCTGAGAACTAGGCCGCTGCCTGGCCCTCCTCTTTCCTACGGTTCCCACAAGCTTCTTTCCTAAGCGACCTGGGCTGTGCCTCCAAACTCTGACCTTCTTCCCCACTTAACTGGGGCTATAGGCCCTCTGGGGGCGGTGGAGGGGCTCCTGCTCTTCTGCCTGGAGCCCCGGACAGAGACCTGGCACGGGCAGGCTGTGCCTCGGTGCCCGAGCCCTCCTCCCATGCTGGTGCCCGCTGACCCTGGGACGACGGGCCAGAGAGAACCAAGGTTTACTTAGGGGAGTTGGGGTGGTGAATCCATTCTTAACACCAGACTGAGACCCGAACCCTTCGGTAGGACTTTGTGTGGAAGACGCCTCTTCGGCACCTGTTGGAATGGGGTCTCAGAGCCCCAGGACCCCTGCCAAGGCCTTCAGTGATGGCCACGGACACTTCAGGCTTCACACGGAGTGGCCGGGGTCCAGGCTCATCCTGGCAAAGTGCGGTGTGTGTGTGTGCGCGTGTGCTCGTGAGTCTGTCTGTGCGTCTGTCTGGTCTTCCCGGTCCATCCATCTGCAAGCCCTGGCCACCACCCACCCTTCAGAGAGACAAGTTGGACCCTATCTTAGGAGACCTGGCCTAAAACACAGGGGCCAGATTTCTGGTCAGTTCTGCACAACTGGGTTGTTAGACTCCCTCCAGAGGGAAAGTTAATTAAGCTCTCAGGGGGCGGTCAGAGAGTCCCCAGCAGCTCTGAATAGGTCCTCTCCCCCGTCCCTGTCTGTGAATGGACAGACCTGTAGCCACAAGGCAGGATGGCTCCAAGCCGCCCGGCTCCGTGACAATTCTAGCATCTTTGGGATGGAAAGGGAGCTGAGTTTTGGTGCCACTGTCCCGACACAGTTACAGTCAGAACCCGTGTTTCCAACCCCGGGCACATGTCGCACGTACGTGTGTGCGCGCAGCCCAGTATGGGGCATGGGGCCCTGCTCAGACCCAGCCTGGCCCGTGCCAGCTGCTGTGGCAGCCCTGCCCTTCTTCTGTGTAGACAGGCTCAGGGAAGCCTTTCTGGGAGCAGCTGGGCCTCTGCAAACTTTTGAGGCTGGTCTCTCCTGGTGTCAGTGTCTACCCCAGGCCCCGAGGCCAGCCCTGCCCTGTCCCGTCACAACATCATGGCCTTTGTTCTCAAAAGTCAGGAGCCAGGGCGCCAACCTTCCCAAGAAGAGACAGACATCCCAGGAAAATCCAAAGGCAAGTTCCTCCCTGCCCCTGGGCTGCCCAGTTTAGAGCGTCCTTTGCTGGCCGGGCCGTGCCGGTCACAAAGGACCCTCTGGAAGAACAGACAATCCCGCTCTGGGCAGACTCTTCTTAGATGGACCCCGAGAGTCTCTCGTCCCCCCGTCACCTCCAGCCAGCCCCCCCCCCCCCGGCCTGGGGAGATAGGAGGGGGCACAGGGGCTGGCGATGACAGCGAGGGGTCCGCAGGGAGCGGTGGGGTGCAGGGGTGCAGGGTGGCGCATCACGACACGCCGTGGCCATGACACCCGCAGCCGGGGTCGCCAGCGGCTTCTCAGTGTCCGGCCCTCCCTCCACGGCAGCTTCACTCATCTATCACCTCCACAGAGTCCTCATCCTTCCTCTCCTCCGACTGCTCCTCTGTTGTCTCCGTGTTGTCCATGTTGGACAGCGAGGCCACCTGCCGCACCCAGTCCCTGTCACTGAGAGGCTCTGGGTCGCACGGTCGGGAGAAGGGGTTGAACCAGTTCGGGGAGAAGTCCCCACCAAAGGTCTCCTTTACCGACTTCCAGCTGGCCCTGCGCTCCCTGGGCTGGTGCTTTCGTTTGAGGCGCTCGATGCCCTGGAGGGACAACGGGACAAAGAGGGTCAGCGTAGTGCGGCCTTGCGCCCTCAAGCTCACCCCCAGCCCCGGCACGGCAGAGCACGGAGGCCCAGGGCGTGGGCGAGGGGGCCGGAGGGACACGGACTGCCGGGGCCAGGTCAGGGCTGTGGGGCCCTAGGGACGGAGGGGGTGCGGGCAGAGAGCAGTGGAGAGCGGCACAGCAAGCAGGGCCTTCCTGGGGAGCTGGCCCGTGTCCCCCACCCCGCCCCGGGCCTCTGTCCTTTCCTCCCACAGGTGCTGGGGGCCCGCCCAGCCTCCTTAAGTCAGTCCAGGCCGCCCAGGGGCCCAGGGCCAAGGAGTGACGTCGCATCTGCCCTGAGAGCCCTAGAGAGACGACCCCTCCCTGGGGATTCTGGGCCGCGCCCCCACCCCCCCAGCAGGTGCAGCCGACTTAGCACGAAGAAGGGATGCAGGCGGAAAGGGCAGAGCACAGGTACACACGACGCTGGGGCCGAGGAAGCGGGGGTGTGCATAGCTAGTGCCAACATGCGGCGGGCAGCCGGGGGCGCGTGGGGCCGCCGTGGGGAGGCCCGGGCCGGCGTCGGGCCCCACTCATGCGCAGACACGCCCTGCCGCTGCTCCCAAGCTGCCCACTCACCTGCCTCTGGGCGTCGGCGGCGACTCAGCTGCCAGGCCACAGAAAGAGGGTGTCGGGTAAGGGGGAAAGCCCACAGGAGTTAAAGGCACAGCCAGGCCAGCTCTTCAGGCCACAGCACCCTCCACAAAGGCCTTTAGCCCCACCATTAGCACTGGGGCCTCTGCCTTCTCCGTCCCTTCCGGAAACCCAGGGAATGTGCTGCGGGTTTGCCGGGCACGGGCCCTGCTCATTCACACGCCTCATTCCACCTCGGAATGATCCCTGAGTACCTCATTCTAGGTTTCCTCCTGCTCTCCACACAAGAGCCTCACATAACCGGAATGATCCCTTCTATTATGTGGAAAGAGAAACTGAGGCACGCCTAGACTGAGCTCCGCCCCATCCTGCGGGCCAGTTCTCCTCCAGCACTCTTTCTTCCCACCCCATCTCACAGATTTCAGTGTCTTGGCTTTTGAAAAAGACTGTAGTTTAAAGAATCTGCTCGTAAGCTGCTAATTACAAAGGGCGGACCAGTAACTTTACAGTGAGGGAATGTTTTGCGGGTGTCACCTTACCCAAATCGAAGTTAACATCACTGAGATGTGTCAACGTCATAGGCCTCAGGACGAGACATACCCGGGACCTCGCCCCGGTGGCCCTGCCCGAAATGCATAAGCTTGACCTAATTGCAAGAAAACATCAGACAAATGCAAACTGAAGGCTATTCTACCAAATACGTGACCTCCAACCTTCAAAAGGGTCGAAGTCTGATGGAAATGCTTTGGAACCAGATAGAGTGGTGACTGTGTACAGAAGTAGGTCTGTGCTAAATGCCACTGAATTGCACACACGAAATTGGTTGATTTTACGTTATGTGAATTTCACCTCAATTGACAAAAAGGGGTCACAGGGCGCCTGGGTGGCTCAGTCGGCCAAGGGTCTGACTCTTGATTTCGGCTTATGGTTCATGAGATGGAGTTTTGTGCTGACCGCAGGAGTCTGCTTGGGATTCTTTCCTCTCTCTCTCTCTCTCTCTGTGCCGCCCCTCCAAATAAATAAACATTTTTTTAAAAGGGTTCGGGGCGCCTGGGTGGTTCAGTTGTCTGACTTTGGCTCAGGTCATGTCATGATCTCATGGTCCGTGAGTCTGAGCCCTGCATTGAGCTCTCTGCTGTCAGCACGGAGCCCGCTTTGGAGCCTCTGTCCCCCTCTCATGCATGCATGCTCGCTCGCTCTCAAAAATAAACATTAAAAATATTTTCTTAATAAAAATAAAATAAAAATTAAAAACGGGGGTCAAGTTCACGAAAGACAAAGCCTGAGGAATGTCACGGATTGGACTAGAGCATGACAAGGGATGAACTGTGGCCTCCTGGGACAGACAAGGGTCTCAGTGGGGCACCTGGGGAAATCTGAATAAAGCATATAGATCAGTTAATGATATCAATGCGTTTCCAGGTTCCTGCATTTGTATCATGCTTATATGAAATGTTTACATTTGGAAAAACTGACGGAAGGGGTTCTGGGGAGCTCTTCGGGCTATGTTTTCCACTTTTCTTGTAAGTCTGAAATTCTTTCACAAGAAGAAGTTTAAAAAATCTGAGACGCACAGACGTGAGCAACGGTCTCGAGTACTGAGTTACAGCGTGAAAAGCTGCAAACAGCCAACACGTCCAACAGCGATGGCTAAGTCAGCCGTGGAAAATGGGGCTAATACAGCTTCACGTCGCACTGGAAAATCCTGTCCCCGTGGTTAACAAGGGAACAAAGAAGTTAGTTGCACAGGACATCATGGGACCTTTGGGGACGGGATGTGAGATGGTTTGTGTTTCTTTCTGTGGACTCTCCACACGTTCCAAGGTTTCACCGACGAGCAGGTGTTGCTTTTACAATCAGAGCAGAGCAGCTATTTCAGGACACGGACCCTGCTGACAACCTTTGAGGGGGCCTCCCTTCGGTCACGAGCACCTGATGTGGTGCAGCTCACGGACTGGCCCCTCTCCAGGCCTCCTTATTCAGCACAAGCAGCAATGGCCAACCGAGGGTGACCTGCTTTGGGTCACCAAATGATCGCGCCACTTTGCGATCCTTTGCGGCCGGTCAAGAGAGGCATTTTAAGCATGACGTCAGGGAAGCTGAGGCATCATCATGAGGCAGGCCAGGCTACAGAGGGGACACCCGGAAATGACAGATGTACCGTATCCACACTGGGCTCACTCCAAGCCGCGACTGTGGATCCTTACAACCGCCCTGAGGGGACGTGGGCGTTGGTAGTGACACTTGGCAGATGGAAAACCAGAGGTTTCTGAGAGGCCCTTACGGCGGCCGAAGCTTGTCCTGGTGGTCAGAGCCGTGGCGAGAACCAGCGTCTTCCTTCTGCCCAACGCGTTTTCAATCCTACTACAAATTCTCACTCTCCCCGTGCTGACTGCAAAGGCAGAGCAAAGCCACAGAGGAAAATGAAGCAAGAGAGCCCAGCGGGATTACTATGTTCCGTTCCAGCCGTGTGTTCCCAGGCCAACACTCCGGACTCCGCACAATCTCTTCTCCAAGCTCGTAAAACAAATTCCACCCAGCGCCCGGCCTGTCCACCAGATAAAGTTCCCGACATCCAGGTGTGTCAGCCCTGAGTCTGGACAGAAGCAAATATTCCAAACAAATCTGATGCCTACAGTGAGGCCCGAGGGTCTGGCTCAGGAGGGGCCAATGGGGTTTCTTTTTCCCGGTAGGACTCGATTTTGAGTTTTGTGTGGGTTTCGGGGCGTCCCAAAGGCAGAGTTCTTAAGCTGGAGGTCTGCAGCGGCGACAGTAATACCCACTTCAGGCTCAAGCGGACAAGAATGGTCGATTCCTGGTTCTGGGGCAACGGCTAACGCCAGCATGTCTAGGAGGGAGCGTGTGACTGGGGGCTTTTGGGCCCCCTCGGCCGGGAAGACACGTGAACTGTCATCTGCAAGCAAACCCACCCAGGTCCCACATTGAATGTACCAGGACTAAGGCTCCCAAGGAAGGCAGAGACTCAACTGAGGAAGTAAAGACTCAACTGAGGCCCACAGAGCAAAAGCTCATTGTCCCCCTGCTCCCCACATCATCGGATGGAGAAAGTCGGAGCCGCTGCTGCCCATGCCTCGCGCCCTCCTCGTTAGACGGTCCGATCGCTCTCGCCGCATCTGTGGTTCACATCTTTCGACCGCGACCCGCAACACGTGATGCTTTTCTGTGCGGCCCGGCGCCGCCCCCCGCAAAGTTTCACGAAACCACACGTATTCTACAACTGTAATGCATTTTTATATTTATTTTTTTAAAAACTGCCGTGGCGAACCCCAATGAACCCATCTCACAGATCACCAACAGTTGTGAGCGCGCTTTGAAACAGCAGAGGTCTAACGGAGCCAACATCTACGAAAGCCATCGTCACGCTGACATTCACGACCCTCATGTAATCCTCACCGCAACCTTGCGATTTGGACAAGCTCCCCGGTTTTACAGAAGAGATGGAGGCGTAAGTGCCCAAAGTCACACAGGAAGGACGTGGTTACCAGACTACGCTACAGCAGCAGAAATCTGGGGCATCCTCACATCCCTGGGAGAACATGTGCCTTCCCCCGGCGGCCACTCGGATTTGCTAGAGTACGCACGATGGGCAGGTCACCAATGACTTTCTTGGTCACCAATGAGGTCTGGGGCTGGGGAGAGTACACTGGCCAGCGGCCTGTTTCCGTGTCACCGTGAAGTCCTTCTATCCTATGGACCCCTTGGAGCAGAACCCAGTCGGACAGATGAAATGTGCGGAAAGGCCGCTGGACAGACTACTAGCCTGGCTCCCCTTCCAAGAGAGACTTTTCCCGTCTGCTCAGCATTCATTGGTTGGGGAGGCTGTGGGTCGTGAGGGGAGAGGGGCTTCCGGTCAGCACGCCCCACCCAGCACCACATGGGACCGTATCGTCGGCAGGCACCAGGGGCCGACCACCTCGGGGGTGACCCCCGCGCGCCCCAAGTGGACTCTCAGTCTTGGGCGTGTGTCCCAGTCGCGTGGAGGGCTTGTGAAATCCAGATCGCTGGGCCCGGCCCCGAGAGTTTCCGACTGGGTAGGATCTGGGCTGGGGCCTCAGCATGGGCATTTCTAACAAGTTCTTAGGTGATGCGGATGCTGCTGGTCTGGGGACCAGACCAGCACTGCCTCGGGGCACCGCCAGCAGGAAGATTCTTGAGAAGGATTCTGGCAAAATCTTCGTCTCTTCACATTTCTTTGGTATTTAAGGGCGCCCTCTATATTGAGACCCCCTGGCTCCACTGGCTGGCTCACCCATCTGGCCGATGCACCACAAGCCGTGAGATGGGAGAAGCTAAAAGCCTGTTAGCCTGGCTGGGAGAGCCCAAGGTGGGCTCCTGAAGTCCGGGGTTTCTGTGGGATGCTCAGGTCACATGGGTGGTTAATAAACATTTCTTAACTTCCCTCATCGGAAAGATCCCTGCAACAGGAAGGGGGGTCGTAACTTTCTCAGTGGCCGAGCCAGAATGAGCAAGAACGGGTGATTCCGGGTGCCCGACTTTTGGTTCTTCCAAGATAAAGTGTTCCAGAGATGAGACGGTGTGACTAGCAGGGGATGTGACACACGCACGGCTGCCCAAGCTCGCTTCGTGGGCACAAGGTCACCCAGCCCGGGCACGTAGGCAGAGATCTGCCCGGACGCAGGCCTTTTGCACGGTCAGTCCGGTTGCTATGGGCACAAACCTGAGGTCACAGGTGGGAGGGAGTCACCCAATCCAGCCGGCCACCTCACCTTCCTTGGTTTTTCCCGGCCACTCTCCAGGGCCCCCACTCCGAAAGACCACGGCTGCTACAGACCCATTTCGCAAGTGCGTGCCATCCAGCGCCGTCAGAGCCAAAAGCTGGGCCGCTTTTGTGGGGAGACACGTCCTGTGTCCTCAGCCGTCTGGGAATGCCGAGAGCTCGGCGGGGATCGCTTCTTCCAGTGCGGACGCCAGGCTGCGGACCAGTCACTCTACTCCCAACGACAGCCGCGTTCGTTCCCTAGTTAATAACTCCCGGAAAACTGTCTTCCATCTCCATGAACGTGAACTAGGAAATCCACCGGGAGTCTTGGGATATTCCTATCTGCTGAGAGCAGCATATCTCTCTGGCTGAAGAGCCTGGGAATGTTCCTTCTTTCAGCCCAAGGGCTCGTCAAAGCCCAGAGGTAGAATCATACGGGAAAAGGCTGTCAAAAGCAGCCTTTTTCTCTGGGGAGGATATGCATACTAGGCTCAGGTTTAAAGGATGAATTTCTATTCTTAGGACTCAAAAAAAAAAAAAAAATCAATACATTTTCAGCACTATCTGCTGCATTCCTTAGAAATTCCATGGGGAAAAGAACCAACCTGGGTCACTTAAAAAAAAAAAAAGCCTTGAAGATGGAGTGTTAGGAGGGCAACCAAATACTTAAAAAATATACCCCCAGCAGGGAGGACCAGAAAGGCAGCAATGCCTCCCACGGGATGGATCCCTGAGGGGAGCGAGCAGGTCAGAGACACTTCTTCACACACCTCAGGGAACTGTTAGGAAGGAAGGAAGGAAGGGAAAAAAGCCTGTAGGAAACAAATGCTATAAATGAGATTTAAACAGAGCATTAAAAAAAAAAAAACCACTTCAGGGGCGCCTGGGTGGTTCAGTCAGTTAAGCATCCTACTTCGGCTCAGGTCACGATCTCCCAGCCCGTGGGTTCGAGCTCCACGTCAGGCTCTGTGCTGACAGCTCAGAGTCTGGAGCCTGCTCCGGATTCCGTGTCTGTCGCACTCTGCCCCTCCCCTACTCATGCTCCTCTCTCTCTCTCAAATAAATATTAAAAAAAAAAAAATTTTTTTTAAAACTGCTTAAAATAAAAACCCAACCCGCTTCAGATCTCAGCCCTGACTTCTAGCAAACATCAAGTGCATAGGAGAGTCAAGGCAGAGTTGACTGGCTTGGGGAAGGGTCACGGCTCACGTGGGACGGGGGATGAGGAACTCCCCGAAGCACTGGCACTGTCCGTGGAGGTTTTCGGCGACTTCCCCTGGCCCGACTCTGCTTTCTGCTGGGTGGGCAGCGGCCGACGCGCCTCTTCCCCACGCGTGGGACTAAGCAAAGTCTGCAGACTTGAAGACTTCTGTAGCCCAGGAGCATATGAGGGATTCAGGCTGCCGAAAGCCAGAGCCAAGGCCCAGGGGCAGGCTTGGTCAAGAGCGGGGTGCCTAGCGTCCTTTAAAAACAACACGGCCGAAACCTCGCTCAAGAGCAGCAGAGATAAAGATCCTTTAAGAGCAATGGAATGAAGGCCCCGCCAGGGCTCTCCCGGAAGGGAACAAGATGAGAGAGCACGGCTCAAGGAGAACAGGTTTTGGAAAAATTTTATTGCATTTTTGTTTCCATGTGGAAGCACGGACAGAATCGAAGAGAGGCAGCACGCTCCACTTACTGTTCATGGAAAATCACATAGGCTAGAGGAATTTCCTCCCTATCCTGATTGGGCTTAATAACCCTTACCCCAGCCCCTCCCCAAGCACAAGCTAAAAAAGGAGCTTCGTGGTGATCACGTAAAAAAAACAAAAACACAAAAAAACCAAAAACCAAATCCACGTGTACGGATTCACAGATGGTCAGCGCTCAGATGTCTGTGATTTCTGCATTTGCGGCGGGCCCTCCCCGTCCCCGTCTCATCTCCCCGCTATCTTCAGGCCTTCCTCTTTTAAATGGGGTTTCACACAGGAAGTGCCTCCAGGTGGAAACGCTCCTCAGTCCCCGGTGCCAGCCGATTGATGATTCCGGGGAGCAGGGGTGGCCGTCTGCCAGCTTTCCAAAGTCTGGGGGCTGTAATGTCGCCCCCGCATCGTGGGCAGCCCCAGGCCAAGCCAACAGCCTCCCAGGTTAAAATACAGAGAAGACGTGGGTACATGTACATTTATGTGTCTAAAATATCAGAAAGGGAGCCCACTTTAGTGATTTACAAAATGGGTTCGGGGGAGGGGGGTGGTTGACGACGGGGCTGGGCGCTTGGGGACTGTGCTGTGTCACTCTGTCACTCAGCATTATTGCCGCTTAACTGACATCTTGCTAGGACAGGGGAGAGGGCAGGTGCTAAGAGTAATCAGACAAAGGAAACCTGAAATCGCGTGATTTTTTTTCTCCTTTTGACTGTGTAAGGCATTTTGAACTGGAAAAACTTCTCTCCTTCACATTCGTCCAAATAATCAGCGGGAATATAATTGGTGATTCAGAATACAAATGAAACCCCTTTGATCCCACCACCCTCCCCCCAAAAGTCACTCTAAGCACCCCAATCCCATGGCGTGCGAGGAGGCAAACCGTGTCCACGTGGGGGATGAGGCCGCCGTGTCAAGGGCCCGTCTTAGGGCTCCAGCCCTGATCCTGCCCCTCTTTTGGTGTCTTCGGTGAGGTTTTAAGTCCCATCGGGCTGCCTGCCACCGCCTCCTGGGCAGTGGGAGGTCATGGCCTTCCTGCCTCTCCTACGCATCCCCAACTGGGCGTCCGGGCCGGTCCATCCGCGTACCGGCGTTAAGTCTCACTCAGTTAGTAGAGGTGGGCTTGGCCCGGAGACAGCACCCTCCACGTTAGTCATGCCAGACAGACAGCAGAGAGGAAACCAGAGGCCAGAGAAGTGATTTTAAAAAAGGGGGGGAGAAAAAGAGCAGCTTCGGTCACCAAAAAATAGAAAGGATGATCTTTTAAAAATAAAACATGGGGACATTTTTTTTTTCTCTGCAATGCTCAGCCATTTTACTTGAGATGTAAAAAAAAAAAAAAAAAGTTTTAGAATAGTTGTTTTGCTTTTTCGATTTAAACATTCATGAGGACGGATGGGACGGTAGTGCTGTGATGTGGTTTGTGTCTGAGGGGCAATGCTGGTCAGGGTCCTTCAGACCACATACTGGTATGGGTCTGCCTTCCCTTGGTCTGGCGTGGCAAAGGGGCTGGCCCAGCCTAGAGAGAAGGGGTGGCCAAAAACGGCTTTCATGTTCATCCATTTTGTTTTTTTAGCCCATCTTCTCTCTTCCTTTTTCAATTGTTCTATTCCCTGAAAACAAGAACAATCATACTTTCAGTCAAGCACTTTATTGCTGTGGTTTTTGGGGAGGGACGTCCATTAGCCTGAGGTGAATGGAGTAAATGCTTCCTTTGAAAGCCATAAAGCTATCTGCATGCTACGCTTTTCTTCTCTTTCTCTCATAAAAAGTGTTAAAGGGAACAACAACAAAAAAATCACGCTTTTTGTGGGGGGTGGGGCATGGGCACCTAGTTTACAAGCCCTTCCAGGCAGGGAGGGGAAAACGAGCAAACTCACGCCCAGGCCCACAGGCCACTACGCCAGCATTTCTGGTCATGCCCTTCCGGTGTGTTTTGCTCAGGGAAGGCGCACATCTACGTGGCCCAGGTTCTGCAGGGGCGCTTCCGGCCTGGTGCCGGGCCCGGCGGTGTGTGGGAACACGGAGAAGGCTTTGGTGCCACAAGCCTCAGAGCTGGCAGGGGCTCGCGATCGTGAGAGCCGTTGCTGGCCTTTCATTTGGGCTAGGTTCAAGTTTGATGCTACTATGACCACTTTGCAGACAAAAAAAAAAAGAAAGGAAGAAACAAACAAATCAATGACCACTCTGGCGCTGTGAGTCTTGCCAGTCTGGGAGGTCAAGAAGCACCCTGCTTAGCGGCGCTGGCAAGGCAGACCTGAGAAGGTCCATCGGGAGTAAGAGACCGTGGCGGGGGAGGGGAGAAGCCACCACAGAGGAGGAAGGAAAGGGATTAGTAAAGGTTAGAGGGGCTGCCTGGACAGACAGCCAGCCCCAGGCACGGCAAACGGCTTCCTAGTGCTCCCTTGGGAAGAAGTGGGGCCAGGGGCCATCTGGTGGTTGTCCAGAGCCTGGGCTACCCCCCCCCCCCAACAAAGTCTCACGGGGAGAGTAGGCTGGGGAGGAAGAGTTCCCTCCCTTCTCCCCCCTTCCGATGGAGCTGGTGAGCAGGCAGGGCCCGAGGGCGGAACTGGAGAGAAGCAGCCTGGCAGGAGCCTGGCCGAGTGGTCTGGCTGGAGCAGCTGGCTGCCGTGGTCTCTGGTGAGGAGGAGGAGTAGGGAAGAGCCTGAGGGGCCAGCCTAAGTGAAGCCTCTACTCCTGGCCGGGGACTGGGCGGATGCAGGTGGAGGGGAAGGCATCCCTTCCCAAGCGGGGCCCTTCCTTCTTTTCTCTTTTCCTTCCCAACACAATCCCCTTCAGGAAAGGCCCTGAAGGGGGAGAACAACTAGGGCCCGGGCTGTGTGAACTTTCCTTCGGGCTCCCCCACACCACGGCCTGTGGGGCCTGGCAGCATCCAACAGGGGGCGGGCCGGTCACCTCTGGGGTCCCTGCAGGTCTTATGCAGAGAAGTTGGCTGCATTTACTGCTTGGACACACAGCTGGAACTATACCATGGGCTACTATTTTGAAAGAAACTCTTACAATGACGCTATCTCGTATAAAGGATAAAAAAGTTGCCGAGAGCCCCCCAAGCCCCCACATTCTACACCGCCGGGGATCCCCACGATCTAAACGATGTTGCCTTGGCTGCCGGGAGGGTAAACGCCTGATTTTCCACACCCGCAGGGAGGGGCCTAGGCAGCAGGGGCAGGGAGTGTGTCTTCCTGTGAGCCACCACCTGAGGCTGACTAGTCAGCGGGCCCAGAGCTGCCCCGGAGGGCCCGTAGATGACCAAGGCTTGCCCCCTGAGGGGGGACCTTGGGAAGGCAGGAATAGTGGCGGGAGGGACCTACGACCTGGGGCCCCTCGTCTGGAACCCAAAGCCAAAAAAGGAAGAAATGCCCACATCACAGCAATGGATTGACAACCTTGAGGCTTTGGACACTTAGGACAGTCAGGAGGCGGTGTCGTCCGTGGCGCCGGGTGAGTGGGCCTCAGTCCTGCCCAGCTAGCTGCCTGAAAGTTCCTAGAGGTGGGGCTGTGGGTAGGGCGGAGGTAGGGGTGGGGTGTGGGGAGAAGGCAAAGGACGAGCTGGGCCAGAGCTGGGCCAGGCAGAGGTACCTAGAGGCCAGGTGAGAGCCCCTGCCCACCGCTTGGCGGGGTCTGAGGCAGGCTGATTCCTGACTCTGCCCTCTGGACCTGCTCGTGAAGTCACCTCCTGTGGGAAACTGACCCTGCCCGTGCCAGCTAAGGCACCCTTCCTTTGTCCATCATCCTCTCTGCAGGCCTAGGGCCCTCGGGTGGGAAGGATGTCCCCGGGCCCAGCAGAGTGCCTGACACAGCGCAGTGTGTAAGACAGAACCATCAAGGGAGGACGGAAGGTCTTTTGGCAAAGAGCACCCTTCCCAAGGCTGCTGGGTCCCATTCCTGGTGCAACCTGCCGTGCCGGCCCCAAGGAGGGACCTGTGTGTGTGTGTGTGTGTGTGTGTGTGTGCGCACACGTGCACACCCTGCACACCTGGGCCCTGGCCATTGGGCTCCCGGGTCTGGCCTGCAAGCCGACCACACCCACCGTGCCCACCCCCCCCCCCCCCCCCGCCCCCTCCCATGCTCCGAGCCCAGGGCTGGAGCTGGTGGGCAGGCCGCCCGCTTACCGTTTCGTCTGTGCAGATGGAGTGCACCTGGGTCCCAAACATCACTGATGTGAAAATGAGGAAGAGAAGGCCCTCGAAGCACAGCAGGATGAGGAGGATCACCGTGGTGGGTGGCGAGAAGGAGCTGCACTCTGGAAGAAAAGGTGCACGTGGGACTTGGGGCTGCTGTCCCCGCCCCCCGTCCGCTCGCACTGCTCGGCCCGGCGGGACTCGGCTCCTCCTGGCCTGGCGGGGCCCATCCGGCCCCTCCTAACCCCTGTTCCTCGCTCACTCTCTTTCCAGGCCAGTGTGTCTGTATCCTGGTGCCAAGCACGTGGAAGGACCCAGAAGGGCCCCCGGGGCTGAGGCATGAAGGCAGGGAGGCCCTCCTCTCCTCAGCACAACGTGGGCTGTACAGGTGGAGCGGCCTCAGTCTGGTTCTGGTCTGGCTGTGAATTTTCTGGACGTTCCGGTCCCTCTGTCTGCTTCTGGGTGACCGGAAGGGGCACATCTGGAGGATCACTCAAGTGGTTCTGGGACTCGAGGTTTTACGAGGGGGCGGCCTGGCTGCCGGGCTTGGCCCCGGGCCGGGTGTGAAACAAGCCCCGTGGGAAACGTCCTTCTCGGGAGCGTCCGCATCACTGAGACAGTCACTCCAACCGGAGGGCTGCCTGGCGCGTTCACTCTCCCAACCTCTCTCCGAGCCCAGGCTGACCGTCCAGGCCTCCGCTCCCTCCTCAGTACAGCAGCGAGGTTTCACCGCTCTGTCTTCAACAGCAGAATCCTCTGTCTGAACCAAGTCTAACTCAGAAGCCGCCCCCGCGCCCCCCGCAAATGGAGACAAAAGCAGAGGTGTTATGGGAGACGGTGAGGTCTCCCTCAGCGGAGGCACCTGGGGGAGACACTGGGCGGCGGGGTCCCAGCTGACAGTGCTCACTACCGTGGGACTCCTGCCCCCGCTGATAGCCGCCTGGGCCTGTCGCCCTGGGTCGTGGTGCACGTTTCTTGTTGCCCCGGTGCTCAGGCCTGTTTCCCTGGCTGGAGGGGTCCTGGCAGGGTCGGGCTTCCCTGGGCTTTGGGAACTCAGGGAATCTGGGGATTCGGTGCCCCTCTGAGCCACCCTGCCGCCTCCCTCACAGGAAGGTGCGGAGGGGCAAGGGAGGTCAAACCTGGGAATGGGCACCGAATGGGTGGTGGGGGTGAGGACCATCTCCTCCAAATGCCTTGATCTCCTCACGTTTCTCTCGGGACGTAACAATGCCCCCAGACGTTTCCCTTATTGCCTCTGTGCTAGGCCGGGTGGTGGGCAGGCCAACGGTTCTGCGGTCAGGCGGACGCAGCAGGGTGAGGATCCTGGAAGAAACTCCCGACCACGAGCTGCTACTAAGATGCCGCCACGGACGCTCCGTTCCGGCTCCTGCGCCTTTCCCGTCCCGCACACCGTGCGGTCATGTTTCTTCCCGCCCTTGCCTCCTGCCTGCCTTTCCCGGCACAACTCCGGCTCCAGGAGGGAGGGACACTGGCTCCCTGCGGTACAACCAGCCTCGGAGCAGCGCCTGGTAACGAAAGAATGTGGGCACAAGGCCGGGGCTCTCTGAGCTCTGGTTCGGCGGTCCGCTCAGGAATGCACGGGAGAGCATCTGCACAGCTCGGCACCGGCCCAGGGTGAGCACGTGGCGGGTGCTCCCCGGACAGAGGTCCTTGCTCCTTCCTTAGCCACCTGGGCTGCCCTGGGGCTGGAGCTGGCGGCAGAGCCCAGGGCCACGGCATGTCTTCCACCCATGGCCTCCTGAGTGGGCCCCGGGGACTACGAATGGAGTGGGGGAGGCAGAAGCCAGACCCAGGGCGCGCGGAACTACCGCTGTACCCTTCTCTCAACATCAACTCAAATGCCCTCCTTCTGGGGACACTCCCTTCTTGCACAAGCTGGATGCAAGGCCGCTCATCCACGGCTGAGCAGTGATGGTGGTGACCGTCATGCACGGCGATCTCAGGCTTCCGCTTTGGGGACGGTCCTCCTAGCCTTAGCTGCCACAGGAACTGGTGCCCCAAGCCTCTTTGGTCACAGACCTTGACTGCAGACGATCAAGCACATGCAGGGAGGACCCGGGGCGCTGGAGTCATCCAGGCGGGGCTGGAAGAGCCCGCTCCGGGCTGGCGCTTCAGTCACGGCCCTCTTCTTAGCTGTGTGAGCTTGGGGACTTGCTTGACCCCTGTGAGCCCCAGCTTTCATCATCTGCTAAGTGGGAGCATCTCTCCCGCCCCGCGGGCTTGTGGTGACGCTGAAATAAGGCACTGCTCACGCTGGCTCTTGGCAGGCATTAATGGAATGGCCCCTACCAGCTGCGAGCTGAAGACAGAGACGTTCTGCCTCATTGATGGCGAGTGTCACTCTCATCACTGCCTGTGTCTGTTAGCCCGACGGCAGGGGGTAGGGGGAGCGATGGGGTTGATAGAACGTCCTTGTCAGACTCCACCGTCAAGTCGCCAAGGCCACATCTGGAGTTGGACTGGATCCCCAGGGCCTGGCAGGATACATGTACGTTCAGAATGCTCACCGAGGAACACGCTGGTGCCCTGCCCAGCTATGCAGGATGCTATGGATGCCCCTACTCTTCTTCCCACTATCCACTAGCTTGACCCACCCCTCTCCGGCTGGCACCAGAAATGCAGTAGTCACGAAAACTGGGGGACACGGGGACATGGACTGAATTGTGTCACCTGCAAAACTCGTATTTGGAAGCCCCACCCCCCAGGTGATATTATTTGGAGATGGGGACTTGGGGAGGTATTGAGGGTTAGACGAGGTTGTGACGGTAGGAGCCCCTCACGGTGGGGTTAGTGCCCGTATAAGAGGCACCAGAAAGCTTGCTCTCCTCTCTCTGCCGTGTGAGGTCACAGAAGGTGGCCGTCGGCAAGCCAGGTAGACAGCCCGCACCAGGAACTGAATCGGCCGGCACCTTGATCCTGGACTTCCCAGCCTCCAGATGGCGAGAGATAAATGCTGAGGTCACCCAGTCCATGCTACTTGGTCACGGCAGCACACAGACGGAGACTCGTGGGGTCTCTTCCCCTAGGCGGGGCCGGGCCGGACAGGGCAGGGGGCAGGGCCACAGAGGGCGGAAGGCGGCGGATGCCAAACCACGGGCAGAGGCAGGGAAAGTCTCTTCGCAGCCGGCTGGGAGCTAAAGATCCCCCCGCTTCCCACGGGCTCCCCGGTTCTGCGGAACAAGACCAGCAAGATAGCCGAGAAGACAGTACGTGCGGGAAGAGCAAAACTTCTGGAAGACGGGAGAATGAAAACGGGGACCCGTCTGATGTTTCTGCTCTCACGGACCGTGTGTGTGCGAGATCTCGCCCAGCACGTGGCCTCTCTTTAATTCCTCCAGCCCCTATTTAAAATTCTTTTTCTTATCTCTTATTTTTTTATTCTCCTTTAAAAATCACAAAACGGCATTGACTTCCTTCAGCATCTACTTTTTCCTCAGGATTTATGCGGTCGTCTGGTTGGAGCTCCTTCTTTGGTGTTTGCGCCGTGAGACGGGTAATTCTAAAGCGGGAAGCTTTGCTCTACGATCTTTACGTAGATTGGGAATTATGCAGTTAAAAGACAACCACTAACAAAACAAAACAAAACAACCCCAAAGTTCAAGACGGATTTCCAGGAGATCGGAAGGAAATGAATTTTGATTAAAGTGCCTCTTCTTAAAGACACAGAAGCAAAGGTCCTCTCCCTGGCAGGGCTCCCACGCCCTGGGACGTGCTTCTGGGGTGGGGGGTGGGGGGGGGGGTCTGCATTTCCCCCAGGCGCGCTCGGGCTACGCGGTCTGTCCGCCTCACTACTTTACCTGTGGAGCTTTTAAGGGGCTGCTTTATTTCATGAAGAGAGGTTCGGGCCTCTGCTGTCCCTTCCCTGGGCAGTCTGTAGGCTTGCTGCTGATCTGATAAAATGGGGTTGGCCCCTGGCACCATGAGACAAACCAAGAGCCCGCCCCGCCTCGGTCACACACTGCCCCCCGGGGGCAGGGAGGGAGGCCCTGGCATATACTCACTTGTCCAGTCTTCTTCAAAGCAATGCAGAAAGTGGAATCCCACCATGATGAGGGCGTGCAAGGAAATGAGAGCTATGTACATCTGAAACAGGAAAGCAGGGCAAACGCCATTGTTGTGAGAACCTTCTGACCGCGCAGGCTCCCGGGACAGGGGCCCTCAGAACCTCCCATTCCGGAACACTCAGTCAGGCTGAGGGTTGACCAGGAGAGAGCCAGGGAGGCATCTGCTGATTGCCCTACCGGTCTGGCACCCCAGGCCTGGGACCGAGGCGAGCAGCTATTCACCAGGAGTGCACGGACGAGCACCTGTGACCAGGCGTGACCAGGGCCCTGGGTGGGCGGGGGAGCTCTGGGCCCGTGGCTTCCCTTCACTCGGAAAGTCAAGGTGCTGACTGCCAGTAGGTGCTCTAGTCCTCACACTATCCTCTATCCACCTGCAGCTGAGGGAGGGCTTGTTGTCATCACCAGAACTGCCTTGTTTAGCTACTCAGACTGGACACTTGGGACGGGAACAAGGCCCTTGCTTAGAGCCAACCCGCTTGAGCCCGTGTTCTAGACGCTCAGGCGAAGGGCCTACGAGCAGGCCGTGGCTGAGCTAGGAGTGCTTTGGCAGAAAGGCGCAGGTCTACATGGCCACGCGGTATTTGGAACAGCAGCAAAAACCATCGTTGCGTGCCGGGAATTGTCGGAGGCCCAAAGCGCTCCATCGCTCGGCGGAGGGTGGGGCAGGATTTGGAAGCTGACTTACTGTAAACAGGACAAAGTACTTCTGGTTGTTCTCGCCGACGCAGTTATTGACCCAGGGACAGTGGTGGTCCATCTTCCGAATACACCGCTTACAAACACTGAAAGGACCCACAAGGCAGACCTTTAGTGGTGTCCTCACGGTGGCGGGGACCCGAGGGGAGCAGAGAACCCACCCCCCAGCTCTACTCCGCGGCTGGGGCCTCCTCGGGCTCTGCCCCGTGTCCCGCTTGCTGGGTGTGTTGCAAGGGGCCTGGAAGGTGGGGTCAGGACCCCCAGGGTCACGTCATTCCAAACAGGGGACAGTCATTTGTCAACAAGGCCCCTTCTCTTGTTTAACACAGACACAGGATGGAACTGAGGGGATCTGAGCCGGAAGCTGCTCTCTGGCGGTAACTGGGCTGGGAATCTGGTTTATTGAGAAGGACAGAGCAAAGAAACAGTTTTGAAAATGGACAGGCTGGGCTGGGTATAGAAAGAAGCCGCTCCTAACTCCCCGCCAAAGACCAAAACCCCAAGGGCCGGGCGCTAGCAGGGAGGGTGGCCCAACGAGGGCGCTGGAAGGGCACAGAGTGGGCTCAGGTGCAGGATGTCTCAGGGCGGCAGGAAGGGCCCCTTCAAGAACCTTTTAGCTCTAAGACAGCATCCACTTAGCTGAAAAAGCAGAATGTATTTGAGCTTAAGTGTCGATCAGAAATCCTGTTAATTTGGGGCGCCTGGGTGGCTCAATTGGTTAAAGCATCCAACTTCGGCTCAGCTCATGATCTCGTGGCTCCTGAGATCGAGCCCCACATTGGGCTCTGAGCTGACGGCATGGAACCTGCTTGGGATTCTCCCTCGTCCTCTCTCTCTGCCCCTTCTGCGCCCCCACTTGTGCTTGTGTGCACACTCTCTCTAATTTGCAAATTACTACCTTGTGATTGGGCTCATTTTGGGACTGAGAAATTGGTCCTTCCTCAATTTATTAGCATAGGCTCCTTGACATTTCCTCGAGAGTATTATTCCACACAGTTTGAAATGCTGTAAAGGTACACTCGGAAATAAGATGATTAGAGGTTTTTCTCTTTTGAAAGCCCCTCGGTTCACCCCAGCTTTTCTTTCCACTCGTTTCCACAACTAACTTTATCCCAGGTTCTTCATCAAGCGCACTGTGGGCTGTGGCAAGTGGAGCCCGGCAGAAGGGCTCTCATCAGGATCACACGGGGGGAGCTCACACTTGCTGAGCGCTGGCTGGCCGACAGTCAGGGCAGGGACAGCAGGGAAGGAGATCTTCTGGGTGTGGGCGTGAGCTGCTCCCCACACTCCAGGCCAGGAGGTGCAGGCCACTCTGAAGGACAGCCACGGCCAACTCGGGGCTGCGGGCTCATCCACACCCCAAGGAGGACGTGTGGCTTTTTCTAAGCACAGCGTGAGCTTTGGTGGCAAGGCAGACCTGGGGCTGCTGAGCTACTCTGGTCAGGCTGGCCAAGCTTGGGGGCCTCAGCTTCCCCATCCACGGGAAGTAAGTGTTGTAAGGAAAAGGTGACAACGGATTGTGGGGGCCTGGTCAGTCTCCACCCTTGTTCTTCTCCACAACCTTGAAGGTCCTCCCTAATACAGGGGAAATGGGCACATCTCAGAGATGCTGGCCCAGCTCCAGAATCTCCCTGGGAGCCTGGAGAGCAGGAGAAGAAGGAGGCACGAAAGGGACCTGGAGGGATATAAAGTCAGGGATATAAACCCATCTCTCTCTGTATGCATGTGTTTCCAATTACAAACATACATGTGAATATGTATAATGTATACTTCATTAGCTAACACTTGTTCCCAGTATACAAGTTTAATAATTTTTAAAATGTTTATTTTTGAGAGAGCACGTGTGTGCAAGTGGGGGAGGGGCAGAAAGAGAGGGGGACAGAAGATCCGAAGCAGGCTCTGCGCTGACAGCAGAGAGCCTGATGCAGGGTTCGGACTCACGAACTGTGAGATCATGACCTGAGCCGAAGTCGGACGCTGAACCGACTGAGCCACCCGGGCGCCTCCTCTAGTAGACAAGTTTCAAAGTACAGACAGGTAGACAGTGAAGAATGAGCTGCTCCCTGCATCCTGGGCCGCAGCCACCAGGCCCCACGTTCCCTTCATGGGGCCACCTTGCAAGTCCTTCCTCAGCCCTGGGGTCTTAGCTCCCTTCCAATCTGGGGCCCAAACTCCCGAGGGGAGAGGCGCCTGGCAGCTCAGTGCCACCGCCACTTTCTCCAAGGGGCTTCCGGTAGGTGCTCGGAGGGAGGCAGTGTTTGCTCAGCAGCACAGAGGGGTCAAGTGGCCTGACATCCTCCGAAAGCCGCCCAGGGTTTCAATGAGCTGTCACATCCGTCCTTTGCTCTCCTCCCAGCTTCTCAAGAGACCCCGCGTGCGCCCCAGGAAGTGAGTTTCACAACGGGTTACGCGTCCCTGGGAGGCCACAGCAGAACACTCCTCCTCCTCCAGGGAGCAGGACAAGTGAGCACAGCAGCTGGGCTACAGAAGGTGGCCCTGAGTGCCAGGCTCCAAGCTTCCTGCCCACGGAGACACGGAATGCCGAGGTGGTCCCTCTTCCCCGGCTGGCGCAGTTGTTCAGAGGCAGGCTCTGGGGCCGGGAGGTGGCGCATGTGGGTGGGGGTGGGGGGGGGGTCCATCCGTGAACATGGCCCTGATCAGGGGCCGTCTCACCCACGGCTCTCAAAACTAGCAGCCTGAACGGTTCTGCACTTGGGGCCTGGAGAACAAGGGCAAGGCCTACCCGGGGCCACCCAGCTGCTTCGCCTCAGGTGCCATCTGTCAGGAGGAAGAAAAAAATGCAGCCTCCCACAACCCTGGACACCTCACTGGGGTATCGGTCACCTCAGAGCCAGCCCTCTTCCCGTTCCCCGTGGCTGGGTGGGCAGGGGGCTCTGCGGGGTCCCCTCCCCAGACAAGGCAGGCAGGGGGCCCTTTACCCAGGCTTGCCGCCTGGCAGAACCTCTCCTCTCTGGGGCTCCTCGCTGCTCTTTCTGTACTGAGCGCACCAGCCCCCTCCTGGGACTCCTCTTGGGCACCATTTTGTGCCCCCTGTGCGAGACGCTGCGGGCGAGCGAGCTCCTGGGGCACAGGCACCAGGGCCTGGCAGCTGGTCCTCAACCTGCGCTAACAGTCACTGGAGAGACGAAACGTCTTCGATGGAGGTATTTTTTGACGTTCCTGCCTTCGGGGTTTCCTGAGCCCTTCCGTGTTTTTAAATCAACGTTCCAGAAGACGGCGATGCCTCTCCTTCCCTCTTCCTCCAGGTTCCCTGCCATTTTTCAGGCCCCGAAGCACTTCCGTCAAATGCCTGGTGGAGCCCAACAAGCTCACGGGCTCCCATGCCCTCAGGCTCCTTCTCGCCTGTGTTCTTTCTCTGGCGAGGTCCGAGGGCCCTTGGCGCTCAGCCCCAGAGGAGCTGGACGAGGCCCCTGCCTGGCCTGGGTGATGGCCCACCATGGAGACACAGCTGTGTCCGTGAGGGCCTGTGTCTCTCCCTGCAGAGGCGCTTACCAAGCAACGGTCGGCTGAGTGCGGGTCCTGATGCCACAGATGGGAAAGAGCTAGCCTGGGAAGTGGCCCCACCACATCAGAATGGGACGCCCAGCAGGACAGGAGGAAAGATGCAAAAAGGCATCTACCGCATCCCGGTCCCAGCTCCGCAACAATTTCGGGTAGGGCAGTCCAGCGTAGCGGACAGAACACTGCTCTCAGATCCCCGTGCTGGGCTCCAGGCAGAGAAACTCAGCTTCTCTGAACCACCCTCTGCAGGATTGGCCCTGACCCGATCTCCCAAGGTTAGCGATGATGTAGGTCAAATGCTTTTAAAACAATACTACTGCTGTGTAAGTTTTATCGGCAGTCATAATAACCACGAGAGAGAGACAGGGGCCCTGAGCAGTCCGTGACCGTCCGAGCCTCAGCATGTTATGTGTGTGTGGGGGCGAGGGGTGTGTGGAGGGGTGTGAGGCTTTGCCAGGGTCACAGGTCTCCGCCTCCTCGTGCAAGAGGAACCTATTGCATGAGTCCAACACCCTGGCTGTCCACGTTAGCGTGAACGGCTCCCTATGGGGTTTCCACATGCCTCCGTGGTCCTCAGCGCCGGGATGAAAGCAGCCTGGGGTTCCAGAGTGCCCCTCCGTGGAAAGAAGACCCACCCACCCACCACCGGGCTGGAAGGAGCATCTACACGTCCAGGGTCAGGAAGCGTCTACGGTACCCACCAGAGCTCAGGGAACGGGGCCAGTTTTAAATTCCACGGGCTCTGTTGGGGGGTCAGGAACCAAAGAGCTGGGTGAGCGCTCACGGATGTGGGCACGCACCTTCGCCTGAGCAGGGAGACTGACCGCAACTCTCGAGCCAGGCAGCGGGCCTCCCGGCCCAGGCAAAACCCGGCTGCGTCTGGCGGGCTGGAGACCGTGCGTATCCCAAACCGCGGGTCCCCAGACGGCCCGGGCCACCACGGGCCCTCACAGACGAGCAGCCGTCGCACACGCTTCCTGACGCAGGAGCAGGGGACACACAGACAGCCTCACCAGAGTTCATCTGAGTCAGCGGGTCTTGTTTTGCTCAAGCTGATTTGTTTACTAGCACTCAAGAATACCTCCCTCGGATCATCCTGGCGAGAGAGGCGAGGAGGAGGCGGCGGTGAGGAAAATGCCAGGCAGGGGAGGCAGCCGAGGGCCCAGGGAGGAAAGAGAAAGAACCACTGTGGTCACCGAACGTCCTTTTCTACAAAGGTCGCAGCTCCGTGTTTCTATAAACCCTGCGCACCCCCAGTGCCCGCACCCGCCTCCACCCACAAACGGCTTCTGCTTGGACAGCGAGCTGACTCCGTTATCCAGACTCAACCCCCACAAGCCGGGCGGCAGCAAGTCCCTTTACGGGGGACAGAGCCGGCCTCAGAGCGATGTGCTGCCTGGTCCACGGTCTGGGGACACGTGTGGCGGGGACACGGCTGGCCTTCCAACGCCAAGGCCGGAGCCGGTTCCACCACACCGGGCCGCCTGGAGTCACGGCCTGAGGAACCACACAAGCAAGCTGGGCCTTTTGGTTCAGGTGATGAAAACAGCTGGCTTCCCACGCCTCGGATGGCAGAAAAGGCTAGACGGGTGCCCCCGTCACAGATCTCAGAGGTAAAGTGACCACCCCACGCCGGGCTCTGCGCAAAGACACTTAGCTTCTCCAAACCGCCCAACACCCCACAGGAGACAGCAATGACCACAGGCCCTGTCCAAGCTCCTCGGCCCTCATGCTCAAGAGGTGCCAGCTTGCTGGGGAGGTCGCCACTTCTCTGACAGAGAAACGTCCATACGATTACATCAGGTCACATGATTCCCCCCCCCCCCCAAACTGGAATTCTAGTGGAAAGAGCCCCCCAACCGGAGCCGCAGACACTGGGAGCCAATCCGGTCTCTGGTACTCACCAGCTGTGTGACCTCGGTGCGACCCTCCCGCCCCAAACACACACCAGTCCGAAAAAGGGACCAAATGACACGTTTGCATTTCTGTAATTTATCATTTAAAGTTCCCTTGTAATGATAAAATGCAGTTTTCAGCTAGATGTCTTCTTGTTGAGAAGACTCAAAACAATGAAGAAATCTGAAAACCAAAGGGAAAAATCACCACAGAGGAGATGGGGAGATGGCTCTCGGGGCCGAATTCTACAATTGTCACAACCTCTAGAAGGTTGTTGTGTGGTGTTTGTTTGTTTTGTTTTGCTTTGTTTTTGTTTTTTCCCCAAGTAGGCTTCATGCTCAGCGCGGCATCCAACTTGGGGCTCGAACTCACGACCCCAAGATCAAGACCTGAGACCAAGAGCAGACACTCAACCAACCAAACCACCCAGGAGCCCCTAGAAGTTTCTCCTTTTTTTTTTTTTTTTTTTTCAAGTTAATTTATTTTTGAGAGAGAGCACAAGCTGGGGAAGGGCAGAGAGAGAGGGGGACAGAGGATCCAAAGCAGGCTCCACAATGTGGGGCCTGAACTCATGAACCGCGAGATCGTGACCTGAACCGAAGTCAGCCGCTCAACCGACTGAGCCACCCAGGCGCCCGAAGTTTTGTTTTAAAGAGAAGCCTTCATTCAAGGACAACCCCTTTGCTAAAATTTAAGCGAATGGGGCCCACCTATTAGACACTCACAGAACGATTTTCTAAAGCTTTGTCTCCTGTGCCCTTAATTAATAAAGCTGTGAGGTAGAAAGAGGAGAAACCCCCTCAATCGTATAGATCCGGAAACAGGCGGAGACAGTCAAGGGTGTTTGAGTGTCAGGGCAGGGCGCTTCATCACTGTGGGAGAGTCAAGTCTTAGGACAGGTGTCCTGAGCCCAAACCAAACGCCCTTTCCCATCTAGTGAGCTCACGGAGATGGGGAGGGAGAGTCACGTCCAGAAGTCTTGCTGCTGACGGCACCCGCTCCGGAAGCAGGTGGCGGGGTGGGGTGGGGGGTGCTACTCCAGAGCAGGTGAGAGGTGGGGGAGGGGAGGAAGCGAGCCCAGGTCGGGAGGAGGGGGTCGGGGCGCACGCGTACCTGCAGTGGTGGGCTCGGTCGGGCTTAATGCTGCAGCATTTGGGACACTTGTACACCACCTGCCCGGGCTTCAGCTGTAAACTCTCGATGAATTCTTTAGTGGCGTTTCCTTTGGGCACCGCGCCCTGTGAGAAAGAGGATAGGGGTCAGGGCTGGGCTAGGGATTCCATCGGTTTTGACGCCCCGTGGTGGAGGTGGTCACCTGGAAGCAGCAGCTAAACACACACACACACACACACACACACACACACACACACACACGGACAGGACAGTCTCATCCCAACAACACGTGGACTCTGTTCAGAATCACGCCAACACCGATGGATACTTATGGACAATGAGGTTTCCTGTGGAAAAGTAAATGATTTTCCCCAGTGGACAGGCTGTTCCTAACGATCTTTCTGCTTTCATCTCAGTGACGTGGTTTTCACTGAATCCATTCTTTCCTGTGTAAATACTACAGTTGGGATTTGACTCGCCCATTCCCGTCTGGTCTACGTTAAAATTTCCCAGTAACACCTTGGGCCTTTGCGAAGTTTTACTAACGGGCTTCACACCCCCACAGCTCGGTTTTTCCAGATCAAAGTCTGCAGCTCTGAATGTCACTGGCTCCTGCTTAAACTAGAATTGTTTTATTTTATTCTCTTACCAGTACAATTGTTAGGAAGCACCGGTGATCTACATTTGGTTCTTGTGAATCCAAAAGCAACTGTGAACCATGGCCCTCGGATCTCTGACTTGCTTTCTGACCCGACGTGCCCTCCCGCTTGCCATCCCACCCTTTCGTGCGCTCGTGAGTGCTCTGCCTTTTGTTCTAGCTGTGAACACCTCCGGTGGAGCCAACAGCAGACCCAAAGTGCCACCAGCGTCTACTGGGGCCCGTGTGCCTGTCCAAGCAGAAGGAAAGCGGGCGGTGTCCAGGCCGACGCAGGGTCTCGATGACCAGTCTTCGCCAGGGGCCTACTCGGTGCTCGGCCCGTGCTCCAGTGCTCACTGCTATGGATTCAGGTAGCAAACCAGGTCTCTGTCCCAGTAGGCCCTTGGTCTCTTGGAGGCTAACGATGCTAGAAGACAGCTGTGTTGAGAGAGCACAGAGGAATAGGTACCGACCAGCCAGGGAACCAGAGAGGTTTCAAGAGATGAGGTGTTTTGTTTTTTTTTAAGTTTATTTATTTTTGAGAGAGAGAGAGAGAGAGAGAGAGAGAGAGAGAGAAAGAGAACACGAGTGGGGGAGGGGCAGAGAGGCAGACACAGAATCCGAAGCAGGCTCCAGGCTCTGAGCTGTCAGCACAGAACCTGACGCAGGGCTCGGACCCACGAACTGCGAGATCATGACCTGAGCCGAAGCTGGATGCTTAACTGACTGTGCCACCCAGACGCCTCTCAAGAGGTGAGGCTTAAGGGTGGTCCTAAGACATGCCAGGTAGTCCTGAGGGAGGAGAGGGATTCTGGCCAGAGGAGGGGCATAAGTAAAGACAAAAAGGTGAGAGTGAGCCCAGCCCGTCTGGGGGCTGGTGAGAAAATCGGCATGGTGGAATCCAGGGTAGGCAGAGGAGAAGCTGGACAGATGGACAGGGGGCCAGCTTGAGAGAGAGTGCTCGGCACAGGGCACAACAAGGGACCGAATGTGTCTCCCAAATTCCTAACCCTCAGTGTGTGCTATTGGGAGGTGGGGCCTCGGGGAGGTGGTCGGGTCACTAGGGTGGAGCCCTTGCGCCTGGGCCTTAGCGCCCTTATAGTGACTGCTGAGAGCTCCCTCACCCCTTCTGCCATGTGAGGACACAGCGAGAAGATGGCCGTCTGCGAACCAGGAAGTGGGCCCTCCCCCAGAGGCTAAATCTGCCAGCACGGTGATCTTGGACTTCCCAGCCTATAGAGCTGCGAGAATTATAACTTTCTCTTGTTTATAAGCTAGCCCGTCTCTGGTAGCTTGTTGCAACAGCCCAAACAGACCGAGGCAGGTAGCCTGTGTTCTTGGCCGGGTGTTGGACGCAACACTGTGCCTGTAACAACCTCCGGATGCCTCGACTCTAATGCGGGGTTACCACACAAAACTGTCAGGGTGCCTGGACACCCGCATTTTTACAAAGCGCTCAGCAGGGCTGAGAATTACTCTGCTAGACCAGGAGCTCCATGATGGGTCTACCTCATTCAGCACCAGAGCCTCTAGCCTGGAAAAGGTCTATCAGTTTTAGCACGGGGTGAAAGGAGCAGTGAAAGCAAGCAGGACAAGAAAGAAGGGGGCTCAGGGTGCCAGCCTGGGGGGCTCCAGCAGCGTGGCCCAGCTCCCTATCAAGAACCGGGCCTGACACTGGGTCGAGTCATGGCTCTGGGATGGGACTGCTCCACACCCCCCACCTAAGGTCTAGGTGACAGGAGGCCGTGCTCATCAGTGGGCGCCCATGGGACACCACCATCAGGGAAGTTGACGCAACATCTGACCACAGAACTGGGGGCCATGCCCGAGTCCCAAAGGGGCCCGGGTGAGGGGCAGTGTGGTCGGCTAGGGTGGGTAGGTGGGTAGGTGGGGATTTCAGGGCTGACGGACTGTAACAGGCCAAGCGAGGGGTTCCCGGGTTAGAGGGGAGGAAGACGGGGTGTCAGCACCTTTCCCACGAAGGAGAAATTCTGGGATAGGAAGAGCCACTGAAGAAGCAGTACAGACCAAGGAGCTGGAGTTTTGTCTTTTGCTACAAAAATGACTCACGGGGACAAAGACCCTAGCTATGGAAACTGCAAAGACAAATCAAGTACCGACCCTCTCCTGAAAGTCTACACCACACTGAGCATTGTGGGAAAGTGCACGGAAGTGATGGGGGCCTGGGTCCCAAACAGCTGCTGGGGCGGATGCCCAGATGCCCAGACACAGCAAGGAGGCCGAGCACCCGGCCAAAGCCACGGCCACTGGTGCATCAGGAGCTAGGGGAGGCGGGAAGGCCAGGAGGATCCTGGTGGACGTAGCAGGACAGGGGCACCTGGGGACGGAGGCAGTCCAAGCAGTGACCAGAGGTGGCCTGTCCAGAGGATGACGGATAGAGCAGAAGCACCGGAGCCAGAGGGCACGCGCAGGGGTGTCTCCCAGGCAGCGGAGGAAAAAACTCAGGACCACAGTTCAATTATGGGAAGACTTGCAAGTTGTCTCAAAGAGGGCCTCGGGTGCCTCTCTGGGGTCTCCAGCCAGCATGCACCCTCTCCTCCCGCCCCTCACCCCACTCCTCATATGGCTCTTTGCTGGCGCCCCGCCCCCCCAACTTTCCCCTGCTGACCATTCCGTCACCAGCTCTTTCTCTGCTCTCCTGTCTCGTTAAGGACCCGCTTACACTCGAGATGGGCAGCATGTGGCCGACATGTCACTAGGAACGGTGCTGTGCTTCCCCACTGGTCTGCCTGAGGCCAATGGGGCAACAGACAAGTACGAGCCCAGAAAAGCCAAAGGCATGCTCATCCACATGAATGCTCTTCTCATTGGTGGAGGCTCAGGACTTTGGGACAGAGATGAGGTCCTGAGAAGAAACTTCTAGAAATGTGGATCCTGATACACAGGCACTATGGGCACCAAGATGCTGAAAACTACATGTGATTCAGAGTAACAGTCACCTCCACGGTGGTGGGGAGGCTGGGAGAGGAAAAGTGGGGGTGGGGTGGGGAAACAAAGAGGTTAAACCGCCTTTGTAATGTTTTATGTATGAGGCTGGGGGCGTGGAGATATCATATTATCATATCATTGTATTATCCTTCATGCCCTTTCAACTGTGTCATATGTTTCATTACAATTTTTTTTAAAAAAGTAGGAAAAAACCCCACCTAGTCTGCAAAACACCGTCAGATGCCAGAAAAGCCTATGATAGAAATTTTAAAAGCAGGGGCACTGGGTGGCTCAGTCGGTTGGGCGTCTGACTTTGGCTCAGGTCATGATCTCACGGTTCGTGAGTTTGAGGCCCATGTCAGGCCCTATGCTGACAGCTCAGAGCCTGGAGCCTACTTCAGATTCTCTGTCTCCCCCTCTCCCTGCCCCTTCCCCACTGGGCTCTGTCTCTCTCTCTCAAAAATGAATAAAAACATTAAAAAAAAAAAAAAAGAAACTTTAAAAGCAAACAAACTTTGATAGGTGAGGACTCTGTGATATGTATAATGCCATACAGGACATCCTTCTAGACATTAAATATGCTATAAAAGTATACAGCTATCAGCATGGAGAACATCTATGACAGATGGCTAAAGGCACACATAGACTTCCAAAGAGTATATGGCATATAACGCATCCTGGAACAGATCTGATACCCAGTTGACACTTGAATAATGCAGGGCTGAGGGGTCCGTGCAGCCAAAAATCCACATATAGCTTTTGACTCACCTGAAACTTAACTGCTAATAGCCTCCTGTTGACCAGAATACCAAAAACGTGAGTAGTCAACTCACACATATATTGTACATTATTTGTATCCTACACTATATTCTTACAATAAAGCTAGAGGAAAGAAAATGTTAAGAAAATCATAAGGAAGAGAAAACACATTGCCAGTACTGGACTGTTCTTATCAAAAAAATTCGTGTATAAGTGGACCCGTGCAGTTCATACCACATTGTTCAAGGGTCAGCTGTATATATATATATAAAGACAAAGACATGTGCCAAATTATTAATGGATATCTCACATAGTCAGATCACAGGTTATTTGCATTTTCGTGACTATATTTCTTAAATGTTCTAATATGAACATGTGGCTTCTGCAATTAGAAAGAAACTCATTAAGAATACAGGCAAGGGGCGCCTGGGTGGCTCAGTCGGGTAAGTGTCCAACTTCGGCTCAGGTACGATCTCATGGTTAGCGAGTTTGAGCCCCAAGTCGGGTTCTCTGATCTCAGCACAGAGCCTGCTTCGGATCATCTGTCTCCCTCTCTCTCTGCCCCTCCCTTGCTGTCTTTCTCTCTCTTTCTCTCAAAAATAAACACTAAAAATTTTTTTAAAAAAAATACAAGCATAAAAATGTACCTCAGGAAGGAACTACCCAAAGTAGAAATATGCCCAACTTAACTGAATTTTATATTCAAAACGCTGTGACCATCTCATCTTGAGATATCTGAGGCCCTGCCCTGAGGCACTAGGGTCTGGAAGTCTTTACAAGGGCAAAGCTGGACCCCGACCACCCAGATGACTGGACTTTGAAAGAGGATCCAGAAGGAGGGTGCCTGGGTAGCTTCAGTCAGTTAAAGCGTCCGACTCTTGGTTTTGGCTCAGGTCACGATCTTGCGGCTTTGTGGGTTCAAACCCCTGCATCAGGCTCTGTACTGACAGCTTGGAGCCTGCTTGAGATTCTCTCTCTCTCCCCGCCTCTCTCTGCCCCTCTCCCACTTATGCTGTCTCTCTCTCTCTCAAAATAAATAAATAAACTTAAAAAAATGTTCTTAACCCTTTAAAAAAATAAAAGGGGATTGGGAAGGGCTCTGGCCCAGGCAGAGAGGGCCCCACAAAAGCCCAAAAGGCCACATTAATGCTCTTTAATGCAAAAGGTCATTGAGTCTGGGCAATCGTGTGAACTTGTATGAATCCTGAAGGCACAAAACCACAACTGGATGTCACTCCTCATGCACAAAGGACAAGCCCTAAGGAACATCGTCTGCCCAAGGAGATAAATCAATGGGGCAGAGTTTTCCTAAATGAAGGCTCAGGTCGCTATTTTCCCCCCCATCCAGTTTTTAAGGTCCCAGAATTTGCTGTAAACCTCAGGAGGCCCCACGTAAAGGTCTACGTGGGGAAAAGTAGGGGCAGAGAGACAGGGGGACACAGAATCCGAAGCAGGCTCCGGGGCTCCCAGCCGTCAGCACAGAGCCCGACGCGGGGCTCGAACTCACGAACTGTGAGATCATGACCTGAGCTCACAGTCAGATGCTCAACTGCCACCCACGTGCCCCACAGTTCAGCTTTTTTAAAAGCCTGTCCCCTCCAGCAGGACTCTATTTACATAAATCCCCTAGAAGGCTCATTCCCTTCCAGGCAAGACCCCATCTGCCCAGCAAGTCCATCTTTCAGACCCAGAGGCCAGCTGGGCCAGTCCCTGAGACAGAGGATCCTGTGACACAGGTGCTTTCCTGCCTTTGCCTCCAACGTCTTTTCCTTTCTTCCCTTCCCTTCCTTTCCCCTTTCCTTCCTTCCTTCCTTCCTTCCTTCCTTCCTTCCTTCCTTTTCTCTCCTGTGCTATCTCCACAGACTTCAGAACTTCCTGTGATTAGTTCATGGTAAGGAATTTCGTTCTGTACCATTCTGGACAGACGGCAGGGAGTCGGTAGGCCTGCTGAGACATTTCTGCCAATGTTGTGACGCCTGTGTTACTGAGAACCGCCCACCCCCCCGTCCTTACGCATCTCACAGGGCTGTCTTGAGGCTCCCAGGCTACTGCAGCCTGGCAGACCACAATGTACCGATTTCCACCCCCCCCTCATTCCCACAGTCATACTTCTTCATGATTAAAAAAAAAGAGACGAGAAAATTAAAAGGGAAAAACCCACCCTTTGATTGTATCGCCCAGAGATCTGTATAATCAACATTTGGGAGCATATCCTTCCAGTCTTTTCTCTGTGCACACAGCAAGCTAAAGACACTAAAGAATTTATAGGCCCATGATACTCAGACGTTCCTCAAATATATGTTTGGTCCCGCAGTGGAATCCGTTTAAATCTGGGGCAGGGAGGTGTGATACGATTCTGTCAATCATTCCCCTTAGTGGCTAGCCCAAACTTCCAATACTTTCCTCAACCCCCACCTACTCCCTTTTCTATTTCAGAGAAAACTGAGGCAGCTGGGATAAACCACCAGCTTGGAGGGTGAGGGTCCCAGCCAATCCTGGCCCTCAGGGGCCCCAGACTTTTAGCTCAAAGCTTCTCCCTCATGTTGTGCGCACACTCTGGGCCCTCCCACCCCTCACAGCTAAGCTTGTCGAGTTCGTGTGCATTTCCGCCTCTACTATCCCTCCCTGACTCTGCTTCACTGCTCTCCGGTGCCTGTCATCTTCACACCAGGAACACCTGTCACCAGGTCACTGAGCAACTCCCTGTGGCCAAACCCAAAGGTCGGTTCTAGGCCCTCAACTCCCTTGGATCTCCCGTGACCACCAGTCCCTCCTTCTGTCACTCTCTCCTGAGGCGGCTCTGCTCCCTCTGGGTGTCCCCCTGCCTCTTGCTCTCCCTTGGGCTGTTACCCATGCTGGACCCCGGTGTTCCTCAGGGATCCCCCAACAGCCCTGTCCCCTGCTCATTCTGCACCCCGCCCCCTGCTGACAGTCCTCCCCCATCACACCCAGTGGTGAAGCCCAATCGTGGGCACCAACTCAGGCCTCTTTTCGAGCTGCAGACATCTCCACCTGGTTGTTCAAGAGACATTAAAACCGAGGAAAACCGACCCCCCAGATTCAACATGCTAGAACTGAACCCATTCCTTTCGCTCCAAACCGCCCCTCCCATTCTCACTTCCCTGGCCCGTGGCGCCTCTATCTACCCTCGCTTACCCCTTACCCCTCCTACTCCACCAGGTTACTCTTGTCCCAAACCGTGCCTCGAATCCCATATCCTCCCCTCCAAGCCGCTGTCACAGCCTTTGTTCCGGCCCATCCTCACGCGCCCCAGATGTTAGAGTCACCTCCCACCCCGGCCTATTCTCCTATTTCTCAGAGTAAACTTTCTAAAATGGGAATCTGATCATACTATTCTCCCTGCCTGGACACCTTCACAGGCTTCGCAGAGCCTTCCCCTGGCCCAGGGTCCGGGCTCCCGGTCAGGGCTCGAGCAGGGCCACCACAACGCGGCCTTAGACCACTGACCCAGGGTCTCCCTCTGTCCCTGCCCCAGCAGTCCCCCGGCTGTGCACCACCTGCAGCTTCCCAAAGGCACCATGCTCTCCGAGACTTTCACCTTGTACCCCCGGGGACTCACATCAGCACCTCTGCCCAGCCTGTTTGCCTCTTGTACCGGAGCCAAAACCCACTCAGGGATCACCTCCTCTGCCTTCCTCCTCATGGCCCCAGGCCACACCCAAGAGAGAAGCCATCACTTGGCTTTTGTGCTGTTCCAGCCTGTATTTATTGGGCTCAACACCTATCGTTTAAGTACACACTGATCTCTCCTACACAGCTATAAATTCCTGGAGGATAGAGACAATGTCTTTCAACTTGCAGCCCCAGTGAATTGCCCAGGGCCTGCCACGGAGCATGTATTCAACAAACCAAGCTGAATGATAACGATGATACAACAGACATTTATGGAGTGCTCTATGCCAGACACAGTTCCACGTGCTTTACTGTATTTTGTCAGTTAATTCCGCCAATAAACCTGTGAGGCAGAGACTGTTATTACCCATTTTACAGATGAGATAACTAAAGCAAAGAAATTAAGCAACTTCCCAAGGTCATATGGCTAACAGATGGCAGAACCAGGATTCAGACCCAGGCAATCCAAGTCTAGAGCCCTCACCTCCATCAGAAGACAACGTATGTATTTATCAGACATTGCTGTTAAGAGCTCTGAAGAGGCTTTTTCAAACTGCCCTGATGCCATAATATTATTCTGTCAACAACTGTATTAGCATGTTACCATTAACACTGAAACAGGCCTGGGGCGCCTGGGTGGCTCAGTCGGTTGAGTGGCCGACTTCGGCTCAGGTCATGATCTCGCGGTCCGTGAGTTCTAGCCCCGCGTCGGGCTCTGTGCTGACAGCTCCGAGCCTGGAGCCTGCTTCGGATTCTGTGTCTCCCTCTCTCTGACCCTCCCCAGTTCATGCTCTGTCTCTCCCTGTCTCAAAAATAAATAAATGTTAAAAAAAAAATTTAAAAAAAAAAAAAAAGACTGAAACAGGCCTGTATCAGGGCACCTGGGTGGCTCAGGTGGTTAAGGGTCAAACTCTTTGATTTATGCTCAGGTCATGATCTCATGGCTCATGAGATCGAGCCCTGCATCAGGCTCTACACTGACAGCAAGGAACCTGCTTGGGCTTCTCCCTCTCTCTCTCTGTCTCTCTGCCCTCCCCCTGTGCACGTGCACGTGTGTGCATATGTTTTCTCTCTCAAAAACTGAAGCAGGCCCGTTTCAGTAAGCATCTAGGACAACATAATGGCGTAAAAAGGACATGATGAAAAGTCACAGAGGGGTGACTGGGGGGCTTCGTCAGTAAAGGGTCCGCCTCTTGATTTCAGCTCAGGTCATGATCTTGTGGTTCATGAGATCAAGCACCGAGGTGGGCTCTGTGCCGAGAGCATGGAGCCTGCTTGGAATTCTCTCTCTCTCTCTCTCTCTCTCTCTCTCTGCCCCTCCCCATTTGTGCTCTCTCTTTCAAAATAAATAAATAAACATTAAAAAAAAAAAAGCAACAGAGAAACTTCCAAAGAAATACCAACAAATCTAAGGCCTCAATATCCTCATGTATTTGAAGCAACAGGGATGAAACTTGCCTAAAGTGTTACAGGGGCCCTGGGATGGAGATGTGAGCACACCTGCTGCCCAGGCAGAAACTCTCTCTCCATCAGCTCTGCCAGGAACATGGTGACCAGCCTCAGGCCTGTGTCACAGGCCACCTGTCTCCTTCACAGAAAGGTGGAGGTAGGTAATCCCTAAATGGGTCACTCGCTTCTCTCTGGGGCCCGAAAGATTTTTCAGGGGGTGTTTTTAAGTTGCTCCGTGACAGCTATGAGATGTTGCCTGGCATGAGGGAGGATGTAGCAGTGGGCTCGAATTAACCCGATCTGGCAAGTCCCCTGACCTGGGGAACGGGTCAGTACCTCCACCCTCACCCGGCATGCTGGGGGGAGGGCCCGGTGCTATTCCTCCTCTGTTTCTGCGGGCCTGCCACCATGCCGTCGCGCCGCTGGTCCAAGTAAATACATCAAACCTCGGATGGCCAGTAACTTCTTCAGCGAGCGTCCCGCAAGATGAGCAAACATCTTTAATAAATTTTAACTTGATAAATGAGCGATGTCTTGCAATATGAGTGGTATGTGATGCTGAACGTTGCATGATCACAACTGAGCCAACAGTTCTTGAAACTCGCTTCCATATGCGAGTGCTTTGGATTACAAGCATGTTCCCGGAATGAATTACGCTAGCACACAAGGTTTTACTGTACTTGCTAACTGACTCTACACGCAACATGCGATCGATAACGTCGCCGAGAGAGGCTCCAGGAGGGAACACACGAACTGCACAATGGATCCTGATATCCATGGATGGGTTTCGGCAGCTGAAACCGAAATCAGTGGCCTGCAGTGGTCTGGGATAGTCACGCGAGGTCTGTCTACAACAAGGTGTTCACAAGACGGGACTCAAAGGGAGGGAGAGGCAGCGGCAGACTGATGAATTTTCTTTTCCTTAACAATGTAGTTAAATTGATTTATAGGCCTCCTTTGTCAAATCTCAGATTTGAGATAATTAAAAAAACTTTTTTTTAGGGGCGCCTGGGTGGCTCGGTGGGTTAAGTGTCTGACTTCGGCTCAGGTCATGATCTCGCGGTCCGTAAGTTCGAGCCCAGCATCAGGCTCTGTGCTGACGGCTCAGAGCCTGGAGCCTGCTTTGGATTCTGTGTCTCCCTCCCTCTCTGCCCCTTCCCCGCTCATGCTCTGCCTCTCTCTGTGCCAAAAATAAACATTAACAAAAATTAAAATCAAATAAATTTTTTTTAATGTTTGTTTATTTTTGAGGGGAGAGGAGCAGAGAGGGAAGGAGACAGGGGATCCCAAGCAGGCTCTGTGCTGATAGCGGAGAACCCAATGACGAGCGGCTTGAACTCATGAATTGCGAGATTATGACCTGACCTGAAGCCAGATGCTTAACTGACTGAGCCACCCAGGGGCCCCTCAGATTTGAGACAGTTTATAATGAGGTTAGTAAACGATTAGTTAGTAAATGACCAAAAGGGTTTACACAATTATTGCGAGATTGTGAAGCGCTTAGCTTTGAGCTTCCTGGCAGCCAGGACAGAAAGAGACAAGCTATGCCTTCCAGGCTTAAGCAGCTTCCGGGAAACAGACAATGTCCCAGATCTAAATGTTAACAGGAATCCCTCAGGATTCCTGAAGAAGCTCACAGGATGAGGCACTGAAATGGATTTGCAAAGGGAAAGGAAAAAGTGATGAAATTGGAGGGTGGGGTGGGGCGGGGAGGGAGACCGGCACCAAGATAAGAGTTTCTGAGTGCAGGCACTCAGAGCCTCTCTGGACCTCTTAAGTGTTTCAGGAACACAAAAAGCTCCTTGATGACATCACATCCTCTCAGAGCGAGCAAGGAGAGGGCACCAGATACCAAACACCGATCTGACTTGTGCTCTGCCCACACCCTGTGACCTCTAGGCCAGCACCCCTGCCAAGTGAGGCCCCTTTGGCCTCTTTCTCTCTCCTTCCAGGCCTGTCCTTTTTACCCCATTTCCCATGGGAACCTCACCTCCAAGGCGGCCATTCACACCTTTGTGCACCATTTCCCTCTTCCCTTTTCTGCTCAAGCTCTCCGTGGACCCATTTCCTACTGTGTTGGAGGAAATGATTGCTAAATGGTCCAGAAAGCTGGGGGTGGTTGCAACTGTTCAACTACAATTGTTACAACTGCAGGAAGAATTTCAAAGCTGGAAGTGGTCTGTTAACTGTTTGCGGAAGACTGTGAGAGACTTTTTGTCTTTAATTATAACCCAGCAATACTAACAAACCCAAATGGGAAACAATGCATACGTCGTTATATGTTGTTTATAACCTTTGCATATAGGTTCTCCTGCAGGACCATATACAACACGAATTCCTGAGATACAAAACATTGTAATCCTGTTAGGGAACTCCTTAGACCCCTCAGTGACACCTTTCTAAAAACAGACTCCCCCTGCAGTGTTAGCAAGGAGCCCCCGGTTGATCTGTTTTCAGTGTGAGATCTAGGCTCCCAACTCGGCCCCAGGGCCTCCCACTCTCTCTGTACACACCGGGTTTTGCATAACATGTCATGTGCTGGGAGGGGAAAGGCAGGTGAGATGGGGCGTGTATTTAGGACACGTTCGAGTTGCTTCATTTTGGGGCCCAGTTTTCTTTGGGGCCACTAGCGAAACACCCGAATGAGCAGCAGACTGGTGTCTGGGGAATAGTCTTTGGTTCTCATTCATTTGGGATCGGCAGCCATGCGAGCTATTCGCTCCTGCATCCAAGTGCAAGGGGCTACACCGGGGAGATCCCTGGAGAGGCCACGCAAGTCAATATGGGGTAAAAGGACACAGGCGTGAATGCCAGGGCAGAAGCCTTCCAGCTGCCCTCCTCCTGACATCCAGTTCCCTGACTCACATGCCTTCTAGACACCAATGACCTCAAACCTGCTGTCTGATCCTGAACCTCCACCTGGCTACCTACTGCTTACCCGGCATCTCTGCTTATGTGTAATACACAGTTGGCCAGAACAGAAGCTTTGATTTCTCTCCAAAATCTGTTCTCCTAGATGTTCCCATTTACTAAATGGCACCAATAATCCCCTAGAGCTGCTCAAGCGAAGGCTCTGGACGGCACACTGTCCAGTCCCTCTCCGTTCGGTCAATCAACCCTTCTGCACAGAGCTTCTCAGACCTAGCTGAACACAAGGGACACCTGGGAGCTTTAAAGCACCCTGACACCCAGGGCTCTGCCCCAAACCAATCAGAGCAGAATCTCTGGGGGTGGGGCCCGGGCACCGGTACTCTTTCAAAGCTCCCTAAAGTAGTCCAATGTGTAGCCAGGTTTGAGAATCAGTGGCTGAAAAGATACTCCAAATCCAATAGCTTCTGCCCAGATTCACACCTCCCATTTTGGTCTGAGCCACTACCCCGTCCTGTGTGGGCCACTGCAATCCCGGTGATCTTCCTGGGTTTCTGCCCCACCTCCATCACAAGCACAAGGCACTGTCGTTTTAAAAATCAGGTTATGCCGGGGCGCCTAGGTGGCTCAGTCGGTTAACTGTCCAACTTCGACTCAGGTCATGATCTCGTAGTTCATAGGTTTGAGCCCCGCGTTGGGCTCTGTGCTGACAGCCCGGAGCCCGCTTCGGATTCTGTGTCTCCCTCTCTCTCTCTCTGCCCCTCCCCTGCTCGTACTCTGTCTCTTTCCCTGTCTCTCAAAATTAAATAAACATTTAAAAAAAAAAAATCAGGTTACATCATGCCTCTCTGATGGCTTCCTGCTGCATTTAGGGTAAAGACCAAAGCTTTCGTGAGGCCCTCAGGGTCCTGCCCAATCTGGCTTCTACACACCTCTTCTGGCTCCTCTTGCCCCGACTCACCACGCTTTGGTCACCCAGGTCTTAGTCCTGTTCCTCAAACACCCCAAGCACGCGCCCACCTCTGGGCCTTTGCACCTGCTCTCTCCTCTTCCCGGAAGGCTCTGCCCTCAAAGCTTCGTTTGCCTGACTCACAGCTTCGTGGTCTCAGTCAGGTGGCACTGCTCTGAGGTCTTCTCAGACTCCCTTCAGGTAAAGAAGGCCCCCTGCGCCGCAGAAAAGTCACTGCCACATCACCTCGGTCACACCCTTCGATTGTCTCTAAAACACTCATCGCTGTTTGAAATTCCCTTGTTCTCATATGTCTTCACTGCCTGACCCCTGTGCCGGGACTCGAGCTTCAGGCGGGCAGGGGTGTCTGGTCTGACTTGCTCACAGCTGTGTCCATTGCTCAAAAAGGACCTTTCACAGAGGAGGCACTCAATGCACATGCCATTCATTGGATCCCATCCCGCGGTGCCCCCAGGGCTCCTCCTCACCACTGCCAGAGTGATCCCTGTAAGATGACAGCTGCATCTTGCCACTTTTTTTTTTTTTTTTTAATGTGCATTTATTTTTGAGAGAGAGACGGAGACACAGAATCCGAAGCAGGCTCCGGGCTCCGAGCTGTCAGCACAGAGCCCGATGCGGGGCTCAAACTCACAACCACGAGATCATGACCTGGGCCGAAGTCCGATGCTTAACTGACTAAGCCACCCAGGCACGCTGCCACTCTTTTATTTAAAATCCTCAGGGGCTCTAGACTGCCCCTCGTCACCCAACTGCTTTGGCACTCCGCCCACACCGCCAGCCCAAACCTATCGCCCTCCTAAGTTCCCACCATCGCAAACAGCTCCTGGGGGCCTTGAGGAGCCACATGCCTGTGTTCCTGTGTCTTTGTCCATGTTACTCTCTCTGCCTGGCACACCAGCAGTGTCCTCCCTCCCTACCGCCCGTCACCTCCCCTAACAGCATACACAGCGCTCACAAGACCTGGCTTGGGTGTGCCGAGCGGCCAACGCCGTCCAGACTGGTGAACGTCCCCGCCCTTGCTCTTCCACGGCAACTGGCGCTTTCCTCCGCCACAGCCTCAGTCGCACGGGGCTGGCCTCACCCGTCTTCTCTAGACAGAGGGCACCCCGATCATAACCGGGCACAGGCTTCCCCTCAATTATAAACCGTTCTCCTTACGTCGCTTTGCTTTTCCAAGAGACCTACTTTAGTACCTGTTTTTGCCAACCGAAACAAATCTGAAGAGGGTGCTTTGCTCTTACAAAACGGCAACTGCTTCTTCGCTTTATGTGATTCTAGCTTATGAAAGGTTTCCCGGGAACTGTCTGCTCTCAGATAGCAGGGGAAATCTGAACTTGGTTTCCTTCAGGCGCCGACTGTCTGGTGACCCCGCAGAAGGTGCTGGCGCGAGAAGAGGGGCTATCTGGACGCGGAACTGAGCTGCGAAAGCTGCTCTCCCCGGGGGATGGGGTAACACCCACCACCTGAACCCGCAGGAAAGGGAGCCCTCTGAGAAGGGAACCAGCCCGGGACCCAGGGTCTCTAGTTTGCTCTCCCCGGGGCTCACAGAAACAAAGTCTGTGTGGCCACTGCCGTTAGCGGTGTCTTCCCTTTCCTAATTTAAACACACTCGTCCTACGCACTCAAACAATTAAGCCACAGGAGGTCTTTATCAAATCACGCGCTCTCCTTTCCCTACACAAGATAATGAACGGGAACAGAGGATTTAATGCCAGGGTACACGACATTCAATGGCCACTTGCACAGCTGGTATATTTCGCTAAGTCCTCAGGCAGAACACCACCGCTTTCCCCACAGATATTCACCAAGAGGCACTTGCTGCGGCCTGAAACAGGCTTGTCCAGCTTTTCAGGAAAAGGCGAGCCTCGCCCAAACAAAGTGAAGGCCATTTCCGTGCAGGTTCCTGGAATTGGATATGGCTTTAATTTCGAGAGCACCTAGCTGCAGTCCTGTCTTCACCGGGAAGCCCCGGGCTGACCAAACTCCCCCCGGCCCCCGAGCATGCTTGCCACTCTGATGACCGGCCCCCAGTCGCCATGCTTATCGGGCTGAGCCTTTCTAACTAGAGGCTGGATTTCACGTGGACCGGAGCTCTCCCAGAGCAGCCTCCATTAACGTCTACATCAGTATACGGACAGAATCATTCGACCAAGACGGGTAAGCTGTGGCACTGATGGCGTCCTCCGGGGGCCCTGAGTCCACTTCCCCACCCCAGCCCTGGCCCTCCTGATCTCCACACGCCCAAGGTCCAGGGGAAGGAACATGCAGGCTGCGGCCATGCCAGGACCAGAGGAGCAGAATGTGGGCTGGTCAAAACAAGCCCAGACATACTCACGGGGTCCGTCAGCATGGCCCGGCAGTGGGAAGCCAGGGCCAAGAAGGCCAGCAGGTTGAACACGATTCCGTTGATGACGCTGTACACATAGTCTCGGGATGGAATCAGCATGACAAAGAGGACCACAAACTCCGCGTAAAGGACCAGAAACCAGGTGACAATGGCACAGGCAATGCCACAGCCGTCGCGGATAAACCACATGGTTCCCACAGGACCGGGGTGGGGAGGTGGGACGCACTTCTCCGGCTGGAGGTATTCTGGCTTCCGCTCAATGTCTCGGAAGTGGTGGGTGGGGATAAGCATCATAAGCTATTCTGTCCATACTGGCATCTGGAAGAGAAGAAAGAACCCAGAAATTTGGCGTTGTCTTGTTATCAAGGAGACCTGACAAAATTATCTTTCCAAAGCGAGCCATGAGGATCGATGTGCGAACTTCCTGCAGGAAAGCCGCCTAAACCTTCTGTTCATTTAAAATGTGAGTTCTTGGGGCACCTGGGTGGCTCGGTCGGTTAAGCGTCCGACTTCGGCTCAGGTCATGATCTCATGGTCCGTGGGTTCGAGCCCTGCGTCAGGCTCTGAGCTGACAGCTCAGAGCCTGGAGCCCGTTTCAGATTCTGTGTCTCCCTCTCTCTGTGACCCTCCCCCGTTCATGCTCTGTCTCTCTCTGTCTCAAAAATAAATAAACGTTAAAAAAAAAAATTATAAAAAAAAATTAAAAAAAAAATAAATAAAATGTGAGTTCTTGGGGCGCCTCGATGGCTCAGTTGACTGAGCATCCCACTTCGGCTCAGGTCACGATCTCGCGATTTGTGAGTTCCAGCCCCGTGTCGGGCTCTGTGCTGACAGCTCAGAACCCGGAGCCTGCTTCAGATTCTATGTCTCTCTCTCCTCTGCCCCTCCCCCACTTTCTCTCTCTCTAAAAAGTAAATAAACATTAAAAAAATAATAATAATTAAATAAATAAATAAAATGTGAGTTCTTGGGGCACCTGGCTGCTAGAGCATGTGACTCCTGATCTTGGGGTTGTGAGTCTGGGCCCCATGCTGGGCACAGAGTTTCCTTTAAAAAAAAAAAAAAAAAAAAAAGTGAGTTCTCAGCTCTCTTCCCTATTTCTGAGAGTTAACTTAGCGTTTGCAAAACAGGGCCACCTTGCCCAAAGCCTTTCGCATGACAGATAATGAAAAGGGAGCCTTTGAAGGGCAAATGCCTCACCCAAGGTCAGCCAGACCAACAGCTACACACAGGACACCAGCTCAGAAGTGGGACTAGAACGCGGGTCTCTTCATTTGTTAGGGATCTGCTGGGAAGACAGTGTCTCAACAGATTATATTCCAGTTGTGACTTCAAAGGCAAGATGGGGCACAGAGTGCCAGGCACTCTGGGAAAACTCTTCAGTGTTAACACTGCTGCCTCTACACCAAGGACAAACCCAGAGACTGATGTTGAGGCTGTCTGCGGTTAACAGGGATGAGCAGAACGAGAGTACCTGCTTCACCAGAACCAGGCTTAAGCTGCAACCATTAAGTTGCAGTCTAACTTACGGGGGGGGGGGGGGGGGGGCGCCTGGGTGGCTTAGTCAGTTGAGCGTCTGACTTCAGCTCAGGTCATGATCTCACGGTTTGTGGGTTCGAGCCCCACATGGGGCTCTGTGCTAATAATAGCTTGGAGCTTGGAGCCTGCTTCAGATTCTGTGTCTCCCTCTCTCTCTGCCCCTCCCCCGCTTGTTCTCTCTCTCTCTCTCTCTCTCAAAAATAAATAAACATTAAAAATTAAAAAAAAAAAAAAAAGACATGCTAACTTACTACTGCATTAGCTGATGGTAAAAGCAAAACCTAGATAGGGAAGGTTCTCGAAACAAACCAGGCTTTTTAATCCTAGGGCCAAAACGGTTGATTTTCCGGGAATAAGAGACTCCCTTAGCTCTGCCCTCCTCTTGGGTGACGGGGTCAAGTGGAGAATGTTGGGCAATGAGTCCAACAGTGTGTCCGCACCGCCTGGCTGTGGGGCTCCATGAGCCTTGGTCGCCTCACCTGCCTCCTCACCCCAGCCTCCTCGTCAAAGGGCTGGTGTGAGGGCCGATGGAGCAGGAGGTGCCCGTGATGAATCCCGTAGCCTGGAACAGCCCTCACACACCACGCACGTATTGTCTCTAGGAAAGACATCCATTCCTTCCTAAACAAGCGCTGAGCAACATGCCCCTTTTTCCTAACGGCTGCAGCTTGCGTCTCTGGAGACAGCAACGAAATAGCTACGGATCGATAATGAAGTCTATCTGTCCACGGCACGCGCCACAAAACATAGCAAGTACAGATTTCCCTCCTCCGATTCTTTATCGTACACGTGGCGGCCTGTTGCATCACCAGATGGGTTTCTCAGTCAGAAACCGTGCCGGCGGGGGCTGACCCTGATGGCGGGGCCGCGGAGAAGCCGCCGTAGCACAGTCCGCAGCACAGCAAAGGACATCTTGGTCCTCTGAGAACGCTACTCACTTCGTAGCAGAGGAAATCGTTCAAAAGCAGCACCGGCGACGTGTGTTTTTCTGAAGACCGTGGCTCTAAAGGGCAAGTGCAAACTTTCAATGGTTGTGTCGGCTTTTTCTCACCCTTTGCCTTCTGCCTCCACTGCCTGCTTCCCCCACAGAGAAAGAGCATCTGGACTGAATACGCTACCATCATGACGAGTACGGATGTGTCTAGAAAGCTGAGAGGGTACAGCAGTAACTACTACTCAAAACGACAGACATTCTGGAGTCAAAAGTTGCACAGACTAATAATGAAAGAACAAGGCCAGGGCCTCCCCTCCCAGCACGGCGGAGAATTAGTGGCCGAAAGGCAGCTAAACGCGTAGTGTGTACTTGTCCAAAGCAACGTCGACTCAACAAATACTCAAGAGGGACTATCACATGCTGGGTACCCTCTGCTGGGAGCTGAGGAAAGAGAAGTCACAACACACAGGGAATGGCCATCCCAAGTAGGAGTAAGAGCAGCAGTTCCCAATAGGCCACCAACCAGAATCTTCTAACAAAGCAAGCCAGTGCTGTCCACAAGACAATGGCAACCAGTGTTGCCAGTGACAGCTCAGAGGCATTAAAGATGTAAGTATACCTTCTGAAGCACCACACGGAAGGACAGCAGGAGCTCGTAGACAGGGATGTCTAGGACTCGACCTGGGCCCAGCAAATTCTAAAATTCCCAGCTCCGCTCAACCCAAAGCCAACAAGTGGAAGGCTGAAATCCCACGAAATCCCACAGCGATTCGAAAGCTGATCGAAGCTCCCCATTTTGACAATGCCCATGTTATTCCCTTGGTTTTTCCTGCTGCCGTACGGATTTGTGGGTACTGAGGCTCTAAACCAATAAAGTTGTATTGGACCACAGCCATGCCATTTGGACACATAATGTCTATGTCTGCTTTTGTACTGCATTGGCACCGCTGAGCAGCCGTGAGGGAGGCTGGCTGACCGGCAAGCCTGGAGTATTTACTCTCTAGCTCTGTGCAGAAGTTTGCTGACCTACGGTTTCAGGCCGTTGTTAGCCACCCACTGAGCAGCTCAGTGTGACACTGGCGGTCGGTCACAACTCGCCCCACCCCTCCAACATCTGTGGCAGCATAACCTCCTGTCCTCTGCAGCCTGGGCATCAGCTCACTTGTGTACTCCACCAAGCTCTTCAATGATCAGAAAGGCGTGTGTGTGTTTTTTGAATGTTTATCCATTTTTGGGGCGCCTGGGTGGCTCAGTCGGTCAAGTGTCCGACGTCAGCTCAGGTCACGATCTCGCGGTCCGTGAGTTCGAGCCCCGCGTCGGGCTCTGTGCTGACAGCTCAGAGCCTGGAGCCTGCTTCCGATTCTGTGTCTCCCTCTCTCTCTGCCCCTCCCCCATTCATGCTCTGTCTCTCTCTGTCTCAAAAATAAATAAACGTTTAAAAAAAAATAAATGTTTATCCGTTTTTGAGAGAGAGAGGGAGACACAGAACCGGAAGCAGGCTCCACACTCTGAGCTGTCAGCACAGAGCCCGACGCGGGGCTCAAACTCACGAACTGGGAGATCGTGACCTGAGCTGACGTCGGACGCTTAACCGACTGAGCCACCCAGGCGCCCCAAGGTGTGAATTTTTGAAATGCACGATCACTGCAAATAAATTTTAGAACGATGCTCCTGTTCAGATATTTCCAGTGATGAAATTATGCTCACAGTATATTTGGACTAGTTGACCGTATTCTGTCCTCTGACAGTTACTCATTCTTGACTACACAAATGGCAACGTGAGTAAACTGGGGTGATGTTTCGTATGTGTGATCGTGCTGAGGAATAGGCCTTTCCGCAGAAGTAAATTTCCCGGTAACCACGTTTTAACCATTAGGATGGTTAAGATAGAAATGAAAAATAAAAAATGCAAGTAAGATAAAGACAAAAAAAAAGATACTGATAGCTGTCCCTGTCTTAAGTACAATAACCATCCATTTCTTTGGAGTGACTTAAGGTCATTACCCAGAACATCAATTACTGGAGTGTGTTAGGTAATGATGTCCTCAGGGGTTACAGAGATTCACTGCGGACTCTCGGCCTCACACCAGCTGGCCTGTTCAGACTACTATAATTTTAATTCCAACGTCTCCTTTGTATGGTTGTCTTCCTGTTCCATTGCTGGCTACTGTCATTTCTGTGTCTACAGTGACTCCCGACAAATTGTCCATTTATGATCACTGACGGGCCGAAGGCTGGAAAACAAATGAAACTAAACCACGATTAGATTTCTTTGTAACAGAAGGGTACTCATTTTAGGTAACAGGACTTTAGGAAGATGCTATGTTCTCCCGCCAAACAGTTCCTGGGCTGGATGTCTTTTCATTAGCCCAGGGCCTGGCACATAGTGGCCACTTACTATGCGTGTCATTACACGAACGCTGGAGTAAAATGCCTTGAGTAAAAGGCCCACCTCTGGAGGCCCCGTGTGCCTTACTTTCTGGGGCATGGCCATATTCTAGATGGTGGAGGGTGCACCAAGTAGGACTATGAAGTAGGTGGAGGGCCATGACTCTTTCTTAAGTAACTGGAATGTTCCATCCTTAAACAATGCGGGACCAGATGTGCATAGAGGAGCTCTGTTGTCCTGTTGCCCCTCGTTGGTGAGGGACAGTCTGCGATCTGGGAAAGCACTCGGCCAAGGGCACACCAGGCAGAGCCAGACACCAAGTGTTGGGCTGAAGTTCACACTCTAACCCACACTTTAGAGTCTCAAAATACCCTGCTCAAAACCAATCAAGGCATACTGTTATAAAAAGTGCACCTAACCCCCAGGCCCCTTAAGAGGAATGAAGTAGTGTTCCAGTAAGGATTTGTTCCTTCAATTAGCCAACTGAGAATCTGAGAAATACGGGGGAAAACTCACCTGGAGCAAACCGCACACCTTCCCTTCACTCTGCCCCTGAAGACAGCACTCGGAAAGCCAAACACTGACCCCTTTTCCTTTTCTAGTTTGAATTGGGGAAACTCTAATCCTTGGGGGTGAGAAGTGGCTCTTTGCCCATAACCTACTCCCCACATGAGAGTCCTTGCTTGCCAGAGTTGGGCAGAACTGTTTGCTCAGGCCTCTGGGGCGCGCACGGAGTGTTTGCTCAGGCCTCTGGGGCGCACACGCAAGGAGGCTGGTGGGGGGGAGGCTTCAATCCTGCCTGCCAGCTCATGCCCTCGGAGGGGCAGCCTCCTCCATTCTCCCTCTCCACCCCTTTCATCTCATTCCTTTGCCCTGTTTACCCTCTTAACTCTGTCTTCAATTCAATTTGTTTCAATTCAAAAAGATATTCATGGAGCAGCCACTATATATATATATATAAGGAACTATGCAGGGGGCTCCCACACAAGGGATGGTGAGGGCAATAATGTGTATGTGCTGCCCTGTTGGGGCCCTGCCATTCTTCTCTCCCAGCTCCCATCTGCTAAGACTAGTCTTATTTGCTCTGTTCTATTAACCTGCAGGTCCCATTTCGCTTAGCATTGGAGCCTGGTATCTCATGAGTTTATGCTCAAATCAATATTTCTTGAGGGAACAGATACAGAAACTGCACAGACCCACCCCACAATGATCCTAACACGCAGGTTTCTAATGAACAGCACAATGGAGAGGCAAACAGCACCACCCCAAAGCAAACAAAGCCCAGAAGTGAGATAAATAGGCTTTCTCACGGCCAGGACATCTAAAGGGAGGGGCTCTGAGCAGGCCACGGAGCCAGGTGAAGTGTTCTGCCCAAAGGCAGGGGGAGTGGTGATGCAGCCCGGGGGAGCAGGATGTCCAGGGTGCTGTGTGTGAGTGTGCACACACCTGGGCTGTGTCGGGCACAGGGGGTGGGGGTGTTAGGTGGAAATGAAGCTTTAAAGGCAGGGCTGGGGCGCCTGGGTGGCTCAGTCGGTTAAGCGTCTGGCTTCGGCTCAGGTCATGATCTCGCGGTCCGTGAGTTCGGGCCCCGCGTCGGGCTCTGTGCTGACAGCTCAGAGCCTGGAGCCTGTTTCGGATTCTGTGTCTCCCTCTCTCTGACCCTCCCCCGTTCACGCTCTGTCTCTCTCTGTCTCAAAAATAAATAAACGTTAAAAAAAGTTTTTTTTTAAAGGCAGGGTTATGTTCTGTAGGCTGTTTTACAAGGCCTTGAGCTTCATGATGAGTTGGGACTTCACCCTGGGGGTACTGGTGAGGCACCCCAGTCTCTGAGAAAGCTCTGAGGATGGTAATCACGCTATTAGTAAGGCCCCTTGGGCACTGCTGACAGGCAAGAAAGACGAGACAGACGAGAGGGTTCAGTGTCCACCAGAGGCCAAAGAGCCCAGACAGGCACTCAGGCAACAGGTGAGAGTTCCAGCTGGGTGGAAGGAGGTTTTCTGTTCCTCTTCCATGTTGTTTCTGAAGAAAGACTGAAAACAGTGATCATTTTGCAATTTTAATTATAGTAATTGTGTTGTGTTTTTTTTGGCCAAGGGTTCTGTAGCATTAAAAAGAGTTGGCCTGTCCACACGTAATCCAGGCCCGAAGTAATTATTATTCCGCCTGGCAGAGGAGTGCAGCAAGGCCCAGAAAGGCAGAGGGACTAAGCCCTGGGGGTAAGGAAGTCCGAGGTGGATTCACAGAAGCAGAGGACTTCTGAGGCTCCCTAGAGCTAGAGATCCACACGAGAAGGAAGATGCACTGGCAGAATGACCATCTGAGCTCTGTCTGGGGCAGTGTGGGGTAAATCTAAGGAAATCCTCTAGCCTTCCTTCTTAGACTTTCAGAAACAAAACGCAAGAAATGACTGAAATTAGTGTTAATTCCCTGAAACAAAAACACATGCCACTGCATCTGGTCCGGAGCACTGCCTCCAGATCCATCAATAACTCACATGCTTCATTATCCCTGACCACAAGTGTGCCCTTCCACTCACGCAGACAGGCAGACACAAATGTGGTTAGTGAAACGCAGCCCGGGGCCCTACAAGCCCCAGGGACTGGGGTGTGGCGTTGGCTTTGCGGGATGCCGCTTATGACTCCGTTCCCGTGCTGCCCATCCACAGCGGAGCCACACCAAAGGGGTCTGAGAGGCTGATGCTAAGGCCAAGTTCACAGGCCCCATCTCCCTGTGGCCCATCTGCAGGTTGACCATCAGCGATGGGAAGAGTCCAGATCTAGTGCCTGGACTTAATCATCGTTTGTCGAATGAGGAGCAAATCCTTATAAATCCAACACCTGCCCTAAGACAACTGACCCAAAGCCCAGGCTTTATGCGCAAGGATCAAAGCCATGACATGCAAGTTCTGTGCTGGATGCATCAGAGTCCCCAAACTCAACTGTTCTCAATCCAACAAGGGTCCCAGGGACGGCAGATCCTCTCAGATTGCCAACTTCACCGGCTTTCATGACATAAGATCCTATACTGAAGTCATGGATTAGCGGAGCTAGATCTGAAATCCTTAGAAGCATCTCGAAGTACTTTGTGAATTTTACTTTCCTAAGACACCACACCCACTCACGTTCTCACATCCACGCATGCAGTCACCCATAGCATAGAAGAAGGTTTTGGGACTGTACAGATTTAAAGCAGCATAAACAAACCCAACCATTATGGCTTGTATGAAATATCTGTCTGCATCAACTCCAATCAGGTGCAATTTTTTTCCCTTGACATAGAGAAAAGGATCATACAAATACTCAAAAAACAATTTTTTTTTTTTTTTTAAGGATTAGGCTTTCTGGATCCCTACAAGTGGGAACTATATAGTTGAAACTCAATTTCATCCCCTTAAAGAGGGGGGAGCAGATGTCATGAACATAGCAAGGTAGTAGAAACCCTTAACTAGAAGGCTTTTAGCTTAGGTCAAAATTTGTTTCAGGTGAATAGTTAACATGTGAATAAATCTAGTATTATGCTGAATTGCCGTTGGGGGGTGGGGGGGGCTTGTCTTGTATCCTCTTGAACTTGCCCTAAATGTTGCACTCTCAATTAAACTAACTTTTACTGCAGTTAAATAACTCTGTCCACCCCTACAATCCCTTAAAAGGCCCCCTGGAAGAAAGTAGCATCTTTTCTGATATTTCTACCGTTTTTCTCAATTCATCTTAACGTTAAGAAATTCATCTTAACGAGTATATCAATAACCTTCCAGGTTTAAATTCCACTGTCTCAAGAATATGGTGTCTGCCTCTTTTAGAATTTCTCACATTTCAGAGCGATAGACTTAAGAGCGTTCAAAAGCCAGCCCTACAATTTCAAAGATGAATAAATGGTCTATATCCTAGAAGCTTTAGAAAGGAACCTGAAGCAAAGTAAAAGACGAATTAATCGGAGCTACAATTCTCTTAATTTGTGCTAGGATCTAAAAGGGTTGTAAATTTTATACCCATTTTTTATCATTTATTTTTCCTTCGAAGATTTTATTTTTAAGTAAGCCCTAAACCCCGTGTGGGGCTCAAACTTACAACCCTGAGATAAAAAGTCGCAAGCTCTACCGACTGAGGCAGCCAGGAGTCCCAATTTTATGCCCATTTTTAGATGGTTCTCAGAAAAACAAAGAATGAGCCCCGAATCACTATGTTTGATATATTTCATTAAAAACAAAACCAAAAACAAAATGAGTCACTAACTTTTTTTTCCCCAAAAGGTAAGGGTGTGGTTCAAAGGAAAGGTGCCTTATCATCTGTATCACATGCTGCCAGCCAAGGAGGGTGTCCAGGCAGGGAAAGCACCTGGCCTGTTCTAGGTCAACATGATTTCCTCCCTCCGTGGAGGGTCTGTCACGCTCTGCCCGCCTCTTGTCTTCTGACATACTCAACCTTCAACAAAACACTTAAAGAAAACAAAACAAAACGGTAAAACATCACATCCCCAAGCCAAATCCCATAGACATTAAAGTTTACGGAGAAAATCAGGTAGTGGTCGGTAAGCTAAATTTGCCTTCGTGCCTCATAACTGGCCTTTCTTTCTTTCTTATTTATTTATTTATGATGAAAGCACAAGTAGGGGAGGTGCAAAGAGAGAGGGAGACAGAGGATCCAAGTGGGCTCTGTGTTCACAGCAGCGGGCCCGATGCGGGGCTTGAACTCACAAACCGTGAGATCATGACCTGAGCCGAAGTCCGTGCTTGACTGACTGAGCCACCCAGGTACCCCTGGCCACACCTTCTTTTAAAACCCACTTGTGTGCACACGCAGACTTCTAACAGTAGGCCTTCATTTCAGAACAGAGTCTGGGATTTGGACGGCTCATGGGGGCTAACAGTCCTTCCACTAGTTCACCACCTCGTGACTTTCTAGATCTATTAAAAAAACACACACCCGCATATAGGATATGCCGTAACATAGGTCACAAACGTTGGGGATCAGTAGGAACTACACTCGTTTGGGTAACACATTCTACTTTCTCCTTTTCTAGGCATGCTTCGTGATATGTAATAACAATGTGGAAAATTCACGAGACTTTAAACAAGACCATGCTTAAAATTAACTGATTAAAAAATAAAAATCAGGGGCGCCTGGGTGGCTCAGTCAGTTGAGTGTCCGACTTCGGCTCAGGTCATGATCTCGCGGTGCGTGAGTTTGAGCCCCGCGTCGGGCTCTGTGCTGACAGCTCAGAGCCTGGAGCCTGCTTCGGATTCTGTGTCTTCCTCTCTCTCTGCCCCTCCCGTGCTCGTGTTCTCTGTCTCCCTCTCTCTCTCAAAAATAAACATTAAAACAAATTTTTTAAATAAAATAAATAAATAAATAAATAAATAAATAAATAAATAAATATAAATCACTGTCTGGGCCAGAATTTTAGAGCTGGAAGGAAACTTAAAGACCATCTATTCGATTTTGGTCAAACTCCTTCTGTTTCATAGATGAGGAAATCGAAGCCCATTGGAGATTTTGTCAAAAATATAAGTTTTAGACAAAACATGCAGTGCTGTCTTCAGCCATGCACCAACATGAACTAAATGCCTATGATGAGGGAGGACATAGATAAAGCATTTCATTAAAAATTTTTTTTTAACACACAGCCTTTCAGAAAGAGACTGTAGGAATTACCTGACCTCTTCCAAACTCTGGTTCAGCCTATTTTTTGGGGGGTGGGTGAGAGGGAGAGAGAAAGAAAAAGAGAGAGAAAGAGAAAGAGAATCCCAAGCAGGCTCCACACTGTCAGCACAGAGCCCAAAACAGGGCTTGAACCCACGAATCGTGGGCCCAAATCAAGAGTTAGACGCTCAACTGACTAAGGCACCAAGGTGCTCCGTGGTCCAGCCCGCTCTATAGATAGGTAAAGAAATGAAGCTCTATGGGCACCTGGGTGGCTCAGTCGGTTGAGTGTCCGACTTCGGCTCAGGTCGTGATCTCACAGTTCGTGGGTTCGAGCCCTGCGTCAGGCTCTGTGCTGACCGCTTGCTCAGAGCCTGGAGCCTGCTTCAGATTCTGTCTCCTTCTCTCTCTGTCCCTCCCCTGCTCACGCTTTGTCTCGCTCTGTTTCTCAAAAAATAAGTAAATGTAAAACAAAAAAAAAAAAAAAAAAAAGAAAAGAAAAGAAATAAAGCTCCAGGAGTGAGTTCAACTTCCAAAAAAACATCTAGAGAGGGGGCTAACTTCCCCTCTTGGTCTAGTGGACGGTATCTACCACTGGCTTGTGCTGCCACCTCCCTGAAGGAACTCCTTCCAGAAATCTGCAACTTAGCAGCAAACTCTTTCCAAAGGTAACAATGTATCACCAACCTAGCTACCTTCAACACCGTCAGAGTGTGTTACTCTCACTGAATGGGAACCCTTTGTAATCAGGTGCAGTGGTCTCATCTGGCCCTGAACTGCCTTCTGGCCTCTGTCCGGGTAGGCACGCTGAATATAAGGGCGGGGCCCGGATTCTTCCTGGGTGTCTACTACCTGCCAGGCATCGGGCTGGGCGCTAGACATGTCTCATCTGGTTTGATCTGCACATCTACTCTATCTTGTCGATATAAACCCTGGCTTTCCCATCCCCCTTTGAGATGAGGAAACCGAGGCATGGAGAGATTTGCCTAAGTTCCTATTTCTTTTTTTTTTAAATGTTTATTTTTGACAGAGAGAAAGAGAGAAAGAGAGAGAGAGAGAGAGAGAGAGAGAGAGAGAGAGAGAGAGAATGAGTGGGGGAGGGGCAGAGGGAGAGGGAGACACAGAATCTAAAGCAGCTCCAGGCTCTGTGCTGACAGAGAACCCCGATGAAGGGGCTCCAACCCACAAACCGTGAGATCATGACCTGAGCCAAAGTCATGCTCAACCAACTGAGCAAGATTTTTTTAAAATGTTTTTATTTATCTTTGAGACAGAGACAGAGCATGAGCAGGGGAGGGGCAGAGAGATGGGGAGACACAGAATCTGAAGCGGGCACCAGGCTCTGAGCTGTCAGCAGAGCCCGACGCGGGGCTCGAACTCACGGAGTGGGAGATCGTGACCTGAGCCGAAGTCGGACGCTCAACCGACTGAGCCACCCAGGCGCCCCGCTGAGTTCCTATTTCTAAGAAGCAGTTGACAGGGTACGCTCCCAAGCCTGCTCTCATTCCAGAGCCTGCTGTTTACGCCTCACTACAACCATTCATTTTGCCCCATAACTAGAAAACCAAAGGGAGAGGTGTACTGGGGCCTCCACCGTGACCTTGGGGGACTTACTGTTTGGTGTCCTGCCCACACACGGTTATGAGGAGGTGGCGGTATCGGGTGGGCCACGTGTGGGGGCGTTCACAGGCCCCAGGCCTGAACTTAAGCATTCTGTTCTCTCAGGTGGGGCCCTGGCTGAGCACCAGCGAACATCTGGAAGGCTGATCCTGCCTTAACCTAGGAAGCAGGAAGGATGTGAAGCTTCAGCCAGGAGAGTCACCCTAAGATTGGGTCCCTCAAACCTGCTTCTGTTGGGGGATGCTTCTTGTGGGGCCAAGTTCCAGCACGCTGCTTTTTCGGGGAGAAAGCCCCCCATGCTAGGCAGAGACCAACCAGCAAAGGGTCCCACCTGAGGGTGCTGAAAACAGCACCTGTCCCCACACTGTGCCACGTGCGGACAAGCAGCCACTGTGACATCACCCAGGCAAGAGCTTGGCTTTTTGAAAGACTAAAAGCAAAAGCCCTTGGAGGGATCTGAGAAGAGCTACGAGAGAGAAAAGAGAAAACAGTCACTGCAATGGCACCGGGCCACAAGCAGGGCAGCCAGTTAGCTTTCAGACGTCTGATACCACTTATCCCAGACATCAGTAAGTGCCATGCAAGAGCAGAGCCTTGGAGGAGCCCGGGACCAAGGAACAAGGCTGTCCAAGTCCGTAGCCCCTGCCTACCAAGTCAACAGGCTCTCTGGCACCTATTTGAGGGCTCTGGAGACAGATGGATGCTAGTGCTAAATGAATACTGGGCTTGGAGTCAGGACGCCAGAATTCTATTCCCACTCCTACAGCTTCCTATCTCATGATCTCCGGCGACACAGTTGCCCTCCCTGGACCTCAGTGTCTTCATCCATCTAACTATATATTTTTTAATGCTTATTTTTGAGAGAGAGAGAGAGAATGAGTGGGGGAGGGCCAGAGAGAGAGGGAGACACAGAATCTGAAGCAGGCTCCAGGCTCTGAGCTGTTAGCACAGAGCCCGATGTGGGGCTCGAACCCATGAACCATAAGATAATGACCTGAGTCGAAGTCAGACGCTTAAATAACTGAGCCACCCAGGAGCCCCAGTGTCATCTTCTACAAAACAAGAGAGAAGACTGAGCTGATTGCTAAGATCCCTTTCAGGGTTGAGATTCTGATTCCTTTGTTCTCGTGAACAAATTCAATATTTTCATTGTGAATTTCTTGGGTTTTATATTTCTACCAAAAGCATCCCTTAACTCCCTTTCCTCGTTGTTTGTTAATATTCAAACAGAAATCCACCAATAACTGTTAGCAATCTTCCTGAGCGTGTTCAGTTTTTCAATCAAGTATGGCATGTAGGGGCACCTGGGTGGCTCAGTCGGTTGAGCGTCCGACTTTGGCTCGGGTCATGATCTCGAGGTCTGTGAGTTCAAGCCCCGCGTCGGGCTCTGTGCTGATGGCTCAGAGCCTGGAGCCTGCTTCGGATTCTGTGTCTCCCTCTCTCTCTGCCCCTCCCCTGCTCATGCTCGGTCTCTGTCTCAGAAATAAATAAAACATTAAAAAAAAATTTCTTTTTTTAAAGTATGGCATGTAATTACCATTTCCTTTTGTTAATTCACTTAATTTTTTTTTCAGAGTGGAAAAAGCACTATCAAAATGCATCCAAGTGGTAAAAGAGAGAAATCTTGTAATAAATTTTATTTTATTCTTGGTAGAGAGAGAATGTGCAAATTGGGGGGAGGGGGAGGGAGAAACTTAAGCAGGCTCCACGCTCAGCTCAGAGCCTGACGTGGGGCTTGACCCCATGACCCTGGGATCATGACCTGAACCGAATTCAAGAATCGGATGCTTAACTGAGTCACCCAGGTGCCCCGAAGAGAGAAACCTTAAAATCTAATGACCATTTTTCATTGTTTAAGTAATGATCGGTCCTGAGCTTTATTTACCATCTGGTAAAGATACAAATTTTAGGGTAAAATGAGGCTTAGAGAGGTTAACTGACTTACTCAAAATCACAAAAAATGACGTGAGCAAAGCCCAGATCACTGGAGTAGACACCCAGTAGTCTTTCCACCATAGATCATTATTTTCCTCATCATCTGGCCTTTCTAGATTGTCTGCTATCTCTTGGTTTAGGAACACACACATAGCAAAGCCAATACTTAGTGCAACAGAACCGTGGCCAGAACTGCCTTTGTCCCGCTAGGTTTATTTTTCTAAGGTGAGGTATCTATCCCACCCAAAGGCATTCCATCCCCACAGACCCTGACAAGGAGAAATTCGTGTCTCGGGTGGCCCAGAAAATTCAGGGTTCAAATGTCAAGTTTCTACCTCCCTGGAAGGTTCTAGTTTGGAGGACAGAAAAGATGGAGTGTTCTTGGTATTTCCCTGCATTTCTTGGAAGAATAACTGAACTAGGTGGGACACAGAACTGGAGCCTTCTTACCTTCAGAGTTCACAGCCAGGAATAACCTAGCCGTTGTTTCTGGAAATCCGCTTTCAAAGAGGAAAGCAAAGGATGAAAACATGCAAAACCAGGAAGAAACTGGAGGCATGGCATTTGCTTCCTTTTTTTCCCCAACAGGTCAATATCCAGACCTCACTCCACCATTTCTGTTTGGATTCTGTGGCTATCAGCATGTGTAAGTGTGCTTAAGTATTTCCAGATTTGCTAATCAGAATATGTGACCCCTTTTTTTCCACACGTAAGAAGCACCCCGCTGCCCTCTCAAAATGAAACACACGTGAAGACCCTTCCTCTAATGAGAATAAGCGTCACCCATGTATTCCTATCAATTTTTCTACCAGTGGAATTACAAGTTGTAATTTCTAGAAGAGCAAGACCTGCTGGCCTGACTGACAGGTTATTTACATCAAGTGTGTTTTCAGACAAGGTACAGGCAGGACAAATCAGAGGGTTTAAAGGAAACAGTTCTATAGGGAAACCGGGTCGCTCACTTTTGCTTTTCTGGGGTGCTGGGCTGATTGTGAAAATGCAAAGGTAAAGAAAAGCCTAGAACTTGGCTACCTCTCTTAAAGACTGGAAAGAAGATGTTCCCCTGCTGGGCTTTGAAGAGCTCTCTGCAACTTTGACCCCACAGACTCAGCATTGCCCCAAGCTCTTCTGTAACTGGCTTTTATTGCTTTAATTAACCGAGGCTAGGTGGGACAGATTTACTCCACCTCTGTAATGTCATTGTTGCTTGCGAGTGGCTGGCGGCAGGCCTTTACCTCTCCCCCTTGATGCCTGGCCTGCACAATTAGCGCCTTATTATAGGTTGGCCTCACGTCTAATTGCTACACGGGCTCAACTGAGCACTTTGTTTCATTGTCTTGTTCATGCGCTTGTTCAAGTGCCTGGGCTCCCCAGCTAGAGCAAATCCTAAACTCCTTTTAGGCAGGTGTGTTCAGTGTCTCATCTCTTTGGGCCCACAAGAACACTAGACACTCCCAGGCCTGCAAACAAACACTTCCTGTTTGAAGAGCTTCCGGATGTCTATTCTGGGAGGAAGGCACATGGTTAGAATCTGGGTCTCCATGCCTATCTCAGTCCTCCGTCCCAGATCCATCATCCTTCTCTGTTGTTGAGGGCTCTCCTCAGCTACTCTGAGTTAAGCTGTACTTGGCCTGTATGTAACCTTTTCCCTTATCTAAAAGGATCGACTGAGGGGCGCCTGAGTGGCTCAGTGGGTTAAGCGGCCGATTTCTGCCGAGCTCGCAGTTCGTGGGTTCGAGCCCTGTGTCGGGCCCCGTGCTACAGCCCAGAGCCTGGAGCCTGCTTTGGATTCTGTATCTCCCTCTCTCCCTGCCCCTCCCCCACTCTCGTTCTTTCTCTCACAATTAAAATAAACATTAAAAAAATAATACAAGGGTTGACTGAAACAGACATCGGAGTGTCCCCCTCAGCACCACGTTCTATGTAGTTTTCTACATTTCCTTTAGAAAAAGGATTCAAGGGATGTGAACTTATGCTTGAAGAGCTCCTTTGTTTTTGGAATAAAAAGTACAGCTCCTAGGGCAGTTATCAATTCCATAACAAACACAGCCCTCCTTCACCAAATACTCCAGCAAAACAAAGGGGAGCCTGGTGGGAAGACTGCATAAAGGGATGGTTAGGAGTGCAAGGATGGGAGCTGGATTGCCTGGTCTCAAATCCTGGCCCTGCCATTTTCTAGTCATGTGACCTGTGACCTTGATCAAGACAATCGACCTCTCTGCCCCTCAGTTTCCCAATATGTAAAACTGGGATAATACTTGCCTCATAGGGCTCATGTGAGGATAGAACAGTGCTTGGCACATAACGGGCACTATGTAAGTTAGTGTTAAATAAAAATTAATAGAGTACAGAGATTCAGAATGGACAGACCTACAAAACAGTATGCCCCCCAAGGAATCTGACAGTGATGGGAAAACATGTTGGTTTTATAGACTAAGGTGTTACCCTTGGCTTCTTCGTTTTCTGGCTAATGTGCATTCTTTGAACTGCTTCAATAAATCAAAAAAGAAGTCTGAGTTTGTGAGTTTTAAACATGTGTAATGCATTGTCACAACCAATGTGATAAAAAATGTTTTGGAAACATTGGAATAGAATGATTAGTGAAGGTGCTGTTGTTTCAGTAGAGAATTTAAAGTAAACATTCCACTGTTTACACCTTTCAGACCTAGTCAGCCTAAAATGTCAGACATCATTCATAATATTAATATCATAATAATATTATTATTGTCAACCCTTCTCCAGCAAGGAAACTTTAGCCAATTGTCAGGGGAGTGGTTCAAATATATGTTCTATATTTTTAAAGACCTGTTGAAAGATTTCTATATAAAGATGATTCCATGGTATCCAACTCAGACTCTTCCTTCTTTTTAAAAAAATTTTTTTTAATGTTTATTTTTGAGAGAGAGAGACAGAGCGCAAGCGGGGGAGGGGCAGAGAGCGAGGGAGACACAGAATCTGAAGCAGGCTCCAGGCTCAGAGCTGTCAGCACAGAGCCCAACGCAGAGCTCCAACTCCCGAACCGCAAGACCATGACCTGAGTCTAAGTTGGACGCCTACCCGACTGAGCCCCCCTTCTGTCTTTTCTAATCTGTCCATTTGCTGCCACCTTTTAAACCTTCAATCCTCTTAGATATCCTAGCTACTAAAATTCCATGTCCAGGGTCTCTACTTTCTGAGCAATCTTCTAGAAGAAAATATCATTTCTAACATCAGCAGTCCCTTGTTACCTCATCAGAAAGATCCCCATGTGCCACAACAGGTGGGGCACCTGTGCTTTCATTCAGAAGAAAACCCTTTCGGCTTCACCTCTCCCAGTTTCCCTGAAGGGCAAAGTCCAACCACGTGAGATGTCTTCCCTATAAGTGCACCTACAGAGAACTATGTAGAGACATAAGAAAGAACTGATGTCCAGTCTACTAAGAAGTGATCATTTATTTTGGAACTCAGCAGTTTAGAACTTAAAGAGTATGGGCAGGTCCTTCTTCCCTGTACCCTCCTCTGACCCACCTCCCTAACCCCAGTGTGCTCATTGGTGCCACCATCATAGCTCTTAACCATGTCCTGTGGTTAGGTTGACCCAGAGTCCTTCCCTCTGCCTGGGGAGCTTCTCTGGGCAGAAGTTGTGTTTTATTTGTTTTAGTGTTCCAAGGTTGGCACAAAGCCCATCCATAGTAAGCTCTCAGTAATCTGTGAAACAGTACTGAAGCTACTATCTGAGAAATACATTCTTTAGATGATTAAGCTGTCAAGGGTTATTGTACTTTCGCTTTTGAGAACAGGGAGGCTCCTTAGAAGAGGGACATTTAGAAAAGTCATCAGATCCCCTTGCTTCAATCACTTTGGGTTAACTTTCCCCCATCTATCCACATAACCTTTTTAAAATCTGTACTTACCCTATCTGCCTCACCTTAATGGGCTCCTTCAGTGACCCTATATTCACCTTGCAGGTATCCTTTCTGGATATCTAAGGCCCATACTTTTACTTCGCTACCGCCAGGTCTGGCTTTTTTTCGGCGGCGGGGGGGGGGGGCAACAGTCCACAGCTCCCAGCGATCACTCCCTCAGGCCGAGCTTCCAGCCATCGCTGGAGATGGCTGGGCACTGTGTCCTTCGCCAGCGCCGGTTACCAAGACTCTGCCCCCTCCTCTGGGAGAATGCTCCAGCGACCACCCCGGACAAGGGGGATCCTGCAAGGTTCTGGGTGTGCGTCTGGTCGGCCCCAGAGAGCGGGCAGGGAGGTGGAATCCTTGGGGTGTAGGACGCCTCGGGACTAATGGGCACTCACTTCTGGCTCGGACCCTTCCCACCGAGAAGGAAGTAAAGAGGGCTTCAACGTCTCTTCTTTTCAACCATTCTAGGGACTAGGGAAACGCAGGAGGGAGGGCGGGGGGTGGGGGGAAGAGAGGAGGAGAGCAAGGAGACAGCCCCTCAGGACAATCACGACGTCCGCCCCCCCTCACTCGGGGTCGGTCTCTCTTCTCTCTCTCCCTCTCCCTCTGCCTCTCGCTCTCTCTCACACACGCACACGCACACACGCGCGCACGCACGACCTGCTACTTCAACTCCAGCTCCCAGCAAACTGCGACGCGCGCCTCTCCCACTGCAAGTCCTAAGCTCCCGCCCCGGCCCACGCCTCTGGCCTCACCCCAGCCTTTTTCACTCAACCCCAGTTCCCCCTCCCCACTGACCGTGAAGCCGGAGGCAGTTCCCCAGTCCCAGGCCCCCGGTGGGGCTCCCACCGCCGCCGCCGTCGCCTCCCCCTGCAGCCCCCGACCCGGGACCCGGCCTCGGGCTGCAGCGATGGCTCCCCGGCACGAGGCGCCGCGGCTTCCTGGACTCGTCCAGACACGGGGCGGCGCGCAGGAGAAGCCCATCGAGCTGCCGGCGGTGGCGGCAGCAGCGGTGGCTGCAGGAGCGGCCGCCGCGCCGGCTGATGACGCACAAGCGCATGGGTTGGGGTGAGGGGGGGCGCGGCCGGCGCGGGAGCGACGCGAGCCGATGACGTGCGGCGAACGGGGCGGCTCGGCAGCATGGCGTCCGTGGCGCTGAGCGAGGCCGAGAAGGTGTATATCGTGCACGGCGTTCAGGTAGCTACGCCGCGGCGTCAGGCCCCGGGTGCCCCTGGCCCTGCGCGTCTCGGCGCGCCCTCGGTTCGCTCGGGAGGCGGCGGCCAGGCGGCGGGCTGGGTTTACCTTGTGGTTAGAAAGCACTGCGGCCGACGTGTGCCGCCCGAAACGCGCGATGCGGTTGTGTTCAGGACCCCACGGCGAGCGTCCACTTAGGACTGTGTGCGTACCTGCAGCCTTCCGCGTGTACAAGGTTCCAAACCTGGATGGGAAGGGGTGGGCAGTCCCTGAGGCCTTTTCTCAATGAGGGAGCATCGCCCCCGGGGCAGACTGTTCAGCTCTCGCGCGTCGCATCACTGGGCTGAGCCTCGCTTTTCTCTACTAGGAAATGGGGGTTGGCGGTGGGCTTCTGGCCCGCTGTTCCTTACCTCGTGGTTGGGAAGCACAAGGAGAGAAGACACTGAAGTGAAAGCGCTTTGAAAATACAAATCGCCCACCGGAGGGGCGCCTGGGAGGCTCAGTCGGTTAAACACCGGACTCTTGATCTCAGCCCGGGTCTTGATCTCGGGGTCCTGAATTTAAGACCCGGGTTGGGCTCTGCGCTGGGCGTGAAGCCTACTTTAAAAAAAAAAAAAAGGCGGATTTACAGCTGGTGGCCTTAGTTCTGCCGTGGAGGTCTGAGATTCCCAGAGGCAGCTGTAACTATAGTCAGATCTTCTGTGCTTAGTCTTCAGTCCCAGGTCTTGACCTCTCCAGAGCGAGAGTTGGAGAATGCTGGGCCTAATGAACTACCAGGGAAAGCCAAGTGTGACCTTATCGGTAACCTACCCAGATGTACCTTATCTGTAACACATCCCCAAATGTCTGGGCAAAGCCTCACCACAATCCTGTTCTTGCCCATAGAGACCTAATCATTTTGTGTTTTACTTTTCACTTTTGGTTCAGTAGGGTCGAATTTACTTCCTGGTGTCCCCTTTCCGTCAGCCTTTGATTCCTTTATTATTCCAAAGATGAATAAAGTAAAGGCAATGGAATATAAGATGTTTGCTAAGGGAGTGGTATAGTTTGTGGGGATTAAAGGAGCTATACAATATTGGTCTGTGATGTTCGGAGGGCTTCCCTAAGGAGGTGGAATTGCTCCCCTAATCTATGTCAAGTGTTCCTCCTGTGTATTTTCAGGACTCAGTATTCATTCATTCAACCTAGAACTGAGCTAGACTCAAGGGATAGGAAGGAGCCTGCCCTTATATAGCTCCCATGCTAGAAGGAAGAGACAGAAATTATAGATCTCTTTGTGTGTTTGTATGTGAAATTGTACTGATAGCTGTAAAGGGAAAAAAAATCAGGGACCTGATCTAGTCTGGGAAGTCAGGGGAAGCTTCCCTAAGGAAATAGTATTTGAACTGAGCTCTCAGTGCGCTTAAGAATTAATTAAGTAGGTTGGAGCCTTGCAGGAGGAAGGGAGGCTGAGTCTACCCACAGGCTTTCAGGTGGAGAAAGTGTGGAGCCACAGGGGTGGGCTGGGGGTAGTGGTGGGAGATTAGGTTGCAGAGGTGGCTAGAAGCCTGATCCTAGGAGTTTTAGAGGCTCAGTCACTCCATCATAGATCTTGGGAGGTAATAATCTGTTGATTTGTCTGTATGGTACTTTTAAAACCTTGCCAGTGTCCAGCACTTAGTAGATACTCAGTGACATTGAGTAGGGTATTTCTTAAAAGGGAGGTAAGTTGGACATTGTTTTCATTTTTAAAATTAAACCTCTGTCTTACCAGTACCATGAACATATTAGGGCCACAATTGTTGGTAAATGGTCTGTTCTGTGTATGGTAGAGCCATACAGAGTAACTGACTTTAAATAAATCTCTTCATAAGGACTATTAATGTTGGCCACAAAATTGCTGTATTTATGGAGGAGGGAAACTGAATTTATACCATCTGAATAAAGGTCAGAAGGCAGGTGATTGAGCTTCCACTGACTCAGTTCTAAAATCGCCTCAACTTTTGGGGCATCTGGGTGTCTTAGTCGGTTAAACATCCGACTTCGGCTCAGGTCATGATCTTGCAGTTCTTGGGTTTGAACCCTGCTTCAGGCTCTGTACTGACAACTCATAGCCTCGAACCTGCTTCTGATTCTGTGTCTCCCTCTCTCTGCCCCTCTCCTGCTCTCACTCTGACGCTCTATCTCAAAAATAAACATTAAAAAATAAAAAATAAACATTAAAAAAAGAAAGACTGGGGCGCCTGGGTGGCTCAGTCGGTTAAGCGTCCGACTTCGGCTCAGGTCATGATCTCACAGTCTGTGAGTTCGAGCCCCGCATCGGGCTCTGTGCTGACAGCTCAGAGCCTGGAGCCTGCTTCAGATTCTGTGTCTCCCTCTCTCTCTGACCCTCCCCCGTTCATGCTCTGTCTCTCTCTGTCTCAAAAATAAACAAACATTTAAAAAAAATTAAAAAAAAAAAAGAAAGAAAGACTGAGTTAATTTTTTTTAAATCACCTCAACTTTTGTTTTGTCTTTTGACCAACTTCTGTTTTGGTCTTTGAGGGCCAGTAGTGCCTCACTGGAATCCTGTTCTTGCCCTTACCTATAGACCTACTCGTTTTTTTTAATTTTTCACCTTTGGTTCAGTGTGGTCAGTTTCAGTTTCTGTCATCCCTTTCTTCTCAGCCTTTGATTCCTTTACTATCTTAGGGGTATTTCATCCTGGTTTGGTGGTGGTTAGAAGCAGTTGAAATTAACCTCACAATGTGTGTTGAGGACTCAGTTGCTAGTAATGGTAACCAACTAACTGGCCCAAGCAAAAAAAGTATGTATTAGAAGGTTACAAGTGTTTCTCCAGGAGTTCAAGGTCATCTTCAGGCTCTTCCTTGCTCTGCTGCTTTTACGCTTTTGCTTTGTTCTTACCTGTCTTCAGAGTGGCTTTCTGTTTCTCAGGCCATGTGTTAGAAAGAATATGGTTACCTCTTAGCTCCTGGGATTACAGTTCCTCTCTATAAGAAACCATCCCTTCCTGAGGGAATGGATAGACAGGCTCAAGCCGGCCACTGGGAGGATGAGGCACACTTGAGAGAGAGCAGTTTGAGAACAAGCAAGATGAATCATTAGGTCCTGGCAGAATACGGAACCTCATTCAGATAATTCAGGAGACTTTCATGATATCACTCTTGATAATGCTATGGGGGGGGGGGGGGGTGGTTTCAAGGATCAATAAGAGAGATCAGGAAGCCCAAAGATGAGCAACCAGGGAGTAGATGTTACCCCTGGGCTGAAGGGGGCCAAAGGAGGCAGTTGTGTTACCAGATGCTAGTGATAATTAGAACAGTGGAGGAATGACTGCTCAACAGAAATTGTAGGCTTGGGTAGATGAAGGTGCTGTCAGAAATGTGGTACCAATTAGGGGTGCTGGGGATAGGGAGCGGGGAGCATTGTCTCCTCTCCTTTTCGACCTTTCATTGACCAAACCCAGCCACAAGCCAGTAAAGGGAGCCCAGGTGATGCAGTCTGGAAGGAGTCAGCCTGGTGCACAGATGAGAGCAGAGAAAGATGGAGAATGGATCTGAGGGAGTGGGGCAGGAAAAATGGAAAGGTTGATCCATCAATATTGTTAGCATACGATTGGACTGGTTTCTGTTAGGTTGCCTCTCACCCTTGAAGGCTGGGATGTCCCACTTTTGTTAGGTACATATTATAATTTTTTTTTATCTTTATTTTTGAGACACACACACACACACACACACACACACACACACAGAGATGCAAGCGGGGGAGGGGCAGAGAGAGAGGGAGACACAGAATCCGAAACAGGCTCCAGGCTCTGAGCTGTCAGCACAGAGCCCGACACGGGGCTTGAACTCAGGAACTGCGAGATCATGACCTGAGCCGAAGTCGGATGCTTCACCGACTGAGCCACCCAGGCACCCCTGTTAGGTACATGTTATGATTTTTATGTCACTGAATCTTTGAAACAGGCTTGAAGGTAAATATTATTAATCTCTACGTTGTAGATGAAGAACTGAGCTCAGACAGGCTAAGTCACTTGTTCAAGGTGACACAGAAAATGTGTAGTGGAGCGAGGACAGAAATCCAGATCTGTCTGATTGCAGAGCCCATACCAGATCCTCAGGCTGTTTTCCTCCTGCAGTGAAAGCCATTGTCTTCCCTTCCTTAAATAAGGATCTGAAAACAAAGGCCAGAGAGAATCCCCATTTCTACTTCTCTTTCTTTTTTCATCTGGAAGCATGTGAGCAAACAGGAAGGAGGAGGGAAAGTTCTGACTCACCCCCCACCCCCTGTACCATTTTTCTAGACTTTAAAAAGTGTATGACATATGTTATTATCTTTTCAGGCAGTATTTTTTCCGTATTGGCTATAAGTTCCGTTAGAACCCTATTTGCCTTTTCTTGTACAGCTTTTGTGTTACTAACTTGTGTCTCAAACTTTTTTTCTCTGTTTACAATATTCAGGAACTGGGGGACAGATTTCAGAATTTGCAGAATCTAGGATTTGTCCTCTTTGGAGTTTGCTTCACTGGCTAGAGGTGTGTTTTCTTCATGAGAAGACATCGCTAACCTCCGTCACAGCCCAGTGACTCTGACGCCTGGAAGTACCTTTTACTCAGCCACAAAGTACAGATTCCCAGGCTTTACCCGGACCTTCTGAATCAGAACCTCTGGGGATGGAGCTTGGGAATGGACATTGTCATAAAGTGTTGGGAGATTTTGATGCAGCCAGCAGACATTGGCCCCTGGGCAGACCACTGGCCTGGTCCAGCTGAGAGCCTGCCGTGGAGTCTCAGCTCCCGCCTGCCTGAGGTCACGTGGTCGCCCACTGTGTTTGCAGGCTCCTTTCCCAGCTCTGCCATTCACAGCCGGAGAGATTTTATCTGAGCAGTGGAGCTAACCCCGCTCCCCCACCTGCACACACACACACACACACGTAAAATGAGAACATGTCCATCTGGGGGCCGAATGGGGTTGTGAGGAATGATGAGATGACAAAATATACGGCGCCTGGCGTGTGGCCAACCCTGAAGAAACGTTGGCTCCTTTTCAAGTTTGTTTTTTCCATCAGAAGTATGACTTTGTCCTAAACCATACACACTGTAGCCCCAGGCTTCACGGTGACCCCATTAGGGGTTCAGGCTGTGGCTATTGAGATTGAAACTCTTTCAGCGTGGAAGGCTAGAGATGATTGAATTATCTCAAGAGAAAGGGGATTTGGGGCACCTGGGTGGCTCAGTCGGTTAAGCGTCCAACTTCGGCTCACGTCATGATCTCACGGCTTGTGAGTTCAAGGCCCGTGTCGGGCTCTGTGCTAACAGCTCAGAGCCTGGAGCCTCTTCAGATTCTGTGTCTTTCTCTCTCTGCCCCTCCCCTGCTCACACTCTGTCTCTCTCTGTCTCTCAAAAATAAAAATAAAAACATTATTAAAAAAATTTAAAAAAAAGGGGATTTGTGGCAAGAGCTAGGAAGTCCCTAGGGAGCTCCAAGGCACCATATCCCATGGGCTCCAGCGTGGATCACATGGTCTGCACTGTCTGCCTGTCTTTATGTCTCTGGCGACACCTCCCCTTCTCTGTCCTGAAGCGTATCCCTTCTCTGCAGCCATTTGCTGTCTAGCTTCCCTTCATCTTGGTATAATCTGACCCCTCCCCTAACCCCCGCCCCCTGCCTTTCTTCTGTGTGGCCTCTCCAGCCTCCCTCCACACCTGACGTGTCCACTCCTCTTTAACTCCCTTCTTCTTGAGTATTTCCCAGGTCAGAGATCACATTCCAAGGAGAGAGTATGATTCATGCCAGAGGAGCTGGTTGCTCTCTGGGTTGTGAGCACCTACCATTGGCTCAGGCTGTTGGAGGTGGATGGTGACTCGGTCATGTGGGCTCAGTAGACACGATAGGCTTTCCAGGGGTCTGTTTACTGGTGCTCTGGCCATGACCTGGACGTTAAACTGCACTCCATAGGTTTAGACCAGTCCCTAGCAATGGATTAGCCCCACCAGGAGGCATTCCCCTTGGGGCTTTGGCAAAGCCATGTTATGGAATTTTTCTTGGCAGTCGAAGGGAGGTGTAGCTCAGCTGATGGTTTCAGTTTCTTTTCTGTGGCTCTAGCTTTCTTCGTAAGCATCGCTGAAGGAGCAGCACAGAAGGGGGAGCAGGGCTGAGACAGGTCTTTAGCTGTAAGATTGAGCAGTCGGTACTCAGCTGCTCAAGCTGGCCATGCAGAACTGGAGCCAGCCCTCAGGGCTCTTGATCTGGAGCCCCATGCCCTTTCCATTTGCAGGCCCACGGCACGGAAAGGCCGCGCTCAGGCACTTTACAAGGTGAACAGAATCCCACCCTTGCGAGGAAATGCAGGACTACTCAAATACGCTTGGAGGGGGAATGAGGATCGACATCTGATTTTGCCTGCGGTGGCTTGAGCGGGGCCCGCGGAGCTGGATCTGATGTGGTCCTTCTAAGTGGGGTCGTGTTCCAGTAGGGGTGGCGTTCCAGCTACCGTTCGCTAGCACGTCCGAGGTGGTGGACATGTCAGAGCAAGGTGGAGGGGGTTAACATCACTGAGGACACAGTCTAAACCTCCCCAAGCACATTAGGTTAGCAGAGTCCACTTTCAGCTTCGGTTAGGGAGCCATAGGACTGGGTTGTCTGGGTGTGAGGAAAGCAGCTCTGGGTGGAGTCACCTGTCCTTCCAATCTGTCACAAACAGTGAGACTGGTGCCTCAGGGACCTCGTCAGTAACCTCTCTCCACGGTTGTTTTCGAGGATTCGGTGAGCTGATACGCGCCCCAGAACAGGAGAAGGGAACTGTGGAGGGGGCATTCTGCGTGTTACACTGCGCTGAGGGTCCCCTGAAGTGACTCCTGGCTTCTGGATTCTCCTGTAATTCTGTAAGGTTGGGGTCAGTTCCCCTTTCTGGACGGACGGACCCCAAGCTGTTGAGGAACTAACTTGCGTAAGGTCGCAAAGCTGGTGTGTGACAGGAGAGGTTTAAATAGAGGCTGGAGGGGACCCCACCACACCACACCCAACTGGGAGTTAACAACTGGAAAGTCCCGGGAGCCACCCCCGCCCCCTCGGCAGAGAAGGACAGGGCCCCACTTGGTGGTGTCGTCCTGCACATGTTGACGACTCTGTTGAGTTTTTGAATGGAGCTTTCACTTCAGGGCGGCCCCTGTTTAAATGTTCACACAGGGATTAATTCCTTTGCTTCTGAATACTACCAGAGAATAAATATCGTGGTCGGGCCTCTGGCTCTGAGCCAGGCCAAGCAGGTTTGGGTGATTTTTAAGCCTTTTATGAGGAATGCTGGATTAAAAAAAAAAAAAAAAAAAAGAAAAGTTGTGGGTGCAGTGATTCAGACTAATTTGTTTGGGTTTTTTGGTTTGTTTTTCTCTTATTCTCTTAGGTGTTTTTTTGTGTTTTTGTTTTATGTATACATTTTTTATATTATATGCTGGTGAGTGGGGGAGGGGAAGAGGGAGAGGTTTTTTGTTTTTGGTTTTTTTTTAGTTTATTTATTTTGAGAGAGCACACAAGCTTGAGCAGGGGAGGAGCAGAGACAGAGGGAGACACAGAATCTTAAGCAGGCTCCACGCTGTCAGCACAGCCCGACACAAGGCTCAAATTCATGAACCGAGAGATCGCATCCTGAGCCGAGCAAAATCAAGTTGGCTACTTAACCGACTGAACCACCCAGGTGCCCCAGAGGGAGAGAGACTCTTCAGCAGGCTCCATGCTTAGTGCAGAGCTTGACATGGTGCTCAATCCCATGATCCTGGGATCATGACCTGAGCTAAAAGCAAGAGTTGGACGCTCAACTAACTACCAGAGCCACCCAGGCATCCCAGTCCTTTTTTCCTATCCAAAAAAAAAAAAAAAAAATTCTATGCATGCTTGCACAGAAAAATTTGTAGCTTTTTGTTTATCTCTTATTTGTCACCTGAGCCCTTCCCATAGAGCCTTCCCCAGGGAACAGAGAGTGATGTAAAGGTTGGAAAGGCAATACCTGGTGAGGCCCAGTTTTCTGGCCCCCTCCCAGTCCCATCCTGGAACAAGGGGCATGTCACGACAAAGGGTTGTGACTAGGTCTTTCCAGGGAAGTGGTATTTTATTTTATTTTTTTAATGTTTTATTTATTTTTGAGAGAGAGAGAGAGAGAGACAGAAGGCAGGATCCTGAGGCGGGGCTTGAACTCACAAACCATGAGGTCATGGCCTGAGCTGAAGTGAGACGCTTAACCAACCCCGCCACCCAGGCGCTCCCCAGAGAAGTGGTATTTTAAAGGCATAGTGGGGAAGCCTGTCACCTTGTGGCCTCCCTGCGTGCAGAGTCCTCTTCATCATCAGGACCAACTGGTATAGCCAGCATCCTCGCAGGGAGGCCGTGCTCACTCCTGTTGCACGGTGGAGAGACCCTTTAGAACGCAGGAGGCCACGTGGATTTGTTACGAGGTCTGGCGCGGGGTTCGGGTGCTCCTTATCGGCTGTGGCCTTGAGCCGGCCATTTAGCATCTTTCAGCCTCTTTCCTCATTTGTAAAATGGAATGAAAAAAAGCTCTCTTACAGGGTTATTGTGAGAATTAAATGTGTCAACTGTGTAGCATTTCCTGGCACATCACTTCCTATGTGGTAAAGGCACTGAGGGAGTAGCTACTGTTCATTGTTGCAAATGATTGCGGCTGTTTCAATTTACAGGCCTGTGGAATTAGAGCAGTATCTTTGAGGCCTTCTGATTCAATGTCCATTCTTTTAACAGAGGAGGGAACTAGTCTAGAGCATCTCGTCCTAGGTCAAGCAGCTAGTCATGGCAGGACCAGACCCGGAGCCCATGACTAATACTCGTAGTGATTGATCGCACTTGCACCTCAAGAAGGAGTCTTTTGTAAAGGATGTTTCTGGGCCCTGTTTTCACTTTCCTAGCAGGGCATCCTGGGGGGGGGGGGGGGGGGCGGGGGGTGGAGCATCAGAGATTGACCTAGGAAGCCTTTCCTGTGCTGCTGTGTGCTGTGGGGTTGTTAAGAGACAGTGACATAGTTTTGGGATCCTTTAGTGAAGAGGGGTCACTTTATCTAACTCATTTCCTAGACTTGAAATTCTGTTGCTTTCAAGTACAGGTCTCCCCAGACTCACGATGGGGGTTGCCTCCAGCAAGGGAATGGCCTGGGGAGCGGATGAGCCGGCAAAGGGACTTCAAGCTGACTTGTGATGCTTATTTTCTCTTCATTAAGAGGAATTGGGGGAGGAAAAGAGTAGAAACGAACAGGGCAGATGGTGGGGGTTGGGCTTTGCTGGATTTCAGTGTCTCAGAATCAAAACGTCAGTCATATATGCAGTTAGCCAGGCAGTTTAAAGATAAGTTTGTGACAGTTACATACTTCAGAACAGTGTTTTTAAAGTTTTTGAGGAGCATTAGCTCCTTTGAGAATCTCATAAGCTAATGAGTCTTTTTCTGAAAGAAAAAAAAAAAAAGTGCTTTCAAAAGATGTTTGCAAAGGGGGCGCCTGGCTGGCTCAGTCAGAAGAGCATCCAACTCTTGATCTCAGGGTCGTGAGTTCGAGCTCCGTGTTGGGTGTAGAGATTACTTAAAATCTTAAAGAAAGAAAATGTTTACAAAGAATAAGGAAGGTCTCTGTGAGCTGATGTATAGTGATTGCCCACATATGTATTAAGTGTTAAAAAAAAAAAAAAAGAAAGAATAAGAAGCAAAGTGTAAAAGAGTATCTGTAGTGTGCCACTCCTCATTTAAGAAAGAAGGATAAAATATATTCATGGATCTGCTCATTTGTGCAAAGGAAATACAGGAACTATGAACCAGCAGTTAAATAGCCTGGTTACCTGCCTGGGGTGTCTGGGAACGAGGCAGAAAGATGGGGGTGTGAAAATAGGGCTGAGGGCAGAGCCACCTTTCCCTGAGCACACCTTTTCTGATAGCTTTGACTTCTAGAGTCATGGTGCTAGTCTGCATACCCACAACGTAAACGGGTAATTAAAAGTAGCCAGGATGCGGGGCACCCAGACTCGAGCACAGACAGGTACCGATGAACCTCACAGGGGTAGGAGGGAATAACAGGCACGCTCAAGGAGGGGGAGACGATGGAAAATGGGATGTGGGGTGGGCACTCACTGTAAGGCTAAAGACAAAAAGAACGCCACACAACTGCTGTCCACTAGTAAATTTGTTGCTCGCAGGGGTATGGGTTAGCAATTCTGAAAGTACTTCGTGAGTATACTAAGATTTAATAAATACCTTGTGGATAATGAGAGCCAGGTGTCTCCCTGTCTGAGAAAGAAGTTATAAATAAGACACGAAGGAAAGTTAGAACCAGCTATCAGGGCCTTTTTTTTTTTTTTTTTTTTTTTTTTTTTAACATTTATTCATTTTTGAGAGAGAGACATAGACAGAGCATGAGTGGGGAAGGGGCACAGAGAGAGAGGGAGACACAGAATCCGAAGCAGGCTGCAGGCCCCGAGCTGTCAGCACAGAGCCCGATGCGGGACTCGAACTCACGGACCGCAGGATCATGACTTGAGCCGAAGTCGGACGCCCGACCGACTGAGCCACCCAAGTGCCCCATATCAGGGCCTTTTAAGAGCTGCATGGATAGAAGAGCTGTATGGGTTAGTGCTGTGTGGGTGAGTGTAAGTACGTACGTAGTTATCGAGCTCTGTCTGCTGAGAAGGTCTGGAAGCAATGACACCCCAGTAGCAGTGAACTTGCTTAGCACCCAGATCCTGGTTTTTTAAAGCACCATTCTTCAATAAAAGGAACCAGGACTCCTCGGAGAAAGGGCTGACCCCGAGGCCAGGGCAGGGAAAAATACAAGAGGCTGGAACATCTTGTCTTGTCAGAGGTAAAGGTGTGCTCGGGAAAGATCGCAAGCGTGTTGAAAGAATGCAGGAAGCAACCCAAAGGAACTCCCAGTGGCCAAATCTGGAACGCGTTGAGCAGCAGGATAAGTAATGGTCGTACTGGATCACAACCACAGCATGAAGTGGGTATCTGTGAGATACGTGGATAAGAGTAAATAAACAGGGATAAAGGGCAGGCAGGACGTGGGCCACCCTGAAACGCATCTCCCGCAGCAGAGGTCGGCAAGTTTTTCCTGTAAGGGGCTACATAGTGAAGATTTGGGGCGTGTGGCTCGTAAGATCTCTGTCACAACCGCGCAGCTCTGCCGTTGGAGTGTGAAGCTGCCATGGACAACCTCAGCGCACGGACCTGGCCGTGCTCCAGCGAGACGTTTTACAGAAGCAGGTGGCCCCCGTGCCGAGGTGTGCCGTCCCTGTTCTAGAGAATGCCCAGGGTAGAGATGATAGCTGGGTTTTTTAGCCATTAACAGAGTAGATTTTGTTCAGGTTAGGGTGCGGGAGGCCTGCGGCCGAGAGAGTTGGGCTCTGTGCCCCCCACAGTGCATACCTCCTGGTGCGGTTTTGGACTTGCAGACTTGGAAAGAGGCAGCCTATTTCGCCTCTTGTTCCGATTTTGTTTGTTCCGTGTGTCTGTTTGGCATAGTGGGATGTGGTGTGGACTTTGCACTGGGACGTACCTGGGTAGAAACCCAGTGTGCTCTCACCAGCTGTGGGACGTCGGCCACATGGCTGCATCGTGGCTGCATCACATCCGTCAAGCCGCTTTACTTCTCTGAGTCTTTGTTTCCTCAGATGTAAAATAGGAATATTGTTACCAGCAAAAGGAGAGAGTTTTGGATGATTCGCTAAGGGGGAAGGGGATGTTGTACTGCCTAGTTCTCTAGGAGGGAAATGGCACGGATGAGTTGAGGAGGCTGTTGGTGCTTTGGTTGTGGTTGTGTTAGGATTGTGGTCGTTGCACTTAGGAAGACCTCCGTGTGGACGGCCGTGGCTGTGAGGACTACCGATGTGTCGAAGTGGAAACCGACGTGGTGTCCAACACCAGTGGGTCTGCCAGGGTCAAGCTGGTGAGTACTGTGGCCACGGTCCGTGCCCGGGGGGAGGATGGGCAGGTCCTAGGGGACCAGCTGCAGGCCCGTCGGGGCTTTGGGAGCACATACATTTCTGGGGTGGACCCAAGACCCAAGCCAGATTCTGGGTGGGTATCTGTCTAGATCTGAAGGACCCTTTACCTTTCCAAAGGGCCACTTCACAAGTTCCTGAGAGTCCCCGGGGGCACAGTCTGGGAGAGGAAGGAGGCGGTTGGGTATGTGGCTACCTGCCCTGAGTGAGGACCCTTCTTGCGTGTGTCTGCAGGGTCACACAGACATCTTGGTGGGAGTGAAAGCCGAAATGGGGACGCCGAAGCTGGAGAAACCCAATGAAGGGTACTTGGAGTTCTTTGTTGACTGGTCAGTACCATGCATATGTTTTTAAAGAAAAACGATTTAAAAGAAGATTCAGAGGGGTGCCTGGGTGGCTCAGTCGGTTAAGTGTCCAGCTCTTGATTTTAGTTCAGGACATGATCTCATGGTGATGAGATCAAGCCCCGCCTCAGGCTCCACCCTGATCGTGGAACCTGCTTGAGATTCTCTCTCTGTCTCCCTCTGTCACTCCCCCACTTGCAGGTGCACCTTCTCTCAAATAAATAAGTAAGTAAGTAAGTGAGTAAGTAGATTGGAGACTGGACCTCTGGTTTCCTTTGAGCCCACTTTGACTTTGTATTCAGTCATCACCTCTGCAGCCAGCAGGTATTTCCTGCACTCCTCCTATGCGCCAGGCACTGGGGTGTGTGGAAGAAGGCCTTGGCTCGAGTCCTGCCCTTGTCCTAGTCACCTGGCCCGCACTGGGCCTTGTCCCTGTTGGAGAAAGGAGGGCATCAGGCAGCCCAGCACATGGTTGTTATGAGAATCCAGTGAAATGGTGGGTATTACAGTGCTTTGAAGAATGTCAAACATAGATAAATAAGGATCATTTGGTCTAAAATGTCTTGTTTCTCCTCCTGCTCTAGTTTTGCAGAAAACTTTTCATGACTTGCTTGGCAGAGCAAGGACGAGGGCCGGCCAAATGGCCTGACAGACAGAGGGAGTGGCAGCTAGGCAGGCCGCGTGGCTGCTAGAAAAGTGAGGACTCCGCAGTTTCTGCAGCAGCCAGCCTTCTCTGGCCAGCTGTGTGATCTCAGGCTAGTTACCTAGTCTCTCTGTGCCTAAGTTTCTTTATCTAAAAAATCGGGGTACTAATACTCTTGTGAGGATGACGGAATGAAATAAGGAAGGCAGAGTGAGTGCCAGCACCGTGACTGGCTCCCAGTGGGCTTTCCATGAGTGTTCTTTCTCCCTCCTGTTGCCTCCCCTTTCTCCGGCCTTGGGCTTTTTAAACCTGGGATCCTAGCTCAGTCCCTCTTCTGTCTGGAACATTGCTTCTAACTAGATGGTGATGGCAGGCTTTCTCGAGGTGGGTGAGGCTCTCTATTAGCTCATGCTGGGTGCAGGTATGTAATACTGGTTCTGTATGGGAGTCCCCAAGACCACTCCCGTATTTGGAGATTTGCTGGAAGGACCCCCAGGACTTAGCATATAGTTGTACTCGCAGCTGAGATTTATTATAGCCACGAAACGCGGCAACGTGTGTGATGATTCTGCCCATGAAAGCCCATTAGAGACTCGGCCCCCGAGATTTTCACTGGGGCTGGTCACATGGGCACCCTCTGCTGAACACATACCAAAATTTCCAAATCCCAGAAGGAAAGCAGATACTCCCTTTATCATATTATTTGCACAAATAGTCTAGGCACAGCAGACCACGGTTCACTGTTGACTGGGAACACTGAGAGTCAAGTTCCCAGATGCCAGCCGAGGGCCCACCTTTCAAGCAGGCCCTTCTAAAGATAGCAGCCTTGGGCCCGCCGTGACCGCCTTTTCGGCATAGATGCCAACCCCCATTTACATGGTGAGTTAGATTCTTCTGGTCTTCTTCCAAACTCAGAAGTTGGTCCTCACGACATTCCTATGAGAGAGACAACCAACTTGGTTGAGAGAAGGTAAACGAACCCCCGGGGTCACAGAGCTAGTAATGCCGGCTCGGGCCTCTCTGACCCTGAGTCTTGCCTTGTTCTACTTCGCGCAGCCTACAGAAGCCAGCTTGCCGGGGGTGTGGTGCTCAGAGTTCCGAGAACGTATCTGCGTTCAGCTTTCTGGCCGGTATTCCTTCCAGACCATTCCTGCACCCTGCCCTGCGAGACGCCCCCCCACCCCCCGCCCCCAGCCAGCCGTCTCCTCTTCTGGTTGGACCCGCCTCCCCTCGCCAATCTGAGTTGTCCAGTGGGACTGGCTCATCCTTGAAGCTGCCGTGGATGGTGGTGACCCTGTTCGGGCCTCCAGCTGATTCCTTTGCTGTCGGTGGAAGAAAAATGTCTCTCCTGGCCTTGACCTGCCTAATTCAGTGTAGTGAACGGTCACCGAGGGGCAGACACCATGTGTGGGGAACTGTAATTTGCTTTTCTTTTCTTCCTCCTCACTGTCTTCTACCTCCTTCATCTTGGGCAGACCACAGGCAGTCAGCCCAGCCACACCAAAGGGAAGGTGTTGCCTTCAGATGCTAGGTATAGGGGACACATTTCACTGTGGCTCCGTGTCTGAACATGACTCCGGGTTAGCCTGCTGCTCTTGTCCCAGCTGTGAAGGAAGGGAGGCTCCAGGGTGGGAGGAGGCAGGGAGCTGCCTCTTCCCAAGATTCGGCCCCCAGGAGTACCTCCCCCGTCCCAGCTGAGCTGGGCTGCTTGTTCCTCTCTTCTCTCCCCTTGTAAGTCTCAGGAGACCCTCAACAGGCCCAGAAGCTCCAGTTCCCAGGGAGTCCTCCTTGATTCTCTTTCAAGATGGATAGTCTCAAGTGGCACATTTTAGTGTCTTATTTAAGCGGCTCAGTTACTGTGATAGAATCACCATGAGAGATTCACAAAACCTCGTATTCCTACAGAGAAGGGAGATGTTGATTCACCAAGCACTGCTGACTGCCACCTTTATCAAAGCCTCATCTGAATCTTCAAAGAGCAACTCTTTTTTTTATTTTTAATGTTTGTTTTTGAGAGAGAGACAGATGGAGTGCGATCCGGGCAGGGGCAGGGAGGGAGGGAGACAGAATCCGAAGCAGGCTCCAGGCTCCAAGCTGTCGGCACAGAGCCCGACACGGGGCTCGAACCATGAACCGCGAGATCATGACCTGAGCCGAAGTCGGACGCTTAACCCACTGCGCCACCTAGGCACCCTAAAGAGCAACTCTTAATTGCATAAACAAACCCCTTTATTCCCATCCAGTGACTAGGAATGTAGATGTGCCCAGCGCTAAGGCTTTTACCCACTAAGCCCTTCCGCAGGAGAGCCCAGGGCATCTGCCCATCCACAGACTGAAGCCGAAGTGTTACCCAGCCGGAGGACAGTAATTGGGGCAGGGTGGGGCTGTCAGTCTGAGCCCAGCTTGACTCATCAGCAACTTCCAGGGTTTAATTATTTCAACTCCTGGTGATTAGAGAGCTAACTGCTTTTCCACTAACTCGTCCTACTTTGGTTTTGTTGGCTTGGAATAATACATGGAACCTGAGGTAGACCTGGCCTCCCACCCCCATCATTTTCCCCTGTGCCTAGGGGATGTTTCCCTTGGGAGGGGGCTACTCAGCTGTACCAGCCCTGATCCCCATCCCAGTGGAGTAGTAAAGACTTGGGGTTCCTGAGCACTGCCCCAGGGATGCCTGGCAACACACATCAAAACTGGGAGCAATCTCGGACCTTCTAACTCCCATCTCCTGTCTTCGATTTGTTAGTCATAACCCGAGACCAGGCTGTTTTAAGTAAGAACTTTGAAACTTTGAAAAAGATGGTTTCTACCAGAAACCTGGAGGAAAGGTAAGAATTGAGTGAGCTGGTGTGTCAGTCTGGGCTACCACTAGGTGGCGGTCCATCTAGTCTCTGCTCTGACACCATGTTGATGGGGGGTTAGGAAGCGTGGTTTAGCCTCTCCCAGCGGCTTCAGTTTTTCACTGAGGGAGCTGAGGAGAACATGTTTCATTCATAGACATTTCAGTGTGCTCATCACTTGCCACTTCCCGGTGGGATCTTTACTTTTCGATGTGGTTGCTCGTATTTGTCACTAATATTGAACCGGAAGCTTCAAGCCCTGAATTGGTGGAAGGAACCACTTGATCTCTGTTCCTCAGTGCTTAGTGCTGCTTGCGGGGGTCCCTGTTGGTGCCTGATGGACGGGGGACAAAGCAGACAGGCAAACTACAGAACTCATTTGAAGCTAGCTGTACTCTGAAAGTCTCCAGAAAGAACGGATAACTCTCCCAGAAACTTACGATGAACAGTTCAAAATGTGTTACTGTTCCCATCCCCACTCATAAGGAAGCTTCTGCAGGTTCAGAAATGAGCACACGTGCACACAGGGGAATGGGAGGGATTGGGGCCTGCTGCGGGACCACTTGACTGACTCCTGGAGGGGTGAGGCCCAGAGCTAGCCCTGCCCCACGAACCTGCTAAATCACTGTCCTCTGTCATGGTCCTGGCCTGACCTGGCTGTAAGACTCTATAGATTTGCAGGCTAGATGGATCACAAGGGAAACAATGGGCCAGTGTCTGAAATCCTGTCTCAGGTGCACATGGCCTCGATCTCACTCTACCCCAGTTAAATCAGGGATGTGCCAGGCAGGAGGAGCACAGTAGAGGTGATGAGTCAGGATGGGTGGAGATCTGGGTGGGGCAGCATTCCCAGGATTTTTATTAGTTTATTGGCTCAGCAAGCAATTTCCCAACTGCCCTGGAAGAGGGGCTGGGTCATACTTAGGAAGGATCTGAATTGGTTTTGGCAGTTGTAAACAGAGAAAGCACTTGGTTTTATGCCCCGAACCCTGAGCAAACACTCCCCTGCTGAAAGAATGTATTGTGATACCTCTGAGCGGGGAGCCAGGATTACTGCCTGTTGTGCTTTCCCTCTTTTTAAACTTTGCACTTAATAGAGAAGCGTTTTATTTAGGGCTCCTTTGGTCTGCATTCCTTGACTCCAGTGTTTGTGGTCTAACAATAAATCTCGAGACCAGAGCATCCATTCATTAGCTTGACTCATGTCAGGCTACAAGCCAGGCATGCCGAATTCCACCTTCAGGGAGAGTCCGGTGCAGCCTTGCAGATAAGGGCTGGGCTGCCTGGCTTGGAGTCTTAGCTCCCCCGTCCCTACTTGTGTGAGCTTGGACAAATTATATAACCTTTCTGGGACTCTGTTTCGTTTTCTCTAAAATGGGGTTGTAAATAGTAGGGTTGTTGTGAGAATTGATTGAGCTGGCGCATCTAACGTGCTAAGAGTCGTTTCTAGCACATAGTAAACATTCAAAAGAGCTGTTAAAGTTTTCCACCTTGTATAACAAGAGGCTTGGGCCATCTGAGGTCTCACCACATTCTCCCGTAGGTCAGACCCCACTTGTGAGGTTTTTGTTTCACTAACGGAGTTTGTTTTCAGAGGTGAGTTAAAATGCCTTTGGAGCGGCTGGACAGTGTGTCAGCCTCCCTCACGGATCACCGATCTCCGGTTGCTCTTTGTTCAGATGCACGTGGTCACCTGGCTGGCCTCTGCGGGCATTCGGCTTCTTGTCCTCTGACATGGTCGGCATCTCCGTCCACCTTTTCTAGGAAGTGTCCTTGTGCTAGGAGCACCCCTAGTGAGGAGGGGGGACCCTCAGTTCTCTTCCCCAGCCCTACCCTTCATCCTTTGTTAGAATATGGGGTCTTTGGCTTTTCTTCTTGTGTTACCTGAAGTTACTGTGCCCCAACGCCCGGCCCCCGACGATTCCCTTCCATTTTCCCAGCTTCCTCCCCAGAGTCACTCCGGGGGCCTTGGCACCATCCAGATGCGGGAGCTTTGCATGGTCTCATGAGCCCCTAAACCTTCCTCTCTGCCTGACTACCAGCTATGCTGAAAGTACAATGTGTTAAAAAAAAAAAACAAAACAACAACTTGTAAAATAGGAAAAATTCCCACTTTATTTATTTATTTATTTTTAATTAAAAATTTTTTTTTAACCTTTATTTTTGAGACAGAGAGAGACAGAGCATGAATGGGGGAGGGTCAGAGAGAGGGAGACACAGAATCTGAAACAGGCTCTGGGCTCTGAGATGGCAGCACAGAGCCCGATGCGGGGCTCGAACTCACGGGCTGTGAGATCATGACCTGAGCTGAAGTCAGACGCTTAACTGACTGAGCCACCCAGGTGCCCCAAAAAATTCCCACTTTAATGTCAAAAAAAACCACAAAAAAACAGTGGGGCGTGGTCTTACGGGTAGATGAATTTAGCCAGTTGGACCCAGGAGGTTCTGTAAATCAGCCCTTGGGGGAGTAGAAGAGGGAATGCATCAATCCCTAAGTAATTATTAGTCATACCCAGGAGGGCGTGGCCCACTGCAGTCAGGGAAAGGGACACATTTTAAGCATAAGCACTTCCTAACTAGATTTGTCTATTTAGCTCTATAGAGATGTGTTTTTAAACACTTAAAAGATAGATCTTGATATTGATGAGTGTGTAAATTAGAAGCAGCTTTTGTGTGCTGGCTGTGCAAAATTACTAAGTTGGTCCTTGGTAACTTGATTATTTTACCTTAAGTGAGCTGCTTTTTGTGGCTCAGTGCCTGAGTCCAGCAGAGGCAGTGAGGGAATAGCAAGGTTGCTGTGGCAGTAATGAAGTTTCTCTTGGGGATTTTAAATTAGGGCTCTGCTGGCTCATAGTGGTAAGGGAAGACTGTATATTTAGAGAAACAGAGTTATTATATAGTGACACCTTCTGATTGTTTTAGGGGTCGTCCTTACACCTATATGAGAATGGTCTAGACAAAAGGGATGTTTAAATACATTAGGTGAGATTTTTAGCATTATGCAGATGGGGTAGGCACAGCCCTGAGCCTTCATGTGGGTTTTGCTTTGCTTGGAACCCCCCTGCATGTCTGTACCCTGACCCACTTTTGCTCACCTTCTGGTTTGAGGTCCTCGGCACTGGTTGACATCCTCCCCAGCCCTACTCCTGCTCTTTGCTCCCTATCATGAAGCTCCCTGACTTTGTGAAATTGCCAGCTTAGGGCCTGCATCCACCTTGCTCAGTCTCTCCGTCTCCAGTGCTAGCATAGAGCTGGTACCTTCTAGATGGATGAGTGCGTGGACCAGAAAGTTTCAATACATGATTTTGTAGAGACCGTACTGACTGAAACAGCTGGTTTGTTACTTTTCTGGACCCTCTTCGTTACAGCAAAGTGATTATTGGAATGGTTACTTATCTCACAGATGTATATAATGTATTGAGGGTTTGTTTTTTATTAAGCCAAAACCCTCAAAAATTTCCCATTAAATACTTTTGCATAATAGGGTGCCTGGCTGGCTCAGTCGGTGGAGCATGAGACTCTTGATCTCAGTGTTGTGAGTTCAAGCCCTGTGTTGGGTGTAGATATTGCTGAAAAAGAAAATCTTAAAAAAAAAAAATTAAAAAAATTTTATTTAGAGAGAATGCATGTATGCTTGTGCAAGCGGGGAAGGAACAAAGAGAGAGGTAGAGAGAGGATCTCAAGCAGGCTCTGAGCTGTCAGCACAGAGCCTGACATAAGGCTTGATCCCATGAACCACGAGATCATGATCTGAGCGAAAATCAAAAGCCAGATGCTTAACTGTCTGAGCCATCCAGGTGCCTTCCCCCTCAAAATACTTTTTTTTTTTTTTAAGTTTATTAATTTACTTTGAGAGAGACAACAAGAGGGCTCTTTGTGCTGATAGCACAGAGCCCGACGCAGGGCTCAAACTCACAAACCGTGAGATCATGACCTGAGCTGAAGTCAGATACTTAACCGACTGAGCCACCCAGGCGCCCCCCAAAATACTTTTGAATAATGCTTAGGGCAACAAATGTTGATGCTTGTTTATTCTTTGTTGAGGTAATTGGGCATAAGATTCAAGAGGCCAAAATGGAAAAGTTTTTTCTCTTGAAAAATAGCAAATAAAGTAAAAGGGCTATTCTAATATTTAATCAGCTGGCAGTCTTTCTCTCTCATTTCATTTTCCTGCCTTTCAGTACAGTGATAATCTAGTTTGTGATATAATTGGCATACCATCATACATATCTTCTAAATCATTCAAGGAAGGTCATGGTACTTAACGTTGTGGTTTTTGTTTTGAGAGTTTGGTGGTACATTTAAAAAACAGAAAAAGAAATTTTCTTTAATGTTTATTTTTGAGAGAGAAAGTCAGAGCAGGACCAGGGAGGGGGCAGAGAGAGAGGGATACACAGAATCCAAAGCAGGCTCCAGGCTCCGAGCTGTGAGCACAGAGCCCGACACAGGGCTCGAACCCACGAGCTGTGAGATCATGACCTGAGCTGAAGTTGGACGTTTAACCGACTGAGCCACCCAGGCGCCCCTCGTGGTGGATTTTAAATGAAAACTCGGGATGGTGTATGTGATGTGACCCCTCCATGGCCAGACTGCTTGACTCTAGGCCTCCTGGCCTCCTGGGCCTGTCCGAGAAGAGCATTCTACTGTCAAGATAAGAGAGTTAATTATTACTGGCCAAGGTTCACTTTACTATTGTTCTCTCGTGTCTCTTTGGATAAAGATGGCTTCTGTTAGAAGTCGGGGGGGACCCCCGTCACACACACTGACAGATCCAGGGCACCGTGCCAGTCTGGCTCATTGGGTGTGTCTGGAGGCTAGAAAAGTGGCAGGTGCCATCCTCTCCTCACTTCAGTGACTTTTCTTGTACAGCCGCTGGCCCGTCCAACATTCCATAAGGAAACTGGAACAAAGCCGTGTGCCTCTGCTCTTTGTTTCTGAAAAGACTCACGCGGCTTTTCTCTTGCCCTTCTATGTAGTTCAGCCAACGCTACTCCTGAATTTGAAGGCCGGGGAGGTGATGACCTTGGCACGGAGATTGCTAACACCCTCTACCGGATATTTAACAATAAGAGCAGCGTTGACCTGAAGTCCCTCTGCATCAGTCCCCGGGAGCACTGCTGGATTCTCTATGTGGACGTGCTGGTATGTATCATGTTGCCGAGACGGCCACACTCTCTGCTTTTGCTGGAGACTGGTTGGCCTACTTTCCTTCTGGTGCTTTTGCCCTCTTCAAGTGGATGCTTTCAACTTCCAGGGTGAGATTAGATGGAAAAAGAATGATGTCCTGTAAAGTTTTATTTTTGTCATTTTGTAAAACTTTATTATTTATTTATTAATTTATTTTGAGAGAGAGAGCGTGCACGTGCATGCAAGTGGGGAGAGACAGAGAGAGAGGGAGAGAGAATCTCAAGCGGGTTCCGTGATGCCAGCACAGAGCCTGACACGGGGCTCAAACCCCCAAACCATGAGACCGTGACTTGAACCGAGGTCAAGAGTCGGACGCTTAACCGAGTGAGCTACCCAGGCACCCCTGTATTGAGTTTTTTAAATTAAATACAACATATGTATTGTATATATAATACCATCCTACAGTGAAATCATAGTCATATCATGGTAGCACCTAAAATTATCCCCCGAGCTCATCAGGGAAGAAATAAAAAACAAGAGATGCTTTCTAGATGCCATCAGGTAGAAGTTATAGGCAGAAGTTAGACAAGTTGGCGTACTCTTGTACGTGGAATGGGGATGAACTCTTTCTATGCATTTCATTTAGCCCTTACGACTCTTTAGCGAGCGGGCGCTATTGCCCCATTTACAGGTGAGGGAACGAAGGTTCAGGGAGGCGGAGTGACCTAGCGCAAGAGGTCTCAGCTCGTGAGTAGTGGTGTTGGCACTCAAAGCTGGGTCTCTAATGCCTGTGCCTGCTGTTGACCTCACCAAGCCCTCCTTCCTTGAAAGCACCATGGAACCCACCGTCGGTGTGTTCCTCACTTCCCAGGGGAGGACCCTGAGACCCTGCAGCCTTCTCCCCCAAGTCCACTCCTACAGGAGCCTCTCTAGGCCAATCTCCCATTTCCTTGCTGATGTTTTCCCAAATGCTCCTCGCCTGGTTTTGGCCCCTGGACGGTGTGATTAATTGTGCCACGTGCTTATTCGTGTAAGGCAGGCTCTCTTTGGGTCTGTTTATTCCTTTTAGTAAAATTTCATGAACCTTGAGATGAGTGGCTACATCTTCCCCTTCAGATTGAGGTCACAAGGCTAGGCCGTCAGCCAAACAGATTCTTTCATGAATCTAGAGATAAAGCAGATTCCGTGGACTGAGAGGGAACTTCTTGATGAGGAAGAGCCTGGCTGTCTCCAGATGTTGGCCCTGCATGAAACAGGGCGGGGCTTTCTGGATACTTTTAAATTAATTTGATAATGGGTGGAGCACAACTAGTCAAAAGGTAACAGTGGTTACCATTGTCCCGCAGGTTAGGGGTGTTCTGGACGCTGACGCTAATGGGTGAAAATAATGAAATGACAAGTCCGTTTGCTTTTCCTCATGTCCGATAAGCGGGATGTACCTTTTAGTGTGATTCCTACTAAGCAAGTACTTTTGCAGGTGCTGGATGTGATGAGGCGGGAGCCGGCAGCCTCCAGTCCTCACTGATAAGGGGCGGGCTTCACAGCCGCCTGGGGAGGTGCAGCCCCATGGTACGAACTGTAAGGTTCCACCCTGTGTCTGAGGAACATTCTCTCTTTTCCTTCCTCCCCAAGAAGCTAAAGGCAGGAGTGTTGTGGTGCATTGCACCTGTCCGTTGGCGATCCTGCTTTTGCTCCTCGTCAGAATTTGTCCGCACTTGTGATTTTTATAGGAGGCTGGCCCGGTGAGGGGTCCTGATCCACTTTATGATTTCGTCCAGAGACCTGTTCTCTGAGTGAAGGCTTGTGCAAGATGGATGAATATCGGATGTTGTCTCAGCTTAGAACCGGCGCCCTCTTCCACGGGGCGGGGGTGGGGGTGGGGTGGGGGGAATATATGGTTAGCAGGTGCCTCAGTGGCACACCGTGTCCCTGTCACCTGCAGACCTTTCCTTTTAAGACTCCTCGCGTTTGGATTTCTTCTCTCCTGTTTTTTCTCCAGGCTCTGTCTTATTTTGGAAATAAGACATGATCTTTTGAAATGTTGTCATCCTCAGAAAAGTTTTGAATGAATTAGGAAAGCAGTTTTTGAAATTCTGTTATTGAGGTAGATCCGTTTTTGTCATTCATGTAATTCGCATCTGTGGAGGCTTCCACTTCTGTGAAAGCAAATGTTTGCTTTCAGCCTTGATGGGAATGTGCCTCGTGCGTGCGAGGCACGCGTGGGTTTTTGTTTTATCTTTTACATCTAAAAATACGCGGAATGCATCGAGTCCATGTTTGAAGCAAGATGGTGGGAATCCAGTCTTGTCACTGGAATTGCAAAAGTGAGTGAATCTCGATGTATTTTTACCAACCGGTCCGGATAGTCCTCAGGCAGAGCCCATCTTTCAACCAAATATTCGCTGGGCAACTTTCCATGTTTTTATGCTTTTAGTGTAGGTGCCTTTACTTGAAACCTGTTACAGTCAGACCAACCACCTATTTCCAGTATTATTCTTTTTACCTCCATTGGGGTATTTTATGAGACTAGAAATGTAACTTCCTGGACGCTTCCCTCTTCTTTCCGCTTCGCACTCCTTCAGTGGCCTGGTTGTGACTCCGAGTGGGAGAACTGTCAGGACTCTGTCACATTGACAGTGTACAGGCGACCTTTGGTGGGGAGACCGTCACAAGGCTGTCTTGTGATGAGCCCCGGGAGTGGGGATGAGAGGCTGGCACGTGGTCCGTGGCACTGGGCATGGGCAAGGCAGGGGGAGCGGGGGAGCGACCGCAGCACCTGGCAGCTGGCTATGTGTGGTGCCGGGAGGTGCTGAGCCCGGGGGTCTGAGAGGATGGTTGAGGGGAAGTCCAGGAGGAGCAGGTGTCTTGTGGGGAGACACGTTTTATACTTGGGCGTCCTAGCAGTATTACGGTTTTGGAGGTTTGCCTTGTGAAAAGAAACCCCTCTGGCTCAATCAGTTAAGTGTCTGATTTCAGCTCAGGTCACGATCTCACTGTTTATGAGTTCAAGCCCCGGGTCGGGCTCTGTGCTGACAGCTCGGAGCCTGGAGCCTGCTTCTGATTCTGTCTCCCTCTCTCTCTGCCCCTCCCATGCGCTCGCTCTCTCTCTCTCTCTCTCTCTCTCTAAACAGTGAATAAATAAACATTAAAAAAAGAAAAGACATCAAAAAGAAACCCCTCATTCCCAGAAGGCCAACAGCATAAGTTGTGCTCTTCCCCTAAAAGAAGAGTTCTGGAACCTGTGCACCTGACAGGGGAAGGTGTGTTTGTGACCAGGTGTATCCTCTTCTTCTCCACTTCTGCTTCCCCACCTCTGTTATAGGAGGGATTTTCGCCCTGGAGCCGGGACCACGGCCCAGGCTCTCTGTAACGCTAGACGTCCCGCACCTCCCGTTCTCTCCTAGCTTGCCTGGGCCTGTTCAGACACCGGGTCGGGCCGCTTTGGGTCTTCATATCGCGCCCACTCTCCCCTGCCTCCTGGCTGTACCACTGTGTTTGGCAGAAAGGTTCTTGCTGGGCCGCAGCCGCTTGGCTTCCGAGAGAGGAAGGTAGGGCCTTCAAGCCCCTGTTATGTGCCAGGAATGGTAAGGATGCGATCTCATTTAATCCTCACGGTCACCCAGTAGAGAAGCGTGGCTTTGCTTTCCTGACGGGGAAACTGAATCCCGGAAGGTATGTGGCCAGCAAGCTGCGGAGAAGAGTGTCAGCCTCGCAGCGCCCCATCTGGCTTACCCCATCGTGTGGCACAGCCTGAGGAGCCTGGGCAGGCGGACCTGAGGCCTGGAGTGGGCTCATCCCTTGTATCCATGGAGGAGGGCGGGCTGATTGGTAACTGCCCTTTGGGGGGCCCTCGGCAGATAGGGTTTAGCGTTCTGCCCTCTTGATTTCATCTCTTGCCGATAAGCCAGAAAGTTGAAAATCAGAGTCTGTATCAGGCCACTGTGCACGAGTGAGAGGGCTTCTGTGTCCCCACTTGCCAAGTAAGGGTGGGTGATGGGCTCTCCAGGGTCCTTTCCGACTGGGGGGCTCCGTGGCTGCTGGAGCACTTTCTCTGCGTAAAGTAGATGCTGTGGAAGAGTGGCGTGTGAAATGGTGGCCTTCAGCCCAGGCTGATCCTCAGGGCCACCTCAAGACTAAAGTACACATGCCAGGGTCTCACCCCGCATTTTTCTTTTTTCTTTAAAAAAAAAAAAAATTTTTTTTTTTTTTTTTAAGTTTGTTCATCCACTTTGAGAGAGAGCGTGAGCTGGGGAGGGGCAGAGAGAGAAAGAGAGAATCCCAAGCAGGCTCCACACGGCCAGCACGGAGCCCCACGCAGGACTCGATCCCATGAACCGTGAGATCATGATCTGAGCAGAAATCAAGAGTCGGCTGCTTAACCGACTGAGCCACCCAGGCGCCCCGGCTCCTTCCGCCTTGGTGACAACTCTGTGACATAGTTGTGATTTTTGCCCTTCATGAGGCGCGGAGCGCTGAGGTAGCTCCCGGCTGCCCGGTGAGCATGGGGATCCTAGCAGACAGTCTGACTCAGGAGTCCAGATGGAGCTCTTCGCTGTGCGGCAGTGTGTCTGAACCAGCGTAGAGAAGGGCTAGTCGCGTGCTAGGCGAGCAGGCTGCTGTGACAAAGCCAGGCAGTAGTACGGGCTGGCGGGGTGGAGTGGGGAGTCAGGGGAGGTCATATTTTAATAAGCAGTAATTATGCAGTGTCGTGGGAAGGGTGCTGTCTGCACTTGAGGTTCGAGCTTAAAGGGAAGTTAGAGATTTGCCCTGGGCACGAATGCAGCGTGTGAAGGAAACGCGCCAGATTCTGAGTCGGGTTCGGAAGGCCCCGGGCTTGGGACCCGCCTGCCTTTGGTTAAGTAGCCACCAGGCTCCGCAATCAGGAGCCATTTGGGACAAAATGCAGGTGATCATTTCCTCCTTGAGTGCAGACCCAACTGGCTGGGGGGCCAGTTAGAGGAGATCCACTGCAAGCCAGGGCCTGAGTGGTGGCCCCACAGCTGATGCCAGCAGCGACCTCAGCCGTGGGGCCCAGGCCAGCACGGCCTCCAGGTGCTTCTTGCAGTTAGGGTGACGCCTGGAGTGTCAGCCAGGAGAGCAACCGCCTGTTCTTTTCTTTATTTTGTAAATGCTCGGTCAGTATTTCTTAGGAACCAGTGTCCTTTACTTAGGATAATACTTAGAGTAAGAAATGACCCTTGCTTTTTCTTCCCACCTCACTCCCTGCCTCCCTTAGCTGCTGGAATGTGGCGGGAATTTGTTCGACACCATCTCCATTGCTGTAAAGGCTGCTCTCTTCAATACAAGGTGAGTCTTCCTGGAAACAGCCCCGTGGGCCTGCGGAGAACCCCAGCCGACACTTGTGATGAAGACTCAGGACACTTCTACCAAAGTTTCCAGGGGAAGGTGACAAGGGGTTTAGCATGAAAAATGGTGGCCTTTAATGGTAAGCTCCGGATTTCACAAGATAAAACTAAATACATGCATATATTTCTGTATTTTTTTTTTATGTTATTATTTTCATAAGTAACCATGTCCCATGTAGAAAAATGTTAGAAAACCACAGAGAAGCAAATGGAGTGAAAACCACCCAGAGGTCGACTGTCCAAATACTGTTACTGGGCACAGAACTTCGGGGGCGTGGGTTTCACCTGTTGTGCAGTCTGCTACATCCCCACCACTACTGGCAATGCCTGACACAGAGTGGGTGCTCACATATTCCCCGATCGGACACAAGAATGTTCTAAACGCAGGGCGGCAGCCTGCATTTGGCTTTAAGAGCAGGAAGTGGTTACGCCACTGTGGTTAGGCTCCCCGGCCAGATGTGCAGCAAGGGACGAGGCACTCAGCCTTCTTGGAGTTGGCATTCCCTCTAACCGTTTGATCCTGTAGCCTTCTCCCTTTCTACGTGCCAGCTTCTTTGAGGACGGTTTGCAGCATTCAAAAATAAATACATGGGTGGTGACGTTCATGCCACGAGAGAGCTTACATTGAGGGAGTGGAGGACCGTGGGGTTTAGAAAATGAGGGTTAGAGACTTCTAGGGTTATCGTCTAAGGGGTTAATTGGATAAGTAGGCAAGGGTATTATTCTAGAATGTTCATCACAGCCTCTTTGTAATGGTGACAAGTTGGGAACAACCGGAGTGTCCCAACATAGGGGATCGAAATCCTGCACAGCAGCCTCTTTAGAAGTTTGTTAATCCAGAAACCCAGTCATTAAACACAGACCTCTCATCTTGTTTGTTTCGTTGATTTTTACTTTTGGTAACTCATATATTTAATATGTCTGGATATGTCCCAGGATGGTCATTGTGATTCTTTTCTAGGGCTCCCATCATAGGCGACTTAACGTTCATCTGTATTTTAGAGGTTTTCTATGGTGGATTTAGACTACCTGGGTAATTCAGAAGAAAACAAAAACAAAGTTAAGTAAATTCAGGTGAGACATTGCAGGATGGAGTACCTGCTGAGAACGAAAGCTGTGGAGCCCCCCACCCCCACCCCAAGCTGTGCCACTAGACTCCTGGCTGAGACCAGTCAGGCGGGCCACGCCTTTGTGGCCACCGTGGGGCCCGAGTACCAGTGCCATTTGTGGCAGCCTGTGCTCGGGCTCTATCGGAGAAGAAAGGAAGTGGCCATCTGTTGGACCTGGAGCTTTGGAAAGCACTCCCCATCTGCCAGCTGGTTTTCCACAGGCACCAGGGCAAAAAGAGAGAGTAGAACCAGACAAGGCTCGAGGCTGTCTGGCTGTGGGGGGAAGTGTTGGGCAAGCTGTGCCCCAGGATGGTAAGACCCAGCTGCTCAAGTTGGGGAGGACACCTGTCCTGGGTGTAGCCAGGAGTCTTGTCCCCAGAACAAGAATAGCCCTGCAGGTAGCAAAGGATGTGGACCATGTGAGACATCAGGTCCCCTGGTACGTGGAAAGACCATACATCCAGTTCATGTCCTTTAGAAGGACAGAGGCTCTTCTGTAGCCCTTCTGCTGAACTACGTTGTGGCCAAAGTGTCAGGAAAGAGTGTGTGTGTGTGTGTGTGTGTGTGTGTGTGTGTGTGTGTGTTAACATAACTGACCCAAATTCAAATGGATTACCTGACTTGCTCAAATAGGATATTACTTAGTACTTCCACTCTGGGTGCCCTTGACACGGAGACTGTGAGCCAGGGCAGACCCTAGCAGGACTCCTTGGCTCCTGTGGACGTTCCCTGGCCGCGGCTTATCTGCTCTGGATGTTGCCTTGTGTAGGGACAGCCAACAGGGCTGGAATCATCGACGGCTTTTATTAGAGGAGCAGGGAAAGGCACCAACGCTGTTTCTATCACGGTAGCTGAATGGACCGCCTCTTCCTCCCTGGCTCCCCCACCCCAGACAGAGATGAATGGACTCTGTGGGTTAAATGTATTTTCCAGCACCCGGCTTAAGAAACAACGTGTTCAGGCCCCCAGAAGCCCTCTCACCCTCCACCCCCGTGCAGTCACTACACCCACTGAGGAGAACCGTTGTCCTGTAACAATAGAATGGTTTTGTCCTTGATATAAATGAAATCATACCGTGTGGTGTTTTTGTGTGTCTGCTTCATTCACTGAGCATTATGTTTTGAGACACTCGTATTGTGGCCCGGAATCATAGTTTGCTCTGCACGGCCTGCTGTTCCATTGTGTGACTGTGCCATAGTTGATTTATCCATTCTGCTGTTGATGAGCATCTGGGCAGTTTCCAGTTTTTTTGGCTATTCCAAACACGAACATTTTTGTATTTTTCTTGCACGTATTTACCCATTTCTGTTGGGTATGGGTGAAAGTTTTGGATCATAAGGCATGGCTGTGTTTGGTTTTAGTAGATACACTGCAAAACAGTTTTCTAAAGTGCTTTTACTGGATGATACTCCCACCAGTGTTGTATAAGCGTCCTGGGTTGCTTCATATCTTTGCCAACTTGTGGGCTTTTTTTTTCTTTTTTTTTTTGTCTTTTTAATATCCGTCATTCTAGTGAGTGTCTCTTGGTATCATATTGTTTTAATTTGCATTTCCTTGATGAATATTTAAGTTGAATATCTTCTTGTATGTTTATCAACTACTTTAGTGGCCTCTTTTATGAAGTCCCCATTCCAGTCTTTTTGCCTATTTTTCTGTTGGGTTGTCTTTTACGTTTGGTAGGAATTCTTTACGTAACATGTCTGCTTATATGTACACATGCACGCACACACACGTTTGCAAATATTTTTCTCCATTCTGGATTCTCTTTTTAACTTCTAAATGTTGTCTTTTGACAAACAGGAGTTCATATATATATATATTTTAATTTTTTTTAATATGAAATTTATTGTCAAATTGGCTTCCATGCAACACCCAGTGCTCATCCCAAAAGGTGCCCTCCTCAATACCCATCCCCCACCCTCCCCTCCCTCCCACCCCCCATATCAACCCTCAGTTTGTTGTCAGTTTTTAAGAGTCTCTTATGCTTTGGCTCGCTCCCTCTCTAACCTCTTTTTTTTTTTTTTTCCTTCCCCTCCCCCATGGACTTCAGTTAAGTTTCTCAGGATCCACATAATAATTAATTTTGAAACATTGTACAGAGAGCCATTGAGAAAATGTCTCATTCTGCTTAGTGCTGATTATGCATGCCTTTCTGAAAGTAGAACATCAGCCTGATGTGGGAAGATCATTTCATTTCTAATATCCGTTTAGTCGAGATTAAAAATTAGCAATAAATGCAGCCTGTGTACAGAGGCCCTGGCCAATGAAATCAAAGAGGTCGGGTTTATCCCTTTAGACAGCACTGGAGACATTCCCCCCTTTGGGAACGTCTCTACTAGTGTAAGTAGCTCTTTCCAGAATAATGAAATGTTAGCTATTGATGTTCTCTTAGCCCCCAGGCTTTCTCATCAGCCTTAGTAGCACTTCCTAATACCTTTCAGAACATGGTCTTCACTTCCATGGGTCTAAATATGTTAATTTGGACAAATGTGTTTCTAAATACAGAGCAGATGGACACATTGACGGTAGTTATGGGCAGGGACTCCTCAGCACCTGCCTAAGTTCTTAGTGACCCAGGCTTTATCTTCGTCATCTGTTTACCTGCCAACATGTTAAAAGTGGACAGGTTGGTCAGTTTCAGAGAAAATACAGACACGTGTCCATTATTCTTCTCTGGTTTTCTAGTTTCTCTGCCTTTATATAGGCAGATGCTGTTACGTTAGCAGTGGTGCAGAGCAAACACTGCTGTTGGGGCCCGAAGGCCTGCGTTTAGTCTTTGCTGCAACAATTGTTAGTGCCTGTGACCTTGAACAAGTAATTAAATCTTAGGCAATAAATGAGTCCCTCCTTGTGGCAGTTAGTGTGTTAGACTCTGAGGATGGGGAGGGGAGGACAACATTGACCATGGTTTCATTTGTCTTTTTCTGTCTTTGAAGAACATAACTGAGTAACAGGCAATTAAAATGTCCAACTCTTACCTATTTCATTGCTTTTTTGTTTTCAATGAAATAATAAATGTGGAAGGATTCCAATAAACTCTAGAGGATTATCCAGATATATGGTATTATTTTATTGTAGTGTATTCCATTGGTACACATAATTTTACATATTCAGAATATCTTGGATACAAAGGCCTCCAGTGTCAAAGAAGAGTTTCTGAGTAACAAATGAATTTCTGCATGAAAGTAACAAGGTAAAGACCAAGAAGAATCTCATATAACTGATCACATAATAACTCATCACATTCCCTAACAAGTCCCTCACACCCTGTGTAATTTAAGCATGAAGGGATTCACTCTTAGGTTAAGATTCTTTGCCTTGTTCACAAACAGCACAATATAGAAATCTGTGTGCTAGGTTTTATGATTCTTCAGATGTTCACAGTTCTCAACACAATTGCATCTATTGGGTTTTGGTGTTTTTTTTTTTCTCCCTTTATGGTAAGCCCTTTTTGTGTCCTGTTTAAGAAATCTTTGTCTATGCCAAGATGCTGAAGATTAGTTTTAGGTTTTTAGTTTTTCTTCTAAAAGCTTTATTGTTTTGTCTTTCTCCTTTATCTCTACAGTCCATTTGGTATGGATTTTTATATATGGTATGAGGCGGGGATCAAGATTCCTTCCCCCCCCCCCCCCCCCCCGTGTGCATACCCGATTGACCAAGTGTTATTTTTTTTTATCAACTTTTTTTTTTTTTTTTTTTAGTTTTGGGACAGAGAGAGACAGAGCATGAACGGGGGAGGGGCAGAGAGAGAGGGAGACACAGAATCGGAAACAGGCTCCAGGCTCTGAGCCATCAGCCCAGAGCCTGACTCGGGGCTCGAACTCACGGACCGCGAGATCGTGACCTGGCTGAAGTCGGACGCTTAACCGACTGCGCCACCCAGGCGCCCCGACCAAGTGTTATTTTTAAAAAGACCTCCTTCCTCCACTGCTCTCTGGCGTTGCCTGTGCACTCTTGAGAGGGATGGCAGGGATGAGGATGATAAAGTACAAGCAGAGTGTGACTTCATCTTGTGAGGCGCAGGAATTCTGACCCCTGTCGTCAATCTCAAGAAAAAGAAGTTCTCTTTCTTCCTCACGGGAAGCGGGGATTTTGATTGGGCTTCTGTTTCCAGGATCCCAAGAGTTCGGGTTCTAGAGGATGAAGAGGGGTCCAAGGATATTGAGCTCTCGGATGACCCTTATGACTGCATCCGGCTAAGCGTGGAGCATGTCCCCTGCATTGTCACCCTGTGCAAGGTATGTGGTTGTATCTGACGGCTTTGGACTTCCTTGTGAGTCTGCTTCAACCCCAACCCATTAAGGTTACTTAATAGATTGAGAAGCTACAGCTGCACAAATCATATAGAAATAGCTTTAATCCAAATCCAGTAATTTGCTTATTTTAGAAGCCACTATATGAGCAGCTTTTCCTTTTATTTTATTTGTTTTAATTGGAAGACATGACGGAGTCGCAGGGGGACACGAGGGGGTTCATAGTAATAGTAGCCAGAGTTTTTTAAGCTCCTCCATACCAGGCATTTCACTGAAACACCCTGTGTGCACATTTCCCTTAATTCCCTCAATTCTATGGGGTCGAGGCTGGAAGAATAATAGCAGGGAGGTTGAAGGGCGAACACTGCCCCCTCTGTGCTCTGTAGTGTCCATATCTGTGAAGTGAGGGGTGGGAGCAGGATCTGGGCATCTGTTGTGTCAAGTGTGGCTTTTACGTTAGCACCGAGGCCCGTGGAGCCCAAGCTCTGGCTGATGCTGCTGTGTACCTGGCGCTGCCCAAGGCCGTGCAGACGGGCCTGCGTTGGCTGAGATTGTCCCTGATTCCGCACAGGATTCATGGAAAAACAGGACTGTATGGGTCAGGTTTAATGCCACTGAAGTCACTTCACGAACCTGGGGCTTTGGTGAAATGTCGGGACTGGCCAAAGCCATCTGCACTTGACTCATTTTTGAGCATGTGACTTAGCTTGCACCCCCTTGATTCATCTTTGTCTTCAGCGAAGCATCTGTGTGGCCTCACATGTCAGTTTCTCCCTGGGCCCCTCTGTTGGAGACGTTTGGTGGCCTCACTTGGATAGTCTCTGAATTACGGCTCTAACCCCACTCCCACCCCACGTTTCCTTTTTATGCTTTTGTTGTTCTGCTGGCAGAGTGGCCCGTGATAGAATTGCTGAACATTGTTTCAGGCATTTTCCACATGAGCAGAATCTAAAATAAGATCTGGAACGGGCAGTGCAGGTTCTTTGCTGGTGGAGATACTCCCTCCACGAGGCTGTCCAGGGTGGGCATCTGGGATGTGTGTTACCCGCGTGTGCACTCTGACCTTGCAGATTGGCTACCGGCACGTAGTGGATGCTACTCTCCAGGAGGAGGCCTGCTCCTTGGCCAGCTTGCTGGTGTCCGTGACCAGCAAGGGAGTCGTGACATGCATGAGGAAAGTGGGGAAGGGCAGCCTGGACCCAGAGAGCATCTTCGAGATGATGGAGGTGAGGCTTGGCCCTGAAGCAGGTGCAGGCACTGTCTGGGAGGGTTTGCTGCCGCTTCTTACTCCCTTGGTCACACCAGGGGAATTCTGCCTTTGCGCCCTTGACCCCAGACTTAGAGCTGGGAGAACAGCTGGTGTGAGCCGGTTTCTACTGACATGGCAAAGGGTGGTGGCCGTGGGGGGCTCCGGACTGGGAGGTAAGGAACCTGTCAGTGATCGTTCCTTGTCCTCTCCCTCTCTGATCTCACATTTCCATGGTTCTAGATGAAACGGATGAGTGCGTTGGACTGATAACGTGGAATCGCTTGTAACTAAAACCCCAGGCTTTTGCGATCTGATGAGGGAACTGGGGTCCCGCCTGACTGCTTCCTGTCCTTTGAAGGGAATGAGAAAAGGTAGAGCCGGGGGGCTGAAGGATGCCGTCTCCCCATGTCTTCATGGCTCTAGAAGTGTTCAAAAGGAGACAGGAAATCCTTCCAACTGCCTCGGGGTGGGTCACTCCCCACGGGTCTCAGGCTGTCAGGCAGCACCAACCATTGGGGTGGTGCGTGTGTCTCCCTTACAGGCCTGAAAGGCCCCCGTGGCAGGGACCACCTGTGTCTTCCCAGATTCCCCTTCCCCCACGTCCACCTTGACTTTCCAGAAATCTTTGAGGACTCTGACACTGACCGACTGACTGACTGACTGACTTGCTGGGAACAGAGTTGGCCAGACCCAGGTTTTTTGCTCTGGGTACTGCATCACAACTCAACGTCCAGAGGTCATGGCTGACTAGCAGGCAAGGTTGCCACTCACACTCTTCCTTCACGCCTGGAAACGCTGACTTTGCACTGAAGGCTCTAAGCATTTAAAGTCCATTTTCTCTTTCTGTTGCCTTATTTGAAAGCAAAAATGAGCGGTGTGCACGGTGTCGAGAACTCAGGCGTGAAGACAGACTACCCGGGCTGGGAGGCAGCTCATCTCAGGGAGAGCGTAACAGCGGTCGGGATGCCTGCCGCTGGACGTGTTGTGAGGCCGTATGACGGCCCCTAAGGGCGTGGGGGTGCGGCAATGTCGCGGCTTGGGTCTGCCCGGAGCTCAGGTGTCTCTTGCCGTGCACGGCAGGGGGATTCTTCGTGGCCCGGTTGGTCAATTGGTTAGTTTTTTTTTTTTAAACAAAAACCCTTCAAATACTTTATAAGTTCTGCCTCTCTAGACAAGTGGCTCTGAAACCTTGTCTTGGAAGGAGCTCTTCTCCCCCACCTCTTCCAGGAGAATTTTACAGGAATCCCAGTACGTAAAACAAGAAAAGCAGTAAGGAATCACGACAATTTATCGGGCACTCACTTTGTGTCAGGTGCTCTGTGTTTAGTGCTTTAAACATATTATGTCATTTATCTATTTACTTATTTTTAATTTACTTTTGGGAAAGCGCAGGTGGGGGAGGAGCAGAGAGGGGGACAGAGGACCCGAAGCAGGCTCTGTGCTGACAGGCTGAGAGCAGCAAGCCCAATGTGGGGCTCCAGCTCACAAACCACGAGCTCATGACCTGAGCCAAAGTCAAGATGCCTCCTCCCGACTGAGCCACCCAGGCACCCAACCTATTATGTCATTTAGTCCTTAGCCTTCCTGTGGGGCAACCATTGTTGTTATCCTTGGTTTTGCAGACGTGGACATTGAGACATGTAGCAGATAGGTAAGTTGCCTGTGGGTTTCCCAGCTCATCATGCCGGCAGTAGGATTCACACCCAGACTGTGCGCTTCTAGGGCTGCCCTGGCACCCCTGCAGCCACACTGAGCTATTTTTAACCCTACAAACCAGGTAGGCTGTGGCTGCCGTGGCTGGTAGGAGAGCCAGAGCTCTGTCTGGTGAGCCGAGCTACATCCTCCTCCAGGGCTCGGCAGATGAGGTCTGTAGACCCAGCTCAGGGGGAACCATAGCCCCGTGGTCCTGTCTGACTGCTCTGGCCTCACCCAGGGAAGCAGCAATCCAGAAATGCCTGTTGTGAAGCTTAAAACATCGGTGGGGGGTTGGCCTCTGCCGTTCACATTCAGACCTCCCAAGTCCTAGTGTCCTGTCTGTCCCGTCCCCTCTTACCCCGTCCCCCACCTTCATTCATATGAGTAATCAGTAACCCTCTCTGATCGACTCTGACATGCTCTCCTTCTCTCATGTTATGGTAAAAAACCTTTCTGGTCACTTTGGTCCTTAGCCCTGACTTTGCATCTCATGCAAGTGAACACTTCCCACTTTTGGAATGAGATCTTTTCATATGAATTTCCGGCAATACTTGGAGTCTCATCCTGTGTTCCAGTTAGGGGCCAGGGGAGAAGTTCCTCGTAACTGGGAGAGTTGAGGCGAGGGTCTTGGCCTGGGTATCTTTCTCCCTGACGTTGCTGAGAGTGGAACCGGCAGCACAACTGAATGAAAACTTCTATGGGAATGTGGAAGACTTGACGACATGGAGACCTGTGGTTGGTTCATCATAGTCTTGAAATACACATGAGCAGGGCGCCTGGGTGGCTCAGTCGGTTAAGAGTCTGACTTCAGCTCAGGTCATGATCTCCTGGTTCATGAGATCAAGCCGCGCGTCGGGCTCTGTGCTATCAGTGCAGAGCCTACTTTAGATCCTCTGTCCCCCTCTCTCTGCGCCTCCCCTGCTCACTCTCTCTCTCTCTCTCTCTCTGTCTGTCTCCCCCTCAAAAATGAACATTAAAAAAAATTATTCATGAGCTCAGACACAGAAAACAGTTTCATAAAGAAAGATTTTTGTATGTTAGTGAGTTCTTTTTGAGGGCCCCTCCTCGTGTCTCCTGTGTGGGGGCTAATTAGGAAGTCTGCGGGTTGTCTGACCTCTTGATGCGTCTTGCTCCTGACATCCCATTCTTTTAGCCTCTCTGCATGGCAGCGATACCGGAGACCCTACCCAGGTATCAGCTGGGTCCCCTCTGAACAGTCCCGCTTAGAGATCTGGTGGCAGGTGAATGAGAAACTGCTTGTTCAAACGTGTCCCCAGAGCCATCTGTTCCTTCATTAGACACACTCTCGGTTCCCTGTGGCCTCCCTCTGCCTTCGCCCCACCGGGCAGCAGGACTCGGCAGTAACCAAAACCAGGTCTGCTTGACGGTTTTGCTGCTTGTTGTAATGGCAGCGGGAGTGCTAAGCGGGAGCTGATGGCTGAGGCAGCCTTGGCTGCTTCCTGCTGGCCGCCTGGGCCTGGGGGTAGGTATTCTCCTTTGTTTTTGTTTTTAGTATGAGATTTTTCCAGAAGGTAACTGTTCTGTTGTTGTTGTTTGGGGGTTGTTTTTGTATTGACTTGTTTAATTAAATAAAAGTCCCTTAAGGCAGATGGAGCCGGTATAGTTTGGAGGTATAGTTTGGACGGCTGGCAGGCAGCGAGGGAAGCTCTCCTGGTCTGGGTGTGTGTGCCTCACAAGTGGGTGTGTGCTCTCTTCTGCCCTGCAGACTGGCAAGCGAGTGGGCAAGGTGCTGCACGCCTCCCTGCAGAGCATTCTACACAAGGAGGAAAGCCTGGGGCCCAAGAGACAGAAAGTCGGATTCCTGGGATGACTCACGTCAGCGCAAACACGGGCTGCGTGTTTCTTCCTTTTCTTTTTTTAAGCCACAGTTTGTATATATTTTTCTTACCTGCTGTAAACCTGAGCTGACATTCGTATGTGTAAAATTAAAGTCTGTTTTCTAGTCCGGTTTGGTATGGCTAGAGTTCTTCAGCTGTAAGCCAAGGTGCCGTTCGGTGACCGCCCGGAAAGTCTGGCCCTCGTCTAGCCAATGGCAGCTGAGCCCAGGGTTGCTGTCCAAGGGGGAATTCTCTGGTCGTGCCTCTCCAGGGAGACTCCTTTATCTCCTGCTGCAGGAGTTCAAAACAACAACACAAACACGAGAATAAGGGCCTGCCAGAAAAGTGGTTTAAAGGAAATGCTTATGATAATGTATTTTGTGAAAAATATTTCCCCTGTAGGGCTTTCAAAACAAGAAAAACACATACACGGTTCATTCTTGTGGATGTGGTGCTTCTGAGGGAGAGAAGGGAGGCTTATGCCCCAGATACATACCCGTGGCTTCTGCCGGGCTGGTGAACCTTCCTCAGTCCCGGGGAAGCCCAGTTCTTGCTTCCTGCCCTCCCAAGAAATTCACGCCGAGCTCCCTAGGGTCGGGGTGCTTAGTGGCCACTTTGCCCCTTAGCCACAGCTTTCTTATCACTCGTTTTGAAATTGCTCTGCATTTTGTAACCACTCCCTGGTGTTTCATAAGATTTCCTTGCTTTATCAGCATGAAGAAGGCTGCTTCAGAGATGTTGTCATGTGATTACTCAGCCTGTCTTCACACTCTGGGGACAGAGGGAAGGCCATTCTTGATGGCCCCAGAAGGCTCCTCATAGCCTGTATTCGACTCACAGCGCAGTGTGTTAGAATTAAGTCTGCTCACAGGTTGAGCAATCTCTGTTTTTTTTCCAAACTGAAACTCCCCAGTCAGTCTTACAGAGCTGCGGGGAAGGAGCTGATTCACCAAGGGCGAGTATTTCAGCCATGGCATTTGCCCTCTGCATTTCGGCTAGACAAATAGGGTGAGGAGTTAGGAACTTAATGCCTCATGGAAGGAACATAATGTGAGCTGAAGCCATTGCAGACCAGTCCCAGAGGCCCTGGCATGGCGCCTTCCGGCATGGCCAGGTCCGTCCAGCAGAGAGAAATAGTGCCTAGACTTGGGGCTGCCGCCCTCTCGAGAACACAACCTGGGTTTTCATTTTTTGTAAATGCTTTTCCAGCGATCGTTCCTCCAGGCACCGTGACAGTGCTCCCAACACATCAGCCTGCTCCTCCCGCCCCTGCTCCTGGCTGACTGCCCGTGATGGAACATTGACAGTGGTCAAGAGGCAGCCAGACTTTGGATCAAGTTTAGAAGCTTCAGTCTTGCTGATTAAAGACCTCAGACGGACGAGGCTTTGCCAGGCTGGGGGTATGACCGCTGCCCAACTGGGCTGACTGGCCGAGCGGTGAAAATGGAGGTGAGAAATATGTTAGCATCTGTCTCTGCCACCACCTTTCCTGAAGGCCACCCCTCCTGGTAAGAAGTGCATATCACAGGGGCGCCTGGGTGGCTCAGTCAGTTAAGCGTCCAACTCATGATTTCGGCTCAGGTCGTGATCTCATGGTTTGTGGGTTCGAGCCCTGTGTCGGGCTCTGCCTGCTGCCTGCACAGAGCCTGCTTGGGATTCTGTCTCCCTCTCTCTCTGCCCTCCCCCCAACTCACATACTCTCTGTCTCTCTCAAAATAAATACGTTTAAAACAAATTTTTTAAAAAGTATACATCACACATGAAATGGAACACCCAATGAGCAAGGTCTGTCCAGGAGGTTCATATATTGGAAATATGTGATTATTGCAGCTTTCAGAATAAAGGAGGAGAAAACTGATGGCAGAGACTGGCAAAGACTTGGAAAAATACTGTCCTGGAGAGACTCAGTGTTTCCTCCAGCAGAAAGAGAGCTGTCCTTAGCAGCCATTAAATAATCATCAGGGAATGCAGTGTTCTAGAATATTCAAGTTGATCTTTTAAAAAAAATTTTTAACGTTTATACATTTGTGACAGAGACAGAGTGCAAGTGGTGGAGGAGGGGGGCGGCGAGAGAGAAGGAGACACAGAATCTGAAGCAGGCTCCGGGCTCTAGGCTGTCAGCACAGAGCTCGAACTCACAAGCCGTGAGATCATGACCTGAGCCCCTAAGTTGGTCGTCTCGTTTCTGTGACTTCTTGGTCTCCCAAATCACGTAAATTTAAGCCTACAAAATACACCCGTTTCGAATATTAACCCGCTCGGCCTTGAAGTATGTGCACCCCGATAGTGCTGGGGACTTAACCCTTCCTGAGGCAACCCACAACCACGTGGGGACAGGGACCGTGGAGACATGCTGTTCCACCTGATCCTCGGGTGGACGCTTGTGGGACCGTGCCTCATGACCTCATGACCTCATGACTGTGGTCAGTCCTTTCCCTCCTTGTTTATTCTCCCCAGTCCCTCCCTGTTGGATCACTTCCCAAATAAACTACCAAACACGAGTCCTTGTCTCAGGCTTTGACTTGGGGAGTGACCCAGGCTAAGCGTTTGGTACTAGACGCGGCCTTAAAAAAGCAGACCCTCCAAATGGGTCTTGGAAATGAAACCAGTCATTGGCAGATAGCAGCAAAGGCCCTGTGGGTCAGTGATCAGTGTCCTCATTACCAAAACTTGCCTGTGGTGGGTTGGGATGAGGTCCAGGAGAGGTCATGTGGGGGTCATGTGAAATCTCTACCACATGGAAGCATGGAGTCAGTGGTAATTATGAGGATTGTTTAGTTGACTGGCTTCTATTAACTCTGAAAAGCCTTTTAGAAAGGAATGAAAGGCTCGTCGGCCAACTCTCAACTTGTGGTGTGGCATAAAAACCAGGGGACCTTCATAGTACAGTTTAAGGAGACCGATCTGCAGCTTCTACATAGAAGGTATTGACATTCAGACCCAGGATGTTCTTGTGCATGACTGGCAGAGCTGTGAAGGAGACAGGCTGCCTCCTTGGCCAAAGTCAGGGCTTTTGTCAGGAGAGAAAGGGACTGAGACCTGGGATAAAGACAGGATTTTCGTCCCCAAGTATTTCCCTGAATGCTTTGGGCAGACAGAAGAAGCCCCCGCCCCCTAGCTGAAGGAGAGCAGCCATTTCCTGGAAGAAACACGTGACCACCAAAATAATTGCAAGACCTGGCTTGGCATGTACCAGGGAGGTGGGAATAGGAGTGGGTCTTGAGGGTATTGGACCAGGGCTATGGCTGAAAAGAAGATTTCATGTCCTGGTAAGGAAGTCCGACTTGTTGCTAGTTCCCTGCTGGGGTAGCCCCCTGAAGTTTGGACCTGAAGTAAATGAGGAGGAGATGCCAGAACGGAACACACATAGAAAAGGCAACAACTCTTCTTGGATGCGTGAGAGTGGTGAGGTCACAGGGCAAACCACTGCTCCTCAAATTGGAGAGAGCAACAAAGAGCCACAACTTCCTGGAAACCAATAAGGGAACCGGCCCAGGGGAGGGAAACCTGCATTATAACTGGTAGATTGCTGGAGGCTCAGTGTGGACAGCTCTGAGAGTTAAAAACTCCAGAGGGATCCAGTCATCAAGCCTCCCTACCCCCTCCACTTTTGTGAATTTTATCTCCAGGAGCTCAACCTGCTTCTCACAGTGAATTTCAGAGAAAAATTCTCTCCTGCTTTTAGCAGGTGGGAAGGGAGAGAGGGAGGGGAGGACCATTTGTAAATATACCAGAGCACTCCATTCTTTTTTTTTTTTTTAATGTTTATTTGTTTTTGAGAGAGAGAGACAGAGTGTGAGCTGGGGAGGGGCAGAGAGAGAGGGAGACACAGAATCCGAAGCAGGCTGCAGGCTGTCAGCACAGAGCCAGACACAGGGCTCAGACCCACAAACTGCGAGATCATGACCTGAGCCGAAGTCGGACGCTCAACCGACTGAACCACCCAGGCGCCTCGGAGCATTCTATGCTTAACAAGGCCTGCCCTCAGGAGAAGCTACTTAACCAGAGCCTAACTGACCTGAACGAAGGGAAATACCCCACTCAAGCCCCCTCTAGCCCTCCTGTCTCACCTAGGGGTGTATGTGTGTGAGGGGGCTAGTCAGAGTCAGGTAGCTGAGAAGCAGCATGAAGTTCACAGTCCAGGAGGAGAGGCACACTAAGAGACCTGGTCACACCACAGATCACTTCCCCTCATCAGCCTATTTATGGCAGTTCCTTTTTACCCAGGACATTGTGTTTGTCCATGAAGTAAAAAGTATGAGGCATGCTGAAAAGCAAAAAACACTTTGGACAAAAAGAGCAGGCACCAGAACCAGACTTGGCAGGGATGTTGGAATTAACAGACTGGGGATTTAAAACAACCATGATTAATATGTAAGGGATCTAATGGATAAAGTAGACAGCATGCAAGAACAGATGGGAAATGTAAGCACAGAGCTGGAAATCCTAAGAAAGAACCAAAAAGAATTGCTAGGGATAAAAATGCTGTAACAGAAATGAAGAATGCCTTACAGGTTTATCTGCAGGCTGGACATGGTAGAGGAAAGAATCTGTGAGCCTGAGGATATATCAATAGAAACCTCCCAAAATGAAAAGCAAAGAGAACAAATACTTGAGAAACAGAATGGAATATCAAGGGATGTAGGACAATGATAAAAGGTGTAACATAGGCATGATGGAAATACCAGAAAAAGAGCGAAAGGAACAGTAGAAATATTTGAGACAGTAATGACCGAAGATTTCTCCCAAATTAATGTCAGACACCAAACCACAAATCCTTCAGTCAACTGGGTATAAAGAACCTGTATAGACTACTTCATCAACAGCTGAATATACATTTTTCCCAAGCCCGCATGGAACATTTGCCAAGATAGACCACATTCTGGGCCATAACACATACCTTAACAAATGTAAAAGCATAGAAGTCACACAACGTTCTGCTGTCAGACCACAACAGAATTAAACGAGAAATCAATTACAGAAAGATAACTGGGAAGTCCCCAAATACTCGGAGATTAAACAACACACTTCTAAGTAACACATGGGCCAAAGAAGAAATCTCAAGTGAAATTAAAAAAAATATTTTGAACTAAATGAAGATGTAAGCACAACTTATCAAAATTTGTGGGATGCAGCTAAAGCAGGGCTTAGAGGGAAAGTTATAGCAATTGAATGCATATTATTAGAAAAGAAGAAAGATCCAAAATCAGTCAGCTAAGCTTCCATCTTAGAAAAAGAAAAGCAGATTAAGCCCAAAATAAGCAGAAGAAGAGAAATAACAAGAATGAGAGCAGAAATCAGTGGAATTGAAAACAGGAAATCAATAGAGAAAACTAATGAAACCAGAAGTTGTTTTTTTTTTTTTGTTTTTGTTTTTTTTTTTTTTTAATTCCAGAGAAGGGAGAGATCAGAAGCGATCAGGCCATCATCAGCCATTTTCTTCCCTGGGGATATTTGCAGGTTCTGCCTATGCACTAAGGATCAGATTTGGTGCACATAGAAGGATCCTAATGGGAGGGGGGTGGGAGAAACCAGCAAAACCTGGCAAGATTATGCAGGGCTAGGGTGATGATTTGGAAACCTCATGATCCCTAATAACACAGCCAGGTTTACATTTGTTGAATTCTTAGGCTCTCTGGGGAGGCAGGGACTTTTAGTAAGGTAGATTGAAATCTGTTGTATCCTATAGAGCTAATCAGGTTTTCTGTTTCTTCTTGTGTATGCTTTTATAGCCAAGATTATAACTGGGCTGAGCATGCCTAGTTGATCCTTCGCAAATTTACAAATCAGATGATTTACTGTCTTGCCCCTGGACTCGACAGAATAAAGGGAGGGACAGATGCCCTTGAGCCCTGAGGACCATGTGCCTTCTCAGACCAGTCCTCCTCTTCCCACACCTTTGCAAGTCGCCAGCCTGCCTCACACCTGGGGTCTGCGTGTGTCCTTGCAAGGATCCCATGTGTAGGTGGGAGAGAGATTATTGTCCCATTTTATGGATGAGGAATCTGGGTCTTGAATAACTTGCCCCAAAGGGTGCAAGTGCCAGATGTCTGAGCTGGATTTGAAATCCAGGACGCTAGTGCTCTCTTCATTGGGGCGTTGTTGACCTTTAGAGACAAGACAACCAAGGAACGTGAGCCCCCTAAGAGCCAAGAACTTGGCTAGGTGGTGTATCGCCTCTCCCAGTGTTGTGTGCCCCAGGGCCTGGCAATACTGCTTGAATGCATGACAGCACCAGGCCAACGAGGTTTGAAAAGGAACAAAAGACTGTCCTGATGAGAGGGTCCTGGAGGCCAAGGTTATAAGCCATTTGTCTTTGGTTTTGACGAAGGGCCGAGACTGCCTTTGCGATATTTTTGGAGGTGTGTACCCTTCATGCTCTTACCTTTGAAGAGAGTCTGGAAAGTTCTCTGCCTCCACAGGCGGGCCACATTTCTGTTGATACAGGGCCAGCGAAACTAAAAGGAAACAGCTGTGCAGGACGAGGGTAGGGGGTGGGGGGGATGGCTCCATGTTGGGCCAGAAGTTTTCATGGTGTTTGGGCTGACATGGGTGGGGTGGCCAGGGTTCGTTTTATATAACTCAGACTTCCAACAGCTTTGGAGATGGAAAAAAACCAAAAACCAAAAAAACCTTACTTAAAAACAAAAATATGCCCTTTAGAGCTCTCCTGGTTTTTCTGCCTCTGGGCTTTGTTATCAAGATCATTCTTTGTTCAGGGAAATTGGCACGAAAAGATTAGACCCTGAAGGGCGTGTGTTGGTGCACGGACATGTCCCAGGGGAGGGAGGCGGTCACTCGTGAACATTAGCACGACTCTCCTGGCTGAAACCATCCCCGACTTGCTCTTCCGGATGGCCGAGGCCTCACAGGCAGGGCCAGCAGAGGAGGTCTTTCATTCTGGGAGAATCGACTCCATCAATTCCACCAGGGCTGTCCGTGAGTCCGTCACAGGTGACCACAATGGTGGGCCTCACCTGGCCAGGGACAGTGGGTGGTGAACAAGGGGAGCGGGATATTTTAACGGCTGTGAGCTCGGCATTGGCAACAAATGAGGCACGGTTGCTGCAGAGAGCCCATGAGTCCGTGTCTTTTTGAACAGTGACCATTCTGACCACAGGCAGGCCCCTCGAGAACATGTATTGTTCTGGGAGCTGAACCATAATGAAAACAAGTAACAAGCAGAATTCTGTCGAAAGGTGATTTTCCAGAAGGTTAAAAAAGGTCCAGGAACCGTATTGTAGAGGAAGATGGGAGCAAAAGGAAAAAAAAAAAAAAAAACACACCGAGAAGGGTCACAATGGCCAGTTTTAGGAGTTTGCTGGCCTCTTCCGGGATTGCCCCCCTGCCTCACTGCAGGGGAACTTCACAACAAGCCAAGACTCTGATGATGGACCAGCTGCCTTGCAGAGTAGTGAGCTGCCCGTCCCAGGAGGGGTTTAAGCGAGTCCAGGGAGTCTGAGAGGGTCAATGGAAAGGGGCATCCCTCATTAAGATACCAGACTGCATCTTCCAACCTGCTTTTTAACTCAGAGGCTGAGAGACAGTGGGCCGTTTGTATTTTCTGAGGCCCACCGAAGCAATTAAAAAATGATGAAATGCCAAAATAGGTTTACAAAAAAATGATGCATCTTAAATGTTTGCCGTTAACGATATCGCCCTTCTAACACACACAACCATGCAAGGCAAATGCTGTTCACAAGACGGGACTCCCTTTTAAAGCATCATTCTGATGGGGTGCCTGGGTGGCTCAGGCGGTTGAGCAGCCGACTCCTGATTTCAGCTCACGTCATGATCTCACGGTCTGTGAGTTCAAGCCCTGCCATCAGGCTCTGTGCCGCCAGCTCAGAGCCTAGAGCCTGTTTCGGATTCTGTGTCTCCCTCTCTCTCTGCCCCTACCCGGCTCCCATTCTCTTTCTCAAAAATAAATAGACATTAAAAACAATTTTAAGTGTGCAATGAACTTGTCTTCTCTTAGGGCTGTGGGTGTATCTCCAGGGCTGCGTAGACCCTCCTTGGGAGACATGCCAAGCCTACACCTGGGGAGACCCCAAGACAAAAGACACCTTCCCTGTCGTGATGTTATGTAAGTCATTTTACTTGATTTAACTTTTTAAAAGTTTAGAGAAAGAGAGAGAATGAGCAGGGGAGGGGCAGAGAGAGAGGGAGAGAGAGAATCCCCAGCAGGCTCCACACTGTCAGGGCAGAGCCTGATGCGGGGCTCAAACTCACCAACCGTGAGATCATGACCTGAGCCAAAACCAAGAGTTGGATGCTTAACCGACTGAGCCACCCAGGCGCCCCTCCATAAGTCATTTTAACAGCACACTGACTCCCAGTTGCTTGCAGAGGGGCTCCGTGTATTGCACACACACATGCACACACACCGATGAAAAGCTGCAGGGTGAAAAAAAACGGACACTGCTCACCACTTACGAGAAAACTCTCCAAGGAAGCCTCCTTCCTGGAGAACAGAGAGTTCACCTGCCAGGTTACGTAGGAGAGAGTCGCACTCCCCCATTAGCCTCGCTTGGGGGCGCTAAAGCTGGACAGAGGCTGAATGTGTCCCTGCTATCTCCCCGGCCCTGGTCTGTGTCCAAAGTTTAAGGTTGGCTCGAGCAGCGCTTTGAGTTCTGCCCTGCCTACATCTGCGGCTTTATTTCTTCCCCATCCCCACCCCCATTAGTGTTCAGGATGGAGAATGTGCAGGGTTCTGTCCACCAGGAGCGCTGTCCACATTTCTTCCTCCTGTCCTCTCCCCTTCCCTCTGTGGTCCCCCCCCTCAGCTGGGGGCTGCCTTCCTTCCCACCCCCGCGCCCCACCCCGTTAGGTGCCCTTGGAGACCCCAGCGTAGTCCCTCAGTCCCAATGGCACAGCGGGCCCCTCATATTGAACCCCCGATGCCCAGGCACATCACGGAGGGAATGAGGGACTAATGGGACGCTAACAGTCCCAGCCGTGTCCTGGCACAGCGTGGCTCCTGTGTGGCTCCTGCGTGACAAGACACGGAGCAAGGGGCTCCAGTTTTCTGAATTGCCACGGCAGAGCTTTTCGGGGGCCTCCTCCCCAGTATACCTAGGGCAAGGCCTCTACAGCCAAGCTCATGGTGAACGTGGTACCTCTGGCTGCCCCGTGTTGGGAACAAACTCCTTCCATTTCCTTGCTGCCGAAGAACCAAGGTGAGAAAACCAGGACAGCAAAGGAGTTAGTAAGAGAAAAAAAGATCAGTCGTTTTCTTTTGCCACGTGCTACCCACCCAGAGTTCCAGGAAGCAAGGCTCCCTTTTGGACTGGGTGCTCCGTGGCCCCAACTTGTCTCCCCGAGGGCCCAGCTGCACCTCTAAAATCCTCTCCTGCCCTGAGCACAGGAGATGGGGAGCACGGTGTCACCAAAGGGTCCCCCAGTGCTTGCTGCCTGCCCCCGGCTCCCGCCCTGGGCCACCACAGTGCCTGGGGCCAGCCCCGCCCTGCCGCAGACAGGTCCCTGCCAAAATCTGGTGGGGTTAAGGCAGGCTCCCTGGAAGAAAAGCCCAAATTACATAGTACTGTATTTTCTTTTTGAACAATCTTAAGCTCACAGAAAACCGTCAATTCCAGCAGGAAGACCATTTGCCCCCTTAGTCGTTTGTAAGTTGTCAGCCCGATGCCCCATCACTGGCTTCATCTGACAGTGTGTGTCTCCTCCAGGCAAGGCCACTGAATCCGTCCTACGGAATCACAGCTCACCGTCCAATTCGGGACAGCAGCAGGGACACGTCACAACCACGTGCTGCTCGGGTTTCTCTGACTGGTTCGGTGGCACCCTTGCGAGCGGAAGGGGCCAGAATCCCAGGCTGCGTCTGCTGTTCTGTGCCTTCAGTCTCCTTCAGTCCGAGACGGTTCCTCAATCACAGTCTGGCCAGTTTGAAAGAGCACAGTTTTGCAGAAGGCCGCTCAGTTGGGTCCGTGTGATGTTTCTTTGACAGGAATCTCCTGGACGTGGGGGTGGGGGTGGGGGTCTGCGTGCTTTCCGTCTGTCCCTCGATCCCTGATGCTTTTACTCTGCTCACTTGACGAAGGTTGGTGGCTGCCAGGCTCCTTCCCCGTGCGCTTTCTCTTTTTCTCTTGGTAAGTGATAAGTATTTTGTGGCCAAGTAATTTGAGTCTATGAATAGAGCCCGTTCTTCATCAGATTTGCAGTGGATTCATTTGCTTATTTACGTGTGTGCGTGCTCAGCTCTCCTACTCCGTGTTGCTATGGCTCTTTTGCTGACTTTCGGCCCCCCGGAAGCTCCCCCGAGCTGGCTCCCTGTGCTGCTGGCACGTTCCCATCATTCCTTAAGCACTTTCCTGCTATCTGGCCAAACAAGTTGTTCTGGGCTCCTTTTCGACTTTCCCTGCCCCAGCCCTGGAATCAGGCCTGTCTCCCAGGTGCTCTGGTGGCTTTTCGTGGGAAGCTATGTTTCGAAGCCAGTACTTGGAGGCTAGGAGGGCTCGAGGCCTTGGAGGAGGGGTCCCTGCTCCACGGCCCTCCAGGGATGGCTAGGGAACAGATGTGCACATTTCCATCTAAATGTACGGATTAAAGACCTCAGCGTCAACAAGGAAAGGTATCTTAAGAAAATGTGGGGCACCTGGGTAGCCCAGTGGGCTCAGCAGCCAACTTTGGCTCAGGTCATGATCTCGAAGTTTGTGTGTCCGAGCCCCCTGTCGGGCTCTGTGTTGACAGCTCGGAGCCTGGAGCCTGCTTCGGATTCTATGTCTCCCTCTCTGTCTGCCCCTCCCCGACTCATGCTCTGTCTGTCTCTCTCTCTCTCCCTCCGTCAAAAATAAATAAACATTAAAAAAATAAAAAATAACCCCTTCTGTTAAATGTATGGGTTCGTCTTTATATGTTGAAGTCCACCCTGACACATCCATAGCTTTGATTTTCATTCTACACCATACAATTCATTCTCGTTGTCTCTGTCTCCATATTTGTACTTCTCTGATCACGAGAAGCCTGGTTCCCGTTGTCTTTGATAGATGTGCTTATTCGACGGGTGCCCCTGTATGTACCCTACCTCTTAATCCCTGCCACCCCCACCTCCTGTGCAGGATCCCCTCCTCCCCTGGCTTGGACTCCATGCAGGGCCTCTGCTCCCATCCCCCATGCCCCTCTGCACCCTGCAGGGCCAGGATATTCTTTTCTCCCCGCTCCCTCTCTGGGGCACCACACCTTCCACTCTCCCCCTGTGGCCACCTCTGCTTCAGGATGGGATGGTCAAGAAACAGAATGTGAAGAAAGGAGAGGACTTCCTTGTATTCTTAACCAAAAATGCACCAAGCGTCTAGGGACAGAACTGCAAAATAATCACAACAAACATTCTTTTTTTTTTTTTTTTTTAAAGTTTATTTATTTACTTTGCAAGGGGGGTGGGGAAGGGCAGAGAAAGCGGGAGAGAGAGAGAATCCCAAGCAGGCTCTGCACTGTCAGCCCAGAGCCCGACTCGGGGCTTGAACTCACGACCTGAGCCGAAATCAAGAGTTGAATGCTTTTTTTTTTCTTTTTTTTTAAGTTTATTTATTTATTTTGAGGGAGAGAGAACACACGAGTGGGGTAGGGGCAGAGACAGAGGGAGAGAAAGAATCTCAAGCAGGCCCCCCACCAGCAGTGCAGAGCCCGATGCGGGGCTCAATCCCACGAACCACGAGATCATGACCTGAGCCATCACCAAGAGTCGGATGCTTAACTGACTGAGCCGTCCAGGCGCCTCGATCATAACATTCTACACAATCAGGCACTCAGCCCCAGGCCACGCTGGAAAGAGGCCTCCAGAACTGGTAAGTCTTGGAGTCCCCCCATTTGGGTTCAAACACCGGCACTGCCCCTGCGTAGCTGGGGCAGGTTCCTTCACTCTCTGGGCCTCAGTTTCCTCAACTAGAAACTGGGGAGATGACAGTATCTCCCTCGTGTTGCCGGTACGAGCCCTCCATGAGCTAATGCCAGGGGAGCACACGACCCTGCACTTGCCCAAGGTAACTGCTCTGCAGATGTGAGCTCTGACAAGTATTGTGTCTTTTTCAGAATCCTAGAAAATAGGGATTCTGTTTTAGAAGGCAGGGCCAGGATGCCGGGTGGGTGTTCCCTGGGCAGCGAAGCTCTCCCAGGCCTTCATTTTTTGCAGGCTTTTTTTTTTTTTTCTTGGCACGCCCGCAGCCAAGTCTGGGAGGGTTTCCTGGACAGAAGTCCCTGTGGCCGCTGCCTTAAGACGTGTGGGCTGGGCCGCGGCCGCCACTGCTCTCCGACCCAGGCCAGTGCAGCAGCATGGAGCTGTGGGGGGCCTACCTGCTCCTCTGCCTCTTCTCCCTCCTGACCCAGGTCACCACCGAGCCGCCAACCCCCAAGGTCAAGAAGGCTGCAAACGTCAGGAAAGGTAAGGAGGGGGACAGGGCGCCTCCCCCATCTTCTAGGGAGCCGGTCACCCTGTCCTTTTCTGCTCTTCCTGCTTTCCTCCCCACCTTCATTTTCCTTCTTCATAAGTCCTGGGAACCTTAGCGAGGTACACTTGGAGCCCGGGGAGACTTCTCCAATACCGGGGGCGGTTGTCAGCATCGTAAGCATCGTTGACTCTCAGATTGGGAAAGAACCTTCCAGATCACCTAAACTGACACCCACTCCCCACCCCCGCCCCAAATACGTTGAAGAAATCAAACCTCTGGTCTGGCAGTGCCAGTGGGCTCTGTTTTGTGATCTCCGAAACTGCGGTCACTCAGCTCCAAAATGGGGAGCGTGGCATTTGCTGAAAGGCTTCTGGTTAGGATTTCATGATCCCAAACATGCAAGTGGGCCCCGTGCCTGGCGCGTGGGATATACTTTAGGTGCGGGGGGTGGAATAAAAGGACCAAGTTAATTCTCTGTGTGATAGTGCGTCTCACAGCCTTGAGGAAATAAAAATGTGCAACCCCCAACGAGGACACCAGAAACGGGTTCGTGTTCCTTCTGTTGCCTCTGGGTTTGGGGTATCTTTGGGTCGCCTTGGCTGCTGCACGGCCTGCCCTTGGAGCCCTGCCTGTGGTGAGGTCACCCCAGGCTGTGTTGAGACAACATTAGTGAAATGCCATGGCAATGAACCGGGCTGTCACCCCCATAGGGCTCCGAGGCTCCGAGAGAGAGAGTTCCAGGGGATGAGATTGTGGATTTAGGCAGAGAAACAGACAGGCTGGAGCCAAGAGCATGGAAAAGGCAAGGCAAGGGGGCGTGGGCCACATTCCGGCCCCTCTCTGAGCCTCCTCTGTAAACGACAGCTGCCCATTGGCCAGGGACTGGCGGAGTGTGGAAAGGTGCCTCAGGACAGTGGAGACCCACAGGGCTGTGGCTCAGTTGGTGAAGCATTTGACTCTTTTTTTTACATTTATTTATATTTGAGAGGGGGAGGGGGGAGGGGCAGAGAGAGAGGGAGACACAGAATCCGAAGCAGGCTCCAGGCTCCGAGCTATCAGCACAGAGCCCAACTCGGGGTTTGAACTCATGAACCGAGAGACCATGACCTGAGCTGAAGTTGGAGACTTAACCAACTGAGTCATCCAGGCGCCCTAAGCATCTGACTCTTAACTTCAGCTCAGGTCATGATTTCACGGTTTGTGGGTTCGAGCCCCGCGTCAGTCTCTGTGCTGACAGTGCAGAGCCTGCTTGGAATTTTCCCTTTCCCTCTCTCTCTGCCCCTCCCCTGCACTCTCTCTTTGTCTCGCAAAATAAATAGACATTTTTTAAAAGTTCAAAACAGAATGGATACCCTGCTGGCATTTATTTTGAAAAGCAGATTTATATACACGTACACATTTACTTTTATATGGGTAGAATTTTTCTGGAAGGCTCCACAAGAGTTAGTGACAGTGATTACCTCTGGGAAGAAAAACTGGGTAGCTGACAGCAAGCTCAGTTGGAAAGGAGACCGATATTTTGAACGGTTTGGGTTTTTAAAAAGTTATATGCAGATATTACCTTCTCCAAAATTGTCAGTAAAAAGAGAAGAGTCAATACCCTGCATGGTTGTGTCCATGAGCATTGGCTAAAACTGCCACGTAGAGATCTTTGTAAAGGACACACAGTTCCAAAGGCAAATTATAGGATTTTTACATGTGGAAAGAGTTGCTGATTTCTCAACTACCAAAGATTTAGTATTTATTTAATCACGTGAACCATGTGTTTTGTCATTTGAGAAAGGAGGTCAGACCAGATGATGCCTTGGCCCTCTCCAGCTGTCGCACTCGAACCCTGGCCCCAGGTGGTCTCCGTGGCGGCCCCTGGAGGCCCTGGACCCTGGAGGCCTGCAGAACAGCTGACAGTGACCACAGCCCCAGCCTCTCCCTGAGCCCCGCTTCAGTGTTCTGACTCACCCTGGTTTTTCTTCCTTCCACCGATTGCCCACATACACAGCAAATGCTTCCAGAATGCTTCTCCACGGGGGCCAATACATGTGCTGAGCATCCTAACAAAGGATCGCCAGCCTGCTCTTAAGGTGCAAATCGGAACAAAAACCTTGGTGGTTCTCGCTCGGGCACCAGCGCCATCTGGGGGCGGGGGAATACATTACAGTCCTGGAGCCTGGGCCCCACCCCTGGAAATGCTGGATGCAGGGGGGGAGGGCAGGAGGCGGGAGGCATCTGTGTCTTCCCCAAATCTCCAGTGATTCCAAGGAGCCGCCAGGATTGAGGATCCCAGGAACGAGTGAACCGGCCGAGGCAGAGGCCCAGCAGGAAGCACACATAACCCCACCAGGCTAGTCTGCAGGCCTCAAACCCTCCCTTTTATTGCCTTGCTCATCTGGGTGTTATTTTCCTCATATTTAATAAGTTACATCACTAAATTCTGCACATACAAGTATGTTTCTTGCTCACATTTGTTTCCTGCGATTCCCCTGCAAAAGCCTCTTATGGGTGGACAAAGGCTCTGACCTCATCGCTCGTGACCTTGGACTTTATGCAGGCACAGCTAAATGGACCGCAGAAGCGCTTCCCCACCCTCTACCCCAAGCCCTGCAGCCTTTTCTGAAGCCCCTGGGATTTCAGTAAGACCAGGGTCCACCCACAGAGCCTTCATCCACACACACACACACACACACACACACACACACAGGAAGATACTTCCCACATGCCCCTGTCGGCCCACGCATAACCAGCTCCCAACGGGCCTTTGTGCTCAGGATGGCTCAGGTCAGGAACCTACTCGTGTGCTGTCACAAGGGCGGGGAAGGCCCAGCTTGGAGCCTGGTGGACCTGGGTTCGGGCCAGCCCTGCCTGCTGCTGGCTCTGAGATCTTAGGCGAGTTGCTTCCTCCCATCTTCGGTTTGCTGTTTGTGATGCGGTGCGATAGAAGAGAGACGCATTACCCCTGGTCAGTAGGGTTGATTTAAGAGACAAGCACTGTTCACACCCTTTGTTTCTCTTAGGCTCTAGTCTTCTTTGGAGTCTTCCGAGGTGGGGGCTGCTAGCATCCCATTTCGCAGAAAAGGAAACTGACTTCGGAGAGACTGAGCAACTCGCCCCAGGCCGCTCACGGCCTTGTGACCTCAGAGCCTACGCACCTGTGCTGTCACACTCAGCCCCCAGGCTGGAGCGTGTGCCCTGCTGGGCCGCGTCCTGTTGTTCCAGCCTAGGGGGGTGAACTTGGCAGGGCTCAAGGGCATCTGGCTCTGCTTCCTATGCTTTGTACTCCTCTGGATCTGGGAGCAGCGTTGGGCGTGCACCCCCAGCCCCTGCCAACCCTGACCCCATCTCAACCCCAGCAATATTCCTAAACAAATGTACAGGTCTCACTTACGGAGGAGCAAGTGAAGGATGGGTCCCCTCCCCCCAGCAGATGGAAAATCACAGGGACTTAGGCTACCACCAACGGGGACAGAGAGAAAGTAGTCCAAGATATCAAGGTCTAGGGGTGTCCTTTCCTTTGTCCCCTTGTGGTGGATACAGGTAGCGTTTATCCCACGCCGTCCTTGCCGGCCTGCATCCTTAACTGCCTTCCTCACGTGTCTGTGATTGTCTCCATCCTAGATGTCGTGAGTCCCAAGATGTTTGAGGAGCTTAAGAGCCAGCTGGACAACCTGGCCCAGGAGGTGGCCCTGCTGAAGGAGCAACAGGCCCTGCAGACAGGTGAGTGCGGACGACAGCCTCTCCGGGCAGGTGTGGGCCAGAGGAGGGCTCAGGCGGCAGCCAGCAGTGTGCCTGCGGCCAGTACCGGGGCCCCGGCTGTAGGCCAAGAGCCGAGGGGCTCAGGGAACCCCCTCCTCGGCCCGCTTCCTCTTGGGTAGGTCCCCTGACGTGTGTGCAAACGGGAATGTTCTCAAAGGACAAAGACTCTCCCCCAGGAAGCGCATTACCACCCACCGGAACCGTGGCCCCAGGAGCACTGTGGAGCCAGCCAGCAGCCTTCCTAAAGAGCTCCCAGAGGACCGTCCCCTCAGCCAGCCCCCACAGCCCTAAGGGGCAGTTGGCTTGCCTCCCCCGCGTGTCAGCACATTTGCTGAAGCTGTCACTCTTGCTCATCGTAATGATGCTGAGGCAGGGTTTATCACAGCCATTTTAAGGAAACCTAGGGGCGGCTGGGTGGCTCCGTTGGTTGAGCAGCTGACTCTTGATTCCGAGTCAGATCATGACCTCACGGTTCGTGGGTTCAAGCCCTGCCTCGTGCTGACGGTGTGGAGGCTGCTTGGAATTCTCTCCCTCTGCTCGTCCTGCTCTCTCTCTCTCTTTCTCTTTCTCTTTCTCCAAATAAATAAGTAAATAAAAAAAAAAATGAATATGGGGAAACCAAGGCAGAGACAGGTCCTTTTCCTTGCCCACACTCACCTGGCCGGTTAGTGCAGATTAGGGTCTGAATGCAAGCAGCCTGCGCAGGCTGGTTGGGAGGGAGGGTGGGTTTTGGTCTGCCTGGCCCTGCGCTAACCAGACAAGCAAGGATGGACCCAGTCACACAGCCCCAGAGCCTGGGGGCGAGGTCGGGGCTCCGCCACCTGCCCCAGCTCTACCTGGGCCACATAGTCTCTCTCAACCACGTTCCTTTCATAGCGGCTCAGACTCGCCTACTCCTTTGCGACCTTGCCCCAGAGAACCAGGCTAATGGTACTAGATTACGCTTACAACGTGAGTTTGCTGCGCGCCTGGCACTGTTCCAAGTGCTTTTTGTAGGTGAACTCCTTCTCCACAGAAAAGCCACGTAGCGGGGCTTATGACTAGGACCCCACCTCCATTTTCCACCAAGAAGCTGAGTGTCTTGCCAACTGTCAGAAGTAGCAGAGTGTCGCTCTTAGCTCTGCTCCGCTGCCTCTCAGGTTCTCATCTGGGAATCACCTCGGTCCCTTCTTAGGAAATCTGCCAACCTCCCTGTGCTCACAGCCACCCTCTCCCTTAGGGTGACCGAGGTGCATCCAGCTCCTGAGCCTTGGATCTCCCCTCCCCTCGTGCGTCCTTGGAGACCTCCAGATCCTTCTCACTGGGCGGTTTGCTCACGCTTCCTCCCACCAAGATCTTTCCTTTCAGCCTCCACACCGGCCATCCTTCTGGCCCGCTGAAGTGCCACGCTCCGTTCCTTCTACCACAGGGCCTTTGTCCATGCTGTTCCGGCAGCTTGAATTGCTCTCCCAAGATCCACCTAATACGTGCTTCTGGCATCACTGTCTCAGGACTCTCTCGTCCCTTGTCTCAATCAGTCTCCTCAGTTATCATCCTCACAAAATGATGTTCTTTCCTTCACCACATTTACTGCAGTTTGTAATGCTATATTCATTGGTTGATTTACGTCTGCCTCCTTTGCTAGATGATAAGCCCCAGGGACACAGGGACCATGTTTGCATTTGACGACCTTATCTCTTCCACCAACTTGCCCAACATAGTGCCTGCCACATATCAGCACTCAGCAAATTGCTAAAAAAATTTTTTTTTAATGTTTCTTTATTTTTGAGAGGGGGTGGGGAAGGACAGGGAGAGAGGGAGACACAGAATCTGAAGCAGGCTCCAGGCTCTGAGGTGTCAGCACAGAGCCCAACGCGGGGCTCGAACCCACAAACTGTGAGATCCTGACCTGAGCCAAGGTCAGATGTCCAACCGACTGAGCCACCCCCGCCCTCAGCACTCACTAAATTTCTGAAGAGAAATGATTTTCTTCAACCAGCTTAACATAGCAGCCGGGGTCAGGGAGTTCTAGAAAGGGAAAGGTCTACCACGATTTGGCTTCCAGTTATAGAACACCTCATAGTAGATTAAACAAAAAGGGAGTCTGAAAGAGGGTAGCTGTTGAGCTTTTGTTCAGAAGCTTTGCCTCACGGCCGCAAGATGGCTGCTCCAATTCCAGGCATCATGAGTGCATTTTGAGGCAAGACGGAGAAAGAATGGACCAGCCATTTACCAGGAAAATGGAGGTCTTCTATTCCCATCTTGCTGATTAGAGCTCTATTATAGGACCACCAGTAGCTTCATTACAAGAAGGAAGCTTTTCCAGCCTCCGTAGTCGAGGCAGACAAGAGAGAGAGGAGTTGGGAACCGATGTTGGTTGGATCAGCCGTTGTTGGTGGCAGTATCCGGGAACACCGAGGGAATGTTCCCAATGAGCACAGTGCCATTCTGGCTGTCCGTTTCCTCCTCTGTGCAGTGGGAGGTGCGTGGGCAGATTGCACAACAGGCCCTAAGTCTCTCTCTCTCGTGTCTAAGCTTTGTGCCTGGACAAAGTCCGTGTAACCCGTGTGCCCCTTGCCCCCTGAGGTGAGGATGTGGTGGGGACCTCCTGGCACAACGTCTCTGACATATGGCAGTCCAAACACCGCCCCCACCCCATGCCTGCTGATTCCTAGGAGGTTCACGGCCTCCCAAGCTGACAGGGCCTTCCAGAATTCCCCCGCTTCGGGCAGAGATGTCCCCGCCCTTACACTCCCTCGTGCCCCAGGCCTTGGAGGTGGCACGCAGGAAGGGCCCTGACCTTGAGCTAGGGGCTGTCTGCAGCTGAAAGGCTAGCCTTACCACCTCTGGCATGGGGACGAGGGCTCTGCATCCGTGTCCATCACGGCACCCCTTCTGGTGCCCCCTGGGGGCTCTCCAGGGCCATGGGGGTGGCCGGGCGGGAACCGCAGGAGAGTGGGCCTGGCCCTGGAGGTCGGCCTTGGGCTCGGGAGCCTGCAGACCTTGGGTGATGGCCATCTCTGCCCCCTGCAGTCTGCCTGAAGGGCACCAAGGTGCACATGAAGTGCTTCCTGGCCTTCACCCAGGCGAAGACCTTCCACGAGGCGAGTGAGGACTGCATCTCACGCGGGGGCACGCTGGGCACCCCGCAGACGGGCTCGGAGAACGACGCCCTCTACGAGTACCTGCGCCAGAGCGTGGGCGCCGAGGCCGAGATCTGGCTGGGCCTCAATGACATGGCGGCCGAGGGCACCTGGGTGGACATGACCGGCGGCCACATCGCCTACAAGAACTGGGAGACGGAGATCACGGCGCAGCCCGACGGCGGTAAGGTCGAGAACTGCGCCGCCCTGTCCGGCGCGGCCAACGGCAAGTGGTTCGACAAGCGCTGCCGGGACAAGCTGCCCTACATCTGCCAGTTCGCCATCGTGTAGCCGACGGTGGGCAGGGGAGGGGGGTTGCGGGGACCGGGGCGCCCAGCCCGGATCCCCGGTCGGTGGTGCAAATAAAGTCGGTACCTCTGGACCCAGAGTGGCTGTGTCTGTGTTGGGCCCACCGGGCGAGGAGCTCCGGAGAGGTGGGGGGAGGGGAGGAGGAGGGTGGGAAGGAAGGAGGAGGGACGAGGGGAAGAAGGGAGGATGGGAGGGGAGTAGAGGAGGTGGAGGAGGGGGAGGGGAAAGTAGAAGGAGGGGAGGAGAAGGGAGGAGGGGAGAGGGGAGAGGCGGAGGCGGGGAGGAAGGGAGGATGGGAGAGAAGGGGACGAAGTGGAGGAGGGGGAGGGGAGAGTATAAAGAAGGGAGGAGAAAGGAGGAGGGGAGAGGGGAGGGGCAGAGGGAGAGAGGAGAGGAGAGGGAAGGTGAGCTGGACACACACGGTTCACACCACGAAGGGTTTCTCTGCAGGAGGATGGAAAATGAGGGGAGACTTAGATCCCCCCGACTGCAGCTGCCTCTTTTCTTTGCGTAACATTTTCTCGTTTAATTTCCTACTTACTGAAAAGTTGCAAGAATTCCCAGGTCCCCCTCCTCCACATCTTCCAAAAATTAACATTTCCCCCTATTTGCTTTATCCTTTTATTTTTTTCTGGACCATTTGGCAGTAAAGTGCAGACATGATACCCCTTGACCCCTAAATGCTTCCGGGTATTTACTTCCTGAGAACAAGAACGTTTTCTTACATAAGCACAGCACCGTTATCAAAATCGGGAAATTGACGCTGGCGCAATGTTGCTGTCTAGCTTACTGCCCTGATTCCGATGTCCAGGCTTCCTTTTGGAAACTCCACTTCCACGTGCTGGAATCCAGCATCCCCTCCCCAGCTCCAGAAAAGGGGAGACCCCCCCACCCCCTGCAATCCCTCCCGCTGTGGATCCATTTCTGGGATGCCCCCGACATCTGAGTCCTGCTGAGGGCTGAGGGGTTGGGGTGGGGGATGAGAGAGGAGGGTGCCCGCAAGATAATTTGCATTCCTGTCCTCCCCCAGCACACCCTGGGGGCCGATTTGACAATTGCCAATACTGCCTAACTGGTGTGTCTCCTCCTTCCCACTCCTTACAGGAAGCTCCACGCTAGCAATGACACCCACCACTTGCTGAGCCCACCGGAGTACAGGAATTTTAAGTATGTTGCTTTATTTAATCTTATCCCCCCAGGACAGGATGTGCTATTATCCCCATTTTGTAGAAAAGGAAGCTGAAGCTTAGGGAAGTTAAGTGACTTCCCTTGGGGTCACCCAGCGAGTAAACGGCAGAGCCAGGATTTAACCCAGGGCTGATTCCAAAGGCCTTGGCCTTTCCACCACCGCTGTGATGTTTGTTTGCTCCATGTACTGGAACCTTCTGGAAATAAAACAATAGAAAAGTGGTGCAGTGACCCCCCCCCCCCCAAAGGCTACTGGCCAGCTCCTGGTGTGACCTCCCTAGGAGACACCTCCCTAGGGGAAGTCTTCCTTGTCCCATCAGTCCTGGTATCATTCCACAGTCTGGACGTCCACACCGCCTTTTTCTCCCTGGCGGTTTTTTAGTGTATCTTGCCTTCAGGAATGAATTGATAACAGTTTGATTTGCTGCATGGCAGGAGGGTGGGCTGGGGGACGTAGCTTATAGTGATCGGTGTGCGTACTTCATGTCAGGCAATCTGCTGGGCACTGACACAGAAAGCCTCTTGTGTAATTCAGTAATTATGGGAAGAGGTAATACAATCCAGTTGTAGAGACAGGCTCAGAAGGCTGATGCCATTTGTTCAAATGCAAAGCTGAGACAAATCTAGGCCTTGCAGCCCTGAGTTTTGGGCTCTTTTTACCCCACTCAGCTGCAAGATGCAGGTGACCAGGGTTTTTTTTCAGAGTTCCTGACGCGGGTGGCTGCCCGCAAGAGGGCACTATGCCTCTGCGTGTGAGCACGGGTCCTAGTGGAGAGGTGCCACCCGGGTGCCTCTTGGGCAGGCAGCCAGCACTTCCCGCCTCCAGCACCAGGTGGCAGTATGGCCAAGAGAATCGTTATGCATTGCTAACAGGGAGGGCCACAGATGCTCTTACATTTGGAACACGGAGACCAGTGGATGGCAAACTGGGGTACACCTGTCCCAGGATCTTGTTTTTTTTTTTAAGTTTACTTTGCTTTTGAGAGAGAGTGAGCGAGCAGAGGAGGGGCAGAGAGAGAGGGGGACAGAGGATCTGAAGCGGGCTCTGCGCCACGTGGGGCTCGAACTCACACATGGTGAGATGGTGACCTGAGCTGAAGTCTGATGTGTAACTGACTGAGCCACTCAGGCGCCCCTTTCTTGTTTTTATTTTAATTTTTGGCACTCTGTGTTTTTGGACTGTTGTGTTATGGACTGTTTTGCGCTCATTTTGAATATCACGTTGAAATATGAGTTATCATGATTACTAAGGTTGTTTTTGTGTTTTGTTTTGTTTTGGGTGCTTTCTTAAATTTTGTACCCCGGGTGACTGCTTCACACGGTGCTTTACTCACCTCACTAGTCCTGGCCCCGGCTGAGAGGTACAAACTTTGGAGAATCTTCCAAGGTGTATATAAGCAAGGATAGGAATTTGGGGTTTAGGACTTCACTTTCTCCTGGAAAGAAGTGTCCTAATATTCTCCTGGAACTGATATTGAGGCCTCTTGTGCAATCAGCCTTTATTCTCTTCCTCATGCTGTGTTGCCTGGTGTGTAAGAAGCTTTGGGGATGCCGAACAAACAGACAGTTTGAAATATTGGCCGGGTCGGTGGGTCTCAACCCTGGCCAGACATTAGAACCACCTGCCCAGGCTGTATGCCGGACCAATTAAATCCAAATCTCCGGGGAGTGGGCCCAAGCACTGGAGTATTTGAAGCTTTCCAGGCAATTCCAAACAATAGCGGTTGAGAACTGCTCACTTTGGGAAGCCAGCTACCTATTAGGTTAGGATTTTGGAAAAAGCCCAACAGCCCCAGAACATCTTCCTCTTCGGTCTGCCTCGGTCTGAATTTCCTACCGTTCTAAGCCTAGTGCACGCTAATCAGGATTGGCCAAAAGAAGTCTGGTTACTGTTTTATATTGATTTTGACAGGATGCAGAGGCTCAACTTGAAGGAGTTAGTATAAGTTAATTTCACTAGAAAGTAGACATGTTTATCCAGTTGGAATTAGACTTCGTTGCATATAATGAAAAATCCCAAATAACAGGGCCTTAAGACAGAAATCTGGAGGCAGATAGTCCAATGCTGATATGGCATCTCTAAGGTCACAGGGTATTCAAGGTTGCCTTTGTTTTTCCCATTCAACCATTCTAGTGTGCACTTTCTGTCTTTGGGGTCACCTCATGGTCCATGATGGCGGCTGGAGTGCCAGCCATTATTACCCACATTCCAGGCATCGAGTAAAAGACAATGGAGAATGGGCAAGAGAGTTCCAGTCAGCTCCCTTTAAGGAGTCTTCTCTTTTCCTTATGTTTCATAGGCCAGAACTTTGTCAAATGCCTATCTGCAAGAAAAGAGGAGAAGTACAACCCTTTAGGTAGGTACCTTCACTCTCCAAATAAAATCAAATGTCTTTAAGGAAGAAGGGGTAAATGGTAGGTAACTAGCCATTTGAAGTTGTAGTATGGAGCCATTGCAGACCCAAAGCCTGACCGTGGGAGGGAACTAGAAACTAGGAGGCCAAATTAAGTGATTTTGAAGAAGAAATGATTTGTTCATCTTGTTCCCCCAAACTTGCTGCTGTGGGTCTTCCGACTTGTTTTTAGTTGGGCATCTGGGTCAAGCCCTAGGGATTTCAACAAATTCCTAGTTCCTAAGCACAGCCATCTCAGCCTCAGATTGGGGTCCGTGGTCTCCCAGGGCAGCCGTCTTCCTGAAGAGCCCAGACCAAGAAAGGTGTAACCCCCAGGTGCTTCCTGCCTGCCCTTACCTGGGTGGTAGAATCGGTGACTGCCAGTCTGGGGTCAAAAGCCACAGGGCATACCTTGGCTGCCCCTGGCTGCATTCTGTGAAGCTTTCTCTTTCACTCCCCTGGAGAGTTCGTTGCACACTGGATCACTTACGGTCCCAGCAGGAAGCCGAATCCAATTCAGGCAGTAAGAAGGATTGTAACGAAAGGCCTATGGGAGGCCCTCGTTTTGCACAGTTCTGACAGATATGAATTTCAATTATGGATAATTTCAATTATTTTAAATGACGCCGGTCCCACAGCAAAATGGTTCCAATCTCCATTCCACTGGTGTATTCACTCTGAGCAATTGTCTCAAGCTTCAACGTAAGGTGTAGTTGGACTGCTGGCTCTTCAGACCAGAAATCGCTATGTGAACAGCAGGTACGCTGTGTGATCGGTGACCAATCATGTCACCTCTTTCAAGACAGACAGCCAAGTATTCAGTCGTGTTGCCTCCTGTCTCCCACTGATGAACCCAGGGGACATTTTACAAAGACGGAGACCTGAAACAGGGAACTGGCCAATGAAAATGCAGCCCAGCAATGAACCCTAATTATGCAGCAGAGAAATCTGAATATAGACCAGGGAGGGGGCATGGTTAGAGAAGAAACAGCTGATGTAGGAGTGACCCCGCTGCCTTTGGAGACTCCGTATGGGGCTGGAGGAACTTAGGGAAGGTCAACTTGTCATACATAAGTGAGAAAGTGAAGAACTGATGATGTCCCTGTAGAAGTGATGCCAGCAAAGTTCCACATGAGGGGAACTCTTGGAGGTATTTTGTGACTTTAATAATAAGAAAGATGGGGACGCCGGGGTGGCTCAGTCCGTTGGACGTCCAACTTCAACTCAGGTCATGATCTCACCCGTTTGAGTTCGAACCGACAGCTCAGAGCCTGGAGCCTGCTTCAGGTTCTGTGTCTCCCTCTCTCTGCTCCACCCCTGCTTGCTCTCTGTCTCCAAAATTGATTTAAAAAAAATTTTTTTTAAATAATAAGAAGGATAGGGGCATCTGGGTGGTTCAGTTGGTTAAGCGTCTGACTCTTGATGGCACGGTTTCATGAGGTTGAGCCCTGGGTCAGGTTACATGCTGACAGTGCGAAGCCTGCTTGGGATTTTGTCTTCCTTTCTCTCTGCCCCTCCCCACCCCTCTCTCTCTCAAAATAAACTTAATTAAAAAAAAATTGTAAGATAAATGCTGGAAGCTGATCCAAACTTAGAAAGCAGTATGACAATTTGCCGAGGCACAGAAAAGATGCCCACTCTATAGCAAGATTAGCCGGCGGGGAGAAACATGCAAGGCACTGTTCAAATTCCTCCTGGCAAGACTTTTCCGAGGAAGTACTTTCTCAGTGCCGGGGGTGATTCAAACTGTTGTATTTAATATTTGTGCCTTTTCTCTTACCAGCAGCAAGAGGGTTTTAATGTGTTCACGAACTTTTTGATAGGTGGATCGTAATTCACTCCATTGATCACGAAGGTTGTTTTGCACAATTGCAGCTTGCTTGGGCATTTTTACAGTCCCACGACCACTGGGTGACGTGAGGACTCCTGTATTTACAGAGATATGGGCATTCTCAGCAAGTAAGCTCCCTGGCCGCAGCAGGAAGCACCCTGTGGGGCAGAAGGATCAGCAGCGGGGCTTGGGGGCCAGATAGTGCTTCCCGGGAACCACTGAGCAGGAGCACATGGGAAGAGAGCTCTGTGCAGGGGGACACAACCACAGCCAGGAAATGCAGCCCAGAGCACAGAGGGGGGACTGGGAGAACTAGCCGAACACCTGCCTGTGCCCACCCTCCCAGCTTGACAGTGTGCTTCCTGCTCACTGGGTGAACCCCACTGAAAAGCAGCTAACAGTACTGGGTCTAGGCAATGCGGTCTGGTCAGACTCCCAGGGCACAGGACAGGGGAGAGGTGGGTGGAGCCTGGACAGGGGCGTAAGTACATTGAACATGTGCTGTTATTTTTATGTCCATGCCCTGCAGTCAAGGAGGAAGTCACCTGCACCTCTGGTGCTCAGTGCTACCACCTCAGTAAGGACGAAGGGAACAGATCTGGGAATCCAGGTTTCCATTTTTTTTCAATGTGTCCCGGAATTCCCTCGATGCTGCTGGTCACATTGGCTGGGACGTAAAACAGAAAACACTCAGGGTCAACGGGAAGGAGAAAAAGCAAAGTCAGTGTTTTTCAGCCAGTGTTTAGAAGAACCATTTCTGTTGAGAGTCCCCCAAACTCAGATGTTAAGCGAGACAGGCTGGGAGAATTTCGAATTACCTTCTAAATACAACTGACAGAATGTCAGGGCAGGCAGGCGTGGGTACAGCTCTCAGAGGTTACTGCATATAAAGCATAGCGCTGGGGGGGTGGGGGTGGTGGATCAGGTTTGCAAGCATTTTTTTACTGACATGAGTTGCTGTAACTTACATAAGGCATTTCATGTGTTTTAGTTACAGCTTTGGAAATGTATTGGGGGGTCTGCGGCATTCATTAAACAGAAAGTTGCTATTTAAATAGAAAAGCAGTTCTCCTTGGCCTTCTGCAGGATGCTGGGTTTCTCTCGCACCGTCTTCTGTTAGGTCTTTTGCTGCCTGCAGCTGCCTTGCTCTGAGCTGATTCGGGGCTGCATCTCTATCCAGGAGGTCCCAGGCTCTGGGGGTCTCCCCACTAGGCCCACGTGGCTAGTTGCTTTGCGAGAGGGTAAAGAGGATCGGCAAGGGAGAGTTCTTCACCTTCCGTACTGACCTTTGAGGCCAGATGAGCCTTTGCTATACAGGCGATGCTGTGTGCACACGGCAGGATGTTTAAGCAGCTCCCTGACATCTGCCCGCCAGCCACTCCACTGTGACAGCCCAAATGTCTGCAGACATTGCCACATGTCCCCTGGGGGAAGGCAAAAATCACCCCCTGCCCCCCACTGAGAAGTTGGGGAGCCGTAGATACCTGAGGAGCCCTCACAAAAAAGAGCCGTGCAAAAAATAATTGAGGCAGACCTTGTTTGAGGGATCAGATTCCATGGTTTATGAAGAAACCGTATTTCCCACGCCAAAGTTCAGCACACGTGACTTAACAGAGGCTTAAAAAACAACCCTCTTCTGTGAATTTATTTCTTCACCAGTAGTACACAGGTTGTACCACATTTGTGTAGGGTTTTGTGTTTTTTTCCCCCCTCTCTTCTCTTTCCCCCCTTCATCCTGCCGGCCATTCCCCTCAATAAATCTCTTGCATGTCTAATCCCATCCTGGTGCCCGCTTCTGGGGGCACTTAAACTGGTTCAATGGCTCAAAATAAGCGAACTGTCCACTGAAGAAATGTATGGCCCCCCGGCGGGGGGTGGCCCAGATGTCTACAAGAGAGCCCCAGCCTCGGCTGCTGCCCCCCAGGGACAGGAGGCCAGTCTTTCCCTCGCTGCCTCTGGGCAATGACTGAGCAGGACAGGGGCATCGAGGCCACACTGTCCCGCTAAATAAGGGGACTCCTCTGATGAGGCAGGTAAACATAGGGAGTCCCCAGCGGCTTGGCCAAGATTTTCTCAGAAGTGCACTGCGGCCCGTGGTTCTCCCTACCCAGTCCCTCTCTCCCCGGGTCAGCCCGCACAAGCGTCCCCTCCACCCCACCCCCCACCCCCCCCTGCCGAACTGCAGAGGGCTCCCCCTGCCGGCTCCTGCTCCCTCAAACCCTTGATCCCTCACAGGTGTTCCCCCTAATAAATCTCTTGCACTTCTAATTCCATTTTGCTGTCTGCTCCTCATAGGGTCAGACAAGTAATGGATTCCCTTCACTAAACAATCTGAATTCTATAAAATATGTAGCAAAACTGTATCCACAGTAATCGAGTAGTTGTAACACTTGAGAGCAGGAATGTACCAGAAAATTGGGACGTATGATCACTCCACCTAGGTTTCCTAAGAGAATGGATCGTGTTTCTAAGTGAGGACTATCTGTACTAAGAATGGCCATTTACTGCCCTCCCCCCACCTCTTTATCAGAGCTTCCTCCAATAGAGGAAGGGAACCCTGGATCCGTTCAAGTCACAGAGCCATGAACACCCTAAGCTAGGCTGCTATTTCACCCCCACCCCCAGGAAACTCCCCCTCCCTGTTCTTGTCCATCCCTCTTCCTTTTCCAGTGTGATGATCCTTATCCCAACATGAAGATATGAGACTAGGATGGACAGAAGGCTGGCCCTTGAAGGTCAAGGCTTTGCCTTTGCGGTGAGAAAGAGAAAAGTAGTCCCTGGCAGCTAGCTCTGATCAGCCAGGTGCTCACAGCTGGGCCTGAACAGAGCCAGTCTCTTGGATAGCCACCATCAGACAAGGCCTGACCAAACAGGACGATTCCACGCTTGTGTCCAAGCACAGACAAAATGAAGGCCACTGTGCAAACCACAAAAACCACCCAACATCCCCCGCCCCCCAGCGATGGCTGTCTGGTTACCAACCGCAGTTTTAGCTCTGCCTTTGTCTCAGCTTCTCTATGAAAATTGAGATGCTCAATCACAGAATGGATCTTGCTTCCTGAAAGCATGCAGTCCAGAATGAACCCCCCGCTTCCTTGAAACTCCACCCCCCCCTATGGTTTTTAACACAAGTTCTGTTATAAGTCCCTTGTAACACCTTCGTACTGAGACGCCCCAGGACTCCTCGGCTCTACCAGTACGTCGTCAGCAACAAATCAGTGAATCCAACTTTGTTCCTGGTGGTCTTTGGTTATGGGCATGGACAGGAGGTCCACAGGTGGCCAGACCCTGGTCTGTTCTATGACTTTGGCTCCTGGGTCTGTCTCCAAGGTGCCACAACCATCCTAGGAGAGAAAAGGAACTGTAGGCAAGACGACGACAAGAAAAGAGGTTTCATCCATACAGCAGCTGAGGTGTAGATGGATCCCCTGACTGTGGCTCCGATTCTAACGAGTTGCTCCGTGGCCTTGGACAATTCAGACAAAAGTGGAGAACTATTTATCCTTCGCAGACCTGCAAAGTGAGTTTTAAACACATCAAGGATGACAACAAGCTGTGCCCAATGGCCGGCACACAAAACCCGCTTGTTCACGGCTAGGAGGAGCCGGAAGGTTGAGGGAAAGACGGAAGGTGCAGGGAACACGAGGAGGTGAACCAAGAGATGGTGAAAGGATTATCTTAGGGAGAGAGAAGAGCCAAGAACATCTGGGGAAAAAGCTGTAAATAGAACTGTAGGAGACAGACAAAAGGGGAGACCAAGTCCATCCCGGCTGGGAACCCCCTGCCCTTGGAAGTCTCCCTCAGCCAAAGGAAGGGATCTGGGGAGGCACGGAGAACCGCACCAGAGAAATGGTGGTGGTGGTGGGGGGGTGGGCTGGCAAGATTGGGCAAATGGGCACCAAGGGAAGGGTCAGGGAGAAGAGGAGGGGGACATCCACGCCTGGGGAATGGGGTTCAAAGTCCACCTCTGAGCATGAGCTGAAGGAGGAGCCGCGGATGGGCACGGGATCCCCTTATTACCTTCCTGGATATTTCAGAAGGAAGCTAGACTCCAGAGCAGGCGCCAGGTCCCAGCCTCCTGGCAGCTTGTATGGTACTCTCCCCAAGTCTCCACCTCGGGTTTGCTGTGCAATTTAGAAGTGCACAGGCCTGTCAGGAGAAACGACAGATCAATAATGAGGGTGGCTTCCAGAGACTTCAGAGGCCAAATAAGGAGTGTAGAGGCTGCAGAGTGCAAAGGGTCCTGGGAGGGCCCAGACGAGGAAAAGAAGTGTGCCTGGAAGGGGTTCCGCGCGTCCCACCCGGCCCACCGGGCCGGGGCGGCGGGCGGTGTGCGGGCTGCCCAGGGCCTGGGGTCGGGGCCTCCAAGCCTCGCCAACCCCTGCACACTGCCACCCTCTCGAGCTGTCTGCTTTCACTGAGGGAGGGCTGTGGGGCCCCAGGTGGGGAGATAGATGCATGCTCCCCCCCCCCAAAAAAACGTGGGCCCAAACCAAGAGGGGTGTCTTCTAGAGCAAACCTCTTCTGCCTTCAGCGGTGAAAACGTACACCAGAAACTCACTCGGTAAGCCCTTGGGACAGTTTCATGGATGAACCGGCTCGTTCTCCACCTGCTACATCCTCGCCTGGGGGTCCTAGCAGTTTCCTCACTGGCTTGCTGCCGTGGCTTCAACAGGTTTCTGCTCCCTGAGCAGTGCCCTCTACCCGGAGGCCGGGCCAGGCGGGGCCTCCTTGCAGTCTGTCCCACCCTAACCAGAGAGCGGTTGATCCACTGTATGGCGATAGGACGGGCGTTCAGAACAAGGAACACCGACAGGCTCGACTCCGCGAGACTAACGGCGCCAACCGCCCGGTGAGTTCCACCCAAAGGCCGCTGGGCCCCGCCCCTTCCAGCCCCGCCTAGCTCCGGCCCCGCCCCCCTCGCCCGGCCCAGCTCCGGCCCCGCCCGGCCCTGCCCAGCTTCGTCCCCTACACCCACGCCCTCCCTACAAGTCCCTACCGACGTCACGCCCCGCCGCGTCCGCCACGCCCCTGTCCCGCACGCGCAGCCCCGCCCACCCCACCTTACCACGCCCCGCCACGCCCCAGCAAATCACCGCCGCGTCCTCCAGCCTCGCCCCACGCCCGCAGCCCCGCCCACCTCACCCTGCCACGCCCAGCAAGTCCTCGTAGACGCCACGCCCCCACCACGTCCACCACGCCCTCAGTCCGCCTTGGCCTCGGGCCCCGCCCCTTTCTTAGGCATTGCCCACGGAGTCTCCTCCTCCAGGCCTCAAGGGTCTTTCTCACCCGCTGAACCTGTGAGGCCCAGGCGTATTTTGCACCATGGTCCGTTTTAAACATAGTTTAAAATCGTGGCTTGGAAGTGGGAGGCAGGTTGGAGAGCAGGGACAGTAGCTGGTTTGGGCATACATCTCAAGACCTGCCTCATTCTTCCCTCAGAGATGAAGCGGCAGGAAGCGTCTGGATGTCTGACCTAGGCGCTCTCGCCCCGCAGTCCCAGGATGAGAGTTCTACCTTATTACGTAGAAAGATGTGGAAGGATTAGGGCCTGAAGTCAACCAGGATCTTCGGATGGGGCTTTTTGTTTTAGCTGGCATTTGGGGGCAGCTCTTTGAGATTTTGGGGAGGAAGCTGTCCCCTGTGCACCAGCAGTCCTGTATTGAATGGTCCTCAATGGCAAGAGCTCTTTCATTGGGATTTGCTGGAAGAATTTGACTAACCAAGGAGACAAAGCTCATGATTCCCTTCCCCTGTCCTCACGTCATATTGCTTATTCAGCATCTTGGGGCATCTGTTCAGAGAACGGTCGCGAATGGTGTTTATTCTGCAGAAGCTCATCCCTAATGTAGCCATTATCTTCAAAACCTTCCTGTGGCACCTGCGTGGCTTAGTCAGTTGAGCATCGGACTTCCGCTCAGGTCATGATTTCAGTTTGTGGGGTCGAGCCCCATTTTGGGCTCTGTGTCAGCACAGAGCCTGCTTCAGATGCTCTGTCTCTCTGCCTCTCCCCGTTCATGCTCTCTCTCTCTCTCTCTCAAAAATAAACATTTAAAAAGCAAAAAAAAAAAACCCTTCCTGGGGCACCTGTGTGGCTCAGTGGGTTGAGCGTCTGACTCTTGGTTTCAGCTCAGGTCATGTTCTCACGGTTCATGAGTTTGAGCCCCACGTTGGGCTCTGTGCTGACAGCTCAGATCCTGGAGCCTGCTTCAGATTCTGTGTTGCCCTCTCTCTCTTCTTCGCGCCGGCTCGCACTCTGTCTTGCTCTGTCTCTCAAAAATATATAAACGTTAAAAAAAAAAATAAAAAACACTTTCTTCCCGATTGTTTGGGTGCTTAAAGATCTGGGGAAAGAGGACCTGAAGAATGTTAATTCAGAAACTTGAGATGGGGCTAAAGCATTCTAGAAGCGTCTGCCCTCTCCACCCCCAAGCCTGGGTATGATGCGATGGGTCAAGAATACCCCAGAGGGCCACCCTCTCCCACTGAGCCTGTTTGGTTATTTATTTTATTTTATTTTATTTTTTTCTGGGTCGCCTGAATATGGGTTTCCTCTCCCCTGCAGGTGAGAGAAAATACTAGGTTGCTATGAAAGAAACAGTTCTCTCTGCAAAGGTTTGGAATCAAGATTAAATCTTGAGGTGAGCCTATCTCGCTGCTCTGGCCTTCGGCATTGCTGGGGGCCGTGATGGAGTGCATGATTTTCCCTTACAGCATCCAAAATGTAAGTTTTTAGTTAAAGGATTATTGCTAAGAAATCATTTTAATATGCGTTACTCGGTTTATAGATCAATACAGCTTGCTTGCTAGTGTAAACAGCTCGCAACTCATCTGTTGCCTTGGGAGCAGGTGAGAAACAATGGGAAATTTCCCTCTGAATTGGGAAAACAGAATGGAAATTGGCAAAGAGCCCTCATCACACTTTCTTACTGCAGCTCCAGCCTCAGCCCCACAGTCATCCCCTCTGGTGGTTTAGAAGTGTCTTAACAGCTCAGGAGAGCGCGCCATAGCCAGACTTGTTGAATGAATGAATGAACGCTACCACCTAAGGTTTGTAATCCACCCCTCACCTCACCCCCTGCGGTCCCCCTTCCTTCTAGCACTTGCAGGGGCTTCTCCACCCACACTTAGCTTAGCACCACGTCTTTCACATCGTATGTATTTGATAGGAGTGTGCTAAAACTCTTCATGGGGACCAAAGTGGATGTGATGCCATGTTCAATGATTGCTTAACTCTTGGCAAGGGTCTGAAGACAAACAAACGTCTTGATCTGTCTGTGCAAGAAGTCTACCCTTGCAACATCTGCTGCAAGTGTAAATTTTTACCTTAAAAATCGGTGGAAGAGGGGCGCCTGGGTGGCTCAGTCGGTGAAGCGGCCGACTTCGGCTCAGGTCATGATCTCGCGGTCCGTGAGTTCGAGCCCCGCGTCGGGCTCTGGGCTGACAGTTCAGAGCCTGGAGCCTGTTTCAGATTCTGTGTCTCCCTCTCTCTCTCTGACCCTCCCCCGTTCATGCTCTGTCTCTCTCTCTGTCTCAAAAGTAAATAAACGTGAAAAAAAAATAAAAATAAATAAATAAATAAATAAAAAATCGGTGGAAGAAAATAAACTAGACTAATTTTTTTTAATGCCGAAGACAGAGACTTTATTATCTCAAAAAGGGCTTTGAATCCATTAAAAAAATTTTTTTTAACATTTATTCATTTTTGAGAGTGACAGAGACAGAGCACGAGTGGGGGTGCAGAGAGAGAGAGGGAGACACAGAATCAGAAGCAGGCTCCAGGCTCTGAGCTGTCAGCACAGAGCCCGATACGGGGCTGGAACTCACGGACCGCGAGATCATGACCTGTGCTGAAGTCGAAGTCGGACGCTCAACTGACTGAGCCACCCAGGCACCCCTAATCCATTTTATTTAAGGAAAACATAACTGAAAATACAACTTCATCCCGGGTATCCTGGACCAATTTGACATTAGACATTTTTTAAAAGGTGTAGGACATTTTATCTTCATTATTGGAACTCTCTCTGTTGCCAGTGCTTCTCAAAGAGACTATCTGCAGAAATATCACTGGGTTGCCATTCAAGAGGAAGTGAGGAAGATTTCTGGAAAGATCTAACCCCTGACTGGAAGGATCACCTCTGAAGAACACATTTCCCAATTGTCCTTTCTTAGCTGGGCCTCAGTTTCCACATCTGTAAAATGAATGGGCTGGTCACTAGATAATTGTTAACATTCTTTCTAATTAGAATTTTCACAATTATTTAGTGTTTTTTTTTGTTTGTTTTGTTTTGTTTTTTGTTTTTTTGCTGGCCGAAATGAAGGGCAATTGGTCAATTGGTCAACTAATACCAAATGATGAATCTTAGTTTTTTTGTTCTTAAATGTGATTCCATAAGAAAAGACTTCTGCTTTCACTAGGTCTCCCAAAGTATTTGTGTTTATTGGTAAGTGTTTGCATTTCAAATAGAAACTCTGAAAATAGCAGGAGAGTGAAGTCTGCCCTCTGTAAACCAGGCATCGCTTGGAATGAGTCACAGACTATCTTAAAAATACTGGAAATTTTTTTTTTAATTAAAAAAATTTTTTTAATGTTTATTTTTGAGAGAGATAGAGCGCGAGTGGGGAAAGGGCAGAGAGAAAGTGAAACACAGAATCCTAAGCAGGCTCCCTCCGGGCTCTGAGCTGTCAGCACAGAGCCTGATGTGGGCCTCGAGCTCACAAACTGTGAGATTATGACCTGAGCTGAAGTCGGACGCTTAACCGACTGAGTCACCCAGGCACCCCAAAGATACCGTAAATCTCAATTAGTGCTTTTTTCTTCTTAAATCAATTTTATTGAGGTGTTATTTACCTACACTAAAATGCACACATTTAAAGTGTACCACTGATCACTTTCGACAAATATTTGCCTCCAGACAAACCACCATCCCCATCACCCCCCAAAGTTCCCTCATTTCCTTTTGTAGCGGGTCATCATCAGACTGGATCTTCAGTGCAGATACATACATCTTCCCTTTGCATCCCATTTTTTGACTTTCCTTGGGACACAGAGGTGAACAAAGGCCCAGTCTCTGTGCTCAGGGGCCTTATACCCTAGCGCTGTAGAGTGAGCAATTCTGTAGCTAGCCTGAGCCCCAGTTTAACTACGTCAGCCTCTGTTACTGGATAAAGAGATAAGATTCTGTTTAGACCTTTGGAGGATGCCCCACATGGGGGCTCCACCCCTCTCGCCCCCACCGCCTTGAAACAAATAGCTTTTTCTCACAGGATGAGGATATTCTTAAAGTATCTCCTGCAGCTGAATACCAGTGGAGTCTTCCCTTCTATTCTTTTTTCTTTTTGCAACAGCTGGGGTAGGCAACCCCAAAGGCTCCTAGTGGATAACGGCAGGGAGGAGAATTGCTGGGCTTTTCAGATGGGTTTTGTTCTTCTCTTGAAGCTGGTAGCTTGTTTTAGAAAAACAGCCCCTAAGAATTATTTATTTTTCTGAAGAATCATGATGCATAGTAAACGTTTACTCAGTGGGATAAATAATGTAGAACAAGAAGGCAAAGTTAGATACAAGACTGCTTAATGTCCTACAGGGCAATGAAACCATAACCTTTAAGGTTATCTGTTCTACTGGACAGAGTTCATTTGCATTGTCTGCCTGACAAAAATCATTTGCAACTTATCAGTTTTCTACAAATAAACATATACTCTTAGCAGGGTCTAGGTCCCAATCAATAGTGAGTCAACCCACAATTTCATTTCCCTAGAGCACTGAATGATCCTTAGGTGAACTTAGACAATGCTCCAGGAGACTTGGAAAGGACATTCAGTCCATCATTTTGTGTAAGTTTCGAGTTTTGGATTGTCTCTCTTCACATGATGGCCCACACCCCTGCAAAATAATAACCAAGCGTCATTAGATCAAAGGGACAAGTGCCTCTTCCATGGCCTGTGGAGCTGCTGCGGCTCGAGCTACTGATGAGGGAACATCAGGCAAGCTGACACCTCCCCCTTCTCCCCCTCCCCTGCAACCTGCACCCCCCTCCCCCTCCTGCCCAGGGGGATATGTGGATAGGTCTGGCATTCCTCAGGCACTCCTGGCTGCCCAAGAACAAAGGAAAGGGAAAAACAAACGGTTAACTGATAGAGATCACTGTCCCATCAGTTTACAAGTGTTCTAGTAAATTGTGAGAAAAAAGCAATCTTATCAATAGCCTAATCTCCAGAAACCTATAGACTCAGTTTCCTGAAGACCCAACATCACCCTCCCCACTATAGTGATGTGGGGAACAAAGGCAAAAAGGAAACGGTAGGTAAAATTAAATTTCCTGATAACCCGCAGCCCACTGACAAACACTTGAAGCAAATACAGAGTATAACATTCTTCCAGGAACTCCCTCCTGTCTTAACTTGAATACCTTACTAAGCGAAACAACCTTAGCTTGACAATAGCTAGGCCTCCAGTATCTTATGAGCCTTCCTTAGCATATGGAAGTCCTTCTGGAGGCCTCCCTTTTGCCTTTAACTTTCCCCACCTCCTTAGTATATAACTAGTCACTCTACAACCCCAGTGCCGCACTTTCTGCCCAGGGGTCTTGTCCCCTTGCTTTAACAATAACACCTTTTTGCATCAAAGACATCTCAAGAATTCTTTCTTGGCCATCAGCTCCAGATCCCTACTTCTCCAAACCTCATCACTACCATATCAGATGTCTTTCTCCCCAGATTCTTCCTCTGTCCTCTGGGGGAAATGGCGATGTCTCAGTACAATCTGATGAATGAGTTATTTCTTGCAGCTTCCTGGGTGGTGTCTTCCTGGAATGGGAAAGACCATTGCTCAAGAACGTTTGGCTTTCCTGGAAATTGGGACTGTGAGTAAAAAGATTGATTCATTCTTCCTTGGCAACTTTAAATTGAGCTTTTTGGCCCATTTGTGACTTTACTTATACAAAGACATCTAAGCAAAAGAAAGGAAATAGTCCTGATTCGGAGTCATAGTAATCCCTATGTTGAAGGCCTTTGGAGAATGCCTGCCCTGAAGCTCTGTAGGGTCCGTGCCATTGGGACAACCAAAATGCTGACTGAGTAAAGAGATCAGCAGCCACTAGACAGTTTTATAAATAAATAAATATATATATATATATATATTTTTTTTTAATTAAAGTATGGTTGACGTGCAATATTATATGAGTTTTGGATGCACAATGTAGCAATTCGACAATTACATACATTATGAAATACCGTGACAAGTGCAGTCACCATACAAAGTTATTACAGTATTATCGACTGTATTCCCTATGCTGTATTTCTCATCCCTGTGACTTATCTATTGTACAACTGGGAGTTTGTACTTTTTGATCCCATTCACCTGTTTTGCCCATCCTCCCACCGCCCTCCCGACCCTCTGGCAACACCACCAGTTTGTTCTATTTGTGAATGTGATTCTGGGTTTTGTTGTTGTTCTGATTTGGTTTTTAGATTCCACCTCTAAGTGAAATCCTATGATATCTGTCTTTCTCTGTCTGACTTATTTCACTTAGCATAGTACCCTCTAGGCCCATCCGTGTCGTTGTGAATATCAATTGCATTTTGGAGTGCCACATGGTGTCTGGGTAGCCCTCCCTTGCGCCTCCCCTAGTCCGCAAAAAACAAGGCTGGAGTCCATCCACAGGTCTGTGCCTCTCCTGCTGGTGGCCTTAGGCAAAACCCACACATTCTTTGTATTTCTTCATTTAAATTAAAACAAAAGAAGAAAGAAAGAAAGAAAGAAAGGGAAGAGGAAGAAGACAATTAGCCTGCAGGACTCACGGGGTGGTTATTAGAACGAATTCGAATTCCGAGTTTATTGAGTTGTTAAGATACACAGTGCCCAGTGGGATAAACCTGTAATAAGGCTTGTGAGGGCGTTTTGTAAACCAAAAGAGAAGGTGTAATTAGTTGGGATCAAAGACCCATGACAGCCTGCAGGCTGGGTCTCCTGGGTGGCTGCAGGGACCAGAGTGGGGGGTGGTGACGGTGGGAAAAGAGATTTAACTCAGGAACGTCTGACGATCCTGCTGGTGTTCAGCCTGCAAACAAGTTCAGACAACACAGCGGGTGGCCAGCAGCCAAGCGACTGGTGTCTTGCGAAAAGAAAGGGATCCAGAATGGAATTGGTGGCTACTCAGCTCCTGAGCCCGAGCGAGCCCACGTGGGGTCCAAAGGACACACTTGAGTCCCAAGTCTGAGGCAGAGCAGGAGGCTCTTCCATTCACTCCCGCAGCCTCACGGACCTGGATCTTGGGTAAAAATATATTCTCTCCTAAAATGACAGAACAGCCACAAAACAAGGTTCTTTTTCTTTTTTCTTAGGTTTATTTATTTATTTTGAGAGCGACAGGGACAGTGCAGTGCAAGTGGAGGAGGGGCAGAGAGAGAGAGGGAGAGAGAATCCCAAGCAGGCTCTGCGCTGTCAGCGAGGGGCCTGATACGGAGCTTGAACTCACGAACCACGAGATCATGACCCCAGCCGACACCAAGGGTCGGACGCTTAACCGGCTGAGCCTCCCAGGCGCCCCCAAAACGAGCTTCTGAGTAGCCCTTCTCGTATGGCAGGCTGCTTTCCCTGAACTCTGAGGAGCGGCCTGGCCCCCTCACAGCCCGAGTCCCAAGGTTAAGGTCTGAGCGGATTTTAGTCATTGGAGCCTGGGCCTCTGAGAGGTCAGATCTCAACGTCCTGGGTGACACGAGGAACCCGCGAAGGGATCTGAAGTCACTTCACTAGCTGGTGCCGGGACTCTTCTTTCCAGGTGGGAGCCCAACACCCCCTCCCCCAGAAGGTTGCCAGCCTTCTGGAGACATCTTGGCTTGGGAGAATCAACAGTTGAGGAGCGTGCGGGGCGATGGGGTTCCGAGTCACCAGAGGTGTGTAGAAGAAGCTTCTGGCAGGGTGTGAGCGGCATTTCTGCCACCACACCTTCCAGTCTTTTCCAGCCATTAGCCTCTCGGGGAGTAACCTCGGATCTCTGACCAGAGGGTGGGGGTGAAATCTGGCCAAACCGGTCGCAGCACCTGGGGGTGGGGAGGGGAGAAGAGAGGCTCAAAGTCTGAAAAACTGGACTTAATGGAGGCTGGCAAGACTGCCGTACTTTTCTGAGACATTTAACAACCGCAGAATCTTGCGTTTTAACACGGAAGTTTTCATCTTCATTTTATTGTATTAAAAATATTTTTTCAAAATCTTTATTTTTGAGGGAGAGAGAAAGACAGAGTGTGACCGGGGAGGGGCAGAGAGAGAGGGAGACACAGAATCCGAAGCAGGCTCCAGGCTCCGAGCTGTCAGCACAGAGCCCGATGCGGGGCTCGAACCCACGAGCTGTGAGATCATCACATGAGCCAAAGTCAGACGCTTAACTGACTGAGCCACCCAGGTGCCCAATTTTATTGTATATTTTAAAAAAATGTTTTATTTTTTAAACTTTTTATTATTTTAGAGAGGAGAGAGAGAGGGGAGGGACAGAGAGAGGGGGAGAGAGAGAATCTCAAGCAGGCTCCATATTCATCGCAGAGCCCTAGGTGGGGCTTGAACCCATGAACCATGAGATCATGACCTGAGCCAAAATCAAGAGCCGGACGCTCAACCGACTGAGTCACCCAGGTGCCCCTTATTACGTTTTAAAATATGAGGTGCATTCTCCAGGTTCAGATTCAAAAGTTACGGAAGGGTATATGGTGACAAGATTCCCAACCTCACAGTTTCCTTCCATGAAGGCAAGCGCTTCACGGTTTCTGTTTAACAAGATTTTTTAAAAATTGCTTTTAAAACTTCTCAGATGCTTAGAGGCTATTTCAAGGCACTGGCTGAATTCTACACGGGAGAAGAAGCGGGGTGGTTTCTGACCATGGCAGGGGTTCAGAGTTGCAAAATAATCATGGCCCAAAGACTCAGGAAGAAACTTTGACCTTCCCCCTAACTGTCTGAAGGGATGTAGACGAAGAACCTGCCTGAAGGAGATTTTGCTACATTAGATAACTACCTGATCATATGAACCAGAGCACAGACAGAAAGGGATTTGGCAAGTCTGTTTGTTAAAATTCCTCCCTCCGTCCCATTGTTTCTGAGGGCCCCGGCAAACACGTTTACCAAACCTTTACTTTTTTTTCACCTTCCCGTGAATTGCTTTCCTTCCCTTTGAAGTCCCAGACCCTCTCCCCCCTCTTTCTAGTTCAGGATGACATATGTACCTCATTTTGCCCGACTGTCTTTGGAATCTCATGTGTGTGTAGATTCCCCATGTGTACAAGTTTCAATGGGATTTTCCCCTGTTCATCTATCTCGTGTCAATTTAATTCCTAGACCAGCTAGAAGAATCTTGAAGAACAGAGAACAATTTTTCCTCCCCAGCACCATCTTAATATTTATATTTTTATTTGTTTATTTACTTTAACGTTTATTCATTTTTGAGAGACAGAGAGACAGAGCGCGAGTTGGGGAGGGGCAGGGAGAGGGAGAGACACAGGATCTGAAGTAGGTTCCAGGCTCTGAGCTGTCAGCACGGCGCCTAATGTGGGGCTCAAACTCACACGGACGGAGAGATCGTGACCTAAGCTGAGATCTTAACCGACTGAGCCACCCAGGCGCCCCGCCCCAGCACCATCTTTAAAGGAATGGTGGTGTTTGTCCATCCCCTTGCCAGTGAGGAAAGTTGTCCTTTGGCAAGTGAGATGGGGCAGGGAGAAAAGACCGGACAGTTGTTATGGTTACTATAAGCCTCAGTGCTGGGAATGCTGCCTGCCCCCCGCACCCCCCACCCCGCCATGTCTCTCCGTTGGTGTCCACTGCTCACCAGGCAGACCCAAACACACAGGACTGCCTCAGACACGGGCCGCCAAATCTCAGCTCACCGCTACAGTGTTTACAAGATGAGATCCTGAACTTCCCTCTTCCCTGGCGGTTGAGCTCCCACGGCTCACGCCGCGACGCTCCTTCCAGGAACGGCTCTTTCTAGGGCTGCGCAAAAGCTGTGCGGTCACGTGCCAGCTTGCTGGAGCTGACAGCTAAGTGGGTTTGGAGAAGATGAGAACGGCATCTTCAAATGTGACGCAGCTAGCCGGAGAACGGTCAACTCACAGGAAAAGGCAACCAGCTTGCCGAAGACGAGTCCGAGCCAGAATGAGCCGACTACCGGCGATGGTTTTCCTTTCGGACGCGGATTTCATGAAGATTGGCCACTAAAATTCAGACGTTGTCGTATACGTCACCTCTCCCCACCCTCGCAATCGCCTCGTTAGGTAGGCGCTAGGATTCGTATTTTGTAGTCGAGGATATTTTGGCTCAGCAAAGCGAAGGCGCTTGCTCGGATGAAACAGCTGGGCTTCACAGCCGCCTCTCAGCAATTCTGAGGTCTTTGTCAGTCTGGGGACAAACGTTCCCTCAAAACAAGACAGGCGGGGGGGCGCCTGGGTGGCTCAGTCGGTGAAGCGGCCGACTTCGGCTCAGGTCACGATCTCGCGGTCCGCGAGTTCGAGCCCCGCGTCGGGCTCTGTGCTGACAGCTCAGAGCCTGGAGCCTGTTTCAGATTCTGTGTCTCCCTCTCTCTCTCTGCCCCTCCCCCGTTCATGCTCTGTCTCTCTCTGTCTCAAAAATAAATAAACGTTAAAAAAAAAAATTAAAAAAAAAAAACAAGACAGGCTGGGTTTGACATACATACCCGTGAACACAAATTGATAGACCTGCACCATTTCCTTGACACATGGAGGGCGAGTGGCCTATGGCGTCCTCTGTGGGACACTCTTCAGCGAGCGGTCACAATAGCAGTGACTCCCTCAAAGGCGAGCCCACTCCCCAACTGGTGCTCCAAGGAGCAGCAAACAGGCGATGGTGACACAGGCGGGCCAGAAAGTGAGCCCCCATCTCGTCACCTGTGAGTCCCCTTTCTGAAGAAAGTCTTGGTCGGTTGGCCCAAGCCCAGGAAGCCTGTTGAGAACGTGGCAGCTCCAGTCCCGGAGATCCTGACTAGTGCGGTCACAGCTGGGGCCAGAAATTTGCATTTGATCTACGGACTCCAGGCAATTTGGACACGGGTTCGAGAAATCACACCTGAGACACTCCTGGGCCCTGGAATGGGAAATCAGCTGGGGTGGAGCAGAAAACATCTAGAAGCTTTTCCACTGAGGCCACAAGGGCAAATATCATACCCAAGCAAGTCTTAAGGAGGCCTTGAGTGTGAACAGACTCAGGCCCTACTTGGAACTGGGGAAAATAAAGACGAACTATTATATAATGAAAGCTCCTAAGTGGATGGACAGCTCCAATTAGCTTGTTCTTGGTCCGGATCTGCCCACTTGGGCCTCTTTGGTGCCCAGTGCTCTATGTCACATGCAGAGACTTTCAGTGGCAGATTGCACTTTGAGGTTAGTTAATGTCCATTATGGAAACAAAACGAAACAGAACAAAACATCATCATGTTACAGCTAGGCTCAAGATCTTTCTACGGCGTTATAATGGGCTGTGTTTGTATTACGGGACGGCACTCATTTGAAGCCTGCCGAAAACAGGCTCATTTTCATTTTTGAAAAAAATTTAAATGCCAAATGACCCAATAAGTTTTTTAAAGCCCTGCTCTTGTGACAGAACCTATTTAAGTTTATTTTATTTATTTTGAGAGAGAGAGAGAAGGGGGTAGGGGCAGAGAGAGAAGAGAGAGAGAATCCCAAGCAGGCTCCATGCTGTCAGCACAGAGCCTGATGTGGGGCTTGAACTCACAAACCGTGAGATCATGACCTGAGCTGAAATCAAGAGTCAGACGCTTAGCCGACTGAGCCACCCAGGTGCTCTGACACATTGCTATAAATGGAGACATTTCTCTACTCCATAAGGGCAGGATCGACCTATTTAAAACACATGGTGACTTTTAGCATGGTCTCTAATAAGCTAGGGATAGGGATAGGATAAGGCGGAATCTCCTTAGAGGTTCTTAAATTGATAAGGCAGGAAATAATTTTTTTTTAATGTTTATTCACTTCTGAAAGACAGAGACAGAGCACAAGCAGGGGTGGGGCAGAGAGAATGGCGGGTGGGGGACACAGAATCCGAAGCAGGCTCCAGGCTCCGCGCTGTCAGCACAGAGCCTGACGTGGGGCTCGAACTCACGAACCGCGAGACCATGACCTGAGCCGAATGCTCAACCAACTGAGCCACCCTGGCGCCCCAATAAGGCAGGAAATAAAAGAACACCTAGATGCATAAATGTCTGAGGGAAGAGCATCTAGCCAATCTGGCCATCTAATCGGATATGCCTGCTACTTTATGCTGAAACAAACAGTGAACATTTTTGAGATTTACAATCATATTCAAATGCAAACAATTACACAAAAAACCAGAAACGAAGCGAAAATGCCAAGGTGCCTAATCGGTATTCATGTTCTTATTCCCCCCCCCCACCCCCAACAGAGTTTTACATTGCTAGAGTCACCGAAGTGCCTAGCTAACTTTCCAGTCATCCTTGAAGATAGAGGTGGGAATGCAATAAAAAGTTAAGCGGAGTTCCCAGGAAAGGTGTTTACTCCCCACCTCTCTTCTTCCTGCCTGGAATGTGTATGTGGCTTCTGGACCTCCAGCAGCCATAGTGAGACCATGAAGTAAACTTGACGGTAGAAGCCACAGCCAGGATGGTGAAGGAGAAAGATAGGAATCTAGGTCCCACCTCTGAATGTCACATATGTGAGAGAATAGGCTCTGTCTTGCTTAAGTTATTATTGTTTTTTGTTACATGAACTCGAACCTACCTATGTGCTAGGTACAGTTCCAGGTACTAGGGATGGGGTTGAGTAAAACATTTCCTGCCTCGTGAAGCTTGTAATTTAGTTGGAAGAGCAACAACAGGCAAGATAAAGAAAAAAAAAAAAAGCAACATACGGGGCGCCTGGTGGCTCAGTGGGTTAAGCTTCCAACTTTGGCTCAGGTCATGATCTCAGGGTTCGTGAGTTCAAGCCCCGCGTCGGGTTCTGTGCTGACAGCTCGGAGCCTGGAGCCTGCTTCCGATTCTGTGTCTCCCTCTCTCTCTGTTCCTCCCCGATGCATGCTCTGTCTCTGTCTTTCAAAAATGAATAAATGTTAAAAAAAAATTTTTTTTTAAAGAAATAAAACATATACTTTTATAATTGCTAAGAAGTAAAAATAAAGAAAGGGAGCAGATATGAAGGGTGGAAGCTGGGGGGAAAGCTTGACATTCTAGTGTGGCCAGGGAAGCCGCATGGGATTTTGCCAAGGAACTGAGGTGACATTTATACAAAGACCTAAGGAAGTAAGGGTGAGAACAGAGGGATTTCTGGTAGAAGAACATTCTAGTTGGAGAGAACAGCAAACACAAAGGCTGTGAGGCCAGAATGTTCAAGAATGAACAAGGGTTTTGCGTGAGTGGAGCTGGATGATTGAGGGATCAGGTATTAGGAGCTGACGTTCAAAGAAGTGATAGGGCCATGGGGCACCTAGGTGGCTCAGTTGGTTAAGTGTCCAACTTCGGCTCAGGTCATGAGCTTGTGGTTCGTGAGTTCGAGCCCCACGTCAGGCTCTGTGCTGACAGCTCAGAGCCTGGAACCTGCTTTGGATTCTGTGTCTCCTTCTCCCTCTGCACCTCACCTGCTCACACTCGGTCTCTCTCTCTCTCAAAAATAAACATTAAAAAAAAAAAAAGAAGAAGTGATGGGGGCAGGGTCCAGCAGGGCCTCATGGGCCATTGGAAGGATTTCGGCTTCTACTCTGAATGAGATGGAGCGATGGGGAAGGTTCTGAGCAAGGGAGTCACGAGATCTGCCTTATATGAGCAGAATCACTGTGGTCTTGAAATGAGGGAGCAGAGGGCAAAGGCACAGAGACTGATGAGGAGGTGACGGCATTGTCGAGGTGAGGGATTTAGTGAAAGCAGTGGAGGTAGGAAGATAGGGGATCGTGGATACAAGGAAGAGCCATTAAGATGACTGGTGGCCCCGGGGGGGCCTGGATGGTCCAGTCAGTAGAGCATATGACTCTTGATCTCAAGGTCACGAGTTCGAGCCCCACGTTGGGAGTAAAGCATACTGGAAAAAAAAACAAAACAAAACAGGATTGCTGGTGGACCAAACATGCACGTAAGAGAGAGAGTCAAGGAGGACTCCAAAGGTTTTGGACTGAGCAACCAGAGGGTTGGGATCGCCATCAACAGAGTTAGAGCAAACTGTTTCCTCTACTCTTACCCTCAATGGGAGGAGCAGATTTGGAGGGGGAATAGCAGGAGGTCAGCTTGGGATGTTTTGAATTTGAGATGCCCATCAGATGCCAGGTGGAGATGCTGACACACAGCTCGGAGTTCAGGGGAGAGATCCGGCTCGGGAGCCATTGGGATGTAGACGGTTTTCAATGTCACGTGACTGGGGGACGTCACCAAGTGAGTGAGGGTGGAGGAGAAAAAAAGGATCCGAATCCTGAACCACAGCCCCCTCTGATGTTGAGATTTGGAGGCAAGCTGGCACCAGTGAAGAAGGTTGACAAGAAACCAGAGGGGGAGGAGGAAAACCAGGAAGCCTGGGGCCATCATAGCCAAGAGAAAAAAATATTTCACGGGGAAAGAGTGAGAGGTGGTATTCACTGCTTGTCAAGCTGGCCACATAGACCCCTCGGAAGAGTCCTTGGTACACAGGACTCTTCCTCCTGTGCGAGGAAGGTGGTACTTTACATATCACACACGCACGCACACACACGCAGGCACACACTGTTAGTGCCTCATAGCAGAATTTTCTGTGATGTGCAGTCCCATACTCAGCACTTAACCACAGGTGGCTACTTAGCACTTGAACATGTGTCTAGTGCAATTGAGAAACTACATTACGGGAGGGGCTGACACACGGCAGTCTCGTGAAATTCAGTTCCAACACAATAAGATGCCAAAGTGTACCTTATCCAGGCAAACACCCTTAGCTGAACATTCAAGCCAAGTGTGAGCCCCAGGCCCGTTTTCCTAGTCCTCCCACCCTGGGACCTTGGTATCCCCTCCATACATAGCCACGTACACTTAATTTGAAAAAGAAAGCCCCAATATATTTTGATGTACTAATTAGCGCCCAACCTGCTTAAACTTTAACTACATTAGGATTAATTTAATCTTAAAATTTAAACAGCCACATGTGGCTCCTTCCTGTATTGGACAGAATGGTTCTGTGGTCTATCCCATGACCTATTATAAATTTCTCTTCAGATTATCAGCCTAATAATTACGTGTTTTAACCGGTTAATAAGTGAGTGGTATAGAAAGGCCCTTCGGTAGCGTTTCAAAAGTCAGGTGCACGGGAAGGCAAAAAACCTGAAGAAAGAGGGATAGAATTGAAAACGCTTGAGGACTTGAATCTTGCTTCTGTCCCTTGGCTGCGGGGCCCTGACGAGTTACTGGACGTCTCCAAGCCAGCCTCATCCTCTGAGATGAGGGGTCATAACAGCCCTGACCTCCAGGCAGAGATGGTCACGTCATTGGTGGGGTCCCGTCCAGAAGAAAAACGTGAGGCCCCTTGTGCAACAGTTATTTCAACCTGGCGGGCCACCTGGGTGGCTCAGTTGTTAAGCATTCTGATTTCGGCCCAGGTCACGATCTCATGGTTTATGAGTTCGAGTCCTACATCCGGTGAGCACAAGTCCCGCTTTGGGTAAAACACGAGCCCTGCTCCGGGTGAGCTCGAGCCCTGAATGGGGTGAACACGAGCCCCGCTTCTGGTCAAACAGGAGCTCTGCTTCGGATGAGCCCTGCTCTTCTCTCTCTCCCTCTCTCCCCACCCGCTTTCTGCCTCTGGCTAAGTTGCACCTCCCCCCCTCCCCCAAAAAAAGAATTTCGAACTGGCCACAGTGCTATGCGTAGGTCCTGTTGAACACGTGGCTTGTGTGGCTGCAAGGGGGCCCACACGTGAAGCTGCCTCTAGGGTCTGAGAGGGGCTGCTGGGTGGTCTAAGTGGTGAAAAGAGTGGGCTCAGGGGGTTTGTTGCGGCTGCTGCACTGGCCTGGGGCTGAAGGCTGGGGTGGGAGATCTTTCCTGGCATCTGTTCTGGGTCTTTCCTCTTTCCACATCCTTAGACTGCTTTGCAGCAAATCTTTTTCTAGGCCTATTTGTCGTCTGGGTCTGAAACGACCACAGTCTAGCTTCTGGCAATTACCTTCAGCAAAGACTGGCCAAGAGGCCGTTACAGCTCAGCTCTGTGAGTCACAGATCAGCAGAGGAAAGGAGGGGATGGGTGGGGGTGGGAGTTAGATTGAGTTCCATGTCTCCCTGTTTCCTCATAAGCACCTTTCTTTAGTTTTTAATTTTTTTTTTTTACTTTTAAAATGTTTATATATTTTTGAGACAGAGAGAGTGAGCAAGTATGAGTAGGGGAGGGGGCAGAGAGAGAGAGCAGGCTCCAGGCTCCGAGCTGCCAGCGTAGAGCCTGACGCGGGGCTTGAACTCATGAACCTGAGATCATGACCGGAGCCGAAGTTGGATGCTTAACTGAGGCACCCAGGTGCTCCAGTTTTTAATCTTTTTTTTTTTTTTAAGCTTATTTATTTTGAGAGAGAGAGAGAGAGAGAGAGAATGAGCAGGGGAGGGACAGAGAGAAAGAGAGAGAGAGAGAGAGAGAATCCTAACTCCATGCCGGCAGCACAGAGCCTGATACGGGGCTTGAACCCACGAACTGTGAGATCGTGACCTGAGCGGAAACCAAGAGTCGGGAGCTTACCTGACAAAGCCACCTAGGCACCCCCCCCCCCCCCAATAAGCACCTTTAAAGCCAAAAAGCAGCCCCATCAACCCCCAAACAGAGGACAGTGAGCCCTGGGGTAGGGAACTGTTTGCTTACCTCCGGAGGAGAGCCTGGGCTGAGGTCACATCAGTGCCTGGAGGTGGCACTTTCTGGCAGCAACCCGGGAGGCCACACAGGTGTGAAGCGTGACTCCCCCCCTCCCCTCAGGAGCAGGAATCCTCAGGAGCAGGGGTGAGTGTGGGGAGCCGGACTTGGCAGGGCCTGGAGGGCTGCAGGCCCTTGGCTCTGTGGCTGACACCAGATTCCCAGGCATCCCCGACAAGGGGGAGGGGCCGCTAGCACAAAGTCCAGAGAGGGCCTGTGGCGGCTACGGCGTCCCTGAGGCTTCCTTCCCCCGAAGTTCACGGCCTCCTGTAGGAAGGGGAAAAAGATGGGGGAGAAAAGGATCCCATGGGAGTCCTGGGCCACCTCTGGCAGCCCCTCACCTGATCCCGGATCCCAGAACCGGGCCCTCCTGGGCTGAACTGATCAGGGGAACAAGGTGGAAAGGCTGCTATACATTTGTTGCTCCGCCTCTTCTGGGTTTGTGTCCCTGGGCAAGTGACTCCATCTTTCCGGGCCTCCTTTCCTCACCAGTAAACGGGATGAAGCACTGCTGTTGGGAGTCGGCAGCGGCTGCCGCGAGGGAAGGCTTGAAAGCTTCTAGCACGGTCTTTGCCTGGCATCTAATCCCCGCCCTCCATCTGGTAGCCTCAAGTAGGATACCTGCCTGATGTCACTGCGGAAGCACAATATGTCTCTGTTGTGACAGTTAACGTCCCAGATGTTGTTTCTGGGCACCTGCTGTGTTGGGCAGTATGAGGAAGCCGAACCAAGTACAAAATACAGACTCCTCCCTCCAAGAAAAATACAATCGTACTGGGCAAAACACAAGTAAGCATAACCTTTTTTTTTTTTTTTCCATTTTTTAAAATGTTTTTATTTATTTTTGAGAGACAGAGAGAGAGAGAGAGCACGTGAGCGTGAGCAGGAGAGGGGCAGAGAGAGAGGGGGACACAGAATCCGAAGCCGGCTCCGGGTTCCGAGCTGTCAGCCCAGAGCCCGACGGGGGGCTCGAACTCACGAAGCGCGAGATCATGACCTGAGCCGCAGTCGGACGCTCCACCGACTGAGCCACCCAGGTGCCCCCAAACTTCCTTTTTTGAAGTGTACATTTGATTTTTTTTTTTTTTTAATTTATTTCGAGAGACAGCAGGGAGGAGCAGAGAGAGAGAGAGAGAGAGAGAGAGAGAGAGAGAGAGAGACAGAATCCCAAGCAGGCTCTGCACTGTTAGTGCAGGGCCTGATGCGGGGCTCGAACCCACGAGCCATGAAATCATGACCTGAGCTGAGATCACGCGTCGGACACTTAACCGACTGAGCCACCCAGGGGCCCCCGCAAGTACAAACTTCTAAGTAAGAAAACTAATGTCCCTCCGTGCGGACTATTGCCATTCAGAGGGAGAGCCTGGGGTTGGGGGGAGGGAGCTGGAGGGCTTCTTGGAGGAAGTGGGCAATGGTGGATTCTGAAGTGCTGGTAGGCTTTTCGCCAGGAGGGGAGGTAGGTGGCACAGATTTTGGTAGAGAGTAGTCCAGGAACAGTGGCAGGAGCAAATCACTAGTGGTCACACAGGGAGGCGCGTGTTGTCTCAACAAAGACAGAGCAGAGCGCGCTCTGGCGTCCGAGGTACCCACCGTCAGCCCAAAGCCTGGCATCCCGTGCCATAAACACACAGAAGACACGGCCTCTGCTGACCTTGTGCTGAGCCCGTCACAGTGAACTGGGGAATCTGGCCCTCAGCCGACCCAGGGGGGGCAAAGAACCAAAGCATGTAAAACAACTCAACGCCCGTTTTTCTTTCCTGTACATTTGTTTATTAAAAAAAAAAAAAAAAAAAAAACCAGAAACAAAAACAAAAAGTGTAGGAAATGAAGAAAACGGCGCCTAAAAAGTATCTACAACAAAATAAATTATTTCCAGCGAAGGATTACAGATCCACACACACCAGTTCTCTAACCGTGACCAAGGTTACATCCCCCCGGACATATGCTTTTCCCCCTTGACTCTTCCTGGGCCTTTCTCCTCCTGGGCAAAATGACCCCAGCGCTACAGCCCAGGCCTGGACGAGCCGGGCTTCTTCACCAGCCCAGCAGACGGGTGTGGGGGCGGCCCCGGTGCAGGCAGTCCCAGCAGGAAGGGCACCGTGCCAGCACAGAAGGCATCAGCAAACGTGTCCGACTGGTTTCCAGTGACCCCGAAGTACTTTACGTAAGTGGGGGTCTGGGCTTTCAAGAAAAGGGCCAGGGGTATGTTGGGCCGGCACCTGCAGGGAGGCAAAGGTTCAGAAAACGGTTCAGTTCACCTGCGGTCTCAGGAAGAAGGCAACTGGGTCTGGGGCTTTGAGCTCTCGGTTAAAAAATGGCCACACGGGGCCCAAGGGTGGCCAGCCACGCTTCGTGGCTACGAGATACAGGGCATGGGTTGAGGGTGCTTCCGCAGAGCCCAGGAGGTCGGGGAGGGCGGCAGGTGGAGGCTGGGGCTCCTACAGGGACTGGAAGCAACGATCCAATTTTAGTTGTGGGCAGGAAGCCCCAGCCCTCCGCTGGCCCCTCATGGGGGAGGTCGCCCGCATCTCAGGCCGAGAGGCCGAGGGTAACTGGGCAGGGGGCCGCCTTTCAGAAGAGAAAGGTGCCGGGGGCACCACCAAGGTCATCACTAAAACAACAGACTCTTCCTTCTGGAAAGAGTCCAAGAGGCCTCGGAAGATACACCAGTCCGGAGACTACACAAGTCCTCATGGAGGCAAAGTAGCAAAGTCTAGGCCGGGTGTTTCCCAGGTGAATTCACCGAACACGATGAAGCCGGTTTACCTTTACAGGAGGTCTGGCCACAGAAACACTGACCTCTGGATGGTGTTGTCAAGCCGCAACACCATCCCTCTCCTCCCAGAGGACAGCAGGGGCCGCAGAGGCAAACGCCCACAGGAGCTCGGCTGGTCATTAGTATGAACGAGGGACGCGGGGCTGTGTGTGGGAAAAACCTTTCCTGAAACAGACACCAGCCTTGAGGCCTGTCTTCTCATTCGATGAGAGATCTAGGGCCCAAACTTTCCATTTCATTATAAACAAAGCAACCCTGCAGCGGGGCGGGGGGACGCGCACTGATCTTTAGCCACAGGCTCAGCATCAGTGAGGGAGGCGAGAAGAAATATGGTGGCAGGGGTGGGGGTGGGGGGGTGGGAGGGGGAGGCTGGGTTGAACCGGGACACCAGCTGTCCCACCTAAAACTGGACCTGCTTTACCAGCTCCAGCCAGCGGCTGCTGGGTGACAGCGTGAGCCCCCCAGGCCAGCCGCACGTCCCGATCCGGATTTTTACGCAAACGTTTTAGAATTTTAAATGTTAGTGGCTAATTCTTAAAAAAATAAAAAAATAAAAAAGATTCTTAGGCCAAACCAAGCACACTGGCGGGCTGGGTCATTTCATAGTCTGTCCTGCACTGGCAGGGGGGTGTGATGGGCAGAACGATGATTCCCCAGAGATGTGCCTAATTCCCAGGAACCTGTGGATATGGTACCTCACACGGCAAAAGGGGACTTTTCAGTGTGATTAAATTAAAGAGCTCGACACGGGGAGATGATCCCGGATTATCTGGGTGGGTGGGCTTTATAAACGAAAGAAGGAAAGAGGGGCATCAGGGTCACCCTGCCAGTGACAGTGTGGGTGCCACGGTGTGCCCAGCCCCATGGGAGGCAAGGAGCGTGAGCAGCCTCTAGAAGCTTGAAGAGGCAAGGCAACCGACTCTCCCCTAGAGCCTCCAGAAGGGGCTAACACCCTGATGCTAGCTGGCCCCGTGAAACCCATCTATGCCCTTCTCATCTCCAGAACCGGAAGCTAAGAAATTTGCGTTGTTTCAAGCCACCGGGTTTGAGATAATTGGTTACGGTAGCGATAGGAAAGGAACCCAGTGGCCAGTCTCCCCTGTGTCATTAAACACTTTTAGGGGATGCAAATCCTCTCTACATTTCTGTTTAAATACCAAAGTACGGCTGGAGCCGGGACAGCCACCCACGGCAATTCAAGGAAATTTCTCTTCCTTCTGGGACTGAAGGACAGTGAGGATGACCACGAGCAGAGCAAGAGAACCATGAAGCCTCTTGTCAAAGCAGGTAAGTGTCAATGCCCTCAAACATGCGCACCCTTTCCTGGCGGGACAGATCGCAAATCATTCCCATCTTCCGGGGAACAGGCACATGTTTATCTAGTGGTCGGGAGAAGTCAAAGCCCAGCCATCCGACCAGTGAGCGTGAGCTGTCACTACGTCAGGTGAAAAGAGCTGCGTGGTCATACCTTCGACTTCTTAAATACACAGGACCCCCAAATAAATAATAATAATAAGGCACATCGTCCTTTTCATCCAGGGGGCTCCAGGGGGAGCAGGGACCTTGGATGGGCTCCCAGGGATCAGTATTGTCGCCCTGAAGAGTTCCAAATCCAGATCCAGAGGTCATTACAACCTCGTACGGGGTGACTCACAGCCGTCCCCTCTCCTTACGGCTGGTTTACAACCCAACCTGGCTTCAGAAGGATACGGACTGGGACGACTGCATCCAGGCAGGCATTCATCACTTTCAACGTCCCATTGTCGGAACGAGCCCGCTTGGAAATCAGGGGTTGGTGGCGTCCAGTAAAACCTCCTGCCGTTCCTTCCATAAAACTCCTCTTTAGGGTTTCTGCTGGAGACCCCTAAAGGGTGTCTCAGTGCCCCGCTTTCAGCAAAAGTCTTTGGGATGGGTCCAGGTTACTCCCCAGGCTCCGTGGGCTCGTGGGTGTCCAGCAAGGGAATGTCTGTGTTCCCGTTGTTGGGGTGGGAGAAGGTATATGGTTCACTGTCAGACTCAGCAGTGAAGCTGGGGGATGGCTCATCTACGGTCAGCTTTGCAGTCGGGGCCCTGGAGCCTGTGAGGGGTGGGGAGGGAGGGCAGTCCCCCGTGGGACCCTGGAACGGCCGGTAGGTGTCCACCTCTGGCTGCAGGAAGGAGCCGTTGGAATCTTGCAACAGATGGCCATATACCATGGTGTCATCGATGACTGCGTACACGTGGGAGTCACTGTCCTTTCGTCCCTTCTGAAACTTTTTTGGCTGCATCGGCATCTGGGTGTTGATGTTGCCGTTGTAGATGCCTACAGAGGGGCCTTTGCTTATCTTCTTTTTCCTACTGACAGACAAGGGAACAGGACAGGAAGGAAACGACCTTAGCTGTGGTCCATTTGTAGAGCCCCTACCGGAACTCGGGCACTTTGGGGTTCCCACACGTCTCCCCCAAGTCTCTCAAATCCCTCGGTCCTTGAAGTGGAAACTCCTGTCCTTAGAAGTTAGAGGGGACCAGCTTCTGGGGCGCCTGGGTGGCTCAGTCGGTTAAGCCTCTGGCTCTTGATATCGGCTCAGGTCATGATCTCACGGTTTGTGAGATCAAGCCCCGCGCTGGGCTCTGTGCTAACAGTGTGGAGCCCACTTGGGATTCTGTCTTCACCTCTCTCTGCCCCTCCCCCTGCTCACATGCTCTCTCACTCTCAAAATACATAAACATTAAAAAAACAAAAAAAGGGATCAGCTTTTGTCTCCAGTCTTCACAGTGGACACAGGGTGGTGGAGACGGTGCCCGTTTTAACACTGTCTGCGCTGGGGCACCTGGGTGGCTCAGTCGGTTAAGCGTCCGACTTCGGCTCAGGTCACGATCTCACTGTCCGTGAGTTCAAGCCCCGCGTCGGGCTCTGGGCTGACAGCTCAGAGCCTGGAGCCTGTTTCAGATTCTGTGTCTCCCTCTCTCTCTGACCCTCCCCCGTTCATGCTCTGTCTCTCCCTGTTTCAAAAATAAATAAAACATTAAAAAAAACAAAAAAACAACAAAAAAAACACTGTCTGCGCTTGGATGTGCTTCGGCGAATGCGCAGTACCCCGGGGTGGAAACATCTGACAACCAGCTCCCCTCTGTCCTACGAGAAAGGGCCGTGCCCCACCCCGACCACATCAGGTGCGGTCATGCCCAGGCCAACCCTCTACGACTCAGTCCTTCCCGTAGCTTAAGGCTTCACCCCTCCTTTGCATGGGCAGAACTCTGACCGTCTGCATTCTCAAGGATAGGACATAGGAGACTCAGGATGGAAGGCTGTATCCTAGTTTTTAGCTGGAGCCGGGGACAATGGAAGTCAGTATTAGCAGAGGGATCCAGCCCCTTCAGCAGGAAGCTGCATAAGGGGAAAGAGCTCAAAAGAAAACAGCATTTAGGCCGGGACGCCAGAGTTCCTCGGTAACACCATTAACCTTTGGTTTGTAATGTTCTTTGGTCCTTGGGCGTGGACGGGCATTAGCACTCGCCGCCACGGAAAACAAAGCTTCGCCCTCCCTCGCCACGAGCCAAAAGCAGGGGATGCTGGCTTTTTAACTGACCAGTGATTCAAATGGAGGACATTAGCCCAATTAACATAATGGACTGTATAATGCACAGGCTGGCGGCTCACTAACTGTGGACAGGCTCTCTGTCCTTTTCTGAGATAAAAAAATAATCTAGTACATTTAGCTTGTAACACCGTGTGTCTGGCTGGACTGATGGGTTCCGAAGGCTCCAGCCTGAAGCCCTGAGACGGACGCCCCTCACTCGTGCTTCGCAGAGCCTCGATGCTCTCCACGAACGCTCTTTTCAGGCAGTTCTGAAGCTGGTCCTTCATTTCGTCCCTCTGCCCCCACACCGGGCGGTGGGAGAGACTCTGTCCTGCTCAGTGTTGCATCCCCAGCACCGTGCACGGTCCCCAATGTCCAGGAGGCCGTCATTCCCAATGCAGAACCTCCCTGCCCTCCTACAGCTGGTGGCCTCCCCCACTGCAAGGCCGGGGCTGGCGATTCTCAGGCCAGAAGCTGGACCCTCCCGTCGCCCGGTTCCCTCCTGATGGGCAGGGGCCCAGTGTTAACACGGAGCTTTCTGGTCTGGGTGGAAGAGACTGCACCCCAGACAAGGAAGCTTCCTAGAGAAACCATAAATCGTTTGCTCTCAAGGGGACAGAGGACTCAGGCTCAGAGGCCCGGTCTGGCGGGGCCGACGTGATGGTTTTCCTACTAAGGTCACCCCGGTGATGGCCACCGTGTGATGAGCAGACAGTACGTGACTCACAGCTGACTTGTGCTGAGGCAGCTGTGTAAAAAACTGCAGGCCAAAGTGTCGCCGGCCGTGTTTTCTGTTTTTTTCCGCCCCGTCCCCTCCAAACAATATTATCTAACACCGATCCTCGGGAGAGAAACCGGGAGCAAGGAAAGAAATCCGTAATTCACGACAGCTCTGGTCTGTGGGATCTAAGGAGGCGTCAGGGCAGCTGAAGACAGTTTTGAGAAATTCCACCTACTTCTTTCTCACGAAGCAAATGATGAGTCCGAGGGCAAACAGCAGCAAGGCGCCACCTCCCACGATCGCTGTGATGATGACAGTCAGGTCTGTGAGCAGAGACACGAGGGAGAGGGATGAGGAGACGCGGGGGCGTCGGGCCGACGATCAGCCGGAGGAGACAGTCTCCAGAGATGGCCGCCATCCCTTCCTTCCCCCCGCCCCCCATACACACACGCTGCTCCTCACAGTGAGAGGACCCTATTTCCCCCCTTCTCGACTCTTCTTGACTCGCCGGTTCCGGGGCCTTCTAGAGGCCTGGCAACATCTTGCACTTCCTGTCTGAGGGCAAGCCAGTCAGACGCCACAGAAGAAGTCTGACGACGCTGAGGCCACCATGTTGTGAGGAAGCCCAAGCCAGCCATGTGGAGACTCCGTGAGGAACACACACCAAGGAACCTGGCCGAAGGTGACTACTAAGGCTCCAGACATCTGTCCCCAGGTGAACCATCCCAGCCAAGAGCAGAGAAGAGCCACGCTGCCATGTCCTGTCCGAATTCCTGACCCACAGGATTGCGGGCAAGCAAAATGGTGTATCGTCTCAGCTACTAAATCTTGGGGCTGTTTGTTACACAGTGATAGGTAACTAAAACAAACTGGGGGCCCTACCAGATCCACTCCAAAGGCTACGCTGGGCCTACCCCTGGGTGTATTTACCGGGTCGCCACAGCCTGTTGAGAGAGGAGAGCAGAGGGGTGGAGGGAAAGCAGGGAGTCAAAAGTCAGCAGTGAAGGTGTTCAGGACAGGGTTGTTTCACCTACACTATTCTTTTCCTACAGTTGTATAAGAAGAAAGGAAATAAATCAGACAGGGAGACCCACGCTGAGCAGGGATTTAGCATTTCTTGCTTGTTTACCAAGAAAACGAAAGGTGAGGTTAAGAGGGAAACAGGAATAAATGGGGCATCTGGTGGGCTTGGTCAGAGGAGCGTGCAGCTCTGGATCTTGGGGTCGTGAGTTTGAGCCCCCCATTGGGTGTAGAGATGGCTTAAATAAATAAACTTAAAAAAAAAAAAAAAAGAAAGAAATAGAAGTTAATGACAGAAAATGAATGTGAGAGAGTCAGCAAACCCGGGAGCTGAGCTGAGACTATGACAGAGCTTCTCACTTGTGGTTTTTGGTTCCCCCCAGTTCTCCTGCTGCTGATCAGCCATGTGGCTTGGGCAGACACGCAGTCTCTCTGACCTCCAGAGAGGGAAGGAAGGGGCCGGGAGAAACCACCTCCACGGTCCCTTCTGGTTCCAACACTCTGTGGTGCTCGGTGACTCTCTTGGAATAAAGGCAAACGTGGCCCCATTCAGTGGCCGTGCCGCACATGCGTTTCCTCGCTGGGAACCCTTCAGCGGATTCTGCAACTCTGAGCACGAGACCTGCCCCCAGGGGCCTTTTCCAGGGCTTCACCGGACTTGGAAAAAAATGCCAACACCAAACATCTGTGTCGCACTTTCCAGGTCCCCGCATGTGAATCCCCAGCGTGAAATTCCCGCTGATATTTCTCTGAGGTAGTTATTACCATCCACCCTCTACAGACCAGGAAGGTTAGGGGAGTGAAGAAACTTCCCCAGTTGTCAGAGAGAGATTAATGGTAAATGACCGTGACAGACGGACAATAAAAACGTACTAGTTCTCCCCACTCCCTGAACCATATCTTTTACTATGTGACCCTTGCGGCTCCTCCCACCGAGAAGTGGAGTCGTTTGGTCCACCCCTTGACTTTGGGCAGGGCAAAAGAATTCCAGGAGGGATGGTGTATGAGTTCCTAACCCAAGCATCGAGAGACCTTGTAGGCTTCCCCCAGACTCTCTTGGATCTCTCTGCTTCTGCCATGAGAACAAGGCCCAGGCTGGAGTGAAAGGGACAGTGGGGAGGAGAGCCAAGGAACCTAAGTGTCCTAGCTAATTGCGGCTGGGCCCCAGACTTGTGAGAGTGTGCGGCCAAGCTCGGCAAAGTCCTCTAGCTCCGTGCAGCTGCCCACGGGTGCATGAGTGAGTGAACCCGGATAAACCCAGCTCAGACCAGAACCGCCCAGCCAACGCGTGAGCAATAACAAACGGCTGTTTTTAAGCCGCTGAGTGCCGGGGCCGTTTGTTACGCAGCACTGCTGATGCAAAAGCTGACAGAGACATGGACAGCCAGCACTCAAATCCCTGTCTTCTGACTCCCTCCCAGGCTTGCCCCCCAGGCTTCGGCCGCCCATTTGCCGTCCACCGCCACCCGCACAAGACCTTGCAGGCCCTTACCCATAGTCCTTGGGGTAAGCAACACCCAGAAGAACAGGTCCAGCTGCTTGCCACTCACGGGGCTGCAGTTGGAGATGTTGACCCAGAAGCTGTGGTGGTGGAAGCTTGGCTTGGGGAGGACCTCGTCCTCCAGGCTGAAGATCTCCTCGGCCTTGGTCCGCTGCTCCTGGATGATCATGAATGCACGCCCCGTCTGGCAGACCACGCCGGTCCGCTCCTTGAGGAAGGTCAGGCAGGCCACCTGGCCACTGGGCACACTGATGTTCCAGGACACTGAGGTGAGCGAAGGCAGGCCCCGGTCCCAGTTAGGGCTCCTCAGGTAGACCTTGCTTTTTGTGTCTGGGGTCACCGTGAAAACGCCTTCCTCTGCAGGAAAGGGGAGAGAATCCACATAGATGTGTCACTGAACCCAAACAGAGGGGAAAACGACAGAGGAGAGGACATTCAAGTGCCTGGACTAGCGTTGTCCAACAGAGCTTTCTGCGGTGACGTTAAAGTTTCTCACAGGCTCACCTCATTTTGCTACCTTTTGCGGATCCTGCGCTTTTTACAGATTGAAGGTCTATGGCAGCACTGCGCCCAGCAAGTCTGTGGCGCCATTTTTTCACCAACAGCAAGTCTGTGGTGCCATTTTTTTACCAACAGCAAGTCTGTGGCGCCATTTTTTACCAACAGCATGTCTGTGGCGCCATTTTTTTACCAACAGCAAGTCTGTGGCGCCATTTTTTTACCAACAGCAAGTCTGTGGCGCCATTTTTTACCAACAGCATGTCTGTGGCGCCATTTTTTTACCAACAGCAAGTCTGTGCGCCATTTTTTACCAACAGCATGTCTGTGGCGCCATTTTTTTACCAACAGCAAGTCTGTGGCACCATTTTTTACCAACAGCATGTCTGTGGCGCCATTTTTTTTACCAACAGCAAGTCTGTGGCGCCATTTTTTTACCAACAGCATGTCTGTGGCGCCATTTTTTTACCAACAGCATGTCTGTGGCGCCATTTTTTTACCAACAGCAAGTCTGTGGCGCCATTTTTCCAACAGTATGTGCTCACTCTGTGTCTCTGGGTCACATTTTGGTGACTCCCGCGACGTTTCAAACTTTTTCATTATTGTGTTTGTTACGGCGATCTTGTGATCAGCGATTACAACTTGCGGGAAGCTCAGACGATGGTTAGCATTTTTTTAAATGTTTTTTTTAATGTTTATTTACATTTGAAAGAGATAGAGACAGAGTGCGAGCTGGGGAGGGGCAGAGAGAGAGGGAGACACAGAATCTGAGGCAGGCTCCAGGCTCTGAGCTGTCAGCACAGAGCCGGACACGGAGCTCGAACTCACGAACTGTGAGATCGTGACCTGAGCCGAAGTCGGGCGCTTAACCGAGTAAGCCACCCAGGCGCCCCAATGCTTAGCATTTTTTAAGCAATAACTTTTTTTTTTTTTTTTGCTTACAAAAATCTTATGTTTATTTATCTTATACTACAGTATGGTGTAAATATAACTTTTACATGCGCTGGGAAACCAAACTCATTTCACTTGCTTTATTGCAGTAGACTGGAACGGAACCTACAATATTTCCTGGGTGCCTCCATCTGTACCATCCGGGGGCAGAGCCACAGCCATGTGCGTTGTGGATGGCCTGAAAAGTGCTTGATGTGACAGGAACTACATTTTTAATTTTGTTATTAATTTAAATATAAATTGCCACACGTGGCCAGCGAGCATTGATCAGCACAAGGTTAGAGTCTCAGGTCAGGTGCTCAGATCTCGAACAAAACCAACCAACCAACCAACGAACCAAACAAACAAAAAAAGAGGCTCATTTGCCAAACCGCTGGTTCTCTCTAAAAGTTTCCTTTCAGAAACGCCCTCCAGCTAGCTAACGTCCACCCGATGCGCTGCTCCCAGCGTGACTGGTCAACAGCGATTTCTGTTTCAGAGACGAAAACGCTTCAGGTTCTGGGGCGCCTGGGTGGTTAAGCGTCCAACTTTGGCTCAGGTCGCGATATCATGGTTCGAGCCCCACGTCGGTCTCTGTGCTGACAGCTCAGAGCCCGGAGCCTGCTTGGGATTCTGTGTCTCCCTCGCTCTCTCCCCCTCCCTCGCCTGTGCACTCTCTGTCTCTCTCAAAAATAAATAAATAAACATTAAAAGAAAAACCCACTTGGGGTTCTGGGAAGAATGGGAGAATTGCAAAGCTGAAGAGCCTCCGACACATTAACTGGATTCGTTCTTGGCCTTCAAGTGAGATAAAACCCCAGCATTCACACTGCACGGAGTATGTCTTGTTTTCAAAGAGCCCCCAGAAGGGGTTTCTCGGGTAGCCTTGGAGAGATCTGGCAGCCTGGGCTGACCTTAATCTTTTTTTTTTTTTTTTTTTAATTTTTAAAAAGATTTATTTATTTTTTGAGACAGAAAGATGGAGAAAGAGAGAGAGAGAGAGTGCACAAAAGTGGGGGAGGGGCAGAGAGAGAGGGAGACACAGAATCTGAAACAGGCCGGATCCGGGCTCTGAGCTGTCAGCACAGAGCCCAATGCGGGGCTCGAACTTGCAGACCAGGACCTGAGCCAAAGTCGGATGCTTAGCCAACTTTGGATAAGCCACTTAAGCCACTCAGGGGCCCTAAGGCTGACCTTAATCTTATGGCCAAAGACTCTTCTCCCTCCCCACTCAGGCCTCTGGGAACAAAGTACGAAGTGAACTTCAGATAAAAGTCTTGGTTGGGGGGCCCGAGTGGTTCAGTTGGTTAAGTGTCCATCTGCCTCTTGATCTTGGCTCAGGTCGTGATCTCAAGGTTCATGAGATTGAGCCTTCCAAGTGCAGAGCCTGCTTGGGATTCTCTCCCTTTCTCTCTGCCTCTCCCCTGCCTGCACTCTCTCCCTCTCTCTCTCAAAATAAATAAACTTTCAGACTTGAACCTGATGATTTGTTCTTCTCCTCGCCACCCATCACCTCCCACTGTCAGAGACTTATTTCTACCTCCCGGAATTTTCCACACGAAGCTAACGGCAGAGTCAGGAGGAGGGCTCCCCAGTCTGTCACATTTCTTGCGCCAGGACCTGGCCACTCAGCTGCCCCTTCCCTTCGAGTTGACAACTTAATGAAGGCGATCGCCCACCCAACAGAAGAGGGATGCCCAGACAAGCAAGGGGCAGGGAGATGGGGACACAGAGGGAGACGTCCTCACCTTTGAAGTAGGGGATAAAGGACACGGTCAGGCCCTGCCTGGAGGCCTCTTGTTGGAAGCTGGGGGCGAAGGTGCGGAGGGTCACGGAGACGTTCTGCTTCACCTGGATCTGCTGGATGGAGCCTCCGGGGCAGAAGGAGCCGAAGTAGAGGTCCTGGCCGGGGACCGTGCTGGCCACCAGGTAGCTGTAGCTGGTGTTGCAGACCTTCTCGGGCGTGTGTTGCTGCAGCTTCTGGGCTGGCACCAATGCCAGGCTGAGCCTGTCCTTGGGTACCAGCAGTTTCCAGGAGAAGTCGTGCAGTTGCACGGGCAGCTGGAGGATGTCCCTGGGCACCTGGAGGGAGTAGGGCCTCCTGGGGCAGTACCGGTGGTCCATGCAGCCTGGAAGAGAAGAGCTCGTGGCACCAGGCGGGGAGGAGACCAGCAGGTGCATCCTGCCCTGCCCTCAAGGCCGCCCAGGCTCTCTTGCTCTTCCCTTTGGTCTCTCCTCTCGTGCTCTGTCCTCCACTCCCGGCTCCCTGATGCTCCTGTTCCAGCTGCCCCGCTCGCCCCCTCACATTCTTTTTAACATTTTTTTCAATGTTTATTTTTGAGAGAGAGAGTAGGGGAGGGGCAGAGAGAGAAGGAGACACAGAATCCGAAGCGGGCTCCAGGCTCTGAGCTGTCGCCACAGAGCCCGACGTGGGGCTTGAACTCGTGAGCCACGAGATCATGACCCGAGCTGAAGTTGGACGCTTAACCGACTGAGCCACCCAGGCGCCCCAGAGTCTTACTCTTCCCTAAACCGGCAGACCCACTTCTGGGGAGTATTTGGGGCGGAAACGTTCTGTTCTTGTTTGCCAGCGTCTCTTTTGTGGATCTGAGTCTCAGATGCTAAGTATGGGCAGGGCATATAGGTTCTCCCTCCACCCAGACCTTCGTCCCAGCGTCCATGACCGTGGGCAGGTAGTTTTGTGCAGTGGTCAGAGCAGGGCTGGAACTGGGGAGACGTTAGCCCGCGTCCCAGCTCGGCCGCCTCCTAGTGGGCAGGCTGCTTTGCGCCCTGTGGCCTCGGCTGCTGCATCTGCGGAAACTCGGAGAGAATCCACGTCGAAGGTCATGGTGGCCCAGCAGGGGGAGGGGACTATGTGTTTCGCTGCCCTCCAACCGTCAAACATTTATTAGGTGACTAATACGTGTGCCGCACCACCAGGGGCTCAAGGGACCGAAACAACGGAATAAGCCACAGTTCTTGACCTCCAGACGCTCGGTCTCACGCCAGGGGTGCTAAGTGCGCAGTGAGTGTGGAGGTGGGGACATGGGGATGGGAGAGGCTGGGGAAGGCTACACAGACGAGAGGATCTCACGAGGGATTCTGGAAGGCTGGGCAGAGGAGACAAGCAGGGACGTGGGGACGTAGTGTCCTTCTGAAGGACACCGATGCAGCAGAGGCTCTGGTCCGAGAGGGGCACATCTCTACCTCTCCTGGTCGCCCCTGCCTATTCTGTACTGCAGGGGACATTTCTGATCAGACTGTCTATAGCCTACCCAGTGGACCCCATGGAGAAGATGGGGAGGGGCAGGGAGAGCCACCCACGGCCCCAGAGGAGCGCCAGCCAAGGGGACGTACTTATGGTCTTCTCGGCGTTCGCCCACAGGCGAGTCAGGTCATCACAAAGGAAGGAGATCTTGTGCTTGGAGCCGGAGGTCAGGGTGAGGTTGGTGCTACAGGTCCGAGACTCCAGACACACGAAGCAGCCGGGGACAAACTTGCGGCTGAACTTGACGGGCCGCGGCTCGATGGTGAGCGACATGGCTTGCTCGTTGCTCAAGTCGACCACGTAGATTTTATCTGAAACCGCAAAGAGAAAACAGGTCTGAGGCACGGGTCAGCGGCCACCCGGCGGACAGGGCAAAAATTAGCACCAAACCTCTCCTGGCTGGGAAGCATTGGAAACACATTTTCTTAGTAAGAGAATACACAAAGGGGCGCCTGGGTGGCTCAGCCGGTCAAGCGTCTGGCTTCGGCTCAGGTCATGATCTCGTGGTTCAGGAGTCTGAGCCCCACGTCGGACTCCACGCTGCTGGTGTGGAGCCTGCTTGGGATTCTCTCTCCCTCTCTCTCTGCCACCCCCCCCCCCATTTTGTGCTCTCTCTCTCTCCAAATAAATAAAATAAACTTAAAAAAAAAAAAGAGAGAGAGAGAGAACATACAAGAACTCTAGGAGAAACTGAAAAAGAAAAATAATGGACTGAGTTTCTACCACTGCTTAACTGCTGTTACTACTTCAAGTTCATCTTGGTCCTGGGTCACACGCACGCGTACGAACGTTTTCACCTACGGAAAAGTATAGTATACATAAAATTGTATACTCGGCTTTTCCTTTATTACTTTACACGGCTTTGATTATGTTTCCAGGTAGTTTTCATATTCACGAATCTTTGAAAATATTCGGTCATTTAGTGGCTGCTTGATAATGAACAAGTGATATTCACCATCATTTATTTAAATATTTTCCTGCGTAAATATTCTCTTTTTTTTTTTTAAGTTTATTTATTTTGAGAGAGAGAGAGGAGGGAGAAGGGCAGAGAGAGAGAGGGAGAGAGAGAATCCCAGGCAAGCCCCGCCCTGTCAGTGCAAAGCCCGATGGGGGGGCTCGGACCCACGAACTGTGAGATCATGACCTGAGCGGAAATGCTTAACTGAGCCACCCAGGCGCCCCTCCTGTATAAACATTCTCATGTGTAGTAATTAGCAGCAGTGTGCCATTAGTTCAGGGATAGAAGATTAATAGATATAATATTTCTTCATAGATATTATCATTATTCATAGATGTTATACCCGTTGATATTATAATGTGGTCTCTGATAAATGCTATTAGTTCCAACAAGTGAGCAAAAGATGAACCACTCCTGGCTGGGCCAGGAGAACAGTGTCTCCCATTAGTAAAAGAATCAAATTAGACTGGTACTTCAAAGCAAAGAGAATATCCTTATAGATGTGGAGCAAACACAAATTATAAAAGAAAAAAAAGAAACGTTTAGGGGCGCCTGGGTGGCTCAGTCGGTTAAGCGCCTAGCTTCCGAGATCTCACGGCTTGTGAGTCGGAGCCCTGCATCGGGTGCCGAGCTGCCTGCTTGGGAGTCTCTCTCTCTGCGCCCTGCCCCCCTTTCTCTCTCTCGGAATAAATAATAAATAAACTTAAAAAAAGGCAGCACATCAATCTTTTATTCAAGCTCCCTGTGTTCAGCTTAGCACCTCCCTATTCATGCAAATAGGATCTCTGGTTCAAAACCTTCCCTTTACCAGGGAAGAAATTCCTCTCTTCTGTTGGTCTGGGGCTGGAGTGGCTACTCCAGCTTTTAGCCCTAGTTCTGGAGGTAACTTGCTGCCAACTCCTGGGCCTTTGAAAGTTTCTTCTGGAAGTTTCCCCACTGTGGGATTAGATTCTGCACTTTCGGGTCTGCTGAATCAGTTACCCGTCTACGTCCCACTTTGGGAAATGTGAGCATATTGTTTCCTTTCCATTTGTCATTTCCCTTGGGATTTATGCTTTTAGAAATGTTTTAAATGCCATGACAGGGTGGCTGAAGAAGGAAGCGAATCTCTCTTTAATGGGAAGTCCTCATTTTCCAATTGCTTGCCTGTTCTTCCCGTCGGGAGAGTGAACTTCATAGATCTCCATGACCCGCATATCTGGCACATGGCAGAGAGTCCCTGACGTGTTAGGTTAAGCCTCATGATATCCTTGAGAGGGAGTGTGTCGGTCAGCTTGGGCTATGTTATATTGCAGTAACAAGTGGTCCCAAAATCCAAAGGGTTAGAATACCAAAGATTTATTCTGCATTCAATGTATACATCCATCGTGAGTTGGCTGCAGTTCTGATGCCTGTCTTTTATTATTTTTTAAGTTTACTTATTTATTTATTTATTTAGAGAGCCCGTGTGGGGGAGGGGCAGAGAGAGAGGGTGAGAGAGAATCCCAAGCAGGCTCTGCGCTGCCAGCTCGGGGCTCTATGCGGAGATCCACCTCATGAACCGTGAAATCATGACTCGAGCTGAAACCAAGTGTCAGAGGCTTAACCAACTGAGCCACCCAGGCACCCCTCTGGGGCATGTCTTTTTAATTCTGAGATCCAGGCTGAAGGAGAGCCCTCTGCGACAGCCCGGTCTTATGACGGTGTTTGAAAGGTGAACCACAGGACATGTGCTGAAGCTTCTGCTTGGAAGTGGTACCCGCATTTCCCCTCACATCTCATTGGTGGAAGCAAACTCACGTGGCCAAGCCTGTAGCCAATGGGGGGGACGCCTGGGTGGCTCAGTCAGTTGAGCATCAGGACTCTTGCTTTCTGCTCAGGTCACGGCCTCGGGGTTCGTGGGATTGAGCCCTGCGTCGGGCTCTGTGCTGACAGCTCAGAGCCTGGAGCCTGTTTCGGATTCTGTGTCTCCCTCTCTCTCTCTCTCTGCTCCTCCCCGATCATATTCTGTCTCTCTCTCTCTCTCCAGGCTCTGAGCTGTCAGTACAGAGCCCGACTCAGGGCTTGAACCTGTGAACCGGGAGATCATGACCTGAGCTAAAGTCGGCCACTCAGTGGGACTGAGCCACCCAGGTGCCCCTATTATCTCCATTTTATAAACTACAACTTTGAAGCTTAGAAAGGTTAAGTAATTTTCAGAGAGGCCTGGGTGACTCTGTCGGTTAAGAGTCCTTTTGGTTTCGGTCATGATCTCACAGTTCGTGGGTTCGAGGCCCATGTCGGGCTCTGTGCTGACAGCACGGAGCCTGCTTGCGATTTTCTGTCTCCCTTTTGCCCCTCCCCCACTCACCGTCTATATGTCTCTCTCGACCTAAAAATAAATAAATAAACTTAAAAAAAAAGGATTAAGGGGAGCCTGGGTGGCTCAGTGGGTTGAGCGACCGACTTCAGCTCAGGTCATGATCTCACAGTTTGTGGGTTCGAGCCCCGCATGGGGCAAAAACCCACTAACCGCGAGATCATGACCTGAGCTGAAATCAAGAATCAGACGGTTAACTGACTGAGCCACCCAGGCGCCCCTGTTATATATTCTTTTATAGATCTTTGAGCAGACTTACGGTTTTGTTTCTCTGGCCTAATTACCCTGGAGTGAAATTTCTGGGTCATAGGTAGGTAGAAGTTTGTGAGAAACTGCCAGATTGTTCTCCTAAACGATCGCACCCTCTTACCCCTCCTGCCAGCAGCGTGTGAGGCTTCCAGTGCCCCTCGTGCTCGCGGACCCTTGCTGTTGCCACAGTGGCACAGCTCCTCTTTTCTTTGAGGAAGAGACCCCCACTGTATACTGAGACACCCAGCGGTGAAGCCGAAACAGAGAGCGGGGTTTGTTGGGGAGAACAATCCTGATTCCGGGGCAAGACAGACCTTGCATCGTGGGGAGCGTCAGGAGACCCCCGGCCTCCGTGCTAACACGCTGCATGCAGCCGGTTCTCTGGTTGTGCGTATGCCTTTCATTCATTAGTCCTCTGACGCGCCTTCCTTCCACACTGAGTCTGGCTGGCTCTCAAAGTAAGTTGAGGGGTTGGGGTGCCTGGGTGGCTCGGTCAGTCGAGCGTCCGACTGCAGCTCAGGTCATGATCTCGGGGTTCACGGGTTCGAGCCCCGCATCGGGCTCTGTGCCGACAATTTGGAGCCCAGAGCCTGCTTCGGATTCGGTGTCTCCCTCGCTCTCTGCCCCTCCCCTGCTCGCGCTCTGTCTCTCTGTCTCTCGCTCTCAAAAATAAACATTCAAAGATCTTTTTTCAATGACTCGAAGGGCAGACACAGTAAATTCACGTGCTGCCTCAGGCACGTGCTCCCAGGGGGCCTCAGCTGTCAGAGCAAGAAGGACGTGGGCACCCCTCACCTCTCACAGAAGGGAGAAATGGAAATGTCACTGTTTACATTCGCAATTCTTGCCTCACCCCACCCTCACCAGGAGGAGGAGGGGTAGGTGTGACCTTGGCCAACTTACGGCTGAAAGAGACCTCCGATTTGCTCAAGGCGACATCCTGATGGAAGGCTTCCTACCGCAAGAGAATCAGCAGGTGCTTCCTCTCGGTAAAGAACGCCTGAGCTGGAGATTTGGAAAGACCCCTCCCCCTTAAGAAAAAAGACAACCTTTCACTACCTGCCACTTACGGACACCGTGGAAACCCCTGAAGGGATGAGCTTATTGACTGAAGTTTCATAAAGGCCCCTCATCATTTCTGTGGAATCTGTAGAGATTTTTTTTTTAAGTTTATGCACGTACGTTGAGAGAGTGGGGGAGGGGCAGAGAGAGAGGGAGAGCGAATCCCGAGCAGGCTCCGTACTGTCAGCACAGAGCCCGACGCAGGGCTTGAACCATGAGATCATGAGCTGAGCCCAAGTTGGACGCTCAGCTCCCTGAGCCACCCAGGCGCCCCTGGGCATCCGGCTCTTGATCTCAGCTTAGGTCTTGAGCTCAGGGTTGTGGGATCAAGCCCCGCGTTGGGCTCCATGCTGGGCATGAAGCCTACTTAAAAAACAAAAACAAAAACAAAAACAAAAGGGCCTGGAATGTGCCAGAAACCGTGGTGGGTGTAGGAAGATGGAGGAATGAGACAAGATTCCTGATTGGGAGGAGGTTAGCGGGACACAGCTATGCGGACGGATAAATACAACATTGTGCTGAATGCAAACCCCCACATGCGTGTGCCTGGGGCGCGGGCTCTGCTCTGGGCAGTTGTTTCTTCTACGGGGGCAAAGGGCGGTCAAGCGAAGGGCAGAGGCTCCTACCGAGGGACTCCGTGTCTTGAAACAACCCCACAGCTTCTTCCTTCTCATTTCCAAGGCCAAGGAAGAGCAGAAACAAACAGCACACAGACTAGACTCCCTTCCAGTGGCCACGAGAGGCAGCCACCGTCCGGGAGCCTCCTGCGTAGACGGGAAACGCCCGGCTCTGCCTTGAGTCTCCCCCCGGAAATCCTGCCAGCCTGCTCTGCGCTCCCCGCCTTGAGCCCCATGGCACCCACCCCCCCGAAAACTCCTGGGACGTGACCTCCTGCATCCTGCAAGTCATGTCTCTTCTGGGTTACGGTCTGTCTCTGAGGTCAAGCGCTGGGTCTTTGATCTAGAACCACGTAAGGGCGCTGATCACCTGCCAGGCACTGTGCTACCTCATTTCATCCTTAAAACATCCCCACGAGGGCGGGCCCACCCTCTCTATTTTAAGTTGAGGAACTGAGTCACACAAAGGTGAGGTGCTCTGTCCACAGTCCCACGGCACGTAGGGAAACTGGGATTCGAATCCACGTAGGCAGATCCCCCTTTACGTGAAGCCGGGACACCGCTAAACAGCTTTAAACCGCAGCTAGCGACTCTTTACTTACCTCGAAACTAAAGCCAAATCCTTCTTGATGCGGGTGAAGAAAGCCTGTTTAACAGTCTGATTCGTTGTAGAGATCAACTCAGCTGACGTTCCAGGAAATGCAAGAAATCGACAGCACTTAACCATAGCTGAGATGATAAATCTCTCTGTCTCCTAAACTCAAACCCACACCGTTCTTGGGTGGTGGTTTTTAACATTCTGATGATAAAATTGTGACAGTGGGATCACGGAAATACGTCGGTGGACACACGCACACACACACACACACACACACACACACACACACAGCTACACCTTCTACACGGTTATTATAAATCAGAAGTCATCCTGGGTCAGGACATGGTGGGGCTGGGGCACCTGGGTGGCTCAGTCAGTTAAGTGTCCAACTCTTGGTTTCAGCTCAGGTTATGACCTCACGGTTCATGAGTTCGAGCCCCTGCATCGGCTCTGTGATGACAGCACGGAGCCTGCTTGGGATTCTCTCTTTCCCTCTCTCTCTCTCTCTGTCCCTTCCTGCTTGCTCTCTCTCTCTCTCTCTCTCTCAAAATAAATACAAAAACTTAAAAAAAAAATGGATGTGGTGGTGCTGCATCTTCCAGAGACGCCCAGAGGCAGCCCCTTGGGCGGGTCCCACACTGTCACTTTCCAGACGTTTATCAGCTCTACTAAAATAAACACCATGCTCCCATTTAATTCCACTCTGAACTCATCTTGTACCCTTTTTTTTTTTTAAGTTTATTTATTTATTTTGAGAGAGAAAAAGCACAAGTTGGGGAGGGGCAGAGAGATAAGGGAGAGAGAGAATCCCAGGCAGGCTCTACACGGTCAGCTCAGAGCCTGATGTGGCCTTGAACCCATGAACTGTGAGATCATGCCCTGAGCTGAGGTGAGAGGCTTAACCGACTGAGCCACCCAGGCGCCCCTGGTCTTGCACCTTTTATTTCAACAGCCGCGCCACTCCCCGCGGAGCAAAGTTGAAGGAGGCGCTCGCTCTCAGGGGCTGACCTTGTACTTACGTGACCCTGAGGGTGAGCACCTCCAGAAGGGCAAGTAAGTGCCTTAGAGCAGGTGCCTGCTTCAGTGTCGGTACCTGGGCACCTGGCCTCCCCCTACTTCCGGCCGTGACTCCCCTTTTCTAGGTTCGTGGCATCTCAGTAACTGCGTGTAGAGTGATGTAAACCCCCCACTCGGGGTTCAGAATGATCCAGAGCACAGGCTCTGGGTTCTGGGCTTGCTCTGCTCCAGACAAGCTACGTGACGTTGGGCTAGTTCTATAAGCAATCTGGGCCTCTTGGTTTTCAGGCAGTAATTGAGGGTAATTCCCGCCTCCCCTCTGGGGTTGTAATAAGGATTAGCTGAGGCGGTGTAAGTGGTTGCTTAGGTCAGGGCTTGGCATGGAGTGTGTGCCCACAGTATGGATGGGGCACTCAGCCAATAATACTGGGTTCGTTAATGCTGACAGTGGCCGTGCAATGTGAATCCTGATTCACATCGAGGGTCAAGACATGCGATACAGAAAGTAACCTCCCTATACTTTCATTAAAAACAACTTAGCCTGGGGCGCCTGGGTGGCTCAGCGGGTGAAGTGTCCAACTTCGACTCAAGTGGTGATCTCATGGTTTGTGGGTTCGAGCCCCGCGTCGGGCTCTGTGCTGACAGCTCGGAGCCTGGAGCCTGCTTCGGATTCTGTGTCTCCCCCTCTCTCTGCCCCTCCCCTACTCATGCTCTCTCTCTCTCTCTCTCTCAAAAATAAATAAACATTAAAAAAAGTGAAAACAACAACAACAACTTAGCCTGGGGCCACCTGGGTGGCTCAGTCGGTTAAGCGTCCGACTCGGGTTTCAGCTCCGGTCGAGATCTCACAGTTCTTGAGTTCGAGCCCCACATCGGACTCTGCGCTGACAGTGGAGAACCTGGTTGGGCCTCTCTCTCTCCCCATCTCTCTCTGGCCCTCCCATCTTCTCTCTCTCTCTCTCTCTCTCTCTTTCTCAAAATAAATACACTTAAAAAAACAAATAACTTGGCCTGAATGCAAGTTTGCATTTGCTTCTCGCAGTGGGTGTTCACCAGCGAGCCCGTCTTACTGCCTGGCAATGCACGTCCTGAAACTCGTACGGGGTCCAGAGTTCAGGTGTTCCAGAAGCCACAGGTGAGAAACAGAAAGGGAACCTCACGCCAAGCGGACTATCCAGGAGGGAAAGAAAGAACTGGAGGAGGAGGGAAAGGAAAGCGGGGCTCACTTACTGCTTTCATTCTGTGGATGTTGGACCAAAACTTGAAACTGCAGCCGGAGGATCCCTGGGTTTTGGGCGTCTTGGTCACAGCCCTGGAGAGACAGGTTGAAGTTCCCAGCCATGTTCCCGGGCTGCTTGTCCCCCAGCTTGAACACCTCGGGGTTGGTGGTGGAGCCCGGGATATAGTATTCAACCCGTTCCTCTTTCTTCTCGCAGTTGGAGACGTTGAAGTGAAGGAAGGAGACGCTGGCCCGCAGGTGCGGGGGGACGACGAACTGCCAGGTCATGAGCTCGTCCTCAGGGAAGCCATCCGGGTAGTTGGCAGACATCAGGGTGGCGGAACCTTCACCTTCGAACACGGATTCGATGATGCACAGCCCTATAGGGAGCGGGGCCCAAACGAGAAAGAACGGGAGGCGATGAGACCCCTGTCCTGGCTGTCGGTGGCCGGTGGGCAACGGGGTCAGGAAGAGGGGAGGGCGGCTCTCAGCTCCCGAGCTCTGCGTCTGGTCTCATCCTCGCTAAGGATACATCAGTGGCGGGCGAGGAGGTGTTTACCAACCCGGCAGGGGGAGAAAAGCACCCTAACGTGGGGCGCCTGTCCATTTCCTCGCACCGTGGCTGATTTCAAGCATGAATGTGGAGTCGGGAGCAGACGCACAGTAGCTTGTCCCTGTATTTGTCGCCACCGTAGAGGCACAGTCAGCGTAAATAACCTCAGGAGCACAGAGAAACGTCGAATGTGGTGAAATCATTAGGAAGTGATGAGTTCTGAGCGCGTATTACCTTTGTTTCTAATTTAACTGTGAGTTGGCGTGATTTTATTTTCATTAGCTCCGTTTAAGCCTCAGCTCACAAAATTCCCTCTGGCAAGCCACCGACACAATTACAGAAAATGTGACGGGGTTAGAAGACAGGACAAAGAAATGAGGGACGGGGTCATCAAGAGAGGTCTGTGGAGGCAATCCCACTTCGTGTTGTGCAAACAAACCTCATAGGCAACAAAGGACCAAGAAAAGAGAGTGGCATCACGGTTTGTTTATGAAGGAAGGGTGGCGGGGCGCCTGGGTGGCTCAGTCGGTTAAGCATCCGACTTTGGCTCGGATCATGATCTCACGGTTCGTGAGTTCGAGCCCCGAGGCAGGCTCTGTGCTGACCGCCCGGAGCCTGGAAACTGCTCTGAGTCTATGTCTCTCTCTCGTTCTCTCTCTGCCCCTCCCCTGCTCACACACTGTCTCTCTTTCAAAAATGACTAAACGTGGGGCGCCTGGGTGGCTCAGTCGGTTAAGCAGCCGACTTCGGCTCAGGTCACGATCTCGCGGTCCGTGAGTTCGAGCCCCGCGTCGGGCTCTGTGCTGACAGCTCGGAGCCTGGAGCCTGTTTCAGATTCTGTGTCTCCCTCTCTCTGACCCTCCCCTGTTCATGCTCTGTCTCTCCCTGTCTCAAAAATAAATAAAATGTTAAAAATAAATAAATAAAAAAATGACTAAACGTTAAAAAAAATTTTTTTTTAAATAGAGAAGGGTGACTTCACACCAGGAGATCCGCACCACTTACAGAAGAGTGAGATCTTCCTTCAAGATATTCATACCATACTGCCCAACACCTGACCGTCTAGAGCAACGGGCATTTTTTGTTTTGGTACATTTCAGCCTCAGCAACCGGTGGGGACGGAGCGGGGGGAGGTGTGCTCACGTTTTATAGAAGACCGGTTTGCGATGCTGAAGCCAGAGACGTTTCTCTTGTGGAACCACGGCAAGTGTAAGGCCATTTTCACCCCTTCTTGCATTTTGATGCGGGACACAGTGCCGTTGCTGCAGAAGGTTCCGATTCTCACCACGGTGGCATCGATGCGGCCGCTGATGTTGTAAGTGACTCCGTCTGGGCAGCTCGCCCCCGGGCCGACCTGCCTCAGGCGAGGGACCGAGAACTGCAGCTCTAGACCAATGCTCTTGTGAGCCTTGACGTCCCAGATGAAAGTTCTGTTGACGGCGGGCAGCACCGATGTTGACGGCTGAAGCTGGACCTCCCCGAAAGGACACGGGCCTGACATGCAGTCTGAAACACAGCCACAAGAGCAAGCTTGGTCACAGACGCTACCAGGCCACGCACTGTTCCCCTCGACCCCTGTGGGAGAAGCCGGGGGGCACCGCCAGGCAGAGGCGTGATCTCCTGGCTGCGTGAGTGTTGGTGGCCAACAGCTCACTCTTCTCTGGGGAGTCGCCTAGGCCGGGGGAGCCCCCCTTTGGCCAGAAAGCCTGAGAGTTGTCCTGCACCTACCCTTGCCCCCCAAGGTGGGTAGCAGCCCACAGCCGATCGCTGCCCAAGGCTGGGGGGAACAAGCCTGACCTCCCTGTCTCATGTGACAGCCTGGGGATGCCCTCTGACACCAGCATCAGCCTGTGGTTCCACTAGCTAAAACCACACCTTTGCTTCCTTCTTCCCTTGGCTCTACCCTGCTTTTCTCACTGCTTTGTAAGTGTCCTCCAAGGGTACTCTCTCGACAAATGACTTAAAAAAATCCCCATCTCGGGGTGCCTGCGTGGCTCAGTCGGTTAAGCTTCTGACTTCGGCTCAGGTCATGATCTCACGGTTCATGAGTTTGAGCCCGGCATTGGGCTCTCGGCTGTCGGTACGGACAGAACACGCTTCGGATCCTCTGTCCCCTTGTCTTTCCCCCTGTCTTGCTCATTCTCCCTCTTTCTCAAAAATAAATAAACATTAAAAATCATTAAAAATTTTTTGTAACGTTTTATTTTTTGAGAGACAGAGCACGAGCAGGGGAGGGGCAGAGAGAGAGGGAGACACAAAATCTACAGCAGCCTCCAGGCTCTGAGCTGTCTGCACAGGGCCCGATGCGGGGCTCGAACCCACAAACTGCAAGATCATGACCTGAGCCGAAGTCAGAGGCTTAACGGACTGAGCCACCCAGGCACCCCACCCCCCGCCTTTTTTTTTAAAGGCTAGCAGCTGATGACATCCTTTGATGTACTTTTGTTTCCCAAGACTCTTAAAACAAAGCAAGAACGCTGTTCTCGAGGAGGAAGGAAGCATGTGGAAGAAGGGACAGAGAGCAGACACAGAATAGTAAGGCTTCCGTCGTCTCCCGTGCAGGGAATCTGAACGGTGCCTTGGCTTCCGGCCACTCTAAGGGGACCCTTCGAACCCTTACTGCTGCTCCAGTGGGGTGTCGAAGGCACCGGCAACGTGAAGCGGGATCATGGGAGTCTTTCAGGGCTGTCTGAGGACCCCCCGAGGTCATTCACGCCCAAACACTCATTTTTGCAAAGCAGTCCTGGAACCTCGGTGACCAGTGTGTTTGCAACGCACAGCACCCCAGGAGGAAAGCCCGGGCTGTGGCTGGTCCGCCCGAGTTCATGCCAGCACAGTGTGTTGCCTGACCGACAAAACAGGGTCTTTAGATAACAAGGTGACAGAATTGGCTAAAATTAGATTTTGTGTGTGGGTAAGGATAGTACCTGTTTTTAGGAGCTCGGGGAAACTCCACTCCGTGAAGCCATTTCTTTCTGGGCTTTGCAGCCACACCTCCAGTGTGCCCAGGGCCCCATGGAGTGGCTCCTGCTGGGCTCCTGTGGGATCCCTTCACCCTATTTAGACAGTGGTTTTCTTTTTTAGGCTCTGGCACATTTTGATATGAGGGTTGGAAGAGCTTTATTCCATGAATCGGGAAATGCCACCTCTTTCTGTGCTCTAGAACAGGGAGGGAGTCAGCAAATCACAGCTCGTGGGCTCAGTCCAGCCCAATACCTGCTACTGAGAAGAGACATGTGGGACGGCGCTGCCCATATGTTTAGCTATTATCCGTGGCTGATTTCGTGCTGTCCCAGCGCAGAGCTCAGTGGTTGGGCGGAGACGCTCTGAGATATTTACCATCCCGTCTTTTACAGAAAAGGTTTGCCAACCCTCTCCTAGAATGTTCTTTTTTTTTTTAATTTGAAGAGGACACGGAGAGAGAGAGAATCCCAAACAAAATCCAAAATCAAGAGTCGGGTACTCAACTGACTGGACCACCCAGGTGCCCCTAGAACGGTTTAAATATTATAGAAATGATCTTCTCCTTGATGTATTATAGGATCCTCTATGAAATCATCTCTAATATCCCAAACCCCACTTTCCTCCCTCTTGCACGTTTTTTTCCAACCTCCTCCTCGGTTATTTATTGATTTGGGTTTCCTACCTTTCTATGAGTCAATCTGGCTCACTGAATTTTCCCTGAAAATTATTCCTTTTATTCAGATTTTCACATTTCTACCATAACGCTGTACACAGTCTATTTTAGAAATCGCCTCTGTAAATGTCACGAAAGCAACATTTAGCCTTTCAAAGCTGTACGTTTGTATTTTCTCTGTCTTTTTTCCAGCAGACTAGTCAGAGATCTATTTAATTAGTCTTTATAGAGAACCACACCTTAGCTTTAGTTACCAGATGGAGTTTCAAAGCTACTGGTAAGCACTTTAATTTCTTTTCTTTTTCTGAATGCCTTCTTCCTAAGGTTTATTTTGCCCCTTTCCTTGCTTACCTATTGCCTGATTCATTTATTTTCAATGGAAAGCAAAGAAATTTAAAAAAACTTAATGTTTATTTATTTTTGAGAGAGAGAGAGAGAGAGAGAGAGAGAGAGAGAGAGAGACGGAGCGTGAGCAGGGGAGAGGCAGAGAGGGAGAGAGACATAGAATCTGAAGCAGGCTCCGGGCTCTGAGCTGTCAGCACAGAGCCCAATGCGGGGCTCGAACTCAGAAACCGTGAGATCGTGACCTGAGCAGAAGTCAGACGCTCAACCCACTGAGCCACCCAGATGCTCCAGTAAAGACATTTTTTGAGTATGGCTTTGACTGGATCCCAAATAGTGCTCTCCTTGTTGTTACGACATCTATGTTCCTAGCTGGCATGCCCACCTTAAGACGATTAGGAAATTACACATTTAATTCTTTCTGCCTGGTTATTACATCTTATGTTAATCTCTCATCCCAAGTTCAAGTTGTGAGTAATAGTAATAATGTCAGAGTCATAGTTTGTTGAATCCGTGTGTGTCAAACATCATCAGTGTATTAGTTTATTTCACCCTCATGAGAACCCTACTGGTTGGTACAATGACTCTTATTTCACAGACTAAAAAACTAAGTCACAAAGCAGTTAAGTGACTTATACAAAGCCATGTGATGAGCTCACATGACCAGGAGCCTGAAGCTTGAAGCCAGACCAGATCCCTCAGCCTCAAAAATTCTGTTTTTCCCCATCGTGCTTCGTGGACCCACCTCTCAACCCTCCAATTCCTTTCCTCAACCCACCTCTCAACCCTTATCTGCTCAACCCTCCAATGCCTTTTCTTTTTTTAAAAAGATTTTATTTGTAAGTCATCACTACATCCAACATGGGACTCAAACCTACAACCCTGAGATCAAGAGTTGCACGTTCCACCCGACTAGGCCAGCCAGGCGCCCCTCCAATTTCTTTGTCTTCCAACTCCTTGCTTTTTGCTCCTTGTTGGCAAAATTTTAGCCTACAATTAAATTAGTTTAAACTTGAGGGGCGCCTGGGTGGCTCAGCCGGTTGAGCGTCCGACTTCGGCTCAGGTCATGATCTCACGGTCCATGAGTTCGAGCCCCGTGTCGGGCTCTGTGCTGACAGCTCAGAGCCTGGAGCCTGCTTCGGATTCTGTGTCTCCTCTCTCTGCCCCTTCCCAGCTCACGCTCTGTCTCTCTCTGTCTCTCCAAAATGAATAAATGTTAAAAAAATTAAAAAATAATAAATTAGTTGAAATTTGAGTTAAATTAGCTTTAAGGTTTTCGTTTAAAAACTTTAAACCTCAGTTGAAAAACACTTTAGCACATCAGCTGGAGCATCCCAGACCTGAAGATCTGAAGTTCTATCAAGAAACAGTGTGGTGGGGCGCCTGCGGGGGTTGGGGGAGGCTCAGTCTGTTCCGCGGCATCTGACTCTTGATTTTGGCTCAGGTTACAATCTCATGGTTTGTGAGACTGAGACCCGCCTTGGGCTCTGCCCTGACCAAGGGGAGCCTGCTTGGAATTCTCTGTCTCCTCCCTCCCCCCCGTCTGCCCCTCCCCCTCTTGTGCACTCGAGTGCATCCTCTAAATGAATGAATGAACGAATGAATGAATGAAAAGAAACCATGCAGCACAGTGGTGGCAGGCAAATCCTGGAGCCAGAATACTTCAGTGCCTGTCCTGCTGCTTTTAGTCGCTATGTCATTTTAGGCAAGTTACCGTCTTGGTGAGTTTCTCACAGGGCTGTTTTGGAGATTCAAGACCTTAACCTCTGTAAAGCACTCAGAACCATACCTGGCCACATAACAGCTAAACAGAGTGTGGGGTTTCAGAACAGCTCTTACCTCCCTAGCATTAGAGACCGGCTCAGCACCGGAAAGAGAGGCAGGGAGGCCAAACAGGTCACGAGTGTGTACTTACCAATATTCTTCTGGATCTCGATGACAAAGTGCTTCTCTGGGTCCTGGCAGTTAAAGGAAAAGACCGCCTTTTCTCCGGATTTGATGGTCAATGTGGTTAAGTGTCCTTTAGTACTGATGATGTAACAGGGTTTCACCGGCAGCGTGGGGATCCCAGGTTTTATGAGAACTGTAATGCCACTTCCGTGTGGCAGAGCAATCTCGGAAGCTTCTGGAAGAAGGAAGAAAAATGGGAGTGAGCAGGAGGCTTTAGATCTCCAAACGTGCTGCCCCCTCTGGTCCAGGGAGCCCCCCACTTTGACACCTTTGTTCCCTCCCTCCTGGTCTGAGAAGGAGAGTGATGTAAAATAAAATGTCAGTGCTGTCCTTACCGATGGGAAAGTGCCAGGCTATGGCCGATGGGGTGCTGACAAGTATCTCTTGTTTGCTTTATTGAAAAAACATTTTTTTTAAGTTTATTGAGTTTTGAGAGACAGAGCATGAGTGGGGGAGGGACAGAGAGAGAGGGAGACACGGAATCCGAAGCAGGCTCTAGGCTCCGAGCTGTCAGCACAGAGCCCAATGCGGGGTCTGAACTCACGAACTGTGAGATCGTGACCTGAGCCGAAGTCGGATGCTGAACCGACTGAGCCACCCAGGTACCCCTCTATTTTGCTTTATTAATGTTTCTGAAATTTAAAAACACTGTACCACATCTTAGATGCCTTGAGCAGTATATATTCATGTACCCCATCTGTGCAGCATTAAACAGCAATCAGAGACACTGTCACACCTCTTCTCAATATGACCATAGACGAAAGTCCACGTACAGTCTATGTACACAGGGACATATTTGTTTGCAACGAGCCGCTGTCTCCTGCCCTGAGCGCTTCACATGCCCAGGATATGCCTATATTCAGTAGTGGAGGCTAGGAAAATGTTTGCAGAAATTAGATACAAACATGTTGTGTCAACAAACTTTGAAAGAGCTAAAGAACGCTAATACCATAGACTGGGGTTCTGCAAAATGATCTGAATGGACAACACCAAGCCGGTGAGACGGCGGTTGATCATTAAACAGAGGGGTACGTACCGGTCAGGACGGGGGCCCTGATTCATGAACAAGTGCCATCTCGGCCCCTTCTGTGACTTGGGTCCTGATTTGGGGTCTCTGAGTAGCTGACGGCCTGGGGCAGTGGATGATGGGGCAGTCGTGTGTAGGGAGTCCCGTGGAGGGAACCCAGGGGCTCATGGAGACGTGCGGGGCTGATGTGGGTGTTCTGTTCCACCACGTTCTGGCACAAAGGATGATTAGTACCCGTTATGGCACCTGCTCATGGAAGGTGCCCAGTAAGTCTTCAGCCAATGAATCAATAGCAATCTAACCAGCTATGCTTTTCCCACCCTTTTAAAAAATTTATTTTGGGGCGCCTGGGTGGCTCAGTCATTTAAGCATCTGACTTCAGCTCAGGTCATGATCTCACGGTCCATGAGTTCGAGCCCCGTGTCAGGCTCTGTACTGACAGCTCGGAGTCTGGAGCCTGTTTCGGATTCTGTGTCTCCCTCTCTCTCTGCCCCTCCCCTGCTCTCACTCTGTCTCTCTCTGTCTCTCAAACATGAATAAATGTTAAAAAAAACTTTTTAAAAGCAAATTTATTAAGGGGCGCCTGGGTGGCTTAGTTGGTTAAGCGTCCGACTCTTGTTTTCAGTTCAGGTCATGACCTCATGGTTCGTGGGTTCAAGCCCCCCCACCTAGGGCTTGGTGCTGAACGTGAAGCCTGCTTGGGATTGTCTCTCTCCCCCCCTCTCTGCCCCTCCCCTGCTCACGTGAACACATGCTGTGTCTCTCTCGGGCACTCTCTCTCTCAAAATAAAAAATAAATAAAATCAACTTTATTGAGCTGTAGTTTACGTACATTAAAAAGGACCCACTCACTTTACGAGTTTTAACAGATGTATATACACATGACCACTATCACAATCAAGATCTAAAAAATTTTCATTGCCCCTAAACGTTCCTTTAATGTCCCTTTGCAGTCCACTTGCATTCCCCAGGCCAGCAGCTACGTGATAAAATGTTGGGACTTCCGTCAGCCTCTTCTTGAACCTCTCTCCCCCTTGTTTGCTCTGCTCTGGCCTGACCAGCCAGCCGCTCTTGACGTAGTGTGGAAGTTGATCCCTTGGTCTGTGATAGTGAACTGCAAATATCTTGTCCATTTTTATCGGTAAGAACTTTACCCTCTTTGGGCCTCCGTCCCTCCATTTATAAAAGGAGGGGGCTAGGCCAGAAAAAATCTACCATTTCCTGCCAGCTCCCAGTCTGTGATCAGTACCGGAGAAAGAAGTGACTTTGCAACTGTACGCATTCCCACCTACTGCCCGGCAGCGACACATGCCTCAGGGCGCCAGGACGCCAGCTCAGCTGCCTTCCTGACTTTGCTTTCAAGACGGCCTCGGTTTGCATTTTTGGAGCAAAATGTCTTAATCTCTCCAACTTCAGCTTGTACCCCTCTCTGCTTTGGTCACCGTGCTCAGTGACCACTTTTGCCTTCTTTCTTGACCACATGAACCTCTTTCCCATCCCCAGGGCCTTTGCACGTGCTGGTCCTAGTTTCTATGAAGCTGTTTCTCTAGCAAGAGCTGGGTCCTTTTGGTCCTTCCAGTCTCAGCTCAAAGGTCATGTCCTCAGAGTGACCTTCCCTGACCAGCCTCCTCTAGTGCTCCCCTCCTCCCCCACCCCCAGTCTTCCTGCTTTTATGTCCCTCCCCGCTCTAGTCTTTGAGAGTGTTCATTTGTTGTCGCCTCCTATGATCAGAACGGGAGCACCTTCCTACTGGAAGGCAGCAGGAATTTCCCTGTCCTTTTCGGTGGTGGCCTCGGGATCCAGACAGTGCCTGCTGTCCCCATGGAGGCTGAAGTGACATTTAAAATCTTCAGGGACGGATCTGAAGGCTCGGGGGCTCTCTAAGACACCAGGTTAAAATGAATCCAGGGGCACCCGGGAGGCTCAGTCGGTTAAGCGGCTGCCTTCGGCTCAGGTCATGATCTCGCGGTTCGTGAGTCTGAGCCCTGCATCAGGCTCTCCGCTGTGTGTGCAGAGCCCTCTTCAGATCCTCTGTCTCCCTCTCTCTCTGCCTCTCCCCCGCTTGTGTGCACCTGTGCGTTCTCTCTCTCTCTCAAAACTAAATAAAAACTTAAAATGAATCCAGATGCGTGTTCGGAAACCCAGTTGCCAGGCTTCCACGCAAGCGGTATATGTCAACCTTGCGTTCTTTTTCTGTAGTCGTAAAAATGTCTTACCACGTTATTGGTAAAAAAAAAAATTCCTGGAACACCCAGTCCCGGGAGGCATGGCATGCTCTCTCCGGCCTCCGACCCCGGGTCTCTGGTGGGGCTAATTCATTGCACCCAGTGTCTGGACTGCAGCCCAGCTTAGCCAGGTTATCACCTTCCTCCCCATTCTTACTTCTCTTCTGTCTCTGTTTACACCCTTTGGCCACAGCATTATTTCAAAATTCCTGACTCCAGAGGCACCTGGATGGCTCAGTTGATTAAACATCTGATTTCGGCTCAGGTCACGATCTCGAAGTTTGTGGGTTCGAGGGCCGCGTCGGGCTCTGTGCTGTGAGCTCGGAGTCTGCTTTGGATCCCCTATTTCCCTCTCTCTCTCTCTCTCTCTCTCTGCCCCTCCCCTGCTCCTGCTCTTTCTCTCTCAAAAACAAGCAGTAAAAAAACAAATCCTGACTCTACAATTATTACGGTTATTTTAATTAAGTGTTAGACCCTAAGCAGCCCGGCAGTTGCCTAATGCTGGAGGTGGGGGCAGGGGATGGGGTTCCAGGGGGCAGAGGAGTCTTTGCAGGATGGGAGGACCATTCTGTGTCTTGACCATGGAGGTGACTGTGCGTTATACACAAATGCCACAATTCATAAAACTGTACACTTAAAATTGGTGAAGTTTATTATATGGAACTTATGCCTTAATAAACTAAAAAGAGGAAAAAAAACGTGTGTTAGAAAGATTGTGTTATTACATAAAGTAGGCACTTAATAAATGAATAAAGGAGTAGTCGTGACCACAGTTAAAATATTGCTAAATAAAATCTTGGGGGTGGGCCTTGTTTCTCTCGTGGCATGTGTAATATTTTAAAATATCCCTAAATTAGATTTGGAGAACAAAGCTGATCTCACTACAATGCCTCCACTCAGCTTTTCTTTTTTTTAAAAAAATTAAAAAAAAAATATTTATTTTTGAAGAGAGAGACAGACAGAGTGTGCATGGGAGGGGCAGAGAGGGAGACACAGAATCCGAAGCAGGCTCCAGCCTCCAGCTGTCAGCACAGAGCTGGACAAGGGGCTCGAACCCACGGACCGCAAGATCATGACCTGAGCCGAAGTCGGATGCTTAACCGACTGAGCCACCCAGGCGCCCCTATATTTTTTATTTTGGGTCAAAATAACGTAGATTTACATTCTAATTCATGCTGCAAACAAAGAAGATGAAGCTTTGAAAGGGTTAAGTGACTCACTTCCGTTGTCCTTTTATCATCTCACAATGTTTCTTTGTTCTGCCTCCCAGGTGACCCCGCCCCCCGCCCCCCCAGCACATTCTACTGCACAGCAGTGGTTCGTAGCTCTCCTTTAGTACCCCAGACCAGAGAATCTCCACCTGGCTTCCTCGCCCACAGGAAACCCGTGCAAGAAAGCCAAGGCCCACCCACCTTTGCAGCAGGAGGGGACGATTTACATGACAGGCTGTTTCCTAAGGTCACAGCCAAGGACACATTACCCACAGGACAGCCCTCCTCATCTTCAGTGATGAATGTATTAGCAGAAAGGGGAGATGGGGAGCGAGAGGCTGATGACCCAACTTTGTACCCACTTGAAATCCAGAATCCCCCCTTCTCCGCCTCCCCCGCCCCCAGCCCTTCCATTCAGTGGCAGAGAGACCCCTCATTGCTTGAGTGAAATCACTTAAAACTCATCACAGAAGCTGGGAGCCTGAGAACGTCATGTTGTGTGCACATTTCTGTCTTCTGCATTCCCCACCATTAATCATACCATGAAATCGGAAATTCCAACACCGCGGAATAGATCTCAGCCTCCCACCACGGCCACCGCCCACCGGGTCAGCACATCTGAGTGTTTGACAGACGTGCTGTAATTTACAGAAAGTGGTTGGGTGGGGTGGGGGTGGGGGCTCCTGGGTGGCTCAGTCAGGTGGGCGTCCGACTTCGGCTCCGGTCATGATCTCACGGTTTTTGAGTTCGAGCCCCGCATTGGGCTCTGTGCTGACAGCTCGGAGCCTGGAGCTTGCTTCGGATTCTGTGTCTCCCTCTCTCTCTGCCCCTCTCCCACTCACACTCTGTCTCTCTCTGTCTCAAAAATAAATACACATTTAAAGAAAGTGGTTGGGCTTTTTCTTCTTCACCATCTCTTTCTTTTGCCTCCCCAGGAACTTGGTATCTCGCTGGCGTAGTAATTTTGGAAGATCTATTACCCAGGTTCACAGAAACTCAGACAAAGCTCCAGATTCTGGTGTGATTTCCAGGTCTTCCGAGTGGAAAGAACTCCAAGCCAAGTCAAGCCCAGCCTCGTGGAAAGCAGTGAGCGGGCTCGCGGGCTCCGGGCATTCGGGAAAGCTTGCAGGCGACAGGCTTGGGGTCATGAATCACACTTCTCTTCACTCTCCTGCCTTCCGACCACTCCTTATTAGGATAACTTCGCTAGTTTCTGCCTCACCAGCGGCATCTCAGGTGGGAATTTCCAATTGTTTTAATCACCATTCATTAATCACCGTATCACAGGATATTATACAAACACCCCTGTTCTTTCTTCTCCTATCTCTTTGCAAGGGAAAGGCAAGGAAAATAAACCCAAAGAAGGGGATTCCACCAGATACACATCAGGGGACTTATCTGCTCCCAGATTTGTCCAATACAGGGTTGTTTTTTTTTTTTTTTTTAATTTTTTTTTAATGTTTATTTATTTTTGAGAGAGAGACTGTGAGTGGGGAAGGGGAAGAGAGAGACAGGGAGATACAGAATCTGAAGCAGTTTCCAGGCTCTGAGCTATTAGCACAGAGCCTGACGTGGGGCTCGAACTCACTAACTGTGAGATCACGACCTGAGCCGAAGTCGGACGCTCAACCGACTGAGCCATCCAGGCGTCCCTGAGATACAGTTTAAAAGACTGACGAATGTGATTTAAAACTTTTTCGATGGGTCATAACCAGCTGCCTCAATTCTGGGTGTGGTTCCCAGGGGGGGCTTGACTTCCACTCACTCTCTGTCCGCCCCCGACACCAAGCAGCTCCCAGCAGGGCCCGGGGCCAGCCTGGGCACCAGGAGACACCTATGATGCCCTGCAGGAGAGCCCGGGATGTCGAGGGAGACAGAACGCAGAAGCCAAGTGGCATAATCGTGAATCAGCATGGCTGATCAGTCACAGCCTGTGTGGGAGTCCGATTCCCAAGCAAGCCCATAAGGGGAAAAGCACTTCCGGCCACCACAGCCCTGTCCTCTCTGAGGAAGGTGTCACATTGCACATCAACATCCCTCCCTCAAGTCTGCTGGCTGCGGCCGGTGTTTGCTCATCCGTGGCGCGGATCCCTGCTTCTCAGGTCGAGCACCACACAAAGCAGCGATTTGGTCTTAGGGGCCGGGTTTGCAAAATATATTTTGTTAAATTGTGGGTGATCCCTCAGGGCATGGGATCATGGGAGCCCGAGGAAGTGACACCAGCAGAAGGGACACCTCGCATCCACCCTGTGGGGACGCTCACACCATTTATACAATCTCTCCTGCTTTTATTCCCTGCAGGAAGCAGTAGCTGAATTCATGTACGTTGAATATACATTTGCTTGTCTGCCCCACCAGACCCTACCTGATAGTCAGTAACCTTAGGCACCAAGGAAAGTCAAGGTACTCTGGAGACACTGAGGGTCAGCTACTAACTGTCTAGAGGTGGTGGTCCGGGAAGGCTTCACAGAGGAGGCACGACTTAAGATGGGTCTTGAAAAATAAATAGGGGTTTGCCAGTCAGGGACAGCAAGATGGGTGTCGGGAAGGATCGGGGGAGGCCAACAGCAGGTGCGAAGACAGAGGTATGAAGAACGTGGCTCCCTTGGGGCCACTCCATGGAGCTTGTTTTGGCTGGAGGCCCAGGGAAATGTGGGTAGAAGAGGCAGAGACAGAGGCAGGGGACAGGCTGGGAAGGGGCGTGGTTGTGGCCAGGGAATTTGGGCTTCCCCCAGTGGACCAGCATAACTTAGCAGCTTTGCATAATGGTTAAGAGCTGAGATTCTAGAATCTCCCTGCGTGGGATGGATTCCTGGCTCTACCGGCTGTGTGTCCTTGGACAAATTCCTTACCTTCTCTGTGCCTCGCTTTCCTCATCTGCCAATGAGGATAATACAAGAGCCGTTGTAAGGATGAAAAGAGGTATTAATGTGCCAGGTAGTCGATCAAGGTTAGCTGCTATTGCTGTTGACAGTCTAAAGCCCAGGGCTGGGCGGGGCCGAGGGTGAGGCCGGTAAGGCACCTTGGGGCAAACCTGAAGGAGGGCATTCGCTCTCAGGGTTGTGCAAGCACGGAGGCCTCCTTAGATTTTCCACGCCTTCCCTGCCCTGGCCTGGCCCTATTCATTGCTTAGCAAAGCCTTTCTGTAGGTGTTGACTCATTAGATTTCTGCAACACTTTGCAGCTCAGAGAAGTGACTTTCACTTCCCCATGTTTCCCAGACACGGGAGGCAGCTGGGACATGCTGGTTGGACCCCAGCACCCCCGCCCCGTCCATTCTACCACACCGAGCTGCCCTCCTGGAGGCTGTCAAGGTTGGTCAAGTCAACCAACGGAAGGAGGAGGAACTGCTGTTTTCCTCTCCTCCCCTCCTCTCCTCTCTTCTCTTTCCTTCCTTTCTTCATTTATTTTTGAGAGACAGAGACAGAGAGAGAGAGACAGAGACAGAGCACGAGCAGGGGAGGGGCAGAGAGAGAGGGAGACACAGAATCGGAAGCAGGCTCCAGGCTCCTAGCCGTCAGCACAGAGCCCGATGCGGGGCTCGAACTCACAAACCGTGAGATCATGACCTGAGCCGAAGTCGGACGCTTAACCGACTAAGCTCCCCAGGTGCCCAGGAGCTGCTGTTTCTTACAACGCGCAGTGAGTTGCTGATCGCCACCAAGGAGCTGGGCATCACCACCAACATAACCTATTTAGTGGGGTCCGCTGTAGGGAGGGGGTGCCAGTCTGTCTTACCATCAAATTCAGAGTCTTACTGATCGGTCGACCCGGGGCAGTGAGGCCCTGCAGACAGTGGAGGGGATAACTGGTTTAGAACCCCCTATGTCCAACGGGCAGCGACCTGGCCAGGTCTGTTTACATACTGGTGAACTGAAGGGACTGTCTTCCCAATGGCAGGAAGTCACCCACCTGCCTACCCGGAAAGAGCGAATCTCTCACATCCACATAAACCAGGACACAACCCAAGGAACTAATCAGTCTCTCCTGAGTGAGAAGCCTCTGGAATCTAGGCACCTGGCTTGCCCAGGCGATGATTACAATGAATATTCGGCGACTGATTAGTACGGGCAGCCTTCGTGCTCGTCTTCGGTGTTTAAAAATCTCCGCAACCATCCCACAGAGTGGGTGCTAACATCATCCCCCATTCTCCAAATGAAGAAACTGAGGCTCTGAGGGATTAAGGAATTTGTCCAGGTAGGGGTGGGGCTGGGTTTTGCGGCCATGCGGTATGACCCTGGAGCCCAGCACTTGCCAGATGAATACTCTGCAAACCTCGTCCTGCCCAGGGAGTTCCACACACGGCCAGGAACCTGGTGATGACAATGTCTTGCTCTCACCGACAAAGTCAGGATGGAGTAGAACATGTCCCAGCTGCTGTCTGTCCGGGGGGGGGGGGGGGGGGGAATCTCTAGGATGTCAGAAGGGAAAGGTGTTTGTTTAAAACGGCTAAATAGGCACCCTGCGTTATTAGAAATCATTCATCATGTCAAAGTACTTTGAAACTGTAGTCTGAATTTAAACTTCAGATTTAAAGTTCCCCAGGGGCGCCTGGGTGGGTCAGTCCGTTAAGCGTCCAACTCTTGATTTCAGTTCAGGTCACGCTCTCACGATTCGTGAGATCGAGTCCCACGTCAGGCTCTGCTCAGACAGCTCGGAGCCTGCTTGGGATTCTCTCTCTCCCTCTCTCTCTGCCCCTTACTGCTCCCTCTCTCTCTCTCTCTCAAAAATAAATAAATAAACATTAAAAAATAGTTTTGGGGTGCCTGGGTGGCTCTGTCAGTTTAAGCGTCTGACTTCGGCTCACGTCATGATCTCACGGTTCGTGGGTTCGAGCTCCACGTCGGGCTCTGTGCTGACAGCTCAGAGCCTGGAGCCTGCTTCCGATTCTGTGTCTCCTTCTCTCTCTGCCCTTCCCCCACTCATGTTCTCTCACTCTCTCTCTCTCTCTCTCTCTCTCAAAAATAAACATTAAAAAAAATAATAAAAAAAAGTTTACCATTTCCATGGCTCTTAGAGCAATCCTAGAGGACACAGTAAACTGAAGTTCAAAGAACAATGTTACAAGGAACCTGTAACAGGGGTTGGGGAGTCAACTCGACTTGGGGAACAGTCTATCAAAACAGGGGGCTGTTGTGTCCACCCATCCATTTCCTTGTCTTAATTCCTAAACTCTTCAGGAAAGAAATTTATATGCACCGATGCAAGTTGTTTATTTTCTAAAGTAACTGAATGATCCTCTAAAGGGGATGCTAGCCATGGACAATTTTCGGGGCTTGTGTTTTGAATTATTTTTCTAACGTGGTGGTCAGTGTGCATATCCAAACCCTTCTGCTGTATCCTTCTCTCTCTCTTTTTTTAATGTTTATTTATTAAAAAAAATTTTTTTTAACGTTTATTTATTTTTGAGACAGAGAGAGACAGAGCATGAACAGGGGAGGGTCAGAGAGAGGGAGACACAGAATCCGAAACAGGCTCCAGGCTCTGAGCCGTCAGCACAGAGCCCGACGCGGGGCTCGAACTCACGGACCGTGAGATCGTGACCTGAGCCGAAGTCGGCCGCTCAACCGACTGAGCCACCCAGGCACCCCAATGTTTATTTATTTTTGAGAGAGAGACAGAGAGTGCAAGGGGAGAAGGGGCAGAGAGAGGGAAACAGAGGATCCGAAGCGAGCCCCACGCTGACAGCAGACAGCCCGATGCGGGGCTTGAACTCACCAACCGTGAGATCGTGACCTGAGCCGAAGCGGGACGCTCAACAGCCTGAGCCTCCCAGGTGGCCCTGCATCCCTTCCCTTTTATGATCAAAGATGCACACCATATTAGAGATGCATGTGAGAGACGCACAACCAGGCTGTGGACGGTCTGGGCCCCGGTCTAGAGCAAATGCACACATCTATGTATAAATCGCTCTGGGACCATGGCCATTTTAAGGCTTCTTGCCAACCCAAAACATGGACTTGCACATTTAACTCCAGACTGAGTCAAAGTGCGCTGGGTGAAGGAATGATTTCAAAGAGGGCCACAGAGGGAGCAAAATAATAACAGACTGTGAACATGGGAATTGCAGAATTAAGTAACACACATAACTCAGCTTATAACCACTGTAAATAACTCATGATGGTATGTTCCAATGCTCTAAGGCCACTTTGAACCACATTTCCATTTTATGAAATGTTAAAGAGATTCCTTCTGTCAGACCCTGAAGTGTGAGCTAGCACGACTGTGAAAGTCAGTAAGGATCACAAGGATGGAGGGGGAAGAATCAAAGAAGAAGATTCTAAAACGCATCCGTATGTCTGCTCACAGACATATTCAGGACAGGAGGTCCATAGTTCCCTTTTCCCAACTGCTAAATGTTTACAAGTTGCTGAATCTCCAATTTCTTCGGTGTTCCCGCCCTAAAGCACTTTGTTCCACTGGCCCCACCTAACCACCAGGGAATTAGCTGTTCCCTAGCTGTCGGTTGAGCGGCCGACTCTTGGTGTCGGCTCAGGTCACGATCTCATGGTTCGTGAGTTCGAGCCCCATGTCGGGTTCCGTGCTGGCAGTGTGGAGCCTGTTTGGGATTCTCTCTGCCTCTCTCTGCCCCTCCCCAACTCCCAGTCTCTCTATCTCAAAATAAATAAATAGACTTTAAACCAAAACAATCTCGCAGTTCATGAGTTCGAGCCCTGCATTGGGCCCTGTGTGCCCAGAGCCTGTAGCCCCAAAGCTCAGAGCCTGGAGTCTGCTTTGAATTCTGTGTGTGTGTGTGTGCGTGTGTATCTCTCTCTCTTTCTCTCTGCCCTCCCCTGCTCATGCTCTCTCTCTCAAAAATAAATAAACATTAAACAATTAAAACAACAAAACAAAACAAAACAAACCAGGGGCACCTGGGTGGCTCGGTCGGTTAAGCGTACAACTTCGGCTCAGGTCATGATCTCTCTGCCCCTCCCCTGCTGGTGCTCTGTCTCTTTCTCTCCCAAAGATAAATAAACAGTAACAAAACAAAACAAAACACAAAGTGAGCAGCAAGATGGTTAAACAAGAATCCACACACAAAAGGCTACATAGTGTATGATTCCGGTCATATCAAGTTCCAGAAGACAAAGCCAACCTATGCTGGCATAAGTCAGAACAGCGAATGCCCGGGGGACAGATATTAAATAGGAAGGGGGAAGAGAAAAATTCTGGGGTGCTGTAAGGGCATACACACACGTATAAATGTGTATGTATAAGTGTATATACATCTGGAAAATGTATCAAGCTGTATACTTAAGATTTACGTATCCTCGTGTGTGCCTCAATAAAACAGTTTTGAAAATTCAGAGAAACAATAGCTAACTGTTTGGAACGTGTTCTGATGAGAGACTCAACCCCCCCCCCCTCCCCCACCCTGCTCTATCCTTCCAGGCGTGCACTAAACCCTCCTGAGTCCCTCTTTGTGACCGCAGGGTGCTGGGCACGGGGTCTTGTCCACACAACCAGGAGCGTAGCGAGTTAGGCTTGTGGAAGGGGGGACGCTGTGGGGTGTGTCCAAGATTTCCTCTAAGGCCACCGTTAGAAGCAGATACATCGGTACATTTACCAAGCAAGCCTGGGGATCGTAACATGTGCTCCACTCTTTTTTCTTCATTGTGGTAAAAAAATAAGAAAGAAAATGGAAAACGGGGCGCCTGGGTGGTGCAGTCGGTTAAGTGTCCGACTCCTGGGTTCAGCTCAGGTCAGGATCTCGCGGTTTGGGTGTTCGAGCCCCACGTCGGGCTCTGTGCTAACAACGCCAAGCCTGTTTAGGATTCTCTCTCTGTCCCTCTCCCTCTGCACCTCCCCTGCTCGTGCTCTCTCTCTCTCTCTCCTGTCTCTCAGAATAAATAAATAAACTTTGAAAAATTTGGGAAAAGAGAATTCATCCGTCTGCTACCCATGAATAAATCCCACACACTTCCCCCCCCCCCTTTTTTAAATTGTGGTAAAGTAAGCATAACAGAAACTTTACCACGGTAGCCATTTAAAAAAAAAATTAATGTTTACTTATTTTTGACAGAGAGAGAGAGACAGAGCGTGAGCAGGGGAGGGGCAGAGAAAGAGGGAGACACAGAATCTGAAGCAGGTTCCAGGCTCCGAGCTGTCTGCACAGAGCCCGACACGGGGCTTGAACCCACGAACCGCGAGATCATGACCTGAGCCGAAGTCCGACGCTTAACCGACCGAGCCACCCAGGCGCCCCTGATTAATCACTTTAAAGGGTACAATTCAGTGGCATTAAGTCTATATATTCACGTTATTGTGAAACCACCCCCGCCACCCATCTCCAGAATATTTCCATCTTCCCAAACTGAAACTCTGTCCCCATTGGACACTAACTCCCCGTTCCCCTCCCCCCAGCCCCTGGCGCCCACTGATCTTTTTGTCTCTATGGATTTGACTCCTCTAAGGACCTCGCATAAGTGGGAGGGGGACACTCACTAGTTGTCCTTTTGCGTCTCACTCATCTCACCGAGCGTCACGTGGTAGGCGGGCTTTGCTTTTCAACCTGAGCATCGCTGACCGCTGATTTGAGTAACAACCCAAGAGTGAGCAAAAGGACAGAGGCTCAAACTCATGGCTACACACGATATTCGCTTTGCGAGAAGGGGGAGGAAGCTTTCTCTGAACCGAAAAACGGTGTCAATAAACTAGGAGACTCAGAAGATGGGAAAAGGTTATGAAAAAAAGAAGCAGGAGCATTTCTCTGAAACGCAGCCGGTCAGAGCGTCCCTCAGCCTGCTAGCCACTAGCAGGGTAGCACTCAGCGACCCTGACCTTCCCGGTGCCGCAGGCCCAACAACAGGCTACGGTGACCAGTGTTCTGACAGGCCCGCATTCCTCGGCGATTAGCAACAATATCCATGAAGACGCTCTTACTTGTCCGAACAGAAGCCATGCGCTGGTTAATCTTAAAGTGAGTTTCGTTTAAAATGGGCTTTTCCAGAAGGTTATATCAGCCTCTTTCCATCTTATTATTCACTGTCCCTCATAGATAACGTGAAGAGATGGGGGTAGGGAGGCAGCAGGGAAATGCCTCATTATGGAAACATCCACCTTTGAGGGGCGCCTGGGGGGCTCAGTGGGTTGAGCGTCGGGCTCTTGGTTTCGGCTCAGGTCATGACTCAGGGTTTGTGGGTTTGAGCCCCGCATCGGGCTCCATGCTAGTGGAGCCTGCTTGGGATTCTCTCTCTTTCTCTCTCTCAGAAATAAATAAATAAACTTTGGGGTGCCTGGGTGGCTCAGTCGGTTAAGCGTCCGACTTCAGCTCAGGTCACGATCTCACGGTCCGTGAGTTCGAGCCCCGCGTCGGGCTCTGTGCTGACAGCTCGGAGCCTGGAGCCTGCTTCCCATTCTGTGTCTCCCTCTCTCTCTGCCCCTCCCCCGTTCGTGCTCTGTCTGTCTCTCTGTCTCAAAAATAAATAAATGTTAAAAAAAAATTTTTTTTTTTTTTTTTTTTTTTTTTTAACATTTTTTATTTATTTTTGGGACAGAGAGAGACAGAGCATGAACGGGGGAGGGGCAGAGAGAGAGGGAGACACAGAATCGGAAACAGGCTCCAGGCTCCGAGCCATCAGCCCAGAGCCTGACGCGGGGCTCGAACTCACGGACCGCGAGATCGTGACCTGGCTGAAGTCGAAAAAATTTTTTTTTTAAATAAAAAATAAATAAATAAACTTAAAAAAAAAAAGATCCGTCTTTGATTTAGGTTGGCCTGCAGCTTTGTAGGTCCGTCATGAGGGAGCAGGGAGGGACAGCAGGAGAGAAGGTTCTATTTGGGCCTGCCCTGTGCTGGGGGCCACTAGAGTCTTGACCTCTGTCACTCAGTCTGATGTGAGTAACCCTCCCTGCCTCATGAGCCCAGTCTCTGCGGTCATTGCTGGGGCCACGCTTGGCTGGGCCGCTTTGGACAAGCCACCTTACCTCCTTATTTTATTTTATTTTATTTTATTTTTTTAATGTTTATTTTTGAGAGAGCGACAGAGTGCAAGCAGGGGAGGGGCAGAGAGAGAGGGAGACACAGAATCCGAAGCAGGCTTCAGGCTCTGAGCTGTCAGCACAGAGCCCGACGCGGGGCTTGAACTCACGAGCTGTGAAATCATGACCTGAGCCAAAGTCTTGCTTAACCGACTGAGCCACCCGGGCGCCCCCCATCTTACCTCATTAAACTGCAGATTTCTCATCTGTAATATTTGGCCACAAACATGAACCACACGGGACTTCTACAAGTACCTCAGTGAGACCACATGTGTAAGTGCAAAGAATATCACTTCCATCCACACAGACGGGACCAAGCCCCTGAGCCTCTGAACCTTGTGGTAGGCAGAATCTCAAGGTGACCCCAGAGACCCCGTGCCCTGTAGGTACTCCTCCCCTCGAGTGTGGAAAGGACTCCAAATATCAAGGCATATCATTCATGTGATTGATGTTGTAGGGCCAGGTCAACTTTATCCTGGTGGGCCTGACCTAATCAGTTGAACCCCTAGAAGAGTTTGGGCTTTTCCTGGAGAAAAAGGAATTCGCCTAGAGGTAGATTCTCTGTAGCTGGTTTTGAAGACGGCGGGGGCCACATGGTGGGAAGTTTGAGTGGCCTCTAATTGCTGTGAGCGGGAGTACCTTGGACTTACCCGCCACAAAGCACTGAATTCTGCTACAACCGTGTGAACGCAGAAGAGGAGCCGGGCTCTAGATGAGAACACAGCCTGGCCAACATCTTGATTTTAGCCTAGTGAGACTGAGCCAAGAAGCCGTCCACATCTTATCTGGACTTTGTCATAGGCCACTAAGTTTATGACAATTTGTTATGTGGCAGTAGAAAACCCGTGTAGAACTTGTAACCAGATAGGGTACCAGGCAGGACATGCTGAGCTGCTCAAGGAAAGGGGTTTGGATAAGTATACGGTACTGTCTAGGGCGCGGAACCTTCCCTTCTGAGCTGAGCTGCCGTTATGATGTGATGCCAAGTGGACAGCTTTGATGGAAGGGTACATCAGTGAGGATGTCTAAACACCTTGTATTCACCGTAAAACGTTAGTATCCAGACGCCAGAAGGTGACAGGGAGGGTGGGTCAGAGGGAAGGGGGTGCTGTGGTCAAGAGGGCTCACGGCTGCTCATCTCACCTGGTCTTGTGGGCACAGCCAGAGCAAGAAGAGGGTCCTCAGATGCCAACCAGAAATCAGGGACAGATCTGGTGGGAAGCCTGGCCTTCATACCCCAAGAGCCCAGAGGCGTTAGGCTGTGTAGGGCTGGCCAAACGGAGGTGGCTTCTGGGAATGACGGCAGTAATTTACCACCCCATCTGTTCGGCACCTGCTATGTGCCAGATACTTCCTGTAGGTATCCTTTAGGTAAACTGTTCACATTCACAGCTGGGAAGATGCATGCCTGAGATTCAAACCCGTGACTGCCTGACGGCAAAGCCCATGCATGGTTGCTACTTCAAGACGTCCACCCTCAAGGTCACGGGCTGCTGGGCAGCCTGGGCCCAAGCGTTTGCCCCCACCCCCACCCCCGTTAGAGAGGGGGCAGCAGTCAGAGGGACCTGCTTCCGTCTGTAGCACTCAATACCACCAACACAGAGAGAAGTGTGAGTGTTTGCTTTTCCGACACCCGCTCTGAATATCCACCCTGCCCTCTGCCCTAGTGCAGAGCAATCCACACAGCCTGACTTGGAGAATAAGTCTCTGAATGAAGCTCTCTCAAACGGCTACAGGCCAGGTCAATGAAGTGATTCCTCTGGTAGTCCGGGTAAGGCCAGAGTAAAACTGGCCAGCAAAGAAAGGCTGCACGCTGCAGGAAATCTTTGGGGCCAGACAGACGCGTGCTTTCCTCCCCAACGGGGGCTAGTGCAGGAGGTGTTACGTCCACAGGGAGGAACATTCTGGAATACGTTACATCAGAGGATGGTGATTCTGGAAGGTGTTGTGTCACCAAGGTCAACCACCACCGAAGGTGTCTCACCAACGACGAAGGTCGTTACGGAAGGTGCTATACCAACACGAACTGTTGCTACGGAAGGTGTCATGTCCATGAGGACGGATGGTATGGAAGATATTGGCACGGAAGGTCTTAAATCAAGAAGAATGGATATTATAGGGGCCCCGCCATCACGCAAAGAGTTAGATCAACAAGGATGGTCATATTGGCCAGTAGGGGACTAGCCAGCAATCTCAAGACAATTATGCTAAAAATTCAGGGACGTAAAAAACAAGGTCGAAGGACCATGAATGTTGAGATGAGGCTTTTGAGGAGCCTGGTTCCCAAGCACATCGTGTCGGCAGGTGGAAGAAAAGAGGCAGATGGTTAGCACTGAAAGGGAGGGAGAGACTGTGGTTCAGAGCACTTCCCTTTTCGTGAACCATATTCCTTACATCTGGAGTTGGTCCTACTGCTAAGTGCTATTTCCAAGGAAGGAAGGGGCGGGGGGTGGGGGATGGGAACAAATCCAGATAAAATCCCAGAGCGATGAGGCATTTAATCTTCATTTAACTGCATTCGGTTTTGCTCCTATAGCTGGTCTCCAGTTGTAAATCACACTTTGAAGGATCACTCTTTTTTTTACAGTTTTAATTTAAATTCCAGTTAGTTAACCGGGCCGCCTGGGTGGCTCGGCCGGTTAGGCATTTGATTTCGGCTCAGGTCACAATCTCACGGGTCGTGAGTCTGAGCCCCGCATCCAGGCTCCATGCTGACAGCACGGAGCCTGCTTTGGATTGTCTGTCTCTCCCCAGCCTGCACGCGTGCATTCTCTCTCTCTCAAAAATACACAAACGTTAAAAAAAATAAATTCCAGGGGTGCCAGGGTGGCTCAGTTGGTTAAGTGTCTGACTCTTGATTTCAGCTCAGGTCACGATCTCACGGTCGTGACGTCAAGCCCTGCGTCAGCGGACTCTGCACTGACAGAGCGGAGCCTGCTTGGGATTCTCTCTCTCTCTCCCACCTCTCTCTGCCCCTCCCGCTCCCCCCTCAAAATAAATAAATAAATAAACTGAAAAAAATAGATAAATTCCAGTGAGTTAACATACAGTGTAATATTAGTTTCAAGTGTACAATGTAGTGATTCAACAATTCTATACAACAGCTGGTGCTCATCACAGCAAATGCACTCCTTTTTAAAAAATGTTTTATTTATTTTTGAGACAGAGAGAGACAGAGCACGAGCAGGGGAGGGGCAGAGAGAGAGGGAGACACAGAATCGGAAGCAGGCTCCGAGCTGTCAGCACAGAGCCCGACGTGGGGCTCGAACTCACGGACCGCGAGATCATGACCTGAACCAAAGTCGGATGCTCAACCTACTGAGCCACCCAGGCGCCCCGCAAGTGCACTCCTTAATATCCATCGCTTGTCCCCCCACCCCCCCCATCCACCTCTCTTTTGGTCACCATTAGTGTGTTGTCTATAGTTAAGGGTCCGTTTCTTGGTTTGCCTCTCTCTTTTTTCCCCTTTGCTCATTTGTTTGGTTTCTTAAATTCCACATATGAGTCAAATCCTACAGTATTTGTCTTTCTCTGCCTAACTTATTTTGTTTAGCATGATACTCTCTAGGTCCATCCACGCCATTGCTAATGTCAAGATTTCATTCTTTCCTCTCATGACTGAGTAATATTCCATTGTATATATACACCCCATCTTTATCTATTCATCAATCGACGAGCACCCGGGCTGTTTCCATACTCTGACTGTTGTAGATAATGCTGCTCTAAACCTCGGGGTGCGTGTATCCCTTGGAATTAGTATTTTTGTATTCTCTGGGTGAAGACCTAGCAATGTGATTGCTTCATCACAGGGTAGCTCTGTTTTTAACTTTTTGAGGAACCTCTATACTGCTTTCCAGAGTGGCTGCACCAGTTTGCATTCCCACCAGCAGTGCAGAAGGATTCCCCTTTCCCTGCATCCTCGCCAACACCTGTTGTTTCTTGTGTCATTGCTTTTAGCCATTCTGACAGGTGTGAGGCAGTATCTCGCTGTAGCTTTGACTTGCATTCCCCTGATGATGAGTGATGTTGAGCATCGTTTCATGTGTCTCTCGGCCATCTGCGTGTTGAAGGATAGTGTTTTCCAGATAGTGGCTCGCGTAGCAAGTTGTCCTTTTCGGAGATGGTGGCAGAATGCTCTCGAAATACCAGGACAACACAGTGGGATTACTGGTAACGAATGACAGAGCCACACTTTCACTCCAGGGCCAGCCTCATGGTTTCCTGTGATGGCCCACAGACCTCAGACACCTTGTCCTCTGCTTTCTCTTTTCCTGTCTATGAAAGCTATTCTCCATCCCGTACCTTTACTGTGGTTTTTATACATATATATCTTTGAAGAGTAGTTATCACATTGGACAGTGTCTCAGACTCCTGCTTTCAGGGACCCAGGCAAGCAACGTAAACAAGAAAAGCCAACACGGTGTCTTTGCTGCAACAGAGGGTGCATGCTTTACTGAATACTTTGTAAGTCAGCTTTTTTTCCAAAACACATCCAACAGAACTGGGCCAAGACCTCTAGGCCACCAATTTGTAGCCCCTAGTTCCCATGTTTGAATCCCTTCTGCATGATGAGTCCCTGGAGAGCGAGGGACTGGTGGTTCCTACCTCTGAATGTCCACCGTCTAGCATAGGGGGCCTCCAAGATCTGTGGATGGATGGGGTTTATTACCAAATGGCCTAAGATTAGACTGGAACTTTCAAAGATTTTCTAGGCAGAAATCAAATTCTCCAGGCCTGCTCAGTGCTATGCTCTAAAAGCAGACAGGAGGGAAGCGTAGCAATTTCCTCTTCTAGAAATGTCGCTCCAAGTGGAGAAGGCAGCTTTGGTCATCAGTTCCCCAATTCCTAGTAACTTAATATTTCTACACAACCCAATTCCTGCAGGAAGCAACTGCAGACTTTTTGAAGACAGTATCTACATTCATGATATCTGTGTTTTCACAAAGCATTACTATTGATTGCTATACCCGTACCTGCCTTTGGATGTTTTCTTAATTTAAAACTACTTTTTTAATTTCAATTTTTTTAATGTTTATTTTTGAGAGACAGAGAGAGACAGAGCATGAGCAGGGGTGCGGTGGCCGGCGGTGGGGGCCGCAGAGAGAGGGAGATACAGAATCCGAAGCAGGCTCCAGCCTCTGAGCTGTCAGCCCAGGGCCTGATGCAGGGCTCGAACTCATGAACGGTGAGATCACAACCTAAACCAAGAGTTGGACCCTTAGCTGACTGAGCCACTCAGGTGCCTCTGTGTGTCTTCGTAAAGCTGAAAAATATGGTTTACATTTAGATTAAATAACACACGAAGCACAAGGTAAAAAAAAAAAAAAAAAAAACCCAAAAAAACAAAAATGAGTTTTGACCGCTAAAAAGTCTCACTCTTATCTTGAACCTGGTGTTCTTGCCAGGGGCAACCCCTGACACCGGTTTGCGTGTCCTTGTACAGGAAATCTGTGAATACGCAAGTGTGTATCTATATGCCACCCCTATTTTATTTTATTTCATTTCCTTTTGCCAAAAGGCAACATGCTTTATTCACTGTTCTGAACCGTATGTTTTCCTCTCCATAATATATCTTGGGGGTCACCCCCCATCCGTACACCGAGAGCTACCCAGTGGCCTTATATGGCTGCGTAGCATCCACTGCTGGGATGTGCCATCATTTATTTAACCAGGCTTCTAATGATGGATGTTTGGGTTGTTTCCAGTCTCCAACCACCAGCACAAGGAGCAAACCATGCTTATCTAGGGTTTCAAGGCGCTGGTGGGGTACGCCTTCCCCGGGTCCCAGGTTCCTGGTCACGACTCGGGCTGTACTCCCCACACGGGGAGAGACCAGGGAGGCTGGGAGATGTTAATGCCAGGGGTTCGGCTACACTGGGTTGTGACGGGCTTCTGCAAGACGACCCAGCACCGTTCACAATTTGAAAAACATCTTCTGTGTTCTGACAAGTTGAGAACTTGCTCCCGACACGTTTAGCCCAAGGCTGAAGTGCCTGATAAGATTGTCAGCAACTTCTGGGCCAGTTGAGCAATCCTCCATCTCTCGGAGAGGATTAAAGGCAGGGGTCCAACTCGGCTTTTGCGGCCTGGCACCCTCCAGCCCAGTCTTGGAGTATGACATCTGCTCATGAGAACAGCTGTAATCCTCAGAAGCCTCCTGGGGTGTTCACATTCATGTCTCAGAATAATTGGGCCTGGCATTGAAGTTATAGAAAACTGGTCTGGTCAGTTCCCTGGTTAACAGGAAGTGTGTGTGTGTGTGTGTGTGTGTGTGTGTGTGCATGTGTGTCTGTGTTCACTTGCAAACAGTTTTTAAAAACTTGTGCTAGTATCATTGAGGACAACTTCTTGCAGTTAAAAAAAAATGCTTATTTATTTTGAGAGAGAGAGAGAGAGAGAGAGAGAGAGAGAGAATCCCAAGCAGGCTTTACACTCAACGTCGGGCTCGATCTCACAACTGGCTCACGACCTGAGCCGAAATCAGGAGTTGGATGCTTCCCCAACTAAGCCACCCTGGTGCCCCAACTTCTTGCGGTTTTTAATCCAGCAGCTTCTCTTCTAGGAGCTTCTCCCAAGATGTCTTCACACGTGCCCAAAGTCAACTGCACCGGGAGAGTATCCAAAGCACTGTGTGGTAGCAGAAGCCCGAGAACAATGTCAATTGTCTCCCACGAGCGACCAGGGCAGACTTTGCCCTGGCAGTTTGGTCCAGACTGCCTGCTGCTGCAAAACTCCAAGTTCTTCCTGGGCTCAGCTCAAGTTATCGAAGAAAATGGCAATTCTCATTCACCGAGGAATGCGTTTCAGGCCCGACCTTAGTGCTGAGTGTTTTACAGCCGTGATTCCATTCAACCCACCCACGAGGTGCTGTGGTGTCCTCGTTTGGAACTGAGGACTTAGTCCTAGGGAGGCTAAGTGACCAGCGCAAGTTGTCTAGCTAGCAGGTGGTGGAATCAGGACACCCCGAAGCCTCTGATCTTCTGTCACCGAGGGTCAGAAGTATCCGCACTTCACTTAAAACTTCAAGAAAGCTACGCTGGGGCGCCTGGGTGGCTCCGTCGGTCGAGCGTCCGACTTCGGCTCAGGTCACGATCTCGCGGTTCGTGAGTTCGAGCCCCACGTCGGGCTCTGTGCTGACAGCTCGGAGCCTGGAGCCTGCTTCCCATCCTGTGACTCCCTCTCTCTCTGCCCCTCCTCCCGCTTGCGCTCTGGCTGTCTCTCTCTTTCTCAAAAATAATCATTAAAAAAGCAAATTTAAAAAAAAAAGAAAGCTATATCATCTGTGCTTATGGGACAGTTTTAATTTATTCTGGCAAGATGTTTCCAAATTTATTACTTATACACGTTCACACGTTGCAGCGAGGTGTTTAACGGCCTCAGGGTCGTGAGCTGTGTGTCCATCTGGCAGGATGGACAGCTGGTCCAAGAGGGCGGCCCCTCCCTGGCAAAGTCAGACCAGAGAGGTTTCCAGTGGTGCCCTTGTCTTGGGCTCCACTCGGGAGAGAACTGAGACGTGCATATTATTTTTTAAGTCCAGTACCCGAAGAAAGAGCTTCTAATTTCCTATAAGTTTGTGAAGTGAGGGTCAATTCTGATACTCTATTGCCTTCTCTTGCAAATTCAGCATCACAATGTAGAGAAAACCAAACCCAACCAACCCGGTTAGGAGACGGTGGGGCAATGGTGGGTCAAATGGGGAGAACACGTGGGATAACATGGAGTCCTTGTCACCGTCCTTACTGCTACCGACGAACTGTCCTTTGTACAAGAGGACTCTGCTGAGCCACCCCAAGAGGCCAGACCCTTTTGGTGGGGCGTCCTTCCCGTCTTTTTTCCTGAGCTCCTATGAGATACAGACAGAAGGACAGCAAGCTGACACGAGTCGCCCTGCACACACATGACTTTACTCCCTGCTTCCTTCATTGTATCACAAGCAAGTCCTCGTCGTTTCCTGGCGATTCACTTGAAGGTTTCCAGAAGCGGGATTGCATTCCTGCGGACCCACCCACGCCCCCATCCACTGCCTCCCGAGCACACGTTTTTGGGGGACCAGCAGAGACTTAGTGAAGACCCCAGGTCCCGGCCTGAGGTAGAGACCCCGGCCGGATACCAGGGAGGTCTCCCCCACCCCCTGCAGGGACACAGAGAGCTGTGGTTCCCTCTGCCCATCCACATTCTCTTTTTTCTACTTTCCAGGACCCAGCTTCCCTCCTCTTCTTCTTCTGTCTGATTTGCATCAGAGCTGGAGCCAGAAGATCTGGGAGTTAGCACTTCTGGTCCTCAGCCCCTTCCAACAGTGCGACTTGAAGAAGTCATCTAACTTCTTTAAAGATTTTTTTTAATGTTTTTTATTTATTTTTGAGAGAGCGCACGAGAGAGACAGAGTGGGCGGGGGAAGGGCAGAGAGAGAGGGAGACACAGAACCTGAAGCAGAGATTATGTCTGTCAGCACAGAGCCCGACACGGGGCTTGATCTCACGAACCGTGAGATCATGACCCGAGCCGACGTCGGACACCCAACCGACCGGGCCACCCGGGTGCCCCAGAAGTCCTCTAACTCCTCTGTGCTCATTCCCTCCTAAAAAGACTCGCTTTGATGGTTGACCTGGAGTACCTATCTGTTCATTCCACACGCAATTTATTCAATGCTAGCTATGCGCCAGGCACAGTTCTAGCCAGAAACTTCACGGGGGTTGGATACGAATCTGCCTGAGCTGTTCCCTCAGCTCAGGGGTCTCCAGCAGGTCCACAGATCAGCTTTGGCAGAAAAGATTAGGGCCGGTACTTCCTCTGCATGGTCCAAGCCCCTATGTCAAAGACCGGAAAAGCGAGGCCCAGAGAGGCGAGGCGACTCTCCCAAGTCATAAAGCTCGCTGTCGATAAGACTTGAGGTTACAGCCACGCGTCCTCACTCTTAAGTGGGGTGCTCTCCCCACTTTGCCCACGGTCTTGCCAACTGGACAACGCTAACTTCTTCCGGGGTCCCATCGAGACGACATTCCGGTCTCCCTTCCACCGGGATGGGGCCAGGCCACTGATCTGGAGCCAAGAGAACGGCCACACAATGGATGTGAAACGGCTTCCGTGCTCAGGCGTCAAGACTCCCACGGGAGTCCCTCTGCACTCTTCTTCCTTCCGTCAGCATGACGTGGATGAGCACGGAGGACAGGACACATGCTGAAGGCGGCAGAGACAGGAAGTCAAAGGACCCTGGGTCCTCATCACTGCTTGGAGGAGGTCCCCTGTTTGGGGTCTCATCTGAGCAAGAAATAAACACCTGTCGTGTGTGAGCCATTGCACACGGTTGGGTTTGCGGCTTAGTCTTACACCTGCCGCCGCTAGACTCGCCGATGTCAAAGTCAGCAAGAACGAACGTGACGCAGTGCAACTCGACGTAGACCCGGGAGGAGCTCCCAGGGCCCATGCCTGTCCTCAAGTCTTCTTGAGCACGTCATCAAAAGTCAATATTTAAAAGGAAGTTCAAACCGTTTCTCTTAGTAAAACTTAGGGTTAGTTTCACCTGGAAGGAAGGAAGGAAGGAAGGAAGGAAGGAAGGAAGGAGGGAAGGAAGGAAAGAAGGAAGGAGAAAACGGCAGTGCGGGGAGGGACAGAGCCTGGGCTCTGAAATGAGTCTGCCCAGGTTCACGGATGGCACCCCCGCTTATTAGCTGTGACCTTGGGGGAGTTGCCTCACTTCTGTGACTCACTTTCCTCCATTTGTTCCCTGACACTTTGTGTACAGACTCTTTGACCCAGTAATTCCCTCCTCCGGGGAGTGCACCCACAGACACACTGGTCTATATTCCTAAAAAAGACAACTGCAAATATGGCAACTGAAACTCTCTATAAACACAAAAGACTGGGGGTGCCTGGGTAGCTCAGTCGGTTGAGCATCCGACTTCGGCTCAGGTCATGATCTCACGGTCCGTGAGTTCGAGCCCCGCGTCGGGCTCTGTGCTGACAGCTCGGAGCCTGGAGCCTGCTTCGGATTCTGTGTGTCCCTCTCTCTCTGCCCCTCCCCGACTCATGCTCTGTCTGTCTGTCTCTCTCTCTCTCAAAAATAAATAAACATTAAAAAAAAATTTAAAAACAAAAGACTGGAAACAACCCAGCAGTAAGAGGCTGGTGACACCACACGGCATGCCAACGGCCAGGAATATTACGTGGCCGTCAAAAAGAATGGCAGCCCCCATATGTTCTGATATGCAACAAGATGGACTGCTAAGTGAGCAAACTCCAGAAGCATATGAGACACATCCCATACCATATACCATGGTTATGGTCTGGCTGTGTAAAGAAGGGACGTACGCACATTTATGAGGTTGTGCTTGCATAGAATTGCTCAGGAACAATGCACAAGAAACCGTGGCTGCTTCTGGGTGAAACCCCGGGGTCAGAGGTGGAAGGGGACATACTTCTTCCCACGTACCCTTTTGTACAACTGGAATTTTTGTTACCATGTACAGGTGTTTCGAAGCACAGTCTTTAAACTGAGTATTAAAAGCACATACACATCCGCAGAACAAATATGAACAGAACACTCAGTGTTTTGTTTTAAACATTAAAAAAATTTTTTTCATGTTTATTTTTTGAGAGAGAGAGAGTGTGAGCAGGGGAGGGGCAGAGAGCGAGGAAGACACAGAACCCAAAGCAGGCTCCAGGCTCTGAGCTGTCAGCACAGAGCCCGATGGGGGGGCTCGAACTCATGAACTGCGAGATCATGACCTGAGCCGAAGCCGGATGCTTAACTGACTGAGCCCCCCAGGTTCCCCTGTATATATATGGCTTTTGGAAATGCCATATTTCCAAATGGGGGTTGGGTTGTTACCATGTCTCCCGTGTGAAATCATGAGACGCAGGGCATCGGTTAGTGTGTTTGTGCAGCACGTGTGGTTTTAAAGAAAACATCACTGACGGTAAACGGGAGATGCTTGCACATAAAACACTCAGAAGGGCGGCTGCCGCAGAGCAGTACGTGTTCGCTATTACAAGCAGTGGTTAGTGATTTTTAAAAATGATGTCCTGAAATACAAACTCAAGGCTACAAAGGGGTGAGGTAGGAAACCCGGCTCTCCCGGCCCGATTGTCTAGAACGTTGCCAGCTGCCTGGGAGAAGGTGACGGGCTAATTACAAGGCTGTAGGAAGTGGTTTGAAATAATTTGTGGGAGAATTTTTATCACTTAGAATGGTAATTAAAGGGTATGAACTGTTCTTCATCACTCAGGTGGACAGCCTTAGCCATGGGTCTTCCCTAGCAGGGGTCCTGACCTCCCCCGCTGCCCCACCCACCTTGACCGCAATCATGAATCCTGACCAGCAAACCCCACTCTCGCCCCCGTCCAAACCCGCAGGTGAGGCTTGTGTTATAAGTCAAGGGGCTCCATTCTGTTGCGTGTGTGTGTGTGTGTGTGTGTTTCAGCAACATAATCGCTTAGCTGGGGTGCTCCTAAGATTCTCGAACATCCACCAACACCGTTCAGACCCAGCTTGCTGAACTAGAGGGAGGAAAAGGCTTCTTCTTCCATAGATGTCACTGACATCTACGAGGTCAGCCTGATAGTGTGGGAACCAGGGACCGGCACACGCCGGCCCGAACGTACACCAGGACCACAGGACGAGCTCTCCAGAGGGCCACAAGGCGGGATGTCTCCAAAGCCTGAGCATTTTCTCTACTCTCCATGCCAGCAATTCTATTCCCAGAGTTTCAGTCGGACAGGATCGTCAAGGAAGTGTGCAGAGCGATATAGCCGGCAAGAACTCATGCTCGGATACATCAAAATGGGACAATCCAGCTTCTATTTTATAACCTCGGCAACACAGAGACGACATCATCTGATGTCATTATAGAATCCGCACCACGTCACTTTCGATGTCTTTTCACTGAACAGACCTATCAAAATGGACACAGGCGGTCGGTCCCCTACTGTTGGACACGTTCTGTTTTTTTAGCAGGAAAAGTGGGAAGCCGCCTAAATGTCCACCTGTGGGGGGCTGGTTAAAGCCATACGATGGATGGTCCCAGGTCTGGTTTTGGGCGCACACACGCACACGATAAGACTGTACCAAAGTGACCAATGTGCTTTGCTTACAGATTTTTTTTTTTCATTTTGGTTGTATTTATTACCAATTTTTCTACAGCAACTATATACTACGTGAGATATTTTAATTGTTGCTTTCGACCTTCTTCTCCTACGTTGATAGCCCGGGAGAACCCCCCAGAAGAGCGTGGGGGGGGCAGGGTTCGTTCTTCACAGACAAAATGGCAGCATCTGAGGTGAACCCTGAGGCTGACGGGCCAGCATCAGAGCACATCCTCCGGGTCAGCAGAGTGGCCCTCTCTGACCCTGAACCACGAAAATCTGTGGGGGTGAGGGAGACTCATCACTCCTACCAGTTACACATTCCAGACAACAGCTACCAGCTGCTCATTTGAATCCAAAGAATGACGAAGACGCAGACTCATCCGGGGTCAGCGAACACATCATTTGATGCTTGCTCACATTTCTGGTGAAACACGGTGGCGGCAAGAATGGGGTCACCGAACCCAGACTCTGGTATCTCAGCAATTCTCTCTTTTTTAAAAAAAAATTTTTTTTAATGTTTGTTTATGTTTCAGAGAGACGGAATGCAAGTGGGGGAGGGGCAGAGAGCGAAGGAGACACAGAATCCGAAGCAGGCTCCAGGCTCCAAGCTGTCAGCACAGAGCCCGACGCGGGGGCCTTGAACTCGTGAACCGCGAGATCATGACCAGAGCCGGAGTCAGAGGCTCAAAAAACCGAGCCGCCCAGGAGCCCCACTCAGCAATTCTTCAAAAGCCAGGAAGTCGAGGTTTTTACCACGGTTCTGATTCCAACTTAACCAGTCCTTCACTCTTGGAAGTGGGGGAGCGGGGGGTTACACCACACTCACCCCAACACATCACACCAAGACATTAACTTTCCCTTTGCAGTTCAGTTCTGCAGGGACACCAGCTTCATTCATGTTCACTAGGCCGTCTTCATTAAGAGAGCTCAGGGATTTAAAAAACAAACCCACTGTGCCGGGCTCTCTGGCTTTTTCCATCTTCTCTGGACAGGCTCCAGGAACTTCTCAAAGACCCCTACCTGTTAGGCCAACCCCAAGACGTCAGGCAAAGCGGCCGTCCTCTGAAACGGCTCCAACCTCCAAGACGCAGCCCCCAGTTCAGGCCAGCGAGGTGGCCACACACAGCCAATTCCGGAGACCACAGGAAGATTTTGGAAAGTGAGGTGGGAAGTCCCTAGGCTTCCCCGTATTGATACCTGAACCATGAGAGCTCGCTCCGACAGTCAACAACTTCCTAGAAGAAAGCGACAGTGCTGTAGGCCAAAGTGGCAGCGTCTCCAGGCCAAAGGGAGAAATCAGTTAACAGAGGCCCGTTCAGGCCAGCCTGTCATCCTTGGCATTGGTAATGCCTTGATTTACACCATATTCTTACTGGGGGACTCCTGGTCATCACAGACAACCGGAAACACCTCAGACAATTCCGAGTTTCAGCACAGCTCCCAAGTGTGATGGGCACACATTTTTCTCTCACACACATTTACACGCATTTTCACCTGCAAAATCACTCTTTATTCTTAGACGGATTTTTTTTTTTTTCTTCAAAGGAAATCTTGAAAATGCAGTCTTCCGGTAAATTTGTATTACAAGAGATATGCATACGGGCACAAGGCTTTAAATGTGGTCTTAAAATGGTCTAGGGAATGTACAGTAAGTAATATGTCACCTGATGCCGTTGGAGAAAGGAACCAGGAAGCTTTCCTGTAGGTTTGCAATGACGGCAGTTGCCAGAACGCCAAAGTCCACCACGCCCGCTTCGTTTTATTCCTGAACTTAATTTACCCTAATCTACCTACCCGCCGAATACAAACGCCCCCTTAGGGGCACCAAAGAATAATCCAAGACCCCACTCGCCTCCCGGATAACTCTTTAGAAATCACAAAACCTGGGCTAGCCTCAGGAAAGGCTTCGAATCAAGTTCTTACACGAAGAACCCCGGTTATTTCTACGTTTCGATCCACTTCCAGAGCCCGCAGGCACAGGAGCGCGCACCCGCAGCGGGGAGGCGGCGGTCCCAGCGCACAACGGAATCAACTGGAAATTCACACACCTCTCCCGAACGTCCCCTCGTCGACCCCCTCGCGGGGTCAAAGTACAAACACTACCCTGACGCACGAGGGGCGGGAGCTCACCGCCCCCGTGGCAAGAACGCCGGGACCCTTCTCCAGCCTGGCGCTTCCATTTTCAAATTAATTTTCCGGAACTTCGAGAGCGCTAGAATGGGGCGTGCGGACCGGGAAAAGGGTGATCCCGTGCGCTACCGGGGCCAAACCGCTGTTTTCTTGCCCCTTCTTCCAGCCCCAGGTGAGGAGGTAGAGGGTGGGCCGAGAGAGGAAAGCTCCCTCCCCACGGCCAGCCCCGGCGCCCCCCAAGCACTCAGGTAAAGCCCCCGATGCGAGGCAGGTCCCCGGGCCTCAGCTGGGGCGCGCGCTTTTCTCTTCCTGAGCCGTCGGCGCCGGGCTCATCCCCGCGACCCCCGGGCTCCCCGCTCGGGGACACTTCCATGTGCCGCGGCCTGCGCCCAGGGCGAGGTCGCTCGAAATCCAGGAGGGCACGGCCACTTTGCCCGACGCGGCGCGCCCAGGCGCCGGGCTGTCCCGGGGACCCCGCGCCGTCCATGCATCCCGACTGTGTCGCCCCCACCCCGGCTCAGCATCCCCCGCACCTTGCTTCCTTCTGCGCCCCCCGCACGCTCCGCCGGGCGCCCGCTCTCCGGCCACTTCCACCGCCCAGCTACACCCGCTACCGCCGCACCGCACTCACCAGCTCCCGGGCGCACGGCGGCGAGCAGCAGGACCCCCAGCAGTGCGATTGTGGCCCCGCGGGTCTGGCCGGCCATGGCTCCGGGGCGCCTCCGCCTCGGCGGGGGAAGCGGCTGTGGCCAGTGGCTCGGAGCGGCGGCCGCGGGCGCCTGAGCCTGGCACCGGCTCCTCCCCGGCTAGCTCACCTGCGGGCGGGCGAGCCCGGGCTCCGCCCTGCGCGGGCGAGCACGAGTTGGGCCGGCCTGTCCCCTCCTCTGTCTCCTCCTCCTCCCCTTCCTGCCGCAGCCTCCCGCCTCTCCCTCCCAGGGTGCAGGGACTTGTTGCCACTTTCCCGCGCTAGTCTTTCCTCCCAAGGCCGAGAGTGCTCAAGTCTTTGTGCCTACAGGCACAAAGGTCGCCTTTGGAGAAGCCGATCCGCTTTCCTTTCACTGTCCAGGCGGCAGGGAGGCCCTTGTGAGCCCTGTTTTGCACGGGAATCCTATTTGTGCGTCACCCAAGCCCTGGTTTCTCGTGGGCTCGCTCCTCTCCTACCTGCTTTGGGCTCGCAAGACTTTAAAGCCGGTCCGCCGTGCCTGTTTGCAGAACTGCGACTCTGCAGCCTCGGGCTCTTCACCTGCACGGGGTCTAATGCTCGCAGCACCCCCGTCCTCGTTGCACATGAGGCCGACTGCTGAGTTCTGCTACCTGCCCAAAGGCAGTTAGTCATCTACAGAGGCAGGATTCGACAGTACAGGAAGGGTTTTCTACAAACGGAGCTGCTTTGAAGAATGCATGAATGGGTGCATGAATGCATGAGGCTGGAAAAGGCCAAGAGGAGACAGTGTGGAGCAGTAAATGTGTGACCTGGGCGTGAAGCATTCAAGCCAGTCTTTGGGCAGTAAAAGTCGATGGCGCTTGGCTCCTTGCCTCCTCCCAGCTGCCTGTATGCGTCCTGTGTCGGGCTTTCGAGGTCCTGTAGGTTCTCCCTTCCACCTGTAGGCTACACACCAAGTCTAGGGCCACAGAGAAAAGCAGTAGACAGTTCAGGGGCTCTCAGCCGGCAGACTAGGGGTTCACCAAAATGACTCCATGGGCTACCTGTGCCTGTGGGCTGCCGGAAGCTGGGCCAAGGTCACCCAGAACAGCTAAGGAGGGCTGGGTCAGAAACCCATTACATGCGAAAGCATCAGCCCGCTGTCTGGCCCCAACTTCTGTCTAACTTCTTCCACTGCAGCCCCTACTCTCCTTGTGAACGGGCTGAGAAGTCATCGCTTAGGAGCTTCCTGCCCTTCCTTTTCTGTGTCTTCACGGATGAAAAGAGCCCATAGGAGCCCTCGGGAACCCACAGTCCACGGGGGGAGGCAGAGACGTCCAGACTGAGGGCATGACCCAACCTTTCCCCTCCCTAGAAGGGCTTGGACTGTGAGCTCGTGGGGACCTCAGAGCTTATCCTCTGGTTCACTTCCCTCATCAGGCAGACAGGTGGGGAAACTGAGGCTTAGAGGGAGGGAGGAAGACGAGAAAAGCAGGGAGGCTCTTGGGTCTCCCCCAGTGAATGAGTGAGGACACTCCATCAAGAAGAAGAAATCTTGAGAAAAATCTCAGCAACCTTTTAAAATGTTTATGCTGACCCAGAGAGTGAAAGCAGATTTTGTCTGGTGTCCTGATTCTAAGCAGGGATATATACCCCAACATCTTTTCCTAGCATCCATAGCACCATTGTCTCCCATATATAATAATGATAATAATAATAATAATAAATATTGGAATGGCAGTGTGTTGAACTCAAAATATCAGAATTGCTGCTTGACAAGTTTAAGCCTAAGGAACAGTTATGTCGTTACTGTCTTCTTTCTCTAAAGTTTGTTAAACTGTCTTCCCTGGGATAGTGACACCGACTTTCTGTAAATGATGTCAGAAATTCTCAGATGTGAAGGATCGGTGACGGTCCCAGACAGAGGCAGCGGCGGTGGCAAGGAGACAGAGATGAAGAAAGTAAGGAGGCATTTCTGTATCCTTTGCGTGACAACCTAACTACATAGTGGAAGTCAATATGTCCTGATGTCATGTGTTGGTTCTTGGAGCGGAAGGTGAGCAAAGCATTGTCAAGGTATGGAAATGTTTTGTCTTACAAATGTGTTGGATGGAAGGAGTCTGTTTTAAAAGGTTATTTCTGAGCTGGAAAGAAATGCAGGCAGCTACTGTCTATTGCCAGAGAAAAATGACAGATGGAAGGGTGAGTTTTAAAATAGACTGTTCCTGGGGCGCCTGGGTGGCTCAGTTGGTTAAGCGTCCGACTTCGGCTCAGGTCATGATCTCACGGTCCGTGAGTTCGAGCCCCGCGTCGGGCTCTGTGCTGACCACTCAGAGACTGGAGCCTGTTTCAGATTCTGTGTCTCCCTCTCTCTCTGACCTTCCCCCATTCATGCTTTGTCTCTCTCTGTCTCAAAACTAAAATAAATGTTAAAAAAAAATTTTTAAAAATTAAAAAAAATAGACTGTTCCTGGGGCGCCTGGGTGGCTCAGTTGGTTAAGCATCCGACTCCAGCTCAGGTCATGATCTCACGGTTCATGGGTTCAAGCCCCACATGGGGTTCTGTGCTGACAGCTCAGAGCCCAGAGCCTGCTTCGGATTCTGTGTCTCCCTCTTTTTCTGCCCCTTCCCTGCAATCTGACCAGCCCAAGAGGAAAGAGCTAAAGATGGGGACATTCGTCCCCATCAACAGGATAACCAGAGCACGATTATGAGGCTCCCAGTTGATAACCTCCACCAACTCAGCTTTTTAATCTCTTTTAAATATGACTAGACAATTAGGATTTCAAGACATCTGAGGAGAGCTTCTAACATGATAGACGCAGAATCAACCAACTAGCCAAACACAAAAAAACAACTTGGAGGAAAGAGACTATATAAGGAGAAGAAAGCAAAACAAAGCAGAACAAAAACAATTACTAAATTCCTTAAAGAGATAGCAGACAACATTATGTCTATGAAACAGGAACGGGATGTTATAAAACATGAAGATTCAGGGAGCCACAAAAGAGTTCTTGGAAATTAAAAAAAAATGATAGTTGATATTAACAAATAAATAGAAGGGTTGGAAGACTTCCCAGAAAGTAAAGCAAAAGGACAAAGAGAAAAAATAGAAAAGTTGAGAAATTAGAGATCCAGTATAGGAGATGCAACATCTGAATAATTTCTCAAATAATAATAATGCCCTCTCTTCTCAGAGAGAGAGCAAATGAGACAGAGAAACCATCATCAGTGATATAATTCAAGAAATCCCCCCAACCTGTATGATATGAGTTTCCAGATTTAAAGACTCATGGAGTGTCCAGCACAATGGATAAAATAGGTCACATCAAGGCATAGAAACCTATGAACAAAGAAGAGTCTATAGTTTCCAGAGGCAAGAAATTGGTCTCATGCAAAGGAACAGAAATCAAAATGGGTTTGGATTTCTCAACAACAGCCCTGGAAGCTAGAAGATAGTGAAGCAATACCTTCCAAATGCTGAAGGCTTAATAACTTCCAATCAAGAATTCTATACCCAGCTACACTACCAATTGAGTATAAGGTAGAAAAGGGGCACTTTTAGATATCCAAGATCCAAGACAAGTAAAACAAACAAACAAATAATTCCAAACATCAAACTCCCACACTTTTTTTTAAGATTTTGTTATTTTTGGGGGTGCCTGGGTGGCTCAGTTGGTTAAGCCTCTGACTTTGGCTCAGGTCATGATCTTGTGGTTCGTGAGTTTGAGCCCTGTGTCAGGCTCTATGCTGACAGCTCAGAGCCTGGAGTCTGCTTCAGATTCTGTGTCTCCCGCTCTCTCTGCCCCTCCCATGCTCATACTCTGTTTCTCTCTCTCTCTCAAAAATAAATAAACATTAAAAAATTAAAAAAAAAGATTTTGTTACTTTTAAGTAATCCCTATATCCAATGTGGGGCTCCAACTCACAACCCTGAGATCAAGAGTCTCACACTTTACCAACCGAGCCAGCCAGGCATCCCTTCCCACACACGTATTGCCAGGAAAATACTGGAGGATGTGTTCCATTAAAAGAAGAAATGCAGGGGCACCTGGGTGGCTCAGTTGGCTAAGCATCCGACTTTGGCTCAGATCACGATCTTGGGGTTTGTGAGTTCAAGCCCCACATCAGGCACTGTGCTGACAGCTCAGAGCCTGGAATCTGCTTCGGATTCTGTGTCTCCCCCTCTCTCTGCCCCTCCCCTGCTCATGTTCTATCTCTGTCTCTCTTTCCCAAAACTAAACATTAAAAAAATTTTTTTTTAATTAAAAAGTGCATAAATCATAGGAATCAATACAGGTTTGTGGGCTGAACTTAATAACCTTAAGAAAAAAAATACAGAGTTACAAACAAAATCAGGTGTGAAAAATGACTATTATTTAGAACGAAGAAAGAAATACCCACAAATTACAAACTTGAAAAAAAATGGGAACAAGATCCGGCCAAATATCATGGTATCTTTATTATTAACTCATCGGTACAGCTCAATATCATTTGTTTCTTCAAATGATTTTGCTTCCTTGATGTGTGTGCAATTTCTTCAGGAACTGCCAGACTTCATGACAAGATACATCAGATGAGCTAAGATGCCATCTTGATTTATTGGGTTGAATTCACATAGAAATACTCACTCTTCATAGAAACCCTACACTGCTGTGCCCTACGAATACAGGAATTCTTACAAATTATGTTTGTGTGATTTCTGTTAAATACAGAGAACAAAGTAGTATGGTACACTTATCATTGTAAGTGCTGCCGTAATCCATTTATTTCTGACCGAAAGAAAAACTTTTAGTTTTTTGATAAGATGATAAGAACTGAATATTCTGCTTAAAATTTTGGTTTTGGGAATTGGAAGAGTGTTCTGCAGAGGGGTTTCTGGCTGTGTACGTGTCAAACTTGGCTCCTCCTGCACCATCCACGTACTGCTGGTTGGGCACCGTGGGACAAGTGAGTAATAGGACACCACCTCTGACCTTACCCCTTCTGGTCACCTCACCCCTTGGGTCAGCCAAGTGGGTGGGCATATTCCTGGAAGCCCCTGCTGCATGAGAGTATAAGTCATGACTTAACTGTATGGGGAAGTGACTGTGACTTAGTTACGTGCCTTTCATCAAACCCCAATTAAATGTATCTCCAATTCAGCTTTTCCTTACCGAGATCCCAAAATGTCCACAGCTACTCAGCCCTGCATTGCCTAAGGGGAAGCGTGATGAAGGGGACGTGGGCGAGAACTTTTTCTGCGGTTGACATATGTGCCTTTGCAAATTGTTCAAGAAAAACATATGGCCGGGCGAGTACATACATGCCCTTGGAAGGGGCTGCACAGTGACCTTCGAGCTTTCTAAGCTCCTGTGGTATATTAGCCAACGGACACAGAAAACACAAGATCCAGCTGGCAGGAGAGGCAAGAAATTCCCAGGGAGATGTGCACCCGGCTTACGGAGAGTTGAGTCTAGCCTGAGTCAGGTTGTAAAACGTATGGCCAAGGATGGTGGGGGTCCCTCTCAAGGGAATAGACGGACAGGGTGAAGTCAAATGGCGTGTTACTTTCATGGATGAGATCCTCAACTAATAATGGTGGTTGGCCACTGGGGCACCTGGGTGGCTCAGTTGGTTAAGGGTCCGACTTTGGCTTGGGTCGTGATCTCATGGTTCATGAGTTTGAGCCCTGCGTCGGGCTCTCCGCTGTCCGCTGTCTGCTGTCAGCACAGAGCCTGCTTCCAATCCTCTGTCTTCCTTTCTCTGCTCCACCCTCAAAAATAAATACGTATTTTTAAAACCGGTGTTTGCCCGAGATGCATACCCCTCGTACCTCAGCATACCCGTGCTTTCTAGATGCACCTAAGCCACATACAGCTGCACAGTGAGAGACAAGGAGCCAGCACCATGGAGTGGCACACCAGCCCAGGACACTGACCTGGATTTTTGACACGAGAGAGGAATAGAGTTCTCTTTCTTTTTCTTAAAAAATTATTTATTTATTTTTTAAATTTACATCCAGGTTAGTTAGCATATCGTGCAACAATGATTTCAGGAGTAGATTCCTTAATGCCCCTTACCCACTTAGCCCCTCCCACAACCCCTCCAGCAGCCCTCTGTTTGTTCTCCCTATTTAAGAGTCTCTTACGTTTTGTCCCCCTCCTTGTTTTCATATTACTTTTGCTTCCCTTCCCTTGTGTTCATCTGTTCTGTGTCTTAAAGTCCTCATATGAGTGAAGTCATATGATATTTGTCTTTCTCTGACTAATTTCACTTAGCATAATACCTCCAGTTCCATCCACGTAGATGCAAACGGCAAGATTTCATTCTTTTTGATCGCCAAGTAATACTCCATTGTATATGTATCCCACATCTTCTTTATCCATTCATCCATCGATGGACATGTGGGCTCTTTCCATATTTTGGCTATTGTTGATGGTGCTGCTATAAACATGGGGGTGCATGTGTCCCTTCGAAACAGCACACCTGTATCCCGTGGATAAATGCCTAGTAGTGCTATTGCTGAGTCATAGGCTAATTCTATTTTTAATTTTTTGAGGAACCTCCATACAGTTTTCTGGAGTGGCTGCGCCAGCTTGAATTCCCACCAACAATGCAAAAGGGATCCTCTTTCTCCACATCCTCGCCAACATCTCGTTGTTGCCTGAGTTGCTGATGTTAGCCATTCTGACAGGTGGGAGGTGGTATCTCACTGTGGTTTTGATTTGTATTTGCCCGATGATGAGTGATATTGAGCATTTTTTCATGTGTTGGTTGGCCATCTGGATGTCTTCTTTGGAGAAGTGTCTATTCATGTCTTCTGGCCATTTCTTCACTGCATTATTTGTTTTTTGGGTGTTGACTTTGATAAGTTCTTTATAGAGTTTGGATACTAACCCTTATTTCTGACATGTCGTTTGCAAATATCTTCTCCCATTCTGTCGGTTGCCTTTTAGTTTTGCTGATTGTTTCCTTCGCTGTGCAGAAGCTTTTTATTTTGGTCCCAGTAGTGCATTTTTGCTTTTGTTTCCCTTGCCTCCGGAGACGTGTTGAGTAAGAAATTGCTGCGGGCAAGATCAAAGAGGTTTTTGCCTGCTTTCTCCTTGAGGATTTTGATGGCTTCCTGTCTTACATTGAGGTCTTTCATCCATTTTGAGTTTATTTTTGTGTCTGGTGTCAGAAAGTGGTCCAGGTTCATATTTCTGCATGTCGCTGTCCAGTTTTCCCAGCACCACTTGCTGAAGAGACTGTGTTTATTCCATTGGATCTTCTTTCCTGCTTTGTGAAAGATTAGTTGGCCATACGTTTGTGGGTCCATTTCTGGGTTCTCTATTGTGTTCCATGGATCTGAGTGTCTGTTTTTGTGCCAATACCATACTGTCTTGATGATTACAACTTTGTAGTATAGCTTGAAGTCCGGGATTGTGATGCCTCCTGCTTTGGTTTTCTTTTTCAAGATTGCTTTGGCCATCCGGGGTCTTTTCTGGTTCCAGACACATTTTGGGATTGTTTGCTCTAGCTCTGTGAAGAATGCTGGCATTATTTTGATAGGGATTGCGAACTTCTCTTCCTAAAGCTTCTGTGACTTTGGGCTTCCGGTCTCTTGTAACCGAACCTCGTCCTGAGGCAGGCATCACAGATTTTTCTGGTGCTCTGGCATGTTTAAGGGAGAGCAGACCCAAGTGATTCACTCCAAAAAGGAACCTGACCTAAATGGGTGAAGTTCAATATCCCCGCGACTACCAGTGTGGATTCTCCAGTCGGATGGGTTCAGATACGGCCCTGGCAGTTACCAGCATGTGCAAATCTCTATGTGCCTCAGTTTCCTCATCCATACACTGGGGCTAGGAGAGGGCACCCTCCTAGGGCGTTGTAAAGATTCGTGAGATAGAGCGCGTGATGCATCTAGCCCGGAGGCTGCCTTCACCACGGGAGTCGCCAGGAGAGAGGTATCTGCTTGGCGGGAGTGGAAGCCATGGAGGTGGAAGAGAATGCTCTGGAAAGAGAGATCTGGAGACAGACATCTTCACGGTCTCATTCAAGCGTGAAAGTGTCAGCTCCCCCAAGGGAGGGGGCGGTCTCGGCTTTATTGATCTGGATGTGCCTGGTGCCCAAAAGAGTGCTTGGCATCTGGTCGGCGTTCAGCAAATAGCCGGGGAGATGAATGGACTCGTCAAGCCGGCCGATGCGCGGATTGCCCCACCCGCGCAGCCGGCCGAGCCTGGGGAGCTCCTGGAGACCGGACCTTGAGAGGGTGAATGCACAGTTCATTTGAAAAAGGGGCGGGGCCCCCGGCTTCCAGAATGAGGCCACTGTGGCTCCCGCCAGGTGTCTGGCAGCCTTGTGGGATTGACCAGTGTCTGGTGAGCCAGGACTTTATCTGCTCTGAACACAGGGTGGGAGGAACATCCGTCTGAATCAGGCAGGCCGTTTCTCTGAGACTTTGCTTTCCAGGCCACGAAGCAAGTTCACAAAAGTGGAGATTCTTTCGGGGCACCAATGGCCCTTAGTGTCACTGCGATACCAACGACCGTTTCCGGGGAGAAAACCGTCCAGGCCCAGTTTGGGGCAGAAGACCCTTTGTGAGTCTTGAGACAGAGGAGCTCGCTGTGGTCTTGGGATGAGACGGGTGGTTGGGGTTGGGGGTGGGGGGTGGGGGGTGGGGGTGGGGCATGACTTAGCCGGCCAAGTAATTTGCCTCAGGGTAACCACGTGGTACAATTGCAGTCCTGGGATGAGTAAGGCAAAGAAGGAAGATCTTTCTTGCCGGAGCAGGTCGGCTGCTGGGGACGGATGGGGGGGGGGGGGCTGGGTGATCTCGGGTCTGCGTGACTCAGGCACAGGCCAGCTCTTCGATGCTCACCCCAGAGTTCCCCGAAGCCCAGGGATACATAATTCTGTCACCTCCCCAGCCAAGCCGCCTAGAAGGTCGAGGTAAACGACAGGTGGCAAAAAGAGAGGAAGGTGGACCGGAGACGGTGCTCTCTTCTCCGCCCTTCTCAAAGCTTGTGAAAGTGGGTCCCTGTAAGTCACTTGCCCTGCAGGGCGAAGAAAGGCACCCTGCCCTTCCTCGGAGAGCACCGCCCTCGGATATGACCCATACCCACGTCGAGCCCGTGCCTGCTGGCCTTGCTTCTTTCTTTTCTACGTTTCCGCTTGGAGTTTCAGAAGGGAAGGGCCTCTCTAATGCTTTCAGGAATCTTCTTGCCCTTGGAGAGGGAATTGAGTCATGCACTCGTTGAGCTGGAGGCCTTGGAGCACATCTGGTTGTCCCCTCCCTCTGGATAGAATCTCAAGAGAGGGGATGTGACACAAGTCAAGTCACCCAGCAAGTGACCTTCAGAGCAGAAGCCAGATGTCTATCCAGGAGCACACGAGTCCTGCCCTCTGTCCCATCAGCATGCTGTCACCTGCCCCTGACACTCAGCCCTTCGCCTTGCCTTCCACCCCCACTGCTCTGCAGCCGCTTTTCTCCCCAGAAGGGCCACAGCCCCTCCTCTTGGTGCTCCCAGGTCTGAGGACAGGGAGATGGCTTTAGAAGGAGGTGGGGGTGGGGAAGGGTTGTGGGCTGAGGCTCTGAGGGTCCCGCTGCCTCATCCAGGACCTCCCAGCGAGGTCACACGATGTCTCCGGGCTTCTCTGCCATAAAGTTACCATCTTTCCCCTTTCCCTGCTCCGTTCCTTGAAAGCAAATCACTAAGCCCACGATATGTCTTTTAAAGTCTTGGTATGTCATGATATGTCTTTTAAGTCAACAGGACCCCCCATCTTTCTTGTTTTTTTTCCTCAAAAGTTATTTCTGAAGAAACCAAGTCTTTGTCCAGTGGTATTTCTCAGGTCGTAACATGTTCCTTTGCTTTTCATAGTTGCTGTAAATGGGTATTTGGATCGAGGGGCCTGATCCGATTCTCGGCTGGTTTTCTCAGCAGGACCGCCTCACAGGTGGGGATGGGGACTTCGGTCAGGAGGTACCGGTTGTCTCCTTTTTGTGACGTGAGAGGCTGTTGGCGCCCAGTGTGTTCCCTCGGTTCTAACGCCTTCTGATTCTCAGGACTTACCTTATCAAGGCAAAGGTATTTCCTAAACGAAGACAGCTCACTTTCCACCCCCATCACACATAGTAGATTCCAGCAAATCAAAGACACCCCCGCCCCGTGGCGAGAAACGCCATTATTTTACACACAACCAAGGAAAGAAACACTGCAAACGAATCTATGGCACCTTGCTTCTCACCACTCGGAACTTCTCCACTGTCAGTACGATACCAGGGTCGAGTGAGCATTTTTCTTTTTCACTAACCCAGAGGATTATTGTTTCCTCAGTTGACTTGCATTTGCAGGGAGTTCAGTCAAAGTCGTTGGGACGCCTCTGACGGCTGCATTCGTATGTGCTTAACACTCCCCAGGTCTTTGTGGCATTCTGCTCTCCATTTGCACACTTCTTTTATTTATTTATTTATTTATTTATTTATTTATTTATTTGTTATTTTAAACAATATTTTTTAGGTTTATTAGTTTATTTTGAGAGAGCGGGCCCGTGCGAGTGAGCGAGTGGGGGAGGGGCAGAGAGCGAGAAGGAGAGAGAGAATCCCAAGCGGGCTTTGCAGGTGCACGTGCCGAGCCCGTCCGTTTGCACACTTCTTAGTGACAGCACAGGCTAATGTAATTCTGTTTCTTCTAGGTACATTTCGTAAGACCCACAGCACTTGGTTATAGCTTTGCAAGAACATAGGGAATCGTAAGGGCAAGTATTTGCTACTCCACTGTTTAATTTGTGCCCCACTGCCCTATTTCCATGCCTTTCTGTGCCTACACCAGCTTTTTGTGTCCATACTGAATCATGTTGCTATCTTTTGGATGTTATTAAAAAAATTTTTTTCTTATTTATTTTTGAGAGAGAGAGAGCAAGCAGGGGAGGGGCAGAGAGAGAGGGAGACACAGAATCCGAAGCAGGCTCCAGGCTCTGAGCCGTCGGCACAGAGCCTGACGCGGGGCTTGAACTCACCAACCGCGAGATCATAACCTCCCCCAAATTGGATGGTTAACCGACTGGGCCACCCAGGCGCTCTAGATGTTATTTTAAATGGTAAGTAAACTCTAACCAACCATGCCTGTCATTCATTCAAAGGTGACACACACAACATGAACAGTTATGGCCAAATGTATGGTCACGGCCATGCCAAGGCTGCCATTGGTGGGCAATGGGATGCCCCCTCTCCCCCCTCCCCATTTCAGAGATACTAGAAATTTTCAAAATATGTGTCTTGAAATCGGTGAAATGCAGCGTTCTGGCTGTGTGTCTGGCACGAATCTCATTTCATTTATCTGGGTAACCTCCTCATAGAACTTAGCTCAGTGCTTACGACTATTCCAAAAATATTTATCAGAGGAATGAAGCCAACAGTCAATCAATATATATTTACAGAGCATTTACTGGGGATGAGGTCTCGTCACGATAAACGTTTGAAAACCCAAACCGGTTCCCTTTCTCAGCATGTTAATTTGCTCGTCCTGATTCTCTGATTCTCGTCACATTCCTGCAGCTGCTCCCGGCCAAGCTGAAGCCTCCCGTGGCTATACCAGTGGCCTCTCTCTTTCTTTTCCACTTGAGTAATACATACCCCCAACTGCCCACCTTAGATTTTCTACAAGAGTCCTGATTTTAAAACATTCCTGTTTTCAGGGCGCCTCCGAACGGATTTGGGGATCAAAAGGCATGCTCATGGTAGTTCAACCCTCTGGTTCCTTTTCCTGCATGGACTTCTGATGGCTCAGCCAGGAGATGTGCCTGAACCACACTAGGGGCGCCTGGGTGGCTCAGTCAGTTGAGTGTCCGACTTTGGCTCAGGTAATGATCTCGCGGTTTGTGAGTTCGAGCCCCACATCAGGCTCTCTGCTCTCAGCGCAGAGCCTGCTTCAGATCCTCTGTCCCCCTCTCTTTGTCCTTCCCCTACTCTCTCTCTCCCTTTCTCAAAATTAATAAAATCTTAAAAAAAAATCCACACCAGAGTGTGTGATTTCCAGTTATATGCAAACAGCCCTATCATTTCTTTTCCTTCCCACAGGGCAGATAATCGTCTCCCTGGATTCCTTCCTTCCTGCCTTCTTTCTTATTATTAATAGACGTTATGTTTTAGAACAGTTTTAGGTTTACAGAAAAATTGAGCAGATAGTAGGGAGAAGTCCCCCTGGGTGCCCCCCTCAGGAGTCCCCCCCCCCCCCGCCCCGCCCCGTTTCCCTTGTTAATATCTTACGTGACTCTGTTACATTTCTCACAATTAAGGAGCCAACATTAGCATATTATTGTTAACTAATGTCCATATTCAGAGTTCCTTAGTTTTTAACCTAATATCCCGTTTCTGTTCCAGGATCCCGTTCGGGACACCACATCACAGTTCTCATGTCTCCTCAGACTCCTTTTGGCTGTGTAATTTTGTTTACTTTCTTTTGTTTAAAGTTTTACTTATCTTTAAGAGAGTGGGGAAGGGGCAGAGAGAGAGAGGGAGAGAGGATCCCAAGGAGGTTCCCAGCTGTCAGTGCAGAGCCTGATGCGGGGTTCGATCCCACGAACCATGAGATCATGACCTGAGCCGAAATCAAGAGTCAGACGCTTTGAGCCACCCAGGCGCCCTACTTTCCTTGTTTTTGATGCCCTTCATGGTTTTGGGGAGTACTGGTCAGTTGTACAGTAAGATGCCCCTCTCTTGGGATTCCTCTGATTTCCCCCCGCCCCCTCGGGATTAGACCGGCTTTGTGAGTTTTGGGCAGGAAGATCACAGAGGACATTTTCATCACATCTTGTCAAGAGTCTAAATGACCCACATGACTTAGCACTGTTAATATTCATCTCGAGTGCCTGGCTGAGGTGGTATTCGTCAGGTTTCCCTCCCTGCCTCCACCCTTCCCGTGTAATGCTCTTTGGAACTGAGTCACTGTGCTCAGACCACACTTAGTGAATGGGGAGTTGTGTTCCCTCTCATTTAGGGTGGAGCTTGGATTTCTTTTTCAGTGTCAGCCTCCTGTGTTTCCCTCCATCTTTTCTTCCTTCCCTCGCCCTCCTTAAGTCTTTTTTTCTGATGTCTGTCTTCCAACATATGTTTGGGTTTTTTTTCCTCTTTAGATATAAGTACTCCCAGGTTTTAGGCCCAGTCCCCGTATGCTCCTCTTTTCCTTAAAGCTGTATTTTTTCTGAGTTGACCCTGTAGAACGTCCCTTCTCTGGGGTGCTCTGGCGGAAAGGGTTCTACCGACCAGCGCGTGCAGAAACTAGCTCATTCCTTACCCCTCCGTAGAGACTCATGGTGCGGGAGCACGTGAAAGGCTCTGACAAGTCCCGCAATAAGGAGGCCCGTTTCACTCAAAGGTTTCCCAAATGTATTCTGCCTTGAAGCCTTTTTACCATATTCCATTGATTCAGAGACGCACATGTTTTTTTCCCCCCACATGTTAACCATTTCTGAAACTGAGCTACATCTCACAGCTGATTGGGTAAGAAAACAGTATGTTTTTTTCTTTCTTGGAAGTTCCTGCCGTCATGGCATCAGATACTTCGATGGTATTTGAGATTTGAGGAGATGCAGTGTTCACGGCACATCTGTGGGTCCTTCTTCAGAACCAGTAAAAAGTGGAAACCGTGTTACGAAACTGAGTCTGCCGGGTGGTCAGACCCCGCCTCTCCCTAGTGGGAGGCCCCGCCCCCTTGGCTTCTGGCGTTCCTCAGTTTAATACCGAGCCCAGATTCACAGAGCACGTTGCCCGGCCTGCTCTACGTTGCAGAGTGACCGAAACGAACATTCCTTTCTGTAACGAGAGAATACTAAAGGTGGCCAGCTTTGCAGGGTCAATCTATACAAATGGAACATGTCCACAGGATGATGGTATTTAAGGGATTTCACGAGGTTTGTATTCATTCATTCTTTCCAGACCTTTCCAAATTCACTCTAGTCCCTTCAACCATGTGCCTTATGGGTTATTAAATAAAAACCAATAAACTAATGGCTCTTTGGAGATACAGTTCATATACCATAGGGTATGCGACGTAATTCACATAAATGTAATTTAAAATGCGCAGCCCTTTGTAATGGCCTTTTGAAGTGTACAACTCCGTGGTCTCTTGTTGTTTGTTTGTTTTCTGTTTTCACGATGTTGTGCGTCAGTTACCACCATCTAATTCCTGAACATTTTCATCCCTCTGTGGGCTGCTGTGGTTTTTATTTCCAGGGCTGTTGCTCACGTTTCGCAAACAATAACATGAATGCGAAGGATCTGAGGCCAGTTCCAAGGAAAGTGCGTGTGCGGGGGTGGGGAGAAAAAGAAGTGGCAAAACCAGCAAAGCGTGTGGGAAGAAAACGCAGACAATCCTCACAACCCCCAAAGGGGAGTGGGGGAGATGGGGGGGATCAGTGGCAGCCTTAATTTCTTCTGGGAGCGTTTATCTGATCGGGCCTTCTGGGGTTTCACGGGGTCCGCCATCTTGGAAGTGATTAAGCCAATCTTAGGTGAGGAGGGTCTCTAGGCCAAGGGAGGTTCCACTGCTTCTGGGCCAGAGTATCTGCTGTCCGGGAAGCCCCCAGGAAAGACCGGCAGGGGAGGCTTGGGGAGATGAGCCTGAGGCCTAGGGTCAGGCAGGCCTGGGTCTGAATCCCAGTTCCACCAACGCCTTGCTGTGTGGCCCTGGACAAGTTACTTTACAGCTCTGAGCTTCAGCCTCCTTATAGATAAAGTGCTCGTCGCAATGTCTGTTTTTCGGCGTTGTGGTGAGGATTTGAGAGAATAATTATCGGGTAGAGACAGAACTCAGGGCCGGTGGACACAAGGCTATCACTCTGGTACCTGGCGGCCTCATAATCGTCCATGGAGGAACCCCAAGAAGGGGAATGAGAGGCTGGAACAGGCGACCTAGGCAGCACTTGGGGACACGAGGGGCTTTAGCCCAGATGAGAGCAGGTTTGGGGCATGTGAGGATTGGTTTTAATGTCTGAAGGTGTCTGTTTTCTTGAGGTGAGGCTGGAATTCTTATTTGTACCTCTACCGAGCAGAGCTCCGGGCTTGGTTTGGATGTAGTAGGAAGGAGGCTTTTAGTTTGGTTCAAGAAAGAGCTGTCTGTCAAGAGGGGTAGCCAAGAATGGAGGGGGCATCTCCCAAGGGCATGAAAAGTCTGCAACAGACACCTGAGGGCACGCTGGATGCTTCTGACTCTGAACTGCAGAGACTCAGGAACGCGACGGCCAATTGGGGCAACTCTGGAGCAAGCTGGGAAGGACGCCACGTTTCCTCACTCTGGGTTCTCACCGTGGGCCCACTGGACCCCCCGCCGGACTTGACCTCAGCCAGAAAGTGAAGGGAGAAAGCAAGAAACTGATTCTCCTGCAGCCAGCCCAGCCCAGCCCCTCGAATGGAAGAGGCTGTCAAAATGGCGGCCAGAAGAGTCCAAAGCAGTGGCTTTCGGGCCCCAGGAGAATGGTTTTCTTCAGGGTCCCCTCCCATGGTGTGTGCTGTGTTGGGCAGGAGTCTGTCTGTCCATGCTCCCCCCTCAGTTCCCACCTCCTCCCCCTAAGATTCCGGACGGCTGCTTTATAATTCATTGCCTCACGTGTTCTGTCCAACTGAATTGCTGCTCTGTTGCCAAAGATTAATCCCGACAGATAAGAAAAAGGACATCTGGAGAATATTGACTCTGTCACTTCTTATCTTCCCTCTCGGGGCCTTAGCATTTTCAGTGGCTTTGTTCCAAAGCTTTGTTAGGTTGTTGGAGAGGCTCCTTTTAGTAGGTGAGCTAACGGGGGTCTGGTGTTGAGCTCTCCCCAAGGCTGGATGCTGGCAGGGCCTGGTCGCCTGTAGCTGTGTCTGAGGGACAGGGCTGGTCCTGGAGGCCCAGGTCCCAGGAAATGTCCCCGCCTGTCTGAGCTGCTAAGAGCTAGAAAGACATCCTAAGAGGCAGTTGGCCTTTAAAGAATGTAACTTTAGGGGTATCTGGGCGGCTCAGTCGGTTAAGCATCCGACTTTGGCTCAGGTCATGATCTCACGGATCACGAGTTCGAGCCCCGTGTCGGGCTCTGTGCTGACAGCTCGGAGCCTGGAGCCCGCTTTGGATTCTGTGTCTCCTTCTCTCTCTGCCCCTCCCCTGCTCGTGCTCTGTCTCTCTCTGTTTCTCAAAAATGAATAAATGTTCAAAAAAAATTAAAGACTATAACATTAGCAAGCTCATCCTAAATGAAACATCACTGAAGCTTCGCCAGGATCTTTCTGGTTGTTCAGAAGATGGCCAGTGTCTCTTTTTCTCACTCCCTTCCCTCCCTATATGCCCCCCTTCTCTCCCCATCCCTGTCCCTCTCTTTGTCTCCTTCTGACTCTTTTTGGTCATTTCTAAGGGCTCTGCATGTGGACCTGTTGATGGGGCTTGGGCAGGGGTGAGGGTGATGGGGTGGGGGTGGGGTCTCAGCCACAGGGCAGCCCCCGGGGCAGGGGGGACCCAGGAAGCATTTGGGGGAAACTGGCTTTGCTTTGTCCAACTACGCCTGTGTTGTTTTCCCAGGGGAGCCCTTCAGCGAGCACATTTCTCCACATGGAAAAGAAAGCGATGACCTGGGGAACAAGTGTCCACGCTTCTCGTGATTGTCGGCCATGACCACGTAGCACTTCGCTGCCTGCCCGGTCCCGAGCTCCACATTTTAAAAACTATGTGTGGTGTGTGTCTGGCTGCATTTTATTTTTATGCAAACCGTAGCATACTGTTCCCCTGCTCTGTCCCTCGGGGTTTTTTTCCTTTCCTTCTTTCAGTGTTAACAAGATTCTCCATTATCTTTCCACGTCTGCACAGAGGAAGCAACATCAATCATTTGTAATGACTTGTGCACCAAGTGCACTTGCTGCTCTGGGGCGCTGCCGCCATCTGGCCCCAAGCCTGCAGGCTGTGACACTTGTGTCCCCAGGCTGCCATGTGTGAGTCGGAGGGGGCCGGAAGTGGGTGGCAACTCGAATGCGGCAATCCGGGAGAGCTTGAAGAAGGTGCGGTCTACAAAGGTGTGGTCACAGCAAAGGGACCCGCTAGGGAGTATGCTGTGGCCAGGGCCAGCACCCTCTCCTCTGCTCATTTTATCAGGTCACTAGGGGCCTTGGGACTTGCCCAAGGTCATGCAGCGGGAGGCGAAGCCATCGGGAGACTAGGTTTCCTGACTTCCGATCAGTGGTTTGCTTTGAGTATCAAAAAAATGAAATAAGACAAAACCACCCTTGGTTATTTAAATTCCATTCATGAGTCTAAGGAAAGAGGTTTTGAATTAATCTTTTCCACAATCAAGACCAATTAGTGGACCCTCCTATTGTGAATTTCCATAATTTCTCTATTTACCCAACTTACAAATCGCTTTGTAAGCCGCAACTTGTAAATGTATTCATAGAAAATGGTTTTAAGAGCAAAAATTTGGTATCAGTTTAAGGGCCCCAAATTGTCAAGGAAATGAGGATTTGTCTCCCCAGCGGAGAATTGTGCATTTCTTAAACTAGGTATTGACGAAGAGTTTGCAATAAATGGAAAATGCTTAGCTATAACGCTTAAGGAAAATTGTGATCTCCCATTTATCTAGCGTATCACCACAATTAAATGTGAATTCACACAGGCAGGAGAACAAGCGCAAAACCCTGAAACTTACATAAAGAAAAATAAACATGGGAAAAGAATACGCCAACGTGTTACTTTAGAAGGGGGGGATGGGTGATTTTTATTTGCTCTCTACTTTCATAACAATGATGGCATCGGCTATGACAATCATAATTCAAAATAAAGTCTCTGTGACCATTTGACAAGGGATGTATATCCAGAGCTGAGAAGATACCCACAACTTCCGATCAGTCATTTCTCTTCCAGGAATCTGGTCTGAGGAAGTCCTTTTTGCTTTCGGAAAAAGTTCCAGGCAGGACGTTCGCTGCAGGTAGAAACTGGCAAACACCCGAATTGCCAAACGGGGGCGTAACCACCTTACAGACAGTGTGGTTCAGCCGCTCGATGCCGCTATGTATTCATTAAGAAAGAAAACTATGACAACAGCGTGTACCACAGCTTTAAATGGAAGGCTCAGGGTTCACACCGAAATGGAAAGTAGGACTACAACAGGTTTTTAAAAAACGCTGTAGGTTTTGGGAAAAATAGACAAAAGATGAGCAGAAGGGACTCGCACAGCGGGGAGGTGGGAGTGTGGGTGATTGCTTTTCTTGATTTTCCAACATTTTCCGTAATGTGCGTATCTCGTTTTTATAACTTCAAAAGCCATGCGAACTAGCTGTTCATCTGGGAAGCTGGTTCTAAACCACCTACCTCCTAAGCCACAGTCCCCAGGGAAGGCTGGAACGTTGGAGGGGGAGCGAGAGGGGAAGTGTTCATCCATGAAAGCCTGACGACATCTGAGCAGCTAACCGCGCGGCGGATTCTGGATTCTGCACTGAGTAGGTAAAGAGAAATTGCCGGGCCCTGCAGGGGTCAAGGTGGGGAATGGAGAGGTAAGGAGTGCAGCCAGAGCACACAGTTAAAATCACCCAGTAGATGAGTTCCCGGGGACAAACGTCAAATCCCTCCTACCCGCCAGAGAGAGGAGGGCTGCGAGTGTAGACGCCTGAGGACAGCATCCAGGCAACCAGAAAAGGGAGGTGCCCGGGATAGGACTGGGGCTCACGCCGCCAACCTTAACCAAGGGGCTCTGAGGCTCCTTCCGGCTCCCAGTGCCTGTGATCTGTGCTGCCCTTTGCGCTTGAAAGTCTCCTCCTCATCTCCCAACCCAAGTGCCTCCGCCTCCGTGAAGCCTCCCTTTGCTGCCCTGCCTGGGCTCTGTGTGTCCACAGCTCGGAGCTTGAAACGGGTTCAGACTTGACGTGTTCCACCTGAAACCGAGCAGCATAAGCATCCGACAGCTAGGCAGCATCTAGGCTGTGCCAGACTCTGTACTTGGCCGCATGTTGTCAGGAGGCGGGTCAGTCTATCTTCCAGAACCGGGGCTGTGGATTTGCTCCCGGTTACCCATTACTGCAGAGCAAACGGTCCCAGGGCCTAGAGGGGAAAACCACCGCCACCTTTATTTTGCTCACCTTTATGGCGACAGCTGGGGCAGCCGGAAGCCGGGGCAGGAACTATCCGAAAGCTCGCTCGTTCACTCACATGGCTGATGGCTGACACTGGCTGTTGGGTAAGACCCCAGTGGGGGCTGTTGGCTGGAATGGCCCGAGTCTGTTTCTATGACACGATCTCGTCAATGTAATGGACAGATGGTGTCCTGAGGGATATGCAGTGGGGCAGGTCCCTTTGGACTCCATTACGACAGAGGGTGGGAGAGGTAACATGATCCTTGGGGAGGATCATCAGTGCGTGCCGCTGTCCAAGTGAAAGTGAGTTGTTTCTGATAAGGATGGGGGGAAGAAAAAGAAAATGCACTTGCCAGATTAATGCCTGTATATCATGTCTCCTTTTAATTTTAAAGCAAATTTTATTTTTTTAAGTTTATTGATTTATTTTGAGAGAGAAAGAGAGTGTGTGAGCAGGGAAAGGGCAGAGAGAGAGAGGGAGAGAGAGAGAGAGAGAGAGAGAGAGAGAGAATCCCAAGCAGGCTCCTCACTGTCAGTGCAGAGCCCAATGCAGGGCTCGATCTCATGAACCCTGAGATCATGACCTGAGCTGAACCCAAGAGCTGGATGCTTACCCGACTGAGCTACCCAGGCACCCCAGCAACTCATGTCTTCTTAATCTGCATTTGGCAACTGCTATTTGGGCTGCTATTTGGCTAGATTTGAGGAAGTTCACTGTTGTCTTCCAGGGTCCATCTGGCTTTTGGAGGGGACTGTCGTCTTTGTATCCTTGGGATGTGATGTGAGAGGCGGGCACTTTCAGGGGCTTGATGTGGCCTTTTCCTTCATGTTAGCTCCCACGATTTGTAACACGCAGTAAGTCACGGTTGTCATCTTTCACCCTGGAAACATCCACTCTGGGTTGGAATCCTGGCACTGCCGTGAACGGAGTGCATATGCCTGGGCAGGTGACCGAGCCTCTGAGCTTCAGTTTCCTCATCTGTAAAATGGGGATGATGGCATCTGGTTTGTAGAGTTGTCGTGAAGCGTAATCAGGCCCCTATACGAGATAGACGTGCCTGGCATAGTTCCACATACAGCGTTTCCTGAACGGAAGCTTTACGTTCTCAAGACTTCTTCACTCTTGGGGCGCCTGGGTGGCGCAGTCGGTTAAGCGTCCGACTTCAGCCAGGTCACGATCTCGCGGTCCGTGAGTTCGAGCCCCGCGTCGGGCTCTGGGCTGATGGCTCAGAGCCTGGAGCCTGTTTCCGATTCTGTGTCTCCCTCTCTCTGCCCCTCCCCCGTTCATGCTCTGTCTGTCTCTCTCTGTCCCAAAAATAAATAAAAAACGTTGGGAAAAAAAAAAATTAAAAAAAAAAAAAAAAAAAAAAAAAAAAAGACTTCTTCACTCTGGATGCCCGGGTTTCATGGAGTTCTTTGCCGATGGACTGTTCAGCGTGAGTCATCCAGGACTTGATTTTCCAGCTCACTGGGAAGGTCCCTACTTCCAAAAGCAGCTCTTCTTCTGGCCTGCTTGTGCCTGGAATTTCACCATTAGAAAGCTATATCTTTGTTTCTTTTTCATCTCCGGGAAGCCGCTGTTTGCCACTCACATTTCCCAACGGTATGGCACTTGCTTTCTGTTTCCCCAAGCAGTATCGGTCCTTCCCACAGCCTTGGGAGGTAAATCAGACATTTGTCCCGAGTCACTCAGTTGGAAAGGGAGGAGCTGGGGTTTGAAGGGAACACTCCCCCCGGAGAGGTTCTCATCCAGCCGCAGGAAGTCTGAGTTGTTAGCTCCAACATACCGCTGGTTGTCCATTGGTCTAACAAACCACACTCCGCAGCTCGAGGTGAGGCGCGAGCAAGTCAGTTCCTGTCAATTACAGTTAGACGTTAAGGGCCTGCCTTGTGTCTCAAGCGTCAGGCCTACATCGTGCCTACCCCAGGACAGCGCCTGGCCTGTAGGACTCTACCACGAGAGCTGCATGTGAACTGAAGAACTTAACCGGGGTCACACAGTTTTCGGCAACAGAGCCTGGAAGGGAGCCCGGGCCACAGGATTTCAGAGCCTGATCCCAAGCCTTTAACCACGACGTCACCCTGCCATCCGCGGGATGAACAGCCCAGGAGAGGGTGTGCGGAGTCAGGAAGCGTGGGGAGGGCGGTGCAGGCCGGGGGAACAGTCCAACCGAAGGCCCAGAGTGGGGAAGCAGCTGTGTGTGTCCTCGGGGTCACTGGAGGACAAAGTGAGAGAAAGTTCATGGAGATGACAACGAGGGGGCTGAGATTACCTGAGGAAACTCAGGGAAGCAGAGAAGGCTCAGCTCTTTCCCCAGGGACGTTTCCAGGGCCTGCTGGGCACAGCCTCCAGCCGAGGATATCTCTCTAAACCGTCTGGAGCTGGATTTGTTGCTTGTTTGGAAAGCACACTTCTCTGCCCTGCTAGGGCTTTTGGGGCACCGTTTTCTGGCGTCGGCCATCACCAGCAGCCACACTTAACACCAAGCCCCACGGCGGTCGGAGCGGGTGGCAGCATCACCTCTAAGCTCTGCCAGGGATGGAACTGACCCCCCCTGGGACCCCAGAACCACCGGGAACTGGCTGAGCTTTGAGGGGCTGCCTCTTCCTTGGAGCATATGTGGTCTTAGTGGAAACCGTGTACCTGGGCCACTAAAAAAAAAGCAAACAAGTGGAAATACGTCCCAACCAGCCCAGATAGGGGAGGAGAGGAGGGGCAGCCAGGAGGGTGGCTCTGGGGGAACGGATCCGAGACAGAGTCCTGGCACTTCCCTTTGCTGTGGGGCCTGGGCTGGTCTCTTAAGCTCTGAAATGCGTGGTGTCTCCAGATGTGACGTGCCATCCCTGAATACTCCCGTTGGCGTCCGGCTCTAAGCGTGGAGGGCACAGCCCAACTCAGAAGCAAGTGTTCGATCACGGTAACCCTTGGCGTGGCGCCTGGGAGGTACTGACCAGTGCGTTGTCACACTTTCAGGCCAGATTCTTCCAGAACCTGGGCTAAGGGTTTGTGTGCCAACTGGGAAGGGAACGGGAACGGCAGGTGAGGGAGCCCCGCAAGGGGGGGGAGCTCAGGTGAAGCGGCAGCCTTGGCCTGATCCTTTGGGGAGTTCTGGGCTCGTTTTGCTGGAGGTGAAGGAGCTGGCACCTGTCCTTCACATCAGTCAGTGATTGGCCTCAGGTGGCCGGGAGGGCGGGGGATGGTGGGGGGAAATTCACTCAAAGTAATCTCTACACCCAGTGTGGGGCTTGAACTTACCACCCTGAGATCAAGAGTCACACGCTCCACCGACCGAACCAGCTAGGCGCCCCAAAACAACTTGTTAGGACGGTTTCTGCGGGCCAGGAATCTGAGAGCAGCCTCCCTGGGTGGTATTGACTCCCTCAAGGTTGGGCTCATGCTGATCACTGGGCCGCAGTCATCCGAAGGCTTGACTGGGGCTGGAGGAGCCAATACTAAGCAGGCTCACTCAGGCCAGGGGTGACTGGAGGCCTCAGTTCCCTACCACTGGGCTTTTCACAGGGCTGCTGGGGTATGCCCCTCATATGGCAGCCGGGCAAGCGGTCCAGGAGACAAAACAGGGAGGAAGCCGTAATGCCTTTTGCTCCCGATCTTGAGCATCACACGCTGTCACTTCTGCCACATCTTACTAGGAGCCAGTTACTTGGTACCCTACGCTTCAGGGAAGGGGGAGTAGCTTTAAAAGGCAGAAATATTTCGGGGCGCCTGGGTGGCTCAGCCGGTTAAGCATCCGACCTCAGCTCCGGTCGTGATCTCACAGTTCGTGAGTTCGAGCTCCGTGTCGGGCTCTGTGCTGACAGCTCAGAGCCTGGAGCCTGCTTCGGATTCTGTGTCTGCCTCTCTCTCTGCCCCTCCCCTGCTTGCTCTCTGTCTCTGTCTCAAAAATAAATAAACATGAAAAAAAATACATAAAAGGGAGACATATCAAATAATTTAGGGATGTGTTTTATTTTTATTTTTATTATTTTTTAATGTGTATTTATATTTGAGAGAGAGACAGAGACAGAGAGAGAGGGGGAGAGAGAGAGACAGAGACAGCAAGTGGGGGAGGGGCAGAGCGAGAGGGAGACACAAAATCCGAAGCAGGCTCCAGGCTCTGAGCTGTCAGCACAGAGCCCGACACAGGGCTCGAGTTCATGAGCCTTCGAGCTGTGAGATCATGACCTGAGCCGAAGTCAGATGCTTAACCTACTGAGCCACCCAGACGCCCTTAGGGACGAGTTTTAAAGCCACCACAATGTGGTACAGCTTTGTTCCCACCTTGCGAGTAAGGGTGTTTGAGGAGCTCTTTCCCTGGACTCCCTGGCTAAGGTCCCCTCCCGTGTCATTCTGCCACCCGGTGGAGGGAGGGTGCTATTGCACCTGTTGCTGGACCCACCCTCCCCCAGGCCTGGCCAGCCCTGCCCTCCGGACCCCTCTCTGCTTCCCTGGGACAGCTCCCTGGAAGCTTCCTTCCTCTCTGCTTCCCTTCTCTTTGTTCCCAGAGACAGATGCGAAAGCTCAGAGACTCAGGGTTTCACCTTTGTGGGAAAGGGGTTCAGCATGGTCACATCCGCCAAGGATGCTGGGGGAGGTCTCTGAAGGGCTGAGGCGGCGCCCCTGCGCAGAAGGTCCCGTCCCCATGCGAGACTTGATTCTGGGCAAGGCCGATCCACTCAGCACACACCTACTCTTTGAGCCGAGGGTGAAGAAGTACTCAGCCACATTACCCACTCTCTGGCGAGCGTGCTTGTGAGGGGGGGCCCCCAGGGAGGCAGAGTGAGGCTGGGAGACGTACATATAAAGTGCAGCCCCTGCCAACCTCTGTTCTGGCCTTTGTGCTGGGCGGCTGTGAGCATGCACCTTGAAGACCTCCAACCCCAGGAGGTTAACTCGACCAAGGGCCCCACCTCCTGGGTCTTGAATCCACCCTCCCATTTGTGCTGAGGCCACGAGGCTTGCCAAGTACCCATCAATACTGAGTGCAAAAGGGATACTAAGGCCAGCCCATCGATTCCTGGCATGTCCCTTAACTTTGGCTCAAGGACACCCCGATGGCTTTGCTGAAACTCCCTTAGACGGCGCAGGAGTCTAAGATACTCAACCTATGTTTCTCCCTCACTCGGAGTTAGGGTGGCCAGAAACAATGCAGGATACTCGGCTAAATGTGAGTTTCCGATGAACACAAACCGTTAGTATAAGTATGTCCCAAATACCGCACGGGGTAGGCTTATTCTAAAAAATCGTTGGCCGTTTATCTAAAATTCACATTTACCTGTGTGTGCGGGCTATTTGCTAAATCTGGTGACCCTACTGGGGTCTGACTCACCTTGCAGATTCCTCTGTTCTCAATTTTCTGTCCCACATGCAGTTCCTCTAATAAAATCTTTGCACGTTTAATCCCTCCTTGGCATCGACTTCCCAGAGGGCCCGGACTAACCCAGCAGGGCTGGGCCAGGAACGGGAGCGAGGTGTCGGCAGTCTTGACTTACAAACTAGTTTCTTTACATCGGGCATGATCCTGGGAGTGGGGTCCTCTTTTGGTGCTCAAAGCCACGGTTGCAGGGGGATGGGGGGCTCCTCTCCCTGAGTCCGACTTGGAAGGTAGGTTCTAAGTGCAGGGAAATTCTAAATCAGTTCTGCAATTTTAGGGTGCCCAAGTTTTGCATGGGGGAATAGGAGGTAAAATGTAGATTCTTAGGTCCCCTCCCTCCAGATCTCCCGATTCTAGCGATCTAGGGTCAGGGGTCAGCAGTTTGCATTTTCACAGGCTCCACACTCGATTTGGAAACTGCTGAGGGAAAATAACTCAGCCTATTTTGTAAAACTTCCCATGAATGCTCCTGCCCATGCTTATTCAGGGCTCTCTCCGGGTGATAATTAATTTAGCAGTCAGGGTGTCAAAACTAGGACTGAGTTTGCATTCCTTTCTTCCCCTCCACACACTTATTTTTTTGAAGCCTCTTTCTGTGTTAGAAAAATTTGCTAGGAGTTTGGGTCCTTGGGAAGATATGGCATACTTTTTTTTTTTTTAATTTGATAACGAGAGCAACACAAATCACTTTTGCCTTGCCTGCTAGGAGGCTCAGAGCAAGATTTTTTTTTTTTTTTCTGTAAATTACAGTGCTTTTTCTAAATCAGGATTTCTGATACAAGAAATGCCTGCCTTCTGCCAAGCAAACACTTCATGACATTGTTACTGCTCTTTCATTCCTGGCCTTAATAGGGGCTTGTCTCTTTGTTTCTTATTGTAAACAGCAGACTTTGGTCCTTTTAGAGGTCTGTGGAGTAGAAACCAGTCGTCACTTACCTGCCTCCTGAGAACTGCAGGTGCTTCCCCGGGGGCCAGGATAATCTCTTCTGTGCTTCTGTGGGAGGGTTACAGTGGACACCGTAAAGCCACAGAGAGAGCATGGCAAGGCGGGTGGCACCCTGAAAGGCAGAGCTGGGTGGGGATCGGTGTGGGGGGATGGCAGTGGGCGGTGTAACCAGTGGGTTCGGAGTGGGTGTTGGCTGGGCGAGTCGGCAGGGGAGGAATGTCCTGACTCATCCAAGTCTTGGTTTCTCTTAGGGTGGAGGGCTGTCCCTGCAGGCTGGGGAATCTGGAAAGATAAAAACGGACAATGGAGCTTAATATGAAGCCAGGGGGGAACAGGCGCTAGGAAGTGCCAACCTGCACGAGGGACTGCATTTGGGGCCATCCGGCTAGGTGACATGGGGCAGGGGAGAGCTCCATCTGGAGAATGGGTGCATGGGGTGGCGGTGGAGGGCCGGGGGCTCCGAGCCCCGGTGTCTTCCCTCTTGTGTGTCCTAGCAGTGTGCTGGCTGGGTGTACTGATGGAAGCCTGGGGTGGGGTGGGGGGTCCAGGCGTCTCTCCATGCGCTTAGCCCCAGGCTGCTGGCTCTAAGCCACCCCCGCAATAGGTTAATGGTCTGGCGGCTGGGGCCAGAGTGATCCTCCCTGCCCAGGAGCCAGAAGTGTCTGTGTCCTATTAGGACCCCTGCCCTTCATTATGGTGGTCTGTAAAAAGCTGTTCTCACCAGCCCTATGGACATGCACTTTTTCTTTTCTTCCTTTTTGAAAAGGTTTTAAGTAGCCACTACACCCAGCGGGGGGGGGGGGGGGGGGGGGGGGGGGGGACTTGAACTCACAGCCTCTGAGATTGAGAATCGCATGCTCCACTGACAGAGCTGGTCAGGCACCCTGGGAATTTTTCTTTTAAATGGAGCTCCAAGGGCATCTGGGGGGGCTCAGTTGATTAAGCGTCCGACTTTGGCTCAGGTCACGATCTCGTGGTTCGTGAGTTCGAGCCCCACATCAGGCTTCTCTGCTGTCAGTGCAGAGCCGCTTTGGATCCTCTGTACCCCCCCCCACCCCGACACTAAACATTAAATGGGGCTCTTGAGCAGCTTCATGGGGTCCATCTGCCAGAGGGCTTCACATGGGGATCCACCTGCTGAAAGAAAAAGAAACGAGCCCAACCCTAGGCTCCCAGATGAAACACAACAGATGAGCTTTTATGCCCAAACCCAAAAGTGGCTGGGGGCTTCTGCTGACAATGGCAAGCCCAGACCGTGGGGCAGATGGGGCAGATGCCCACTTGTGGCAGCCGGAAGACCCTGGGCAAGCTGCTGGCCAGCTCGGAGCCCCAAAGCCCCCCAATAATAGAGGGAAATTCTGTCTTCTGTAAAGTTGTCTTAAGGGCTCAGGCGGTACAGGGGTGAGTATCCTGGCTACCAGGTCCTGGGGCTCTCACTCTGCCTCCAGGAAGGTGAGATGAGGATCTTGGGACTCGATTCTGGAGGGGGAGAGAGAGCTATCGGGGGCCCTGCTGGGCGCATTTGGGGAAATTAAGTCATAGACACACAAGCCCTCCAAAGGTTCCATTTCCCAACATGACAGAATGAAAGGGCCCCAAATTCTACAAGCTGGTATTTTTCCAGGCACGGCTCTTTCCCGCTCTGATTTACAAGCTGCTCCCAATGTGCTCCTGCAGAAACAGCCCCCAGGCTGTGATGACCCGACTGTAAACATTAAATAGCTGATGCCGGATGCCCATGGGGGCTGCTAAGTGTCGTTCTCAGTTGTACAGGGGAGGGGAGGGAGGGGAGGGGGATGGGGCTGGCTTGCAGAGGGAGAGAGCCCCCAGGGAAGCCCAGCCCGTGGGGGAGGGGCTGGCCTGGTGTTCGTGGGGGTGGGAGGGGGGGTGGGCTGGGGGTGGGAGGGGGGGTGGGGGACTCCCATTTCCAGGTCCTTCTAGCCCTTCTTCCCTCTCAGGTGAGCGCACTCAACAACCTTAATAATATGGGTATGTACTTCCCTCCCAGCCCCCCCCCAGCTGGGAAAATGTGAGGCCACAGCCGGTGCGGGGAGGAAGGCCCATGAAAAGCATGAAAGGAGAGGCCCCAAGGAAGGGCAGGGTGGGGTGGGCAAGGCCCCCACCCATGAAGTGACCTTTCTATCTCGTTCCTCCGACTCGAGCAGGTGTGCGGCATTATGATGTGCTGGGGGTGGTGGGGGTCCGTGGAAGCTGGTGCGTGGCCACACGTGGGTGACAGCTGCTGCGGGGATGAGACGCGGTCGGCAGGACGGGTGTGGACCTGGCTGACCCCCTGGCCGGGCCTCACCAGGACAGTCCGTGCCCCCACAGAGCCCCTGTCTCGGGGAAGAGAGGCTGGTGACTGGGCTGGGGGCCCCCACTGCAGGTGGCTTTGGTGGCTTGGAGGCTGGGCCCCCTTCCACAGAGATGGCAGTGATGTCTCGTCCTCAAAAGGAGAGAAGAAGGAAAAGGCCCCTTCCCCTTTGCCCTCTCCCCAGAAGCCTGGGTTTGTGCTCTAAGGGTGAGGCCAGATTGGAGGGAGCCTGGGGCGGGGGGAGGGGGGGGGGCGGCAGGCCGGGGCCTGAGAATGGGAGCCAGGAAGGGAGGGCACTGGCAGGGAGGGGCTGGGAGAGTGCTTCTCGGACCCCCTAGGATTGTCCCGGCCGTCGCTTAGGCCGCAGGTTTCAAGGTCTGATTTTCCAGGCGTAGCTGGACATCTACGTGCAAATGCTGTTAGCTCATTTAAAGTAATTACAGACGGGCGCCTGGGTGGCTCAATCCGTTAAGCATCCGACTTCGGCTCAGGTCATGATCTCGCTGTTCGTGGGTTAGAGCCCCGCGTCGGGCCCTGTGCTGACAGCTCAGAGCCTGCTTGGGATTCTCTCTCTCTGCCCCTCTCCTGTGCGTGCTCTCTCTCTTTCAAAAATAAACAGACTTAAAAACAAATAATTGTCAAGACAGTTTCTGACCCCCCCCCAAAACCCATCTGTGTCCACCAGCGGATAAATGGGTAGCAAAGTGGCATATCCCGACAACAGCCACGTGGCACTCCGCCGTAAAAAGGAACGAAGCACCGACTCACGCCACAAGGTGGATGAACCTTGAGAACATCGTGCGGAGCGAAACAAGCCAGTCACAAAAGGCCCCATAGTGTGTGATTCCACGTAGGTGACACGTCCAGAGCAGGCAAATCCATGGCGAGAGAACGCAGATGGTTGCCAGGGGCTGTGGGAGGGAGGATGGGGAGGGAGTGCTTCATGGGTCCAGGTTTTATTTTGGGGTTTGGGGAAGGTTCTGGAGCTAGATAGAGGTGATGGTTGTACAACACTGCGAATGTACTAAGTGCCCCTGAGATGTTCATTTAAAAATGGTTCATCTTATATCATGTAAGTTTCATCTCAGAAAAACCTCAAAACCAAAAACCCAAGGACCATCTGCCACACACACACACACACACACACCCCATTAGTAACCTTTCTCTGGTTCAGGCGGGCGCCGGGGGCAAGGAGGCTCGCTGAGGCCTTTTTTCCTTCCAAGGAACGTGTGTGGCGGTGTCCCAGGGGGGCCTGAGTCTGTGGAAGCTACCTTGTCAGGCGAGGGGAGCAGATTGTGGGGCGGCTGGAGGCAGGGCGTTAAGTGTAGAGGGCTTGAACGTAGGGAGGCTTCCCAGGCAGGGTTCCCCAGGGGACCCTCCTGTGATAGGCGACCCTGGTCGTGGGTTTGGGGCTGGGGAGGAGCAGTAGCCCCAGGGAGCGGGTGTCACAGTACTGTGGGTGTCCCCAGGGACCAAGACCGGCCTCCCCATTTTCCTGGGATTATACACTCCTTGGAATTTTGATAGAACCCAAAGGAGGTGTGGAGATGAGTGATCCGGGACATCGTCCAGGGAAAGATCTGACTTAGGAAAACACGGAACTGTGGTGCCGGGTCTAGGGACCCACGCAGAGCGCCCTGGGAACGGCCGTCTGTAGGGAGGCAGGCGGGGCGGATGAGCGCAAGGGACAGAAAACTCGAGTCAACTGGTTTACAGCAAAGGTGGATGCGGGCACGAGCACAGGGGGTAACTGGCTTGCACGTTCCTCACGGCTGGAATGCTCCCTCCTCCCCCACCCCAGACCTATTCTGTTGTTTTACTTTCCCTGCACATGTGCTGCATTCTCTCACGGGCCCCCTCCCTGGACCTTGAGAAGGCTTCCCCTCCCCCCTCCCCCATGCCCCGGACCTTGAGAAGCTCCCTCCACCTCGCGGGACCTTGAGAAGCCTTTCCCCCACCCCCCCCTCGCCGGGACCTTGAGAAGGCTGCACCCACCTCCCGCGTCTCTCAGCTCCAGGTCTCCCGGCTCTTACTGACTCAGCCAAAGCTGCCCGGAGTCTCACTGTGCACGGGGGCAGTGCCGGAGGCCATCCTGGTGGCCAAGAGTGTGCAGTGTCCCCACCCCCACTGCTGTCCCACAGCGGGGCTGGTCTCAGCAGGCTCCGGCAGACGCACCAGAACTGGGGAGTGCGTCCTTCTCTGGAGGATGTAGGGGGCTGTCTCCCGAGGGAGAGGGAGTGGAAGCTGGGTGGTCAGATGAGCAACCAAAAAGCTATCCGGGAAGGCTTCCTGGAGGAGGGGATGTCTAAGCTGAAGAGTGAAGAGAGAAGTTCGGGTGATGATTGTGAGACGGGTTGGGGGAAGAAGCACCAGCCGGTCCCGGAGGCAGGCCACAGCACACCCGGGGAACATGTGGTACATGTGGCAGCGTGGTGAGAGGTGGCATTCCTGAGGTCAGGGGGCCATCGCTGAAGGCTGCCTTTGCCAGGCCAAAAGCATATCGTCTTATCCTGGGGACACTGGGGAGCCATGGAAGGTTTTTAAGCAGGGAGTTAATGTGGTCAGATTTGCATGAAGGAAAGACAGCTCTAGGGGCGCCTGTGGCCAGTTGAGCATCTGACTCTCGGTTTCCGCTTGGGTCATGATCTCACGGTTTGTGAGTCTGAGCCCCGAGTTGGGCTCTGCGCTGATGGTGCGGAACCTGCTTGGGATTCTTTCCCTCTCTCTGTCCCTCTCCTGCTCTCTCTCTGTCTGTCTCTCAAAAATAAATGCATACATATACATATATGTATATACGTATGCATATATACATGTATATATACACACATATATACATGTACATATACATACGTATATACATATATACATATACATATATATGTATATATATATACATATATATGTATCCATTTATTATATGTATAAGTATATGCATATACTTATGTATGTATATGTATATGTATGTACATGTATATGTATATGTATATATATATATATATATATATATGTATATATATAAGATGGCTCTAGATGTCATGAGCAAGAGCCAATACCTGTCATATATAGAAAGAAATCCTCAGCAGGGGTATGGCTCCACCCACCCACCAGAAAGACTCCCTTACTTTAATAATAACCATCTGCAAATTTTGATATTTAAAAAAATTTTTTTTAATGTTTATTCATTTTGGAAAGAGAGAGAGAGAGAGGCGCAGAATGAGAGGGAGATACAGAACGTGAAGCAGGCTCCAGGCTCAGAGCTGTCAGCACAGAGTCCGAGGTGGGGCTCAAACTCACCAACCGCGAGATCATGGCCTGAGCCGAAGTCGGACGCTCAACTGACTGAGCCACCCAGGCGCCCCCCACCCCCAATCCCTTCTTTCTTAATTTCTTGCTGCACAAAGACCAAGTCTTCTCCAGTGAGTTGAAATGGAGCATAGGCATGGATACTGGGATAATTCACATCCACAAAACGTTTTGGCCTGAAATGTTGAAAGAAAACAGGCCAACCTCTGCCTTTCCTCACAAGAGTTGACAATAAGGAGCGTCTTCCACTTACTCAGCTAATGTGGTCTTGGTGTGAACCCCAGGAAGGGTCGAACAAGCCACCCAAACCTTCTGCCAGAGTTCATATCTTTCAAGGGAGTCTGGAGTCAGTTCTAAGGTCTCCTGGGATCTCAACTCTCGCCTTCCTTTACCTCCTGTCCCCTTTACCCCTGAGACTAATCCTTGAAACTGGGTTAGAACCTTACTGGGCTTCCTGTAATGGATATTTTCTTTAACCAAAAAATTTTTAAACATTTTTATTTATTTTTGAGAGACAGACTGTGAGCAGGGGGGAGGCAGAGAGAGAGAGAGAGAGAGAGAGAGAGAGACACAGAATCCGAAGCAGGCTCCGGGATCTGAGCCGTCCGCACAGAGCCCGATGTGGGGCTCGAACTCACGAGCTGTTGAGATCATGACCTGAGCTGAAGTTGGACGCCCAACTGACTGAGCCACCCAGGCGCCCCACGTGATGGGCATTTTCAAGGGCTACGCGTGGCTGTGGTCCTCGGTGGCACCTGTCAGGCAGGCAGGGTAGACGCACAGCTGGGATACGTGTCCATCCTGGACAAGGTGGCTCAGTGCCCCCTGTAGGCTAATTAGCTTCCCACCAAGTGGCTGCTTGCCCTCCTGCAGGGCTAATACCGTGTTGGGGTCTCGGTGTCTGTCCCTGGCAGGCACAGCTCAGCAGCGGCAAGAGCCGGATGACCTTTGGGAAGCAGATGGCCATGCGGAGACCCCATTTCTGCCACGGGGCTACTTGTTCCCGAGCCCACTGTACAAACCCTGGGTGGTCAGGGACAGGCACCCCCCAGAGGGGAGGAGCTTCCTCTAAGGAGTCACTCTGGCAGGTGCAGGGGTTTCTGGAGAATCAGAGGTCAGCTCTTTCAAGCGTCTCTACCTGCGTCCCAACCGGGTTACCGCTCACAGACGTCAGCCTTCACGCAGCTACTGAAAACCAGGCAGAGAGAGGGGAAGGGGCCTGCCTGGGTCCCCTCAGGAGCTCATACCCATGCCAGCGCTGCTCGTCCTTCTTCGGGGCTCTACTGCGTCACAGTGTGGGGGCAGGGGAGGGGGCGCCCCTGATTCCGAGAAAAACAAACGCCCTCAGATTCCCTTAACTAAGACAGACTACAGTTACTGCAAGGAATCGCCCACTCGGGAAGCCAGGGAAACCCACGTGGTTCTGGGAAAGCCATGAAATTGGGTCCCCCGAGGCCAGAAGCCATATAAATACCTCTGGGGGCCACAACAGGAGGAGCTAGACATCTCGACCCCGGGAGGGGGCACTCCCTCCCTCTGGGCCTGCCCTCCTCTCTTCTTCCGTTCGCTTGGCCTTTTACTGTTCATACTGGAGGGTTAGGAAATCGGATAGGCACAACAAAGAACTGTGACTCCTGGGAAGATGTGCCATCAGAGGTGAGGGCGCTTTAGTGAATCTCCTCCTGCCCTTCCCATCAGCACGTGGTAAGTATGATGAAGCAAAACCTGTCTGTCCCCCCCCCCCCCCCACCCCGGGGTAGTCTCAGCCATCATCTTCCACTTTCTGTTCCACGCCTGGCAAAGTGGCCTCTCTTTCTGGTCCGCTTTCTGCCAAGGGTGAAGGCCGCAGGTTCCCGTGTGTTGAGAGGCGAGGACCAAGCGTCCACGTAGGTTTGCTAACTTGAACCGCCTCCCTCCAAACCAGCTGGTGCCAGAACTCTGCCCTGGGAGCCTCGGCCGAGCCTCAGAGGATTCATCACCCAAATCAGGCGTTTTGAGAGAGAAAGGGAACTTATACCGACCCCAGGAAATTACATACACACTGGGCATCTTCCGGGCAAACTAGGGCTCGAGCTCCGTGTTTACCCAGCAGTACCCGATTTCCCGGTTGGCTCTCCTTTCTGGCGAGCACAGCTCCCTTGGTGAGAGATCCCAGAGGGGGAAAGCAAGCGACGTCAGGATTTGAAAACCAAAACCCACCCTTGAATACCTTACACAAATGATAGACTTTTGATTGATGTGGGCTCAAGCTTAACGCACGTCGCTGAATTATTGCACAGGGACGATAAAAACCAGAAGGGAAGGGGCGCCTGCGTGGCTCAGTCGGTTAAGCGTCCGACTCTTGATCTCGGCTCAGGTCATGATCTCACGGTTCATGGGATCGAGCCCCTTGTCGGACTCTGTGCTGACAGTGCAGAACCTGCTTGGGATTTTCTCTCCCCGCTCTGTGCCCCTCCCCCATTCTCTCTCTCTCTCTCTCTCTCTCTCTCTCTCTCTCTCCTCTCAAAATAAATAAATAAACATTAAGAAAACCCCCAGAAGATAATATTGTGGAAATACCAGATACCAGTAGTGAAGGGAAAAAAAAAGAAAACGTTGAAAACCTCTTTCTTTCCTTTGATGAATCTGAGAATGACTTGGGACCCCAGCTCATCACTTGTGAACCGTGTCCCTCTGGGCACATTGTTGAACTCAAGGCTGTCTGTGATCTTGGTACCACTGGGGCCTCCTTGCCCCGCCCCCCACCCCTTGCCGGGAGATTTGGCACTCTTTTTTTTTTTTTAATTTTTTTTTTAATATTTATTTATTTTTGAGACAGGGAGAGACAGAGCATGAACGGGGGAGGGTCAGAGAGAGAGGGAGACACAGAATCTGAAACAGGCTCCAGGCTCTGAGCTGTCAGCCCAGAGCCCGAAGCGGGGCTCGAACTTACGGACCGCGAGATCATGACCTGAGCCGAAGTCGGACGCTCAACCGACTGAGCCACCCAGGCGCCCCGAGATTTGGCACTCTTGACTTAATAAACACCCCGTGTGGTGGGGTAGATAATCCAGAGTTTTTCTCATAGTTCTGCAAATTCCAATTCCAAAGCCTTGTTTTTTTAGCACTTTTTCTGTCCCTCTGTCCCCTCTGTCCCCATGCTCCGTGCCTGTGTGGGTTGGTGCACATCAACCCCAGATGTGAACCTTAGCGCCTCCTTCTTTCCATAGGAGACCCCACCTTTCCCCACACTGTGTGGGTTTGGAGGTGCCACTGGGCACTGAAGATTTGAGGGGTTACCCAGAGAAGTCATCACACCATGGCCATCTGCCATCTGGGTGGCTCCAGGTATCCCCCCCCCCCCTTTCCACGGTTGTCTTCCAGCGTTCTCTCCCCGCCTACTCTCTCATCCACTGCACAGATCCTTGGAGAATACACTCCGGTCCCCTTATGACTTCTGTCATGAGAGCAGTATGCCCCTACACGCCCCTGACCCCCTGGCTCTGTTTTAAAGCCTCCCCCTGAATTCTGGAAAAGAACATTTTCGCCATCCCATTTCTTGAATGAAAGCATCGAGAATAGATCGGGCACACGGCACCATGACCATCCTTGCAGCTGTAGGGATTCTCAGTAGTGGTTTCTGAGCCTCTTTGAAAGCTTTCGCCTAACGGGCACGTTGTGTGGGTGCACGTATTTTCCTAAGGCGCTACTCCTTAGCTCTTACCAGATTTTCAAAGGTGTTCGTGACCTCTGAAACGAGAGCCCAGGCTTTGGAGTTTGATGTCCCATTTTACTTTAAAGCCTCAATTCTTGGGGCACCTGGGTGGCTCGGTCGGTTGAGTGCCTGACTCTTGATTTCGGCTCGGGTCATCCTCTCCCGGTTTGGAGCATCGAGCCCGGCGACGGGCTCGGCACTGACAGCAGGAACCCCCTGCTTGGGATTCATTCTCTCTCTCCCTCTTTCTCTGCCCCTCCCCCTCCCCGGAAAGAAATAACCATTTAAAACTTACATTCTCTATTTCTATGAAAGGGGTGCAAGGTTGAGCTGTCACCTAAACTCACCAGCAATTAATAGGGCCCTCTTTGGATTCACAAAAGGAACCAAAAAGGAAAAAGGTGGACGCAGAGCACCTGTACCCCCCTTTCCCCAAGACAACCGGGCGCCAGCTGGAGGAACGGGAAGGGTCGGAAGGGAAATGGCTAGTCACTGAGTCAATTTCCAAATACGAGCAACAGAAACACCAACTGGAAGTGCATTAAGCAATAAAAGTAGCCAAGCTCGGATGTCTCCAAGGGTGAAAATTCAGCAGCTCAGCGATACTACGGAAGACCCCAGCTTCTTTCCGTCCTCAGCCCTGCTTCGCCCCCAGGACGGCTGCCTCAGTTCCAGTGGCAGCGGCGGACCCGGCAGCAACCGGTGATAACAGCAGTGAAACACCGCCCCGAAGCTCCCCAGAACCCTTCACTCGTTTCTCGCCGGATGGAATCACCTTGCGTGGTGCCACCTAAACCAGTCACAGGCGAGGGGAACAGAGCTGCCAACACTGGCTGAGTCTCACGGATCAGGTAACTCCCACGGAGGGAGGTGGTTACCGGCACCGAACTGGGTTTCCTGGGAGGAGTGACTGGGCAGGCGGCCCCGGGGGGGGGGGGGGGGTCCACAGAGAGACTGGATTACTGGTCTTTGGGTGGTGGGTGAAAGATGGGGGCATGGAGGGCGTGGCCAAGGAAGGGGAGGAGCGAGATGGTGGGCCAGACAGCTCTCCCTGCTCTTAGGAGGTTCTGGTTATTTCCTTACAAACCCCAGGGCAGGGAGAGGCTGCGGAGGGTGATATCTGAGCCGCTGAGCGTAAGCTATGTTGCGTTTGGCCGCTTCTCACCCGGGGAGACTCTCGGATGAGATCTCGTTGGCAGTCTGATCACGGTGGGCTTGGCTTCAACATTTCCATTGCAATTCGCGAGCCGTCGACTTCCTGAGACTGAACGTGTCCTTCCTTGTCTCGGGCTCTTTAAAGCTCTCTTCGCTTTGCACTTCTTTACCATGTCTTTAACTTTCTTAAGGTCTCAAAGAAATAGTGTCGTCATCTTTAGCGTCTTGTCTAGACACTCCGAGTGGGAAACAGGTGCAGATTTCGGCTCAGATTCTGTCCTGCGTGGGTATCAAAATGTCTGGTCTAGTTACAGCGGTCGCCTCGGATCCCTGCTGCCCTGAAAGAAAGGAGATACCTTTCTACTAATGTATGTGACCCCCGTCAAGTAGACCTTGACTCGGATAAACAGTCAGTAGCCAACCACCAGTCCATGGCTGGGAGTCATCTCTGTCTGCATGGCCTCCTTTAACACGCATTTTATTTTTTTTTAATTTTTTTTTTTTAACGTTTATTTATTTTTGAGACAGAGAGAGACAGAGCATGAACGGGGGAGGGTCAGAGAGAGAGGGAGACACAGAATCCGAAACAGGCTCCAGGCTCTGAGCGGTCAGCACAGAGCCCGACGCGGGGCTCGAACTTACGGACAGCGAGATCATGACCTGAGCTGAAGTCAGACGCTCAACCGACTGAGCCACCCAGGCGCCCCTAACACGCATTTTAAAACCAAGCGGTATTGCAGATAACCCATTGTGGTTTTTTTTTTTTTAATGTTTATTCATTTGTTTTGAGGGAGAGGGGGCACGCACAGGGGAAGGGCAGAGAGAGGGGCAGAGGGAGAGATCCCAAGCAGGCTCCACTCTGACAGCACAGAGCCTGACGTGGGGCTCGATCTCACAAACCGTGAGATCATGACCTGAGCTGAGATTAAGAGTCGGACGCTTAATCGGCTGAGCCACCCGGGCCCCCCAGAAATAACCCTGTTGTTCTACGTTCCGGCCATGGCGCGGGTGTCCGCGCGAGTCTCGAATGAAACTTGCCACAGTGCTTCCAGAGCACCAACCAGGTTAAGCTTCCCGGAACAGGAAGCCGCCAGCCTTTGTGTCTCCATTCCGTCACGCTCGTTTCACTGAATGCAATTTGAACAGTGCTTTTCTCAGTTTCTGGTTCCTCGAGGTCTGATGGACACCGTGGAGTCGATGCCATTGGTCGAGACGGGTCTGGTTAAGAGAGAGCGTTGGCGGCTGTGCAGGGCCTGGAGGCTCAAAAAGACAGTCTGCTCCCACCCAGCATCTCTTGGATACGTGGGAGCTCGGATCTGTCCGGAGCGGGGGGAGGGTTGAGTTTTGTTTGGGGGATGGGCTGGAGGAGACACAGGACGTTGGGAGAGATGCTAGGGAACTTGTTCTTTGACCCGGGAGAGGGAAAGGGATTGGAGACTGAAGCTGTTCAAGGGGGAGTATTTGAGGCCTTGGATCCAAACACAACTGTCTCGGGGCCAGGGGGGAAAGGGCCCTGGCTGGCCTCTGCTCCAAACCACTGATGGCCCGCCGGTGGCCTGCACCTTGGTGTCTGATATGGGGCGGTGGCAGTGGGGAGGCCCCCCAGAAGTGGAGAGGGGAGGGGAGAAGTCGCAGCATGTTAGCAGGCCCGGAGGACACCCCCACGGGACGCCACGCCTCGTCTCTTACGTGGTGGCTGTGGGACAGTGGCTGGAACTCGGTGCGCCAGGGCTGAAGCCACGGGTGGCTGGCCGACCACCTCCGTCCCTTCATGCGGCCTCTCCCTGTCGTCTAGTTTCGGCTTCCTCACAGCATGGTGGTCTCAGGGCAGTCAAAACGCTGGGAGTTGGTTGGAGGCTTCGCAGCGAGGACGGCAGGTGGAACATGGTAGAATGTGGATCATCTCTTACGGCCCAGCCTGGGAAGTCTCACGTAGCATCACCTCAAGGAAGCACACCGTTCACTGAACCAGTCACAGAAGCTCACCTCCCGTCCAGGGAAGGGGAATTAGACCCCACCTCTAGATGGCGGCGGGGGACAAGATTCTAGAAGCACGTGGGGGACGGGCAGGGGCGGGAGACGTTGTTGCAGCCATCTTTGGAAAACACAGCCACCACCGCGTCTTCCGTGCGGGGCGAAATCTTCTTCTGAGCCTTCCTCCAAGGCCTCTTTTAAGACAGCCTCAGTCGGTGACTATGCTCCTTCCTGATCAGCATTCAGCCACCTTTCCTACCTGCTTGAATCTCCGCTCCTCCCCCGGGGCTCATTTCTTCCTGAAGCCTGTTTAATATGCAGCACCTCAGACGGAAAACCTCTCCAGCTCTCCAGCTTTCCTGCTGGGTGAGCCTTTCCCAAAAAGGGGTTGAGCTAACAGTTCTCAAGAAGGAAGGCAGTGCAGAAATCCATCAGAACGCTGACGGGGATGCAGGGTGGCCCCGGGGACACTTGGCTGATGGGAACATCCTGCGTTCTTTGATCTGAGCGTTGCACACACCAGTGCGATACTTAATTACACGGGGGCTGAGCAGACGGGGAGGAGGACAGGGAGGGTGGAAAGCTGGGGGCGAACCCAGGGAGATAAAAACGACTTGGAGACCAGCAAAGGCTCACAGGCTATGTTTTCCAAGCCCGCAGGCATGTCAGGACTGTCCCAGGTCGCCTGTAAGGGAATCAGTGCCAGTTGTCACGCAGCCCGGTTAAGGATAATAATATGCAACAGGCCTAGAATCGGAGCCTTTAATAATAATCATTATTATAATTACAATAAATGTTCTTATATTATCAACAGAAAATAGGTCCTGTTTAGAAGCCTGGAGAATGATGCAAAAGGGAAGGCCGGGATGGGAACCTTCAGAGGCAGGACAGCAGAGGGACAAGGGTGTTCCCATACAGCTGTTAAGAAAAGTGGATTCATGGGCAAGCAAGGTGCTTCTGGCCAGGAGAGACCTGTTCATGGAATCACTTAGGTCCCCTAAGGTGACGCTATGCTGCCACCCTCTCCTCCCTGCTGGTGTTTATGTTTTTTTTTAGGTGGCAGTGAAATTACAAGACCCCACATGCCCTTTACTTCCTTGTAATGGCAGCCAGAGAAGGCGGGACTCAGACCCCAGCATGGATTCTGGCTCTGTCACCCCCGAGCCTTGTGACTTTGGGGAAGTCACTTAACCTCTCTGCATCTCTGTTTGCTCATGGAAACTGCGAAGGGGTAAACGTTGTACCTGCCTCTGTGTTCTGATAAAACGAGATAACATGGGGTCGCCTGGGTGGCCCAATCCGTTAAGCGTCCGACTCTTGATTTCGGCTCAGGTCACGATCTCACGGTTCGTGGGTTCGAACCCGCATCGGGCTCTGCGCTGACAGCATGGAGCGTGCTTGGGATTCTCTCTCTCCCTCTCTCTGCCCTTCCCCGGCTTGTGCCCGCCCTCTTTCTCAAAAATAAATAAACTTGAAAAAAGGAGATGATACGAATAAAGTATTTGGGAGAGCCTTGGATCCAATTGGTGCTTAATCAGGTCTGTTCTCTTCCTGGTTCCTCTTCATTCACCCGCCAAGCATCTTTATTTCATTGTGCAGACAGTCTCGAACTTATTTCTTTTGCCAGGTGTGCATTAAAGAAGCAAGGTGTTTATAGTCAAAACATGGTTATAATAAGGGCCAGGTAATTATCTCTCTGGGGGATTCAGCAAAGGAAGATTCCTTTCCAGAGTCGTCTTCTTATGTTTGGGCTTTCCAAACCAACTTTTCTGCAAGGGGGGGGTCTTCCCCTGGGGAGTTGAACATCCACCTCCTCTCCCAAAGAGCAGATCTAGGCCACGAGTCAGGGACGTAATCCACCCAGCATCCTGGCTTTGGTTTTTGGATCCAGGATCGCAGATTTCCTAGCCGGTCACCTGCTGCCATCACAGGCTCAGGAAGGGACGTCTGGCAGTTTTGCTGTGGAGTCTCGGTCGGCGAGGCACACGGAAGCCTTGGAGGGCGGACTCCAGGTGCCCTGCTCAATTCCAGCCCTTTATGAACACACCCCAGAGATCATCTTACTCCCTGTCCCTGGAGAAAAATGCCCTCTGCATCCCTTCTCAGGCAGAGATGCCTTTCTCCTCTGGGGCTATGTGGTACCTGGGACCCCGAAGCTCCCCCTGGGCATCGACACCCTGATGATTTCTGCCGGGCCCCACGCCCTGCAGACACAGCCACTCCCCTCCTGCTCACATTCCTAATTCCCAGCGGCGAGCTGGGCCCAGAGCGGTGCTCACTGGGTATTTGTTGACCGGAATCAAAGCGAGGCAAGGCAAGACCTCTAGCATTCTTCCAACCCTGATATTCCATGATGAATTTTTAAAAAGTGCCTACCCAGTGAACCTCATTTTCAGAATCTAATTAAAGTCTAAAATAGATGTTGTGGAGTTCGAAATTTCACATTACAACTCAGATGTACATACAAATGTGACTGCGAATTTTCTCTCGAAATGATTCATTCTGCTTTGAAGCTTCATTTCTTTTCACTTAAAATTGCCTTTAAAACTAACAGCCTCTGGAATAGGGAAGGGTTGCTTAAATATAACACAGAAAGCACTAACCAGAAGGGGGAAATTGCATAAATTGGACGGCACTAAAACGGAGAACTTTGGGTCATTAAAAGACGCCCTTTGCGGTGTGAAAAAGAAGTCATGGGCTAAGGGAGGATATTTGTAATACATATATCCAACAGAGGATTCAAAGTACATAAAGAACTCACATACGTCAACAGATAAAATTGACAGCACGATAGAAAATAGACAAATGGCTTGAACGGGCACCTGACAAAAGAGAATATTCAAATATTCAGTAAGTACACAAAGGGGGGCTGGTCTTAGCTCCGGCTGCCATAGCAGACTGGGTGGCTTAAACAATAGGAACTTATTTGTCGCGGTTCTCGAGGCTGGGAAATACAAGATCAGGGCGCCAGCTGATTTGGTTTCTGGTGCCAGCTCTTTTCCTGGCTTGTAGATGGCGATCTTGTTGCTGTGTCCCTCTGCTGTGCAGAGGGGGAGAGAGGGAGAGGGAGAGGGGCCCTCTCTGGTGTCTCTTCTTCTAAGGACGCACGAATGCCATTGCAACCAGGCCCCATCCTGATGACCTCATGTAACCAACCTCAGTGACCTCCTTATGGGCCCTCTCTCCAAATACCGTCACGCTGAACGTCAAGGGACGTGTGCATTTGGAGGGAACGCAGTTCAGCCCCATTCAAGGCTCGACGGAGAACTCTAAGGACATAGCAGCCTACATCCACCGGAATGGCTAAGGCAAAAGGCGACAATCCCGAGTGTTGGAGAGAATCTGGAACATCAGCGTGTCTCCTGCCTTGCCCGCGGGAGGGCGAAGTTCGATAGCTCAGCAGCACTATTTGTCACTGTTTGCTGTAGCTGAACGTGCGCAGACCGTTTGCCCCAGAAATGCCACTCCTAGGCATACGGTGAACCATCATGGGTGCCTATGTTTGGGGAAATAAATGTACAAGAATGATCATAGTAGCCCTGTTTGTAATCGCTGGAAACCAAAAACTGCCCACATGCCTTTAGCGGTTACAGTGACACTATTGGGGGCTGATCCGTGCCCCCCACTCCCGCCCCCAATTCCTGTATGGAAGGTTCTAACTCTAGTAACTCAGAATGTGATTGTACTTAAAGAGAGGACCTTTAAAGAGACGGTTCCAATGAAAAGAGACGGGTGGCATGGACCCCGTGCCAGTCTGCCTGGTGTCCTGGTGAGAGGAAATCTGGACACACAGAGATGCAGACGTGTGGGCGCACAGAGAAAAGGCTGTGAGGACGGGGCGAGAAGGTGGCCATCTTGCAAGCTGGCCTCAGGAGAAACGGGCCGTGCTGGCACCTTGATCTCTGTCATCCAGCCTCCAGAATAGATGGCTCTGGTTTAAGCCCCTCCCCTCCCCACCCCCCAACCCTGGTCTGTGGTATTTTGTTACAGCAGCCTGAGCTGACCGGGACAGGCACACTCGCTTCACTGGAAGACACCACATGGGCAATGGGAACGCAGGAGCCGTGATGCCTCCCGCACCAGGTGAGATCCCACACACGCGATGGGCACCTCCCACGAACGTGATGGTGGGCCAGGGGAGCCAATCACGAAAGAATACCAAGTACACCTTCTGTGGTATAAAGTTCAAAACTGGGCAGAACCAGTCTATGCGGTTTGAAGCTATCATATATCATATCATCATATCATCATATCATCATATCATATCATATCATATCATATCATATCATATCAATCATATCATATCATATCATATCATATCACACATTCATATCCTACATACAAAAATGTGTACAACTGACTTGGGGGTAAAGTCTGCAAGGGGAATTAGGGAGACACTGGGTGCGGGTAAGTCCTGATTCTTGATCTGGGTGCTGATTACATGGGTGTGTTTTCTTTATGATGAAAATGCACCAAATTGGGCACCTATGATTTATGTCCTTTTCTGATCCTTGAATAAAAACTTTACCAAAAGCTTTGTATACACTATGTCCTTCAGCCAATGTAGAGCACACGCTCCCAAATAAAGTCCTTTGTCCTCAGGAAGGCATCTTCCCTAGTGTTTTTCCTCTTGATATGAGAGCAGTTGAGGAGGGTTCTGTAGGGTTGTCCTTCTCTGCAGGCTCCCACTGGTCTGGGTTGAGGGACAGCTCATCTGACCCATCTTTGGGTATTGGCTCTTGGTACCGCATCCCTGCTCAAGTGTCTGTGGCTTGTGTCACCTGTAGTCTGTTTTCTCAGCATGGGCAACACCCTGGAATTTCTTCCGGAGAGATGGGTTCAGCCCCACCAGCATGTGGTGTCCCTAGAGTCATGCAGTGCATAACCTACACAACGGTCCATGGCAGCCCTGATCCTCATCTCACTTCCTGGGGGTCCTGTGGAGCCTGTGAGACCTAGACATGCTCTCCATTTGCCCCCACCTCACCTCTGCCCTCACCTACTGTTACCGCTGGGCCTGCTTCCCCCTTCTCTATGCCTCACAGAGACTTGAAGGTAGGCATTCCCTGGATGTCTTCTGGAATGGGCAGGTGTGGGGGGAGCCAGGATGAGGAGGACGATGGCTGTGAACTTGGTTCCGTCCTTCTGGGGGAAGCCAAGGGGCTGAGAACAGCAGGGGTAAGGAACAGAGGGACAGAGGGAGAGAGTCATGAGTCTTAGCTCCCGTTTCCCCAGAGGCCTGGCAGGTCCCACCTCCTGGGCCTGAATTACTTAATCCAGAAAATCCCCCTTTTGGCCCAGGCTGGTTTGAAACAGGTTTATGCCCTCAACAATCAAAAAAGTCCTGACTCATACATCCATTAGTGTTTTTTCCCCCCAAAAAAGCAGACTTCCTCCAAAGGTGAATTCAGACATCTGGCTCCAGGAATGCAGAAGCATTTGTTCAGGATTTAACAGAGTGAGTCGGGTTGGGCCACCTCTTTGCCCACTTCCCTTCTGACCATCCAGGTCAGGGGTTAAGCCAGGCTCAGCCTCAGCCCGAGTTCCCCGATCCACAAATGTTAAGACAGGGAATCCAGCTGGTGTTCAATGAATATGCGTTTGCTCAATGAACAGCTCAAATGAACGTGACATAGAAATACCAGGAAATCTACTCACCGACCCAGGATTTATCATCTTAGGTGCTGCTTTATCTTATGGTGATGATGAAGCGTTTCTGGGAATATGGGGCTGACAAAAATTCAGGCATTGGTGGTGGGAATGTAGATTAAACCGTTTTGATTGCAGAGGCAGATCTAGTTTGCAATATTTCCCCATGGTTACAGCTGTGGATCTTGATGACCTGACTATTCGCAGAAGCGCAGTCTTTCCAAGAGCCCCTGCGAGAGTCTTTTCGGGAAGGCCGTGTCAAGAAGCCACGAGGATGTGGCACCACAGGACGTGATGTGCCCAGTGGAAACATGCAACAGACATCAGTGGAGGAAGTCACGTCTCTGGAGTGATGATGGTTATGGGAACACGTGGAAATGGTTCTAGAAAGCAGGAGGCAACTCTGCCTGCCTCCAGAGACAGGTAAGGCTTCCCAGGTCCCCCAAGTCCCCGCAAGGACAGCCTTAAAAGACAAGGCTCTGCTGGGCACAAGGTGCCCACTGCCATTCTCATGGGAGGGGTGGGCGGGTTTATGTCTCCTGTATACTCCCTCTGCAACCCCAAGTGTTTTGAAGGCTCTGGTTACACGCCTGTCCACTCAGCAGGTGCATGGGGTGGTAGGAAACGACTTAGCACACGAGTATTCCCCCTGAAAATGGGTGAGGGCCTACTCCCAGGAATATCCACTCCTGCAAAGGGTATCCGTTCAACTTGGAGGGCTATGGATTGCTAAATTAGATCCCAAACCGCTTTCACAGATTTATGCTCTCACCAAATGCGATGCAGCACATTCTCACTGGCGTTAGATATGAAGATTTTAACACTTTTCCTTATTTGATAGGTACAGAGTGATATTTATTGTTGGTTTGTGTTTGTATTTCTATTTTTATTTAAAAATTTTTTTAATGTTTATTTATTTTTGAGAGGGAGACAGAGCATGAGCAGGGGAGGGGCAGAGAGAGAGAGGGAGACACAGAATCCGAAGCAGGCTCCAGGCTCCGAGCTGTCAGCACAGAGCCCGACGCGGGGCTCGAACTCACGACCCATTAGATCATGACCCGAGCCGAAGTCGGACGCTTAACCGACTGAGCCTCCCAGGTGCCCCTGTATTTCTGTGGTTTTTTTTGTTTTTTTGTTTTTTTTTTTAATTTTTTTTTAACCTTTATTTATTTTTGAGACAGAGAGAGACAGAGCATGAACGGGGGAGGGTCAGAGAGAGGGAGACACAGAATCGGAAACAGGCTCCATGCTCCGAGCCGTCAGCACAGAGCCCGACGCGGGGCTCGAATTCACGGACCGTGAGATCACGACCTGAGCCGAAGTCGGCCGCTTAACCAACTGAGCCACCCAGGTGCCCCTATTTCTGTTTTTAAATAATGCAGTGGGTAATGTTTTGAACATCACCTACTATATATTCATTTCTCCATAATCTGTTCTTTCCCTTCTTACAGGCTTGTGCCAGTCAGCATGGGCCAGGAGGCAGAGGCAAGACTCTCCAAGGCAGAGGAAGGTGGCTACAGTGTGAATCAAAGAGGCCATTTCTCTGCTCTGAGTTTGGAAGCAGTCTTAAAATCTCATAGCAAGACGCTGGTCTTGCAAGTCAGACTTTTCAGAGAGAGAAAGGGTTTTCTTAAAACTCCCAAGGCTGGAGTTTTCACACATCAAAAGATCAAAGCTCAGAAAAGTTGGGTGATCGTTTGGTGAATCATAGAGGAAGGCAGAATGCAGATAGGACAAAAGGGAACTTCTACCTCACAGGAAGAAGAACAGGTATCTTGTGACTTGGGGAAAGAAATGAGAAATAGGGCGAGAAAAGGCAAGCTGGGTCAAGTTCTGAGTGTGCTGGTTCCCCCCCACTCTACCCATTGGGATCAAACCCCAGTAGGGAAGGGAAGGTAGAAACACCCAGTAGTTTTAAGCACTCTGAGAACATCAGGGCTTGTGCCCCCCAGTCCCTGAGTGTAGCCTAAGGAGTCTTCTCTTTCAGAGGAGCCCTGGGGTCAGCCTGACATTGAATCCATCATGGCGCCCAAGTCATGGAGTAGAAATGGTTGAGAGAGGTGCTTGGAATGCTAGGTGTGAGATTAGAATCCCTGGTTCATGACATACGGTCCAGCACGAAATGTGGAGGAGGTCCAGAAGTTCCTGTGTGCCACAGGAAGACCCAAAAAGTAGCTGGGGTGCTACCTGGTGAGTTCACTAGGTTGTCACCATGGCAAATGGCAGAGTGACCAAAGCTGAAGGATGGACTTCTCAAACTGGGGATCAAATGGGGATCAGGCCTCGGGGAAGCAAGAGCCTCAGGGAGAACCAGGTAAGACCACGGCAGCCGGCCAGAGCCTCCAACCTGCAAGCATCATATAACTGAGTCAGAAGATCTGAAAATAAGGAAGTTTCCCTTGCGAGAAGTCGCCATCTTGGAATGGCGAAAGGAAAAACTTTGTAGTTATGGAGAAACCCAAAGATGAAGTAATTATCCAAAAGGAGATGATTTTACACCAGGAGACTCTGAGATACCATAATGGCAAGAACAAGAGTCTTTTGCCTGCGGTGATATGGGGCCTCTGGAGCTGACTGGGATTTTGTTGGCAGTCACATTACGTGCACTTGGGCAAACTCCACCTCCACAAGATACTCATGACTTCTTTAGTAAGATAAGATAACGGGTCATTTTTTTCCAGTTATAATGGTGACAGGGTCCTATTTTAGAGAGTTTGGGGAACAACACTGTAAAGAAGAAGAAAATAAATGTCAACCCCCGTCATCTCACAGAATATAGATAACCACTGCTACCATTTCCTTCCTGTCGGTTTCTATGTGTGTTGTGTGTGTGTGTTATTGTGACTGCACATTTGTACATCTTGTATGTGGACGGGATTCTTTAACGCATGAGGCGCACTTTTGCTTGTGGGAAGGAATACCCACTACTTTGTTACTTTATTATCTTCAAACCATGAGCAATTCTAAATGTCCGCAGTAGTCATTACCACTGAAATGGAAATGTAAGAAATTAACAAATTTGATTTCCCCCAATGCTTAAACATTGAAGTATGACCAATTACACTTCCCTAGACATTTGATGACAAATCTCCAATACATCAAATGAGCTCATGTGCTTTTAAGTGCCTTAAAATGGGGACAGAACATGACCACAATTTGACAAGGATTTCTGTATGGAACGGTGCTTGTACTCACACTCTTAACAAAGGTGCCAAGACCATGGATTTATAGCCTCTCTTCATCATCATCTTCTTCTTCCCGTGTTTATCTCTCCCCAGGGGCACAACTTTCCTTCCCTCAGCCTACAAAGCTGGGTGACTGCGATGGGACAAAGGACAACGGGTCAGGGACTTTGCAGATTATTGATGCGGACAGCTCCATTATGGTTTGATTTATTGTAAACCTTGTCTTTGCCCCCAGAATGACACTTGCTCTGGTATTTTTCACTCCGTAGCCTGACCTGTTATGATCCTGTTTTACAATTGTCCAGGGGAAGGGTGGTTGGTAGGGGGTGTTGCTGGCCTGATTTAGATAAAAATCTGTCACACTGGGAGCGCCTGGGTGGCTCAGTCTGTTGGGCGACCGATTCGGGCTCCGGTCATGATCTAACAGGTCGTGAGTTTGAGCCCTGCGTCGAGCTCTATGCTGAAAGCTCAGAGCCTAGAGCCTGCATCGGATTCTGTGTCCCCCTCTCTCTCTGCCCCTCCCCTGCTCATGCTCTGTCTCGTACTGTCTCTAATAAATAAATAAATGGTAAAAAAATTTTAAAAAATCTGTCATACTGAAACTACAGCCTCTCATTCTCATTGACTATTTGACATATAATATTGACATTCTTGTTTTTTATCCTAATATCATTTCATAATTTTAATGGCTGCATAACATCTGCCAGGATGGATGTGCCATCATTTAGTTAACCCGTTTCCTTGACTGTTGAGCATTTACATTGAACTCAATTTGGTTTTCACTAAACTCATCTCCCTTTGAACAATGCTTGCTCATGAATCTCAGCGTACCTTTCTGGTTTCTTGGGTTAAACTCATAGAAGGGAGCCTCCGTGGTCGATGGTTACGAAGATATTCAAGGCTTCTGTAATGTAATGCCAAATTGCCTTCTAGAACAGCGCTGTAGGCCTCATTGTCGTGTGTGGGTCCCACACAGAATAGGAGAAGGCATTGCCATCTTCCTTGGAGCCAGGGGAATAAAGACACAGAGCAGGCTGAGGGGAGAGTTACTCCTGAAGGTTCTGGTGAAGGGCGGTCCATGCCAGGGTTCCAGATATCACCTGTATCACTCACATATGGTAACGAAAAATCTCGATCCAGCTTGACAAGGCCAGGCATCCTTAAGGGACAGAGGGAAAAATATTTGGAATCAGGACTGTTCCAGAAAAGCTGGAACATACTATCATTGGCTCTTCATACCTCCATTGTCCAATATGGCAGCCACTAGTCACACGTGGCTATTGAGCTAGTGTGACTAAGGAATGGAATTTTAAATTTATTTTTTCACTTTTAGTTAACTTAAAAATGGATTTTTTAAAAGATTTTATTTTTATGCAATCTCTACACCCAACGTGGGGCTCGAACTCACAACCCCTAAGCAATCTCTACGCCCGACTTGGGACTAAGAGTTCACAGTCCTGAGATTAGGAGTCCCATGCTCTACTGACTGAACCAGCCAGGAGCCCCTAAAAATTGATATTTGATTCAGTTATTGAAAAGCTTTTAGGTGTGTTTGGAACAACCCCAGTATGCGAATCTGTTTTTTAAACCAATTTTGTGAACCGTAACTAAATACCGATCCATATTTCCAAAGAAAATTTAGCATTCAAACTGGGATGTGCCAAAGTATAGAATATACACTGCATTTGAAAGACTCAATATGAAAAAAAAGAATATAAGCTACCCAATTAGTAAATACTTTGTATATAATTATTTTTATTTTTTTATTTTTTGTTAATGTTTATTTTTGAGAGAGACAGAGACAGAGACAGGGACAGGGACAGAGACAGAGAGACAGAGCGCAAGCAGGGTAGAGGCATAGACAGAGGGAGACACAGAATCTGAAGCAGGCTCCAGGCTCTGAGCTGTCAGCACAGAGCCTGTCGCAGGGCTTGAACTCACAAAGCGTGAGATCGTGACCTGAGCCGAATTTGGACGCTTAGCTGACTGAGCCACTCAGGCGCCCCTAGAAACTTAAAATCACACTTGTGGTGTGGATTATATTTCCACTGGACAGCTCTTATCCAGACTCTTTTATATGTAGGGACTTGATATTTAGAAAAGTCTTAATCTTGGGGCCAGCAAGAGGGTCTAAACCCTTAGGCATCTTAAACTTTGCATTCAGTTAATTTTCCCTCTTTGCTTTGGCTGCTGGGAAGCTCAGTGCCAAAACTGCAATTTTTAAAAAATGTTTATTTATTTTTGAGAGAGAAAGAGAGCATGTGCGAGTGGGGGAGGGGCAGAGAGAGAGGGAGACAGAGGATCCCAAGCGGGCTCTGAGCTGTCGGCACAGAGCCCACCTCGGGGCTCAAACTCATGAACCATGAGATCATGACCTGAGCCGCAGTCAAATGCGTCACCAACTGAGCCACCCAGGTGCCCTGTGTTGCAATCTTTATCTAGAAATACCTTAATATACTAAGTTTCCTTCTGGATATATTTACTGTTGACCCTTTTTTCTCGTTTGCCTCAATTCCAACAATTCATCATTTTCATTTCTTTGTATTGTCCATAATTTTGTTAAGCCATCTTGAATCCTTTATGGAATAAGACAGGTTCACAGGACAATGTTGATACTCGGCCCAGATTCCTCCGGTCCCCTTTTACTGGGGTGTGTGTGTGTGTGTGTGTGTCCCTATTGCCACTTCCAACAGCCAATCCCTATGCCTCTTCTTTGGACACCTAGTCTTGGGCTATTAGGGGAGGTATTGCCTGAGAATTCACACCCCTCTGGGGTGACCCTGAACCAGTGACTTGTGGGGTGTGAGAAGGCACGGGTCTCGTGTAGGTGCACTGAGGGTGGGCTGTGGGAGGGGGTTCCGAGGGGCCACTTGGACTGCCCACGATGGGACCACCCTGAAGCCACCCTCCACGGGATTCTGCCTGAGATGGCACCCTGGCAGGGGCTTCCCTGAGGGCACATCCTTCATAAACCACTTACACGCTAAGCTCATCCCAACGTCTGTTCGGGGAGCCTGACCTAAGACAGCCAGTGATACGTTTTTAAATGTTAAAATACGTTTGAAAAAATACCAGGCTCTGTTGGTTTGAGGGATTTGAGTTGGTTTGTACAGCTAATTAAGTAAAAAATAAAGCCAGGCTCATTTCCCTTGGCACATCAGCCGGGTGCTGGAACTTGAACAGCAGGGAAACAGGGGTGGGGGTCCCTGTAAGTCACGGATGGTCACTTCCTCGGGGGCTGGAACCATCTCAGACAATGGTGAACGGGCTCCCCATGCTTCCCCGCTGCTCCTCCCAGCAAACAGGTGAGACCAGAGGTTGGAAGGGGGGCGGCTCGGCCGAAATCACTGTGCTGCCCACCCTCCAGGTCCACCACAGGCCAAGGGGAAGGAGGAAGCGGGGTGGGGGTGCCTGTGTCCCACCGTGCAGGGGGTTGGATGGAGATGGGGTTTGGTGCTGGCCCGCGTGACCACAGAAAGGGTGCCTAGAACACTGACCCATCCTGATAGCTTCAGAGAGAAACGCACTCTGCCCTCCAGTGCTAACAGCTGTGTGTGTGTGTGTGTGTGTGTGTGTGTGTGTGTATACATGCGTGGGCAAGTGCACGCTCTTCTCAAACAGCTCAGAAGCCCTGGGAGTTCTGAGAAACCTGCTTCAGGTCCTGCCTTCTGTGCAAAGGCAGAAGGGGGACACGTTGGTGAGATCTCATCACCACCTCTGGCATCTGGATTCTCCGGGTGCTAGACTACTGGGCAGGGCGCCCCCTGGTGGTGGGTGCTCTACGCGTTGGGAGCTCTCTCTCCTCCCCTTCACTTTTGCACAGCTGGTGTCAGGGAGGTGGGGGCTAAAGGGGTTGGGGGGCCTTGGGGGCTGGACATTTACCCTCTGCAGCCCCAGACTTCCCAGGCAAACCACCACCTTGGGCTCAGGTGCTGGTTTGCTGTGATTTAGGGCTTGGCTGGGGGCACTGGAGCCAGATGCTAGAATTCAAGCCCCAGCGTCACCACCGTGGGACCCAAGACAAGTTACTAAATGTCTCTAAACCTCAACTTCTTACCTGTAAAGGGAAACCAAAGGATCTTCCTCCCTGGGTTCTTTGTAAAGAGTCAATGGGATGATGCGTTAACTGAGTTTGGGCTTCCCAAAGCAGATCCCAAGAGACTCAGATGTAAGGAGTATATTTGGGAGGGAATCTCAGTAAATACCGCTTGAGGAGAGAGCAGGAGTGGCGTATCCAGCTCGTGTGCGCTGCCACTGGGGCACCGGGCGCTCAGTCCTTCTCAGCATGACGTGGCCTGGAAGGAGCTGGGCGTTTGTCTGCAACAAGTCCCAGCCGTCTCTGCTTAGAGCTACTCCTGGGGAACCTTAATTCCTCAGCGCCTCCGGCTCATCCGCTGCATGGACACACTGGGCTCCAGCAGCCTGAGAGTGTCCTAAGATAGACTCAGAAATGACAGCATTTGGAAGTTGGGCCAACACGCATGGAGAAGTGCTGCGGGTGGGGGGGACCGCCAAAATCTTCTACTTGGATATTTTTATGTTCTCAGAACAGAGTGGGGCACTCGTAACATCTCAATAAACAATCGCTGTTAATAATAGTACACATCAGGGGGCGCCTGGGTGGCTCAGTCGGTTACGCGTCCGACCCTTGGTTTGGGCTCAGGTCATGATCTCATGGTTCGTAAGTTCGAGCCCCGCATTGGGCTCTGTGCTGACAGCGCGGAGCCTGTTTGGGATTCTCTCTCTGCCTCTCTCCCTGCCCCTCCCCTGCTTGTGCTCTCACTCTCTCAAAATAAATAAACGTAAAAAACAATAAGAGTACATATCAGAGGTCCAATCATGGCCCCTTTCTCCACAAAATGCAACGTGGCTGATAAACCAGAAGGGGCTACAGATACACTGTGTGCTGTGGGGACGGCTAGGTGCCAGAGGCCCTACGAGCGGGTGTTCGATGTCTCCCATTTTATAGACAAGGAAACCGAGGCTCCCAGGGTGTGGGATGCTAGTCTAAGGCCAGGGGTCAGGTGATACCAGCCTTGGTCTCCCGTGGGCGGGTACTGCTGGCCCCTGCTAGTACCAGGATCGGAGAGAGTTTTCATCCTGTGCCTGAATGAACATGCTTTCTCTCTGAGCCCAGCCATGACTGTGCAGAAATTTGTTTCCATCTGTGAAATGTCAAGGCTGAATCTTTTTTGTTCTGCCCTGGGTCTGCGCGGTAAAGGACTCCATCCAAGCCCCACAGCTGCCTCTAGCCCCCAAGACTCTTTGGGAGTCTCTTGGAATCATAACAAAGTAACAAAAGGAATGATTCTCCTGCGGGGAGAGCCAGGGAATAGGTTTAGCATTCTTTTTTTCCTGCACCATTCAGACCCGGGAGGAGACAAGAGAAGAGGGAAATGGTGGAAACAGGAGAAGGTTTCCTTCCCACTCTCACTCACTCACGGTGGTGCCTACACTGAACTTGGGAGCTGGCTTGCCCACGGGGCAAGAAGGAGCCGGAATCCCAGCGGCCCATTGTCTGCATCTCGGTCAGGAAAGGAGGGTCTGCTCCGCTCTCCTCTCTGAAAGCTACAACCCCTTGTCAGTGCTGGGGACAGCAAGAGGAACCCTGGGTCCCTGCCCTGCTGTATTCGTACCTGCGGGTACAAATTTGTGCCTGTCGGGTGGGTGGGTGAGGCTGTCACCGGGGAGCGGGATTCTGTAGCACTCTGCTAGGCGGAGGACAAACTCATCTTTTATGACCGTGTCATCCCCAGTGCCCCCAGAGTGAGCCAGACAGACTCCAGGCAGCAGGAGAGAGGGTGCTTTCGAAAGGTCAGGGACGACCGCTTTGGGTTATTTTCAAACACCAGCAATAATAAACCCCACTCCGTGCGCCCGGGAGGCTCAGTCGATTAAGCGTCAGACTCTTGGTTTCTGCTCAGGTCATGATCTCACAGCTTCACGAGTTCGAGCCCCGGGTCAGGCTCTGTGCTGACAGCTCACAGCTTGGAGCCTGCTTCGGATTCTGTGTCTCCATCTCTCTCTGCCCCTCCCCTGCTCACACTCTGCCTCTTGACTCTTTGTCTCTCAAAAATAAAAAAACATTAAAAAATAAATAAATACTTAAAGTTTAAAAAGAAAAGAATTCAAGAGCCAATAGTCTTTTAAACCCCGAAGGTCATATGGGCCACAGAGGGGTTCCACACAATATTCTCCGGAGCCTGGGCTGGAAGGGGCCTGGAAGGAAACCACAGGAGTACATGATTCTTGCCTGTAATTCGAGCCACCAGAGCATTCTGGAGAGCTTGCTGTGGGTACATCTCTGGGGCACCAAGATGGCAAAATTCTGGGATTCTTACTACATCCAGGGAGGTTACATCCTGTTGTCCCCCCGTGAGTTTTGGAGCCACACACTTGGCCTTAGTCCTGGTTCTGTTTCTCGCCAGCTGAGTACCCTTGAGGAAGGGACGTAAAGTCTCAGAGCCTCTCCTTCCTCATCATCACAGGGTGGGAGGTGAGGCTGGCTATCGTTGGGGAGGGAGAGGACTCACTTCCTTAGTTCTCAACCCATGGCAGTTATTACTACCCTTAATTTTAATTATTTGGCACAGCAGTTAAATGTGGGCTTGTCAGATAAAATACAGGGCGCCCAGTTCAATTTGAATTTCAGATAAACAACAAATAATTATTTCACTGCAAGTATGCCCCATATATCGACTGGGATATACTTATGCTAAAAAATTATTTGCTGTCTATCTGAAATTCAAATTCAGCTGGGCACCCTGTATGTTCATTTGCTACATCTGGCAACTGGAGGACTTGGGCAAGTGACTTAACTACTCTGGGCCTTGGGTTCCTTAGGTGTAAATCCAGGCAACACTAGTAACTTCCTCAGAGGCTTCTCCTGAGGCTAGATGGGAGCCTGGGCGCCTGGCCTAGCAGGTGCCGTGGGATGAGGGCTAGTGGTGCATGTTGCGGGGGGAAGGGTGTAAGGCAGCCGCCGGGCCCTTCCCCAGAGTCTCCCACTAGCCAAGTTCTGGGGCGAAGCCCGTCCTCCTTCCGTGGGGGAGGGGAAGCGATTACAGTTGGCCCTCTTGTGCACCTGCTGCCCCTCTCCCATAGCCCCACCTTCCACCATGTGTCCCCACCAGGTATCAGGATGCTATCAGTGACCAAGAGGAGGCTTCCCTTATTTCAAATGTGAGCCAAAGAGGCCCATTTTCAGGAGAGGTTTATATGTGGCAATACCTTCTACGGGTCCCTACGGCACTTTTCCCTTCCGGCACTTTTCTCGTACCGCATCACTTGATCATTGACCTAGAGAGTCAGAGGGACGATTTTGAGATTCCTTTCTTTGGGGCTGAACTTCTAAATTTTTTTTGACACTTCAGTTTCCAGATGTTTCTTACCATCCCAGTGTCCCGAGCCCCGTGCTTAGTTTTAACGTTATTCTTTGGGGGAGGTCCAGGTTCCCTACATTTTGTAGGTCAGATCAAATTCCCACTGGATGGCCGTGAAGCTCCCAGCAGGTATCTCGTACTGCAGAGATACTCCAAGCTTAGTGGCCATAGAGCCAACCTGAGCTTTGCCTGGTACTCTGCCTTGAGAAAATGTCAGACCCTGGGATTGGATTCAAACGCGAGGGGAAGGCAAAGCTATTTCTCTCATTCTTAAAAAAAAAAAAAAATTTTTTTTTTTTTAGCGCTTATTTATTTTAGAAAGAGACGGAGAGACAGAGCACAAGTGGGGGGTAGAGGAAGAGAGGGAGGGTGGTGACACAGAATCCAAAGCAGGCTCCAGGCTCTGAGCTGTCAGCACACAGCCCGAGGCGGGGCTCGAACTCACAAGCTGTGAGATCATGACCTGAGCCGAAGTCAGACGCTTAACCCACTGAGCCACCCAGGTGCCCCAAGGCAAAGCTATTTCTAAAGACTGGCCCAGAATCTTCACAAAGGAAGATCTATGAATGCCCCGTAATCGCATGAAGAACTGCTCAATCTAATTAGTCATCCAAGAAATGCAAATTAAAACCATGATGAGAAAGTGCTATACATCCATTAGAACAGCTAAAAATAACACCAAATGGTTATCTGGCATCTGGCAACACCAAATGGTGGAAAAACGCAAACTCATATATTGCTAATGATAGTGTAAAAAGATACAAAAATTGGGGCACTTGGAGGCTCAGTCGGTTAAGCGCCTCTGTGCTGACAGTGCGGAACCTGCTTGGGATTCTCTCTGTCTCTTTCTCTCAAAATAAATAATAAATAAATCACCTTAAAAAATGACACAGAAACTTTGGAAAAAATGAAATTCTTATAAACATAAATACGACTTCCAATTCCACTCTCAGGTATTTACCCAAGAGAAAGGAAAACATATGTCCCATACATATATTTTCGTGGCGGCTTTAACAAAGTCACTCAGAACCAGAAATAGCTCCTGTGTCCATCACCTGGAGACTGGTCCAGCCATTCCGGTAGGATGGAATACTGCTCAACAATAAAAAGAAACAACACTAGTGAAACGGGTAGAAACATAGTTGAATCTCACAGATGTGCTGAGCGAAAGTACACATACACAGAAGAGTCCACGGCATGATACATTTATATGAAATTCTAGAAAAGGGAAAAACAACCAATGGCAAACAGATGGGAAACAGTGGTTCCTCTGTGTGTGTGTGTGTGTGTGTGTGTGTGTGTGTGTGTGTGCATTGGATGCACATGTGGTGGTATGGTTAAGGTTAGAGACACGAGGGCACTTTTTGAGGTGATGGAACTGTTCTGAATCTTCGTAGGGTCTGGGTTATGTTGGATGCATTTGTCAAAAGGGATTGTCTACGTGTGATCTCTTGCATGTACTTTATACCCCAAGCAAAACAGAATACAAACCCCTGTGCCTTCCATAAGTAAATTAATTACATGTAAGAAATAAAAAAGAGAGGGAGAGAACACATTTTAAAACCTTTTCCCCTTTAAATTGGATGCCCAGCATCGCTTACCCTATGCCGATGGAGAAGGCTCATTTTAGTCTTGTAGATATTCTTGTCAATCCTGTTTCACAGAGGAGACAACTGGGGTTCGCCAAGATTAAGTGACTTTTGCAGAATGTTGGTTCCAGTCCCCACCCACGTCTGTCTGACTTCATAACCCATGCGGGCCACACTCCTGGGCTCCCACGCCAGGGGCTGGGCACACGTACCCCATGGTGCTTGCTGGTGTCCCCAGAGGAAAAATAGCTTTTACTCTTTGATGACAAAGTTAAATAATTGCATTTTATGAAAGTCTGTGGTGTAGCAAGCAAATTTTGCATAAATTTTTAAAAATAAGAGACAATATGTAAAAAATTGCCCCCTTGCAAAAGGTGGTAATTAGGTAAAGTCAGATGCCCCGGAGTGGAGGGGAATTCTCCACTGTGGCCCGAGAGGACTCTGTGCACGGGTTTGAGAACTAATTTGCTGCATCATTATACCATCGTGCCAGTGTGTCTGGCTGCCAGCTTCTGCCTCTGTTGGCCTGCGCTGCTTGCTGAGCAAGCAGGCTCGAGGGTGATGCTCAGGGTCACGCACACCTGAAAGAGATGTGCTGCCCACCCTTGGTGTGGCTCAACACGCTGGGTTCCTTGTAATCTACCAGGTAGACAGAAAAGGACACAGAGCTTCTAAACATGCTGCATAAAGCTTCGCCAAACTTTAAGATTATATCGTAGGAGGGGCGCCTGGGTGGCTCAGCTGGTTAAGTGTCTGACTTCGGCTCAGGTCACGATCCTACAGTTCATGAGTTCAAGCCCTGCATCGTGCCGGCCGCTCAGAGGCTAGAGCCCACTTCAGATTCTGTGTGTGTCTCTCTCTTCCCCTCCCCTGCTCGCTCTCTCTTTCTCTGTCTTTCTCTGTCAAAAATAAATATTAAACAACAACAAAGAAAATTTTTTAAAATTTTTTTAATGTTTATTTATTTTGGGGAGACAGTGAGACAGAGTGAGGGAGGGGCAGAGAGAGAGGCAGACACAGAATCCGAAACAGGCTCCAGGCTCTGAGCTGTCCGCACAGAGCCCGACGTGAGGCTTGAACCCATGAAGTGTGGGATCGTGACCTGGGCCGAAGTCAGGCGGTTAACCGACTGAGCCACCCAGGCGCCCAAAAAAAATTTGTTTAAAGATGGTATTGTAGGATTGGGGCGCTTGGCTGGCTTAGTCAGCAGACGACGTGACTCTTAATCTCAGGATTGCAGTTTCCAGCCCCACGTCGAGTGTAGAGATTCCTTACAACCTGGGAGCTGAGAATAATTTTTGCATTTTTAACAGATGAAAAAAAAAAAGAAAAAGAATTCGCGACGTGAAATTTCTACGAAATTAACATTCCCGTGTTCATAGAGTTTTACTGGAATGTAGCCACACTTACCCATTTACATATGATTTATAGTTGCTCTGAGCCTGTGGGACTTCCCTTATACGCAAGCGTTGAACGCCAACAACCCTTGAACGCAGAGGTGAAGGCAGGCACTTCACACTTCGTGGGGGAGTGCCAGTGTGACAGAGCCCACAGCCCCTCCCTAGCACAAGTGCAGGACATCCGGGGGGCAAGGCCAGCCAGCCAGCCCTCAGCTGAGACAGGCAAAGGCCCGGAGGTCAGCGCACAAGTGGGGTAGGAGTTTGAGGTTCGACAAGCAGGTCTGAGCTTCACCCGCTCATCTCGTCATTGCTGGGATGGGACTCAGGGGCCAGGTAGGGTGTGCAGTGAATCCTGTGGGTGCCTCCACCCAGATTTCCTTTGCAGGCCTTCGTCCCTCTCCCCCAGCCGCTGGGAGGGTGGGCTGCTAACACCTCTCAGCTGTTCCCCTTCTCTGGAGAACTGGGCCCGGCTAAGTGGGAGTTGCCAGGGAGGCTATGCAGCCCCTGTACCCGGACCTTGGCCAAGTCTGAAATGGGACCACAGAAGACCAGCCCCGTGCCTCCAGGTGGGGCAACACTGTGGAACGATTCCTGTTCCAGAGCTGGTCCAGAGCTGGTTCTAGAGCTGATCAGGCCAAAGCGGACTCCAGCTGAGACCACATCCCTGCTTTCCTCCTTCTCCTGCCCCATCCCGCTTCCCTCACTCCCCTCCTCTGGAGGACACCCCTCAATAAATCCTGGGTGTGAGTCTTTCCATCTCAGACTCTGGCTCTAGGGAGCCCAATCCTAGACAAGATTCATCCCAGAAGACCTTAACACAATCACTGGGAGTGGTGCTGAATACATTTTGACCTATTTATTTATTTTTAAAGTTTATTTATTTTTGACAGAGAGACAGAGAGACAGAGAGACAGAGAGAGAGAGAGAGAGAGAGAGAGACAGAGCAGGAGTGGGGGAGGGGCAGAGAGAGAGGGAGACACAGAATCCGAAGCAGGCTCCGGGCTCTGAGCTGTCAGCACAGAGCCCGATGCGGGGCTTGAACTCACGGACTGAGAGATCAGGATCTGAACTGAAGTCTGACGCTCAACCGACTGAGCCACCCAGGCGCCCCAACATTTTGACCCATTGATGGTTCCTGTTCCTGGCCGATTCCACCCGCTCCCCCGCCTCTGGCTCCATCTCGGTCCTCTCCCCGGGTGTTCTGTCTTCAGCCCCCATCCCTGCCGTAGGCACATCTGTGTATGGCTTTACTTGGCCATGTGGGGCTGTGACAGCTTTGGGGGGCAGCATTCTCCAGGAGCAATATCCTTCCTGCTTATTGAATCTCGGAATTCGTTTTCACTCCAAAGACATCAAGTAAACCCAGACAATACGTGGCGGGTCTGTGGTTACGACCCGAGGAGATGAATCACATTGTTCATCCTCTAAAGTTGTGTTCCTTATCAGCCCCATCCGGGAGCTCAGACACAAAGCGGACACATTTCTCCAGGAGGGGTGGGAAGTTCGGTCTGGCTTTGACATGTGTCTGCAGATGATAAATTTGGGATGAGAAAGAAAGCAGGCCTCCCCCACCACAATGCCTACACCCCATCTCCATCAGGCCTTTGGCCCTTGGATACGTTTCAATATCCTGTGCGACCGATTTCTGACCCACCTGTTAGGAACACAGTCTTTATGATTCATTGGCCCTGAGAAGCCCCTCCATTACCTTCTGCAAAGGCAGGGGACCACCAAAGAACCCCTCAGCAAAGCTCTAAGAAGCAGGCACCCTAGGGCTAAAATATATATAGCAGATGCGTTTGGCCATTTGTCAATAAATATTAACCACGGTCGCTTGGTGGGTGCTGGTGTTATTGCCGATACGGAGTCATTTCTCTTGTGAAGGGTAGTCTCTCATTTTTCTATGGTGCAGCACCTGTAGAATAAAAGTTTTAAAAACAGTTATGTCCGGCACAATCCCATTTTTTAATATTAAATAGTTAGCCATGGACACAGGTGTACAAAAATTGACAGGAAGTAGGTGCCCCAAAATGCTTGGCGGGGCTTCTCTTGGGGGTGGTGGAAAGACGAACTCTCTCTTCTCTTTCTTTTTTACTTATCGACCTTTCTGATGCTTCTACAACAAATATACATCGTCTGTGTTCAAGCAAGGGTGCAAAGATGATGCTCTGCGGCAAAGTGTCTTTCCTTTTTTGAAAGTTTTTATTTTTTTTTAAAGTCTATTTATTTTGAGAGAGAACCTGAGTAGGGGAGGGGCAGAGAGAGAGAGAGAGAGAGAGAGAGAGAATCTCAAACAGGCTCCCCGCACTGTCAGCGCAGAGCCCGACGCGGGGAGTGATCTCATGAACTGCGAAATTGTGACCTGGGCCGAAATAATCAAGAGTTGGACGCGTAACCGACCGCGTGTCCTCAGCGGCACAGAAGCTCAGCCAAGGACTTTAGGAGATAGTTCTGGGAATACTCAGGCAGTGAGAACACCAGGAAAATGCTCAGGGCGCAGCCAGGAGAGGCCTTGAATTGTCCTGGGGGAGCAGCAGGCATGTGACCAGTCCTCAGAGGACCACAGGGAATCCCCACCTTCCTCAGAACGCGCTCAGACCCTGTCCTGTCCTGGGTGCGGCAGAAATCACCGAGTGTCAGCACCTGCGTGGGGACCCCGGGACTCGGCTGATAGCTGGAAGAGGGGGTGAGAGAAGAAGGTGCTTCTCAGGAAGCAGATAAAGGAGCAGGAGGCTGAGGACGGTAAGGCGTCTGCTGTTAGGGGAGCCCTTGGCTTTGGAGAAAACCGCAGGGGCCCAGCAGTGACGGACCTGCGAGGTGGGGCAGCAGGAGAAATGCCCTTAGTAGAAGGAGTTAGAGCTGATGGGGGTGGGGGAGTGCAGGCCCAGAGAAGAGTGGGCTCCTGAAAATTTCTGAGAGCTAGAGGACCAGTGTCCTCGGGGTAGGAACCCAGGGAAGATGGAGAGCGAGAGAGTAAGTCCCACAGACCAAGACCCTGCAAGGAAGATCTGGTTGCCCTTGGGGGGAGCTGAGTATGAGCCGACTGCACGAAGCAGTTTGCCCTAAGACCACAGCCTGAGCAGGGAAGAGCCGGGAACAGAAGGCCATGCCCGGTCAGTGCCCGCCCACGGCGAGTGCAGTGAGGAGCCTGTGCTCTGCTACACCGTGTGCTCCCCCAGCTCCCCAGCAGTCCTCCCACCCAGAAGGACCAAGTAATGCCCCGGGAGAGATGCCCCACAAGAGGCACAGCAGAGCCAGGAAAGGCCAAGGTGCCCGCTCTAGAGGAGGCGTCTTCCCAGTGTCCCCAAGGGAAGGTTCAGCCATGCACCCAATGTCTGTACCTGTTCTTAACTCTCCCAGTCCTCACAGCTTTAAACCTCTTCTCCTAGCTGGGAAATGGATGGTTTCTCCCCAGTGACAGGAGAGACCCGGCACAGTGAAGACCGACTCCCGTCTGGCCCCCAATGTCACTGAATTAGCCATTTCTGCGCAGTGGGGGAGGGGCGGGGCCAGGAGAGAGGGGGTGCCTGCTCTGACCTCTCCCTTCCTTTCTCCCCACTTTAATCCTAACCTTTCTCCCATCCTGCTCCCTAGATGACTCCTACATCACGGGGATCCAGAGTGTATTTTTGTCCAAATCTTCCAGACTGAATTCTCTGGGGACCCACTTTGCCCAAACGTTGGAACAGCCACCAAGCTGATGACCTCCTTCGCTTGTAAAATCCCTGGGGGGCAGTCTAGCTGTCAGTGTGGGCTGGTGCCACAGGAGGAGAGTCAGCATGGCACTCCTGGGGTGAACTCTTTGTCTGCCGAGCGAAGTCCCGGAATTCTTCTGGGGGGCCTGTAGGTCACAGTGGTGTTGGGTGTTGCTCGAATCAATGCTGTTCCTGGTACCAGATTCTCCTCTCCTCTGGGGACTGGAAACACGATCTCGTGGGCTCCCCTCTCATTGGGTGGGGCCAGATGACTCCTTCCAATCAGTAGGGTAGGATGTGACTTCTTGGATGGAGCATTGAGTTGCCTGTGGGAGACCGTCCAGAGTTTCCTTCCTCCTAACCAGATGATGGGGCCCTATTGTCAAGTCAGGGTCACCCTCAACCAGGATCCCTGAGTGATTCCAATGGGCAGAACCCCTGCCCACTTTGACCGTGTGGCATGAGCAAGGAATACGTTTCTCTTGTGTTAAGCTGATGAGATATCGGGACTGCATACGACTGAAATATAACCCGGTGTATCCTGACGGATACCATCATTTGAGAGAGAAAAGGAACAGGCTTTCTTCTGACTTGTGTATCTAGGAGGTGCAATGATTAAGCAGGCATTGATTGGAATTAGGGGTTATTTCCCATATCACCCCTGATTGTGGATATTACAGAACTACCCGAACGGAAGAGAAAAAGTACAGCTGTGTGATCTGTGTAAAAGGAATAGAATGGTAATGATCTGTTCCTCAGATGGTCCTTGTTTCTTTTTTAATGTTAATTTTTGAGAGAGAGAGAGTGAGAGAGAGAGAGAGAGCATGAGCAGACGAGGGGCAGAGACAGAGGGAGACACAGAATCTGAGGCAGGCTCTGGGCTCCGAGCTGTCAGCACAGAGACCGACGTGCGGCTGGAACTCAAGGAACCGCGAGATCGTGACCTGAGCCGAGGTTGGACGCTTAACCCACTGAGCCACCCAGGCGCCCTGGATGTTCCTTGTTTCTAATGACCACGTGGCTGGAACAGTTCCACATCTCGTTAGGTACGGTGCCCATCACAGGCTGGGTTCCAGGAGAAGTGGGCTGGGAGCTAGAGATCAGTGGGCAGGAGGTTTGTTAGGGAGTGCTCTTGGATTGACAGCTGTGGGAGGGAAGGGATGGGAGGAGGCCGGAACAGCCAGAGGGGAGAGGCCAAGCCTCCGTGGAGTCTCTCAGCGGAAGCCTCCGCCGATCCCGCCAGGAGTTCTGAAGGTGGGAGGACTTCAGAGCTTCCCCTAGAGGGCTGGATGTTCACGCGGATCAGATGGGTCCCTGGATGTGGTGCCCCAGGAAGGGGGTGTGGCTTTGGGCCGGGTGGCTGTCTTCAGCTGAGGCAGGCCCTAGGGGAGTCAAGGGTGTTCAGATCCAGGCCAGGGGGGGCTCTCACGATGAACGTGAGACAACTCAGTAGGGCAGCCCATAGCAGTGGCTGGAGTTTGGACGGTGGGTACACGTCCTCTTCACGGGTAAAGTCTCTCTCAGGAGAAGCAAAAATAACTGGGAGTGATGATTTATTCTGGGGACTTAGCTATGTCACTAGCAGCCCAAGCTGTCCCCCGGAGGCTTGAAGAATGGGCTGGAATCTGGGGATTGTGGACATACGCGCACTCGCTGATTGGCCTTTAAATAAAACGCATACGTGGAAGTAAGTGTTTCACTACTGAGACTATGCAAGCGAGACCCCACAGACCCCACCGCTGTGCCTGCCAGGGCCTGACTTACTTTGCCCAGTGGGCAATCCTCACTAAAAAGGGACAGGAGGGACCCAGGCTCCATCCTTACTGTGTGGCCTCCTGCTTGGGGCTCTGGCTCTCAGAGAGCCGCCAAAGTCAGCACGAAAAGGAGCAAAGCAGTCCATCGGTTTTATACATGCACAATATACACGTATGTCTACGTGCACGTGCAGGCTCTATGGGCAATTCTGGAAATTGCCAGAATTGCTATTGCCCGACCTTCCTTTAGGAAGGTCTATTGTTGCAGCAATAGATATCAATATTCCAGCCCTGCCCTAAGAAAGTATTCATTAGGGCCCATCCTATGTATGTATGCATGTATGTATATAGAGTGTGTGCATATATTATACACATATATGCATAGCTTTTACGTGTTTTTATTTATTTTGAGAGAGACATAGACAGTGTGAGTGGAGGAGGGGCAGAGAGGGAGGGAGACAGAGGGTCCCAAGCAGGCTCCGTGCTGTCATCGCGGAGCCTGACGCAGGGCTCAAACTCACGAAATTGTGACATCATGACCTAAGCCGAAATCAAGGGCTGGACACTTAACTAAAGGTTTAGTCTCAGGTCTGCCTCCACAATCATGTAGTTGTGATTGAAGGCAAAATGCTGAACCTCTTTGACCCTTAGTTTCCATCTTGGGAAAAAGCAGGGAGAGAGAGAAAGAGCATGTGTGTGTGTGTGTGTGTGTGTGTGTGTGTGTGTATGTTGCCAGGAATCCTTAATGTGACTTCGAGAATTACAAACACCGTGATTATATGAAAATTGACCAAGGTTAGCAGTTACTGGTTTTCTCCTGTTAGATACCCCAGGGCTGAAAAAAGAGGGCAACTCACATACCCCCTTGGCTTTGGGGCATAAGATCTGCAGTGACTTGTGAGGCTAATGGGTTTGCATTACATTGAACTTCAACAACTGGATCTGGAGTAGGGGAAGGCCGTCACCCTCACCCCCTTCTCTCGTGGCTGGCCTCGGCAAGAGATAGCCCTGGATCCCCTCCTTCAGATTCCTGTGGAAAAGGGGGGGGGTCTCATTTCTTTGATATAATAGATACATCTCAAGATTAAAGGAGGCTACATCTTTCGAAGGTTCCCTTCCACTCGCATACAGCAGTTCTCAAACTCGAAAGACATCAGGACCCCTTGGGAGTGCTTGTTAAAACACGGATTGCTGGGCCCCACCCAGAGTTTCTGATTCCGTCTGTCCTGGATGGAGCCCCGATTTAAATCTCTGACAAGTTCCCAGGTGATACTCATGATGCCGGTCCAGAGACCCCACTTTGAGAACTACAGCTCTTAGACCAGTACAAGGTATTCACTCAAAAATGGGGAGAAAGTAGAGCAAGAAAGTAGCTTTTGAAATCTTTTTTTAAAGGCTTTTAAAATGGTTTTTCCGTCAGGCCACTTTAAGGACTTTTCATTTATTCTGCTTCTGAAAACTGGGAAGGATCTGAAACCACTGTCCAGCAGTCACCGAGCTTACCTTAGGGGAAAAAAAATCTTATTAGTGCCAACATAAAGCCTCAGGTTTGCAAACTAGGTTTTGGAATGTGCTCATATGCTAAGGTTTACGCATACGAAAAGGCTATCTCCCTGCTTCTTGCTTTTTAAAGTGAGTCATTTCCGTGAAGGATAGATACCTGGTTCAGGGGAATGATTGATTTTACCATTTTGGTATTTTACTGGGTGTTTCGCAGATGGTGAGGCAGGGGACAAAAAGGCAAATGACAGAAAACCCTGTGTGCCACCATGACAAACGTCAATGAGGCTGAGGGGTGGGGTGGGGGTGGGTGCTGGCGGGCAGCTGGGGTAGAAGGTGAAATTGCCCTTAGGGTAAGTAACACGGTTAGTTTCCATCTCCCGCCTCTCCCAGCCAGGCCAGCCAGGCAGCAGGAGCCCCTCTCTGACTTTGGAGAGTCTCTCCCTCACATTTCACGGCAACATCTTGTAATTCTTGGATTCCTCTTCCCAAATCAAATGAAGAAAAAAGCTACATACGCATCTCTGGAGGAAAATGTCTGTATTAAAAGCCAAAAAAAACCACAGAAGTACAAGAAACGCCCACCAGGCCACGTCACTGGATAGATCGACTTGGAAAAGGTTCATAAAGTTCATTTTCAGCGGTAACAATATGTGGGTGTGAAATCCTTCCCATGCCTCCCCCCTCCCCCACCTTTAAATAAATTAAAAAAAAACAAGAAACTTCAAATACTATGTTTGGATACAAAGAGCTTCTCTTCCTACAGCAATAGCAATTTGATTTTGTTTTGTTTTGTTTTTTTACTAAAACTTTCATTTAAAACAGTTATTAAATATATAAAACAAATACACAGGATTTGGTCATTTTCTGCCATGAATATAGGGCACGTGGGTGCGGGGAGGGAGGGCAGGGGGATGCAACCAAGGGGAAAGGGCCCCATTTCCCTCCTCCGTCTTCCGAGCTGCGCGGCTCCCACCTTGCAGCTGCCCCCTCGGAACCAGAAGCGCCGCCCGCGTCCCGCTGGGCCACCCCGCTGGGCCCCCTCCGGCGACCCCCTCCCCGGAAGAAGAACTAACGGTCACGACAGCACGAAGCACACCGGCCGAGCCTCCCGGCGGGAAAGGCACCCGAGAGCGCGGACACAGGGCGGGCGCGGGGAGGAGCGGGTCACTTGGCCGCCGCCCCCGAGGTGACGGCCGCGGCGGCGGCGGCGGCGGCGGCGGCCGCGGCCGCGGCGGCGGCGGTGGTCCCCGCGGGCACGGCGGCGGGGGCGGCGGCGGCCGCGGCGGCGGCGCTGGCGGTGGTCCGGCGCTGCTCCATGCCGTTGGGCAGGAAGCCGGCGATGATGGGCACCGGCCAGATGAGGGCGGCCACGCTCCACACGACGATGACCAGGGTCATGAAGCAGGCCACCAGCGTGGACTCGATGGGCTTGCGGTTCAGCCGCCAGCCCGGCTCGCCCTGCAGCTCCTCCAGGCTGAAGTCCAGGCAGCAGAAGTGCAGAGGCTCGCCCTGCAGCCACAGCGGCCCGGGGGGCTCGGCCGCGGGGTAGGCGGGCAGCGCGGTGGGCGCCCCGGCGGCGGCGGCGGGCCGGAGGCGGCCGGGGCGGCGGCCGCGCACCCAGCCGCAGCCCACGCACAGGCGCAGGTCCTGCTGCGCGCCGCCGGCCGCCAGCCCCAGGTGCTCGATGAGCAGCGGCGGCCCGACGCGGTGGAAGGCGGCGGCGAAGAAGGCGCGGCCGTGCGCGTTGGTGGAGAAGAGCAGCAGGTCGCACTGGAAGCCCCGCGGGCGGCCCCAGCGCACGAGCAGCGAGCTCAGCATCTGCCGCTGCACGCTGATGTTGCACGGCGCCGCCGCCGCCGCCTCCTCCGGGCCCGGGCGCTCGGGGGGCCCGGGCGCCGCGGAGGCCAGCAGCCGCGGGGCGGCGGGCTCGCCCGCGGACGACGCGTTGACGGAGGCGTTGGGGGGCGCCCCACCGAGGCCCGGCGCGTCCGCGGCCCCGCCGCGGGCGGGCGGCAGCGGGCAGGCGGCGGCCAGCAGCGCGGCGAGCGGGAGCAGCATGGCCTGCGGCGGGCGCCTACGCGCGCGGGGCGGGCGGCGGCTGCATGGCGCACGGACGACTGGCCGGCGAGCGGACGGCGGGACCGCGGGAGCTGGCGGCCGGGCGGAGTGGGGGCGCGGCCGGCACCCGGCAGCCCGCGGGGGCGGCGCGGAGGAGGCGGCGGCGGCGGCGGCTCGCTCGGCACGGGGATCCCTCCCCGGCCCGGGCTGCGTCTGGGGTTCCCCGCCGCCCCCGACGCGGGGGCCCTCGGACGGCCGGGCTGCTCTGCAGGGCCCGGCGCTCGCCCGGAGCAGGATTCCCCGGCTCGGCTCCGCCTCCCGCGCGCCCCGCCCCGCCCCGCCCTCCGCCCGCCTGGCTGCGAGACTCGGGGGAGGGCGGGGTTCCACGCGCCAGGCCGGGCGGGACGCGCGCGGGGTGTCGGCCTGGGACCCTGCCGCCTGCGCGCGGCCCGGCCCGGGGCGGAGCGGAGGGTTGCGGGAGCCGCGCGGGGCGGGGGTGGGGGGTGGGGAAGGGGGCGGGGACGGTTAGCCCGGCCGGGGGGCGGGGAGCTTGCCCACGCGTGCGACTCCGGGCGGAGGAGGCGCCGTGGGACAACTGCGTCCTCGCATCCCCTGGTCACGCGGAGGGCTGAGCCTGCGAGCGCTCACCTGGACCCCTCTTGTTTTACAGAAGGGGAAACTGAGGCCGAGAGACGCCCCACCCCCCTCCTCTTCATCCCCCCCTCCCCTCACCTCCCAGGCCACCCCACAAGCCAGGAACAGGACTCCGGGCCACTAGGCTTTCTGCCTTTCCACGATGTCTCTTAAAATCAATCTCAAATCTGCAGAGTTTCTTTTTTAATATGCCTCGGACACGTTAGACCCACTTGGTATTCTCAAGGCAGGCAGAACCCGGAGGAAAACGCCAGGAACTCCATACGAGTTTTGGGTGGGGATGGGCTGGCGGCAATGTGAGCCTCGCAGCCTTGCGGCTCCGGCTCCGAGGGAGGGGTCCCGAAGGGGTGTTTCACTCCCAGGAAGCCGCTGCTCCCGTGCAGGGCCCCCACCTGGCCGGCAGAGGAGCATTTGTCTGTACAATCCGTGTCAAGGGACAGTTCATCCCTTTTAGGATAGACAGAAGGTTGGGAGAGGCCTGTCAAGAATAAGGAGCCACAACCAGAGTTATATTTTAAGAACGCTTTCCTAGTTAAGTTGGTCTCTTACACTTGGCGGGAAAATCACTGATGCCCTCTAAGAGAATGACCTATGGTTTAAAGCCATCGTGCTCCCTGAGCACCAGCTATTTCTGAGGCTGGAAGCCGTGGAGGGACCCACCGGCAGGAAGCAGTCAGCAAAGTGGGCCTCACTGAGGTGAGTTTCCTGAACCGAACTATATTGCTAGGCGTCATGGCTGATGACATTTCTGGAAGCTGTGCATTATTTCTAACAACGAGTAAAAGCAGGTTGAGAAAGATGTAAAAACAGCCTCAAAATATCTGAACCTACCTGGCCTCTTTCCAGTTGGGCAAGTCATTATTCTGATGTGGCCTTGGTTTCCCCATCTGAACAGTGAGGTCGGTGGTACCTGCCCAGCAGGGATGCTAGGATAAATGCACCCAACTCAGCGTCCATCTGTCTGTCCACAGAAGTGCTTCCATGTCCAGTGGTGGCTGCTGTGATGTCCTTACTATTAGTCCTGCCAGAACTGGCTGTCTGGAAGGGTCCTTGGTTTCTATAGAAATGATACATTTCCCCGAGGGACTAGGACTCCCCTTTTGTTCAAGCCCTCATCACTTTTCTGCTGGGAAGTGATGCTCCCGGAGAGAATGATGTGCATTTTCATGCTTCTATTAAAAATTACTCTTCCTTTAAAAGCCTTGCATGTCAGGAACTCTTTTGACTGCCTTTGGGGGACTGAGCAAGGGGGGCCTGGGAACAGCCCCAGAACGTCAAGTGATGTGAGGGCCGAAAGAGGCCCAGTCTTCAAGGGGTGCGTTCTAAGCTTGGCCACTGTGTACAATAGTGGGTGACGCTCTCTAGGGTTTCGGCCAGAGGTGGGGGCTCCCTGGTTTTGTCTGTGCAGCAGAGAAGGCGGCAGCAGAGGGAGAAGACAAAGATCTGCTTGGGGGGGCGGGGAGGGCAAGCAGCTTGCTGCAAAGTCATATCACCGTAGCCCCGTGTTCTGGCCACCGGCCTCCTGGCCTCGTTTCCAGCACATGCCACAGAGGTCCGACACTCACCCTCCCTCAGAGGGACTGAAACTCTAGATTGATCTGCCTTCTTTTTGGACAGTGGGAATTGGGGAAGAAAAGGTAAACAGTGAAGTTAGTTTCTGTCCTGTTGACTGCTGTGTTACCAGCGATGAGAAGAGGACCTAACAGGGTAGGCAGAGGCTCAGAATTAGTGCCATGTCACCTTGTGGAGGTTGGGTTCCAAAGTCTGTACGTGAGTTAGAGGATCTGGTGCAAATCTCTTTTATTTTGAGAAAAATCATCAGTTGAGTTTCTTTTTGTAAGATGCGTGTTTTATAAACATGCGAATATGTTATAACCTGCCTACAGTATGGTGGATAGTCTGTGCTTATATTCATGGCTTGTATTTCGTGCCACACTCTTTCTTGTATTTGAAATTAGTTCAAATTGATTTGTTCTTGATTTCTGTGAGGATTCCATCTTTGGATATTTATGTTTTCTAAGGGGGTGAAAATTATTTTGGAAACCAAGTCCAAAGTGCTGTCTTATACACACAGTGATTTCCTTCCTCCAGTCCTTCAGTTCAAGGTTACAACATCCTGCTATGATCATTATATATTATATATATATATATATATATATATATACACACACATATATATTGTATATAATGTATATGTATATACATTATATATAATGTTTTTTATTCTTGAGAGAGAGAGACAGAGTGTGAGCAGAGGAGGGGCAGAGAGAGAGGGAGACACAGAATTTGAAGCAGCCTCCAGGCTCTGAGCCATCAGCACAGAGCCTGATGTGGGGCTCAAACTCACGGCTGAAGGCGGACTCTTAACTGACTGAGCCACCCAGGCACCCCGTGTGTATTTTTTTTTTTTACTTAACAGAGGAATACATTGTTTGGCTTACACACCTAATTCATGATCAGCTATATAGTATTTATATATGAGATAATATGACTTTGTACCATTTGTGATAATATGGGTATGTAACATATATAAACAATAATATGACTTTGTGGCATTAAATAAGGGAAAATGTTATCTGTATGTTTTGTTGCCTTTACAGAATAATAAAAGAGTTACATATTTAAAAACATTGAAAACATATAACATATTGTATCATATGTGATAAACATATTTAGTATATTGCATTACAGCTGCATTATATAAAGGTTGGGAATCAGCAGAGGAAACAATGAGAACCCCAGCTACCTGGTCTCTACTTTTCTGTATGTGCATAATTCTTCTCCTCCTCCTCCTCCTCCTCCTCCTCCTCCTCCTCCTCCTCCTCCTCCTTCTAAGTGTTTATTTATTTTGAGAGAGAGAAAGAGAGACAGAGCACAAGTAGGGGAGGGGCAGAGAGAGAGGGAGACACAGAATCCAAAGCAGGATCCAGGCCCTGAGCTGTCAGCACAGAGCCCCATGCAGGGCTTGAACCCATAACCACGAGATCATGACCTGAGCCAAAGTCGGATGCTTAACTGTCTGAGCCGTGAGCCACCCAGGTGCCCCATAGTTATTCTTTTCTGCGTTTTGCGTATCCCCTAAAACGTGCAACAATTACTTCTGAAAAAAAAAAAAAGAGAGAGAGAATTACAGGCGTGCCTGAATGGCTCAGTGGGTTAAGTGTCTGACTCTTAATTTCGGCTCAGGTCATGATCTCTGGGTTCATGGGATTGTGCCCCATGTTGGACTCTGCACTGTTATCAAGGATCCTGCCTGGGATTCTCTCTCTCCTTCTTTCTGCCCATCCCCTGTGTGCGCGTGCTCTCTCTCTCTCTCTCTCTCTAAGCAAATAAATAAACATTTAAAAAAAGAGAGAGAATTATATTAAAGCCTCACCCCCTTTTGCAACTGTTACTGTTTTGCTCTCTTCCTTCAGCCTGGCAGGGACCCCGAGAGCCAGCTAGGGACATAGGGTGCGCAACACCCCGTTGCCGACGGAGTGAGCTGGTGGGTTAAGAGCGCTGCCTGAGCTATAGGCAGAGACCTGCTCCTATGCCGTGTGGTTCCCGGCCTGCTCTCCAATCCGTCTCCTACCCCATTCCGTGCCCCTCACCGGCTCTGTTCCAGGAGCACTGGCTTCCTTGCTGTTCCTGGGACGTGCAACCTCAAGATCTTTGCCCCTGCTCTTCCCTCTGCCTGGGCGGCTGTTCTTTGTGACACTGACTTTGCCGGCTCCCTGTTTCCCTCGGCTCTCTGCTGTGATGGAGGTTCCTCGGCGAGGCCCTTCTCGACGGCTCCTGTAAAACAGCACCATTGCCACTGTCCCCGTCACCACTTCCTGTGCACTGTTCTGCGTCTTCCTAGTACTCACCGCCAGCTGACATACTCTTCTCGGTTTAACGTCTCTTTATTGGAATGTCTACCCCCCCCCAAAAAAAAAAGCAGGGCTTTCTCTGTTTTGTTCGGGGGAACAGTAAGAGGTTCGGTGATAGCTGGTGAATGAGTGAATTCCAAAGGCTGCCCGTCCAGCAGGTGGGATGTGGGTGGCGGTCTAGGGAGTTGAGAGGGACAGAGCCACACCGGTTCCCCAGCAACAAGACTGGTGTTTCCCTACCAGCCTGCGGGCGGGAGGCTGCCCACCAGGCCCTGCCCAGGGCTGGCTGTGGAACCGGGCCCCACCGGGGGACCACCCGGCCAGGCAGAGTCTGGTGTGGAGGGCTAAACTGATCTCATGAACTCTGGCCGCCCAGCTGCACCAAGGAGGGGCATGAGCTGGTGCAAGCCAAATTACTAGGAACATTCCAGATGGGCCCAGACCTTCCTTCTATCGATGTAAGGAAGAAAGGCAAATGAGCCTCCTTCCATCTCCCCAGATCCTGTAATTTATAGAAAACAAACGGAAGACTTTCAGCCATCCTCTGTTTTGTTCATAAAATACCGAGAGCAAGTTTCTCCACACGGACCGTATTGGTAGAAAACAATCACCGAGGACTTCAAAGAAAATAATTAGTAATGCGGCACGGTGATTTCATTCTCTTCGTTTCCTCTGCCCCTCCCTGGTATTAGCTAATTTTTCCTTGTACCGCCTATGAAGTAAGACTTAACAAAAAGATCTCTCTGGGTTATTGGAATTCCTTTTATCCAACGACCTCGGAGTGTTGCAGGTACAGTAACTCGTTAGTCCTCCCCTATTATGCGGGTGGAATTAAGATATTATTCCCACACACTGTAGACTGAGAAATAAGCAAGAGCCACAAAAGCGTCGTAAAAATAGGACAGAGAAGAGACAGGCTCAGAAACCAGCGGCTCAGCCACATCAGAGTCACTGGGGAAGGCCTCGCTACTTTGTTGGTGTGTGTTGGGGGGCGGATATTTTCCATGCCTGCCTCCCTGAGAAATCCCATTCCTCGGATGGGAAACTCGAGGACTGGTCACAGGGGCAGCTGAAGAGCGGGCCTCTGTCGCGGGCCCCCTGGGGGAGCCCTGGAAGCCTCCCCCCCCGACCCCCTGGTGTTCGCTGATAAGATCCTGACCATCCTGTGCCCTCTGCTTCCGTGCAGCTCCGTCATCTTTCTGGGCACCTGAGCCAGACCTTCAGGGTGTGTGCATTCATTCTTCCTGATCGCTGTGGTCGGAAGGGAGATTTATGTCCACATAGCCCCGGCAGCAATTATAGCCCGCACAATTCATTTGGCAATTAATCATAGGCGGCCCCGGGACACGGCTGCCGTAGCCCGCTTCAGGCTGTTGGTTGGACTTAACTCTGTCTCGTGCATTTGTTGTTTGCTTGTGGGCACCCTCCGTGCATGGTGGGCAGGGCCACTGCTGGTATCTCTTTTCTAATCCAGGGACCTGAGCATCATTCTGGGTTTCTGGGGAGATTCCAGCAAAGACTTTTTGAGGAAAGAAGGAGCCTCTGCTGTTATAAAAAGATGAAGAGTCTAAGAGCCACCGGGAGGAGGAAAACAGTGCCCAAGTGGTACGTGTGTAGAAAGATTCCAAGGGGAAAGAAGTGCCTGCTGAGTGAGCACCTCTTCTGGGCTTGGCCTCGCATTGGCACCTTCACCAAATGACAACTGTCCCTTAACAGACACTTGTTGAGTGCCAGGCACCGTGTCAAGTGCTTGAAGTGCATCCTCACCACAGTCCCCCGAGGAAGACATTGCCATGGCCATTTTCCAGATGAGGTAAACTGAGGCTCCAAGGGATTAAGTCACTTGGACAGAGTCACACAGTGGTGGAACAAGATTCAAACTTCGACTGTCTCATTCTTTTTTTTTTTTTTTTTTAAGTAAACTCTGCACCCAACGTGGGGCTTGAACTTGGGGCTTGACCCCAAGATCAAGTGTCACAGGCTCTACCCACTGAGCCAGCCAGGCGCCCCTCGTTCATCATCACAGCCCTGCTCCGTGGCCTCTGCCGTCACCAGCGACCTCGGGAGTTGGAGGGCGTCGTTGTGTTTTACTGATGGGGAAGCAGGTGCAGGGTGGCTGGGCCGCTGGCAAAGGCTGGCCCATCTACATCTCTTCAGCCTTCCAAGTGCATCTACCCTGCATTCACTCCCGGCTCATATATCCCACCGACGCTGAGATGCCGGAGGATGTCCCCCCAGTCTGGTGCATCCCTAATGACGAAGCCCTGGATTATGGTTCTCCAAATCCATTACCTCCAGGGTGCCTGGTAAGGAGCAAGGGCTCGGCGAGCGCTGGCCGGGAACCTGGGCTTCGACAGGAACCACTTAGCTGGGCAGACGCCCAGCCTGGGGCTCCTGAGATTACCTGGGAGCCTTTGGGCTTGACATCGATGGATTCTTAAATAGTGTATTTATGAATGACTCAGGGACGTATTTAAGAGAAAGATGGAAAAGACAAGGGATACGGACTAACCCACACTGAGGGCAACGACGGAGTAGTTTCCGTGAAACTCCCAGCTTCCGGGATCGGTATCTGTCACAGGAACCTAACTGATGCTCTCTCTGTCTCTAGAAAACATTTTTTTGGTAATAAAAATAATTTTGCGGGAGAAGACAACGCTTAAAGCAAGTGACATTTTGTGGTTCTCTTATCCATCTTCTAAAAAGTTGGGATGTCGCTTAGCCCTGATAGTCGTGAATTCTGGGGGTTTCAGTAGGGAAAGCCTGGGGGACTGAGCTGGGTCATCGGCCACCAGCGGGTGTCATCCGGATTTACGTCGTGCTTCTAAGCACCGCCAAACACTCCCTTCAAGTAGAGTAATTGACATTCCATTTCTAGAAGTAGGGAGGAGCTGGGGGAAGCAAGAGCCCATTTTGAGAGAGCCGGGCACACTGGAACACATTTATCAGACTTTGATGCCTTCTAACCGCACCCTTCCCACGGAGCTTCTGGCCCACACATGCTTGGGGACATCTGTCACTTGCCTGGGCACACTCGGTCATGCAGGGGTCTTGCCTGACATTCCCTTTGCGTTGAGGTGGCTTCTTCTCTTGCTCTATCCATTCTTTTTATTTAGTTTTTAAAAATTTATTTACTTTGAGAGAGAAAGGGCAAGCGGGGGAGGAGCAGAGAGAGAGAGAGGGAGAGAGAGAGAGAGAGAGAGAGAGAGAGAATCTCAAGCAGGCTCCCCACTGCCAGTGTGGAGCCTGATGCAGGGCTCGATCCCACGAACTGTGAGCCGAAACCAAGAGTCCAACACTTAACCGACCGAGCCACCCAGGCGTCCCTATCCGTTCTTTTTCTACTGAGGTGTCTAGATTTTCTATTTGAGAACCTTGTGGCTGTGAACGTGGCTTTTGGAGCCGGGCAGACCTGGCTTGGACACACTCCTCGACATTGCTGTGTCTCAGTTTTCTTGCCTGTGAAATGGGCCTAATGTTTGTTCTCTGGTGCGGGTTAAATGTGGTCATCGTTGTAGAATGATCAGATCAGGGCCTGCGCAGGGTGAGTGTGCAGTGAGTGTGGCCAGCATTTTGCTTTGGCTCCTCCTCTCTTCTTACGCTACCGTGAGAATTGTACGCCTGCACATGTAGGGTCACACTGTGTGTGACGGGGGAGGGTCAGGTCCAGACTGAGAAGAAGCTAAACTTCTGGCTACGTGGACCGTCCCCGGCAATGAAGCACGGCTGTAATCCAGTGACCACGAGGACAGGAAGGCATCCTGGAGGCCACCTGGTCCAAAATCTTCATAGATGGGGAAACCGAGGCCCAGAGTGGGGTGCTGGCCTGGCCAAAGATCACAAACCAATTGGCCGCAAAACCAGGGCTGGAAGCCAAGCCTTGTGGCCTACTGGGCATCAGGCATGACACCTTTTTCTGGAAGGACAGCCCTCAGCAATGCTTTTAGAGCCGCACTTTACAAATGAGGGGCCGTTGCAAAGTGAGAGCAGAGAGCCTTTCTAATTTACTTAGAGAAGAAGAGGAAAATGATGGGCTTGATAATTGCTAGAGTCACACTTCTAACTCTGTTTACAGGGTGGAAGATTGATTGCGGGGGCTAAGAACTTCGGCAGGCTCGGCAGGCTTCTGTTCTGATGCAATTAAGCTTTGCTCCTTCCAGCTCTGCCTAGGACCTGGGTCAGGCCCCGCGAGACCTGGGTGTGAGCTAGAAGCCCAGTCTGGACCTGCTCCAGCCTTGAGTCCTGAAGAAGTCCGTGGGAATAGGCAAGAACTTGGCACCCATGGTCCAAGTAAGGCCATCGGGGCCGTTGGGTCATGCTTCCTGGTACCTGGGCTGCTGGCCAGACCCTCACACGGTATCAGAATCCCCCTGCCACTACCTGCTTGAAGTTGGGCGGCTCTAGGACCACCCCAAGCTGGCCGTGCTCTGTCCTCACCACCCAGGCTGGCCCCCTGGGTAGCAGCCGCCATCTTGATTGCGCCTGGGTTTCCTCTGCGCTTTGCACTTTGGCGATGTGGGCTGTGAACCTCTCCACGGAAGACCCCAGTGCTACTCTGGAGCTGGGCCTCTTTTCCCAACCAAGTCCACCCTAGCCAAGCATGGCTCAGCCCATTTGTTTGCTTTTGTTGTTTATGAGAGTGGAAAACTGGAAACCAACCAAATGCCCCCAAATAAGGGATGGGTATGGAAATGCAGAAATGTTGACCACTATGAAAGGGTATGCAGCCATGGCAATTCTTTTTACCGCCATGTTGAACTGAGCACCTCTTCATGGCGTCCAAGGTGTGTGGAACTCCTGAGCCCTTATGGTTGTTCATAAGGCCTTTACCAACACTTTGTGCAGCTTGTGGGGGAGATCACAGTGCATAGGTCTTGTGAGTCCATGGACAGTCCCTCGATATACTCCCCGGTATGGGGGTCTCACTCTTGGCTTTTCCCATGAGGCACCAAGCCTCGCTGTCTTCACTCTCCTCCCCTCTAGATGTCCTCAGGGAACCTCAAAAGCCCTTCCCTTCTGTCCTGAAGAACAATCCAGTTCTTTCCCAGCTCCTCCCTCCCAGTTCATCCTGGGACCCCCCTGACTAGAGCCATACAGGTAACCAGACCCTTCCTCTTTTTTTTTAAAGACTCTTGTTAAAAAATGTTTATTATTTATTTTTGAGAGACAGAGCGTGAGTGGGGGAGGGGCAGAGAGAGAGAGGGAGACACAGAATGCGAAGCAGGCTCCAGGCTCTGAGCTGTCAGCCCAGAACCCACAAATGGTGAGATCGTGACCTGAGCTGAAGTCAGATGCTTAACTGACTGAGCCACCCCGGGCACTCCCAGACCCTTCCTCTTAATAAGGTGGTTGAGCCCCGGTTTTTGCCACTGGATCATGTCCCTCAGCTTCCATAACACAACCACAAATGGCTTCCCAGATCTTGACTGTGCCTGAATCTCCTGGAAGGCCCCATCCTAGCATTTCTTGTTCAGTGGGAAAGAGGGAACCTGACAATCCACATCTCTAACAAGGTCTCAGGTGATTTCCAGATGATGGTGACGTCACTGGTCCGGGACCACACTCAGAAACACTAGACCGTTTCTTCTGAACATGTGGAAGATCCTCCCCGAGAGGAATTTTGGTGAACAGTGTTTCCTCCATCTTGTCATATATTATTATATCTTTATTGGAGGTAGAAAACATGACATAAAACGGTTTATGCCTGGGGCGTCTGCTTCCTGGTTTCTCCAGCGAAGCAGAGAAGGGGATCCTAGCCCACCCATCAGCTGGGCTTGCTTAACTAAAGATGGGGGCCTGTGGCTTGCAAAGATGATTTCCAGTAACTGATCAGGGCAACTCCCATGGTTTCTGGACCAGAGAGGGTGGCAGCATTGGGAGCAACACTGGGGGCAGGGTTGAGCCAGCAGGGGCTGGAGACCCAGGGCCCCGGAAGCCAGGTCAAGGATCAGTCAACACCCTGGCAGCTGTAATTGGGTACCACTGTGCCAAGGGCATGTCAGAGACGGCCAAGGGCACAGCTGACCTCGCTGTTCCCGCTGCCAGGGCCCTTGCTCTCTGTTGGGTGAGGGGAGGGGACACATGCAAATATGAAGACCTTAGGCTATGGTAGTGACTGGGGGAGAAGCTTCAGAGGACCTGGTTCGAGTCCCAGCTCTAGTATCCACTGATGAGGCTTTGATCTTGAGCACATCAAGGCACCTTCCTGAGTGCTATGGTGTCTCCTTGGTAGAACAAGGGGCCTGTACCAGATGTCCTCTGCTCCGTGAGATTCCCTGGGCAAACGGGTCCTTAGGGCTGGCATTTCACTTCTCCATTAGACTCGTTTTCTTTTTTGAAGTAGGGACAGAGGGCCAGCTCAGATGTTTCGAGTACTTGGGCCAGCCCGGACACCTTGGTTTTTGCAGCCTCCTTGGTCATGAAGGGTGATCAGACTGTGAGAGACCCAACACCCTGTCTTGGCCCCTGGGGTGCTCCTTTTACTCTGACAGGTGGAAGCAGGATGTTGGGGAGCACAGGCGTGGAGAGGGGTGGCATGCCCAGAAGTTGGGGGCGCCCTGCCCAGCTGGGCCTCATTCGGCCCCAGCAGCGGCACGTCGTGGATCTGAAGGCACAGGGATCAAGGGACCAACGGTTCTGGCTCGGCCTCTCTGGACGCAGCCCTGACTGCTTACCACGGCTGTGGGGGCGCCTGGGGGGCTCCGTTGGTTGAGCGTCTGACTTGGACTCAGGCCATGATCTCACAGTTCGTGAGTTCGAGCCCCGCTTCGGGCTCTCTGCTCTCAGCGTAGAGGCTGCTTTGGATCCTCTGCCCCACTCATGCTATCTCTCTCAAAAATAAATACACGCTGCAAAATAAAACAAAATGGGTGTGGATTGTGAAAGGAAGGGAGGCCCTTGACTGGGAGGGCACGGAGGGCAATGTGGGAGTATGACTCCTGGAATCAGCCCGGGGACTTGGCTTTGCCTGCTGTGGTATAAGGGGCTTGGGGGCCATTCCTGTGGTTGCCCCACATTCTATAATCAGACTGGTCCCAGGACTTAGGTCTCATCTGCCAACAGGCTGGTTGTGCCAACCTCAGGCTGGTCCCCTTCTCTGGCCATATAGGGCCACCCCTGTGACGTTGGGGCAGCCCTAGACTCAGGATTTGTTTCCGTCTCTCCCTTGCTCGTCTTCCTTCCCGGGGCCTTGGGATTCTCCGGGCCACAGCTAGCTGAGCACTCCACACCCCACTGAAAAGTCACCACAATAATTACCAGATCATTAACAGGGGATTTTGAAAAGGCACTTCAAAGCGTCTTTCCCGGAATTGCTAAGACAGGTGTAAAAGTCTATCTGGGCAGAGAACAGTCAGTTTAAAAGGATGTTGGGGACCAAAGGGCAGGTGTTAATTAAACTGGGCTGAGCAGCCGCAAGGCTAGGTAACTTCGGATCTGAGCACGGTGACAACCAGGCTGTGGGGGCAGCGGGGGAGGGGCCTGAAACTTTTAGACAAAACACAAAACGTACAGACTTTTTCCTCCATCCCTACTTTATTAAGGAATTTGACCTTAAATCTGAGGTCTTCTTTCGAATGCCTGGTGCCTGCTTTGGCAAGGTTCGTATACAATAAATATAAATAAACCTGCCTGTGATGCAGCCTTCGTTGTTAATTTTCCTAATTAAAATTAATGAAAATGAAATGCCTAGATGGCTGGGAATGCGGTGCACAGATCAGCTCTCCTTACGGTAAAAACCCTATAGGGGCACCTGGGTGGCTCAGTCGGCTAAGCACCCGACTTGGGCTCAGGTCTTGATCTCTTGGGTTCGTGAGTTCAAGCCCCACATTGGGCTCTGTGCTGTCAGCACGGAGCCCACTGCAGATCCTCTGTCCCTTCCCTCCTTCTTAAAAAAAATGTTGTTTTTTTTTTTAATGTTTATTTATTTTTGAGAAAGAGAGAGAGACAGACTGCAAGCAGGGGAGGAGCAGAGAGAGAGGGAGACACAGAATCCGAAGCAGGCTCCGAGCTGTCTCGAACTCACGAACCGTGAGATCTTGACCTGAGCCGAAGTTGGACGCCTAACCAACTGAACCACCCAGGCGCCCCCGTCCCCCTCTCTCTTTATCCCTCTCCCTCTCTCACTTGCATGCTCTCTCTCACTCTCTCAAAGAGAAATAAACATTAAAAAAAAAAAAAAAAAAAAAACCCTAAAGGAAGGAAGAGAACAAATGTTTGTGTCTCAAACGGGTGGGCTCTTAGGAATACCCACCTAAGCCACCCAGTTTACTGAAAGCTTAACACGAGCTCCTGCAACGTGACAAGCCTGAAGATTGTTCGGGTGGATACAGGACCCTTCCTTCCCCGGGAACTTTGTTACCAGAGACCCTTGCCCGCTTCCCACCGATCTGTAATCTGTACCGCAGTGGCCTCGAGGGCAGGACTTCATGGTCTGAATCAGGACTTCATGGTCTGAGTCAGCGAGCTTCGTTTCTGGCTGCCCATCTGAATCCTACTCACGCTGACGTTGGAACTCACCCAAGACACATGGAACCAGAATCTCGGGGGCTCCATATTTTTAAGCGGCTCTCAAGGTAATTGTTGCACAACCTTTAAAAGTCCCGGTGTTTGGGAACTTCAGGGGTCAAAAGTACTTTCCGTGAATTTTTTTTCTTCTTTTTTGTATATTCAAAGCTACTTCCGAGCGCAGCCGCCTCAAACCGTTGCCTTTGGGTCTTCGGCAACACGAGCTCCTTGAGAGGGCTGGTTTGCGAGACGTTATTTCCTAGACACCAGACAGAAAAATGTAAGCCAAGCACGGGAACGTCTGGGCTCGTGGTGACCATCTTCGGCGTCCCGCGAGAGCGTCTGTCTGGCACCTCGTAGGCTGGGGAAACAGGCGTGAAGCAGCCAGCGCTTCTGGGGGTTTCGTAGCTGGAGTGTAGCAAATGCTACCTAGGGCATCGTGCTATCCGGGTGCGACTGGCTAAGGGGCAATTGTGTCCGTTTGCCCACAAGACCGCTCGTGCTGCGTGGTCCTAAGTGTGCTGGTCGACCACACGCCCACCCCAGATTCTCTGCCTGACTCCTGGACCTTTGGCTACAACCACAGTGGGAAAGGGAGGTACTGGGTGGCCCCGGAAGGGATGAATGAATGAAAGGGTGGAGCTAGGGAGGAGAGTGTCACCAGCTACATGAGAATCAACAGCTTGGAGACCTTCTATAAGTCCCAGATCACCCTGGGCCCGCCACCCTCCCCCCCGGCCCTCCCCAAATCCTTCAATGTGCTGTCATCAGTTTGTCATTTTGGATTTTATTAAAGTCACCTGGAAAACCTGGTCTTTTATCTGAGGCAAGCTGACGTCTCTGACGCGTCTCTGGGCGTTCTGGGGGCACTCGATTTTCCTGCCTGCCTGTGGCCCCGATTCCTGTTGGATACCCAGGTCTCTGTTCTGTGCTATTGTTCTTCCTGTAGGATGTCACCCCACCTCGTTTAGTCACCCGATCTCTTCTCACTCCAAAGTCCCGTCTTGGGCTCAAGGCTTGGGTGGAGCTGACTCCCAGACCCAGTTCAGCAGAGGCCAGAGACATCGAAAGCTCGCCACTGCCTTCAGCCTGGTTGGGATCCTTTATACACACGCTGCTCCCCATGCTATAAAAAGCAAGGCATGCATCCTTTTCCTGGCCCTTTGCCTCTCATCTAGCATCTTCTCACCCCCCAGCGGCCTCTGATGCCCCACTTGCCAGGGGCACCGCTGCCGGCCTGGGAGGGAGGGTGGAGAGATCATCTGAGAGAGAGGGGACAATTCTCCTGCGAATCAACCCGATCTGGCTTCAGCATCAAATTCAAATGGCCAGAGATTAGATTCTGCAGGCATAGGCCAATTACATGCAAATTTTGGCAAATCATATGCAAACAACACACGTTGACTCTGCCTGGATTGCATCTGCTTGGAGCCAGCAAGTAGGGCTTGTTGGTGAAGTGCCTTCAAGATGCGGGGCCACAGGACCCGGAGAGGAGAATGATGGATTCTTCAACTCCACCTGCTTCATCAGAAAGCCTCCCGGAAGCAGTGATGCCCGAGCGGAGCTTTGATGGATGAATAGGAGATACTGAGGGAACCAGGGGATTGCACCGGGCCACCCACAGCAGTGGGCGGATGATGTGGCACGCGGACGGGGTGGGGGTGGGGGGGTGTCGCGCATGAGGTGGGGTTGGGGAGCCTAAGGGAGGAGGCTGGTGAGATTCGGGAGCTGGATCATCAAGGGTGTCAGCACTGAGAAGGTGGAGGTCTAGCCTGAAAAGTGAGGGTTGAAGCAGGAGGAAAATGAGAAAAAGAGATGTTTCAAGAAGCTGTCAGACTGCAGTGTGGGGTGTGGACTGCAGCCAGACCAGATGGGGCACAGAGGCCGGGCGCGAGAGCTCAGACTGAGCCGTGGTTGGGAGACACAAGGAGATGGAAATAATCAGGTACATTATATAGGGGTCCAAAGTGGTAGGATTCTGTGACCAGTCCGTTGTGGAGGGTGGGGGTAGGGGAGCCAGCCTGTATGATTAGCAGGTCCGGGGCTTGGGTGATGGACCCAGACGGTGGGGGAAGACAATTCTGTCTCGGACATGCCCTGTGTGAGGAGCTGTAGGGGACTCCAGAGACCGTATCCAAGATGCAGGATGCCTCTCGCCGTCTTGGGTCAGGCTTTCCAGAAGCAAGTGTTTCATCTGAGTGCAAGTCATTGCATCACAGAAGAGCTCCCAGGAGCAACTGTAGAGGCGCGGGGAAGGGTATGGGAGGGGACAAGGACTAACGGGACACCAGCCACACCCACGTGACAACTGCTTTGCCTCCACCAATCCCACGATCTATTTCCATTCCCAGTTTGCAGGTGAGAAAGCACAGATGCGGAGAGAGACACCTGGCCGGGGCCACAGTGCTCATTTATTAGCCAAGGAACTCGGATTACCAGGTCCTTCTGACCCCAAACCCCCCTCCCTGGACATCCACAACCACTGCCCCAGGCCTTCTAAAGGAGGCCCCACCCCAGCAAATGCCACCACTGTCTTGGAAAATTTGCCGGGGCGAAGTCAGGGGGAGTATTTTAGGCTTGTTAGGGGGCCACTTAATTTCCTTTGGCAAGAAGGTGAAAAGAGCCTGAACCCAGACTGTGCAGGACAGACTGTCCTGGCCTCCAAGCTACCCCAGTCAGCGGGAGAGAGGGCTGGGTTCTGGCAGTTCCCGTTGCTAGTGGTTCCTGAAAGGGTAATTTTGCAAACAATGCTGAGAAGCTGATTGTGGCAATAAATTACCATGCTAAAAGGAATTATTTTTATCGCAGTGTTCTGGGGCCCTGAAGAATGCAGCAAACAAAGATAGGTTGAGTAGAATATTCTGTTTGTGTGGGCCTAGAGTGGAGGCACAGATGTGGGAGGGTGTGCGTGTCTGTGTGTGTGCGCGTACGTGTGCGTGTTCACATTCCTGCCTGCTTCCGAGCTTGAAATGCGTTAGGCACACACCTGTTCAACTTGTAAACTTTTGACGAAAGCGAACATACCCAGGGGCGCCTGGCTGGCTCAGTCAGTTAAGCGTCCAACTTCGGCTCAGGTCATGATGTCACCGCTTATGAGTTCGAGCCCCGCGTCGGGCTCTGCGCTGACAGCTCGGAGCCTGCTTGGGATTCTCTTGCTCCCTCTCTCTCTCTCTCTGCCCCTCCCCCCTCAAAAATAAGTAAATAAAAATAAATTCAAAGCGAACATACTCAGAGCTGAGCAGGTCCATGCAAGGTGAAGACACGCAGGTGAAGACAATAGAATGTGACCAGGTCCCCCAAGAGGGCCCTTCTGCCTCCTTCCCATCACTGCTCAGCTGGAGTAGCCTTCTCCAGACCTGTTAACAGCGTAGATCCGCTTTGCCTTGTTTTTGTGCCTGATAGAAAGGAATCCCACGGGTACCTTCTGAAAGGAAGATGATAATCTTGAGTCCCGTAAAGCAAATGATAGGCTTACTGTCGGGGATGCTTGTAATTTAGGGAAATCTTCCAGTGAAGTCTTTTGTAATTGGATTAATTGTCCTTGGCCCTGAGCCTTGTGCATGCTAAGGTTTCTTAACGCTGTAGGGTCCTGGAAAACGGCCCGTGTTACAGACAGAGCATTAGGAAGGAATCACTAGGTTTTGATGAAACAGGACCATCTTGCCTTTCCTTTTGTCTTAGATTACAGGTTCTCAACCCCGGCTGCACATTGGGACCACCTGGAGAGCTTTAGGTACTCTTTTTTTTTTTTTTTTTTAATTTTTTTAACGTTATTTTTATTTTTGAGACAGAGAGAGACAGAGCATGAACAGGGGAGGGGCAGAGAGAGAGGGAGACACAGAATCTGAAACAGGCTCCAGGCTCTGAGCTGTCAGCACAGAGCCCGACGCGGAGCTCGAACTCACGGACCGTGAGATCATGACCTGAGCCGACGTCGGACGCTCAACCGACCAAGCCACCCAGGCGCCCCTGGAGAGCTTTAAAAAATCTTGACGCTAGAGTCCCACCCCAGAGGTTCTGATGGTTCAGTTTAGATCATTTTGGCCTTTTCTGCCCTCAGAGTTAACCCGGGGGTGCGACAGAAAAAATTATTCTGACACTTGTTGAAGATGGTAAGGCAGACTTTATTCAGAGGGAGCAGTGCCAGGGGCTCTGGCAGTTGGGGAGAGAGAGACTGGGCTCCACTTTGAATACAACCAGGAGGAGTGGGGACTTACAGCCGAGGAGCAAGCTGGAGGGGGTCGGTGGGTGGAAAAATACTAAAAGTGTAGGGTGATTCCTTGCTACACTGGCCTAATATGATCCTTGCTGAAGGCAGGTCAGGACGATCAGCTATCCCCTTATCAGACCAGGAATTTGCCCAAGGATCAAGGGCGGTCAGGAGTTGAGGATGGGGGGAGTCTGGCTAAAAGGACTTGATTGCATTCTTGCTAAAATTGGGTCATGCAATGATGGACACAAGAAGTCTAAAGTCAAGGTCTTGTTAGGAAGCGGATTCACAGGAGCCTGACTAAAATTTGGTCAAGGGTTATGATCTTAGTCGTGGGTTACGGATCTGGGTAGAGAAGGTCCTGGCTGACTCCACGTAGGAAACACATGATGCATTTGCTACAAGATGTTGAGTTAAGCCCAGACCCAGGGCAGAGGTCACTTCTCTAATCTCCTCCGGAGACATCCCAGGCCCCTCTTGACCAATATTGTTGTGATGACAGGGGGTGGGGGTGAGGAGGGGAAGGAGGGCAAACAGGTGGCCTGGGGAAAGTTGCTTAGTATCTCTGACCCTCTTTTTGGATCTATAAAATGGGAGATAATATTAATAATACCAAACCCACCAGTTTCCTGGGAGCAGTAAACAACATAAGGCAGTTAAGCCATTTAGCATCGCAATGGGCACATGGCGATGGGTCAATGAAACGTCATCATCGTTAAAAATGAAAAACAAAAAGCAATCCAAACAAGTACATTTGATGAGCCAACTGGCTTTATTAAATGAGTCATGAACGGGGCAGCAGCCCATCTAGCAAGTAGAGGGGAGCTCCAGGAGAGGAAAAACTTTCGAAGGCAGAGAGAAACCATTAAAAAAAACACAACAACACAGGATGCATTGTTTTGGCAAGGTTGACCTCCTAAGGGAGTAGGGGTCTCTCAGACGATTGCCTGCAAGAAATTCCAGTGTGTCTGGTAAAGGGTTGCATTCCTGAGGGCACTGAAACTGCAGTTAGGCTAGGTAGTAAATCTTGGTTTAGTGACACTTGGCTTTAGCTTAAGTGGCTCCATCATGGCCCCATGGTTTTCTCTTTAACATCATCTTCGACACCATGATTGAAAGCTGCCACGGAAAGAGTATATGTGACTTTCATAAGCCTCAGTCAAAATGCGCCCATCTGAGCTTGGCCAGAGAACAACAGTGACATCATCTAATATTCTATGGGCCAGCTGGGCCTCTCTTTTCTGGAAACTAGTCCGGGACCTTCAGAGGCCACAACCATGAAGATGAACCGCTGGGACCGATTGTCTAGAAGGTGCGACCACCCCCTGCAAGCGAGGGCTAGGCCGGCTTTAAAACATGGAGTGAGAGAAGAGACGCGTCTGATGGCTCATTCTGGCCTGCGTGAGGCTTGCAAACTGGAGGCAGAGAAATGTTTCTCAAGAAAAATTAGTAATTCCCTTCTGAGAACACTGGAAAAGGTAATGGATTCAAGCCAGAACCCAGAATTTTGTGAAATCTCAAGAAGAAGAAAAACTTTCCAACGGCTGAAAATTGAAATAGCCACAGCCTCCAAGGCTCTATATTCTTGGATTTCAATGAAATCAGGGCAAGGTGGACCCATGGTGGAGACAGTTTAATAGGGAGCTCGAGGTCACCTACTCACATTCCATTCCAGTGGCACAAAGGGGACATTTAAATCCAACCAAAAAGCAGGCTTTGGGCCAATGTCCAATCTTAGCGGGGTGACGTCCCCAGAGGGTCTCCTCTGGGCCTGTCATTGTTCATTCTCTAGCTTTAACGTTCTACAGAGCTTTAAAAGAATAGTTAATCCTTTCGTTTGCTATTTACAAGTACCCTGTTTGTGATATCCTAGGCAATATTATTTCCATTTATTAGATGTGTTGTAGAAGATATATTCATTTTTACCTTCTTTTTCATTTTTTTTTATTTTTAGAGAGAGAGAGAAGGTGAGCAGGGGAGAGGGGCAGAAGGAGAAAGAGAAAAAGAGAGAGAGGGAGAGAATTTTTTTTTTATATTTTAAAAAATCTTTATTTTTTTTTTATTTTTTTTTTTTTCAACGTTTTTTATTTATTTTTGGGACAGAGAGAGACAGAGCATGAACGGGGGAGGGGCAGAGAGAGAGGGAGACACACAGAATTGGAAACAGGCTCCAGGCTCCGAGCCATCAGCCCAGAGCCTGACGCGGGGCTCGAACTCACAGACCGCGAGATCGTGACCTGGCTGAAGTCGGACGCTTAACCGACTGCGCCACCCAGGCGCCCCAAAAAATCTTTATTTTTGACAGAGACAGAGACAGAGCATGAATGGGGGAGGGCCAGAGAGAGAGGGAGACACAGAATCTGAAACAGGCTCCAGGCTCCGAGCTGTCAGCACAGAGCCTGACACGGGGCTCGAACTCACAGACCGCGAGATCATGACCTGAGCTGAAGTTGGGCGCTCAATCGACTGAGCCACCCAGGTTCCCCTTACCTTCTTCCTTTTTTTTTTTTTTTTTAATGAAATTTATTGTCAAATTGGTTTCCATACAACACCCAGTGCTCATCCCGACAGGTGCCCTCCTCAATGCCCATCTCCCACTTTCCCCTCCCTCCCACTCCCCCATCAACCCTCAGTTTATTCTCAGTTTTTAAGAGTCTCTTATGGTTTGGCTCCCTCCCTCTCTAACTTTGTTTTTTTTTTCCCTTCCCCTCCCCCATGGTCTTCTGTTAAGTTTCTCAGGATCCACATAAAAGTGAAAACATATGGTATCTGTCTTTCTCTGTATGACTTATTTCACTTAGCATCACACTCTCCAGTTCCATCCACGTTGCTACATGAAGATACCGTCTTCCCTTTCAACAAAACTTTATTTTTTTCTTAGTATCTACCTCTGCCTCACGTGACTCTGAAGAAGATGATCCTGTCTCCAGCTTCCAGGATAGATCCTCATTTGATAACCTGCATCCTTCCCAATGCGTGCTTAGTTAAAGACACGTGACCCCCTTTGGGCCATTGGGAAGCGAGAGGAAGTTGGCTGGGTGTCTCCAGGAAAGTTGTCTTTGCTCCTAAGAAAGTGTCAGGCAATGGCGAGGTACGGTCCCTGCCCCGTAGCAGACAGAGCCGTCCTGTCCTCGCCGAAACCAAGCGTGAGCCCACCTGGACAGATGCTGAGGTCCTGCCTGTCTCTCTGGTTTCCGTCCCTCTGTCATCTTTGCTGAAAGATGCCGTACCGTTCTCCAGCCCCACTGAAATATTCTGGTTTCCAGCTGGAATTGACCCGCCTTTGCTTTGGACATCACGGTGGCATCTACATGCTCTTATCTTACCCCCAAGGTGCCTCACTGCACAGTGATTTTACACATCTGTTGTAGCACGTGCTTTCGTCTGCAAGAATTGTGACTTAAATAATGAAGGAATTTGTTGCCCTGCTTAATGAGACGCTTCATGGTTGGCAACTCCAGGGCCAGTTCAACCATTCCGTCCTGCATCGAGGCCCCTGACCCTTTCTTCCCTTGTGTGTTCCTTACCATGCTTTGCATATTGGGCGTGCTTCTTCCCATTGTCAAAAATGGCTGTCATCACCCCAGACGCTGTGTCCTCGCACAGTGAGGTACAGAAACAGGAGAAGAAAGGGGACAGAGATCCTCACGCCTTTCTCTCTCAGTGTTCAGAGAAGACCATCTCTTCTCACTCAAAGCTACCCCAAGAATTTGCCTAAGGCCACAGAGCTGGTGCTATAGTGGGGCAGGGATTTAAATGTGATTCTAGACTGCCCAGCAGAAATATAATACAAGCCACATACGCAGTTTTAACGTTTTAGTCGCTGCAGTTAAAAAGTAACAAGCAGGTGAAATTAGTATATTTTATTTAACCCAATGTATCCAAAGATTATCTCAACATGCCATCAATCTACAAATTACTTTTTTTTTTTTTTTTTAAGATTTTGTATTTTTAAGCGGTCTCTGCATCGAACGTGGGGCTTGAACTTACAACCCCGAGATCAAGAACCAGGCGCCCCTCAGTCTATGAATTACTAATGAGGTCTTTTACATTCTTTAATACTAAGTCTTTGAAAGCCAAGCTGACCTTTATACTTCCAGCTCGTCTCAATTCAATCACTATGATTTCCTTGGAAAGACTTCATCTGCATTTATATTTCGTAAAATTTACATTGAAAAACTTAGATATAGATACCCAGGTTGTTCCAAATAGACAGAAAGTTTCCCAGTAGCAGAATCAAACAGCAGTTTTCACATTTATGATTAAATGGATCAAGTTCAGTAACATTCAAAACCCAGTTCCTTAATCACACTAGCCACGATTCAAGCACGTACGTATGGGCAGCACATTTCTAGAGCCTGTATACTTAAGCTCATGTTTATCAAATTCCCTGTGCCCTCGTACATGGCAACGTGTTAGTGGGTGTCCACTTATATTTAGGGGTGCGCAAGTTCTGTCACTAGAAGACTGGAGACCTGCCTTGTAGTTGTTGCTCTGTTTCTAATTAGCTGTGTGACCTCAGGTGAGTCCCTGTACTTCTCTGGGCTTCTATTAGCTCCCTTGTTAATGAGGGACTGTGATCTTAAGCATCTCTTGAGCTCTCAAATGACGCATTGTTTCTCTCTTCTAGCAGGGAAGGAATGGGGACGTTCTGAAAGCCGTGGGCACCGAGGCTTACACGCATTCTCTGCAACGAAGTATATGGAAATTGGTGTGGCCGGTCTCTGACATCTGCTGAAATGCTGTGGGCAGGCAGGACTCACATAGCAGCTCCTCCTCTCATCCAGGACTGAGAGTCCGCTAATTGTGTCTTTCTCCGGAATGCCCGGGATAAAAAACACTGACGCATTGTCTGGGCTCCGAATTCCAGGAAATATTGCTAGTTTGTTCCTTTTTATCCACCACCTTTTAAGGAAGAAAAATCCTATACGTGGACAGAACCCCCTGCATCGGTTTGTGCCATGGCTCTGAGTCACTGGGGTTCCTGGACCAGGCTCTGTCCTTTTATATATGAAAGAAGGTGCTTCCAGACTCACCTCCTGTTAGCCTGTTTATACTGTGTGCTCCTGGCTTGTTATCAGCAAGGGGCTTGAAGTGTATTAGATGGCACGAAACCCCGATTATCTTTGAACCCCAGAGCTACAAAAGGATGGTCAGGGGACTCAGGTCAAACCAAAGAGCAGCTATTGAAGCCTGAGGCTCCGCGCTCCAGATCATAATTGGATTTAAGCCGGCACTTGCCTTTCGAATGGGGGATGTGGAGCTGTCAGTGGGATAAAACTTTAGGGCTCCGTGGCAAGCGTCCCAGCTCTCAAAAACAATTCCCTTGGACTGGTGACTTTTTGCTACTATTGGCTCATTTCTGCGGGGCCCGTAAGGTGGACGTGTTGGAAACAGCCTCCTCGCCCGCAAATGAGGGAGCCTAGCCTCAAGTTTGGGTAATAAACTGAGTGGGAGAAGAGGGCAGGAGGGGCCGGCAGGAACCCAGAGGGCCCTGGAGGGAGATGCTACAGGCGGTCAGCCGTTTTACGTTAAGCTAATGCCACACGGGAGTTTATACGGACCGGGAAACACGTAAAGATCCTGTCTCAGGTTATGCTCTGCTTACGGGAGACAGGAGTGCGGGGTTCAGTTCCCTCCTTGCCTTAATGGGATGGATATGGGAAGGGACGGCTCATTTTCTCGTTCGTCTTTCATCCATGTTAATCGTGGCAGATCACTTCCAGAGATGGACGGCCCCAGTTGCCGCTGAGGGGTTCTGAAATCTCAACGTGTGGGAAAGGGGGCGATCCCCGCACCCACAAGCAATTCCCCCGCACCCGCGAGGGGTCCCACAGTTCAAGTCTGGTCTGACACTATGTAGGCAGAGATTCCACAGGTGAGGGTTTGGTCCTCCCAGGCTGCCTGCACTGCAGGTGCCGACAGAAAGTCCAGGTTGGAGTTTCCCACGGCCCCTGCCTCGCTCGACTTGGGTTAATTTGCTAGGGCAGCTCACAGAACTCAGGAGACCCGTCTGCTCACTAAATTACTGCCTTATTATAAAGGACATTAAAGGATACGAATCAACAGGCAGATGAAGGGATAATCAGAGTGAGGTCCCAGACTAAGCAGTTTTCTGCCCTTGTGGAGTTTGGGGCCCGGCAGGACGGCAAGTGCAATCTTTCTGGTTCGCCAGGCTGGAAGCTCCCTGAACCCTGTCCTTTGGGGGGTTTTATGGAGGCTTCACTGCATAGGCATGATTGATTACATCACTGGCCATTGATTCAGCCTCCAGCGTCTCTCCCCTCCCTGGAGGTCAGGGTGGGGGTGGGGGGGGTGGGGTGGGGGGGGGGGTGGGGCTGAAAGTGTCAACCTTCTAACCCTGCGGTTGTTTCTCCTGGCAACCAGCCCCCATTCTTAGGTGCGGTCCTAAAGTCACCTCATTAATATAACAAAAGACATCTTTGTAGCTATCAGCACTTAGGAAATTCCAAGAGTTTTTGGTCTCTGGGCCAGAAACAAGGACAAAGACCAAATCTATCTTTTTCTTTCTTTCTCTTTCTTTCTTTCTTTCTTTCTTTCTTTCTTTTTCTTTCTTTTAATGCTTATTTATTTTGAAAAGGAGAGAGTGAACAGGGGAGGGGCAGAAAGAGACAGGGAGAGAGAGAATCCTAAGCAGACTCCGTGCTGTCATCACAGAGCTCCAAGCAGGGCTCAATCTCATGAACTGTGAGAATAGGACCTGAGCCGAAATCACGAGTTTGGATGCTTAACGGACTGAGCCGCCCCGGCGCCCCCCACATGTATATTTCTTATTATAAATCACAATATCGCATCTGCCCGCCCCATACATACGTCCACCCTTTCCATCAAGCGCTAGGTCTATTTTCCCCTCCGCTTGACGCCGTGGAGAGGCTGGGACTTGCTTTGACCAAGGAAATGTGGCAGAAGTGACATTGTGCCGGCTCCGGGCCCAGTATTTAGGAGGCTGCGTCATGCTGTAAAGACGCTCCAGATAGATGACTGAATGAGAAGCCACATGGGGAAGGACAAGCATGCAGAGGAGCCCGAGGTACCAGACTCCTTCAGAGTGAAGCCTTCTGGGACCTTCCTACCCCACCCAGCTACCATCTGGATGCGGGTACGTGAGCGACCCCAGCTAGTGCAGAGCAGAAGAACAACAGACCGGCTTTGAACACTGCACATATTCACAGAACCCAGAGAATCATGAAAAGTCTACACTCTTTGTGGTTGTAAGCCATGATGCTTTGGGGGAGTTTATCATCCAGCAGTACGTAACTGAACGTTTACCGTATGCTTTTGGCAGCTATATGTAAAGGGGTTCCCTTTTACCCCAATTTTCTAAAATAGATTTTTTTAAATAATTTTTTTAAGTTCATTTATTTCTTTTGAGAGAGAGAGAGAGAGAGAGCGGAGGAGGGGCAGAGAGAGAGGGAGACACGGAATCCAAAGCAGGGGCCAGGCTCTGAGCTGTCAGCACAGAGCCCGATGTGGGGCTTGAACCCACGAACTGTAAGATCATGACCTGAGCTGAAGTCAGTCAGATGCTTAACTGACTGAGCCACCCAGGCACCCCTAAAATAGATTTTTGATCATAAATAGGAGTTGAAATTTATTTATTAAGTGATTTGTTTCTGCCTTTATTGAAATGAGCATGTGATTCCTTTTCTCCTTTAGTCCAGTCGTCTTTCATTTGCTATGAATTTTTTTTGTAGTTTTTTGGCAGAGGTCTCACACATCTTTCATTAAATTTATTCCTAAATATTTTATGTGTTTTTGATACTATTATAAATGGTGTCCTAAAATTATTTATTTTCCAGTTATTTGTGACAGCATATATAAGTACAATTTTTTTAATGTTTATTTTTGAGAGAGAGAGAGAGAGGTCGGTGCATAAGCACAGGAGAGGCAGACAGAGGACCCGAGGTAGGGTCTGTGCTGACAAGCAGAGAGACTGATGTGGGGCTCAAACTCACATATTGTGAGATGATGATCAGAGCCAAAGTTGGATGTTTTCACCTACTGAGCCACCCAGGCACCTCCAAATAAAATTGATTCTTATATATTGACCTTGCATTCTGTGGCTTTGCTAAAGTCACTTACACATTTTAGTAATTTTTCAAAGATCCCTTAGGATTTTCTATATACACAATCATATTGTTTACACCTAGAGGTGGATTTACTTCTTCCTGTCCAGGGTTTATGCCTTTTGACTTTTCTTGCTTTATTGAAGTTGCTCTGACTTCTAAAACAGTGGTGAATAGAACGGGTAAAAGTTAATATCCTTGCCTCATTCTTGCTCCTAGGGGGAAAGTATTTCTTTTTCATCACTAAATACCATGTAAACTTTAGGTTTTGCATGGATGCCCTTTATCAAGTTGAGCAAGTTGCCTTCTAGTCATCATTTGCTGAAAGTCTTTATTATGAGTGGGTATTGAATTTTGTCAAATAGTTTTTCTTCATTAATGAGCCGGATCGCGTATTTCCTCTCTTTTATTCTGTTAACGGGGTGAATTACAATGTGATTGGCAGCTTCTAAGATGGCCCCCAGAAACCCCCTCCTCTTGGTACTCATGCCTTTGTGTAATTCCCTCTCCAAGACTGGGGCTTCTATCTTGGGTGACCTCTCCCACGTGTCGCTCTGAGGAAAGCCAGCTGCCATATCGTGAGCTAACTGTGGAGATGTCCACATGGCATGGAATGGAGGGAGGCCTTAGGCCAATAACTGGAGAAGAACTGAGGGCTTGTGTCCAACAGCCCATAAGGAATGGAATCTTGCTAATAACCACATGGGTGATTTGGGAAGCAAATCCTTTCCCAGATCTTCAGATGAGACTACCATCCTGGCTCATCCCTTGACTGTAGACTCGTCAGAGACCCGGTGCCAGAGAACCCGGTTAAAGAACACCTGGATTCTGCACCCACAGACATAATGAGAAAATAAAGGTTCGGTGCCAAATTTTGGGGGTGATCTCTTTATGCAGCAGTAGATAACTAATATATGCATTGATTACTTCTTATTTTTTTGATTTTTTTTTCAACGTTTATTTATTTTTGAGGGACAGAGACAGAGCATGAGCAGGGGAGGGGCAGAGCGAGAGGGAGACACAGAATCCGAAGCAGGTGCCAGGCTCCGAGCTGTCAGCACAGAGCCCGACGCGGGGCTCGAACTCATGAGCCATGAGATCACGACCTGAGCCGAAGTCGGATGCCTAACCAACAGAGCCACCCAGGTGCCCCTGCATTGATTTCTTTTTGAATGTGAAATAAATCTTGCATTCCTGGGCTAAACTCCACATGGCCGTGATATCTTTTCCTTTTATATTTTGTTGGATTTCATTTAGCAATATTTTATTAAGGATTTTTGTGTCTAGGCTCATGAGGGATATTGGTCTGTATTTCTTTCATAACGTCTTTGGTCAGCTTTTGATATTAGAACCACGTTAGCCTCATGAAATGAAATCTCTCCTCCTCTATTTTTTGAAAGACTTTATGTAAGGTTAATATTTCTTCCTTAAATGTTTGCTAGAATTCACCAGTAAGCCTGCAGTTTTCTCCTAATAAGGCATTTTTTGCCCCTTTAATTACAAGTTCAATGACCTTATAGATAGAGGACTCTACAGATTCCATTTTTTCTTAGGTTGTTTTTTCCCTTCTCCAGCTTTAAATATCGAAAGCAAAAATATATGGGCTAGGGGCACCTGGATGGCTCAGTCGGTTGACATCCGACTTCGGCTCAGGTCATGATCTCATGATTCATGAGTTCGAGCCCCGCGTCGGGCTCTGTGCTGACAGCTCGGAGCCTGGCGCCTGCTTCAGATTCTGTGTCTCCCTCTCTCTCTGCCCTCCCCCACTCGCCCTCTCTCTCTCTCTCCCAAAAATAAATAAACGTTAAAAAAATAAAAAATGCATGGGCCGATTATCAACAGAAAAGGAACCATGGCATCATAAGAATTCCTAAAGCTGCTTTGGCACTGCGGGACTACACAATGTAAAAGGAGCATGTTGGGTGCAAATGCATTCGTAGAGAGGAGTTCAAGAGACCACGATGGCAGGAGAGGGTGGCCTGGATGAGAGAGTTCCGTTGGAGCAGAAGAGTGAGAAAGTTGCAGGAGTTTTAGGGTACTAGAGAGTGGAGAGCAGAGACTTTGATGAGTTGTCAGGGCCTACGTTGGATTCTCTGGTATCTGTGAGAGAAACATCATTAAAATTAGACTTCGTGTCTGTACCAAGCTGAAGTTTGATGGCCCTTTGGGACACCACCGTGAATGCTTGGGACATAGGGCAGGCGGGATGAATGCTTTGTGAGCATTACAAGTCCTTTGCTCTCTTTGACTTCCTGAACTTCGTCAGAATAACTTGTTTTCCTCTGAACTTCTTTAAAATAACCTACATACTTTGCTCCCCTTGCTTCATAATATATTGCTCTAAAGCTTGGTGACACGCAAGAAGCACTTATTATTATGCTCATGGGGTCTCTGGGTCAGGAATTTGAACAGGATGTAGTAAGGGCAATGGCCTCTGCTCCATTGGTCTCAAAGTCTCAGTTCTCTCCAGCACCCCCTTTTCCTCTGCCCTCTGTGCCTTCCAGGCTCAGTCGGTTGAAAGTCTTTTAACTTTTTTTTTTTTTTTAATGTTTTATTTATTTTTGAGACAGAGACAGAGCATGAACGGGGGAGGGGCAGAGAGAGAGGGAGACATAGAATCGGAAGCAGGCTCCAGGCTCCGAGCCATCAACCCAGAGCCCGACGCGGGACTCGAACTCACGGACTGTGAGATCGTGACCTAGGCCGAAGTCGGACGCTTAACCGACTGAGCCACCCAGGCGCCCCTCTTTTAACTTCTTTAACACACTCTGCACTTCTCTTGCCGAGGTCCTTCCTCCACACACGTGCTTCCCAGCCCCGAATGTTCTTCTCATAGCTCCTTGGCTGATCAGTTCCCACTTTCTTTCGGGGGCTGCTTAGCTGGGGTCCTCCCTGACCTTCTGCACCTCTTCTGTGTGCCCATCCTCTGGGCTCCCGTCATTCTCTGTACTTCTCCATCAGAGAACACATCACGTGTAGCTTTCTGAGTCTAATGTCTGACTCCCCAACCGGGGTGCCAGCTCCGTGAGGCCAGAGATGGCCTCTGTCTGTTCAAGTGCTGTCCCCAGCACCTGGCACAGGGCTCAGTTATTTGTTGAATGCTTTATAGACAAGGCGGGCATTGTTACCTCCATTTTACAGAGGTGAAAATTGGGTGGAAGAGAGCAAGAGCCAGCCCAAGTCACAGCCAGGTTCTTGACAAAGCTGAGTCTAAGCCACGCCACGTCACACCCAACCTCATGCATCCTAGAAACAGATCAACAAGCAGGTTTGTGGAGACCCGCCCACAGCTTGGGGGCTTGGTACTCTGCCAGCTGTGTCCATCGTCTTTCCAGCCTGGACGTGCCAGGCAGCTGGGGCCAAGGTAGGAGAAGCCCTGGTTATTAACTTACTTTAATTCATTTGCCCATGAACCACCCAACAGGAGATTGTGCCATGAACTTGTCCTGGTAAAGGCAGCCAGAGAGATGCAAGTTCTATTTCCATGATTAAGGCTCCTTTACAGCTAAGATATTGGTTGTAATTAGGAAATAATGCATAGGGAGGGTGTTGGGAAAAGTGACAGGATGTAGAGACAATAGGCTTTTGTGAGAAGAGGAGAGGGTGGCAATTCTGTCTACTCACCGTTGCCAGCATTCTTTTTTCCCCACCGAGAGCAGTGACAAATTGTTTTCTTTTTCTTTTTTTTCAGTTTGGAAGAAAGTACCCACAAAGTACTTAAATCAGGGGTAAAACAAACCTGACAGCCAGACAACTGGGTCACCCTGTCTCTTTAGCAGCTGCCACTCATGGGTGTTGAATCAATACCATTGAACCCCCGGACTTCCCAGACTGGACACGTCCAGATGCCCAGCTCTGAGACAGGGGATGCTGGGGGGGGGGGGGGGGGCAGGGCTGGACCAGCCACGGCTGGACCTGTGAGACGGTGACCAAGCCATAGGGCACCCAGGGTCATGTGGCAGGATGGCAGGCAGAATTCAAAACGGCAGCCCCTCAAGGGCAGAGTAAGAGCAAGGTCCTGAGACAGAGAGCTCAGTGGGCCAGATAAATAGGAAGAAAAAAGCACTGGGTTACTAGAGGTGAGAAATCCAGATGGGCATGGGAATTTCTGAATTCCATAGCAACCAAACAACGAACGATCCTCGATACAGAAGCCAGATAGATCCTAGCCCACAGAGGAGCTTCCCATACACTTCCTTTTAAGGATGGAACCGTTTTAATACTTGGTAAATGACACACAGGAGCCCTTAACAAACGAAGCTGTACAAGTGGCCATTAAGCATATGAAACGGGTCTCAAGTTTTTGAGTCATCAGGGAAATGAAATTGAAACCATCGAGAGAAACCATTTCATGCCACCGGCTGGCTCACCTCAGAATGGTACCACCTGCTGGGGGGGGGGGGGGAAGGCAAAATGGTAGAATCGGTTTGGAAAATGGTTTGACAGGTTCTTATAAAGCTAAACGTATCTACAACTACCCTGTGATCCAACGGTTCCATTCTCAGACATTTACCAATCCCCCCCCACAAAAGAAAACATGTCCACAAAACGATCTGCGTATGAATGTTCGTAAACAATTTTATTTATAAAGCCCCAGTCTGAAAACAACTCAAATGTCCATCAACTTGAGACTAGAGAAAGAAATTTTCCGTGTCATGAAATACATTCAGCAAGTTACAAGAAAGAACTAATGGTGTATGTGATAGGGAGAAGGAACCTCCCAGGCGTTACGCTAAGCAAAAGAATCCACGGTCGTCACTGTGTAATTCAAGGACAGTCCAAAACTAATCTGTGGGGATGGAAATCGACGTGTGGCTGGGGGTGGAGAAAGTTACTCGGGGGACATGAGGGAACTTGCCGGGCTGATGAAAATGTTCTGTATCTTGTTTTGGGTGCCGGTTCCAAGAGTATAGACAACTGTCAAAATCTATCGAGCCGAACACCTAAGATCACTGCACCTTGCTGTGTGCCAATTACATCTCAGTTAAAACAAAGTCATCGGCAAATTGGAGTCTCCAGGTCTAGGATGACAGATGCAGAGCCTACCTACCGCTATTTCTGCTTCTGCTCCCATGGCAGACATTATTAATCGATTTCAGCATTCTGTGCCTGGGGCGTCAGTGGCGCTTCAACATACGTCACAGCGTGGCTGTGCGAGTGCCACAATCAGTCCACCCACATGGTAGGAGCCAAAGCCAAGGGAACGATATTGCTGCTCCTGTGACCCTTGACTTGTTTCTCTGGTTTGGGGACGCCTGGGGACATGAAAAAAAAATTTTTTTTTAATAAAAATGTAAATTCCATTACAGAGAAGGGTTACAGTAGTTCATATCCCACTTTCCTACTCCCACCGCTACTCCACTTGATCTTAGCCAAAAGGCCGAGAAGCGATTACTCCCACTGCTAGGGCCAAGGGATGTATTTCCTTCTCTTCTGTTGTCCCAGGTACAAATCTAACATACCAGCGTGGATCCTGTTTCTCACTCTTCCACGCATTTTTCTCGGTTACTAACGGCTTTCATCGCTTCCTATTTTTAAAAAAAAATTTTTTTTTTAACGTTTATTTATTTTTGAGACAGAGAGAGACAAAGCATGAATGGGGGAGGGTCAGAGAGAGGGAGACACAGAATCCGAAACAGGCTCCAGGCTCTGAGCTGTCAGCACAGAGCCCGACGCGGGGTTCGAACTCACAGACCACGAGATCGTGACCCGAGCCGAAGTCGGACGCTCAACCGACTGAGCCACCCAGGCGCCCCAATCGCTTCCTATTTTTTTAAATGGTGGCCTCATTCTCTGAGGTACTGCACTGTCATTTTCTGACCCTTTCCTACGGTAGCAACCACCCCTCTTCCCTTTTCATTCGTACGTTTTTGGGGGTAGGTTTTGGGTTATGGGCTATAGTAAACCTTCACCAAGTGCCTGCTATGTGTGTCTTTATAACTACTGTTTGGGACAAGCACTAACTATGCTTTACAGATAAGGAAACTGAGGCACAGGGACATTAGGGTCACACAAGGCTACATCACCAGTATGTGGCAGAGTTTGGACTGAACGAGGTACCTGCTCTTTGAGAGTAGCAAGCAGGAAAGCCAATGCACTCCTCTCTGGAGAGCAGGGGGCCGCGGGGGGTGGGGGGGGGGGTGGGGTTGTCTGGAGGAAGCTGCTTCTCTTGGCCTACTGTCACCAGCCAGAGCAGCCCGTGCCCCCCTATCTGCTCCCAGCTGGCCCTCCTCAGCACCCAGAGAATGGCTTGATTTGTTATCGGGACGCATTCCATGCGAATTCACTCCAATGATTCCTATGGGCCACTGGGTGGCTCGAGGTTAACTCAACAATCCAGAAGCTTCCATCAAAGAAATAGATGCCAGGAACATCCTGCCCTCAATGTCTTCCAGTCCATGGTTCTCCTCTGCTCAAGTCTTAGGGACAGAACTGTGGATGCTGTAAAGTATTATTTAATTATTGGGAGAGATTCAGGCTTGTTTTTTTGTTTGTTTTTAACTAAGCCTGGGCATTGGTTGCTCATGGGTTCTCTTGTGGCCTCTTTCTTAGCAAAGAAAGCACTGTGAGTAGCCGGGTGGCTTATTCTGAGCCCTTCTCACCATATATGAAATGGGCTAATAATGTCCATCTCATGTGCCTGGCATGCGGGGAAATGACTTAGCCTATGCTAAGCCCTGAGCTGGTAACTGGCTGTTTCCTTGTTCTGCCCAGAGGAAAGGGCTGCTGCCCGACAAGCAGGCTCTTTTCTTTTCAGCAAAACTTCAACTTTTCCATCAAAATGCTTGCTGGGGCACCTGGGTGGCTCAGTCGGTTGAGCATCCGACTTTGGCTCAGGTCGTGATCTCACGGTGGTTTGTGGGCTCGAGTCCCACGTCAGGCTCTGTGCTCAGAGCCTGGAGCCTGCTTCAGATTCTGTGTGTGTGTGTCTCTCTCTCTCTCTCCGCCCCTCTCCCTGCTTGCATGCGCACGCTCTCTCCCTCTAAGATAAACAAACAGTAAAGAAAATGCTTGCTGATTACAGCTTCTAGATCACCTTTCCAGTTAGCCGTGGAAGATACTGGCCCACCAGATGCTTACAGTCAAACAATTTTCAGGGTATGGTGGAATTATTTAGGGGTATTTGCCCTACCTCTCCCCCTTCTCTAAAACCTGCCCCCAGCTCTCCTCCCGTGGGCTGGGCACCATGGACTCAGGTGTCCACTCTGCCCCTGTCCCCTCTGGCCAGGGCTGCTGGGCCACAAGGGTTACCCATATAACCAAACGCTGTGAAATCCAGTGGCTTAAACGACGATTTCTTATCACTCACTAGTCTGTGGGTTGAATTGGGCTCAGCTGAGCAGTTTCTACTTAGAGTCTCTCAAACCATTCCTGTCAGATGGTGACTGGGGTCTTCAAGATGGCTCATGCTCATGGCTGGTGGTTGGTTCAGGCTGCTGGCTGGGAGCTCGGCTGCGGCTGTCAATCTGCGTGCCCACACATGGCTTCTCCACGTGACTCGGGGGCTTCTCGTGGCACCGGAGCCAGAGGGCAACTGTCTCCGAGGTAAACTTTCCAAGAGACTCAGTCATGGAGGCTTCAAGGCTTCCTCTGATCTAAGGGGATGTATACTGAGAGGCATGGCCATTGGTGGCAGGAGGGACATTTTGGGGAAACCAGCTACCTCATTTAAAGGTTCAATATTCCCCAATGACATTGTCATAAATGGTTCTCTGTGCCTGGTAATGTACCACCTACTTACCTGTTTTCTCATTTCATCCTTATAACGATCTTCGGAACTCCCACTTTCGAGATGAAGAAAGCAGTCACAGACAGGTTAAGTAACCTGGCCAGGGTCCCTTTAACTCCCCGGCCAGTTCTCTCTGCCTCGTGGTTTGTGAGTAAGAACCAGACTGCTACCGTCTATTGCAACCCTGCCCGCGTCCCTAGCATGAGGCCGGGTCCCCGGAAGAGGCTACACGTGAAACCCAGGTCTCTGAGAGCTCACCGAAAGAAAGGATTGCTTTGGGTCCACTTCCCCGGCGTGATTCACAGGACTTGAGAAATGCAAACACCTTCTCACTTACTGACGGTGCGCAAGACGGGCAAAATTCTCTCCTCCAGCAGCCAGCTTCGAGAAGGGAAGTGTGAGACCAGAGCACCCGGGAGCAGCTCCCCGGCGCCCCCCCTCCCGCTGCCGCTGCCGAAGGCAGTTGGCGTCCACGCTTTGCTGGCAGGCAGCGTGTTTGAGACTGTGCGGTCACAGAGTGGGATCTCGACAGCGGAGCAGGCCCGGAATTCATCTTTTCCACCATCAGCACGTCGATCGACTCCAGCCCATCTGAGCATGCAGCTGCCCACACCGAAACAGCATCAAACACCCCTAAACATCCCCTTCGTGGAGGAGCTCGTGAGAACCAATTGCCATGACCAAAGTCCTTCCTCCCCCCCACCCCCCCAGGATCTTCCTCTCCCAGGACAGCGTGGAGGGAGTTTTCCCTGGCCTGCTGGTCATCCAGCCCTGTCTCGGTGGGGGAGGGAATCCTGGAGCCTGCCAGCTGCCTCTTTTAGTCACCCCCCTCACAGCTGCTGTTCCGCCCAGCACTTTACAGTTTATAAAGCCCCTTTCGCATACTCCCCCCTCCCGTGACACTCTCCAGAGACCCTGGGGGGGGGCGGGCATTATTTTTATTTTACGGGAAAGGAAAAGCAAGTGGGAAGAGGAAGGGTAAGTGGCTCGAGGAAATGTAATGAGTAAAGGTCAAAGCTAGGACCTGAATGATGGTCTTCAGACCCCCAGATGCCAGCCCTTTCTGCTCTCCTACGCATTTACCCTGGAGACGGTCCCTGCACTTTGGGCGCCCACGGTGACCCCCCTGCCTCCCCCGCCCCCCCTCCCCCAGAACTGCATGGAGCCACCTGGTTTTTGTCCTCCACCTGCCCCGGGGTCTGCTGGTCTTAGACAACAGGAGCCACCCCAGCCAGGGCCCTCTGGCCCCCGGGGTTCCCGACTGTGAGTTGCACAGCACACGCTGTAACCATGAAACTTAATTTTTTTTTCTGCCCACCTTAATATTAAAAAAAAAAAAGTCCCAGCTAAATATAACGATGATGCCCTTTGGCACATCTCGCCGATGCTGCAGGTGACTCATAGACCTCACTCAAGGTACCCAGGGAGACGGTAGGTGCCATGTAGCTAAAAATACTCACTGGAAGGTGCTGGAAGGTGTCGCAGATGGACCTAATGAGCTCACCCGGTTTCTCCAGACTTGCGGGAGAGTGGTCTGAGCGAGGCTGGCAGCGGGCGGGTTTACGCTGGATTTTCTCTGGGCCTTCGGCCTGCTTATCAAACCAGGTTACCCGTCTTCCCAAACACCCACAGAGCTGAGCAGGCAGAAACGTTGACAAGAGGTCAGGGCGGCAGCCTATTTCCAGCCACAAGTTCTGTTCTGCAGAGTCCCCTGCATCTGACAGCCACAGAGACATTGCCTTAGACAGGGGTTTACTGGAGGCCACGAGGGGGCAGGGGAATCAGGATGGGGCAGGGAGGAAGCCGGGCAAACGTGAGGGTTCAGCTGAAGTCTTGTCTCAGCAGAACTTGGAGGCATGAATTTCTCCTCCTTAAGGCCTTTGGCCTCTACACACACATATTAGTCCCCGCTAGCTGTGGGCTGCCCCTGGGAGGGCAGAGCCTCCCAGGCTTTCCTGGGGGAGGTGGCTCCCCGGGTCAAAGATGACTCTCTGGAGAAGGGAACGGCTGTGAGCCATCAGTCGCCCCCCACTCACAGCGCTGGGGGACCGTTGCACTGGCCAGGTAAGGAGCAGCTCGGTGGGACACCGGCTGCCTCTAACCGAGGCACCATTTCTCATCTGCCTTGAAAATCAAATTTGATCAAAGCATCTGAAGTCAAGCCCTTGGCTCCTAGCAAAGCATTATTTTCTACCTGCCCCAAGGGCAGGGGGAAGCCAGTTAATGGCGTCAATTCGGTTTCTCTTTCATCTGGCTTTGCGTCTGATTTTCCGTGCATGGGGCCATCCCTACGACAGAGGAAGAAGTAAAAACATAAACGTAAGTGACTGCCCTACCCCCTTACCTGCTCAGCTGCCACTATCCACACCCCGTCTCTCAGGGCTGGTGCCCAAGATGGCTCACTTGGTCCACACTGCAGGTTGGCCTTGGCTGCCCCAGAGGTCTGCCCCGCAGCATGAGCCTTCCCCGTGATCAGGCTACACATGCACCCCTGGCCGTCACCACTGGGAAGCCCCTCTTTGCACTGCAGCCCCCGCCGACCCCTTCCATGGCAGAGCTGACAGCAGTGACCACAACCCACCTTGTATCAGGGTCCCCGGTGGAAGCTTGGGAGTGGGGAGGGCACACTGCCAAGCACTGTGCTAAGTAGACAGTGTGCAAGAGCACTCCTTTCGCGGAGCACACGTGTATCCGCCGAAATGGGTTTGGGCTTCAGCAACTTTCTGAGCTTCAAGTAGCTTAAAGAAGAAGGGAGCATGGGGGCGCCTGGGTGGCCCAGTGGGTTAAGCGTCCCACTTTGGCTCAGGTCATGATCTCGTGGCTCGTGAGTTCGAGCCCCGGGTAGGGCTCTGGGCCGACAGCTCAGAGCCTGGAGGCTGCTTCAGATTCCGTGTCTCCCTCTTTCTCTGCCCCTCCCCTGCTCACGTGCCTGCTCTTCTCTCTCTCTCTCTCTCTCTCTCTCTCTCTCTCAAGCATAAATAAACATTAAAAAAAGAATAAGGAAGAATCATTCTCTATAGAACGAGAAATCTAGAGGTCAGGCAGTCAGTTCAAACCGACGTCAGCCACTGCATCCGGTTCCGAAGCCATATTCCTTCCGGGTAATACGTCTTCCTCCTCTGAGTCCCCTGAGAGTGCCATTCTGATCCTCCGTTACCCACGGAATAAGTGACAGAAACAGTAGCGGAATAGGTAAGGGGGAAAAAAAGAAGTGAGACACACGCACGCACGGAAGGAAACGTGGGTGGCCGCTGCAGCCTTTGTTGTCGCCGACCACGTTCAGGCGCCTTCGTTGGTGTCTTTGCCGTCCTCCCTCTAGCGCCGATTCCACGCGCCCTTTCTCTTTAGCGGCATCTCAACCGGACAGAGTTCTTGACCCCAGCGAGTGAGGTGCCCCAAACCGCGACTTCTGAGGAAGCGGAGTCCTTGTGGTCTTCCTTGGGTGGGGGTGTCGAAGCCTTCCATTACCTTTTTTTGTTTTAAATACTGGGCCTGACTTCACCAGGTGTTCCCCTCCCTGTCATGTAGGCACTATTGCTCCCAGGCCTGTTATTTATATAACAGCACCTGTCACTGCAGCCTACTGCCAACCCTCTTTATGCCTGTTCACCAAGTGGCACGAAGGCATTGACATGGACAGGTGGCAGCCGCAGTCCTCAATACAATGGCACCATTCTCTCGTCTTCCTTCTTGGGCGTTAGCCCTGAAAGCCAACAGACAGCAGTGGCAGAAATAATATATCCATCGGGACTCCAGCAGGAAACTGAGTTCAACTCCCTTGATTTAGAAAGGGAAGAGACTTTGGTGGGGAACCAGTTATAGAAGGAAGGTAGGGTTAGGGGGCCTGGTGCAGGATGTCGAGGCACACAGAGACTAACACAGAGCAGAAAGCAGGTACCACCCCTTGGCTTGAAGGGGTGAGGGGAGGAAAGGGTATACCTGAGCCCAGGGAGTGTGGAGCTGAGGTGGGATCACCAGGCAACAGCCATATTGTGGGGAAAAGTAGCCCTGAGCAGACACAACACCAAAGCTTGGAGAGAGTGGGGGAAGAAGTACGCTGCTCCCTCTTTCCTCTGGCTTCCACTGAGCTGCTTGTGCTGTCCCTTGGGTGATCCAGAGACTATCCAGTGTGGGAGGCCCAGAGAGACAGTCTGAAGGGCTATAGCAGGGCAGGAAGTGGGAGGGGGGTCTGGGAAAAGAAATACAGAACAACCAATACGTAGGAAATAAAAGCATTTGCAAGTGGGTGGTTAGGTGTCGTAACAAGAGATGCCATCCAACTACCCACCTGGTTGCCTAGAGCCATGTATTCTGCCTGTGCAACACCCAGCCCCGTATGCTGGTTTCTAGCGCAAAGCATAGACTCAATCAACAGATCAGCAGCCCAACCTTGCAAGGGGATTTCTCCAGCCAACACTGTCACTGAGTCCTTATTAAACGTTTTAACCTGTAAGACCAGCGAATGCTGTATTTTCCATCTTGCATCCTTATTTCTTTCACTCTAAAATAAATCCCTTGCTGGGATGCGGTGTGGTGTGGAACACCTCGTTGTGGGGGCATTCAGTAAGTCTACTGATGACGTCGCTGGAAGAAACATGGAAGGCAAATTCAAATCCAGAGTGGGCTTTTGTTACCTGAGGGCAAATCATTGTCCCCTTCAAGATGGAAGGGGGCCAGCGCAAACAACCTACCACGGGGCACCTGGCTATTCTGGTCGAGTAGGTGCCATATCAGGTGCCCAGCAATGGTCTTTGCTGCTGGCAAGTGGGGAAACAGTAGTGGCGGTAGCCAGGTTAGCTTGGTAAGAGGGAGTCTCTGTTGTCGAGCTCACGTATGATCTGAGTCGGTAACAATACGGTCCCTTTGAGAGCCCAGTAGGGTGGCAGAGGTGATTGATAGCCATAGTCAGATTAGCCGTCTTGCTTTTGAAAACCTCCTCCCCAGAAGAGCCTTTTTCAACTATTCACATGAGACACAACATCACCACACACCTCACCCATTCTAAGAGGCCCATTCCAACATCCCCCCCCCCCCCCCAACGAATTTGCTTGACACTGATCCTCTACTGTTGTCCCTTCTGAATTTCTGGCCAATTAGCCAAACCATTAGCCATAGACCAGGGATCGGGATGGATGCATTCCCCTGGCCGTCTTTCCTTCCAGGAAAAGTAGATAACTTGAAGTTCTTTCCTCTGGGCGTTTTTCCTTCTTATTGTCCTTCAAAGCCACCACGTCTACTGTGCCTGCTTTTACAGCTTGGTATAACAGATAATATCCAATTATTCATGGGAAGTTCAGACATAATGATACTTGGGGCCATTCAGTCATGCGTTCGGTCTCTACTAAAGCTCAGAAGCGAGACAAGTATTGTTTCCCAAAAGGCAAATAGTTGTCTGGGAAGAAGACTTGGTTCTTCTCTTAAGCTCTTGGGCTTGCACTAGAATTATCCTATTGGTTGATGCTTTACATGGCATCTCGGTCCACCATACCCAGGGTGAGCACGGTTGGATCTTCTGGGCCATTAGCTCTAAGAGACACCGAGCTTCTTACACACAGCTGGCATTAGCTGGAGAGCCGATTCTTGCCCTGGGCCTCACTCAAAGCTGGTAGCCTTTTGGGTCACTTGGTTAATAAGTTGGAGAAACGCATCCCATCGTAGCATATTTCCTCCTAAACAAAAGGAAGCCCAATGAATATTATGCCTGGTTCTTAGTGTTGGGTACAACTACTTGCCTTTCACCTCAAAGGAGCTGTCGCATCATTTCCCAGATTACCGTATCCCCAGAAACTTCACCCAGGTGTCAGGATCTAGTACTCTCATGAGATTTCTCTCTCACCTTCTGGCATGCATGTGTCAGCAAAGCCTCTGGAACACTATCTACCTCCTGCTTTTTTAGATTCTAGAAGCATGATATTATCAGTGGAGGATATGATGTCTTGCAGGATGGCAAAACAAGCAAGATCCCTATAGACTAAATTATGTTCCAGAGCGAGAAAGTTGACACAGCCCTGAGGCAAATGATGAAGGTAGACTGCTGTCCCTTCCAAGTGAAAACAAACCACTTCTGGTTTTTCTCTGTTTATTAGGATAGGGAACATTTTCCCCCCACTAGATGAACAGCTACAGTTCCAGAAACTATGTTTATTGGCTCATTAAAGATCTATGTTTGAACAGTAGTTACAGTTGGGGTCCTCTCCCAACTAAGCCTATGATAACTTGTCTTTATCCAAGACCCATTTTTAAATCTGTAAATTCGTTGTTAAGTTGGTGAGTTAAATGGGGGATACAGTAGAATCAATACCCCTACATCTTCCACATATTTGAATTTTTTAATATTAATTTTTAATTCATGTTAACTGATTTTGTTAATCCTCTCATAGACGTAGACTTGGTTTTTGGTTCATAATTTTGGAAGGCAGGAGAAGCTCTGGGACCTCCCTCATGGCCCTTCTTACTACAATTACCTTGCATCGAAGGTCGGAGAGTCATTGTGGGGCTTCTTCTTGATAAATATGTGTATTCCAACTATATATTCAGGAACTGGGAAATTAACCATTATGTGCCAAGATAGAAGTGTGTAAGATATCAGCAGGCTGACTGGGACGGACTGGTTCTTTCTGGTTCCGAAAAACCATCGTGGAGTCCTGGGTCCCTCAGGGTAGGTGTCCAATTCTCCTCAAATGGTCTGATGATTTCCCTTTTCCCAGAACATAGTTATTCTGGGGAATGACCACAGGTCCCTCTGGGAAGTGGTGATTGCAAAGCACGTGGGGGACTTGAGGTTTGGATTTTGGCATGAAAGTAACCTCTTTAGGTGACATCATCACAGGGTGTCAAGCAAGACAAGAAGAGCCTCTTCAAACTGGGGAAGAAGAGGTACTTTCTGGCAAGAGGGCATTAATGGAGCTTAGTACCTTTCTCACTAAACTGTCCAGTGCAACCAGAAGAAGACAGTAATAAGGTATAAAACATAATGTACGTGCCTTTCTTTCTTTTATTTTTTAATGTTTATTTACATTAAATAATGTAAATATTTACAGAGTGTGAGTGTGAGCGGGGTAGAGAGAGAGACACACACACGGAAACTGAAGCAGGTTCCAGGCTCTGAGCTGTCAGCAGAGAGCCTGACATGGGGCTCGAACCCACGAATCGTGAGATCATGACCTGAGCTGAAGTTGGTGCTTAACCGACTAAGCCACCAGGCGCCCCCTATAATGCACATGCGTTTGATATTATCACATTATCAAAGGGCCCTGAGTCTCTAAATAACTCGGACCTGGGAACTTCTCCGGTGGCTCAAGTTAAGCTCCAGTTGGCCAAGCTAAAAGTTTGGGGTTATAATGTCAAATAGGATCGTAGCTGCCCGCCTATTTGAATCCATAGACCCCACGATCGCTTGGCTACTCCAAAAATCTCTTTGGTCACACTACCGTGAGTGGTACCCCAGCCTCTCTGCTGACTGCTGTAACCCTGAAGCATCTTCTAGTAGCTTGTGCCAGCTCTGTATCCCTTCAACCCCCCTGCCATTAGGGAGCCCATTTTAATGCAGTCTCTCCCACTAGCACATCCAATCTTACTCAGGTAAGAGCGACAGTGGCACCTTCCAAAGACTCTGATTCTTTCCTTACGAATGTAATTCTCAATACCTTGGCAAGGAGAGTATCTTCAGGGTCCTTTCAAGGTGCAGAATTAATCCAGTCCAACACTTATAGCTCTTTCCTCTACATCAGAGCTTCACAACCTTGGGTATGCATTTTAATCAGCTGAGGAGCTCTGAAAAAATACTGATGGCTGGGCCGGATCCACGGGGATTCCGATTTAATTGGTCTGGGCGGCAACCATGGCCTCACTATTTTGAAAAGCACCTTGGGTGCTTCTAATGTGCAGCCAGGCTTAGGAGTTGTTGTCCGACATTATGCCATGGGATTTCTGGAACTCCGTTTTATGTTGGTTGTCAACGAATCCAGGATTAAGTCAACCGATCAATTACAAAGAGTGATTAGAACTGCAACCCATTGCTCAAGATAGCCTGTCGAACACAAAATCTCTGGTCAGAGCACTCCTATTGACAAATGCAGCCTATTCACGTGATGGTCCTCCCTCCCTGGTCTTCCGAGTTAATTTCCACACACGCCTCCCTGCTTCTTTCTGGCATAAATTAGCAACTTCTTGCAATTCTTTTAATGTGGATGACTTTTCTTCCCAGGTTTGACTTTGTGGTTGGCCTTCTGTGACTGTTGGGGTCTGATTCTCCTTATAGGTCTTAAGACAATCTTTGGGGGTGGCAGAGGGTGAAGGGGACTTGGAGAGATTTGGAGTTCCCCAACAGAGTAACTTCAGTGGGTGGGGCATTCCAAGGCCTCAAAAGTAGGGCAGGGAGAGCGTCTCCATACGAGGAAGGAAGAGAACACTGTGCTAATAAGGGCAGGGTAGTAGGGTTTGGTGCTCCTCTTGTCAAGCTGTTGAGTGTAGCGAGAAGCAGACAGGTTATCCCCACTGGCCCCGAATTCCTCACACTTTTCATACCATTTAATGGCAGCACAGTCAGATCCCTGTGAACTTTGTCTTCAGTGTGTTCTTCAGGGCGACCCCAGGAAATGACTGAGGTCACCGTTTTTAAGACTCGTGGCTTGGACCTCCGGGTCTCATTCCTTCACGCTGGCTGGCTCTCCAGTGCCATTCCTGGGTCAGATAGTCAAAGTCACTTTCCTCCCCAAGGTTCTGTAGCTGGCAACAACTTCTGGTCCCAATGTCTGGATAAGTCAGGTGTCTGATGGTGAAAAGCTGACCCTGACTAAGTCGAAAAGGTGTTTATTAAAAACACATTACTGTAGCTCCCAACAGTGTCAGGAAGGCTAGAGAATCACGCTCAAGGTTAAACTTCCAGAATCACAATGCAGAATTGACCTGATAAGGACATCACCGCCTCTGGCATTCAAGGAATCCCCACCCACCACCGAGGCAACTTCTTGGGGTACCCATGTACCCATGGCTCCCATGGTTACCGACCCTGAAAGCCAGATGCCCCTGCCACCATCCTGTGGATGGTTCTGGATGTAGCCTCCTTCTTTCTATGGCTCATTTCTGAAATCAAATCTCAGACAGGTGAGTCCAAGAGTTGGCATAGAGGTTGTGTGCCTGTGCCTCAGCAGCAACGGAGGCCGGGGAACTGAGATTTCTGAGTTTTACCCTCTATGGGCAGAATTCAGAAGGCTGGAATATGAGATTTATCGGAAAGCATTGGCTTATGTGATTGTGGGGGCTGGCAAGTCTGAAATCCTTGGGGCGGTCTAGCAGGCTGGGAACTTCCAGGCAGGTGCTGGTACAGCAGTCTTGACGTAGAAGTTTTTCCTCCTCAGGGAAACTTCAGTTTTGCTTTTAAGGACTTTCCGTTGACTAGGTGAGGATCACTCATTCTATCAAAGATAATCTCCTTTACTTAAGGTCAACTGATTCTAGATGTTAAGCACGTCTGTAAAATACCTCCACAGTGATGCCTTGATAAGCGTTCGATTGAATAACCGAGTACCAGAGCCTAGCCAAGGTGACACGTAAAACTAACTGTCACCGCTGGTTATTTCCCCAAATTAGCAGTGGAGTTCAAAAGATACCGGGAACAAATTAAAAGAAGTGAGATATAATAAAATCATGCCCCCCCCACCCCAAATGTGCCGGGTAGCCAAAAGACATAGCAAGTGTTTAAAACATACCCCACACTCAGCACTACAGGGGAGATGGTGATGATGAGGATTTACCACCACGATAAGCATTTGTTGGACTCCTAGCATCTCACTGTCCCCTTTAATGCTTACAATAATTCTGTAAAGTGGTTACGATCTTCTCCATGTTATCAATAAGGAGTCCGAGGCTCTGTAAGATCAGTTCACGGTCACAGTCAGACAGATAGAGGGAGAGAGGAGTGAGGTCCTCTCTGCTGGATTCCAAGGTCCATTGCTGTCCGCCCTACAAGCTGCCTCTCTATCATATGGAGGAGCCATGTGGGCAATTTAACCAATCCTCAGTATTTGTACTCAGGAGGGGGAAGAGGGAAATTGGTGAAAGCAGTGATTTTCCCACTTTAACGCACATGAGAGTCCCCTGGCGTGGCTATGAAAACACAGATTCCTGGACCCCCCCAACAGAGACTGTGGTCTAGTGGGTCGGAAGTAAGACTTGAGATTCTGCATTTTTAACAAATTCCCAGATGCCGCTGATGCTGCTGGTCTGGGACCAAACTCCCGAGTAGCAGTGGGATAAGGAAATTCACACATAAGGCAAGCATCTCTCTCCTGTGAGAACTTTAACAGCAACATCTATAAATAGCAACCTGGTGTGGCGTCTCTCCTCTCTTGCCCAGAGCTGACAGTGAAATGATCAGAAGTCAATGGGGTACCAAGGAAGAGAAGAGGCAACAAAGGACAGCCTGCTAATCTCTTGTCTAAAAAGAGCGGGCTGTGAGAGAGAGAAAACTGGATTTCAGTTTTGTGAGCCCTTCCATAAACCTGCAAACACTCTGGCTTCTTGCTCTGACAGACCCCTGGGAAGAGTTGACGTGGCGCCATTTTTCCCCTGGAGGAAATTCAAGGCTGAGGTTCAGATCTTGGAGCAGAAGAGAGGAAGGGCTCAGCACAGGTGGGGCCTGCGGCCATCTCACTTGTACCAAATTCTGCCCAAGTGCATGCTGGCCACAGGCAAGGAGACCCCATTGCTCTCTCCCGGCAGCTTTCACTCGGTAGGGGATTTAAGACCTGGTCCCGAGAGGTACCAGAAGTGAATGAGAATTCAGAAAATGAGAAATGAGTTCCATTTCCATCCCTTAAGTTCTGAAACATCTCTGAGTCTCAGTTTTGTCACCTGCGAAATGGGGTGATAATACTGCCTTACAGAGAAAGGTTTCAGTGAGTAGCTATAAGATTTTACATTGCTGCCTCATTTCCTTTTTTTTTTTTTTTTTAGTTTTTTTAATTGTTTATCTATTTTTGAGAGAGAGAGAGAGAGAGAGAGAGAGAGAGAGAGAGTGTGTGAGCAGGCAAGGGGCAGAGAGAGAGAGGGAGACACAGAAGCCAAAGCAAGTTCCAGGCTCTGAGCTGTCAGCACAGAACCCGATGTGGGGCTAGAACTCAGGAACCGTGAGATCATGACCTGAGCTGAAGTCGAACACTTAACCTACTGAGCCACCCAGGCACCCCTACCTCGTTTCCTTTTTTAAAAATTTTGTGTGACTGATACGAAAATTGAGTACACGTTGTGGTCCTCCTTCCTCTGGGAAGAGGAAGAGGGATCACTTCCAGATCCCTTAAGGATTTGGAAAGTCGGGACTTGATCAAACACTTGGCTAAATACCAAACGAGGTAATGAAGAGGGTTTCCGGGTTCTCTGGAAAGCAAGGCTGGAGCAAAGATGAAATCATGGATGTTATTTGAGAAATGTAGAGGCTGGAGTGGTGAGAGCGAGGAGGAAGGGGGCAGCGGGGAAGAAAAGAGAGAAACAACATGGCGCAACTCATAATCACACCGGATATGACCTCGAGAGGCTGAGAAGGGACAGAGCAGGTAACCTAGTAGGCGCATTTGTTCAGCACATGGGACTTCTCCAAAGAATTGCAGGGAAGAGCTACCATTTACAGTCACCCATGGAAGACAGGAAGGAGTGCAGGTTAGTCTATTTGGCTCTTTCAATTACTTGTTCCCTTGGTCAGAGTTCACCTCACAGGGACTTGTTCCCCCTGCCCCCCACCCCTGCTGTTCTGCAGTTCATCATCTGGCCCCATGGTGGCCACCCCGGGGACTCTGCAGTTCTAAGCCTGAAAGTGGAAGGTGACCCTGAATCAGTTAAGTGGCCGAGGGATGCAGGGCTCTCATGGGCCAGACTTGGGTCACATGGCCAACCCAGGATGAGTCCCACTTAAGCCAATGATTAATAAGTATACGGGATGAGGACTCCCCTGCTCCCAAAGTTCCTGATCGTCGATTCCCGTCCACTTCTCCAGTTTATCCCAGAACCTTAGTAATAACGTAAAACAAACACCCTAAACCTTAGAATCGGAGTTCCCATCAAGATCAGGTTTGGTGTTGGGATGCCTGGGTGACGCAGTTGGTTAAGTGTCTGACTCTGGATTTCGGCTCAGGTCATGATCTCATGGTTCGTGGGATCGAGTCTTGAGTTGGGCTCGCGCTGACAGCCCGGGGCCTGCTCGGGATTCTGTCTCTCCCTCTCTCTCTGCCCCTCCCTTGCTCACACTCCGTCTCTCTCAAAATAAGTAAACATTAAAAAAAGACGACATTTGGTGTCTAACTGGACTCTTTGCTGAGATCATCTAGAGACTACAAAATAATAATAATGCACCTGCCAAACCAGTGGAAGACAAGGAGCTTAAACTCATTAACTTCTCAAAATAGACAGTTTCAATGTGGTTAGACTTACTGTTGTTGGTCTGTGAGAACACTCAAGGACTCAGAGAGAAGTCTCTTTACATCTGAAAATTACAGGTGTTGCAGTATAAATATGGCAGAAAGAACGCAGATCAGCACGTAGCACAATTGCATGCTTTTGCTCTAAATACATATAAGGCCTAAGCTGCCTACTAGATATTTTGCAACAAACTCTGAATAATCCACCCACCTCCCTCATTCAAGAACCTCAGATACATGCCGCTGCAGCTCTTGAAACTCATGTTTCATTGTCCTGGGGAAGAATCCAGGAAGGTTTTCCTGAGCCACATAATTCAACTCAGCTTACTAAACATACAAGTTCCTATGATGTGAGAAGCCCTGTGTTTGGCGCTCTAGGAGACAAAAAGAAGTGAGTTCCTGCTGTCTCTGCTCTCTGCATGCACACTCTAGCTCATCCGTTGTCGCCAGCATTCTCTGGAGCTTAAGATGGGTTTCAGAAGAAGCAGACACACTTGAGTGAAAATCCTTGAGCAGGTTAATCGTTACGCACTGGTTTCTTGGTTTGTGCAACGGGATAGAAATATCCCATTGAGTTTTGAGATTATTGTGAAAATGGAATATATGGAAGTTATTTAGTAGCACATGGGGCGTTCTTATTAGTCGTTGTGATTGTTACTGCCATAATCACCATCCCAGTCTCTGTGTAGTTCAAAGAACAATGAAGGGATAGGACTGGGGTTTATGAGGGTTGTTTTTTTTTTTTATGGAGGAGGTGGGAAACTGGTGCAGGAGTCTATCAGAGAGCTGCTGGGTTCACAGCATCTAATAAGCATTAGAGCAAAAAGTCCTTCTGAAGGTGTGGTGAGGAATCCATGAACTTCAATGATTGCCTCCAGTAGACATCCACTGTTTGCATCCTGTCTGCAAAGGCAGCAGGTTGTACAGGATAGATTATGGATTTGAAGATTAAAAAATGAAACAAACAAAAGAGACGCCTTGCATGGATCCATGACTAAAGCTGGCATATTGAACTTGATCAACTGAACTCTGAGTGTATGACGTCTTAGAGAAACTAATGAGGAAGAGGTACATTTCCCATGTGGAATCTCTCTCTCCTCTTTTCTTCCTCTAAACCCTTCTTCACCTCACCCCCAAAGGCTTTCTTTTAAGCGTCCAGAGCCCCACCATTCCCCTCAAACAGTTCGCTCCTCTCACTGAGCTCTAGAATGCCGACAGTAGTGGATCAGAATGCAGCCAGGTCCATGGAAGGTAGGGAAACGGAGGTGAGGATGACGTGCTTGTTTCACAAGTGTGTGGTTAGGACTGTATTCGGGGTGGTGTGGGTTGGTGTGTCAGTTCCTTCCAGGCATGGCTCTTCTCCCTCGGTGTGGCCCCTGCATGCCAATGGGGAAAGGCTCCCTCCATCTCTTGTGTAAACGTGGGCACCTAGGGTTTGGCCGGGAGCTCACTGATGTTCTCTGGCCCCTTTGCTGAGGATGATAGTGGGGACTCTGATTCCATTCAACTTCCTACCCATGATAGCCACAGCTGATCCTCCCCCTGGGTTATCCAAGGAGCAAGCAACGTCACCAAGGCGAGCGTTGACCTTGTTTCCCCCAGAGGCAAGTCCCATCTCAATATGAGGAAAGTCTGTTCCCACCACAAGCATGATGACTGTACCCTGGCATAATTGTGACAAGGAGAATGTGACGTTTTCCGTCCCTACAAGAGTTGCCAATGTGGCTGCAAATGGCCTCTCTCTCTCTCAGCCACCTGCGTGGGTGGTATTAGCTTGGGTCAGAGTCTCCTTGATTGCAGTTCGCGGTGACCCAGTGGCTGATGCACAGGCCATGCACAACATGCATGCTTGCTCCCTTCAACCCTCCTCTTATTTAGGAGGACATTGGCATTGATCCCATCCCACAACTATTTTTCCCATAAGCTTTTCCTCCCTCCCCTCTTCTTCTATTTCTGGCCTCATCTTTGTAGTTAGAACTCTTCTTTGTGATATTTGTATATCCCGTATAATTATGAAGTGGATGGGCTCTTTGGTGATAGATTCTTGAGAAATTCCTACCAGAGAAGAACAAGAAATTTCAAGTCTCCTCTCATCTTGACAAAAAGCTGTGGTTCTGTTTACATCAGTAGAGTTGCAATCAGAAAGTACTAAACAGCCCAGATTAATGCTCCAAAGAGCTTCTGTGTGGGTGGGAAAGGCAATTAAAAGCTAGGCATGTTCAAGTTTTTTAGAGGATGTCTAGGTGATAAAAATGCTGTCAACACATCCAAGGAGGATTCTGCCAGCTTTTGTCGGAACAAAATTCTCATGTCCACAAAGGAGACTCTCATCTTTTCATCAAGCCTTGTGTCAAACCGGAGAGGAGCATCAGTGGGGGTGGGGACACGGGGGCGAGAGCAGAGACAGCAGGTGGCTTTGTGTGTAGAGGACAGCCAGAGAGATGCTCAGGAGAATCAGGATTATGCTGCAGAGCTTTTGAAGACCAATCTCTGAATTTCTAGATGGAAAAAGAGATGAGTTGCTTTAGGATGTCTCTAAAGGCCTCCTTCAAAAAGTTTGAAGGATCCTCTAGCACTGTCTGGGTCTGCAGCTTGGAACTGCTCATTGTCATTGCCCTAAACTTTTGTTGATCCTCTTTTAGGTACCAGGAATGTTGCCACAGGCTTCATGCATACCGTCTCACGGTTCCCAAGAGTAAGCATCATTATCCCTAAGTTTTAGGTAAAAAGACTGGGTCTCACATAAGCGAAGAAGCATAACAAAAGTTATTCAGTTTCCAGAGGCAGGATTTAAATCTTAGGACTGAATACTACCTCTGAAGCCCACCGTGTTCCCACCCTACCACCTGTGGGCGTCTATTCTCTGAGAAAGCACTTTAGATTCAAAGATACAAGTAGATGAAAAGTAAAAGAATGGAAAGAGCTATAGCATGCAAATGGCAACCGTAAGAGAGCTGGAGTGGTCGTACAAGTATCAGACTAAAACACACATGTTACTAGGGTTAAGTATGGATATTTTACAATGATAAAAGGGCCAATCCATCAGGAAGACATAACAATTATAATTATATATGCACCAAACAACAGAGCCCTAAAATACTTGAAGCAAGAACCAACTAAATTGAAGGGAGAAATACAACATTCAACAGGAATGCTTACAAATTTCAATACTCCACTTTCTTTCTTTTCTTTTCTTTCTTTCTTTTTCAGGCAGGCTCCACACCCAACATGGGGCTCAAATCCATGATTCGGAGATCAAGAGTCACGTGTTCTACCAACTGAGCCAGCCAGGCGCCGCTCGATGCTCCACTTTCAATAATGGATGCAACAACTAGGCAGAAGACCAGCAAGGATTAAAAGACTTGAACAGCATCAGAAACCACCAGATCTAACAGGCATCTCCAGAATGTTCCACTCAGGATGTACGTTGTTCTCAAGCACAAATGGAACATCCCCCAGGATAGACCACATGCTGATTTATAAAGCAAATCTTGATCAGTTTAATTTTTTTAATGTTTCTTTATTTTTGAGAGAGAGAGAGAGACAGACAGACAGACAAAGCGTGAGCAGGGGAGGGGCAGACAGAGGGGGAGACCCAGAATCCGAAGCAGGCTCCAGGCTCCGAGCTGTCAGCACAGAGCCCGATGCGGGGCTCAAACTCATGAACCATGAGATCATGACCTGAGCTGAAGTCAGATAGATGCTTAACCAACTGAGCCACCCAGGTGCCCCAAGTCTTGATCAATTTAAAAGCATGAAACCATACAAAGTACATTCTCCAGCCACAATGCAATCAAATTCAAAGTCAGTAAGAATGAAATCAACAGAAAGCAAGTTGAGACGTTCACAAACACAGGGAAATTAAACTTCCACATCGGTTTCCGAAGTAACCAATGGGGAAAAAGAAGAACTCACAGGGGAAATGAGAAAATACTTTGAGTTGAATGAAAACAAAAACATGGCATCCCCAAACTGATGAGATAAGCTAAAACAGTGCTCACCAGGATATTTACAGCTATAAATGCCCACATTAAAAAGAAGAAGAAATCACAAATCAATAGCTTAACCTTCAATCTTAGGACATTAGAAAATCTAGAGCAACCTGTATCAGAAGCAAGCCAAAGGAAGAAAACAAGGATTAGAACACAAATCAATACAGTGGAAGGTAGAAAAACAAAACTTACGTTTTATAAGTCATGAAGTATTTTAATGTTTATCAATTTTAGTTTTAGAAAGACAGTATGAGCCAGGGAGAGGGGCAGAGCATGAGAGAGAGAGAATCTCAAGCAGGCTCCACGCTCAGTGTGGAGCCCGATGCGGGGCTCGATCCCACGACCCTGGGACCATGGCCTGAGCCGAAATCAAGAGTCGGATGCTGTAAACCGACTGAGCCACCCAGGCGCCCTGTGATAAAACATTTTGAAAGAAAAAACTTCATATGTCAGTACTTTTAACAACACTTCTCTCCTGCTTTTTGAACAAGGGGCTTCACATTTTCACTTGCACTGCGGCCTGCCCATGAAACAGGAATTGTTCTCAAATGCAAGTCATACCCTGAGCTTCAGCTACTTAAGACCCTTTACTCTTCCCTGCTTCTTCAGTGCTGTAGTGTAGCTTTTTTAAGGCTCCCCGCCATCCTTGCTAATCCTGTTTTCTGCCGTTCCTTGTATGTCCGAAACATAGATCTCCTAGTCATTGCCTGGACACCCCATGCTGCTTTTTCTGCCTCCGTGCCTTTGCTCATACTGCCCTCTCTGGGCGGTATGTCTTTTCCTCCTTTTCTGCTTTCTGCCCCAACTTTAGCGTTTGTAAACCTCCCGCGCCCCCAGCTTTCACCTCCTCCCTGAAGCTCTTGTCTGAAGCCCTAGTTAATCTAAGGTTCTTTTGTATTATTTCTGTACCTTGTTCGCACTCCCCATTGCATGGATCATGCTTTAACTGTCTGTCTATAGGTCTCCCTGATTGACCGCAGGCTCTTGTAGGGCAAGGACCCTTTCTTACTTTTTTTTTTATTTTTTTATTTTTTTATTTTTTTAAATTTTTTTTTTTCAACGTTTTTTATTTATTTTTGGGACAGAGAGAGACAGAGCATGAACAGGGGAGGGGCAGAGAGAAAGGGAGACACAGAATCTGAAGCAGGCTCCAGGCTCCGAGCCATCAGCCCAGAGCCCGACGCGGGGCTCGAACTCACAGACCGCGAGATCGTGACCTGTCTGAAGTCGGACGCTTAACCGACTGCGCCACCCAGGCGCCCCGAGGACCCTTTCTTACTTGCTGCTGCACTCCGTGAATCAGAGATCAGGACTGAACTACAAGGAGAGCCCAGCTCTGCTCCACCTGAACGAGGGAAAGCATAAAAAGGGAGGGAGGTATGTTGCAGCCATGAGCAGGGGGCTGGTTTTCAGTAGTAAATCTGACACTAACAACGGACCTTTGGCAATTCATTTAATATCCCTGAACCTCAGCTTCCTAATTTTTAAACTCAGGATGACAATACCGATCTCCAAAGTGATGTTGTTGTGATAACAAACACAGAGCAGCAAATACAGCAACTCATGGACGCCCCGGCTGTGACTATTTATTATCACCAGCTCTTTTGTGGTATATAAGTTTATTTATTTCAAGAGAGACAGAGACAGCGTGAGTGGGCGAAGGGGCAGACAGAGAGGGAGACAGAGAATCCCACGCAGGCTCCGCGCTGCCAGCACAGAGCCCGATATGGGGCTTGAACTCACAAAACCAGGAGATCGTGACCTGAGCCAAAACCGAGAGGCGGACGCTCCACTGACTGAGCCACCCAGGCGCCCCTATCATCAGGCTCTTTGGCTCAGTAGCATTTGAGGAAAGGAAGGAGATGTTCAAGTGAGAGGTGAAGTCTGGAAAGTTTGGATGCCCACGTGGTGTCACTCTAGCAAATGCAATTACTCTTTGCATTTGAGTCATGAAGACCAGGACAGAGAGTGGGCTGGTAGTGCCTCGTGAACCAGATACTTCGAAGCAATTACGAAGTCATCTAACATCCACAACGAGCCTGTAAGGTGCATGACCTATGGTAATTAGCCTAACTGTGTAAGCTGAGACACAGAGAGGGGAAGCAACTTGACACAGTAATAGTGGGGGAGAAGGGATTCGAACCCAGACTGCGTGGCCACAGAGTTTTGGCCCTTAACTATGCTATCTCTCGTTAAAATGCGTCGAGCGGTGCCAGAGGCTGCATTAATAAATGTTTTCCACGGAGGTATTGGCTCACTCAACACTTTTTCCGACCTCTTTCTCAAGTAACTTCTTATACTATAAAGACTAGAAAGCTAGACGTTTTCCAGACCACCGAACAGCTAGTTTCCAGGCGTGATGTAAGTCCTGTGCACCAGATGATCTCGCGTGACGCTTTGATCTGCCACTGAGTCACTTGAGCAGAGAGAGGGGCAGGGTACAAGGCGTCTGTTTTCCTGGCACGGGCTGGGCTAGAGGTGGCATGGTTCTTGAGTCAGCTGCTTCTGGATCCTGCAGCTTCCCGATCAGGCAAAGGAACAGCCCTTTTGGTAGACCAGTTCGTTCAGCAGCGTGGTCCTGGTAGTTGTTGAAGGAAGGTTGGCTCAGAGCCAATTTCCTCAGCCCTTGTAATAAATAGTTGTGTAGATTTTCCAGTCTCCTTAATAAATTCCTTAGTTAGAACAGATTCTGTTGCCTGCAGCCAAAAGTCCTCATTACTGAACTCGGACTTCCTCCCCATACGGTCAGTCGGTTGGTGTCTTCACGGGCAAACCGAAGCTCGAAGAACTGAAAAGACTGGTCACAGACACGCAACTTTGCAAGTGGTAAAGTGGGAACTCAGATTTAGTTTTGTCCCACTCCAAAGCCTGACATTCTACTACAGTGTTTTTCTTTTTCTTTCAATTTCTCTACCAGGCTCTGATGCAATCACCACCGATTATATCCGAGAGATCGTTATTATCAGAGGCAACTGTGTTTCTCTCTTGCTCTCTGTTATCCCGAAATGTGGTTCTGAATCTCTGACACCCCCACCTTCTTATGCCTGAGCTCCACTGTCACGGAGCTAGCCCCACGCTGGGAGTTTCACACCGTCCTCTGTCCTCTAATGACCCCAGAGGTGGGTAATGTAATCCTCATCTTCAGAAGCAGAAAAGAGACTCTTGAGAGCTGTTGATCGAATACCCTGGTTGGCCAGTTAAGGTCATGTTAGCTGTCGGAACAAACGATCCGAACAACGTAGTGCGGGCTCGAACATGGTAGGAACTAATTTCCATCCATCAGAAGTCTAAAGGAAATGGTCCTGATTGGCAGGTGGTTCTTCTCCAAGTGGTGAAGGAAGACCAGGAGGCTGGCACGCCCAAGGACGGGGACAGGAAAGTCAGCTGGAGAGGTGGGGACGGGGCAGAAGGGATGTACAGACCCTCACCGTCCCCAGCCGAGCAAAGTCTTTACTCGACAGGCAGTGGGTCGCACAGGCAAGTGATGTGTTTAAGCAGAGGAGGGACACAGAGACGGGGGTGGGGTGGGGGGTTCACAGCTGGCCTCTGGCTGCCGAGTGGGGAGCCAGCCGGAGGGGGAGCAGGGGAAGCAGGGCTCAGAGGCCACACTTCACACCCGCACCGCATCCCCCAGTGTCCATGACCTCTCTCTGCCATTTGTTTTCCCCCAAGTTTTGAGATCCTTGGGCAAACTCTTCTGACGTTTGCCAATCAAGTTCTAGGGCTTGATCTTGAAACTGCACGTCCTTCTAACCACTGGTGAAAGATCTCATCGCGATGAAAAAAAAAAAAGTGACCTCTTTCCTTGCAGCTGTAGAAAAGCAGATGCTCTTTTCCATCTTACCACCATCTTCGCGGGGCCGCCTGGGTGGCGCCCAACTCTTGATTTTGGCTCAGGTCATGATCTTGGCATTGACGAGTTCGAGCCCCGCATCCGACTCTGTGTTGACGAAGCCTGCTTGGGGTTCTCTCTCTCTCTCACTTCGTCTGCATAAATAAGTTAAATAAACTTAAAAAAAACAAACAAACAAACCTTAAAAAGCTGTCTTCGCAAATGCTGTTTCTGACAAGGTCTTCTCTAAGCGGCCTGGGTTTTAGAGATGGAGTTGCAGCTTCAACCGTGACCTCCAACCTCTAACGCATCTCTGGTTCTAACCGGTTGCCCCGGTAATAAGATTTAAAATGGCATCCTTCTCACCGCCAGCGTCGCGTAACATACGGAATTGCCAGAACGCTATGTTGTACACCCGAAGCGAATATCTCACTGTAGGTCAACTCTAAAGAAAGCAGAGACAAAACAAGACAAAAGTAAAATGGCATCTTCGTTTTCTAAAAATAAGCACTTGCGGGGTGTCTTTCCGAAGCCCTGAGGCGAACCATTAATCATCCCCTCTTATCTCTTTGCAACAAAAATATACTCCTGTGTAATTCTTTTTCAAACAGAGTTTGGTAGCTTGGGCTCACTTCCATTAACCCGGGAGCCTCGTAGGGACGTGCTGGCGTTAGGGTGGGGGTGGCGGGGGATGGGAGCATTGGGATCTGGACAGAACTGAGGAAGATTCTGGAGGTTGCATTGAAGGGACTTGGGGAGGAGTTTGCACCGAGCATGGGCGGCGAGCAGGGAGTCACAAGGATGACTCCCAGCCTCCTCGCATGAGCAGCATGGAAGATGAAAAGGAAGCCGGGAAAAGGAGCCAGAAGGTAGGATGTCCCTTGGAAGGCTGTTTACTCCACAATTAGTGGCATCAAGAGGGGTCCTTCGTGCAAAATCACCCTCCTCAGAGCCCCCAGAGTGAACGTGTAAAGGTCATTGACTGTATCTGATCAGTGTTGGAGGAAATGGGGGTGACAGGGGTTCCAGGTGACTCAGAGGGTGGATTTTCCTCCAACAGACATCTCGGATGACGGGTGGACGCGAACGGGAGCAGAGCTCTTTTCTGGGGTCCCCCAAAGAGGCGGTTGTTTTTGCTTGAGCTCCGCTCAGCTGTGTCCTCTGGCTGCCGAGACACTGGGGGAGGTGGGGGGAAGGCCTATGTCACACGCCGTGGAGACTGTGACATTGTTCTGCGGGACTGCGACCGTGGATTGTTCTGCGGGAAGTGAGGACGGGGCCGAACGGCAGGGAGAAATATGCTGGGACTTGAATTCTGTGTCACTAAATATACAAATGGATATGAGTGGACCATAGGTAAAAATAGAGACCCTGACCCCCAACATGCAGCCAGTACTAATCCAGGAAACGAACCCACAGCCCCTGTGTAATCAGTATCTGCCAGCTTCCCTATGTGTGTCCCCCTTCCAATGGAGGACCAAGGACAGGAGGCCAAATACGCTCCCCTAACCAATCACCTGGGATGTCTCCGCTTCCGGTTAGCCCGCCTCCAGCTCCCCGGGGCCCACGGCCTCCACTCGGGACACACCTGGATCCTTCTCGTTCTCCCTACAAAGCTTCCCGTTCTGCCGCCTGCCCGTGAGTCTGTGCCAAAGGCAGGTGGTGGTGGCCGACCCCCTTGCTACAGAAAACTCTGCATAAACAGACTCTGCTTGTCCTCATTTGGGTGGTTGTCCGTTATTTCCACCCCTGGCTCCTGCTGAGACCTCATCCAAGCCATCTCGCCGGGGACACGGGGAAGAGGAAGGCAGACTCGGAACTTGAGCTCTCTGTACGGCTCAGTGTCTGGGCAGGAGGCGATGCTTCACCGGGGCTGATCCCGGTGACATCTGCGAGTTAGTCCAACATCTTCCCGATGCAGCACGGGAGTGGGGCTGAGTAGGAGGAGGGCCGTCCACTGGCAGCGATTCCTCGAGCAACAGCTGTTTAATGCTTATCTATTTTGTGTGTGTGAGAGAAAAAGAGAGATGTGAGTGGGGGAGGCGCAGAGAGAGAGGGAGATGCAGAATCCGAAGCAGGCTCCGGGCTCCGAGCTGTCAGGACAGAGCCCGACGCGGGGCTCGAACTCACAGACTGCGAGATCATGACCTGAGCCAAAGTCGGACGCTTAACCAACTGAGCCACCCAGGCGCCCCATTTAATGTTTATTTATTTTGTGAGAAAGAGAGAGAGAGAGAGAGAGAGAGAGAGAGAAATGCGAGTGGGGGAGGCACAGAGAGAGAGGGAGACGCAGAATCCAAAGCAGGCTCCGGGCTCCGAGCTGTCAACACAGAGCCCCCACGCGGGGCTCGAACCCACGAACCGTGAGATCATAACCTGAGCTGAAGTCTGAGGCTTAACCGACCACCCAGGTGTCCCGTGAAACAGCTGTTTAAATGTGCCCGCGCGTATGTGCTTGTGTGTGTACGCGTGTTTTCCCAAAATCATTGATCTTTACGGGAAGAAAGCCCACAGTGGCTAACGTCAGAGTTAGTAACACGTCAGAGTTTGGGGTTGTACAAGTGACCGGTATGGCGGGTTCTCCTTCCCAGAGAATATGTACAGAGCATGTGCACAGTTTTCTGGAACGGGGTCTGAATCCTGGCTTTATCACTCTCCCTCCTCGTGACCTTGGGCAAGTCACTCGGCCCCACTTTCAGGGTCAGAAAGTCCCTCCTGTGTTTAGTGCGTGGACATGTCCAAGCTATCCGATTGGTCTCAGCACCGCCCACACCCTCCCTACATCTGAATACCCTGGGGTATTTGTTAAGCATACAGATTTCCGGGCCCCACCCCAGACCTGATGAATCAGAGTCTCGGGCAGTGGGCGCGGTCTGCAAGTGACCTCTGTGCTGTTGAATTTGGGAACCTCAAGGTCACTGCATTTCTGGTACTGGAGAGGTTACAGTGACCATCAGGGCCCGGTATTCCTCCTCACGGAGGGCTGGTGTGCAGATACATCCAAGGTGAAGGAAATTGCAATAACCAGAGAAGTTGAGGAGCCAAGAGCTGTGGGAGCAGAAAATGAATTCCAACCTGAGAAATCGGGGGCGGGGGGGGGGGGGGAGCGGTTTGTAGGAAAGAAGTGCCTTGAGGGACAGGTAGAATTTCTTTCTTTTTTTTTTTTTTCTTTTTGTTTATTCATTTGTTTTGAGAGAGCTAGAGAGCACGAGCAGGGGAGGGGCAGAGAGAGGGGGGAGAGAGAGAATCCCGGGCAGGCTTTGCCCTGTCAGTGGGGAGCCCGATGTGGGGCCCGAGCTCACGCCCCGTGAGACCAGAGCTGAAATCAAGAGTCGGACGCTCAGTTGATTGAGCCACCCAGGCGCCCCTGGAGAGGCAGAATTTCTGCATGCAGCCATGGCGAAAGGCACGGAGGTGACCAGCACGAGCAAAGACACTGTCTCCGTGGCTGCATAAAAAACCCACCCCAACGCTTAGGAGCTTCAAACACCAACGTTTATTATGGTGTCTGAATCCTCTGATCGGCCGGACGGTCGTAAGCATCAGGACCAGGCGTGGCCGATCTCGGCCGGGCTTGCTCATGGGTCTGCAGTCCGCTGGCAGGTGCTCTGGGGAGTGGCTGGTCTAGGATGGCCTCACTCCTGGCCCTGGCGTTGGCTGGCGGGGCTGGGGTGATGCGGGTGACAGAACCTTGCGTGCTGTCACCCCCCACCCCCCGCCCCGGACTAGCCTGGGCTTTGGGCGGCCCCGGGGCCCTGCGAGGGAGAGCGGAAGCTTGCCGGGACTCTCGACACCTAGTTGGAGCTTGCACACCATCACTCCCGCTGCGTTCTATTGGCCAAAGCAAGTCCCGCCCCAGCCCAGATTGAAGAAGAAATCAATGACTCCGTGACTTGACGGGCCAGGCTGCAAAAGTTGAAAATCTACCACAGATCCCAAGGCAGGAAAATGCTACGGATTTTCCCAGAACACCAGAGAGCAGGTGTCTGTCGGGGGCAACGAGAGACCCGAGGGGCCGTGATTGTGAGTGTCCAAAGCCTCCCTGTAACCAGGTCCCTCCCTTAACTGTTGAACACCCACAGTGGCCGGCTGCCAGCAGAGGCCTGCCACAGGGGAGGGGCGGTGGGAGCGTTTCCCCCATCTGAGAGCGGAAGAGTCTTTTATCACTGATGTTTCTTGGAATAATTGGCACATGGTGATTTTTATTTATTTTATTTATTTTATTTTTTATTTTTTTTTAACGTTTATTTATTTTTGAGACAGAGAGAGACAGAGCATGAACGGGAGAGGGGCAGAGAGAGAGGGAGACACAGAATCGGAAGCAGGCTCCAGGCTCTGAGCCGTCAGCCCAGAGCCCGACGCGGGGCTCGAACTCACGGACCGCGAGATCGTGACCTGAACCGAAGACAGACGCTTAACCGACTGAGCCACCCAGGCGCCCCCACATGGTGATTTTTAAAAACAGACCAACTTGCAGTCGGTCTTCGCGTTCTTTTAAAATTCTCTCTTTTTGAAACACGTTCACTTATTTTTGAGAAAGGGAGTGAGGGGGAGGAGGGGCAAAGGAGGGGGGGGCGACCAGAGGATCCCAAGCAGGCTCTATGCTGACAGCAGAGAGCCCGATGTGGGGTTTGAACTCACGGACGGTGAGATCATGACGTGAGTTGAAGTCGGACACTTAACCGACTGAGTCACCCAGTTGCCCTGTGGTTTTTTTGTTTGTGTGTTTGTTTTTTAATTCTCTACAGATAATGCACTCCCTCAATGCGTGCTCCCAGGGCAGACCTCTCCCCCTGTCCCTCCCTTGATGGACTCCTCCCAGAGACCCAGCGTCCACAGGGCAGGGCCCCACCCGAGGAGCCGGTGGTGAGGGAGGGGAAGACCTTTGCCCTCCACTGGAGAGAGGCAGAGAATCCACGTGGTCCATGGGTCACTTATTATAGAGGCACAGGCCCGTTCTAAAGCCCAGTGAGATGCCACTTGCCTAAGGGATGCATAGTACTGTCCCTTTTTCACGGGTGAGCGACCAGAGGGCCGCAGAAGCCCAGAGATTTGCCCCAAGACACACAGCTGGGAAGGACACCGGAGGCTTTGACTCTGGACGTAGTAGATCTATAGAAGGAAGGGGGTTTCTGTGGAGCATTTCGGGGCAGGGCGGCTCCCACTGATCTGGATTTTTGGAGAAGAGCCGTGGTGCCAGGGAAACCTGGCCTCAAGGCAGAGTGTGTTTAGCCACCAGCTCTGGGGAGAGGAGCCCTGGGTCATAGGGCTTGCCGAACGCTCTGGGATAATCACTCCCATGACGGCCAAGCTATGGACACGCTGTCCTGAGTGGAGTTGGGAAGAGATGGTCTCGGGCGCCAGCAGAAGAGGCTCCCTCGCACCGTGGCTGAGGGCGTGAATGAAGGAGAAGTGGGGGCCGGACTTCATCGCGGGAGTCAAGTGACGCTGTGGACTGGTCCGTGGGTCTCCGGCTGATTCTGAATGCCCCGTGCTGTCTTGGACGGGCTGTGGCATTCTTGTGGCTTCTTGGTCATGCCTTGTCCGAAGCATCTGAGCTTCAGAAATCTGCAGCGAAGGATCCCCGGCTGTGGGTGGTGGGGGTGGGGGGGGTTGAACACTAGCTCTCCTGTTCTCAAGGAGGGAAAGTGTTCAAGACCTTCCCGAGAGCGGGGATTGCAAAACCACTCGTCTCAATGGTCGAAGAGGCTCTGTGGGCCCGGTGGGTGAGCTAGAGGAGGATGAGGGCTTCCTGACCTCTAGGACACCAGAGGAGAGGAGCTGGGGAGGCAGTGAGAAATGAAGGGACCCCCCCTCCATCACCCCAACTAAGCCTGGCTTCACGGTGGGGAGGTGAAGCCGAGGGAAGGGGGAAAATTTATTATCGACAAACCGATGCAGAACAATGGCAACCAGATAAATAAGACGTTACCGTAATTTCAACATACGTAGACATTTTGTGCTTTGTGATTTTTATTTGGAGTTACTTATAGGGAGGAGGCATGGCAGGCACGCCCAGGGCATTAAAGGGATTTATCCAGTCCCCCCCTCCCGCCTCCTGAGCCGCGTCTGCCTCCTCCAGCTACGCAATCATTCACACCCAGCACCCGATTGAATCTCACGTTTGTAGTTGGGGTGGGGGGGATGGTGTGTGTGCTGTGACTTCCCTCTGGATCGGAAGCCCAGCTGTCCCTCTCTGAGGGCCTCTCAGTAACAAGTGGCCAAGTTGAGGCAGAACACACATCATGAGGGCCCACACGTGCCATCTGTTCAGAGAACGCCCGCCAGCAAAGGGCGGGAACCAGAGAGAGACCAACCTGATCGTGGAAGACCTTCCGCGTTCCTGATTGTCTTCCCTGCTCCGGGACCCAAGGGCCCGGGGGAAGTTACTTGATATCGTTATTCCTATTCTCCAGTGGCATCTTACGGACCTCAGGACTAGGACGATGCCCGGCATGTGGCATCCACTCAGGCGTCTTATGGTCAGGTGGGCACCTAAGCAGGTGGGTACTTTTTGTGATGCGCTCTGTGGAGGACAGACTGGGCCAGACCTTCAGCGGGAAGGGAGGTCAGGAAAATGTGGCAGCAAAGAACAAAGAGCAAGATGTAATGATGGGGGGGGGGGGAGGTGCCTTCCCCCGTGCCCTTCCTCCCGGAAACTTATAGCCCCATCTGCTCACAAGGAGACAACGTCCAACAATCCCAAGCCAAGGGACTTTCTTCAAGACTCCTGACTAGGGGCGCTTCGGTGGCTCCGTCGGTTAAGCGTCCGATTTTGGCTCAAGTCGTGATCTCACGGTTCGCGGGTTTGAGTTCCACATCGGGCTCTCTGCTGTCAACAAGGAGCCTGCTTGGGATTCTGGGTCCCCCTCTCTCTCTGCACCTCCCCCACTCATACTGTCTCTCTCCCTCGCTCTCTCTCTCGCTCTCAAAAAAGCCCCAAAACCAAAAGACAATTACTGAATTGACCAAACTGTCGAGATCATCAAAAACAAGGAACTGTTTTTGAGGAACTGTTGTTTATCAGAGGAGCCTAAGACAACTGAATGTAATATGGCACCCGGGAGGGGGTCCCGAGACAGAAAAAGGACATTCAAGAAAAACTAATGAAAGCTGAATGAGGACTGAAGTTTACTGTACCCACGTTGGCTTCTTAGTGTTGACAAATGTACCATGGTAACATAAGATGTCAACGTAGGGGACCCTGGGTGTGGCATGTTATGAGAGCTCTCATCTACCGTCTTTGAACTTCCCTATGAATCTAAAATGGTTCTAGAGTGAGAAGGCTATTTAAGGGGCGCCTGGGTGGCTGAGGTGGCGAAGCATCCGATTTCAGCTCGGGTCACGATCTCACGGTTTGAGTTCGAGCCCCGCGTCGGGCTCTGTGCTGACAGCTCGGAGCCTGGAGCCTGCTTCGGATGTTGTGTCTCCCTCTCTCTTGGCTCCTCCCCCGCTTGCTCTCTGTCTCTCTCAAAAATAAATAAAAGATTAAAAATGTATAAAAAAGAAGGCTATTTGCAAGGGAGTGAGGAGAAGAGACGTTGTTTCCCAGTGGGGCGCTCAGGGACAGCTTTGTGGACAGGTGTCATCTGTGCTGTTGAACGGCATGCAGGTTTGGCTGGGACTGGGTTTGCAGTGGGTGGGGGAGCCCCAGCAGGGACTCAAGAGACAGCCTCGTTGTCACCGGGGCGCTGCTTGTCTCCCTGGGCGCTGTGGACAAATAGCACAATGATCTCAGCCAGTGTTGTTTGCTATCGACTCAAGGATTCTCTGAATCGGGAGGCGATTCGGCAGCCCCAGGCCTAATGAGAGCACCGGCAGATTTCGTCTGCAGGGAGGGTGGTTCGGGGGGCTGTGATGCCCAGGAGCTCTGGGCCTGGGGCCAGGGCTGGGGGAGAGGGACTCGGTCTCCCCGCTCTAGGGAAAAAAGAGTATGTCGGTCCCACACAAAAACCTGCACACAGATGTTTACAGCAGCTCTATTCATAATTGCTAAAAGTTGAAAGCCCCCGAGATGTCCTTCGGGAGGTGAATGGATGAGTAAACTGTGGTCCGTCCAGACCGTGGAAGGTCAGTGCTAAAAGGACGTGAGCTATCAAGCTATGAAAAGACACCGGGGAAACTTACATGCATTTTACTCAGTGAAAGAAGCTGATCTGAAAAGCCGACACACCCGTATGAGTCCAACTACGTGACATTCAGGAAAAGACAAAGCTGTGGAGACAGTAAGATCCGTGGTCGCCAGGAGTTGGGGGGAGGAGGGACGAGCACGGGGGTTTCTAGGGCAGCGAGACTACTCTGTGCGATGCTGTGATGATGGACACGTGTCATCGTACATTTGTCCAAACCCGCAGCAAGCACAACAGCAAGGGTGAGCCCTGATGTGAACCGTGGTCTTCGGGGGACTGTGACGTGTCACTCTTGGGTCATCGGTTACTGCAACAAGTGTCGCATTCTGGTGAGGGATGTTGATAAGGAGGCTGTGCGTGTACGGGGGGACGGGGGCAAGTGGGGAACCCCTGTACTTGCCTCTTGAGTTTACTGTGACCCCGGAACTTCCCTGGAAACAAAGTGTGGCCTACAGGCCAACCTTCACAGAAAACGAAATCCGAGTCTGTTGAGGGGGGAGCAGGGGTCCAGACGAACCGTCTCCACTGCGGCCTCGGCCGCGGAGCCCCCCTTTGAAGATGCCCAGCCCCGGGCCGTCTGGGAGGCTCTGCCTTTACCAGAATCATTCCAGGGCCCGGGGGGAGCACAGCAGACGTTGGGCATTTACGGGACTGCTTCTTGGAGGAGGCTCCGCGTGAGTGGGCGTTTCATCGACTTCACCCTGCGGCCTAAGCCCCACCCTGGCCCTCCCCACTTTCTCAAAGGTCCTCCCTAGCGGGAACATTTTGTTAACTGTCACGTCCACACACGCAGTGCTCCCTGTTCATGGAAGATTCTTATTCTTCTCATTCCATCCTGATTCCCAGATAATTGACCGGGAGGCAAAGACGAGAGCCCCAGACTACAGGACAGTCTGCCTTTTGAAAGGGGCCAGGCAATCGCTGAAGGACTGTGTGGCTGTTCCCCAGAGCGGACGACCGTGTGTTCTAGGAGGAAGCCCGGTCCGGATTGTCCCCGGTGCAGATGGCAGCTGGCAGGACGGGACCCTAATTGGGAGAGGATCCTGTGACCTCCGCACCAATTAAATGTTTTCTCGGCAGCCGGGGACAGCTGCGTGAGGAACGCACTTGTAATCGCTCTGGGCAGCCGGTGAACGTTTTTCCGCCATCAGAAGTGGCCCTAGCGATCGTAGGAGGTATCGACTGTGCCTGCTGTACAGGCCTGGAAAATTGGACTCCGAAGCCAGAAGAGCGACATTAGCAACCTGGCTTTTTCAACAGAAGCTCTAACGAGGCAGAGCCGGGCCCTTGGGGAATAATTACTTCCAGCCATCAGGAAAGTCGCCTGGGCCAGAAATAGGTGCTTGCAGACTTACAACTTTCAGAGGGACAGAGAGTTTGGGGGTGAGGGTTTGGAACCTCTATCCCCAATCAGGCCCCTGGCACTGCATTCAAATTGTCTCTCAAGACTGTTTCCTGGGGATAGAGGTTGTTTTTTTTTTTTTTAATTTTTAATGTTCATTTTTATTTAATTTTTTAAATGTTTTATGTATTTATTTTTGAGAGAGAGAGAGAGAGAGAGAGCAGGGGAGGGGCAGAGAGAGAGAGAGAGAGAGGCTCCCAAGCCTCTCCATGCAGGCTCCAGTCTGTCAACACACAGCCTGATGTGGAGCTCGAACCCATGACCTTGGGATCATAACCTAGGCTGAAATCAAGAGTCAGATGCCCAACCGACTGAGCCACCAAGGTGCCCCAGGGATAGAGCTTTCTATATCTTTCTTTTTTATTAAATTTTTTTAATGTTTATTTACTTTTGAGAGAGAGAGAGACAGCGTGAGGGAGGGAGGAGCAGAGAGAGAGAGAGAGGGAGATACAGAATCTGAAGCAGGCTCCAGGCTCTGAGCTGTCAGCACAGACCCGGATGCAGAACTCGAACTCACGATCCGTGAGACCATGACTTGAGCTGAAGCTGGATGCTTAACCAACGGAGCCACCCAGGCGCCCTAGAACTTGCTATTTCTTGATTGTGGTTGACGGTCACAGGATTATAGGCATCCGTCAAAACGGTCATAAAGCTGTCAACTTCAAGCGGTCAATTCTACGATATGTAAATTATTCCCAAATTGAAGCACACACAAGACACATCTGCCCCGTGTCCCTTGAGTCTGCTGCCCTCATCCAGACCTGGGTGGGCCTCTGTAGGGTCCGATGCTAACAGCATGTCTTGCCTACAAATCCCCAGGTTCCTTGTATGGTTCTTCAAAGGAGGGGAAATGCCAGTACAGGATTTTTGAAAACTTGGAAATCTCTAAAGCAGTGGCCTCCCATAGTGGTCACCCTCAGAACTCCCTGGGAGCTCTGACACCCCAGACCCAGGCCCCACCTGGCCAGAGGTGACAGAATCTCTAGGGTTGGGACCCAGCCTCAGGGCTTTTGAAGCCCTACCCTTGACCCCCCATAACCCCTCCCCCCGACCCCATGATAGTTCTGTGGTAACAGATTAGAGCTACGGCTCTCAAGTCATGAGGAATGGATCGTGTTTTCAATCTGTCACTATTACGTCTTTGGAGATAGTGTCAGAAAACTGCTTTTGAGGTCCTGTGCTCTCCCACCCCACACGCACCCCACAGGTGCTTGGAGCCCTCAGGTTTCCATCTTGCTGCTTACGGTGGGGCCGCCACAGTCTCCTCCCTCCACCAGCCAAGGCTCAACTGGGAACGTTGACCCCTGGGTTCCCACTGCCTTCCCCACCACCTGCCGCTCCCACCTCTGCCCCTGGAGACAAACCGTTGCCCCAGAGGAAGGAGCCTGGATCCTGGAACTGAACTCTGGGTCCAAATCCCTGTCGATGGTGAGATTTCCCCCAGAGCCCCTCCCCCGGGTCGGGGCAAACCACCCTCCCTGGATTTCAGGTTTCCCATCAGCAAGATGAGGGAAAGGGGTATGTAAGGACCCATTTGGGAAACTCAAGCGTTCAAAGCCTAGCTATTTATTTTTTTTTTTTGAGACAGAGTGAGGGGGGGAGGGGCAGAGAAAGGGAGACAGGATCTGAACAAGATTCTCCCTTGACAGAAGCGAGCCTGATGTGGGGCCTGAACTCACGAACTTTGAGATCATGACCTGAGCTGAAGTGGGAGGCTCAACCGACTGAGACACCCAGGCGCCCTTCAAAGCCCAGCTATTTCTCACCTACGGTTCCCGGGAGGGCAGGACCCCACATCCTTTGTCTCTTGGTTCCCAGCAGGTGTCACCGCAGCGGATACCAAATTCATTATTTGCCAGATCCGTGATTGCTAAACCTTGTGTCTCACGGGGAAAAGGACCAAGCTATTTTCAGGCTGGCGGGTGCAGGTCTCTGAAACAGCTGCCGGCTCCTGCGGGGAGGCTTCTGACGTGACCCAGATTTCTAAGTGCTCCTGTCCTCGCAGGCAGGCTGTCGCCGTGGCCATGCCCACCCGCCCGACCAGGAGGAGGACCCTGGGCTCTGCCCTTTCACGTGTTCTGTTCCTTTCCTGTGCAGCCCTGACCGGGCATGAGGCTGTCCCCTCTGGAGGGGAGAATGGAGGAGAGGGGGGCACTGTGGGGAGTGGTGTTGCGTTTTGAATTTTCCAGAATTTTTTTTAAAGGGTCCTTCGTTGAATGTTGGCCAAGTGGCCAGACTGCCAGAAAAGCGATGACCTGGGCAGCGACCCTCAGCCCTCATTTCCCCACCCCCTCAGAGCCCTAGGGAGGCCGCGCATCCTACCCGAGGGCCCCAGTTTCCCATTCAGAGGGTGTGTGCTGTACTTGGCAGAGTAGGGGGAGGGAGGCCGGACGTCCAAAATCAAGGTGTCCCATACTCCCTCTGATGGTCCCAGGGAAGAATCCTCCCTTGCCTCTTCATAGCTTCTGGTGAGACACCAGATCACTGTAATCTCTGTCCCTATCATCACAGGGACTTCTTCCCTTCTTCACATAAGCCTTTCAGAAGGACATTAGTCACTGGATTTAGGGCCCACCCTAATCCAGTATGACCTCATTTTAACTAATTGTATCCATAAAGACCCTATTTCCAAGTAAGGTCTAAGTTGACCTGAATTTTCGGGGGATGCTACATAAGCCAGTACGGTATCCCTGCGGCTGGCCCACTCCAGGGCCAGGAGCCCCCTCCCCTGCCACTCTGCCCTGTGCCGTCACCCCAATACCTGTCCTGGGGCCGCCATAGTCCTGAGAGGGCATTTGTGCAGAGCCTGCTTGAACTCCGTTGGGAGGGCTTTTCAGGCAAAGTCTGAGCAAGGTGAGCTCAGCCTGAATCTGAAGACTTAAGTCAACTTCTAGCAGACCTTGGGAAGTCACTAGTCCCAGAGCCTGAAGCTCCCTGCAGCCCCACAGGCTAACAGGGTGACGTTCTAAGACTGTGCACATAAAGATCAACTCCTTCCCCTCTCCGCAGGAAATTCCCACCCAGGATGATAAAGTTACAAATAGTTTTATTATTTGCCTCCTGGGCTTTCTGAAGATGCCTGCCTCTGAACTTTTATCTATCTGGCTACTAGCCTTCGCTAGGGTCAGGATTCCCTCCCTCAGAGCAGTAATTGCTCGGTGGGGCTTATCACACAGCTGTTTACTCTTAAACTCCACTCTAAAACTTCCTTGCTCTGTATCCCCCAATCCTCAACTATTACATCAAAAACTCGGGGCGCCTGGGTGGCTCAGTCGGTTGAGTGTCCGACTTCGTCTCAGGTCATGATCTTGTGGTTGACGAGTTCGAGCCCTGCATCGGGCTCTGTGCTGACAGCTCGGAGCCTGGAGCCTGCTTTGGATTCTGTGTCTCCCTCTCTCTCTGCCCCTCCCTCGCTCATGCTCTGTCTCAAAAATAAACATTAAAAAAAAAAAAAAACAAAAAAAACTCAGCTCAATCTCAATCTGTTCCTCACAGTTGAAGACCTACCTTAAACCAGACCCTCCAGATCCCATGAACATGGCACCCTTGGCCTTGATGCTCTGGGACAGGGGCCTCCCTTGAAGCAGATAGCAGCAAGTTGAGCCTTGAGGGCTCTGAGGGCTCTGTAGGTGGTATTTTACCAGGAGTCTCAGTCTCCTATATTTTATATTTATATTTTATAAATATGTAAGTGCATGTTATTGTGTATAAATACATATTTTCATATTTTACGTTGTATATTTGTATGCTTATATATATATTTTAGAGGGATCTTTCTTTTTTTAAAAAATTCATTTATTTACTTTGAGAGAGAGTGTGTGAGCAGAGGGAGGGGCAGACAGAGAGGAGAGAGAGAATCTCAAGCAGGTGCCTCACTTTCTGTGCAGGGCCCGACACGGGGCTCGATCCCACGAACTGTGACATCATGACCTGAGCCAAAATCAAGAGTCAGACGCTTAACTGACTGAGCCACCCAGGCGCCCCCTGTATACTTCTATTTTATAAAGTCTGTAAAATGGGGTAACAATTCCCTACTTCACCCACCATATAGACTTGTGGGTTCCCCGCTCACCCCCACTCCTGCACCAAAGAGGAAAATGGAAACCAGCAAAAATTCTCGTCAACAGAACATACTCCAGGATTGAAGGGAACGGCTACCCACTTGGAAGATTTGGAGTCTTTTAACGGTGATATGTCTGCAAAAGAATCCTGTAAATTGTTGGCTGCTGTATAAACTTCAGGGACAATTATTAACAGATATTTTTGTCCCTTTGCCCTTACATGGAAGCTTTTGAACCAAATAACAAAATCTACTGAGGCGAAACTGGCCATTTGTTGAGAAATTCTGGGCTCTTGACCAAGAGAGTCTTACCTTTTTATTATTTAGAAACCCCCACCTCCCTGGGGGCTCAGGATGGACCTGGGTGATGTCGGGTGCCAGGGAGCGGGGGACGGTGCTGGGCGTCTGTTTGGTCCCCCTCCAGGCCATCTTCAGCATTTTACCTTGTCCCCATTGGATGGGAGCCACAGGAGGAATTACTGTGCAGTCAAAGCCAAGAACCTACCATTTCATAAGTGGTACCTACTGAAAGTTTAGTTATCAGAACTGACTTCAGATAGTTTGCTTTATTTTTCATACATTAAAAAAAATTATTTATTTTGAGAGAAAGAGCGAGAAAGAGAGAGAGCAAGAGTGGGGGAGGGGGAGAGAGAGAGAATCTCAAGCAGGCTCTGCACTGACAGTGCAGAGCCCGACACGGGGCTCCAAGCCACGAACCTCGAGATCATGACCTGACCTGAAATCCAGAGTCAGATGCTTAACCAGCTGAGCCCTCCAGGCCCCCCAGATAGTTTTTGGATGGGTATTTCATGTAAAATGGAGAAGAATGTGCTATTTCGGAGTTGTGCAGAATTCCTCTTAGGTTTAGGAGCATGCCGTGATGGCTTCTGGGAGCATCCGATGGGATTCTCGGGGTGGCGCTCTTGCAGATCCCACAGTGGCCAACCCGGCAGCACGTCTGTGGTTCGGCCAAGGGAAAATCAAAACACAAACTCCTATTTCACTTCCCCCAAGTGCTCCTACCACGTCTCATAGACCTCGTTCTGAGTCAGCACCCCGTCGATTTGAGCATGGCATTCGGTCGCTATGCCTGTTTAGTTTTTGATGATGTAGAATGATTCCCCTAATTTTTTGGTCTCTGAGTATATTGATTTTTGGAGACGATTGGTCCTAGAATGTTCCACCTTCTGGAATTTGTCAAATTGTTTCTTCGGGATGTCATTTGACTTGTTTCTCTCTCTTTTCTGCCAAGCAGGAGTTGGAGCTCAAGTCTTGATTAGATTCATTTTAGGCAAGAATACTTCACGCGTGTTTTTCAAATAATTTTTTTTTCGGATGATAAAACCAATTCAACATCATTGTAGAGAAAAAACGTTTTTAAAGAAGTAGAGCAGCACCTGGGTGGCTCAGTCGGTTAAGCGTCTTGACTCTTGGTTTCGGCTCAGGTCATGATCTCGCGGTTCGTGAGCTCGAGCCTCGCGTCGGGCTCCATGCTAACAGCACGGAGCCTGCTTGGGATTCTGCCTCCCTCTCTCTCTGCCCCTCCCCTGCTCGCTCTCTATCTCTCTCTCAAAAATAAATAAACATGAAAAAAATTAAAACAAATAAAAAGAAATAGAGATAGCCCATAATGCTACCATCCCCCAAATAAATGTTTTGGTACATATCTTGCCATTCTTCTGTTCTCTGGATATACAGAAAGAGGGAACAAGAGTGAAAAGACGTAAGCATTATATTTAAAAATAAAATTAAGCTCACAATCACTCTGTGTGGTGATGTGTGTACGTGTGTGTGTATGTGTGTGTGTGGGTGTATGTGTGTGTGTGTATGTGTGTGGGTGTATGTGGGGGGGTGGGGAGGGAGGTGGATAGTGTGAGTGTGGGTGAAAGAGAGAGAGAGAGAGATTCATTATTTTATCAGTTTTCTTGTTGGACATTTGGGGACTTTCCAACTTGCATCCTCTACGTATGGGATAAACATCCTCGTTCACAAATCCTCATGTGTCCTCCTCCGAGACGGAATTTACTAGACCAGCATTATCACAAGATTTTTGACCCACATCGACAGGCTGCCGCAGTTGAATAGGTTTTACATCTGCCAGTCAGGTACGAGCCTGCCCATTTTGCCGAAGCAGCACCAAACCGGAATTTTCTTTAAAAGATATTTTGATAGGGGAAAACACAAGGGTAACTCATTTTAGGTTTCATACCTGATTATTTCAGGGAGCCGAGCGTACCTCCTCATGCTCATTAGCCCGTTGGGTTTCTCTTTAGTAGAATTTTATCCGTCACTTCTTGTCTGAAGGGTTTTAAAAAAATGTATCTTAAGAAGAATAAGCCTGTGTCATGTCTGTTGTTCTTATCTGGTTGTAAAATGAAAAGCCATCTCAGGGCTCACTCCCAGCCGCTCTCTCCGTGGGACGGAGCCCACGACCTGCTGGGCAGAGCAGGGTCTGTGGTGCGGAGACAGAGCCTGACACAGTGCCTGGCACCCAGGAGGCCCGCAGCAAAGGCTGGGTGCGTGCTGTCTTGGCAGATGTACAGCCCCCAGGTGATCCCCGTAAGCCCTCAGGACGCGTCGCCTTCCTACGACCACAGGGGACCCTGTACGAAGCCACGAGGATGACGCTCAGCGCTCCTCCTGACCTTGCTTCCCCGCCTCCCACTTATCCCTCTCTCTCCATCTGCTCCTGGTGAGTCCAGACCTGTTTGGATTTGCCTTTCGATTTTTCCCTTGGCCGAACTACAGACGCGCTCCCCAGTTTGCTGCGGCCTGATCTGCAAAAGCCCCACCCCCAGAATCACCGTCAGTCCCGGATGCCTGGCTTAGAGGGTTGCATCTCTGAAAGCTGCTGAGGGTGGGAGCTGCGATGCGTGCAGAGGCAGAGGCAGGCGTCCGAAGAAGGCTCAGTCCAGGCTGATCTGGGGCATGAGGACACCCCGGGCAGACCAATAACTTGGTGTCCTATCAGGTTGATATTTTTTTTAAGATTTTATTTTATTTTATTTTATGCTTATTTATTTATTTTGAGAGAGAGAGAGAAAGTAAACAGGGGGTGGGGCAGAGAGAGAGAGAGAGAGAGAGAGAAAGAGAGAGAATCCCATGCAGGGCTGGATCTCATGAACTGTGAGATCATGACCTAACCCAAAACCAAGAGTCGGACACTTACCGGCTGAGCCACCCAGGTGCCCCAAGCTTTTATTTTTAAGCAATCTCTACACGCAACGTGAGGCTCAAACTCACAGCCCTGAGATCAACAGTCGCACGCTTTACCGACTGACCCAGCCAGGCTCCCCCAGGTGGATATTTTTAAAAAACTTCTTTAATGGGAAGGGAAGAGAAGGTAATTTTCTGTTTTAAAAAATAGCGTGCAGAGAGAGCTCTTTTCCTCTATGTTCCTGGAGTGGCTTATCTACACCTTGGTCCTGAGTTTTCTGTGCTGCGATCACCAGCGACTTGTCTCTCGCCTTCAGCCGGACTGCGAATACCGGGGAGGTGCGGGCTTGCCCCATTTGTCTGGGGTCCCCGGCACCTGTGGCCGTGTCTGCCCCATAGAAGGTACTGGAATGAATTGCTGACTCTCTTTCTGTAAAAGGCTGTGGCAAACACATGGGCTCAAAGGGAGGGGCAAGAAACCCACACGTTGCTGGTCTCGGGACCCTTTGGATACCGAGCCCCAGCCCTCGATGGCTCGGAGCCACTATGGCTGGGCTGTGGAGGGAGGCTCAGAGGGGTGTCCCTTCCCCCCCCCCCCCCAAGCTGTTCCGGGATTTTCCCGTCTCTGCATCCCAGCTCACATTCATCTCACCTTGTCCTGGATTAACTTTAAAATGCAGCAGTTCGGCTTGGGAGAAGAGAGGCGGGCAAGCTGGAGGGGATCTGAATGAGGCCTAGGGGCTGGGAGGGTCACCTAGGCCGGGAGGGTCACCGCACGTGTTGTGAATCCGAACAGCAGAAGCAGGAATTTTGATTAGAAACAGAGCAGCCCGAGGCAGAAGGGGCTCCAAAGGCCACCTTGAACGATTTACTGTTACTGTTCTTTCCCACTCACCTGCATGTTTGAAATCGCTTAAGCTCTCTTTAAACATTTTTAAGAGAAAACAGCTCTGTTAGAAACCTGCTGTGGACAAAGCGAAAAAGAGGGAACACAGTCGTTTATTCTCCAGTTTTCTCCCTCCTGGTCCCAAAGTGGCAAGATGCTCTCTCTGAGCCATCCCCAGGACAGATGCAGCTTCTGGGAATAGGATTCGGGGACCAACACACACACACACACACACACACACACACACACACACACACACCCTTCCTGGCCCCAGGCTAAGAGACCATCCCTCTAGGGCCCCTACACCCTGCCCTCACCTTTACAAATAGCGTCTGTACTGAACTCTCCACCAAGGATCTTATTTGCTTTTGCTGCCTTTTATTGTCTGGAACCCTGACTGATACTGTTTTGTTTGGAACTTTTCCAAGTGCTGGTCACCATCTGGGAAAACCATGTCACCAACAGCAATGTCATCGGCGGCATTTGAGTTGCCGATTCGACTCCCCTTGCTCAGTCTGCGTTTCAGAACAGCCGCATTCACTTCTGGGTCCATGGTGTTTTCTAGAATAATCACGCTCAAGCAGTTACGCGTTGAAATGAATGCCCTCTGTTTCTTCTTTTCCTTCTCCTTCCCTTCCTCCTCCTCCTCCTCCTCCTCCTCGTGCTTCTTTTGCAATTAGGGCATTGTGTTTATTAAAAAAAAAAAAAATCATGTGTCTGGGTAGATTACTAAATTCAGGAGAGCCTCCTAAAATACCTGTTACAAATGGAAGTCACTGGGGCTGAAAGGCTGGGGAACCACCGCTGTAATCCTGTTCCCAGCGATTTGTGCTGTTTCTCCCATGCCAGAAGCCCGGACTCACGCCACTATGCTGACCACAACCACAACAGGCACGTACAAATACAGCCAGTGCCGTTTGTCCGTGTCTTCTGTGAACTCTCTGCTTCACATACGCTTTCTCTTTTTAGCTTTGTCCTGCTTCTGTGTTGCTACTTGATATACAATACCTGTCCTCACTTCCCTTTGCAGCTGCGATAAAAACCAACAGGACGATAAAAAGCACTAAACTTGTATAATGAAAAAACCAGTATGGATATGACATTAACAGCTCCTCTTGGAACAGGGCGCGGCTGTACCCGCTTCCGGGTTGTCACCGATGGGTTGGCCGCGAAGGAGAAGTCATTGGATTCTGGCATCGCATGGACGAGGCTTTCCCACTCCCTCGTCCCACCCCTGTTCGTCAGAGGCAGTCCTGTCTCTTCAACGGCTCGTCTCCCCACGGCTGTCCCATCAGGACTCAACGCTTACTTTTGCGTTCGTGTGTTATTTGCGTAATGTTCCCCCAGTTAAAGATACAGTTTGATGAGTCTGAGTGAGTGCATACGATCGCGTAATCACCATCACGAGCCAGACCAGAACCACCCCTCACCCCAAGAAATCCCTGTGCCCCTGTGCACGCGCTCCCACCCCGTCACCAGCTTCGAGCCACTGCTGGGCTGCTCTCTGTCACAGTTTTGCCGTTCCTAGAATTTCACGTAAACACTCTCACCTACAGTCTTCTGTGTCTGACTTTGGTTTCCCTTTCGCATGGTGGAGGGTGTTTTTGGTTTGTTTTTTAAGTTTAGTTACTTATGTTGAGAGAGAGAGAAAGCATGAGTGGAGGAGGGCCAGAGAGAGGGGGGGGAGAGAGAGAGAATCCCGAGCAGGCTCCCCACACTATCAATGCAGAGCCTGATGCGGGGCTTGAACTCACAAACCGTGAAAGTGTGCCCTGTTGGGGCGCCTGGGTGGCTCAGTCGGTTAAGCGGCCGACTTGAGCTCAGGTCATGATCTCGCGGTCCGTGAGTTCAAGCCCCGCGTCGGGCTCTGGGCTGACGGCTCAGAGCCTGGAGCCTGTTTCGGATTCTGTGTCTCCCTCTCTCTGCCCCTCCCCCGTTCCTGCTCTGTCTCTCTCTGTCTCAAAAATAAATAAACGTTAAAAAAAAAAAAAAAAAAAAAAGACGCAGCCATACAGTTTTCCAGAGCGGCCGTGCCGGTCTGCGTTCCCACCAGCAACGTGCAGGGGTTCAAATTGCTCCACATCCTTGTCAGCACTTGGCGCTCTCAGTGTCTGCTGTTGTTGTGTGCTTTACCCATTCTAACAGCCGGGTTGCCGTGTGTGGTTGTGGTTCTGCTTTGCGTTTTCCTGATGACTAATGACGAGTATCTTGTCATGTGCTTATTGGCCATTTGCTTACATATCTTCACTGGTGAGAAGTCTGTCCAAATCTTTTGCCCATTCTTGTATTGGATTGTGTGCTTTTTTTTTTTTTATCATCGAGTTGTACAATGTTATTTTGAATAGGTCAGTTTTCCCTATGGCCCAGTCTGTGGAACGAAAGTCTGATTTCTGTCTCAGTGGCTGTATCTCATTTAGACAAATTGAATAATAGTGGAATTCCGAACCTGTCTCCATCCATCCAAGTCATGCTGACCATCACAAAGTTCCTTTCACCCAGTGTGCATTTTATTTTATTTTATTTTTTTAACGTCTATTTATTTTTTGAGAGAGAGGGAGAGGGAGACACAGAACTCGAAGCAGGCTCCAGGCTCTGAGCTGTCAGCACAGAGCCTGATGCGGGGCTCGAACCCAGGAACCTTGGGATCATTACCCGAGGCAAAGTCGAGCACTTAACTGACTGAGCCGCCCAGGCCCCCCCGCCCCCCCCCCCAATCCTTTGTGCCTTTTAAACCTTACAACGTATTTGGAATCTGAACCCTAAACATGGTTGACATGACTTTTACTTCTCTTTCTCAGGAATATAAACAGGCAACATTGTGTAAGTCAACACCCACACATAAGCTGACACTTGCCGCTTCTTTTTCTGTGTCAACTAAAGTTCAGTAATCACAAACAAGACTTGTAGAAATCTGCTCTAGAGATATATTCCTTAGCTTCTTGATTCTCTGATGGGCCATTGCTCCGAGTAAGAAAACCCTCACATCAGGAAATTTACACTTTGGCTCAAATCCCTGGCGTTTCTGATTTTTCATAAAATGCCAAACATGCCAGGGACCCTTACACACAGTTCATCCCCGCTTCTGCGTTTCACCCGATTCCCTACCACGACGGACACAGAACGAAACTACTAATTTAGATAATTTAATAATACTTACCATCTGTCGACTGCTCGCTGTGTGCCTGGCCCTAGGGACTTTGAATCCGTTGTCTGACTTAATCCTCACATAAACCCCGAGAAATGGTGACTGTCATTATCCCCACTTACAGATGTGGAAGCCAAGGGTTACAGCGGAGGGGTAATTAACCCGCCCAAGGCCTCCGCACCAGCAGGGGCATGGCCAGGTTCAAGCCTGTTCCATTCTGTTCCAGCCAGAACCCCGTGGCGCGTGCACAGAGGCCCATGTTGGCCACTTAGGTGGGCCCCCTTCTACGCCCTTCACTCTATTTGGAGAATTTGGAGGCTGACTCTGTTTCCTAGACTCCTCGGCTAGAGGTCTGAATGCAAACGAGGTTCTGCTAACGGGCTGCCCCCATGCACGCTTGGGGGGCTTTACCGGTCACGTGGTGCTCCTGCAAAAGACGCTGAAGGCCTAACCTCCAGCACCCGGGGAACGTGCCATTATCGGGAAATAGGGTCTTTGCAGATGTAATCGGGTGAAGATGACGTCAGTAGGGTGGATCCCGATCCAACGTGACAGGTGTCCTTGCCAGAAGAGGAAAATGCCGTGTGAAGACAAAGACACACGGGGAGACTCCGTGAGACAACAGAGGCAGAGATTGGAGCCACGCAGCTGGGAGCCAAGAAACACCAAGGGTCCGCAGCCACCACGGGGAGCTAGGGAGAGGCGGAGAGCTTCAGAGGGAGCAGGGCCCCACCAACATCCTGATTTCAGACTTGAAGGCTCCATCACTGGGGGAGAATGAACGTCTGTTTTTAGGCCACCAGCTTGAGGCGCTTTGTTAGGGGAGCACAGGCAAACTGACACAGCGAGGTGGACACAGGGCAGAGGCCGCTGGCGGCTGACCCCGCGCTCACGGTGGCGGCATCTTCGTGGCTGCGGGCAGTCCCAGCAGCGTCCTGACTCCGGGTCTCATCCGTGAGGCCGGACTCGAAGCCTATGGTTCAGGGGCGGCCCCGGGTCCCCACTTCCCCGGCCTTTCTTCGCTTTGTAGGCGCTCAGTTTCCCGTCTGACATCCTCTTCTGCCCTATTTCCTGTACGGCCTTAAAAGAGGGGAAGGTTCTCATGAGGCGATCAGGGCAGGCTCTGCTAGACTGATGGAGGGGCGCAGGGCTTCCAACCCGCCTTGGCCTCCTGCTTTTCTCCCCCTGACCTCCAGATCGGGCGTTTTCCGGTCCTCCATCAGCCCGCATCTCTTTTGCAGAGCCCACATCCTACGGGTCACCCCTGCAACCTGAGCCGGATTGTGACAACTCGTTGACTCTGAGAACTACGTTTCCCTGCCGCCACCCCCCCCCCCCTTCCCCGTACGGTTCTGAGTTTGATTGGGGCCAGAACTGAGGCTCTGCCAGACCCGAAGGGAGACGTGAAAGCCACGGCTCAGAAGGAAGGTTGTCTATTAGAGGCGCGGAGCGGGGGCAGGGCCGCGGGGGCTCCAGCGTGTCCACTCCTTCCTTGCTCGAAATTCTCCCTCCTCCACCGGGGATCACTGCCAGATGCTTCACCGTGACCCCGTAGAGCGGTTAGCCGCCGCACCCCGGTTAGCACTTAGGATGGCCAATCCCTTCTCTGAACGTGCCGTTTCCCTTGTCCCGTGACCAGGGGCATCGTGTTTCAGGGCTCTCTGTTCCTGTCCTCTGGGGATTATGGGGCGATCCATCCAACAGGAAGCTCTCCTGTTTGCTTCCCTGATTAACGTAACTTTGACGCTCATTCTATCTTGAGGTCGGGTGCTGGGTCAGGACAAACAGGGATTTAAGGATCGTCGCCGGCAGTGGGATCCACTGGGGACTGTTAGGGGCTAACTGATGCCTGCTGTACATTTCAAAACGCCCAACACCAAGGCGGATTGGAGGCTTGAGAAAACCCCCACCGAGAAATATCAAGCCTCTCATTCTGTCTTGATAGCTTCCCTTTTTCTTAGGGGATGAGGGTTGTTATGGGGGATGGACTGAATAGAGAAGGGTTTGATTTTTATGTGATTATTTATAAGCGGGGCCATAGCTCGTGGGAACCCCTGTGAAAGTTTTCTTCCCTCAACTGTGCTGGAGTCATGTTCCCTTAACACCATGGACGCCACCAGCCAGAAGGAGGTGGTTTTCTATGATTCCCAGAGCCGGCTTGGTTTCCTCTTCTCGGCATTGCCCAAAGGCCCGCAGGGAGCCCACAGCTACCCAAGAAGCCGGGAACAGCCAGGGCAGATGACCCAGCGGCTGGGAATGGAAATGTTTTCTTGGTCATTTTTCTATCCGCTTATTTGGGCTTTAGAATGTGTACATCTTTTTTTTTTTTTTTTAAGTTTTTAAATTTATTTAGAGAGAGAGAGTGTGTGTGTGTTTGGGGGAGGGGGAGGGGGGGAGGGAGAGAGGGAGCCAGAGAGAATCCCAAGCAGACTTCTCACTGTCAGCGCGGAACCCGACTCGGGGCTCCAACTTGTAGACCGTGAGATCATGACCTGACCCAAAGTCGGACGCTCAACCGACGGAGCCACCCAGGCGCCCCGCGAATTTGCACATTTTGGAGTGATGCTCCGGAACTAGTCACAACTCTTTGATGGGTACAAACTGCTTTTGCTTGCCAAAAGGACGCAGAACCTGGCTGGAAAAACCACTTGTCACACTTGAATGATCTGTCCCTAAGGACATTCCTGGACCCTAGGAATCCTTGTCACGTACCCCAGGTGACGCTGCCTTTGCCCACAGACTGGAGAGTCCTAGGGAAACCCTCTCAGAAGCCATCACAACACTTCCGTCTCCACCTGAGGTCTCCGGGCCACACGGACCTTCCCTCACCTTTGGCTTCCGTGGCGCAGGGACGCAATCACATCTCTACAAGCCCCGGGAAGACTCAGGCTTGCTTCGCACACGCTGCTCTTGACTGCTGGCATTATCCTTGCAGACGGAGGCTGTAATTATACCAATCACTTTGCCGGATAGACCTGGAGTATCCCCGGTGATTAATGGAAGAGATTCGCTCAAAACACAAGATGTCTCATTTTCTAGCTGGGTGTACAAGCACAATGCTGGGGAAATGTAGCCTGTGCTACACCAGATGAAATGTCTCCCCAGGTTCCTTTGAGTCCCGGGCAATTGGAAACAGCAGGGGTGTCTCCTTGTTTCCTTAGAATCCAAAATCATATGCAGGATAGGGGGTAGGGGGAGGTGTTAGAGGTCCCAGGTGATTTTAAAGCAAGTTTTTAGAATATCTAATTTCAAAAGCAATTCTCTGTAAGGTCACTATAAAAAAAAGTTGGAAAAGGGGCACCTGGGTGGCTCAGTCGGTTAAGCACCCACCTTTGGCTCAGGTCATGATCTCAGGGTTTGTGAGCTCAAGCCACGCATTGGGCTCTGTGCTGACAGTACAGGGCCTGCTTGGGATTCTCTCTCTCTCCCTCTCTCTCTGTTCCTCCCCCATTTGTGCTCTCTCTCTCTCTCTAAGTAAATAAATAGGGGTGCCTGGGTGGCTCAGTCAGTTAAGCGTCCGACTTCAGCTCAGGTCACGATCTCGCGGTTTGTGAGTTCGAGCCCCGCCTCGGGCTCTGTGCTGACAGCTCGGAGCCTGGAGCCCGCCTCAGATTCTGTGTCTCCTTCTCTCTGACCCTCCCCCACTCATGCTTTGTCTCCCTCTCTCGCAAGAATAAGAGTAAATACACATTTAAAAGTAAGTAAATAAACTTTTAAAAAGTTGAACATCATAGGAAAAAAATGTGAAAGAAACGAAAAGGCATCCATAATCCCACCAGCCACAGGGAACCCTTCGTGGCATTTTAAAACATCTACTTCCATCCTTTTTCAGTGCATTCATATGATAATAGCTCTTATGAAATGTTCTTTTTTTTTTTTTTTAACTTTTTTTCTGCAGCATACGCAGATTATTAACTATCCCCAGTCAACACATATGGAGCACCAGCTCTGTACCGGGATGATTTGGTCACTCTATTGGTATTATCTCATTTAATTCTCTCAAGTACCAGAAGGAAAGATAGTTTGATCTCTCCCATTTTACAGATGAGGAAATCGAGGCACAGAAGCGTTAAAACACTCGCGACCCCGGGGCCGCCTGGGTGGCTCGGTTGCTTAAACGTCTGACTTAGACTCAGGTCATGGTCTCATGGTCTCACGGTTGGTGGGTTCGAGCCCCGCGTCGGGCTCTGTGCTGACAGCTCGGAGCCTGGAGCCTGCTTTGGATTCTGTCACTCCCCCTCTCTCTGCCCCTCCCCCACTCATGTTCTCTCTCTCTCTCTCTCTCTCTCTCTCTCTCTCTCAAAAATAAATAAATAAAAAACAAAAACAGCAACAACACTTGCTCCGGGTCACGCAGCCGAGGCAGGATGCAAACCCGCTAGCCTGGCCCCGTGCACCTGCTTGGCCGCTCCCACCCCGAGCCCTGGCCTCCCGCGCGAGCGCCCCCCACCAGCGAGCTGTCCACCTGCGGGAAGTGCCTGGCACGAGACGTGCTGTGCAAACCCTTCCTGAGCACCTGTTACGTGTAAGGTGGTGTGGCTACGGCGTTAACAAACACAGGGTCCTGTCCTCAAGGACCAAAAGCGTGGCAGGGCCGGAGGGGACTCGGGGAAGGGCCCCCGGGGGGCCTCCGGCAGGCCACAGTGAGGGCAAGGACCCGCGGTTGGGGTGGCGCGGGTCCGCAGACCAGCTTGATCACCTGTAAGGGGGACGGGGCTTGCTCTGTGGATCCTGGTGAGGCTGACCGGGCCAGGGCAGTGCTCCCAGTCGGGTGGTGGGAGAGCCCTGGCCGCGGGAGGCGCCTTTGTTGCCACGGTGCTGATAGCAGGAGGGGACCTGTGAGAGAGTAGCCTCGGTGCAGGTGCCTTCTGCCGCTCAGCAGGGAGACGTTCCTGGTGGGAGGATAAGCCCAGGCAGGAAGCAGAGCCAGGACCAGCCCCAGGGGGCCGGGAGGACATCCCCGCCCACGGCCAGCTCTCACACTGCTGGGCTCTGGGAAGGCTGAGTTCCTCGAGGCGGGGAGGCTCAGGTCCGCCAATGCCATGCTGCCGGCCTTGGCCACTCATCCTCGGAGCCTACATCTGAGGGACACCGGGGGCAGGCTGGGCTGCCACTCCTGCGTCCCTCCCTCCCTCGTCTGTCCTACAGGGTGCCGAGGACAGGAAAGCGGAGGTGTGGAAACACTTTGAACAGCCCGAAGCAGCCAGCCGTGAGGTCTAGAGGGGCGCTTTCGCTTGCCAAAAAAGTAGGTTATCGTCATTAAAGCACATCTCTTGAAAATGGAGCCTGTCCCCTCTGGATTGGTGACTGGGCTGTGCCCCTCTGCTGTTAGAGACGGTGTCAGCGTCTAGGAAGCATGCATTGGTGACCTTTTCCCAGCCCGTAATAGCCACGACCACGGCCCCAGGCATTTCCTCCTGCAGGCGCTGGGCCCAGAGTTCCTGATGGGCTCTTTCAGCGAATGCACAGCATTGGGCAGGTTCGAGGATTTCCCTCTTGCTGAACAGATGAGGACGTGACCTTTGGAGAGGCCAGGGCCATGCCCAGACGCAGCCACTGAGAGGCAGAGTCCAATTTTAAGCCCAGAGTCACGTAATCACACATGGCCCGCTCGGCCACGTGGTGACTGCGTCCCTTTGTGACACTTGGAGTTCCCATCGGCCTGGGAACCATACATTTAAATCCTCTAGGCTCATTTAGAGTAATTTTAAAAAATCTTTTAAATGTTTATTTAATTTTGAGAGAGAGACAGAGACAGAGCATGAGCAGGGGAGGGGCAGAGAGAGAGAGACAAGACTAATAGTTTTAAAAAAAAAAGATATAACATTTGTGGAAGGACGCTTGTAGAATAATATTAGCATTAGGCCTATTTCTTTTTTTTTTTTTTTTTTTTTTTTTTGCTTGTAAGACTATGCATAGCTTTAAAATTTTTTTTTAATGTTTATTTTTGAGAGACAGAGCATGAGCGGGGGAGGAGCGGAGAGAGAGGGAGACAAAGAATCCGAAGCGGGCTCCGGGCTCTGAGCTCTCAGCACAGAACCCAACGTGGGGCTCGAACCCATAAGCCGTGAGAGCATGACCTGAGCTGAAGTCGGACGCCCAACTGACGGAGCCACCCAGGTGCCCCGACTATGCATAGTTTTAAATGCTCATTGAACGCCCGCATTTGCCGGTGGTCCTCACCACCACTGTCCCCACTTTCATTAAGAGCTCCGGCTCCTGCCGCAGGGGTTTGTTCAGAGGACACACTGCCTTGTAGGGATCCGAACACAGGAACCCACCCCAGGCCCCCAAGAGTGGAGGTGCAGTGGTCGTGAGGGAAGGCCTCGTTGCAAAGGTGACCTTAGAGCAGCGGGCTGAAGGGGTGGATGGAACCAGTGGCGGGGCTCCAGGTAGAGGCATCAGTGAGAGCAAAGGCCCTGAGGGGGCCTGCCTGGCGTGGCAGAGGTGCTAGAGGGCAGCATGAGTGGCCCGTGCGAGTGGATGGGGGTGGAGAGTCAGAGCCGAGGTCAGGGGCGGCACTGATCACTGAGGCCTCGCGGAAGGCTTTAAAGGGCTCTGGGTTTTGCCCGGGTGGGCCGGAGAGCCTTCGGAGGGTATTGACCTGTTTTGGACTCACGATTGGAAGCATTTCTCTGGCTGCTGGGTAGAGAACAGACTTGGGGGACAGGACAAAAGGGGATGCAGGGAAACCAGTGTGGAGGTGGTGGGTGGGTCTAGTGGCTGGATTCTAGGTACCTTCTGAAGGACAGGCTGGCGGGATTTCCTGACGTCTTGGATGTGGGATGCCAGTGGGAGAAGAAGAGATCAATGATGCCACGGCTGATTCTATAGAGAAACAATTTCCAAAGTGCTCTTGTGCATAGTATTCGCGTCTCCGCTGGCCCCTGGGAGGTGGGCAGGACTTCTCTTTATAGATGGGGCCTCTTGAGGTCCGGAAGGAGAAGAAGCTGTGACTGATCACAGGACCGTTTCTCAGGCCCACGTCACTGCTGCTCATGAGGCATTATATCTCATTTCTTGTTTTATGTTATGAGAAAGCCCCAGAAGGGGAGCTGTGAAGGGCAGGAGGGGGGCAGCTGGGCTGAGGTCTGAGGGGGGAGCTGCACCAAGGCCAGCATGACAGGAGTGAGGGCACCGGAGGCAGGGCAGGGGGCTGTGGTCAGAGTCTGTCCCTGCGGCCCCCACCCTGCACTGTGAATGTCCTTCACCATCAACAGAACGACCGTGTAATTCAGCCAGATGATGCCAGGCTGCATCGTCTACCCTGTCAGCTCCCCTCTGGCACTGGACTAGACTAGACTGGACTAGACTAGACACGCAGACTAGACTATTCATTCTCCCGCTCCAGCACTTTCTCGTGGTGGGCACGGCACGATTTGTCCTTGACCCCAGAAGCCCCACTGGCCTCAGAACAACTGGGAACCCAGATCCTTTGAGGTAATCTCGGGAGGAAATGGTACAAATGCGATACCTGATCGAGTGCTCACTCCTATAAGCAGCTGTGGGCTCTAAAGAGGCATAAAATACTTTGCCAGTTCATCAGGCAGGGTCCTGGCTGGAACAGAATCCAGCCCTTGTGGTGCCAGAGACTTCAGTGATGGGGCTATTATGGAGTTCGCGCAGGTGAAGGAAACATGGAGAACAGCCACAAAGGGGGGCTGTTGCTCCCTCTGGACCTGAAGGGGTGAGAAGGAAGAAAAGGTGTTCTGGGAGCACTGAGAGAGCTGGAACTGTAAAGGAAGGGCCACCCCATAGAAGCTGTGGTCATGGGGCCATGGCCATGGCCATGGCCAAGGCAAAAGCGGGGCCCATCAGAGAAGACCTTCTCTGCCTCTCCTCCCCCGAGTGGAGATCTCTACCAGTGCCTTGCATTGGCCAACCCAACCAGAATCTGGAAGGTGAGGGAAACTCTGGTGACGTAGGCCTCAGGACCCGCCTCGTGGTGCACAGGGCAGGGCAGAGAACAGAAGAGGGGAGAGGCAAAGAGAATAACCAACACACCCAGAGATGCCTTAACCCTGGGGGAGATGTGTGCTTAAACACCACATCGATTGTTCATTACTGCTCTCCATAGACCGGGGCTTAAGTTGCAGCTGGAGAAAATCAAGTTCTTGGGAAAGAACATCCTGGTAGGAATAGTGATGAGGTACTAAAAACCAGAGACTGAAATCCTGGCTCTTGAGGGTGTTCCAAAACAGACTGAAACAATCACTGACTTCAGATGTCAGAGATCTTCCAGAAGGCAGAGGGATAGACACAAGACCCTTGAAGTCATTCCTAGCTCTAGTGTTAATCTATTTTCCAAAATGGTCTAGGTAACTTTGATATAATGGAAACAGAAATCATTTGCGGGCTAACTATATACTAGCATCTAAACTCAGACTACTATTATGTAACTCTTTTCAGGGCAGACACATCATGGTAATTGGACTGGTATAGATGGCTCTTAAAGTCCTCATAAATTCTAAATAATTAGAATACTTTGGAACCGAAAGGAATTCGTTGTAAACGATGGCTAAACACATTGCCTTCTTAATGTGAAATATTTTTTTTAAGAATTAATGCTTTTTTACATTTCTCTTTTCCTCCAACACAAATCTAAGCTTCCATGGGAGAGCAGCTGGCCTTTTTGAATTGAGCAGAACTTGTAGCTAATTATAAAGCCAAAGATCAATGCCTATCAAAAATCAAGTCAGCCTGGGAATCTATTTATTTTCCCGAGCTGCGTAGGCGGCTTTTTCTGATAACCTACACGCACTGTGGTGTCTGCATTTCGGAGACCTCGTGTGTCTGAAAAGCACCCTACAATCCACCTTGCTTCCCAACACCCAGGTGAAGTCGGTGGCATTTTCCTATCAGTCCTCTCTAGTTGCCCCGTGGGACAAAGGCTGGGCCACAAAGCCCTGGATTCATTACATGTAACCAGACATGGGAGCCTAGATCTGCAGTGGGGCCTGAAGGCTTCGCCGGGTGGTGCCAACTTTAGCCCCCGTGTCTTCACCTGTGACTCTATGGCTGCCTCATGGTGTCTTTTGCCCATTTTGTTTCCCTTTCTCCTCTGGTGGGGATTTTTTTTTTTTTTAAGAGAGGACTTCAACTCAGAAGGGGTTGCATTCCGCTCCTTCTAAGGGAGGGGGTACTTGGGGCTGCTGGGCCGGCACCCTTCGTTTCGTAGAATCCAGGAAACGGGTAAAGAAGAAAGACTAACAGTGAGATTTGGATGAATAGGTATTAAAAACTAAGGCAGTCAGAGCGGCAGATTGATCCACATACGAGAGTCTGAGAGGAGAGGGAGGGAGGAAAGAAGAGAAGGTTGGGAAGGGAGATGGAGGAAAGACGAAGGAGCGAGAACGAGACCAGATCCCAGTGGTGTCTGTCTCAAGGAGGTCTGGGGATCTGAGAGGGAGGCATAGAAAGGTCTGGGGAAAGATCTGAAGGAATTTAGCAGGATGTTTTTCAATTATTTTCAACTGTTTGCTTGTCGTTTATTGGAATGCAACCCCACCCGTGCCAGGGTCACGTGTGGCTCTTCTGGGTTTATTCGGGTTTGTTTCTTTTCTGTGGGAGGAGGTGGAAGTCGTCCAGCCTTGCAGACTCTTCTCCTCCCCACTTCCTCCAACACTTGGCTCTGTCAGCCTCCCATTGCTGCCCTTCTCTCTCCCACTCCATTGACCCCTTCCCTTCTGCCCATAAACAAGCTCAGATCTCCGCTCTCGGAGACGGCTTCCTGCCCAGTCTTCTGCCCTACAACCTTCTTCCCTCTTCCTGGTTTCCTCTTCCTCCCACCCTAAATTCGGCTGCAGCGTCCGCTCTCAGGATCCCTTCCCACCACGGCCACGCGCATCAGGACCTTAAGAACGTCGGCAGCGGGCCTCTGACCTGCTCCTCTCCCCCACACTTCTGCTTCCGGGGCAACGCCTCCCTCTGCCCTGCCTAACCCCTCAGCCTTTCCGGTTCCGGTTGGTACACGCTCGTGGCCACTCCTTCTACTGGGTCCTCCCCACACCCCCCCAAACAGGTTACGGCCAAACCGCTGGGGCCCAGCCCGGCCTTCCTCCTCTGCCCCCCACTTCGTGCACAGCTGCTCCTAAACCTCGTCCGGGTCGCTCAGCCTCCGCCGTCAGCCTGTCCGCCTTTCTCAGTCCTCCTCTGGGTCCTCCTCAACCCTTTCCACCCTACTTGCTGCCATTCCCTTCTCCCCGGCGTCCTCGATTCCGCGTCTCTCCCCAGGTCTCCAGCTGCGTTTCTCTCCCCGGAAGCCCCTCTTATAGTCCTTTCCCCCTGATTATAAATACATCCCGAGTCTCAGCAACCGTCTCTCCGTTCTCGCTCCACATTGCCACCCAGTAGGGTCCCCTTTATAGGGCTCCCGCGAAGGTTAAATAAGGGTGTAGGGAACAGCCTTAGCACGCGACTAGTCCTTAAAAACGGGTGTGATTCTTCTGAAGACGAGAAGGCCGTGTCCCCTGATGGTGGATTCGTGCCTCCCGCTGATGGGTGGCGCCTCCTTCGGTCACTCTCAGGCCCCCGGAAACTTAAAAGGAAAAAGCCATTGGGGTAGTTGCATACAGTCGAGCAGCTGTGATTTCCACCGTTTTCCCTCCTTTCCTTTTATCATGCCAGTTTCTTTTAGTTCTGAGGGCAAGAAAAAGGACGCGAAAGGAATTCCAAGCGTCTGCAAAGGCTTGTGCTGATGAATGAAACCAAAGCCTGTCATTCATGCGTTCAGTAATGTGAACAAGGTGGGGCGCCTGGGTGGCTCAGTCGCCCCGGTGTCAGACTCCTGATTTCAGGTCACGATCTCAGGGTTTGTGGGATGGGGGATGGAGCGCCGTCTCCCAGGGCTCTGTGCTGATGGCTCAGAGCCTCCTCAGGATTCTCTCTCTCCCTCTCTGCCCCTCCCCCACGTGTGCACTCGCACGTGTTGGCCCTCTGTCAAAAATACATAAATCAACTTAAAAAGAACATTAACAAGGGACGCTCCTTGACTATTTCCTCTGTGCCAAACTGTGCGAAGAAGTTTAGATGATTATCTCCTTCAATTACTATGAAATTACTATAAAATTACTCCGTGGGATAACCGCTAATATTGTCACTATTCCACAAGTAGGACTTTTCTTCAGGACATATTTGTTGTCCCAGGGCCCACGCTAAATGAGGAGGGACGGGAAAAAATTAATATATTGTCCTGGAATCAATAGGCAGAGGACTGTGGAGGCAGAGACAGATGCATAAACAGAAACATGCGGTAAAATATTAGGCGAATCACCAAAAGCAACTGGTTAGGGTCCAGATGGGCACAAAGGAGGGAATGGCCCCTTCTGGGTGTTATTCAGCTGGACAGAAGTCCTGGGGATTTCCAAAGGTTGGGAGAAAAATGGACCTAGGACCACCATCCCAACCAACACACGTTGTTGTTGTTGCTGTTGTTGTCGTTAAACCAAGGCTCTCCGCCACCCTCCTTTCTCCCAGTCCCCTCCCCTTGCAGGTTCTTCCCTGCACCCTCATTACTGCGTTATCCCCCCCAGGCTCTTGGGTGTGCTCACTCCCACCTTAGAAAGAAAAGCCCAGGCCAGTTGTAAGTCATAAACCCTTTGTTCGCATGGCCACCACATGCTCACACACGCTTACTTGAGAGAAGGCTACCACACTCAGTAACACGTTGACATCTTTGGGGGGGGGGGGGACACAAAAGGCTGACCTTTGTGTGGGGGCGAGTGCCCGGTGGCATAGAGCCAGGGACCTAGGTGCAGAGGCAGATCCCAATTTCACGGTACCTGAAATTTCTACAGCTGGCGGGGGGGGGGGGGGGGGGGTGGCGGGGGAATCCCCTAATCCCCTTAAAGAAAAAGAATAAAGAATATAAAAAATATCAAACTGTTGACAATTTTACCCAAGCACATGACCAGGTGAACGCTGTGCTAGGGTCTCCCACGGGTGAGTGGCTCTGGAGTTTAAACTTCATCAGCTTCCTTATAAATCTCTCTCTGGGCAGATGTGGCCATGGGAAGACCAGACCCCACTTGAAAATCCGCGAGATCTTGGAGAGGGCGTGGGGTTCCACAGACCATGCAACAGGAAGGTCTGATCCGAATCTCAGGGGCTAGCCAGAGAGACTGACAGCTGGGTTATAATCTCGAGGGAGGAGAGGCCAGGGCGGCGGAGGTGCTAAAGGCAGCTGAGTCGATCCCGGAGAGGCCCGTCTGAGAACTCATGTTTATGGAGGGGTTGGGGAGGAGGGCCCCGGGCCTGCAGGGTGATATGAGCTGGCTCTTTAAAAGCTCTTAAAGCCTTAATTAGAAAATTACGATAGCGAGATCCCCTGCCCTTGCCTCCCACCCAGGGCACATGGTAAGATCTTTCCTCCACTCTGATTAGCCTCATTTTGGAGCTCGGAAAGAAGCTAATCAGAGGGCTGACATTGTACGAGCCACTTCAAGTGCGATTCAGAATTCAGCATGATGAAGGGAGTCGTCGGGTGCGTGATTATAAAGAAGTGCTCCGGAGTAATTAAGGCACTGAAGGTACAGGGCTCTCTGTTTAGGGGAGGGTGGACAGGGGCGGTCGGAGGGAATGCGCACAGCTCGGCGCCACCCTGGACAGCTCCCACCTCTGCACACGAACCAACTTCCCGCATTCCCGCACGTCCGGCAGCTTCTCTTAAAATCCTTACAACAACCCTTTGAGTTAGGTGGGTTAGTTTCGCTCAGCTGCTGTAACCGATCACCACAAATTTAATAGCTTAAAACAACACACCCATTTTCATTTCCTTGAAGTTTTGGATGTCAGAAGTTCGAAAGGGGTCTCACTGGGCTAGAACCGGGGCGTCTGCCAGGCTGTGTTCTTTTCTGAAGGCTTTGCAGGGAATTAGTTTTCTTGCCGGTTCCAGCTTCCAGGGGCTGCCTTTGTCCCACGGCTGGTGGCCTCTTCCATCTTCAAAGCCACCAATGCCAGGCAAGTCCTTCTCACGGTGGCATTGACTTTCCTGCCTCCCTCTTCCACATTTAAGGGCCCTTGTGATTACATTGGGCCCCTCTGGGTAATCCAGAATACTCTCTTTATTTTAAAGGCAGCTGATTACTTCCCCTTTGTAATATAATGTGACACATTCACAGATTCTAGGAATTAGGGGATTAGGATGTGAACACTTTGGGGGGTCACTATTCTACCTACCATGGTCGGTAATATATTTTTTTAAATGTTTATTTATTTATTTTGAGAGAGAGAGCAAGAGCGAATGGGGGGAGGGGCAGAGAAGGAGAGAGAGAGAATCCCAAGCAGGCTCCACCCTGTCACTGCAGAACCAGATGCGGGACTGGATCCCATGAACCATGAGATCATGACCTAAGCCAAAATCAAGAGTTGGACATGTAACCAACTGAGCCACCCAGCTGTCCCCCATGGTAGGTAATATTATTATCTCCTATTTTCCAGGTGACGGAATTGAGGCACAGAGAGGTTATCTGACATGCCCAAAGCCACACAGCTCATGAGCAGTAGAGTTGGGATTTACCCAGGGCATCTGATGTCAGACTCTCTATTCTTTTTTTTTTTAACTTTTTAAAAGAATGTTTATTCATTTTTGAGGGAGAGAGGGGGAGAGAGAGACACAGCACGAGTGGGCAGGGGCAGAGAGAGAGGGAGACGCAGAATCTGAAGCAGCCTCCAGGCTCTGAGCGGTCAGCGCAGAGCCCCACGTGGGGCTTAAACTCTAAACCCGGAGATCATGACCCGAGTGGAAGTCGGAGGCTTAACCGACTGAGCCGCCCGGGTGCCCCATGGACCCTTTATTCTTCACCTTTAAACTGTACTCCTTCCATTTGTCCCTCGTTCTTTCATTCAGTACTTGAGGAAAGGCTAATGTGTTGACGGAAAGAGAAGGATTTAAGGTAAGATGAAGGGAGCAAAAGGCCTACAGAAGAAAAAAAGAATGAGGGGCGAGGCAGGGATGGCTGGTGGCACGCATGCGCAGGGCGAGGCGCGCTGTGTACCCCAGGGCAGAGCCTTCTAGGTGCCTGTCTCCCTGCGTTAGGTCACGAGGCACCTGGATTCAAATCCCAGCTCCGCACTGAGAGCTGCGTGCCTTCCAGCCAGTGCCTTGGCTTCTGAGTTGCCGCATCTGCAAAATCATAGGAGCGGAACCCACCTTGTGGCTTTGGCGTGTTAATGAAAACCTATGTGAATCTCCCTGCTGTGCCTGGAGCCCTGACGGTGCTCCCTAAGGGCTGCTGTTACTCCCCCTCTCTCCTGGCCCCGTCTCCCCGAGGCGACCGAACTTTCTCACATGGGAGTATTCACAGAGGAGGTGGCGGCTGAGATTTGTGGATCTGAGGAGGCAGATCTGAGGGCAGGGGTGGGTCCGGGTATCCGTTCACCAGGCTAGATGGGAAATCTATTCAACCCCCTTGGTTGCTTTTCAGGAGGCAGAACCTGGTGGCCAGCGATGGGTTACAGGCTGGAGGAAGCTGAAAGAAACAAGGAGCCCTGTTTCCTCTGTCTTGGGTAAGCCACATTCGATTTAATCGGGGGGAAACGGCTCTGTGGCCGAAACGAATCTTAAAAACACGAACATCATCCTGCCCTTTCTTTCATTTCCTTCCTCCCTTCCTCACATTTTTGTTTTTAGAAGAGGTTGCAAAAGAGGGACAGGAAGAAGACATGAAGTGCCCATGACAGTTAGAATCCCTTGATTGCAAGCAACAGAATCCAGAATCTGGCTAACTTAAATGGAAGTCGCTTTGGGTGGAGTGATGTGGGGTGACACAGAATTGAAGACAAAGCTGAACTTCTGGGTCTCAGGAAGACAGGAGCAGGGCAGTTGTGGGGATCTGGACAGGAGAGAGACATGGAGGGTCTCTTCGGGGCAGTGATGCCCTAAGGGGGCCCTTCCCACCGACCCCGGGCTGGCACCGGGCCCACTCTTCGTCTTTCCGGTAAGCAGTGTTGCTGGCCTCTCCCAGGACACTTGCTGGCCCTTTATCCCTCCAGAGCATCTGCAGAGGGGCAAGAGGGAGCTCTCCAAAAGAACCGGGCAGTGGAGAAGGAAGGACCGATGCCAGGAGGCGGACAGGTCGACCCACGAGGCACCTCCTACTGCGTCTGTCAATGTATCTCTCATCCCCAGCCCCTCCCCTCCAGAACATTCTTTCACATCTTCACTCATTCCATTTATCCCGCAAAGTATTCTTTCAGTGGCCCACTGCCACACACACACACACACACACACACACACACACACAGAGGAACAAGAAAAGTGTCATGCCTCTTGGTGCATGGGGAGAGAAAAATGCTTTCTCTGTGTTTCGTGACGGGGCCAACCGAGTTTGGTCAATACAGGACCCGGAGCCTAGTGGTCTCTTGCTGTGTCAGCATCAGTCTGAAGAATATGGACCAGCGTGTCCAGTGTGGCACGGCCTCATGTGTTGCAGTCAGCAACAGGCTCAGCAACCTGCTCAAGGTCACAGGGCAATTTAGGGACAGACTGGCTCACTACTGGCTCCTTCCATTAAACAGCCCAGGCTTTTGGGGGTCCATTAAGAAGAACCCCTCTTATCTGTCAGGCACAGCATTGGCTCATCCTGGGTGACGATGGCAGTGGCACCCCCTGAAAGGGCTGGAACCCAGCAATGGGGGGCACATGATGGCTGTTCTTGGGTTGTGCTTCTGGGAGAGGTGGCGCCATGCTGGGAGTTCTGAGCAGACACAACTCTCTCAACAGTCGGTGCCCCTGGGGCTTAAAAAGGGAAAACAAAGAGAAAAAAGAGAGAGACTCCTTCGATCTCTGATCTTCCAGAACAAGGCAAACTTCTCATTTTGAAAGAATCAAAACCCCAATCTGTCTCACCGAGAGACCAAAGGAAGACACAAAGTTCAATAGGTTATTTTTTTCTTAAACTGTTGGATCCCACTTGAAAGCAAAAGGGTTTCTTTCTTTACCAGAGAGGGACCAGTGCAACGGGAGTGGCCCCACCTTGGGGAATCCAGAAACGTGTTGTGTCCAAATGCATCCAGAACCTGAGGGAGGGTAGGCTGTTTCAGGGTGTGCTTGGCAGGTCATTTGAGCAGGGGGGGTGCCATACTGGAAGAGGAGTTCGGTTTCCAGAAGAACTGGGGGGGGGGGGGGGTCTCCTGCTGTCTAGTGACTTCCAAATCACATCCTTTTGTTTCAAGGAAGGCAGAGCTAAGCGAGCAACTCTAAGCAAGGTTGGCCCTGTAGTGGCCCCTGGGCCTAAGCGTCCTACTCTCAGGTCAGAGGAATCTAAACCCACACACCTCATTTTGCCTTTATCATGTGTCATTTCTAGGCTGTCCCCACACCCAGGCTTTTCTTCATGAATAGGCCCCTTGAGTCAAAAACACAACAAAACAGGGGGCGTCTGGGTGGCTCAGTCTGTTAAGTGTCTGACTCTTGATTTTGGCTCAGGTCATGATCTCACAGTTCCTGAGTTCGAGCCCCACGCCGGGCTCTGCACTGACAGCCTGGAGCCTGCTTGGGAATCTCTCTCTCCCCCTCTCTCTGCCCCTTTCCCGTTCTCTCTCTCTCTCTCTCTCTCTCTCTCCCCCTCAAAAATGAATAAAACAAAACAAGACACAATAACGTGAGACCAACCAACAACATGAAGCAAAACCAGTAAGGTATTTTGCCAGGATAAAATATCTTTTTTTTTTTTTTTTACATTTTTATTTATTTTTGAAAGACAGAAAGAGACAGAGCACAAGCAGGGGAGGGGCGGAGAGAGAGGGAGACACAGAATCGGAAGCAGGCTCCAGGCTCCGAGCTGTCAGCACAGAGCCCGACGCGGGGCACGAACCCACAAACCGCGAGATCATGACCTGAGCCGAAGTCAGACGCTCAACCGACTGAGCCACCCAGGCGCCCCAGGATAAAATATCTTAAGCCCAGATGCACGTTGCTTTGGTACATCACCTCCTCTGAGAGGCTGGCCATCCTATTCCGAAGAAAACAGGGCTGAGCACCGAGAGAAGCGCCCCCACCCGGGCATATATTAGGTGTTCCATAAATATTTGTTGAATAAATAAATGGCAAATGCGTTCGCAGGGGATGCACCCAGAGCCAGTCATTCCACAGCATTTCTCAGGTGCCCCCCCCCCAGGTGGGTACAGTAGGCACAGTGTGGGAAGAGCTAAAGGAAATAAGTACCTCATGTTGTTTCCCTGGAGGAAACTGTAGTTTCCCGAACTGTAGTTTTTGGGAGGGGAAAAAAATGTACTTGGAAGTTATAGGAGTTCGTGAACTTGTAGTAGAAACAGAGCAACAAGGGGACACGTCTGCAAGCGATTGTATTCATCCGCCAGAAATGCTCTGAGTGCTCAGCCTCACCCCTGCCCTCCCAGAGCCCCGAGTCTGGAGGGGTGAGGGAGGGGGAGGGGAATGCCCAGAGACAGAAGGCAATTTAGGTTTCAGACCTTATTTATTTATTTATTTATTTAATTTTAAGTTTATTATTTTTGGGGGGGGGGGAGAGCATGAGTGTGAGTGGGGGAGGGGCAGGGGGGGGGGGGGGAGGGAGAGGATCCCAAGCGGCTCTGTGCTGTCAGCACGGAGCCCAGCGTGGGGCTCGAACTCACAAACTGTGAGATCATGACCTGAGCGGAAATCAAGAGTCGGATGCTTAACCAACTGAGCCACCCAGGAGCCCCTAGGTTTCAGACTTGAAAAGAAACTGATTTAATGTGGTTTAATTGCCTTAAAATCAAGGTAGAAATTTGACCTCTAAGACTCAAAAAAACAAATTTTAAGTTAACGAAATTTATTTTATGGAATCGACTTTTGAAGCTGAGGCAGAGAGGTTGGAGATCATCCAGCCCCCCCGTACCCCTTTTATTATCAGATGTAGAAACCGAGGCTCGGATTAGCCAACGAATAACTTTCCAGATAAGAAAGAGGCTCATATCCCTGGGTGGGGAAGTCTCAATCTCTATAAGGTCCTGTATGGTGGGAAAAGCATCCAACATGATAGCTACTTTGTGATGCCAACCTTAAAACTTCCAGTTATTTTGGGGTGCCTGGGTGGCTCCGTAGGTTAAGCCTCTGACTTTGGCTCAGGTCATAATCTCACTGTTTGTGGGTTCCAGCCGCGCATTGGGTTCTGTGCTGACAGCTCAGAGCCTGGAGCCTGCTTCGGACTCTGTCTCCCGCTCTCTCTGTCCGAGCCCCCCCCCCCCCCCCTCGTACTGTCTCTTTCTGTCTTTCAAAAAAATGAATAAATGTTAACAAAACAAAACTTCCAGTTATTTTACCAGCAAGAAAATGAGTTTATTTGGGAATTGCAGAGAATTGCAACCCCCCCCCCCCCCCCCGAGCAAATTATGGCAAAACCGTAAGCAAATCTGGAGAACAAAGGAGTAGAACACTTCTATAGAGGAAAGAGGGGAAGCGGGAAGGGCTGTTCCAAGCAAAAAGTCCATTGGCGTAAACTGGGAGCTCCAAGCATAGTGGCTTCTCATTGGCTGAGTTGTGACACTCTCTCATTGGCTGGGCTGTTGCCAGGGGAGGAGGAAACCTTTCTTACTCCTCCTAGGGGAGTAAAGTGGTAGCTGCAGTAATGTTGATTTCCAAGGTGCGTCTCTTCCAGTTGGGTCTGCAATTGAAGATGAACAATTGGGGATGAGAGCCTCTCCTGCCGGCCTCCTGTCTCTAGTCTAAACACACTTTTTTCCCGTATTACTTTTTACAGTAGTCATGGGATTTTATTTTACTTTTTAAATTTCGTGCGGCATTGGGGCGCCTGGGTGGCTCAGTCGGTTAGGCGCCCGACCTTGGCTCAGGTCATGATCTCACCGTCGTGAGTTCGAGCCCCGCATCGGGCTCTGTGCTGACAGCTCGGAGCCTGGAGCCTGCTTCGGATTCTGTGTCTCCCTCTCTCTCTCTGCCCCTCCTCCATTCATGCTCTGCCTCCCTCTGTCTCAAAAATAAACAAACATTAAATAAATAAATTTCGTACAGCATTGAAGCACAATGTGAGAGTGGATGTTTATCGAAGTGAGAGTGCACACTTGACCCGGTTCTCTTCACAAGTAACATGACCACGAACAATACGGAAAGACCGAGAGACTGCACGGATCAGAAATTAAGGAGACGCTTGTGACTAAATGTGCTGTAATAGGCGTCTCCCGGTTATGTAAGATGTTAACAACAGAAGGACCCGGATGGCGGGCATCCGAAAATTTTTTTGTACTACCTTTGCGACTCTTACACAATTCTAAAAGTATCTGAAAATAATTTTTTTTTTTTTTTTTTTTAAAGAGAAACCATGGTGTGGTGGACTGTGTTCCTAAAAACGGTTCCAACAACAGTTTGGTTCCCTGTGCTGTTCTAAAAGTTTGCCGCTTCCTCAATGAGAGGTGGAGTCTGTGTCTTTCCTTTGAATGGGGACAGATTACTTAACTTCTCTGTGCCTCATTCAGTCGCCTCTGTAAGGCAGGAGAATCACTAACGTTGTTTCACTGTGAAGTTACACGGGCCAGACACTCAGACAGTGCTTGGAAATGTTGGATGCCATTGTCGTTGCAGGGCACGAGTTAGGAACCCTGTTATCACACTGGGATGCAAGGTCAGAGCTGAACTGGCAGCCAGAGTAACTTGATATTGGATCTCTGGAATTCCTTCAACTCCTGCTTCTGGGGACAATCCTTCCTGGGGGGTAGAGAAGACAAGTGCAGATTCCAGGAGTGGACAGTAATGGGTCGTGCATTTGTTCAAGGAAGGAGGAACTCCTTTATGGGGGTGGTGTCAGGAGCGGGTGAGCTGGAGGGGGTGAGCTTGCACCTTGAAGGTCGGTTGAAGGTGCAGTTTTGCAGACAGGCAGGGACGGGTGGCAGAGGTGGAATCAGGGCGTCATCAGGCGTGTTCTCATGATCTGCCTGAAAACAGACAGGGGGATGTGCTGATGAGCTCCAGGAGAGACGGTCAGAAAAGGAAGTTGGGGCCAGACCTTGAATGACATGATCAGGACTTGGGACCAAGACTCTGCTTAGAAGGACCAGGCAAAGAATTAGTCACCAGATCGTCTGGCCCCCACTCAGCTTCCTTGTCAATTCCCACCCTCATCTGGTCTCCCTATTTCTGTTCTCTTTTCTCCCAACCAGCCCACCCATGGTCAGACCTAACTTCCTGAAACGTGGCTTCCACTTAAGGTGTTCCACGGAACAGAGTCTGTACTGACCACCGTGTAAGCCTTTAGTTGCCAAAAGGTCGTATCTGCTGAGTAGAGAGAGGGAAAGAGCTTGCTTGAGAAAGGAGCTGACACAGAGCTGGCAATGAAAGGGTTGAGAGAAAGATCCAGCCCTCCCCAAAGATACCATTCCATCCCCTTGATGGAGCGGGCTCAAATCTCCCCTTCAACTTTTCAGTTCATAGAAGTCAATACATTCCTTAAAAAAAAAAAAAAAAAAAAAAAAGTCTTTAAAAAATATTTATTTATTTTTGGGGGGGAGGGTAGGAGAAGCAGAGAGAGAAAATCCCAAGCAGGCGTGAAGCTGTCAGCACAGAGCCCGGCCCGGGGCTCGAACCCACAAACCGTGAGGTCATGACCTGAGCCAGAGCCAGAAGCTCAAGCGACCTAGTCACCCAGGCACCCTGGAGGGTAACTCGTTTTAAATCCAGGCTGGTTCTAAGTCATCTGGCGAGGTGCCCCGACCAATGATTGGCTCAGGAGCGGTCATGTGACCACGTTCCTCCAATGAGATGTGAGAGGGGAGGTCTCTGGGAGGAGCCTTTGGGAATGAGGCTGCAGGAGAGGTAGGCCATCTCTCTCTTGCCCCTGAGATGGCTTGGGCTGTGACACCTGAAATGGCTGCGTGGTCACAAGGTGCCACTACGCAGTGTGGCCAGCAGAGAAGAAACCTGGGCCTCTGACGACACAGAACGCGGACTGTCTCTTGCTTGAGGGTCACCCTCTTTTGCCTCTTGTTCCCTGAAGGAACAAATGACAAACGGGTTTGAGTTGGGGTTTTTCAGCTACTTGCAACCTTGATCTTGCAGAGCCTGCAGGAGGCCAACCCACCGCCATCTTATTTTACTGAGGGAAGAAAGAAGGCCCAGAGGGACAGCCATGTGTCCAGGTTTCAAAGCTAAGTCATGGCAGTGTGACTCAGGAGACCGGCCATCCCTTCTAACACAGCCCTCATCCTGTCATACCGCAGCTTCTAGAATCTTCAGCCTTGCCCTGCCCCGGCCCAGCCCAGAGCCTTCTCTGTAGTCAGATGTGTCTATGGAAGCTCACCTGGTTGGAATCCAACAGGCAATATTCCATCTAATTAAGCAACTGTAAGCGGGAAGGCTGTATCTCCGGAGTCTATCTGTGTTTTGTGATGAGTCTTTATAAACCCTCGCTGGCTGTTGTGACGGGTGCCGGGGAGGTTGCTGAGACCTCGGTAAACAGGGTCCTGCTGGGCCACAGTGGGGGCTGTGGCAGTGTCTGTTTATAGAATCCAAAGTCTGCATTTGGATAATTACCTCCATGTAATTGTCAGATTAATGTCACCTGGGCCAGAAGGTCTGTGTTTTGATACTTAAGGAAAGAAAAAACAAAACCCTTTGGAGATGCCCAACGGCTGTGAACTTGAAACAGCCTGACTCCTAAAAATTCGGGAAGCGGCGGCTCGGTGCGGCCAGAGCACAGCCAGCAGGGTGCTGAACAAGCAGGCTTGTGAATGAGGCAGAGGGGAGGCCGACAGAGAACATGTTGATTTTCCTGCTTTCCCCACCCACCCCCACACCCCCAAACACATGCACAAAAGTGTGCAAGTCCTCTGAGAAGCCGGCAGCAGTGGGCTTCTGATCTGGCCCCCTCTGTCATAGGCAACCACTGTCGGGAAAAGTGCAAGCTGGAAAATTCAGGAAGAAAGCTGGGAAAAAGCTGGGGCTGAAAAGAAGCGATTTCCTTCTCGAACACCCGAGCCGTCGCTCTTGTTACCCAAGGACAGTAATTTTGCCACACGGAGGTAAATATCCTTCCCTCGAAGGGCTCCCCAAAGAAACTAAGGCTGGTGAGAGAGGTGCTGACTGCCCCCTGCCCACCGCCCAGCCAGACAGAGTGATGCTGATCTGTGGGTGGGGGGCTCCCCCAGCAGGTGCTCCAGGGTGGCATTTCTGTCCAGGTGTCAAGGTCGTTTGGAGGGGCTGAGGTCCTCAGGCAGATGCTCTGCGGACAGGTGTGGGGGGCTGTGTATCTTTATGGCCACTGAGAGGCTCTGAGGGGTGAGTGGTGAGTGTTTGTGGGGAGGAGACAGAGAGTGCGATCAGTCCTTCCACAAGAGGGATTGTGTGTGTGTGTGTGTGTGTGTGTGTGTGTGTGTGTGCATGGGCATGAGCACATGCGTTCTCGAACACAAGACTCTGCAGGGATTTATGGGTCCCTGATTTATGGGTCCCTAGTGCTGCGGGAGGGAGCACTAGACCAGGAGTCTAGAGTCATGCTCCTAGAAATATAATGTGAGCTAAACACCTAGCTTATAATTTCCTCGTGGCCACTTTAGAAAAGAATGAAATTAATTTCAAGAATATATTTTATTTAACTCCACCTGTCCCAAATATTATCATTTCAACATACAGTCAATGTAAAAATACATAAACAAGGGACGCCTGGGTGGCTCAGTCAGTTAAGTGTCCGACTTCGGCTCAGGTCATGATCTCACAGTTCGTGGGTTCAAGCCCCGCCTTGGGCTCTGTGCTGACAGCTCGGAGCCTGGAACCAGCTGCAGATTCTGTGTCTCCCTCTCTCTCTCTGCCCCTCCCCACTCATGGTCTGTCTCTCTATCTCTCAAAAATAAATAAACGTTAACAAAAAAGTTTTAAAAATGTGTATATATATATGTGTGTGTATATACATATGTATACATGTGTATATATATGTGTATATGTGTGTGTGTGTGTGTGTATATAAATGCGATCCTTTACATTCTTCTTTCTTTTAACAAAGTCTTCGAAACCTGGTGTGTGTTTTACGCTCTCAGCGGCATCTCAGCTTGGGCCAGTCACACATCTAGTGTTCAATAGTCACATGTGGCTCGTGCTTACCATACTGACCGGTGTGGGTTTAGAGACTCGAACTTGATTCCCTGCTCGCTTTCGTTCCAGCTCTGTAGCCCCGAGAAAATTATCTGTGTGGAGCCTCAGTGTTGTCATTGGTATAATGATATTAACAATAGTCCATCTCATGGCAGTTGCTTGGTTAGTGTCTTGTGTGTTGCTGGGGACCCAAGGGGCCAAATCAGTGCTGCTGGACTGGCTGGTACAGTGGGGTGTTGGAGCCGGCTCATTCTGGTTGCCAAGAGTGCCTTGTTAAATACTCAGGAATTTCATAAATACTCAGGAGTTTCTCGAAATCAGCCAGGCTAAGAAAACATTTACACCACGGAAATGGGCGAATGCTTCCACATCAGTCCCTGCCCCTCCAGGGTGGATTGTTAAACGTGTGCACCCGCTGAACTTGGGTATATTCCCATGTGGTTGAAGCGGTGAGTGTGGACCAGAGGCCGCTTCCCTGGCTCTTTTCCCCTTGCCGAGTCCTCATCGATCTCCACTGAGGTGCCCCCGGCTGTGTGAGCCCCTTTCCCACTGCGAGAGGCAGCACCGAGCTGTAGCTGAGTCGGCGGAGTCTGGAGTGAACCCCGGGTCCACTCTTCGCTGATCTTGTAACTGTGGGCAGGGTATTTAGCCTTTCTGTGTGTGCCTAAGTTTCCTCATCTGTAAAAATAATGCAAGCTGAATTTCATAATGCATGTAATTGCCGAATCCCTAGGTAGCACACCTGAAACGAACTTAATAGTATATGTCAACTACAATTAAAAAAGAAAAATAATAGCATCCGAGAAATAGGTTGCTCCTGTTGAGGGGTAAATACCATCCATGGAAAGTGAGAGAAAAGCGCCTGGTACATAGTAAGTGCTCTATCACGGTGCCAATGAGCATCTGCGGATTCTAACTATTGGTCGCTTCCGGCATTCCGGAAGGGGCGGGGCTTATGGCAGGTGGCGGCATCCGGAGGCGGTGCTGGTGAGATGGTGGGGCCACTTTGGGCCTGGGGCGGTCTTTCCTTCCCTCCCATCCTCTCTCTCATCCTGCTGCAAGAATGGACCACCTACTGTGTGTGTGTTCAATGGCGAGGGGATGAGCCCACAAAGCTGAGCAAAGGCTGATCCCTGGCCCTGTCCTCTTGGAGTTTACAAAAGCTCTTCGGGGGCTTCGGTGATTTTTAACAGTGTAAGGGGGTCCCGAGAACAAGAAGTTTGAGAACTGCCGCACTAGGGTCTAATGGACAGGCCATTAACGTGGAGGCCAGAGGGCTTGACCCAGGTTCTAGCTCTGTGACATCTTATTGGGTTTCTAATCCGTGGCCTCCGCTTCTTTCTCTGTACAACCGGAGCGATAATGTGGATCACTGTCCCGGCCACCTCCAGGGCTATACAGTCTCTGTGATGCACATGGAATTTCATTCTTGCTCTTCTCACCAAAAGTGATATATTTTCCGTATTGATTAATAGTTCTTATATATATTTTTAATGTTCATTTATTTTTGAGAGAGAGAAAGAGAGAGAAAATGAGTGGGGAAGGGGCAGAGAGAGAGGGAGACACAGAATATGAAGCAGGCTCCAGGCTCTCAGCTGTCAGCACAGAGCCTGATGCAAGGCTCGAACTCACGAACGGCAAGGTCATGACCTGAGCAGAAGTCGGACGCTTAACCGACTGAGCCCCCTGGGGCACCCCTATAGTTCTTATCATTTTTACTGGCTGCTTGTTAGTTCTCCAAGTAGATGAAAATAAGCACATTTTGAAGATAGCTAATTTCTATACATTGTGGTACTTGCAAAATAGTGACAAGCCAGCCCACCAAGGTGACCTGTGAAGCGTCACTTTATACCTTCGTGGCTTGGAAGAAGGGGCCATTCCTTAACTCAAGTGGGTAGCGGGGAGGGTGTTGCTCTCTTTACCAAACACTTCCGCTCCTATTTCAAGTACTTTTGGAAAACATGGGTGATTGGAAGTCAGGTGAAAAAAAAAAAAACCCTACTGATTTCAGGGTTCTTATTCAAAATCTATTCCTTTTCTTCCTCCCCGGTGGCAATATTTTTAGGATTGCTGGGGAACTCTGGATAAAGATGGGTTTAGGACTCCATTTGTCTCTTCACACTGATTCACTCAACAAATATTTATTGAGCAACCACTACATGTCAGGTATGGCAGAAGGCTATTGGGATCCAGAGAAAAAGGAACGTCTTTGTTCTCAGGGCATCGAGGTGATGCAGGTGTATGAACAACCAAATATCATCAGTGCTGTGGTGGTCAGCGTGGGACATAGGAAGGAAAGTGTAGGTCTGACATTCACTCATTCACTGATTGTATTAGCTATCTATTGCTGGGTAACAAATTGCCCCAATAGTTGACTATCTAAAACAACAATGATTATTATTACAAAGTTTTGGTAGGTCAGGAAATCAGAAGCAGTTTGGCTAGGTGGTTTTGGCTTGAGGTCTCTCAGGATGTTGATGTCAGGATGTCAGCCAGAACTTAGTCACCTGAAGCCTTGACTGGAACTCAAGGATCTGTTTCCAAAATGGCCCTCCTCACATGGCTGTTGGCAAGAGGTGTCCGTTTCTCACTATTGAACCCGGACTGCTCCAGTGTCCATGACTTTGGCAGCTGGCTGCCCCAGAGCAAGTGATCCTAGAAAAGGAGGTTGAGGCCACAATATCTTTTATGATCGAACCCTAGAAATCATAGACCATCTCTTCCACCATATTATATTGGTACCAAAGCATAGGAGGGGACTACCTGAGGGGTAAATAACAGGAAGGGAGATCATTGGGAGCCACCTTGGGGGCTAGCTGCCACATTGGTTCATTGAATCATGCAACTGCCATTTGTTAAACACCGTCCAGGAGTGATACTGTGCTCAGGACTGGGGATACCAACATGGTTTCAATTATATTCAGGGACTGAGTCTGCTCAGTTTTGTATCTCTGGTGCCTGGAACACAGAATGTCTCATTAAAGGCTCATTTGTTCGTCAGAAGGAAGCAAAACGTAGGTGTTGGACCTCCAGAGCCCATCTGTTTAGGTTCAAATCTAGCCTCTTCCTTCCAGCTCTGATTCTTTTCTGATAAATCTTGTTTAGCCAGAGGTTGGTTTCTGTTGCCTGCAGCTAAGAATCCTAACTGATACACTTGGTTTTTCTGCTAATCGCCTTTGACTAGCTCAGAATCCAATCCAGAATCCCCATGTTGCATTTAGTTTTTGTTTCCTTAACCTCCTTTAATCTGGGAGAGGTTCTCAGTCTTGCCTTGTCTTTTACGACCTTGGCACTTCTGAAGAGTACTGGTCGAGCATTTTTGTAGAATGTCCCTCGATTTGCGTTTGTCTGAGGTTTTCTTGTGATTAGGTTGAGGTGATGCCTTTTGGACAAGAATACCAGAAGTGACATTGTGAATGCTCTCAGGGATGTGTGATATCAACATGTCATTACTGGTAATGTTGACGTTGATCCCTTGGTTAAGGTGATGGGTGTCTGCTTGATTTCTATTTTCCCCTTTGTATTGAGTAATTATCTTGAGTCTATGGAAATATCCATTTCTCATTCATTGGCCCACAGATTTTAGCAGCCATTGATGATACTTTCGGATCAACAGTTATTGCTGTGCTGTTTGCCTCTTGGTTTCCTGTTTCTATCATTCCTTCTACATTTATTAATTGAAATTCTGCTGTAAAGTAGAACTGTTCCTTCTTATTTATTTATTCAAATATTTACTTAATCAGTGTGGACTTGTGGATGTTTTCTTTTTTCCTATGGGTTATAATTCATTACTATGATTATTCGTTGCTCAAATTATCTCAGATTTGGCCATTGGGAACTCTTTGTTTTAAAAAAAATTTTTAATGTTTATTTATTTTTGAGAGAGAGAGAGAGAGAGAGAGACAGAATGCAATTAGGGGAGGGGCAGACAGAGAGGGAGACACAGAATCCAAAGCATATTCCAGGCTCTGAGCTGTCAGCACAGAGCCCAACACGGGGCTCAAACTCACAAACCGGGAGATTATGACCTGAGCCGAAATCAGATGCTCAACTGACTGAGCCACCCAGGTGCCCCAGGAGAGGGGGAGAGAGAGAGAGAGAAAAAGAGAGGTGGGGGGAGAGACAGAGATTATTACAGGGAGAGAAAAAAAGGAGAAAAACAGAAAACGTCGAATTTTTACATTCTTGCTACTAGGAAACCAGGCAGCCAAGAACTCAGTGGGTGTTTAACCAAACAGACTTAAGGTTTAGGTCAAGGATGGACTTCCCACCTCCACTCCGGGTTGCCCTGACAACCTCCTCCTTCTGGTATTGACATTATTGCGAGAAAGAAGGAAAAAATAGGCAGATGAAGTCATTAGAGGCAGAACCAACTGTGATCTGGCTTGCTTCATCATGCGGGCAGGTCCAGGGGGAGCCCAGGAGAGGCACAGGGCTCTTGGGCTGGGGCTGCAGACAGGGGCATGGCAGTGGCGGACTTGAGCCTGTGGGCTGGACACTGAGGCTTCTCTGAAATTCGGGTGAAGCCGGTCAGTGTAAATTAAATCCCAGTGGTTGTGTATCCTCATTGTCTCCCCTGCTCTCGGAACTAGTCAAGGATGCTTAGAAGAAAACCTATGACCCCAACTCGGGAAATGGCCACCATTCCCTCTTCCAGATGGCCTCAGTTACCACATCAACCTGGACCTTAGAGCCCTCTCTTTGTTTCCAGCACCCAAGAAGGTTGGGACCGTCAGAGGGATGGTCCTAACCAGTAGTTACTACTCTCTTCTCTTTCCAGAGAGGGAAACTGAGGCTGAGACAGTCAGTAACTTGCCGAAAATCACAAAGCTAGGAAGTGTTCAGGAATTCAAACCCAGATCTGATCAAGTCAAGGTACGTGCTTGGTAATTACCTCACCCTGTGGTACAGAGCAGTGGTTCTCAAACTGGAGCTTGTGGAAGGAATCCCCGACAGGGCTTGTTAAAGCACAGGGTGCTGGGCCCCCACCCCTGTTTCTGATTTGTCCAGATGTATGGCTGGACAATTTGCATTTCTCATAAATTTCCAGATGGTGTTGATGCTGGTGATCTGGGGACCGCATTTTGAGACGTGCTTACATAAAGCAAACCATTTAGCCCTTGAACCTCAAATACAGTCTTTATAGAACAAAGAGGACTAGATTTGCAGTCTGTGATTGTGTTCTCAGGTCTCTGTGTGTTTCCAGAGGTGCTTTAGCCAGGGGGCAGGGATAAGAGGATTGAGGGAGTTTATTTTTTATTTATTTATTTATTTATTTATTTATTTATTATTTTATGTTTTATTTATTTTTGAAAGAGAGAGAGGGAGAGGGAGAGAGAGAGAGAGAGAGAGAGAGAGAGAGGGGGGGGGAGGGGCAGAGAGAGAGAGGGAGACACAGAATCAGAAGCAAGCTCCAGGCTCGGAGCTGTCAGCACAGAGCCTGACCCGGGGCTCGAACTCATGAACAGCGAGAACGTGACCTGAGCTAAAGTCGGATGCTTAACCGACTGAGCCACCCAGGTGCGCCAAGGGAGTTTAAATCATGGAGAGTTCGGGACCCCCATCCTTCCTTCAAGTAGCTCCCTCATACCTCTTCACATATTAGGGTTCTGTGTGAAATTTTATTAGAAAAGGGGTTCCTGTGATGAAACACAAAGAGTTTATCAACTTCTGAACTAAAAAAGATGTCAAAATGCCATTTGTTCCTATTATCTATTGCTGTGGCTTAAAACAACAATTTTTTAAATATATGATTCTGTGGGTCAGGAATCTGGGCAGACCTATTCCTCGGGGTGCCCACGGAGGTTACTCAGTGCCATACATCTGGTGTCCCGGCTGATCTGGAGGGCCCAAGATGGCGTCATTCACATGTCTGGAGCCTCATTGGGGGTGGCTGGAAGGCTGGGCTCAGTAGTCACTACAGACTGGAACATCTATCTATCTGTGGCTGCTCTAGCATTGGGGTCTCAGGGGTGTTGGACTTCACAATGGCTTAGGGCCCAGAGCAAGTGTTCCAAGAGGCAGAAAGCAGAAAGCACCAGTCTCTTTAAGGCCCAGGCCTAGCAGCCACCATGGCATTATTTTGCCATCTTCTGTTTACCAACAAGGTCAACGGAGCTCCCCAGCCCCAGATTCCCAGGGAGGGGACATCCACCCCACTTCCCCATGGGTGGAATGTTTTGTCGCTACCTTTGAACTGGACCTGACAAACCTCATCCACACTTGAACGTTATTTGGCTGATGAGACCCTGGTCCTTGCGCCAGGTGTGGTAAAGGGATGTGAGTTGCAGGGGTGAAGGTATTTTGCATGGGGAAAAAATGATAATTGGAGGGTGGAGTTTAACATGTCCTAGAACGCCTGCTTTCGAAGTCAGTCATCTTGCTGGAGGGAGAAGATGGGCTTCCAGCCTCATGGAGAAGTCCGTGGAGAGAGAAACCCGGTCCCCCATCTCCACCCCAACAGCCCAGCCGAGCTCCCAGCCCACAGCCAGCACTGACTCGCCGCTGTGTGAATGAGTCATCTAGGAAGGTTTGGTTCCTCCAGCCCCAGGCGAGCTCCTTAGCCGACACCATATGGAGTGACATGACACCAAATCGAGCACTGTGATGGTTAATGTTATGTGTCAACTTGGTTGGGTCATGGTGCCCAGGTATTTGGTCAGACGTTATTCCGGATGTTTCTGTGAAAGTGCTTTATGGTTGAAATCAACCATTAAATCAATAGACTTTCACTAAAGCAGATTCCCCTCCGTGATGTGGGTGGGTCTCGTCCAATCGGTTGAAGGCCTTTATAGAACAAAGACTGACCTCCCCGAGTGAGAAGGACTTCTGCCAACAGACAGCCTTTGGACTCAAACTGCATCTCAGCTCCATGGAACACCAGTGTTTGATGAATATTAATAAGTCCTCCGCAATTAAAATAATGGTTCCATGGTCAATAAGTTTTGGGGAAACCCTTTGCCAAATGATGCTGTAAGGTCTCTGCATCGTAGAACTTCTCATAATTTGGCATGGATCTTTCTCTGTATAGCACCTCTGTAGCCTGGGGGGAGGCTGATGTGGGCTTGTTGTGAGCTTTCTGACAGCAAATCTTTATTCTGTTTCGAAAGTGGGTCACCCTGGTCAGTTTCCCCTTCTTTCAGAGGGTCTCGTTTATGGGAGAAAAAGGGGGTCTTCTTCTCGGGTGAAGCGAAAGTGATGTGTTGCTTTGTTCTCTCCCATCAGAGTGACACTGTGGGCCCATGAGGGAAGACTTCTCAGTGTGAGAGCAGCTGCCCCAGTTCAGCCCTCCCCCAGCTCCTTAGGCCTGCCCCTTCTGCAAAGGAGTTTGGACCACTCCGTTAGATATTCTAGAGCAGAACCAATGAATTATTTACTGTTGTCAAAGGATGCTAATGAGATGCTAATGAATACATTAGTGTAATTTCAAGGCAATTCCTGGAGACTTCTTTCCACTCAGGGCTACTGGCTCTGCCCCCTACTGGCCTTGGGAGGTAGGAGTTGGCAAAAGAGTCAAGGAACTGAAGACTTCCCAGGCAGCTAGCTGTTCCTGACCATGGAGGCCAGAGGACTTCAGAAATTGCTTGTCTTGCCCTGCATCTTCCTAGATGTAGTTTTGAGGATGTGAAGAATGGACATCCAGAAGATTGTTTTACAACCACACAAGCAGGACAGCACTCAAATCACTTCCTCCAGGATGTCTTCCCCGATCTATCTCTATTTCCTGTACTCTCCTTCCTCTCCAGGCTGAAGGCTATGTCCATCCTCTATGTGTTCCATACTCCCTATTCTTTTTTTTTAAGACTTTATTTTTAAGTAATCTCTATACCCAACATGGGGCTTGAGCTCACAACTCCGAGGTCAAGAATTGCACGCTCCATCGACTAAGCCAGCCAGGCACCCCCTTAGTCCCCATTCTTACTGCCATCACAGATTAAGGGGAAGGGGGGGTTCAATTGTCTGTCTCCACCATTAGCCCTGAGCTCTTGAGAATGTGCATTTAGTGTCTTAAAAAAATTTTTTTAATGTTTATTTTTGAGAGAGAGAGAGAGAGAGAGAGCACGAGCAGGGGAGGGGCAGAGAGAGAGGGAGACACAGAATCTGAAGCAGGCTCCTGTCTCTGAGCTGTCAGCATAGAGCCCAACATGGGGCTCATACCCACGAACCATGAGATCATGACCTGAGCTGAAGTCGGACACTTAACTGACAGAGCCACCCAGGCTCCCAGTGTCTTTTTTTCTCCTTATCTGCAGGACAGAAGATGGTGCTTGGTATGTACAAGCTGTTCAGACATTGATGGGTTGAATTGAATTGTTCATGTGTGGTTAGTTCGATTCAGAAGGAAACTTGGTTATTTTGAGAGGGATTTGTCTTTGCTTTCGGATCTGCTAAGCAAATTTGACATGTAAGCAAGACTCAGGTGGAGAGCTGTTAACATTCTTTAAAAAATCTTTCCCAAGCACTTTGGCAACCTCCGTTTGATGAACAGCTGGCTAATTTCATGTAATTTAAATGTATTTATAAGTAAGTCCAATAGGACCAATTTCTATCTGGCAAAATCTATTAGCTTGTTTTTTACGGTATGGCCTTAGAAGCCATTTGTTTTCATTTCATTTCACTTCTTTCCTCCCTCCCTCCCCTCTCCCTTCTTTCTTGCCTTGTGTCCTTCCTCCTTCCTCCCTCCTCCCTCCTCCCTCCTCCCTCCCTTCCTTTCTTCTTCTTAAGGTATTATTATGCAAGCTTCCCACTCATTCAGGTGGACTTGTGCTCCCAAATTTGACAGAATAAGCAAGTATTGGGAAGCGTATCAGTGGCCATGTTTCTTGTCTTTACTTCTGTGTCGCTCTGATGTCATAACTGACTGTGTTACACCAGAGATACCAGTTAGCTCTTGGTACTCACAGGGCAGGCCATGGGCTGACAGCACCAGCATCTCCCGGGAGCCTGCTAGAAATGCAACATCTCAGGCCCACCCCAAACTTTCTGATCCCTGGGTGATCCATACGCACATACACGTTTGACAAGCAGAGGTTCAACTAACCCTTTTGACAAGCAGAGGTTCAACTAACCCTGTCTCATACCTTCTGGATGATGTGGGGACTGAGCCGGGGGAAAAGTATTGAAAACATACTTCTTTGCGATTTGTCAGCACTAAGCAGCCTACACCTTTACTGGACCTGCACACTGGCCACGTTGCCTTGCCTGCCCCGCCCTGAGCTCCTGGGAGGGGCAGCCTCACCTACAGTACTAAGGGCTGCCATTACATTGTGCCAACTGCTTTCCATGCATTCTCTCGTTCAGTCCTTACAACAGATCTGTGAGGAAGGTGCCACACACCTGTTCCCCTTGACAGATGACAAAGCTGGAGATTAGAGAGGTGAAATGGTTTGCTTTCGGCCACCCAGCTTGGTGCAGTACCAGGCCAGTAACAAGGATCCTGTAATTGAGAGCTCTTAGCATCCTCCTCCTCTTTCTGGGGCCAGGGTGGTCAAGATTTAAACAGCTACAGAACAGTCCGGTTGGCTGATAAACCACATCTTGGTGGTCATCCTGTCTTTTCAACCCTTTGTGCCCAAGAGAATGGCATTTCCCTACCTGAGGCTGAGGGCCAGGGATAATAAATATCTCGTTGCCTGCCGCATCCCAAGACCACTTGCTCTTCGTCTTCTACATTCTTCTCCTTCTCATCCTTCTTCTCAGTCTTCTCCTCCTCTTTCTCCTTCTGGTCTTCTTCTGCTTCTCCTCTTCCTTCTGTGCCTCTTGTCAAGCACTTGAACATGGCTGAGCTTCTCTTTCTTTCCCCCTGCCCTCCTTTCACCCTGGGCTCCAGGTAGAGAATTCAGATGCTGCTGCTGCTGCTGCTGGTGATGGTGATGGTGATGCTCATTGATGATGATCATGGTGATGGTGTGGTGATGGGTGGCTGATGGTGATGTTGATGCTGATGGTAATGGTGATGCTGATGGTGATGGATGATGGTGCTGACGGTGATGCTTATGGTGGTGGTGATTTTGTTGTTGTTGTTTTGCCAAACGGGATTTTCAGTCCCTCGTCTCCCTTTATCATTCTTATCTTCCACGCTGGCAGGAGAGAGGTCGTTCAGTAGAAGAACATGAAACTCTGCCACAAAAGGCAGTCAGTCTTAGGGAGAGAAAGGGTGGTTTGTCGTGTAGATTTAGAAACTCTGTGGGTGGGTGGAGGGTCACGAAGGGTAAAAAAAGTCTACATGGAATGAGGAGGGAGGAGAGAGGGTGCCAGAAAGGAGGGACTCTAGGTGCTTCTCAGACACATATTCTGCCTGGTCTGAAAGGTGACTAGTAGGAAAAGGATAGATATGTTTGCCACCCTCTCAACTTGGGGTGTGTTTGTCAGCAGCCATTGGGAAGCCACTTCAGATGAAGGACCTGTCAGCAAATCCTGCTAGCCACTGCAGGACATTGAGGGGCAACTGCATTATTGTTACCATTAATATCAGCCCACCAGTTCCCGGGCTCCCTGCGTGTGCGTAGCCCTTGTTAATTCTTTACATACAAGATCTCTACACCCCGTAAATTGGGCAGAGTGGGAAACTGAGGCCTATGCTGTCTCTTATTTGTCTGCTGTGCAACTTGGGCTGTAAAACACTAAGCTGGACCTTAGGGAGTAACACACAACTTGTGTTCTCTGTGTATAAAACTCTACTGCTGATCGATGATCAGAGGAGTATGATTGTTGGCTTAGTTAATTTATTGTCTACTTGGGAGGGAAAGACATGTGCACATAAATTCAAGGGCTAGTTAATTGTACAAGAACGCAAGTGATGCCAAAAGATGGTATGACTAAAGGCCAAATTGAAGCCAGAGGTGTAGGGGCTATAAGAGCTTATTAACATTTATTTATTAAAATTGCAGAAACCACCAAGAGATGGGCAAGATACATTTCATGCATTTGCAAATAAATCCATGTCCCCTATAGCCCACTCTTAGACCAGCAATAACAAATTCGAGTATATTCCAGGCAAATTAAATTCAATACATACAGATCTTCCTGGACTTACTATGGGGTTATGTCTCAAGAAACCCATCACATGTTGAAAATGTTGTAAGTCGACAAATGCATTTATTTATTTTTTAAAATACTTTTCAATGTTTGTTTATTTATTTTTGAGAGAGCGCACAAAAGCACGAGTAGGGGAGGGGCAGGGAGAGAGAGACACACAGAATGTGAAGCAGGCTCCAGGCTCTGCACGGGGCTCCGACCCACGATCCGTGAGATCATGACCTGAGCCGAAGTCGGACGCTTGACCAACTGAGCCACCCGGGCGCCCCAAGTCAGAAATGCACGTAGCACACCTAACCCACTGAACGTCACAGCTTAGGCTGGCCGAATTTAAACATGCTCAGAACACTTACATGAGCCTACAGTCTACTTGATAATATAGTGCTAAATAGCTCATGTGATTTATTGAATACTGTCCCGAAAGTGAAAAACGGGAAGGTTGTAGGGGTGCAGGATGGTTATCAGTGTGGTGGTTGTTCACCCTCATGACCTCGGGGCTGACTGGGAGCTGTGGTCACTGCACCTGCCCGGCATCCTGTGAGAGGACCAGACTGCATAGCATTAGCCCGGGAAAATATCAACATTCAAAATTCAAAGTACACTTTCTACTGAATGCATATCGCTTTCTCACCATTGTCAAGTCAAAAAATCATAAGTAGAACCATCGTATGTCAGGGACCATCTGTACTGTTTTATACATTCAGTATTTCTTCAAATAGGATTATCTGTTTCTAGAAGCAATCACAAGGCCTAAGAAGATTTGCAGCAACGGAAAGGATTCTTTGTCTCCCCTGTAATGAACAGATTAAAAACTTAATCCCAAGGTCCGCTTCTGTGTCCAAGTATAATTGTGGCGTGAGTCACTCCAAATGGGTTTTCTCATGAACACGCAAGCCCTATTATAAATGGCACTTTTTTGATGGGGGGAAACCCCAAATTTAAAAAGTCAACAAAAGAGGTCACTTTCAGCAGACTCTGTACCCTGGAAGGGATGACCAAAATGGGTGCTTTTTAATATCAGGCACCTAGGAAAATGTTGATTTTACTCCAGGCCCCTCAAGGTCAAGACTGCTTTGTGGCAACCTTCAGAAAGACATCTGATCTTAGTTTCCTAGTTTCCTATTTTCTCAGTTTCTTAGTTCCTGACCTTTCTGACGCTGGTTCTGGAAAGATTATCATGAGTCCTTTGGCCCCTCAATGCTACGTTTGACTTTCATTCAGCTCAGCAAGAACTGTTAAAGAATTATCCATAACACTTGTTAAAATGATGAGGGGGACTTTGGTGAGAGAGGTAGGGACCGCTGCAATGGGGTTTTGCAATACAGATGGGGGACTAGGCTCAGCTGTGACTATAACAAGGAAAAGTGGGAATTTAGAGCCAAGGACGAGGGTGTGAGGGGTCAGTGGATGAGCTGAGATATAATCAAGGAAGCCGGCTGGCCTCAGCAGGTCCAGAAAACTAAAACATTTACCCAAAGCCCCATGTGCCAGGCACCAAGGGAGGCATTTTACGTGGGTTGTTGTACTTAATTGTGACACCATCTGGGCAAAGCCAATGCCATTATTGTTGAAGGCGGGAAAAGCAAGGGTAGGGGATCTGTCCAAGGTCGCACAGCCAGCGAGTGACTACACTACGATTCTACCCCGGATCTGCCTCCCTCCTGAGCTTATTCATTTGGCAAGGTGTCACTGAGGGTGTGCGCAAGCTTCAGTTCCGGTCCTGGGGTGCCTGGGTGCCTCAGTCGGATAAGCTCCTGACGTCGGTTCAGGTCGTGATCTCACCGTTCACGAGTTCGAGCCCCGCCTTGGGCTCTGTGCTGACAGCTCAGAGCCTGGAGCCTGCTTCGGATTCTGTGTCTCCCTCTCTGCTCCTCCTCCACTCCTACTCTGCCTCTCTCTCTCCAAAAAATAAATAAAACAAAAACAATTTTTGGTTTTTTTGAAGATTCAGTTCCGGTCCTCAAGGAGCTTGCTCTCTGGTGGCAATATCACCGATGCACACGCATTCCATGCCATTTCCTCCTCGCCTGAAGGGGGCCTGTAATAGACAGGAGATCTATTGCTTTCCTATACCATCTTGGCACTTAGCAGTGTGCATAGACCAACTCCTTACAGTCAATAAAAGTAACAAATGCCATTTGTTGATTGTATACTCTGTCTGGAACTTGGCAAAGCACTTTACATAATAATCTCATTAAAAGATTTTTCATCCTCCGAGCAACCTAACAGGTGGGCACAATAATCCTCATTTTACAGACTGAGCAGCTGAGGCTCAGGGGGGCTGAGGAGCTGGCCCACAATCCTTCATCTTGAAAGCAGCGCAGAGCTGAGCTTCAAAGCCCGGCTGTCTCCGCCCCTGGCACGTGCTCTTGACCACTCACTATGACGTCACAAAGGCCGGGCCGCTCCCATTTGCTCTCCATCTACAGTGGACTCATGTCGTTCATGGCAATTTTGTTCTAAAAAGTCACCCGAGCACTGTATGGGCCAAGACTGAAGCTTTGCTCCTAAGGAAAATACAGGGTTATGTTCCTGAAAGCCTCTGGTCCCAAAAACTCTGGTCCTCGAGTTTTTGTCAGCTGATCAATTTCTCCAGTGTGGGTTTCTGCTTAGTGACACATTGTTTCATATACGTGGTTGATTCATTGGCGCTGAACTCACAGCCCTGTAATTCCGGCCGAAGGAAAGTTGCCTCACACACGTACTTTGTCCATGAGACACACATCCCAGCTTTATTGTGCTCGGGGCCACTAGCCAGCACTTTAGCACTTACTGTCCAGAGCCATTTGAGACAGTGAATTCACCAGCGAAGAGCACAGAAATGCAAAAATCATGGCACGTAACATCCTGGGAAAAGGGCCCTGTTTATAGGACAAGAGCTGAAGCAGGGAGGTAGATTGTCACCTTGTTCCGCCTCAGCTGGGAACGTGCGTGGGACTGGGAGGGGGCACTCACATTTTTCACCCCTCTGAGTATGTCTGTGAATAACACAAAAGCACCGTGAGTACTGATTTTGGGGGTTACACACAGATTTTAGGGAGGAGATAGATTCACAAATATGGAATCTGTGAATAATGAGGATTGACTATACTTGCCGATTTTGTTATTTTTTTCAAGTTTATTTATTTTTGAGAGAGAGAGAGAGCTAGAGCAGGGAAGGGCAGAGAGAGAGAGAGAGAGAATCCCAAGCAGGCTCCACACTGTCAGCACAGAGCCCCATGTGGGGCTCGAACTCACGAACCATGAGATAATGACCTGAGCTGAAGTTGGACGTTCAACCGACTGAGCCACCCAGGCGCCCCTGTACTTGCCAATTAAAAAAAAAAAATTCTTAATGTTTTTATTTATTTTCGAGACAGAGAGAGACGGAGCATGAGCAGGGGAGGGGCAGAGAGAAGGAGACACAGAATCTGAAGCGGGATCCAGGCTCTGAGCTGCCAGCACAGAACCCGACGTGGGGCTGGAACTCATGGGAGTGTGAGATCATGACCTGAGCTGAAGTCGGATGCTCAACCGAATGAGCCACCCAGGCACCCCATGTACTTGCCAATTTTAAGAGATTGCATTTAAGGAGTGCCTGAGTGGCTCAGTCAGTTGAGTGTCTCACTCTTGATTTGGGCTCAGGTCATGATCTCATGATTTGTGTGATTGAGCCCCATGTCAGGCTCTGCACTGATGGTGTGGAGCCTCCTTGGGATTCTCTCTCTCCCTCTCTCTCTGCCCCTCCTATGTTTGCATGCTCACCCTCTCTCTTTCTCTCTTTCAAAGTAAGTAAATATTTTTAAAAAAAAATTAAAAGATTGCATTGAAAAGACATGTACTGAATACCCACTGTGTGCTGTCCACAGTGGCAGATAGATAAATAGGACATGGTAAAGAGACTATTGCAACGGTCCAGGTGAAAGGGGAGGGGAGCCTCCGCTGGGGGGTTGTGCCGGGCAAAAGCGGAGGGCTAGGGAAATCTACCTGAGGGCAAAGGTAACAAAACCTGGAGACCGAATCCATGTGGAGGGAAGGAGAATGGGCCATGTCCTTGTCAGTTGGGTAGGTGGGTATTAGCAGGATACTTTCTGTTACGATAAATAGAAAACCCCAGTTGAATCGGCATGAACAACGAAGGGCCTCCCAGGCTCCTGTGCGTGGGAAGTTGAAAGGTGAGCGAGCCTCGGGCAGGGCTGGATCCGGCAGATCCTTCTGTGGCAACAGGACCGTTACCTCTCCTGCCTCCAGTCTTAGCAGGCTCTCCTTGTGTGCTTCCGGAACGGTTGAGGCAGCTCCTAAGGTTTTTATTCCCACACAGCAAGAAAGAGAATCCAGGTTCTAGTGTTCCCAGCAGAAGGCTTCTGTGCTGCCCTCTGAGAACTCTGGCTTAGGTCAAGTGCGTGCCTGAACTGTCTCCGTGGTCAGGGGACGGAATGAACAGATTGGATTAAGCCAGACCTCAGACCTGAGGGATGAGAGGTCACGCCCACAAGACTAAATGGCTCAGAACTGGGGCAAGGGATGGTTTTCTTGAGGGACGTCCAGGAGCCACGATCAGCAAAGAGGGAGGAACAGATGCCGCGGGGAAGTGTAGGTGAGAAGCCTATCTATCTACACCGTAAGTGATTTAATTATCAGGGCTGGAGCATTTTTTTTTTTTTTTCTTTACCAAAGAACAATCCCTATAGTAGCAAGGATCTTGGGGTTTGCTTTCATCTCCATAATGGATGACTGAAAGCCATTCCCAGAAGACCTGAATCAATGTCTGCCACGTGACAGCCCAGGGAAGAATTTACACGGCTGTCCCAGCGATTTATTTTTGGAAAGGTCACAAAAGCGTGGAAATAAATGTCAAGCCGGAATTATTTATGACTCCTGCACTTCTAGGTCATTTCTAGTAAATTTGCCTTACCTCGTGAGGTAAGATAGAGGAATAGTCTTGTTTTTACACCAAGGGGAAGAAATGGTCAAAGAAATGGAGACTCCCCTTCCTGGAAATTCCTGACATGCAAGCTTTTGTATTAGACAAAGAGAAGGGAGAACAAGGTGGGGGGGGGGGAGGGGCAAGGAAATGAACAGAGGGTACAGAAGGGAGGCTGCGCTGATGCAAATCAAATCTCTTTATTTAACAAAAGATCATCTTGATTTTTTTCTGCGTACGAAGTCATAGAAGCTGAACTACGAAGCTCCCTCTGGCTGCTGTAACTGATCACCACAAACTTGGTGGCTTGAACATCAGTTTCACTGGGTCAAAGTCAAGTTGTCAGCAGGGAAGCACTCCCTCTGGAGGTTCTGGGAGAGGATCTGTTTTCTTTTTCTTTTTCGTTCTGGTAAAATATTCATAAAACGTACCATTGGAAGCATTTTTAAGTGTCCGGATCAGTGGCATTCAGTTAATTCATGTTCATACGGTATCATATCATATATGGAATCATGTAACACTTGTCGTTCTGTGATTTATTTCTTATGTGTCCTTAAGTGGCTTGTTTCATTTAGCGTAATGTCTTCAAAGTTCAAACATATTGTAGTAGGTGTCAGAATCTGCTTCCTTTTCCAGGCTGAATACTATTCCACTGTATGTATATATCATATTTTATTTCGTCCGTTCGTCACTCAAAAACACTTGGGTTGCTTCCACCTTTCGGCTGCTGTGACTAATGCCTCTATGACCACGGATGTACAATGAGCTCTTTAAGACCCTGCTTTCAATTCTTTGGGGGTATCTGCCCAGAAACACAGTTGCTGAATCCTATGGGAGAATCTATATTCTGTGTTTCAGTGCTCACATCTCCTCTTCTGTCACAAACTTCTCTCTGCCTCTCTCTTATAAGCACACCTGTGATGGCATTTAGGGCTCCCCAGGATAATCCACGATAATCTTTTCATCTCAAGACTCTTAATTTAATCACATCTGCAAAGTCTCTTTTGCCATATAAGGTGACATTCCTAGGTTCCGGGGATTAGGACCTAGATATCTTTGGGAGTCATTATTCAGCCTCCCACACAAGCAAATAGAAAATGCAAAAGGAACACAGAAATCTATCATAAGAAGGAAGGCCCATAGAACCGCCCTGTCCCTACAGATCATCACAGGAAATAGTTTACGACATATTTTTCTAGACTTCTTTCCATGCGTATACTAACAAATGTATTTCTTTTATTTCCTTGCCTCTTTAAAAAATACAAAGTGGGGTAACTTTCTACACAGCCCAGCAAGTTGTGTCTTTCATTTAATAATGTATCGTTGCAGCAAGCTCTTTAAGAGCAAAAGGGATTTACTTTCATGCTACTGTCTTCTTTGATGTAAAAATAGCAACTTTCCAGTAAAGCAAATGATTTTTAGAAAAATTCTATTTGAAATAATCTCCTAGAAATGTCAATGTTAACTTTAATTCATAAGAGGAAAGAGAGATTTTGAACCAACATAAGGGTGGAGGCAACTTAGAATTTAGCATTTTGGGTAAATTAGAGAAAGGACACTCTGGTTATATATGGATACAACATGACATACCCGAAGGCTAAATTGCTTTAAGTGTGGCCTGTTAATGTGAGAGTCAATGCTTCCATGGTATCAGTTTAAATTAAGCATCTAGTATCAGGAGTAGAGAGATCAGGAGATTTGGATTGGAATCCTGGCTCTGTCGTCAACTGGCTGTGTGGCTTTAGACAGGCAAGCTGTATCCAATCCCTGGGCCTCAGTGTCCTAATCTTTGGACTGGAAGCTGTCCAAAGTCCTAATGACCTTCCATTCTGCAACGTGGGAAGGGCACTATTCTGGCAGGCTAGAGATCCAGGGGTGAATAGCAAACCTTCTATTAACTTGCTTATGACCTTGAGCTAGACTGTCAGCTCTGCAGGGTCTCAGTGGATTCATCTGTAAAATGAGCAGGCTGGTCTAGAGAGTTCTCCAGATCCTTTCTAACTCTCACATTCTAAGGCAGTGAGTCTCAAACTTCAATGTGCCTAAAAATCCCCTGGGGGATCTTGTTAAAATGCAGATTTTGATGCCACAGATTTGGGTGCAACCTGAGATTTGACATTTCTGGCAAGTTCTAAGGCGAGGCTGATGCTAGTCTGGAGACCACACTTTGAATAGCAAAGCATTTGGATTTTGAACTGTCAGGAAACGTTGTTAAAGACTTGGAAATGGGCAGAAGAGATTCCTGTGAATCCCTTGGCTGGAGTGCTGGTCTGGGGGGTATATATAGGAGTATGTAACTTTGCTGGTCCTCTGTTGCTCAGCTCTGTAAGAGTAGAAGTTAAAATGTAGAATTACTATCCATTATGGATAGTAATGGGCTGAATCTTGTTTGAAAGAGGTGCACTTGATTTCAGCCCTGTAGAAAAAGATGGTTCTCAAAACATTACTTTTTTTTTTTTTTGTCCTGTGGGATAACCACCAGTTTTGCGTGATTACCACTCATTTCAGTATTCCTGATTGCCCACATCTATACGGTTTTCAAAAATCTCCTTTATGTGGGTTTTACCCTTTTAAAAATCATATTTTAACACCACTGGTCCTTTACAATTCATTCATGGATTCATCTTTGTAGCGAGAAACACTTGCGGGTGGGGGGTGGGGTGGGGGAGAGGTTGGGTTGGGGGTACAGAAAACTCTTCAAGGAAAGTGGTTGGTCAGGAATCCTGCCTTCCTGACTCCCAGCTCACCTATCCCCTAATCACGGTCAGATAATTCCCTTCCCAGGGCTATAAAGTCACGGAATATGGTGGGGAAAGCTCTTTAACCACCATTTAAGGATCAAGAGGTCAAACGACCTACCCAAGCCCAGCGGGCAATTTTAGCTAAGCTGGGATTCAAACCCTGGCATCAGAACTCTCCCAGTGCTCTTTACACCACCTGCCATCCAGTTTATTCTGGGGGCCACTAAGCTGATGTCCCTCACTCCTCTGCAGCAACTGGAGTAATCTGAGCCCCGGTATCTGGTTTTGGTGACGCCAGAGACGGGGTGCACTGCTGAGCCGGAGGGCGGGGCTTGGAGTCAGGAGGCGGTGCCCGGGAACGGGGGGGGCGGAGCCCGAGGCCGCCGGCGCCGACGCCTCCGCCCCACGGGCTGCCGGGAGTTCGGCCCCGGCCCTGCTCCGCTTCTCCCGGCTCCGCCCCCGCCTGTCTGTGTCTGCGCCGGCCGCTGCCGATAAAGTTGTTGTTCTGCCAACATGGCGGCGCCCATGGTGACTGGCCGGCCCGTGTTCGCTTAAAGGTGGGAATTGAGGCGTGAGGAGCCGCAGGCCAGAGCCTGTGAGCAGGTAAAGTCCAGACCCGGGCTCAGCGGGACGAGACACCTCGGGCGAGGAGGTCTCTGCCCTCGGATCTGGAGGTTCCGACTTGCTAGGGGCAGGAAGGGAAGGTGCGGGCTGGGTTAGGTGGCTCTGGAGCCGTGCAATTTCTGATCTGGGTAAGTCTCCGAGATCCCGGCCTTCAGACTCTTTGAGCCATGGACCCTGATGATAGCTCTGGACCCTATCCCATTCCCAGATGAATACACACGTACACGTAGATTTGTACTCAAGTTCCCTTGCTATTGCTCCCCTGCCCCGATTCATCTCTGGATCTTTGCTTCCTGGCCTGGGGATTTGGACTCAGCTAAAAGCCATCCGGTACATCTCCGTGGCCCAGAGGTTATTGTCCCTGCATGTTGAGGCTCGGAGGTTCTCAGAGATCTTGTGGGTCTACCTCCTTATCTTAGAAGATGAGATTCCCGACAGGAGATAATTTGCCCGAGGCCCCACAGGGAATGGGTGCTTGCAGAAGCCACAATCGGTATTTTTGGTCACAAAATTTGTTTTCTTTAAGATGCACTTGCCCTGGTCTATTCTTGCACATTTTGGGGTGGGGGGGTGCACACAAATGCCCTCCTGCCCTTCTTCCATGTATTCTGCTGTTCTTTGCTTGTACTGCTCTTCCCTTAGGTTTCTCTGTCCATATGTGATTGTCGTTTTGGGTCCAGTTGTTAGGCTTTTTCTCTGACCACCTGTCGGTGCCTCCATCATTCTCAGAAAACAACCGTAAATGCCCCAAGTGAGGATGAGGTCAGGACCGACTCTAAAGAGGAGCAGAGGAGTGGGGATTGTTATTTTGGAAGGGTGTGGAAGAAAAGACAGGATTCCAAGCATCGAGGCAAGGAACTGGATGAAACAGAGCTAAGGAAGAAAAGGCCAAGTTGATTGAAAATACAAGGCGTGAGCCACGCCTTTCACATTGATGGAATGAGCATAGTCCTCTAATGAAATGGCCGCACCTTGTCAGGAGAGGCAGTGCCCTTTTTAGGACTTTGGTGGTGGAGCGGCCAAGAGCAGGGCCTGCTGAGCTCCAGGAAGTTCTGTAGTATATTGTCAAGGCAAATTGAACCAACGTTTTAGAATTTCTAAAATAAAGGAAGCGAGTTTTTTTCAAGGCCAAGTTAGGACAGCTGCTGGCACACACAATCTTCACCGAGAGAGTGCTCCTGTGAAGGAACATTTGGTGTAGGGTTATATAAGCTCTAGCAAGGAACATTTGGTTTGGGTTATATACTTTTTTCTTTTTTTTTTTACATAAAAAGTTACAAATCCTTAGACAAAGAACATGTTAGAAAGTTGTAGAACTTATCTTATGCCTCTAGTAAATGCAGGGCTGTATAACTTTAATCTTATGGGAACCAGGGAAGTTCTCCTTATGTTTGGAATGCTCCTTTTTGGTTATTTCTTAAATAAGGCAGATGTGCGATGTGTGCTCAGGCAGAAATAGAGCCCATACTTTGAGGTTTTGCGGAATCACTTTGACCTTGGTATATGTTAGAGTATAGCTTTCCCCGGGAGCCCAGGAGCAGGGCCCACAAACATTAAAAGTAGAAAATTTCCTTTATTTTATCCATATGATAGCCCTGAGTATACTGTATGCTATGTCCCCCTGAGTCTAGGGGATTCCCCTAACTTGGGGCGCGAACATTTCTTAAAGAGTCTTAGTGCGTTACTACCGCGCGTGCTCCCCAGAGAGGTGGAATCCATTTACATTTTCAGCAGCAGTGTATAGAAATGCCCATTTTTCATTTAGCAGGTTTTTGCCAGGCTGTTAAGCAAAAATATTTTCTTGCTGTTTTCATTTGCATTTTATGATTAGTTCTAAAGTTGAACTTTCTCATATGTTTATTAGACATTTACATCTCTTTGTTTTTCCTTTGCCCATTATTTTAAATTAGGTTTTGAATGTTTCTCTTTTCATACGTAAACTCTTCATAGAGTAGAATAACCATTTGTTACTGCCGTTTTGGCAAAGATTTTGCGTCAGCTCGTTGCTTGATTTCTACTTTTGTTCACAGTGGTTTTGATATACTGACATTGCACATTTTTAGAGTCAGATTTATTAACGTTTTTGTGAATTCTTCCGTTGCTTTTGTCCTCAGGACAGAACATCCTGCACCTTGTAAAGATGTGTTAAATACTCATCTATATTTTTGTCTTGTTTTATGATACTTAAAAAAGTTCTTTAATCTTTATGGGATTTACACTGGTTTGTGGTTTTGAGATGGGGCTCCAATTTCTAATCTACTTGTGCTTTTTTCCTTATGAACTTTTTTTAAAATTTTTTTTTAACGTTTATTTATTTTTGAGACAGAGAGAGACAGAGCATGAACGGGGGAGGGGCAGAGAGAGAGGGAGACACAGAATCTGAAACAGGCTCCGGGCTGTCAGCACAGAGCCCGATGTGGGGCTTGAACCCACAGACCGCGAGATCATGACCTGGGCTGAAGTCGGACGCTTAACGATTGAGCCACCCAGGCGCCCCAAGAACTTTAAGTTCTTTAAATGCCCAGATCAGTTTCAGGATTCTCTAGTCTATACCGTTGATTTATGTATAGAAGAGGTTGTCAGTGAGCCATGTGTTATGTAAACATATTTACATTTTTTTATGTTTATTTATTCTTGAGAGAGAGGAAGAGAGTGTGAAGGGGCAGAGAGCGAGGGAGACACAGAATCTGAAGCAGGCTCCAGGCTCTGAGGTGTCAGCACAGAGCCTGACGTGGGGCTCGAACTCACGAACCATGAGATCATGACCTGAGCTGAAGTCGAACGCTTAACTGACTGAGCCACCCAGGCGCCCCTGTAAACATATTTAGAAAGCTTATTCTCATTGAGTAGACAGGGAGTGTTGTATGTGTTGTTTATGATTGGTGTATGATGAGTAAGTTACAGAGACAGGATTAGAATTTTCGGTGAAAGAATGACCTCCCTTCGTATGGCTCATATGGGTGATCTGTCTTCTCTCTTTGGGATTTCATTTCTCACGATGGCTAACAAGCATTGAAACCAAAAACTTGTGAGACTGCGGTTCCGGTTAATTTTGTATTTTTGTAATGTTTGTTTATTTATTTTGGGAGTGGGAGGGGCAGGGAGAGGGAGAGAGAGAATCCTGAGCAGGCTCTGTGCTGTGATCATGGAGCTGGACACGGGGCTCGATCCGATGAAAACCGTGAGATCATGACCTGAGTCAAAAATCAAGAGTCAGACCCTTAACCGACTGAGCCACCCAGCCGCTCCAGATTCATTTGTATTTCTATAGTTTTGTTGTTTCCCCTTGTTTCTGTTGGGGAGAATAGCCCGGAACCCTTTCGTTATGAGTTGTTAGGGAATGCAGTCCAGGAGAGAGGTGGCAGGCGTCTATCTATGCCTTCTGCTGATTGGGAAGTCTTTGGCTTGTTAAAGATATGGAGATGATACCTTAGCAAGGGAGCCGTAAAATCCATGACTCCTGTGGACACTTCTAATTATGTAGAAACCCAACCCCTAAAAATAAATGCAGTTACCCTAACTGTACAAAGCGTCTCTATATTAGGTTGGTCATATGGAGTTCCTGATACTCAACCACGTTCATACAGTTCACCCTAATATCTTTAGTCCCATCTGCATATTTTAGAATAGCCAAGCCCAGTGGATAGGTTTGGTTTTGTTCTTGTCTTTCTGCTTCGACCCCCAAGGAAGCAAGAGGTATTAAGTACAGTGAGACTCGGTCTATCAAGAACTTTGGCAGACCATCTTGTAAAATGCCAACACTGGGATGCCATTTTACGGGAACGTGAAACCCACTTGTATAATAAGCCTGTGATAGACTCTCTTGGCAACGTTCGTGACCCGGTACCTGTGTGAAAACAGGCCAGACGCTCGTGAGTGTGGAAAAAATGTTGAGAGAATCAAAGAATTAACACCAGCTTCAAGTGTCAGGTTCTTCCTTTATTTCTCTCTTGGTTTTACATTTGTGTCTTCACTCTGGCGCTTTTTTTGCATGGTTATGTAAGAAGGCAGGCAGGTGAGGCTGTTGAGTCATAAATCTTAAATATTTGATGGACTGTCACCTCAACCTCTTAGACAGGGATAAAACGTGAAAATGCTTCCATGAAGTCATTTTTGGAATTCACCTCCTTGGAGGAGGCCGATGAAGCATTCCGGCTGAATTTTGAATTGCAGCCAGATGTCCTGGTGGGCCCCAGCCTGTGGGTTGTATTCCAGAAACACCATAGCACTCACCGCTATTATCCATTATGTTTACTTGTTTTTCTCTTATCTGCTGTTCTTTACTAGTATGTAAGTGCCATGGAAGAAGAGAGTTGGGTTTTGTTCACTGTTGTATCCCCCGTGCCTAGAACGGTGTGTGGACCTAGTGGCAGTCGATAAATATTTAGTAAATGAATGAAGAACTAACTGAATAAGCACTCTTACAAATGATAGTTATTTCTTGGCTCAGCTTACGGGTGTATATAACTTACAATACATACGAAAAATGTTAATAATAGCTGCAAGTCTCTGGACTCTGGAGCTAGAAGGTGGGTGTTCAGATCCCTTCTGCCATTTGAGCCTAAGCCCAAGCCAAGATGTGCTCGGAGCTCTTCTGAAGCCTGGGTGATGGGACGGGAAGCCTGCTGGACAGACCCTGGGCTGGGCCTAAAGGAAGGGAGGGCGGGGGCTCCTCGGACTCCCATGCACCCTGTGAGGCTGTGGCAGGAGCTGGCCCAGGAGGTAGTCTCCATTCGTTCCTGTGGGAGTTTTGTATGTTTGGTGTTTGGGAACCTTGACCATGTTATATTTTCCATTTAAAAGTTTGTGTTTAGCTCAGTCGACGTTCTTTTCTTTCTTTTTTTAATATTTAATTTTTTTTGAGGGAGACAGCGTGAGAGGGACAGAGAGAAAGAGGGACAGAGGATCCGAAGCGGGCTCTGTGCTGGTAGCAGCGAGCCCAGTGTGGGGCTCGAACCCACGAACCGTGAGATCATGACCTAAGCCAAAGTCAGACGCTCAACTGACTGAGCCACCCAGGCAGCCCAACTCAGTTGCAGTTCTAATGTGACATTTTCAGGGAAGGAAACCGTCAAGAGCCTAAGATGAAAGCATGTGAATGCGCAGGGAATGCTGGGCTGTGCTGAACGGGAGAGAGTTCTGGGCAGTTCCTAAAAGAGCTTTCTGCCCTCTTTCTCAGGGCCTTCCCACCTTCTGGAGAATGGCTTCTGCTTGGCGGAGACTGGGTTTCTATGTCTGTTTCCTGAAAAGCAAGCTAAATGGTGGGCCAGATATCATCAGCAGAGGAAGGAGAGTAATCCCGGGATGTGCCAGAGGTATTTACAGTGCCACGGGGACGTGGACGAAAGAGTACACGTTGCAGACGAGGAAGGATGTCGAGAATTGGTGGCATAAACGAATAAAAGAAGAAACCTCCAAGATATCAGAAGCTGATGTGAGTATTCTGAGGGATTTTGAGGGGGTAGAGAAGAGGAGCCAAGAACTTGGATTCTGAAGTCAGATCGCCCGAGTTCAAATAAGGTATTAAGTGTGTGACCTTGAACCAACTGAATCTGTGCTTCAGGTTTCTTCTCAACCAGGGACGGTGCGAATAGCAGTGAGCGAGAGTGAGGCCCTAGCAGGTGTTAGGTTCTTCATGGTCCGTTGCGGGCCAGCGCACCTGGTGATCCAGCAGGGTCAGATGTGAGGTTCCAGGAGTACCCCTGGACCCCTCGCCTGTAGAACTTATTTAAAACATTTATTATTATTGTTATTTTTTTAAATATGGGAAGCATTCTTTAAAAAAAATTTTCTTTTAATGTTTATGTGTTTTGAGAGAGAGAGGGAGAGAGAGAGACACAGAGAGACAGAACACAAGCAGTGGAGGGGCAGAGAGAGAGGGGGACACAGAATCCGAAGCAGGCTCCAGGCTCCGAGCTGTCGGCACTGAGCCTGACGTGGGGCTCGAACTCACCGACCGTGCAATCGTGACCTGAGCCCAAGTTGGATGCTTAACCGACTGAGCCCCCCGGGCGCCCCTCACCTGTGGAAGTTTAATCTGCATATTCTGGGAAGTACCTTCCTCTCCCCTGGCATGATGTTGGCCTCCAGCCATCATGGGTTGGGAGGTACCAGCCCTTCCCTGGTGTGATCTGGGGGGCTGGGACCCAGGCTTGCAGTGACAGATGTGTGAGGTAGTGAATCCTTGGCTTCCGCCCAGGATGTATCAGCTCAGCACCGTACTTGAGTAATTAATTGTGTCTAGTGTTTGGTTGTAGCCAGTTTCCAGGGGGCGCCGTGTTGGAGGCTGGCTCCTTGTCTAGGAGTCCAGCCTCTTGGGGATTCCTCTTGGACGTGGTAACCCTCACCTCTTGCTGCTGGTCAAAGTAACAAATGGGAGATGTCATTTGTTACATGAAATGGTGAATCTGATCAGAGCCAAGTGCCGTAAGGTCGTTTACTCTTAAATTGTGACCATCCCTTTGTTTTTGTTTTTTTTTTTTTTAATTTTTTTTTTTCAACGTTTTTTATTTTATTTTTGGGACAGAGAGAGACAGAGCATGAACTGGGGAGGGGCAGAGAGAGAGGGAGACACAGAATCGGAAACAGGCTCCAGGCTCCGAGCCATCAGCCCAGAGCCTGACGCGGGGCTCGAACTCACGACCGCGAGATCGTGACCTGGCTGAAGTCGGACGCTTAACCGACTGCGCCACCCAGGCGCCCCGACCATCCCTTTGTAATAGTTACCGAATAATACAAACCTTCTACATGTAGTTAAAGAGATGGGGCCAAAGGCAGGCAGGTGAGTAAATACAACTGTGCCAAAGTGCTCTTGGCTAGACTTGGCTGTTTCCCATCTCCTGATCCTCACTCTTTTTAGACTCATTCCTTCCGTGAGCGTGATCACTATGAAACATGCTGGGGGTAGTTATTTGTGTTAAAGCGAAGGATGGTTTCGGGCATTGGTTAGAGAGAGGTGCGGTGGGTAACAAGTGGAACGATAAAAAAGAAGGTTTGAGTATAACGCGTGATTGTACCGTGAAAGCCCGACTTCCGCCTCGTCAGGACGCGAAGAACCTTCACGTCAACACGACCAGACTCATGTGCCTAAATGTATTTTGGAAGCGAACTAGGGAGCAGTTCGCTTCTGAACGAGGAGAGTAAAATTTGCTTTTCTTTTTGGTTTAGATTATCCTTTAGTGGCTTCCAGACATTTTAAAGTTGGAGCTTACTGATGTTGTGGCGCCTCCTTCTTCTTAAGTACTGTGTGGTTAAAAAAAAAAAAAAATTAGATGGATCACAAGACACTGTGTATCCGTAATTGCAGAAGTAGCTGAAGGGATATCGTGGGTGATCCCCTGGTGGCACCCTTTCAGGGTTTGGATGGGGAGTGGGCAGGTGGAGAAGGTGCTATATGATGGATCTGGGACCCGGGCTCTGGAACCTGGGCAGTGTTGCTGGCTCGGCCTCGAGACCTCAGCGTGCTCGCGGCCTTGTCACGTAACCTCTTTGATCCTCAGATTCTTCGCATTGTTTATCTCACGGAATTGTTTTGAAAATCAGATGAGCAGATGTGGCCGAACACATTTTACAAGCGGAAATGTCACCTAAATAAAAGGTACAAGAAGATAAAAATGTGTGGTGTCTTTGTCGGGAACAAAGAATACAACCGGCTGTTGGTGGATTTAAGTTTATTTATTTATTTTGAGAGAGACAGAGACAGAGCAAGGGAGGGAGGGGCAGAGAGTGAGGGGGAGAGAGAGAGACTCTCAAGCAGGCTCTGCACGGCCAGTGCAGAGCCCGATGTGGGGCTCGAATTCACGAAACTGTGAGATCGTGACCTGAGCTGAAAGCAAGAGTCAGGCACCTGACCGACTGAGCCACTAGGCGCCCCTGGATGTCAGTGGACTTTGAAGCTTAATTGTCCTCACTCTGGTCTTAGATATATTTGAGGGACACCTGGGTGGCTCAGTCGGTTAAACGCCCGACTCTTGGTTTCGGTTCAGGTCATGATCTCACAGTTTGTGGGTTTGAGCCCCGTGTCAGGCCCGGGTGCTGACAACTTGGGGCTTGCTTGAGATTCTCTCTCTCCCTCTCTCTCTCTCTCTGCCCCTCCCCTGCACACGTGAGCATGCGCGCACTCTCTCTCTCTCTCTCTCTCTCTGTATCTCTCAAAAATAAATAAACTTTTAAAAAAAGATCAAAAAAGATATGTTTGAAATACCCCCAGGTGAGGGTCTAGGAGACGAATGTCTTGCCATTATCGTCGGGATCTTCAGTATTAAAGGAAGTTCCACTTAATAAGGATTTTACTCCATGTCAGGCACTATCTTTCCATTCATTACCTCATTTAATCCTGAAACAACCCTGGGGATTTTTTGGAGGGTAAGAAAACAGGCTCAGAGGGAGGTTTGGTAATTTATTGAGATACATGCCTGGGACCTTCTGTTGCCTCACCTTTGATGCACAGAGTGCGAACTGAGCCCAGAAAGGCAGAGGAATGTGCCCAAAGTCTCACAGCTAGTAGAGAGGCCAGGGCCAGAACGAGGGCTCCCGGGTCCTTCTGTCCGCCCCCTCTGGGCTCAGCAACAGCTCTGGAACTTAATCTATAAAGAGGCAGAAGTTCTCTTTCTCCTGACGTCAGAAGCTGACAAAAATAATAGGTCCCACTTATAAAAACCATTCTGTTCCCGTTGCTTGCGATCTTAATTTCTTTTAAAGGCTTACATTCTTACACTTTTATATAATTACGAAAATTTCCCTTTCAATCATATTCCTGCTTAGTTATACCATACGCTCCCATAATTCCTTCTTGCCATCCCCAGAGGATAGAGAGCTCGTTTCATTATCATGGAGGAAAATGACTTAATTCACACAGAACAGCGAAAGGCAGGGTCACTACATAAGCTGGATACCTTTTCTGCAATAAACAAAAATAGTCATAAATATCAAAGACTTTTGCTAGCACTGCTTTTCTATATACCTTCCGTAAGCTCAGTTTCGGGGTTTGGCTTCGTTGGTATGTAATGAATCACTCAATTCTGCTATAAATTACGTCTTTGTGGGACAGACCTACAGAAAGGAGACACTCATGAAGAAGCCGTATGTGGAAAATGTTTGGGGCAAGATCGAGGGTTAAATAAACATAATATAAAAATCAATAAATATCACTAAAATGAAAACAAGGTGGTTATAATAAAAGAAAAATAGACTTAATGTAAAAACTTAAAAGGAAAAATGAGAAATGGTTTATATCAAGGATTTTATTGATTTTTCAGATCCCCAAGAACTCTGTAATAGCTGTTTTCCCACGTCCCTAAATATTCCCAAAGAAAAGGCAATAAACCTAATCCATTGTGAGAAGCAGTGTGATTTGAATGGAGTGGACAATTTTGCTTAATTCTGTTTCTGCACCCAGTGACGGAGTAAGGCCTTGCACCTCCTTTGAGGGACTGGTTTACACTGAGAGGATTACCTGTCGCTTTCCTTCTTCTTCTTCTTCTTTTTTTTTTTTTAATGTATTTATTTTTGAGAGAGAGAGAGAGGGAGACAGAGCGCAAGCAGGGGAGGAGGAGAGAGAGAGGGAGACACAGAATCCGAAGCAGGCTCCAGGCTCTGAGCTGCCAGCATAGAGCCTGACGTGGGGCTTGAACTCACGAACTACAAGATCATGATCTGAGCTGAAGTCAGACGCCTCACCTCCTGAGCCACCCAGGCACCGCATGTCACTTTCCTTCTTAAAGACGGTCCAAACCGCAGGGCCCGTCTCCTGAGGTTTTCCTGAGGGTTACGGATCTGCGGTTTCCAGTTCAAGTCTGATCAGTGTGCAGCTTTCTGTCCATTTATGGAAATCCATTGTGGTTGCCACTTGAGCATTCCATGATTTTCTGGTTTGGGTGTTATCCAGACTCCTGTGGATTCTCTTTCCCCTTTTCTTCCATCAGGCTGCTCGACTTACCACTCACTGGTAGTTTTTGGAGGATGGGCCTTACAGAGAAAATTCTAGTTTATTTTGCCACACGTGAGAGGCCCTGTCAAAGGTTGGTTGAGCTTCTTTGCTGAAGGAACTTTAAAGCAATGGGTCAAGGGGCGCCTGGGTGGCTCAGTCGGTTAAACGTCCGACTTCGGCTCAGGTCAAGATCTTGCAGTCCGTGAGTTCGAGCCCCGCGTCGGGCTCTGGGCTGATGGCTCAGAGCCTGGAGCCTGCTTCCGATTCTGTGTCTCCCTCTCTCTCTGCCCCTCCCCCGTTCATGCTCTGTCTCTCGCTGTCTCAAAAATAAATAAAACGTTAAAAAAAAAAAAATTAAAAAAAAAAAAAAAAGCAATGGGTCAAGTGAGATTTGGAAATCCCCTGATTTCTTGTTTCCTCTGCTCCCCCGATTATAGCTGGCCGTGTCCATGATCAGCCATGCAAATACGTAGCAGCAAATATACCACGGCCACCTCTGTACACAAAGGAATGGTCACGAATATTCTGTTTTGCGTTTGTTTTCATTACTTTTGGAGAAGCAAAGCCTTGAAGAACTCTAGCAGGGCTGGAGGAAGGGAGGAAGGACAGAAAGAGAAAAACAGAAGGTAGAAAGAAATAAAAGAGTGGTAATATCAGAAGGTCCCCGCCCTCAGAGACCAAACAGAAGCAGGTACCTTTTATGCCTTTCTTCTGAGAGCCCTGCCAGGAGGGGATGGATGTAGGCTGGGTAGGGGGAATGCGCCCGTCGCCTGGACAGGATTCGTGTAGCTGGGAAAAAATTGCCCTTTAAAGCATTCTGTGGAGGCCAGATATTAAGCTCCTGCTGGGATTGGAGGCGGGGGATGGGGGGGGGGGATAGAATGAGGGGAGGGGGGTTTAGGGAGAGGGAGATGACTGAAACCCAGCCCGTGCCCTTGAAACACGGACCCCTAACTAGGAACCGGTTAAGTGACTGGTGTTCACTCCGTTCAGATGCACGTAGGCTCTTTCTGTTTCTCGCGATGAAGCCGTGTCTTCAGCAGCTAGAAGGTTCTCTCACCCTGGCGTGAGGCTGGCTGTAGCTCGCCCCTGGGAAGACAGAAACTGCCTTGCCTTGTTGTCTATGTTTTTCTCATCACTTTCTCACTTCAACTTTGTCTGTTGAAAGATGAGTTCGCAGTACAGCAGAGAAACCCAGGACCCAAACTTGTGCCTCAGGAGTCCTGCTCTAACTGCTAACTCTGAATCTGAATGCAACGACAGGGAATTTAGGAAGGGCTCCATTTTTTTTTTTTTTTTTTTGAGATGTCACATCTGTGTGATTCAACTCCCGTGTCCTTGAATTACATGGAAATGTGTCTTAGAGCTTCATTTGGAAAAACATAAGTTCTTTAAGACCTAGATAGAAACTGTCTTAAAAGAGAAGCTTTTAAAAGAGAGGGAAAAAAGGATTGAAAATGTATATGGGTAATTAGCACTTTGGGGTTGTTTGGCATTATTTTGGACATTGTTTAGCTTAAACTTGGGCTTTGGATTTTGTTTTTTGACATGTTTGTCAGTTTATGGGAATATTAAAAACATTTTTTTTAATGTTTATTTCTGAGAGAGAGAGAGAGAGAGAGCGGGCACGTGCACGAGCTGGGGAGGGACACAGAGAGAGGGAGACACACAACCCGAAGCAGGCTCCAGGCTCTGAGCCGTCAGCACAGAGCCCGACGCGGGGCTGGAACTCACAAACCGCCAGATCATGTCCCGAGCCGAAGTCGAACACTTAACTGACTGAGCCACCCAGGCGCCCCAGTTTTTGTTTTTGTTTTTGTTTTTGTTTTTTAAGGAAACTTTAAAAAATGTTAAATTATTTACCTTGAGTACAGTGCCAAAATACTGTGTGCACGCAGGGTCTCCGTAAATGCTTAAGATATACTCACTGTCATTCTTTGTCATTCTTTTCCCAGAAATCAAAGCCCAAGTTTTACGTGCTTTCCATGTTCCCTTACCCTTCCGGAAAGTTGCACATGGGCCACGTGCGCGTATACACCATCAGCGACACCATTGCACGGTTCCAGAAGATGAGAGGGATGCAGGTAAGGAAAGATGCCTGCTGCAAGGCCGGCCCCCGCCCCACCGAGGACGGCAAGAACGTTGTCAGTGTGTTCAAGGCAAACGAAGAAAACCGATTTTGGTTAAGATTACGACAGCTTCGAAGATAACCACAGAAGCTTAGCGTTTCCTTTTCCGCGTCAGAAGACATGATGAAGCATCTGGGTTAATGGGGCCGGTGGGGCGGGGGGGGGGGGGGGGGGCAGCCACGTGTCTGGTGTTGTGCAGGGATGAGGATGGAGAGGGGGTGGGGGTGGGGCTAAATGTAGCTGCAAATGTTGGTAACACGGGACATCTTCTCAGAAGTTCACTGTCCCGTGAGAGTGAAACACATAATAGATAGTCACTGTGTAGGGGGCTGAATCCCGTAGAACAAATATGGATCAAATGCTGTGGGGAGGAAGTGGGGCCACAAGAGATTTTCCGCTTTCTATTTGGTATTTGCTGTTCCCTTTGATATTCTTTAATGAGCATGGTTATCTTACAAGGGAAAACTTAAAATTTTTGCAAGGAAAAGCTATCTGGGGAGTAGTGCCTCTGGGACAGTTGGGAAAGGCTCCATTAAAGAGGAAACGTCTGGCATGGGTTTTGAAGGACAAGGTTAAATTTACCGGAAGAGGAAGAGAAAGGCCCTTCCTTGGCTGCTGCGAGTCAGTCCCTTTTACCCCATTGCCCGTTACCCCCAAAGCTTACTCTTTACTCTTTAGCAACGTGTCATCTGTAGAACGAGGTGGGGATGATCGCGATACCTTCTTTAACCACTTACAGAGCGGCAGGGTTAAAGAGGGGTCGACAACATGGACCACTGAGCCAGATGGCCAGGATTTGAATGCCAGCTCTTAACGCTTGCCAGCTGTGTGCCCTTTGACTAGCTACTCAACCTCTCTAAGACCTAGTTTTCTCTCATCTGTAAAATGAGAATAAAACGGTACCTGCCCATTGGCCTGTTACAAGGATTCAAAGAGGATAGCTGTGAAGCACTTAGCGCATGCCTGGCACATAGTACGTAACCCATAAATATTGGCGATCGCGAGCGGCTGGCTGGACCCTGTTCACAACATCTCCTGAGAGCCCACTGTGCCCATCTCTGCCCAACTCCGTATTTATCGGTCACCTCAGTAGCTTGAAATCCAGCCACGGCGGGAATATTCATACCCTGGAAATCAGCAAGTGCTCCAAATCTGGGCTTGTTCCTCCAGAGAGGCAGTTGTTAAACATTCACTGGCACTCCCAGTGGCTGCTGCTGTGATTAACCTGCTGGGGCCCATACCTGCCACCTCCCAGTTCTTTGTCACGATTTCAGAGAGGTACGCGCGTCAGTTGTCACAATTGGTTTGAAAATTGATGCTGAACTGACTTTGGCAAGAGGTATTCCTAAAAAGGAAGTCAAGTTACGACGGCTCTTTGTCAATTGAAGAGTTCATAACTTTATAGTGTCAGATGCAGAGATCAGCGTTCCACTTTAATTGTCAAAAGTATTCGTCTTCCTGGTTTCTGTCGGGTGTTATTTTCCCCAGACGTTGCTTTCCATCATCACTGCTGTGTTTATTAGAAAGGGACGGTGCAGAGTGAGCTGGCTGTTTGCCTCAAGTATCATTCTCGCTGAATGATTCTTGCTGTGGTTCTTTAACTAGATTTATCTGATGGATTTTTTTACACGCCAACTTATTTTGAACAATTAGCGAGTGCATGTAAATTGCCGAAGGTGTAAGCTTTTATGGCAAAATTGTACATTTATGATAGGGTACAGGTGGTTGAGGGGGTGTAGGTGGGATTCTGATTCCCTTGGATGGGATGAGATGTTCCAGAGGAAGCCCAAGGCAGAGCTCCAGGCCCAGAGCTCCTCAGACCCAAGGGACAAAACAGAGACCCCTATAGTAACTGGAGGCCAAGTCAGGCTGGATCCAGGAGCTGGACAACCTGCATTTGAACCGCATTCCGCCGCCTTCTTGCTGAGTGACCTTGCACAAGTCATTTCATGGCTCTGAATCCTACTTTCCTCATTTTTAAAGTAGGGATAACAGCAATCCTTGCCTCATGGGGTTGTTGTGTGGGTTAGATGAGATGGTACATGCGTGTGGCATGACAATAATCCCTTCATAAGTGTTAGCTGTGATTATTATTTTATTTTATTAAAAAATTTTTTTTGGGGGGCGTCTGGGTGGCTCGGTCCGTTAAGCATCCGACTTCAGTTCAGGTCATGATCTCACAGTCCGTGAGTTCGAGCCCTGCGTCGGGCTCTGTGCTGACAGCTCAGAGCCTGGAGCCTGTTTCAGATTCTGTGTCTCCCTCTCTCTCTGCCCCTCCCCTGTTCATGCTCTGTCTCTCTCTGTGTCAAAAATAAATAAAAACATTTAAAAAATTTTTTAAAAATTAAAAGAAAATTTTGTTTTTGTTTATTTTTGAGAGTGAGACAGAGTGTGAGTGGGGGAGGGGCAGAGAGAGAGGGAGACACAGAATTGGAAGAAGGCTCCAGGCTGTGAGCTGTCAGCTGAGATGTGAGATCATGACCTGAGCCAAAGTCAGACGCTTAACGGACTGAGCCACCCAGGCGTCCCATGTGGTTATTATTTACATTGATTTGATTTACTCTGGGAGGTCAGTCACTGCCATTTAATAAGTGAACCCTACTCTCTTTGGCCTGGAGCACACTGCACCCAGTTACATCTTCTTACCCATCCTATGATTTGATGGCTGCCTCATACCACTTTTTTATTTTAAACTTAAAGTCTTTTCTTTTTATGTTTATTTTTACTTGTGAGAGAGAGAGAGAGAGAGAGAGAGAAAGTGGGGACAGAGGATCCCAAGCAGGCTCTGCACTGACAGCAGAGAGCCCGACACAGGGCTCGATCTCATGAACTGTGAGATCAAGACCCGACCCAAAGTGGTCACTTAGCCGACAGAACCACCCAGGTCGCCCCTAAAACCACCCTTTGCTATTTGGTTTACAGTGCATCTAGGGCTCGCTTTGTTTCTGACTTTCAGTTGTTCTGTTTGAGATGATGAGCTTTTTGGGGCATCGTCCAGGTTCTGCTGAAATTAACTCCTTGTTAATTTTCATAAGCCATATTTAAGTCAGATCATCCTGTCTAGCACTCCAAACTTGGTGAAAACGTGTCCAGCCGGTTTTTAAGTGATATGGCAAAAGAGAAACAAATCTCGCTGTAACTGTCAACAACATGAAAACCTGTTGAGCTTCCTGTTGTTTTAAAATCCATTCCCAGTGTCAGGACTAGTTCCAGAGATGGAGCAGGGGAGGATTCAGGTCAAGTTCATTGGTCCTCACTCTAGGGAGGGAAGGACTATCTAATCTGGAATCACAACAGGGTCTGACATATGTATTCATTCATTTATTCACTATATAGTCATTGAGTGCCAGCTTTATTCTTTTTTTTTTAATTCTTTTTTTAAATGTTTATTTATTTTTGAGAAAGAGAGAGACACACACAGAGCGTGAGCAGGGGAGGGGCAGAGAGAGAGGGAGACACAGAACCCGAAGCAGGCTCCGGGCTCCGAGCTGTCAGCACAGAGCCCGACGCGGGGCTCGAACCCATGAACCGTGAGATCACGACCTGAGCCGAAGTCAGATGCTTAACTGCCTGAGCCACCCAGCTGCCCTGCCAGCTTTATTCTAAACCCTGGGATTTCTATCGTATTAAATAGACCTATCAGAATCTTAGGTTCAGCATCAGTCAGTGGGCCTAAGGAAAGCCCAGTAAGCTCTGCCTTTTTCTGGAACTTGTTAACATGTTGATTATTTTGCTTTGTTCTTGAGTGGAAGTATGTGAAATAATTCTAAGGTACACGAAGAACAGTGTGGCAAGTAAAAGGCGGAGGGACCCGTGCAGCAGTTCTGCTGTCTACAAAGCCACCAGTGACCTCCACAGAAATGCCTCTGTCCTCAACTTTCTCCACCTCAGCCACATGCAATGCAGTAGAGCATCTCCCCTTCTGGAACACACTCTACTCCCAGCGCAAGACCCCACATTCCAGACTCTCCTCCTGCATTTTGGCCTCCCCCTCCCAGTGCATTCCACAGATTTCCTGCTCCGCTCCGTCTTTTGCATACTCGTTATCAGGTCGAGAAAGTTCCCCTTTACTCCTAGGGTGCTGAGAATTTTTATCGTAACTGGGTGTTGGTTTTTGTGAGATGCCTTTTCTGCGTATATTGAGATGGAATATAGTTTTTCTCTTTTATTCTGTTAATGTGATAGGTCGATTGATTTCTTTTAAATCTTAAACCAACCTTGTGTTCCTTGTGTTCCCGTGTTCGTTTGGTCATAATGTTATTATTTTTTTAATGCATGTATTGCTGTATATAATTGGTTAATCTCCCTATGTTCCTGAGAGTTCTGCTCTGTAATTTTCTTCTTCTTAAAAATTTTTTAATGTTTATTTATTTTTGAGAGAGAGAGAGAGTGAGAGAGTGTGAGCGCCACACAAGCAGGGGAGGGGCAGAGAGAGAAAGGTAGGGGGCACCCAGAATCCGAAGCAGGCTCTAGGCTCTGAGCTATCAGCACAGAGCCCGACGCACGGCTCAAACCCAAGGACCGTGAGATCATGACCTGAACTGAAGTCTGGCTGTCAACCAACTGAACCAGCCAGACGCCTCTGTAATTTTCTTCTCTAATGTCTTCATCTGGTTTTGCTATCGGGGTTATGCTGGCTCGTAAAACAAACTGGATGTTCCCTTCTTCCTGTTTTCTGAAAGCGTTGTGTATTATTGGTATTCTTTCTTTCTTACTTTCTTACTGTTTAATACTGTTTAATAGTTCGACGCGGGGCTTGAACTCATGAACCACGGGATCATGACCTGCGCGGAAGTTGGAAGTTTAACCAACTGAGTCCGCCAGGCACCCAGCCTCACTCCATCTTTCTATATCACTTTCCCAACTGTTGAGGCCAGCAATGAATGCCGTTTTAGCCTGTGCTAATTTGTCATATGGGAAACGGCATCTAATTTTGTTTTTAATTTACATTTTCCAGAGTACTGTCCTAGTGAGGCGGGGATATTTTCATATGTTTGTTGTATTTAATTTTCTTCTTCTCCGAGTGGCTTGCTCACATTATTTGCCAAGTTCCTCTTGGGTTGTTGGTCTTTTTCCTGTTCCTCTGTAGAATGCTTTATACAGTCTGCATTATTGATTCTTTGTTGGTTAAACGCAGTGCAGATGTCTTCTCCCAGTCTGTGGTTTGTCCTTGATTTTGTGAGCCTGGCCAGACCACAAGTTGTAATTTGGGGGTGAGAATGGGTGAGAATGATGATTTGGAAAGTTCAAAATAGCTTTTTCTTTGGTTTCCTCAATAGTAGCAAGTAAGTCGTGCATAAAGGGAAGAAATGAGACAGGAGGTGAGACAGGTGGGTCGGTGTGACCCCCATGCTCTCCCTCATTCATGGAGACGGGCCTAAAAGCCATGGCCATCACCTTTCTCTTGGGGAAACCTGACGCCACAAAGAGCTAACCAGGCACGGACACACCCAGGTTAGACGCGGACTTTGTAAATGGAGAGACAGGTGGTTTGGAGGTGAGGAATCGATCTGGAATGAGGGCTTTAGTCAATGCGGTGATGACACCTGCCCGTCCCACCTCACAGATTTGTGGCAGGGTTCCCGTGAGGTGATCGTGAGAAAAACGGTCACGCAGTTTCCTCGTGTAACCCAATTAATGGTAGCGAGAAGAAGTTAGTCCTGACGTTTGGATGTTTTAGCAGGGGCTTCTTGAAGCCAGAGATCATCAGTTCTTGTCTTTCAAAAATCAGAAAAGACTGCACTGCCAATTGGCTTCTTCTTAAACTCATATAACGTCTGATGACACATTTAAAGCTTAGCACAGACGGTGATTTTGTCGTGTTTTCATATGTTGTATGCACAGAGGATTGGGAAAGAAAACGACCCAGCTCCCACCCCGGCTGGTCTCCTGGCACCCTCTGGGACAGAGGCAGAGTGATGAAGGCATCAGGATGCCCGGTCTCCCCCACAGGCCTGGGCTTGGACTCCTGTGTCTCAGGCCAGAGGCCTCCGGGTGCTGCCCGCATCGGGTTTCCTGCTTGGGCCTCTTTGCTGTTTGCTGTAGAGGAGGAGGAGGAAAATGGAGGCTCTGGGCCTGACAGCTGCCTGATCCTAATGTGATGACCCGCAAATGCGAGGAGGCGAGGGGAGTTGTGAGCAAGGGCACAGTTACACGTGTGTCATTGGTTTTCCGTCTGCCGGCCGGGCCGCGGGTGTTCACGAAGCGCCCCGAGGGGCACCGCGTGGCCTTCCGTTTTCAAATTTTCGAATCTCTGTAGCTTAAAGAAGTAGAGAGCGGATTTCCAGGGCTCATCCTCTCCCGTGTAATTTGAAGGGAAGAATGATCGCTGGTCCAGTATCTTGATTAGAAAGTGGCTGATTCGTCCGCCTTCCCGGGGCAGGTCTGCCCTGGGCCTCAGTACCGGTACCGTCGTTTGGATTTTTTTTTACTCTGGAGCATTCACTTGGTTTTGCTCCACAGGTGAGTAAAAATGGGGGGTTATTAACACCTGCTGAACAACATTAAATGGTATGTGTCTTCATTTCTTGGAAATAAAGTGTTGAATCTAGTCCAGGGAAACTATGACACTCTGAAAATAGCAATTTTTTGAGCAGCGGTAACCATGGTTGCTCTCAGTTAGAAGCTCAGTTGGTTTCAAATATGAAGTTTTGTTTCATGATGAGAAGGCCAGAAAGCTGGTCCTTCCGAGGGGATTGGCCGGCCCTTTTGTAGTAACAACTGTGCTAATTCTCTTGCCGTCCGGAAGGCAGGCGGCCAGCTGCCCCAGCTTCCTTCTGTTCCACCTTAAAAAGTTTCCTTACCTCGGTTGGATCTTACTTCCTGTGTCGGAGGAAGAACCGTTCCTTTGCCTGTTCTTGGTTTTTTTTTTCCTTCTTAAAAAATGTATTTTTAACTTGTACATACAATTCCATATTTCCACCCCCTTGAAAAAGAAGAAATACAGGGACGCCTGGGTGGCTCAGTCGGTTGAGTGTCCGACTTCAGCTCAGGTCGTGATCTCACAGCTCGTGGGTTTGAGTCCCATGTTGGGCTCTGTGCTGGCAGCTTAGAGCCCAGAGCCTGCTTTGGATTCTGTGTCTCCCTCTCTCTCTCTGTCCCTCCCCCACTCACACTCTGTCTCTATCTCTGTGTCTCTCTCTCTCAAAAATAAATAAACATTAAAAAGAGAAGAAATCTAGCATAGATGAGGTTGTGGGCCCCTTTGACCACCCGCTCCTGACCAGGCCCTTCTGGGCCGTGATCTCTGGCATGTTCTACGCTAAGTCCCTTGAGAGCCTTATGTTGTCGCATGTAACTGTGCCCTCCCCTGTATGCCTTTCTGCCAGTCCGCTTGCCATCCATCCGGCCTGTCAACCCTGAGACGCCCACGGCTCCGTTCAGAGGGAGGCAGAAGGCCCTGTCACGGTGAGCCATGGGCATGTCGCCCTGTCCACACCAGAGGCTGGCCTAGCCCCGGCTCCCAGGCCCTGCCTTCTGGCCAGCTCTGGTGTGAGTTGCCAGGTCTCTGACCCCTGTGTTTTCTCCTCTTCAGTAGCTGTCCCTGACTCCCCTTTGATACCCCAAGTCATGGTAGGTTTGTGGCCTTGCTGGAGTTCCTGGGCGGCCCGTGGCCAGTTCGCTGTCAGCTCCAGCCCCCGCTTTGCTTTTCGTAGCAGGATGACCCCTGCAGGCCACGTTCCCCAAGCCCTGGTGTCAGCTGGCCTCCAGCTGGTTGGGGACGAAAAGAAACTGGCAAGACTGGCACGCAGGAGGAAAGGAGAAGCCGGAGAATTTCTAGTGTCTTCTTCACCAATCTGGTTCCATCTGGGCAGACCCACCTGTTTCGGTTTCTATACCTGATCTCAGCCTTTCGGCTGTCACCTCCCCTTTCCACCTTTGTTCCCTTGGTCTGGAGGTGGTGATGGTGTCCTGCCCTTCCAAGTTTTGGGGATGTTGTGCTGTGTCTCTTGGCATCAATTAAAAGTGAGAAGAGTTTAGAGTGTTTGTTAGAAGAACGGCAGGATATGATGTTTTTTTTCACACACTGGAAGTTTATTTTCTAGATTTCCAAGTTAGAGCTGCTAGGGCTTTGTCTCTATTCTTTTTTTTGCAGAAAGCACTCCGTCCAGGGGCACCTGGGAGGCTCAGTCGGTTAAGCATCCGACTTCGGCTCAGGTCATGATCTCTCGGCTTGTGGGTTTGAGCCCCGTGTCGGGTTCTGTGCTGACAGCTCAGAGCCTGGAGCCTGCTTCGGATTCTGTGTCTCTCTGTGTCTCTCTCTGACCCTCCCCGGCTCACACTCTGTCTCAAAAATAAATAAACATTAGAAATAAAATCAAGAAAAAAGAAAAGAAAAGAAAGCACTCCTATCCAAGAAGAATTAACTCCCAGGGAACTGAGAGAGCCCAGGTGACCCTAACATATAAATCCAGATGTTGGCTTTGTTTTTTAGGCCAAATTGCCTAGTTGGCATGTGTGAGCTGTAGGTATAGTTACTTATTGGAACTGTGGGAGGATTAAACCAAGTTATGGGGCGCCTGGGTTGCTCAGTCAGTGAAGCATCCGGCTCTTGATTTTGGCTTGGGTCATGATCTCACGGTTTGAGTTGGAGCCCTGCATTTGGCTCTGTGCTGACAGCTCTCATTGGAATTCTCTCTCTCCCTTTCTCTCTCTGCCCCTTCTGCTCGCACTCTATCTCAAAAATAAATAAACATTTACAAAAATTTTTTAAAAAACAAATAAACCAAGTTACGGTGATAGAAAGGAATAGGAATTTCAGAACCAAAAAGGAGAGTTTAGAGTTCTCCCGGTGAACGTTGTAGATAGTCTCGGCCATAGGAAACCACAGGCGAGAAAGCGGGCATCCCGTACCTGGAATGGAGGTATTTGATGTGGTGGCCAAGAGACCAAGAGGTGAACGAGGCTGGCATAGAAATCACCTGACACATGTCTTTTACATAGATGGGCTGTAACAATTTGACCAGCACATAGAATCTGCTGCCTGGAAGGAGGGGACAGGCTCTGTTATTTCATGATCTTGTTCGAGGTCTCCCTTCGGTTCCCTCTTGACGGTAGTGAATCCTCTCTAGCACAAAAGTGAGCTCTGCACTTGGCCCCTGGGTCTCTGGAAACCCGGGTACCGGAGCGATGGGACCCTTTCCTCTTCCATAGAGAGTTGGCTCACGGAACCTTTATTCCAGTGATTGGCCCATGGCGGAAACAACTGTTCTGACTTCAAGATGCGGAAAGGCCCTCCCGCGGGCTGTATTCTAGGGCAGGCGTTTGCTTTTTGTCAGGCTTTGGTAAGAATGAAATATTAAGAAGCTTTAAGATTTTCTAACTTTATTTTCATAGACAGCTTGGGTAACATGTGGGCTAAGACTCTTTTCATGCTAATTTCATCTGAAAACAAAAATAGAAAAATATTACGTAAATCCAGACTGGTTTTTGTGACCGTCTCTGTATTGACTTTATTTAAAAATACGGACAGCATCTAACAGAATGTTAATAGGCAGGAGCATTGAACCAGTGCCATTTTGGCAGTTCCAACAAAGAAACCAAGTGGTAATTAAGTTTTCCCCTTTCTCGTGGAACAGTTACACAACAGTTCCATTTTTCTGCCAGTGAAGCAGCCTCGGGAGAATTGAAGCACAGCTGGAAGGTGCACTCCTGTCGTCTGTGGAAGCATTGCAGAACTTTCTAGTAATCCAGCATAAAGCCCCAAAATGGGACTTCTTCCTTCCTTTCCTCCCTCCCTCCCTCCTTCCTTCCTTTCTTCTTTCCTTCCTTCCTTCCTCCCTCCCTCCCTCCCTCCCTCCTTCCTTCCTCCCTTCCTCCCTCCCTCCCTTCCTCCCTTCCTCCCTTCCTTCCTTTTCCTCCCTTCCTTCCTTCCTTTTCCTCCCTTCCTTCCTTCCTTCCTTCCTCCCTTCCTTCCTTCCTTCCTTTCTTCCTTCCTTCCCCTCTCTCCCTCCCTCTCTCTGTCTCTCTCTTCTTTCTTTTTAAAGAGAGGAAAGGCTGTGATGCTTAACAGTTGTTACAAGGGAATGTTTTTCATCTATGGATTAAGCAATGCTAAAGAGAAAGCTATATCCTCGCGAGTGTTTGTTTTACTTAGGATTCTTGGCCACCATGGACTGCAACCCAGGTCAGACCAGCTTAGCCAAAAACGGGGGGTGGGAGGGGGTGGGTGTGTTTTTACAGATCCTGATGTGTCTCACAGAATCAAAGGGAAATGTTGCAGGAAGAGGCCCATGGGGATGGGGACCAGGTCCTTGAAGGCTGCCTGTGTCCCCAGTCTCAGTGTGCACGCCAGCTGTGCTTTTTCAGACATCTCCTCCAGGCGGAAGGTGGGCTCACGAGGAGCCCTGGGCTCGTATCCTTGTTCCTCCTGGCCAAGGAGAAAGGAGCCAAGAGTGTGCTGTTGCCCTCCCCGTCTTTGTTGCCCCCACGCCCTACAGACCACAGACAAGCCCAGAGAAGGGTTCAGACACGGGTAACCGGAGGGACGGATTTTGCGACTGGCAGCCCCCAGCAGGACTGTGTGAAGTTAGAGGAGGAGCAGTTTCCAGAAGGGGAGGCCGCTGTTGGGGAGGATGAGGCATTTTGGGTCTGCCACATTTAGCAAGAGGAAGGGAGACCTCGGGTCTGGAAGATCAACGAGATTGGGTTGTGTCTGGCCGGCTTCCTAAAACTTCAAAGAACAGATACTCCTGGGGGAATGTCAGGATGTTTTCAAAAGCCATACACATGTGCTTACACGCACACACACACACATACGTATTTTGTACATGATATGTTAAACGAAAAAAAACGCAGTTCATAAAATAGCGTATATCAGGTTCTATTTCCGAAAAACATAACCCATCTGGCTCCCATATACGTGTACACATATTTGTATATCTATGCTTGAGTGAGAACGACGTGGAAGGATTCAGAGGCTGGTGGTGTTCTCAGGTAAGTCAAAGAGTTGAGAATGGGGGTCGGGGCCACAGGGAGAGGGTCAGCTTTGCTTTTGATGTATCACGTGTTGTATCGTTGCATTTGTTAAAAAAAAAATTTTTTTTTTTTTTTTGCATTTATTTATTTTTGAGACACGGAGAGAGCACAAGTGGGGAGGGGCGGAGAGAGAAGGAGACAGAATCCAAAGCAGGCTCCAGGCTCCGAGCTGTCAGCACAGAGCCTGACGCAGGGCTCGAACTCACAAACCGTGAGATCATGACCCGAGCCAAAGTAGGACGCTTAACCGACTGAGCCCCCTGGGCGCCCCGATTGTTTCATTTGTCAAAACAAGCTCGTATTACGGTTGTACCTTGGGAAACATCCCGTCAAGGAGGAAGAAAGGACCCGGTTCAGACTGAGCTCAGGAGGGGTGTGGACGGAGGCACCGAAGGTGGCGGTGGGGTCGCCTGGGAGTCACGTCACCTCAGGCCAGAAATCCAGGGCTTCCCAGCGGGATGCCGCAAGACCAGCCTCTCCCAGAGCGATAGCAAGCTGAGGTGCCCGCAGGGCTACGTGTTCCCCGAGCCTGAATCTCTTCCAGAAAGCACAAGCGAGTGGGTCAGACTCACCACCACCCCCAGGGTGGCCAGGTCCACGAGGCGATGTGACCCTTCCAGGCGCAGCCAGAGGCAGGGCCCGGGTGGCTGCCTCCTCGTGGGCTACCCGGCGACTCCCCCGGCTTCGGCCCACGTGGCAGGAACGATTGGGCTACTTTCAAGCGAAGCACCTGATACGAGCCATTGATTTTGCAGGAATGACTTTTCCTTTTATGGAAAAGCAGGCCAAATAGATGACTGGCCCTCTGAACCTCACGTTCTGTTCGGTTCGGTTAAGAACTTCTAGTGCCCGACACCAGCATGCTGCAGACGGTTGTCACAAGCAGCCCACGCTCAGGAAGGCACAGGGCTGAGGACGTGGGTGAGGTCAGGGCGTCTCCCCGCCTGCTATCATAGCCATCCAGATAAATGTGGCCAAAGAGACCGGCTGAGGTCTTGACGGGGGAGCCAGTGGTGGGCAGTGTTGTGGGTGCTGAAGACCAGGTGGCAGGTGGCCGATGGCCAGCGCTGCCACGTATGGGGTGCCCGTACTGGGCGCCGTGCTGGGTGTGCCGCTAACACGGCACGGCACGTCCACGATGCGAGGTGGCCGCTCTCAGTCACGAGTGGAGTAAGTAATGTGCCTCGGGTCCCACTGCCAGTGAACGGCAGGCTTGGGTTTGGGGCTGGCCCCCGCCGGCCACACAGCCTCCTGAAGAGCGAGCCTCTCCAGGCATTTCCCACTCACTAGCCAGAGGGGTTTGAGCGGCTCTGATTTGGGTTAGGTGCATGGTCTTTGTCTTTAGATGGAATGATTCCAGCAGACTCCTAAAATCCATTTAAAAAGTAATGTGCCCAGCAGAATGGGGACTGTAAGACAAGTGGCTCTACTCCCTGGAAGGGGCATGCCTGTTTTCTTCCTGCTTCCTGTTAAGTGGGGCTGGGGGGAGAACAGATCTGGCGGCTGGGAGGGGAGACGAGTCCAGTTGGACACTTCAAGTCATGGGTGCCTAAGGACCCGAGGCAGAGATGGTCATGGGCGATACTCATGTGCACTTCAGAGAGTTCTCGTGCCAGACAGAAAGATGGAAGAAAGCTCCAGGTGCATGGTGGGAAAGAAGTAAGAGCTAAAACAAACAAACAAACAAAAAACCCATACGTAAATAATATGATCCTGATCTCTAAAAATTGGATATAAATTTGCCAAATTTAACTGGTTATGTATGGCTGTATGGTAGAGTTACAAGTGAGTTTTGTTTTCTCCTGAATATTTTTCTCTGTGTACCTGGTTATTTATGGTGAAAATGCATTACTCCAAATATCAGAGGGATACTTTTTTTTTTTTAAATTTTTTTTAGCGTTTATTTATTTTTGAGACAGAGAGACAAAGCATGAACGGGGGAGGGTCAGAGAGAGGGAGACACAGAATCTGAAACAGGCTCCAGGCTCCGAGCTGTCAGCACAGAGCCCGACGCGGGGCTCGAACTCACGGACCGCGAGATCGTGACCTGAGCCGAAGTCGGCCGCTTCACCGACTGAGCCACCCAGGCGCCCCAGGGATACTTTTTTTTAATAAAAGAAAACCAGACCTATTTCTCTCGTGGAAAATGTCCTGTTTTGATGCTCACGCGTGATGAGGTAGTGGCAGTAAATGCCTCCGAGTATTGGTCACTGTCCCGAGGAAATGCGTGTGAACAAAAGCTCAGGTCGTGTGTATGACCACAAGCGAGACTGTCCCTTGGTACCACAGTACGTGTGTCAAGCCATGGTTCCTGTTCACAGCACGTAAGTCAGGTTGACGGAACTTGGTGTGGAAGCTGCGAGCTGAGCTACGTAACGGGTTGTCCATTTGCCGAAATGGATGCTTTACTGGCCCATCCTGGCCTAAGGTAGTCAATCACTCCTGGTGTGATCTAGGGAGGCTGCTCACTCTCGCTGGGCCACAGTTACTTAAACTGTCAAATTAAAGGGGGGCGGCGGTGGAGGACCTATCTCAGAAACCTTTTTGAGCTCTGAGATTTTAGGCCTCCCTGTTCTTCAGAGAATGGGAACATCTCACAGGAAGTGATTCAAAGTGGCTGCTGCAGCCTTGCGAGGTGGCTAGTGCGACTGAGGAACTGAATTTTTCATTTTAATTAATTTAAGTTTAAATTTATACAACGGCACGTGGCTAGTGGCTACCATATCGGACAGCACGGCTCCTTAAGTGGAAGATACTAATACGAGGTGAGCATTTTAAAGGCCTGTACATTTTTACATGTACATACTTTTGAAATCACAAGAAACTCTAATTTCAGGAAAGCAGCTTGGTTTCATTAGAGACAATACAGACCAGAAGAAGAAGGAAGGAAAGCGTAGTCACGAAAAATAGTCCACTCAGAGAAAATTGCTGTTGGCACCACAGTATATAACCTTCTAAATTCTCTCCTCTGCATACGTCATAGTAGCCAACTGGCTTTCAAAAGCATCGTTTGGAATCATCCAGAAAGGGATATGTTAGTAGGAGAGAACGCCTATTTATTGCCCAGAAGACAATGCTGATAGAGGTTTTATTTATTTATTTATTTATTTTTATTTATTTATTTTTTGATAGAGGTTTTAGCAATCTGCCATGACCGATGTTTCTCTTCTGGGTGCTAGGTCATCAACCCCATGGGATGGGATGCGTTTGGACTGCCTGCCGAAAATGCAGCAATCGAGCGGAATCTACATCCAGAAAGTTGGACGCAAAGGTATGTGTTTATAGGCGTATTCAAACACACACAGAAACCTTAAACATGTGTACTAATCTGGGTATGAGAAACAGAGAGCCAAGCAAACAAAGCATTGCAGTCTGCCAGGCGATAAACAGCGTCGTGTATATTGGCGTTTGGCTTTTAGCCTGCTGTATTCTTTGCTAGGAAATGACAAAGAAGGTTTTGGGTATTCATTGATGTGTTCCGTCTGATGCTTTGTTGTTTGCAAAGTTATTCTTCCCCTGAGGATTTGCATTTGGGAGGCAAAAGAAGGAGAGGGTTGCGTTTGTTCAATGTCTACAATGCTTCTCATCTTCTTGACCATAGTGTGAGCTGTATCTGAGTCCCGCACTGTTATTTTCTCTGAAAATTCTGTTAATTTTTGCCTTTGCCGTGCTAGAGCAAGAGGAACTTAGGCATTCAATGTAGAAATATATGGCCAATATATTTTGGGTATGGCTTTCTCCAAGGGGGGGGACACACTCCCAATCCCACCTGTGCCTCAGGCTTCCACATATATGCGTACCAGCAGTGCCCATCCCTCGTACCAGAACCCAGTGGAATGTTCTGGGCTCACTCCATCAGCCTCTTTCACAAAGATCGGCGGCCCTTCCATACCCCATGCCTCTAGAGATGTAGAAGGGCAGTTCCAGGGCCTGTGTCCACTGTCTTTCACCTCCCTTCACTTTATCTTGCCCAATGCTACATTGTAAGAGCGTCCACTATACCTTTTTTTTCCTCTTTTTTCTCCTAACCCCCAGTTCCCACTTTTTCCGTTACGGTTAATTGCAGATTAAATGGGAATGATGAAAGAAGGAAGAAAAGGTAATCAAATAAAGTAGATCAAATATGGCACCAAATTGACGTAAACTAGACCAATGATCGTTAAGTTATGATCCATGGGCCACATTTGGCCCTGCCTGATTTTATAAATAAAGCTTTATCGGAACACAGCCATACCCATTTGCTTACATATTGCCCGTGGCTGCTTTCATGATACAGGGGCAGAGTTGAGTAGTTGTGACAGACCATATGGCTCACAAAGCTGAAAACATTTCCCATCCGTCCCTTTACAGAAGAAGTTTACTAACCCCTCCACTAGAAAATAGCAGTTAAGAAGGTGGGGGTGCCTGGGTGGCTCAGTTGGTTAAGCATCCGACTCTTGATATTGGCTCAGGTCATGATCTCTCAGTTCGTGGGATTAAGCCCCACGTTGGGCTGTGTGCTGACAGCACAGAGCCTGCTTGGGATCCTCTCTCCCTCTCTCTCTGCCCCTCCCCCATGCATATTCTCTCCCTCTCTCTCTCTCTCTCTCCCCCTCTCCCTCTCCTTCTCTCTCTCAATAAATAAACTTGAAACAAAGAAAAGAAGATGGGCCCTGAATCAGGCCACCTCAGTGCAAATCCTATCTTTCCTTCTTGTTAGCTAATCATCTTGAGGAAATTGCTTAGTGTCTTTGTGCCTCAGTTTATCTCTCTGTAAAAGAGCAATAGCCATAGCCCCTACCTCATCGGAACGGGTGAAGATTAAGCGCTCTCTTAGTCAGTCGGCTGCTTTAACAAAAATACCATGGTCTGGGTGGCTTATACACAGCAGACGTTTATTTCTTGTAGTTGTGGAGGCTGGGAAGTCCAAGACCAAGGTGCCCGCAGATTTGGTGTCTGGTGAGGACCCCCCTCCTGGTTCATAGATGGCTATCTTCTCTCTGTGTCCCCACATGACAGAAGGGGCAAAGAAGCTTTCTGGGGTCCCTTTCGTAAGGCACTGAGCCCATTCAGGGGGGCTCTGCCCACAAGACCCAATCACCGGCCAAAGGCCTCATCTCTAAATACCATCACCTTGGAGGTTAGGTTTCAACCTATGAACTTCTGGGGGACACCAATGTTGTCCATAGCAAGCACTTTCCTGCAAAATGTCTAGAACAAAATAAAATAAGCTATTGCTGGCTAAGCAGAGATCACCTAGAGAAAAGAAAGACACATTACCTTATTTCCTATTATATGCAAGTTGATTAGTTCACTTCTTTCCTTCTATCCCAATTATTGGACAGTTTTTGATTTTAGCTTTCGACTGATAAGCACTAAACCAGGTTTCTTTTGGATTCCCACAATTTGTACATTAGGGGGTTTTCTCTTCAGTCGATTTAAAACTAATTTAAAGATTTTTTCTAATGTTTATTTATTTGGGGGGGGATGCAAAGAGAGAGGGGGACAGAGGATCCAAAGCGAGCTCTGTGCTGAGAGCAGAGAGGCTGACGCGGGGCTCGAACTCACAGACCGTGAAATCGTGACCTGAGTCGAAGTCGGATGCTTGACCGACTGAGCCACCCAGGTTCCCCCTGGAAACCTTTCGAATAACCTAGACTTCTGCTGCTTCCTTTCACATTCCCAAAGTGCAGTTTGTTTGTGGCTTTCCCCCTTCTGAAAACCTAACCCTCTTCCCTTTGTTTCATAGTAATATTAAACACATGAGGAAGCAGCTTGATCGGCTGGGCCTGTGCTTCAGCTGGGATAGGGTAAGTCCACCCTTTCTCCTGGAAGGTTTTTGTTTTAACGGAGGTCGCGGTTGCACAGGGGACGATGCACACTTACTTCATGTTCCTCCTCTTTGGGTTGGGAGAGGGCAAGGGAGGGAGGGAAGATTAGCACCCCACAAATAAAAAATAGTATTCCCAGAGGATAATCTGCCTGCAAACAAGTAATTTTCTGTGGGATTAAACTAAGAGAGTTAACTTCTTATTTAAGGCCACAGCCAGCTGGAATTTATGTGTGTCAAAAGCTTTACTCAAGGATTTCTCCTCTTCTCTGCAATAATTGAAAAAGACTATTGGAATCTATGTAAACATGATGAACTATCAACCCAGTCGGGTTTTTTGAGGTGATTAGGTGTTAAGTTGATTAACCATTTATTTACCTTTGTTCCAAGTTTGAAATTGAGTCTCATAATAAGCCATAACAATCTGTCACAAACAGCATTTTGGTGTAAAATACTTTCAAACTTATATTAAACCGATGGAGAATTCTAGATGTGGGAGGAGTTCATGAAGACCACCTGGATGTTAGGAACACCAGCTCTTAGTTAGAAACACCCAGGTCACTGGGAACTGAGGCCTTCAACTCTTTGGCCAAACGCCACCCCTTAGACACTGATGGTCTATTAGGTAAGAGAGATTCCTGCCTGCCCCTTCACTAGGGACCCTTCCAATGTCACCGTCCCTCTTAGCATCTATTTGCTCCACAAAATGACTGAGGTTTGCATTGCTGGGCCTGTCAAGTTCAAGTTCACACCCTCCTCTGCATGAGAAGTGCCTGGAACAAACCTGAATGCGATCTTTTCCTTCTCCTTCAACAATTTCTTAAATAATTGAGATTCAGTGAGTACAGTGAAAAAAAGCAAAAGTCGAACACATTTGAACAGTCCTTTTTAAATTTTTTATTTATTTTTTTATTTTTGGTAGCTTTAGATAAGGTGATGAGCCGAATCAAGTTCTAATGAGTCCTGCCCAGAGCTCTCCAGAGATGAGATTCTAGATTCCTTGAGGGCAGAGGTGTTAATCCTCTAGTCCTGCACAGGGACGTCAGCCATAAATGGTTCAGGATAGTAGTGGATTGTTTTCCTGATTATCGTAGAAGATTGGAAAATACAGGACTATGCCAAGATGGTCCTGCAGGCGCGGAACAAGCACCGGGAGGCGGCCCCCAAGCCGCCCCAGCCGCCCCGCGCTTCTCAGTCGCCGCTGAGGGGGGCGCCGGGCCCCGGCGCCGGGGAGCCCGGGCCCGAGCGCGCGCCTCGGTCCCCCGGGCGCAAGGGCGCCGCGGGCAGGAAGGGGCCCCGCGCCGAGCCCGCCGCGCCTCCCGCCGGAGGCGGGCTCGGGGGGCGCCTGGCGGCCGGGCTGCGTGGGGCGCTGGGCCTGCGGCGCGCGGGGCGCGGCCGGACCTGGACCACGCTCCTGCTAGGTGAGCAGCCCCAAAGCGCGGGCGCCGCCGGGACGCGGAACTTTGAGGCGCGGGCCCCTCTCCCCCTCCCCTGTATTCCCCTCCCACTTCCGCGCCGCGGAGCCCCGCCGCCCTCTCCCCGTCAGTTTGCAGCCTTCTCCGACTTTTCCTGGGACGTCCTCACCTCCTCCTCCCCTCCCCCTCCTCCTTGCTCAGCCTTCCTCGCTCCCTTCCAGTCCGCACTCTGTCTCTGTTTAAAAAAAAAAAAAAAAAAAAAAAAAAAAATGGCCCCGAGATCAACAGCTGCCCGGCCTGGCTGCGAACTGACAGGTCTGCGCTAACGAGACTTGGGCGCTGCTGATTGGCGCGGACCGGCCGCCTTCCCGTTATCTCGGCCCCTGCCCGGAGGATGGTTTGCTTTGGGTTGGAAGCGATTCCGTGCTGCTCAAAGTAGAAGCTCATTCCCTATCCTAGAAAGTTGCTAAACTTATAATTGAATTTTAGCCTGCTTTTTTTCTTCTTGGCCGCAGACACCGCCGGTGGCACTTTGTGATTCCCCGCAGCACGTCACTTTCCAGGTTGTGTTGTGTTTTGGGCACTGGAGCCTTAATCCTCTCTGCTGACCTGGGAACGTTTGGTGTGGAGGGCTCCCCTCCGTTCCCGCTACCATGCACCAAATGGGTGACATGCAGCGATGTGCTGAACAAATAAAGTTCAAACAGTCACAGGTTGTGGACAGAAAAAAAAAAAAAAAAAAAAAAAAAGAAAATACAGAAAAGTAAAAAAAAGAAAAAAAAGAAAAAAAGAAAATACAGAAAAGTCTAAAGAAGAACATAGAGTCAGTGCGGCTGATTTAACATCCTGGTATGGTTCCTGCGTCTTTTATTCTAGAATTATAAACATCTATGTCATTTACTTTTGCAAAGTGGAATTCATGATGCATATTTTTATCTTGCCTTTTTTTTAACCTACTATTCATGAACATCTTCCCATTTTATGAAATATTCTTCGAAAAAGTGACTTTTTATAAGTGGTATAGTTTCCCGTCTTACAGCTATATAACTTATGCAACCTGTCCCTTATTATCATAACATTTAGATAGATTTTAATGTTTTTCTATCATAAATATGGGTTCTCAATCCCTTTTGTCACATCTGAAGTCCAGAAAGCTCTAAAAACTGAAAATTTTTTAACTCATTTGATTGCAAAACGTGACCCGAACTGGTGTTTATCTCACTTAGAATGAATATCCCTGTGTTTTCCTGTAGAAATAGCAATATAGTTGATTACCAGGTACTCTCCTAGACCTTTTTTTTTTTTTTTTTTGATATCCCAAAAAGCCTTAATTCTGATACATGTTTGACTGTGAGCATTTCAGATAAGGGATTTTGAACCAGTCGTTCAGTGTTACAGATAAATACACCCCACCACTACCACTGTCTGATGGGCACCTACCATGGGCCAGGCACCCATAATTATCTCTTTGGGTTCCTAAAAAAGCTCTAAAATGCAGATACTTTTATTGACGTCATTTTGTTCTGGCCACTCAAGTGGCAGGGCTTGGCCAGTCCACTGACCCAATTTGACTGTTGTGTTCACCCCCTACTCCTGGGGCAGAAATCTTGGTACACACATTTTATTATTTCTTTAATGTGAATTCTCAAAAAAAAAAAAAAAAAAGAAAAGCGTGGATAAGTTTTAAGACATATAGGTATTTAAAGGGAAGCTTAAAAGGTGTAATTTGGCTTGTGGTATTTGAAGGTTTGAAGACCATACAAATTTATACTCTCAAGTTACTACATAGATGTTTTCATCTGTATTTCTTTCATTATTAATGATAGGGAGTTATGGTTTTTTGGGTTTTTTTTTTCCATGTGTTTAATGGATGTTTGAATTTGGGTGTGTGTGTGTGTGTGTGTGTGTGTGTGTGTGTGTGTGAATGATCTGATCGTGTCTTTTGCCCACACAGGTAAGGAGTGTTTGTTCTTTTCGTAATGATTTTTATTTTGTTACAGATATTTTTCCTCATTTGCCATTTGCCTTGCATTTTGTTTATAGTGAGATCATTATTAGCATACAGATATGTCCTTGGAAAGAACTTCTTTGAGATAGATGAATACATTAATATTTTCTTCTTAGTCATTTATGGTTTAAGTTTTACATTGAACTCAACTGTAATTATGTTAGTATAGGATATAAGATAAGGAATGAATATTTTTTTCTAAATAACCAACAATTGCTTCTATTTTATTTCTAAACAGTCCTTTTCTCATTAATTTAAAAGGCTACCTGGGGCGTCTGGGTGGCACAGTCGGTTAAGCGTCCGACTTCGGCTCAGGTCATGATCTCACGGTCCGTGAGTTCGAGCCCCACATCGGGCTCTGTGCTGACAGCTCAGAGCCTGGAGCCTGCTTCAGATTCTGTGTCTCCCTCTCTCTCTGCCCCTCCCCTGTTCATGCTCTGTCTCTCTCTGTCTCAAAAATAAATAAACGTTAAAAAAAAAAAAAAAAAAAAAAAAAAAGGCTACCTTTAGGGGCGCCTGGGTGGCTTAGTTGGTTAAGCATCCGACTTCGGCTCAGGTTGGGATCTCACAGTTTGTGTGTTCAAGCCCTGTGTCAGGCTCTGTGCTGACAGCTCCGAGGCTGGAGCCTGCTTCAGAGTCTGTGTCTCCCTCTCTCTGCCCCTCCTCTGCTCATACTCTGTCTCTCTGTCTCTCTCTCAAAAATAAATAAAAAAAAAAATTAAAAGACATTAAAAAAATAAAAAGCTACCTTTAGGGGCACCTGGGTGACTCAGTAGATTGAGCCTCCGACTCTTGATTTCAGCTCAGGTCATGATCCCAGGGTTGTGGGATCGAGCCCTGCCTCAGGCTCTGTCCTGAGCTTAGAGCCTGCTTGAGACTCCATCTTTCCCCCTCCTTGGCTCGTATTGTCTTTCCCTCTCTCAAACAAAGGCTACCGTTATTATAACTTAGTTCTTTATTTTTTATTTTTTTTTTAACGTTTATTTCTTTTTGAGGGAAAGAGACAGAACACGAGCAAGAGAGGGCCAGAGAGAGAGGGAGACAGAATCGAAATCAGAGCCTGACGCGGGACTTGAACTCATGAGTGGTGGGATCATGACCTGAGCTGGAGTCGAATGCCCAACCAACTAAGCCACCCAGAAACCCCTCCTATAAGTTAGTTCTTTTATGCTGTTATAATACTTAAGTCTGTTTCTGTTCTTTTGACTCATTTATGATATTTATTACTCAACTGTTTTTAAGTACAGTTGCTTTACGATTGGTTTTAATACTTGGTAGCAGAGGTTTCCTCTTATTTTCTGATGTAACAGTGCCATCTATACTGTCTTGTGTTTGTTTCTTTGATGCGTTTTTTTCCTTTTGTATTTTATTTTTTTTTTACTTTTAGCCCTTATTTGTTGAATTCTTTTGGTACATCCCTTGTAGATGCCGTTCAAACATAGTTTTAAGTGTCTTTTTTTTTTTTTTTTTATGGTGTCCTACAGTCGGGATTTTGGTTCCTTTTTTTTCCTCTAGAGATTTTTAAAAAATATGAATTCTTTTTTTTTTTTTTATTCTGCCAGAAGATAGCTTTAAGTTTTTATTATTTTATTTTTTAGAGAGAGTGAGCGCGTGGGCACACTAGCAGAGGAGGGGGAGAGGGAGAGGGAGAGAGAGAATCTTAAGCAGACTCCATGCTCATTGCAGAGCCCAATGTTGGGCTTGATCCTAGGACCCCTGGGATCATAGCCTGAGCCCAAATCAAGGGTCAGACGCCATTTTTTCTTTTTTTAAGTTTTTAATGTTTACTTTTGAGAGAGAGTTCGAGCAGGGGAGGGGGCAGAGAGAGAGGGAGACAGAGGATCTGAAGCTGGCCCTGTGCTGACAGCAGAGAACCCAACCCAGAGCTTGCTGTCACAAACCGTGAGATCGTGACCTGAGCCGAAATCAAGAGTCAGGTGCTTAACAGACTGAGCTACCCAGAGACCCCTAAGTTGTTTTTGTTTTGTTTTTTTGATGTTGAGTATCAACATAAAAAATAAAACGCTAAGGAACTTAGCAGGCAGTGACACTTCCTACTTTCTAAAACCTATTTTTCAGAGGGTTTTTTTTTTTTTTTTGATATGAGATTTTAGGCCTAATTTATTCTTATATATTTTGTGATCATATATTATTATTATTATTATTATTATTAGTTTATTTATTTTGAGAGAGAGAGAGAGTAGGACAAGGGCAGAGATAGAGGGAGAGAGAGAGAATCCCAAGCAGGCTCTGCACTGTCAGCACAGAGCCTGATGTGGGGCTCGAACTCACAAACCTCAAGATCATGACCTGAGCCCAAGTCAGACGCTTCACTGACCGAGCCACCCCGGCACCCTGATCGTGGATTATTTCTTAAACTTTATGTTTGATATTTGCTTCTAATTTCAAGATCACATTTATAATCATTATTCAAATTGAAGGCTCTTTAACGGGTTTTAGTCCCTATCAGTAGCCCTTTCAGAGCATGTCTGCCCATTTGTAAAATTTGGATTTGGAAATTGTGGAAAATTCTGACTGTTGCTTTTTCTAACCTCATACATTGTCTTCATAACTTGAGAATGACTTTCCTTTTCTTTCATCTGGGAACAGCAATTTATTGGGGGATGGAATTTTTTTTTTTCTTTCAAATTTCTGTAGTAGACCTTGATGCTGGATGTCCTATCTTTTTTTTTTTTTTTTTAAATGATTATACACTTACAGGAAGTTCCCATGATAGTACAAAGAGAGCCTACGTACCGTTCACCCAGCTTCCCCCTGTGATAACATTTGGTAGGACTACGATATAAATCAAAACCAGGGAACTGAAACTGGCATGAAACTTGCAACCAGAGTACGAATGGTACTCAGATTTCGCCAGGTTTCCTTGCAGTCCCTGGGGTGGGTGCAGTAGGAGCCATTCTGTGCCACTTGGTCCCGCGTGGAACTGATGTCACTACGACCACCTGACCCGCCAGCCTTTGGCGGGGAAGCCCGAGACCAGCCCGCACGGTGTGTTGGTACTTATCGTCATCGTGGTGCCCTCATTTGATGCCTGTTGGATTCCTCCCGTCTCTGCCCCTGCTGTTTCCAGTTTTCACCAGAGTGTACCCCAGTTCTAGTCTTTTCACTTGAATTTGGTCCGGTGCTTAGTGACCCCTTTCGATCCGCAGCCGGGGGTCTTTCCCTGCGGCGGTCTTGTGGCCTCCGGTTCCCGAGAAGCTCGGCCGTCGCCGAGTGCTCTGCTCACCGTCCTCTCTCGGTCGCCTCGTTTCCCTCATTTCCCTGGTCTCTTTGTCCTTCTCTGCCTTTGGAAGAACTTCTCATGTTTGCTTTCCGCATTGCTGATTTCGGTCTCCATCGAACCGGTGCCGCTTTGTGTGGTTTCTAATGCACATACCGATTTTGCTGTTGTTGTGTTTTCGGATTCAGTCTTATTTTGTCTTACCTCCTTCCGTCCCCCATTCCCTTTCTGATACCTCTTCTTCCTTGATTTATTTTCTTCTTCTTTTGCCATCTTATCTCCACAGACCACGTATGTTCAGAAATTTTGAGAATATAAGGAAGTGCTCTTAAAAAATTATGATGTGTGCTTCCTGTGCTGAATCTTTTTAACAAGTAGGAATGCTGTGTTTTCCTTGTCTGTTTCTGAGTCTCTTCATAGACACCTCACGGATTTTCTCCTGTATTTCCTGAGTGACCTGGACTGATACATCAAGTTAGGGATCCATCAGCCTGAGGGGAGGAGGAGCGGAAGCTCTTTCCTAGTCCCTGCATCATCCATTTCTTTCCGGGCCTGGGGAGTCCACCTTTCCTGGTGCATCTTTCCCTTCGGTCTGATCTTTACCACACTTGGGAGGAGTGAAACACATCCCAGATACCCCTGACCCTGACTTCTTTTAAAAAAAAAAATTTTTTTTTAATGTTTGTTTATTTTTGACAGAGAGAGAGACACACACACAGAGCATGAGCGGGGGAGGGGCAGAGAGAGAGAGGGAGACACAGAATCCGAAGCAGGTTCCAGGCTCTGAGCTGTCAGCACAGAGCCTGACATGGGGCTCGAACTCACAGATTGCGAGATCATGACCTGAGCCGAAGTCGGACGCTCAACCGACTGAGCCACCCAGGCGCCCCAGGACCTTGCCCTTTCAAGTAAGACGTGGCAGAGCCCTGCTTCTCAAGAACCCGGTCGGTTCTGAAGGATGGAGGGCGCTGTGCTGTTTGGCTTCTGGTACCTTTCTTCAGTTTGGTTCCTTCTGCCAAAAGTCCTTAACAGTTTTGGCACAAGTCCGTGGCACCTACTGTTGTCTCCAGTACTGATGCAGTCATCTTGTCCCCCATCTTTATATTCTGTTGGTCGTTTTAATGGGAGTAATGGAAACACATTTAGATGCCTGTGTTCTTGATGCCCTCTTGCCCAGAAGCCCACCAGTGCTTTTTTTTTTTAAAGTGTATTTATTTATTTTGAGAGAGAGAGAGAGCACGAGAGAGCACGCGAGCAGGGGAGGGGCAGAGAGAGAGGGAGACAGAGACTCCCAGGGGCTTGATCTCAGGAACCCCGACTTGAGCCCAACTCAAGAGTTGGATGCTTAACCAACTGAGCCACCCAGGCGCCCCCACTGCTTTTTGATTAAATGTTACAATCTGTTCGGTTATATGGAGCAAAGTCAGGAAGGAGAGGAAGCGTGTATTTAATTGACTAGGCAAACCCGTGCCCTTTATGAGTAACATTCCCAAAGTCTCATAAAAACTGGATAATTCAGCAGATTACCAGGACATTTAACGGGACAATTAAACAGGATATTTTAAAGATAAGATTGCTGGGAAATGTCACCTTCCACCGCCAGGTGGAGAAAGCCAACTTGAACTAGGGGCATGGTCTCCCTGGTGAGACGTCCTGGAGGAATGATCCTGAGCTGCAGCCTCAGGATTCTTACATAAGACGCTTAATTCTCAGGATTAAAAAAACAAAACAAAACATACATTTCTGGAATCAAGGCATGTCTGGTGAGCCAGAATGAGAATCGGGCTTTGCTGTTAACGTAGCACTGGGTTTCGCTTTTTCAGACGTTATTCCCGAAACAGCTTGGATCATCTTGAGAAGAAGGAAACTAAGAAACCGAAAGCCGAATTTGAATGGCTGAACAGCTACTTAGGGGAAGACTAGAGAGGAAATAAATTCCAAACTGTGCAATGAAAGGCAGGGATGTGCTTCTTTGTGGGGTGTGCTTTGTGGCCTGACCGGCAGCCATCTTGTGGAGAAGGTGTGGGCTGCATTCTCCTCTCGGGGGTTCAGGGGATGGCCTCGGTGGTCATGAACTGGTCCTAGGGGACGGCCCCGTGAGTTCCTTGTGACAAATAACCCAATTAAAGGCGAGTGTGTCTCTGACTTCTGTGCCCTCCCTTCTCATGAGTGCCCTGAGGCCCCAGCTGGTTCTAGAACAGTCCTTGGCCATACATCTTGATCGCAGTAGACTCTGGGGCCTGAGTTTGATCTGGAATCACCTGGATAATTGTTTTAGGGACCGTCCCTAGGATTTGCTTTCAAACTCAAGACAAGTATAAGAAGGAAAAAGTTCAAGCCAGATGGGATTCAAAGTAATTCCAAAGTCAGGAATCTGCCAGAGGAGGGCTTTAGTATTTGACTGTGGTGCTTGCTGAGCAATCCCCAAACACACTCCAACGTGAAATCAAAGCCAAACAAGACAAAACGGAAACGTATTCTAGGACTTGGCATAAATGGTGTTTGGATTAACTTTTCTTATTCTCCTTTACTGGAGTAATCAAGAGTTGATTCTTGCTGAGTTTCTTTACTGTGGAGATCTAGGAATTGTTTTTGTTTTTAAATGTTTTATTAATTTTTGAGAGAGAGAGACAGAGACAGCACACAAACGGGAGTGAGAGAGATGGAGACAGAATCTGAAGCAGGCTCCAGGCTGTCAGCACAGAGCCCGATGTGGGCTCAAACCCACAAACCGTGAGATCATGACCTGAGCTAAAGTCGGTCGCTTAACCAACTGAGCCACCGAGGCTCCCCTAGGAGGTTTTATTTACATTCATTTTCATTGGATTTTAAATTCCTTTGTCTGATTTCCTTCTTGTATTTCTGGGTTCAGTCTTCTGTAAATGTTTGTGCCCAGTAATAAGACTGACAGCTGTGGCCATCAGTCCCAGCCAGGCCAGGCCAACTCGGGAATTACTGCCCCCTAAGAAAGCCATCCATTGAGGGACACCTGGGTGGCTCAGTTGGTTAAGTGTCCTGCTCTCGGTTTCGGCTCAGGTCATGATCTCACAGTTTGTGGGTTCGAGCCCACATCGGGCTCTCTAGCTGGCGGCAGGGAGCCTGCTTGGGATTCTCTCTCTCTCTGCCCCTCCCCCACTCACACTGTCTCTGTCTCTCTCAAAAAGAAATAAACTTAAAAAAACAAAAAAGTCATCCATTGAAACAAATGCAAATGTGCTTCCCCAGCTTCCGGAAGGCAGGCTGAGTCTCCCGGCTGGTACAGGAGGCACCAATGAATTGCCCTCTATCAGGATTTTTACCAGGACAGGCTTTTGGTGCCTTCAAGCTTTTGCATGTTTTATCTGTCAGCGCTGCACAGCCTACATAAAGTAGGGGGGCTGCTGGGGTTTCCATGGCATTTCCACCCCGCGCACTGGTTTCTCCATCTTTCTCCACTTTCACTGTCCTTTTTCCACTCCCTTGTTGGCTCTCACCTCTTCCCTCGACTTCCCTGCTTTCCTTTCCAATGCTGTCCTCCTCTCTTCTCTCTCTCCTCTTTCTCTCTCTTTTTTTTTTTTTATATATTTTTTATTATGGAAAAATTCCAGCTTGCGCTCAGAGTGGCATAGAGAACCCCGAGGCGTTCATCACTCAGCTTCAACAATAGCTGTTTTGTGACCAGTCTTACTTCATCCTTACCCTCAGCTCTGAATTACTTTGCAGCAAGCAAGAGGTCAGATAACTTTGTCTGTAAAGAATTCAGTATCTAGGGGCGCTTGGGCGGCTCAGTCAGTTGAGTGTCTGACTTCCACTCAGGTCATGATCTCACAGTTCATGAGTTCGAGCCCCGTGTCGGGCCCTGCGCTGACAGCTCAGAGCCTGGAGCCCGCTTTGGATTCTGTGTCTCCCTCCCTCTCTCTCTCTCTCTCTCTGTCTCTCTCTGCCCCTCCCCCGCTCATGCTCTGTCTCTCAAAAATGAATAAACGTTAAAAAAAAATTCAGAATTCAGTATCTATTGCTAGAAGATGAAGGGGCTCGCTCTTTCCTCCTTTCTTCCTTTCTTTCTTTCTTTCTTTCTTTCTTTCTTTCTTTCTTTCTTTCTTTCTTCACATTTCTGTTGTCACGCCTGAAACAATGAAGGACAACCCCCTCATGTCATGAGTTTCCAGCCATTTGGCCCGTTGCCCTGGTTGCCTTGTAAATTCTTGTTTCCGCCGGCGTTCTTCTGCCTGCACTCTTGCTGGTGCTTGTTCGGCTGTGTTTCTGCCCCACCCCCACGTGGTTATCGCGGCACCCTCTTTTCTGTGCAAAACACACAAGCCCTTTGGACCATCCCTGCAGGAGTGTCCTTCCAAAGGCAGCGTGATTTGTATGATCACAAAGTGAAAATTATGTCTACTTGCGGGCCCTTGACCATGGCATTTTGTTTACGTAGAGGACCCGGACATCTGATAGGGAGGAGTAAACTCCAGGAAATAAAGAGCAGAAAGATAGATTTTTAACTTTTTTTTTTTTTTTTTAATCTTAGAAGAATTGAAAGAATAGCTTAAAACAAAAAGAACTTGGGGACCAGTGAGCGTCTTGAAACCCTGGTTGGGAAGATTCCCGTTGCGAGAGCGGGAGCCTGGGAGCCGTGGTTGCCTTGACAACGTGTCGCAGGCGGCGCGCAAAGTGACTCTCCCAGTCTTTCCAGTCCTTCCAGAGGTGAAGCCGCTTGTCTGGCAGAGGGGGAAAATTCACCTTTTTCCAGGGGTTTTCCTCCGGGTGGGAGGGCAAAGGGGCTGGCTGTCTCTGCTTTAGCTCTCGAGGGTTGGCATTTCCCCTTACAGTGCCTACTGTTTACAGGGACGTTGGTGCTGGGGCCTGAGGGTTAGTGCTCAGGACTGCGGTCACCTCGACGTTGGGAACCACATCTCTGTGTGACTACGGGGCACACGAGCCTCTGACCTCCTGCAGAGCCACGCTAGTCCGGGACTTACAAGTCTGTGTTCCTTGTGCGTCTTTGGACTCTCCAGCCCTGACTATAGGTGGAGGTCTCCTGAGCCCCTCTGTCAATTTAGTCATTCAAGGAAGTCGCTTGTTTTATCGAGTCCCCACGGGTGGTCACGAGCCCAGGCAGGCCATCCCTGTCAGGGATGCACACTCTGGCCAATGGCAGTGGAATTACCCACTGGTTTCAGAGGCCTCGATTTTGGTGACGGGTCTTGCCTTTCACATGTGGTGGGCATGATCTCTTGCCCCTCTGAGCCCCACCTTCTCTCCAAAGGAATGTTTCTTAAGGCTATTGAAGGGACGACCCTTCGATCACTCTCTAAATGCCTTCGAAAATAAGAGTGCGAAACCTTTCTCTCCACAGGGGCGCCTGGGTAACTCAGTCGGTTAAGCATCCAGCTCTTGGTTTCAGCCCAGGTCATGATCTCGACAGGTCGTGAGATCCGAGCCGAGCCCCAAGCCCCTCGTTGGGCTATGCCCTCGCAGGGCAGAGCCCGCTTGGGGTTCACTCTCTCTCGCTCTCTCTGCCCCTCCCCTGCTCACGCAGGCAAGCTCTCTCTCTCTCTCTCAAAATAAACAAATAAACAAACAAAAAAAACCCCACAAAAAACCTTTCTCTCCGCATCTGAATCAGGCCTCCCGATCGGTCTTGCACACCAGCCAGGTACCACCTTTGATAGAATGAGTGCCTGTAGTTGTATGGACACACTGGACTTTTAAGCGTGTTGGGAAGCAATATCTAGAAGCTCTTAGAGGTGAAATTGTTACTCCGTGAAATAACAAGGATTATTTATATGTGTTACTTATCCAGTGGCCGTTAAACTCTGTGAGCCTCAGAATCACCAAGAGAGCTTGTTAAGCCCAGATTTCTGGGCCCCACTGCCAGGGTTTCTTATGTAGTGGATCTGTGAATTTGTTTTTCTGTTCAGAAAAAAGGATCTTAGGAATGACCGTGCTCCCAAACCTTATTAGTTAGGAATCAAAATACAGGCCTACCTTCAATTATTTCTGGCATAACGTAGAGCGTAAGTGAATAATAAAAACAAACTATGAGAAAGCTGGCACCGTTTTTGCAAATACAGGAAGTATTTTTATAACTTCTTTAATCGTGCGATATTGTACATGTATAGACTAGAGCATAAAACGTGTTTGTAGAGCGACCACCTAGGTTACAAACTAAAAGTCTGCCAACACCCAGTTCTCTGTGTGCCCTTTTCTTTTTAAAAAAAATTTTTTTAAGTGTTTTATTCATTTTCTGAGAGAGAGAGAGCTGCGGGAGGGGCAGCGAGAGAGAGAGAGAGAGAGGGAGACACAGAGTCTGAAGCAGGCTCCACGTTGTCAGCACAGAGCTCCATGTGGGGCTTGAATTCATGAGCTGTGAGATCATGACCTGAGCCGTAGTCAGACGTTTAATTGACTGAGCCACCCAGGCGCCCCTGTGTGCCCTTTTCTGTTCACACCTTTGTCTCTCCTGCTGTAGGAACCACTGTTCTGACATCTGTGACCATCACTGCCTGGTTTGCAATGTAGTTTTACCACCTACACAGGTGTTTTAAATAGTTACGTAAATGAACTCATGTAGTAGGGGTTCTTTTTTTTTTTAATTTATTTTTTATTTTTTATTTTTTAAGTTTCTTTGGAGAGAGAGACAGAGACAGTGTGTGAGCAAGGGAGGGGCAGAGAGAGAGGGAGAGAGAGAATCCCAAGCAGGCTCCGTGCTGCCAGTGCAGAGCCCGACACGGGGCTCAATCCCGTGAACCACGAGATGGTGACCTGAGGTGAAATCAAGAGCCGCGTGCCCAACTGGCTGAGCCACGCAGGTGCCCCCATTGCTATTTTTATCCCAGACAGTTCCCCTGTATTGGTTTTCTATTGCTACCATAAAAATGACCACAAACTTAGCATCTTAAAACAACACGAATGTATGATCTCACAGTTTCAGTGAGGCCAGCAGCAAGGTGTCTGCAGACCTGTGTTCCTTGTCAGGTGTGAGGAGGAATCTGCTTCCTACCTCATTCGGGGTGTTGACTGAATCCACTTCCTTGGTGGTCGTAGGACCAGGTATTCATGTGTTTGCTGGTGATCAGCCGGGGACCAGGCTTAAACGACTGAGCCACCCAGGCGCCCCACAATATATTTCTTATTATATCACAGATTTCAGTTCTAGAGGTTTGTTTTAGGGCCCAGAATATGATCTGTCTTAGCATCTGTTTTGATAATAATGTGGATTTGGCTATTGTTGGATAAAGTGTTCTGCAAATATCAATTAGGTTCTGTTGGATGATAATGAGTTCTTCCAGTTCCTGTTGAATTCTATCATTTGTTTTGAGAGGAGCATTGAAGTCTTCACCTATAATTGTGGATTTTTCCATTCTCCTCTCAGTTTTGGCAGTTCTTCACATATTTTACAGTTCTGCTGTTTGGTGCATATACATTCAGGATTGCTATGTCTTCTTGGTGATTTGCCCTTTTATCATTGTGTGATGCCTGTCTCTGTCACTGGTAATTTTCTTTGCTCTGAATTCCACTTTACATTTTACTTTGAAGTACGTGAAATATACTGAAAATATAGTCACTCTTCTCTCTCTCTCTCTTTTTAGAGAGAAAGAGTGTGTGAGTGGGGGAAGGGCAGAGAGAGAGAATCTTAAGCAGGCTCCATGCTCAGCACAGAGCCCAGTGTGGGGCTTGATCCCCTGACCCTGGGATCATGACCTTGAGCCAAAATCAAGAGTCAGACACTCAACTGACTGAGCCACCCATTTGCCCCTCGCAAATTAATAAATTAATTATTAATTTGGTTGCAAGTTTCTGGTTGCAAGTTTGGAGTTTCATTCAGTTTCTTGAATATGGAGGTTTAAGTTGTTTTTCTAAATTTGAGAAGATCTCAACCATTATTTCCTAAAATACTTTTTCAGTTCCATTTTCTTTCTTCTCTATTTGTGAGATGCCAATGACTTGAATATTAGATCTTTTGTTATCCTCCCACATGTCCCTCAGGCCCTGTTCATTTTGAGGCTCAGGGAAGGGAGGCTTTGTTTATTTTTCTCCAGTCTGTTTTTTCTCTTTTGTTCAGATTAGATAAGTTCTGTCTTCAAGTTCATTGATTTCTTTCCTATGTCCCCTCCATTCTGATGGTGAGCCCATCCTTTGAGCTTTTTATTTCAGTTCTTTTATTTTCTAGTCCTAAAATTTCCATTTGGTAAATTACTTTTTAAATGTAATTTATTTTTTTTTAATTTACATTCAAGTTAGTTACCATATAGTGCAACAGTGATTTCAGGAGTAGATTCCTTAATACCCCTTACCCATTTAGCCCATCCTCCCTCCCATAACCCCTCCAGCAACCCTCTGTTTGTTCTCCATATTTAAGAGTCTCTTATGTTTTGTCCCTCTCCCTGTTTTTATATTATTTTTGCTTCCCTTCCCTTATGTTCATATGTTCTGTGTCTTAAAGTCCTCCTATGAGTGAAGTCATTTGATATTTGTCTTTCTCTGACTAATTTCACTTAGCATAATACCCTCTAGTTCCATCCATGTAGTTGCAATTGGCAAGATTTCATTCTTTTTGATTGCTGAGTAATACTCCGCTGTGTGTATATGTGTGTGTGTGTGTGTGTGTGTGTGTGTGTGTGTGTGTATATATATATATATATACACACACCACATCTTCTTTGCCCATTCATCCATCGATGGATATTTGGGCTCTTTCCATATTTTGGCTATTGTCAATAGCACTGCTATAAACATTGGGGTGCACGTGTCCCTTCGAAACAGCATATCTCTATCCCTTGGGTAAATACCTAGTAGTGCAATTGCTGGGTTGTAGAGTAGTTCTATTTTTAGTTTTTTGAAGAACCTCCATACTGTTTTCCAGAGTGGCTGCACCAGTTTGCATTCCCACCAGCAGTGCAAAAGGGATCCTCTTTCTCCGCATCCTCGCCAACATCTGTTGTTGCCTGAGTTGCTAATGTTAGCCATTCTGACAGGCGTGAGGTGGTATCTCATTGTGGTTTTGATTTGTGTTTCCCTGGTGATGAGTGATGTTGTGCATTTTTCCATGTGTCTGTTTGCCATCTGGATGTCTTCTTTGGAGAAGTGTCTGTTCATGTCTGTGCTGACAGCAGAGAGCCTGATGTGGGGCTTGAAACCATGGACCGTGAGATCATGACCTGAGCCAAAGTCAGACACTTAACCAACTGAGCCACCCAGGTGCCCCTGAAGAATTCCTTTAAGAGCCTGGATCTTATTTACCTTGTATATTAACAGGGATATTCTCTGGTACTGCTCCCGTGGGTAAAGGTGGGGCACTGCCTCTCTACTTCTAGCTAGATGTGGGAGTCTAGGATCTCCAGGTGGCCATCACTGACACCCTGGGGAAGGAGGACCTCCTCGTTCCAGCTAGGCAGGGTTAGGAGTATAGACTCCCCACTAGACCCCTGCCGATACCGCTCTGACTGGGAAAGGAGACATTGTTACTGTCCCATATGGACTCCATTGGCAACATGGAGGGGTGGCCTTGACACCACTGAGCGGGGATGGACTTCCTGACTCTCCAGGAGTCTTCCTGACTCCTCTGACACTCTACCCTCAGGGAGAGGGAGGGATACTTCATTACTGCTGATTGGGGTAGAAGTCCAGACACCCTCTGTGGTCTCCACTGTCACCGCCAAGGAGGAACGTTCGTTAATGTCCAGTAGGGGTAGAAGTCTCGGCTCTCTACTAACTTCCTCTGACACCACCCTGCCACAGAGTTTGGGGTGCCTTGCTGTAGCCCCCCAACATTGTAAGTCCAGGCTCCCCACTAAGCCTCTGCTGGTGCAGGTGGGGCTGCCATTTTTTTCTGTGGTGTTGGCTAGAGTAGGGCAGTTGTTGTCTACATTTTCTTTCTTGCTGGCTGGTCTCTTCCTGGTATTCCAGCTAGGGAGAGCAGGCTTTTGTTTTTCCTCTGTTTCTTTTTTTAATGTTTAATTTTTTAAAATTTTGTTTGGCACTCCTTGACAGCTCTGGGTTATTGGTTTAGTCAGCTGCAGTTCTGGGACTTATGAGGCATGAAGACAATCCACGGAGCTCCCCGCCACGTCATTCCTCGGGTGCTAAGGTCTTTAACTGCTCTGCCTTCTCTTTTTCAGTTTTCAGAGTCTTATGTTTGTTTTATATATGTAATGACCAGGGTGTTGTACCTCGTGAAAAGAATAGGGAAAAGTACATCCGTGCCGTCTTCCTACAAGAGGTGGTATATAGAGTGTTAAAAATCTCCCCACCTCCTGTGAGACTCTGATCTGTGCTTCCCTGCCCCTTACCCTTCCCTTAAAAATCATCGGACTAAAAGGTATTCAAGATAATTTGCTACACTGTTTTTTTCTAAGTTTATGGCTTTATTTCTTGGTCTGTGCCACCTGTGACAGGGTTTAAGCTGTGACAGGCTTCTACTACTCATTGCTTCTGGAGCTGGTGGGCAGCAGAACAGCTCATTTTGCACACTGCCGTCACTGTGCTGCATCCGTGGAATTGATGAATTGATATTTCCTCTTTCTCTGGACCCACGCCCGTGTCTAACAAATAGCCTTCCTATTATTCAGGAAACCTGGAGACGCCACGTCTCAAAATACCTTTCAGATGAACGCTGTCCTGTGAATCCTGAAATTTTCAAAACCGTTGCAGATAAAATTAATGTTCTTTCGTCCCGGGGAAAATGGAACAGTTGTTGGGAGCTGGTTTGGCTCGGATGGTTGAAATTCTGGCAGCTGACCAAGCAGACGGATAACAAATTGCAATTCAAACCCATCAGTCTCATCTGCAGTTTAATGGAGGGCTTTCTGTTCCCAACTGGCTAGTTAGAAAAGCTGTCTGGATTGTTAGACCGCCACCACGGCACCCTTGTCGGCTGGCAAAGTACAATTACCCAGAAGTTAAGCAAATGGTTGCTTCTTGTCCGCCCGACTATGGGTAGTTGTCAGGACCTTGTGTGGTTTGTGTCGGGAGACAGCATTCGGGTTCCCAATGAAAATGATAGTGCTCAGAAAATAATGGTCAAGAAACTAGCTAGGAGAGGAGCTCACTGAGCGAGCTGATTTTGCTTCGGAAAGACAGTGCGAGTTGTCTTTAAAACCGCAAAGACCATGATTTTGCTTCCATTAATACTCACTCCCTAAATTGGCCTCAAGAGCACGAAGGACGTGAGCCTTCCAGATTATGTGAGAGTTTAGCCGCAGCCCTCGACTTGAAAAACACGACCTTTCCAAGTAAAACGCGTGTTCTAGAAAAGCACAGGGCCTACCTAGCATTTGCCATCTCCAGTTCGCATGTAGTGCCCATTTCCAGTGTAAAGCGAGCCCTGCGACGAAGGAGCATAATTACCCGAAAAATGAGCTCTTAGGCAAATGGTAGGTTCGTGATTAATTAATTACCCTGATATTAACACCTGTTCCCTCAACTCCGCACCAGAGAGGAGAACAGGGAAGGCAAGGGAGGCCAGAGGTGGAGGCTGGGCAAAGGTGGAATTGAACAGATGGTCGAAGGAAGAGGAACGAGAGGGAGTGGCCAGCGGGCGTCTTGGGGAATAACAGTCTGGCAAGGAGGAAGGGGCGGCCCTGCAGCCGAGGAGGGGGAGCCACCGGCCAGGCCTGCACACGACCCCTGGCCTTTCCCTGGTGATGGGAAACGGGTGAAGGAATGGAAATCGAGCAGAACCTGCTGGCAGGGCCGATGCGCCGGGAGTGAGGGTGGGTGGCGGACTGCCTCCCTTTCCCCCCACGCGAATGGGAATGAGCGGGGATGACGTATGAGAGACACTTTGTGTTAAGGGAGGACAGGCCGTGAGGAGGCCCGCTGTAGGTGGCCCCAGTCTTCTGAGCGACGGAGGAGAGGGCTCCGTGCCGCCAACCCTGTGTGGGTGGGTAGCCGGTGCCCGGTAAACGTCTGTGGAATAATTCAGCGAGTGGACGAACAAATGGGACCTCCGCGGGGTGGAAGATCCATCCATTCTGTTCTCTGTCCCACCATTTTCTCTCTGTCGCTCTGGCCGATTACTGAGTCCCTTAGGACAAGGGTCGGAGACCCTTAGCGAATGGGTTTTCACGGGTGGATCAAATGAGAGAAAAACAGAATTCAGAGCCAGCCTTATATACCAGGGAGCTGAGAAACCAGTCTCAATGGATTTTTTTGTTTTTAAATCGTCATTTGTTTGACATTGTGCATGTTGCTAATGGAAATAAACACGGTGTGTGTGTGTTTGTTTTGCCTTGGAAGTTGGAAGGTTCCGCATACAGGTATCTTATTAGAGCACGTTGTGTGGTGGGAATTGGGGCATTTCTCATGTGAACCCATACTTAGCAAAATTTAGTATGAATAAACCAGACTGGTTCTAAGAATAAATATGCTCCTCTTTTAGAAAGCCTGTTATGTTTAAGAAAATTAGCAAGGGCTCTGTCTCAAGGCTTTCTTTCTTTCTTTTTTTTTTTTTTTAAATATAGTGACACTTGACCGCCTGAATTTTGTTATATTTGTTGCTTTAATGAAGATTTTTTTTTTAAGTTTATTTATTTATTTTGAGAGCGTGAGAGAGTGCACGCATGTGTGTGTGGGTGGGAGAGGGGCAGAGAGAGAGAGAGAGAGAGAGAGAGAATAGCTCAAGCAGGCCCTGAGCTGTCAGCGCAGAGCCCAACACGGGGCTCTAACTCACGAACTGTGAGATCCTGACCTGAGCGGAGATCAAGAATCAGATGCTTAACCGCTTAACTGGTTGAGTCACCCAGGCACCCTGCTGTCATGAAGGTTTACAGAGTACCTGCTGGGCACCCATCCCGAGCCAGACAGTACTGGGAAGGCAAGCTGACCCTTTTCAGATAACCTTGATCCCCACAACAGTTTCCAGATGAGGAAAGTGAGACCCAGGGGGACGAGCCATTTGTCCAGGGTCGCCAGCGAGTCCGCAGCAGACCCATGGACAGAGTCCGGGGGTCAGACTGCGGGCTTCAGCCTGCCAACCCCATGCTCCTGCTATCCACTGCCCTCCATCTGCCTTCAGGAGCTGACAGCCTGTGTGGGAAAGTGAACAAAACTCGAGGGCCAAACTCATAGGGGCAAAAAGTCCGTTGGGTCCTAAAAGAGGGACGGATATATACTTGGCACTTCAGAGTCAGGTAGAATACAGGGCGCTAAGCCTCCCTGGCGTTCCCCGTGGCCTGGGAAGCCCACCGATTGTCCCCCCACACTGTGGGGAGGGGGACTCAGTGATTCTTGGATGCGCTCAGGGACCCACGTTCTCATCTTCGTGCTGGGCGTCTGCCTGGTGTGTCACCTGTGTTTTCTGATTTAGTCCTCACGTCCATCCCAGGATTTGGTCCGGTTATTGACCCCTTCTACTAATGTATTAGTTAGCTATTGCCGCATAACAAACCGTCCCCAAATATAGCAACATAACAGTAAGTATTAGTTATTTCACAGTCCCTGCGGGATGGGAATCCAGGTGTGACTTAACGGGGTCCTCTGGCACAGGTTTCCTTGTAAGGCTGTCACCAAAGTGGAGGTCTCCTCAAGAACTGTAAAATTGTAGGCTAGGGGCGCCTGGGTGGCTCAGTCGGTTGAGTGTCTGACTCCGGCTCAGGTCATGATTTCGCAGTTCGTCGGTTCAAGCCCCGTGTTGGGCTCTGTGCTGACAGCTCAGAGCCTGGAGCCTTCTTCGGATTTTGTATTTCCCTCGCTCTCTGCCCCTCCCCCGTTCGTGCTCTGTCTCTCTCTCAAAAATAAATAAAGAAAAAAAAATTTTTTTAAACCTGTAGGCTAATTCTAAGTAATACACAGTCACTGTATGAAATCAGTGAAGTTAAAAAAAATTATTTTAATCTTTATTTATTTTTGAGAGAGGGAGAGAAACAGAGCACAAGCAGGGGAGGGGCAGAGAGAGAGGGAGACACAGAATCTGAAGCCCACTATAGGCTCTGAGCTGTCAGCACAGAGCCTGATGTGGGGCTTGAACTCACAAGCTGGGAGATCATGACCTGAGCCGAAGTTGGATGCTTAACTGACTGAGCCACCCAGGCGCCCCTGAAATTGGTGAAGTTTAGAAAACTGTTTATAGTGTTGAGAAAATCACCCATGGTCAGTGTCATCCTGAGACAACCCCATGTCTGTTTATGTTGGCATTTTTTTTCCCCTGGTATTCTTTTTATTTTTTTCATTATATAATTGGAGGCATAAAATACACTCAATTTTGTATGAAGTATCATATTCTCATGTCATTAAACGTTACATCGAGTTTGTGTAAGGATATAATATTTAAGCCATTTCATTTGTTCTAGCTTTAGTGCACCTTGTACAGATATTCAGATAGAAAGACATCTTGTGTAAACATTTATAACACAAGTTTAAATATATGTGGCACATGTTTGGTTCATATAGCTCTCTCTGCTTTGAAAACACTCATCATGAATGTCTTGTTAAAAAAGTCAAGGTGACATTGAGGGGTGCCTGGGTGGCTCAGTTGGTTGAGTGTCCGACTTCGGCTCGGTTGTGATCTCACGGTTCGTGAGTTCGAACCCCATGTCAGGCTCTGTCCCGACAGCTTAGAGCCCGGAGCCTCCTTCAGATTCTGTCTCCCTCTCTCTCTCTGCTTGTTCCCCATTCGCGCTCTGTCTCCCTCTCTCTCAATAATAAATACACATGAAATAAAAAGTCAAGGTGACATTGAGAGGAAGAAAGCATTTGAAGCAGTGCAGATACTGAGTCATGTAGACCCGTGTTTGGATCGTCATTTTGCCTCCTTGTAGCCACGCGACCTTAAACGGGTTACTGTGGGTCTCCATTCTCTGGTCTGTAAGATGATTATTTTACTCACTCAACAGCCACTTACTAAATATCCACTGCCCCAGGTAGTGTTCTAGGCATTTGGAATACATCAGTTGGAGGAAAAAAGACAACACTCTTTGTTTCACAGAGGAACCTTGAAACCAGTGGACTGGGGGTCAGGGGAGGAGGGGAGACAAAATGGGTGATAAACATAATAAATAAGTAATGAAGTATGATAGAAGGTCTTAAGTGGGGGCGCCAGGGTGGCTCAATCAGTTAATCATCCGACTCGGCTCAGGTCATGATCTCCCAGTTCACGGGATCAAGCCCCACGTTGGACTCTGTGCTGATGGTGTGGAGCCTGCTTGGGATGCTCTGTCTCCACCCCCCCTCTGCCCCTCCCCTGCTTGTGCACTTGCTCTCTCTCTCTCTCTCTCAAAATAAATAAATAAACATTAAAAAAAAAAAAAAAAAAGGCCGTAAGTGCTATGAAAAGAAAAAAGGTAGAACAGGGTAAGGGCAGGCAGGAGGACCAGGAGCGAACTGCAGGTTGAAATAGGGAGCTCAGGCCCCTGCTGCGATAACCAGAGAGACTGACTCCTGGCATCGTAATAAGAACCGAACGATGGGCTCCTGAACGGCCCAGACCGAGTCCAGTACTCCGTCAGGGCCAGGGAAATGCTTGCTGTTATTATTTTGACCGCTGTTGTTACTCCTGAAAGGACAGTCACCCTGATTCCTTGATGCGATTCCTTACGTATTCCCTCATTCCGCTCCCTTTACCCAGACCTCCTGGGAGGTTCAAGTCCATCCAGGCACAGCCAGGCAGGCCAGGGTGTACTTTTCAAGGTGCCGTTTCACTCCCTGATGTCCCTCTTGAGTCGAGAGGCCTGGGTTTCAGTTTCCCTTCTGCACGCCCCCCACCAAGTTGGGCAGTCCCCCCCCACACCCCCCTGCCCTGGCCGAGTGTAAAATAGTGTGCACAGCGCCCGCCTCAGAGAGCTGCCGTGGGGAGTGAGATGAGAGGAGGAGGAAAGACCAGTGTGGGAAGCACAGAGCTGTGCACAGACGTGTCCTGTCACGTACTAAGTAAGGACCCCCCCCCCCCCCCCGCCACCCCCCCACCGGCCAGGGCTGTGCTGTGCTATCTGAATCTGCTTTCTCTGCCCCGCTCCTGCCTGAGGTCCCTGTTAGAAGCATCTAAGCGAGGACTTGGGCACCTTCCTTGTCACTCTCTTCCCCTTGTTGGCTTGGCACAGCCTTTCTTCCTAGAAGCGTTTCTCCTCCGGGCAGAGAAGTGAGCTGTCAGAAAGTCCGACATGTTTTTAACATTTCTCTTTTTTTTTTTTTTTAACATTTATTTATTATTGAGAGACAGAGAGAGACAGAGCATGAGCACGGGAGAGGCAGAGAGAGAGGGAGACACAGAATCCGAAGCAGGCTCCAGTCTCTGAGCTGTCAGCACAGAGCTGGACGCGGGGCTTGAACTCACGAACCGCAAGATCATGACCTGAGCTGAAGTCGGCCGCTTAACCGACTAAGCCACCGAGGCACCCTGAGTCCGACATGTTTTTGAGCAGCTGACCATTGAGCACAGCTACTTACCCAATCTGGTTGCCGTGCCTGTTGTCACAAAGGCGGGTTTCAGGTGGTCACTTCTTATTGTGTCCCGACTGTGTCTGTCTTGGGAAGGCAGAGAGGGCAAGGACTGACTGAGAACGGAGGGTATCTGCTGTGGGCAGGATGGGCATCCAGGCAGGCGGGTGGAGAGATCCCTCTTAGAAAAGGGCACTGGAGACCTTGCTAGAAATCGCCTATCCAGGGGCACTTGGGTGTCTCAGCAGTCAGTTAAGCATCCGACTTCAGCTCAGGTCATGATCTCATAGTTTGTGGGTTCGAGCCCCACGTCGGGCTCTGTGCTGACAGCTTGGGGCCTGCTTGGGATTCCTTGTCTCCCTCTCTTACTCTGCCCCTCCTCTGCTCCCACTCTCTCTCTCTCTCTCTCTCTCTCTCAAAAATAAATAATAAACATAAAAAAAAAAAAGAAATCTCCTATTGACTCGATTGTGCTCTTGGCTCCCGTCGAAGCTTGATTAAATTCTGTGAAGACAGGAAGGCAGGACTGGATCCTGTCTCTCATGCAGCATTTTGGAGGGAGATGTGTTGGGGGTGGGGGGAACCTCTTTGCGGGGATTCTCAACTCCGGCTGCACGTGAAGTTTCCGGGGCAGGGGTGGGACCCAGGCACCGGGAGCTGCTACTGCTCCTTCCCACGGTGCCGCCAAGTTCAAGAACCAGTGCTAAGTTTAGTGGACTTAATACAGGGGTGGCTGTTAATGTCCCACTCCGGCAGATTTCCCCCCTCTTCCTTTTGCCAGCACGGCAGGTGCACGGAACTGTGGACTGGAGCCTTGAACCAGCACCAGTGAGGAACATCTAATACAGCCTGGATTTTTTTTTTTTTTTTTTTTTTGTCTTAAGCTGCACAATATGAATCCTGAGGCTGGCTTCTCTGGCCTTTGAGCTATGCTGTACTTTCAGAACCCCTTCCCTCTAGAACTGGAGAAACAGAGAAGGAATAAAAAAGACGAGGTCATTACCATACGTTTCCCTTGGCTCCGTTGCAATAAGGACCAGAGGACAAAAATGCCTGGTAGGAAAGATCAGTCTTTCAAAAGGGCCATGAGCCCCCCTCTCCTCCATTTCCAGCCTTCATTGTTTCGAAGGCAGGAGGCCCACAGACCGGGGAGAGGTGGCAAATGCCTTGTTGCTGGAAAGCGTGACGCATGGTGGTTGCTTGCCTTTCTTACCAGCGTACGTGGCCGCCAAACGACGGACGAACATGCCGCCTTAGGTTTTTGTGTCATTAGTTGGATCCTGATAGCTACCCTGAATAGGGTGAGGTTGCAAGGCAGACAATGCATGGTGCCTTTGCGTGACGTCAGCTGTTCTGTGATCTGGGACCGATGTCTGTCAGGGACGCCAAGGGACCGAGGAACAGAGACCCAAGGAAACCCTGCTGGAGCAGAGGGGCGTTGGGGAGGTGACCTCTCTGGCTCTCCCTGCCTGGGGAGGATGTGCCCTAGAGGTGACGGAACGGCCGCGTGCGGAGTACTCCGTCTGGTCATGTGTTGGCCCTTCCCCTCTTAAAGGCCACCTCTTTTTAGTCACAAGGCCGATATTCGGGAAGGGATAGCGATGGTGAGTGGCAGTGACTTAGGTCCTCCGCTCTCCCTTTCGCCTTGTCCCAGCGGCCCCCGCCTCTGAGTGTGTGATAACGAGGCCAGTCTCACTGCTCCACGACACGCCCTGGGCCAAGCCAAGGGAAGTGGCATCGGCCACCTCACCCACGTGGCCAGCACGCGCTCCGCAGACATTACTGCGTTTGTCCTCTCAGGTGGGATCCGTTACCCCGGTGTTCTCGACGGGGACACCTGGCTAGAGTCACAAAGCTAATGTCGATACGAGGACTCGAACCCGAGTCGGTTGGCTTCCAAGCGGTACGTCTTTCCCGTAGATCAGGCTCTCTCAGACTCTGCTTGTAGTGAGCAGCGTGAGCCTGAGGAGACCTTCCATGAGGTACATGGAAGGTGATTGACTGCCCAGATTCTTCCTTTACAGACCAAAAGCTGGTGTATGTCACGAACAGACAGGAAAGTAGGCCCAGTCTTCTTAGGCTTCGTCAAGGCTAAATCACTGTGTAACAGGAGCTCCTGGCAAGGCCGATTTTGTTATTAACTCGTGTGCCTTGTGAGGTACGGGAGGCAGGCCTCAAAGGATGATGTTTGCTTTTTTTATTTTTAATTTTTTTTAATGTTTACTTATTTATTTATTTTTTTTCGAGAGAGAGAGAGAAAAAGAGAGACCGAGTGCAAGCAGGGGAAGGGCAGAGAGAGAGGGAGACACAGAATCCAAAGCAGGCTCCAGGCTCCGAGCCGTCAGCACAGAGCCGTCAGCACAGAGCCCGACGCGGGCCTTGAACTCAGGAACCGTGAGATCTTGACCTGAGCTGAAGTCGGACACTTAACCGACTGAGCCACCCAGGCGCCCCAAAGGATGATGTTCGGAGCCTCACCTGTGTTCTGAGGGAGCACACCTCCTGCACTGGGCTCTCTGTTTTGCCGTGAATGTGCAAAATACTTTAATGCTAAAAACCCGGCATCGTAAAATGGAAAATGGCAGCATGGAGGAGTGAGTCCAGTTGAGATCCTAGGTTCATGAATTTAGTCTCCTGGCAGCTAGATTGTGCTTTCCGGAGTTCAGGGGGATATAAAAGTCGACACCTTCATGTAGATCTATGTGGAGTACGGTTGAATTCCAGTTGTTTTTGGAGCTATAACTTTGAATTACTTGGTTTTGTTATAAAAACGAGTTTACAGCAACATGGGTGTTGGCTTGTTTGGAAAACAGGGCAGAGGAAAGCAGGGGAACGAAAAGGGGTTTGGAACACGGCGAACATCCTTCGCTTGACCTCTCCGGTGGTCTCACGGGGGGAGTCTTTTACCAGGTTGGCGCCGCCCCCCCAGTTTGCGGGCATCTATGGTCGACAGGCCCATGGACACAGGGCTCCCCCCTTTGGGGTCACTGGCAACGCTGGGCCTGGAGGGGGGCCAGATGCCAACAGACGTTTATTTAAACTCTTATCTATTCAGCAACTGTCTCGTGGGAGGGGGTAAACTGATGTTGTATCAAGAAAAACTGTCTGCCTCTCCAATTTCAAAAGAGGAAATGTATTGCATGAAGTCATTACGTGAGATTTGCCAAGTCCGAAAACTACTTAGAGGCATACCACGTGATTTCAAATTTCGATCGCAGAATCCATCACTCGTTTCCCGGTGAGTAGCACTTTGCATACGGAGCGGGGTTGCAGACTTGGTAGGTCTCTCTGCCTGTTGGTCTTGGAGTTGGTAGAAGGGTGGGGAGTTGGGTCCCACCGCATAATTCCCGTGTACCTGCGAGACGTACTTCACAGAGATGCGCTCCCACCAGCGGGAGAGGGCAAGCCAAGTTAATTTACTTGTGTTTCCGCTTTTAGGGCTCTTTCTGGAATGCCCAGTAGAGAGTTGCTTTTGTTCCACTGTCTCTTCATCTGCCTGCACAGGGTTTCTCCCCTTGGTACCGGTGACCTTCTGGGCTAAATAAGTTTTTGTTCTGGGGACCGTCTTGTGCATCGTAGGGTCCTGCCACCACACTAGAGTAGTGCCAGAGATGTTTCCAGGCATTCTCAGATGTCCCTGGGGAGAGGACGGTCTGTGTTGACAACTCTTTTCTTAGGAAAAGGAAGGAAGCAAGGGCTGTTAACAACTGCAATTCAGCCGTACTCCACATAGATCTACATAAAGGTGTCGACTTTTATATCCCCTTGAACTCCAACCCCCCCAGAAGACCTTTGTCTGCAGGAGTGGGATTTAAGTAAATAGTTCCCGAAACATGAAATTTCTAGCCAGTTGGCCAAAGTCAAAGTTTTTAAAGCGGTTTAATTCCATCAAGATGTCTTTGATGATTTTCACTGAGATGAGGCATCAGAAACCCAGAAATAGTTATTGGGATTGGGGGGGGAGGGGGTCTTTTAAATTAGCAAATCAAGAAAGGTTCCAGAAGGGTTCTGTGACTTTTTTAGGCAATGCATTTCTCTTCTTTTTTTTTTTTTTCCTTCTTATATTTAGTTTTGAGAGAGAGAGACAGAGCACGAGTGAGGGAGGGGCAGAGAGAGAGGGAGACACAGAATCCCAAGCAGGCCCCAGGCTCTGAGCTGTGAACACAGAGCCCGACGCGGGCCTCGAACTCATGAACCGCGAGATCTTGACCTGAGCCGAAGTCGGACGCTTCACCGGCTGAGCCACCCCGGCGCCCCTCAGGAAATGTGTTTCTGAGCCGGGTTCAGCATGTTTGTGGTTCTCATGGGCCTGGCTCCTGGGGAAGCCTGGTGAGTGCTTGTTCTGGCGTCTCTTCACGAGCAGAGTGCATGCGATTGAAGGTGCCGGCTGGGCCCTGTGGGCAGCAGATGGGGAGTAAACGGGCAGGAGGGCATATCCTGTCCTCAGGATCTCCTCTGGGCAGGCGACGCGGGGGGACAGTGGGAACGAGGTGAACACGCGTTGAAATCCAACTGTCGGGAGTGGATTATGGTCCTTGGAGCAGTGGTTTTCAAGCTGTACTCTTAGCAGCTGACGTTACTTGTTTTTCAAACAATATGCGCAGAAACCCAATGTAAATAAAATGGGTCAGAGCCAAGTTTGAGGCCAAGGGCGCAAGAAGGGGGCCCAGAGTCCCTTATCCCTCGCCTCACCTCACCTCACCTTCCCTCATTTCTGAGAACACGCCTTGCGTTACTCTTCTGACTGAAAGGCTAGTGCTTGGTTGGATAGTGATCTTTTTTTTTTTTTTTTCCCCCGACTGGATCTATTATCTTTTTTTCTAGTAAAAGTAATTTTCAAAACCATAAACCAAGATGAAGATAATAATGATGTTCCATTGCTGTTTAATTTTTCTCTCAACATGGAGGCAGATTCAGGGGCTGAGAACATAACACACGTACATACGCATGTATATGTATGTATATTCATTTGAACTATTTTGATATTCTATTATGAAAACTTAAATATATAGAAAAATAGAGGGGCGTCTGGGTAGTTTAGGCAGTTGAGTGTCCGACTTCGGCTCAGGTTCATGATCTCACGGTTTATGAGTTTGATCCCCACATCTGGCTCACTGCTGTCAGCCCAGAGCCGGGTTCGGATCTTCTGTCCCCCTCTTTCAGCCCCTCCCCTGCTTCCACTCTCCCCTAATTAATTAACTAATTAATTAATAGAGAAAAGAGAACTCTCTTTCCCTCAGTGTAACAGTTGTCATTACCTTGGTCACATTTGCTTTATGTCTTTCCTTAAACTAATGGATAAGAATTTTAAAAGACGTTCACAATAACAAGATCTGGGAGTATTTGTACCCAGTTCCCCCACCCCCCACCCGCCCCCTGCCCCAGTTCATCTTGTGGACCATTGTGATTTGAATTTAATTTGTGAAACCTACATGAGGGATACAAATTTGATTCAACATGCAAACGTTCTTGGCGTCTGTGTAGTTTATTTTTCATTCAACAGTGCTTTGGGGATGCCTCAACCTGAGCAAAATGAAACGTACTAGAACATTGCTCCTGCCCTGGGTTTTGTTAGAAAACGGGAGTTCTTAGGTGGCTTGTCTGGAAAACTGAGGAAAATGGGTTGTGTGTGCCACACCTGCAAGGTCTGGGGTGGGCAGGTGGCGGGGTGGAGAAAAGATAATAAAATATCAGATGAATTTGGAGGTTTGGGGGAACGAGCCCTCCCATAGCGGGCTGGTCCCATTCTGGAGTTGGCAGAGTGCTTTGTGCATGATGTCCCTGCAGACCTGGTGTCCTAGAGCCTCGGGACTGTATTGTGTGGGTCACAGCCTTGGCATGGCATGGGGCCAGCCCACCAGGGGACAGCTCTAGCGTGAGCAAAGCCGTTACACCAGTGGGTTATTCACTACCTGCCTTGCAACTGGGAGTGGAGGAGTGATCAGAGTTGGATTCCTTGTTTTCTCAGAGTTTACTGTGCTATTTTAGCACATAAAAGGACCCAGGAATCTTACATGAGAAAAAAATAGCCCATTGGGGGTCCCAGGAGATTAGCTGACACCTTGCCGTGTTCGTGTCACACTGGCCCTCCCATCCTGAGTTTTCAACTCTCTCTTCATTCATTCATTCAGAGAAAGATGGAGTTATATGCACTTTTGATAGAAGTATGCCTTGTATCAGTAGTCCATCCCAAATGGAACGATTTGGCCCTACCCTGCATTCATTTCTATGTTAGCTATTTTCTTGAAGTTCAAGAGCACTAGAAAAGAAACAATGTGGTATAGTGTAAGGGTTTTACGCTTACTTGAATTTATCAAGGTAGAGCTTGGTTAATCAGTAACTTATTTTTAAAGATTCTATAGCAAATGTGTTTTCAGGGCAGAAAACAAATTTTTGCAACCTTGGATTTAGGCTTGGAAATACAAGCCAGGTGATTTCTCACTAAGTTTAATTTCTAATAATGATTTTAATGGGTCTTCCTAAACCAGGCAACAGCCTGAGTCACGGAATATAAATGAGTCTGAAGGAGCTTCCAGGTCCCAGTTATACGTAGAAACACAAGATTTGTTTTCAAATGAGCATCCTACTGAAGCAGCCAGATATTCGTCTTGAATTCTGTGATTGCTTTTAAAATGAACTATGTTCACGAATTAGCATCACGATTCCCAAAATACGTGCTGACAAAAATGGTGATACCCAATTTCATACAATGTAATTCATCTGTTACTTGCATGGATGGGGGGGAGAGGTGTGCAGAAAACTTTCAGTTTCTTTTCATTAAACTGACCCTGGGAAAGGTAGGGGTGGCGTTTCAGCAGCTCCTTTCTTTCCAGAATGAATTGCTTGTTCCCTCACTTTACGAATTGGTAGAAAATATGTAAGTTGGTAAATATTTTTGCGGTGTGATCACTTTTCAAAATTGAATCGCGAGGCCAACGCGTCTGTTGATACTGATGTGAGGGGGAATGTTTACAATGGCCTGTGACTGATTTTTCCTCCCCTTTGGCAGGAAATAACTACATGTTTGCCAGATTACTACAAGTGGACTCAGTACCTCTTTATTAAACTCTATGAGGCTGGACTGGCCTATCAAAAGGAGGTAAGTTAAAGATAGCTGCATTTTATTTTATTTTATTTTATTTTATTTTATTTTATTGTAATTAATTTTAATTTTATTATTTATTTATTGTGAGAAAGAGAGCATAAGTGAGTAAGGAGGGGCAGAGAGAGAGAGAATCCCAGGAGGGACAGAGAGAGAGAGAAAGAGAGAGAAACAGGGCTTGTGTTTTACCCAAAGTGGGGCTTGTGCTCTACGTGGGACTCGAAGTCACGAATTATGAGATCGTGACCTGAGCCGAAGTCAGTGCTTAATGACTGAGCCACCCAGGCACCCAGAGTTACCTGCATTAAAGAATTTTTTTATCTCCTCAGTCTTACTAGAGCACATCGTTGTTAATTAACATACAAACCCTGTTTGCACAGGAGCAATGAAAATGAGCACTACCTCAAGTTCATGAAATCATTTTTAGCAGACCCAGAGAGTAGCAACTGCCTGGCTTAGCACGGTGCCTCCAGAACGGGGCTGGGGCTTCTTAATTCTACCACAGAGTATCTGGTGCCGATAATGATATCATGGAGGGAGCATCGGAAGAGCGGAAGTTTCTCTACTCTTAGCTCAGCTAGGAGTGCCGGCTGGGCGACCTCACTCCAGGAATTGTGGTTTGTCATCTGCTAAAAGGGGTGGTAGCATCTCCCTCGCATGGCCTTGGGAAGATCAGAGGTGCTGTTGATTTTTTTTAATTTTTTTTTTATTTTTTAAAATTTTTTTAACGTTTATTTATTTTTGAGACAGAGAGACACAGAGCATGAACGGGGGAGGGGCAGAGAGAGAGGGAGACACAGAATTGGAAGCAGGCTCCAGGCTCCGAGCCATCAGCCCAGAGCCCGACGCGGGGCTCGAACTCACGGACTGCGAGATCGTGACCTGAGCCGAAGTCGGACGCCTAACCGACTGAGCCACCCAGGCGCCCCCAGAGGTGCTGTTTAAAGAACAGCTATCATAGTGCCTGCACATCGTGGTCTCCCAAGAAACGGAGGGGCTTTTACTGCAGGGGCTCAGTAATGGTGGATAAGCCTCAGATGGTGAGAGAGAGGGAAAGACCGCCATAGCGTGGCCGGGTGCTGTACTCTCCAGTATAGTAGTCGCTAGCAGCGTGTGGTTGTTGATATTTCAAGTAATTCAGATGGAATAATATTAATAACAGTCCTCAGTCACCAGCCATGTTCGTGCACTAGTAAGCTAGTATTGGACAGCACAGACACGGGACATTTCCATCGAAACAGAATGATCTACCAGCTGCACCGGTCTAGCCAATTCAGAAGTAACAAGTAGAAAATCCACTGTCCCTTTACGCTGGAGTCCTTCTCCTCTGACCAGAGGGATTTCATGACATAGAATCACATTTGCTTTTCTGCGGTCACATCACACAGCTGGGTCTTGCGGTGAACCGAACTTACTTAAGTGTTCTGTTTGAAGTTGAACAGTTTTTAGGGTCGGTAGGGAGACCAACGCAGAAGCCTCGTGGTGAAGTTCAGAATAAAACCAAAATGCCGTAAACCTCGACATCAACATCGTATGGCTGACCAAAATCAGGAGGTGAAACTGGGGAAGAGAAGTAGAAGCCAGCGTGAGGTGGTCCCTTTATGGTTCATAACAAGGAGGCATAGATCAGGAACTAGAGCTGTACATCCGTTTTCTTATAGTTAGAAAGGTAGCTGTGAAAGGTCAAGGTAGCAAAGACCCAAGAATGAGAAGAGGGGATGGGGGTGGGAGGAGGGCTGAATGACCATGCGGAGTATCTCGTTTCATGGGTCGATAGAACCGTCTGAAGATAATCTGTCGAAACTGAAGTGTAGTTTTATTAAGGTTACGATGGTAAACACCAGAAGAACTGAGTGGAAGCTGCTCAAAGCGGGGGAATATTTTAATACCCATTTAAGATCATTACGAATGTTCTTTTTTGTTACTCCGCCCAAACTCAACAAGCATTGGTTTCTTGAAGGTGAGTTGCGGTGTTAAATCTGAAACATCAGAGAACTTTTGTACCCTTCCATTGTGATGCATCCGTCTGTCCTGCACGCTGGGTGGATTTTTTTTTTTTTACCCACACATACTCTTGTAACATCACACATTGGCCACTTGGAAAACACCGGTAGGTGTAGTGAGTGACGTAGATCTTCCAAATGTTGATATATTTCACCCCGGGAATATCATCAGAAGAGTTTTTAATTGGTAGGAAGCTGTGGGGAAGTTCATGGTGGCCGGATACAAGTTTTCTAAAATTCTGATTTTCACTTCAGAGTTCAGATTTTATCATTGGCAGCAGAAACCATCCGTGGTTTTCCTTGGAGCAACAGGCTTGCTTTGTTTAATTTTGAGAAAACGTTTGTCAGACTCCTATGTGTCAATAACCATAGTTTATCGTTAGTCATTCTTTCACATGGAAACACAAGTTATGGAAAAGACTGGCTACTCCTTCCTGTTCACCACTCAGACAGTTGTGGCTGTGCTTTTTCCCCGAGACAACTGTCCCTTTGTGTGGCCGCACTTCTTATGCCTGCGTCCCATTGCGTCGCTGAAAATACCAAGAGGACGTGTGTCCAAGTGTTAAAATTTAAGAATGTGAATACAGGGGGGCACCTGGGTGGCTCAGGCGGTTGGGCGTCTGACCTCGGCTCAGGTCATGATCTCACAGTTCATGAGTTTGAGCCCCGCGTCGGACTCTGTGCTGACAGCTCAGAGCCGGGAGCCTGCTCGGATTCTGCGTCTCCCTCTCTCTCTGCTGCTCCCCTGCTCATGCTCTGTCTCCATCTCAAAAATAAACATTTAAAAATTAAAAACAAAAAGAACGTGAATACGTTTTATGGCTTTGTCAAGCACAGTATTAGTGAAACCGACTTTCCCCCCATTCTGCTGAGCGCACAGTAGGAAAGGACCCAGTGACTGCTGGTAGAGTCTGGTGCCACCACCTTGATTCATGCTGAGGGCCGAAGGTCTCAGCCACCATCACGCTTGCACCATTGTTGCAGATGTGAACACAAGGAGAAAGGCAAACAGTGTCTTACTATTGTAGCGAAAAGAGTTTTGATCTGCAGATCCCTGGCAAAGGGCCCCGGGGACCCCCAGAGGTCACACTTGGAGAACCATTGTACAAAGTAAGCAGCCCCTACCCCTGCTCCCATCTTTAAGTTAAGAATATTAAAATGTTGATTATTTTAAAATACTATGTTGTTGAATAGATTGTACTTTTTCGGAGAAAGTGTTGAGTCCCCATTAACATTTGGGATGAATTGACTGAGAATTTTGTGCAACTGGGCCATCCTGATGTTCAACCACTGTGGACTCTCCTGGGTCAATTTAATTTCTTTTAAAGTAAAGACTTAAGAAAAGTTGTTTAATGTTTATTCATTTTAGAAAGATAGTGTTTTTGTTGCTGGTTGTGGACTGAAAGGCTTTTGGTGTATTAATTTTTTTGTGTCCACTAAATTGTCATGATCTTTAAAAAAATCATAAATAGAATACAAAAAACGCACACTTGCTGTATTGTTTGAAGATCAGTGTTAGCCCCAATCCAGGGTATTATTCCATGGGTCTCCTTTTATTGGAAGGCTATTTTCAAATTGGCTTTAACACCTAAAACCTCTTGGTGTCCGTTGGCGTTCCATTCCTAGGGTTTATTTCAAAATATAAGCTTTTGAAATTAACATCAGAAAGCTAATTGACTTTAGAAAGCCTGCACATAGCATACTCTGTAAAGCATATTTAGCCAAAAACAACCCGCATGTTAATACCTTTCCTCTAATGGCATTGTTGTAACTTTTTTTGAAATAGGAAATAGCCTTAACCCTTAAAGACAGTTCTGCTTAGAAGCTGCACAAACGAACTTAGATTTAGGGAAAGCGTTTCAGCAGAGCATTACTAAACATAACGGGAGTGTTGCAGTCTTTTGTTCTTGACTAACCCCATCCATCAAGATGCTCATTTCCTTTGCAAAAGGAATCTCTTCTTGCTCTTGCCAAACAAAAATATTTTCAGCCAAAAATATGAATATAAAGACCTCCACTTGGCAGAACATGAGTTTCACCTCTCTGGTTTAAAAAAAAAAATGTGGATGCAGTTAGCGGGGAGGGTGCTGTATTATGCTTGGGCATTCTGGGGAATTATGGAGGCCACCTAATCTGTGGGTTTGTCTTTGGCCTCCGCCATGATTTCGGAGGCGGCTGGTGACAGTGCTGATGCACCCACCTGCGCTGGGTTTGCCGTGTGGCCTCGTGTTGGGGGAGCTACTGAAGGAAACACTGTACCAACAGGCAGCCTGTCCCGCTCTGCCCCCTCGTGGCTTTGGAAGGTGGTGACGGTAAATAACCGGTAGCCTTAGAAACCGTCCTCTCCGGACTCTGTCCAAGCCCAGGCCCATCCTGGATGGAATGGAGCCAGATGGATTTTGAGAGTTCAACCTTTTCATGCGATCTAGGTGGTGTTCCTTAATTACACATCGTTTTGTCAGGAAAAAAGCTAATGGACCTTAGAAAATCAATACCCTAAAACATCCTTCTGGAGCCTGAAGCTGCCTGAGAGCACACTCAGGAAAGGTTTTTGGTAGTGTAAAAGCAGAGCCCGAGGACAAAGAAGCAAGGGAAATGGTGGAGAGTAGCCAAGGGCCCGAGGAGTGATGTGTGGGTCAGGAGACGGAAGGGTGCTAATGGAGGATGTGATCTAGAAGGGACTGGCACCCTATGTGAAGGGTAAGACCCAGGAGGGGCAAAGGGAAGGAGCATCCTAGTAAACGGAAGGAGGAGATTAGAAAGCAGGAGGTTTGGAACAGGAGGCACATTGGGGCGGCAGGTACCACGCAGCTGCCGTGCCACAGAGAGGAGAAGTGATACATGAGAATTCGAGGAGAAATTGCCCCAAGAATCTCCAACGGAGCCCGTAGTTGCCCACACCTCTGGGAACCCATGGGCCAAGAAGGGGAGGTGGGAGGAGGCAAAAATGATGGGACACCCGCCGTTATTGCCCAGAATCGATCCTTGTGAACATGGCCGATTGATGTTTATGATTGGGTCATGGTATGCGTTTTAAAGAAATTGTCTTTAAGTTTGTTTATTTTGAGAGAGAGACAGCACAGGTTGGGGAGGAGCAGAGAGAGGGAGAGAGAGAGAGAATCCCAAGCAGGCTCCACACTGCCAATGCAGAGCCCGACACGGGGCTCAAACTCAGGAAACCGCCAGATCATGACCTGAGCCACCCAGGTGCCCCACGTTGTGCATTTCTACAAGACATTCTGAAAGCTTCCCACAGATCACTCAAACAACTTGATCAACTGGGGAAATTCTCTGATCTGGAACGGTTCCTTCTGTGACATTGCGAGATAATTTAAGTGAGGGAAGCAGCGAGCAAGATCTGTTAGAGTTCAGCATGTTTGCAGATGTGTTAAGGATTTCGTGTATTGATTTAATTACTTATTGATTTAAGGTTGATTTCAAAGTACAAGTACAGGCTGTATTTTACAAATAAGGCCAGTTAACTATAAAGGAACACAGAGTTGACTTTTAGGGGGTGATAGCAAGCAGAAGGGCCAACCGGAAAAGGGAAGGAAATGGCTATAGTCAAGGAGGTTGTCCAGAAACAATAGTAATTGTAGCCAGACTGCTTGCTTACAAACCCGAATGTCCATCAAGTAAATGTTCAAGATGTGAAAATCAGGAATGCCGGATAAGAGAAGACCCTGGTTTCAAGGGAAGCTGTATGATAGAGACAGTTTATAAGAGTGGAGACCCAAGGGGCATCCGGGTGGCTCAGTCAGCTAAGCGTCTTAACTTCGGCCCAGGTCACGATCTCACGGTTCATGATTCCGAGCCCCGCGTCGGGCTCTGTGCTGACAGCACGGAGCCTGGAGCCCACTTGGAGTTCTGTGTCTCTCCCTCTCTCTCTCTGCCCGTCCCCCGCCCTGCTCACACTCTATCTCTCTCCTTCTCTCTCTCAAAAATAAATAAACACTAGGGCCCCTGGGTGGCTCAGTGGTTGACGCCTCCGACCTCAGCTCAGGCCGTGATCTCGCGGTTTGTGGGTTCGAGCCCCACATCAGGCTCTGTGCTGACAGCTCAGAGTCTGGAGCCTGCTTTGGATTTTGTGTCTCCCTTTTTCTCTGTTCCTCCCCTGCTTGCACTCTGTCTTTCTCTCAAAAATAAATAAAGATTTTTAAAAATTAAAAAAATAATAATAAACATTAAAAAAAAAAAAAACAACAGAATGGAGGCCCGATAAAAGGGATTTGGGAAGTAGTTCCTGGGGGCTTCACAAGGCTGCACGTTCTGTGCATCCAGGACCCTGGGGGCCCTGTATGTGGCCCACCCCTGGGTCGACCACCTGTGGAAAGGCTGAGCCTGAGCCCTGCAAGTCTGTGGGTGGGCTGGCTTGTGGTCCTGGGAAGAAATGCGAATGGGTTCTCCCAGCTGATGCCTCTTCCATTTCAGATCTTATTTCCTTTGGTGCTTCTGCTCTCCCCCCAAGACTTTCACTGGGGGGGAAATTGGTTTTGCGTTTCGCCTGTATTTGCCTTTCATTCAACACCGGGGTTTTACGATAATGTGTAAGCCTCTTAGGAGCACATCTCCCTCGTTGCATTTTGTAACCTAGAGCCTGAGAGATGCCAGGCCATGTGGGAAATGTTGATAAGAAAATAAAGTCCCGTTTGTTTTTGCAGTCTGTGGTACTGTTTGCTTCTCCTGTCTCCTTGGAGGTTTGCTGGGGGCCGGAGGCAGAAGTGCTGCATGAAGGGCTTTTTTTCTTTTTTCTGTTTTTTAAGTTAAAAAAAAAAATTAAGTTTATTTATTTTGAGAGAGAGAGAGAGTGAGAGGGAGCAGGGGAGGGGCAGAGAGAGAGAGAGGAGAGAGAGAATCCCCAGCAGGCTCTGCTCTGTCAGCATAGAGCCCGATGCGGGGCTTGAACTCATGAACCATGAGATCATGACCTGAACAGAAACCTAGAGTCAGATGCTTAACTGACTGAGCCACCCAGGTGCCCCGGGCTTTTTTCCTTTGTTCTCTATACAGTTTTAGCTGTGCATCTTTTGCGGGTTGGGGGCGGTTCATGAAAGACTTGTCTATGTTCCTAAACAATACTTGGTCTTTTTTTTTTTTTTTTTTTTGTCTTTTATTTTAAGTGGTACCCTTCTCTCTAGCCCCTAATACAGGAAATAATAGCTATGATGCTCATCCTTACTTTATCAGCCTAAAGTTTTTAGGTCTAAGGCAGTTTTGTCCTCTATTTTGTCTTTCTATATTTATGGCTTCAAGATTTTTCCGGACCCCGAAATGAGAGGGACAAATCATTCCGTACAGATCTTTCCCATTCCGCCTCCACGCTTTGCAGGCTTAAGCTTTTCAACCGGACGCCCTACGTTTCAGTTGTAAAAGCACAGCCCACAGACGGGTTAGTCTGTCCTCCACTCCTAATTTTTAGACATATCTCTGGGTCAGTCACGGTCGTGGTGGGAAGTAGGGAATGCACCGGAAAGCAGTTATTGAAGAAAATGTAATAAAGAGACTGTTTTTGTGTAGAGTTTAGGGGAACCAGCAAGGGGTGATCAAACACCTGACATGGGCACCAGAGGGAAGCCTTTGCCACCCCAGGCTGAGGGGGCCGACACTAGGACTGGAAGAACAGTAGCAGAGGCCTCTGTGATAGAGGGTGTGGCCTTTGGTATCATTAGAGGAGGCCTGACTGCGAAGTCGCCCGGGGGCACCTCCCACTGGTTGAGCACAGCTGGAGGGCAAGGGTCCAAGTTAATGCCACCGCAGAGGTCAACTTTCTGGGGTGCAGACCACGGTGGAAAGAGGATTTGGAGGGGGAAACGGACAATGCTCAGCATCATCTCGTCTTAGAATTGCTTAGTAAAATTTTATTTCTTTCAGAAATTTTTGAGGCCCCCCCCCCCCCCCCCCCCCCCCCCGGGTGGCCCAGTCGGTTAAGCGGCCGACTTCGGCTCAGGTCATGATCTCACGGTTCCTGAATTCGAGCCCTGCGTCCAGCTCTGTGCTGACAGCTCAGAGCCTGGAGCCTGCTTTGGATTCTGTGTCTCCCTCTCTGTCTGCCCCTCCCTTGCTCATGCTCTCTCTCTCTCTCAAAGATAAATAAACATTAAAAAAAATTAAAATAAAAAGTTTTTTGAAAACAATGTGTATCAAGTCAGGGTATTTCAGTGCCCAGACACATCTCCCCGTATTCATTGCCTTCTTTGTATTATGGTTTACCTTAATGTCATAAAGGAGTGAACTTTGACGTCAGAGGGATTTATTGTAAATGACGATAGGAACTAATTAGAAGTCTGGAGAGAAGGCTCATAGTGGCTAAGACTGCAGCTTCAGAGTGAGTCAGACACGTGTATGGGCATAGATCTTGGAATATTGTTACCTTTCGGGGGCAGATACTGACTTGGGAGAAGGCACCACGGAATCTTCTGGGATGCTGGGAATGTTCTTTATGTTGATAATGAGTGGTGGTAACAGTTTGTTGAGTTGTACGCTTCAGATTTGTCCACACTGCTCTCTGTATGTCCTGCTTGAACGTAAACAGGAGTTTTTAAAAGTTGCAAAAAAGTTTTACGGTTTTGAGAGACCTGAGTTCCTGCCCTTTCTCTGTCACTGACTGTGTGACCTCAGGCAAGTTATTTAATCTCTCTGTTCCTCAATTTCCTCCTTTGCAATCTGGGGGGAATAATATTCTTACCTCCACTGGCTGGTCTATGAACTCCCAAGTGTAGATAGTGTGCTTCATGAGGGGCAGGTTTTCTACTAACACCACAAAGGTCTCTCGCCCAGTGAGTGACATTGGATAGTAATTCTTGCTGCGAGTGAAAATAATAAAGATAATATTCTTACCTCCAAATGTGGTTGTGCAGGATTGGAAGAGCCAACCTTAGTTTGGCCCTTAAGCACAGCATCTAGCATATGGCAATCAGTCAGTAAACGTTAGCTGTTTCTATTCAAATAAACATATTTGTTTCCCCTAAAACAACCTGATTCTACGAAGTTCCAGGTACCATGTTTTTTTCTTTTCCTGTGTTTCTTAAAATTTCCAATCACATAGGTTCATCTTTTGGCACAAGAAGATACCAAACTTGATTAGACAGATGCTCACAGGCTTCCTCCCAAACCTGTTTTGTTTTTTTTTTTTTAAAGATATATTTTGGGGGGCACCTGGGTGGCTCAGTCGGTTAAGCGTCTGACTTTGGCTCAGGTCATGATCTCACGGTTCGTGGGTTCGAGCCCCACGTTAGGTCCTGTGCTGACAGCTCAGAGCCTGGAGCCTGCTTCGGATTCTGTGTCTCCCTCTCTCTCTCTGCCCCTCCCCCACTCACAGTCTCTTTCTCTCTCAAAAATAAACATTAAAAGATAATAAAATAATAAAAAGGATACTGTTTTTAAATTTCAATTTTAGTTAACATACAGTGCAGTTTTGGTTTCAGGAGTGGAATTCCGTGATTCGTCACTTACATACAACACCCAGTGCTCATCACAAGTATCCTCCTTAATACCCATCACCCATGTAGCCCATCTCCCACCCACCTTCTTCCATCAACCCTCAGTTTGTTCTCTGTTGTTAAGAGTCTCTTGGGGTTTGTTTCCCTCTTTCCTCTTCCTTTTCCCTTCGCATATATTCATCTGTTTTGTTTCTTAAATTCTGCACGAGTGAAATCATAACGGTATTTGTATTTCTGTGACTGACTTATTTCACTTAGCATAATACATTCTGGCTTCATCTACATCACTGCAGGTGGCAAAATTTCATTCTTTTTTGATAGCTGAGTAATATGCCATTATATACCACATTATTATATACCACATCTTCTTGATCCATTCATCAGTTGATGGACATTTGGGCTCTCTCCATAGTTTGGCTATTGTTGACAATGCTGCTGTAAATATTGGGGTGCATGTACCCTTTTGTATCGGTATTTTTGTATCCTTTGGGTAAACACCTAATAGTGCAACTGCTGGGTCATAGGCTAGTTCTATTTTCAGTTTCTTGAGGAACCTCCATACTGTTCTCCAGAGTGGCTGCACCAGTTTGCATTCCCACCAGTAGTGCAGGAGGGTTCCCTTTTCTCCTCATCCTCACCAACACCTGTTGTTTCTTGTGTTGTTAATTTTGGCTATTCTGATAAGTGTGAGGTGGCATCTCACTGTGGTTTCGATTTGTATTTCCCTGATGGTGAGTGATGTTGAGCATCTTTTCATGTGTCTGCTGGCCATCTGGATGTCTTCTTTGGCAGAGTGTCTATTCATGTCTTCTGCCCACTTCTTAAACTGGGTTATTTGTTTTTTGCGTGTTGAGTTTGATAAGTTCTTCATAGATTTTGGATACTCACCCTGTATCATGTTGTTCGCAAATATCTTCTCCCATCCCGTAGGCTGCCTTTTAGTTTTGTTGATTGTTTCCTTTGCTGTGCAGACGTTTTTTATCTTAATGAAGTCCCAAGAGTTCATGTTTGCTTTTGTTTCCATTGCCTTCAGCAACGTGTCTAGTAAGAAGTTGCTGTGGCTGCGGTCAAAGAGGTTTTTGCCTGCTTTTTCCTCTAGGATTTTGATGGTTTCCTGTCTCACATTTAAGTCTGTCATCCATTTTGAGTTTATTTTTGTGTGTGGTATAAGAAAGTGGCCCGGTTTCATTCTTCTGTATGTCGCTGTCCAGTTTTTCCAACACCATTTGTTGAAGCGACTGTCTTTTTTTCCATTGGATAGTCTTTCCTGCTTTGTCAAAGATTAGTTGGCCATATAGTTGTGGGTCCATTTCTGGGTTTTCTCTTCTGTTCCATTGATCTACGTGTCTGTTTTTATGCCAGTACCATACTGTCTTTATGACTGCAACTTTGTAATATAGCTTGGAATCCGGAATCATGATGCCTCCAGTTTTGTTTTTCTTTTTCAGGATTGCTTTGGCTATTCAGGGTCTTTTGTGGTTCCATACAAATTTTAGGATTGTTTGTTCTAGCTCTGTGAAAAAGTCTGGTGGTATTTTGATAGGGATCGCATTAAATACGTAGATTGCTTTGGGTAGTAATAATTTTGACAATGCTTGTTCTTCTAGTCCATGAGCATGGAATGCTTTTCCGTTTCTTTGTATCCTCTTTAATTTCTTTCATAAGGGTTCTATAGTTTTCAGAGTACACATCTTTTACTTCTTTGGTTAGGTTTATTCCTGGGTATCTTACCGTTTTTGGTGCAATTGCAAATGGATGGATTCCTTGATTTCTTTTTCTGCTGCTTCGTTATTGGTATATAGAAATGCAACCGATTTCTGCACATTGATTTTATATCCTGCAACTTTGCTGAATTCATGTATTATTCTAGCAGTGTTTTGGTGGAGTCCTCTGGGTTTTCTACACGGAGTATCATGTTGTTTGCAAATAGTGAGAGTTTGACTTCTTCTTTTCCGATTTGGATGCCTTTTATTTCTTTTTGTTGTCTGATTGCTGAGGTTAAGATTTTCAGTACTATGTTAAATAGTAATGGTGAGAGTGGACATCCTTGGTCCCGGTCCTAACTGTAGGGGAAAGGCTCTCAGTTTTTCCCATTGAGGATGATATTAGCTATGGGTCTTTCTTATATGGCCTTTATCATGTTGAGGTGTGTTCCATCTATCCCTACTTTGTTGAGGTTTTAATCGAGAATGGATGTTGTATGGGGCACCTGGGTGGCTCAGTTGGTTAAGCATCTGACTTTAGCTCAGGTTATGATCTCATAGTTTGTGGGTTCAAGCCCCACGTCGGACTCTGTGCTGACAACTCAGAGCCTAGAGCCCGCTTTGGATTCTGTGTCTCCCTCTCTCTCTGCCCCACCCTCCCACTCATGCCCTATCTCTGTCTCTCAAAAATAAGTAAACATTAAAAAAATTAAAAAAAAAAAAAAAGAAAGAATGGATGCTGTATTTTGTCAAATGCTCTTTCTGCATCTATTGACGGGATCGTATGGTTCTTGTCTTTTGTTTTATTAATGTGGTGTATCATGTTGATTGATTTGTGAATATTGAATAAGCCCTACAGCCCAGGAATAAATCCCACTTGATCATGGTGAATAATTCTTTTAATGTACTGTTGAATTCGATTTGCTAGTATTTTATTGAGAATTTTTACAACCATATTCCTCAGGGATATTGACCTGTAATTCTCCTTTTTTGTGGGGTCTTTGGTTTTGGAATCAAGGCTTTGTAGAATGAGTTTGGTAGTTTTCCTTCTATTTGAGAAAAATAGGTATTAACTCTTCTTTAAATGTCTGGTAGAATTCCCCTGGGAAGCCATCTGGCCCAGGTCTCTTGTTTGTTGGGAGATTTGTGATTACTGATTCAGTTTCTTTGATGGTTATGGGTCTGTTCAAATTTTTTATTTCTTCCTGTTTCAGTTATGGTAGTTTGTGACTTTCTAGCAATTTTTCTGTTTCTTCCAGATTGCCCAGTTTGTTGGCATATAATTTTTCATAGTATTCTCTTACAGTTGTTTGTATTTCTGTGGTGTTGGTTGTGATGTCTCCTCTTTCATTCATGATTTTGTCTATTTGGGTCCTTTCTATTTTCGAGAAGTCTGACTAGAGGTTCATCAATTTGTTAATTCAAAGAACCAGCTCTTAGTTTCATTGATCTGTTCTACTGTTTTTTTTTGTTGTTGTTGTTGTTGTTGTTGTTTCAGTATCATTTGTTTCTGCTCTAATCTTTATTATTTCCCTTCTTCTGCTGGCTTTAGGCTTTATTTGCTTTATTTGTTCCTTTTCTAGCTCCTTTAGGTGTAAGGTTAGGTTATTTGGGACCTTTCTTGCTTCTTGAGATGTACCTGAATTGCAATATACTTCCCTCTTAGGACTGCCTTTGCTGCATCCCAAAGGGTTTGGACTGTCGTGTTTTCATTTTCATTTGCTTCCATGTATTTTTTTATTTCTTCTTTAATTTCTTGGTTAACCCATTTATTCTTCAGTAGGATGTTCTTTAACTTCCATGTATTTGAGAACTTTTCAAATTTTTTCTTGTGGTTGACTTCAAGTTTCATAGCAATATGATCTGAAAACATGCATGGTATAATCTTGATCTTTTTTGTACCTGTTGAGGGTTTAATTTGTGACCCAGTATGTGGTCTGTTCTGGAGAATGTTCCATGTGTGCTCAAAAAGAATATGTTTTCACGGGGTGCCTGGGTGGCTCAGTCAGTTGAGTGCCCAACTCTTGATTTTGGCTCAGGTCATGATCTTACCATCTATGGGATCGAGCCCTGCATTGAGCTCTGTGCTAACAGTGCGGAGCCTGCTTGGGATTCTCTCCCTCTCTCTCTTTCTGCCCCTCCCCCCTCAAAATAAATAAATAAGCAGTTAGAAAAAAAAGAATGTTTATTCTGCTGCTTCAGGATGAAATGTTCTGAATATATCTAAGTCCATTTGGTTCAGTGTGTCATTCAAAGTCATTGTTTCCGTATTGATTTTCCGCTTCGATGATCTGTCCATGCTGTAAGTGGGATGTTAAATCCCTCCGCTATTATTATCAATTCTTTATGTTTGTTATTTTTTTTTAACGTTTATTTTTGAGAGAGAGAGAGAGCAGGGGAGGGGCAGAGAGAGAGAGGGAAACAGAGGATGTAAAGCAGGCTCTGTGCTGTCAGCTCTGTGGGGTTCTGTGCCTCTGAGAGAGGCTCTCACCACGCTTTTGCCAGCTTGTGTGAGGAAAGCGGCCACAGGACCGCACAGCGGTTCAGTTTACGTCAAAACAGCAGAAAGCCAGAACCCCTGCTTACTACCCGAAACAGCCTCAGTTCCCCACTCCTGTGCCGAGACGCAGCATGGCATGTTGGTGCCACCCATCCCTCTTGTGACCAGGGGACCCTCAGACCTTGCTGTCACTCCTAACATTCCTCCCGCTTTGCTACGCGAGCGCCTTTAAGCCAGGCACTTCCCCCACTGTAACGGACTTCTGAAAGTTAGAATTTTGTGTTCTGCTGCTTAAAATACTTTGCAGTAGCCTCCGTAACCAGGCTTCCTCCCTGCTGCCACACTTGTAGCTTTGTCTCCCCCAGATCAACTCTCCATACGCCGTGCTTTCCACAAGGTGGTCGCTTTTTTACTCGCAGACTGGCAGTTTTTGTTCTCTCAGACCTCTGCTTGATTCTCGGGTGTTCAGAACGATTCGCTCACCATCTCGATGCATCCGAGGGACGAGACACGCTTAGGCTCTCCCTACTCTTCTGCCGCCTCAACTCCCAGGCTCTGGAGCCTGTTCCACCACCAAGAGGTGGTTCATACGCTCTTCCTTGTTACAGGTTGCTAGGGGTTTCCTTGCCAAGCAGTACTCCAAGGAGATGCCCTCAAGCCTCAGAGCAGAGATACAGAGATACCGCACTTACGGATCTTCTCACATGTAAGAAGCTGAAGATGACCCTCTTCAGGATGCTCACCAGATTTTACCATTTTGTTTTATGGGTTATAACAGGCCTTGGTCAACTGGGACCCAGTGGATCAAACGGTGCTTGCCAACGAGCAGGTGGATGAGCATGGCTGTTCGTGGCGTTCTGGAGCAAAGGTGGAACAGAAGTACCTCAGACAGTGGTTTATTAAGACAACTGCTTATGCAAAGGTGAGTGTCAGCCTGGAGGTGCCCCAGTTAGTGCCGCGTGTGTTGGGAGGCAATGCCAAGGTCTTCCGGGTATTACAGGGACTCGCTGTTGAGGATGAACTCTGGCAAGGGCTCTTAGAGCCACAGGTGTGGCACGTGAGACTCAGGACCGCTCATTTAGAGGGTGATGGATTTGAGTGTTTTAGGGGTACTTCCAGAATGGCCCCGGGAGGTCATCGTTGGCTGTTTATTTGCTGACCTTTCAACACTCAATCATTGTGTTGCCGTACAGGCCAAAAAACATATGACTTTATTTGCAATTGTAAAGCGAGAAAGGAAAAAAAAAAAAGGCATCTTCATTGGTATAGTACTAGTAAAACCTCCAGATAGAATGACATTTCAGAGGGTCCAGAGAAGACAGTCTAAAAGGCATGAGGAGATGGTCTCCAGGAAGCGAAGCCGGAGTGAAAATTAACTAAGCCGGGAGCCAAAGCTCCGATTTTAACTCTTGTGTCCCTGATTAACAGTGTAAACTGGTGTGAGTCGGGAGGCTCCGTTTTCTCATCATTAGAAGGAGACGGTGGGACCAAGTGGTCTCTAAAGTGCCTTTTGGCTTTTCATGCGGTCGGGGATTCAAGGCAAAGCCAGCCATTGAAAGAGGGAGACTGCTTATTAAATCACCACTAGCCTGAGCAGAAGAACCCGTTCTGGGTATGCCAGAATCACTCCGTGCAAGATCCCCTCCAAGGTTACCAAGTTTCGGGATATGGGATTGAGGGATCGCTCCCGGAAACTCCAGAGACAAGTGACTAGAGCATATCAGGGATGTTTCCCGTGGCAGTTAGATCATCTGCATACTTTTCAGCTTAAGACTGGACATAAACAGGCTTTAAAAGTTAAAGACATCATGAGACGGATAGTTCTGTCCATCCGTAGCAGCCCGTGAGGTGCTCTGTCGGAGACAGGGTAGTGGGCCGAAATGGACTTTGGGTCAGATCCAATACTGTACTTCCTTTTTTTTTTAAGTTTATTTATTTTGAGGAGGGGAGGGGCAGACAGAGAGAGGGAGAGAGAGAATCCCAAGCAGGCTCCGTGCTGTCAGCACAGAGCCCGATGCGGAGCTCAGTCCCCCGAACCGAGGTCGTGACCTGAGCTGAAATCAAGCGTCGGATGCTTAACCCACTGAACCATCCAGGCGCTCCCCCCCGCCCCCCCGCGATACTGTACTCCTTATATGCAAAGAAAGCACAAAGTTAAAAATAACCCCCGATCACTGCAAAACTTGGCTGAATTAGAACTTCAGTACACCAACTCACAATACCAGTGCCATATGGATATATGACCTCCAGTTTTCTCACTCAAAAGACATGTCTCAAATGAGGCAGTTTTCCCATTATAATTAATCCGGAATGTAGCGGAGAATAGCATATGGATTTGGAAAACTACCCATTAGAACTTGTTAACACAGTGCCTTGCTCCTTTTAAGCACACAGGAATATTGAGAGACAGAAAAACAAAGCTGAGGACCTTGCTTTGTATAACATCCCAGGCCGTGGGAGCCCCTGTCTACTCCACTGTGTTACTGGGAGGGCAGCCAGGTCACCCCAAGCTGACTCTGTACTAGGCATTGTGGGAAGGCCATCTAATTAGCTCTTTTTTTTTTTTTTTTTTTTTTTTTTTTGACCATTGCCTCCAGTTGAAAATGTTATAATCTCACTGAGGAACATTATTCTTGAACTCATCAGCTGTGAGTTTTCAACTGTTCAGCGGAAATTGTTAGTTACCATGGTGATTCACCTGGTTCTCGCTGAACTCCTGCACAGGTTTATTGAAAAAGCTGTCTTTGGAGGTCAGCACTTCGTTTTCCCTGAAAATCGGGAGACCAGGGTGTGGTGTGAGAGTGGTGCGGGGGAGCAGAAACCTGTGTTCACCGCAGGGCCTCTGCTGAGGGCTGCATGTGCACAAAGCGGGACTCTATGAGGCCTAATAGAAAATGGTTATAACAAGATTGAGAGGAGACCAGAGATACGAGCAGACTGCTCGGTGCTCAGAGATCTTGGGGTTATGGCCCAGCCAGCAGTATGGAGTTGAGAGCCCCAAAAGGCCATATGTGAGAAGTAGGGATGACCCCCTAGAGCCAAAGACAAAATCAGCATAGACTCAACTTAATAAAAAATAAAAGTAAGCCTGACAGTTTCAAAAGGAACTCTCAGAACAAAACTCAACACCTTTAGAGGAGATCATATGATCTCGACTCCCAATATGGTTGGTTTTTTACTTGTGTGTCCAACATATAATAATAATTAAAAAAAAAAAAAAAAAGTACTAGCCTTGCAAAGAATCAGGAAAGTGTGGCTCATAATCAAGAAAGAAAAAGGGGAGTGGAGAGGGGGCAGCCCAGTAGAAATAGATTCAGAGATGACCCAGATGTTGGAATTAGGAGAGAAAGCCAGAGACATCTGTTATATCAATGGTCTGGGACTTAAAGGAAAAGATGGTCATAATGAGGGAACAGATGGTGAATCTCAGAAGAGAAATGGAAACTATTTAAAAAAAAAAAAAAAAAAAAAAGAACTGGAAATCTAGAACAGAAAAGCACAATATCTGAAACAGAAAGTCACTGGGCTCCAGAGGGATGAGTAAGGGTTAAAGCAAAGCCATAAAGCTGGAGGGGAGCTCTTTCAAAGGGAACATTATGCGTGGTGGCCCCAAAGTAGAAATGTATCTGATGACGTTGAGAAGCTGGAGGAACGACAGTATTACCGGAACAGAGAGCCAGGAGGAAAGACTAACTAGGGCTGGAGAAGCTGGAGAGGGTTAGGGGCCAGATCAGGCGTGTCCTTTTAGGTCTTAAGGAGTTTGGACTTCATCATGGAGGCCATGGGAAACCATGGAAGGACTCTAAGAAAGGCAATGACACGGTCAAATGTGTGGTTTTTATAAATTCACTGTGGAAAGGGCAGTGTGGATGCAGGCAGGCCTGCTAAGAGGCTATGACAATAGTCCAGGTGTGTATGACTTAGGCTACAGGTGGGAGTAGTGGGGGGAGATGGGTAGGTTAGAAAAATACTCAGATGGTGAAATTTGCAGCACTTCATCGCCTATTGGATGACAATGTGTAGGAGCTGGTGTCATTAGGCAGGACCCTGAGCCGGACACAAAGCAGATGACTGAGCTACTGACTGCGGTAGGGAGTCTGGAAGAGACGTAGTCCCGACCCTTTGAGTCGGAGTGGCCCTGAGACTGTTGAGTGGAGATGTACCTATACATCTATATAGGTACCTTATATAAGCATCCGACTCTTGATTTTGGCTCAGGTCATGACCTCACGGTTCGTGGGTTCGAGTCCTGCATCAGTCTCTGCACTAACAGTGTGCTCTCTCTCTCTCAAAAATAAACTTAAAAAAAAAAAAAAGAAAGAAAGAAACTTTAAGGATCAAATGATATGACATCTACCTTAAAACCTGGTATGATAGAAATAGCGTTGAATCAGTAAGGAGATCATGCTATATAGATTAAGGATGAGGTCTCAGATCAACTGGTAATGCTTTTAGCTGCAAGTAACTGAAAACCTGAGCTATGGGTGTCTTAAGCAGATGGGAGTTGATTTTTCCCATATAAAAAGGCCCAAGGTGCTGGGACTGAACCAGGATAGGGCTCTGAGTTGGCATCTTGGGGGTTCTCTCAGCCTTTTCCTTCCTGCCTTATCACCTCTTGGTAGCAAGATGGCTGCTGCAGCTCCAGATATCACATTTCCATGCAAGACAGAAGCAGAAGGGGGGCAGTGTGACTGTTTCTGTTACCTGGAAAGCAAGAACTTTCCCACAACTCCCCCAACAAAATCCCACTGAGGTTCTGTTAGCCCCAGTTATGTCATGTGGCTACTCCCCAGCTTCAACGGAAGCTAAGGAAAGCAGGTTCAGTCTTTTTAGCTTCTTTGGTCAAGCTGCCTGAGGGAAGGGGATGGCCAGCGGGTGCTGGGATGGTCAGTGAGCTGTGCCTGACATTGTCTTCTTCAGAATTTTGTATGTGTGACTGGTTTTGCTGTGCTGGGGGCTGCCTCTGTGCCGAACGGCTGGCGGTCTGCATGGGAACGTGGCTGTGAAGGGGCCCTCCTTTCATCCATGTAACTTCCAGATTGGAAAACGATGCCTGATGCGCAAATTACTGGGAACCCCGAAATGCCGAAGTCCTTTATTAAGGCTGTTCTGTGATGTTATTGGATTTTTCTCCCCTCCTCCCCTTGCCCCTACCCGGTCTTGCTAGGACTGTTTGCTTCGTGAAATGTTGAGAAAACTGGCAGAAGGAGTTTCCAAGGCACATGAATTAGTCTGGGCAGAGCTGTGTGGGCGGTATCTCGTGGGCAGCACCGCGAGGGGAGAGCAGGGGGAGGAGGGAGGATTGCAGGCCTCTGCGCAGAAAGCAAAAGGGATTCGGGGTCTGATGGAGCGATCGCCTCGGTTCCTGCCAGCAGGGTGACAGTTGGGAGGCGAGACAAATCGAGAGCCGGCTTCCCACTGGAACTTGTCTAATAGATTTGTGGTTTTGATTTCTGCGGCTGCCTCCTGTAGCCCCCAGACGCTGCCTCCCGCAGGCCCTCGGCCGCTGGGGCGCTGTTCATAGGTTCCTCTTTGGACATAATCATGCCCTGATGGTGCTTAGTCAACCACCACATCACATTGGTGGGTATATTTTCCACATTTCCAGGCGATACCTGGCAGCTGCTAGAATATGAAGAAAGTCTGTGTGCTCCCCCTCCCGTTTCCTACCTGCTTTTGCCCCCGATCTGATCGGTGCTCAGGCTTTTACCTTCCCCATCTTCCTTATCCCTCACATTGTTCCTTTAAGCGTCGGTGTGCCTGTCATCCCCATTTTACTGACGTGGAAACTGAGGCTCTCACTGGTAATAAGTAATGGCCCTGGGATTCAAATTCGGGTGCTTGAGCTCTCAACCGGCAGTCTGCTCCACTCCTCAGGGAGCGTGAATTCATTTGTTCTTTCCCCCGATGTTACTGAGCGCCTGGCCAGACCTGGGCTAGGTGCTAGCAGGGGGCGTGGAGGCCAGTGTGGGAGACAGTCTGAGACTGAACCAGCACGGCTCCCTGGGATCACTGTGCCGACGCAGGAGAGCACATCGGGGCCAGGAGGAGGAGCCCCAGGTTGGCCCTGTGCTCCGAGAGGTGAGGGAGGGCGGGACAAAATGTCTGTTGGGGAACATTTGATCGCCTTCCCGACGGGCAGGAAACTTCACGTCTCACAAGTATCTCCAAGTAGAATTTCTGCTGGCGAGAAGCGGCTGAGCAAGGCTGAGCAACGATGAGCCTGATTCCATGAGCCGTCATGGAATCAGGGGAAGTGGGAGGGACTGGCCCCACCTCCCTGCCCCCTTGTACCCCTCCTCCCCTGATTTCACCTGTGAGCTTGCGTTTAAAGGTGGAGGTGCCTTTGCCAGAACTCACTGTTTGCGTTTGAGCCTGCAGAGAGTAAAAATATGGGGTCGGAGAGGCAAGGGGGGTGAAGGAAGGGGGGGTGGGGTTTACAACAGGAACTTTGCGGGGAGCGGGGAGCAGACCCGAGCAGAAAGACCGCCCCAGAGAGGAGCCGAGGTGCAAAGCTCCAGTCTCCAGCACGTGCCCCTGGGTGCTTAAGGGTCCCCTGCCCTCTGGAATGGGGACCCTTGGGCACCCTTGTTCCAGTCCTGAGGCCTTGAGATGCTTGTGAAAGCACTTGGCTGTCTTCCAGAAACCGGGCCTAGTGCCTGGCTTTCTGCCCTCAGATCCGCCGTCAGCCCCAGAACAGAGGCTGGCTCACAGGTGACGCCAGAAGATGCCTCTCCGTGACACCAGCCAAGTCACCCCCATCCTGCTCTGCCCCGGGAGCTCTGCAAAGGGGCTGGTCGGTGGGGTTTGGCACCTGGGCCGCACCCTGCTCCCTGCCCCCGAGAGGGACCCTCGGCAACAGGGCCGCCTCCTGTATGTGCGGCCTGGGCCTTCGCGGCACGGGTGTAGACGCAGATTAGATGCTGGCTGCAGAGGCGAAGTTTCCGGGAACCAGGAGGAACAAGTGAGAAAGATCTAATGAGCCGTCAGCTTCTCTGCGAGGCCGTTGGGATAAAAAGCTGAGAGGACACCAGCCGGGGCCACACTGAACGATGATGCTGGGGTTTATATACCGCCAGGGTTTTCTCTGAAGAGCCCCGTGGCTTTCAAGCTATTATTGGGTCATCCCACCATGCTCCTCTGTGTTCAGCCAGGCCTGAGCGTGGCCTATGCATCCACCTCAAAAAAATGTTTTATCAGCTGCTAAGTGGTGGGTAGGAGTGTCTGAGCCGTACAGGCTCTGGGCCCCGGAGCCTGGACAGCAGCACCCAGGACACCCTGAGCGGCAGCTTCCTGCTGGAGTTCTCCCCCAGACCCCGGCTGTCTCTTCTGGAAACCGCAGGCTCGGCTCTCGTCCCCAGGATCTGGCTTTGACACCCTGTCTCACAAAACCAATTCGTTGTTAAATCTGCTCCTTCTTACGTAACATCTCTTACTTCTCTCTGTTCTCTGTATTCCACGCCTCTCCGGGATCTTTCCTCTCCTAAGCTGTAAGGTGAACTCAAGTCCCCACCTTCCATGCTGTCCCGTCCACACTCCGATCGTCGGCCTTCTTACAGGGAAAGCCACCCCCTGCGTCCCTCAGAAGTACTTCTGGGGATGGTGGTGGGCAGGGCTCGGGGGAGGTGGGGGAACAGAGGCAAAAGGAAGGCAGACGACTAGAGGCTGACAGTTCCCCAGCGGTCCCCGGGCAAGCCTCATGCTGTCTGGAGTGGATCGGGAGACTTGTGTCCCCACCACAGCCACAGCCAGGGGTGACAGTGAGACTTCCGGGGGGTGGGGTGGCTGGTTGGTTCTGTACAGGCCTTGGAGGGAACTTGTGCTTGGAAGGTTCACCGGAGTCGGTGCAGCGCAGGGCCCCGGCTCAGATTCGCGAAGCCACAGTGTTTCTGGATCGTGCCGGGATGACACTGGCAATTAGACTTCCTCCTAAACGCAGGGCCTTCGTGTTCACCCCGAGAAGGCCCCCCGCCAGCGGCCGGTCACATCTGTATGTGCTCTCCATTAGCCCAGTACCCTGTGAGCTCCCATTTCCCCTGGCCCTGGGGCCTCGCGCCCACCCTGTGTCCCTCCCGTCTGGGACTTGAGGACACCCCTGCCTGCACAGCGTCTCCAAAGCACTTGTGAAGCAGACACACAGGCTTCTGGTTGGCACACACGGTCGGCAAGCCAGAAGCTTCTGTGTTTGTGTTGTTTTTTGGGTTTTGTTTCTAAGATAGAAGGAATGACTGCAAAGGGAGAATGAGAGAAATAATACCGTTGACCCTCGGACAAGGTGGCTCGAGGGTCAGCGCCCCTGACCCCTCCCCCATGCAGTTGAAAATTCACAGGTGACTTTGGAGTCCCTAAAAACTTTACTAATAGTCTACTGTTGACCGGAGGCCTGACAGATAACATAGTCAGTTGATGGACACATATTTTGTATGTTGTCTGTGTTATATACAGTAGTCTTACAATAAAGTAAGCCAGAGAAGAGAGAATGTTAAGGAAGAAAAGAAAATCACAGGGAAGAGAAAATAAGTTTTATGGTGCTGGGCTGTATGGACCAGTGCAGTTCAAACCCGTGTTCAGGGGTCAGCTGTAATATACTTCTTAGATTATATTGACAATGAAAGAAATTGTAAATCTGATTTGGAAAAAATGAAGGCAGAACTGAACATGATGTATTGCCCTTAAACCCTGAGTGGGCTTTCTGTGCTCCTGGCCAGGTGCTTTTGGGGGGGTAAAGACCTCCTTCCTTCTTGAAGTATTAGCCAGGACCCCGTGGGACTAAAGAGATTTATTAGCACCTCATTGTGGGGGGGTCCCTGGGTGTGCCAGGGAGGGCTGGGGAGTTCACTGATCAACTCAGGGAGACATTTGGATTTTAAAGCTAGAAGAAACTTGAGCAAACAGTGCACAGGTCCCCCACATTTAGCCCACGGTCTCCCATGCTTTTTAAATCCCTGCCCTAATCTGAAAAACAAAAATGCCAACAAAAAGCCCTCATGCTTTTGAAATTACAAAATCAATATGATACCTAGAGACAAATGAAAGGGATCAGGCGTTGCTTTCTCTCAAGCACTGTACATCCCGTCCTCCTCCCGCTCCCCCAGGGGACTCGTGGCCAGCTCGAGGTGTCCTGGAAAATTACAGACCCGGCCCATTCCTCATTTTATAACTGAGGCCCCCAAGCCCAAGAAAGCCAGGGCCCAACTTGAGCCTCCCGTGACCCGGGTCTGCCTGCTCTCCGCCAGCTCTTAAGCAAGGCGTTTCCAAGCACCCCTTAGAAAAGGAGGGCATGTGTTGCGGGAAAGCTGGCCATGAGCACAGTAGGAACTGTAATGGGGACAGGGAGAGGGCACAGATGGCCAGGCGACGGAAAGCGCCGTGGTCGGCGGTTTTCTGGTTTGTTCTTGCTGGCATTGGCTTGCTGGCCTCTGAGCTGAAGCTGTGTCTTTTTTGTCACCATCTCTGTCTGCTCCAACGTCCTGTCTGTCCACTGGACCTTCTGAGCCCAGCTGCTGGGAGAACAGGGACACTGATCCGTGACTGCTGCGCTCTGAAGGAAGCAGGCGTTGGCAGCCACATCTGTGGTCGTACGGTATTGTTGTGTTAGTCAAAAGAAAGGTCCCTCTTATAGAAGGAGGCGGTTTTCCACAGTATCCTTCCGTTTCTCTCTGTATCTTGTCTACTGTTCCAGGGTGGCTAATTTTGAGTGTCAGCTTGGCTCGAAATGAAGATTTAATCCTGTCGACAGCTGTAAGAAGTTGCGAACTCTGATAAATTGCAAACTCTCCTAGTTCAAAAAGAGTTTACTAATGGCATGATCTTAACTGTGTGAAACGTATACAGGAGCCCCCACACCCGCACTACGTTTTTTCCAGCCGTCACGGCATTGGCACTACGTTTTATGTTCTGCTAACAGAGAAAAATGGTGTCAGAGGCACCTCTGGTTGTAAGATATGTCCCACCTGCAGAGTTTGTGGGGGAAAATGAGCTTCTTTGAATTAGTGCAAGAGAGGGTATAAGTGGATTGGAAAGATATGGAATAAAATATTAATAGTGACCCTCCCTGGGTGTTTATATTGATTGTGGGAAACTGATATTTTTCTTCATCCGTCTCCATATTTTCCATAATGACTGTTATCGTTTTGGTAGTCAGAAAACAGAACAGCCTGAGAGCAGGGTTATGTCAGCATTTATTTACATATCTTCTGTAGGCCTTGGAAGGGATGGTCTTATCTTCCTGCAAGTTTTTAATTTATAGGCAGGCTTCCAGCTTGAAGGTAATTTAATGGAATATTCCCTGGGACCGCTGTCCCCATTTTTTTCCCCTCTTATTAGACCAGTTAAAAGCTTTCAGTCTTGCTCCCAAGACTCTGCCTTCCCGGAACAAAACCGCCTTTTCAGGCAAGGGTATCCCAGGGCCGCAGATTGGGCCGAGTACGCTGCGATGTCTCCCTGCTTGCTCCCCCTCCCGTGGGGCACAAGGCAGCCTCTCTTTTGGCCCCTCGACCCAGGGGCCGTGAGGTCACCTGAGTGGCTCTGGGAATCGGAAGCAGCCTCGTCCAGACAGGTGACTGTCATTGGGGGAGTTTGTCCTCCGTCGTCTGCATTCTTAGGGGCGTGATGGTGACATTTCAGAACCCGTAGTTACCAACCCATGAAATTTCATGGGATTAGAACTGCTCCGCTGTCCGAAAAGTGCATTGCTTGGGCCTGAAGCCGGGGGGAAAAAGACAGCTAGGTGTGGCCTGAGTTAACGTGAGGATACCTGGATAAGAAGAGACTAGCCAAATTGGTGGCCGCCACACCAGCTGATTTCCTTCCCCACGTCCTTTCCCACGTGGCCGTCTCTGGTGATTGTACCCGGAAGGCGCTTCCTTCTTTCCAGCCACTTGGAGGCTGTTTGACAGCACTTGGGGTGTCCTTCTTTCACTTGGCTCTGAGATGCACACGTGACGTATGCGTGGGCTGCTTGGGGCCTCTTTTCCTTCGACCCCAGGTATGCACACCTTGTTGGCAAGTCACTTACCATCAGCAGGATGTCTTGCTCAGAAATGATCATTTCCCTTCTGGGTTAGCAACACCTTCGCTGGAATTGAGATTCCTGGACAGCAACACTGTTTTACCACAACAAATGGATCTTGCTAGAAATACAGATCACTTTTCAGAAGAGAGGTTATAAAGTACAGCTATCAGAGGGAGGTGAACAAGGTAAATATTATGCCAAATGAGCTTTTTATGGATTGATATTTTAAATGTTGATTTATTTGAGAGAAAGAGTGTGAGCGGGGGACGGGGAGAGGGACGCCCACGTGGCTTGATCCCACAAAAGGTGAGACCATGACTTAAGCTAAAATCAAGAGTCAGACGTAACCAATTGAGCCCCCAAGGCGCCCCCAAATGAACTTTCAATGTAGAAATCCTCGTGTGCGACCTCATGCCAGAGTCAAAGCAGGAGAGGGGGGCTAGGCTGTGGGACCGTTTATTCCTCTAGAATATTCTAGAGGGGACATCTAGATTTTTTATGAACACCCTACTGCCTTCAGAATCTATTTTCCTTTATTACAACTCATATATGCTGTGTCTTTGGAGGGACTACTTTGAAATGATTTCAGAAAAAGAATAAGGAAATCTTGGCAACAAGATTAAGTTTTAGAAAAAAATAAATACAAATTATAATTCAAACATAATTGCTATTCAGGTCCCACTGATTTAGAAGTAGGCTGTGTTAAGACTTTTAAAAAGTGTCTGTTTTAATTAAATCTTATTATTAAATCTTCCTCTTTCTTTCTCCCTCAAATCTGTGTCCAGCTCTCAGGGCTCTGGTTTCTGAACTCCCTCTTAGTAGCTAATAAATGCACTTTATTTCTCATTCTGCCTAAACTTTTTTTTTTACAAAGGTTTTATAAAGTGTATCATGTTTTTATTAAAAAAACATTTTTTTTATTATTACGTGTATTTGTTTTGAGAGAGAGAGAGAGAGAGAGAGAGAGACAGAGCATGAGCAGGGGAGGAGCAGAGAGAGAGGGAGACACAGAATCCGAAGCAGGCTCCAGGCTCCGAGCTGGCAGCGCAGATTCTGACGCGGGGCTCGAACTCAGGAACTGAAATCATGACCTGAGCCGAAGTTAGACGCTCAACTGACTGAGCCACCCAGGCGCCCCTAGTGTATCATGTTTTTAAAACAGTTTCTTCTGGGGGCGCCTGGGTGGCGCAGTCCGTTAAGCGTCCGACTTCAGCCAGGTCACGATCTCGCGGTCCGTGAGTTCGAGCCCCGCGTCAGGCTCTGGGCCGATGGCTCGGAGCCTGGAGCCTGTTTCCGATTCTGTGTCTCCCTCTCTCTCTGCCCCTCCCCCGTTCATGCTCTGTCTCTCTCTGTCCCAAAAAAAAAAAAAAAACCAAAAAAAAAACAGTTTCTTCTGGAATTCTTATTTCTGGTCCCATCGCACCTTGTGCTTAATGCTTTGGCTCATGTACTGTCCTCTCTTGGGAAGTGTGGGTTTATTCCCAGCATTATTTCTGCTGCTTTGCAGAAGGAGTCCGATCAGACATGTCATATTTAATTCTCTTATCATCCCCAGCCCTTTCAGTTTAAGCTTTGCCTTTCTTATTTCTGATGGTGCTTCGTATCCTCGAAGCTTTTTTGATTGGATGTGCAGGTCAGCCCATCTCTTGTTGGTTCACATTAAGTCCGGATCCTATTCAGATTCACTAATGCACAGTCGTGTTTCAGCTTCTCAAAGCATCTTCATTCCGATGGTGTACCTATGGGGGGACGGTGGCTGTACATTCAGACCATCCTGGTGGAAATGATCATAAGTGCCCTTTGCAAACAACAGTGCTTATATGTATACTATGTAATAACCACAGGGAAATGTTACCATTTGACTTCAGGTGAGTATTAGTACAGTCATTGTTGATAAAAACTGAATGAGAAGCTCCTTCATGTGGTTAATTTCTAGGTTTTGCAGCTGGAAGAAGCTGCCTTTTGTTTAATGAAATAAAGATACCTGAGGTGTGCCTGGGTAGCTCAGTTGGTTAAGCGGCCGACTTCAGCTCAGGTCACGATCTCACGGTTTGTGGGTTCAAGCCCCGCGTCGGGCTCTGTGCTGACAGCTCGGAGCCTGGAGCCTGCTTCTGATTCTGGCTCTGCCCCTGCCCCGTGCGTGCTCTTTCTCTCAAAAATAAAAATAAACATTAAAAAAATAAAAATAAAATAAAGATACCTGAAAAGAGTATAGGGGTCCCAGAACGATATCTGGATAATTCATTATTTTGGGTGTGCCATTGACTTAGTTGAATGAGCCATATTTTTTTGCATTTATTAATGGGAGTTGAATAAATTAATGGTTGCCAAACTGTGCCAAAGCCTTGGTATTGATGGAGAGGGCTCGGAGGAGAGAGCAGGGCATCTCCTGGAATGGTTCAGCCTTCGGCTCTTACATATATATCAGGTTTCCTCTGATTTCATTGGAAAGATGATATTGGGGCACCTGGGTGGCTCAGTCAGTTAAGCGTCTGACTTTTGGTTTGAGCTCAGGTCATGATCTCACAGTTTGTGGGTTCGAGCCCTGTGTCAGGCTCCACACTGGCAGTGCAGAACCTGCATGGGCTTCTCTCCCTGCCCCTCCCTCACTCACTCCATCTCTCTCTCAAAATAAATAAACTTAAAAAAAAAAAAAGTGATTTCACAGCACTTTTAAGAAGAGTCTCAAAACCTGCTAGTTCCCTAGGTTTGGGATTCTGTGAACCTGTGAGATTTCTACAAATTGGGGTTGGCCAAGGTGGGGAAGGGAGGCACTGCCAGCTGTTTGCCAGATGTAAGGACCAGACACGAGATAAGATGAAGTCCAGCTACTGCCACCGTAATTGCCCCCAAAAGAAGGAAGGGTACATGAACTCAACAAAAGACCCCAGAGAAACAAAAATAGCCCTTCGGATTGAACAGCAGCATACTATAAAACACTCCCCACATTGTCCCTGGTCTGGTGGAGATGGGGGCGGGGGGCAGGATGAAGGAGAGGTCCTTGGGGGTCGTTGGGCTGCGTTCTCTAAATCCCCGTTCATCAAAAATCAGTGACGTGTAACGCGCTTGTTTTCCAACGGGAACCAAACGGGGTCTGCTGGGTTGTTCTCAAGATGTTGATTTCATTTGGTTTATTTTTAAAATTTCTTCTGGTTTTTAAAAATATTCATAGATTTGGTAAGGTGTTAAGCAGGCGCCCTCCCCCCCCCCCCATAATTAGCATATGAAAACATTCATATTTCATTCTATTCAAACCTTTTGTCCTCACTGAGATTCGAATATTTCAAGCAAAGCACCTCTTCCAAAAGTATCTCAGCCTTGACAATTCAATCTAGAAGAAAAACACGATGAAAGGACTTACATCCTAGTGACTCAGTAAATGCAAAGGAAGGCTGAGTGTCACGTGCAGTCACCACTGGAACCTGTCCACTCAGAATTTTCCATGGCAGGAAGGAATAGAATGGGATACGGAGACGATCTTCAAATCATGTAACGTAGGTTTTACCACATGGAAAGACACCAGCTCCCATGAGACCACAGGTGGCTTTGCTTGGAAGTTAAATGGAATTTATTGATTATTGGAGAGGAAAAGCCGTGGGTCGTTTTCAGAGTTTATCATGCACTGGTTACGTGCTTGCAGGCATTTAAGAACCCCCTAAATTGTTGCATAAATTAGAAAGCTTTCTAGAACATGCAGTTTCACCAGAAGATTACTAATTTATTAATATATTGTTTTATAATATGTGATTACTGTATTCAAGATTTTATACTTTTGTTACAGTGATGTGTCAAGACAGTACAGTATCAGCTAGTAGAGATACCTATGGAGATATTGAAACTTTTTAAATGCACTGGTATTAGTTAGGAAACACAGTTGCAAACAACCTGAAGTTACTCTGGTTAATTTCAGCCACAAAGGAATTGATCAGAAGAGGATCAGATTACTCACCTTTGGGTGGGAAGGCTGGAGACCCCGGCTTTGGCAGGAATCAGGGAGAAAAAGGGCAGGGCTAAGATTGTGCCCAGGAAAGGTCTGACCCCTATCAGTCCCAGAATCTCCGGCCTCTCACTTCTAGTGCCCCTGTGCCTCTGGGTCCCCCCACAGTGTTCCAAGACTGTGATAGGTTACAATCAATGTTTAGCTTGCACAGAGGGGGAGAGTGGGACTGGAAAAGCTTCCACAGTTGGTGGCACTCACAATCTCGGATTGTCCCCAAGAAAGAAGAGCCTGTGGGTGCTGGGCAGCTAATGCAATAGAAATTCACTGTGCCACTGGGGAGAACAGTTGAGGAAGAGGCTTTGTAGTTAAATGAGGGCCGAGTAATGTACTAAGGACCAGAATTTTTGTCCTGGCTGCAGTTAGCTAAGTGAGGATGGGCAGATTGCTAAGCCTCTGGAGGCCTCTGTGTCCTCATTTGTACAGAGAGGGAATTTTAGTGACATCCTCGGCCCTATGACCCTATAACCAGAGACTTCTTTCCAGCAGTAAAATTTAAAAAATAAATGAGATAATAAAAGCAGGCAGAGTCGTAATAGGCATCTCTTCAAAGTTAGAGGATGGTAAGTGGACACTATGTGAAACCCGGACACGGGAGAGCTGAATTTAAGTGCGTTGATGGCCAGGTGGTCATTCCACAGCAGGTGTAGGAAGGGACGGACTTGCGGGGTGACCCAGGGAAGATCCTGGGGACTTGTATCCTCATCTGCGAGGTAGAGATACTACCACCGGACCTGCGCTGTTGTGAAGAGGGAATTCGGCATCGATCGTACAAATGCCCGGCCCGTGGGAGGCTACTTGGAGGTTACTCCCCCCTGCCTGGTGGCCGGGGGCCTGGCCCTGCAGTGCTGCTCGCCCGCCTCTCCCTCCAGTGGAGGGAGTGACGTGGGAATTTAACGAGCACCTGTCCAGCACAAGGCACAGTCCTGGGCTCTGGGCCCGGCCATGCGGGGGTTGTAAAGAAAGCCCAGGGAGTCTGAAGTTGAGTCACGGGGCTTACAGGCCGACGTTCCCCTGTGCCCTGCCCTCCGGGAGCCTCCTGGGGGTTACAGCTGCCACTTCTGCAGTGCCAGACTTAGTAACTTGTTGCTTTGCTGTCGCGTTTTCATTGCAACGTGAAACGCAGATCACCATATAAAACAAGTGTATAGCTTCTCTATTTATTTTAAAGCAGCCTCCTTTGGAGGTCAAGATGCTGAATTTTGCCAGCACCCCAAAGACCTCCATACGCCCCTTCCCAATAATAAATGTCCTTCTCTGCCTCTCAAGTAGCCACTGCCCTGACTTTTAGGATAGGCACTTCCTCGCCGTTTTCCCTAGTTGCGTCATCCACGTGTGCCTCCCTGTACTCTGTGGTTTATTCTTACCCTCCCTTTAAAAAAAATGTGTTTAAATAAAAAACATTGTTTTCAGTTTATTTATTTATTTTGAGAGAGACAGAGACAGCACGAAGGGGAGATGGGCGAAGAGAGAGGGAGAAAGAGAATCCCAAGTAGGCTCTGAGCTGTCAGCACAGAGCCTGATGTGGGGCTCCATCCCATGAGCCATGAGATCATGACTTGAGCCGAAACCAAGAGTCAGATGCTTAATGATTGAGCCACCCAGATGCCCCTCTCCCTTTTCTTTTTTTTTTTTTTGATGCCTTTTTTTTTTTTAAACTTTTAAGCATGTATTCATTTTTGAAAGACAGTGGGGGAGGGGCAGAGCGGGAGGGAGACCCAGATTCCCAAGCAGGCTCCAGGCTCCGAGCTGTCAACACAGAGCCCCATGCGGGCCTTGAACTCACAGACCATGAGCCAAAGTCAGACCTGACGTGAACCAAAGTCAGAAGCTTAACTGACTGAGCCACTCAGATGCCCCTGATGATGCCTTTTAAGTGTTTGCCTCTTTATCCCTTTCTCTTTCTTATAATTTACCAGTTGAATAGCCAGGCTGTGTGGCCCATAGAGTTTCCTGGGTTTTGCTGATTGGACACTCATGGGGCAGTGTGACATGTTCCTGTGTCCTCTGGAGCCCCTGGCTCCTTTTATTACACCAAACACAATGTCTTCCATAGAGGAAGGAGCTCGGTGACCATTTTGTAATTGAAGTTGATGGGTACATGGAATCTTTGGTACATGATTCATTCATAATTGAGATACCACATTCCATTTCCTAATTTCCAAAGCCGCTTAGTTACTTTGAAAAAACTGACTTCTAGGAAAGCCTCATTTTTTTTTTTTCTTTAAAAAATTTATTTTAAGTTTATTTATTTATCTTTGAGGGAGAGAAAGAATGAGCATGAACAGGGGAGGGGCAAGAGAGACGGGGGGAGAGAGAGAGAATCCCAAGCAGGCTCAGCACGGAGCCCGAGGCAGGGCTCGAGCTCACGAGCCAGGAGATCATGACCTGAGCTGAAATCAAGAGTCGGACGCTTAACCGACTTGGCCACCCAGGTGCCCCAGAGAACCTTGCTTTTAGATGGAGTATACATTGCAGTTGTAACCCACTTACTCGTTTTTCTCTCTCATGCATCTTTAGGACTGTAGATCCAAGACCAAATCCTGGAATTCACCTTACTCTCTGGGTTATTCTAAAACTAGTCGTTCTGTGTCTCAAGTCTGTGCTGGCAGTAACAGAAACTCTTACGGGTTTCTAATACTTGTTTTTGAGCTTTCTCAAACCATGTGCACATACGAAGCTGTGCAAATTCGTGTTCCGTTTATGTCAGTCAGGAAAGGGAGAGGTGGGGAAACCGTTGTTTATCTGAAAGAGCCAGGAAACAGGCCCTTTCCATCGATCGGGTCAGTATTCCAGCCAGCGGAGCGTTCATCTGTGCCCGTGATGTGCATGGTTAATCAGTTCCCGAAGCATCCTTATCCAACTAGATACATGCACACTACACGCGGCCTATAATTGAACTCTGCTTTGATGCGTCAAGATCTTGTACTTCCTCAAGCCATCACCATCAGTGATTTTTAGACACCCCAGAAGTCACATTTAAAGATGAATCTGGAATCAGGGGCACCTGGGTGGCTCAGTCGGTTAAGCATCCAACTTCGGCTCGGGTCATGACCTACCTCATGGTTCGTGAGTTCGAGCACCGCGTCGGGCTCTGTGCTGACAGCTCAGGGCCTGGAGCCTGCTTCGGATTCTGTGTCTCCCTCTCTCTCTCTCCCCCTCCCCCACTCACACTCTGTCCCTCTCTCACTCTGTCTCTCAAAAATAAACATTAAAAAATTTTTTTTAAAGATAAGATCTTGTATCAATTTTTTTTTTTTTTTTTTTTTGTGGTCTTTGGTAACTTTCTCTTTGATTAGAACGCTTGCTGTGTTACAGTCATGGGATTGAGCCCTCTTGAGATCCCTAAGAGAGGAAAAGGAAGGGACACCAATGAAGTTGAAAGGCCGCCAAAGGGCCCCTTGAAGAGCCAGGCTCATGGTGCCAAGCCCTGGGAGGATAAGGCCACGTGTGCACTATCGGCCGCGTGGCCACTGGGACGGGTCTCCTGAAAGCAGAGAGCCTTGGCTATTCCAGATTGTTAGAGACGGGCTTCCTCTTTACTCTCGGGAGGAGGGGGAACAGAGGAAAGGGGGCTGCTCTCTATATTACCTTGACAGGAGGCCCATATCTCAGTTATGCATATTTTTCATGGATTCAAAGGGTCCACTACCCACCGGGAGCTGTGGGTGCTGTGTACCCAGTGGTGAACCCAAACGAGCCCGGTCCTTGCCCTCTGGGAGCTTACGATCCAGAGGACGGGCCCGACCGTCCAGGAATAAGCAAGCAGACCAAAGAAGAGATGGGCAATGAGGGAGGTGGAATAAGGAGAAATGAAGGGGTGCTTTAGACAGGGCGGCTGGGCCAGGCCGGGGCATTGCCCATGCCCAGGCCGTAGGGCAGGCTGGGTGGTTTTTGAGAAACTGAAAGCATGTCCCTTTTTTTTTTTTTTTTTTTTTTAAAGTTCATTTATTTTGAGCGAGAGAGAGAGAGTGGGGAAGGGGCAGAGACAGAGAGGGAGAGAGAGAGAATCACAAGCAGGCTCCACGCTGTCCGTGCCGAGCCTGATGCAGGGGTCAGACTCACGAAACTGTGAGACCACGAACCTGAGCCCAAACCGAGAGTCGGATGCTCACGCGACTGAGCCACCCAGGTGCCCCTGAAAGCACGTCCCTTTAGTTGAAGCATAATGAACAGTCGCAGCCGGAGTTCTGCCACCTTCTCAAATGTTCGCTCTTTATGCGTAAGTTGATGCGGAACCATTAAGTATTTTAGATTTCGCCTGGAAACCTCCCCCCGGCTGTGATCACAAGAGGTTGGAATGTATGTATGCCATTTGAACATGGTTGATTTGCTCCTGATTCTACTTAAAACGAGCAGCTCTAGGTGCCCTTGATCGTGTCCCGGGATATTGGGCACGCGTTCCTAGCACAAGAGCGTGTCATCAGCAACCTGTAGTGTCCCAAGCACAGATCACCGGGAACTCTCAAGTTCTAAAACTTACCTTATTACACTTTTTCTGTATCTTCTTTATCAGCTATTTGGTTTTCACGGATCTCCTTTCCACATTACCAGGTGGGCGTTAAAATACCCACAGTTTCTGCTTGATTACATTTCATTATTAAAAAGGTATTTTTTTCATCTTTCACGAGGAACAGTCCAGAAACGGGAGAAGCCTAGGAACGACCTCCAAACACCAGCAGGGTGGTTGGGTCTCGACGTTGAGGATCGTGCTGAGTGTCCCATCATCACTAGGTTCATTGGTGGCAGAAAGGAAGGGGGCCTGCCTCTATTAAGCCTTTGTGCGCTTGTCGTGTCCGAAGGACAACTTGAACTCACCGAGGCTTTCCGGTGCTCTCCCCCTTCCGTGTGGCACGCACATGTCTGACTTCAGTTTTCATGTCAGTGTAGCCCTCTGTTCCTCTTCCCCCTTCTTGTCACTTGAGACTGATGGCCCTGCCGCAGGAAGGCTCACCGTGTCACTGAGCAGCCAGTAAGCCCTGTTCCAGAACAGCACTCGCTGTTCCTTGCACCCTGCTGTGGGCACACACCCTGTCGCCCCACACAGGGTAGGATTTGCTCGTCCCCAGCTTTCGTTCCTTCACCTGCTCCATTTTCCATTACCTGTCTGCTTTCAGATTCCCCTTCACTCTCCCTGTCTGTCCTTTTTGGAGCCTTGCTTTCCTCACTCACTCCTGTGACTTTCCTTCTCCTTCTCAGGGGGTTCATCCACCCACCTCTTCTCGTATCTCTCCCTGTTTCTCACTCCGCTCCTTCTCTTCCCTTCCTTCCCACAATTTTTCTGCTTCCTTGCCTCATCTCCAGGACCCATGTCTCACCTTCCATGATGCTAATTGCATCTGGCATTGAACTTTGATCAGTTACCCGACTACCAGCAGCAGGCTGTGTGCATGCATTGTTTAGACTTCACGGTAGAGACTCTGGCACGTTCTGCTTTGCATATGCTCAGGCCCCCAGCGCCTAGATGGGGTCCCGGTGTAGAGGGGTGGGTGGCTAATACATTGTGGTGGAGTAGAGAAACGAATGAAAGCATGGCTGGCCAGCTCGATGGGGTCCATTATATACAGTTTCTGGCTCAGAAGAAATTTCTGGATCTTGAAGCTTCCAGACTCTATCACATAGATGACACAGGATGGGTAGCCAGATGACGGGTATAGGAAATGCCCTGTGTTGTTTATCGCATGACTGAGTGCGAATCTCTGTGCTGGAGGGGAGAGAATGTTAGTAAGTGTGGGTTGTAGTTCTGGCTCGTCTGCTCCTGCAGCCTCGCGTCAGAAAGTATAAGCTCTCTGAGCGTAAGTTCGTTGATTTGAAAGTGAGCTACCCTACCCCCGAGCATGTGGGAAGAGATGTATAGAGGCACCGTATGAATTACAAAACACTGGACAAGTAAAACATTGTTGTGTTGCCTTTATTAATCGTAATACAATTAAGAATTTAAACTTGGACTCTTTGCGGTGCTTGTGTGTTTCAGTCGATTAGGCGTCTGTTGATTTCAGCTCAGGTCATGTTTTCACAGTTTGTGAGTTCGAGCCCTGTGCCAGGCTCTGCACTGATGGTGTGGGGCCTGCTTGGGATTCTCTCTCTGCCTCTCTCTCTGCCCCTCTCTCTCTCTCTCTCTCTCTCTCTCTGTCTCTCTTCCTCTCAAAAATAAATACACATTTAAAAATAAAATAAAGGGGCTCCTGGGTGGCTCAGTCGGTTAAGCGGCTGACTTCGGCTCAGGTTATGATCTCTTGGTCTGTGAGTTCTAGCTCCACATCGGGCTCTGTGCTGGCAGCTAGGAGCCTGGAGCCTGCTTCGGATTCTGTGTCTCCCTCTCTCTGACCCTCCCCGTTCATGCTCTGTCTCTCCCTATCAAAAATAAATAAACGTTAAGAAAAAAAAAATTAAAAAAATAAATAAATAAAATAGTTAGACTCTTCACAATGTAAGTATGTGATTTGCTTTTAAACCCATCTGTTGAAGGAATGTGTCTCATCATCAAACGCTGAGGGACGGCATGTAGTTGAAGCCATAGAGAGTAACTCATAGAAAAGCCTCCCTTTTATAGGCATTTAGGAGTAAAAGTAGACAAAACAAATAACAGTGCAAATAGATACGCACTTCTTTAAAAAATTTTTTTTAATGTTTGTTTATTTTTGAAAGAGAGACAGAGTGTGAGCTGGGGGGGGGAGGGGGGCAGCAGAGAGAGAGGGGGATACAGAATCCGAAGCAGGCGCCAGGCTTCGAGCTGGCAGCACAGAGCCTGACGTGGGGCTCGAACCCACGAACCATGAGATCATGACCTGAGCCAAAGTTGGATGATTAACTGACTGAGCCACCCAGGTGCCCCTATTTATTTATTCTTAATGTTTAGTTTTGAGAGAGAGAGAGAGAGAGACAGAGAGACAGAGTGCCAGCAGGGGAGAGGCAGAGAGAGGGAGATACAGAATCCGAAGCAGGCTCCAGGCTCTGAGCTGTCAGCACAGAACCCACTGCGGGGCTCGAACCCATGAACCATGAGATCATGACCTGAGCCAAAGTTGGACGTTCAACCGACTGAGCCACCCAGACGCCCCTAGATACACACTTCTAATAGCAAATATTTACACAAATCAGTGTGATGGTTTCCTTTATGCTGGTACTTTTAATGCAGAGATGTAATATATAGTGTTCTATTTCTGATACAGGGGAGTTGTAGAATGCCCATCCCCCTGAGCTGCTTATCTTAGAGTTTCAAAATTCACAAACTTGAACTCGTTTTGCGTACTTCCCAGACCGTGGGAGAGAAAAACGCACTCACTACATTCATCAAAGATGTTAATTAAGGTCTTTCTTCCTTAATTTGCTTCCTTCCTTGAAACCTTGGTCCCCTCCGAATAGAGAAAGCGGTCAAACCCATCTCACTGAATTGAGTTGTGCTGAGTGCGTCTGTTTCCGACCCTTGCCGAGCTCCTCGAGCTCCTCGGATTGGCAGGTGGGCAAGAAGGGCCCTGCATCCGGGGCCTCTGTTGGTGTCGCGCTTTTCCTGCCTCAGCCAGGACCCCCCCCCCCCCCCCCCCCCCATCGTGTGCTGTCTCTGAAGTAATCCTTCCTTCCTCCTGTCGCCCCTACAGGCCATGCAGGACGCGCTGGCAGACCTTCCAGAATGGTATGGAATAAAAGGCATGCAGGCCCACTGGATCGGGGACTGTGTGGGCTGCCATCTGGACTTCACATTGAAGGTGATCAGGCGATAGTGTCCCCATCCATTAAAGCTCCCAGATGCCCTTCTGCGGTCTCAGAAGCCGCTGAGCCCATCAGCGGCTCGGGACAGCGCCACGGCCCTGTCGCGTGGAGAAACACTGCCGGGCGCACGCGGAATCCCAGGCTTCGTGGTGGCCGCATTTTTAAAGCACAAAGAAACAGAAACTGACTCTGATCACATGCTTCTACTTAACCGTGTGCTGAAAATTCTCACGTTAGGATGCGACCAGTAACACGTTTCTTGAGGGATTAAGTTTACATTCTGGTTTTGGTGCAAAGTCTTTGAGATCTGTGCTCTCACGCTTTCAGCAATACTGGCCACTCCCCAGGTGCCCCGTGGCCTCATGCTGCTAGTGGCCACCCTCCTGGACAGCGCAGATATACAGAGCTTTCTGCGGGTCCACGAGCTCCCGGAAATGACGTGTGCCATGTCGTGTGGGCATTTTCCCGAGCAGCGGGCCCAGGGCTCCAAGGGGTTCATGTCCCAAAGCAGGTTAAAAGCCGATAGAGCCAAGGTTACCGCCATCTCGGAACTGGGCACCCTCGAAGCTGGTAAGGACTGGGGCTTACACAGGGTTCCAGAGAGCTGGCCTGTGCGGAAATGCTGCTCAAAAGTCACTACTCAGGGCCCACCTACTCTGGAAGGTGCCCCTCAAACCTCTTCCTCGTGGTCCCTACAGACTAGATAGTTGTCATGTTGTCATGTCTCAACTGGTGGGTTCTGTGTTTGTTTTTTAATTCTTCCAATGTCTCTTTCCTGCTCAAGGCTTTTGTGCTCTTTCCTTTAGCTCCAAACTCATCCCTCACCTTAGGCCAGATCTGGAGGAGGGGACAGCAGCCAAGAGGCAAAATTGACCTGCCTTTCTAGAGTCTTCCTACTGGCAGCCATAGTGGTGTCCCCGGGGGTGGAGCTCACGCTGCCCTGTGACATCTCCCCCACGGAAGTGGTCCCCCTCACCCCAGTGGCAGACATGAGAAGCCCCCCGTAAGAGAGCCGGGACTTTGTAAAACAAATCCTGAAACGACCAAATCCTCTTAGCACTCTTCAGAGAAGGTGGTCAGATTTCTGAATTTCAGTCCAGCTGCGACTTTTGTTCCAGCTCTCAGGGCCATCTCATTTGAGGGTCCCGTGCATTCGACTGGGTCCGGTCCCCGTGTCGAAGGCCTTTGCTCCTCAGCCAGGGTGAAGGCCGTGGGCCTCTGAGCCGTTCGGCCGCCTTACATGGGACATCTTCCGTATTCTCTCCCTTTCCCAGCATTTTTTTATGAAAATGTTTCTGTCTCCATTCCTGGACCCACCTAAAAATGAGATGTCTCAGGGGAGGGGACAGGCCTGGCTCCATAGGTGACACCTGACTGGCACTCAGGCCATAGTGTCGACTTGCATGTCATTGGTGTGCAGTGAGCGCATTTGAAGGATCGTGTAAAGGGGGGAGCATCTGTCCCCTCTAGGTCATATAATTTGCATTCAGTTGATGCCTAATGTATGCCTCTTCCTTAAAAGGCATTTAAGCAGCCCTGGGAACACTCAGTCATGAGCTCAGCTGTCCTTTCTTTCCTTCTTCAAAATGGTATTAGCCTCAGTGACTGTTTTTTTGAGTAGAAAAGTAGATGCCTCGGGGCGCCTGGGTGGCTCAGTCGGTTAAGCAGGTGACTTCGCCTCACGTCATGATCTCACAGTTCGTGGGTTCGAGCCCCGCGTCGGGCTCTGTGCTGACAGCTCAGCGCCTGAAGCCGCTTCAGATTCTGTGTGTGTGTCACTCTCTCTGCCCCTCCCCTACTTGTGCTTTCCCTCTCTCTCAAAAATAAGCAAACATTAAATAAATAAATAAATAAATAAATAAATAAACCCCAACTAATCAGATCATAAAATGGGCATAGGACTTAAATAGATTAGGAAAAAAAAAGATGCCTTTAATTTTTTTCCTTTACCTTAAGTCCTGGAGGAAAGTATAGCCCCTTTGTCAGGACAGAAACAACATAGTTTTTTTTGGTTTTTTTTTTTTTTTAATTTATTTTTGGGACAGAGAGAGACAGAGCATGAATGGGGGAGGGGCAGAGAGAGAGGGAGACACAGAATCGGAAACAGGCTCCAGGCTCCGAGCCATCGGCCCAGAGCCTGACGCGGGGCTCGAACTCACGGACCGCGAGATCGTGACCTGGCTGAAGTCGGACGCTTAACCGACTGCGCCACCCAGGCGCCCCAACAACATAGTTTTGATAGTTATTTTTGATTCGTGAGCAAAGGAGCCAGGGAACGGGGAGGGCCTCTTTCCTAGCATGCTTTGACCACCTGCACTTGGGGGCCGCCGAGCATGCCTGGCAGGGGGCACCCGGGAGGGCTTCTCCAAGAGGAACTCGATCCTCTCCTCTCCTGCCTGTCTCTGCCCCTGCCAGGGGCCGTCACAGGGCCCTACGTGCCTGGGACTGCAGCCAAAAATTGGCCCCAGTGCTCGGGAGGGACAGGAGGGGAGGGAGAAGGGGATGTGGCCGGGGAGCACGGCAGCCCGGAAGGAGCACTGAGGAATGGAATGACTCTGTTTTCACTTGCCAGGTGGACGGGCACGTCACGGGAGAAAAGTTGACGGCCTACACGGCGACCCCCGAGGCCATTTACGGCACCTCCCACGTCGCCATCTCTCCCAGCCACAGACTCCTGCACGGGCACAGCTCTCTGAAGGAAACCTTTCGGAAGGCACTCGTCCCTGGCCAAGGTGAGCTGGCAAGTTCAGGCCACCGCCGGGATTACACCTTAGGGACAGCGCTTCCCAGGTTCACGGTCCTTTCACATACGTCGTCCTGTGTGATTTGTCCTTCACCTGGGCCTGACTTGGTACTATTTTATTTTATTTTAATGTAAAAAATTTTTAATTTTTTTAGGTTTATTTATTTTGAGAGAGAGAAGGGTAGGGGCAGAGAGACGGAGGAGAGAGAATCCCCCGTGGCAGGCTCCACACCATTAGCAGAGAACCCAATGTGGGGCTGAACCCGCGAACCACAAGACCATGACTTGAGCTGAAATCAAGTTTGGATGCTTCATTGAGCCACCCAGGTGTCCCTAAAATTTTTTTTTTTTAATGTTTATTTATTTTTGAGAGAGAGAGGGTACACGTGAGCAAGGGAGGGGCGGGAAGGGCGAGGGGAAGGAGATTGGGAGGGTCTCAAACAGGCTTCATACTCCACGCGTAGCCCGATGCAGGGCTCGATCCCACCACCCTGGGATCATGACCTGAGCTGAAACTAAGAGTCGGACACTCAACCAACTGAGCCACCCGGGCGTCCCTGCTTCTTGAGTTTCTGACCAAAAGCTCAATTCTCTTTAAATATAATCTAGATTTAAAACCCTTTTCTGATAGGAATCGAATCTCCCGCTTAATGTATAATTCCGTCCTCAAATACAACTCTCCTGATGACGGCGACAGGGAGGAAGCCAGTGAGAATCAGAGGAACCTTTTTTTTTTTTTTTTTTTTTTTTTTTTTTTTTTTTATTTTTGCGACAGAGAGAGACAGAGCATGAACGGGGGAGGGGCAGAGAGAGAGGGAGACACAGAATCTGAAACAGGCTCCAGGCTCCGAGCCATCAGCCCAGAGCCCGACGCGGGGCTCGAACTCACGGACCGCGAGATCGTGACCTGGCTGAAGTCGGACGCTTAACCGACTGCGCCACCCAGGCGCCCCCAGAGGAACCATTTTCAACAAGTTCATTTTATTGTTTTAAAGAATTCCCACCGTAATCTGGGCAGATGAGCAGAGCGGTCCTCAGTACACGCCTTCAGTCCGTGGGTCAGGCTGGCCTGGAATCGGCCCAGAAGGTGCTGTGGGTCAGTGCGGGTTTGGGGAGTTCCTGTGCGTTAGTCCGGATTCTGTGGTTGCACGCAACAGAATCCATCCCGGGCCAACCCAGAGGACAGAGGGAACATGCTGGAGGCTGTGGGAAGCTTGCTGACCGGCAGGAACGAGTCGGGAAGGAGACTTGGCCCAGGGCAGCCGTGGGGTTTTGGCAGCTGGAGCTGACAGTCGGCCGAGCGTCACTGACTGAGTGAATCTGCTCCCACCTTGCCCTCAGTGCTGGGGCACTTGGTCCAAGATTCCTGTTGCGGGGAAAGGTGTCTGAGTGGCGTAAGTGAGGCCCTTGGCCTTTTTCTCGGGCAAGGGAAGGGCGGACACGTTCCTGGTTAGACCACCAAGACTATAACCAGCGAGGAGGGGTAGCTCCCCCTCAACAAACTCGGAGGCTCTTACCCGAGGAAGGCGGTACGGGCCCTGGGCAGGCGAAAGGAAGTCCCCCATCCGTTAGAAGTAGGTCTCCGGAGAAATGTAAATATTTCTGTAAAGATCTCATCCTTGTTCTCTTTTCATAGACTCAAGTTCAACCCAGAGCACACAGTCTGAGTTATCAGGGTCTGAATTATTTGACTACAGAAACGATAGTCATGGTGATGTCAAGTTTCTGTTTGTGTGTTTGCTTTCATTGCTATTCTTAAAATAACCAGAATGAAAAATTTCCAGGCTGGAAAGATAGACAATGTCATCCCAACCTCCCTTCGCTTGAGATATAATTGCTGGGGCACCTGGCTGGCTCAGTGAGTAGAGCACACAGCTCTTAATCTCAGGGCCATGAGTTTAAGCTCCGTGCTGGGCACGGGGCCTACTTAAAAAATAAAAATGAATAGAGACTTAACTGGTTACTTCCAGTATAAAGCCAGGGTCAAATCAGTGAGCCCTCAGGAAGAGCCTGCTCCGCGCTAAGCACTCAGGGATGCGCAGAGGAGCGCAGGTCCGCCTTCTTCCGCGGGGTCACGACAGGAGGGCCAGATGCACGTGCGATTCACTCCGGCACAAGACGGATCTCATCTGCTGTCATCTCTTGTTACATCAAAATAGAAAACAAGACTTGTGTTAAAATTTCAGTCCAGTGGAGCTCTCTCTGGTTTACTTTCTACCTACTCAAAAGAAATACTGGGTTCTTTTCAACTGTTCGTTTAAAGGGAAAACTCCTAGTTTTTAACTCTCAGGAGCATTTTGAGATTCTTTGTGGGCTGTGATGGTTGAATGATATCTAAAATCAAAAGACAAAAAAAAGGTAAATATCTAGCTCTTGGATTTTGTTTTCTTATGGTTAATCTAGTGACACAAATGAAAATGAGGTCATATTAACAGGGGCTTAATGAGATCATATATTATAAAAGACGGAGGGGTGCCTGGGTGGCTCAGTCCACTAAGTGTCTGACTCTTGGTATCGGCTCAGGTCATGATCTCAGAGTCATGAGATCGAGTCCTGGGTTGGGCTCTGCACTGAGCATAGACTCCCCCTTAAGATTCTGTCTCCCTCTCTCTCTCTCTCTGTCTCCCTTTGTTCCTATCCCTGCTCATGCGTGCATGCTCTCTAAAATAAAAATTTTTGAAAAAATGTATATATAGGAGATGGCGTTCCTGACATGAGAGGCACTGTATCAATTCCAGACATTTTAATGTGTAAGAAATTAAGAACATATTTTAGCAGGTGCAAAGAGTGATGTTTTCGTGATCATCGTTTCATGATCGTCGTCGTATTTTAACCACGAATGGTTCACTAGCTTCCTTCTCACCTCTTCTTAATAATCTCTGAAATAATTCCAAATGCAACATTCCGCCCAGCGCTCAATGTTCCAGTTCTAATTTTCAGCGTGGAAGTAGCCTCTTTGCAGATATCAACGTATTCAAAGTCTCTAGGTTATTTTGCACGTCAAGTCTCTGGATTTTGACGCGTGGCGTTCACTAGTGATGTAAGGCCAGCGCGGTGCCTTGGGTATGAGGGTTTTTCCAGAACTCAAACTTAAAATCACCACACGAATATGGCTCTGTGCCTTCTTTGGCCTCTGAGGTTACATTCTAAACCCAAACATCACGTCGCTGTTGTCATTTGCCATTGCCGGCCGGCTCAAATCAGGCGAGCGGCTTGTTTTTTCCATCCAGTGTCCGTCCAGTTTTGAGGGTGACTAGTGACCACTGCAAGTCAGGGCAGCACTCAGTTGTGACGCACTGGATCCCCTGCAGGAGTTGACGTTCTCATACACGAGTCCCTGCAGCCGCTAAGGGGGTCTCTGTCTGTCAGCTCCTGCACTGGCACAGGATGGCCAAGGTTCTGGTCCCAGAGCTGTCCTGTGACTCAAGGAAGGACACTCGACCGTTGTGAGTTTGGCTTTCCCAGCGGAGCGGGCAGGGCGGTTGCGGAGGCCCTGCGGGTACAGAAGGAGCCCCGAGGGGCTCGGAGGAGGAGGGCGACACACGTGGATGGGGTGATGCTTGGGTGACAGAGGAGTGGCATGCCATGAGTTCAGGTAAGAGACGGTGAGGACAGGAGAAGAGCGGTGGTCAGAACGGAGGGGCCGGAGCAGCTCCCAGAAGTGTCTGGAGGGCAGCGAGGGCAGAGGCTTGGGGACGCCGCCCTGATTCCTGGCTGGGCCGACTGGGTTGCTGATGTCATTGACGAGAAGTACTGTGTTCCACTCAGCCTCCTATAATTTGGCATAGATTCCTTTAAGAGAGCAAAAAGTCAGGTGCTTCCCTCCAGAGTTCTTGAAATTGAGTTTATTTTCATCATTGACGTTGCCGCCTCCCCTCAGCTGACCGCCTCTGACTTAAGTCGTGTTATGTAAGCTCTGACTTGATGGAAGCCACAAACCATAAAAAGCATCAATAGGGAAACATCACCAGAGTTCTAGAAGCTGTTCTGTCTTTTCCTGGCGTCTTTTCTTACATTTCTAATATTAAAATATTCAAACCCTGAGGCTTTGGAACCAAACATTTCAGTGCTGAGTCACCAGTGGTCTACGTGATGCGTGTTTTTGCCCAAAGGGTAAATGAGGTCTCCCCGAAGGGTTCCTCAGAACGCTGTTGTTGTCAACAGCATCAGAGAGCAAGAGCCCCACCTCCCCGGGAGCCCCGGAGCATTCAGTAATTGCTGTCGTCGTCCCCTCTTTCTGCTTAGTATCTGTGTGGGGACGGGACACGAGGGCGAGGAAGGGAATCCCGTAGGTGACAGCCTGTGCTTTAACCAAACAAACTGGGCCCCCTCGCATCCTTCCGGCACGTGTCAATAGATGTTCTGTGCAGGGAAGCGCCTCTGTGCTCACGTAGCCCGGAACAAACAAAAGCGAGCAGGTCTCTTTGCTTCTGGACTTCTCGGAACCTTTGCTCTACACCGTGACTGCCTCAGAGAGCAGAGCAGATGGCGTGTTTCACACTTACGTGACCACACAGCCCTGTTTTCTGCAGAGGAGCCCTGCACGGAGCCCGCTTTGCTGAACACCGAAGGGAATCCATCTGCCTGTCTTTTGCCAGAGGGCACAAAAGACCTGCTGGCTTTAGCAGCGGGCCCCGGGGAGCAGTGGGCACCTTTTCTGCCCAGGACATTTCCTTTGCACTGATGTGTTTGGGACTTAGGGAGCCACGGTAGGAAATGCTTCGGTGACTTGGGGTTTCTCCGTGGCTTCCTTGTCTTCCTGCTTTGCGTTGCCAGCGCCTGATCAAGGAGAAGGACGGAGAGCTCTAGACCTGGTCGAGAGCTTCAGATTTTATTTGATTTTGTTGTTTCTAAGAAATAGATTTGGACCAGGGATAGCATGCAAGTTGCTGGTCTGTAATCATTACAGGTCTGCCAGTTCTTAAGTTCACAGACTGATTTGTTTTTCCTCGTTGAGATATAATTCACATACCATGAAATTCACCCTGAATTTAATTTTTTTCGTGTTTATTTTTGAGACAGAGCGTGAGCGGGGCAGGGGCAGAGAGAGAGAGAGAGAGGGAGACACAGAACCAAGCAGGCTCCAGGCCCTGAGCTGTCAGCACAGAGCCCGATGTGGGGCTCGAACTCACACACCATGAGATCATGACCTGAGCCGAAGTCGGACGCTTAACCGACAGAGCCACCCAGGCGCCCCTCCCTCCTTTTTTCATTGTTTCACCCTTCAAGTGCACAATCCCGTGGTTGTTGGTCTATCCACAGAATTATACAACCGTCCGTCAGTGTTAGAACATTTTCATCACCCCAAAGAGATCCCACAGCTCGTAGCAGCTGCCCCCAATCCTACAGTTTCCCCCAGCCCTGGGCAGCCACTAGTCTACTCGCTTCATAGATTTGCCGATTCCGGACATTTTGCATAAATGGAATCGTGCGGTCTTTGTCCTTTTGTGACTGGTTTCTTTTCACTTAGTGTAATGTTTTCAAGCTCATCCATGTTGTAGCCTGTGTCCGTACGCTATTCCTTTTTCACTTCAGGATAATGTTATGCATTGTACTCATCCGTTCATCGGTTGATGGACATGTCGGTTCCACTTTCTAGCTGCTATGAATGATACTGCTGTGCGCATAAGTACAGATTTCTGCGTGGACGTGTGTTTTCGTTTCCTCATATATGTATCCAGGAGTAGAATTACTGGGTCATATGGTAGTTCTGTGTTTCGCTAGTCGAGGAAGTGTCAGACTTTCCCGCAACAGCTGCACTGTTTTACGTTCCGACCAGCAGCGTATGAGGGCTCCGATTGCCCCACGGCTTTGCCAGCACGTGTTATTGTCCATCTTTTTGAGTATGATCATCCTAGTGGGTAGGAGTGGTGTCTCACTGTGGTTTTGATTTGCATCTACCCAGTGGCTGATGGCGCAAGTTGGGGAGGGGCAGAGAGAGAGAGAATCCCAAGCAGGCTCCACGCTCAGCATGGAGCCCGATGTGGGGCTGGAACCCATGACCCTGGGATCAAGACCTGAGCCAAAATCAAGAGTCAGATGTTCAACCAGCTGAGCCACCCGGGTGCCCCCATTTGTGTATCTTCTCTGGAGAAATGTCTATTCAGATCCTCTGCCCGTTTTTTAATTGAGTTGTCTTTCTGTCGTTGAATTTTAACAGTTCTTTACATGTTTTAGGTACAAGTCTCTTATCAGATATATGATTTACAAAGATGCTCTCCAGTTCTGGGGGTTGTCTTTTCACTTCCTATCTTCCATGTAGGTCTTTAGTCCGTTTTTGAGCTAATTTGTATATATGGCAAAAGTAAGGATCCACCTTCTTTCTTTTGCATGTGGTCATGTTTTTTTAATATATGTATTTTTAACATGTATTCATTTTTGAGAGACAGAGAGCAAGCAGGGGTGGGGCAGAGAGAGAGGGAGACACAGAATCCAAAGCGGGCTCCAGGCTCTGAGCTGTCAGCACAGAGCCCGACGTGGGGCTCAAACTCACAAACTGTGAGATCATGACCTGAGCCAAAATCAAGAGTCGGATGCTTAACCGGCTAAGGCACCCCGGTGCCCCTCCATCTTTCTTTTTAAAAATTAATTAGTGTTTTGTAAGATCCAATTAATATATGTATATCACATGAAAGTCAAAGTCAAAGAGTATTAGCAACAGCAGGAGCTTCCTTCCCCAGCCCCGTTGAATCCTTTTAGGTGTGTTAGTTAGGCTAGGAGTTTGGTGGCTATGACAGAGTCCTGACAACACGGTGACTTAAAAAGGCATAAGTTTGTTTCTTGCCCACATGAATCTCAGAGCGAGTATAACAAGTCTGCTTTATGAGTCAGTCACAGCCAGGGCTCTTTCGGCTGTCCCACTGTGCCCTTCAAGGGTCTTGGCCTTCCCTGTGTGCTCTGAGACGTTCAGCACATTGTCTGCATTGCGTTAAGTAACCAGCGGAGAATGAAGGGCGTGCTCCTTCCCTCTGAGAGCATGACCTAGAAGTCGCTTCTGCACGTACCCCGTGGCCACACTGGCGGAAGGGAGGCGGAGCAGTGCTGTCGTGAGCTGTGCAGCCGAGCGTCCAGCTAAGTATTTTGTTGCTGAGTCGGAAGGAGAGGCAGGTCCGGGGTCAGCCTGTGCCCCACGTGTCTCTCTGGTACAGCCCTCCCTGTGTCTGGGTAATGGGCCTCCCCTGCTTCCCCTCAGCTCACCAGTTCTCGACATTACCTTGCGACTTTTGCTGTCACACCTCGTCTCCCGTCCTCCTCATCACGTTTTCTTGTGACCGCAGACTTCACGTGTGTGCACGTCTTCTTTGAGGAGGGGCAGTACGGAATCGGAAACCCGGGTCTCCCCTTTGGGAAATGGCAGCACTTAGGCGGCTCGGGCAGCAGGTGCCTCCCAGCTGTGGTACCGTGGGTGCTGCTGAACCTCTGCCCTGAAGACCCGTTTGGGTTGCGTGTCACTCTGTCCCCACCCTAGCCCACCCTTTGCTTCCTCACCCCCCCCCCCACCTCCTGCCGCCAAGGTGAAAGGTGAGAAGAGCCGGTTTAGGTGCCTACAGAGCCTACCTTTCCCTCTTTGAAATGAATAAATCTAGGGGCGCCCGGGCGGCTCAGTCAGTGAAGCGTCCAGCTCTTCATTTCGGCTCAGGTCATGACCTCACGGTTTGTGAGTTCGAGCCCTGCATCGGGCTGTCTGCTGTCAGCACAGAGCCCACTTCAGATCCTCTGTCCACCCCCCCCACCCCGCCCCTCCCCAGCTCGCACCCATACACGCACTCTCCCTCCCTAAGATACAATAAACATCAAAAAATAAATAAATAAATCTTACTTCCTGGGCATATTCTAACTTTGGGGTTTGTAAAACATATTTCAGATAAATTATAGGAAGTCTTAAAACACGGCAAATACAGGTAGTAAGAGTTCACAAATTACAACTGCGGTCAGTTGCTCATGTTGCAGTAAGCGCAAATGAGCTCGCTAATTGCTTACCACTCCTCATCCCTTCTTCCTTTGGGACTGCGTTTGCGTCTTCATGCTTCCGTTCCTGCACATCGTCAGTGAAGATTCATCTATTAATGGCTTGTCTCCCTGCTGTGGTAGTTGTAACAAGCTTCATTTAAGATGGCACACTGTTTGGATAATTCCAAATTAAGTGTTTTGTTACGACCACATAAATATCATTCACAGCTGAGCCAAGGACACTATGGTTACTTTTTCCTTTTGGTAATAACTTTCTGTTTTGCCTGAAGTTAATGATGTCTTCTTTTTTTTTTTTTTTTTCCATCTGCTTTGTGTTCTTTGAATTTCTAAGTCTTCCCACACCCTCCTAGAGGCTCTTTGAAACTCCTCTCAATACAAGTTTTCTACACATTCCAACCTGTCAGATCAAATGTATTGATCCCTCTTTTCCCCCCGGAAGATGCTTCGTGGGCCCTCTATCCTGCTCAGGCCTGACCTGGTCACTCTCTAGGCCTCTGCTGCCCATCTGCTGCCTAGGGCTTCCCTCTCTCTTTGTTCTGAGAGTGTCCTGACCCTCTTTCCTTTGTTGGATCCTCCGTTTCCTAGATCCCGTTTCTGTCTCTTTCTTAATTTACCCCTTCGTTTTGCTGGAACACATCCTCTGCTGTCTCCTGAGAAAGGGTAAGTGGGAAGAACTGTTCTGTCCTTGTATGTCTGGATCTCTCCTGCTCTCTGCTTAGTTATTCTCTACTCTCTTATCCACTTCCGTTTTCAGGTGTGAGGATTTGGAATTCCAGACATCTCCTAGTCATCGTAGATTTTTGTGTTGCTTGTTCTTCTGTATATTTGAGGTATTTTTTTTTTTAATGTTTATTTTTGAGAGAGAGAGAGCACATGAGCAGTGGAGGAGCAGAGAGAGAGGGAAAGAGGGGCTCAAACCCACAAAAATGCAAGATCATGACCTGAGCCAAAAATCAAGAGTTGGCCACTTAACCGACTGAGCCACCCAGGGGCCCCCTGAGGTACTTTTCAAAAGGAAAAAGGGGTGGCGGGAACGTCTTTTACCATCTGGAAAGTAAACACGCCATTTCACTTCTTTGGTTGTGAGCACAGATGAACATTTTTGTGTGTTTGCTTCACCTTTTGACTCTCTACTGGTGTGAATTATCCATTGATAACTTCAGAGAACAGATTTCTTTAAACCGTTAGCACAAGACACGGAAGTCCCAGTGCTTATTTTTCTCACTTACCTCCTCTGAGACTCAGATGGTGTGCGTACCCCAGCTGTCACTTGCTCTCGTTTTCAGACTGCCTCACGCCCGTGACGGCCGTGAACATGCTCACCCAGCGGGAGGCCCCTGTCGTTATCTTGGCCAAAGCTGACTTTGAGGGCTCTCTGGATTCCAAAATAGGTGAGTAGCTATTAAAATACAATCAGGAGAATATACTTAGCAGGCTTCCGATCAAAACCCCAGCCTGTCGCGGTCAACTACAATTGCTCCCTGCTGACTCCATGGTCTGTTTTGCCTCTGGAAAAAAATGATATGCCCGCCATTTAAACATCCCTTATTTGATAACAACATTTTGAAAATATACCCAGTAGTCCACACCTTGCTAGTTGCTATTGAGAATAATAAAAAGTATCTGGCCGGTAGAGCTAGTTGGTGAGACGCATACGTATGGTGTGGGGAATAGTACAACTCCGATGAAATCTGATTTCGGAGCTCCTAGAACCAGCAGCAACTGTGGAGATGGGGGTTCTGAGCACGCATGATGGATTGGGCTGGGTTTTGGCAGAGGTCTGTGGGGGAGGTGAACTTGAGCCCTCCAGGGAAGGGACCGTGACACAGCAGTAGGGATGGAGGTGCATTTAGAACCGTGCATTGGATGTCCCCTGTGGCCTCGCTCATCCCTCGCTCATCCTCAGGTGTCGTCACCTAGCGGGTCTCAGGGGTGAACCAGAGGCTGAAAACTAATGACAGCGCGTGCAAAATCCGCCCTTTGGATGGGCCCGAGCGCCCCTCTTCTCCAGGATTCCGGCTGCAGATCCCAGCCACTCTCAAAGTGCCAAGAATCTGCAGAGAAAGTTCCTTCCACTCTCAGTTTCCTGGCACCCAGAAGAAACAGCATTTCTTATCAACATCGCGTTTTCCCTCCCAATTCCCAGATCGGTTTTTGGCAAAGTGATTTGAAGAACCAGCCAAACAGAAAATGGATATTAAGGCATTCGGGCCATTCCCTTCTGACCATTGGAACCTGGAAAGTGTGTTGCTTGAGGGAAATAATTCCTTCTATTTACTCTTACATATTTTATAATTAGTAAGATTCATTAGTACAATCAGCCAAGATAAACAATAAAAGGACCTCTTGTTGATGTGGCTTTTTGCTTTTACAGGGGGTGAGGGGAGGGGTGTATTTTGAGTCAAATTACTGGCACAGTATTGAAAATTTTGAAAGAAAAAAAAGTCTGATTTTTTTTTTTTTTTTAGGATGTGCCTGGAAATAATTTTTCCTGTTGTCTTGAATTCCCACAGTTACATTATTAACATTTTCTGAGTTACTGCTTCTTGCCTTCCAAGAAGAGCAATAGAAATAAAAAAGAGATAAAGTGGTGTTTTTGCCATTTCACCTGCACTTTACAGGTAGTTCATGTCCGGGGCACCTGGGTGGCTCAGTCGGTTAAGCGCCCGGCTTTGGCTCAGGTCATGATCTCACAGCTCATGAGTTCGAGCCCCGCGTCAGGCTGTGTGCTGACAGCTCAGAGCCTGAAGCCTGTTTCGGATTCTGTGTCTCTCTCTCTCTCTGCCTCTCCCCTGTTCTCACTCTGTCTCTCTCTCTCTCTCAAAAATAAAGATTAAAAATAAAATAGTTCACATCCTGCTGAGCCCCACATAACCCACACTGTGGTCCAGAGCATTCTTTATGTGGTCAAATGAATTTTTTGGCCACAGTGTCTCCTTTCGAACGTTTCTCCTCATTACCCCAAACCATACGCTTTGGGAGGGTAACAAATGGACACTTTCCAGTAATATTTATTGCTTGCCATTTGTCCTCACCCTTCCTTCAAGTCCACTCTGAACATTTGTCTGCCTCGTTAGGTGCTTTTTGTCAGTAATCTCAGCCGGAACACCACAGAACTTTCCATCACACCACGGAGCATTCTGTCTCGCCAGGGAGCTTTAGGACATGTTTCCCAAACATTAAATCACCCTCGTAGGAGGTCACCCGTGGAAATGTGACCGAAAGCACTGTATGTGTTGCCCTTAGTTTTCTCTCCCAGTGGCCACGTGACGCGTCATGTCTGCAGGGACGTTAGCAGGTGTCACGGCTGACCCTCCAGCAGGAGCTCTCAACCAGGGGCGATTTGGCCACCAGAGGACGTTTGGCAATTCTGCCGTCATTTTTCTGTCACACTCGGGGAATGCTACTGGCAGAGACCAGGGACGCTCCCCAACATCCTACAGTCCTCGGCACAGCCTCACAGCTAAGTCCAGGAGGCCGGCAGTGCCAGGATTGAGAACCCACCACGGGCAAGCTTGTGTGTATGAATAGCTGAAGCCGACAGTAGGCCTTGGCCCTCTGCATGAGTGATTTACTTATGCTCAACTCCGTCTCCAGGGCATATGTGGGTTGAAGAATAAATTTCTGTTCAGAATGAAGGTACCTTTGCCTTTGGGAACAGAGCCCAGCGTGCAGAAACACAGCTGTCAGCTTTCCACTTCCGGACCGAGTGGATTTTACCAGGGTGCCCTGCGTCTCGAGAGAATGTCACGGTCCTTGGTCACTGAGGGAATTCAGACAAGAGGCTTCTCCAGATGCTTGTGCTTCCCTGTCTCAGTGACACAAAGCACCCCGAGTCGTGTATTTCAGAATTACAACTCTTTTTGAAGCACAGAATGAAGACTTTAAGAAATAGGGGGGTGGGTTTCTCCAAGACGGTGCTCCTTTTTCCCGAGGAATGCGCCGTGGTTTTGTAACTTCTGTAGCTAAAAGAGGGTCTCCCTTGGGAAGCTAAAGCCGAGGGTGTTAATGCTGTCGATATCTCTGTGACTTGAGCATTTGCAAAGAAGGTGTTCTATGCTTCTCCCCTTCTGAATAGGAATTCCCAGCACCAGCCCAGAGGATGCCAGCTTAGCCCAAACCCTGGGCCTCCCCTACTCCGAAGTCATCGAGACTTTGCCGGATGGCACAGAGAGACTCCGCAACTCTGCTGAGGTGGGTTCCCCATGGCGCGGGCCTGACAGCTTCTCAGATCATGACCTTGGCCTGGATCTGATGAACTCTTTTCCTTCAGGTGCAGATTACAACCTGCCGTTTCACTCATCCCTACACCTAACGGTCTTGCAGCCTCGTTTCTTAATCTTTGAAAACAAAACAACATTCTTTTTTTCAAGATCTAGAAATGTATCACCTCTAAATCAAGCCTAATCCTAGGTTCGTGGCTATCGTAGTCATTCTATTCTGGGAATCTCCTGCTGGAAAAAAAAAAATCTCCCCTTCCGGGAAAACTGATTCCCTGGGAGAGTGACTGAAATTGGCTGTTCTCCCCAGATTATTGACTTGTTTCTACCTCAAGTTGAACTCACCTATGGAAATGAACACTGAAGTTGAATCGCGTTTATTCATTTGGTCCAGGTTATCTCTTGGCAGGTGGTAGGTCTGGCAGGATTTGACCTCAGCCTTGCAGTTGCCCCAGGCCAGGGAGTATGATGGAGGAGGTAGGGTGAGGGCTAAGTGGGAAAGAGCCGAGCTGGTGCTTCTCGAACTTGAGCGCACCCCAGAGTCGATGGGCGCCTCGTTCGGACCCAGAGTGCCTGGCAGATTCTGATTCAGCGGTCCCAGGTAGAACCCAAGAATTTGCACTTCTGGTAAGTTTCAGGTGCTTCCGTTGCTACAACTGATCCAGGATCCATATTTTGAGGATCCCTGGCCCAGAACCTTGCTATTCAAAGTGTGGTCCCCGGACCGGCCGCCCAGGCATCACTTGCCAGATGTGGAGACTCTCAGAGCCCCCTGAGTCTAATAAGATCCCCCATGAGATCTGTGTGCTTATATTGAGGTTTGACTCTTCTGGTTTATAGCGCTGTTTCTTAAACTTGGCCGCCCTTCGGAAATACCTGGAAAGTGTTTTAAACTACTGATGCTTGAGTCCCACCCCAGAAATTCTGATTTGACGGTTACGGGGTGGGAGGCATGGATCGAACATCAAGCGTGTTCCCCTCGTGATTCTCTTGTGCAGCTGAGTCTGGGAACTGCCGGTGTCACCTAGTGAGTGCCCCCCTGGCCGTGTCTCTGAATCGCCCAGGAGATGCTTACTGGCCCCAGGCTGGGTGATTCTGATTCAGTTAGACCTGGAATTTGGGGATTTTCAGGTTTGGGAGTCCCTGGCTATGGGATATCTTGTAGATACGTATACAGATAGACATATACAAAGAATAAGAGTGTGGCCAACTTTTTTTCCTTATGCGAGTGACGTTTTCTGACTTCGTGTGTGTGCCTTCACTTCGTAAACGGTATCCCCAGATGTGAGTCATGCTCTCAGATACGGAACCTTAAACCTTCTCTTCGACCGTGTTGGGGCAGGCTCCCTGGAGGAGGTGCAGAGCCAAAACCAAGGTACCTGTAGCGGAGCCCTCGATGTCTCAGCAGGGCAAGAAAGGAGGCACTCGTGGCCAAAATTAGGCTTCTGAAGTGCCCAGAGAGATACTCCCTCCTTAGTATGGGACTGACGTGAATGAATGCTCCCTGGCTTGTTCGGATAGGTTCAGGTGGTCCATTGAACCCTCTCCAGGCTCTAGACTGAATATCTAGGACAACAAATGCTTTTGGGCAGGTGGAGGGAGAGCAGGTGGTGAGAGGCTCCTGTCATCCGTGAGCCTCTGGGATGTAAAGACAGTGATTCGTGGAGGAGGTAGACTTCCAAGAGAGCTTGTGATCGTTTGCCCCGTCATCGTGTGATGGCGGGGGTGTGGAGTGTGGAGCGTGGGCCTTGCCGTGGTCGCGAGCACTGCGTGTTCTTCAGGAGACCCTGCAGACCCCAAGGACGGGGCTGCTGTTGATAAACAGCTGCACGTATTTCTGCATATGCCTCATGCTCGTAAGCTCCTTGCGGGCGGGGGGCAGAGCATAATTATCTTCGTGTCCCCAGTGCCTGGCAGGAGCCTGGCACATAGTAGGTATGCCGGCCATCTTCAGTGAACCAATTCCGGGGTACCCCGAGCCCCCCGTTGGCATTCCATGCCGGCTCCATTCTTACCATTAGTTTGGTTCTGAGAAGGGCATCAGATGAAAAGAGAAATTCTATTTTCAACTTAGAAAATTTTTTTTTTAATGTTTAATTTTGAGAGAGGGAGAGATAGAACGTGAGTGGGGGGGAGCAGAGAGAGAGAGAGAGAGAGAGAGACAGAATCCCAAGCAGGCTCCAGGCTCCGAGCCATCAGCCCAGAGCCCGACGCGGGGCTCGAACCCACGAACTGGGAGATCCTGAGCCGAGCCGAAGTCGGACGCTTAACCGACTGCACCACCCGGGCGCCCCTCTCTTTTCCAGTTGTGTTTCACTCTTGCTGTCTCTAAATCGAGAGCATTTAAACAGAGAAGAAGTGGTTCTGGTCCTTCCAGCTGTGGCTCCAATTCGTTCCCCTGCTTTGCCTGAAATTCCTTCGGCTTCAGGATATTGAACCTTTTCTCTTCCAGATTATGTTTCTCCCAACAGGGGACTGGTCATTAGAAATGCATATCATGCAGTTCTTTGTTGGCAGCTCAAAGCATTTGATGTCTGCAGTATCTCGGGGCTCAGGTGATGAGGAGAGCCGCAGAACTCGAGCCGGTTTCCCTGTTAGACACAGTGGACACAGGGAGTGGGGCTGACAGTGCTTTTAGGGGGTCCTCAACAAGGTTTTCACTTCTTTTAAAACCAGAGGGGAAAAAAGTGAACTTTTAGGATTTCAAAATTTCATCCGTTTTCATTCCACACACTCCTAAAATACAATTTTAACAAATTTTTTTCAAGTTTGTTTATTTTGAGAGACAGAGCACAAGCAGGGGAGGGACCGAGAGAAAGAGAGACAGACTCCCAAGCAGGCTCCACCCCATCAGTGCAGAGCCCAGCGCGCGGCTTGTACTCACGAACCGTGAGATCGTGACCTGAGCCGAGATCAAGAGTCAGACGCCTAACCCGATGTGCCACCCAGGTGCCCCATAAAATACAGTCTTTGGTATCATCCTAAGGAGGAAGGGGCCACAAAGATAGAGGCACCTGGGGCTCGTGAAGACACAACATGGCCCTGCACAGACCACACACGAAAGTCGCAGTCTGGTGGCATGGGGGTGGTGACACCTTGTCCCTGTGGAGGGAAGACTAGGATTTCTCTCTTTCCCCTTGCAGTTCACAGGCATGAACCGGCAGGATGCGTTTCTAGCCTTGACCCAGAAAGCCCGGAGGAAGAGAGTCGGTGGAGACGTGACGAGTGACAAACTGAAGGACTGGCTGGTCTCGCGACAGCGGTACTGGGGCACGCCCATCCCCATGGTCCACTGCCCGGCCTGTGGCCCCGTGCCGGTGCCTCTGCAGGATTTGCCCGTGACCTTGCCCCACATCACAGCTTTTACCGGCAAGGGAGGCTCCCCCCTGGCCACGGCTTCGGACTGGGTGAACTGCGCCTGCCCGAGGTAAGGGGTCCCCAGCACCCTGCTGGAGTCTCAGGCTCTCTGCTCCCTTGACCTGGCACTTCGACCAGACTGGAAAGAATATGCTAGGTCTTTCGGGACGTTGGAGAGAAGGGGCTGGAATCTGAGGCCTGGCCACCGGGATGAGCACCCTCTCCTCTCCTCTCTGAGCCAGAAGCAGCAGCAGGTGTCCAGTCACATCCTTGCCAGAAACACCTGGTCCCATTGATGGAAAGCCGCACGTGTTCAGCATAGCTTTGTAAAAGGCCACTTCCTCCCATTTCATATTCCAGAGAGCTTCTTGGAAGCAGAGAAAATGGTGTCTCCTCTCTGCCTTGGTTTTCCCACCAAGAGGCTTGGTAGCAATGGAGATTTTCTCATAAGTAGCAGCGTGGTAGCTACGAGGGTGTGCATGCTGAGGGGTTTCGCTCTTTAATATACTGAAACACCTGCTCGTTTTGGAAGTAGGATTGTTTCACTGTTTGTTCCCCGGCGTATCTCAGATGTGATTTTTGTGATACCAGACCGGCTGATTAAGCAAATAGGTAACGAGTACCGGCTGTGTATCTTCCTGCTTCCTTCTGTGGAGAAGCCATTTTTTTCTGGGCCTTACAGATCGCGATGAGGGTGTTAAAATGCAGTCCTCTGCCAGTACAGAGCTGAATTACGAGGTTGGTAATCAGGGAACCATAGTGCGGTTGCAGGGCCCAAGCTGGGGAGTCGGACAGTAACGGGTCCAAGGCCTGGCCCTGCCTCCTAACTAGCCATGCGGCCTTGGGAAAGTCACTTAACTTCTCTGAGCTTCGGTTTTCTTATCAGAAACTAAACCCCCTCGAAGGGCCGCTCGGGAGACTAGAATTGAGACATGTAATCCTGCACAGTGACCCTTACCAGTCAGGGAATGGAAGTGTTACCACTGTCCTCCTGGGTCCTCACCAAGCTGGTTTTAAGATAAGGCTTGTGGGCAGGAACATAGGGAGCTCTGGGTCTTTTTGGGGTAGAAACGTGGGCTCCAGGAGAAGCCAGCACACCCTCCGTATTGATAAGCGGTGACAAAAGGGTCTCTCTGCCGGAGACACTGGTGGCCTTCGGCACACCAGCTGCAGCAGCCCAGGGCCCTTGCGGTGGGGAGACGGTTTCCTCCCCTGGCTGTGGATTCCTGGAGGTCAGAGCGCAGGTCTTTGGTATTGGTCCAGGCTCCCTGGGCGATTCTAGTGAGCATCTAGGGCTGACAGTCACGGAACCAGCGTGTCCAGTGGTAAGGACCGCAGGTGCCCGAGTCCAACAGGTGTGGAGTCCTTACTCTTGAGCTCCAAGACCTTGGGCAGATTGCTGAACCTGTCTGGACTTCGGTTACTCGGTTACTGCAGAATGGGGACATGAGTAGTACCTACCTCATAATCCCCAGGTTTCCCGGGATTAAATGAGAGAATGCCTGGGAAGCATTGGGCTCATTGCCTGCCACCCACCCCCGCCCTCGTTAGTACCGTTGGCGCTCCTAATGACAATACCATTGTCACTGTCACCAGCACCTGTCTCTCCCACTTACCAAGTAGCCTGGCCACATCACCAGCTTTTCGTGTCGGTCATAAAATATATTGGTGTCCTCAAGTCCAACGTGACCACTAAAAAGAAAATCGACCTGGCAAGTTGTAGGCGGACATTCCTCCTTTGATCAGTTGAGCCCTGAATTTTCTTCCTGACTTGTACACCTGCACTAATAGTGTGGGAGAATAAGGAATTTTTGTGTTGTAATTATTTCCCCAAATAGTGTCTACGTTCTGGTTGATTGCTTTCCAACTAAAAAGATCTGGCTTTAACTTAGAGATGTGCTGTTGAGGTCGGCGGCTTCTAGTAGCCCTGGGCGGTAGGAAACAGGATTCCCTCGGGCTCTCTCCCCTAAACATCTGCCCCCAGGGCCCACCGCTGTCCCCAGAGGGAGGCCTCTGTGAGTCCCAGAGCCCCGCCAGATCTGGGGCTTCTGTCTCTCTGCTCAGCTTCTATTTAATAAGCAGGAGCTTGGGGGGGTGGGGGGTGGTGGTGGTGATGGCTGTCTCCTTCAGTACTATTTGTAAAGGCAGTATGAACTGCTTCACAGATGCAAGCTCTAAATGCAAGCCTTCTTTTATTTTTAAATTAAAAGCAGACTCATGCCCTTGCATGCAAAATGAGCAGAAGATTCATCAGATCCTCTCGAGGTTCCTCACGTCCCTCTTCAAAATCTCCCAAGAACCCCCAAGGACTCTGACTGCCAGAAGGGCAGCTATTTAGAAGGGTGGTTGGTCCTACATCTATGTCTCAAAAGGCAGAGCCTGGAGTCAGAACTGTGTTCTCTAGCAGTCTTTCTCACTGCCACACAGGGCTCCTGTTCGCAGCTGGTGATAAATGGCGCGACCCATCACTGCTGATCTGAGCCTGGAGGAGTCTTCGGGGGTGGGGGCAGGGAGGCTGAGCCCTTCCTAGGCTAGGCCAGACTAAGGGCGCCCTCTCTCAGGTTCCTGCAAGTTGTAGGATTTTTGCACCCGGTTTGTGTGGTTCCGTGGGCCCATCACACTGGGCACGTGCTTCGGAACTGGTTCAGCCGTTGGGCCCTTGTGGAACCTTAGTCCTCTCCAGGCATCCCCATCTCGAGGATTGCTTTTTCTTTTCAGCCCTTCACACTCCAAGGATCTCACTTCATTTGCTTTCTTGAATGGTAGGGCTATCTTTACCCTTCTGCATCCCATCCTTCAGCAGGAGGTGTGTTGGAGGGGAGCTTCTGATTTGTGGCGTTTGCCAATTTCTATAGTGTACGTACTTCTGCAAGGGCTAGGTTCGGGCTACTGTCTCGACATGACTTGTCACCGAGTCGGGAAGACGTGTGAACAGTTGATTCTCACAAGCCGGTATGACAGGTGGCCCCAGCACGCCACTGCCTTTGGACCTCCAAGGTGACCTCTCTTCCCAAGGTTTCGAATTCTGCACCCCTGGCCCTAGTAGAGATAGGGAAAACCCAAGTTTATTCTTTAGCACATCTACATTTGGTTTTCAACTTCTCTTTATAAGTCGATTTCCTTCCCAAGTATCATAAACTAGGCATTGGCTGAAGGCGATCTTGACACGCCTAAAATAGAAGTTAACGTGCAAAAGAGACCCTCCGGGCTTATCCTCTTAGGTTGTTAGATTTTCTACCAGGTAAAATTCAGACAAGTGGAGAATAACGCTTTTACTTGGTGAAGGTTTAAATTTTTATTCGTAAATTTCTGCAAAACATCATGTACCGAACAATACAAAAGGAGAGTATCCTCTGAATTACCAATCCATGATGAAGCATTGTTCTTGGGACATTCTAAATTGATATTCAGTTGTCATCGCCTTCCCAAAAGCTGGTGGAAAAACTGCATTAAAATTTAAAAATTTTGAAAGAAACTGATGAACTTCCTTTATTTTTTAGGTGCAGGGGAGCCGCCAAGAGAGAGACAGACACAATGGATACCTTTGTTGATTCTGCTTGGTACTACTTTAGATATACCGACCCGCAGAATGCTCACAGGTAAAGCCTTGCTGAATCCTTTAAGCATGTGTCAGTTTGGGTCCTCCAAGAAGCAGACACCAAGATAGAGTCATAGGTGCAAGAGATTTACTGAGGGCAGCGCCTGAAAGGTTGGGGGGAAAGGGGAGCAGGAGCCGGTGGGGAGAGCCCTTATAGACCACAGTGTGGGTCCCATGCCCGAGAGGGGAGTGGGAGGAAGGAAGGAGGGTTGCGGCGGAAGAGTCTCAGACCGCAGTGCAGCTCTGAGAAAGTCTTAGCCAGGCCGCCAGGAAGCCCCGAGCAAAGGTTATCCAGGAGAAAGTCCCAAGTCTGTCAGTGAGAAATAAGCCCACTGACCCAATCAAAGGAGGCACTCGGAGACTTGGAGCACCATGAAGCGAGGCTTAAATCAACATTCAGCGTTCTTGCAAGAGCAGGTATCTGATAGAAGGGCATGCTAGGGGGCGGTCACAGCAGACAATTTATCTCCTAGCCTGCAAGTCCCTCCCCTGGTTCCTCATTGGCTGAGCACTACAGAGGCAAGTCCCTCCCCTGGTTCCTCATTGGCTGAGTACTACAGAAGTTACCCCCTTACTGGGGGTGGGGCGTATGCCCATGTAAGGCAAAAAGTAGTTCTGATTGGAACAAATGTACTTTCTCTGAAGTGACACAGAGACTTTTAGTCCCTTCTTTGTTCTTTGGAGCATGCTCATTGCAAAGCCCGCAAAAATAAGCCTGAGAAACAGTGAGGGGAAGAAGAACCCAGAAGTGAAGCGTCCAAGGGTTTGGACTCCATTATGGAGTGGGGGTGGGGGGCTGATATATACTTGCAGTAGGTTGTAAACCTACTGTTAGCTAGACAGCACAGCTTTTATTTGGTATTGAATCCTCTCCCTTACTTCTTACATCCCCTCCCTCTGGGAGAGCAGGGGCTGTAGGGATACTGAATGGTCCCAAAGGCACACCGCCTGGAAGCCGCTGGTCAACTGCTCGCCTTGACGCCGGCTCTCATAAGCGAGTGTGTCAGATTATTAAATTAGATTCGTCGCAGCCAAGCAAGCCCCAAGTACAAGAAAAATTAAAAAACAGACGAAGGAAGAAAATTCTGTCACAATACCCTTCTTGGCCCAGTGGTGAACTGCGTTGTAGGGTTATTACGATGTAATGTTTTACTTAACCGGAAGTAATGATGGGAGGGAAGGAAGTAGGGAGTGTGAGAGAGCTAGGGAGCATTGCCCCTGGTCACATACACTCGGTCATTTCTAAAATCGATAAATCAATAAAGGGTGGAATTGCCGAAGAAACGGCTACAAGAATTCCAAGTGGCTAAGGGCGAGGCGGGGTGGTGCTCACGAAGGCAGGGGGCCAGAGACCAGTGTTGAAATCGCAGACCTCTCGGTACTGCCTGAGTTTTCAGCCCTGTGCGTGTTTCTTAGGCAAAGAGAAATAAATGAATAAGGGAAAGAGCCGTAGGGAGAGAGGGTAAAGAGAATGAGCGAAAGAAGGCTGTCGCAGAGCACTTAAGATCGCAGCCACCATGCATCAAAGACCTCGGCAGGCTGCTGTCATCCTCAGGAGAACCATTGCTCTCCAGCCCCATAGTCTGCATATCAGAACACCCCCCCCTTTTCCTTCACTGGTTGCAAAAGAATACATTTCCAGCGAGGTGGGTCCTCTGGCCCTCCCCATGCCAGAGTCCCGCCCTGCGAGATGGCCAGTCTGTAATTTGAGTTCAGGCCATCCAGGAATGAGCGGACCCTGAGTAAACCATAGCCGGCAAAGCCACGATGCCCGGGGACTGCCGCGGCTGGGAAGAGGGCCCCTTTCCTGGCTCTTCCTTCTAGAAGGAGCTGTTGGCACGATCCATCCGGTAGCAGCTGCTCAGAATGCCAGGGCCATCAGGCTCTACCTGTCAGGATGTTTAAGGAAAACCTTCTTACAGAGGATGAAAGCTCTACATCAGCGCGGACCCTTGATTGGCGAGAGATGCCTCTGGGGCCTCCACAGCCCCCCGATCTGGGAACACCCTTTAGCACATCATAAGAACGCAGCTGCTAGTTTTAGCACGGCTTGAGTGCTTACCGCCTGGCTTCCAGGGTAAATCCTGGGGCAGTGGCTACTTTCCATGTCTTAATGCACCCCACACTCGTGTTCCTGAGGAGTCTCACCCTTGACCTCCCTTTCTCTTCTGGCACATGAATCGGCAGCTGGATTTTTCTGAGGAACCGTTATTCACAAAGAACAAAAATCATTTGAGTTTTACCAGAATTCTGGCATGGTGACTGGAGAAAACCCGGCTGCGTGAAGGTGCGAATGCGGGCGGTTGGCCAGGTTTACCTGCCGAGCGGCAGGCTCTGTCTTGCGGCCTGAGCCGAGTCCGTGCTGGGGGAAAAAAATTGCTTTGAGGTGTAGGAAAGAGAATTCACCCATATTTGAAACCACGGAGTACAGATCCTCCGAAGGCAGAGGTTTACTTCATTGGATGAGCTCAAGGAAGCACATTATCTTGGGGTTAAAGGTCCTCAGCCAGGGGTGCCTGGGTGGCTCCGGTCAGTTAAGCGTCCGACCTCAGCTCAGGTCATGATCTCGTGGTTCGTGGGTCCGAGCCCTGTGTCTCGCTCTGTGCTGACAGCTCAGAGCCTGGAGCCTGCTTCGGATTCTGCGTCTCCCTTGCTCTCTGCCCCTTGCACTCTGTGTGTGTCTCTCTCTCAAAGATAAATAAACATTCAAAAAAGGTAAAGGTCCTCAGCCAGCTCTGCTCCCCTCCCCACGACACACGCACATGCACACCCACACACACCTCTGCATACTCACAGACTCCCCCCTTCAGGGTCCCAGCCAGAAAATAGAAGTAGTACTTTCTTTACTCCCAGGGAGTATGAGGAGGCCTTTCTTGTAGGATCTCTGTCACTGATAGCATCCGTTAGGTGAGAGAGAGATGTTGGCCCGATTTTGTGATGGTTACCCTAACTATGCTCCTTGCACGCAGGAGACCGTATACAGGCTCTCGCTGACTATCTGTGTTTTAACGCTTCTTTTAAAAGTCAGACAGAATTCCTGTTTTAAAATGTACATGTAGTGTCTACCTATTAATCTCCTCGTAAATGCCATATTGCCCCCTGTTGGTAAGAACTCACACATCCCAGTTGCCTTATCGGAATAAAAACTAAAACATAAATCCACATATTCAAATATGCATTTTACAGAAATACCTCTTTCCCAGAAATACCTTTTTTTGCTGCTATGTTTTCCTCTTGTCTCCATTTTACATGGAAATCGGCATTCGTTAAATTGTCAGCAGCAACTTCTGAAACAGTTTTTATAAGTTTCTGAATTTGACACGGACCTTTCCTTTAGTAGATAAGTTGTTCTCTTACAATATTTTTGAAAAGGAAACAAGTGTTTCTCTGACATAATCTGTTTCAGGGCGTATGCAGATTACAGTGCGTCTGTCTGATTTATGTAATTGAGGCAAAGTGGGTTTCTAAAAAACGACCGTTTCTCTTTCTTCCAGCCCTTTTAACGCCGCCTTGGCAGATTACTGGATGCCTGTGGATTTGTACATCGGAGGGAAGGAACATGCTGTCATGCACTTGTTCTACGCGAGATTCTTCAGTCATTTTTGCCATGATCAAAACATGGTCAAGCACAGGTGAGCATTTCTCCCCCTTTGCAAGAGAACTTGGTTCCGTGAACGACAACCGAAAGCAGGTGCCAGTTCTTCCGGGGACCAAGGTAAATGGAGGTCGTGGCAGACTTCCGGGTTTCAAGTGTACTTCGGAGGTCACTGTCAGCCTTCGCCACGTGAAGTGCCATTTCTGTTGCTTCGTTTCACTTCTAGCCTGTGAGATTGCAGGTTCGCACAGAATCTTGCCCTCAGCTCTTGTCTGTTTAGCGGAGTTAAGTAACTGAGCCGTTTACTTGTGAGGCAGAGACAAGCAGCTCATAATGCTGCGTGGCTTTTTACAGTGTCTCGTTTCAGGTGGTGTTTATCATCTGGCCACACTCGATGTAAGCTCTTTTTCTAAGCCTGACTGAATCCTGCCTGGATAGATGACTCTGAGAAAAGCAGATAATGGATTAAAGCTGGGGAATCTCATTGTAAATCCATTGATAAATTTTCTTCCTATTGGCCTATAACCTATTCCCCATTATGGTCAGCAAGGTATATGTGCGCTTTCTCCCCCCATGAAATACGTCATATATATGTATATGTATATACGTCATATAGATATATGTATATACGTATACATATATATACAATATTGCATGTACATATGATATATGTATGTATATATTGTATAATGTCTTATACAATTCAAAGAATAAAGTGAACATCCCTGCACCCTCCTTCTCAGTTTGAGAAAGAGTACTCCAGTCCCTTAGAACACCCAGGGTCCCCTACCCAGTCTTACTCTGTCCCTAACTCACCGCCCCTCCCCTGGCCAGCCCCTATCCTGCATTATTCACTTGCTTCTCTTTATAAATTTATCACCTCTGTATGTAGTTTTGAAACAGTGCGTGTTTTTTGGTTTTCTTGTGTGTGAGCTTTATATGTGTAGAATCATATTTCGTGTATTCCCTCTCGCTTTCCTCGCTCAGCATTTTTGGGGGCTCATCCACACTGGTGCACAGAGTTACGTTGCGTTTCTGTTTCCCCGCTGTGTGGTATTCGCTCACGTGGCGTGGAATTTCCAGCACAGAACACAGTTTATGTGTCCATCCGCCACTCGTGGCTGGTGGAGTGTTTTGTGCAACGATGAGCCAAGCCAGACGGTGAGTGTTCCTGTACGTATTTGCTGACATACATGTGTCAGCACGTGTCTGGCGTGTGTCCCTGAGAGCCGAGCTCCTGAGCCGCGGGGTATGCACGTGCCCGACCTCACTCAGGAACACCCCGCTTGTTTTCAGACTGCTCACATAAACCTGTGCTCATGCGAGCAGAGATGAGGTCCCCATCACCGCAGGGCTCCTTCACGTCCACGTTGGTTACGTGATGGATCCGTTTGTGGGTCACGGTTGAAATGAGAGACATTGCTCACTCAATGAAGCTTAGCAGTTACCAACGTGTCTAGGGGACCGGTGTGTTTTCCCTTCCGGTAAATCCCTATCTGTGTCCTTTATGCGTTGCTGGGTTGTCTTCTATTGACTGTAGGAACTTTGAAAATATTCTGGATGCTAATCCTTTTCCAGCTATATGTATTGCAAGTATTTTTTCCCGGGTCTCAATTTCTCTAATTTTTATGGTGTCTTTTGGCGAGTAGAAACTCTGAAGTTAATGCAGTAAATTTTAATGATTTTTTTTTCTTTAGGGCTGTTGGTTGCTTTTAGTGTCTCAGAGCCCTCAGTGGACCAGTCCACGCATTGCCTTGCTGATCTTTAGTTGCCTCTCCATCAATGTCATGTTTCTGCGTATATATACAAGGGCCTGTTTATAGGATCTTTATTCTGTCTGTTGGTTCGTTTGCTTTTTGCTCTGCTCGTTATTTATTGGCTCTGTTATTGTAATTTTACAAGTCTTACTGTCTGGTAAGGGTAGTCCTTCTACTTTGTTCTTTTTCTTTAGGAATAGCTTGGCTGTGATCAAATCTTTTGCCCTTCCATATGAATTTTAGATTCACCCTGTCACATTCCACAAAAATATCTATTGGGAGTTCAATGCAATGGCACGGAGTCTGGATACTTACTGATAGCTTTTCTCACTCTTCCTTTTTTTTCTTTTAAATTTTTTAAATGTTCATTTTTGAGCAAGAGAGAGAGAGAGAGAGACAGAGCATGAGCAGGGGAGCGACAGAGAGAGACGGAGACACAGAATCTGAGGCAGGCTCCAGGCTCTGAGCCGTCAGCCCAGAGCCTGACGCGGGGCTCGAACTCACGAACCGTGAGATCGTGACTTGAGCCGAAGTCGGACGCTCAACCGACTGAGCCACCCAAGTGCCCCCTCACTCTTCCTTTTTATGTCTCTGACCTTAACATCTGAAATTATTTCCCCTTTATCTGAAATATATATTTTAGAATATCTTTCATGCTCTTTAGTGAAGGTCCATCTATTAGCTTTTATTTGATATTTCAACCTCATTTCTTAGTTTCCCAGCTCAGTGACACCTTTAAAACAATTCTTTTTTTATAACTTGTCTGGCTTTTTCACTTATTTATCAGCAGGACAATAATTTAGGTTATTTTGTCTGCCATACCATCAGGAGCATAATTCCTGGGTTTGTTTTCAACTACGGTTGTATTTTGTTTTTTGTATCTTTAATTCAGCATCTGTTACACTATTTGTTTTTAATGTGTATTTATTTGTTTTGAGAGAGAGAGCACACTCATGCATGGGAGGGGCAGGGAAACAGGGAATCCTATGCGGGCTCCACGCTTACGCAGTGCAGAGGCCGACCTGGGGCTCGAACTCACAACCCGTGAGATCACAGCCTGAGCTGAAATCAAGAGCCAGATGCTTAACTGACTAAGCCACCCAGGCACCCCCTAGACTATTTTTTAATTGCAGGGAAAAAAAGGGAAAAAAAAAAATCTGATGATCTCTTTGTCCAGATAACCCATGTTAACAACTTAAAAATACAAAATAATAAAGTAATGCATGTCTAAGGTTAAGAGTTTTTTTCTTAACTGCACAGAAACTGAACATCGAAGTCTCACTCCCTGCAGGCCACCCTCCACCCCTCCCCCCTCAACCTGTTAATGGCTTCTTTTGGTCTCTTCCAGAAAAACATTTTGCATTACCTCCATGTTTCTGTTGATAGACTTATTTCTAAAACGTGGCATATATTACACACGTGCCTTTTTGCTTTTTTGATTTAATAACGTATCCTGATCTTTCTACATCAGCATGTGCCGACCCCCCATCCTTTGTAATTTATGCACAGTACCCCATCATAATGGATCTCCCGTGATTTATGTAAGCAATCACCTATTTTTCCAATTGCTATTACAAAAAAAAAAAAAGAGTCAGGTGACTCTCACTGTCTGTGTTCTCAGCTGGTATTTGGGTTTATATCTGTAAGTCCAAGTCCCGACATGAAAATGCTGGGTCAAAGGATATGTGTTTTTAAAATTTTGATATGTAAAAAATATATTACTTTAAAAATCTCAGGGGCTCCTGGGTGGCTCAGTCAGTTAAGCGTCCAACTTCGACTCACGTCATGATCTCGTGGTTCGTGAGTTCAAGCCCCGCGTCCAGCTCTGTCCTGCTTCAGATTTTGTGTCTCCCCCTCTCTCCGCCCCTCCCCCGCTCATGCTCTGTCTCTCTCTCAAAAAGAAATAAACACGAAAAAAAATTTTTTTAATCAAAAAATAAAGAAAGAAGAGAAAGGAAAGAAATGTCTGTACAGACTCTAAGGGAAAAAAAAGACCAACTTATTTAAAATCTGTTAATAGAACTTTGTGCGTCGCCGCAAACCTTCTGTAGAGCTTGGCGATCGCCTTGTACAAATATCTGACCTACATCATATATCTTCTATCTTGCTAGTCAAGAGCATGGCTATATATAGATGTGTGTGTGTGTGTGTGTATTTGAATGTATAAAGGATATTTGACTTAAGCATATCTGTTTGTAGAGTGCCTGGGTGGGTCAGTCGGTTGAGTGTCCCAACTTCGGTTCAGGTCGTGATCTCATGGTTCGTGGGTTCGAGCCCCGCATTGGGCTCTGGGCTGACAGCTTGGAGCCTGCAGCCTGCTTCATATTCTGTGTGTGTCTCTCTCTGTGCCCCTCCCCTGCTCATGCTCTGTCTCTCTCTCTCAAAAACAAGTAAACATGAAAAATAAATAAATATCTCTAGTAACGCAGACTACAGTCTAGTTTCTGCAAAATGAAGCATTATGAAAGCCCCCTCCCTTCACCCCCCTCAGACCTGCTCCCTCTCTCTGTGCACACACACACAGATTAAGAGTCTATGGTACACTGGGGCGCCTGGATGGCGCAGTCGGTTAAGCGTCCGACTTCAGCCAGGTCACGATCTCGCGGTCCGTGAGTTCGAGCCCCGCGTCAGGCTCTGGGCTGACGGCTCGGAGCCTGGAGCCTGTTTCCGATTCTGTGTCTCCCTCTCTCTCTGCCCCTCCCCCGTTCATGCTCTGTCTCTCTCTGTCCCAAAAATAAATTAAAAAAAAAAAAAAAAAGAGTCTATGGTACAGAAAACACATTTAGTTTATACATCAAATTAAATGCTGAAAATAATTTTCTTCTCATTAGTCCCAGAGCCCTTCATGTGTCAAAATAAACTGACTGCATCAGAAGGACAGTGAATACATTAACAGCATTAAGCCTCAGTCGGAATGTTTGTGCCTTGAGACTTTTCCCATTCTGCCTTGAATTTCTTCTCTGTGGAAACTTCTTTACCTCATCAGATAAAACTTACCCGTGAGGATGGGAATTGTGTCCTGTTGCTGTGACAGTATCGTGGAGACTGTACATTCTCAGTGGATATTTGTTTAAACTGAGTTTAAGCCCTTGATATAAACAGATAAAAGTTTATGCTTTTCGGGGCTCCTGGCTGGCTCACTCGGTCGAGCGTGGGACTCTTGATCTCTGTCTGGGTCGTGAGTTCAAGCCCCGTGTTGGGCGTGGAGCCTACTTAAAAGAAAAAAATGAAACGAAAGAAGTGTATGTTTCCACAAGGAAGTGTCCTCCTTGGGCTAGAGAGAAAATACACCATGAGAAACGTTTCCTTCTGATGCGGGTCTAGAAACAAAGACCGTAAATGATTTCTGGCCCCAAGGCCCATTTGTGCTTCTGAAGTTATTTGCAGGAGCAGTGAACAAACCAATAAATGAGTCAATGGCTAACTATTTTAAAATATAAGACAAGGCCTGGGTATTTTTATGACTCCTGTACAGTGGTTTTAGAACTATATTCGAGGAGAAAAAATGTTTGCGGCATTCGGATGTAATTGTCAAGTCCCGTTTGGGGTAGGACTTGGTGTCTGTTGAAATGAATTTCTAACCCGCAGAGCCTCCAGACCCCTGGAACTTGCTTTTCCACCAGACTTAAGGGACAGCTGTCCGGTGTACTTCGAAATATACCTGTGCAGTATTTTGTGTGCATTTTTAAAAGTTCTTTATGAGATAGTAAGATTCTATTCCGTGCCCTCCCCCCCCCCCCCAAAAAAAGAGACATTTATTTTAAGTACTCAAAATCTGACCTTGAAGAAGTTGCAGGAATTCCCCTTATCTCCGTGTCTCAATGCAGTTGTTAGGGTCACACTCCTGTGAAATCACATCGGGGCCAGGACGGCCTCTGAGCGTGGCCTTTTCATCAGGGGTGTCTCCACAAACCAGTCAGCCGTAGACGAAATGAGAGTCACCCGCCTTCTGTGGTAAAATTCAGGATTCTCCAGTCAGAATGTTTGAAGACCTTCAAACAACTTTTTCAAGCTGGCCTAGGAGGAAAAACTGAGACCTGTCAACCACGTGTGTATTTATGTCTCTTTATTTATTAGCTGTTTTTGCTGACATGTATCTAAATCAGAACTTTATTTTTTCGTTCTTTCTTTTTTTAAAAATGTACTTATTGTTTATTTACATCCAAGTGAGTTAGCAGATAGTGCAACACTGATTTCAGGAGGAGATTCCTTAGTGCCCCTTCCCCATTCAGCCCATCCCCCCTCCCACACCCCCTCCAGGAACTCTGTTTGTTCTCCATATTTAAGAGTCTCTTCTGTTTTGACCCCTCCCTGTTTTTATATTCTTTTTGCTTCCCTCCCCTTATAGTCATCTGTTTAGTATCTTAAATTCCTCATATGAGTGAAGTCATATGATATTTGTCTTTCTCTAATTTCGCTTAGCATAATACCCTCCAGTTCCATCCACGTAGTTGCAAATGGCAAGATTCCATTCTTTTTGGTTGCCGAGTAATACTCCATTGTATATGTATCCCACATCTTCTTTATCCATTCATCCATCGATGGACATGTGGGCTCTTTCCATACTTTGGCTACTGTTGATGGTGCTGCCATAACCATGGGGGTGCATGTGTCCCTTTGAAACAGCACACCTGTATCCCGTGGGTAAATGCCTAGTAGTGCCATTGCTGGGTCGTAGGGAAGTTCTATTTTTAATTTTTTGAGGAACCTCCATACTGTTTTCCAGAGTAGGTGCACCAGTTTGCATTCCCACCAGCAGTGCAAAAGAGATCCTCTTTCTCCGCATCCTCGCCAACATCTGTTGTTGCCTGAGTTGTTAATATTAGCTATTCTGACACATGTGAGGTGGTATCTCACTGTGGTTTTGATTTGAATTTCTCTGATGATGGGTGTTGTGGAGCATTTTTTCATGTGTCAGTTGGACATCTGGATGTCTTCTTTGGAGAAGTGCCTATTCATACCTTTTGCCCATTTCTTCACTGGATTATTTGTTTTTTTGCGTGTTGGGTTTGATAAGTTCTTTATAGATTTTGGATACTAACCCTTTATCTGTCATCTGCAAATATCTTCTCCCATTCCATCAGTTGGCTTTTAGTTTTGCTGATTGTTTCCTTTGCTGTGCAGAAGCTTTTTATCTTGATGAGGTCCCAATAGTTCATGTTTGCTTTTGTTTCCCTTGCCTCTGGAGACGTTTTGAGTAAGAAGTTGCTGCGGCCAAGGTCAAAGAGGTTTTTGCCTGCTTTCTCCTCGAGGATTTTAATGGCTTCCTGTCTTACATTGAGGTCTTTCATCCATTTTGAGTTTATTTTTGTGTCTGGTGTCAGAAAGTGGTCCAGGTTCATTGTTCTGCATGTCGCTGTCCAGTTTTCCCAGCACCACTTGCTGAAGAGACTGTCTTTATTCCATTGGCTATTCTTTGCTGCTTTGTCAGAGATGAGTTGGCCATACGTTTGTGGGTCCATTTCTGGGTTCTCTATTCTGTTCCATTGATCTGAGTGTCTGTTTCTGTGCCGGTACCAAATACTATCTTGATTACAGCTTTGTGATACGTCTTGAAGTCCAGAATTGTGATGCCTCCAGCTTTGGTTTTCTTTTTCAGGATTGCTTTGGCTATTCGGGGCCTTTTCTGGTTCCATACACATTGTAGGATTGTTTGTTCTAGCTCTGTGAAGAATGCTGGTGTTTTTTTGATAGGGATTGCTACGTCTATTTCTGTATTACTCTTGGTTAGCGTTTGGTTAGCCCTGTCCTCCCGGGAGGGATTTGAGGCTACTGCCACTCCCTGTTGTTTTCATTTCTCAACCCCCTGGCCACCATCTAAGATAGTTATCTCTAGGAGCACCTGGCTGGCTCCATCAGTGGAGCGTGTGACTCTTGATCTTAGGGTCGCAAGTTTGAGCCCCATGGTGGGTGTAAAGATTACTTTAAAAATACTCAGGGGCCTCACGTGCGAGGAATTCTGTCGACTCTAAGCACTGGATTCACTCTGTAATTCTGGCTAAGTTTCATCAACTTACCACAAAGTCTTATGTAGTTCTAATACTCTTTCCTGCTTTCTAAGTGAGTCTTGGCCCTCTTTCACACTTGCACATTTAGGTCTGTACTCTGAGGTTTTCATGGATCTCTTTACCCTCCACCAGAAGCTGGCCTCCGGGCTGGGTGTGCCCCCACATGGGACAGCACGTGTGCTATTGTGCATCAGAAATACCAGGTTACTGGGGCGCCTGGGTGGCTCAGTGGGTTAAATGGCCGACTTCAGCTCAGGTCATGATCTCTCAGCTCATGAGTTCGAGCCCCACGTCGGGCTCTGTGCTGACAGCTTGGAGCCTGGAGCCTGCTTCAGATTCTGTGTCTCCCTCTCTCCCTGCCCCTCCTCTACTCGTGCTCTGTCTCTCTCTGTCTCAAAAATAAATAAACATTAAAAAAAGAAAAAAAGAAAGAAATACCAGGTTACTGATCAAGCCAGAATCAATGTTCCCTGGGAGATTTGCCAAAGAAGATACGCAAATGATGAAGAGGCCTACTCTAAAATGCTTCCCTCGCTGGTAGTCAAAGAAATACAGTGAAACAGAAGTGAGGCACCATTTTCCGTATAGCAGAGAGGCTGGGATGAACAGCGTCCCCTGTGCTGCGGGAAGGCCGTTTGGAACAACCTTTACGAAAAGCAGTTTGATGACATACGGCGAGAGCCTTGGAAACATTCACACTTTTGGACACACTAATTGCACTTCTGGAAACCTAGCCCAAGGGAATAATCAGAAATGCAAACTTAGGCACCCAACTGTACGTGTGTTATTTCAAGTAGCTACACGTTTAGATATGCCCTGTCGCCCCCACATTCTGAGAAAGAGTGAAGAAAGTCTAGCCCCTGTACAACTCTTTAAAATTATATTACGTGGAATGTTTAGTAACACGGAGAAATGCATCTGAAGTACCTAGAACTGAAAAAAAAAAGCACGATACAGAATCATAGATGCAATTTGGCTATATCTCTGTATTTAAATGTACACACGCATGTATACACATACGCAGAGCAAGAGAAAAGACTAGAAAAAAACTATGCCAACATGCTAACACTAGTTTTCTCTGGAAGGTGAACTTATTGGTGATGTTCTTACTTTTTAAGGCACTCCTGCTTTTTTCCCAGGGTTTTTACAGTGATTGTATAACCTTATAATAGGAAAAAAGAATAAAAAAAAAAAAAAAGCAGTCATTTACAGCCTAGATTCAGAAGCAGGGAAGTACCCGGGAGGAGGTACCCGGGAGGAAGTACTCAGGGGAGGGCTTTGGCTGTGGCTGGACGTCCCCGGGACGGAAGCCGCAGGGGCGTGCTGCAGAGAGGGACGTACCCAGCTCATCCCTGAACTGCAGTAAGGAAGCCTGTCTCTCCCTCTGTAAGGGACAGTGGTGAGGGACGGCGGTAGGCCCAGGAACCCTGTTTTTGTTGCTCTTAACTGCACCTCTGGGGAGACACCACATTCCCCGAAGTGACATTCTCCCTGTGGTTTGTTGTCAACCAAGAACAGTGGCCTGCTGATCACTGAGAACGCCACGGGCTCCAGTCCCCCAAGCTATTATGTGTCTCTCTGATCACACCAGAAATGAGCCTTGGGGGAAAAGGAAGGGAAGAGAAACTTACCTTGGGTCTCACCGTATCAGTAAGGGCTCCTTCCATGCTGCTAGCTGGTTGCTAAGAAATAGAAATTGTAGTATTTTTTTTAATGTTTATTTTTGAGAGAGAGAGAAAGAGAGACAGAGAGTACAGGCAGGGGAGGGACAGAGCGAGGGGGACAGAGGATCTGAAGCGGACTCCATGCTGATAGCCGAGGGCCAGATGCAGGGGGAGATCATGTGTGACCTGAGCCCAAATCAGACGCTTAACCGACCAAGCCACCCAGGCGCCCCTAGAAATGGTAGTATTTTAAGAATGAGCTATTGCTTAATGCTCCGACCCTGGCTAATTATGTGATTCTGATGGCCCTCAGCACAGGGCAAGGAAGAGGAAGTTTGCAAAATCAGTCTGAAAAGTTGTTAGAGATTGTTTTCAGAAATCCAGGGCTTTCTGTTTTCTTCTTTCCAGATCTATACAGGGGCCGGCTGACCAGGTCAGGGAGTGGGCAGCGGGCTGTCCAGGGCCTCCTGAGCAGGTGAAATGTCATCGGCAGTGTCATTCGTCATCTGACGAATCCTGGGATTCTGTTAGCTGCATCCCAGTTAGTACATTCCTTTGTATACAGTGATTTTTGATTTTTTTATATAAGGGCACTTAAAATAGCCTATCAATCCATGTTCTGGAATTCCTTATTTATCCTAATAATTACTGACCCTCCCCACCCTGCCCTTCCACCTGCCCCCCCCCCTTCCCACCTTGGTGGCACAAAGGTGGCTTTCCATGACCAGCCGTCAAGGAAGTACCAAAGAGAACATCACTCCCCATCATTCTGCTCGCACATACCTGTGCTGCAGCAAATGCGGGGTGGTATTTTTTTTGAATTCTTTTTTTTTATTATTTATTTAGAGAGAGAGAGAGAATGCAAGCAGGGGAGAGGGGGCAGAGGGGAGACAGAGAATCTTAAGCAGGCTCCACGCTTAGCACGGAGCCTGACATGGGGCTCAATCCACGACCCTGGGGTCATGATCTGAGCCAAAATCAAGAGTCGGGTGCTCAACCGACTGAGCCACCCAGGCGCCCCTCTAGGGGTGGTATTAAAGGCGCAGCAGGAGAGCGGGGCCAGAGCAAAGAGCGCGGTGTTGCCTCCATGGCAGTGAAACCAGCCGGGCCCCCGCAGGCAGAGACCCTGCGTGACGCCCACCTTTGATCCTTCTACGCCAAAGGGGTTTCGGGGTGGTTTCAGATCTTTCACTTCCTTATAAAGCCCTCGGCTGTACACCGTCACCGTGATGCATGAGTAGCTCAGTTGCTTCTGCAAGTTTGTCCCCGGTGCCATTTGTCGAGTGAATGAATGAGCACGTAGGGAATACGTTACACTGGCTGTGAATCTTAGTAATGAGCTCGGCGATGGTGTGAACGCTGCTCCCGCGGGACCGGGTTCCGAGCTCAGCGGGGCCCTTGACGTCCTTGTCCCTCGTTCCCATGCACCTCGCGCCTCCATATCACACTAGAGCGTCCTCCTTATGGCGTTGATGGTTATTTCTGAGCATGTCTTGGCCCACCGTTTTACTGTAAGCCTTCTAACCGCAGAGTGCTCTGTACCCGTTTGTGGCTCAAATACACGTTGAATGAATACACAAGTGTGGTTCCTCATTCTGCGCTACACCGGCTTCAGCCATGAGAATGAGAACCGGATTCCCAAGGTCCTGTGGATCATTCCCTGGAGCCCTGAAGGGTGGGGGATGGGGGGACCACTGGGGAATGAGCAGGGAAGTGCCCCTTCCACCGTGAAATCCAGTGTAAACGCTCTTGGGCTCTTGGGACCCTACCCCCCCCCCCCCGACTCGTCCCCTTGCTCCCACCCACCTTCCTGCGAGCTTAAGTGGATGGAGTCTGAAACCGCTCACTGCGCCTCTCCCTGCAGAAAAGTCACGGCCCCACCTGGGAGCCATAATGTCCCGTGCCTGCCCTTTATCGGCCTTTCTCCCTCCACCTCGTGTCCCTCTCCACGTTGTCCCCGCCTCTGCTGCTGGCAGCTTTATTTCTCCTCTCGTGGAAACGGCGTTCATTTAGCTCAAACCAGTGAACGATATCAAGCACCCGCCATGAACTCAGCACCGGAAGGAGGCTCGGGGGAGGAGGGCAGAGGAGCAGCCTCCTTGAATACATAATAAAATTTGGTATCTGCCGGGCCCAGCTGCCGGGACCACACCGGACACACCGCCAACGGCCAGCTCTGGGGACAGCCTCCAATGTGTACAGGCCCCTGGGATCCCTCGCCCTCACCTGGAAAGGGTTAGAAGTGGTTTTGAAACAGGCAGAACTAATCGATGGTGTCAGCGGCCAGGCTGGTGGTGACCAGCGGTGACCGGCAGTGGGGAGGTGGGGCCTTTGGGAGGTTGGTCACGCTCTGTGGCCATCACAGGTGTGCTTATGTTGTGAAGATTCATCAGGTTTTACTCCCAGGATTCGTGTACTTTTCGATATGTGCGCGGCACTTTATTTCGAAGTTTACTTAAAAAAACAAGAAGAAGAAGAATTGGAACCCATGGGGCCCCGAAGAGCCTCTGGAAAGTAGGGCCACGTGCTGGCAGGTGCAGTGCCGTCCGTTCCCAGAAGGTGGCAGCATCGAGCCACCTGATAACCTGCAGAGGCCAGAACAGGATTCCTGGGTTCTCACCCCCCCCGCCCCCCCCCCCGGCCCCCTCTGGAGGCTAAAAGCTCTGTGGATTGTCACCATACTGCTCAGCTTTGTCTTTGGGATCCAGATTATTCCCTCCCTCCTTCCACCCTGATTTTTAATTTCCCCTAAGAGCTACCAAAGCCGTTGCACTCAGAGTGGGAAAGGAAAGGAAAAATCTCAAAAACTCGTGCAGACAGTAACAGAAATTCATCCCACTGGCACCAGGCACCGAGGAGAGAAAGCAACGGTCTGTTTGTTTTTGTTTTGTTTCTCTTTCCTGTGAGGCTGCAGCATGAAAAACTAATCTGAGGAAGATTCCAGCCTGAGAGGTGACCCGGTGCACCCTGAGTACAGGCGCAGATCAGCCCCGTGGACCCCACCGATGCTCCGCGAAGCTTGGCGGGGGCAGCCCTTCCTTGGGGAATACTGGCTCCGTGTGCCTGGTGCTTTCGAGTGTGTTTGTGTCCAGTCTGTTTCTTGACCTGCCCAATAAAAAGTGGCCATATGAGTTGATTTTGTTTTAAAACTGTTGCCGTAGAGCGAATGGGATGGGGTTAAAATCCTGGAATCAGATGGAAGGCAAAGGTGGCTTCCAGAGCCAGCAACAGCAGCCACCGGCGTCTTCCACCTGTGTCCCACCGTCCTTTTGTCTGCATGTGCATATTTATGAGTTCATTCACCCGTCCACGTTTTCACCACGTCTCCTTTTTGTTGTTGTTGTTGTTGTTGTTTTGAGCTTGCCTGTTGGGCACAGCACTCAGTGCCGGGGACAGAGGGAAGACCAAGGGAGTAAAAGTCCTTACCGTGATGGGCGTAGGGCCGGATGTGGACTGGTCTTTACGTTGTAATCAGGGCACAGCCCGGACACGCTTCTCACGTGGTGTGTCCCAGACGCCGCGGGATACAAACGAGGGCCTGGGGACGTGTGCAGGGGACAGAAGCGGCCACCCAGAAAACGGAATGCCTGAGTTCAGAGGTGCAGGGCGAGTCCCGGCTTCCCCGGGGAACGCAGGCTGAGACAGCATTCCTGCCAGGGGGCACCTGATCCTGGGGAGCGTGACCCGTTCTGGGGACAGCCAAGCGTGCGCGTGACCTCTGCGAGGAACAAGCAAGTGGGTTTAAAGTGTCAGAGACACCAGGCAGGTAAACAGGGCTGATGGCAGAGGAAACCCCGCGCTCAGTCTGTGGGGTGCGGTTCTCTGAGCTTCCTGAGGAGAATGCAGACGGGGGTCCTTGGGCATCAGAACCCCGGCCTGCTCTGGATAAAGCCTGCGTCGCCCGAGGACACAGGTCCCTGTGGCGTTTGTGCAGGTGTTCCGGGAAGCCGCAGACACGACTGCTCTCCCTTCAAGGCGCTTAGTTATTCAAATGCAGTGTAAGATCCAAGGGCATTTGATTGTTAAATAATTTGTCCTGTTTTTCTGTACAAAAGACTCCTATTTCCTAGGAGTCTTGATGGGACGTGAACCGTGGCACCAAAGGATGCCATTCTGCCAACGTGACTTTGCCGGTGGAATGTCATGAGCGTGGTGGGAGGAAGGCAGCCTTCTGAGTCGAATGGGTCTATTATTAAGATGGGTTTTAGAGGCTGGACGATGATATGATGACTTCTGTGCACACGTGGGGTTTGTTCCAAATTAACATGGGAGCATGCCGGATGGCCCCTGTGACGCTCAATAATAACACTGAATAATTTGCACAATTGTGTAACATTCGACTTGAAGGTTATGCATAGTGGGTCTTTTCCACCGTGGAAAATACCTCAGGGAGCCTGGGCGGCTCGGTTGGTTGAGCGTCCGGCTGTTGATTCCGGGTCCGATGTCACCATGGTGCAATCGAGGCCCATATTGGGCAAAAAAAAAAGGGTAAGAAAATCCCTTACCACCACCCCCAACCTCGCGTGTGCTCCTGAGATTTTAAAATATGAAGGCTGAGAATCCCTTTTTCCGAACTGGCCCTCATCTCTTTTCCGGTCGGTCTATCCTGTGCTACCCCCTGAATCCCCTGGCACGTTTCCCCTAAACCGCACCTGTCCGCACAGCCGTTGGACAAGGGTTCTGTTAACTTGACCAAGCCAGCTCCTACCTACGACGCCAGAACAACACTTGCAGTCTGCTGGGCCTCTGAGGTCGTGTGGTTTTTTTGAACTTCTCAATAACAGCCGCCTCGCGTCAGTGACCTTGAAGCACCCACGGGTTTGTCTGTTGAAAGGTGCATCGTGCGGCTGGTGATGCTTGGGAAGAACGTGGCTCCCGCCAAACGTGCCTACCTCTCAACAGATACGGAACGCGCACGCGTTACCAGCACATGTCTCCGCAAATCGTTCTTGGAGTTTGGAATGGCTCTTGCTCTCGTGCTTTACAACAGAATCAGGTGGATTCTTCAGAATAAACCGTTTCAAATCAGAAATCACGTCATTTCCCCGTCATTTCAGTGTAAGGGTCAGCCTGTCCTTGTCCCCTTCCGAGAAAAAGTTTATATTGCAGTATTCATCCAGTAAAAGTGACTGAAACCATTTTTTTAGGAAACAGGCACTATAAACAAATTATAACCCATGGGCACCGCAGACTACTAGAGAGCCGTTTAAAACCGAGATAGGTCTGGGGGCGCCTGCGTGGCTCAGTCGGTTGAGTCCCTGACTTCGGCTCAAGTCATGATCTCACGGTTTGGGAGTTCGAGCCCTGCATTGGGCTTGCTGCTGTTATCACAGAGCCTGCTTCGGATCCTCTGTCCCTCTCTCTCTCTCTGCCCCTCCCCTGCTCGCTCACACGCGCCTCCTTCTCTCTCTCTGTCTCTCAAAAATAAACATTAAAAAAACTGAGCCTCTTTCCATAATTTGACTACTGATGAAAGCTCTGCTATAAACATTGGGGTACGTGTGCCCTAATGAATCCGCACTCCTGCATCCTTTGAATAAATTCCTAGTAGTGCTACTGCTGGGTCATAGCAGGTTCTATTTTTAATTTGTTGAGGAACCTCCAGACTGTTTTCCAGGGTGTTGATGGGGGTGGGGGGCGGTGAGATAGGTGATGGGCATCGAGGACGGCACTTGTTGGGATGAGCGCTGGGTGTTGTATGTAAGCGATGAATCATGGGAATCTACCCCCCAAAACCTAGAGCACGCTGTATATACACTGTATGTTAGCCAACTTGACAATAAACTATATAAATAATAATAATAATAATAATAAAACAAAAAGTGAAAACAATTACAAAAGGAAAAAAACTGAGATAGGTCTATATGGACTGTTGTGGAAAATCCATTCATATAGTTAAATGAAATACCAGAGTCATATATGTAAATTATGATCTATTTAAATCTGCCAAAATTATACAAAACTATATATATGTATATACACATAGGCATTCAGAGAAGTTTCCAGACGTTTCCAGGTGTATTTACCATGCTATTAATAACAACCACCTCCTCAGAGGGGGGTAGGCCTAAAAAGAGGAGGTTCATGTTTGAATTTGAACAGAAAGTCTATATGCGTGGTTAATCTGTAGGAGTCAGTGTTGTTTTTTTTTTTAAGAATGTAAGCGGTCACTGTGTACAAGGTTGATGGAAAAGCAGCCTGCTTGAGCAGAGCCCCGACTTAAACCTCCCTGTGTCCCCTCGAGCCCCTCCTGACGCTGGACTCGGCCTGTAGCTGACATTAGTGTTCTTTAAAATTTCCAAGTATTGGGGTACCTGGGTGGCTCAGTCAGTTAAGTGTCGGTCTTCGGCTCAGGTCATGATCTCACGGTTCGTGAGTTCGAGCTCCGTATCAGGCCCCTCTGCTCTCAGCACGGAGCCTGCTTTGGATCTTCTGTTCTCATCTCTCTCTGCCCCTCCCCTGCTTGCGTACTCTCTCTGTCTCTCTCAGAATAAATAAATAAACTTAAAAAAAAAAAAAAAAAAAAAGCCGGGGGAGGGGGTGGGGCCCCTGGGTGGCTCAGTCGGTTGAGCGTCTGACTTCAGCTCAGGTCATGATCTCACAGCTCATGAGTTCGAGCCTCGTGTCGGGCTGTGTGCTGACAGCTCAGAGCCTTTTGGACTCTGTCTTCCTCTCTCTCTGCCCCTCCCCTGCTTGTGCTCTTTCTCTTTCTCTCTCTCAAATACAAATACACATTAAAAACTTTTTTTAAAAAGAACTGCAGCAAATTTAAAAATAAAATAAAATTCACAAGTATTTTCATGCAATCATTTACTGTAATCTTACCAACAAGCCTTTGACAGATTTTTAGTGTTTCCACTTTTCAGATAAGCAAACTGATGTTAAGAACAAGTAAGGGACTTGCCTTGGCTCATAGAATTCATTGAGGAGGAGAGAGATTCAAATCCAGGCCTTCCGAATCTGAAGCCTAGTGTTCTTTCCACTTCGACAAGTAGAAAGTAGCTAACACCTGCCGATCTGACTTAATGTTCTCAGTCACTTCTTTATAAGGAGCTGTTTGCTCCAGTTGGATTTCCAAGTGGCATTGGCCAGACTACCTGCTTTTATGAAGAGCAGTTGTCTCTATCCATCAGCCGGAAAGGCTTCTATTGCTGTCTTCTGGATGCTTCAAATCCCTACCAATCGATTTCTTTTCCCTTTATCTTTTCTCAGAGAGCCTTTTCATAAGCTGCTGGCCCAAGGCCTTATCAAGGGGCAGACATTCCGCCTGCCGTCTGGACAATATCTACAGAGAGAGGAAGTAGATCTCACAGGTGAGAATGGCCCATCGGTCCCTTCTAGGTACTCGGGGAGAACGAGGCCAGGCCTGAGAGCCATTGACAAAAGCAGGTGCTCGCCCGGGCCTCGGTGGGGTGGGAAATCCCGGAGAGGGCCCCGTGGGTCTCAGGTCTCCAGGCCTGCTGTGCCTGGTGGCCAGTGCCCTCTGAAGGCTGGGGCTGGGATGGCCACCTGCTCCTCAGCCCCAGCCCCATCCGCTGTCCGTTCGCTTCTGGAAGGGTTTTCATTTGTACACAACAGAGTCAGCCCGGGCATCACCTCGTGCCCTTGCTTGTGTTTGACAGCCCGTCTCAGGGACAGAGTCCCCAGGTCCAAGAGACACTCTTCCAAGCCTGGGACACTCCCAGCGTTTCTCTCTAGGTAGTCTCTAGGCACGTGTCAGAACCCCGGAGCAGCCCCACCCAGCACTTCCCTGTGGAGCACCTCTCCCCCGATCGCTGGACCTCCCTCTTCTTTCAGTGCTCCTGAGGCTTTCCGCTGCCATCTGTGTTTTCACTCTTCCTCAGGGGTAGTTCCTCTTGCCAGATCTTTAGGTGGCACGGTGAGGATGTCGTGTGCACCCAGCATACCCTTGAAATCAATGACATGTTAGAAAATGGGGGGGGGGGGGGGAGACAGAGAGGCAACTGTGAGAAAACCCCAGAACTCTGGCCATTACGTTTAGAAAACCCAGTGCACAATGGATGAGATCATGTAAACCCAACAACCCCCTAATGGTAGGCAGCCTTCCAAACCAAACACTAGAGAGAAGGTTTAGGTGGAAGCCATCAACGGAATTACCTAATTATGCAGTAATTTATCAGGGTTTGGAATGGTCCGTGGGACGGAAAAAAAGCTTGAAAAGCAATTGACAATATTTCTCCAACAGGGACCAGAGGAGAAAGAAGCCAAATCCAGGGGGCATATAAATTTCAGTTGTTAGTGAAGTGCTGTCTGTGTTATGGGCAGGGCTGCCGTTGTACGGCTGTGCAGTTGGTGCACTGCTCAAAGGCACCCAGCCTAGGGGGTGAGCAGGGCCCGAGATCCAGCCTCTTGCCAAACCATATACCTCAGGGCCACATTTGCCAAGAGAGGGCACCTTTTTCTAACTTCTCAACTGTTGTGCCCGGATAGATGCCTCTTTCGTAAGTTGCACAGTAGTGCTGGAGAGAGTAGCTAAGCCCGGAGGAGGCGTGCAGGGTAAACGGAAGCAGTGGTTCCCTGAGCCTCACTGCAGCCTGGATACAGCAACTTCAGTCTCCCTCTGCTCTGATGTCATGGGGCCAAGCAGTGTTGTGAGCTCCTTTTCCCTTCCCACGTGGACTTGCCCCCTCGAAAAAAACACTTGGGTCAGCGAGGCCAGCCTTCCCTCTCCTTAATGGACGTGCTTCTGCGGAGTTAGCTTTTGGGTACACACATCGGCCCCTTGGGACTTTGGTTGCGGTCAGAGTCTGGGAGTGCTTGTCTAGAAGGAACAGAAACACGCCCAAAGGCAGGTGGACACAGGACATAGGGATATCACCCGAAGCCAGCTGTAGGGGCTCCAGCCGGGCCTCGCCGCGTGCAGGCAGTCCCCAGGCGCCACCCAGATGCCGGGCCTAGAACTTTCTCTTCTCCCCTTCCCCGCCCCTATTTGCTCTTCCTCCTCCTCTCTGTTCTTCTGCCCTGTTCTCCCTCCTCCTCCAGGCTGGGCTTCTGTTCCCCCTGACTTCAGGTTACAAGGTGACCTCGGGGACCCGTGATGCCACGTCCTGCCCCATCTCCTTAGGACTTTATGGTTCTAGCGCCCAACAACATTGAAACGGGAGCTTCTGTCTCTTAGTTGCGGTTCCTGGGAGAGCCCTTAGCCTTCCCAGATGTCCTTCCTTGTCCCAGCCCCCGGGGCTCGGCCACACGCTCACCTCATCCAAACCTAGCCATGTAAGGCCTTGTCTGGCCCAGTGGTGTGTGGGTGGAGAGGAGACACTCCGGGACAGCAGGCCGTGGCGGGTGGGCAGCACAGGGCACACCGCATTCAACAAGAGCCCGGTGAGGTGAGCCCACGGGTCCCGATGGTGCGAGAGCATGTTTTCGGTGACTGACGTGACCTCTCGGGGTGCTTTGCTGCTCTTGAGACCCTGACCGGTCAGCTGCCGACTTCCAGGGGAGACCCCGAATCCCTGAAGGAGACGGCAGAACGTGTGGGCCTCTGTTACCCTGTTTTTTACTTTGCCTTCTGCATGTAACTAGTTTACTTTGAGAAAGCGGGACGTTGCTTGGTCTTGCTCTGTGGTTGCGAAGAAGCTGGTGCGGGCCGCCCTGACTGTGCCACGTGCTGCCGAAGGGAAGGGCTCATGGGGCGCGGCGGGCCTTGCCTTGCCTTGCCTTGCCTTGCCTTGCCTTGCCTTGCCTTGCCTTGCCTTGCCTTGCCTTGCCTTGCCTTCCCTTGCCTTCCCTTGCCTTGCCTTGCCTTTCCTTCCCTTGCCTTGCCTTGCCTTGCCTTCCCTTGCCTTCCCTTGCCTTCCCTTGCCTTCCCTTGCCTTCCCTTGCCTTGCCTTCCCTTCCCGTCCCGTAGAAAAACATTTTCTACGATGTGTCACAGAGGGAGAGAAAGAGGAGAAAGAGGCGTGTCGAGTGAATGAGTGGGATTCTTCAAGCGGACGCTTTTAATGGCTCTTAGTGGACGTGCTGTTACGGAACCCGTTCCGAGCCGCACGTGCCGTCCCCGTGTGTGATTTTGGTGTCCAGGGTCTGTTCCTGTTCACGCAAACACGAAGGAGACGGTGGAGGTGACGTGGGAGAAGATGAGCAAGTCCAAACACAACGGGGTGGACCCCCAGGAGGTCGTAGGGCGTTACGGCATCGACACCATCCGGCTGTACATCCTCTTCGCCGCCCCTCCCGAGAAGGATATCTTGTGGGATGTGAAGGGTAAGTCCCCTCCCCCTTCCCGGCCCGCCTCCCGTGTCCTCGCCCTCGGTCGCCCAAGGAGTTTCGAGGAAGGAAACGTCTTGGCCGAAGACAGCAGCGAGGGTTCTAGGAATCCGCCCCGTGAAGCGAGGAGCGGTCTGTCCGGCATCCTGTACCGTCCTCAGACCAGCGTCCCCGGAGGTGACGGGCCTCACAGTCACTGGAGGAGGCTCGCAGCAAGTGCGGCTTCCCAGTCCTCACTCCTGACCCGCTGACGGTGTTGGGGCGGTGGGGGGGGGGGGGGGGCGCCCAGGAACCCGCCTCCGCCAAGTCTGTGGCGTTCTGACTCAGGTTCCTCCAGGACCCCTCCTGAGAACGCTTCCTGGGAGCCACGCTGGCTTCCAGGCCACCCCGAGGCCCTCTGTGGCCCACGGAGGCCAGTCCTCTCTCGATCCGCCCTGAAAGGTTTGTTCTGGCGGATGAGTCCAGAAAACCCTGCCCGGGGCCTGCTCCTGGGGTTACCTGGGACTTCCTCCACCGCCCACAGCCGCCGCCCTGTCCCCCTTAGGGGAGATTTGTCTCTCCAGAGCTGTTTAGATCTGAAAGGGCATGAGGTAGAATCTTCTAGGGTATCTGGCTATCCCAGAATAAACGGTCCAGTGGTCACTCAGTTTTCTTCCTGTGGTCTGCCCCACGCGCTCTGGAAAGAAGTCAGAGGTGCTGGATCACTGTCTTTTTAAAATACATAGATATTTTTTTGGGGGGGGGAGAGAGAGAGAGAGAACGAGAGAACGAGTGGGGGAGGGGCAGAGAGAGAGGGAGACACAGAATCCAAAGCAGGCTCCAGCCTCAGGGCCGTCAGCACAGAGCCCGATGCGGGACTCAAACCCATGAGCCTCGAGATCGTGACCTGAGCCGAAGTCAGACGCTTAACCGACTGAGCCACCCAGGCGCCCCCGTCACCGCCTTGCTCGGCGAGCCGTTTCCAGTGATACGTGTGGTCTGGAGCAGTAGTCACGGGTGCCGGTCCCGGAACTGGGTGCGTTGGAATCACCGGGGACCTACAAAGTGCAGGTGCCGAGGCTTAGGTTCTGTGGGGACACCTTTGTGACCGCAGGCCTTCTGAAGCGGGGCAGCTGGGCACCGAGGCACAGCCTGGCCCAGGTTTCTGAGCTTGTCGTGGGCCGGGGGCCGTCGGTGGCCACTCTGAGGGGCCCTGCCGTCCGGGGCTCTGAACGCCTGGGGCCCTGGGATGTGGCGGAGTCGGTGCCGGTCTGAGTTCCCGGACTCCGCCAGCCAGGGTGGCCCCTGCAACCTGCCCTCGGGTCACTCCGTCGGGGCGCCGCGAAGTGTGTGTTCAACGCACAAGTGCGTCTCTGGGCTGGGGCACAACTAGATCGGTCACTCGTGCGTGTGTCTTTCCCGTTCTCGCTTCCCGGCTCGAAACAGCTGACGCCCTCCCCGGGGTGCTAAGATGGCAACAGCGTCTGTGGGCCTTGGTGACCCGCTTCATCGAGGCCAGGGCGTCTGGGACACTTCCCCGGCCCCAAGTGCTGAGTAACGAGGAGAGAGCCGAGGGCAGGAAGCTCTGGGAGCACAAGAACTCGGTCATCTCTGAGGTGAGGAACTTTCCGGGGATGCTGGTTCATTCTGGGCAGGAGCGCTGATGATGCACTACACGCAAGGCGAACGGAAACACAGGTTCAAGGTTGAAAGGGGCCCGAAGAGACCGCTCTTCGGCCTCCTCACTCCACAGATGGAGGCAGAGCTGAGGCCCAGAGACCAGGCTCCTCCAGGCTAGACGCCCGGCAGAGGGGGGACTTGAGTGCCCAGGCACTTTGTCACACGGCGTCTGTGGGAGCTCTTGTGGCTTCACTTTTGCACACACGCGATTTGTTCGTGTTACCTTCTTAGAGAATAATATTTTATTGTCCAAGCCACCATTATTTTATTTTTCCTTTTCTAAAGATTTTATTTGTAAGAAATCTCCACACCCAGCGTGGGGCTTGAACTCCCGACCCCGGGATCAAGAGCTGCGTGCTTTACTGACCGAGCCAGCCAGGCGCCCCTGAATTCATTTTAAAAGATGCTTCACTGATAACAAATCCCTTTAAATGTTTTATCTAGGAGTTTGCTACCACACCGTGGCATTTGCCTTTTTAAGAACTTTGTGGAAAGAAATGTCACATGTCTTTGAAAGAAGGCATTTAGGAGATCCAAAGGCATTTTTTAGTGGGTACGAGACACCCCAAATACTCCTTAGGCTGAAGTTTTTCTTTTCTTTTCTTTTCTTCTCTTCTCTTCTCTTCTCTTTTTCCTTTTCTTTCCTTTTTTCTTTTCCTTTCCTTTCCTTTCCTTTCCTTTCTTTTCTTTTTTCTTTCCTTTTTTCTTTTCTTTTCCTTTCCTTTCCTTTCTTTTCTTTCCTTTTTTCTTTTCCTTTCCTTTTCTTTTCTTTTCTCTTCTCTTCTCCCCTTCCTTCCTTCTTTCTTTCCTTCCTTCCCTCCTTCCCTCCTTCCTTCCTTCCCTTCCTCCCTCCCTCTCTCCCTCCCTCCCTCCCTCCCTCCCTCCCTTCCTTCCTTCTTCCCTCCTTCCCCCCTTTCCTTCCTTTCTCCCTCCTTCCCTTCCCTTCCCTTCCTCCCTTCTTTCCTTTCCTTTCCTTTCCTTTCCTTTCCTTTCCTTTCCTTTCCTTCCTTTCCTCCCTCTCTCCCTTCCTCCCTTTCCTTCCTTCCTTCCTTCCTTCCTTTCTTTCCCTTCCTCCCTCCCTCTTCTTTTCTTTCTTTCTTTCTTTCTTTTCTTTCTTTCTTTCTTTCTTTCTTTCTTTCTTTCTTTCTTTCTTTCTCTCTCTCTCTCCCTTACTTTTCTCTCTTTATCTCTTTCTTTCTCCCTTTCTAGAATTGCTGGTTTGAACTTATAAAGTCAGCCAAGGTCACTTTTCTGGACTCTGGTAACTGATGACATTGAAGGCACAGGGTTTTCATGAGGCTCTGGGTCCAGCATGGTCTCATTCGGTGACACTTCTTCAACTTTTTTCCCGTCCCCTCTTCTCTAGTGCAGAGAAACAGAGCTCATGGAATTGAATTCCATGATGTGAGTGGTGCCTGAATGATTGTTTTCATACCACATATTTCCTTTCTGGATCTGGCACATTCTTCGGTTCTGTCAGATCATAGAACTGGGTCACTTAAACAAGTTGGAAACTCTTAACATCCTTAGATGTGTTGTTTTTCTATATTCTTGGCCATGGTCAAAATTGAAAAACGCACAAACAGGAAGAAGCTGACAAGTCCTATTAGTGTTTTTATGTTGAGTCCACATTTGAAAATGCAAAACTCACCTTCTCCTGTCTCCTAATAACCTTTATTGTGAATGAAAGTCACGGAGCCACAGAGGAGCTACATCCTTCACCCCATCTCCGGTCCACTGTTGTTTTGAGGCCTCCTCATCAGCAGGTCCTGCCTCCTGCTCGGCTCGTTAGCAGCGTTTAAAGTCCCCACTGCGAGGACCAGCACGGCCCAGATGTGGGGGAGCGGGGTGCTGAGTAGTGGAAACGGCATTGACCCCGATTTAAAAAATCTTTGTGCCGATGAAACATTATCGTGATTATTCGAGACAGTGAATCCATTTGTAAATACCTTTGCAAGCTTCATGCAGGTCACATTTTTGGGGTCGTCCGTTTGTTTTGTCGTTGTCGTGTTGTGCTGGTTTTTGGTGGAAAGCTTAAAGAGATGTTGAAGAAAGTGTATAATTCAACTTTTACCGATAGGTGACCGCCCATTTCACAGAGGACTTCTCACTGAACTCGGCAATCTCTCAGCTGATGGGATTCAGCAATGCCCTCCTGGTAAGTGGCCCTCTTGTTCTCATCTGCTGATAGCACAGGAGGGCAGGTGGCTTCCCGCCACATGCTGAGGTGGCCTGCAGGGTGCCGGGTTGCGGACAGAGAGCAGCACCGTGGTATCATCCCCTCGGTGCGGCTCTCTTATCTTAAAGAAGCATTTTTTTTTCCCATAGTCACAACCTAGCTTTAGAGCTGGAAGGTTCTTTTTTTTTTTTTTTTTAATTTTTTTTTTTTAACGTTTATTTATTTTTGAGATGGAGAGAGACAGAGCATGAACAGGGGAGGGGCAGAGAGAGAGGGAGACACAGAATCCGAAACAGGCTCCAGGCTCTGGGCTGTCAGCACAGAGCCCGACGTGGGGCTCGAACTCACGGACCGTGAGATCATGACCTGAGCCAAAGTCGGACGCTCAACCGACCAAGCCACCCAGGCGCCCCTAGAGCTGGAAGGTTCTTAAAGATGGGCCCAAAATAACTTTAAAAAAAGGGAGGGGGACACCTGGGTGGCCCAGCCGGTTAAGCGCTGACTTCGGCTCACGTCATGATCTCACGGTTTGTGGGTTCAAACCCTCCTGCATCAGGCTCAGGTTGTGGGTTCAAACCCCCTGCAGAGCCAGCTTGGGATCCTCTCTCTTCCTTTCCTTCTCTGCCCCTTCCCCCACTTGCGTGCTCTCTCTCTCTCCCTCTCTCTCTCTCTCTCAAAATAAATAAACTTAAAAAAAAAAATTCTCTCGCCCAACGACTCCCCTCCCTCCTGCCCCCCCCCACCATGGTTTGCCTACGAGGACCTGACGCCCAGGGAGGTTAGATGACGTGTCTGGTCGTTTAGTGACAAATCCATGACTGCATAAAACTTACCATTTTTAGTGTGTTAAAACATGCCACGTTCAAAGGTAGATAAAAACTGGGGAAAACATTTTATAACAAAAATATCGGACATAAGGCTTAAGATTCTCAATATATAAAGAGCCTTTCACATACGAATATGAAATACCTAACCTAAAAGCGGTCAAAGGAGGTGAAAGGAGGTAATTCACAGAAGGTAAGATAGAAATAACCCGTAAACTTGGCAGAAGAAAGTATTTGCCTCACTAATTATCGTGAAATGCAAATTAAAAACGCGGTGCTATTTTTTTTTTTTTTTTTTTTTTGCCTATCAAATTCGCGGAGACTTTTTAACATAAAGTCTGTGCTATTACAAAGGCAGTGAGACGGTGTCACACATCAGCAGTGGCCATGGTTGATGTAACTTCTCCAGGAAGCACTTTGACTTTGAGGTCAGTAGTCCTGCAGTTGTTTATGTCCTTTGATTCAAGGGTGCCCACTGGCCAGCAACTCGCAGTCACGGAGACATAGAACCCCAGCTGTCCTCAGAAGGGAAAATCGGGAAATGACTCCGGTCGTATCAATGAGAAGGAAATACACCACCGCCATTCACACTGTGCTTTCCAGGAATACTTAGTTTCAGAAACTGTTCGTGATACAACAGCAAGGAAGAACACACGATACAAAAGTGTCTATGTGATAACAACTCCAGTCAAGCCAAAGGGCATATGGGCAGATGTGGAAAGTCCCGTATTTTTGCATTTTTGGAGACCGGGATAAAATACATCAGTTTTCTTCTAGGTTGGATGGACAACGCATGAGTGATTTCGCGTTTCCGAAATTTTCTTTGCCGAGTGTGTGTGATTTTTTTAATTGGGAAAAAATGGCAAATATTATAGAAAAAAGAAATTAAAAATGAAATGCCTACTCGCTGACAGTTCCATCTACAGCCCTTCTGGTTGACTCTCTCTGTACCCTCACCCATGGAATTAGATTCCAATCTCTTAGGCTGTTTTGCAAAGATCATAGAGGCTTTTTTTTTTTTTTTTTTTAATGTATAGGGGCGCCTGGGTGGCTCATTCGGTTGAGCATCCAACTCTCGATTTCAGCTCAGGTCATGATCTCGCGGTTTGTGGGATCGAGCACCGCATCGGGCTCTGTGCTGACAGCATGGAGCCTGCTTAGGATTCTCTCTCTCCCTCTCTGCCCCTCCCCAGCACAAGCCCCCCCCCCCCATATAAATATATAAACATTTTTTTAAATGTACAGTATTTTGTGGGGGGCTTCTGGGTAGCTCAGTCAGTTAAGCATCCAACTTAGGCTCAGGTCATGATCTCTCGTCTCATGGGTTCAGGCCCCACATCGGGCTCTGTGCTGACAGCTCAGAGCCTGGAGCCTGTTTCGGATTCTGTGTCTCCCTCTCTCTCTGCCCCTCCCCCATTCGTGCTCTCTCTCTCTCTCTCTCTCTCAAAAATAAACTTAAAAATTTTTTTTAAATGTAGAGTATTTTTGGCCTCTCTCTACCTAGCAAAATATATATCATGGGGGCTTCCTCCTTTTAATTTTAGCAAACATCGTAAAATTAAACCAAAATTGTTTTTGTCACAATTGTTTTGTGAACGTAGACTGGAGTGCCACCATCTCGCCAGGCTGGTTTTTATCGGGACTCGCCCAGCGTGCCTCGACAACCGCCAGCCTCTGGGAAGCTCAGTGATGTCCTTCCCACAGCCACGTCGGGATGGCCCCTCTCCTTCCCCGCCGTCCTTGGACCACACTCGCCAGTTCACACCCTGCTTTGCTCGCCACCGTCCCTCCCCTGCACCCTGTGACACCCTTAATTCCTCTGTCACTTGTCTCCCCGGTTGATAGTAAACCCCTTGAGGGCAGAGACTGTACCTTTCTGGACGTTTTATCCCCAAAGTCCAGCATAGGGTGGGTACCCCGTAAATTAGATGGGCGCGTGGCTGGGTCACCTGGCTAGCTGCACTGCAGGAAGAAACTGGGTGTTTACAGTAACTGGCAAAGCTGTTTAATAGAAGGAGGACCCCTGAGGCCCCCGAGGGGGCAGAGGGACCCCTGTGCTAGACATTTGCACGTTGCGAAACCCGTGAGCAAGTCCTTGTGCGTGTCTCACGGGCTCCGAAGCACCTGGGAAACCCAGCAGAGCAGCTAGGCGTTGAACTCTGATTTCAGACAAAGCTGGATGCTCGTGGGAGCTGCGTTGCTTGGTTAACCACCTACCTGGGGGCAGGTTACTCTCCCCCCGTGACCCTTAGCTGCTTCATCCGCCAGGTGGGGGGAAGAACACTGCCCCCCCAGCGGTAGCTGTAGGAATCAGATGAGCCAGCCTCAGACTGAGGGCGTAGTACGTGCTCAGTTAAGAGTGGTGTCTTTGCTGTTGCTGCTGCTGCCCTCCTTGTCATACTAGGGTTAGATGGGGGACATTCTTCGTCCAGAGCAAACGGATGGCCAGGAGGGTTGCTGCTTGCCTGCCTGTGTCTCTGGACTTCAGATACATGGATGGCCTTCCTTCCCCAGGCTTATTCTGTGTGCCTCGGTGTTCTCACATTGTTCTTTTCTCTTCCCCAGCAAGCCTCGCAGAGAGTCGTTCTCCACAGCCCCGAGTTCGAGGACGCTGTGTGTGCCCTGACCGTGATGGCTGCCCCGATGGCCCCTCACATCACCTCGGAGCTCTGGGCAGGTAGGTGGGCGTGTCCTCGTCTGACCCGTTACTGCTAACCAGGATGTGCTCCAGCCTCTTCTTGAACACGACCCGGGGCTCAGATGTCCTCAGGCGTGGGGTCCGACATTTGGCATCCGTACCTGGGACCCCTCTGTCTTGTAGTGGGAGTGGTGGGACTTCTGCGTGGTCACCCCCGCCAAAGGGGAGGACACTTCTCCGCTTCGGCACTCTGTGCCCAGACGAATGGGAATATTGGCGTCACCACGGAACTCAGTGTCCCGCTCTCCCTATACCATGACCCCATGTTATCTTTTTAAGGTGGAAACTCGGCTTTAGTCCCACTTTATGGATGGAGAGCAGGGCACCTGGAATTATGGTTGCGGATCTAAACCTTAGTCGCTTAGACGGGGATTCAGGCTCTCCAGCAGCCCATTATTGCTGAACTGGGCACCGAGGCGTGTCCCCCTGCCCGAGGCTCAGGTGAATCAGCTGCAGAAGCCTCTGCCCCTCCCGCCCCCCTTGGAGGTCCTAGTTCTGGAGCCTTGGGGAGTGACTGGAGGGCCTGTTTTTAACCACCTGCTCGGTGATTCTGATGTGCGGGCAAGCGGGGGGACTGTGGCCCTCTGCTGTTAAGACCTGGCCCTCACATGAAAGCCTAAGGCAGGACCTCATGCACTTTTCCTCTCGTAAGGCAGCCCCATGAAAACGTTTTTCAGGGCCCATTGGTCATTCTCAAAGGCTATCGCTAGAAATACTTACGTCCTCTCCTTTTAAGAAATAATTTAGGGGCGCCTGGGTGGCTCAGTCGGTTAAGCGGCCGACTTCGGCTCAGGTCATGATCTCGCATCCGTGAGTTCGAACCCCGCGTCGGGCTCTGTGCTGACAGCTCAGAGCTTGGAGCCTGTTTCAGATTCTGTGTCTCCCTCTCTCTGACCCTCCCCCGTTCATGCTTTGTCTCTCTCTGTCTCAAAAAAAAAAAAAAAAGTTAAAAAAGAAATAATTTAAACATTCTTCACACTAAGCTGCCTTCAGTAGTTAATTCTTTCTTTTCCTTGTACTCATCTCTATTTTTTGTTAATTTTGATACGGGATTACCTCTTCAGATGGTATATGAGGTTCATCAAAAAAAAATCGTTTTTTGATTTTTGGACACTTAGACCACTTATAATTATACAATATCATTTTAAAAGTTGAACAGCTATGTTTGTGTCCACATGCAAAATCATTTCCTTAAACACATATCTAGACATAATGCTTGCTCAGAAGGGACATAAAATACCCCTTGAGAGAGCGCAAGCGGGAGGGGGGCAGGGGATCGGAAGCGGGCCCTGTGCTGACAGCCGCGAGCCCGACGTGGGGCTCGAACCCACAAACCGTGAGATCGTGACCTGAGCCGGAGCCGGATGCTCAACCGACTGAGCCACCGGGGCGCCCCAAAATACTAAGGCTTTTGAGACGCATTTTCAGATCAGCTTCCAAAAATTCTCTGGAGCGCTGGCGAAGCTGCTCGGACGAGAGCATCCGTCACGATTCCCGGTGTTTTGCAAGGACTTTGCAGTGCCTCTGTGGTAAACTCATCCCGCATGCTGGAACAGCCCCGCCTGGGCCCACTCCGTCCCCTGGAAATCCTGAGTGACACCCTCGCTGAGCCTTGGCTGCCGCGAGGGTGAGCGTCGGGGCCGCACGCCTTCCGTGGCCAGTGTGGGTGGTTAAGTCTTAGAGGGGCTCGGGCCCCCGGGCCTCGGCCTCAGTGTCAGAGGCCTAGTGTGGCCTGCGGGGACGGACTCAAGACGGAGTGTGCGACACAGCTCGGCCGCCCTCTACACGGGCTTCCTCCGATGAGGTTTCCCCTGGTTAGCAAAAAATTCACTTCCGAGTATTTCTAGTTTGAAAACGAGACACATCTGTCAACATTTTGATTTTTTTTTTTTTTTTTTTTAACCCGTAAACGTTTTTCATGACTGCATTAATTGTCCACAGGCATGACTTTGGTAACTGTTCCAGTCACGTGTGTAACACTCGTTCCCATCATCCACTGTGGACAATTCTGTGCGTAAATCTGTGTTCCCGCTTCACAGGATGTCCTTGAAGCGGGAAGGTTAGGAATGTTTTCAAGACTCTTGATGTATGTCGCCAGATTATTTTCCTGAAAAGTTATCCCCGTTTCCACTCCACGCCTGTTTTTCAAGCATATGTTCTGTTTCACTGATTTAATTATTGGATTTTTCCATACGGTTTTAACATCTGGTGGGCTAGCCTCCCTTCATTTCTTTTTCATAATTTTTTTAGCTCCTCTCACCTGTTTTTTCTTCTCAATAGAACTCTGGTATAATTTTTTTAATGTTTATTCATTTTTGAGAAAGAGAGAGACAGAGCACTAGTGGGGTAGGGACAGAGAGGGAACGAGACACAAAATCCAAAGCAGGCTCCCGGCTCCGAGCTGCCAGCACAGAGCCCGACGCGGGGCTCGAACCCACAAACCATGAGATCGTGACCTGAGCTGAAGTGGGACGCTTAACTGACTGAGCCACCCAGGTGCCCCTGATTTTATTATTAAAATGCTTGGATCTTGATTGAAATTTGGCTAAACCTAGAATTAATTTGGGAAGGTCTCACATTTTTACCCCTTCCAGACTTCCATCTGATCTGTCCCTACCCTCCCCCATTTTCTTTAAATTTTATTTTTAAGTAATCTCTCCACCCAACATGGGGCTCAAACTGACAACCCTAAGATCAAGAGTCCCACACTCTACCGACTGAGCCAGCCAGGCACCCCTGCCCTTGTCTGGCCCTTTATTCTAGACTTCCTTTGTGCTGAGTCAAGTTTTGTAGTTTTTTTCATGTAACTCCTGTCCATTTTTTTTTTTTTTAAATGTTCATGTTTGAGAGAGCAGGAGAGGGGCAGAGAGAGGGCGGGGGGCGGGGCGGGGGGGAAGACAGAGGATCTGAAGTGAGCTATGCGGTGACAGCAGAGAGCCTGATGTAGGGGATGTGGGGCTTGAACTCACCAACCGTGAGATCATCACCTGAGCTGAAGTCAGATGTTTAACCAACTGAGCCACCCAGGTGCCCAGTCCCATGCATTTCTTAAGATTATCCTCAAGTGGGTTTTTTGTTGTCGTTGTTCTTGTATTTTGTCCACACTCTTGTGACTGCAATATTTTTTCTTTTACAATTTTTGACTGGTAATGGCTGGCATGTAATTTTTAAAATTTATTTGCATACTTATTCTCTGACCCAGATTCCCTTCCAATTTCTCATACGTTGTGTAAGGGGTAAAATCCTCTTAGATTTTTTAGGATGCTGTGATCAGCAAATAAGGATAAGTATTGTCTTCCTTTCTAATGGTTAGAAAGGTCTCCGTGTGTGTGTACGTACTGCTTAGAAAACCCTACAGGTCGTTCAAGAATGCTGGTGCCAGACAGCCCTGTCTCACTTCCAGAAGGAAAGGGAACTAATGCGGGGCGCCTGGGTGGCTCAATCAGCTAAACATCCGACTTCGACTCAGGTCATGATCTCACGGTCTGTGAGTTCGAGCCCCGCATCGGGTTCTGTGCCGACAGCTCAGAGCCTGGAGCCTGCTTGTGATGCTGTGTCTCCCTCTCCCTCTCTGCCCCTAACTCACTCGCATTCTGTCTCTGTCTCTCAAAAATAAATAAACATTAAAAAAAAAATTTTTTTTTAAGCAAGGAAACACGCTTCCCTGTTGGGCTTGATGTTGGCTGTGGGTTGAGGATAGATATTCCCTATAATGTTAAGGAAACAGCTTTCCGTCCTTGTTTTCCAGAACTGATATTAGGAGTGGGAGCTGTATTTTACTTAACATCCATTCTTCCAGTGTTAAGGTGTTTGTATCATTTGCTTTTAACTTCCCCCTCTGCCCCATTGATATCACTTAGGTCCAGTTAATCGATTGCCTAATATTAAGCTCTCCTGGGATGGATTTCTCTTGACCGTGGTGTTGTGGACTTAACATACCGTTAAATTCTATCTGCTAGAGTTTTATTTAGAAATTGGCCGTTATTCTCCTGAGGAAGACCAGCCTTTCTCAGTAGGCGTGGTCAGGTTTAGAAATGAGGGTTTCACCGACTTCACCCGATGAATTGTGTTGGTTTCCTTCTGTGTTTTGCCTTCTCTTAGAACAGACTATAAAGGATGAGTCGTTTGCCCGTTCTTTGCGGAATAGACAGAGTGCCCCAAAGGGAGTTTGGTACAGGCCCTGCTATGCTGTTGCCGTATTATGCAGCCTTTTCTTATCTCCTGGGGAAGGAAACCTGGCTCTTTCATTTAGCATTGGCGACCGCGTTACGTTTTTTAAATGGCGTGCTGTTCACTCTTTCCTAGTCTTCCTTTGCTAAAGCAAACCAATCTAACTTGCAATAAACTCCCTCTTATCCTGGAATATACATGTCTCTTTCTTTTACCTTCTTTGTCCCGCATTCTCTGTTTTCCTCCCTCATTTCATTTCTCCCACAAAAGAGTAAAGTCAGTGGGATTTGCCGAAACCCCCTCCTTGGGTCCCCCTTCAGTTGCATTGCCCGGGGGAGGGGGCAGACCGGCTCTACTCTCCCCAGGGCCCCCTCCCTACCCGGCAGGTCTTAGGATACGAGTATGCACTGTGGGCGTGGCCCTGCCAGTCTGTCCTTCAGCTTTGCGACAGGATCCTCAACAGACATATGCTAAAGTATTAGGATAGAAACGCCTGTTCTAGACCTTGCTCCGTGATTCTCCCTACACAGCACACGTGGCTTTTGTGAGCTGTGTTACAAGTACGTATAGCTTGAATCTTAGTTTTGCTACAGTGTTTCATTCAGTCGGTTTATAGAGCGTGTATTATGTGCCACGCTCCGTTCTGGGGCATCTGTGGGAGAGCTGGCGAGGGCCTTCTGGTTAAGGTCTTCCCTCAAGCTTTACAAATTCATGGCAACTAATTGTGTTTTTGTTTTTGTTTTTAATGTTTGTTAATTTATTTCGAGAGAGAGAGAGCGTGTGTGTGCACACAAGAGCAGGAGAAAGAGAGAGAGAGAGACTCCCAACTGGGCCCCGTGCTGTCAGCACAGAGCTCCGCGCGGGGCTCAAACCCACGAACCGTGAGATCGTGACCGGAGCCGAAATCAAGAGTCAGACTCAACCGACTAAGCCACCCAGGTGCCCCCTAATTTTGTTTTTTTTAATTCAAAGAAGTAATGGGAAGCCGTTGTCTCCGGGCTCTCCCCCCTGTGTGTGTGTGGCCCCCTCTGAATGAGCAGCAGGGGCCATAACGTAGTCAAGTGAGGAGTCCCCGCACCTGGTGTGGCAGTCTGGTCATTGACTCACAGGCGCGGGTCAGGTGCCCTCAGGAGAGAATGGAGATGTGACCCCTCCCCGGCCCTCCCAGAACTAAAGAGGGCCAGCGTCTCCAGGTGTGGGAAGTCCTTTGCAGACAGAAGCCCTGTGTCGCGAGGAGCTTCATTATTGTCATCTTACACCGCCGGTCATTCTTGAGCCAAGGCTTTGCACGGTTTTCACACGCACGTGTCTGTTCTAGAAAACTCAGCTTCCATGTTGGCTTCAGGTTTCATTCCCTCATCTTTGGAAGGTAACTCAGAATGGCTATAAAAGGGAACGCGGCGAGGGGCAGAATGGTCAGAAATGGCCATTTCCCAGAGTTCCCTAGAGAAGCAGATTTTCACAGGACAGGTTCTCTCCCAGAGAGCAGCAGAATTGAGACCGGTCCCCTAGGGGAGGTCCGGAGCCCTGTGGGCTAAATGGCCGCCAATGCTGTGGATAAAAAGGAAACATTTCAGAGGAGCTTGAATAGTCCCCTACCAGTCCCTTCAAGAGCCAGTGAAGACCTTCAGTAGGAAACAGAACCAATGTCTTGGCAGTGGGAGAAAGCTGTAACAGGATGAGGAAATCTTTTTTCCTTCCTGAAGTTTTGGATCTAAGAAGCTCAAGATACCACGTCTGAATTTACACAGTTCTCTTTTGTGTACCATAATAGGGTATTGTCCTAATCCAGACAAGGGGTGGTGGCTGCTCGCTTAGGGAAATTTTGTGTATTTGGAGTCACTGATACTGTTTCCAGACGAAGGACACAAGGTTTCCTTTGGTGGTGGACAGTAAAAAGGCAGAAAGTCACCCACCAGGGAGCTTCTTGGTGGTACTCTGGTTGGAGATCTAATTTCATCATCCTGAAAAATGACTTTTCTAACCGGCAACAGCGTGGATGGATCCCAAGGGGATTATGCTGGGTGAAAAAAGTCAATCTCAAAAGGTTATATACTGAGTCCATTTATACATAACGTTCTCAAAATAACTAATTTATATAGAGAGAAAACACAGTAGTGGTTGCCAGGGGGTTAGGGACTGGCCGGGGGGGTGGGGGTGGCCATGAAAAGGAGAACACAAGGGGGCACCTGGGTGGCTCAGTCGGTTGAGGTCAGGTCGTGATCTCACGGTTCATGAGTTCAAGCCCCACACGGGCTCTTTGCTGACAGTGCAGAGCCTGCTTGGGATTCTCTCTCTCTCTCTCTCTCTCTCTCTCTCTCTCTCTCTCTCTCTTTCTCTCTCAGCCCCTCCTCCACTCATGCTCTCTCTCAAAATAAATCAATAAGCTTCAAATAAAAAAGAATTTAATCTGACACTAGAACTCCATGCATGTAATCCGTGAAATGTGTATCTGTTTCTATGCAGATGTTGGCATTCTGTATCGACACTCACGGGCGGGCGTACCCATTCTTTTCTTACCAGCCACATTGTGTCCCACCCTACGAAGGCTCTGTAAGTCATTTGGGTGGTTTTTCTTTTGCTATTATTTTGTGCTGCTTTGGGGTTAGCCTCTTGTCCAAACTACGAGTTACTTAAAATGTGGCGGTAAGCTCTCTGTTTCTGTTCTTCCGGCCATTTTTATGGTTGCACAGGGAGGTTTCTGTCTGGACTCCTGCCTCAGGCTTTACCTTGTGGAAGCTTCAGGTCTTTCATCAGCACCTTAATTTGTGAGGTCACAGCAAGGTGACCCTGTGCCCCCCCGCTTAGGCGTTCCGAAGTAACTCGCAACCCTCAAAGCCGCAGGCTGCCGCCACGGATCCATTTTTCCTCGTAAAAGTGGCTGTAAAATAGTGTAGTGTAGCATTTTGCCACACGTATGTGTTATGTTCCTCAATTTCAACAAAATTACAAACGTACACATCGTGTGTGTGTGTGTGTGTGTGTGTGTGTGTGTCCGTTGTAAAGGAGAGTAAGTTCTCACTGATGGTCTGAGGGCATTTTACATACGAATACGCATGTGCGTGTCAGTGTCGTTATTTCAAAAGAAAGTCAGCTTAACTGACCGAGCCACCCAGGCACCCCGAGTGTCGTTATTTCAAAAGAAAGTCAGCAGGACCCCTTCTGTGGGCAAAAGCCAAAATCTAGCGGCGTCACATCCTGTCCATTTCCTTGGAATCGCCAGGGCTGGATGAGGCTCAGTGGGGATCAGAGGCCATGGAGTCCCCAAGCCCACCCTTACGTGTGTGTGAGAGCGCGGGGCCGGGGTGGCAGCCGGCCTGGTGACGGCCAGCAAGAGAGGCCGCCGGCCACAGACACCGTGACCGCCCCAGCACTCGCTCCCGGCTGCCACGGCGGCGTGGCGACCTTGCCAGTGCTCCGCGCACGAGAGGAGGCTCGGTTCCGCTGTTTCAGTCACTTGCCTGGAAGGTCAGTGACAACAGCTCTCCCAGAGGAGGGGTCGGAAGGGGGTGGGCCGTAGGCAACAGCCAGCCCCCGCTTGGTAGCCTTGTGCTCCATGGCCTTGACACTTCCCAAAGTGTTCAGACTTTGTCCAGGTGCTAACCCAGAGGCCAGCTCTCGACCCGGGCTGTGTCATGTAAAGAAACCATTGTTTTTGCTATGCAAATGTTGGGTATTTTTACCTCCCTAAAGAGTAGAGAGGCAAAAACAGGGCCTAGAACCCGCCGGGAGTTTCTGTTCCTCCCCGCTGAGCAGGATGGCCCCACCCCTGTCTATAGGGAAACCCTGGCAGGGACCCAGGCTGCTATAAATAAGCATCCTGATCGCTCCAGGAAGGCCGGGCTTCCTCATTTTTTTTTATTGTGGAATTTGTAACAGCTTCTGCCCAGAACATTTGTGTCCGAGGCCCTTTCATCTCCCAGGCATCCTGTACAATTACCATGCGGAGGGTCTGGAATCCGTCCCGCTGCAGCTGGGTCACAGGACAAGGCAGACTGGGCCAGCCTGCTAAAATAAAGACGTGATTATCTCCCTCCTGTGACCTCTGTCTTGTATTTAGATAGGAGTCATAATAGCACCCCTTCTGAGGAACAAGCAGGAAGCTCCTTTCGGCTTCGGCCAAAACGCACATCTGTCAGGAATGGAGTAGGTCCATCGGCAAGTGCTGGAACCCCGGGGCACAGGGGCCAGCTGGGCCCCAGGAATACATCTTTGATGCCGCTCGATTCTCAGACTCTGGCAGGCGTTCACTTCCCTAAAACCCACTGGCAGCACGGGGTTACAGCAAGAGTGCCAGAGAGTAAAACATACAGTAAGCAACACATAAGTGCTCGATACCAGCACAAGAATCACGACAGAGGTGCCCGGAGTAGAATGGGTCAGCGCCGCTCCAGAGTGAGCCGTGGACCCGGGGCCGGTCTGGGAACCGGCTGTGACAACCCACAAGGAGATAAGCAGCTTGAGCTTCCAAGGTGGATCACCTCTGCCTCTACGCACACATCGGGGGGTAGGCCGACCAGCTTCTTTCAGGAGCACGACCCTCTCGAGGAAGCCGCACGTTGGTCCACGCTCTGGCCGAGCTCTACCGAATGGCGGACGGCCACTTTGAGAGCTACTTGTAAGAGCTTTGGAGAATCCAGAAACCATCCCGACTACAGGGTATTGTAAAAGAAAAATCACAAACCGATAGGGAAGGGGAGGTTGACTCTACCAACCAGGGTTGGAAACTTGACCGTGTAATGTTCTTTCACGTTACCCACAAAAGAAGGCACAGCTGATTCAACGGGGAACACAGAGAAACCCTAGGAAGAAACGAGAAGAGGGGCACCTGGGTGGTTCAGCCAGTTAAGCGTCTGACTCTTGGTTTCGGCTCACAATTGCGCGAGTTCGAGCCCCACGTCCGGCCCTGTGCTGGCAGTGCTGTGACTGCTTGGGATCCTCTCTCTCTCTCTGCCCCTCCCCCACTTGTGCTGTCTGTGTCTCTCTCAAATAAGTAATAAATTTTAAAAGGTAAAAAAATCAAAAGACAAAAAAAATTAGAAAAAAACAGAAGAAAAATCTTGAACTGATCTCACAGTGTGGGAAACCTTCATTTCAAAATACCCTTTCAAATTACTGAAGTATTCAATGTTTTTGGTAGAGAATCTGTTAACACATTAAAAGAAAGAGGGCCCCTGGGGAGCTCAGTCCGTTAAGCATCCGACTTCGGCTCAGGTCATGATCCCGTGAGGTTCCTGAGTTCAAGCCCCGCATCCGGCTCTGTGCTGACGTTTCGGAGCCTGGAGCCTGCTTCGGTTTCTGTGTCTCCCCTTCTCTCTCTGCCCCTCCCCCACTCACGCTCTGTCTCTGTCTCTCAAAAAATAAACAAATGTTAAGAAAAAATTTTTCAAGAAAGATCACCTGTGCTCCCACCTCCCAGATACAGTCACTGCTGGTATTGTGTTCCATTCCCTGTGACCTTTTGTCCGTTGGTATAAACATTTACTAAAACTCGAGTCGTGTTATGTGTGCTATTGTATATCATCCTTTCCCATGAAATTAATCACTATTTTATTTATTTATTCTTTAAACGTTTATTTACTTTTGAGAGCGAGAGAGAAGGAGCGCACACACGTGCAGGGGAGGGGCAGAGACAGAGGGAGGGCAGAAGATCTTAAGGGGGCTCTGAGCTGTCAGCACAGAGCCCTACGCGGGCCTCAAACTCACAAGCCGTGAGACCATGACCTGAGCTGAAGTCGGACGCTTAACGGACTGAGCCACCCAGGCTCTCTAATTAATTACGATTTTATTTTTTTTATTTAAAAAAAAAAATTTTTTTTTAACGTTTATTTTTGAGACAGAGAGAGACAGAGCATGAACAGGGGAGGGTCAGAGAGAGGGAGACACAGAATCCGAAACAGGCCCCAGGCTCCGAGCTGTCAGCACAGAGCCCGACGCGGGGCTCGAACTCACGGACCGCGAGATCATGACCTGAGCCGAAGTCGGCCGCTTAACCGACTGAGCCACCCAGGCGCCCCTCTAATTAATTATGATTTTAAAGTAGTGAAACAAAAGGAATACAGAACTCCATATACAGCATGATCCTGATGGTAGTGGGTTGTTTTGGTGGGGTTGGTTTATATATATCCTAGCCATTAAATACATTACTATCTTCCCAAAAAAGAAGCTTAAAAAGTGCTGTCCAGATGAACATGATTTTCTTCTTTATAGTCTGACCTTTTCTGCCAGGAGCGGGCATTACTTTTGCCATTGGGGAAAATAAAACGTCATCGGTCCCAACACAGCGTTCCTGGCACACTGGTGTTGGTGGGATTCATTCCCTCTGTGTCAGAGCTGGCTTCAGACCATTCGCTGAGGCATGGGCTCCTCCCTCAAATGCATCTTCTGGGCTCAAGGCTAATGACGATGAGGAGGTGTGCAAGGGCCACCCCCGGAAAAGCCAATCACGGCGTGAGGAATGCCGCCACGTTCACTGCCATCCCCCCCCCACCCCCCATCCAGGGCCCGCCTCCAGGAGGATGAGGAGGTGGTCAGGGTGCGGCCGCACTGGTAGTGCCCAGGGATCTGCTTTCTGACGCGTGTCTTTCCTGCACGTTTGGGGGCCTCTCTTGTGCTCATGAGATCGGCAGCGACTTTGCAGGCCAAGCCTTTCCTGCTCAGAAGCCCCCGGCTGAAGTCCCCGGGCAGCCCTGCAGGTGTGGAGCCCGCCTGTGCCTGCTTTGGGGCCGCAGCACGACGCGCTCTGGGACGCAGACCTGTGGGCTTTGATTCCTCACCGCCTCCTCGGGTTCCACCCACCCGAGCCAAGGCCAGCTCTTTCCAGTTCAGCCCTTGGCAGGAGCCCCTCTCGAGAAGAGGTCGAGTGTGAAGGCTGAGATCCCTCTGAGAAGGTCGAGAAGGAACGCTGTTCTCAGCATGTGGGCTCCAGTGATGATGAGTAAAAGGACCCGGCGGGAGGGCCTCGCGGACCACAAGTAATCACAGGCAGGAAAGGAAGCGAGAACAGCTCGTTATTTTGGGATCCGCTCTCAGGAGCACAAAGACATTCCTTCATCAACAGAACCGCAGAGACCAAGGCAGATCAGCGGCCTTGTTGTTCCCAAAATGCACACTTTAGAACCACGTGTCCACCCATCTTTACAGCTCTGGGCGCTGTTGAAAATAGTTGGGGGGGGGCTACCCATAAACCCAGGCCAGAGTAAGTGGGGGGGCACCTGGCAGGCTGTGAAAAAGCCGTAGTGCGGCCTCAGGCAGCTCCACGCCGGGCTGTGCCGGGGCGAAAGCGACTCCCCCTGCCCCTCCCGTGAGCCCTGCGTGTTCAGTGACCCTCTGTGCCTTGGCATTGCAGGCCTGCAACAGGTGCCCGGGAAGCTGTGTGCCCACTATGCCTGGGACGACAGCGTGCTGCTTCAGGCGTGGCCGGCCGTGGACCCGCAGTTCCTTCAGCAGCCCGACGTCGTGGAGATGGCCGTCCTGGTGAGTCTCTCCCGCAGCCCCAGACTCTGGGAGTCTCCCGGCCCCGCGCGAGACCCACAGCCACTGCCTGGGCCTTTCCAGCCTACCCCGCCCTCAGCCTGACCGTCCCACCCCTCTTTGCTTTGCACACTTCAGTTTTGAGGTCACCGCATACCAAAAGCTTGTGAGCATAAAATACTCAGGGCCCTCCAGGGATTAGAAAGTGGAAAATAGAACCCTGTCCCGCGTTACAGGTTCTGATCGTCTTGTTCTCCAGCCGTGTTCCAGTCTCCTCTTTCGTCTGTTTCGTTCAGCTGCTCCTGGTTCATTTAGGGAGGAGGGTGAGAGTGAGGAGGTGGGCAGAACAGGAGCACCTCACTGAAAAATCTCTTCCAGAAAGGCTACATCAAATTTCTTTTGCGGGGGGGACGCCTCGGTGACTCAGTCAGTGGAGCTTCCAACTCGTGATCTCAGGGTCGCGGGTTTGAGCCCCGCATTGGGCTCCGTGCTGGGCATAGAGCCTACTTAAAAAAAAAAAAAAAAAAAAAAAAAAGAATTTCTTTTTTTGGTAAATTGCATCATTGTAGGTACATAAAAGACATTTTTTATTTCAACCTTTTATAGAGCAGGTAACTCTAACAGTTTATCCTTTATGTGATTGTTACATATGTAAGCTGATGTGGCTGAACTGGGGGACCTCTTAGCACACACGTCTCTGAACCACGTATGGGGCCAGGTCATTCGCATCCAAAATCGAAGTAAACTCTTCTCACTCAGTGAAGTAGGCGTTTCCATTCTCAGTGTTTGCAGTGGAGGAATCAGAGAAGTTGGTCGCCTTGCCCGGGTTTATTGATTCATCAGTAGTTCTCATGTTACCATCAGGCACAGTGCTAGGCTCTGGGGATAAAAATCAAACAGGACACACAGGGTCCCTAATACCTACAGAGCTGTAAGCCGAGTGGGAGAGACGGGAAAGAGAAAAAGGAAAGAAAAATATTACTGCACATTGTGAAAAAGGCCATGAAGACATCACCCGGGGGCTGAGGGAGAGCACAGCCTCCCAGGGGCCTGGTCTGCCAGGCAGGTGCAAACCCTGCCCTTCTGTGTCTGTGCAAACCCTGGGCCCAGCAGGGGGGTGGACGTGTGGAGAAACGGCTTCATGCGGGAGGCTCAGCCCCTCGGAAGCCACTCTTGTTTCCACGCCACCTCCCCTGGCTCTTGGTTCCACGCTGACCCCGCTTTGCCTCCCCCACAGAGAGGAGGACATGGGCCTGGCCTGGAGGGCTTCTTCCAAAACTCTCAAAGTCAAAAACAGCTCTGTGGCGCAGAGAAGCCGTTTCTTCTTTACCTTAAGTGATGTCTGTAAGAAATATCTCAGGGCGCCTGGGTGGCTCAGTCGGTTAGGCGTCCGACTTCGGCTCAGGTCACGATCTCGCGGTCCGTGAGCTCGAGCCCCGCGTCGGGCTCTGTGCTGACAGCTCGGAGCCTGGAGCCTGCTTCGGATTCTGTGTCTCCCCCTCTCTCTGCCCCTCCCCCACTTATGCTCTCTCTTTCTCTCTCGAAAACAAATAAACATTAAAAGAAATTTTTTTTTAAATAAGAAAGATCTCGTGGGCCCCTGAGAACACGTCCTCCGCACATTGAGAAATGCCAGCTTGGGGAACTGGAAGTTTAGCCTATGCAGTATCATTCCACTTTGATCACTGCAGAAAAGAAATTTCGTTTTGGTAATTGCAGAAAGGATTTCAGATTGTCGTTGAAATGAAAACTCAGAGTTTAAAATGTTTACAAATGGGACTCCCTGCAGGTCTACCCAACTTGAGCACCTCGGGCTCGGGGCACCGGGCCGTGTGACAGACCTCCTGTGGAGGCCTGCGTTCTGTGTTTGTGTGATCTCGACTGGCGCCCCGGCCGGAAATGGGAGCTGAGCACCATGCAGTGTAATTCAGCGTGATTCGGTCCGGCTCGAGTTCTCGGTGCCCACGGCATGCAGGGCCGTGCCCAACACTAGGGATACTGAGCCCAGGGGCACCGCCTTCTCTCCATGCAGCGTGGCGCCCACGAGGGACGGTCTAGGGGGCACACAAATGCCACACACACACACACACACACACACACACACACACACACACACACGGGGTTTCTGGAGACTCAAGGTTAACACGTGGAGCTTGGGAGCGAGACTCTCCTGCCTGTAAGTCTCCGTCTTACAAGATACTTCCATAAGCCTCGGTTTCCTCAACGGCGAAATGGGGGCCACACAGTGGCTGCTCTGTCTAGTTGTTGAAAGAATTAGATCGGATGACGCCAGGAGACGCTTAGCTTGCTTCTGGACACACTAGTGACAAAACCCACTAACAAGCAGTGAGCACCGACTACGGGCCGGGCACTGCCCGAAGAACTTTTGAGATCCTGACTCATTTACCCCCACACAGCTGCCCTGGAGCGGGCCCTGTTTTACCCATGTCACATAAATGACTAAATGACAGGCTCCTGCCCGTCCTGCTTGCTAGGTGCTCGTGTCGGGATCACCGCTTCACACAGTCAGGGCATTGACGGAAGGGGACGTGGGACCTTGGCCGTAAAGAGGAGCAGCATTTCCCTAGTGCAGAAGAGGATGCCTGCTCGGCAGAAGCAAAGGGGGGAGTGCCCTCAGGGACATTGGGACGGTGAGCCACGGAGGGGGGGCTAGAGCACAGGCTCAAGCAGGGCATCAGGGCTGGGGGCTAGCAGGGGGCTGACCAGGGGGAGAGAGGATCCATGAGGTCATCCGGTCTCCACTTGTGGGGTGGGGCCTCGGGCAGCTGACTTCACCTCTTGTGCCTCGGCTTTCCCATCCGTACAGTGGGCACACAGTGGTCCTGCATGTGCCTTACGAGGCTGCAGGAGGATAAGCAGGTTTGCTCGGGTGGATTGCGTAGCCCAGCGCCTGGCACAGAGCGAGAGCTCGGTCAGCGGGAGCTTTCCTTGTTTTTCGCTGTTGCGGGGCTGCCTCCGTGTCGGTGAGTGGCCGTGGGTGGGGCGAGGGCAGTGCTCATGGTTTCCAACTTTTCAGCTGGAAAAGTCCAAGAGAACAATGCCGAGGCCCCGGACCGAGGCTGTGGGTGATGGGGGGGGGGGGGGGCAGTGGCAAAGATGGAGGGGCAGAAGCTTGTGAAGCCACCAGAGACCAAAAGATTCTTCTAAAGTCAAAGAGAGCTTCTTCCCCTTTGGGCCCCTGAAGGCCAAGTCCGGGAGCATCTGTTGTCCATTTAACTGGTGCCTCATGCCAGGAGGTGGAGCATGATAGAGACCCACCCGCCGCGAAGGGACTGCCCGGGGTGAGGCGACTCAGGGGAGTCCCAGGGCTCCAGAAGCCATGAGAGGGTGTCTGGGGCCGTGTGGGAAGGCCTGCTGGGTTCCCTGGCCACATCCTGAGGTCACGGGACCCCCTTCCCCAGCCCAGCTGGGGACAAGAACGATTCAGCTCCCCGGACAGGCCTCACCAGAGGGGCCAGCCCCCAGGTCCCCAGGGAATCCCTGGGTCTGGAAGTAGGGTCATTGTGCCGAGCACATCCCACACCGGCCCCTTCCATCGTGGCCGGGAGTAAGGAGGCGTAAGGCTTAGTGAGCTGGTCCTTTCGGACAGGTGATCTTCCTCAACAGTCCGGAAGATTCCATCCTTAAAGAAGAGAAAACTGAAGGTCCCACGGCTTGTGAGTCCAGGCCTGAGAGTCAAGCCTGAGTCTGTCTGCGCAAAAGCACGCGCTCTCTCGCTTGCCCCGGGCCCCTCTTCCCTGGGTAAGATCCGGAAGCGGAAGCTGGAGCTGTGTGACTCATTACCAAGTTCTGAGAAGGCCGTGTCCGGGGCCCCCAGGACTTCACAGGGGGCACGGCTTTGGTGTGACAGGGTGGGAGGTCTCGGTCAAAGCAAGCACAGGGCGGTGGAAGAAGGTAGCTCCCGATGGCTTAGAAACGAGAAGGCGGGCGGTGGGGGGCACAGTCCTTTGAGCAGCAGCCCTAGCTCTTCTGTTTTCGGACACCAAAACCCTGCGTCCAGGAGACTCATGCTTTTTCATTTTACTTTTATTTTTTAAGTTTATTTGTTTTGAGAGACAGAGAGCGAGTGGGGGAGGGGGAGAGAGAGAGAGAGAGAGAGAGAGAGAGAGAGAATTCCAAGCAGGTGCCACACTGTCGCCACGGAGCCCGACGTAGAGCTCCAGCTCTTTGAAACACGAGATCACGACCGAAGCTGAAATCCAGAGGCGGACGCTTAACCCGGCTGAGCCACCCCCAACCCCGAGGCTCACACTTTGTAGTTGTTCTTTTTTCATGTTTATTTATTTTTGAGCTGGTGAGAGACAGAGCATGAGTGGGGGAGGGGCAGAGAGAGAGAGAGGGAGACACGGAATCCGAAGCAGGTTCCAGGCTCTGCCGAGCTGTCAGCACAGAGCCTGACACGGGGCTCGAACTCACGGACCGCGAGATCATGACCTGAGCCGACGTCGGACGCTCAACCGACTGAGCCACCCAGGCGCCCCTAGACGCACACTTTTTTAAAAGAGCCACGTTTTTTAAATTAATTCTTTGTTTATTTATTTATTTATTTTTAAGTTTATTTATTTTGAGAGAGACAGAGACACTGCGAGTGGCGGGGGAAGGGTGGCGAGAGAATCCCAGGCAGGCTCCGTGCTGCGTGCAGGGCCCAATGCTGGCCTTGGACTCACAAACCTCGAGATTATGACCTGAGCCGAAACCAAGGGTTGGACGCTCAACCGACTGAGCCACTGGATGGAACCAATCCCAGGCACCCCCCCCCCCCCCAAAAGAACCATATTTTAGAACATTTCAGGACGTACTATTTTACCATATTTGGCTCCCGCGCAGTGATATAGAGTGATGCAACCAAGAAAAATGCCACCAAGTGCTACATAAATCTGAAAAAAATGAGGCGGGTGATTAGGGACACCTAATAGGCTTTGGTCGAAACTTCAGAGACTATTCCTGGTAACTTTTCATAATACAGTGACTGCATTTTCCCGGTAAAAAAAACAGGAGCGTCAGTGAAAGAAGCGTTGAGTGTTCTTACGGGAGCAGTGGGCTTGGGGATTTGAAGCATGGCTGTTGAGAAGCCACCAGGGCCGTGAGAGCACTTTCCCCCGTGCCCACGTCAGTTCATACTTGCTGTGAAGTTTGTCCGTATTGAAAAATCCTCAGTGAATACCCAACCGACGTCTGCAACTGTACCGGCCCCTTCTCGGCAAGGAGAGTTAAAGTGATGTGGGCCCAGGTTCCCGGTCGCCGTGCCCGGGCGCCCCCTTTTCACAGGAGCCAGGCCCGTGACAGGGAGGTTGCCTGCCTTCCGCGCGAGCCGGCCCACCCGCGGCCTGGGTAAAATCCTGGGTGACGCAGCCCTTCCCCTCCCCCGGGGAGCAGCTGAGGGTGTGTGACCTCACTTCCTGCGCAGCTGGGACGGGGCCACGCTCGGGAAGCACAGGTGCACTGGCCGCAGGTGCCGGGGGCCCCCAGCCTCTCCCTGCCCGTCTGGGTGTGTTGGGAGGCTGGGCACGGACGCCACCCCTCCTCGGGGAAGGCGCCTGCCACTCTCAGGACTTTTCCTCATCGCTTGTCTCGGCTTCTCTCCTCAGATCAACAACAAAGCCTGCGGCACAATCCCCGTGCCCCAGCGAGTCTCGCGGGACCAGGACAAAGTCCACGAACTCGTCCTCCAAAGCGAGCTGGGTGTCAGGCTCTTGCAGGGGCGAAGCATCAAGAAAGCGTTCCTCTCCCCCAGAACGGCCCTCATCAACTTCCTGGTGCAGGACTGACGGCAGGGAGGAGGAAGGGGTAGGGGTAGGGGGGCGCTGGCCCAGGGTGGGGAAACGACGGATGTCTTGAATGCTCACCCTCGTCCTCTGACGGACGGGTACGGGTGGCGAGCCTCTGTGGCGGGGCCTGGTGCAGGGGTGGGGACGGGTGTGGGCAGAGCAGAAGGACTCTCGAAGGCGGAGGGGTGGGGCAGCCCCTGAAGGTGGAGGAAGCCATCTGACCCCGCGCGAAGCCACCAGAGGTACGGCCGGGTGTCTGCAGGAAGGCGAGAAGAGAAGTGAGAACGCACGTGTGCCTCTCGAGCAGCCTGGGAGCTTCTGACCCCCAGAAACTGCACGGCCTTCGACACACCCCGGGAACGGGAGGGCGAACTGAGGACCCACGCACGGCATTTGGGTCGTGTCCAAAAGCCCAGATTGTGGCGTGGACGCTGCGGTCTTCAGAAGCTGCTAGGAGCCAGAAGGCAAGCGGGGCGGGTCCCTCTACAGGTGTCCCCGCCTCCTGGGGTGAAGCACCACTTCCTACCCTCTCTCGGGGTGTGACATTTGCTGCGCAGTGAGGCGGGACCACGCCGGGTGGGACCTCAGATGGAAGCAGTCGCGGCCCCGCGCGGTGTCTGCTCATGTGGGCCCCAGATGCCGCCACCGCCGTCGATGTGGCCCCCGGAGCCCATCGTGAGAAGCGCGAGCTCGCCGCGGAGGAGTGGCCCAGAGCCACTGGGTGTTGCCTTCTTGTTCAGGCAGCCGGGGAGGCGGCTGGGGACGGACCCCTCTCGCCGGTTCGTTAGGATAACCGGGTCCTATGTGATGTCAGCAGTTGGGTGCTCTGAGCAGAAGTGGCCGAAGCCACTGATTAACATTTAATGGGGAAGTGGAGCAGAATCTCGCCATTTTGTGATCCTGAAAATCTGTATTTGTTTTCTGATGCCATTTTTCTGAGGTAACCTCAGATGAGGTAGCCTGCAGTTGAACAGCTGACAGATGACTTTTTTTTTTTTAACGTAATAAAATGTTTGTCATGTGCGACTTTGGGACATATGTGTGGTCTTGGAATAGCCACCGCATTCCAGTTCTAGGAGTTAATCAGGAACAGACTGAGGTATTCTATCATCGTCGGAAGCCTTGGCCGTATGCCTGACTCCACATGGAAAGTTCTAAAGTGAGGTACGTATAGGACTTACAGACATGGCTGGCAACACTGATTCAGAGATACGAGTAACAGCCGTTAAAGTTACTGGCTCTTGAATGTGGCTCACCTGAACACGGTTTCTGGTCCCCGTTAAATCAGAAATTCTGATTTAAGTGGTCTAAGGTGCACTTGGGCATCAGGGAATTTTAGAAGCTGCACGGGTGATTCTTTTTTATGTATCTTTTCAGTGTTTATTTATTTTTGAGACAGAGAGAGAGAGCAGGGGAGGGACAGAAAGAGAGGGAGACACAGAATCAGGCTCCAGGCTCTGAGATGTCAGCAGAGAGCCCGATGCGGGGCTCGAACTCACGAACCACGAGATCATGCCCTGAACCGAAGTCGGAGGCTTAACCGACGGAGCCACCCAGGTGCTCCTGCACGGGTGATTCTAATGGACAGCAAAGCCTGAGAACCACTGGATTAAGTCGGTGGGTTTGAACTGTAATATTTAACTAGTTCCTCCTCTTCCTATCTTCAGCTTCGCTGGGGTGAGTTTGGTGTAGGACCAAAACATCTGGAGGAGGACAGCTGGGAAAGAAGGGGAAGCAGGGGCCAGAACTCTCCAGCAGGTACTTAAGATGTTCCCGGAGCTGACTTGGGTAGGCACAGCCCCATTCCACAGACTAGCACCTGTGGATTAAATATAAGCAAGTGGATGAAGATATTTATTTGATCCAGGGAGGGAGGAGTGAGTGGTTTTGGTTGCTTGTCCTGTTTGGCCCCAAAGTGAGCTGAGTGGCCTTGAACAACAAGATACGGGTAGTGGGGGAAGGTCCTTTACCTGCACATAATCTGGCCAGAGCAGTGGGCCATTAAAGCCTCAGGGCTGCTGCACTAACCACTGTGGCTTTGGAGAACTTTTTCTCCAAGAGGATAAATCTTTTGAAAACAAGAGCTCCGTCGGTACTCCTTGAGATGGTTGGTATAGAGGAAGAAAGGAACGAAAGGCTAATCCCTGGGGGTAGGGAGGAGGGGTGGGGAAGCCTCTCAGGGCTCTCTTAACTGCCTCGATGCAGGGACAGGTAGTGGCTGACTGTCCGAGAGCACGGTGTGGGGTCCACGGGGCTGGAGGCAGAAGTTGTTGCCAAGCCGGTGGGAGAGCCAGGCTCACGGGGCGATGGCAGGGTTTTATCTGTCAGGGGGCGGAGTGAAGAGAGTTTGTCCACAAGGAAAGCGGTGCCGGGAAGCCCCACGGCAGGTGCCACTACGGTAGGCACCTAGGTTTGCCAAGGAAAACGAAATTGATCTCGGAGACCCTAAAGCAACAGATGAGCCGAGAAACGACTTAGACATGCTTCGTCCCAACCTAAGTGACCCCTCCCCCCCCCCCCGGGAGCTGGTTAAGGAAAATTGGGTGCAGCTGGAGACAAAGCATGGTTTATAAAAGGACGTAAGGCCAAGGATGTTTCTAAAAAACATGTACGATGAAATTTTTCTCACGAATAAATCAGTATACTTACGCGGTGTGTTCCTGACCATGATGTTTTTAAATTCCCACCCTTACAAAGACCAAAGGAAATTTGCCCGCAAATCACTGGTTGAAGAGTCCTACACATAATTTTTTTCCTTCTGTTTCCTTTTTTTTTTTTTTTTTGCATTTTCTAACTTGTATTGGCTGTGGGGTTTTTCATTAATGGGGGGGGGGGGATATCAAAATGGACAATTTTTGAAGATCCGGATGAGCTAAAGGCCTACCCCCCACCCCTTGATTTTTCTTTCTTTTTTTCCTCCTCTCACAGTATCTAGTTGCCACTGGGGAGCACCCCAGTTAGGAAGACATTGGCCCTTTGTCGTGTGATGTGGAATCCAAGCAAAAAGCAGCCCCCGTAAGGTTGCTGTTTGTAGTCAGTCACTCCGCGTGGGCAGGTGTGGGAAGCTCCTTCTCGTCTCGCAGACGGAGGACAAAAGAACAGAAGGTAACATTCCCTTCACGGAACTCTCCTGTTCTCGGCGGATGAACTGCTGTGGCAGCCAAGGACGTGGGCTCCGGAGTCAGCCAGACCAAGGTTCTGGGACTGTGTGTCCCAGCGACCAGGTCACCTGCCACCTCAGTGATCTAGGCAAGCCATGGGAATGTCTCTGAGCCTTTGTTTCTTCAACTATAAAACAGGAGTAAAAATAATGCCTTGGGGTATGAGGACAAAGGGAGATTGTGTAAAGCACGCGGCACATAATAAGCTCTCAATAAATGAGAGCGGCTTGTTATGAGTAATCTTGCCCGACTAAGAATAGGCTCATGGTCTAGAATGGGATTATCTTTGGTCAGAAAAAAAGGGAACATTTAGAAAAAATAGGCATGCCAGGCCTGTTGAGGAAAAAGGTTGAAGCAGTAAACTCGAAGGAATTTTAATCCTGTTGGCAGAATCAGCCTTTTATATGGTATTTTCACCTCGTGTCCTGAAACCTTACTATTACCTGCTTCCCTGATCCCATGCATGCTGGTTAGTTTCTTGGAGCTCCATCTGGGTGACAGCGATACCTCTTTGGGGCTGGACACCCTCTTTTCCTTAAGTGGTAGCTCAGGCCACAGTCTGACGAGGGTCCGGGAAGCTCCCAACCTTCTTCGGGCCCCACTGTGGCCATCCGCTTCTGTCCCAAGGCACACAGGATTGTGACATGGCAAGGAATAGAGCAAGGGATAAAAAGCCAAGAGCTGGAGACCATACACGTGAGCCTCGCTTCAGCCCTTAGATAAAGTCTGATTTGGGTGGCCTGCCTGTGGTGCCCAGAGTGGCAGGTCACGAGCGGCCTCTGCAACTTTTCCTCGATAGTAGTTATTGGAAGGGGAGCCTGTGACTTGCTAGGGGGGACCTCTTGACTCAGTGGAGCAGCCGTCTTTTTTACCGAGTCAGCTTCCTTGGTTTGGGGTTTACTGATCGGTGGCCTGAGGCTGCCGGGAGCAATGGCCCAGTGGTGTCAGATGAAGGTCTGGGGCCACGTGGAGAAGTCCACCAGAGACCCTGGCAGGCCTTCCGTGGCCTAGGGGGCCTCTTGGCAGGCCAGTGCTCAGACAAGATGGCCTCCAGACCAAAAGCTGGGCGTCAGAAGTTTTCATTTACAGGCGGTTTGGCTCCTGAACTGAGTCGCAGAGGAGTTATGAGGCCACCAGGGCCCACAGACAGGCCACAGCGCGCAGCTGGCCTCCAACACTCCTGCTGGGCCAGCGTTGGCCACCACGGACCAAGGCCGAATTAGGGCATGGCTCCCGCACCGGCGGTCCCCCTCAGCCTATCTCCTCCTGGGAGGGAAGGGAAGGGGCAGCCATGGCTACAGGGCTGTGCCCCAAACACCATTCCGGGGGCTTTGCGGGTGCTCTGGAATTCGGAATTCCCACCTGGGAGCCATGGTGTGGACATAATAACCCACATCCTATAAATAAGAAGCCTAGAAAGGCACAGTGAACTACCTAAGTCGTACCCACTAGGGACTGTTAGAGCCGGAGTCAGCCCCACATCTGCCTTTCTGTTCCCAGCTCATGCTCTCTCTACAGACCAACCTGCCTGCCTGGGAGGCAAGAAGGGGGATGTCTTGGGAGGAGGTACAGCTCGTTCTTGCTCTTTCTATCCGGAGAATTCTGCACCGGAGCTCTTGCTCCCGCAGACTTGTCCTTCGTTGCAGAAGGGGCTGGGCTTTTGTGCCTGAATCTGTCCGTCACTGGCTGCGGGTCACTTCTGGGGGCTGTGTGTTGGCAGGGGGTTGCTAAATAACTTCCTGGGCATTTGGGGGGGGGGGGGGCTCCCGTCAGCTCAGGGAAATCTCTGGAGAAGGGCACAGCTGAGCAGCCCGCCAGCCTGGAAGAGGACTCATCAGGGTGGAGCACCCAAGGGGACCACCACGAGGAGAGGGGGCAACCGTCCAGGCCTGAGAAGCAGCGAGTCTGTGGGTGAGGACATGCTCTAGACAGCAGCCGGCCTCACACAAGAGGAGTGGAATGCGGGCTGGAGTCTGAACAAGCCCAGCGGCCTCTGACCCGCCTCGTGCCAGTGTGCCAAGCGGCTCGGGGCAGTGCTGCCGGCCTCAAGGCCGTGGAGAAGACCAACCGGAAGGCGTTATCATCCCCCTTCCCCTGATGACAAAACTGTGGCTCCAACAGGCCGGGACTTGTTTGAGGCCGTGACCGTGAGCAGTGAAGACTCCGATCTGTGCCCATTCCGCTCAGAGCGCGCGCCCCTCCCTCGTAGGGAGCCTGACGCTTCTGGCAGCCAGTTCAGCGCAGGACGTAAATCGTCCCCATGGACGAGCCCCACCGCACCCTAGAAGGTCAAGGGACGGCGCAGGGTAGACAAAATGGGAAGGGTTTGCTCTCCCCTTTCTCCCTGCGAGACAAAGGAGCGGAAAGAAGGAGCAGAAAACATCTGTTTCGTGGGCTGGGTCCCTGTCCGACCCTCCGAGGGTGGGCGGCCAAAGGCTCTCATCCAAGCCAGTGAGTCTGGAGATTGGAATCTGGGATGACCGGCAGTGAGCAAGCGGGGAGCCCCCCGAGGGTGGGTGGGTGGGCAGTGCTGGTGCTGGCGGGAAGGGGAAAGGCCAGTCCTGGGGGCCAGAGACCCCAGATCCAAGGGTGGGGCCAAAGTCATCCGGAAGGATCGACCCGGTCTCCCCCGTCTCTGGACCGGCCCGCAGGAGGGAGGGGCGCAGGGATGGTGAGGCCCTGGGCGGGAGGTGGTGGCCGGGCCTGCTGAAGTCACCCAGCTGGCCTGCGACCCAACACTGATGACTCACCTCCCCCAGCCTCAAGCCCTGAACTTGAATTTCAGTTCTTGTTCGGCCTCCGGAAGAGCGTTGCCTGTGCCAGACGCCCAGTGCGTGGGACCCACGGCCTGTGATCCCTCGATTTCAGCACCAATAATGTTTACCTTGTACTGGGAACTAATCACGTGCCAGGCGCTGTTCTAAGTGCTTCACCACAGAAGGGGCCTTGCTCGTTCTACACAGAGCACACGGCAGAGCTGTGGTTCTGACCCTCTTCCACCAAATCGCTTCCCAACGGCCCACGCGCTTCCTGGATTTTCCAAGACGGTCCGGGTTTCTGTTTTCTCTCCAGTTGTCCCCCAAGCACCCTAGAACCTACCAAGCCCGCACGTCCTGATCTGTGGCTGGGAAGGTCAGTTCGCTGCGGGTGCACACCTGGGTGAGCGTGTGCCCGGGGAGAGGTCTGGGCTCTCTCTGAGCCTGGGACTGACCAGTCCCAGGGGGACATCACCTCTGGGAGACAGACAGAGCCTCCTTGGGGCGCCATCACTGGGACCTAGAAGTCAGGGAGCCAGCTTGGCTCAACGCCACATACTGCTGGGAAAATCTCACGGACGGAGATGAGGAGACTTGGCCTGGGCAGCCCTCATGGCAGCCGAGGACAGTGCCTTCCCCTGGTCATCCTTTCCACGCACGACAGAAGAACCTCATCTGGGAGTACTGAGCTTGGCCGGCCTGGCCCCATGCAGAGGAGAACTCACCCACCTCACCCCTGCAGCTGCACCCTCACGAGCTGCCTGCAGAACCCAGAGAGAACGGCGTCCTGGGGAGGGATTCCCCTTCCTCGGACCGGAAGCTGAGGGGAAGTCTGGGGAGGGTATAATGGACACTGTGCGGACATCTTCGTGAATATGGTAAATCTCTCAGTTCCCCTCTTGGAGAATGTACTAGACCACTTAGCTACCAGTTACTTCATTATTACCTGCAACACCTTCATGGTGCACAAGTACCTTGACCGGTCGTTAGTATCTCGATTGTCTTGCCATTCATCTTTAGCAATGAAACATTTTAGTTGTCAGCTAACTGATAATGTAACTGTGACACCTAAACCCCCGTGGTCTCCCAGCAAACCTCCTTATTCCTCATTCCCATAAATCTAATCCTCCGGAGAAAGAGCAGGGGAGGAAGTTCTGTCCCATTCTGTTCTGTTCCGTTCCAGCTTGACAGAGAGACCTAGGTCGATGCTGGCTCCGTCCTGTTCAACTCCTGGCTTTCAAGGTTGCTCTGGACGTTGACATCCAGCCTGCAGATGAGGAGACAGAGGTTTGGCGTTTCACAGGAAGGGTTTTTGTTGTGGTTTACATTTATTTATTTATTTTGAGAGAGAGAGACAGAGTGTGGGGGGGAGGGGCAGAGGGAGAGGCATAGAGAGAATCCCAAGCAGGCTCTGCACGGTCAGCACAGAGCCCGACTCGGGGCTCGAAGTCACGAACCGGGAGATCAGGACCCAAATCAAGAGTCAGATGAGCCAAAGTCAGGTGCTTAACCTACTGAGCCACCCAGGCGCGCCCCTCCCAAGGCGATTTTTACGTGCCAGGTCTGGAAGGGGCATACATCTCTTCTGGCCTCTCTCTCCTGGCCAGAATGCAGTCACCTGGCCTCAGGGGATCTTGGAAGCATGGTCCCAGCTGCAGCCCCCTCCTGGCCATAACTCTGCACGAGGGAAGGGGAACCTGTGTGTGGAGGCAGCCAGCTGCCCCCGCCACCGTCTTCACGTCCAAACTCTTGGTCATCAGTGTGCATCTTTGAGATCTTCCCCGTCTGCTACCCCGTCGCACTCACAGGCATGTCCTGAGTGACCACTGTTTACCTTCTAAATCCGTGAGAGCTGCTAGCCGTGGCTCCAAAACTGCTTGTAGTCACAGACCCGCTCCTCCCCTGCCCAGCCGATGCCCGCTCTGCCCTCTGTCGGGGCCTCACTCCACGGAAATGCATGAAATTGCAACCTGCCTGTGCCATCTCGTAAATGACTGTAAAGGTTGGTTGATTGGTCCCCAAGTCTCCCCTGTGAGTGTTTGGAGGATGTGGGACATTTTTGATTTTTGTTTTTTTAATGTTTATTTATATTTGAGAGAGAGAGAGAGAGAGAGAGAGAGAGAGAGAACAAGTGGGGGAGGGGCAGAGAGAGAGGGAGACACAGAATCTGAAGCAGGCTCCAGGCTCCGAGCTGTCAGCGCAGAGCCCGACGCGGGGCTCAAACTCACGGACCGCGAGATCATGACCTGAGCCGAAGTCAGCCGCTTAACCGACTGAGCCACCCAGGCGCCCCGAAGGATGTGGGACATTTTGAAAGGTAGAGAAAGGCAGGCTTTCCAGGTGCCCTGCAGGAAACCCGGGAAATTCTTCAGATTCCTGCTCCTGAAGGGTCACATTTGTTCAGAGTGGAAATGTGACACATCCCTGAATGTGTCGCTGTGTTGTGGTCCTCGAGATTTGCACTTCACCCCCCGCCTCGCCCCACCTACACACACACACACACACACACACACACACACACCCCATACATATAGCACACACACGAAACACATAAGGCCATTTATCTTTGCCTGACAGAGGGCAGACTTCACAGCCACGTGACCAGGGGGCTGTGGGGAGGGCAATTTAGTCTTGACAATGGATCAGAGTCACAGCTTTCGGTCAAGGAGGTGCCTGAGGCGGCTGCCACAGTGGACCATTACGCGTGAAGGTCCCCCATCCGCACCAGTGTTCAGGTGGGACCCCGTCAACCCGAGACATCAAATGGCACAGGCTTCCCTCCTCCGACCGCACCCGCCTGGGGTGGGAGGCGTCCGTGTTGGTAATAAGAGCACAGTAACCGTAATCAGGACACCATTCCTAGTGGCCGCTGCAGATTGACCATTGACTTCGTGCCAGACACGGAGCTCGACAAACGGGCTGGCAGGTGAGACAAGACCCCTTGGTCAGAGTCCCAGCTCTGCCATTGCCTGACCCTGAGAACTTGGCAAGTTACTTAACCTTCCCGAGGCTCCGTTTCCTCGCCTGTGCCAATGCGGTGACAGTTCCAACCTTGGCATCTCGTGAAGATTCTGGTGTGTATAAAAAGGCTCGGAGCTTAGCCAAGTACCCTTACGGTGATACGCTTGATCGCATTTAATCCTCACACTGTGGGGGGCTTAACAAGCAGGACCCCACGTCACAGACGAGCAGACTGAGGCTGGGAGGTGTCAGGGAACCCGAGATCACCAGCTAGTAAGTGGCCGTAGGTGGGTGCTATTGAGTTCTGTTTCATGATCTGGGTGCTGACTGCAGACTTTATGTGAGTTGATTGTGTTGTGCGCTCCGTACGTGTGCCTTTTCTGAATCTGTTTCCTCAGATGTTTCCGTTTTTGAAAACGTGTAACACCAGATACCAAAACCAAAACGAGCCAGTCGTGACCCACCCAGCGTGGCATCGGGTACCATCTACCTCCTCACAACTTTTCCCTTTCCACAGGGTACCACCAGGCTGAGGCAGGGAATGAATGCGCTCTGGTATACAGTAAGTGCTTAGCACACACTAGCTCCCTTCCCCTCCCTGCTCCCCACGTTCCTGGCAACATGTCCGTTCCACCGGGGTATGATTGCTAAAGTGGTTCGCAAGAGTGTCTCAGCCTGCACGGCCCATGGAGAGGCTTCTGTGGGCAGTTTGGTAATGTCCTAACAATCCGTGCATTTGGGGGGCGGCATGCTCCTATAGACAAGCCACAAAGGTGCCTGCTTCCCTCCCCCCACCCCCCAGGAGAGTGGAAAGAGTTTAAAATGCCTAGGCTGCCTCTTCTGTAAGGTTACAGGTATGGTTGTATAGGTTGCACACTGCACAAAGATACCTCGTCAGGGGGGACAAGCCTTGTGCCCACAGGACTATAACTGCCCAGAGTAGGCAGTTTTTCTCATTCATATAAATATGTGACAGAGGTGATCAGTGGATTTGCTCCTCAGCCCCTAAGCAAATTCTTTCCTACAGTGCCTCTCCGCTTCGGTGTCCTCAGCATCAGGTCAGAATGAGCTCAAACACTGACCTTCAACATTGGTCCAAAGTGCTGATGTGATTCCAAGGGCGGAGAAGTGGTTTACAGACTTCTGGGTGAGGCTTGGGGGTGCAGTACAGCTCTGCGTTCTGACTCAGGCCCTCCGCGGGCTCTTTGACCTTGAGCACGCTGGCTACAACACAGCCAAGACTTTTGTGTCCTTAATTACCAAACTGGCCCGGCGTCGCCAGCTGGTAGGTGAGATGGGCGCCCTGGGAGGGAAAACTGTTGAAAATAGCCTGGGGATGTTTTGTGAACTGAAAACCCACGTGCGGCCCTCGATGACAGCCTGGGGATTTCTTGGCAGCCTAGCAAGTGGATTTCCTGCAGCGTCTCCGCTGAGGCTTTGGTTCTGGCCCCTTGTGCCTGGGCCGCCACAGGATGGGTATAGGGGGTTAGTCCCACGGCATTGGTGGAGCGCAGCGGCCTATATGTTGCAAATATAGTTGGTGTGTGTTTTAAGTCTGGATAGGCAAGAACCAGGCTGATCCCAAGGGCTGGAAGCCTGCGGGGGAGGCAGCTTCAAAGCAAAAGGCCACGTGGAGAAAGCTGCCAGAGGAAGCACTATGGGTTTATTTTAAGTCTAGAAAGAAGGAAGGCTGAGGGAGCGTAACACGGTGCAGAAATCAGGGCCCAGAAGTCCCTGGCCTTTGCTTGGATATCTCCCCTGAGGCAGGAATGAAAAGGAACTAAGTGTTCTACTTACCCTAATGCTGGGGCCAGAACCCAAGAGAGTCAGGAAGGGGAGAGGGTTGGGGACAACCGTATTGGCTCAAATACGACCAATGGGCTATGTCGGCGGTTCCAGACCCTAGCTGTGGATCAGAATGATCCTCTGTGGGCCAGAACTAAAGACCACTGGATGGTGGAAGAATGCAGAGATTGCCCAACTATGGCCCATTGGCCAAAGCTGGCCCACCACCTGTTTTTATAGATAAAGTTTTATTGGAACACTGCCATGCTTAATCGTCTATATGTTTATCTGTGGCTGCTTTTGCACAGAGTTGAGAAGCTGTGGGAGAAACTCTGTGGCTCACGGAACCTAAAATATCTATTGTCTGGCACTGTACAGAGAAAGTTTCTTGACTCTTGGAACGATGGAAGAGGCTTGGAGGGTCTAAAAACTTGGGTTGAGTTTTGGGGCACCTTTCTCCTACCTGGCGACCTTGGGCAAAGCTTTAGACTCTCCAAGCCTGAGTATCTTTGTCTTCCTTAAATTGGATGGTAATGGTCTGCCCAGAATGCTTTACCCAGTATTATGAGCATCAAATAGGTTATATATCTATTATATCTCTTTGTATTTTTTAATGGTTATTTTGATGTTTATTTACTTTTGAGAGAGAGAGAGAGAGAGGGAGAGGACGAGCGGGGGAGGAACAGAGAGAGAGAGAAAGACACAGAATCCGAAGCAGGCTCCAGGCTCTAAACTGTCAACACAGAGCCTGACGCGGGGCTCAAACCCGCAGACCATGAGATCATGACCTGAGCCGAAGTCGGACACTTAACCGACTGAGCCACCCAGGGGCCCCAAAGAATATTTTTTTCTAAGAAAAAATTGTCTTTTATTTTTACCCAAACACATACCAATTCTGGTGTTCTTGATTCTTCCTGCAGATCTGACCTTTCATCTGAGATAATTTCCCTTTAGCCTTAAAGCATTTTCTTTAGTGTTTCTTATTGTGGTTCTACTGGCAGTAAATTCTCAGGTTTTCTCAGCTTTTGTGTGAAGAAAATGTTTTCCCTGTACTTTTCAGTAGAGACTTCTGGGTTGACACGTTTTCCCTTCAGCATTTTAGGCGCCATATTCCGTTGACTTCTGGTTCTTTGTTTCTGAGGAAAATCAGTCACCGTTCTTTTTGTTGTCCAGCTGAAGATGCCCTCTGGCCTTTGGCTATTTTTTTAGATTTTCTCTTTAACCCTGGGGCGCCTGGGTGGCTCAGTCCGTTAAGCGTCTGACTCTTGGTTTCAGCTCAGGACATGATCCCACGGTTCTTGAGTTCGAGCCCCGCGTCGAGCTCCACACATTCAGTGCAGAACCTGCTAGGGAGTCTCTCTCTCTCTCTCTCCCTCTCTCTCAGAGTAAATAAATAAACTTAAAAACGAGATTTTCTCTTTAACCCTGTATTTCAGTGGTTTGAGTTGGACCTGCTTAGATGTGGTTTTCTTTGTATCTGCCCTGCTTGGGGTTCATGAAGAGTCACGGGTTGTCGCTGGGATGACCTGGGCTTTGCGTCGTCCTGCCCCTCCCCTGCCCTCTCCTCACCACCCCTTCCTGCCCCTTCCGCCTTCCTCCCGGGCTCCCGCTGTCCGGACGAGGAAGAGACACCCACAGACACAACAGCAATGGGTCTCCGAGACCCAGGGCAGCCCTGAGAGAGAGACGAGCCCCACAGAGGGTTTTTCCCTAAACACCTCCCCGGAGTCAGGCCCTCCGGGGTGTGTGGGCATCCACGCAGAGCCGCCGTGCCCCCCTCAGCGCCGACGTCTTGGGTTCGGATGCCTGCCCCCCCTGCTTTCCTTCCTTTTCCTCTCAATTTGGAATCCAGATGCGAGCCTGCTTTTCAGTACAGGCTTAGTGTGAGGTCTGTACGTACACGGGGGCGGGTGGGAGGGCACATTTTCAGCCTAAGTGACCCACTGCTCCCTGGGGGACGACAGTGCCTCACCAGGGCCTTATCCAGGCCCTTCCGCCTTCCCATTTATTTATTTATTCATTTATTTATGTTTATGTATTTATTTTGAGAGAGAGAGAGAGGTGAGGGTGAGGGGCAGAAAGAGAGGAAGAGAGAGAATCCCAAGCTGACTCCACGCTGGCAGCACTGACCCCGACGAGGGACTTGATCCCACGAACGGTGAGATCAGGACCTGAGTCGAAATCAGGATTCAGATGGATGCTTAACCAATGAACCACCCTGGCGCCCTGTGTCTCCCCATTTTGCAATCCATCTGTGAGAGGGGTGCCTGGCTGGCTCTGTCAGTAAAACATGTGGCTCTTTTTTTTTTTTTTTAATGTGTTAATATTTATTTATTTCTGAGACAGAGAGAGAGAGACAGAGTGCAAGTGGGGGAGGGGCAGACAGAGAGGGAGACACAGATTCCCAAGCAGGCTCCAGGCTCTGAGCCGTCAGCACAGAGCCCGACGCGGGGCCTGAACTCAGGGACCGCGAGATCATGACCTGAGCTGAAACCAAGAGTCAGACGCTCAGTGGGACTGAGTCACCCGGGCGCCCCCAAAACATGCCACTCTTGATCTCAGGGATGTAAGTTGGGGTCCTGTGTTGGGTGCAGTAATTACTTAAAAATAAAATAAAATGAAATCCATTTGTGAGAATAACCAGCCGGGATGAAGGTTTAACTGGCGGGGGTTCCTCCCTGAATCTGGAATAAGTCCAGAACACCTGACCAGCCCTGGGGGGCTGCCTCCTGCACCCTCGGTCCTGCCCCGAGCGGCCACAGGCTCCTTCAGTTCCTGCGGGGGGCGGGGGCACCTCCCTGCCCTTGCACCACAGCACCCTCCTGGGTTACTTTTTATTTTTTAAGCGTATTTATTTATTTTGAGAGAGAGAGGGCACAGCGGGGGAGGGACAGAGAGAGAGAGAGAGAGACAGAGCCTTGTCCCTCCTGCCCTACTGCGCTCACTCTCCAGCTGGCACTTCCTACCACCGGGAACCCTCAATCCCCTCGCGTGACCGTCCGTGTGCCCGTTAGGCCGAGTGCCACACGGGGGCGGCGGGCCCGGCCGTCTTGTTTCCCGGGGCAGCCCCAGCGCTTGGCGCCGGGCCTGGCACCGAGTCGGCGCTCTGTAACTGTTGGTTGAGCGAATGAGCGGAATGCCATCGCGCCTTCTCCAGATCTGCGTCACCGGGGGATTCTGACCACTCCTGGGGGCGCTGGTTGGAGGGGAGCCAGGGGCCGACACGCGGGCCGCCCGGGCCGGGAAAGTACCGCAACCCAGCAGTGTCAGCCAGGGAAGGTTCTTCTGTCACCATTCTGGAGACCAGAGGTCCCACCTCGAGGTGTGGGCGGGGCCCTGCTCCCCCCTGGAGGCTCCCGGGATGGGGGAGGGGGACGGGGCGGGGGGAGGGGGGCCCTTCCTTGCCTCTGCAGCTCCTGGGGACTCCGCGTTCTTCGTTCTTCTTGGCTTTTGCACCTGCATTACACAGACCTCCGCCCAGTGTCACGCGGCCTTCTCCTCCTGCGTTCCGTGTCTCTTTGTATCAAGACGCGGGTCCTGCTGGACCCTGGAGCCGCCCTACTCCCACACGACCTCACCTTCACTAGTTACGGCCGCAGACACCCCCGTTTCCAAACGAGGCCACCCTGTGCGGCTCCAGGAAGGGCGTGACTTTTGGGGGGAACACTGCCACCCGGCACGGGCCTCCCGCCCTTCTTTCCTGGCTGCTCTCTCTAACCTCCTGCCCATTTTCCACTTCTGCGGCCCCCAGGCCTCTCTTTGAGGAGGGGTCTGGCAGACATCCCCCCCCCCCCCACGACTGACAGGGACTTCACTACCCGTTGAGAAAAGGCAGCACCAGTTTCTCGGTAAATAGTAAAAATGACCCCGCTGCCCCCCACCCCTGCACCCTCCTTCCTCTCCCCCTTCCCTGCCCTCTGACCTCATGGCACCCAGAGTCCCTGGTTAGGGTCGGCAGGGCCAAGAGCAGGAACCGCCCGCGGCGCCCCAATGCTCTCAGTTTCTCCTTGTGAGGTATCGCCGTCGCCTCACGCTTGAACATGGGAACGGCCAACCCGCCGAGGTACCCGTAACGGGGACACACAGTCGCCCGGGGGGACTGGACGCAGGAGGGAAGAATGCCCTGCATTGAGACAGGCTGGGGCTTGCCGTGCACCTCTCGGGAGGGCGTCCGTGTCTCTTCAGAAGGGGACAGAGTGACGACCCCAGTTACAGCCGGGCACTGGCATGAGACTAGAAGACTGACCTCACCCTCCAGGCAGTGAACGCCCAGGCTTTTTGCTGCGCTCCCATCGATTTCTAGACGCTTCGGGTGTGTTCTTTTGGATTCTTGGAGACGCGAATACTGAGATGGGATGTGCGAGGGGCTTATGGGGGGAAATAGGAGGGAGATGAAGGAAGGCGGGAGAACCCCCCCAGACTGAGCCCTGCTGGAGACTGCCGTCCAGAGGGGTCCTCACGTCAAAGCACCTGTTGCAGGGGGAGGGTGGATCTCGCAGGAAAGGGCTGGGAGCAGCCGGGGACGGGTGGCCTCGGTGCACCTGCATCCAGAGTGCGGCATCTGGGCACCAGGCCATTGCGCCCCCCACAGTAGGAGCGGGGAGGGCCCGCCAGAGGCTCCAGACGCCCAGTCCTCTTTTCACCCTGCTGTCAGCTTGCCGCCTATCCTGGGGCCTGCCGGGCACCCCGGGGTTCCCACCTAGACCAGTTCCCAAGTGGCTGGTGGGTGCAGGGGGGAGGCAGCCGTCCCCACCCGGGCCTGCAGGGCTGCCTAGGGTGGAGGTCACCCGAGGACAGCCAGCCCATGGCAGTGGGAGTTTCGATGAGGTGCTTTAACGTCAACGAGGGTCAGCTGTTCTCAGAGGAAACCAAACCATGAAATCTTTTTCAACACAAAAGGCCCGTTTATTTTGACAAGGAAAAAAAAAAAATAGTGGCTCCAAGCAGCCCTCAGATGTGGCGAGCGCCCCGTGGACGCCCGCTATGCCTTGTGGTCCGTCCACAGCTCTTGGACGGCATGGAGCAAAGCTTTTTCCATGTTTTTGGGTGGTTGTTTTAAGTCTATTTATTTTTGAGAGGGTGTGGGGGGAGAAGGGCAGAGAGAGAGGGAGACACAGAATCCGAAGCAGGCTCCAGGCTCTGGGCTGTCGGCACAGAGCCCGACGCGGGGCTCGAACCCGTGAACTGTGGGATCATGACCTGAGCCGAAGTCGGATGCTTAACCGACTGAGTCACCCAGGCGCCCCTGAATTTTTTTTTTTTTTTTAAACAGGCTTTGAGAATGGTGAGCATTTTGAACTCCCCAGTATTTCCCATGTGGAGTTCCGCATAGATTGCTTGTGCCAGATTGACCGAGCATGACACAGGGCTTTGGCCTTCAGGCTACATTTTTGGCTGAAGCTTAAAGGAGGGGGCCGAGTGGGCATGAAGACGGTGTGCAGTGACGCAGGTGAAAATAAGCAGGGCATTCTTCCCTCCTGCGTCCAGGGCTCACATTCTCCGAGCGGCCGTCACCTCTCCCAGGTCCTAGGTCCAGTCCCCCTGGCAGCATCGAGGGGCCTCCCCGGGCCGCCCTCCAGCTGGGAGGTGCCTCGCACCCGCCCATGCCAATGAATGAAGATGTCCCAGGCCCTTTTTCCTTTTGTTTTTTAAAGTTTAATTCTTTATTTTTGAGAGAGAGAAAGCACGAATGGGGGAGGGCCAGAGAGAAAGAGAAAGAGAGAGAATCCCAAGCAGGCTCCACACTGTCAGCAGAAAGCCTGATGCAGGGCTTGAACCCACGAACCAGGAGATCGTGACCTGAGCCGAAGTTGGACGCTGATGTGACGGAACCACCCAGGCGCCCCAGCACTTTTTCCTTTCGGATGTAGCGCAAATGTCCCCACGTCCTCTGCCCGTCTGGAGTTTCCCACCCCTTTATCACCCACATAAAAGAGGTGCAGGCCCGAGCCAGGAGCCTAAAGCTGGCCCTGCCAATGACCTCCACGTGGCAGGGCCCGCGGACACCTTTCCATCTTCCTGCTTCAATTTCCCAGACGTTCTCTCCTCTCTCCTCTTCCTGCCTCCCTGGCCGCTCACCTCACCCTCATTTTCTGGCTCATCCGTCTCTCGGGATGGTTTTGGACTCGGTCTCGGGCCCTCTGCTTGCCCGCCGTGGGCACCTCTGTGAGCCTCTGTGTCTCCATGTGTAAAGTGGAAAGGATGATGGGATTTATCTCAGAGCCGTTGCAAAGATCAAATGAGGCCACTTGGGCACCTCTTGGAGCTCCATGGATGCAGCTCTTACTACCATTGCCATCGCCTAGTACGATAGCCCTTCATCCTGTACTTGAGTGGTGTGCAAGGTCCAAGGTGGACCCGAGGCAGACCCGATCTCCACCCTCACAGAGTCTGCAGTCCAGTCCGGCCTCTTTGTGGGCACACGGTGGTGTTGAAAACAGAAGACGTGGTTCCCATTCGGACGTGGCGGGCGGCAGCCTCAGTTTCCCCTCCAACACAAAGGGGTGGATAACGGAGCCTCTCCGATGAGCTGTCACGCCCGTAGATAGAGAGGGTGGTGCTGAGTGGGCACAGAGGAGGCGCCGTGACACGTGAGCGATCGCGGTTCTTGTCGCGGCTCGTGCGCGGCTCCCACACTGGCCCCAGCGTGGTGGCAACCGGGGGAGAGTGAGGCGGACCTCCCGGCTGTCGGCGAAGAAAGAGATCCAGGCAACCAGTCGTTTCCAGCAGCCCGGTGGAGTGTTCGAGAACGTGCCTGCCTCGTGGGTTTACCCCGCGGAGATGCTTGCACGGGTGGGAGATGGCTTGTGAGTCAGCCGTTGCCACGGTGTGTGTAACAGCAAAAGTGTGAAAGCAGCCTGGAGGCCTGTGAATAAGGGATGGGTTAAACAATCCGTGACCTCCCCAGAGAGTGAAATATCAGCCCCCAAAGAGAACAAGGCAGCTGCGAGTGAAATGACGGGAAAGGATCTCCCAGAGGATCGTTAAGTGCACAAAGGGGGGGGCAGTGCGGTTTTACCTCGTGTGTTACCAAAAAGGCAAGCAAAAAAGCAACGGACATGCCCGTGGACTTTGGTGATGTGACGCTGGCTGTCTCCGGAGGGGGCCCCGGCCGGCTAGTGCTCTGTGGGGGGAGGGCACACACTTTTCACTCTGCGCTCACGGACACCTTTTGAATCTGAAGCGACGTGCGTGTGTCGCTTATTAAAAAACACGAAAGAGCAAGCAGAAATCGGAGCGGATTCGTAGAGAAGCACTTGGGTCCACTGTGTCCCGCTGAACATCTTTTTGTGGCTCTCAGAGCAGATGGCGCGGGGCGGGTTGGGCCGGGGCCAGCGGGCAGCGCCCCTCCCCTGTGGGTGTGTGGGAGCCACGTGGGGCCCTGTGGCCAGGCACATGCCTGCAGCCGGGCCTTCCTGTGTGGCGCAAGGCCCTGGGTGCGGGGCTGAGGCCAGTGGAGAGTGGGTTCCAGGAGCCTGGCGGAGGCCGCGCGCACACGGCAAGGTCACGGTCCAGATATCTGGGTCTGGCCTGGGCCGCTTTCCAGGGCAGACGGTCACGACACAAAGCACCAGGAGAAGGCCTCCGGCACATCTGTCTGTCTCCATCCACGGGCCAGTTCCACGGTGCAGCTCAAGGCTGGAGCCGCCAGGGTTCCGGGAAGCGGACCGGGAGGGGCCAAGGTTTCCTGGCCTGCTCTGGGCCCCGGTGGGATGGAGAGAGCCCAGAGGAACCTGGGCTCTTAAGTCTTCATCCATCTGTTCAGCTGAAATACAAAGATTCTTTTCAGCGTTCTCCCTGAAGTGGCCCTCCAGCTTTGGGACACACGCGGCGTTGTGTGCAGGGACATTCCCTGTAGCCAAGCAAAAGCGACAGAAAGGCCCTTTCAGTTAACTGCAAAATAAGCAGGGCTCTGTCTAAAGAACAGGGGCCCTTTGCCTCATGGGCCCCTTGGTAATTCACAGGCTGGCCGGGCACCGTTTACAGCCTGCTGCGGTCTCCTGGATTAGGGTTTTTTGAATGCCTTTTTGTCAACAATTCTGTACACGCACACCTATATAAGAAATATACATGCATGCATGCAAACACATATTCTTTTTTAAATTTTTTTGAATTTACTTTTGAGAGACAGAAAGAGAGAGAGAGAGCATGAGCAGGGGAGGGGCAGAGAGAGAGGGAGACACAGAATCCAAAGCAGGCTCCAGGCTCCCAGCTGTCAGCATAGAGCCCGATGCGGGGCTCGAACCCACGGACCGTGAGATCACCACTTGAACAGAAGTTGGACGCTCAACCGACTGAGCCACCCAGGCACTCTGCAAACAGATACTCTTTTTAATTTTTTTTAACGTTTATTTATTATTGAGGACAGAGAAAGAAAGAGCATGAACAGGGGAGGGGCAGAGACCCAGAATCCGAAGCACGCTCCAGGCTCTGAGCTGTCAGCACAGAGCCGGATGTGGGGCTCGAACTCACAAACCGTGAGACGGTGACCTGAGCCAAAGTCGGACACCCGAGTCGGCGTCCTCGCAAATAGATATTATTAAATCAAATATCCTTTACACATTCAAATACACATGCACGCATACATCTATATCTAGACATACTCTTGACTAGCAAGATCGAGGATATATGATGTTGATCAAATATTTGTACAAGGTGATCACCGAGCTCTACAGAAGGTTTGTAATGACACACAAAGTCACAAGAGTAATAACATGGCCTCCTTTCTTTGTCTCTCCAAATCTAGGTCACGGTTAAGTCCAATCATTTTTTTCCACCTGTAGAATGCCTGTACTCCCTTTTCTAATGTGACCCCTTCATTTATTTACCAAGCATTTTGAAGGGGTGCTACCATGTGCTAGGTGCTGTTCTTGGCTCCCGGGACATAACAATGAACAGAAGGGCCAATGACCCATAGCCTGGGGAGGTTTGCATCCCAGTGAGGAGACAGACAGTCCCTGCCACGTCAGGTGGGGACAGGGATGGAGAAGAGTTGAGAAGCACTTCCTGGAGAAGGGACCGCTGGGTGCAGACCTGAGGGTTGTAAGCCAGGGAATCACACGGATATGGGACCTCGGGGGAGGGGGGCAGGGTCTAGGGCAACTGTCTTGCCCACTCTGGTTCCATTGCACTCACTTGGCAGACCCAGCGCTGGTTGGATCCAACTCTCCACCTACTTCATACCCACATGTGTGCAACTGAACTTGGCCAGAGAAAAGCATGCCACCGTGCTGGCTGGCCTCATTGAAATCCATGCCCCAGATCTCAGGGTGGGGGTTGGGAGCGAAGGGGAAGCCTCCGTGCTTCCATCACTCGGTGCTTCTCCGGGCCCTTCGCTCTCCCAGTCCCCCAGATGGCCAGTTCCCAACAGCAGCTCCCCTGGCCTCACTCTCAGCTAACTCTCCTTACTTCCTGTTTCACTGAGAAAACTAATCAGAAGAGCCTCCTACCACCCCAAGATTCCAGCCCCTTATGTACCTCCCTACCTGACTCTTGCCCACATCCTTCCTGTTACCATGGATGAAATCTTCAGTGGAGCTTGGCCCTCTCTGCTACTCAGGTCTGCCACTCCAAAAATCCCCTTCTCTCTCTCCTACAAGAGCGATTCTCCTGCCCCAACCCCCACCTCAGGGGGCCATTCCCATCAGCACAGACACGTGTACCATTTCCCATATTAAAAAAAAAAAAAAAGTCTAGGGATGCATGAGTGGCTCAGGCGGGTGAGCCTCTGACTCTTGATTTCAGCTCAGGTCATGATCCTAGGGTCATGGGATTGAGCCCTTGCCTGGCTCCATGCTGAGCATGGAGGCTTTTTGAGATTCTCTCTCTCTCTCCCTCAGCCCCTCTCCCTAGCTCACACTCTCTCGCTCTGTGAAAGAAAGAAAGAAAGAAAGAAAGAAAGAAAGAAAGAAAGAAAGAAAAGAGAAGGAGAGAGGAAGGAAGGAAAGGGAAACAAAGAGAAAGAAAGAAAGAAAGAAAGAAAGAAAGAAAGGGGAGAGGAGAGAGGAAAGAAAGAAAGAAAGAAAGAAAAGCGGAGAGGAAGGAAAGAAAGAAAGAAAGAAAGAAAGAAGAGAGAAGGAGAGAGGAAGGAAGGAAGGAAAGGGAAAGAAAGAAAGAGAAAGAAAGAAAGAAGAGAGGAGAGGAGAGAGGAAAGAAAAGAAAGAAAGAAAGAAGAAGAGAGGAGAGGAAGACGAGAAAGAAAGAAAGAGAAAGAAGAGAGAGAAGGAGAGAGGAAAGAAAGAAAGAAAGAAAGAAAGAAAGAAAGAAAGAAAGAAAGAAAGAAAAGGAGAGAGGAAGGAAGGAAAGAAAGAAAAAGAAAAGAAAGAGAAAGAAACAAAGAAAGAAAAAGAAAATCTCAAAAAAAGCCTCTCTTGATGGCATTTCCCCCTCTATTCCACTTTATACCCTACAAAGCTCCTGAGAAGGGCTATTTAGATGTCTGTCTCCAACATAGTTCCTTCCATTCATTCGCTCTTCCTCAAGTCTGTGTTCAGTGAGGCCATCACTGGTGGTTGTATTCAAAATGGCGCCCCATCCTCTTCCTTATTTCATCTTTCACATTAGCTCCCCTCACTTTCTAATGTCCTCCACAAGGCATGTATCTATTTTCTCTACTGACCACCCTGTCGCACTGGGATGGAGATCCAAACAGACAGCCACGTCTGCTTTGTTCACTGTCATATCCTCAGCACCTGGAAAAGGGCCCAGGCCCCCTAGGGGGGTTGGAGGGAAGTTAGGAGGTAGAGGTGGCCAGAGGCCCGGTCACATAGGGTCAAGGGGAGGGTCTTACTCTCCTCGTGGTTCAGGATGCTGCTCGAGGGTTTGGAGCTGGGCTGAAGGTATATGATCTGATTGATGTTACTGAGATTCTGGGCAGGTCAAGTTGAAAATTCCGCATTTCACCAATGCGTTCACGGGCACGCACTTTTTCTACCCACGTGTTCATGAAAATAAGCTTCAAGACTCAGGGAACGCTGTGTGTTGATTATGGCTTCTGTTATACAGGCAGGGCCGTGGGGGACGGTCGCTGCCGTGGAGTGGCTTTATTGGCAAAATAGAATGTGGGACGTTTCTCATTCAACAAAACAAAACATCATCAGCAAACATTTAAACAAAACCATCCATGCTCTGCCTGCTTAGTGGTAAAAACATTTAGGTCTTTAGCGTTTTGCTTTTTAAACAACTGATGTGCAAGTCTGAACACAATTTTTGAGATTCTAATCAACGGATGTTTCCGAGCACACGGGACAGACAAAACCGGCCTACGTTAAATAATCACGGCTCGGATTCTCAATGTTGGGCAGAGACTTGGAAAGCATCTCTGCCTCTGGAGCGTTAAGCGGCAGCAGGAAAATACCCAGTGGCCTCCTGGCCGTGCCCGTCATTTCCGAGTACCCCTTCCCAGTGGTATATGGCCCCTGGGATGCCATCTTTATAAGCTGTTTTGTAAAGGTTTAAGGTACTCCACTGACCGGGAGGGGACAAGCCAGTCTGGTGAGGACATACGTAGACGGTGGGTTCAGGTGTGTGTCTTTAGATGCTGGAGATGGTGTAGCGGTTTCTAGAACTGCAGGGGGGACAGGGAGTAAGACCCGTGACTTCTGAGCACTCCAGGCAAGTCGAAGCGGGGTGGGGGGAGCAGGTAGGGACCAAGGATTATGGGCTCAGGTGCTGCCAACTTAGCATGAAAAGAGAAAACTGATTTGCAAGAGGCCCTGGCTGGTGTCTGTGGCTCTAGTATGAGGCTTCCCGGTACTTTGTCAGCTACGTTCCCGGTACTCAGGGGTCAGGCATGCTGGGCCGCGGCTTTCTACTCTGATAGATGCCATCACCTCTCTGTATACCAACAGCCACTGCCACAGTACCCAGAGCAGAAGCCTGGGACTTGGGACTCTAGTGGTTCTCAAGTGTGGTCCCTGAACCTCCATCAGCATCACCTGGGAATTAGAGATGCAGATCGTTAGGCCGCACTCTAGAACCGTCGAATCAGAAACTGGTGGTAGGTCCCAGCAACCAGTGTTTAATAAGTTCCCTAAGGAATTCCGATGGGTGTTCAAGTTTGGGAACCACAGGTCTAGACGGGTTCCAGGTGCAGCTGCTGCTGCTGGGCCTAGGGCCATAGTTGGAGAACCACTGTTCTAAAAAGTTCACAAGCATATCACTCACCTTATGAGTAAACCCAGTGATCAGTTAACAAGTCTTACTGAATACAAAAGGATTGTTTAACAGTTCTCTCTGGTCCAGGGGATCATGGGCAACTTTTTAAAAGTTGACAGCGTCTTTGTATTGTTTGAAGTCGTTACCATAAACATGTATTACTTTTGTAGACAAAAAAAAAAAAAAAAAAAAAAAAGTTGAAAGACTTTGTAAAAGTAAAAATACATTCTGTGTAGTTCTTCACAGAAGGGCTTCTCAAACTATTGTGCAAACCGAGCACTCAGGAGTCTTGTTAAAATGAAGATTCTAGGTTGGATGGTTGGATGGGGGCGGGATCATGAATTTCTACATTTTCAACAAGCTTCCTGGTGATTACAGCATACTGACTCACATACAGTATACTGACTCGGGTAAACCACACTTGGGGTTTACAGAATACAGCGCACTTTTTACCTAGATTATCTTGTTTGTCCCGTCAGTTTTGGCAGACGGATTCGCTAATTCACATGTTCAACCATTAGATACTACTATGTACTATGCACGGGGTATACAGATAGGGTCTCAATGAGGTGGAAAACCCACCGACCATGACCAAAAAAAAAGCAAAAAAAAAAAAAAAAAGCATGTAAACAGATACTTAAATAGTGATCAGAACTGATGAGAAAAGAAAGAGGGTGCTGAAAAAGAAGGCCTCTAGGAGGGGGTGATTTCAGCAAAGATGGGAAGGATGAGCCACGGAAGCTCAAGGTCAGGCTCTGGGCGGACACCAGGAAGCTCCTGCCTCGGGATTACAGTGGCAGAGGGGCCCCCCAGTCAAGTGGGAGGGGGGGCGGCAGGGTCCGCCAGGGCCGTGGGCCCTGATAGGGAGTGGATTTCAATCCAGGCTCCGGGGTTAAGCATTGAGAGTTTAAGCAGGGAAGTGACTGGTGTGGTGTTCGCCTTAGGATCACTCTGGCTGTGCAAATGAATGACACCCAGGCAGGGTCGCTTCGGAGTTGGTGCCCGGAGCGCTGGGCCAGGCGGGGGCGCCCAGGAGTCAGGGCCGCCGCCCCCGCAGTCGTGCGGACCCGGGTGTGTGTGTAGCGGGGGGGGGGGGGGGGGGGGGGGGGTTGGAGGTGGGGGAGGGTCAGGAATCCCCTTAGGAATAAGGAGGCACCGGGGCACGTGTTTTTATTGCTGCACTGAGCCCCTTAAACGCGCGCGCTCCGGGGAACAACGTGATTTTTTCTTTTCCTCCTTTCAGAGGACCTGGGCTCCCACGTTGGCGTCTGGGACACTTCCCCCTGAGTGCCCGAGTCTGCCCACCTGTTAAGGAGAACTTCGGACCAGCCCCGGGGGGACATCCCGGGCCTCCGGTCGCGCACCCAGGGCAGGTCTGGAGGCCGGCCCGGCCCGGACGGAGGCGGTCTCGGGCGGCACATGGGGTCGACTGCCCACCCGGGAGACTGAGGCACGGTGGGGCGAGGAGCGCGGGCCCTCGGGACTCCCGCAGACTCCGAGGCGCACGTCGCGGGCCCCCGCGGGCTGCCCAGGCCGCCCACCAGCGGTCTCGGCGCGGAGGCCCCCGCCCAGCGCGCCCAGGGGCGGGGCCGGCCCGGAGCCCGGGAGCGGGGCGCGGGTCGCGGGGTGGGGGGAGAGCGGCGGCGGCGGCGGCCGGGGCAGCCCCCGCGCGGTGCCCGCTCCCGAGCCGGGACACAGCCCCGCGTCCCCCCACAACGCCCGGCCGGGGAGCGGGCGGCGGGGCCTCGCTGCGCGGCGCAGGCCTGCCCCGGGGCGCCCGCCGCCGCCGACCCCGCCCCTCGGCCGCCTCCCCCGCCTCCGCCTCCGCCTCCTCGCGGCCCGGGACGCGCCCGGCCGGCCACCGAGCGGCGGGGACTGCGTCCGGCGCGCTCACTTCCGCGTCCCGCCGCCCTCCGGCCCGCGCGCGCCCGGTCGCCGCGGCCATCGGACAATAGGCCGCCCGTCGCGGCCGCCGTGGACTTCCTGCCCGGCCCGGGCTGGCCGGTGCGCCGCTCCCCGCGCCCCTCTCCGCGCCGGTCGGGGAGCCGCGAGCGCCAGGCGCCCGGGACGTGCCTGCGCCTCCGGCCGCCGCGCCTCTGCCGCGGCCGGTCCGGCGGCCTCCACCCTCTCCCGCCGAGCCGGCTTCACTCCGGCTCCCTCCAGAGGCTGCGCTCGTCGTCCCGTTTCGGACTTTGATTGCTTACGGAGGGGATTTGTCTTTCTCTGTTTCTTTTTCCTTTTACGATTTGAAAAGGAGAAAAGAACGCACGGCAAGCTGGGACGGTGAAGCGCCACCAGCTGCCCCCACGTGGACACCTCCGAGGCGAAAGGGAGTTGGACGCACACTTGGGCTGGCTGGCCTTGAGGCCTCCACTTCGGCCGGACTCCCAGGCCTGGGGTCATGACTCTCAGGCCCGGCAGGTGGAAGGCGTTGACTGTCCTGGGCTGGACCTGAGCCCCGGCCCCCGCTGCAACAACCCGCACCCCGGCCCGCGCTCACCCACCGACACACCGGCCACCTGGGCTAGGCTCTGACTCGCACCTGCGACATGGATAAGTACGGCGACCTGGGCCTGGAGGCCAGCAAATTCATTGAGGACCTGAACATGTACGAGGCCTCCAAGGATGGACTCTTTCGAGTGGACAAGGGGGCAGGCAACAACCCTGAGTTTGAGGAAACGCGCAGGGTGTTTGCCACCAAGATGGCCAAGATCCACCGCCAGCAGCAGCAACAGCTTCTGCAGGAGGAGACCTTGCCCAGGGGGGGCAGAGGTCCGGTCAACGGCGGGGGCCCCCCAGGCCCACAGGTCCGACGGGATGCCGCTGTGGGCCACAAGCTGACCCCGGATGGTGCTACCAAGCCCCCTCTCGCTGCCTCGACAGCGGGTCCTGGGACGGCCACTGCCGTCGCCTCTGGGCAGCCCTTGTATCCACCCCAGGACCAGAGGACCAGGCCGTATGTCCGCAGCGGAAGCCACGGCAGCCAGGACTGTGGCTCCAGGGAGAGCCTGGCACGCTGGGAGATGTCTGCTTTCCGCCAGCCCGGCCCCTGCGAGGATCCTTCCTGCCTCACCCACGGAGACTATTATGACAACCTCTCTTTGGCGAGCCCAAAGTGGGCTGATGAACCGGGAGTGTCCCCCAGCATCAGGGTGGGCATAGGGAGTGGGTGGCCTGGCACCCCAGGGACTACTGAAGCACCACTGTCCAAACCCTCCGGGGACCATCCCCTGTACCAGCCTCAGCTGGCCCCAAGCTCCAGCCAGTCGTCAGAGACCGGCCAGGATGGCGGTGTTGGTGGCCGCGGCTGTGAGAAGCCAGCCGGGCTTTGGACTACCGCCTCTTCCCAGCGGGTGAGCCCCGGCCTTTCTTCCCCCGGCCCGGAGAACGGGGCCCTCAGGGGGCCCGCTCAGCCCAGGACCCCTTCTTTCTTGGCACCCTTGGCCCAGAGCTGCCCCAGCCAAGGAGCTCTTCCCAGAACAAACTTGGGCGTGGGGAGCGAGGTATCGGGCACCACGCCCAAACCCACTGTGGACCCTCAAGCCTGGTTCCAAGATGGACCCAAGTCTTACCTTTCTAGTTCCGCCCCATCATCCTCACCAGCCAGCGCGGACGGTTTGCCGTCGGGTGCGGCCCCTGGACTGGGTCCCAAGCCTGTCTGCACGGACCCTGGCGTTGGTCCCAAGCTCAGCCCCACCAGCCTTGTCCATCCGGTGATGTCCACCCCGCCTGAGTTATCTTGTAAAGAAGGCCCCTCCGGCTGGTCATCTGATGGCAGCCTGGGGCCTGGGCTCCGGGAGAGCCCCAGTCCCCCCAGGGTGAAGTTGCCCTGCCAGACCCTCATCCCGGGCCCCGAGCTTGGGCCCTCAGCCGCCGAACTGAAGTTAGAAGCCCTCACTCAGCGTCTGGAGCGTGAGATGGATGGTCACCCGAAGGCCGATTACTTTGGTGAGTGAGAGATCGGTGGCGTTGCCCACCGTGGGTGATAAGGTCCCTGCGTTTGGGGGAGGGGCTCCCCGTCGGGGATGCCGTCGCGCTCCTTGAGTGGCACGCTTTTTTGGGGGGGCGGGGGTGTGGCTTCCTCTCTCAGCTGCATCTCCTGATTCAGAAACTTGAAAGCATCTCTGAACAGAAAGCGGATCTTGCAGCTGAGGCATTACGCACATGCAAAAGGCGAAGCGGGGTGGGGTTGCCCACGACCGCTCTCAAAAAAGGGAAATGCCGGGATGTCAGATTTCAGGGGTTCTGGGTGCGCCCTCAGAGCCTCTTGGCAGTGACTGGCTCATGCAGGACTTGAATGGACAAGCGTCTGGGGGCAGGTGCTTCTGGGCCAGGCTGGTCTGGCTATTTGAAGACCAGTGGTTGGGCAGGGGCTCTCTCTGGCCGTGTGTGTGTGTGCACACGCGCACAGTTGCACTACTAACACAGAAGACTGTTCTCGAGCTGTGGTTCTCAAAGTGTAGTCCCTGGACCAGCCGGACCCCTTCACTTGGGGACTGGTTAGAAATGCAAACGATACAGGTCCCCACCCCACACCTGCTGAAACTTGGAGGGGGGACGGGGCGTGGGGGAGAAGGGGCCGGACACCTGTGTGCTAGGTGTCTCCTAACTCAGCCCCCACCCGAGGTTCCAGCCCCGCAGCCAGGTGACATCCACAGCCACGGCGCCCAGTGGGGTGGAAGACGCTCCTTACTGGTTTTACTCACAGTTTCTGGTTTTGTTTTATTCTCTTTTTGGAATCTCAAACTCTCGGAGACTGCGGGCTTCAGCTTTTTCTTTTTCTCTGTGCAGGGTTTGGAGGCAGCCGTCTTGCCCTGTGGGGTAACGACGTCGTGGTCTCATGGGAGAACTAACTAGAAAGCCTGTTTGTAGAAGAGTCTGAGGGTTGTTTTTGTCTTTTTTTTTTTTCTTCCGTTTTTGAGCTCTGAATAATTGGGGTCTTGATTTCCCCATCTGAGGGCTGAGAGCCTTGGGAAGCTGAGTCCCGTGAGGGTGGCCGCTGTGCCCCATGGAGGAGGGCAGGGCACTGGGAAAGGCCTACCTGTTTTTAGCCTACCCTGTTCTCTGTGAATGACCGGCTCTGGCCTAAGGTGCCTGGAGGGACGGGGCCCCAGGGGCCCATGGGTGCACTGTGCTCCTTATCCTCCTGAAGGCTCATGGGACCAGCTCTCCTGACACAGTGGGCGCTCGGAAACTGGGGTGACTTCTTTGGTTTATGTTTCAGAGCGCATGGCACTGTCTTACTGCTCTCTCTTTTCCTTTGCAGATTCCCCCCTTGGGGAATAATACTTAGCTGGAAACACTGGTTTTTAAATGTAAACTTATGCTTAATTATAAAAAAATCGTTTTTAGTCTTTATTTTTGAGAGAGGGAGAGAGACAGAGCGGGAGAGAGAGAGGGAGACACAGAATCTGAAGCAGGCTCCAGGCTCTGAGCTGTCAGCAGAGAGCCCGACATGGGGCTCGAACTCACCAACACAAGATCATGACCTGAGCTAAAGTCGGATGCTCAACCGACTGAGCCATCCAGGCACCTCACTTAGGTCTAATTTTTATTTTCAAGGTCGTTAGACAACAAAACAGCAGTTTTATTTTGTCAGGGAGGCAGGCTTACACACCGGATCGGGACCAAGGTATTCGCTAACACCAGTCATTCAACATATATTTACTGATCACCTGCCTCGGGATGTGCTGTGTTCGAGGCCTTGGCCTACATAATGAACAGGACAGACGGTGCAGTGGAAGGAGACAGGAGATGGACCAAATAAATAATCAAGCCCTGGGGAGAGACAGGGGTGGAGGAGGAGACGGAACCCCGGGGCGGGTGTTGGCAGGGCGGTTTCCGGTTTTAACTCAGGGGGTCAAGGAACGCCCCATCAGGAAGGTGGCATTTGAGGAAAGGCCTGAAGGAGCAGCATTTGTCCCAGGAAAGGGCATTCTCGGTGGGCAGATGGCAGGGGCAAAGGCCCTGGGGCTAGTCTGTGCTGTGCCCTGTGCTGGACGCTTACCTTCTACTATTTTATTTACTAGTTGAAAGCACCCTGGGAAGCAGGTTCTGTCATTACGCCTGTCTTACCAACTAGGACGGTAAAGCCCAGGGAAGTTAGATTACTTAACCGAGGCCTCCCAGGTGACGCCGGGTGGGGCTGGCAGTTGAGCCCTGCAGTTCAGCCGTGATGCCCATGCCTCTAACCAGCGTTGCCAAGCTGCCTCCCAAGCACAGATGCGGAAAACTGTTTTATGTCGGTACTTATTTACTCGTCTGCCCTTGTTTTTGTTTTTTTTTTTAAATTGGGGCAAATGTCACCGTAAAATTAACCATTTTAAAGTACACGGTTCAGCGGCATTTGGTACACTCACGGTGTTTTCCAAACACCAACTCTGATAGTTTTCAACACCTTTTTGTCCCCCCGAAAGGACACCCCATCCCCCCACGAAGCAATTAATTGCTTCTCACTCACCGCCCCTCCCAGCCCCCGGAAACCGCCAATATGCGTCCTGTCTCTATGGGTTTACCTATCCTGGATCATTCACATAAGCGGAATCATAGTTTCCTTTTGGACGAAGCGTCACATTTGTGTGTAGAAAATTCAAAAGACACAAAAACACGCACAGTGAAAAATTCATATGCTTCCTACCTGGGCTTCTGGTTGAGCGTCCTGGGTGTAATGAGAGTGTGTGTGTGTGTGTGTGTGTGTGTGTGTGTGTGTGAGAGAGTGAGTCATGGTGCTCCGTGCTGTCCATCTGCTCTCTGTCTTTGCCACTGAAACCGTGCATCTTGGCAGCTGTCATACATCGGCACGTGTGGAGTTGGCTCAGCATCACCACCACTGTAGAGACGTGCCCCGGGTCACGTAAACGGTCCCCCCTGGTGGCCTGTGAGACGGGCCCGTGTGTAGGACGCAGGCCCAGCTTTGGGATAAACTCCCCGGGGGGTGGGGTTGCAGGGCTGGGGCCTTGGGCCCTTTCTGTGTTGCCTGGCTGCTGTCTGCAGAGATTGCGCGGGGACCACAGTGTCCCCCACCCGGGGGGAGGGGCCCCGCACTTGCTTTGGCAACTGGGGTGCCACTCGCTCTTCCGTGACCAGCCGTGTGGCCGAGGAGGAAGTCTCTCACCGGAGCCTCTGGCGGTCAGTTCTTGGTCCAGCCCTGCCACGTGACCTTGAACAAACTCGGTTCCCTTCCAGGCCTCACCGCTTCATCCGTAGCGCACAGTGTGTGTGGACCAGCTGAGGGGCTCACCACACGGATGCCTCCCCTTCCTTAGATCTGGCGTTATTTGGAAGATTGTGTCTGCCCCCCGTGCGGCATTTCTTACATTACGATGCACTTTTTTTTTTTTTTTTTTTTTTTTTTTTTTTATTTTTGGGACAGAGAGAGACAGAGCACGAACGGGGGAGGGGCAGAGAGAGAGGGAGACACAGAATCGGAAACAGGCTCCAGGCTCCGAGCCGTCAGCCCAGAGCCTGACGCGGGGCTCGAACTCACGGACCGCGAGATCGTGACCTGGCTGAAGTCGGACGCTTAACCGACTGCGCCACCCAGGCGCCCCTACGATGCACTTTTATTTGCAAATAGAAGAATATCTTTCGAGACGGGGCTCTGGCCAGAGAGTCAGGGTAATGTAACCATTACCATCAGAGTGGATGTGGTTCCAGCCGGAAGCCAAGCAAAGTAGATGTTTGGGTTGGTTACTTAGGCCGTTTCCTGGGTCTCGCAAAGGCGTCCCTTCGGGCGTTTACACTGTGGGAAGGGCTCGTGAATCCCTGCTGTTGCCTTTGAGAACACTTAGGTCTGAAGACACCTCAGTTGCCAGTAATTGGTCAGCTCCTCTCCAAGGACGCTTCTGGCACTTTCCTTGGCCGTCTTTGTGGGCTCGGTACGACGTGGTCCTAGCCACTGCTTCTCCCTGCTCTTTCTTCTGTGTTCCTCGGTGGCCCCTTTGTGTCTTTCCGTCCGTGCGGAGAGAGGCAAGGACGGACGGACTCTCGACGCTGCTTGGAGAGTGTTAGTGGTTTGCCCGGTGCAGTGTGGCTCCTGTTTTAACACCGCTGTTTATACTGCAGAGGAAGAGAAGAGGTCACCGTGCCTTTTGTTGGCTTTTCCTGGCCTCTTCCTCCATGGTAACCGCTGTCTTCCTCACACTGGTTCCCTCCCCACTTCCCAAGGAAAAAGGGTACAAATAAGCCACCTGTCCCAGCCTGGGTTTCCCAGGAAGCTGACTCAGACAGTTTAGAGGACGGGGGGCTCCCCAGGGGGTGCCCTTGGAAGGAGGGGAAGGACGCAGGCGTGGGTAGAGGAGGGCTTCAGCTGCAGTGCGGGCCTGACAGGCCTGGGCCCACCCCGCAGGGAGCTCGGGAGCTGGAAAAGCCCTTCAGAGCTGTCCCGAGTTGGGGCAAGATCGCCAGGCCTTCACGCTCCCCCGTAGATCAGTCATCCATGGTGGGCCGCCGTGGGAAGCACTTGACCTTGGGCGAGGCGGCCCCTTGTGGCTGGGACAGAGCCCGAGGGGTGGACAGGCGAGGCCTCCCTCCGGCTGCACCCCCGGCAGCCAGGCCACAGCCCCTTCGGTGAAGGGGGATCTGGGCAGCCCATCAAAGGGGCCACCGCAGCCCCCGGCATCAGACAGACCAGACCCCTTTTACAGCGACCTTTGGGCCCCGTGGTTCTAATCCTAGCGACCGTCCGTCGAGTGCCCGTGACGCGGCTGGCGTTGGGTATGTGCTCGATGTTGACTTTCACAGACGCCAGTAGTCTCTGTTCGCAGTTGGGAAACTGAGGCTCGGGACTTGCTCAGGACCACACAGGCGTCAGTGGTGGTGCTTCCACCCCGTTTGGGCTCTGACGGCTCCCCTGGTGGGACCGGGCCGTCTCTTAGCTCTGTGTTTATCGTTCCATCGGCCCCTCCAGATTCACTCCCCACCCAGCTGCTGCGGGGGCATCAGTTGCCTCTGGGCCTGTAGCACCCCCCCGCCATGCTTTCCCTCCCGGTGGTGGGTCTGGGGGTCAGAGAGAAGCCCACTGTGCCCTGCAGGGGAAGGGGCTCTGCCAGACTCGGTCAGGCACCAGGGGCTGGGGAGGCAAGAAGAGGTTCGTGGTAGGGGCTCCAACACCCAGTGAATGAATGGAGCCCCCCCGCCCTGCCCCGCATGGACACAGAGAAGAGGCTGGCTCTGCCCTGAGTTTTCCAGTCTCCCCTGGACCCTCCTTTTCTTTCTTTTTTTTTTTTTTTTTTTTTAACGTTTATTTATTTTTGAGAGACAGAGAGCAGGAGCGGGGGAGGGAGACACGGAATCCGAAGCAGGCTCCTGACTCCAAGCTGTCAGCACAGAGCCCAACACGGGTCTTGAACTCATGAGCCGTGAGATCATGACCTGAGCCGAAGTTGGCCGCCCAACCGACTGAGCCACCCAGTCGCCCCATCCCGTGGGCCTTCCTGACGCAGTGGCCGACCCGCCTTTGCCCAGGAGCCTATAACCAGCCTACAACCTCCTCCCGAGAATGGCCCTGCCTGCGTGCCTGGTCTTTAGTAGACCAGGTAACCGCCTCAAAATCAGGAAGGCATGTGTATTTTGAAAAAAATGTTTACTTATTTATTTTGAGGGAGAGAGAGAGAGAGCATGAGCAAGGTAGGGGCAGAGAGAGAGAGAGAGAGAGAGAGATAGGATCCTTAGCAGGCTCCGACGTGGGGCTCGAACCCACGAACCTTGAGATCACGACCTGAGCCGAAATCAGGAGTCGGATACTTAACAGACTGAGCCTCCCAGGCGCCCCAGGAAGGCATATGTTTTGTAACTTTTTATCGACGTGTAGTATACACATAGGGTAGGTGCCCACAAAGTGAACGCACCCGCGTGAGCACCCGCGTGACCAGATCGAGGCAAGAACGTGAGTGGCGGTGACTGCACACGGCTTGCACTGTAGCCAGTGGGCCCACACTCGGGCCCTCCCCTGCCGTACTGTGCTCACCAGCCCCATCACACCGGCCTCGCTGCTGGTCCCTGAGCTCCTGGAACTCCTCCCTCACAGGGTCCCTGTCCTCAGGGACTTCCCCAGCTGGCGCCCTTGTGGCACACAGAGCTGCCTGCCCCTGTGACCCTACTCAGGGAGGGGGTCTCCAGCTGAGCCCTGATGAACCCTGACGAGTCCCGACCTCGGTTTCCCACAGCGTGTGCCGTGACCCTCTGTGGTCCTCCCTCTTTGGGATAGTATGTTTCTCCTCTATTCCTCTGTGGCCAGGAAGGAATGTCTTGTTTTTTCCATTAATAGTTGACAGCATGGGAGCACTTGGGTGGCTCAGTCGGTTGAGCGTCCAACTTCAGCTCAGGTCGTGATCTCGCGGTCCATGAGTTCGAGCCCCGCGTCGGGCTCTGTGCTGACAGCTCAGAGCCTGGAGCCTGCTTCGGATTCTGTGTCTCCCTCTCTCTCTCTGCCCCCTCCCTGGCTCTCTCTCAAAAATAAACATTAAAAAAAAAAAAAACTTAAAAAAAAAAAAAAAACGAATCCACAGCATGAAATGGACCTTACGATGTGGCACTTCTTGCCGGAGTGTTTTGGTTTTTTTTTTAAAGTTACATTTCTTTATGTTTTTTGGCTTATGACTCCCACCCAGGACGCAGAACTGGGCAAGAGAGGCCCAATTTGGGGAGTGAGGAAAGTGGGTGTCCCGCGCCTGATTTACCAGTGGCCCCGGGTGGGACACCGGGCACGCCGCTCTCCCGCAGCGCGGAGACAAAGCTGATCTCGGAGGGCTCGTCCCGGCCCGAAGGGCTGTGGCTGTGGCTTTGGGGACCCTCGGGTGCCTGGATTTTAGCGGACCGAGTAACCGGGCACAGGACTGTCAGCGGTGGTGGGAGCCCGGCCAGCCTGGCGTGCCCTGCCCTGTCCGGGCCTCTGCGGAAGCAGAGCGCTTCTGTGTCTTAGTTACGCTTGCGTTTGCTATGGCGAATGGTAATCGTTTTCATTTTAGGGGATCTGGAAAATACATCCAGTGGAAACGGGAGCCATAAATCCCTGCCATGCCGGCCACCCCTGGAATAATCGGCGTTACAATTTTCTGCAGAGGTTCCGGTGCACGGTCGTGGCTAGAGCCCGCTGCGATTCGGGGCGCGTCACGTGCTGTCATTCTTGGCTCCTGGGCCGGACGCAGAAGCCTTCGCTCGGCTGGAGGTCCCTTTGCTCCCCCGAGTGCGTCTGGGGAGAGTGAGATTGGGAAGGAAACGTCTCTAGGAGGGCGAGCCACTGGTGTCACGCTGGTCGCCCACCCTGAGGCCTTTTGAGGCTCTCACTCTTAATTAAACTCGGGGTCCTCAACTTAGGGGGACAGTAAGTAGCACTGGCTGCGGGGTTCGCTGACCTTGTTTTTGCTGGCGTGGCCCAGGCTTCCTCCCTGGACTCCTGTGATGTCCTTGGTGGTGCTGGGTCATCGGACACTGGAGAGTGGCCTCAGGGCCCAGCACTGTCAGGGCCCCACAAAGTGGGTGCCCGGTGGCCGTCTGCTGGAGGAGTGGAGGGCCTTCCGCTGCGGTGTGAAGGGAGCAGGGAAGGGATTTGTAGCTGGGGTTACGGCCCTGAGATGGTTTTGCTAAAGCGTATTGCCCTGTGCCAGGCACTTTTCCGTCATCTTACGTGCGTCGGCTTGTTCGACCCTTCCGATAACTGTATTTCACTAGCCCCGTTTTATAGGTGGGCAAACTGAGGTCAGGTACCCTGCTGAATACATTTGTTGAGGAGCGTGGCTGACGGAGGGCTGGTTCACCTGCTTCAGGTGAGCTCGAGCCCCACGTTGGGTGAGCCGTGCTTCCCTCTCTCTCTGTCTCTCTCTCTGTGCCTCTTTGTCTCTCCCTCTGCCTCTCCTGGGATTCTCTCTTTGCCCCTTGCTCACTTGCACCCCACCTCAAAAAAATAATAAATAAAGAAGGATCAGTGTCAACCCCAGACTGTGTGCGGAGATGCTTAGAAGCAAACGTTGGACGAAATGATGCTTCGGGCCCATCGGGCAAACTGAACAGAAACCTTTCCCGAAAACAGAGCAGGCCTCCAAAATTCCCAAGGCGCATCAATGGCGGGGGCAGTACTTGCCAGCAAATATTTATATCTGCTTCAGGTTTTGTTTTTCACTTGTCCCCTCCCAGGGAAACCAGCTGGACACGGAATGTCAGGGTCACGTTGGAAGGCTGGAGACTTTCTGCTCGAGTGTTTCAAAGGGAATACTTTAGGGTCCACAGCCGGGCTATTTTTAAGTTTTGAGAGCCATGAGTTTAGACTTGGCCAAGTTCCCTCCTCATCTTTCTGGGTCTGTGACTCAACGCTGCGCGTCCCAGGAGAGCGAGGACTGGTTACTCCCGGTTACTGGAAGTCTGTTGGGAGCATATCAGGGACTTTCATCTTTTCTCCCCCACGCACGTATCCGCAGCATATAAAAGGTTCTGGAAGCCTGCCCTGCAGCTGTCACTGGAGAGGAGGGGCCTCGAGTTCAGGGTGTGTCTGCCCTTCAGCCAACCCTGGGAAATGTAAAGACCCAGGTAATTTGAGGACGGGTGGCTGAGGCAGCCCGCTAATAATGCAGGCCCTGAGTCTGGGGGCGCACACACATCCCAGCGGGCTTTGGCCCGGACAGCACGTGACGGTCATTTCGGCATGCACATGGTACCACCCTTGCTTGCCTTCTGCTGACCAAAGTCCCTCTGACCATAATAGCAGCCTCCACGTGCTCCGGAGCCCCCCTTCCGGCAGGGTGGGACCAAGTTGTGGCCGTGTTTGCTCACACGATGGTCAGGGCTCGCCCAGGGCATCCGGGTGGAGCTCTCGCGTCTGCTGAAACATCGCCCGGCCCGTTCTCTCTCCCCCCTCTGTGCCTTGCGTCGCTTCCTGATGAGGCAGGGAGGTGGCGAATGTGGAAAGATGGGCTCGGGGGGCAGCCCCGCTGACCGCTGGCCACGGTGGACTCCAGGGCGTCTGCTGACAGAGTCCCCATCACCGTCAACGTGCTGGCGGCCGGCCTGCCTGTGCCACTCACCGACGGTGCCAGTTTGGGCATCTGGCTTCTCGTTTTTTGCCCTCGGTTTCCTCACCTCATGGGGACTGGATGTCCTGTGCTCTTTATCATTCTGTTCCCCTCCCCGTGCCGCGAGCTGACGGGTTCAGGGCTCTTGGCAGAGAAGCCTGGGATGGAGAGCGCGTGAAAAAAACGTGTGTGTGAGCACACACTCCCTGGGCAGCAGGCGAGTGGTTGGTGACGGCAGGCACTTCTTCGAGTTGGCCCTGCCGGGTCCCTCCTCCAGGTCACTGTCCCCAACCAGGGGGACCCTGAAATGCCCTTCTCCCACTAATAATGCTCTTAACTGACTTCACTCGTGAGATCAAAACCACGTTCTTGGGGGGAAAACCCTTAAGCTCCTATAAAGTGGCACTTGAGAATAATAAGGAAAATGAGGAAGTAAAATCCAACACCAAATTAATGATAAGATTCGAAGTACAAAACACAGGGCCTGGTGTGTAGAAGAATAAAAAGTTAAGACGTCTCAGGGGCGCCTGGGTGGCTCAGCCGGTGAAGCGTCCGACTTCGGCTCAGGTCATGATCTCGAGGTCTTAGGTGCGAGCCCCGCGTCGGGCTCTGTGCTGACAGCTCGGAGCCTGGAGCCTGCTTCGGATTCTGTGTCTCCCCCTCTGTCTGCCCCTAACCCACTCGCTCGCATGTTTTCTGTGTTGATCTTTCTCTCTCTCTCAAAAATAAATAAAAACTTAGAGACGTTAAGATGTTTCAGTCACAAATCCACCGTTGGCTCAGCAGCAGTGGACTGGGAAACCGTGGAGGCCACAATGCCATTGCTCTGTCCCCTTGTGCCCGGCGGCGGTTGTGACCTTCTGACAGCCGATCAGAGCGGAAGGCTGAGCTGCTCGGGCCGGGACTTGGGTGCGCCACGCGGCTGAACCTTGGAGGTGCTGAACCCCCGGTGTCTTCTAAACTTGGGAGACGCTCTGGACCTTGGGGTGGACTTGACACTTGGCCACGTTTTGAGGAGAAGGGAATTTCAGCCAGAGAGCACCAAACCAGGGTGAGTCTCTGGACGGCTCGTACCTTAGCTTGGCCGGGTGGAGCTCTGGAGTCCTGAGGCTAGGCTTGTGGGCGTGACACCCCAGCGACCGGGTCACTGGCTCTCCTGCTGGGTCCCCGGGGCTCTCGGCTGCCCCTCCCCCACCTCTGTCCGTCACCACATCCAGTTCCAGGCCCAGATGACATACTCCCTCCACGGTCATTAGGGAACACCTACTGTATACAGGAGGCGGAATTAGGATTTGGGGGGCTTCCTTTGTGCCCAGACCTGTTGCTTAGCTCCACTTGCTGGGATGTGGGCTCCGTGAGCGGGGACGGGGGTGGGGGGGGGAGGCGTCCGTTCTGTTCCCCCTTGTGTGCCAGGGCCCAGGGCAGTGGCTGGCACCCGGCAGGCATGCGGCAAAGACTCGCTGAATCAATGAATGAACACCGTGGCCAGCAGAGGGATGAGGAGAGTCCCCGACTCCCTCCCGAGTGCCGGCCCTTTGAGTGGGGACGTTCCTGCTGTGGTGCGTGCACACCCCGGGGCCCCTCCACACCCCACGTGCACATGCCGGGGCGTGCGTGGGAGGCAGGCACACCTCACCCTGACCCGGAGGCACCCGGACGAGGTGCCGCCCGGGTGGAAGATGCTCCGGGTAGCCCAGGACCGGAGCGGCCGGAAGAGGCTGGGATGCCGTGGTCCGGGTGGCAGAACTGCGGGGCCCAGAGTCCTGGGGAAGTTTGGACAGGAGCAGGGGGAGGTGCCGGCAGGCAGATGTGTGTGTTCTTATCTGAGAGGGCGTTCATCTTGTCCTGAAGTCAGAATTTGCGGAACTGCTTGTGGGCTGTCGATCGGCCCCGGGCCGACTCTTCGAAGGCCTTTGTGCCTCAGTTTCCCCGTCAAGAAAACGCGGGCATGGCTGGTGGGAAGACTAAATTAATTAACGTAGATCTGCACTGTCCAGCAGCTGGGAAGGACTTCAGAGTGTGCCGGTCCCCGTGAGATGTGCTCTAAGGGTGATATCTCCTCTGGGCCAGACTTGATACGGCGAAAAAAATGTCAAACAGCTCATCAATATTTTTACGTTAGTTCTGCGTTTAGTGTTTGTTACTTTGTTTGTTTGTTTATTTATATTTGAGAGTGCAAGCGGGGACAGGCAGAGGGAGAGGGGGGACAGAGGATCCCAAGCAGACTCTGCAGTAACAGGAAAGAGCCCGATGTGGGGCTCCGACTCACGAACCGCGAGATCGTGACCCGAGCCAAAGTCAGATGCTCAACCCACTGAACCACCCAGGCGCCCCAAGCCCACAGGTGCTTAAGATGTAGTCTGTCCGGTCACCACCGCCCCGACACGAGCGCACTGAGGCTGTGTGCCCGCTGCAGGAGGCGACGAGACAGCCCTCACAGCCCCTTGAAGCGTCTGTTCTGATGGAGGAAGAAGGTACTCTGCGATCTGAGCAGGTGGTCCTCGTAGCTGAGCCAACGTTCCAGGACCTTAAAAACACACTCAGTTTCGCGAGGACAGGAGGGACATCCAGGGGGACTGCACGTCCCCTCGCTGTCCTTCAAGAAAGGAAAGATGGTGTTTCTAGTAAGAGAGGTGGCAGAAGGCCCCCCGGGACTGGGCTCCTCTGGGCCCCGGCCAACAGGGGCCCGCACCCCGCGCCTCTGGCTGGGCTGCGGAGGCCTCGCCTGGGTGTAGGGAGGGGAGCCAAGATGGGTGGCTTTCCCAAGGAGCCTCCAAAGGCCCCATTGTCTGCGGCCCGTTCCGGCGTGGCCGATGCCTTCCTCTCTGGCGGTGGGGCTCAGACAGAGGCCCTTTGGTGGCTGGCCTCGGAGGTCAGTGCAGTGTTAGAGCCAGCCCTCCCTCCTCGGCCTGTGGCCCCTGGCTGCCACCCCTCGGTGTCAGTGGCTGTGTGGGTGTGGGGCGAGGCAGCCCTGCCCTAGTTTAGAGCCAGAGAGCAAAGGAAGGGAAGGGGGAGGGCAGCAGGAAGAAGGGATCCGATGCTGAGTAAGCCAGCGGGGCCTCAGCCCAGCTGTGTGCTTTGTTTGTGGGGTTTCAGTCTCCGCACTGGGTATCGGAGGGCAGGCCCGGGGGCCTTTCTGCCGCGTGGCCTTTTCTGACCCAGCCCTGGTAGTGGCTTTGTGTCACTTCTGCTGCACACCGTTGGTGAAAGCAGTCACCTGTGCCTGAATGGGGGAGGGGTGGCAGACTCCCCACCTCTGGATGGAAGGAGCATCGAGGAATTTGTGGCTGTGTTTTTATTTTATTTTATTTTATTTTATTTTATTTTATTTTAATTTTATATTTTAAAGTCCACTTACTTATTTTTGAGAGAGAGAGAGCGTGCGCCTGAGTTGGGGAGGGGCAGAGGGAGAGGATCCCAAGCAGGCTCCGCACTGTCGGTGTGGAGCCCAACGTGGGGCTCAAACTCAAGAACCGTGAGGTCATGACCTGAGCCGAAACCAAGAGCCGGACGCTTAACCAGCTGAGCCACCCATGCGCCCCGTGTGGCTGTGATTTTAAAAAGTTACACGTAAGCACAGCCTGGAATGTGTCGTTGGGTGAGTTGTAACAGATGCTGGCACCCGGGTAGCCCGCCCTCCTGTCAAGGTATAGTAGAGTTCCGGCCCCAGGAAGTTCCCTCCTGCCTCTTCCAGTCCGTGCCTACCCCCAGCCGAGCACTTTTCTGATTTTTTTCATCGTTTATTAGTTTCGCCTGCCCTAAAACACAGCATAAATGGATTCGTGCGGTGTTCGTATTCAGCCGATATCCTCACTATTCACGGATTCTGTATTTGCGAGTTTGCCTAATTGCTAAGATTTATTTGTCACCCCAGAATCGACTCGTAGCGCTTTGGAGGTCATTTGGGGACATGTGCGGAGGGGTGAAAAATGTGAGTGGCCCCCCACACACATTCCCCGCTGAGGGTGAGCGGGACGTTGCTCTGCCTGCTTGTTTTAGCTCTCACTGTAAACAAGTGTCTTTTTTGTGGTCGTTTTAGTGCCATGGTTTTTGCGTTTTTGTGCTCTTGGTGATTTTTCTGTATAAAATGTTCCTCAGGGACAGTGCTGAAGTGCTGGGTGGTATTGGTAAACTCGAGAAGGCTGTGATGTGCTTTAACAGAGAAAATACCTGTGTTTGATAAGTTTCGTTCAGGCACATGTCCTGATGCTGTTGGCCGTGAGTTCAGTGTTAATGAAGTCAACAATATATGTTAAATAAGTCATCTTTAGGGGCGCCTGGGTGGCTCAGTCAGTTGAGTGTCCGACTTTGGCTCAGGTCATGATCTCATAGTTTGTGGGTTCGAGCCCCTCATCGGGCTCTGTGCTGACAGCTCAGAGCCTGGAGCCTGCTTCGGATTCTGTGTCTCCCTCTCTCTGTGTCCCTCCCCTGCTTGTTCGTGCATTGTCTCTCTCCTTCTCTTCCTCTCTCTCACTCTCTCTCAAAAATAAACATTAAACAATTTTAAATAAGGTGTCTTTAAACAGAAACACAGAAAAAGCAAGGTTATGTACTGACTGGTTGATGCCAGTGTTCTGACCAGAGGCTGGCTGGAACCTAACCCTGTATTTCCTCCAGGGGGGGCGATGTTCACTATTCGATAATTCGGCATTTGCGGTGACTTCACGGAACATTATACCGCGAATATCGAGCATCGACTGTAGTCCTCTTTCGTCTGGCACCGTTCACGCAGAGAACGTCTGTGAAATTCATCTCTGTTGCTCCTGTGTGTCAGGTGTTTGTCTTTTTTTCTTTTTTTTTTTTTTTTTTTTTAACCAAGTAGCATTCCATTCGGTGAGTACACCACCCTTTGTTTTTCCATTTCCCTATTGAGGAATGTTTATCTTCTTTCCTTCTGGGGCTGAAGGAGAAGTCGGCTATGGTCATTTGTGTCGAGATACGCTTTCACTTCTGCTGGGTAAATACCTAGGAGGGGAGTTGCTGGCTCATGGAGTAGGAGTGTGTTTAACTTTTTCAGCAGCTGCCAAAAAGTTTTCTGAAGGGACTGGGCCATTTAGCCTTCCCCCAAACAGTATGTGAGAGCCCCCGCCCCCTTTCCTTCTTGATGCGCTGTTTCCAGGGTTTCCAGGCTCCGCTCCGCTGGCTACTTTCTAAACTGGCTCCTCCGTGAGGAGGACACTTGGCTGACACCCTTCTAATTCCTTCTGTTAAAATAACTGTCTTCACAGCCGATTTTCAACCCTTTTTTGGTAGTTACTATGGTCTCAGAAGGGTTTGATTTTTTTTTTTTTTTCCCACCAGCTTTCACTAACGCGGAACACTTGCATGGTTTTGCCATTTCCAAAAACTCACGTGCAACTAACCGTGGGAAAGTCAGAAACTCTGTGCCGACAAAAATGATGTACAAGGGACTGATCGTTCCACTTGGGGATAATCACTGTTAAGAGAGACTTTTGTTCTGACACACAGCTATTTAATTTTTAGGCATCTGAGGGAACGAGAGTGAACTTTGTTGGAGCAGTGAGTCCCTGGTAAGAATTATACTGGTGAAGGGCCCCAGGGGAGGACACACAGCTAGAACCCAGAAGCCAGCGAATGAAGCCTTTTCCTCTTGAGTTGCTTGTTGGAGATGCCCCTTCCATTCGGTTTCTGGTTCTTGCTGGGAGACTTCGTGTCACCCTGGTGGCTTGATTTTTTTGAAGGCCGGCCAGAGTTTAATTTTTTGCAGGTGATCATAGGATCAGAATGGAGAGCTGGGGTCCCCTCCCCCCCCTGGGCCTCGGGAAGCTCTTCTCCGGACCCTCCGAACAACCCCTCTTCGTTCCTCTGGGGAACCAGCAGTGGGAGGGGGCTCTCTCTCAGGGGCAGCCAGAGTGGGAGATCGCTTCCGGTGGTTAGAGAGTCTTTCCTTCTGGGGGCACCTGAGTGGCTCCGTCAGTTACGCGTCCGATTCTTGGTTTCGGCTCAGGTCATGAGCTCACGGTTCATGAGTTCGAGCCTCGCGTCGTGCTCTGTGCTGACAGCGTGGAGCCTGCTTGGGGTCCTCTCGCCCCCTCTTTCTCTGCTTCTCCCCTGCTTGCTCTCGCTCTCCCCCTCTCTTTTTCTCAAAATAAATAAAAAACCTAAAAGAAAAAAAAAAAAAAGAATTTTCTGCCGTCTGGCCAGCAAGCAGTCTAATTTAGGATCCGATCCCGTCAGCAGCTGGGACGATCCCGTGAAAACAAAACCAGGTCCTGTCACTCCTGAGCCCAGAAAGAATCCTCATGCCCTTCTTCCCGTTCCTCACTCAGCAAAATCACGTCTGTGTCTGTACTGCAGATGGCTGGCCTACTCTACAGATTCTAAACGCCATAGTCTTCAGAAGCAATGCTTGTGTCTTTGATCAGAAAGGGGAATTGACGATGTGCCCCGTCTTAGCCTCTCGGTCAAGCAGCAGACAGGTGCGAAGGCCCCTGGTTTGTGGCGGGGGCTCGGACCCAGTCCCCCGACGTTGTTCCCACGCAAGGCGTGGGGCCGGTTACGGAAGGAGGGCTGTGCCCGGTGCTTTACCAGCACCATCTCACGTTTCCGGCGGCCCGCAGAGCGCCCAGTATTGTTTCCTGATTCGAAGATGGGGACAGAGCAAGGAGGTCACTCATCCAAGGCCGTGCACGGGGTTAGCCGCAGAATCGAGAGAAGCGTGCTTCCAGACTCTGTGTTTGTCCCAGGGGCAAAGTGTGGCTGGTGGTACCTCCCAGCTGGCACGGGAGGGGGAGACCTCCCTCTCCTGCTCCTGACTCCCTGGGGCAGCGGGCGGAAGAGAAGGAGCCAGGGCTCTGGAAATTGGAGAGCACCGACATCCCTCCCAGCTTGAAGTTTCCACCACCTTCGTGTTCCTTTCCTTCTCTGTGACACCCTTTTTCCTTCTTTGGTGAATGCATATTTAAAGCATCTCTAAATCAGCCTTGTGTTCATCTAAAATCTTTTTTTTAAAAGTGTTTGCTTATTTATTTAAAATTTTTTTAATGTTTATTTTTGAGAGAGACAGGGTGAGTGGGGGAGGGGCAGAGAGAGAGGGAGACACAGAATCCAAAGCAGGCTCTGGGCTCCAAGCTGTCAGCACAGAGCCCGACGCGGGGCTCGAACTCACAACCGTGAGATCATGACCTGAGCCGAAGTCGGACACTCAATCGACTGAGCCACCCAGGTGCCCCCAGCCTCGTGTTATAATGAAAAAAGTTTAGGATTTTATTTTTCCTTAAAAAAAAAAAAAACAAAAGGCCTTTCTTTCTCGTTCCACTTGTGGCATTGGGCTGTTGTCTGAGGTGGGGGTGTCTCACTGCTCTGGAGTGAACTTACGTCAAAGCCTCTCTGTGCCTCAGTATCCCTTCTGAACCCAGTGTGCATCCTGCACTCAGCCTTGCTCTATCGTCTGTGGTTGGGGTGTGGGATGGGATCCTGGTCCAGATAAAAGGACGTTAGTGGGACAGTTGGTAAAATTTGTAAGATTTGAATAAGGTCTGTAGATTAATACATATACGCCTATCCATATATGTGTATATACATACATACATGTATATGCAGGTATGGGTTTTATCAGTGTTCGTTTTCTGAATTTTGGTGATTGGAATCATATAAATACTAACATTTGGGAAATCTGGATAAAGGGTATATAAGAAGCTTTTGCAGTACTTAAAAAAATTTTTTTTGTAAGTCTGAAATCACATGAGAAGACCCTGGAAGGTGAACAGTCTTGGGGGTGGCAGGGTGGGTGTGGGGTCGGCAACTCCACGCATAGGCTGGCTGTGAGGCCACAGGGTGCTCTGAGGACTTTGAACTCTTCCCGTAGGTGTCAGAGACTGAGCATTTTTGAGCAGGAATATGATGTGGTGAACACACATTAAATTTAAAACATTCTTTAAGTCTTAAAAAAAAAATCCCACCACTATTTCTGAATATGAAGGTAATATATCTTCCTTGTAGAATGTTTTAAAAAATGCGTAAGAGCTTAGGAAAAAGGGGTGCGTGGTAGCTCAGTCGGTTAAGCATCCGACTCCTGATTTAGGCTCAGGTCATGATCTCACGGTTCGGGAGTTCGAGCCCCGCGTCGGGCTCTGTGCTGACAGCTCAGAGCCTGGAGCCTGCTTCGGATTCTGTGTCTCCCTCTCTCTCTGCCCCTTCCCTGCTCATGCTCTGTCTCTCTCTGTCTCTCAAAATAAAACGTTTAAAAAAAATTAAAAAAATTAAATAAAATAAAAACCACTCATAACCGCTCTTCATAGCGTATCTGCATGTGTAAATATATTAAAGAAAAAGAATAGAAAGCAACCTACTACGTACTGGGTGGTGGTCTCCTCTCCCTTTGTTTCATTTAACATCGTATGGCGAACATTTTTCACGTCTTAAGATTAATTGGGCAGAACTGTGTTGTCCGCTACATGGGGCTATTTAAAATTAAATTTAGGGGCGCCTGGGTGGCGCAGTCGGTTAAGCGTCCGACTTCAGCCAGGTCACGATCTCGCGGTCCGTGAGTTCGAGCCCCGCGTCGGGCTCTGGGCTGATGGCTCAGAGCCTGGAGCCTGTTTCCGATTCTGTGTCTCCCTCTCTCTGCCCCTCCCCCGTTCGTGCTCTGTCTGTCTCTCTCTGTCCCAAAAATAAATAAAAAACGTTGAAAAAAAAAAAATTTAAAAAAAAAAAAATTAAATTTAAGTTAATCAAGATTAAATGTAAGTTAATTAAAATGAAATGAAATTAGAGATTCAGTTACTTATGTGTCCTAGCCACATTGCTCGGTAACTGCCAGAGCTGACATCGTGGACAGTGCGGATAGAACATTCTCATCACCGCAGAAAAGGCCCTATTGGACGGTGCTGCTCTCGAATAGTTAAAACTTCTAGAAAACGTAAAAGTTGCCCAGCGTTTCTTTAGCTTTACCTCTGCATTTGGGGTTTTATATTCTTTTCTGGTTGGCACACTTCAGCGTCTTAATAATATTTTCGTGAGCTTGCTTGTTTCTTTCCTAACAGCTTGGTGGAGATGTAATTCACATCCCATAACCCACCCTATGAAAGTCGACAACTTAGCGGTTTTTAGGATGGTCAGAGTTGTGCGGCCTTCCCCAGTATCTGATTTTAGAACACCTTTATCGCCCCCAAAAGCAAGACCCCACCATTAGCAGGTGTCTCCCTGCTCCCACTCCCCCCATGCCAGGCAGCTGCTAAGCTACTCACCGCGCCTGTGCACGCCCATCTTTGGCCGCATGTCTGATTTTTTTTTTTTGCTTGGTAAAAATCGTCTTAAATTGCTGGGTCAAGTGGTGTGAAGGTTTTTTAAGGCTTTGGGTACGTCGTGCCGCCCTGCCCTCCAGAAGGTGTTGTCCACATGCAGGCTTGCCCCAGCAGCGAACAGAAATGCCCTTTTCTCGGCATGCTGGGCGACGCCGTTGTTCTCATTGCTTTTCCTCTTTGCCGGTGGCCCAGTGCACGTGGCTCCTGACAAGGTAGAACACGGTTTCCTGTGCTGAGTGGCCGTTACACGTCAGATCAGATTTGGGAAAGGTTGCTGGAGGGTGTGCCTTGAACCCTGTGTACCCCTGGGGAGCGGAGGGCAGGGAAGGTTGGAGGCCAGAGAGTGGGGGGTGCCCTGGGGCAGGCGCGAACCTGCAGGCAGTCTGGCAAGGCTCGCTCTAGTCTGCAGTGATTGGGAAACTGATGGAAACTTCCTTCCCCACTGCGATGCAGCGAAGCCATCGCTGGTTTTGAGCAGCTTTCGGAGTGAAGAAAGCGGACTGGCGCAATGACCCTGTAGCCCAGAGTGGCCTTAAATACTTCCTTTGTGGCTTGGGGGGGTTCCCTCCGCCTGACCCTGGCGCTTTGGGGTGCATGGGAGAGAAGGCAGAGGCAGAGGAGGCCCGGGAGCCTGGTGGAATGCAGTTGGTTGTGTTACCTGCATCCATGGCTCTTGACCTTGGCTGTTCCCTTAGACTCATCTGAGGTGCTTTGGCCACGCCCCCAGACTGGCACCAGAGTCTCAGAGGTCATGGTGGGCACCTGCACTGAGTGGCATAGCCAGACTAGAGAAGTGACTGTCTGCACGGGCCAGAGGACCCAGCACCCACTCCCTCTGGGGGTTTTTGTGAGCTTATGTGGGGCCAGGAGGGAGACTGTTGCCGGGGTCATTGGTCCAGCTCTGCCCCAAAAGCTCGGCCCCTCTTCCAGAACCTGTTGACTCCCAGAGCCATCCAGGTCCACAGGCTGCAACCTTCGGCTGAAGACAAGACCTTGCTCGACTTGTGTCCAGAGTAACTTGTTCAGATGTGCCCCCAGGGAGACCTGCCCCCTCCCTGCCAACCCCCAAGCTTTGATCGGATGCCCTGACCCTTGCCTGGATCCCTTTCCAGCACAGTAGGTGGTTCGTGGCTGTGCGATCCCACATGACACGCAGCATCCGGGTGGAGTAGAGAGGATGTCCTGTGATGGCCACAGCGGGGTCGGGCGGCTCCCAGACGCGTCCCTTCCTAACTGAGAGAGGGGTACTCACCGGGATGGGACGAGGCCCAGGTGTGAGCTGGGGTTGCCTTCCCCATGGGCTAGCCCGATGGAGCCTTCTTATTTCAAACCTTATCATAACAACAAAAGGTGCCAACCTGGTCATCACCCGGGTTGGCTGTGCGTTCAGGTAAGGGCAGGCTGCGGGGTCCTCTGTCTGGCTGTCCGTAGGAAGGAGGCAGGAATCCTGTTGCCAAACCTCGCGCTAAGGCTGCTTTGCTGGCCTCCTTGTTTGTAAATCCAGCCTCTGCAAGGAGTGGGGAAGGCGCCGTGGCCCTCAACCTGGTTTGTCTCTTGGCTGTGGGTGCGCGAGAGATCAGTCAATACCAGTTTGGAATAACCCACTTCGCGTGGAGCACTGCCCAGGCTGGGTGGTGTCTGTATTCGGTCAGTTATCCTGTGTAATTGGTTCTCAAATAGCCTTCCTGGAACTTGTGGACAGGGGCTGGAACGTTCCAGGAGGCAGAGGGAGAGTAGGCTCCGTCCCACCCAGACCAGAGTGGTTTTCCTAGTGTCTGTTATATGTAGTTGAGTGTCCACCGTGTTTTTTTTTGTTTTTTGTTTGTTTCTTTTTTTTGAGAAAAGTTTCTCCTGCTTTAAGCATTTTGAGAACCACTGCTGTGCACACAGAGAGGCCAGCCTGAATTGTGTTTCTCCAGTGACGGTAACCTGCAGCCAAAACAACGGCAGTGGTGGTAATGGTAATAATAAAATGTCAAATTGCTGTAGTAGTAAAACTTGTTTGTTTCCTTCTGGAGAGTTGGAAAGCTCTTAGGAAGGCCTGTTTTATTGCTTTGGCTTCTTAAGGACATTACGATCCATCATAGCGTTAGCAGTGGATGTCGCTGGTGCCCGGTTTTTCCGCTAATCACCTGGAAGACCGGAGAGAAAGCTCTGGACGAGGGCTCAGTCGGTTAAGCATCTGATTCTCGGTTTCGGCTCAGGTCACCATCTCATGGTTCGTGAGTTCAAGCCCCACGTCGGGCTCTGTGCTGGCAGCACGGAGCCTGCTGGGGATTCTCTCTTTCCCCTTCTCTCTCTGGCCCTCCCCCCCCAAAATAAATAAATAAACTTAAAAAATTAAAAAAATTAAAAAAAAGAGAAAGCTCTGGACAACCGCCCAAGGCCCTGGCCCGCCCACTATGGCCTCCCGGATGACAGCCGGGCTAGCCTGGGAGGGGCAGATCCTGTGTCGAGGTAGGGGCCCTGTCTTCCAGGAGGTTCTGGCGGGGGAGTGGCCCAGGACGTCTGAGCCACATGGGTCCGTGACCGTCTTGGAGCCTCCATGGAGGAAACCTTGGCCCCTTGCAGCCCCTTGTGAATCCTGCCTCCTACCTTCGGTGTGCAGAGTATCCTCCTTCTCCAACACCACACACACCTCCTGGGTCAGAACTTCGCTTCCTGCCACTTCCCATGTCCCAGGGGGCCCTCCGGGAGTTTCCCTGCGTCCTGTCCCCGCCTCCGGGCCCTGCTGGCTCGTTGCCGGCCCATTAATCATCCCACAGTTGTGCGCGTGTCTCTGGCTTTCCTGTCTCTGCGCCTTCTCTTACCTTTTCCTGAACCTGGCTCACCCTCCCCTCCCCTCCCCTCCCCTGACTCTGCCTTTTGAATGCATTCAGCGTTTATCTGGCACCTGCCGTGTATGGGGCACTCTGCTGTCCTTGTGTTTGTGAGGGTGCTAAAGTAGAAAGCCAGGCCTCTGCCCTCAGCAGGCTTATTTTCCAATAGGTAAGCCCTACCTGGGCCACAGGCCGCAGCAGACGGGCGGATGAAGTGCTTGAATAATCCTCAGTGGCTCTTTGCCTCCCGTTGTACATCATTTAAAACAGGAAACTGTCCCTAGTCCTTGCCCTTTCCTGTGGGAATATTATGATCTTTAAAAGAATCCCATACAGCCACTTTGGAAGACAGTTGGATGGTTGTTTTTGTTTTGTTTTTTTTTTAAACCAAACTAAACACACTCTTACCATACAACCCAACAGTCTTGCTCCGTGGTATTTCTCCAAATGAACTGCAACTTACGTCCACGCCAGCATCCGCTACGTGAATATTAATAGCAGCTGTATTCGTAATTGGCCAAGCTTGAAGGCGACCCAGATGTCCTTCAGGGGGTGAACGGAAGGTCCGTCCTTGGCCCTTGGAAGGATGGAGGTCCATGGAACTGTGGTCCATCCAGACAATGGAATCTTACTCGGCGCTGAACAGAAATGAGCTATCAAACCGTGGGAAAACATGGAGGAACCGTAAATGCGTATTACCGAGCAAGAGATACCGATCTGAAAAGGCTACATACTGTACGATTCCACTCCCATGACGTTCTGGAAAAGTAAAACTATGGGGGCAGTGAGAAGGTCGGTGGCTGCCAGGGGTTGGGGGAGGGAGGGAGCACTAGGTGGAACACAGAAGATGTTTAGGGCAGTGAGACTCTCCTGTATGATGCTGTAATGGTGGTTACGTGTCATTCGCCTTTCGTCCAAACCCACTGGATGGTCAACACCTCCTGTAAACTACGGACTTTGGGTGATGATGTGTCAGTGTAGGTCCATCAGTTGGAACCAATGTAGCGCTGTGGTGGGGGGATGGTGATAGTGGGGGAGGCCGAGCATGTGAGGGGGGCAGGAAAATACGGAGACTCTCTGTACCTTCTGCTCAATTTTATTTTTATTAAAAAAAAGTTTTAATGTTTACTTATGTTTGAGAGAGAGAGACAGACAGAGCGTGAGCAGGGGAGGGGCAGAGAGGGAGACACAGAATCCAAAGCAGGCTCCAGGCCCTGAGCTGTCAGCACAGAGCCCAATGCAGTGTTCGAACCCACGAATCGGGAGATCATGACCTGAGCCGAAGTCGGACGCTTAACCAACTGAGCCTCCCAGGCGCGCCCCCTCCTGCTCAATTTTAATGTGAACCTAAAACTGGTCTCACAAATAAATTCTATTAACAAAAGTGCCAGAAGCAAATAAGCCAAACTGATAAATGTCATGTTAAAAAAAAAAAATCACCCCGATCTATTGGTTTTTTTTTTTTAAGATTTGTTTTAGGTTTATTTATTTTGAGAGGGCAAGCATGAGCGGGGGAGGGGCAGAGAGAGAGGAGAGAGAGAGAGACACAGAATCCGAAGCAGGCTCCATACTGCCAGCACAGAGCTGACTCGGGGCTTGAACCCACGAACTGTGAGACCATGACCTGAGATGAAACCAAGAGTCAGACGTTTAACCGACTGAGCCCCCCGGGTGTCCCCAGGGTGGTGATTCTTGAGAGACGGGAAGGAAATGAGGCGAGCCCTCTGGTTGTTGCAGCGTGCTGGCTTGAGAGAGCGTCCACACTGCACACAGGGAGGGAGAAGTTGAGGCAGAGCCCGGTGAACTCCGTGTGTTGAAATGCAGCTGACAGTCTGAGGAGACAAAGGCAGCGACAGTTCATAGGACTCGAGCAAAATCTTTACCAGGCGTGTGTCTGATAAAGGGCTCATAGCCCCACTATAAAGGGAATCCTCACAGCTCAACAAAAAGAAGAAAAATGGGCCAAAGATTGGGACAGAGCCTTCACCAGAGAAGGTGCAGGATGGTCAATCAACACACGCAGGGGTGCTCAGGTACGACACCGGTAGTCAGTAGGAAAAAGAAAATGAAACCGCAAGGAGACAGCACTATGGACCTCTTCGAATGGATGACATGAAAAAGACTGTCATTCCAAGTGTTGGCAAGGATGCAGAGAAATTAGAACTCTTAACAAGCTGCTGGTGGGGCTGTAAGATGTTAGAATTTCTCTGGAAAAACAGTCTGGCGTCTTCTTAAGAGGTTAAACATACGCTTATCGTAAGACCCAGCCGTTCCACTCCTAGGTCTTTCTTTACCCGAGAAAAAAAGGAAATACATTTCTATACAGACACTTGTATACAAGCAGCTTTTTTGGTAACAGCCCCCAACTGGAGACGCCACAGACCTCTGTCATCAGGGGAGCGGATAAACAGGCCGTGGTATATCCAGGCAATGGGATACTACTCAGCGCCGAGGAAGAATGAACTCTTCGTGTGACGACACGGGTGAATCTCAAAATAATTATGCCGAGTGAAGGAAACTGGATAAGAAGAGAGTACATATTCTAGAGTCCACTTGTAGAACCTCTAGAAAACACAAACTGAGGGGCGCCTGGGTGGCTCAGTCGGTTAAGCGGCCGACTTCGGCTCAGGTCATGATCTCACGGCCCGTGAGTTCAAGCCCTGCGTCGGGCTCTGTGCTGACAGCTCGGAGCCTGGAGCCCGCTTCGGATTCTGTGTCTCCCTCTCTCTCTGCCCCCTCCCCACCCCCCACTCGCACTCAGTCTCTCTCTGTCTCTCAAAAATAAACATTAAAATTTTTTTTTTTAAATCTTATCAACTTGTACACTTTAGATGTGTGACATTTATTATATGTAACCGCCACCTCCTGAAAGCTGTTTTCAAAGAGGTCCCTCCGGCCATGGTTTGGGGAACGGGTTTCAGGCAGTAAAGTCTAACTGCAGGGGGAGAAATGCATATCCCTTCCTCTCTTCTAAACATTTGGTTCCTTCTTTCCCTCCCTTTCTTCCTGGTTTACGTACTCCGATGATGATAGTGACATGTGATGACATTTTCTTTTGTTGTTGTTGTTGTTGTTGTTGGACATTTCTCTAAAATCCTATAGCTGAGGGGCCACGTGAAAGCAGAGGGGTCTGGTGGCCTTTCTTCTTGCTGAGCCCTGCTTTGTAAGAACTCACTTGCGTTTCTTCCCTCTACCTGCTGCCACTCATACTCGTGACGCTGGGACATCAGGTCTGGGGGCCCTTCCCACCCCGACCCGCTGGCCGTCGCAAGATTCCTTTCAATTCTGGCACCATCTACCTGTCGGTAATAAATCCGAGTCCTCACGGCCCCCTCCTCAGGTTCGATCATTCGCTAGCACAGCTCACAGAACTCAGGGAAGCATGCCTGCCAGTTTATTTTATAATAACATGCATGATAAAGGATACGGATGAACAGTGGGGTGAAGGGATACATAAGGCGGGGTCCGGGAGGGGCCCGAGCCCAGGAGCCCCTGCCCTGTGGAGTCAGCCCAGAAGCTCTCTGAACCCCGTGCTTTGGGGATTTTTATGGCAGCTTCATGTAGGCAGGATGGATCGTTAACTCGTTTTCCAGCCCCTCTCTCCTCTCTGAAGGATGGGGCTGGGGCAGAAAGTTCCGAGCTTCTTATCACGGCTCCGTCTTTCCAGTGACCAGCCCCCATCCAGGAGCCCACCGAGAGTTGCCTGGTTAGAACAAAAGACGTTCCCGCCGCCCAAGAAACTCCAAAGGATTTAGGAGCTCTGTGTCAGGAACTGGGGTCATAGACCCAATGTTAGAAGGAACGGGGACAGAGACCAACATATATATATACACACACATATCTGATTTATATATATATCAGAGATATATATACATCTCTCTGATATATATGTATATATACATATATTTGATTTCATGAGCTAGAGCCTGTCCCCAGCCCTGGGCACTTAGTGAACTCACAGTGCAGGACCGTAGGTGGGATTGGTCAGCTCAGCTATCAGAGGTGGCAGATTCTGGTTCCCCGCATCCCTGGGTGACGGCTCCCTGAGGACTGTCACCTTGCTCACTGTCGTCTTGCCGGCATCTAGCGGGAGCCTGGTTCTGAGTGAGTGACAGAGAAGTATCTGTGGGCTGAATGCTTCGGTGGCAGTGTCCCTCCAGGAGGGCAGGAGGAGCTAAGTGAGGGTCTGCATTGCAAAGGGAGGCGGCGGGGGGTGGGGGTGGGGGGCTGTGGCTGGGGTCCCAGGCGGGAAGACAGCCTGTGCACTTGGGGATAGGGCAGAATGAGTGGTGGGCCAGGGTGGTCAGTGGGAGCTCCGGGGCCGGGCTGGTCTTGGGGCCGCATCCCTGAGCATGTGGTTTGTTGAGGGTGAGGAAGGAGCCCTCTTTTTTTCTGAGTGTGGCAGGAACCCCCACAGCCTCCAACGCGGCAGGGATAATGGGACCTTTGAGTTAGAACGTGGGCTCATGTCACATCTCCCAGACCGTGTGCTCTTCTGCAAGTTACAGCACTTTTCTAGAACTTGGCTTTGAGAAAGGGATGAAAACTCCCAGCGCAGGGTCGGGTAGGTACATTATTCCCTAGAATATGAAATTTACTTTTTTGCCCCTCGCGAAGGAAGACTAGATCTATTTCCTGCTCATGAAGCACCTTTTTATTTTCTTTTTTTTCCCCCTCTCTCTCTTTTTACATTTTCTTTATTTTTGAGAGAGAGCGAGCAGGGAGAGGAACAGAGGGAGGGGGCAGAGGATCCAAAGCAGGCTCTGTGCTGACAGCAGTGAGCCCGATGTGGGGCTCCAACTCACCAACCGGGAGATCATGAGCTGAGCCGAGGTCGGTGCTCACCCGGCTGAGCCACCCAGGCGCCCCCGTGAAGTACTTTTCTGTGCATTTACCACAAGGCACAAGGATGAAATGCTTTCCCACCTACGTGGCTTCTTACGGGCTCTTCCTCGCTCTGTGACCGATGGCTTAGAGCATCAACGCCTTCCTTCCTTGCTTTGTGTCGGTGCTGGATGATCCGAGTGGCGGGAAAGGAGGTCATCGGCCCGGAGGACGCAGGCTGCTGGAGTAAGAGAAAGTTCCCGGGAAGCAGAAGTCAGTAGGTCAGAGCCCTCGGGCGAAGAGGAAACCAGAGGAGAGCATTGCTGTGCCGGCTACGGGGAGCGAGAAAGACCTGAGCCGCTGTGATAAAGTAGCAGGAAACCCCCAGGTGGCCCGTGCACCTGTTCTTGCCCACTCGATGACGCTGTCCTCCTGCCATTGGCTTTACGAGCGGGGGTGGGAGAGGGCATCTGATCCCATTCCCCAGATCCAAACAAGATGAGCGCACGTCCTCAATGGGAGGCTGGCCTCTTCCCGTGTCCGCCCCGTGCACAGGTAGAAGGGCTGCCCACACCTCTGCGTCTCACCCTCCTCCGCTCTCTGCATCGCTACGGTGGCTTAAGCCACGAGGTCACCGTGGTTAACGGGGAAGAAGTGATGCTGCCTCGGCCATGGTTTTGTTCCGTGTTTGTGAACAGAGTTATAGTCCCGGGGCTTTGACCCTTCCATCCGGTCCGTGGATGGTCTGCTTTGACTGTGCTTTCGCGGCTGCCTGACGCACCAGCCTTTGTTGCTTGTCCCAGCGAGCTCCGGTCAGGTCGATCAGCGGGCTTGGGACACTTGTCTGGAAGTGGATCGCCGGATCACCGAGTAGTATAGTTCATACCATCCCGTGGCCTGATATCTGATGGGTTTTTTTTTTTAGAGAGCGTTTCTTCTTCAGGATCACATTTGCTGAAGATGGACGGGAAGGGCACTGGGGAGTTTGCGAGGGTGTTGGAAATATTCTGTATCTTGGCCGGGGCTTGCCTGATGTAGGTCATTTGTCAAAACTCATTGGACGGTAGACTTTCCGTTTGTGCATTTCGCCGTGTGTGAATTTTCTCTTGAAAAAAAAAAAAAACAACTGTCAGCAAATAATGAACTCTTCTTAATGGTTTGCAGGCTGACGTGTTTGGGGCTGAGGCAGACTGCTCTCTGCACCTTACTTCGAAATGCATCAAAGATAAGAAGGGTTGTTGGGCTGACTGACAGCAGAATGATCACACCCGGAGAATTGGGGTGGTGGGCGTATGGGTGTTTCCCCCACGATTCTTTCAGCTTTTCTGCGTGATTGAAAATTTCATAATAAAATGGTGGAACAGAAGAACCGTAGGTAACTACTACTTGTGTTCTCCAGACCTTTCCATGAACAAATTCCCGCCAACAGCTGCTTTTCCTGGCTGTTCCTACAAACGGCCTCGCCTGCTTCTTGAAGGCAGTGTTGGTGAAGTGAGTTGAGGGCCCTGGGCCTGGTGAGCCCTCTGTGAACCTGGTGTGCGTGCTTTCACAAACCACGTGTTAGCTTTGAGCTTGACACAGTTCGTCAACTTGAATCGATAGGGCTCTGAAACACAGGGCTTTCCATCCTGTAGGCGGAAGGCTGGGCATTTGCAGCCTGAGAACTGCCCGACACCAGCATTAGGAAAGGGTGCTTGAGCCCCCGCCGACCGAGAACACAGGCTGGTTGCCAGCTGGACTCTGGGGGGAGCTCCGTGTGTGTATGTGTTCAAAATTTTAAGGTTATACCATATATTTAAACATATGCAGACGGCTTTGACACTAGACCTTTTCTAGTCTAGAGAGAGCACTTGCTCTTGTAAGACTTTTTTTAATGTTTATATTTGAGACAGAGAGAGAGAGAGAGAGAGAGAGAGAGAGACAGAGTGCAAGTGGGGGAGGGGCAGAGAGAGAGGGAGACACAGAATCCGAAGCAGGCTCCAGGCTCTGAGCTGTCAGCACAGAGCCCGATGCGGGGCTCGAACTCACGAGCCGTGAGATCATGACCTGAGCCCAAGTCAGATGCTTAACTGACTGAGCCACCCAGGCGCCCCAGATCTGTTTTTAATTAAGATGCAAGAAGTAAAACCAACGATAATTTTATAAGAAACCACTCTTTTTTTAAAAAACTTTTTTTAGTGTTTATTCTTGAGAGAGAGAGAGAGAACGAGTGCAAGTGGGGGAGGGGCAGAGAGAGAGGAAGACAGAGTCGGAAGCAGGCTCCAGGCTCCGAGCTGTCAGCACAGAGCCCGACGCGGGGCTCGAACTCACAAACCGTAAGATCATGACCAGAGGCGAAGTCGGACGCTCAACCGACTGAGCCGCCCAGGCGCCCCAAGCAACCCCTCTTTGTATTTTGGCATATTTACTCCCTGAATTTTTGTTTTAATTTCATGCATCATTTACATAACTGTGATGGTTTTCATTTGACTGCAATGAAGGAGTTCTTAGAAAAGGAAGCCCCAGCGACTCCTTTATGTGGACTGGCCCAGAGCCTGGGCTACAGCCGCAGAGATTCTGGGTTGGTCTAGACAGAGAGACTTCCCGCTTACTCACAGAGTACGATCCTGGGACGACTGGCACTTCTTAAAGAGCCCGTTTGACGTGGAAGCAACTTTTTGCTGAACACAGTAGCGTTACTGCATCCTTGTTATGTGTGTGCCTGGCCATTGAACGTCTGCCAAGTGGAGGGTGCTGTACCAGGTACTCTTGGCGTGTCCTCTCCCCGTAAACCTGCCAGGGGCTGCCATCATCCCGCCCTACGGGTGAAACCCCAGACGGCGGGGAGTTCAAATGATCTGCCCTAGTCACATAGTGCATGGATTGTGGGGTTCTAGTTCGGGAGCGGGCTCGATAGACAGCTTTGTAGCTGAGGCAGGACCAACTCCAGTGAACTTGGTGGTTTGCAGAGTGGCCTTTACGGCCGTCGGCCACTCCTGGGAACACGCAGGTGTTCCTAATTGAGAAGTGATGCTCCCAGAAGTTTCCAGGTTAACTCGCGTGGGAAGCGAGTGGGCGGGGAGGCTGAAGGTTAGAGGCTAATTTCTGTTTCATCACGTTGCCGTCAGAGCCGGAGAGGGGAGAGGGAGGGAGGCCTGGGGACTTGAGGGGACAAAGGGTGGGTGTAGGGTGCCCGGCAGGGGAGCCTGTGAGCAAAGGCTGAGAGCTGGGACCCTAGAGGGAGCTTGTTTGGAGGTGAGGGGCAGGGAAGGGCCATGGCCTTGCGGCCTGCTAGACGTGGGGCTGGTGGCCTGATACTTCTGCAAAAAGTGAGGCTCATCAGGGCACCTGGGTGGCTCAGTAGTGTCTGACTCATGATTTCAGCTCAGGTCACGATCTCACAGTTCGTAAGTTCGAGCCCTGCGCCGGGCTCTGTGCCAGCAGAGCCTGCTTGGGATTCTCTGTCTCTTTCTCAAAATACATGAATATACTTAAAAAAAAAAGTGAGGATCGTCAACCCTAGTTGGTTCCCATTGAGAATTGAAGGAAAGGATTTTGTTGAAATCGCCCGACCCGCATGCTTGGCAGGTTATGATCATGGTGCGGTTTTTTCGGATGCATCTGATAAACAGTGGGGGCCTTTGAAAGCTTTGGGCTGGGGTGTAGATCGGCAAAGCAGAGATTTTTCTGAATATCAGCATGCCATTATGGAGGTCGGCACGGGGCTCGGGAGTGGGGTTCTGAAAGGCCAGCTCCTGGAGTTGAAAAGCTGATGGAGAGAGAGAGAGAGAGAGAGCAATCTCAAGGGAGTAATCCACTGGATTTGGTGATGGTCCGTTCATGGGGAGGGACAGGCACCTCGCTTTGTTCATTGGCTTTTCTATGACTCGGTTTACTCTGTCTCTCGCCCTGACTCACTGGCGTGTTCTTACTTTGCAGGAGCCTGTGTGAAATGCAGCAAAGGGGTGTTCGGGGCCGGCCAGGCCTGCCAGGCCATGGGGAACCTCTACCACGATGCGTGCTTCACCTGTGCGGCCTGCAGTAAGTGTGGGGCACGTGGGGGGACAGGGACCGTGGGGACCAAGAAAGGGAGGACAGGGGAGAGCATCCTTCCTCGAGACACTTGACCCAGGCCTTCCACAGTGCCACAGAAAGGCAGGTCGGGGGGCCTCGGGAGCCCCCAGCACAGGGCCCATCGGAGGGAGGAGACGTGCCAACGACTGCCCGGGGCCGGCCTTGGAGAAGCGATGAGTGGGTTCCAAGCAATCTGTGATAACGTCGGGTTTGTAACGCCTGTCAGAGGTCTCAGAAGGGTTGGGGGGGAAAGCGTTGGGATCCGCCATCATCTGCCCCGTTGTCCGTCACCTCCCCCACCGTGGGACCAGCCCATCGAAAGTCCGTCAGTTACTCCAGTGGGAGGCGGGGCCCTTTTATAATTCTGGGACCCCACTCTTTGATTTGGAGGCTCCTCTGTGGGTGTGAAGTGTGAGCGTGTGCGTGAATGCCCGTGTGTGCACCAAGGTGTCAGTGCCTGTGAGCGCACACGCCTAAAGGGCTCTCCACTCCGTACACGCAAATTAGGAGACCAGGCCTGTGCTCAGCCCCGCGGACTGCTCATTGGGTTGATGGCAAGCGCAGTGGAAGATTCTAGCACATTCGCGATGTTTGCCAAGTCTGACCGGGTCAGGAGTTGTGCTTGTTTTATGGTCTCTACCGAAGGTTAATTTTGAGGAGGATTTTTTAGAAAACGCCCCGCTGATGTTCTCTGGTCCTGTGCTGAGGCTAGCGGCTATCAATGACAAGGAAACAGTACGATAAAGCCGGAGCGTCTGGGACAAAGGGGTCTTGTTATCTGGCCCAGTGGTTCTCAATCCTGGCTCTTCACTAGAATCCCCTAGGAGATTTTCTTTCTTTTTCTTTTTTTTAAAGTTTATTTATTTTTGAGAGAGAGAGAAAGAGAGCTAGCGAGCACACAGGGGAGGGGCAGGGAGAAAGGAGAGAGAATCCCAAAAAGGCTCCATGATGCCAGCCCAGAGCCTGATGGGGGGCTCAAACTCATGAACCGTGAGATCATGACCTGAACTAAGATCAAGAGTTGGACTGAGCCACCCAGGTGCCCCTCCCCTAGGGGCTTAAAAAATTTTTTTTTAATGTTTATTTGTTTTTGAGAGAAAGAGAGAAAGAGAATGAGCCAGGGAGGGGCAGAGAGAGGGGGAGACACAGAATCCAAAACAGGCTCCAGGCTCTGAGCTGTCAGCCCAGAGCCTGACGTGGGGCCCGAACCCATGAACTGTGAGACCGTGTCCTGAGCCGAGATCAAGAATCCGACACTTCACCGACTGAGGCACCCAGGCGCCCCTCCCCAGGGGATTTTAAAAGCCGGTGATGCACCAGTCCCATGCTGACCAGCAAAATCAGGAGCGCTGGGGGTGGAGTTTCTAGAATGGGCAAGAGTGCTCTTCCTGTCTCCTCAGGCGACTCCAGGGTGTGGTCAGGCCTGAGTGTCTGGATTAGTGCCAGCGGAGAAAGGAGGGGGAGAGATTTGCTCTTGGCTGGTTTGCGGCACCCTGAGAGCCTCCTGCTTCCCAGTCTAAAGTCAGCCAGCTGGGTACGGACCCGGCTCCCAGCCTGCCAAGCTGTGATGATGGCTAGGCATACGCCCGGGTTCGAAACCTCATACGTGCGTCCTCACTGCGATTTCCCATAAGACGCGTGCCGGAGAGGCCACGGTTCGTGCATTGATGAGTATTCCCCTTTGCGGGGAAAACGTGAAAGCCTTGGAGGTGAGTCGGAATTCTGCTGAGCATCCGCAGTGGAAATGTGGGCGTCGTCCGGGGATCGGTTTCCCTGGGCCCCTGGCTTCTTTGAGCCACACCACACCGTGTAAGTTGTAGAATCCTGGTTGGCGACCACGATTCTTGTCCCTAACGATGCAGACTGTGTCTGGGGGAGGATGCAATTGCCGGTCGCCCTGTGGAGGTTGGTTTCCCTTCTGCTGAAGCAAGTGTATTTCAGCACGTCTGATGGCCACGTAGCCGGCGTTCTCTGCGCTATCCCAGATGTAACGTCTTCCTGCTGCCCGCGTTAACTGATCAGTTAAATTAAATCCTTGGCCATGTGTTTGGGTCTTATCTGTACAAGAGTTGGGATCCTGCCTCTTGCTAAAAAAATTATCTTTGGGGCGCCTGAGTGACTCAGTCGGTTGAGCTTCCGACTTCGGCTCGGGTCATGATCTCGCGGTTCGTGGGTTCGAGCCCCGCGTCGGGCTCTGTGCTGACAGCTCGGAGCCTGGAGCCTGCTTCGGATTCTGTGCCTCCCTCTCTCTCTTTGCCAGTCCCCTGCTTGTGCACTCACTCACTCACTCTCTCTCTCTCTCAAAAATAAATAAACATAAAAAAAAATTATCTTTGCCTTTTGGCTCCTACAACTGGTTCTCAATATTTGCTGTTTTCTGGGGAAAAAAGAAAATATTAAGTGGAAGCTGTCTTTCATCTCAAGCAATTGCCATTTGAACAAAGAAAGGTTCTCGGGGGTCAGGGGTGGGCACCGAAAGTCAGTGGGTGCCACTCGTGGCTGCCTGACCACCTGTCGGTTCCATGACGGGTTGAATTTATCGTCAAATGATGGCAGGTGCAAACACTTCAGGCAAACACAGCTGGTTGGGGATTTTCTTGGTGTGGCCTCTAAGGCCCTTGTGGTCTGCTCTCTGGCTTAATGCTTCCCGTAATTTATCACAAACTGAACTCTCTTTTCTACTTCCTTCTCCCTGATCACACTGCCCCCTAGGTCTGCTCTCCCCACTCACTTCATACATGTAAGTTCTGTCCAGCCGTTAGAGCAGCCAGCTCAAAGGCTGCCTCTTCCAGGAAGTCTTCCCTGTTCCCCTAGCAGGAAGAAACCGTCCTCCCCCCAACCCCCCCTTGAACTTGAACTTGGCATGCCCTGCTTTCTGACTGATGCTGTCCTGTAGACTGTGAGGTCACTCTCTGTGACTTTGGAGCCGGCAGGCCAGGCCCTGGAACAGAGTCGCTGAAGAGGTGAGGACAGGACTCCTTCAGAAAGCGAGTGCCACACATTCCTGTTGGCCAAGGGCCTGCACGCTCCTGTGGTGTGTGAACACAGCTTCCCCCGCGCCCGCCGGGAGCGGTTGGAGACCCAGGCACGCGTCTGAGCGGCGTCTCTTGGGCACTAGAGGTGATTTGCCCTTGTGCAGTTGACTTATTGCTGCCCTGTGACTATTTTCAACAGCAGGAGGCACCTGGGTGCTCCGTGTCCTGGCCCTGCCGGTCCTCAGGTGCATCTCTGGGAACACCGGCCCCGCGCAGATGGCTCGGCTGGGGCCGGGCCGGTCCCCCCTGTCGCTGGTAGAAGAGAACATGGGGGCCCAGAGAGGGGAAGAGAATTTCTCAAGATGAAAGACCTACCAACAGAGCTGGCACGGGAATCCAGGGCTCCTGGATCTAATTAGCTTTGCATATCCCACTTTCTCTGGTCGGTTAGTGTATATGTTAGTGAGTATACAGGTGTGTGTTTTCTGTCTTCCCATTTCATTATGAAGATGATCTAGCTTGGGGCGCCTGGGTGGCTCATTTGGGTAAGCATCCCACTCTTTTTTTTTTTTAATTTTGAGAGAGACAGACATTGTGAGTGGGGGAGGGGCAGAGAGCGAGAGCGAGAGAGCGAGCGAGAGAGGGAGAATTCCAAGCAGGCTCCATACTGTCAGCACAGAGCCCGATGCGGGGCTTGAACTCACGAAACCGTGAGATCATGATCTGAAACTGAGTCGGACGCTTAACCGACTGAGCCACCCAGGCACTTGCGCCCCCCCCCAGAGAATTTCAAGGGCAGAGACCTGGGTGTGTGATTCTAGCACAGGTGTCTTTACTCGTATGTTTTCCCTTCCAGGTTTTGCCCAGAGGTATACCCGGCTTGTAGAGCTGTGATCATAGCATATAAGTCATGTTCCGTCCTTTGTGATCGAACATGCCGTGGACCCATCCGCGTCTCTGCAGTGTGGATCATGATGATTTTAACAGTCGCAGAGCAATTGGCTGCGTTGTGCCGTAGGTCTATGGCGCTCAGCTCGTGTGGGGTTTGCCGGTTGTTCTGCAGAGCCCGCCCCCTGCCTGCACCCCCTTTTTCCTCTGCTGAATTGTTTCCTTGGTGTCCTGCCCGGAAGCAAGCATTCAGGGTGTGGCGTGTGGACCTTTGTGTGGTCTGCTCAAGTCCCTCCTTTCTCAACTGCTCCTCTGGGGGCAGGGGGGGCCAGTGTGTGTGGTTGCCATGGAGATGTGGGGCGTCTCCCTTCTCCCCGCCTCGGGTCCTGCTCTCCAGTGGCTGTGCCCTCAGCTGGATGCCCCGAGAAAGCCATTGGCACAGCGTGGAGCAGGAGGAGGGTCAGCGCAAGGGGCAGGCCTGGCCTTGGCCAGCGGCCACGCCGTGTCTGACGCCGGGTGTCGAGTGGCCCGAGGAGAAGCTGGCGCCCGGCTGTGGCTGAGAGAGGTAGAATGAGGCGGAAGGAAAGGTGTGGGTCTGGACGTGTGGGTCAAGAGGGGCTCTCCAGAGTGGGGCTCTGGCACCTTCCAGAACAGACGGTGAGGGAGAAGGAAGGCAAGGCTCTGTGTCCTTGCTGCAGGCAGTTTTAGATCTAAAACGTCAGCTTTTGTTGTTCCAAGACTAGACAGCCCCCATCCTGGAGTCCAGGTGAAGCCTGTTGGCCATGTGCGTGTTCATGGCTGCTCTGATGTTTCCTCTGTACCAGCTGGGAATGAGCGATCAGATAGGAGATTCCATGCGTGTTCTCTCCCTCCCTGAGGCCCAGAGAACACGAGGGCCCGGGCCTGGGCGTGGGATGGGGGGCAGGTCCAGGTGGACGGAAACTGTTGCCCACATAGGCCTGGTCTCAGAGAAGGACCACTGCGAATCAACGGCGTCCACTCAGGGGACAGTGTTGGGATGTGCAAGTCACGGCCAGAACAGGTGGCTTTCAGTGCCATACCTAGTTCTCCTACCCTGGGGGGGGGGGGGGGGCGGCGTGCACGGTGACCTGCCCGTCACGCCTCAGGGAAAGCACACCGTAAAGTGAGGACCATATGCCGTTGCCCGTCCCACCTTCCAAAAACCAAACCCTGGTGGAGGTTAAAGATTGCGAGTGAATTTCATAGTGAACTCTTACCCCTTTAGACCCAGTCATGGGAGTCTGAGTTACGAAAAATCTGTATCTAGAAATCTAAAAAAAAGTACCTCGTCATTACCGCAGGTAAGGAAAACAGCCAGAATTAAGGCCAGCATCGTGGAACGGGGGTTCTTGAGTAAGTCAGTGGTTGGTGATTGGTGGTCCATCATCCAGGAGGTTCTAGAATTGGGAGGGTGCTCATCAGCTATTTTGTTTTCTTAGGAAGTTTAAATGCTGCCTCTGAGATCATGGGTACTTTCTTTTTTTGATGTGTTCATATTTATTTTTGGGAGAGAGAGAGAGCCCGAGTGGCAGAGGGCAGACAGAGAGCAGACAGAGAGGAAGACAGAGGATCCAAAACAGGCTCTGTGCTGATAGCACAGAGCCCGACGTGGGGCTCGAACTCACGCTGTGAGATCATGACCTGAGCCAAAGTCGGACGCTCAACCGACTGAGCCACCCAGGCGCCCCATGTTTCCTTTTTTCGTTGACTTTGTATGCAACCTCATCCACCCAGCGTTTGAAAACGCTCACAGATTCTGAAATAGCGGAGCCAGCACGAGGGAGGTCTTGCTTTAATTCACAGCTGGACTGCTTCCTTAAACCAGTAATCACAATATTTATAAGTAGCTTGTAGATGAGCTGCCCAGCTTGCTGTTGACCTGCCCCCACACCAAGCCTTCCACCCACGGGAGCTCGCTAAATCTGGAACAGTCCAGTGAGTTCAGCATTATTGTCGGCCTCCTTTTACAGGCAGGCAGACAGGGGCTTGGGAGTGCAGCTTGCTTGTGGCTGGTGACCTCGCTGTTAAGTAGCGTGCTCCGCGCCCGAGCCCAGGACCGAGTGGACCCACAGCCTTTGCTCCCGCCACCGCGTTAGTGTCAGATTACCCTTGCTCGGAGAGAACGCGTGTCAGAGACAGGACGCTGGCCGCGCACTGCACTCTTGTGTTGGGGCTGTGCGGTGGCAGAAGCTGGGTTTTCAGAGATTCTCTGGTTGTGAACGCAGGAGAACAGCCTGAGGCTTGGAAGAGGGGAGATACGAGAGACCTGGATTAAAGGCTTTGATGCCTGAATTTCTGAGCTGTTGGCTCACGCCAGTGTTTCTTGCCACATTCAGCAGTTGTGAGTAAGCCGCATGAGTCAGCTGCATCCAAGGAAAACGCCGGGGATCAAGAATGTGAGAAAGGAAGAGTAGGCACGGGCTCAAGGAAGCCAGTGGGCGAGGAAGAAATCAGGAAGCAACCAAAATAGACGAGCCGGGCAAAGGGCTGTGTGGGTCGGCAGAGGGCAGAGGGGCAACATCGACTTGGTGCGTTGTTACAAGGGTCTCTCGTGTTCGTCTCTAGCAAAGCCGGTTGTGCCGAGGCCCCTGACTCGGGGCCAGACTTGGTTTCCCAGATCAGACTTTGTGGGTCCAGAGGCCGTGAGGTCCCTGACAGTGGGAAACATCAGATTCTTCATGCCTGTGACATTAATTAGCAGGGTCTGGGGTATTGGAGCCCTGTACTGTAGGGGGTGACTCCTGCGTAACCCACGCCTACTTGTAACACGTACGTTCCAGGTGCGTGACAGCACACACACACGGTTTGGGTGGGTGTTCTGGTACGTGGGGGGGGCACCGCGCCCTAATTAGCATGAAGACATTGTACCCGGTGCCTCATCTCTGAGCCAGAATTCTGGGTTTGGGGAATAAGGTCTTTTTTGGAGGTCTGAACTTTACCCTGGCACCATAGACGCTACTTGGGTCTCTTTGGCTCTCTTGCCAAGAGTGTCTGTTCTTTGCTTTCTTAAATGTTCTGTCTCTCAAATATTCTCTTAAATTTCTGTCCCCAACCCTGGCCCCGTGGTGGTGCATTCAGTGTGTCGGCTGGACTGGGCCACAGGTGCCCGGGCGTTTGGTCAAACGTTATTCTGAATGTGTCTGTGAGGATGTTTCTGGAGGAGAGTAACAATTGGTAGGCCGAGTGAGTGAAGCAGATTTTTTTTTTCCCCCCCTGACACGGGTGGTCCTTGCCCAATCAGTTGAAGGCCCGCACGGAACCAGAAAAGCTGACCTTCCCACAAGTAAGGGATTTCTTCGTGCCTGACTGCCTTGAGCAGGGACATCCATTTTCCCTGCTTTCGGACGGGAATGACACCATCAGCTCTTCCAGGGCCTGTGGCTTGCCTACTGCTGATCTTGGTGCCCTTGTCAGCCTCCATAATCATGTGACCCAGTTCCTTTTTTTTTTAATTTTTTTAAATGTTTATTCATATTTGAGAGAGAGAGAGAGAGAGAGAGAGAGAGAGAGACCAAAACAGAGCATGAGCAGGAAAGGGGCAGAGAGAGAGAGGGCGACACAGAATCCGAGGCAGGCTCCAGGCTCTGAGCTGTCAGCACAGAGCCCGATGTGGGGATCAAACTCACGAACCACGAGATCATGACCTGAGCCGAAGTCAGACACTTAACCGACCGAGCCACCCAGACACCCCTGAACCAATTCCTTTTAATAAATCTCTCTGTTTCTGTCTGTACATATACACATGGGTGTGCATACACGTGTGCACACCTACACATGCATGTGCACACATATGCATATACCCTCCAGGTTCCATGCCTCTGCAGACCCCTGGCTAATAAGGACCCTTTTGTATTTCTTCTGCATTGTCGTCCCTTCCCTCCCTACTTCCTCCCTCCTTTGTGTCCCCTCACTGACGATTTCTTTGCACCCACAGCCTCCATCATGGAGCCCATGGGGCTTCTATGCTCCTGTACGATGCGGACCCCTGACTGCACCTGCACGGATCCTGCTTCCGAGGCCTGTGTGCATGTGCATGATGGACATCCTGGGGGATCTGCCACAGTCACCCGGGAATGTGTCTGTGGTCCTCAAGTTTGTCTCACCTTCCTTTGGCCTCTAGCTCCCTATTTCCTGAACTCTAGATTCGAAGCATCCACTGTGGCAGCCAATGGCCACACGTGACTTTTGAGCACTTGAAATGTGGCCAGTGTGACTGAGGAATCGAATATTGTATTTTATTTTGTTTTCTCTTGATAAAATTTTTAATGTTTATTTACTTTTGAGAGAGAGAGAGAGAGAGAGAGGCCGAGTGCAAGGGGCGGGGAGGGGCAGAGAGAGAGGGAGACACAGAATCTGAAGCAGGCTTCACCAGCGCGGGGCTTGAACTCCCGGAGCCTGAGATCATGACCTGAGCTCAAGTCGGACACTTAACCCACTGAGCCACCCAGGCGCCCCTACGTCATTTTTTGTTTTAATTGAAGTTTTAAATGTAAATAGCCACATGTGGCCAGTGGCTACCATATCGCACAGTGCAGGTAAAGTCTCTCATTCCTAAACCTTATTAATTCCCTTATGGATATGAGATGATCAGTGAAGCTTATTATGTTTCGTACTTTATACATCGCAAAGGTAATATAGTCACACGGAAAAAGAAAACACATACGGGAGAAGAAAATTACCTATCGCCAAATACCGAAACAAGACCAAAACACGTCTGCCGTGCCCGCAGAGCTGTGCCCGAGCTCGTTGCTGTCTCCCTGTGTTCACTCTGCTGCCCTGCGTTTTCCATTTAGAAGTATATACATCCTATGCCTTCTTCCTCATTGTTCTGCGTGCTGCATAAGATCCTGTTGCCTTTGATGAGTCAAAATCAGCACAGCCTTCCTGCCCGTTGAGTTTAAAGGGGAGGAGAACCCTCACCACGTGGCTGCCAGACTCTGTTCCGAGAAGGCACCAAGGCTGGGTGGCGATCCCGTGGCCGGGTTTTCAAGGACCGGATGCACCTCCGGGGCACTGACCGGCCTGGGAGTCCGGCAGGTGCGGTGCGGGAGCAGAGGGTGCAGGCTTCCCTGTGATCAGGGCAGTGGGGACAGCTGTGCCCAAGCAGAGCAGCACAGCCACCATTGTCGGGTTGAACGATGCCAGCAGGGTCCCGGGAGGCCCCATTTGGGGAAGACCCTTCTGGTTCTTATGTGGATCCCTGCTGATCCCTCCCGACTGTCTTGGGTCCTGTTCGCTGGCCTGCCATCTCCATCCACACAGCCGGCCTTTGAGCACAGCTTTGTGGGGACCACTCCCCGGCTCGGAGGCCTCTGCCACTTCTTGCCTTAACGGCACAGTCCAGTTCCTTCGCTTAGCATTGAACCCAGCTCCGACTCCTTGCCTGTCTTCCGTCTCGCCGCTGCCTCCTCCACCCGCCATCCCGCAGAGCCTCCTGGCCCCACGGAACACGCCTGCCCTTCCTGGTGCCCGTCACCCTCGCCTTTCCTCCCCACCTTGGTGAATGCCGCTCTCCAAGGTGCTGTCCTCCTGTGTTTAATTTTTCGAGGAATTGTTTCGCAAAGTGGCTGCAGCATTTTCCATTCCTACCAGCAGTGTGTGAGGTTTCAGCATCCCCACATCCCTGCCAACACTTGTGATTATCTGACCCTTTGATTCTTAACCATCCTAATGTGAAGTTGAATCTCAGTGCGGTTTGGTTTGCGTTTTCCTGACTAATGATGTTGAGTACCTTTCTTTAAAACATTTATGTTTTGGGAGAGTGCAGGTAGAGGAGGGGCAGAGAGGGGGGGGGACAGAGGATCTGAAGCAGGCTCTGTGCTGACAGCAGCGAGCTGGTGCGGGGCTCGAGCTCACAATCCGTGAGATCATGACCTGAGCCCAAGTCAGACGCTCAACTGAGCCACCCAGGTGCCCTGATCTTTTCATGGACTGATTTGCATGTCTTATTTGGAGAAATGTCTGTTCAGATCCTTTACCCATTTTTTCATTGGGTTTTTAATCCCTTTATTTTTGAGTTTTGATAGATTTTATATGTGTTGCATATGAGTCTCCAGTATATGATTTGTAAATATTTTCTCTCCTTCTATGCACTGTCATTTCCCTTTCTTGATGTTCTTATTTGCAGCACAAAAGTTTTAAATTTTGATGCAGTCTAATTTATCTATTTTTTTTCTTTTGTTTCTTGTGTTTTTGGTGCTTTGTATAAGAAAACAGTGCCCAACCCAAGGTCATGAAGACTCATGCCCATATTTTCTTCTGAATGTTATAGTCTTAGCTCTTAAGTTGAAGTCTTTAATCTATTTTGAGTTGGTTTTTATATGGTTTGAGGTAGGGGTTCCACTTCATTCTTTTGCACATGGATATGAAGTGTTCCCAGCATTGTTTGTTGAAGAGACTACTATTGGGACATCGGGGTGACTCAGTCGGTTAAGCATCTGATTCTTGGTTTCAGCTTACGTCATGATCTCACAGTCCCATGAGATCAGTGCACAGCCTGCGTGGGGTTCTCTCTCTCCTCTGTCTCTCTGCCCCTCCCCACTTGTGTGCCCACCCTCGCGCTCTCTCTCTCAAAATAAATAAACATGAAAAAACAAAGAAAAAGAAAAGACTACTCTTTCTCCATTGGATTGTCTTGGCAAATGTGTCCAAAATGAATTGACCCTAAAAGTAAGGGTTAGTTTCTGGTCCCTCAATTGTTTTTTTTCCATTGCTCTAGTCAATTATCTTTGAAAGCGATTTAACTAATAAGAAAAAAATCTCATTTATCCATGCAGTTGTTGCTATTTCTGGTCTTTTTCATTTCTTGTTTAGATCCAGATTTTCATCTGGTTCCATTTTCCTTCTGCTTAAAGGCCTTCAGCTTTTTTTTTTTTTTAATAGTGCAGATCTGCTGGTAATGAATCCTTTCAGCTTTTGTATGTCTGAATTCATCTTTATTTCATTTTTGAGTTTCAAGAACATTTTTTCTGGGGCTAGAGAATTCTAGGTTGATAATTTTTTCTTCTACTTCTTTAAAGATATTGTTCGAGGGGCGCCTGGGTGGCTCAGTCGGTTAAGCTCAGGTCATAATCTCACGGTCCGTGAGTTCGAGCCCCCCATCGGGCTCTGTGATGGCAGCTCGGAGCCTGGAGCCTGCTTCGAGTTCTGTGTCTCCCTCTCTTTCTGCCCCTCCCCTGCTGATGCTCTGTCTGTCTCTCTCTCAAAAATAAATAAACATTAAAAAAAATTTTTTTTTAATTTCTAAAGATATTGTTCCATGAGGCACCTAGGTGCTCAGTTGGTTAAGCGGCCCACTTCAGCTCAGGTCATGATCTCATGGTTCATGAGTTTGAGCCTCACATCGGGCTCTGTGCTGACAGCTCGGAGCCTGGAGCCTACTTCAGATTCTGTGTCTCCCTCTCTGTCTGCTCCTCCCCCGCTCACACTCTGTCTCTCTCTCAAAGATGAATAAACATTTTAAAAAAATAAAATAAAGATATTGTTTCATTGTTTTCATCAGAAATCCGATGTCCACTTTATCTCTGTTTCTCTATAGGTAACATATCTTCTTTCTCTGTCTGCTTTTAAGTTTTCTGCCATTGATTTTGAGAAATTTGATCATGATGTCTCTTGGTGTCTTTTGTATGTTTCCCATGTTTGGGGTTTGTTGAGCTTTTTGGATGTGTGAGTTTATAGTCTTTGCCAAATCCGGAACATTTCTGGTCGGTGCTTCTTCACGTTTTTCTGCCGCGCCTTCCCCCTGCCCTCTCCTCTCCTTCAGGGACTATGTTACCCCTTTTGACGACTCTTTGTTAAATTTAATAAATTGGTCTGTAAATTAAATCTTAATTAAGGTTGTCTCACAACTCCCTTATGTTCTTCTTGTTCTTAAAATTCTTTTACGTTTTGAGGAAGAATGTTTCATTCTCAAACGAATGTTTCATTTTGGCCATTGAGCAGCCAGTTTTTATTATTATTAAGTCTTTAGATCCACTTATCTTTTCCCTTGTAGTGTGCAGTGTCCTAATCCCATCCAAAGTGTTTTTCATCTCCGATACTTTAGTTTTCATCTTTGGCCACTCAATTTGGGCATTTTTAAAGATTTTCCATGTCGCTATTTAACTTTTTGGACATATGAAATATGGTAACGATAACTTGTGTCTCTTTTTCTAGTGACTCGAAGATCTGTGTCTGATCTGCCTTGATTTCCATAGATTGACTGTTTTCTTAATTACGGGTTGTCTGTCTTGCCTTTCTGTGTGCCTGGTAATCTTTGACTGGATGCCAGACATTGTGAATTTCACCTTGTTGAGTCCTGGGTATTTTTGTATTCCTTTGAATCTTCTTGAGCTTTTCAGGGATGTAGGTAAGTTATCTGGAGACAACGATGTTTCTGGAGCAGAGGGCTCCAGGGCAAAACCTTCTTGAGCATTTCACTCAATACCCAGTACTCACGGATTACGAGTTTTCCCACTCTGGCTGGTGGGAATAGGCACTGTTTTCGGCCCTTGTGGGTGACTTTCTCCCCCGGGCTTGGTTAGTTTCTTCACAGGCATGTGCTGATCCAAGACCTGCTGAATACTCAAAGGAGACCCTCTGCAGGTCTCCAGGATTTTTTTCTCTGTACAGCGTTCTCTGATCCAGATGATCATTGTCTGGAATAGTAGGAATGGAAGACAAAAGAGAGATGGGTTTGTAAAACTGTAAGGAAAAAAAAAAAAAAAGACTTGGGAGCAGCCAGTGAGAAGAGAATTGGGTTGTGGAGCGGGTCTACTCGTAGCGTGGTCTCCGACAGTGTGGTCAGTAAGGCGAGAAGCGCAGAAATTGTGACCCTTTAGAAACGTTTGCAACAATTTGACGGAGTAGATTGGAGCCTGGCTTTGATGTTTCATTTTCCCACACTGTTGTATTTTCCAAGAAAAGAAGTCTGACAGATGGAAATGAAAAACAAAACAAAAACCTGGCCCTTTACCGCAGGTAGACTGAGAAAGAAGGGGCGACCCGGAGGGTTTGGGCAGAGAGAGATGGGGGCGGATGAGATTTTTAGCTCATGTAGGTTTCCGGTGAGGAAACTGAAGGTCTTGATGGGATCCTGGCAACAGTGACTTCCGCTAAACACTTAGTATGAGCCAGCACCTCATTGGGCTCCCTACTGCGAACCCCCTGCTTTCTCCCTCTCCACAGCACCCTCTACCAAGGAACCCCCAGGGTCAGGTGACCGGCCAACCTCTGGTTTCTGGGAAAGTGGCAAAGCCAAGGACCCTCTCCTGTGTGCTTTTCTGTTTTCCACCTTCTTCCCGGTTCCTCGGCCCCCTGAGGCTGCGCGAGCCTAGGAAATCCAGGTTGATCGGTTCATTTGCACTGAACCAATTTGATTGGCTTTTCACTTGGTTGGTATTAGGAGTTCATTAAGGGTTAACCTGTTCTGGACGAAGCTGTTTGAAGAAGCAGATCGGGGAGAATTTTGTGCGATAAAGCAAAAATGTTCCCTAGCTGCCCTGGTCACAAGTGGCCACTGGCTACTTGAAACGTTCTCGTTCAAGTCCTTGAACTGAATGTTAAGTGTTATTTTATTTTAATTAACTTAGATTTACATAGGAATGGCTACCTAGGGCTGGGGACCAAGGCGACCAAGCTGGTAGAAGTGACCGTCTTGGGACAGCACAATAAAAATAAAATGTAAACAGTTGCTAATTTTTACAATAAAAACGGAATCTAAACAGTTGCTAATGTGTACTTCCTTTCTGCAGGGAACTCCTCTCATTATCCGGAAAACCTTGCATTTTTACTTTTCTTCGGGAAGGTATTCTGGACAGTGAAATTTGTGATGAAGTCTTCCAGCTAAGGGCCAATTACTTTTCCAGAGTAGACAAGCCGTTTCTATTTCTTTTTTTAAAATTTTTTTTTTAACGTTTTATTTATTTTTGAGACAGAGAGAGACAGAGCATGAACGGGGGAGGCACAGAGAGAGAGGGAGACACAGAATCAGAAGCAGGCTCCAGGCTCTGAGCCATCAGCCCAGAGCCCGACACGGGGCTCGAACTCACGGACCGCAAGATCGTGACCTGAGCTGAAGTCAGCCGCTTAACTGACTGAGCCACCCAGGCGCCCTGCCATTTCTATTTCTAGAAGGAAAGGAGAATGTTAGGTTTTATTTGTCAGCTCAGATGGCCGCCCTCTCTTTGCGACACCTGTAACTGTTGTCACAGCTACGCTGGCTTCATCCACATTTTTCCCTTTTCAGCTGAAGGGGGCCCTGAAGGCAAATATAAAATATCCATTTGCTGTCCGTAGGAGGTGGCTTTTTGACGAGTTTGTACACTTATTTATCAATATTTTGTAAACTGTTGTTGTGATGGAAAAATAAAGAGCAACTATGACTCTTCCAAAGCTCTGGGAAAACTGTTTATTTGGTATGGTTTTGGTGTGCACGTGATTAGGTGTTTGACCAGGAGGAATCACGTTAAGCGGGAATGCTGGTTCAGAGAGCAGCCCGGGGCAGCCCCTATCGGAGCGGTTCTCAAAGAGTGGTCCGCGGACCAGTGCCTGCAGCCTCACGTGGGAAGGGGCACGTTCTCAGGCCCCTCCCAGACCTGCTACGTCAGAGTCTCCGGGGATGGGGCTCGGCAGGTGGTTCTGAAGCATGGAACTAAGCCCCTCGACCCTTCCATTTTGTCCTCTGTATGAGCACCGACACAGCCACGGCCGGCTCCCTGGTGTCGCGCCTCTAGGCAGGTGCCACTGTAGGAAGTGAGTGAGGACGGCAGAGCTCATCCCCTTGCAGGGCAGTGGAGTGAGGAGGAGGTTTGGTCGGGAAGGCCAGGAGATCCGCCTTTCCCCTGCCTAGTTGACAGATACTCCTTTGGGTTTGTTTGTTTGTTTGATTGATTTAATTTAAAAAAATTCATTTATTTTTGAGAGAGAGAGAGAATGAGTGGGGCTGGGGGGGCGGGCAGACAGTGAGGGAAACACAGAATCCAAAGCAGGTTCCAGGCTCTGAGCTATCAGCACGGAGCCCGACGCGGGGCTTGAACCCACAGACTATGAGATCATGATCTGAGCCACGCAGGTGCCCCACTTTTTAAATTTTTTTTTTAAACATTTACTTATTTTTGAGAGAGAGAGAGAGAGCATGCACATAGGGGAGGGGCAGAGAGCGGGAGAAGGAGGATCCCAGGCAGGCTCTGCGGTGTGACCACGGCACTCGTTGTGGGGCTCGAACTCACGAACCGTAAGATCATGACCTGAGCCTAAATCAAGACTCACCCAGGCACCCCGAGAGATACTCCTTTGGGGACAAAGAGGGTCTAGTGTGGTGGGAAGTGTGCTTGCTGACTTTGCTCCAGAGAGCCGCGTTCAAGTCCCATCTCTCCTACCTCCTTGTAGCCACAGTAGGTGTTTGCCTGACTGACCTGGCTGTTGCATGAACAGGGTAGGTGGCGCTAAACTGCCTCAGGTACAGGTCACGTTGTTGGAGATGAGCGCGCGACGACGACCCGAGCCAGCTGGCTGCCTCCACCAGCCAGCCTGGAGTCCGTGCGCTGTGCCGCCCCTCCTGTGCCGGTCCTGGCTGTGGTTTGGTGCCACCTAGTGGTGGTTGGCTGCCCCCAGCGTGTACGTCCGTGGGTTCCGGATCCGGCACCTCAATGGAATTTTGAGGACGGGGAGGGATTCCAGGAATTCTCAGCTTAGTTGGTGTCTGTGTCATTGGCCAGATCTGGAGTGAGTCAGGCTCAAGAATACTTTCCCTGCCTGGCCCCACCTTCCCCTCGTTGTGCCTGCACTGGAAGATGGGAGCCAGTCACCAAACACATTACAGCCTCGTGAGGGCCGTCACAAGGGACTTTTATAGAATTGTCAAGCCAATGAAGTGAGATATAATGTAAAGTGCCCAGTACATAGAAAGTGCTTTAGGGGCGCCTGGGTGGCGCAGTCGGTTAAGCGTCCGACTTCAGCCAGGTCACGATCTTGCGGTCCGTGAGTTCGAGCCCCGCGTCAGGCTCTGGGCTGATGGCTCGGAGCCTGGAGCCTGTTTCCGATTCTGTGTCTCCCTCTCTCTCTGCCCCTCCCCCGTTCATGCTCTGTCTCTCTCTGTCCCAAAAATAAATAAAAAACGTTGAAAAAAAATTAAAAAAAAAAAAAAAGAAAGTGCTTTAATATAAGGGTTTTTTTAAATGCTTATTTTTGAGACAGAGAGAGAGAGAGAGAGAGAGAACATGAGTGAGGGAAGGGCAGAGAGAGAGGGAGACACAGAATCCGAAGCAGGCTCCAGGCTCTGAGCTGTCAGCACAGAGCCCAACCCGGGGCTTGAACTCATGAACCGTGAGATCATGGCCTGAACTGAAGTTGGAGGCTTAACTGACTACGCCACCCAGGTGGTCCTGTATCACATTTGTATGAAGAGAAAAGGAGGGGCGCCTGGGTGGCTTAGTCAGTTAAGCGTCCGACTCTTGGTTTCGGCTCAGGTCATGATCTCACAGTTCGTGAGTTCAAGCCCCACATCGGGCTCCGTGCTGTTAGCTTGGAGCCTGCTTGGGATTCTCTCTCCTCCTCTCTCTCTGCCCCTCCCCTGCTTGTGCATGTGCGCATGCGCTCGCTCTCTCTCTCTCTCTCTCTCTCTCTCTCTCTCTCAAAATAAATTAATAAACGTTAAAAAGAAAAGGAAACCCAGAAAGTTGGGAGTGGTCCTGGGGTGTCATTTCCAGCGATTCCCAAGGATAATTAATTCCTGTGTATGTGCCCTGCTCTGTGATACTGACGCGGGGGTGTTATTTTTGCCTCATTCTGCGCAAATGCCTTCCATGCTTGCTGCAGCCTGCAGGGGGCGGTCGTGCACTTCTCCATAGAAGGCACATGGTAAGACAAGGACAGAAAGGGGGGTGATGATGCCGTGACATGTGGCAATGTTAACGTTCCTTAAACTTGTTAATATAGGAAAGTTCTAAATACGGTACTTGAAACCCAGAAGGCAATCAACAGATGTTAGGTTTGTTTTCGTTTTCTCCTACTGATAAAATACTACCAAATGTGGTGTGGGACCCAGTTTCTGAACTTAGATGGTCTTTTAAAGCTGAGCTAAGGGGCGCCTGGGTGGCTCGGTCGGTTAAGCGTCCAGCTTCGGCTCAGGTCACGATCTCGCGGTCCGTGAGTTCGAGCCCCACGTCGGGCTCTGTGCCGACAGCTCAGAGCCTGGAGCCTGTTTCGGATTCTGTGTCTCCCTCTCTCTGTGACCCTCCCCCGTTCATGCTCTGTATCTCTCTGTCTCAAAAATAAATAAACGTTAAAAAAAAAAATTTAAAGCTGAGCTAAAAAGTGGAGTTTGAGTCCTTCAGAGCGCGCCCACCGTTTTCCTGTGGGGAGCCCTCAATTATTTTAAGATTTTTTTTTTTTTTTAAAGTTGATTTTGAGAGAGAGAGAAAGAGAGAGAGAATCCCAAGCAGGCTCTGTGCTGTTAGCACAGAGCCCGACGTGGGGCTCAAGCTCTCCCAAACCATGAGACCATGACCAGAGAAGAAATCAAGAGTCGGACACTTGGACGCTTAACCGACTGAGCCACCCAGGTGCCCCCTCAATAATAATAATATAAATTATATATTATTAATAACATAATTGATATATAATTATTATTATATTAGCAATATATTATATAATATATGTTAATATATAATTGATATATATTAATGTTAGTGTATATTAATAATATACTATATTACATATTAACAATATAATATAATATATTATATATAAGTATATATTATAATGTATTATAATATATATTTTATTATATATTATTATTATTATTATTATTATTACTACTACTACTATTATTTTGGAATGAAGGAAAAGCAGATGTAGCCTTTAAGCCCTTCCTTTGGCCCCTGGGGTCTGGACACAGGACTTCTCAGTTCTGGGGATTGGCAGCCACAGTGTTTGTCTAGCCAGCTGGGCAGTTTTGTAAAGGATGATTAAAGTCCTACCTGCTCATTCTTAAAAGTTTGGGGAAGCACAGGAGAGTCTAAAGAAGCAAACAATTAGCAAATACCTTCCTCCTCCCCGCAACCATGCAGTTACCACGTATGTCCACCAGAGGCACCATTGGTCTTGGGCAGATTTTTTTTTTTCTTTGAATTTCTTCTTTACGTAGTTGAAATGCACAGTTTTTAGATCTTGCTTTATTACTTTTCATGCTATTACTTCAGGGGTTTCTTTCAACAATTACAGTATTGTTTTTCAAATTCCTGAATACAGAATTCCAGACATACATGCTATAAGAGCGTATAAAAGCAAACAGTGAAATTCTAATACCACCTACTGGTGTCCCTGATACTAGAAAAAGCTTTTCAAATGTTGAAATGTCTAAAGCAGTAAGAGAAATTCCCCTTAATACAACATACCAGTGCTGCATTTACTAGACACTTTTAAATAATTATCCTCTTGAAAGCACACACGGGGGTGCCTGGGTGGCTCAGTCCACTGAACCACCAACTCTTGGTTTCGGCTCAGGTCATGATCCCACAGTTCGTGGGTTTGAGCCCCACATCTGGCCCTGTGCTGGCAGCACAGAGCCTGCTTGGGATTCTCTGTCTCTCTGCCCCTCCCCTGCTTGTGCTGTCTCTGTCTGGTATTTTGAGTAACCTTGTATAGTGAAAGCATTTGCAGCATCACTATAGCAGCTATTTGAACGGTATTTTATTTTATTTTATTTTATTTTATTTTATTTATTTATTTTTTAACGTTTATTTATTTTTGAGACAGGGAGAGACAGAGCATGAACGGGGGAGGGTCAGAGAGAGGGAGACACAGAATCTGAAACAGGCTCCAGGCTCTGAACTGTCAGCACAGAGCCCGACGCGGGGCTCGAACTCACAGACCGCGAGATCATGACCTGAGCCGAAGTCGGCCACTCAACCGACTGAGCCACCCAGGTGCCCCGAACGGTATTTTAAATGACTACATAATATTGCATCATTTAGATGTACTGTTTTATATAATCACTTCTCCTCAGGTTTCCAATTTGGACCTAAGTAAATATTTATCCACATTTCTGATCCTTTCCTTAAGCGAAGTCCCAGACAGCCACAGTGAGTCAGAGAGAAACATTTTAGAGTTGCCTCCCCGGGGGGGGGGGGGGGGCAGTTTATCATTTTACATGCTCATTAAGTAGCTTACAGAAATACGCAGGGGCAGCAGTCATAAACGACTGTGGTCATCTGAAAAAATCTTTGTTGATGTTATAAGTGAAAAAGCTCGTTTGATTTGCGTTTCTTAGACCACTAGAGCACTCAGTGCTCTGGCGTGTTTAATAATCTTCCTCTATGATTTTGGAACAGAGGTAACATGCCCCTCTATTAACACAAAAAGTTAATTCCCAGCTCAGGCTCCTTAGAACTTCCTGGACCCTATTCCTGGAATCAGAGCTCAGTGTTCTCAGCATTGGACCAGAGGCCTCATCTCTGTCTAGGAAGTCCTGTGCTGTTTCCAGATGGCCCACTGCTCTCTTCAGTGGCCGCGTTGGAACCTGCAGCTTCAGCTCTTTTCCTCTCAGAACCCAGGGGCAGCAAAACAAGGGAGCCCCGCTCACCGGGCTGGACTTGGACTTTACTTGTGGTCAGACAGTGTGGGCATCGTCTTCCTTCGTGGTGGGCTCTTTGTGTCCTTGTCGCCTTGGTTGCCAGGGAGGGACTGGAGGCTCTCACCCAGGTGCCTAGTGGGGACAAAGAGTGGAGAGGGGATGCTCTAGTTGGTTATCATTTTCCTTTGTAAAACTTTGAATTCTCTAGAATGTTCCCATAGAGGGGAAAGTTATAAGTAAGTAAAATGATTAAAATGAACTTCCATGGCCGTAAAGGGGATTCTGTTAGTGAACCCTGAAATCACTTAGCTGTAAGTGCTCATTCTTATTACCCTAGTTTCGCAGAGTCAGGAAACACTTGTGAAGGTTCTAGAACCTTCTAGAAGTGAGGGTAACTAGCTTGAGGGAAGGACAGGAGAAAAGGTTTGGAGAACCAGAGACTTGCACTGTGGCCTTCTAGCGTATGTCCCATTGCTCTTCTCACACTCCCTCACCCCACTACAATTTGTTTCAGGCTGTGAAAATTGATACATAGTCATTGTAGGAAAAAAACTAAAGATCACCCATTTTCTATACCCAGAGACAATGACTATTAACATCTGGTATACATCTGACGTGTATGAACACGTGTAATTTTGCCATCATATAGGTGTGTGAGCCTGTGTATCCATATCTGTACAAACACGCACAAACATACTTTTATACCCCCTTTTATTTACTTATTAAAAAAATTTTTTTAATGTTTATTTCTGAGAGGGAGAGAGACAGAGAGTATGAGTGGGGGAGAAGCAGACAGAGAGGGAGACACAAAATCCAAAGCAGGCTCCGGGCTCCGAGCTGTCAGCACAGACCCTGACGTGGGGCTTGAACCCATGAACCGCGAGATCACGACCTGAGCCAAAGTCGGACGCTTAACCGACCGAGCCACCCACGTGCCCCTCTTCCTCAGTGTGTTTTATCAGTTTTTCTATACGGGTGGACGGGGACGTGGATGGATGCTGCTGGCTGTCTAGGTTTTCACTGCAGTGCTGTAGTGAACAACCGTACATGGCCCTTGGGACATCTTCTCAAGGGGCGTCCTTAGGAGTATGTGGCGGGTAGTGTGGATTATCAGCGATATCGGCTCCTGCCAAATTTTTGCCAAAGGGCTCATGCCAATTGGCCCTCCCACCAGCAGCGTGAAAGGCTTTCTGTTGTCCCCACACCTTCATCAAGACTCTGTACTGTCAGGGGGCGCCTGGGTCAGTTAAGCGTCCGACTCTTGATCTCCGCTCAGGTCATGATCTTGTGGTTTGTGGGTTCGAACCCTGCATCTGGCTCTGCGTTGATGGTGCAGAGCCTGCTTAGGATTCTCTCTGTCTGTCTCTCTCTCTCTCTCTCTGCCCCTCCCCCACTCGTATGCACGTGCGTGCTCTCTCTCAAAATAAATAAACATTAAAAAAAAAAAAAAGACTCAGGGGGCGCCTGGGTGGCTCAGTCAGTTGAGCGTCAGACTTCGGCTCAGGTCATGATCTTGCAGCTCGTGAGATTGAGCCCCGCGTCGGGCTCTGTGCTGACAGCTCGGAGCCCGGAGCCTGCTTCCGATTCTGTGTCTCCCTCTCTCTCTGCCCCTCCCCTGCTCATGCTCTGTCTCTCCTTCAAAAATAAATAAACATTCAAAAAAAAAAAAGACTCAGTACTGTCAGGCTTAGTGATTTGAGCCCATCTGGGAATGAGATAGCATCTCATGGTTTTAGTTTGCATATCCTGATTGCTGGTGGGTTTGAACATCTTTTAAAATAGTTACTGCCTAGAGTTTAACAGATTTTCTCTTCTCTGCACCTTCGCTGCTTCTCCTCCGCTCGTTTTTTCCGTTGGGTTGTCTTGGTGGGTTGGTGTTCTTTATGTTTTAGATGCTAGTGCCTTGTTACATGGATTGGAGCCATCTTCTGGCTTCCGGCCGGGCTTTCCTTTTATCTCTTCAACGAAAGCATGCATTGCCTTCAGTTAGACCAGTTGGTAAACCCTCCTCCTATGAGGCTCAGTTGAAACTACATTATATCCCCAAGAAGTGCAGCATTAAAATTCAGAGCATTAAAAAGTTCTTTAAAAAAAATTTTTTTTCAATGTTTATTTGTATTTGAGAGACAGAGACAGAACATAAACGGGGGAGAGGCAGAGTGAGGGAGACAGAATCCGAAGCAGGCTCCAGGCTTCGAGCTGTCAGCACAGAGCCCGACGCAGGGCTCGAACCCACGGACTGTGAGATCGTGACTTGAGCCGAAGTTGGACGCTTAACCGACTGAGCCACCCAGGCGCCCCGCGTTTTCTTACGATACTTTTCCTTTTTTACACTGAGGTCTGTAATCCATCTGGAGGTTTTTTGCTTTTGTAGTTAAATGCATTTCCTTTTTTGTGACTTTTCCTCTGCACTGATACTCCCCAAGTCCTCTATAGGCTCCCAACAGGTCGACATCACCAGGCTTTTCTCCGTCACCTGGTGCTCTTTGCTTGCTCTGGGAGTCCCAGGTGAGGCACTCAGTAGTTTATCAAGGTCACGTCTCTGTCTCAAGCACTGTCAGTGTTTGTGACGTTGATGACTTTGCTTTCACGTTGTGGACCCTGGCTCCAAGGGGCGTCATTTCACCAGTGTAGACTTCATTCAGTTTTTGAAACTTCCACGGAGTCTGTCGTGTGTGCTTTGTGCCTGGCCCTGGCAGTGTTCTCAGATCTGAGAATGCTGCTTGCTGGGTCACAGCCCCAGGGTCTCCCGTAAAGACGCTCCTGCTTCACCTTGAACATGTGACCCTGTATTTTTTCATAAGGGGTCAATGGAATTGATAAAGTATGCTGTTCTTGTCAGCGTCCTAGCTTTACGGAAACTACAAAGCGACATCTAAGGAGCCCAGGGTGCTTTGTATTTTTCCCACTCCTTTTTGCCCCATTTAGATCAGGAGGAAACAGGAAAAGTCATTATCCGTCCAACAATGTGTATTTTCCGTGGTTGAAAAGATGAAAAGATACACGAAGTAAGGAGAATAAAGTTGAGCTGTTGGGGCGCCTGGGCGGCTCTGTCGGTTAAATATCCGACTTCAGCTCCAGTCATGATCTCGTGGTTCGTGAGTTCGAGGCCCGCATCGGGCTCTCTGCCCCTCCCCTGCTCGCACGTTCTTTCTCTCAAAAATACGTAAGCGTTAAAAAAAAAAAAAGGTGACCAATTTACAGGACTTTCCTGATAGGTTGTCACCAATGTCCCCTGGAGAACCTGTCAAAGATAACGTCCCAAATACCTGTGGGAAACGGCTCCCCAACGGACTATAGCCCGTACCCCCACTGAGTGCACCTCTGTCATCCTGTCACCAAATGTCTCACTGGTTTCCTCCTCAGTAGAGTGGAAGTGGGGGAAGAGGGTGTGGGATGAGTCCCAAGGCAGTGCTGGGGTCCCCTGCCACACGGCACCCGCCAGGGGCCTGGTCTCCTGGCCTCAGCCTGCCCATCGCCACGGCCACGGCCACTGGCGGCTTTCAGCAATCACGGACCGTTATTGACCGTTGACATTTGTTTTGCACGTTTGTTTCTGCTTAAAAACATTTTACCTTTGTTCCTCCTTTTTTCACCTCGTATCAACATTTTCTTCTTACGCCGCCTTTGCGTTTTCTCCTCAGGCCGGAAGCTGAGAGGAAAAGCCTTTTATTTTGTCAACGGCAAAGTGTTTTGCGAGGAGGACTTCCTGGTGAGTTCATCCCCGGACTTCCCCTGCCCTGAGTCGGGACCGGAGTCAGGGGGAGACTGTGGGGAGGCCCAGGCCGGGTACAACAGTGTGGTTTCTCTCCGGGGTTTCCTGTGCTGGCGGAAAACGGAGCGCTGCCAGAGAAAGGGGGTCCCGACTTTCCTTCTGAGGATGCCCGGGGTGGTGCTTGTCCCCGAAGCAGAGGACAGACCCCAGAGCTTTGTGCTTGGGAGGGACTCAGGATCGCTTGGCCTGTCCTCCTGTGCTCTGCTCATTTCCGCCTCCCCCACCGCTCTCTCTTAAACCTGTGCCCTGGGGTTCGGGCCTGCGTTACCTTGAACCCTGTCTGCTGTCTGCGGGCATCCGGCCTCTGTCACGCTTCAGAAGTCCACCCACGGGCCAGGGACTCCCAGACCCGAGCTCCAGCCCGGCCAGCACCTGCCGGCCACCCCAGCCTTTCCATAGCCACTTGTCTGAAGCAGAAACACCAGGTCACCTTGGGTCCTCATCCCTGAGATCTGAATCCTAGGTTCATCCTCGGCCCCTCCTCCTTCTCACCTCTCCCAGAACGTGGCCAAGCATTGACCCTCGTGCTGCCGCGGCCTCCCTGGGCCCCGCTTAGCTTCCCAAAGCCAGTGTGGCTCAGCCACGCTACCTGTGTGTCAAGCCAGCCCGCCCAGGCCCCATGTCTCCGGGGCTCGAAGCCTGTGCAGAAGCTGCCTGTGGTCCAGAGCCTACCTGGTGTCTCTCCCGTTCCACTGCTTATAGTTGCGTGTGCCTGTGTGTTTTGGTAAAGTAAGGTAGAGAGTCTTTACCAAGTTTCTTTGACACTGAAGGCATTGGCTAACCAGAGCCAGACTTGAGTTTGAATCGTATCCTTACCCCTTATAGGCTGTGTGACCTTGTACAGGTCGCTTACCCTCTCTGAGCTTCCCTTGTTTCCATCTGAGAAATGGTACGGTACATACCTTGTTTTAAGAATTGTCTTAAGGGGCGCCTGGGTGGCTCAGTCAGTTAAGCGTCCGGCTTCAGCTCAGGTCACGATCTCGCGGCTCGTGAGTTCGAGCCCCGCGTCGGGCCCTGTGCTGACAGCTCGGAGCCTGGAGCCTGCTTCAGATTCTGTGTCTCCTTCTCTCTCTGCCCCTCCTCCACTCACATTCAGTCTCTGTCTCTCTGTCCTTCTCCAAAAAAAATAAAACATTAAAAACATAAAAAATGGGTTTAAGGACTAGAGTGTTGGTGTCAGGCTTAAGCCTGCATCAGAGTCCCCTGCAAGGCTTTGTGAACACACAGATCACCGGGTCCCACCCCAGAGTTTCCCAGTCAGTAGGTCCGGGATGGAGCCCAAATATGCATTTTTCACAAGTTCCCAGGTGATTCCGGGGGACTCCTCTTTGAGAACCACTGGCCTAGAGACAGAGCCTGGCATGTCGTGGGTGCCCAGACGCAGCTGTTGTTAGGGCGAGTGGCATCAGTGTCAGCAATGGCTCTGTGGCACGGGATATTTCGTGATTCATCCCACAACCCACATCCCACAACCTGTGTTCTGAGAAATGACAGATTCCGGTCTAGTGGGACACATCTCTCTGCGAAGATGTCGTCCTCGTGACTGGCGGGCAAGTGGCCGGGCCATCTGTGCCCTGACAGGTTTACCTTTGCTTTCTTTCTCCTCCGCAGTACTCCGGGTTCCAGCAATCTGCCGACAGGTGTTTCCTTTGTGGACATCTGATCATGGATATGGTGAGTCAGTCGGGTCACCAAGCAAGATTATGGCAGCGGGGGGAGGGGGGAGGTGGTCACAGAAAAGAAGAAATCGGTAGTTGAGGACTGTGTTTCCTACCCTTGTTTGTGGTCGCATCTGGTTTTATTAAGAAAAGACCCTGTGTGACACAGCTCTGCTTGTCCTAGGAGAAACCCCGTTGTTGGCTTTGAGCGGCCTCAGCATCCTTAGCCGTGTAGTCCCCACAATGCTGTGTTTCTGGTGATCTTCTCTCCTCTGGGCTGTTGGGATCACACCGGCCTCCCTCTCATTTTCTGTGGTCCTCGTGGTGTCCCGGGTGAGACGCCAGATGCTAGACGTCATCTACCTCGGAGTTGGGTACAGAAAGTCGGGTAAACACGGTTCTTGGTCCCCCACGTTCTGCCTGGCTCCGTCTGTTCCTAAGATGAGTTTGGGGGACAGGGGCGGCTGTCTTTAGTTCTGAGACAGCAGAGCAAGACACAGCTGGCTCTCTGAGCTTGTCTTGGGCCTCAGTGCGTTTATCTCTCCAGTGGGGACGGTTTTTCTTTCCTGGTCTCCTTATTGGGTAAGGCTGTGAGGTTAACAAACACAGAATACTTAGTCTGTCTGAGGGATCAAATTGTCCAGCACCGGAGATCAGGCCTTAAGAATTTCTTTAACGCACTGGTCGAAGAAAATCATTGTACGGTATTCTTTTTAAAGTTTCTTTGATTTAAAACATTTTTTTTTATTTGAGCAAGAGAGAGAGCATCTTAAGCAGGCTCCATGGAGCCCGATGCTGGGCTCGATCCCAAGACCCTGGTATCATGATCTGAGCTGGAATCAAGAGTCAGACACTCAACCACTTGAGCCACCCAGGCACCCCTATAATCTTCTTTTAGCTGGAAAGAATTCAGTCTCTCTCTAAGCTGACCCATTCATTCCATTCTGGAGAAGGGAATTGCTAATCGTTGCTATTTTTTCCTTTTACCTCTTGTTAAGAAACAGCTCACAGAATAAAGGGTGTGTGTTTTAAGCGTACAGGTGAATGAAGTTTTACATGTGCATATACCTGTGTAACCACCACCCAGGTCAAAATACGGATGTTTCCCACATCCCACACCCCAGAAATTTCCTTCTTGTCTTCCTCCCAGTCTAGACCCCCTCCTCCAAAGGTCCCCTCTCTCGCTCCAGATTCGTTTTGCTGGTCCTGGAACTTCATATAAATGGAATCATACAGTATCGAGTCCTTTGGGTCTGCGTTTTCTCCCTTAGAAAATGTTTTTGAGCGTGGGGAAGGGGGGCAGGAGCCTGGGTGGCTCAGTCGGTTGAGCATCTGACTCTCGATTTCAGCTCAGGTCACGATCTCATGGTTTGTGAGTTTGAGCCCCGCATTGGGCTCTGCACTGACAGTGTGGAGCCTGCTTGGGATTCTCTCTCTCTCTCTCTCTCTCTCTCTCTCTCTCTCTCACTCTTGCTCTCGCTCTCTCTCTGCCCCTCCCTCACTTGTGCACACATACCTGCGCTCTCACTCTCTCAAAATAAATAAATACACTTAAAAAAAAAAAAAAAAGAAAATGTTTTTGAGGTTCACGCATGTTGTTGCCTGTGTCCGTAGTTCATTTATTTTCATTGCTAGATAGACCTCCCATTGTATGGATACAGCAGTTTGGGGGCCTATTATCCAGCCGATGGGGATTTGGATGGTTTCCAGTCTGAAGGCTATTTATGAATAAAGCTGCTGTGAACACTCTTGGGCGTGTTGTTGGACACAAGCGCTCATTTCTGCCGGCTCTGTGCTAACATGTATAACACAGAGGTGAACTGAGCCCTCCCTGTTCACGAGGAGAAGCCTGCCGTTGTCCCGGCTCTGACACACGACAGTGGAGCTCAGCCCCTGTGAGAGCTGGGTCCTCGTTAGTAGCCAAGACCTCCCTGGGGAGCATGGCTCTCTACCCACTTCCCCAGGGGAGGCAGACGGGAGCCCACACCCTCACCCCTACCTTCCACGGATGCCAGCCAGTCTCCATAGGGATCTATTTCGTTAGGAGAATTTGTCCGTGATTTTCGAGTCCTTCTAACAAACCCTCCACATACGAGGTCAACAGTGTCCAAAGTTATGAATGCGATTATACCCTGTTCTTACTTCTGGGTATCCTAAGCCTTCTTTGGGCCTCAGAGCACCTCATTTACCTATTGCTGCATAGTAAACCACCCCATGATGTGGTGGTTTCAAACAACAGTGATTTGGGGCGCCTGGGTGGCTCAGTTGGTTAAGTGTTGACTTCAGCTCAGGTCGTGATCTCATGGTTTAGGGGTTTGAGCCCCGCATGGGGCTCTGTGCAGACAGTTCAGAGCCTGGAGCCTGCTTCAGATTCTGTGTCTCCCTCTCTCTCTGCCCCTCCCTGCTCATGCTCTGTCTCTCTCTCTCTCTCTCAAAATATATAAACGGTTAAAAAAAATTAAACCAGAACCCTTCACTGTTGCCAAGAGTTTTTACAATGCAGAGAAAGATCCCTTCAAAACCATTCTTGGTTCTCCAAGACAACCAACCAGTTGTCCAATTCTTTGTATAAACCATCTGTGCCCCTCACCTGCCCCCTTAGTAGAGTGGGATACTCCTAGCCTGCAGGCTGAAACTGGGCATTTTCCCACAGTAAAAAGAAAGATCACAGTGAGTCAGAGTGCACTTTAGGCACGTTGTGGGTTAAGTTAATTTCAGGGTCCCTTCTGCCAAGACAGCATTAGCCTGGGAGCAGAATGCATTCCAAGGTCCGGATTGCCAAGTGGACTTTGGAAGCCCGGCTGGTGGTTCTTCCCACTTTGGCAGCTTCCTGCAGATTGAAAGGGGCCCCGACGGTTAGTGCCACACCGGAGGGAATGAGGAAGCTGGAAAGCTGAGCCTTCAGAGCACACGAAGCCCCCGGCTCGCCCCCTTGGCTGCGGCGTGCGAGGTGTGGCGTTGGCCTTGGAGAGGGAAGCGTCGGGCTCTGGAGCACACCCTTCCTGCAGGTGTCACATGCACCAACAAGGTTTTCCTCAGTCGCAAGCCCCCTTCCTGCTGCCTAGTTGAAAGCATTCTGTGTGGCCCCCCTCCGGGGCGCTGCTGTCTGTGCGTTCCTCGCACCCGGGCATTTTAGCGACATCCTTGCGGGTGTTGACCCCGTAGTTCAGCTGTTCGTGCTACGTTTCGTGGCACAGGTGAGCACAGAAGTGAATCTCCTATTGAGTCGGTGAAAATGCTTTCAGCTGCAAATTATAGAAAAACCCAGACTTGTTGGGACGCAGACCAGCGGTTCTCAGACTTTCGCACGCATTGGAATCATGGTACGAAAACACTACGTGCCAGGGTTTACCCTAGAACTTCTGATTCTGGAGAGCCGGGCTGGGGCCTGGGAATGGACATTTTTTTAACACGTTCCCGGAGGGTGTGGATACTGCGGGTCCAGGGACCACGCTGTGAGATGCGCTGACTTGATAGGAAAGCTGTATTACGCCACCCAGCAACGGGCTTGGAGGCAGGCAGTTCCGCCGGGAGGTAATTTGCTCACCGGCTGACCTCACCAAGGGTGTTCTTCACATCTCTTCTCTCTCCTACCTTGTCTCGGCTCTGTCCTGGTTCCAGGACTGCCTCTTACCTGTCCGGGCATCACAACCAGATCAAATGGCACTAAGGCTTGTGGAGCCTTCTCTCCGTCTCGGGTTTAAAAACAACAGCAACCAAAGAGGCTCTGCTTAGGCTTGGATTTGAAGTAATCCGTGGTCGAGTCACAGTTCGTGGATTATCCCGCTGCGGAGTGAAAGCCGCTTAGAAGGGGCACCTGGGAGGCAGACGTGAAGGGGCTTGGGATGGAGCCCTCTGTGGCCCTGCTTCGCATCCTTTCCTGCAGAGAACTGTGGAAGAGCCCCCTGAATTCTCCCCTGGAGGGTTACGCACAGGAGAAGGATCCTGTCTGACTTCCTCCTGTGGATGCATTTACCTAGATTTGCCTTCCCCGCCCTGCCATCTCTTGACCTTGATCCAAGTGACTCTGGGATGGGCGTGTGCCGTGCAGCGTGATTGCGCCTGTGGTCCCTCGGCCCGACGCGTTCCTCTCCTTCCCGCCGTCCACGCCTTCTCCAAAATCCCCGCCGAGCCCTGGCCTCTCTCGCCTTCTGCCCCCAGATCCTGCAGGCCCTCGGGAAGTCCTACCACCCCGGCTGCTTCCGCTGCGTCATCTGCAACGAGTGCCTGGACGGGGTGCCCTTCACCGTGGACTCCGAGAACAAGATCTACTGTGTCCGAGATTACCACAAGTGAGGAGGGGTGGGGCGGAGAAGGGCCGCGCGTGCGGGCCACGCTGATCTCACGGAGTGAGGGACGGACACCCGCCGGGGCGCCTCCGCAGGCCTGTACCTTAGTCCACGGTCGGGAGGTCGGCCGATGCCGGTGCAGACAGGAGGTGGTTACAGAACCACGTTTACTGGAAAACACAGAGCCCCAAAGCCCTGTGATCAGATCCCCCCGAGGCACGGGAGGCATCTGTCAAGCCCGGTGGCTCCAGCTTTAACTTCCAAAGGCAGCGATTCGGCGCTGGGCACCGCCACCCTCGATCTGCCTGCGCCTGTGCCAGGCACCCGGAGGGAAGTAAACAGGGCCGTCTCCATCCCTAGTAGGTTGTGGGGAGAGCGTCCGGGTATGCTTGTTGCCGCCGGGGAGCGATCCCGCGGCACGACTGAAACACCTCCCAGAGAATGAGCCGGGCTGCCTCGATGCGAGGGCTGGAGGGGTTCGCTTGACGAGCGATGGGTGGGAGGCCGGCCCTGAGGAAGGCTCCGGGGTCTTGCCTCCCAGAGACAGCACAACACTCCCTTTACTGCTTCTGCGCTTCTCTCGGCAGGGTGCTGGCCCCCAAGTGTGCAGCCTGTGGGCTTCCCATCCTTCCACCCGAGGTAAGGCGCTCTTTCACACCTGCTCCTGGCGGCTCCCTGACACGAATACATCCCTCGGGTTGCTTACAAAGATCTGTGTCCTGTCCTTCTACCTTTTAGAAAGTCCTTCTGGGGCGCCTGGGTGGCTCAGTCAGTTCAGCTCGGTCGTGACCTCACAACCTCGGCTCAGGTCGTGATCTCCCAGTTCACGAGTTCGAGCCCCGCGTCGGGCTCTGTGCTGACCGCTCGGAGCCAGGAGCCCGCTTCGGATTCCGTGTCTCTTTCTCTCTCTCTCTTTCGCTCTCTTTCTCCAAAGTAAATGAATAAATAAAATATTTAAATAAATAAGTAAACATTAAAAAAAAAATCAGAAAATCCTTCTGAAATCTCACCTCTGACCCTAATAGTGTCCTCACCAAGAAGGCCCTTTCGTATTAACTGGCTTCCCCAGCCCAGTGCCCTTCTTGTGGCCCATTCGTCCCTACAGTCGTCCAACTGCCTGACTTGATAGTGACTCCTAGGTTAGAAGGTGAGCAGAAAGCCTGCCTTTCATTCATTTTCTCTTTTAAAACCTCACTCTCCATGTAGGTGGTTTTCTCAGTGTTGACCCTGACGTTCCAGAAGGTGTGGCTGCTGTCCCTCCGACTTCCTCTCTCATCGGTTCAAGGTGTCCTTTTTCCAGCCGGTGTGGGACTTCACTACAGAGCTGTGCTCTTCCGAGGCCACCTACTTGTCGCCTTGGGAATCTCACGGGTCCCCCAACCGGCCTCTTGTTCTTACTTTCCTTCCGTCCAGGGCTCAGATGAGACCATCCGCGTCGTGTCCATGGACAGAGACTTCCACGTGGAGTGCTACCACTGCGAGGTAGGCACCTCCCTGCCCAGACTCCCCAGGCCCGTTTCAACAGTACAAGAGGAAGGCCTCCTGGGTTGACTGGGGCCTGAGGTGGTCAGCAGGGTGTGGTCGAGGGCTGCCCTCCAGAGCTGCCCTCCAGGTCAAGGGGTGCAGCCTGATTTGTGGGGGAGGTCGGAGGAGATGCAGGTGTTGGGGACAGGGGGGTCTTTGCTGCCTTCCCCGCATTTGTTAACAGCCGAGTCCGGAAGCCACCGCAGCTGAGCGGTGGGGGGGGGGGGGGGGGGGGAGGGGGGGAGGGGGCGCGTGGGGGGCGTGGGGTTTCACGTGCCACATTGTCAGGCAGCTGAGTGACTTGGGGGAATAGACACCCTCCCCTCCAGCTTGTAGGCTGGTCTGTCTGCCAAGAGCCCCTTTCTGAGCTGAGCCCTGGAGATCACAAAGAATCCCACCCCTCTCCCTGGTTGGAAACCCACCCAACGTCCCTGGTTGGTATGGAGTGCGTGCGTGTGGGGCCCATCTGCCCCCTCTCTTAGCTCGTGTCACGCCCGGGCTAAAGAAGCCACGGGCACCCCGTGACCGTCAGGCAGGCTGGGGCTCGCCCCCTCGCCAGCCCTTGTGAAGGGGGCAAACGCTTGAAGCGCCCGCGGAGGTTCAGCCAGGATTAAGCGGATTCAGCCATGGGAGGAGAAAAGAGTTATCGTGTGACGCCGTGGGTGGGGTGAATGGGAAGCGGGTGAGGTGACGGCGGGAGGCTCCAGTTCACTGCCAGCCCTGGGGACATTTGCTCATCGTCCTCTCCACACGTTCAGTGCCATGCTGTCCCGTAGGAACCCGAGAGCCCCAAATTCAAGTCGTGTGTGTACTTTCGTTTTCTAGTAGCCGCCTTAAAAAAGGAAAAAGGGGGCGCCTGGGTGGCTCAGTCGGTTGAGCGTCTGACTCTTGATTTGGGGTCAGGCCCTGATCCCGGGGTCGTGGGATCGAGCCCCGCATCAGGCTCCGTGCTGAGCGTGTGGAGCCTGCTTGAGATTCTCTCCCTCTCCCTCTGCCCTACTCCCCCACTTTCTCTCTCAAATTAAAAAAGAAGACAAAAGAAACAGGTGGGATTCACTCTTGCAATATTGTATTCACCCAGTATATCCAAAACGTTATTTCAGTATGTAATCGGTACAAGGGTTTTTCATGAACTGCCTTACATTCATGTCCTGCCCTAAGTCTTGGGAGTGCGGGGCATGCATTTGCGGACGCCCGGCTCGGTTCTGACCGCCCCGTTTCAAGTGCTCCATAGCGACCTGCCGCACCTCCCCTCAGCTGGACCGCACGACCACGCAGCGCCCTCTGCTGGTTCCCCGGGGCCGCTGGCCTTGGGGTCGGTCTTGCGATCCTTTTGTTCTGTTCTGCTACCCCCTGGACATTTTTGCCTCCACCCCCCGCCTCCCCCCCCCCCCCCCAGGACTGCGGCCTGGAACTCAACGACGAAGACGGCCACCGCTGCTACCCCCTGGAAGACCACCTGTTCTGTCACTCCTGCCACGTCAAGAGACTGGAGAAGAGCCCCTCCCCTGCAGCTCTCCACCAGCACCGCTTCTAGCGAGAGCCTCTTCCAGACCTCGCGTTGGCGACCAGAAGCCAGCATTGCAAAGCCAGACATCTGCCTGCTAATTCCAGTGGCCCCACGGGGTGGTCGCGGGGGTGGGGGGGTGGGGGGGGGGCCAGGCAGGTAAGTTTCTTTATACGCGTGGGGCGCCGCTCCTTCAACCTCCCTGTCTGGTGGGTGTTACTTTCCAAGTGCCTTTCTCCGCCGCCCCGCCCTCATCGGATTACTCAGGAAGATACTCTAGCAGGTGCATGGCGTGTGACACCCCAAGGAGCCCTCCGGGCCCCTCTGGGAACAGCTCGTGCTTTAGAGGGAAAAGTTTGCCCTGAGCGTACTTCGCGGTGTCCTCTGAGGAGGGCTCAGCTGCCGATACCTTCAGCCCCTCCCTGTCCCTTTAGGAAAGCACCCGCACCAGACATTACCCCCGGTGCCCCCACCCCCCCCACGCACACGACATGATTTGAGACTGCACCCTCGACACGCACACGCAGCGTTATTGGAGACGTCTCTCCGCCCCAGAGACTCCGCTCTTCTGTCGGGTGATGGCAGATTTTAACCGCATTGTGGCAAGAGGGAAGCTGTGCCCGTGCTCTGTGTCCGAGGAAGAACTGCTTGGTAAACCAGAGCCGAGTTGTGGACTGAGCGAGCCGGGGTTTCCTCCTTGTACACTGACAACGTCTTGCCTGCTCCTGCAAATCTTCACTCCCTGACAGGCAGCTGGGAGCCCGGGCGGAGGTTTGCCCCGTTCGATAGCGAGGCGTGTTTGGGACGAGAACTTGGGTGCGGGTACCAGGCGTCCTTTGCCCTCCTGTTTGCACCGTCCTCCTCTGGAGCTCTCGAGAGTCTGGGACTTTGGAGTCGCTCCCACAGAGGCAAGTCTCAGGATCCCGTGTGGGGACATCTCTGTGCCTGTCGTAGCTTATCTAACCACGGGCTTTGGGGAAGCCTTGCCCATGTGCTGAGAGCTGGCGCATACACGAGGAGACTGTGTGTGTGTGTGTATGTGTGTGTGCACGTGTGTGTGACAGCGACATCTCCAGCCAGCACGAGACAGAGAGCCTCAGGAAAAATCACCATGTTCGTTTTCCACCGTGTCTCGTCTGTCTCTGGCCCAGTGCTTGGCTCGGGCGTGGCCTGCGAAGAAACCCGCAGAAGGTACACTGCTTTGGTCTGTTTCTTTTCTTGTTTTTCGTTGTTTTCCTCCGCTTGCGGTCTTCCACGCGCACAAAAATACCTCACAGGTCAGGGCTTCACCAAATCGCACGTCGGGAGGAACTCGGCCGTCACGCTGAACTCAGAGATGCCTCCGTGGGTGCGTGAGGGGTCTCGGCCTCCACGCGGGCCAGACTCCCGCGGGTCAGGGCGCTGTGATCTCAGCGGAAGGTCAGCTGAGAGTGGATCCAGTTGAACGTGGGTGCTGTTGCCGGATGCGTTTCATCATGTCGGTTCCCCGGGGTGGCGAGGGGCTAAGGGAGGGCCGCACCCGGGCAGGATTTCAGGGCCACCTGTGCACTGATGTGTCACAGTCCCGAGGCCAGACGTCAGTACGCCCGGTATTTCAATGAAGAGGCGGTGTAAAAGACTTAAAAAAGGAGGTTGCCTGCCGTTTGCCCTCTCGGCCCGTGGGGAGGGCCCCCTGGCCTCCGTGTTGTTGCCGGAGGTCGGGGGTCACGTCACTGCTGCCAGCTGGTCTGGGAGTATTGCCCTGGCACCCGCTCACCACCGCCTCCCCGCCTCGCACCCAGGGCAGCAGGGGCCACGGAGGGCGGTCACCGGAGCCCGAGGCCCACGGGACTCGCAGACTTTACAGTGGGCCCGGCTCCAGTTCTGCACCGTGTTTTGACCCGTTTCGGGGGCAGTTGCTACAGGAGGCACAGAATGGGCACCCTGAGTTGCCTCCTATGTTTATTCAGTTCGTTCTGCTAGAATCCTTTGGCCAGATGTCCCTTCAGCCCAGGCTGCGTGCTCTCATCGATCCCGTCCCACAGGCCGAGCCTCCAGAAGCCTGGCACCGCGTGGGGCCGGGGGTGGGGAGAGAACCCCTCTCTTCCCAGCTGGGCCCAGGGAGCCAGCCGATGTGTCTCGTCTTTGCCAACCGAGGAACGTCTCTGGCCTTGCTGGCGCCCCTTTGCTCTGATTGCAAGTCGGGCAGAAAGCGAAGAAAACTGCCTGAGAGCGACCGTCAAAAGCAGGGATTTGTGTGCAAAGTGGGTAACTAGGTTAGTTTTAAAAAAAAAGTCTCGGGATTAAATTTTTTAATTGTGATGTTTTAAGTGGCCTTGATGGACGTGATTGGGACATCTGCCAAAACGGGGTTTTATAGTGTTAAGGAAGGACAGTAAGAGAATTTCCAGGTACCCTAGAAGTCCGAGCAGCAAGTTCTCTTGTGGTCCAGGGCCCCCGGGGAGGGCGCGGGTAGGAATCTCGCACCAGTTCTGCTTCTCGGGCTCTTGCGCGAGAGCCGTGAAGAGATGGTCGCCTAGGCGGTTATCTCTACGTGGTTCTGTAAGCTGTTAGCCAAACAGAGTTGTAATGGGGTTGTATTTATAGGCACCTAGAAAGAAGACACAAGCACCTGGTAGGCCAGGATGAATCCATTCATTTTAACAGGTAGAGCGCGTAGCCCTTCCTGAGTTCCCTAGATAGCTCTTGGGCTTTAGATAAACCAGGAGAATTAAGGTTTGATCCCAGACCCCAAAGCCAGCCTCCGGCCTCCTCCCCTGCCTCATTTTGCCGTTAGTTTTTTTTTCTTCCCCACCCCCTGCCCCTTCCCCAGCGAGGGCCATTCAGAAACCGCCAGGGTGGTCCGAGAAAAGCCAAGAACGTAGTTTGGCCTGCTGTTCCCCCTCGCGGTTACTCTCCCACCTGTCGGTGGGTAAAGAGTGCTTTGTTCATCCCTCATCGCGGAAGCGCGTCTCATCCCGTCTGGGTAATCGCCTGTACGTGGCAGCAGGGTGTCCCCTTTCTCCGAGGGCAGTGCTCCGGTGCAAACCTCGCTCAGCCGAATCCACCGAGGTTGTGCTGTTGAGTCCTGGGCGGCGAATGCAGTAAGGAGTTCTGATCACCGTCACCCGCCGCCATCACCCTGTGGCCATGGGCTGCAGTCACCCTCACACAAGGAAAAATGTCAGGACCTGAGAGAATGATTTGGAACCCCCCCCCCCCCCCCCGCCCCAATCCTTGGCAGGCTGGTTTGTGCGGGCCATTTCCCGTGCGTGGGGAAGTCTGGCAGCCGTGATGCCTGCCGGTTCCCTCGAAACCACGTGTGCAAGCCTTGACCCCCAAATCAGCCTTGTTGCTGGATGCACCTGTCACGGCTCTGTCCGCCTTTGTGCCAGGAATACATTCTAACTTCCAGGTGATTTGAAGTCAGTCTTAAAAGTAATAGACTAAAATGAGTAAAATACAGTAGCTATTTGTTCTGAGCCGGAGCTGGACAGGTGTGGGAAATTTCCGTATAGTGTATGAAAATTTCACCATGCAGGGAAATGATTTTCCACTGTATCTCGTCTTCTACGATAAAAAAAAAATTCTTCAAAATTGTACTGTCGCTGTAAGATGATTCAAAATATTGTTACTGCAAAATCCTTCTTCAAAATTGTACTGTCGCTGTAAGATGATTCAAAATATTGTTACTGCAGAATCCTTCTTCAAAATTGTCGCTGTAAAATGATTCAAAATATCATGACAATAAATTGCATCAATTTGTAGCCTATTAAAGTGCCCTCCAACATGATGGTGGTTAACGGGTTTTCTTTTGTGTGTGTGGAGTGTGCAGACAGTGCTTTTCGCTAACTGGGTTTGGTCTTCTTTTGGAGCTCTGGCTCCTTAAAGGAACGTATGGGTCAAAGCTATGAAAGGTCCAAGAGCTAATAAGGTAGCATGCGGTGATGTCATGGATCCTGCTGGAAGTTACGAGACTCCTAGGTCAGAGACAAAGGACAGGTTAATGCAGCACCAGCAGGAGCATTTTTTGTTTGTTTGCTTGTTTGTTTTTTTGAGAGAGAGAGTGTAAGTGAACAGGGAAAAGGGTCAGAGAGAGAATCTTTTTTCATTAATTTATTTAGAGAGAGAGAGAGCATGAGCAGGGGAGGGACAGAGAGGGAGAATCTTCAGCAGGCTCTGCGCCTTCAGCACAGAGCCCAACGCGGGGCTTGAACTCACGAACTGTGAGATCATGACCTGAGCCGAAACCAAGGGTCAGGCGTTTAACCGACTGAGCCACCCCAGGTGCCGAGAGAGAGAGAGAGAGAGAGAGAGAGAGAGAGAGAGAGAGAATCTTAAGCAGGCTCAGCGCTCAGTGTGGAGCCCAACACAGGGCTGCATCCCAAGACCCTGGGATCATGACCTGAGCCGAAATCAAGAGTTAGACGCTTAGCCGACTGAGCCACCCAGGTGCCCCAGTGGCATTTTACTTTATCGGCATTTACACGGACTCCCTGGGCCCTCGTACCTCTAGGGCCCCATGAAGAGGGCCAGGTGGTCCCTGCACGGGCAGCAGGCTGCATTGCAAGAGGAAACCCAGGCTCAGGAAACCTGAGTCTTACGATGACCGGTAAGCCCGCCTGACTTTGGCTCCAAAGAGAGACACTGTGTCTACCACCCAAGACCATTTACCGCACCAACATCCTTGAAAAGACATCTGGAACTGAGGGTGTGCCTAGCTCACAGGACGTACTGGAATCCAAGCGACCCTTGGCGAGTGAAGAATTGGCAGTTTCTTTACCTGGGTCCTTAGTCTTGAGACTGGATGTCGTGCTGCACTGGTGGTGATTTTGTCTCCTGGGAATGTTTCTTTGTGAGGAGGTACTGATCGAAGCATCCCAGAGGTGAGTGGCCCTCTGGATGTGAGGCAAGCTTGCACAGGAAGCACAGGAAGGCAGAGTGAAGGGCTGCGTGTGCGCCTGTAGTCCTTGGGGTGGGAGAGACGGCCCTGGACTTGCCTTTCACGGCTCAGTTCCCGGGCTGCTTCAGGCTTCGGGCGAGTTCTCGTGGCCACCAGGTCTGATGTGCCGGGGACACGGGGAGGCTGAGAACGAGTGCTGACTGTCCTGGTGTCTTACCGGAAAATAAAACCCCTTTTTACGTGATGAGAGAGCACGTATACTGATTTTACAAACATGGGCTGCCATTTTCTTATGACCCTGATGCTACAAGGGATGACACTATCCTCAGGGAACAAGGTGGTTTGGGCCAAGGTGTGCTGGTGCCCCAGCCGTGGGGATTTGTGGTGTTTGATTTGTGGTGGTTGCTGGTTTCTATGCTGTCCCTACTCCCGTCATGGCCAAGTTCAGGCTGTCAACATGGCATCCCCGCATCTGGAGCTGGGAGGCGATGGCGAGGTCATGAACAAATGACTCCGGCCTCCTGGGCCACGTGGGGCTGAAGCGCTGGGGAAATCTGGCCCGGTTTTCGGTTCTGTGATCGAAGCAGTAACAACAGGAACAGCTGCCGTTTATCGTGTGCTCGCCATGTACTAGGTGCTGTTCCAAGGACCGTATTCTTTATAACCTTCCGTTTTATGGACAAAGCAACGGAGTCACGGAAGGGTGAAGTAACTCTCCAGACACGAAGTACCCAGAAAACTGAGGCAAGACTTCGCCCCAGGCCGAGTCTCACCCAGCGGGAGCTGTTGCATCACTGTGGCCGCTGGGAGCAAGAACTTGCCTTTCAGTGGCTTTGTTCAGGAGGGCCACTTGGCCGGAAGCACTCATTGCGAGGGGTAGGAGGGGCCTGCCGCTGCTCTCTCTTGGAGTCTGTATGGGTTTCTTATTGTTCTGGAATAACCAAACGTAGTGGCCTAAAACAACACAAATCTGGGGGCGTCTGGGTGGCTCAGTCGGTTAAGTGTCTGACTCTTGATCTCGGCTCGGGTCACAATCTCACGGTTGGTGAGGTCGAGCCCCGCGTTGGGCTCTGCACTGACAGCGAGGAACCTGCTTGGGATTCTCTCTCTCTCTCTGCCCCTCTCCTGCTTGTGCGCACACACGCTCTTTCTCTCCCTTGAATGTAAGAAAACACACACACACACACACACACACACACACACACACAAATTCGTCATCCTACGGTTCAGGAGAAATGGGCTTTATGGAGCTCAGATCAGGGTGTCAGCAGAGCCGAGTTCCTTCCAGAGGCGCTAGGGGAGAATCCGTCCCTTGCCCTTCTTCAGCTTCTAGAGGCCGCCCACACTCCTTGGCTTGTGGCTCCGTTCTCTGAAGTCTGTTGTCACACCTCCTCTCTCCCCACCCCTCCCTGCTTCTTTCTTGTTCGGCCCCATGTAGGATTACATTGGGCACGCCCATGGGGTGTAGGATAATCCCCTCGTCTGGAGACCCTTCACCACATCTGCAAAGCTTCTTCTGCTTATAGGATAAACTATTCATAGGTTCTGGGGATTAGGCCATGGACATCTTGGTGGGGGAGCACTACTCAGCTTACTACAGAGTCCAACAAACTTTTCAGATGGAATGAAAATATCAGGGGATCATTAGGTGCATTTTCTTCAAGCATTGCTAAAAGTGGGCTTTGCATTTCCCCTGGATTGAAAACGGAAGTGCTTCATATATAAACACGACATGGCCAGGGCGCCTGGGTGGCTCAGTCAGTTGAGCATCTGACTGCGGCTTAGGTCATGATCTCGCAGTTTGTGAGTTCGAGCCCCGCGTCGGGCTCTGTGCTGACAGCTCGGAGCCTGGAGCCTGCTTCGGATTCCGTGTCTCTCTCTCTCTGCCCCTTCCCCATTCATGCTCTGTCTCTGTCTCTGAAAAATGAATAAACATTTAAAAAAAAAAAAAAGTGACGTGGCCCACGGATCCTGGGTGTAGAAACACACCAGAATTGGTCGTACTCTGTGGGAGAAAAGTAAGTCAGTGGTCTGGGCCAGGAGAAGTCCCAGGTCTGTGACACTTGTAGGAGAAGCCCTGGTTACCTGGATGGTCCCGGCAGCCTGAGGCACTTCCATCACTTGGTTATATTCATGCCCCTCCCACTGATCCCGGCCCTCGAGGACAGGCGGCTGTGGGCCCCGAGCTGCCCACGGGACCTTTGTATTTACACATATAATCTCACTACAGGGAAAACTTAGCTGAAGATGTCAATTTATATTATTTATCCTTGCCTGATTTCTTATTCTGAACATGGTTCTCCCTAGAATCTGATTTTGGCTGGTTAGGCATTTAAAACCCCCAGAAGAAAGTGTTTCTGCCTGGATTCGTTTCCATTTTCCATCCTCGCGGAGTGTTCATAAAGGCCTTGGCTTGTCTTATGCAACCGGCAAAGAAAGGCCGACCTTTGTGTCTGTGTTCTGTGGTGAACAGAACTTCCAACGATGACGTGTTTAGAGTCCAGGGAGGAGGTCTCTGCAGGGCGATGGCTGTTCCTTCTTTTCGTGGAGCCTTAAGAGGTAGGCTGCCGGGGGGCGCCTGGGTGGCGCAGTCGGTTAAGCGTCCGACTTCAGCCGGGTCACGATCTCGCGGTCCGTGAGTTCGAGCCCCGTGTCAGGCTCTGGGCTGATGGCTCGGAGCCTGGAGCCTGGAGCCTATTTCCGATTCTGTGTCTCCCTCTCTCTCTGCCCCTCCCCCGTTCATGCTCTGTCTCTCTCTGTTCCAAAAATAAATAAAAAAGGTTGAATAAAAAAAAAAAAAAAAAAAGAGGTAGGCTGCCGATAGGCTCACAGCTGGCGAGAGGAAGCCTCATCAGGATTAGAGACGAGATCTGATGCTAACTAGCAAGGGAGAAAGGCTGGGGTGCATACGTGATCGCCATTTCATGCCCAGATAGGGAATGACCCTGAGTCCACGCACGTGGTAGCCCTCTGGTGCATAGTAAGCTCAAGGCCAGGATGGCTTTGGGGTCAAGAGCCCAGACTCAAGTTCTAACTCAGGCTCTACCACTTAATTGCTCAATGACCTTAAGCAAAGTTTGTTCCCGCACACGTAAAAATGGGGATCACGACGGAACTTGCCTTATAGGCTTGTTGTAGGATTGATCGAATTAGTCCAAGAGTTTAGAGCTCTTAGTTGCTAATAAGGGTGAGAGGCTTTAGGACTTAGTTGATCTTTCCATTGGGAAGAGCAAAAAATAAATTACAAATGGGTTAAATGGAAAAAACAATACAAACATAAAAAGTTGAAAAGACCACATATATAATAAAAAAACCATGAAGTAAAATATTGGTAAATTCGAATATACAATAGTGGATTTACAGTACTTTAGGTTCAAAAACAGTATAAGGAAAAGGTAAATGATAAACTGGAAGTTTGCAATGTGTTTGAGAGGGAAAGAATATCCTTCATATATTAAAAAGTCTAAAAAAACTGAATGCATACATCAAGAGAAAATAGATATATCAAGTAATACATGTAAAAGGAAGTTCTGTTTTTTTCTTACAAAGATTGCAAAGAAACCATAGTGAAATCTGTAATATTTAGTGTTGGTTAGCAAGCAAGAAAACTTGCTGTTAATGGAAGTGTGTTGGTTTAATTTTTTTGGAGGCAATTTGAAAATACGTTCCAAGTATCATTCCACATCCAGAAACTTAGAAGACATATGAGAAATAACACAGCATTATCTCTAAAAAGCGTTAAGGTGATAACCCAAATTCCCAACCAGAGGGTAATGCTTAAAATTATCTAGTTCTTGGATGGGACAGCTTCCAAGTGTATTTAATGACCTTAAACCTCAGAAAGCTAAGGGGCCCAAACGGGAACACAAAGACATACCTAGTACACGCTCAAATTTGGAAAAATACATGGGTAGGTATATCCATATTAAAAAGCATGGAAAAAAAAAACATCTAAAAGGAAAAAATCATATTAACAGTAATCTTGGGATGGGAATTATTTTTTATCACAAAATAGTTTTCTGTATTTCACAACTTTTCTGTAACTTCTTCAAAAGGGGGAAAAAAAGTGATATTGGAGAGCTTTCATTGATCGATGTCCTATGCCTTGGCCAGTCCACTGGTTCGGGTCCGCTTTCCTCCACAGAGATTTCCAGACCTCAGGTCTTCGAGGCAGGCATAATAATGCACTCTGCTAGGTCACCTGGGGCCATCTCACTGTAAAAACACGCCTGCCTCGGGGCTTCCCGGGGGAATCTGATGGCAGGTGGCCTGTGCACGGGGACCGCTGCGTGGGCAGCGCGCTGCGGCCCGCGCGCAACCGCACTACAAGCGTCCCGTCCCCGCGGCGTGTGAGCGCCGGAGCCCAAGCGGGCGCGTTTCCCACGTCACTTCGGGGCTCTCCGCCCCGGGGAGAGAGGCCAGAACCGTGCCTCGAATGCGCTTTGGTGTCATCAGGTGGCTAACCTCTTGCCACAGCGCGCCCCCCACTCCAAGCTGCCACCTTCCCAGGTGTATCTTCCTTTATGTACCCCTTTTCCAGGGGCTCCTGCATCATCAATGGGAAGCCGTGCACTTTACGAACCACCTCGACCCCTGGTTCCCAACACAGCTGAAAAGATGACGTTTCGGGCAAAGTGGCGGTAAAAGTCAAGATATTTACCCTCACACTCTAGCCAGGGACCTCTCTAGGGACACCCCGTAACTTGATCAAGCCCAGAAGGGGCAAAAAGTGCACCTCGAGCCAGCCAGGAGTCGAACCTAGAATCTTCTGATCCGTAGTCAGACGCGTTATCCATTGCGCCACTGGCCCTGTAGCAGCCCAACCCTCCCTGTGATGTAGATCACCCTTTGCGCAGCTTCCACAGGTTCCCCAGCACTGGCGCAGCATTTCCGCCCCCGGGGACGCGGCGCCCGCCCACGGCTCTCACCGCTCCTCCTTTCCCCAGCAAGCGCCCTCCGCCAATCCACAGCCGCAACGTCACGGCGCTCCCCGGCGCGCTCCAATCCGCGCGCAGTACAGCTTCTCTAGCGGGCGCGGGCGTGCGCACAAGTTTGTCCGCGGCCGCCTCCCGTCCGCTCGGGTCGAATGGGGCGGGGAAAGGGGTGGGGCGAGCCGGGCGCTGCGGCCGCGGAGCTGGGTGAACTGTAGCGCGGTGGAAGAGGCGGCGGCGCGGGGCGGAGCGGGCGGAAAGAGGAAGAAGGAGCTAGTGGTGCACGATGGCGGCGACGACCTACGAGCGGCTGAAGCTGTGAGTCCCGCGGACCGAAGGGGCCTGAGGGGTGGCGGGCGGGGCGGCAGGTGCGGGCCGCCGCCTCGGGCAGGGCTCCGGAGTCCCGGGGCTGCGGGCCGGGTGTGGGAGCCCCTGGCACCCCTCGCCTTCCCTGCCCGGCGCGGCCCGTCCTGGAGCTTGTAGCTTGCGGCCGCCCGAAGGCCCCGCTGGAGTCGCCACAGGCCCGGGAGCCCGAGGATGACAGTCTCGCCGGCCTTTCTTCGCCCCGCTCGGCCTCAGCGCCCACGGCGGGAGGGCGAAGCTGCAGACCGGCTTCCAGCGAGCCCGGGTCGGCGTTGTGATGCGACAAGCTCGGGCCGTGCTGCACCCCACCCACTTTGTGTGTTGGAGAGGTGGCGGCTAAATTTATCTTTATCGCTTAGTAGAGGAAGAGAGAAGTTTTTTGTGTTGTTGTTGTTTTTTTCTTGTTTAATGGACCCATGACCGCACGTTAGAGTCCACACGCAAATGGACAAACCTTTAACTGGGCATCAAAGCCCGCCTGACCAGCCTTCAGGACGCAGGAAAAAAGAACCGTCAAATACTCTTGAGATCCTAAAGGGTTTACCTGGTTTCAGCTATTGTGCAACTCAAGCACGAAGCAGGTTAAGTTCGTGTTGACAGCCAAAGGCTGTTCTCGAGAATTTTGGCAGTGCAGGTGGACTTTTCCATAAAGCCAAGTTCTTGAGGCTTTGAGAAATAGGCTCTGGTTGTTAAGGTTGTAAATTGAGTGTTTGTAGGTTCTTTTGGCTTGTCCTGGATAAATAAAAAACACACATTTCCCTTAGCGTTACCGTGAGCTCTTTGGTTCTTTTGCGTCTGAATAAGTTTTCTTCTACTTTGTGCTTCATGCTTTCCCTCTAGAATGAAAGTCCACTTGCCCTAGTGTGAGAATGTCCTTGGCCTCAGAAGCTAATGCCATTTGGGGGAAGCTTACCTATCCCTAAATGAGTTAAAATACCTTGGGACTTAGGCAGAGGTATCACATTTCCTTTGGAGGGATAGGAGGACATCCAAATGTGGTTTGGGCACTTCCTCTGCTCCCTGGAACCTCAAACTCACATAACTTTCTGGAAGGTTCAATTTAAAGTTAGGCATGCAAAAGTGGGAGTGAGGTCATCTACTCGACATGAGGTATTTTGCAGAAAAGGTGATTCCTTTCTCCTCAGCCCGCTCCCTTTGCCCCTTTTGTGTACTGTAATTCTCTTTGGAAACCTCAGCTGCACACTTCCCTCCACATTCTCCTTGTCAGGTTTCCTTATTCTCTCCCAGTTCCCCCTTTGCAAGGTGATCACCTTGTTGGTGAATGAATCCAGCGAAATGTCTGAAATGTCTTTGACTCCGGTACTGGCTGGGCGGGTGTCACGTGTTCTCGGCTGGCTAACTGGGCTATTGTTGACTATCTGAAAGTCACCAAAGGGTTTAATATGATCCTACGGCAGGTCTCAAATGCGTTCAAGCAATAGGGAGCCTTGGCTTGTTGCAGCTCAGGGTTAGGTCAGGGAATGCAGTTGAGTTTGTGGCAAAGATTGAATGGGATGGAGAACTGGAGGACTCTGATGATTGCCTATGTGTTGTCAAGGAGGCACTAAAGTCACCAGTATGATCTTTAAAAAAAAAAAAAAAAAAAAAAAAAAAAGGCTCTATGTCCATAAAAGAGAAAGGAAATTTGGCCCTGAAGTGGTAGGGATGATGCTTTTGTATTGATTTTTATAGAAGTGGAAACTATGAATTTGAGTGAAAAAGTAAATCTGGGGTTATGTGAAAGTCACTCCTTGATTTGTTGGACCTCAACGTTATACCTCCCTCCCCCCCAACAAAAGTTTTGAGCGCTTGTGTCAATGTGAAGCCACCATTTTTTGTGTGTGTGATTTTTGCATTTCTTACCAAGAAGTTCGTGAGTTGGAGTCTTTGCTCTTAATCCTTCTTTTTGGCCCTTTCTGCTCCAAGGCATGCTGTTTAGGGTTTTTAAATGTGGCCTCTGACCTAAGGGATGGTTTTTTTAGATGCATTTGGGAGTGGCAGTAGTTTCTGACCCATGTAAGAATTAGTAGAACATAATAGTCATTTTTATTTAAAAACTATTTTAATGTTTATTTATTAAAAAAAAATTTTTTTTTTCATGTTCATTTATTTTCGAGACAGAGAGAGACAGAACATGAACGGGGGAGGGGCAGAGAGAGAGGGAGACACAGAATCCGAAGCAGGCTCCAGGCTCTGAGCTGTCAGCACAGAGCCCGACGCGGGGCTCGAACTCACGGACCGCGAGATCGTGACCTGAGCTGAAGTCGGACGCTTAACCGACAGAGCCACCCAGGCGCCCCTAATGTTTATTTATTTTTGAGAGAGTGAGAGAACACAAGCAGGGGAGGGGACAGAAAGAGGGAGGCACAGAATCCAAGGCAGGCTCCAGGCTCCGAGCCGTCAGCACAGAGCCGGACGCAGGGCTTGAACCCATGAACAGTGAGATCATGGCCTGAGCCGAAGTCGCAGGCTTAACCGACTGAGCCACCCAGGCATCCCAGACATAATAGCCATTTTTAAAAGCATACCTATAGATGTTTCAAGAAAGATCCATACAAGAGGTGGTTTGATTATTTATTACAAAGCTAGTGCTAGTGCTCAGTCTGTTACAGTATCGAAGTGCTGGGGATTTTAAAGAATAATTTGTTCTGCAAGTATCTCACCCATTTGCAGTCTGTCTCTGTCCTGCTATGGCGTTCACCTCGCCCTGGTTTTATCCTCTGCTCCCCTGCTTACAGTCCCCAGTTCCATCTTGCCTATAGGGCCGAGCCCACATTTCCTAGTCATCTGGGTCTGGTCTCTTCCCAAGCTGTCCCTTAACCTTATGTCCCCTAATTGCCCAATGCATTTTTCCCCCTTCCACCACACTTGGCCACCCTCGTTTAGCCTCAGGGTTGGGCTTATTTATTTTGATCCTTCTACCCAAATGCCTTCTCCCTCTCTCCCCTCTTTCCATGCTGATCACATCCATGGGCCCATGGTAGAGCTGAGAGACGGCAGACTGTGTTAGTCAGAAGAGACGGAGAATCAGATGCTGACCTTGTTCGCATGCTTTATGTTATGGCCACGTTACTTAATCTCTGGATCAGTTTTTCATCTGTAAAATGAGCACAGAACTACCTCACAGGATTATCATAAAGACTGAAAGAGTGTAAATGTAATTAACAGAGACTCACTTTCTCTAAGAAGGCTTTCCCCGCGTCTTTCCCTTCACGGAGCTCCCATGACAGTCTGCTGTCATGGAGACCGGACGCCAAATGTGCATCTGGTTTGCACCTTCTACCTGTTAGGATTGACAAGCGGTAGATTATTATCTCACGGACGGGAGGGCTGAATGAGTCTGTCGCGCTGTTTGAACCTCTCACTGCCACCTGGAAATGATGAAATCCCTATAGTGCATATTCTTTGTTGCAGATAGGTAGAACATATTAGAAATGCCTTAACGTGGATTCTTGGCTAGTCCTCGGTACCAAGCATAAAGCCTTGTGCAGAGAGACCCTCCTTGAATCACCTGAGTACATGAACTTGGCAGTGTAGAGTGTAGATGTAAGAGTAGACGTACGATGTAAGAGGGAGATATCACCAGCATTCAAAAAGAACCCAGCCTGGGGTAATTTGGGATGTATTCTGTTGAAGTAGCAGCAGCTGAGGTCATTCCATGTATATGATTGTCTTTCCAGTGCCTCTGAAGTCATAGGTTGATGTATATCCTCTGTCATCGTTGGAGATGGAGATCGTTGCCCTTGGCGAGCCATGCCACGGCAGAACTGGCCTTGGAACACAGCAGGCCCAGAGTCCAGAGATCTTTCCATTACACTGCATTATTCAAATTACCTTTTTTTCTTATCAGATTGCTTTCACTTTAGTCCTTGGATGTGCCTGGTATAGAAGCGAGCCACTTAGGTTTGAAAACAGCTGACGTGTCCATTTGGATTTTTAATATAGAAAACAGAATGTTGATATATTCAGAATTTAAAATTCTTTTTTTAAATGTTATTATTTAAAACAAATTTTTTTAATGTTTATTTTTGAGAGAGAGAGAGAGAGTGCAAGCGGGGAAGGGACAAAGAGAGAGAGGGAGGTACAGAATTCAAAGCAGGCTCCAAGTTCTGAAGTGTCAGCATAGAGCCCAACACGGGGCTCAAACCCACAAACTGTGAGATCATGACCTGAGCTGAAGTTGGACACCTAACCGGCTGATCACCCAGGTGCCCCTTTTAATGTTATTTTTGAGAGAGAGAGAGAGAGAGAGAGAGAGCGCGCGCACGCAAGCCAGGGAGGAGCAGAGAGAGAAGGGGGCAGAGGATCTGAAGCAGGCTCCGTGCTGACAGCAGAGAGCCGGATGTGGGGCTTGAACTCTTGAACTGTGAGATCATGACGTGAGCCAAATTCGGGTACCCTTGACCTGAGCCAAATTAGGACCCTTAACCGACTGAGCCACCCAGGCACCCCTAAAATTCTTTTTACACATCCAGGCCATTCTAAATAATCTACCTCGTGACTCCTTTTTCTTTTCAAGTTACTGGTGTGAACATGAGTAACGTCAAACAATGAAAAAAGTGAAATTACGACATGATTACAACAGAAATCCACTCTTGGAAACATTTGAGGCACTCCCTGCCCCCCCGCCCTTTAAGAGGTCAACTGAAACAGGTGTAAGACAGGAAATCCTTTAGAAAGTGAATTCGGCTGCAGCTTGCCTCTGGAGAAACACTGTTGCCTTGGTTAGCAGGTCCCCTTTCTTCTGAAAAGTTGGCCACGGTTGTGAGGTCAGTGGGGCAGATGTGATGCAACCCTGAACAGATACGAACTAAGCTGCGCGGCGAGGAAGACACAGGCGGTCTGCGCAATACAAGGAACCATCAGCATATTCACACATCTTTTTGTAAGGAGGGATGGAGGGAAGGGAAGGTTATAAATTTGGGCACGGGTAAGCGGAGTTTGCATCCAAGGTGTTAGTTGGGTTGGGGTTCAGGCTAGAGTGTCTAAGTTAGTGCTAGGCTGCGTCACATCACTTGCTGCTTGTTTTAACTGCGTGTTCCAGAGCCTCACATCCAGCCTACTGAGTGCAAACTCTCTGAATGTGGGGTCTGGGAATCTGCGTGTTTAACTAGCTGTCCCAGTGGTTCTTACGCACACTACAGGGTATTTGGGGGCCGTGTGAAGCAGAGTGAGAACTGAAGCACACCGGTTGGTGAGTAGAACAGCATTCTTTGGGAGGCTTGGGGCCCTGGAAGATTTTGCTGTAGATCAGAGCTTTGCAGTAGATTAGAGCTTCAGATTAGGCGGCAGTTAGACCTGGGCCTGTGAAGGAGTCCAGTTTGGGGAGATGATGGGTTTTCGGATGTGCAGAAAATAGGAGGGACCTCAAGGTTCTGAGGAAGAAGATGGAACTAAAATGAATTAGTTTCCTGGAAATATCAACTCTTTGGGATCGTGTTGGGCTCCTGGGTTGTCTGGGATGAACCTGGGTTCTAAGAGAGGTCCTGAGCAGGGGCTCAGTGAGGAGGAAACCCCGGGGCCCAAAGGGCAGATGGATGAGGGGTGGTGGGAACACCTTCTGGGTGTATGTGTAGTGGGCTCAGAGGACCGACCCTCTTTACTGTCTGAGTTCTTACTTCTTGCCAGCCAGATCTAGTAAAATGTTACTCCTGTATGCTTGGAACGAGAGATGGGGTAATTTTGATTATGAGGATTTTGATTTCTTTATATAAGATTGTTGAGAATATGTTTTTTTGCTACAGTTTTGTGACATGACAGTTGACGTGCTTCTGCGCAGGTAGAAACGTTATTTTAAATTGTGCTAAAATTTATACGTAGGATTTATCGTCTTAAGCGTTTGTAGGTATACACGGGTCAGTGGCATTCACATCGTTCAACCATTCCAGCCACCCATCTCCAGAACTCTTCATCTCGCAAAGCTAAAACTCTGCTCTCATTAAACAGCTCTCCATTCCTCCTCCCCTGGGCTCTGGCAGCCACCGTTCTACTTTGTATGTGTGTGAGTTTGGCCCCTGTAAGTACGGTGGAATCGTCCAGTGTTTGTGCCTTTGTGACTGGCTTATTTCCACTTGGCATAACGTACTCAGCGTTCCTCCATGTTATAGTATGTGTCAGGATTTCCTTTCTGAGGCTCAACAATACTCCATTTTATGTATCTACTACGTTTTGCTTCCCACTCATCCGTGGATGGACGCTGGGGTTCCTTCCACCTTTTTGGCTGTTACGAATACTACTGCTGGGAGCATGGGTGTGTAAATATCTCTGCGAGACCTTGCTTTCAGTCCCTTTGACTGCATACCCAGCAGTGGAATTGCCGGGTCATAAGATACTTCTCTTTTTAATCTTTCCGAGAGATCGCCGTGCTGTTTTCCCACAGTGGCCGCACCGCTTCATGTTCCCACCAGCAGCACACACTGTTCCAGTTTCTCTACATCCTCACCAACACTTGTTTTGTTTCTCGTACTAGCTATTGTAATGGGTGTGAGGTCAGCAAATGGTAATATTTTGGAAGTGGGCTAATTTTGCCCTCTGGTTGTGACGGGATTCTGAAAAGGTTAGTCGTTGCCTGGAAATGTCACCGTTACGGGGGGAAAGGGGGATGTTTTCAGACACGAGAAAATCATATTGCCAACTCTGAAAAAAAAATATTTTGTGTTTATGTTATAATTAAATCTGTTGCTTTTAAAATTTGGCAAGGGTAGTTTTTAAAAAGCACTCTTAAGAGCTCGTGAATCCCAGTTGGCTATAAGATTAAATGCATTTCTATTAAGTATAATAGAATTGCCTTCGTTGAGTTCAGCTTGTAGTCCTCTGAATTTTCTTTTTTATCTCATATGTGGGCAGCAATCTATGAAAGCAAAACAGTCAGCCAAATGAAAGTAGTCAAAAGAGGAAGTAATTATTATTTATAAAGTATTCTGCTTTTTCGATGTATCTTCCAGAATACGTATCATCTTACTAGAGAGCAGAACTCAGGGTGGAAAGAACCGAGGTAGTTGTCTTGTTCAGTTAGAGTTTTTGGTTCATGCCTGTGGGATTCGGACCACCTCACCGGACAGCGCATATCGGACCAGAGCAATTTTGAGCGTATGGTATTACTGTGAACTTCAGACATCTCATACCATCCGCATAGTTAATGACCAGATAACCTTCTTGGATGGAGTCTTCTTGCCTCGACTTGCAAAATCTAGTTCGTAGAAAAAGTGACGTGAGAGAGTTTAATGAAATGAGAGACTTCACAGCAATTGAGGGCCATTCTTTTGGCTGTAGAGAGAGGACCGTCTCCCAGATTTTCGGTTATCATGGAGTCTTCTGTCTCGGCGTCCATATATTTATTAGGTTGAGAACTCAGTGTAGCCTGTCGACTGGTTAATTTGGAAAAGCTCCGGGCGAGATGGTCAGCGGCGACTCTTTGTGGACTTTCTGATCCGAGAGCCACCGCTTTTGCTCCCCCTTGTCCTCCCGTTAGTGATACTGTGCCCTCCAATCCACTTAACGTTTGACCTGTCAAGATCTTTCCTTAGCTAGGAGAAAGGAAAACAGTTTTTCAAATCCTTTTTACTTCCCCCCCCCCCCCCCCCGAGCCAAAGAAAACATGAGTTAAGCACCATAGAAAAAACCCCAACCTGATGTAGGTATTTGCTGACTAATTACGTTATATTCTCTAAGAATACCGAGGGAGCTTCTGCTGTCTTCTTGTGCGAAATACCACGGGGAACGGACAAGCAGAGTCCTTGTCTGCAGAGACTTGGTGGTCTGTTTGGTGGAATTCTAAAAGGAAAAATGATAATGAAACCGTGCACGTCAGCAGAAATTGCCCACCGGATGCTTTACTCCAGTGTTTCTGGTGGTTAGTGCTGGAGAGCCGCAGTTAATTTCACTCGCTTTTGAAATGAAACCCCTGGAGCATAAAACTTACCAAATACAATTTACTGGGTAAAGCTCAGATACTTCGGGTCAGTGTCAAGGCCAGTGAGAGAAGGGCGGGAAGAGGCAAAGAAGAGGAAGACAGCAGAGGAACGTGTAGACGTCTCTGAGTTGAGACGACACCCGCTGGGATCCTCGGTGGGGTTCTGAGTCCCCACACGTCCTTACTCTTGGAAATGCCCACCAGCTGGCGGTCACTGTTCATACCTACATCGCTGCAGTTCGTAAGCCGTTCTCGAGAACGTTGTCCGAGCAGGCTGGTGGCAGCACCGGCGGCTTGGATTCTGGCAGCATCCTCTGAGAGGCAAGATCCAGCAACGGTCCGAGCACCATTGGGCCAAAACTCTCTGTCTTGATCCACATAACTCTTATTTTTGTTTTTGCTGTTTTAACACATTTTTAAACTTAAATTTTTATTTTAATATAATACCTGTCTATGGCTCAAAAGTAAACAGTACACAGAGCTTATAATAAAAAAGAGAGCACCCTTCTGTACTTCTAATTCCCACTGTCCCAGAGACCTCGACTTTCAACGTTTTCATCTCTCTCTTTTGGTATTTTACTCCGCATTTTGTTTTTCAAGATTTTATTTTGGGGATGGGGAGAGGCAGAGGGCAAGAGAGAACCTCAGGCAGGTTCCATGTCCAGTGGGGAGCCTGGTGTGGGGCTCGATCTCCAAACCCCAAGATCATGACCTGAGCCAGTCAAGAGTCAGACACTTAACCGATGGAGCCACCCAGGCATCCCACATGACTTTTTTTTTTTTTTTTAACGTGCCTGTTGCTAATTAATCTTCACTCCCTGTGACAGCAATAAGATTCCTCTCAAACACGCTGGGTAACTATGAACTCAGTTTCTTCCCTGAGATTTACCTCTGGGAGCCCAGTACCCTGTGCTGTAATCTGTGGACTAGTTTTTCTTTAGGCCTGTTGCATAGCTGTTGTTCTGGACAATACCTTTGTTCAGAGAACTTCTTCTGCTTCTTTCCTGTTTTGGATTCTCAGTCTAACTCATTCCATTTTGGTGAAACAAACTTTCCCTTCTTTCTAAGAGTGAATGAAAGGAATCTTTTGAGATGTTGCACATCAGAATGTTTTCCTTCTATCCTCATGCTTATTCGACAGTGTGGGTGACTATAGAATTCTCAGTCAGAAATTATTATCCTGTAGAATTTTATTTTATTTTTTTAATGTTTATTTGTTTATGAGGGAGAGACAAAGTTGTGAACAGGGTAGGGGCACAGAGAGGAAGACACGGAATCCAAAGCAGGCTCCAGGCTCCGAGCTGTCAGCACAGAGCCCGACGCGGGGCTCGAACCCACGAACCGTGAGATCGTGACCTGAGCCGAAGTCGGACGTTTAACCGACTGAGCCACCCAGGCGCCCCCTTTTTTTTTTAATTTTTTTTTTAATGTTTATTTATTTATGAGAGAGAGACAAAGTGTGAGCAGGGTAGGGGCAGAGAGAGAGGACAGAATCTGAAGCAGGCTCCAGGCTCTGAGCCGTCAGCACAGAGCCCATATCCTGTAGAATTTTAAAGACCTGCTGTTGAATAGTCCAGTGAGTGTGCTGTTGCTGGATAATCCAGTATTGTGGCTGTTGAATATTTCCATGCTTCTTTCTCTTAATTTTTTTTTTTTCCTGGTAACTTTTGGATTGTCTCTATGGTGTTTAGAAGTTTGATGCTTACTGTGCCTTTGTGTGTGTGTGTGTGTGTGTGTGTGTTTTTCCGTTTGGGGTTTATTTTTTTTTTTCTTTGAAATATTTTCTTGCTTTTTTTTCTTTTGGAATTCTTGCTGTGAATGTATGTTGGATATCCTGGATCAGGCTCCTCTTTCTCTCTTTCCCCTTCCCTCCCCCCCCTCCTCCCTCCCCCTTCCTCCCTCACCCCTTTCTTCCTTCCTGTGCTTTCCTGTTTTATTGCTCTTATCTTTTTATTCTGTTCTCATGGAGAGTTCTTCAGTTTTATCTTCCAGCCTTTCTGCTGAATACTCAAATTATTATTTCTGCTCTCAGTCCAAGAATATGTTCTTGCTTTTTTTATTTTTGGATATCAGTTTATTTGGGCTTTTCTTTCCTTTTTTTTTTGTTTTTTTAATGTTTATTTATTTATTTTGAGAGAAAGAGCACGAACAGGGGAGGGGCAGAGAGAGGGAGAGAGAGCTCCAAACTGTCGGTGCAGAACCCGACGCAGGGCTCCAACTCATGAGCCGTGCGTTCATGAACTGAGCCCAAATCAAGAGTCAGATGCTTAACTGACTGAGCCACCCAGGTGCCCCTGTTCTCCCTTTCTGAACATGCTTTTTTTTGGTCCCTCTGTCATGAATGCGATGTCTTCTTTCTGAGGCTCTTGCGTATAAACGTGTTTTGAAGTTACAGTCTGTTCCCGGCGTAGTTTGTTTATCCAGTGTTCCTTTTCTGTTTGTTTTGGACTCTGTCTTATGTGATGGAAGCTTTTCCTAGTATCTGATGATCCTTGGTTGTCATTTCATGTTGAAGAAGGAAATTGATTGGAGGGTCTGCTTGTGGGTCAGGACATTTCAACTGGTGGCCTTCGCTGTAGAGGGATTGCACAGGAACTCAACTCTTTGATGAAGCCACAGGTCGCAGCTGCCGGTCTGTGCTTTCGGGACAAGTTGATTTAGAGGTGGTGTCAAAGCTCCTGTGGGGGCTCAGGGAGAGGGGTGATGCGAACTGGTCCACCGGCTCTCTGGGAGTCTGACAGAGGAAGAGGGTTGGATGATGTTCCCAGTCTGTGGGTGGACCCTGTCCACGTCTCCTGGTTTCATCTGGCTGTCTCACCCTGGTCCTCAGCTCTGCTGATGAGTGGAGGCCAGAGAGCATCTTCCGTTAACTGTTCTAAGCATTCAGTCCCAGGGTCGGCGAGGGCAGGCGCCTGCTGTAGGCTCTCGGCCCATAGGTGATTGGACTCTGCTGATTGGTGAGTCAGGCCATTTCCAAGCACTGTCTGTCTTCCAGACCTGCATTCGAATGGCTCGTGTCTGCCCCACGGCCTGCACCCACCTGTTGGTACCCCTTAGACTCCGTGTTCTCGAAGAATATCTGGGCTTTTTTTAATGGAGGGTTTTCACTCTTGGAAATTCATTTCACTGTACTTCAGTTAAAATTTTAATTTGTTGATCTCATTTCAGATGTGTCTGTCTAGACTGGAAATGTTATATGTGATATTTTTCATATTCTTATAAAAATTGTCAAGTAGCAAGGTGTAACCAGCACTTCATGCTATCTTAAAGCCAACGTTGTCTTTTGTACTAAGAGCTTTTTTCTTGTTATAGACTCATATCTACAAATAAGAAAGACATTCATAATTTTCATTCTCATTCTGTATTCTGGAATATTTGATAAATCAGAGGTCTGTTTTATGTGGTCTTCATATTTGGGGGTATATATTTAGTAGGACGTACTTTGATTCCAGCATCTACCTATCAAAGCTAAATTGTTCAGATGGGGTACATGTGGCAAAGATATCAGTACCTTCCGTTGTATTATGTCTTTAAAGTGTGAATTGAATACCTTTTCTGGGCCTGTGTCACCATCCTGTCAAGAAAGTTTGCAACTTTTCTCCCTTCTCTCTTAAAGGATGTTTTTGTTAATAGTAAAAAGTTGTCGTCTCTGTGAGTCAGCCCTTTTATTCTTTGCAGAGGTACTTCGCAAATGCCCGCTTAATTCTCGCTGTTCTGTGAGGTAGTGAGGGTCAGCGTTTGCGTCCCCAGGCTGGATGAAGGGTTGATGTCGCGGGGCAGCGATGGGTGGGGGCAGGGGGCTGGCGGCATTCACCCCGGGCGGAACGGTGATGATGGGAGTTACTGAGACCCACGTGGGCAGGACAGCAGAGGAGAGGCCGTCTGCCAGGAGGCGGTGGTGAGGGGCCATAGTTACAGGGCGACTTGGGGGCGTACGGGGACGTGTGGAATTTTCCCTTTTTCCGTGACCTTAGGCACTGTGCCTGGTTGTAAGTAGCCCATTGGTTACTGAGGGCCTACGGCTCTTTCCAGGTGGGTGGCTTCATAAACCTGTTTGCACCACCCGTCTGCCTTCCGCTGCTGGTCTCTGTGGGCCCTTTTGCCCTGTCACGTGCCCCTTGCTCAAGCCCGTGGCCTGAAAGCAGCCCGGCCCGGACGGAGATGTCCTGTTGACGGAGATCCCTTGTCTTTGTTCACAGCCGCCAGGAGCGTTTTTACGTTTCATTTAATCCTCAGGAGGATTGATCATCTGCCTCGCATCCCCACCTTGGCCAAGTCACCCTAGATTTATTAATTTGTTTTTTATAGCAGTTCCCTCTCAAGTCACTGAATTACTTCCTTGCGCACTGATTGTCTCCCATTAGAATGTAGGCTCTGTGAGTCAGGGACTCTGGACTGGTACCCAGAACAAGGGCTGGCAGGAGGTGGACACTCGGAACTTGGCCAGCAGTATGTCGCTGGTAGCGGGCAGGGTCAGGGGCAGAACCGCTGTATTTTTGACTGCAGATCCTGAGGCCTTTTCAGTGCGATGCTCCTAACACAGTGCTCTTCTAAAGTGTTGAAGGTAGTGTTTCGATCAGAGGCTTATGGTCAGTTATGTGAGTGCTGGTTTTTGATTTCCCATCCCGACGAGGCCTCCATGTGTGTGTTGACTGACCGTGCTTCTGGGGGGTTGCTTTGCCACTACTGGGACGAGAACAAGTCACAGGTAGTTCACTTGATGGGGAGGCAGCGTTGGCAACAGACTGCTCCTTGTCAGTGCTGGAATCATTATTTTAAAAGTAAGACCACAGAGGAGAGATTCTTTGTTGTTCCTCAGATACTGGAGGTGGGACAGGAAGTCTCAGGATAGCGCCAGCAATTGTATGAAAGTATTTCACGGGGCTCTCTCAGGTCCTAAGCCTGTTTAAGCCTCAAAGAATGCGGTAGAACACCCGTGCTGCACGGGCAATCACAGGGTTTAGAGTGTGGAGATTGGGGACTCTTAAGAGTGAGGCTCCGCAGAAAGGCATCTGCTTTGGAGACAGAACTTTCTTTGAAGGCTTTTTTTCTTCTTTTTCTAATGTTTATTTATTTTTGAGAGAGAGAGAGAGAGAGAGAGAGCAAGCAGGGGAGGGACAGAGAGAGAGGGAGGAGACAGAGAATCTGAAGCAGGCTCCAGGCTCTGAGCTGTCAGCGCAGAGCCCAATGCAGATTTCGAACTCGCGAACCGTGAGATCGTGACCTGAGCCGAAGTCGGACGCTTAACCAACTGAGCCACCCAGGCGCCCCTCTTTGAAAGCTTTTATAAAGAAGTCTTGCTTTTGAGGTCTGTTTTTTTTTTTTTATTAATTTTTTTCCTATTTGTTATTTTTACTCTGTTACCCACATCCTAGTCACTCATGCTTGTGTAATTCTTACCACATGGTTAGGTCTTCAGTAAAGTTCTTGAATTACTCTTAGAGGGCGACTTACAATTACACAAAACATCTGCAGGTAACGACCGGTGTGTTGGTTTTGTTTGGTTTAGTTTCAATGATTTAAGACTAGGTGACTACCCTGTGAGTAGATTGTCCGGAACTTTGTCATAGTCCTGTTGGTTGGTTTCAGGACTCTCACTTTTTTTTTTTTTTTTTTTTAAATAGATTTATTGGAAGTACAAAGTTTCCTGACATATAGAGTAAATTCCATATATTTCAGGAGTACAGTTTGATCCATTTGGACTTATTTTTACACCCACAAAACCATCCCCAGTCTGAAGATAACGGACGCCTCCCTCACCCTGGAGAGTTTTCCTCGTGCCGGCTCCGCCTTCCTTTCCCCCTCCGTATGAGTCAAACCCACAACTCCCCTGAGACCCAGCCACATTCCACCTCTAGGCGGTCACCCAGGAGAAATGGAGGGGAGGATACGTCTGCCTTAGACTTGTAGCAGGATGTTCATGGAACCTTTGTTAATATCCCAAACTGGAAGCAGCTCAGATGTCCACCAGCAAGTGAATGGGTAAAGAAGCTGTGATGTGTCCATCCACTGGAACGCTCTTCAGCATCAGGCCAAGGAAGGAACTGCTGTATTTCGTTTGAGTTGAAGACTGCCGTTTTTAAGGCAGATTTGTCTTCTTTGTTGCATTTTGCTTAATTTGTATTGAAATTGATTTTCATTCCCTTAGCAACTCCCCCCCCCCCCATCCAATGGAGGAAACTAGCCTAATATTAAAAAGTTGGTTATAGATGAAGTATAAAAGGATGTAAGTTGTGTTTGGCTACTTAAAGGTTGAGAACTTGTAGTCAGTAATGGTCAGTACAGTTTCTGTAATCCCACATAGCTTTTTTTTTTTATATATAAAATTTTTTTTTTTAATGTTTATTATTGAAAGTCAGAGAGAGTTAGAGCCGTGAGCAGGGGAGGGACAGGGAGAGAGGGAGACACAGACTCCGAAGCAGGTTCCAGGCTCCAGGCTCCGAGCTGTCAGCACAGAGCCTGATGCGAGGCTCGAACTCACAAACCTCGAGATCATGACCTGAGCCGAAGTTGGATGCTTAACCGGCCGAGCCACCCAGGCACCCCATTTAATGTTTATTTATTTTGAGAGAGGGAGCATGCGAACGGGAGAGATGCAGGGAGAGTGAGAGAGAGAATCACAGTCCAATGCGGGGCGCAAACCCACAACCGCGAGATCATGACCTGAGTTGCTGTCAAGAGTTAGGTGCTTTACCAACTGAACCACTGAGGCATTTCTGTAATCCCACATAGTTTACACACCATCTGTATATGAGAGACGATGTCAGTGATGGTTGCATGGATTTGTATAAGATTTTTCATGGGCAGGGCAAGTGGAATAGAGGAAGTAGAATTTAAAAGGAAAGGAAAAGGGGTGCCTGGGTGGCTCGGTCGGTTAGGCATCTGGCTTTGGCTCAGGTCGGGATCTCACGGTTCACGGGTTCGAGCACAGAGCCCAATGTCGGGCTCTGTGCTGACGGCTCGGAGCCTGGAGCCTGCTTCGGCTTCTGTGTCCCCCTCTCTCTCTGCCCCTCCCCCACTCATGCTGTGTCTCTCTCTCTGTCAAAAGTAAACATTAAAAAAATTTTTTTAATGTGTTTCTTAGTATTTTTAGCTAATACGCCTTGCGTGCTAGGTGTCAGATGTAATTCTAAGTGCCTCTCACAGAAGCTCATTTTATCCTCACCCCAGCGTTGTTTGCTGTCTGATAGGATCCCTATTTTATGAATAAGGGAACCGAAGAACAGAGGACGAGTAACTTGCCTGAGGTCACACAGCACACAGTCCGGTTCTGTAGACTGGTCCTGACTACCGTGCTACATTCTGCACCGTGTTGGATATAATAAATTAGAATTTATTATGATTTTCTTGTGGGAGTCAAGCGGGGGTCCCCCCCCCCCCCCCCCCCCGCAAACCTCCTGAGCGTAATACACAAGGGAAAAGAGTTACACCTCATGTGTGAGGACAGCAGAACTGTTCTTTGGTAGCCGGGAGATCAGTGTGATGTCGGATGTAAGCACTACTGAAATTCTTACAATAAGCAGCTTTTTAAAAAGTATTCCTATTTTTAGAAGTCTCCATTTTGTCTGGTTTAGGTATTTATGGCTTTACATTTCTTTTTAGGCACATCACACCTGAAAAATTTTATGTGGAAGCTTGTGATGACGGAGCGGATGACGTACTTGTCATCGATCGCGTGTCCACAGAAGTCACCCTGTCAGGTATTTCACAGCCAGGGGCCGAGGCGGCCGGCAGGACTTTGTACCGAAGTTGCCGGTGTGGTCATTAAAGTAAACGCCGCAGGGGTGTGGCTCCCGCGGGGGTGTGGCTCCCGGAGCTGCGGCAACCCCTGCCACCTCCTTTGATTTTTATGCATTCATCTCAGGCTTCCTCCATTTCATGAAAAAGGAGGAATCGGCTTGAAAGTTTTCCCATCTGTAAGGCTTTAAAAACATAATTATCTCTTGACCCCGTTCCCTCATCTGTGCTCTAACAGGATTGGTTTTGTTGGTGTCTTACTTCCTTTCTAGCTGTAAGATTTAGGGTATTTGAGTGTAAGAAAGTTGTTTGAACGTTAAGTGTGTGGAAATTTAACAGCTGCTTTTGATTTTGACAATATTCATGACTATGAGGATAATTCAGTAAGTGGAAAATTATATATATATATATATATATATATATATATATATATATATATATATGCCTAGATATGTGTTACTGACTAAAACTTACATTTTAGGCAAGTAGTATTCCAAGCTGTATCTGTCTATATTCCAAGCTGTATCTGTCTATATCTTGTCTGTCTCTCCAGTTATATTTTGGTTTTGGTTCTCTGGGGTGTTGAAAACAATTTTTTTTCCCGATTGTATGGAACACTGATTTCTGATTACATGCAAAATAATTTCGGTGACTAATGTACCAGGTGGTATCACATTTAGAATGTCATATTTCAGTTGTTTAAATATTCACCTCTACACAGAGTCCTCTGTATGTTTTTTGAGTATGATATTTGAGTAACTAAAGAGTAAGCGTTCAGTAAACAGTATATATCCTTTGAGTGGAGAAAGTGAAATATGAAAATACAGAGGATAGTAAAGTTTAAGAAGGAGATGGCCATAAATTTCTATTTCCTTGGTTACCTGGTTATTTTGATAAGTACCATCCATAGTTTTTCTTTGACCAGATGGAATTAGAGGTCTGTTTTCGCTTGATAATTTGGCATTACCTATATCTATTAGCTGGTAGCTGCTTTCTTGAGAGAGTGTGAGCAGGGGAGAGAGGCAGAGGGGGAGAGAGGGAGAGAGGGAGAGAGAGAGAGAGAGAGAGAGAGAGAGAGAGAGAGAGAGAGAGAAAATCTTAAGCAGGCTCCACAGTCAGCATGGAGCCCGATGTGGGGCTCGATCCCATGACCCTGGCATCATGACCTGAGCTAAAACCAAGAGTCAGATACACAACTGACTGAGCCAGCCAGTCTCCCTTCAATTATTTTTGACCTTTCAGTGACACTTCTTTGTGGGTAGAGACCACAGACCCATTTGAGGGGTCAAAGCTGAAGGTCATGAAGAGCTTGGACGTAGGAAGGACACCAAGCTGTCATCAGTAGACGTGAGGAGATACTTGGACCTGAAGCCGGTGGTGATGAGGGGCTGACTCACTCACCTTTGCTCTGCTACTTGTTTCCTGTTGTTTTGTTTTCTTTTTTTAACTTTTGGGAATCCAGACCATTGCCATGAAAAGAGGGGTTTGTTTGTTTTTTCCCTCCATGAAAAACTAACATGTATTCTTGGGAATTACCTGTTTTATTGCTTTTGTACTGCAGTCAATGTAACTTAGAGCTCCATCAATCAGTAGTACCTTAAGTTTATCAGATGATCTCTGTATATTCAGGATTTTCTCTAAGCTTTTCGGTGCGCTGCCCCATGTGTCATGTTTGGTCATTGTGGCACTGCTGAGTAAATTGAATCACAGAGAAACAGAGGTGAATCTCAGACCTTATTCAGAATTACTTTGTTCAGGATAACAGGACGCGGATTGGCAGCGGTGTTTCAGAATGAGTTAGTTCTAGGATGGTAATTAAACTAGGACTGGAGGAAACATTGGGCAGCCCCCCCATGGCCGGCCCTGAAGGAAGCTGGGAACAGCTGTGTTTCCCTGTAGGCCTCGCCTCCTTTGTTCGCCCCTGAGGTGTGAGTCTGGCAGAGGGAAGAGAGGTGGATGTGGCAAAGTCAGTCCCTTGATAGGGAGGCCCGGCCTTCCCCGCTTCGGGGGCATCGTTCCCTAGACTTCTACAGGTGTGTTTTGTGAAACACCCAGGCTGAAAGTTGAATAATCATGAAATGAACCCTATCATCGAAGATGCTCTTTTACTAATAAGGGCGTTATTGGTAAAGTCACGGTTAATGGTGGTGCCTCCCTGCGCACCTGTGTTTCCTTCCTTGTCCCCTTGTCCCTTGGGTCTCGTCCACATTTGTAGAGGCGGACGGGCAGGTCTGTGCCTCCCATTAATTTCATGTTGAGATTAAATTCATGCCCCCCCCCCCCCCTCCATTAACTTTCTAACTCTCTTAAATAGACAGGGACTTAACTTTCTGGCAAGAAGTTGAATAAATCTGGTTGAAAAATGACCGTAGAAGTATCCCACGATTTACCTGATGGGGATCCTGAAGCATGTTACTTTGGGCACCTGACTCTAGACAGCAGAGGCCTTTACATGTCACATGGACATATGATTTCATATTTTGCCAAAATGAAGGTCTAACACCGATGAAGGACCCCTGCTTCCTTAGCACAAATCATTGTGCTTAGGAATCCTTAGCACAGTATTGACTGTGAAGTAACTTCTGAAATCAGATTAAATTTCCTTTCCTATCAGTGAGCTTTTTCTATGTGATTTTTCTTTTCTTTTCTTTTTTTTTCTTTTAAAGTCAAGAAAGATATTCCTCCTTCAGCTGTCACAAGACCAATATTTGGTATCCTGGGCACAATCCATCTGGTGGCAGGTAAGAACATAAGCTAAGACGGGCGAAGAAGGTAATTAAACTGACACGGTAGAAGACGAAGGCACACTCCTGTTGTGCTCTAGGCAATAATGTAGGTCAGGTATTTGTCATTGATTTCGAGAAGTGACATATTCCAAATGACAGGTGGTTACATCTATCAGCCTGAGGTTCTGCTAAACAAAACAAAACAAAACAACCCACCGGTTTTGTTTTTGGTTTTATTTCAATTTTTTTTTTTTTTTTTTTTAACATTTATTTATTTTTGAGACAGAGAGAGACAGAGCATGAACAGGGGAGGGTCAGAGAGAGGGAGACACAGAATCTGAAACAGGCTCCAGGCTCTGAGCCGTCAGCCCAGAGCCCGACGCGGGGCTCGAACTCACGGACCGCGAGATCATGACCTGAGCCGAAGTCGGCCGCTTAACCGACTGAGCCACCCGGGCGCCCCTGTTTTTGGTTTTATTTCAACTAGAGTTGAAATCCTTAGTCAACTAGACCTTTCCTCGTAAATTCTAAGAGTACTTAAGTAAACATTTTCATGTGCTGATGGACCAGACTGTTCTATACCATCGGTCCCATATCGAGGTTGAACATGACATAGTGCATGTTGGAGAATATTACTTGGTTCTGAGTTACTAAGGAAAGTGATTTTGTTTATCTAAATGTCGTCTCATTGAACTTAAAAAAAAAAAACTCCTATACTGTCAGGCAGCGTGCTAGAGGTTGAGTTAGAGAAGATGCTGGGCCCTTTTGTCCTGCAGTTTACAGTCTAGTGAGAGATGCATGTAAGTAGGGAATTACCGCAGTACAGCGTGACTGGTTCTGGGAGAGAGTTGTACAAGGAAGACTTCAGGAAGGGCACTTGTGGGTAGAGCCTTGAACAGGGCTTCAAAATTAATTTCACGGTAAGAGCTTAGTTTGTTTTATTTGCGGGAGGAGGAGGTGGCCAGGATAACGGCCGGGGTTCACGGTGCTGCGATGGCCTCTTAATTCTGGATAGTTCACCTTTGTGATGTTGCAGTGACTGATTATATTGCCCCAGTACGTTTCTCTGCCATTTATACTGACTTCAAGGAGATAAGGGTGGTATAGACGGGACGTTATCTATCCTGCTGTGGTCAGATCTCATGATCCATGATGTTTAGCTCCGGACCGGGAAATGCATTAACAGAAGCCTCTATGCCTTGGGGATGGCGAGAGAGGGAAAGAAGTCTTTTACTCTCCATCTGTTAAGATCACTGCCTTTGCTTTTATTTTTTTGAGAAACAGTTTGACCTTTCAGTAGGAACTTTTCTAAATAATGTGCTGTTGTTTCTAGTCACAAATCATAAGATCCCTTTTTAAAAAAGTATGGGCTTTTTTATCTGTATGGCACAGTGAGGTCTCGCCCTGCCAGCCTTTAGAGTTTAAACAGTAAGGAGTTAGGCTACTTTTGGCTTTAGAGTTGCCTATTTCATATTTCTGTGTGTTTGGCTCTGCTTTTTGCAGGTAATTATCTAATTGTCATTACCAAAAAGACAAAAATAGGTGAATTTTTCAATCATGTAATCTGGAAAGCAACAGATTTTGACGTCCTTTCTTATAAGAAGACAATGTTGCACTTAACTGATATTCAGGTAAGAACTGGGGTCACTTACTAATTGCAGAACCGGAAGCAGTACCATGGTGGGGGAGGGGAGGGGAGGGCAGAACAAAGGATTTTGATGGATTTCTGTTAAGCCTAATTATTTAAGCAGCGCAGAGAGCGAGGTTCCCCTACATACCTTTATACCTAGCCATAAAATGTACTTTTTAAAAGTCCTTTGTATGTTTTATTGGTCTTTTTTTTTTTTTTAACTGACTCAAGCTCTTAAACTATGACCTTTCATATGTATAGAAAAGGACAAACAGAAAACGAATCTCTATCCAACAGCCAGATTTAACTTCGTATCCTTTCTGCCAAGAAATAAAATATGAGATGCCTTTGAAGTTCCGCTCACTCCATTTCATTCCCTCTTTGTCCGGAGAAAGCTTTCTTTGCTTTTAACACACGTGAATAGAAGTGTGTGTGTATATGCCCAAACAGCCCCCCTTTGCGCGATTCCCGTATGCCTGGATTGCAGTTACTGTGGCGTAGGAATACAGCCCCCCAGCAGCACGGTCTACATTTCAGTTACCTTGGTATACGAACGAACAGATTCGTCCGGCAAAGATGGGAGTGCAAAGAAACAAAAAGCGGCAACTCTAGAGGTGAATTTCGGGGTGAACGTAAGAGGGGTGGAGAGGATGTGGCTGACCCTGGGAACGCCGGCCCTTGAGGAGGCTCTCGGCGCTCGGCCAGAAGTCTTAGTGAACGTGAACTTCTCCGTGTTCACGGGGAAGCTGCTGTGAAGAAAAGGTTGAGGATGACCCAGAGGAAGCCATGCCGGCGAGCAACTTCACCCGGAAGGAGTTCTCCGGGTGTCCCGTGACGTTGGGAGCGCAGGGATGAGGCGTGGGGAGCGGGCTCAGACTTGGAAAGGTGTAGGACGGTTGACCAGGGGTAGAGGAGAGACTCTGCGTCATAGGTTTATGCGAAGAAGGTAAGCACCCTTCAAGCTACTCTTGATAGATGCTTTACAAGAAGGAAAACGTTTTTAATTTGCATCGTTTCTAATGTTTTAAGTTACAGGGTAACTAACTCACCGTGTTGTGTCCCTGGAATTACCGCCACATTGTGTGTCCACTCTACTGGAAGTAGAACTTAAAAAATTAAAAATAAACAAATTACAGTGTACTAAATATTAGCTTCAATACTTTTTCATTTCCCTGTACATTTATAACTTACAGAGTTTTTAATGTTTTGGTAAAAAATTTTTAAAGCTCACATCACAATTACAATTTTTCCCATTGATTATTAAGATGGTTAAGGTGATCAACTTTAAGATCGCATGGTCATTCACAGTCCCACCCTCTCATGCAAAATCAAGATCGCCTGTATTCATATTCAAACAGTATTTTTGCTTGAAGTCTTTTTTAAAAATTACATGAGTGGCATCACCCTGTTCTGGTTCTTGAAAATTACTTTTAAGTCAGTGCTATGTTTAGAGATTGACACTTACTGAGTGTTTGTCTAACTGTGATTTTATTTACAGTGTTTACTTTTTCAAAATTTTAACTTGTATTTTTAGTCCCAAGATTACAAAAATATTGGCTTCCAAAAGAAAACGTAGGATCCTAAAACATGTAACACGTAACTCTCCCGTAGTAGACATTTCTAAAAATGAGCCCCAGCACTTGCTGCCTTGCTGACTAAATCAGACTGTAGGATATGCTCCTATACTATAAACTTAAAATTTCTTTTTTACTAAATATGTTAATATATATTGACATGTTCGTTTCCTGTAAGGCATGGTATTTAAGGCAATAGAAATGGTTGTATTTATTTAATAGCCCAATAACATTGACTTGAACAGTTTTTTCTTGTTGCTGTACTTGGTTTTCAAGCTGTGCAACTAATTTTCACATTGTTCACTGCATATAATTGGCTTAGAACTTTTGTTCTTAAAAAATAAAAAAAGATATGAGCCCATATTAAAAATTTCGTAGTATGTAGGTTTGTAACATGCACATTAACATGTTAATCGTTTGATAGTCCTCAAACATTACCAAACATCAGTTGTTTTGTAAAACAAGGATAAAAATATACGTCAATCTGTATATTCATTGGGAAAGTCACCTAAGATAATTATCAGAAAGTAAAGATGAGTATTATTTTTACTGGACATTTCTTTTTCAAATCTTTGCATTAAAAAAAAGAATTTAATTCCCTTCCAGCCCAGTGAAGTTTCGTAGGAATGAGGACGGTTATTATTCCCTTGTTATTTACTCGCTGTGTTATTTGGCCTCTCGTGAGTTTATGTTTTTCATTTGTCAAATGAGGGTAATAACACTAGCCCAGCAGGGGTGTTACGAAGAGGGAAGAATCTGTCTCCAAAAAGTCTGGCAGGAGGTCATAACCTGAGGCGGTGGTGTTGTGTTAAAATAACTTGTGCCCTTTAGAGTAAAGACTGAAGGATACCGAGGGCAGGAGTTCGACCCAGTCATCTAAGGTAACAACACCCTATGCTGTTTATCGAACTTCCTCCGTGTCAGGAAGTGGCCTCAGTCCTGGGGGACGGTGAGCATCGTCCTCCCTGCCAGTCCTTATGCCGGTGACAGTTAACAGGGCCGCACTTAATGTTTCTGGCAGATTCCTTTTCAAGTATGAGACAGACTGATATATTTCTCCCTTTTGTTTATAGTTACAAGATAATAAAACTTTCCTAGCGATGTTAAACCATGTCCTGAATGTGGATGGGTTTTACTTCTCAACGACATATGATTTGACCCACACCTTGCAGCGGCTGTCCAACACGAGCCCAGAATTCCAAGAAATGAGTCTTTTGGAAAGGGTAAGCTTTGTCTTCAGTTATTTTTACTTATTTTAGGGTTCTTAAAAATGTGTTTATTTTTGTTTTTTGAGTTCTTTTCTTTTTTAAAAAATGTTTATTTTGAGAGAGAGAGAAAGTGAGCACAAGTGGGGGAGGGGCAGAGAGAGAGAGAGAAACTTCCAGCTAACAGTGCAGAGCCCCACAGAGGGCTAGGTCCCATGATCCTGGGATCGTGGCCTGAGCCAAAATCAAGAGCCAGATGCTCAACCAGCTGAGTCACTCAGGTGCCCCTTGGGGTGTTTTTTTTTTTTTTAAGGGGCATATCTCTATTTCATCCATAAAAACGCTTATTGATTTTTCTCAATCCTGGCTGTGTCAGGATCCTGTGTGGGGTTGAAAACATACCACGTTCTCAGTATCCATCACAATAGCAAAGTCGGGATCCCAGAATCTGAACGTGTTACACAGACAGGATTGAGAACCACCGGTGTAAAGTATTCAGAAATCCAGTCTAAACAGACATGTTGGTAGTTTCCTGGCTCTCAGTGTTGGGTAGTAGAACGGTTGTTCATGTTAACAACATAATTATATTAAAAAGTTAATGTTCCAGCAGGCAGTGTTCTTTCTGCAGTGCTGTCATTTGCAGTTTTTGCAACTAGAAAAGTAAGAACTTACTGATTTAAGAGCTTGAAAAATACCTTTTTAAGGTGGAGTTTTTTGTTGTTTTGCCTTTTTAAAAAAAATTCTTTTTTAATGTTTGCTTTGAGAGTGCGTACATGGGGGGGGGGGGCAGAGAGAGAGAGAGAGAGAGAGAGAGAATCCCAAGCAGGCTCTGTGCTTTCCACATAGAGCCTGACGTGGGGCTTGATCCCATGAATCATGAGATCATGACCTGAGCCAGAATCAAGAGTCAGACACTTAACCGACTGAGCCACCCAGGTGCCCTGCCTTTAATTTTTTAACCTGAGTGTATCTTTAAAAGTAGGTCTCAAATGATATCAACCTAAAATTCCTGCTCTTCAGGAACCTGGATAATTGCTGCCTTGATTTTTTTTTTTTTTTTTTTATTAATAAACCTTAGATGTGTTTAGGGAGCAGACAGAATTTAAAAGGTTGCTGTCTTACCTGTTAGGTTAGACCATATGAAATTGCCAGTAATTGATCATTTTTGACCAATAAAAATGATAATTTCATATAGTTCAGCCTAAATCAGTACTTTAGTTGGTTCTTCTAAGATATTATATTCTAATCTAGTAAAATCGTATGTAGGCTTGGGTGCAAATTTAGATGTAAGCTAAGCAATCGTGAAAGCTGGCTTTTAACCACAGAGGCTGTTGCTTTTAGAAGGAGTTGCTCTGTCACATTCTCCATCTGTTTATCAAATGTCTCTGGGATACCTGCTGTGTACCAGGCACTGTACCAGTCAGTGGGGACACAGAGGGAAAAGGACGGCCCCTCGTGGGAGCCTGCAGTCTCCTGGGGAAGCACAGGTCCGGGCAGTCACAGAACAAGGAACCATAGCTGTCATGGAGCCATGTACCCAAATGGGGTGACTTCCGAGGGAAACGTGGGTCTCCCTGGGTCTGGGGGAGTTGGGGATGACTGCAAAGGAAGGTACTCTTGAGCGGACGCTGAATTGCTGAATAGGCCTTGTTGGTCAGGGGACAGCAGGAGAGGGAGGGTTCCAGGCGGGGATGGTGGCGGTACTGTTGCGAAACTGAGAGGGAAGCCATCTCACTTGTTGGGAAGTGAACTTGTCAGCTACTCAGAGTCCGTTAAAGTCAACGCAGGAAATCGTGAGAGTGACAAATGAACCATGTAGACCTTAAACATTGTATCTAACTTAAAACATAAAATTTTACCCTGGTCCATTTTTTGATATAGGACTATAAGCTTTTCTTCATTTGGGGTTCCTCGATTCCTGCGTAAAGTACATCCTTAACACTTTCCAGTTTGAGTCTGTAAAGATTCGGACACCCGCAGAGTGATCCGTTGGCAGAATCCTGTAGATTCTGTTTCTCTACCTGCCGCCCCTCTGGATCCAACAGCAGCATTATTTTAGCAGCTTGCCTTTTACCACTTTCAATTCCATATCGTTCAGCTGTACATATGTAAAAAGTAGTTTGTTCTTAAGCCCTATTTCCTTGATGTGTAAGACATTTAGTTAATTTTGTAATGATGAATAACAGGTACAGCATGCACACGGCGATCGGGGCACACGCCTGAACCTGGGAGGTGTGTGCTGAGCGAGGCTGGGTGCGGCTGACTGCCAGAGCCCCCCACCCCCACCCCCCACCTCCCGGGGACTCGGTTGTAGAGGGGCAGGGACAGTGCCAGCGCTGTGTTTTGTAAAGTGAATGGAGAGAATCAGTTAATCCACTGCGTTGCTGAGGGGACCTCTTCTGCAGTTATCGTTTGAAAGAGTGGCCAGAGATGCCCTCAGGGAGTTGACGGAGGGGCTGGCAGAGGTTTGTTCTTCAGGGGACAGCGAGCTGGGAATCTGAAGGATTCCCAGCAGCCAGGAGACGGGTCCCATTCGAGAGCTCCTGCCCGGCAGCATGCGGAGGGAAGGGTGGGGAGGGCAAGGCTGAGGCTGGAGGTGGGGTGGGGGAGGCTGTTGTGGTGGTTAGATTGGAGTCAAGTGTTGGCCAGGGCAGTGGGAGCAGAGATGCAGGAGATAGGGTGGATTTGGAAGGAGATTTAGGAGGACTTGGCAGTTGACTACAGGTAAGAGAAGGACAGATTCCAGAGGACGCATGCGTTTTTCTCTGGGCCCGCATCACTGGCCTGAGTCGGGGAGACCTGAGATACCCCGAGGAGGGGCGGATTTGAGGGGAGGTTCTGCTTGGCCAGTCAACGAGACCTGCGTGTAGCCACCAGGTGGAGACATAGATCGTTTCATAGTTTTCTCTCCGTAGAAACTCAGGTTGGCAGGAGACATTTTATTAATTTTAAATCTTCTCTCTCAGGCAGATCAGCGGTTTGTGTGGAATGGTCATCTTCTAAGAGAACTTTCTGCGCAGCCAGAGGTGAGGTCTGCTAGATGAAACCTGCTTGTCGTAGTCCAAGTTTTAATTGAATACGTGTTACAAAATGGCTGCCTAATCACTAGGGATTTTAGTCAACACTTCTCATTGAACTCACTTTATAACTTACAGCCTTTGCCAGGTCTACCCCCTCCCATTTTCTGGTTTGAAGAAGCCCAGTTAATTTACTCTGATCTCCTACAGAAGCCTTAAAAGAGAAAAAATACTTGCATAAAAATGCATTGCTTTCTATGAGTAAGGGAGAGAGAGAGAGAGAGAGAGAGAGAGAGAGAGAGAGAGAGAATGGGCCTTGGTGGGTGAGTGATGGGAAGTGAGGGGCCCCAGGAGGTCCCTGGGAAAGTGAGAGCTCTGCGTTGGTCTTCAGTCATCCAGGAGAGACACGCACAGATGTCACCTTCCTCTGTCCTTTGTTCATGCACATGCGGCGTGAACGGGGAAGCCCAGCCAGGAAGCATAGCATATTGAATCTGGGTACATAGGTTTGCCCAGTGTCTTTACTTCTTGGCATTTGCTGTGCTTTTTTGGAAGAGGCGTATGAGCTTCCAGCAGTTAGCAGGGGTGTCTCTTTTCCCTGGAGCAGTCGAGTCGTCCTCAGCAAAGAGGACCGGATGGGGGATAAACCTCCTGCAGCTTCACGTAGCTTTTTAGCGTTCCAGAATCTGAACACTTAGGCCCAAATGATCGTATCACGTTCTTAAACGTTTTTTAATTGAAAAGACAAGGGGACATTAGAGACATTTTTTTTTTTTTAAATAGAAAGTTATCCCTAAGCTTCATACCTGGTTGTATTTGCATGTTACCTCTGTGACGTGCAAATATTTTTGTATAGTATGAAAATATTTTATGTGGCACCTTTTTGTTTATTTTGAAAGCATATTTATTCCTAAATGTAATGTGTCTCTTCATTTCAGGTCCACCGGTTTGCTCTTCCCGTGTTACATGGCTGTATCCTTACGTAGCGTCGCTCCTCGGTTAATGTGGCAGTCTTTATGTCGGTATTTTTCATGGGGCAGATTTAGGAACAATCCCAGTTGTATGAGGAAAGCATTTTAGGATTAATCGAAATTGCTTTTGATAACAAAATCAAACCACCTTTAACATAAAAAAATCTTAGAATAGTGGTTATGCATGGGTCCCCTTCCTTTTTTCTTTTCTTTTTTTTTTTTTAATGAGCTCTTTAGACTGAATTATTCTGTCTGTTCAAGAATTCTGGGGCTGGCGGTTTAAAGGAGTACGCACACTTTGTTTTGTCTTCATTCGATTTTGTCTTCGATTTTGTCCCAATAAACGAAGTAGTTCAAAGAGTAGTTTGAGCCTGGCTATTAAAAGGAAGACTTCCCCTTCCCCTTAAAAAAGTTAGATTGAGGAACTAGGGTGACCAGCGATGTGGAGAGGAGAACGAACATGAAAAATTATATTGGTTATGCGAAATAACGAATCTGTGAGAATAGTTGCTACACAAAGAATAATGCTCACCGGGGAAGGTCTGCGCACATGCAGAATTAATCATGATTATCCAATTGTAAGTTCATTTTATATTTTTTTAATATTTACTTATTTTGAGAGAGAGCGAGTGTGTGCTCACGGCGCAAGGGCAGAGAGAGAGGAACCCAAGCAGGCCCCGCCCTGTCAGCACAGAGCCCGACGTAGGGTTCAGTAGCAGGAACAGCAAAATCATGCCCTGAGCCAAGATCAAGAGTCGGCTTAACTCTCAACCGACTGCGCCACCCGGACACCCTGTTGGTTCACTTTAAAAACTTACCAGCGACATCAGGATTAAAATAGGGAAGCAGAGTGAGCTGCCGTTAAAGGAGAAGTCTGCCACTGAGTGCCCATAGTCAGCACTGTGATTTCCCTGCAGAAACGGAGGTGATCTTTGTATCAGGTACCCCCAAGAAGTTTACTAAAGAAACAGTCTGTAGTTTATATGCTCATTACGTTAACGTGATGTCTTTAAATTATTCTTGTTATACTTAAAGCAGAAAAAGTTTGGAGGAAACATTTTTCACAGTTGTGGGAGGAAAAATCAGAAACTCTGGGGATAAAAGCTCTTGTTTACTCGGTGTCTGTGCCCCCTCCCCTTCCCCGGAATATTTCTAAGTTCTCCTAAAACTAAAATAAACAACATATCTAGGTAGCGCTTTTAGGGGTTTGGGACAGTTGTGTGTGTGTGTGTGTGTGTGTGTGTGTGTGTGTGTGTGTTTCTAAAATGAGATTGTGAATGGACAGATGGACAGCAATATCAGATGAGATTACTTTTTCTGGGTGATTTTAGAAACAGCCTATCCGCTTATTTAGCTTTAAATCTAAAGCTTTAAATTCTCCTTTGTTTAATGCAGTTTCAATGTTTGACATGCATGGAGAGAGATAGGCGGGAACAGAGGCCTGGAGGCAGGAAAGGGGGAGGTGGGAGCCACTCGGGGGAGGAGCCGAATCCAGGTTATGCCCGGCCTTGTGGGCTTTGCACTGTAACCGTGGCAAGAAACTTGGGGTTCGCCGAGAGGACTGGCATGGTGAGACGGTCACTGTGACGGAGACAGAGAACAGGCCAAAGGCAGCCATGGGAGGATACAGGGGATAATTGGGAGACAGTTGCAGTAATCCAGGTGTGAGAGGTCGTGGTACCCGGGACCAGGACGGTAGCAGTGACACTGGTGGAGGTGGCCAGGTTCTAGAACCTTCTGACAAATTGTACGTGGGGAATGCAAGAAGGGGGTTTAGCATGAATCCGAGGTCCATGGCCAGAGTAAGTGGAAGGGAGCCCTCCTCTGGAGTGTGGAAGAGCCTGGAGGCGGGAGGGAGGCCAGAGGGTCCGGAGTCCCACTGGGACGCGCTGAGCTTGAGGTCTGTGTGGCTTCTAAGTAGGGGTGTCATGGAAGCAGATGGATTCAGGGACTGGCCTCTGCGAGGGAAGTTCACGTTGGAGATGTAAATTTGACAGTCCTCTGGGCACAGACGGCATTTAAAAAGCCACAAAGCTGATGAGCTCATCGGAAGGAATACGTGTAGAGAAGAGAAAAGGTCTTGGAGAAACAGAGAAGGTGGCCTGAAGGGAGTTCTAGAGAGCGAGGAAATGCTAGAGCCACGGACTGTAGGCCTCAGTGAGCACAAAGGGCCTGTGGAGTGGGGGCGTCAGTGTGAGGGAGCGCGAAGGGCGGGAGAAATGAAAATGAAGCAGCCAAGGCCAGTGAGGAAGAGGGGACCACGCAAGTGAGCGCGGGGTCCCCGAAGCAAGTGAGAAGACCGTCTGCAGGCACGGGGGTCGTCGGGTGCTGGTTGGTCAAATACGGGCATTCGAGAGGGACCTTATGTACCTGCTTCCCCCACTCTCCTCCCCAAATGGGAGATGTTACCAGCTGCCGACGAGAAGGATTTGGAGAAGGGGAAAACGGAAGAAGGTGAGAGCACAGTCACACGCTGCAGTGACGTCCGTGAGCGTGTGACAGGTGGAGGCTAGTGCCCCGGCCCTCTGCCATTGTGGATGGAAAGCAGACGTGTGTACGCGAGTGCTAGTTGGCAGACAGGTGTGGTGGGAGCACGTGGGCCTGGCTCTCATTCCCCCAGAGGAACAGGAAACAGTGGCGTGAGTGGAACGAGAGAGGATTGTTGCAGGCTGAGAAAGTGTGGCATGGGCACCCGAGTGGCAGTGGATGGCCCGGGGCGGAACTCACTGATAAGGACCGGAAGGAAGTAAACGTATTCACGTGGTAGAAGTTACATCATGGTGATGAGATGCTGTATGGTTTTTACTTTCTCGTTTCTTCTGTGCTCTCTGGATTTTCTAAAGTGTATGTAGATTTGTCTTGTAATCAGAGGAAATGATTCATAAAGCAGTCAGTCGTATTCTATGCTACGCTTAGTTCTCTAAGGGCAGGCTCCTGTCTGACTCATCTTTGTGCCCTGGCCCGAAATAGGGAATGGGTGAATGAGGGAAAGAATAAATACTGCCTCGGATTCTTCTTTGGTGCTGTGGGTTCTAAGGAAAAGTGAATTGGGAGCTCGGAATGAGTCAATGTTAATGTCTGATGGTATCAGGTCAAAGAGAGGGATGAATCATTAGGAATTCATACCGCTCGTGTCCCTCAGTACCATCATTTTGAAAGTGACTTGGCATTCTCTTGTGAACTTACCAGAACTTCCCCTATGCCTACCCAGTAGCTTTATACCAGGAGGTGTTTACGGGAGTGTTCACAGCACCACTTACTAACCTAACGTGAGTTCCGTCAAAGAAGAGTTAGGGCTTTCGTAGTGTGGTCCTTACAGATGGCGCAGGGCACTGAGGAGGAGGGGACTACTGGCTCACGCGGTCCCAGCATGAATCTTGGGAACCTACTGGTGGAAATACGGGCTGAAGTTTATCAAGAATGTGGTGCTTTTTTATAAAACGCAAATATAAGCAGGCCATGTATTCTTAAGTCACGGTCGCGGGTGGTGAAATTAAAAAGGCAGGATGGAGGGGTGCCTGGGTGTCTCAGGTGTCCAACTCTTGATTTCAGCTCAGGTCATGAGCTCGTGGTTCGTGAGATCGAGCCCCACGTCAGGCTCGACATGTCTCACGTCTGTGCTGGCAGCGTGGAGCCTGCTTACTTCTGGGCAAGAAGATACTTGGATGAGTTGGAGAAGGAACAGATAATTAGACTCAGGGTTTCGGTACTGTTCTGAAGTTGGACGGTAAATTCGTAGATAATTTGAGTCAAGTTACATGTTAAGAAAGTGTTACCTATAAAAAAGAAGCATGGGGCAAACCCAAATAAATGAGGAAGGAAGGAAGATAAGGCCGTTGAGACGATGAAAGAAGCCTGTCTTTCTGTTACCCGTACAGACAGATGAAGCATTGGTAGAGACCAAGAGTCAGAGTCGTCCTTTAGAGAACTTGGCACTTCCTGATACAGTCAGATGACAAGTATAGCCCGTGGCCTGGCAGTGCCGTCCCCACGTCCGGATGCAGGGACGTTTGCCGCCCCACCGATGCCAGCTAGAACCGGAAGCGGCCTGGACAGTAGGACGGACGAGCCAGTGCAGCCAGTAGGCACGCGGTGGATGGAACACGGCCGTAGCAGCAAGCGAGCCGCACGCGTGTCGTGGAACAGATACGGCGAGCCCGGAGAGCATACGCAGGAGAGTTCCTTTTATGTGAGAAGGGTTAAAAACTATCCGCCTCAACCACGGATCGCTCGGTGCAGAGCTAGAAAGACCGGCGAGGGAGTGATGGGCTGAGTGGGTGGTGGTCCTCACTTGGAGGGCGGGACGCAGGGGAGCTAGATGCAGGGTGGGGGTGACTGACCGCTCTGGGTGCTTGGGGGTGCCGGGGGCACACGCGTGGGTGGGCGTGTGCGTGTATGTGATGGTTTTTGTGACGCTCAGACATCCTTCACTGCGATCGGCCATGTTGGCCAATTCTAAGCATACGGTTCAGTAAGTGGCATTTCATTCATAATGAGGAACGAAGAGCATCAGACCATCTCCTTCAGCCCAAGCGCAAGTCCTCTGTCCCTGAGGCAGTAGCTCCCCAGACACGGCTGTTTTTGTAAATACCTCGATACACTGTGCATTTTTTTCTCTTTATTGTATCTCCTAATAACCCCGTTTTAACGGAAGAGGTCCGCCCTCTCCAGAAGCTCCTTCACCCTGGCCGTGAGGTGGAGAGGCCCGTGCCTTGGGAGTTTGCAGGGGTGGAGGCCTCTGCACGGCCGAGCGGGAGCGAGCGAGTGTCCGGCACGTGCCATTGCTGGGTTTGTTGGGGACACGGTTTTTATGTTAGGAAAAGCTTTTGAGGGAGCTGCTCTCTTTCCATCTTCCGTTTCACTTTTCCTGTTTTAAGGAAAAAGTAGAGTCAGAGTGTGTTGGTGGATAATCCTTCATTCACAGTTTGATCTGTAAATCTTCACGGGCTTACCGTTGTGGGTACTTTATATTCGTAATTAACGAATAGGACGTATTTTTGTTTTTCTTTCAAATTGCAGTAGCCAGGTCCCCCTTCCCCCCCTTTTTTTTCCCCCATTTCTTACTTGAAGGCAAAACTATTTTAAAGTTAGGTTTTTCATTCAGGGTAGGTTTTTTGGTGATGTGGGTAATACTTTACTTTTAGAAAGCGGCTGAGGTTAGCAGGGAAAGGAAATCATATTATTTAAATAGAAACAGTGTAATGAACCACTTAAACATACTGTCTGTATGTCCTTGTATTTAGGCTTGCTGACTTGACCAAACTTCACAACTGAATAATACAGTGCTAAAGGCTCGTGAATATTCACGAAGAACGCCAAAAGAATGCATATTTGTCACCCTTTTTTCTCCTAAAGATGGAGCCGTTCTGGCTAGGGTAAATAGACTCAAATGTCACCTGGAAATAATGCATATGATTTCTATAAATGTTATATTTTTCTTAATGGAGCTAAGTTATTACTATGCACTCGTGTTCTATTAACGGAAAATACTTTGATTGGATTCTCATCTCGAGGAGGAGTTGTTTCAGAGCTGGTGTGCGCTATTATGTAAGAGGTGAGGTTAACTTTGTCAGCGTGATTCAGTACCGGGTGGTATCTATCCCTCATCAATGTTTTGTCCTACGGTGACTCGAATGTAACCTTTTGTATTCTGTTTTCATCATCATTTGATAGCCTCACTGAATATTTATCTCCTGCTTCATTATAATAATTAGGTAGGTCTTCTGGGCTTTACCCCAGCTACTGTAGTTACAGCGGAGATGTTAAGGAGACCCTGTAGGCTGCTTCTTACCGCTTTGAGAGGAATTGTTCCTGTTATTTGCCGGATGTCTGAAAGCCAGCTGGACTCTGAGTAGTTTTCAGTAACCTAAACTCATGTCAGAAAGTATTTTCTCCTAATTGCTTTTGGCTCCTTTGCATGCATAAAGCTAGACCTTTGACCTTATGCCTGCAACTTTAAAGATTTACGTTTGGAGCCTTTAGCCCCTAGGGTTTGTAGTAGCAACATGCTAATTTGCTTAAACCAAGCTTTTAAAAGCTGCATTGAAAATTAGGGACATTACGAAAAGGAGTTTCTCTGACTCGTCTTATTTATTTATTTTTTTTTTATAGGCCAGGCTATATCGGAATGAAATCCTATGGACCATTAGATAAATTGCACAAGTTTTAGGCCAGGAAGTTGTCAAGGTTATTCCCTTATTACGGGTGAAATAGCAGAAGAAAGGCACTTAGTAAGTGACCTGGCCAAGATCGCAGAACCAGAATTGGAGTTAGCGACTCCTTCCTGAGTAGATTGTTTTGGATGGAGACGTATGTTGAATTAAAAATTTTGAGCAAGTAATGTATTCACGTAGTTTAGGTATCAAAAAGTATACGCATATATGCAGCAAAAAACATTTCTCATTTTTTGAGCCCGTCCACTCGATATTCCTCCACTACCAGCCAATCAGTTGTTAGTTCCTGTTTATCCTTCCAGATCATTTGTTACGGTTGTATGTTCTCCTTCTCCTCTTATAGACATTGATTGTATGCTCTGCCCGTTTTCTTGCACCTTGTTTTTTTCTGTTTTTTAAATCTATATGTCTTAGAAATCTTTTCATAAAGGTCTGCCTCCCTTTCTGTCTCTCTCCTTCCCTCCCTGCACCCTAACCCCTCCATGCACACCAACCTCACTCTCATTTCTAAAAATATTCCTTGATGGGAATTACGGAAAGAACCAAGTATACGATGCTTCTGACAAGTAATTTTAGCAGGTATTGAGTTCTTAAAAAAAAAAAAAAAAAAAAATGAAAAAGCCGGGAGGCACGCCTGGCTGGCTCATCGGTGGAGCAAGCGACTCTTAATCTTGGGGTCATGAGTTCGAGCCCCGTGTTGGGTGTAGAGATTACTGAAAAATAAAATCTTAAGAAAAAGTGTTGAGAAAGCATTTCACTGCCAATTTGATTCAGTAATTTTGTCCCCATCAATATTAACAAAAACAGCTACCTCACCTCAAAATGTTGTTTGATAAATAGATCAAATAGAAGGGACATTAAGAAATATCTGAGGTGGTTAAAAATAGATCCGATAGGATATTAAGAAATATCTGAGGTGGTTAAAAATCTATTGATTAAAAAAAAATTTTTTTTTAATGTTTATTCATTATTGAGAGATAGAAACTGAGCATGAGCAGGGGAGGGGCAGAGAGAGGGGGAGACACAGAATCTGAGGCAGGCTCCAGGCTCCGAGCTGTCAGCACAGAGCCCGACGCGGGGCTCGAACTCACCAACCGTGAGATCATGACCTGAGCCGAAGTCGGACGCCCAACCGACTGAGCCACCCAGGCGCCCCAAATCTTTTGATTTCTTAATGATAACTTGGTAATTTGAGTTCAAGACTAGCTTGAAAGTTGCCTTTACAAGCTTTTCATAATGAAAATAGCGTATGTAAACGATTGTACAGGAAGGTTTCAGGTAATCGGATGGACTAACTAATGTCAAGACTAAACGCTTTGGAGCAATGCTTTTCAAACTAGGCTTTGTGGGTATGTTCATGAAGTTACAGGGGTTCTGGCACCATACAGGTTTTGTGTTTTCATTTTGATAATTAAAATCATTGTAAACGCTTGTTGGACCCTTTGCATTATTACAATGAAATACTGTCAACCTGATGACCCACATTTGCATTTGCTATTGTAACTTTCAAAATAGTTTTTTTCAAACTGGGATCTATGGACATACTTTCAGGGGTCCTTGAAAATTTGATTTTTAAAAAAAATTTTTTTAACATTTATTTATTTTTGAGAGAGAGAGACAGTGTAAGCAGGGGAGGGACAGAGAGAGAGGGAGAGACACAGAATCTGAAGCAGGCTTCAGACTCTGAGCTGTCAGCACAGAATCCGACATGGGGCTCGAACTCACGAACTGTGAGATCACGACCTGAGCTGAAGCTGGACACTCAACTGACTGAGCCACCCAGGTGCCCCAGAGAATTTGTTTTTTCTTGAAAATATTTCTCAAGTTTGAAGGACGCTGTTTTAGAGGAATTGTGTATGTACAAACAACTGACACATTAGTGACCCACTTCACCTGTTTATTGATAGGTCGTTAATACCCCCCTTAAGCCTGTTCAAAGGAGTGAGCCGCTGGTAGCTTTCTGATCATGGACCATGTGTATGTCTGAAATTTATTTTTACAAGTACTTTCTCACTAACTAGAGTCGACTTAATTCCTTCCAAGTTAAACTGGATGTGTTTCTTACGTCATAAGTATCGTTAACTTTAACTTTTTTCCAATTCAGGAATTGATTCTGAAGGCCATGCAGCCAACTTTGTAGAAACAGAACAAATTGTGCACTACAACGGGAGCAGGGCTTCTTTTGTGCAGGCAAGTGGCAAGTGGATGTGTCTGTGAGGCAGCCCGCCAGCTGCTGCTTTTGCTTGGATCGTAATCTTCTGCGCTGTTGTTGAAATTGCCCTCCTCCTTGCTGCTTTTTAAAGCGGCACCATCTACAATGTGGAAAACGTTCACTCAGTACAAGCTACTCCATTAACCTGGCACTCACCTGCCCTTGAATCCCGAAGGAGAGGGGAGGGGAGGAGATTCAAAGGTTACGGAAGGCGGAAGGCGAAAGGCGAGCCTCCTATCTGCCCCACCCTCCAGACTTCAAGGCGCTGGTGATGGGGCCCCTGCCCGTGTGATGGCTTTTCCCACCCTGCACTTCTTCGTGGGACAGCCTGTCTCTTGTTGTCTCCTTGTGGGGTCATGGGTCATTTGCTGCTCCAGAGGAACAGCAGTGGCTCTCAGGCTATTCACAGGTTCATGAACTACTCATTGGGGAATGAATACAGCAGTTTTCTGGTTTTATCATAATACCATATTCTGTAAGACCTAACTTACTAAGTTTTACTTGTAGATAAATTGATTTATTTTAGAGTTTAGGGGAAACAGAACTGTTTGCTGCCCAGGGACCAGGTACATAAAACCAAGGAGAAAAAGTCCTTTCCGAATACATTCCGACAAAATAGGAACTCGGGGAGTAGGCAAGTTCACGGACTCTTTCATGGTTGTAGGTTGTATTTAATTTTTTTTCCTTTGTAGTCAGTGACACACACGCGCCCCTGACAGTAAGTTAGCTGAGACAGGTGTGTGTGTGTATTTTCATATTTTCGTATTTCTCTCTCTTTTCTTTTAGACTCGAGGATCAATACCACTTTTCTGGTCTCAAAGACCAAATCTCAAGTACAAACCGCTACCGCTGATCAACAAAGTAGCAAATCATGTGAGCATCTTCTGTGCTTTTTTCATTGGCTAAAAATAGGAGCTGAGTGGCATCATAGTTTGCATGTGGAGCACATATTTATTTCTTGCACGTTGGAATTCAGCATCTCTGCCGCCTCTTTCCTGGGTTCTGGCGCCCAGTGAACCTCTGACCCACAGGCTGTAGGGACGGCCTGTTGGAAATGCAGAGAACAAGCTGATCGAATGGGATGGCAAATTTAGATTTTTGAGCTCTCGTAACATTTGCCGCTCCGTGCTGTTCCGAGTACCTAGTGTATTCTGTTTGACGTTGTGCGCAGAACGAGAGCATAGTATTGCAGCTCAAAATTGAATGGCTTGGAGTTAGTTTATCACACGGTATTTAGGGGACCTGGTCTCAATCGTAGTGCCATTCTCTTGAATATACAAATGGACGTTTAAGGAGATCCTTTAAAAATTTTATAAATGTTCTTATAATCTGGTAAAGTGTGTAACCCTTTTTTCTTTCTAGATGGATGGTTTCCAAAGGCATTTTGATTCACAAGTTATTATTTATGGAAAACAAGTAATAATCAATCTGGTATGTGTCTTCCATGTTTCTTGGGGGAACAAAACAAAAAACATCTTCAAATATGTAACATCTATCATTATAACTGTTTTTAAGTGTGCAGTTCAGTGGCATAATGTGTTTTACGGTGTTGTGCAACCATCACAATTGACCGTTGCCGGAAGTTTCCGTCATACCAAACAGAAACTCAGTATCCATTAAACAGTAACTTCCTACGATCCTGCTCCCGTCAGCCCCTGGTAACTGTTGTACTTGCTCTCTCTCTCTATTTTCCTATTCTAGGTACCCCACGTAGGTGGATCATATAATATTTATTCCTTTGGCTCTTGTTTCTTTTACCGACTTAATGTTTTTAAGGTCTGTCTATCCATGTTACAGCACGTATCAAAATTTCTTTCCTTTTCAAGACTGGATGACACTCCATTGAATGTACCATATTTCGTTTACCTGTTTATCTGTGGATGGACGTGGGGTTGTTTCTGCATTTTAGCCGTTGTGAATAATGCTGCTCTGAACCCTGGTGTGCAAGTATGTAGTTGAGTTCCTGTTTTCAGTCCTTTTAGGGCTACACCTAGAAGTGGAATTGCCGGATTGTATGATAGTTCTACGTTTAACGTTTTAAGGAACCGCCGTCCTGTTCTTGACCGTGGCTGCACGTTTTACATTCCCACCGGCAGTGCACCCGCATTCCAGTTTCTCCACATCCTTGCCAACACTTGGATTTTTCAGGATTTGTTTTGTTTTTTGATTATAACCGTCTTTATGGGGGTGGAGTGCTATGTCATAGTGGTTTTGATTGGCATTTCTCTGGTGACTAATGACATTGAGCACCTTTTCATGTGCATATTGGACATCTGTAGGTCTTAGGAGAAGCATCTTCTCGAGTACTTTGCTCACTTTTAATCAGGTTGTTGTTTTTGTTGTTTTGTTGAGTTACGGTAGTTCTTTATATATTCTGGAACGAATCCCTTCGTAGAGATGCTTTGCAAATATTTTCTCCCATTCTTTGGGTTGTTTTTGAGAACTGCTAGTTGTAGGTCTATTCAGATTTTGTTTTTTCAAGATTAATGTTTTGGTAGATTGTTTCTAGAAATGTGTCCATTTCATGTAGTTGTCCAGTTCATTGACATACAAATGCTCATAGAATTCTCTTATAAACCTTTTTATTTCTTCAGAATTGGTAGTAATATACTAGAATCATTCCTGATTTTAGTAAGTTGAGTCTCTCTTTTTTTTCTTGGTCATTATAGCTAAAAGTTTGTCAATGTTGTTGATCTTTTCAAAGAACCAAATTTTGGTTTCAATGGTGTCTCTCTGGTTTTCTGTACTTGATTGTATTTATCTCTGCTCTAATCTTTATTTGCTTCCCTTTGCTAGCTTTGAGTTTCATTGGCTCATCTCTTTCTGGTTCTTTAAGGTGAAGTCCTTGATTTAAGGTCTTATTTTTTTAATGTGTATGTTTATAGTTGTAAATTTCCTTTGGTATACTGCTTTTGCTGTATTTCATAAGTTTTGGTATATTTTCAGTTGTCTCCAGTTATTTTTTAGTTTCTCTTGTGATTTCTTCCTTAACGTAGTGTTTAAGAGTGTGCTGTTTAATTTCCACGTATTTATGAAATTTCTAGTTTTCCTTGTTATGAGGGTTAGTTTCATTCCACCGTGATCAGAAAGCATACTTTGTATGACAGTTATTTTAAACATAGTTAAGACTTGTTTTGTGGCCTAAACATAATCTATCTTGGAAACTGTTCATGCATGCACACTTGAGAAAAATGTATCTCCAGTGGTGTTTTGGGTGGAGTGTTTGTTTGCTGGGTCTGATTTGTCTGTGGTGTTTAGCTTCTCTGTTTTCTTATCGGTCTTCCGTCTGGTTGTGCTATCCATTGTTGAAAGGGAGCTGTTGAAATCTCTAAGTGTTATTGTAGACATGTTTATTTCTCTCTTCAGTTCTTTCAGTGTTCCTTCATGTTTTTGGGCTCTGATGTTTGGTGCATATATATCTCGTGTGAATTGACTCTTTTGTCACTATATAGTGTTCTTCTTTGTCCTTATAACAGGTTTTGACTTAAAGTCTATTTCATCTGATGTTGATAGAGCCACCCCTGCCCTGTTTTGATTACTGTTTGCACGGACTATCTTTCCATCCTCTCCTTTTCAACTAATTTGTGTCTTTTGATCTAAAGCGAGTGTCTCGTACAGCATATGGTTGGATCAGATTTTTTAATTCATTCTGTCTGTGCCTTTTGATTAGAGAGTTAACCCATTTATATTTAAAGTAATTACTTATTTGTAAAGACTTATTTCTGCCATTTTGCTCTCTGTTTTCTGTATGTCTTTTTTTTATCCCTTGTCTCCCTCCATTACTGTCTTCTTTTGTGTTGAAGTTTTTTGTACTTCTGTATTTCGATTACCTTCTCGTTTTTTTTGTGTGTATATTCTACAGATACTTTCTTTTTGGTTACCGTGAGGATTACATATAATGTCATGAAGTTATAATAATTTAATTTGAATTGATACCAACCTGACTTCAGTTTGCTTACAAAACTCTACTCCTGTAAAGCTTTGTCCCTCCGCTTTATGTTATTAATGTCTCACATTACATCTGTTTCCTTTTTGTTCCCAGTAACATAGATTTATAAATTTCTTTTAACGCATTTGACTTCTAAGTCCTGTAGAATATAAAAAACAAAACAAAACCAGACATACAGACCATTAAGGCTGCCTTTTATATTTGTCTTTGTCTTTACCTTTGTGGGAAATCTAGATACCTTCCCGTGGCTTCAGGCCGCTCTGTACGTTTTTTTCATTTCAACCTGTAGGGGACGCCTTTAGCATTTCTTGAAGGACAGTTTTGCCACATAGAGAATTTTTGGTCTCTGGGTCTCTTCTTCCAGTACTTTATAAAAGTTTATTTATTTATTTTGAGAGCGAGTACGTGAGCACAAGTGGTGGGGGAGGGGCAGAGAGAAAGGGAGAGAGAGAATCCCAAGCAGGCTCCACTCTATCAGCGTGCTGTCAGTGTGGAGTCCTAGGAGGAGCTCAGACTCACGGACCGTGAGCTCAAGACCTGAGCGGAGATCAAGAGTCGGACACTTAACCGACTGAGCCACCGGGAGCCCGTCTTTCAGTACTTTAAACATATCAATCCCCCTGCCTTGTGGCCCCCAGGGTTTCTGAAGAGAGACTGACCTGTAATCGTATTGAGAATCCCATGTCTGGGATGCATCTCTTCCCTCTTGTTGCTTTCCAGGTCTCGCTCTGTGTTTCAGTAGTTTGATTATAATGCGCTTAGCGTGGGTTTCTTTGGGCTTAGCATACTTGGAATTGGGTGATCTTCTTGGATTTGAAGATTTATGTCTTTCATCAAATTTGGGAGATGTGGGGCCATTTTTTCTCTTTAAAAAAGATCTTTACTCCTTTCTCTCTGTCTTTTCCTTCTGGGACCCCCATAATGGGTGTGTTATCCCTGGCGGTCCCCAGACATCTGGGCACTGTTCACTTTTCCCCATTCATTTCTCTGTCTGCAGCTCAGACTCGGTTATTCCAGCCACGTCTCGTCTTCCAGTGTGCGATTTGATTTTCCTCCCGTGCAAATGTGCTCTTGAACTCCTCTCGTGACTGTTTGGTCTCCGTTTTGTACTTTTCAGCTCTAGACTTACTGTTTAGCTCCTTCGAAATTTGTGTTTCTTCACTGGTTATCTTATTTTATTCATATACTGTTTTCCTGGTTTCCTTTCATTCCCTGTTTTCCTTGAATTCTGAGCATATTTAAGACACTTGTTTTAACCTTTTTTCTGATAAGTCTTCTGCAGGGGTGATTTCTGTCATTTTATCCTTTTCCACTGACTAAGCCTTGTTTTTCTATTTTTTGTGTGTGCCTGGATGTTTTTGTTGTTGAAAGTTGGGCCCTGGGTGGGTTGTAATGTGGTAACTCTGGAAGTCAGGTTCTCCTCTCCCAGGGTTTTACGGTGTTTTTGTTTTCGTTTTCCTTTCAGTTGTTGAAGGCTGTAGCAATCCATTTGTTTTGAGACCTGTCCAAACCATTTTTGAAAAGACTGTCCCCTTGTGTGTGCTCACTGAAGCCTCTGTTCTTTTAGCTCGTGTTCAGCTAGTGTTTTGACAGAGATTGCTTTGAATGCCGGGAACTGAAACAAAGAATAAAACAAAAAAGAGAGAACAGCCCGTTTCCCGGACTGTGCAGACTGGTTCTGTGCTGGAACCGTTTTCCGCTGGCTGCCCAGGCTTGCTCGAGCGCAGGGGGGTCAGTCTGAGGGGAGGGCTGTGTCCCTAGGTCTTCTCGGGCCTTTGTGAGTGTGCATCTCACCTGGGTGTACACGTGGCTCTCTAAAATCCTCCCCCTACCTGGCTGCTTTGGAAGGTCCTAATTTCTCAAAAAGCGTCACCCCAGCTTCTTTCTCAGGCTGTAGATGGTCTCTGTTATGTTTCCCAAAACTCCCTGCTCGAGGCATCTGATGGCCCGTGGCGCTCTTGTAGCCTCTGCCTCCCTCCTGCTTGTGTTCCTGGTTACGTGAGACAGAGACAAACAGGCCAGTCCTTCAGGTCAGAACAAAACGCACAGGGCGATTTGCAAACAAGGGCTGGTCCTCTCTCCGGTTGGAGAAGGGGAACTGAGAACCTGGTTGCCGTTTTTTTGAAGTTTATTTATTTTTATTTGTCTTGAAAGAGGCAGAGACAGTGCAGCAGGGGAGGGGCAGAGACAGGGAGAGAGAGAATCCCAAGCAGGCTTCACACCGTCAGTGCAGAGCCCGACGCAGGACTCGAACTCATGAACTGCGAGATCATGAGCAGAGTGGAAACCAAGAGCTGGGCGCTTAGCTGACTGAGCCGCCCAGGCGTCCCCTGGTTGCCATTTCTTAACACTTAAGATTGAGACCCTCACTGCCCCAGGGATGGGGTGGGGTGAGGGCAAGGAAAAATGGCACAAAACCGTCCCACAGTTTTGAAGAGAGCTTCTTTCTGATTGGGCATTTGCTCAGTTGCCTGTTAAACGTTTGGTTTTCCAGAGCTCCTACAAAGTTGGCTTAGCTTCTGTTGTGTCAGTGTTTCTGTGAGAGTATGGAAGCTTGGAGCTTCCCGGTCCTCCGTTTTGCCCATCTCACTCTCCCCTATTAAAGGAACTTAAAGCTGTGGTGTTTTTGCTTTTTTACAGGTTAACCAGAAGGGCTCAGAGAAACCGCTGGAACAGGCATTTGCAACAATGGTGTCTTCCTTGGCGAGCGGAATGATCAGGTACCTCCCTAGAAATCTGTGCAGGTCTTTTCAGATCAGATGTGCACGTACACGGCCTGCAGCCCCTCCCCATCCCCGCCCCCCCCCCCCCCCCCAGTGGATGCCTGAACCCGCATGCGGCACCGAAGCCCATGGGTGCTTACATATGCATACCTGTGATAAAGTTGGATACGTAACATAGCACGGTAGGAGATTAACTAAGAGCAGAAAATGCCGGTAACTAGTAATAGATCGTTAAAACAATATGCTGTCATAAAAGCTGCGTGAACGTGGCCTCTCAGAACATCTGGCTGTGCTGTGGTCGTGCTCCTTGTGACGCCGTGAGATACCAGGTGCCCACGTGATGAAGGGCGCTGAAGGTTGTGCCGACCTGACCCAAGTGTCAGAAGGAGGGCCGTCGGCTTTCGGGCCGAAGTTGGTTGCAGGGGACTAAATGCGTGAAAAGTGAAACCGTGGACGAGGGGAGACTACTGTATCCACGAGTTCGTAGCTCTTACTGGACACACGGGTGTCCCCTGCCCCCCAGAAGTTGGCTTTACACCATCTCGCTTTTACAAGAGCCCTGTTAGTACCTGTGCTCGCCAACAGAAAGAAATCCCAAGATGAGTTTTCCCTTTTACAAGGAAGTCATGACCCTACTGATGAAAGTCTTCCGTAAAACAGCGTGGCCTGGGGCATAAGGCGAACTTCTGAAAAGCAGGGGCTGCCCTTTGCTACTTTAGGCTCCTTCATAGGAAGCCTTCTTCTGGATGGCAGGGGAAACCTGTATTCCATATTTCTGCCTTTTTTTTGTTTCGATGCTAGATCAAAGCATGATTACGTTGGCTTGAAATTTTCTCTGGCATAATTGATATTGCAGAGTAACTTCTTAACGGTCAGATTTTAATGTACTTCTGTGAAAGTTTAGTCCCTGATCACAATCCCCTCCTTGAGGCTTTGTGTTGCCTGACCACGAGGTCGCGAATTTCACTTCCTCGTGATTGCTTGGTGTGGTGTCTGTGGTCCTGAGCGCCACCCGAGTTGAAGAAACGTCCACTTGCATGGTGGCCTCGTCCGGAGCAGTGGCTTTGCCTCTGCAGGTCACCAGGCAGCAGTTGCAGACTGTGCAGCCTTGTGCAAAGAGGGGGGTCCTGAAACATCAGCAGTTGCCCTGTGGGAAGGTGCAAGGTGGTGAGCCCATTTGGAGCTTTTCTGCAGCAAGAAACGGCCGGAGGGGGGGCGTGTACTGTGGTAGCAGATGGTCACAGGCATGGGGTTGGGGGGAGACTTCCCCAAAGAAATGGAATTGGGTTATTTGGGGAGAAATGTCTTTAGCCTAAGAGAAATATTTTCCTAATTTTCGTCAATGTTTGTTTATTTTTTTTGAGGGAGAGAGCATGCGTGCACGAGTGGGGAAGGCGGGGGGTGGGGGAAGGGGGGGGAGACACAGAATCCGAAGCAGCTCCAGGCTCCGAGGGCCGGATGTGGGGCTCAAACTCACAGACTGCGAGATCATGACCTGAGCCAAAGTTGGACGCTTAACCGATTGAGCCACCCAGGTGCCCCTAACCTATGAGCAGTTTTAAACATGCACAAAAATAGAATGATACAGTGAACCTTTGGGGAAGATTTTCAGTGTATTTTGTCCAGCTCAAAGCTCTGGCAAATTCATCAGACCTCCCTCCCCCCAGCACACACACTCCACGTACACTCCTGCCTTCTCACAGTAGAACTTTCTTAAACCCCTTCAAAGGACTCCGAGGAGGGTTCCTAAGCAGGGTGTGCCTCACAGCCCTCAGAGGAACTTACTCAAACGTACCTTAGACCTGGACAATTACAGTCTCTGGGTTTGGAGTCCAACGTGCATATTCTGGGAAAAGTTTGACTTCTGGCTCCTGGGCATACCCCTTGTTCGGGCCCTCTGCCCCAGAGGGCCTCCACAGGCCTGCTTGCCTCCGTGAGTTCGTAGCAGCGGCTGACTTGGAGAACTTGAGGCATAAGTCAGAGTCTTAGGTTATGCCCTTGGTGTCCTGGGGAACTTGGAGGGCACCTACTGCCCGCACCTGAAGAGGGAACTCCCAGAGCTATTGTCTTTTCCCTCCCGTGAGCTCTAAACACCACCAGACAGAGGAACATGTTAAAAAGGATATAATTTAGGAAACATATAATTTTATAATATTTATGTATACACACACACGCACATATATATATATGTACACATACATATATATATACACATATACACACATACATATGTATATTATAGATTCGTGGGTTCGAGTCCCACATTGGGCTCTGTGCTGACAGCTCAGAGCCTGGAGCCTGCTTCGGATTCTGTGTCTCCCTCTCTCTCTACCCCTTGCCTGCTCACATTCTCTCTCTCTCTCTCTCTCTCAAAAATAAACATTAAAGGTTAAAAACTATATATGTATAGTTTTTATTTAGTAGATAAGTATTCTGGCAGGGAGAGCAGAGCAGTCTGTTACAAAGTGAAATTAAATGGTAGACTTTCTGTCCTCTCTCATTTGTCTGTTGGACTTACTCACTTTTGAGTTGTTTAATGATTGTTGCTTTGAGTAAATTAAGTAAATTAAGTTGGTGGATTTGTGAGTGACCCAAGGAGAAAGGTCACACACTTGCCCTTCTGAGGAATGGTGGGCCTCGTTAGCAGTGGGAAGTTTTTCTTTCGGGAACTGGGTGGGAAGAAAATGAGCCGTGCGAGGTGATGTGTCTCTAAGGGTTTCTTCCTAGAACTTTGAAAGAAGTAGAACCGCTGGACTGTCGGGGTCAGAAGCAAAATGATGTATTTAAAACCGTTCACTGTCCAACTACAACTGTGCAGCTCATTCTTAGAGGATATAAATGTGATTTTAGAAGGATGGAAGCTTAAGAATCCAAATGCATTTAGGTGCTGGTGAGCTGCTTCAGTCCTTGAAGCCGGTCCAGGGCCGTTGCTTGTGGGAGCAAGCACTGGGTGGGAGCACTCCAAAGGTGACTGTCACACTGCCGCTCTTGTGAGAGCTGCCTTCGGAAACCCCCCCCCCGCCAGCCCAGTCTTCTCAGAGTGTGGCCTCTTGGCTTGCTAGCCCCTGTTACTGTACTGATTTCTAAGGATGCCGTTCTCCGCTCAGTGGGAGAACCGCTGAAGCAGTAAGAAACCACACCGCCCCGGGGTGGGAGTCTCCCTGGATGTGTGGACAGGCCCATGCTCCGCCGACGCTCCTTTGGTCTGTTGGGACTTAGCGGGGGTCACATGAGAGCGGATATGCCTCGTCTGAATTTCACTCTGTGGACCAGAACATCATGCCCTTCCAGGCCTCTTGCTTTATGGCTTGACTTGATTCCTGGCTCCCTTGACTTTCAGGAACTAGTCCGTGATTTTTTTGCCCCCTCTCAGTTGGCAACATTTTCCAGCTCGTGGTAGGACACCTTCACCGTCAGAGTGTTCTGACCTTAAGAATTGTGCCTATTAAATATCAGAGAACCGAAAACGACCCGTGACGCATTGACAGAAGGTTCTCTCTGCCACATCTATGCGAGATGTATAGATACTGATAAAGGAAGTGAATGCTTTGATTTGTTAAAGCGATGAACAGAAACTAACCAGCCTGGGGACCATGCCGCGTGTGTTCCTCTCACAACCCCTAGGGCAAGTCCGACGCTCAGTCTGATCCTCCTTGGACGGAATTGAGCTGGACCATTTTGAACATTTTCATCTGTTTGAAAAATGATAAAAAAAAAAAAAGGACCCTATTCTTTGTACATTGGGGTAGAGAATAAATATACACTGGGTACTCCATACTCATTTGGACAAGGCTCCCTTATACTATATACCCGATGCTGTGCCTGAGTTCACTTCTGCATTTGCAGGACTTCTATACTCCTGTCGGAGGGCCCCTAGAAGAACATGTGAAGATACGTGTGTGTGTGTGAGAGAGAGAGAGAGAGAGAGAGAGAGAGAGAGAAGGAGGAGCACTCTGCTCAGACAGAGAGAGGAAAGTCAGCTTATGAACATAGTAACGGCGGAAGGAAAAAATGACTCCTCTTTGCTCATTACCTGCGGATCTTTTCTTTCGGCAGATACATTGCCTTCGACTTCCATAAAGAATGTAAAAATATGAGATGGGACCGACTGAGTATTCTGATGGACCAGGTAGCAGAAATGCAGGATGAGCTAAGGTAAGCTGTATCTTTTCCCGTGGAGGTCGAGGGAGGAGGTCCGCGTGTAGACGGAGCATGGTTAGCACACATTATCTGGTGGACTTACGAACACAGCGTGCTGGGTTGACCACGCTGGTTTGGACTCTTAGTTTTTAGTCCCTTTGTTGTTGGAAAGATGAGACTTAGTGGCTTTAAAAATATTTTTAGGTTCTTTTCTTTTCTTTTTTTTTTTTTAATGTTTTTATTTATTTTTGAGACAGAGGGAGGCAGAGCATGAGCAGGGGAGGGGCAGAGAGAGAGAGGGAGACACAGAATCGGACGCAGGCTCCAGGCTCCGTGCTGTCAGCACAGAGCCCGACGCGGGGCTCGAACTCACGGGCCGTGAGATCATGACCTGAGCCAAAGTCGGCCGCTTCACCGACTGAGCCACCCAGGCGCCCCTATTTTTTAGGTTCTTAAAAACAACCCAAGGCCAGGTATTTTCACATTTTTATGAATCTGCTTCCACATTTACGAAGTTTCCCTAGTTGGAGCTAGCGTACCACTATTTTATATTCCGTTGTTTTGACTAAACATTCCATCACGGATACTTTGATATTTCGTCGTTACCCTACCTGGTCTTCGTCATGATGGTGTTTAACGGCTTTTCTGTACTCCCCCGTGTCACCCTACAGGCTCAGCTAAGTGTTCTTTTTCATCCTAGGCATCCTGGCTTGTTTCCTTGTCTCTTCCCCCCCACAAAACATGTGCTGCAGCGAATCACTCTGGGCGTGTCTATTCTCACTTCTGTTCGGTGATTCCCTAAAATAAAGTCTTGAGAGCAGGGCTAATAGTTCAAAGGGTCCGAATAACTTCATGGTACTTTCCGAACGTGTTTGGCAAGTTATTTGCTGTGTCGGCCTACGGGTTTACTGTCCTCTAAGCATAGGTCAATCTTTACTGATTCTAAAGACAGAAGAAGGGATCTCGAAGTCGACTGCTCTGTCGTTTTGTTCCATCTGGGCATATTTCTGACCCCGGCAACCCCCATGCATTTTTTCGTGTCAGTTCCACAGTAATACAGTAAAACCTGTCGTGTAGGCATTTCTCAGTTTTTAAAAATGTTTCGTATGCCTATTAAGTAGTCGGCGACGGTTAGTTAAATCTGCTCGTTTTCTATGCGGTTTTGTCATGAGCAGCTAGTGAAGGGCAGTTGACGTGCACCATTATTGGGCTGCAGTGACACTGGCCGGACCTGGGACGCTGTCGGAGGAGGTGGCTCCTGGGGTTCGCCCATGAATCACTGCCCCCACAAGAGTGTGAGAAAAGACAGACGCCAGAGTCTGTCCCCCACCGCGCTCTGTGTTCCACAGGGACAGTGGAACTTTCCCCAGTGCCCTGCACAGGGCCTCTCTGGACACTTTCTCCTGGGGTTTTGGGGAAGGTGGAAAGAATCTGGGCTTTGGGGTGTGACCTGTCTCGTTTTGAAATGTTTGCTTCTTATCAGCCATGTGATCAAGACAGTTGTCTTCAAACCTTGGTTTCTCCGTTTGTAAAGTGCAGATAATAATACCTACCTCATAGACTTAGTGTGTAGTTTAAGAAATGATATTTATCAAATACCCAGGACATACTCTGTAAGTACTAACAGCATGCTAACACCCACGTGCACTCATGCACACCTGTGTATATACACCAGCTCTAAACGAACCTCACCAAGTCTGCGTGAATCTCGTGTAGATTTTTAGCCTAAACGCATTCTTTCAGGCCCTTATTTTTAAGGTCATAATTTGGATTTGGCCTGTGGTGAGTCTGTTGTGTTTCCCTGCTCCATTTCGGTTTGGGGGAGTAATTACAACGAGATCACTTCGTGGTGTTCATCGTTTGCTCGGTCCCACACGCTCCGTTCAGCGCTGCGTGTGTTACGCAATCCCGTCGGGACCGGAGGGGTGCCGTCCCCTCCACCCTGTGGGTGAGAACTTTGGTTCTGAGAGACCAGGGCAATGACTTGAAGTTACACAGCCAGTGAGTGGCCTAAGGGGAGCTCGTGGCTCACTGCCAGAGTCCACGCTCTTCCCCGCTACGCTGCCCGTTGTCCAGAGTTTGAGTTCAGAGCATTATCTGAGGAAATTGTTAAAAATGAATGAGACACAGGAACTGAGAACCGTGATTGGCTCCGGGGTGGACATGTGGGTGGTGAAGGGGAGAAAGGGAACCTCATTTTTCAAGTAACACCGTATTGAACTTTATAAACTCCGTCCTTTTGCATATTTAACCCAGGATTCTTAACGCACAGTTTCCAGCCTTTGCTTGAGAGATGCTGACTTGAGTTCATCTCGAGGCCAAGTGCGTTCGGTTTAAAAAAAAAAAAAACAGCTCAGGGAATTCCGATACAGACGGTGTAGGGACCGTGCTTCGAGAAGTCTGATCTACAGGACGTAGATAAACAGCTGTGTCGGAGGGGGCCTGCTCTGGCCTCGGGGACGCCCCTCGGCCCTGCCGGTTCGTGTCTCCGCGAGCTGACCTCCAGTGCCGCGGTGCGTGTTTGGACAGGGGCTGTCTCGCCTCTGCTTTTCAGATGTCTTTTGTTTTTGGCTCTGTACTAATCCAATACCCCTCGGGCCACACGTTGCCCTTCTGAACTTCTCATTTGCCAGTTGTCCACAATGTTGCAGACCATCAGCAGCAGGGCGCTCGTGCGTCGGACTGCCTTTGCTATGAGGGTGTTTATACAAATATGTTGTAGTTATTTTCTAGTGGACTCCGCCGGCATGGTGGTGGCAAGCCAGGAGGGCGTGTTCCGCAGCAACTGCATGGACTGTCTGGACAGGACCAACGTGATCCAGAGCCTGCTGGCCCGCCGCTCGCTCCAGGCCCAGCTCCAGGTGCAAACGCTTTTTTCCTTCTGTTAAGTCAACAGTGCAGCCCCGAAGTAGCGAAGCTACATTGACGAAATCGTTACCAGCCAAAACAAACAACAGAAAACATTTCACCTTGCTCCCCACCCTAAACCACCTGTTTTCGGTTTTGTGTCTTTCCACCTGTGGACGTGCACATTTCTGTACCTGCGGTCGGTGTGTGCGTACGTGGTGTCGTTTGTTCGTTCAGATTTTATTTTTAAGTCAGCTCTACACCCAACATGGGGCTCGAACCCACAACCCGGAGATCAAGAGTCGCAGGCTCCACCTGCTGAGCCAGCCAGGCGCCCCGTACAGTTTCTGATATTTCCTTTTCCTCCAGCGTTACACACAGCCATCATTTTTAAGAGTTGCACTTACTGGGTTGTTGCATTTTTGGCTTATAAGTAACACTGCAGAGAATATATCTTGGTGTGTTGTCTTTAGCTTGAATGCTTCCCTTGGGGTTCATTCCTAGAAGTAGAATTTGCTGCGTCAAAGAGAATACGCTCTCCGAGAGGGTCATGCCAGGTTACACTGGTACCAGTGAGACACTGGTAAACTGGTCAGCATGGTTGGTGAATCCGGTTCATTGAACTCTTGCCGGCCTTACGTGTTCTTATTTAAAACTTTTCTATTTTAATAGAGTGGTGCCTCAAGGTTAAGTTTTCGTTTGCATCTCTTTTATTACTGAAGCCCAGAGTTCCAGATAACATTGGCATTTTTTTTTTTTAAATTTTTTAACGTTTATTTATTTTTGAGACAAAGAGACAGAGCATGAACGGGGGAGGGTCAGAGAGAGGGAGACACAGAATCTGAAACAGGCTCCAGACTCTGAGCGGTCAGCACAGAGCCCGACACGGGGCTCGAACCCACGGACCGCGAGATCATGACCCGAGCCGAAGTCGGCCGCTTAACCGACTGAGCCACCCAGACGCCCCAACATTGGCATTTATTATGAGGGGGCAAACAGAATGCATGCCAAATGGCTTCCTGCCCCAGATGGTTAGCTTTGTTTATGACAGTCCAACTTCGTTTATGGTAATTTTATGATACCAGGAATTGTGGAAGCAAAACACCTCCTTTAAAATGAATGGTCCTTGACTCCTAGTAGGTAACACAGGCCAGAGGAGCGGTTTCCCTGTTGGAGCATGCTCTAGTTTGTGTTGTACCTTGTCCTCCTTAATCTGATGGATTTACTTCAGAGTGTATTTTTTGATGGAAACAATGGTAGCAAGGAAAGAAAAGGAAACAATAGTAACAGCGGTTGTTTCCAAGTCCGATAAACAAAAACCTATTTAATAGGTTCTATAATCGGTACTTAACTATTTCACATGCTAAATGCAGTACTGAACAACCTAAGCCACGTTTCCAAGACTCTACGCATCAGTTCGGCTATGGTGGGGACTCCAGGCATACCTCCCCCCCCCCCCCCCACCCGCTCCCGCCACCACCAGCTAAAGGTCATGGAGGGCAGGTGGAAAGGCCATTCTGGGGTAGAAATGGGGAGATGTGGTCTCAGGTGAACAGTGAAGATGGGGGTTCTGAGAGTGCTGAGGTCCAAGACAAAGACCAGGGCAGGGGATCCTGATCTGTGGTCAGTGACCCCTGAAGGGGTTCCACAGCAGGATTCGGGATGCCAGGGAATCCTCTGAGATCCTCTGAGTCTGTGGGGAGGAAAGGGAAGGCTGGAGGTGACGGGAACAGCAGGGAGGCTAGAGGGTGCAGGCGGTGGGAGGTGGGGGTTGGCAGGGAAGGACGAGGTGATGGCTGGGATGCTGCCGCAGCCTTCCCTTTCCCTCCCCCTTTCCCTCTGCCCCTCTTCCTGCAGGGCCGGGGGAGTGCTGGGGCCCGGGGTGAGTGGGGGCCGCGGGACAAGGAGCCCTCAGAGGCTCTGTGGCCTGGCCTGGGGCACGGGCGGGGGGACGTGGGGAACTGGGGCGCCCCCTGTGTGCAAGGACAGCATCTCTACCTGCAGCTGGGAACCGCATGCTACCAGCCGGGACTGTCTGCTCTTCTTCCCGAGCTGTGTGTGCGAAACCCGTTACGCTTGAGCACGGTGTGCTTCTTATTCCAGAGACTGGGAGTGTTGCACGTGGGACAGAAGCTTGAAGAACAACACGATTTTGAGAAGATTTACAAAAACGGTAGGTAACTTCTTTCATAGGGGCCGGGTTACTCGCGTTGTGAAATAGATTAATAATTTGGATTTAGAGACTCTGGCTCCCACGTTCGTCGTCAGTTGATTTTTCCTTGTTCTCACAGCCTGGGCCGACAACGCAAATGCGTGTGCCAAGCAGTACGCGGGCACTGGCGCCTTGAAGACGGACTTCACCAGGCAAGCCGTGCTTTTCAGCTACCACTTCAGACCCGTGGCTCTCGCGTCTGGTGCACACGTTAGGATCACCCGGCAGCTGTGGGACAGTGGCCAAAGCCCAGCCCCCGGGGCCTCGGTTCACAGCAGTCAAGTCGGGCTCGGTGGGGGGTGAGGCCCAGGCGCCGGTGGCTTCCCGGCCTGCCTGTGGTTCTGCTGCGCGGAGAGCGAACGGCGGCCCCTCGGCCCTTCCCGAGCCCTGCGGAGCCCCTGGGTCAGTGGGGTCTGACTCGGCAGGGGCGGGGCGGGGCGGGGCCTGAGGTTCTGTGCCTCAGGGAAGCGGCCGGGGATGCCGATGCCACGTTCAAGGGCCACGCTGCCAGTGAGAGGTTAAGACCTGGTGAGTTTGGTTTTCTGCCAGACGGATTCTCTGGGAACAAGTGAAGATTCCTAGACTCTGCTGTTCTAACCACCTCACCTGGGCCTCTCATCTCATTTTTTTTTCTTTTTTTTTTCTTCTTTAATGTTTATTTTGAAAGAGAGCATGAGCGGGGGAGGGGCAGAGAGACAGGGAGACACAGAACCCCAAGCAGGCTCTGCGCTGTCAGCACGGAGCCTGACACGGGACTCTGTCTCACGAACCCTGAGATCATGACCTGAGCTGAAATCAAGAGTCGGACACTTAACGCACTGAGCCACCAGGGATGATTTTTTTTTCTTTAATGTTTTTATTTTTGAAGGAGAGAGAGAGCATGAGCGGGGGAGGAGCAAAGAGAGAGGGAGACATAGAATTTTGAAGCAGGCTCCAGGCTCTGAGCTGTCAGCACAGAGCCTGACGTGTGGCTCGAACCCCCAGACTGCGAGATCATGACCTGAGCCGAAGTCGGACGCTTAACCGCTGAACCACCCGGGCGCCCCAGGATTTTTAAAATCTCTGTAATTCACTTTACGCCCGTACCACATACTTTCCAGCCATAAAACTGGGGAAGAATGTAATATACAAATCTGTAATTTGAGATTCACCTCTTTTGACCAGAACCGGGAAGAGAACTCAGCTGGGACTGGTCATGGACGGCTGGAACTCGCTAATACGCTATTACAAGAACAACTTCTCCGATGGCTTCAGGCAGGTAAGTCTGTATTTGCTGCTCGTCTTTGCTCATTCGGCCGCTGCGTCTTTGTACTGTCCCTGAGTAATGTAACTACATCCAAGTGGGGAGTTCTTAATCTCCTTTTTTCTGTTCTAGGATTCCATAGACTTATTTCTTGGGAACTACTCAGTGGACGAATTAGAATCTCATAGTCCTTTAAGTGTTCCACGGGATTTGAAATTCCTGGCTGTAAGAAACCTTTCTGTTTTTCAAGTTTGTAAAAGCACTGTGTCTGAAGGTACAGACAGTGGCGTCTCCCCTTGATTTGAAACCTAATGTGTGGTCCTAAAGGGACTGTAAATACTCGGTTTCCCTGAGGAGAAGATGAGGGAGAGGAGTAAAATAACTTTGGTGTCTGTGTTCCTGCACACTCGACTGCCTTCCTGAGAGCACACGAGCCCGAGGGAGGGTGGAGGGTCTCTCGTTCCAGGAAGATTCTACTCCCCTTACGCTGGGGGGTTGCGGGAGGCACACCTGACATGTGGAAGGCAGGGTATGTTTTTGACGCTTATCCCCTTTGTGACTCCTCTGTTCACCAGACTTAGCTGGGGCTTCTCTGGGGTCTTCTCCAGCGGGCAGAGGGTCCCGGAATGGAGGGGGCTGGCGCCTCCCTCACCTGTCAGGGCCATCGCCACGCTTCTTCAGCTCTTGTGACCTGACAGTCTGGCGACTTGGGCAGTTGGGGTCCCACCGCCTAAGTAATGATGTTTTGCTAGAAAAAGATACTTTGTGTGTTAGATTGCAGAAGAGTCTTACTTACCCTTTTTCAAGCGAAGACCCCCACCGGTCGAGCAGAATTCTCGTCTGATGGTCTCTCTCTCTCTCCGTTTGCCTTTCCAGTTGCCTATTATCATGGTTGTTGCCTTCTCGATGTGCATTATCTGTTTGCTGATGGCTGGTGAGTCTGCCCTTATTTCACATTCTTGCACTAACTTCTGAGAACACGGGGCTTCCTTGTACGGCATCTTGAGATTGTGAGTCTGCTCAGCCCTTGATGTCCCCTGCAGGGTTCAGTGAGCCGAGCGAGCAGCTGTGACGGTCCTTACATGTGACAGGAGAAAAACACATACTTCCTTTTACTGATAATTAGTGCTGATTTATTTAAGATTTTAAAATATTTTTCTTTTTTTTTTTTAAGTTTATTTATTTTGAGAGAGAGAGTGAGCAAGTGCACACACGTGTACGTGCGAGCAGGGGAGGGGCAGAGAGAGGGAGAGAGAATCCGAAGCAGGCTCCAGGCTTTGAGCATCAGCACAGAGCCAGATGCAGGGCTCGAACTCACAAACTGTGAGATCATGACCTGAGCTCAAGTTGGACACTTGATTGACTGATCCACCCGGGTGCCCCTGATGTTTTAATCTTCATAACTGTGCTTGATTTTTTTTCACAAGTGAAACATTATACATTTTTTTGTAACCTTTTTTTTTTTTTTCACTGAGCAATGTAAACATTTCCCTGCGTTCTTTATTTTTAATGGCTGCATTAAAATCCATTTATGAGGGCGCCCTGGTGGCTCAGCCGGTTGAGCGTCTGACTCTTGATTTTGGCTCAGGTCGTAATCCCAGCGTCGTGGGATCGAGCCCCACGTTGGGCTCAGCACGGGGCGTGGAGCCTGTGTAAGGTTCTCTCCCTGCTCGCACTCTGTCTCTGCCTAAAATTAAAACAAAAGGGGAGGGAGGAAGGAAGGAAAAGAAACCCATTTATGGGTATGTAGTTTATTTAAACAACCACCTATTAGTAGACAAATAAATGTTAATAAGTTAATACGCTATCACTAAATTTTATCACATTGTGAGCAGAATTGCCCAAGAACTTGTGCTTAGGCATCTTTGCTGTTTTTCTCTTTTCTCATCATTTTCCTGTGTCACTGAAGCTGATGAGCACTTGGGACTAAAGTGTCTCCGTCGAGTGTGGTGCGGTGCTGTGGCAGTTGGAGGCCGGGACTCGGTTGCACTGGGCTCTGAGGGGCAGCCTCAGCGGCTCTGGAGGCTGGCCTCCTCCAGCCTTCCGCTCTGTCCGGGTCTGCGGGCCGGCTTGTCGGGACGCCGCCTGGACGTCCCCTCCTCACCGCCGTCTCAGATCACGGCAAAAGTCTGTGAGCTGAGGACCCTTAACCACCAGCCCCCTTCGCGCACACCTTGCTGGTGTGGTCCCTGTAATCCCCTCGGTGTTCGGCACCATGGACGGTCCCGACGTGGGGGAAGGAGCCCCTCTTGTTACTCTAGGGCAGGGGTTAGCAAGCGTTGTTCTGTAAAGAGCAAGATAGTGCATAGTTTAGACTTCCCAAACTACATGGGGTCTCTGGGGCACGTCGCGTGTTACCACTCTTTAAAAACGTAAAAAACGTTCTTGTTCACGGCACGAAAATGGGCTGCGGGCTCCAGAGCGCAGGGAGTGCCGTGCGGCATAACTTGGCTCCCGTGTCCGGTTCGGGGGCAAGGAAGGACGAGGCCGGGGCCGGCCAGCACGTGCGTCCCACAAGTCCTCAGACGCCCACCCTCTTCACTCCCTACGCGCTGGCTTTAATGCACCGCCTCGCGGATGCCCTTTTCCGGGAGCCAGTCAGTCCGCTGTTGAATTCGTTTTGTGGCTTTGATCTGTTCTGTGTCTTCTTGCCTCTACACCCGCGTGTCCCCGTAGAACCTCAGGGAGCTTGGCCTGCACAGACGGACAGGTCCTTTGGGGAATGTCCCGAGGCGGGCTCGGGAGGACCTGCCTTTCTTCTTTGTCCAAGAAGAATGTTCAAACTCAGAGGGGTGAAGATTAGCAAGTGTATCAGTTTACGCGTGTTTTTGAGTAAAAAAGAGACTGCCGCTACGGATGGCAACGACTCCCGGCAGTTCATCGCTATAAAATCGTGGGTTGGGGCGCCTGGGTGGCTCAGTCGGTTAAGCGGCCGACTTCGGCTCAGGTCACGATCTCGCGGTCCATGAGTTCGAGCCCTGCGTCGGGCTCTGTGCTGACAGCTCAGAGCCTGGAGCCTGTTTCGGATTCTGTGTCTCCCTCTCTCTGACCCTCCCGCGTTCATGCTCTGTCTCTCTCTGTCTCAAAAATAAACGTTAAAAAAAAAAAATCGTGGGCATTGTGTCTAGGTAGGATGGCGTCTGGTTTCTAGCCCATGAATGGGAAGTAAGTGCAGCGGGACCCCTGACCGCTCACTAGGAGCCTGCGTTTCTTCCCTGGCGCCCTCTCCCCGTCCCTCGGCCTGCGCCTGCGCCTCCCCGCCCGCAGGTGCCGACAGTCCTATTGCAGGGGAGAAACGACACCAGGTTCAGGTCAAGTTGGAGAACACACAGTAGGTCTTTTCCCACTGCTGCCAACCTTCGTGAACTCTATGCGTTGTACCAGGAGAGTTGTGTGAAATACGTCCTTAACGTGATATTGCGGAGTTTTGCTTTATACGCTTTGACACGTTTTCTGAAGCGTGTATGTGTTTGTGAGGTTACTTTTTGTGCAGGTGTTTTGATTGTAGCGAATGTATTAGTAATGGCTTCTTGTGATATAAAGTATATAATCTAAAAGGGATAATTATTTGCGTGATGTAACGTGGAATAGTTTGGTCAGGTGCTTCTTCTCAAGGTGTGGCTCCTGGACCAGGGGCATCGGTGTTATCTGGGAACTTGTTAGAAATGCAGATTCTTGGGCCCTGGCCCAGACCTGCTGAGTCGGAATCGCGGTTGCGCCCAGCAGCCGATGCCTTACGGGGCCCCGGCCGGGACTTGGATGCCAGCCAGAGTTCGAGAACCGCCGGTTCAAACCTTAGTTGAGAGGTTCGTGTATTTTTCCTGTAGACGTGCTCATAAACTTTAATGTTGTCGAGACTAAACTTTTAATGTTTAAGCATCAGACTTAAATGTTGCTAAACAGCTGAAACTAGATGTGGGATCAGTTACATGGCTTTTATTTATCAACTCTCTGTTTGTTTATATCAACAGGTGACACTTGGACAGAAACACTGGCCTATGTGCTCTTCTGGGGAGTCGCAAGCATTGGAACATTTTTTATTATTCTTTATAACGGCAAAGATTTTGTCGATGCTCCCAGATTGGTCCAGAAAGAAAAGATGGACTGAATTTGTGTCTGTGGAAAGCGGCTCGGCTTAGAAGATTCCATCATGCAGAACTGGAGTCTTTACTGACCCGCTTTCCACATCACCCCGAGGTCCTTTTAAAGCCTCTCTCCAGAAGCACAGCTTGTGCTCCGTGTGGGGGGAGGGGGGGTGACCTAGAATCAGCCTGACGTTCCTGCCTCGGCGACCTCTTCACTACTGGGATGGCTCTGTTTATAATTCGAAGCTCTTCTGTAATTAAAGGGTGACCCGAATTCAGCTCCTGGAATGGAAGGAATCTATTCCTTGTCGATTCGATCAACTTTTGCAGGATAAGTAATATATTTAAGAAATCTAGCTTCTTTCGTTATTTAAAATGGTAAAATTATTTTTCTAGCTCAGTTTCCTTATGGTCGTTGTAGAGGCCGTCGCTGTTAGCAAGCGGACTTCGCCACGAGACTTCAAGGAGTCGGGTCTGGCGTTCTTCTGAAGTTTCGGTTGGGCTGTCCTCTGAGTTCAGCTTGAACTTGCGTATGAAGAAGAAGTCCAGATAGTACTTTATCTTTTGTTAAAGGTGTAAATGAAATCAAAGAATGTAAAAGCCTGTGTCTTAACGCTAAAGGTCCAAAGCCGCCTCTGTTTTCAGGATTTGCCTCCGTGTGGAGGATACCCCTCGACTGGCCAGCGGTCCCTCCCGGGACCTCCCGGGCGTGCTGGTTTCTTTGGGGGTCGTTCGTCGAGACACGCAGGCCTCCGAGAGGCGCTCGTGCTGGACTTGGGGTTGCCCTTGGAGGCCGCAGCTGCTTCCCGCGCATGGCACCACCCGCGCTCTCCTCTCCGTCAAGGTTTTGTTAGCTCCCAATAAGTGTGTCTGCAGTTTTGCGCTTCCGATAGTTAAGTTAGCGTTCTCCAAATCAAGGACCAACTTCAGTGTTAATTTTTGTGCAAAAACAAACCTGAAAAATCTGCTTTAGAAGCTGTGCATAGTTCTAATTATAAGTCGGACTGTGTATTCAAACTGTAATTATGAGGTTTAAATATTAGAAAAGTATGTAGGGTAGTATAATCCCCACTATTTTAAGGCAGTTCAATTAAATACGGCTACGGTATTTGTGTTGTGCTTGAAAATATGTACAGTTTATTTCAATAGTAATACCTTATGTTGTCCTTAAATATCTCTCAAAGCGCCTTGATTTCAACACGACTTTTTTTGCCCCCCGTTATCTTTTATAAACGTGAATAAGAGACGTTGCTTCTAGAAACTCCAAAAGAGATAATAGCTGGACACCCTCTGTAGCTTAAAACTCAGTCACGAAAATTCACAGTAGGGCAAGTGATTCTTAGAACTACCTATTCCTGACATGTACATAAGCGTAATCTGTTCCAAAGATGGAATGTGTGAAACTTGGTTCGTGTCTACTGTGCTCCATGACTCGAGTGCTACCGGGCATTTCACGGGAAGGACTTCCTCCCACGACCACAGCAGAGACCACCTGAGAGCCGCCGGTGCCCACGGACTGATGCTGGCGCGTCCGATCTGGAGGCGTCCGTGTTCCAGAACCCTGCGGCGATTGTGTTTCTAAATTCGTGTACTGTGCACCCATGCGTGAAAATAAACGTCCTATTCTTTTCTAGCCACCGTTGCTGTCGTTCCCACACTTGGTCTCGAAAGGGGTGTTCTTTTTTACCGGAGAATTTTTTTTTTTTAATTTTTTTTTTTTTTAACGTTTATTTATTTTTGGGACAGAGAGAGACAGAGCATGAACGGGGGAGGGGCAGAGAGAGAGGGAGACACAGAATCGGAAGCAGGCTCCAGGCCCCGAGCCATCAGCCCAGAGCCCGACGCGGGGCTCGACCTCACGGACCGCGAGATCGTGACCTGAGCTGAAGTCGGACGCCCAACCGACAGCCACCCAGGCGCCCCTACCAGAGAATTTTTAAATCATGCGAGGCAGCATGTGCTTGGGTTTCATAGAAAATCGGGACAATGCAAGTGAGCAAGAAAATTAATGGCTTCTGAAATCTGGCTTTTCAGTGATCGCTTGAGAAATTGTGCTCCTCCTCATTTTTTAGTTACAGATAAAAACAGGGAAACATTGGGGCACCCGGGTGGTTCAGTCAGTCGAGCGTCTGATCTGGGCTCAGGTTATGAACCCGTGGCTGGTGAGTTCGAGCCCCACATCGGGCTCTGTGCTGACAGCTCGGCGCCTGGAGCCTGCTTGAGATTCTGTGTCTCTTCCTCTCTCTACCCCTCCCCCACTTGTGCTCTGTCTCTCAAAAATGAATAAATGTTAAAAAAAAAAACCAGGGAAATAATTTAGTAACGTATGATGTCTGTAAAAAGGTGTTCCCTGCCCGCCCCCCCCCCCCCCCACCTCTTGAGTTGTGGTCTGTTTTTCAAAATGATACAGGTCTCAGCTGGGAAGTAGGACTGTGGTGCTTATTAGAAAGTGGTCTCTGGGGCTGGGGATGTGTCTGAATGAGGCGGGAAACACCTCGGCGCCTAGGAGGCCCTTGCGCACGGGAGCGAGGCAGGAGTCCCTGGAGATGGTGTGTGGGTACACCGTCCCCCTCTGAACCGAGCAGAGCTGCCTCAGGCTGTGCCAGGCCGTCCCCGGGGTCGGCTCTCTGCGTGGGCTACTGCGGCCCCTTCCCCGCACGTACGGGTAAAGACAGCTGTCCCTGTGGCTTCCTGCAAAGGGGCTTTCAAGAATCTCTCCCACCTGTTCCCTGTGACCTTCTGTCCTTCCCTGATACGCCAGCCGGTGTTTCGTGCCCGGTAATCTCTAGCTTCTTCCTTCCGTGGGGCGAAGAAAAAGGGTATGCTTCTGATTGTACTTCAGTATGAGAGATTTCGTAGTGTGTTACCCAAGGAATCTGTGCTCTGTCTTATTTGTAGCTACAGAATGACAAGCTTTGTCCCATTCGGGATTCAGGGACCCCGGGTGGGGGTGGGGAGAGGCGGGGAAGATCCCCAAAGTTATGTGATGCAGATTCCTCAGTCCTGATGGAATGGGATTTACTTTTGGTATCAAGATTGGAATTGGAGGTGTGCCAAACCCAGAGCCTGGATAAGAGGGCGAGAAGAATGTAGGGGGGTGTGTACAGAGGGGTGGCTTAATAGCCTTTTAAAAAAATGTTTATTTTTGAGAGAGAGACACACAGAATCCAAAGCAGGCTCCAGGCTCTGAGCTGTCAGCACAGAGCCTGACGCGGGTCTCGAACCCACGAACCAGGAGATTGTGACCCAAGCCGAAGTCAGAGGCTCAACGGACTGAGCCACCCAGGCGGCCTGGGGAAGCGACTTAAACAAATTAGGGTCTTGGGGTTTTATCATCCAAGGGTCCTGATGTCAGAAGAAAGCATCCTAATACAGATAAGTTATGGTAGGTTTTTAAAATCTGCTCCTTGCCTCGGGAGGCTCTCCCGACATGGCAGCCTGGCTCATCAAAGCCAGCAAGACCGAAGTGCCAGCCTTCCGCGACCTAATCTCGGACGATGTCTGCCGTATTCCCTGCGTTAGAAGTACGCCACTGGGTCCAGCTCACTGGAGGGGAGGGGAGGGATTACACGGGGGCATGAGTGCCCGGAGGTGGGCATCTCCGGGGCCATCGTAGACGTCTGCTACCGCAGCCAGTGAGGGGAGAAAATTCCAAAGGTGAGACTCCGAGTTAGTTCCAGAGAGAATCAGCTGGACTCCTGCGGGCGGCGGAGCCTGTGCTCGCACCCAGCAGTTCTGGCAAGCTCGTTCTGCAGAGCAGACCAGCGCCCTGAGTGGCACAGCACCCGGGTGACATGGGCTTTGCTCACAAGACCCTGCGGTTTGGGCAGGGCCTCGTAGGCATCCCTCATCTCTGCTGGGTAGCCCCTGGGGCGCGCAGCTGGCTCTCACCTGGGAGGAGGGGAGGGGAGAGGGGAGCTAGGAGGTGGAAGCAGGAGGGGAGGGAGGAGGGTGCAAAGATGTCCCCGTCGTCCCTGCTCCCCATAGCTCCCGTCCGCCTTCCCTCTGCCAGTAGGAGAATCACGAGCCGTGAAGATACAAGATAACACGGAATTGTTCTCTAAACTGGCTGTGCCATTTAGAGGCCTAGTGGCTCCCCGTGACTACCAATGCTCGGGAAGCCGGACTTCCTGACTTTTTAATCCACCGGGTATAAAACGGCATCCCATTCCGGCATCTCTCCGATCACTGGTGAGACGGGAGCATCTTTTCATAATTCTTTGTTGGGTCGTCGCTGTTCCTGTTCTGCGCCTTGTTGGGGTCTCTTGCCGGCTGCTGTTAGGTTGTTTGTCCTTACTGATTTGTGGACGTTCTTTATATTCTAGAGAGTAGTTCTTTGTTGGTTTTACGTGCTACACACTTACGTCTTCTCCCAGCAGCTCATGCAGGGAGGGCCCCGTGTTCACCCCCCCAGTGGCGTTCCAGTGCTCTTTGAAGACCATCTAAGCTCCTTGCCTGGCCCACAAGGTCTTACTGACCAGACCCTGCTCACTCCCACCCCCGATCACTCTCCCCATCACAACCACAGGCCTCCTTCCTGCCCTTTCCCACCTCTGGGCCTTTGCACATGCTGTTGCCTCCTCCTGGACAGACATTCGGTCCGCAAAGCTCCTCAACCACCGGACTGATGCACTGTCCCTGCCACACCACCACTTGACCCATGTATTGGCTTCTTAGAAACGGTCACCATCTGTAGTCATCTCGTTTGTTACCTTCACTGTGACTCTCCCCACCCCCACCCCCCAGAATGTAAGTGCCATAAAGTCCAGGGACCGTGTCTGTCCTGTTCAGCACTGTCCCCAGCACCTGCCTCCGGACTGACTTGTAAGATCTCAATAAAGGCTGATCCTGTCCACGTGGGCAATAGAAGAGAAGTGATTCCCATGTCAGAGGCCGGTCGAGACATTCTGGTTAAGAATTTCCTATTTGTCGGGGCACCTGGGCAGCTCAGTCAGTTAGCATTCAACTCTTGATTTCGGCTCAGGCCATGATCTCACGGTCCACAGGCTTGAGGCCCACGAGGGGCTCTGAGCCGACAGTGCGGAGCCTGCGTGGGATTCTCTCTCTCCCTCTCTCTGCCCCTCCCCACTCACGAGCTTTCTCTCAAACTTAAAAAAAAAAAAAAAAAAAAAAGAATTTCCCATTCGTCAGTGATGTTTTTTTTCTGCAGCGATTTAGAAGGGCTCATACCCTGTTTTAAACCCATCGAATTAGACGTTTATGATTTTTCTCTTTTTTTTCTTAATTTTTTTTTATAGTTTATTTTTTGAGGGGGGGGTGGTTGGGGAGAGAGAGAATCCCAAGCAGGCTCTACACTGTCAGCGAAGAGCCCAGTGTGGGGCTTGAACTCAGGAACCGCGAGGTCATGACCTGAGCCGAAACCAAGAGTCAGGCGCTTAACTGACTGAGCCACCCAGGCGCCCTTTTCTGATTTTTCTTACGGACTCTAACCATCACCTCCCGTGAGGGTCACACTGCGTCAGTGTGGCTTCTCTGGCTGCCTGAGGAGGGAAACGTGGGGAAGGTGACAGAAACGAGACACTGGGTGGATTCTCTTTTATTTGCCATGTTTTCAAAATTAGCTCATCTATTTACATAATGTGGGCATATCTCGTGTTAAGAGAGGGGGCTCAAAACTGCAGCCAGTACGTGACACAAACCTACAGAGACACTTGTCAAGGGTTTTATCTATGACAACAATTGCTGAGCACCCAACCATCTCCCTCCCTGATTTCTTAGAGCTAAGTCAAGGACCGTTATGTCTCCAGCATAAATAGAAAACTCTCTGGAGTCCGTGATCTGGCCACGACGTCACGGTGACTGTTACGTGGATGGGGGTGGCACATCCCTTTCTCTCTCCAGCCTAATGGAGGAAGGTGGACAGGTGTCAGATGACCACTTTTGTGCAGCACCGAGAAAACAGTCAACAAAGAATTTTTTTGAGACCCGACTCATTCCTGGTTCAAGAGGATTACTGAAGAATGCTCTGTTCTTCGTGAAGTTCACAGAAACCAGAATAAAACTGAATGGGAAACCTGAGGCATTTTCACCTGGAGCACATTGTTCTAGAACACCGTGACCTCATCCATCCGACTTCCGTGAGCAAGCATTATTCTGTAGAAGTGGCTTTTCCATGCAATTGGAAGTACACAAAAATGCTTTCAAACGTTTAAAGGTCACTTAAAAAATTTTTTGTTAACATTTACTTATTGTTGAGAGAGAAAGAGTGTGAGTGGGGGAGGGGCGGAGAGAGAGGGAGACACAGAATCCGAAGCAGGCTCCACGCTCTGAGCCGTCAGTGCCCAGAGCCCGACGCGGGGCTTGAACTCACGAACTGTGAGATCGTGACCTGAGGTGAAGTCAGACGCTTAACCGACTGAGCCACGCAGGCGCCCCTGAAGGTCACTTTGGACGTAAATGTTCCTACATGTGTGACACACTATGGAGCCCTGGTCCTCCGGGTGTGGCCCGGGTGGGGCGTTGGTGTGAGCCATGCTCACAGGCTGTTCGAATGGGAGGCGAGGTGTGGAAACACAGAATAAAGGAATGATTTAGGACATTTGTCTCCACGGTCCTGAGGATCCTTGGCAGTTGGGGCTGACACACCCTGCTGATGACGGACCCCAGGAGGGGCGGCCCATGTTGTAAGACCGTGACCATGACTGGGGCCCGAGGGGGACCTGCTCCGCAAGGATTCAGGAACGGAGGGCTGTGTGTTTGCCACTGAGTGCACCTACTCTTCAAGCCTTGACATCTACAGTTTTTCAACGCTAGACCCTCTGCTGAGAAGTCCGAAGGCTGAGTACTTGTGCTTGATAAATGCTGGTGCATTTTGAAGGCTAGTGATGACCTCGTCATAAGTGGCCATCGGGTGAAACGGGGAAGTAGTGACAAGACGGCTTGTAAAAGCAGAAGACCTTTTGGATGCCTATTTCTGTTATTTGGGCATTTATAAATACACGAAAAAGAAGTCAAAACAGAACAAAACACTCCAGCCGACGTCCCAGGGGCGTGTTTCAGTGTCTTCGAAGATGTCTGTACAAATCTTACCCAAAGAAACTCGTGAATTCTGTATGTCGGTGAAGCACAGAAGGTTTGGGAGGGGCCCCTCCCCCCTCAGGAATAACCTTGACCTGCTGATTGCCGTGAAAAAAGACAGGAGACACTAGCCTCGTAGACTAATGCTGCATCATAAATACAGTGCCTTCAGTTACAAGATGCTCTGTTTGAGTTACATATACGCTTTAGAAAACTTCCATACAGGGGCGCCCGGGTGGCTCAGTCGGTTAAGCATCTGACTCAGGTCATGATCCCACGGTTCCGAGGGCTCGGGCCCCGCATCGGTCTCTGCGCTGACAGTGTGGAGGCTGCTTGGGATTCTTTCTCTCCCTCTCTCTCTGCCCCTCCCCTGCTCATGTTCTCTCTCTCTCTTTCTCTCTCTCTCAAAATAAATGGATAGACTTTAAAAAATGTACAAATATTTTAAAATCGATTGTAAGTGATGCTCGTGGTCTTTGCTATAAAGAGTTGGCCACCGTGTCCAGGTATAACGTCATCTGTGGGAACGTTAGATTTACTTTCACCCTCAAAGTGGCTCTGGCACCTTTCCTAACGCGTAAGGCACTGGGGCAGGGGCCGGCTGCATGGACTGCTCACGGGACCACGCCCGGGGCTTTGGGGTCGCATCCTGTGGTTGGGATGACGGGTCCTCGACCCGCTGTGAGAGACCTCAGATCACAGGAGCGACCCCAAACAAAGGCCTCCCTTCTTCGTGGCCAGCCAGTCCTCTCAGTGAGAAACACAGTCTTGGCGTATTCAGTATGACTGAAAAAAGAGAACTGATTTTGCACCAGTGACATTCAGATGGCTCATCTCAGGGCACTTAAAAAACCTCTCTTCACCCTGATCTAAAAGCACCTGCCCTCTGTTATGTTGGGATTTCTTCAGGGGGAAAAAAATTGCTTAAATTTTATCCCATAAAAATTATAGTCGAATTTCAGCCCACGGTGTGCCCGGATTCTGGGGCTTCCCTAGAATCGAGAAAGCAATGGTCTTCAAGACTGGCCTTGAAAAGCCCGTGTCTCTGGCGGGAAGGAGCCAGCTCGGTGCGACCGTGGGGGCAGGCAGAGGGGAGCAGGGGCCGCTCCGTGGATGGGTGTGAGTCCTCCCGAGGGCCCTTCCTCCACACCCTCCTAGTTCTTCTTGATGGGCTCAGGAAGATGACGGGTTGAGTATTTCTGGAGTAAATATGTTTAAAGGCAGCCAGGGAGATTCCACCTATAAATACAGCCGCAGAACAGCGAGCGGCCGACCGGAGTCTCTGGGAAGCCCAGTCCTCAGGCCACGGGGGGCGTGTCTCCCCTCTTGAGGCAGCGCACGATGAAGGTCCCCAGGGCCACCAGGGGGATACACATGGTGGAAGAGGCCACGAGCAGGCCGATGATGGCCAGTGCGTAGAGGGGGTAATCCTTGGTCACAAGCTGACCCTGAAAGGAGAAGCCGAGGGTCAGCAGGAAGAGCCACCACAGGCAGAGCCCCGCTTGGCAGAGAGCATCTGGGGCTGGGCATCCTTCCATCCGGGGCTACCCGGCTCTGCAGCTTCCTAGCAAGCATGCGGGGTAGACTAGTTGCCCTTGTCTTCTTTCTCTTTCGCAAACCTCAACCAGCGTGCTTACGGCAACTGTTCAGAGCTACCCGTAAAGAGCAGGCACAGGAGTAATCAAGGGCCTTCCATTTGAGGTGCCATCTGGGCCACCTAAATGGAGGGGGCTTAACCTTAGCCCCGTGCTGTCCAACATGGTAGCCGACACAGGGGGCTACTGAGCCCTTGAAATGTGGCCAGTGGGCGCGAAGCACGGAACTTTACATTGTACTGAATATTCACGAATTGAAATATTAATCACCACCTGTGGTGGTTGGCCGCCATCTTGGACGGCACAGCCCTAGTCTTGGGAGAAGGCTTGGCGGACGTCTGGATTGAGTTGGGGGATGCTTCCCTGAATGCAGATGCATTAAAGCTGACGAGAAAGGAGGCCAAAAAGCCAATAAATGCCACCTTTCCACGAGGGGGCCGCAGAACAGCTACGGCCGAGGGATCACAGGCCAACCGCGCGTGGCTTGTAAACCAAAACGCGCTCGGAGTGTGGTGTGGGAACCAGCCCACAAACTTCCTGTTACTCGTCCTATGACTTTTTGTTGCTGTTGTTGTTCTGTACTGACCAGTACAGAAACCGGGGGAAGCGTTTAGAAGCTGTTTTAGCAATGTGACAGCTTCGTCTCGTATCTGTTGATACAAGAAATAATGGGAGCTTGTAGTCCATACGTGGTTTTCTGTATACATTCTCCCTTTTCAAGGGATTCACTGCTACTGCTTTTGACAAAAGCGTCAGTCTGCTCTGGGCTGGAGAAGACATCCCGGTCCTTCTCCTGCCGGGAGGCAGGTGCGGGGGCGCCTCGCAGCCGCCATCAGTCACCTGCTCACTTGGAGTGGCGTCCTTCAGAGCCACCATGCACGCTGGGTGCTAAGGGACAGCATCTTCTACCCATAGGAGAGCAAATGCCAACTGGCCTGCAGGATTACTTTCCTCCCGGCGTAAATGTTCGCTGTGAGAGGCTGCCTGTATGTAAGGGCAGCCAAGGCTGGCCCTCAGGCCAAGTGCATTGACACGGCCGCCCTGGTTGTCAAAATGCTGACACACGGCGCTTCTGGTCGGTGAACAGCAGTTGCCTGTGGCCTGAGTGAGCCTGTTGCGTCCCAGCCACACACACACCCAGAGCCAGACCCTCCCGGGATGCGGTGACTCGAGCGCTAAGACGGGTCCTCTCGGGCGCCTGCCGGGGCTCAGGGCCCATGCCCCGGAGGCTGGCTCTGCCTTTCCCCAGGAGGCTAAGCGGACAGAGGTCAGAGGGCCTGAGGCTGAGGAGGAGGGAGGAGGGCGCAGCCCGGGGGCAGGAACCAGCACCTCTGCAGGGGGCTTTCTCCCAATCCCCGGGAAAGGCCCCCTGGGAAGTTCTAGAAGGAATCTTACTCTTTACAGGAGCACACGTCGCAAAACTCAAAGCCCGGGTCTGCTCTCCTGGGCTGTTTTTAAATACCCGGGTGGTGTTTCCAGGCCGCGACAAATAACCTGCCCACACCGCGGAAGCGGATCTTTGGTTTCAGGAAACTTAAAGCCGCTGCTGGAGAGTGAGCCCGGGGGCCCCGAGACAGGGGGTACCTGGGAAGCGTCCCAGGCTTGGTATTGCAGCGTCCCCGTGAGGATGTAGTCACTCAGGTAGAAGACAAAGAGGCTGATGATGAGGAGAGGGCTCACGCCGGCCCACATGGCCTTCCAGTACCAGTTCAGGGTGCGGCCAGTCATGGCCTTGAGGTCACTTTCAAATCTATTTGGGAAACGGGGAGAAAGTCTGGATTATGCACGCCGTCGGGGCGGGGGGGGGGGGGGGGGGCGGGGCTCCAGCGTCCACATCCCTGTTTGTTTAGGAAGATTCTGTTCTGAGCACCACTGAGCCTTGGGCACGACCCCTCCGGGGTGTCTCTCTGACCCCTCCTGGGCAGAGGGGGTGTGGGGTGGGGCAGGGGGAGGAGCCGAGGCCACCACAGAGCAGGGGAGCAGAGCAGTCCCCCCAGAGTCAGGTGCACATCAGGAGATAATCTACCCGGGGCCACCTCCAGATGAAGGCTGCCGGTGTGGACCAGAGGGCAGTTCCCGGAGACAGCAGAAGCCAACAGCCTGGAGGGTCACTTATCAAGCCAGACCTCCACACTCGGGGACCCCAGGGGGCAGCTCTGCCCGCACCCCTCCCATCCTGGTATCAGCGAATGAAAACGCCCCTAAGAGAGGAATCTCTTTTGTACCCTGGAGCCACAGCAGGTTCTGGGACAGAGGGAGAGCCAAACCTGGGAACGCAGCACTCTGGCCAAGACCCGCCGGAGCGGGCGTAAGAGAAGCCAGAGCAGTGCCCCCCAAAGGTGGCTGCTCTGGGATTTCGATCGATCGTGTCTGCACACTACGTCTCCCCCCACCCCTGCCTTTTAAAGAACTAATCACGTTTCCTAACACAGACTCAAGTAAGTATGGAAAGTGTCTTCAGCACTTTGGGAAATACTGACCCAGCCATCGTCACCCCCATTTAACGGCAGCAGGCACCGAGGCCCGGGCCGTGAGGTCACTTGCCCCAGGGCACCCGGGTAGCGGCAGACCCAGGTCCAGACCCTGCTTGGCCTGCTGTCTCCCGTCCAGGGCCTTGAAACCGCACCCAAAGCAGAAGTGGCCCTGAAGAGGGGCGGGGGTGGGGTGGGGTGAGACCTTCACCAGCTGCAACCACAGCCACCTGTCGCACTGGGGCCTGGGGCGTGTCCTGAGCTCCCACCTGACATGGCGCTGTTGCTAGATGTTCACTAGATGGCGCTGTCTCCCTCCCCGTCACTCCCGGATCCTGCCACTTCCACACTCTATAGGAGACGCCTTTTTGGTTCTCCCTCCCTCCAGCCTCACCACTTAGCACCACCCCTTTGCATAGACTTGTGCCCTTTCTCCAGCACCTCCAGTGGGCCCTGGGTTCTGTTCCTCTTTCCTCCGCCTTCTCCCTTCCTGGGAAACACCTACCCTCTCAGGTGACCCATCTGCTTCTCCCTCTAGACTGGCATTTCCTGGGTGACCAACTTGTCCCAGTTTACCCAGGACTTCCCCAGTGTTAGCCCTGGACAGCCCGCACCCTGGGAAAGCCCTCGGTCCTGGGAAAGTAGAGTGGGTCACTCTAGCTCGAATGTCCCCAGTAGATAGCAAATGGGAGGTAGGCTGAAAAAAGGCTTCCTTGACCAAAACGGTTTTGGCAAGGCTACCATTTATACCCCCTCTTTGAGATTCCCAATCGTCTTCATGGCTCCAGGAAGTCCTAGAGGAAAGAAATTCTGACTCTGTTTAACTTATGTCTTGCAAGTTATTTGATCATGGACGTCCCTCAGCATGGCACGGGACCCCAGTGCTTCTGGGGACAGACACAGTGGGAAACGTGGCTCAAAGGGGTCTGGTTTCTAGAATGTCATGGCTGGTGCTGCTCCCTACCCCCACCCCCCTCCAAACCAACGTGGAGGGTGGGAAAAGACTGAGGATGGGGGGGCACAACTTGGCTCACCTGTCTGATCGGCTCATATCTGAGCAGTGCTTCCCAAATGCTCATGTGGACCCCTCCCGTGTGAACGTGTAGGATCTGACTCACCGGGCCTGGGTGGGCCCGAGGTCCCGCATGTACGGTGAGGCTCCCCCCTGGGCCCACGCGGAGGAGCAAGTCTGTCTAAACCAGTGGCCTCAGCCCAGTGGCACAGCCCGTCACCCAGGGGGGGATCTACAACATTCCAGTGCCCGGCTGTGCTCCGGGATCGAGAGCCTGACATCCTGAATCGGCCACGTTTTTTTGGTTTTAAGTTATCAACTGGACTTTGGTCAGCGTGCCCGAAAAATACTGATGTTCACCGAGGGTCAGAGTATGTGGTGCCTGGAGGTAACGGATCCCTGCCCCACTAAGCCGCCGGGGCCCGGCACGATCAACAGGCGAACGTCCTATAATAAAAAGTAAAACCACGGGAAATGGGGAGAGGAGGTGTTGGCGGCAGGTCGAACGAGGCCGAGAATGAGCTGAGAGATGAGGGCAGAGGGAAAAGCGATGCCGAGTGGAAAGGGGAAGGCCAAGCGCACGTGGGAAGGGGCTGCTTTCCCGGTGGGGCGTGGCCTTCGGGGCATCCCCACCCCCTGTAGGTGTTGGGGGCGGGGCCTCCTCACCGCCTCAGCCCGAACACGTAACACACGGCGACGATCTCCACCAGGACTATGAGCAGCAGGGGCAGCGTGGCAGCGTAGTCGTTGAATATGTCGAACCAGTAGTTGCCGGCCTCCATGGTGAACACCAAGCCGATGACGCAGTTGACGAGGCACACCAGACCTGGGGCCACGAGACCGAACGCTCACCTGCCTGCCACGCCCCCCCCCCGCTCATCCAGTTTCCTGTATGGCCGCAGAGCCGCCGACCCCGAGGGGACTCTGCCGGGGACCGGCCTCTCTGCGTGTTTGCCACGGGAGTGTGTGTTCCGGGAGGGGTGGGGGACAGCAAAGGTGTCCCGGGGAATGTGTGCCAGACGTCACTGATGTTAATTCTCGGCGCTGTCCTGCAGGGGGGCCCTCAAACTCGAGGGGGAAAGAAAGTTGTGGGCACGGCTATCTGGGGGCGGGGGGGGGGGGGGGGGCACCCAGCCTGTGGGTCTGGTGATTCTGTTTATCCCAACTCAGCCCCTGAGCTCCTGGGAGGTGAGTCGGGGCAGAGGGTTTGCCCTGCAGGGCATCCCGAGGACTCCTGTGTGGCGGGAAGAGGGAGGAGGGAGAGGAGGGGCAGACGGGAATGTTTACCCAGCTCCCACTACGTGCACCCCAGGCACCTGTCAGGCATTGGATCCAAAAGCCTCAGGAGCCCCCTTTACAGATGGGGAAGCCAAGGGCTCAGAGATACGGAGTAAATTTCCCAACATCCCATAGCAGGTCAGCGACGGAGTCTGGGCTCAGACACTGGCCCTTCTGCCTCCAGAACCCGGGCCCTTGTCCCGGTCTCCTTTGGCTGACTCCCTCGGGCACTCCACAAAGTACCCGACTCGCAAGTTCCCACCTCCCACCTGCCCGTCCCGCCATCATACCATGTGCCGTCACTCACCAAACCCCAGTGCCATCTTGAGGGGACACACAAGGAGAAGGGGCTACGTGTTGGCCGGGAGCTAACGGCACACAGGGTGCTGCTACAGAGACTAGGTGCAAGGGGAGATGCTAAGTGCTAGAAGGTTCCGACGAAGGGTGGGCAGCTCGGCCCAGGCGGTCAGGGCTTTAAGGCGATGGGGTGGGAGCTGGATTGGATTTGGGCTGGGAGAGGGGATGTCCCGGATGCGGTGGGATGGCGCCATGGTGGGTAGGGTGGGGGCCTAGGCGGTAGGGGGGAGGGGGGGGTGGACACGTACTGACGGGAAGGGGTGGGAAGGGGCTCTCGGGGCAGGGGCGGGGGCTGGAAATGCTCTGTCTCTACCTAGGCGGTGGTTACTTGAGCGGGAACGTGTGAAAATGATTGAGTTTGTGTTTAAGAAATGCACACGTTCTGTTAACACGGCAGTGGGAACAAAGGCAGAAGCAGGTTCTCTCCTGGCCTGGAGAGTTCTGAGCGCCAGGTCGGTGAGTCCGGCCTTTCCCGGCGCTGGGGCGGCCACTGCGCTGCCTCGTGAGGGAGAACCAGATGCGCGGGCGAGACGCACACGTGCCAGGTCCCGACTGCCCGAGAGGCGGTGAGAGCCACGGCAGGACCACTAGGAGGTCGCCACCTCCACCAGCACACGGTCCCCGCGGCAGCTTGTCCGTCTGCTCGCACCCCACGCCCCGCCCTCCCGACCCCCATGTCCTCCGTGGATTGGCCCACTCACCGGAGATGGCCTCCTTGGGCAGGTGGCTGGAGATGACCTTGCTGTCTGTCAGGGGCGTGAGGATGGCCGCCGTGTTCCCCAGCATGCTCCCGATGCCCAGCATCAACAACATGAAGAAATAGAGGACCGACCACAGCTGGGATGCCGCCATGTTCTTAATGGCCTCGGTGTAGACGATGAAGGACAGGCCGGTGCCCTGGACCGCCTGCCCGTGTGAGAAGACACCAGTTAGACACCCCAGCGGACTTACGACTCCTTGAGCACGCCCAGTGCTAAGCATCCTGGGGGGCCCTGGGGACTGGCCACGAGAAGCCACATGCTGAGGCTGGGTTTTCCGTCTGCAGACCAGCCCCTCGGGCTTAGCTGGGTCGGATAGAAACGTGAGTCGTCGGGAGTCCGTATTTGCAAAGCGCGAGGAGCACTGGGTCCGTATTTGCAAAGCGCGAGGAGCACATCTGTTCAGGATGAAATACAACAAAGATAATTTCTGCTCCCGGTATCATGACTGACTAGGTGCTCCGAGGCCTCAGTGGCTGGGAGCTGAGGTGGGAGGGGGGTGCCAGAGCAAGAGGAGCCCGTAAGGTGGGGTGCTGGCCTGGCCAGCAGGCAACCCGGAGGGCAGTTGTCCCGTGGCCAGATCCCTGCCGCGACAACACCGTTGTGGGGATACTGAACTGTGGAGACAGAACCCAGAGCTCCCTGCTTAAAGACAAACCCCAGAAGGGGTCAAAAGAGGTCATGAGCTGGGGGGTGCCCCCTGGCTACCGGCAGCAGAAGCAAACCCTCTCTGGGGGACAGCTCCCCCAATTTAGACCCGCAGGACCACCAGAGATGATCAAGCGGCTAGCTTGCAAACGGATCTGTAAACCCACGAGAAGACAAGCCACCATAAGTAAAGAGTCAGCGGGACTAAGGTTTAGAACACCCTTCCCCAAGAATGGCAGACGCTGGGGGGCAGATTCAGAACATAGGTCAGCTCCATGGCAAACCAGTGAGCACAGTGGGATTCGCCAGTGCTGGGTGCAGACGAGAGGGGGTGATGGCTCATAGGGAATTTACAAACGGTAACGAAATTACTCAGGTTGGCTTTCTATCATTACTGTGAGCCAACACATTCTCAACAGTGATCAAACATTCCTCCCCTTGAGGACAGACTGCCTTCCACTCTCCTGTCCAAGGCCACCAGTGGATCAGCGATGTATGACGTATTTTTCTCGGAGAGAGACAGAGAAAGAGCAGGGAAGGGGCAGAGAGACAAGGAGCACGAGAGAATCCCCAGCAGGCTCCACGCTGTTAGTGCCCTAACAGCGCCCTAGGGCCCCGTCCCACAAATCTTGAGATCGTGACCTGAGCCGAAATCAAGAGTTGGGCGCTCAACGGACTGACCCACCCGGGCGCCCCTATGCATGACATTTTTAAAGAAACAAGATATAATGACCAAGATAAATGTATGACAAGAAACCATTGGAATGAAAAGCAAATCTGAGAGTAAATAGCATCTAAAAACATACTGGATGAAAAGACCCCACTGACAGCTAAGGACTGCTTGCACCTGAGGAGAAAATTAGTGGACTTGGAAATATATCCCAGGGAGGAATCCATAATGAAGAAAAAAAAAAAAGATAAGAAGGTGGGAAAACATCAAAGAGTGGCCTTGCAGGGTGGGATGAGAAGGTCCAGCTGGAATTCCGAACGGGGAAGACAGGCGGAAGTCAAGGCGATGGTTACGAGGACATCGGTATGAATGTTCCAGAACTGGTAAGATACACGGGTCCGTGGATCCAGGAAGCCCAACGTCACCCAAGCCCACGCTGGATAAATAAAAATGCATCCACGCTTGGATTGCAAAGGCCAGAGTCCAAGAGAAGATGACAGAGAAATCGGAGTGAAGCCGGGTCCTTTGAAGAAGGACTTTCGAAGAGCAGCGATGGAAGCCAGAATCACAAGGCAAAGATCTTCAATGTGTCAAGAGAAAAGAGCTGTACACCTGGAACTAATATAACACTGTATGTTAATTATACTGAGATTAAAATTAAAAGCAAAAAAAAAAAAGTTTATGTATTTTGACAGAGAGACAGAGAGAGCGAGCATGAGCGGGGAGGGGCAGAGAGGGAGGGAGACGCCAAATCCGAAGAAGGCTCCAGGCTCTGAACTGTCAGCACAGAGCCTAACATGGGGCTCGAACCCACGAATGGTGATATCATGACCTGAGCCAAAGTCAGATGCTTAACGACTGAGCCACCCAGGTGCCCCTAAAGGAAGGCATTTTAAGGGGCTGCTTGGAATTCTCTCTCTCCCTCTCTCCCTCTGCCCCTCCCTTGCTTGCTCTCTGTCTCTCAAACACACATTTTAAAAAGTGTATTTTATTTATTAAAAAATAAATAAAATTAGGTGGACAAGGTGAAAGCGTTCTAAAAATCCTTGCTCTGTTTGGGTGGGAAGTCACGATATCGTTGAATTTCAGATTTTGTTAAGTTAAATACGCACAGGAAAAATTAGGAAGGAGAAATACACTGTGTCCATTCCAAACAGTAGAGAATCAAGTGGAACGAGGGGGAGAGACGAACAAGAACAAACACAATGGGGGGGAAGAAAAGCCCAGGTTGAATAAAGGAATAACCACGTAATTCTTGGACGCTGAGCCAAGCTTAAAAGTAAGTCAGGAAACCCCCCAAATGTCCAAAACAAAAAGGAAATTTGAAATGAGTTCACGGAACAGGAACCGAAGCCCACGGAACCGATCAAGGCCTTGAGGGCTGCGGCTTGAGGGCTGGGGCTGTGACACCCGCCCAGGAGGGGGTCAGGCCACAGGCCAGTGTGAGCAGGGAGCCGGGAAAGACTAAGCGTGGCCCCACCCGTGAAATGACCTGATAAGCGAACGTGATACAAGCCGGATTCCAGAACCAGAGCCAACGTTCCCCGGGAAGTTGGTGCCAGTGGACAAGCCACCAAATGCAGGTGCGGTGGGGACTGGCCTTTGAAGCTCCTGAGCCGTAGAAAAGTAGCATTGGGGGCCTCATGACGAGCTGTTGTTCTTTAAGCTCTTTAGCGACATCTTTGGTTGAGGAACCAGACATCGTGAGCCACGTCTTAAGAGAAGAATGTGCATGATCCCGGCGTGAAGGCCATAGAAACCACTCTAGGCCCGGGATCCTCAAACAGGGCCCCCATGGATGGACTTGGGGGGGGAGGAAAGTTAGTAACAAAGGCCTCTCGTTGGGTCAGAACCAGTAGGTCCTCGCCCCCCCCCCCCGCCCCCCGGGGGGAGGGGCTGCCGAATCAAACAGGCGGCATCTGGGAGGTAACGCACAGGTCTGACACCAAAGGCTGACCGGAGAATCCTCCTTGGCTTCTCTCAGAGGAGAGAAGCGGGCCGAGATCTTGCCTTACCGTGGCCAGCTCTGATTCCAAGCTGCAGTTCCTAATTTGTGGGAGCACCTCGCTGTATTTGCCGGGGAAGGCCGAGGCTAGGTAGCCCTTCACCTGCTCCAGGTTGCTGGCTGTCAGAAAGCCATCTTCAAGGTCAAAGGAGTTGGTCAGCAGCAGAATCACCCTGCAGAGCGGAATGCCAGGTTGACCTTCACTGAGTAGAAAGGCCGCGGTCGCCAACCCCTCTCTCGGAAGCCGGGGTGCTGGGGTTCCCTCCCCTCGGATTGGGCAAGGTCTCTCCAACAAAGGGAATCTGTTGATTGGTGACCTTTTTTTCTTTTTTTTAATTTTTTGATGTTTTTAAAAAGTTTATTTAGTTTTGAGAAGAAGAGAGCAAGCAAGCAGGGGAGGGGCAGAGAGGGAGAGAGAGAGAGAGAGACAGAGAATCCCAAGCAGGCTCGCGCTGTCAGCACAGAGCCTGACGCAGGGCTCCATCCACAAACCGCGAGCCGAAATCAAGAGTCGGACGCCTGAGTCACCCAGACACCCCGGCTGGTGACCTTTTAAAGTCCGGGGTGACCTTGAATGGCTTTGAGGGAGCCTGAAAGAGGACCAGAGATGAGAAACCAACCCACACAGCTAGGCCACTTAAACCTCTGGGCCCGCATTGTCCGACAGAAATTTTGCGATGATGGGAACATTCCACGTCTGTGCCGTCCCATGTGGCGGCTGAAGCCTTGAATGCGACGGGTGTGACTGAGAGACCGACTTAAATTCATTTACATTTCAATGGAAACCGGTTTAAACAGAAGTGCAACGAACTGATTGTTTGTAACTAACATTAATTAAACCAGTCCACATTTAAATCTGTAGGTGGCCCCTTGGGGCTAGTGACTGCCGTATGGGACAGCCTAGTCTGGATGATGTTTATTATACGTTGGATAAGGCGGGTGTGGGTGGGGGTGGGTGGGGGGCAGACACGAGATTCTGTAATGGCCCTGGCTCACCCAGAGGGCTCTGGGTTACTTCCAAGGTCAGGGAGACGGGGCAGAAGAAACCGAGGTTTGGCTGTTCAGTGCCTCCCTGTGCTAAGAGCTTTGGACGTACGAAGCTGCCCTCAGCCCTCAGGCGGGGTGCCCGGGGTTGGGCCCGGGTGGAGAAGCCGCAAAGCCGGCGTCCTTTGTCCCACGCCCCTTGACTTCCCTGTGCCATCTCTTCCCAGGCGGCTCTCAGAGCTTGGGGGACGGCGGGACGCACCCCCAACCCGAGGCCCCGGGGCTCACGGGGCGGCCTGGGCGGCTTACTTGTTCAAGCAGCTCTCGTAGTTGAAGGTGGCCTTGAAGCCGTAGATGGAGAAGGTCACGACGCTGGCAAAGATGGAGGTCGAGCTGTTGATGAGGGACACGATGATGGCGTGCTTCTGGCAGTTGGTGGAGGGCTGGTTGTAGCTGGCAAAGGCGATCAGGCTGCCGAAGCCCAGGCCGAGGGAGAAGAAGATCTGGGTGGCCGCGTTGATCCAGGCCTTGGGGTTGGCGAGCTGCTCCAACTGCAAAGCCGGCAGGGACGGGGGTGGGGGACCCGGCCGGGTGGCGCTCCCCCGCCCCGTAACCCACCGACCGGCAGAGGGCGGGAGGCCCAGGGAGGGGGAGTGATATGTAAAAGGAGCCCCTGATCCATGACCAGGCACTGTGCGGGCCCGGTCCCCCACGAGATGGAGGCGGTGTGGGCTGGGGCTGGAGCTCTAGGTCTGGGATGACGGTGGGGGGTCATTTGGAATGTGGGGGGCATTTGCGGGGGCGGGGGGGCTACCACAGCCATCTTGTTTCCAGGCGCCAGATTTGCCAAATGAACTTGTTTTGTCCCAAAGGCGATAGTGCCCCCCCCCCCACACCCTCTGGCGACTGATGAGCGTTGGCTGTGGGGCGTCGGGGAGCGGGGTCTAAGGAGGGATCACAGAAAACCCTGCGGGGTGTGGATTCACCTCTGTAAGGGAAGGGGTGCGGGCAGGTGTGCGGGAGGGAGAGAGGTGGCTGGGTGGTAAATCCGTAGACTGCCAGGAGGGTGTGGGGTGAGAGTGGGGGCCGGGAGGCCAGATGCGGGGCTGGGGTAGCAGTCACTCGGGGTGGGGGGGGCACTGAGGAGGAGGAGGGCGGGCGGACCAAAGACTCAGTGTCCCAGAATGAACAGGGCTTGGGGACGGCCTGGCTGAGGAGGTGACCCAGTGCCCGTAGGTAATCCACACTGCCCCCACCCACCTCCCTGGGTCTTCCCCTCTTTCCACCCATCCCGGAAGATCGAAGGTCCCCTTCCCTCCAGCCCGTACCTTGGGCGTGAACATGTACGCCAGGCCGTTGGTGGCTCCGTGGAGCGTGAGGCCCCTGACCAGGTAGATGATGAGCACACAGTAGGGCAGCAGCGCGGTAAAATACACCACCTGCGGGCGCCAGAGGGCAGAGTCAGCGTCCTGGAGACACGGTGCCCACAGTGCCCCTCTTGTCCCTGCGACAGACCTGAAGGCCTCACGAAGCACCACACTATCACACTGTCCAGCTGGCAGCTGGCAAGTGCAGGGGGGCTGGGTTTGAGTTTGGGCCGGAGGAGAAAGTGGGGACGTGGGATGCATTTGCCCACCTCCGTAACTGCCGGGCAATCTGCTTCAGGAGAAACAGGAGACCTCTGCCTGCCACTCTCCCTTCAACCGGACCTCATTCCAGAAAGGATTTGAGGCCGGGGCGCCTGGGTGGTTCGGTCAGTTAAGCGTCCGACTTCGGCTCGGGTCATGATCTCACGGTCCGTGAGTTGGAGCCCCGCGCCGGGCTCTGGGCTGACAGCTCGGAGCCTGGAGCCTGCTTCGGATTCTGTGTCTCCCTCTCTGCTCCTCCCCCACTCATTCTCTCTCTCTCTCCAAATAAACATAAAAAGTTAAAACAGGAAAGAAAGGATTTGAGGCAGCCCACAAAAATATACCTAGCACATTAACATTAAAAAAATGTTATTTTTTTTAAGTTTATTTATTTATTTTGAGAGAGAGCGAGGGGAGGGGCAGAGAGAGAGAGACAGAGAGACAGAGAGAGAGAGTCCCAAGCAGGCTCCACAGTCAGCACAGAGCTCTCCCCGGGGCTCGAACTCACGAACTGGGGAGATCATGACCTAAGCCGACCTAAGTCAGACGCTTAACCGACTGAGGTGCCCTGCTTTACCTTGTCTTTAAAAGAAAAAACAAAACCAAGAGAAACCCCCAAAAAACCCAGGGGCTGGGAGCAAGGCACGTCTCTCCAGAACGGAGCCCCGAGAGAAACTTGGCCCTGAGAGGAGCTTGTAAGGGAAACGTGATGACGTGGGCGTGGGGAGCGTGTCCCTATCAGGAATATGACACAAACTCGATGAGCTGATATTTTATGAGCGGCTTCGCTGTCGCGGGGTTGAACGCTGGACGTGAATGGCCTTTCTGGTCGACCAAATCGTGTTCCTGCTGACACGACACGTATCACGAGTCCGGTGGTGTTCGTGGTGGTTTGGGCGACCGCCTCACGCTCTGGTCCTGCTGACTCTTACACGGCTTCGAACAGGGATCTGCCGGTGCCCGGATGCCCGTCCGGGAACTGGCGCTTTTCCTCCCTATCGACTGCGTATGCGCCCCAGAGCCCCTTTACTTAAAGCCCAGAAGTACTTCGCAAAAAGAATCTTGCGAAGGCGGTTTTTGCTTAAGGTGTGGGTCCTCCGGTGCGAAATGTGCCTGGGGGCCCATGTCCAGATGGGCCCGGATGGCACTGGGCCCTCCCCTCCCGCTGAGGCATTGGCGCCACCTTCCCGGCCACTCCCGAGGCCACCAGAGGAACAGTCTGTGCCCCCTCACCCCAGGGGACGGCAAGCAGAGGTGGGGCGTGTCTTTTACCACTGATCCCTCACTGAGGTCATCGTGACTTGAGAAGTCATCAACCCAGCTGGGATGACGGGTATGGGGCGGAGACAGATGAGGGCCAGGGCATCGGCCAGCGCGCTGAAGGACATCAAGGGCAAGAGAGGAGGGGTGACCGATGTCCACAGCCGGGGGACGCTTTGAGGACATGGAAGGCAGGTCCCTGGAACTTCCCTCCTTCCCCTCAGGTAAACGAGTGTCCTGGGGGGCGGGGGAGGGGCTCTCCGGGCTCCCTCCTCCCTCATCAGGGAAGCTGGGCATGTGGCCCAGCCTACACCACTGGGAGAAACCATTTCTGACCAGGCTGCAACAACTCATTGGAGGGGAAGAAAAGGAGATTCCAAGAGAAGAGGCCAGGAAATGGTACACCGTTTTTAACAGAATTAATCCCCATAAATAAAGCTGTGGGGGCGCTCTGTCATGGAGACGGGGTGCGGCTTGAGCAGAGGCAATGGGATAAGTGTTCGTGGCATGGCATGACCTCATACGGCACTTGTATAAATGATCTGGAAAAGAGTTGACAGATACTGCCCTCGGATCTTCTGTATCATGCTCATAATCATCTGGCGGAGACAAATTGCAAAACCCATGTTTTTATGAGCATAAAATACTAGCCAAGCTTCGAGATGGGACAGAGGGAGTAGCTGCGGGCTCTAAGTTCTTCCAGAGAAGGTTCACTAGTCTTTTAGCTTGGCCATGGGACGGGGCGCTGTTGGGGCTTCGATGCTGGCCGTCACGGAGTCTTGGAGACCAACAGAAGACGCCAGGCACAGTACTGGGCTCGTCACGGGGTACCTAAGATACTATGGGTCATTCTGGTCCTGCTGCCTCAAGAGAAACACGGTGGGGCTGGAGGAGGCGACGCAGGTGGTCAGGACGGTGAGGGCAGGTGGCCTCTTAGGAACTTCTGAAGGGAAAAGTTGGGATGGATCAAGTCACAAAAGGTATGGAGAGAGCAAACAGGAGGCGATTCACTGGACAAGAGGATGGGGAGTCTTAGGGACAAAGCTGGGTGTGTCCCAGCTCTGCCCTCACTGGTTGGTGCCCCGGGGCGGGCTCCTTTGCCCCTCCACACCTCGGGTGAGTGGGATAATGAAATCCACTCCGAAGGGCTTTTGCAAGACTGAGGCAAGGCGCACGCCCAGCCCGCAGGGGACCGGCTAGGAGTGAATGGGTATGAGGCGGGTGTCACCGGGGGTCCCGGGCGCCTGCCGAAGCTTGAGAAAGATGGCAGGTGCTGGAAACACTGCAGGAGAAACTTTCCACCTGGGGCAGATTAGAGTTCAAGAGCATCTCAGCCCCCTCCCACGCCCCCGGAAGGAGTATAAAGCTGGGGGTGCACCAAGGAGAGAAGGTTTGGAAATCAGGCCTGACAGCCGCTCAGAGCAAAGGTTCTCAGACTCAGCTGCAGATTAGAACCCTCCCGGGGGAAGCTTTTAACATCCCGAGGCTCAAGTCCCTCCCTGCCCTGATCATTCCAGGGCCTCTTGGGGGAGGACCTGAGATACCAGAGTTCTAGAAGCTCTCCAGGTGACCCGGATGTGCCGTCCAGTTTGAGAGCCAGCGGCCAGGGTGTCTGGGGGACATGCGCAGTGACTTAAGGCTTTTAAAGAAGGGAAGACTCACTGTCGAGGTGCTCGGTGCCGCTCGGGTGGTGTGGCTTTGGGGACAGCTGCCTGGCACAGACATGCTCATCCGTGTAGGGACCGGGAACGCCCCCACTTCAAGACCACAACTTCAAGCACCTCCGGCCACGTTCACGGTCGCCTCGCAGGGGATTCGTGCCGGTGACATCGCCGCTGCCCTCCCTCTCCCCACCCCCCCCCCCCCCCCGCCCCACCCAGCACGGCTTCTGCGCCCTCGCAAGCACCGCCCAGGTCCCGGGCGGGGGGCGCTGTGCGGACCCACCTTGCCGGTGGACTCGGTGCCCCGCAGGATGCAGAGGTACACCACCAGCCAGGCCAGGAGGAGGCAGAGCCCCTGCTCCCACTGCACGCCCCCGCTGTCCTGGATGGACGGCGAGATGTTGAGGGTCTTCCGGTACCAGAAGTACTGTGTCGAGGTCGCCTTCTCGCACTCCTCGTCGTAGCCTGTGCGGTTGCCGTTCAGCGGGCACACGGACCACGGCAGGGGATCCTTGGGGATCAGAACAAGCACACGGCCAGGTGAGGGCTGGGGATGAAGGGCAGAGCGGGGAAGGACGGGAATGGGCCTGACGGGAAGGGTGCCTGGTCCCCAAAGGACAGGAGCATCCGAAGGCAGACAGGGACCAGGAGGGCCGGTCGGGGGCACAGACGGGCTTGGGGGGAGGAGAGAGAGGCGGGGAGAGGGCTTCGCGCACCGTGCAACCCCACAGGAGTTTGTTGAGGATCATCTGGCTCTGCCGTGGATCCGAGACACTGGACCAGACAGACGACGGCCAGACCGTCTACGAGAATAGAACCCACAACCTCTGCAGCAATGAGCCCACGGACTCCAGCCACAGCATCTTGCAGGGAGTGGCCTGGAGTGGGGTGGGCAGGACCTGGGCAGTGACAGCCAGTGTCCCTAACTCACGTGCTCCCCGACCCCAGACCAACCGGAGAAAGCCCGATCTGCTCCCCTCACCGCACAGATAGCCCCCCCTACCCCAGTCCGGGCACACCGGAAGCCGTGCCTTTTTTCCCACTGACACACCTTCCCCATTCCTCTGCCTGCCCTGGGGTCTCTGCCGAAGGCAACGATCGCAAGCTCTGGATAAATTGCTTCAGTCTGTTCTCATTTGGGCGGACTTGGCTTATTTTCACACATTCCTAGCAAGTCCCGGCTTGAATGAGACTCAGGTCCTTCCCTCACTAACAGGCGGTGGGGACTTGCTTCTCCCAGGACAGACGCTGGGTTTAGAAGTCAGGCAGGGGTGAGGTTCAGCCTCCCTGCAGCCACCTTGTGTGCCTAAGACAGAGAGAATCCAGCACTGCTGACTTCAGTGGAGCCTGAGTCAAGCTATACCTGAAGCAGTTCCCCTCCTGGACTTTGTAGATAGAGTCAGTAAGAGCCTCTTCTGCTTCAGCCAGTTTGAACTGGGTTGTCTGTCACTTAGGAACAAAAGAGCCTAGAGATGTGTGCACGATGAACAGGATAGAAGTGGGAGCTGAGGAAGGGCAGGCAGTGGATTTAATTCTGGCTCTGGGGGCAGGGGGCAGGGGACAGGGATTAGGAGTCCCACCTCTGCTCTGCCAAGCCCCACATCCATCACTTTTGCTTGTTTCTGGGTCCCGTAAGCTCAGATGTCATTAGACAAAAGTTCTCCACTGACAGAAGCAAGTCCTGGCCCACTGGGTTCCATCTGTGCGTTTCAGGGGAAACAGACGTCACCTCATGGGCCAGGGCCACTCTACCGAAGAGCAGCTGGAGCCCAGCTTTGTCCACCTGGAAAATGCTCGGGACCTGTGCAGGGGTCGGGGGTGGACCCCTGGCCTGTTGAAATTCGAGTCCGTTTCTAGCTTTGACCAGAATAGTTCTGAAGACAGTCCCCAGCAGTTCCTTCCATGGAAAGGCGGCATTTACGGCCCCTCCCCGTGAATCTGGGCTGACCTGTGACAGAATGCAGTGACGTGACGCAGTGCCCCTTCCCAGCCCGGGCTTCCTGGGGCCTCGCAGCCCTCATTGTCACGCTCCTGGAAACCAGCTGATGTGTAAAGACCTTTGGCCATACCGCTGGGCAACAGAGACTCATGGAGAGAATGGCCACATAGAGCCAACTGAGATGCTCGGCAGCAAACCAGCGCCATACCCCAGGCAGGTGGGAGGGTCCCTCGCGGGCTGGGAGTCTGGTGGAGCTACCCAGCCCACAGCCCCTTGGGCCACTGGTCCGTCCACTGGACCATTGCTGAGCCGGCCTGGGCTGGCCTGGTTCCCAGGCTCGGCTACATGACTGAATCCCGGGGAGAAGGGAGGCTTTAAAAAAAAAATACGGTGCCCAGGCTGCACCCCCAGTGACTCTGACTGCATCGGTCTGGGTGGGGCCCGGGCCTCGGAGTTTTGAAAGCTCCCCCAGGGGGAGGAATTTAAGCGAGTGCAAGGACTTACGAAACTGACCATTTCCCAGCAGCCAGCCTCCCCTCCTCGGAATCAGTGGGTCAGGCTCGCATTTTGTATCTGGTTTTCTAACAGCCCCCGGTGCTCCTTGTGGGCAAGGTCCTAGACAGGAGGCTGGGAATCCTGGTAGGGGGATGGACAGGCTTCAGCCCCTGAGGCCAGGCTGCTGGCGTCCAGTCTCACAGCTACTCAGTTCCCCTCCGCTGATGAGGGGCACCCCACATCGCAGGGCTGTGGTGACGGTTCCTGGGTGATTACCTCTAAAGTGCTTGCAACTGTGCGGGGCCCTGAGCTGGCTTTGAGGGAGCGACCACTGCTTCAGTTACTATCATTACGTGACCACGGAGGAGGGCTCCAGAGTGGGGGAACTAAAGGAGAAGTCCAGGGGCCTGGGAAGGACAGACCGAATGGACAGTCGAGTGATTTTCAGGAGTTGCTGGTCCTTGCACTTCTGAGAGTTAGGAAAACGTGTCTCATTTCTTGAGACAACCTTATTTTCACCTTGGGAAGATGGTCAAATATTCCTGATTTTGTTAGAACAGGACATGTTGCTCCTACCTTTGGAAAACTGTTTCTGTAAGTATACAGAGGCATAATGCGGGCAATGCATATGGCAACTCTTCAGTTGGAGTTCCATTGTGCAGTGCACCACCCTCCCAACTGTACATGATAGCTCTGCACAGAGGAGGAGGAGTGGCCACCAGGGGGGGAGAGTCAGAGGAGCTGTTTCCATCCAGAAGGTAGAGGAGAGGCAGGCCTGTGGCCAGTCTTCATGGAGTCAGGGAGAAGATGGGGGCTGCAATTAAGCTCAGAGCAGAGAGCCCTTCCTGTCAGGGATGCACACGAGGCACTTCCCCATGGGGCGACCCGGGTAGGGTTGACCGGGTGGCCAGAGTGGGGTGTGGATGTAGCATCTTCCGAGTGTAGATGCCACGTTCTGACTACTGAAGTCATTCACCCGGGCATTCCTCGGGGCGCCAAAGGCTCACGGCTGTGCCCAAGTGCTCCAGAGCGTGGCCCCACAAGTTGGGGTTAATCCACGGTCCCTGGTCGGCCCCGCCTTGCTTTTGGACCCTGGGGACAGCGTCTGTCCTGCAAAGGCCGGGTTCAGTGGCAAAGGGCGTGGCGTCTGCCCGGGGAGCTTCTGTCCGAGACGGAGGAGGCTGCTGGAAGGCAAGCCGGGGGCAGCGGGGAGGGGGTCCCCGAGAGTGAAAGGCAGGTGCCGAGGAAGAGCTGTAAGCACGGGTGGCAGAAGGAAGACTCCTCTCGGCTTGGATACAAAGAGCACCTCTCAGTGAGGAGTTAGGGTTCTCGCTTCTCTAGGATGTTCGGCCCCTTCCCATTTTCTGCCACGAGCGTCAGCTATGGCCGTAAGTCAGAAATACAGGTTTAAAGTGTTCATCTTTGGGAGTAGCCCCTGCTGTGTTACAGGGGTGCCGACGGTCGTTCTAGAAGAACTTTGGTCTGCAGGGAAATGTGGGGGCTCCGCCTGGAGCCAGGAGGCTGGGAGGACAAGCGACCAGAGCTGGAAGGGGGAGGAGGAGGGGAAGGGGGCATGAGTGGGGGTGAGGGGCGTGGCAGGGGAAGTCCTCCTGCTCTTACTGGGTTGGTGGCTCTCTCCATCCACACATTCTCCCCTGGAGCATCTGGTGGTGCTTCATACTTTAGGGGGGGGGGGAGGTCACATCTTTCAGAACGTGACGTAAGCCAGAAACCCGCTCCCCAGAAACGCACACACGCGCGCACACACACACAATGGCAGGGTCCCGTGGATGCCTGGCTCGGGAGCCCTCCGCTCGCGTGGGGTGCTCAGCCTCCCCCAGCCCCTGAGGCCGCCGCCCCCCCCCATCCTCACCCCTGTCCCCCCCCACCCCGCCCCACCCCCGCCTCGGGGCGTGGCCTTGCTCTCCTCTCCCTGCCCCGCTCCCCGCGCCCGCTCTGGCACGGGCTCGCTCACCTGGAAGGAGTGGAAGAGGTACCAGAAGGCCCAGGCGTTGATGATATTGTAGTACATGGAGAGGAAGAAAGACACCACCATGCTGGCGAGGCCTGGGGGGGGGGCAGACGCGAACTGAGGACTCCCGCGTCCGCCTCTCTCTCCCTCCCCGCCTCACCCTCTGTCTCTGTCTCTGTCTCTCTCTCTCAAAAATACATAATAAAAAAGCATTAAAAAAGCAAACTTAGCATGAGAGGCAGGCTGTCATTGACAAGTGCCACCCTGATGCTAGACGTCACAGGTGCTCCCCCCTTGGCTTCCCTGACGCCGAGTCACTTGTGCCAAACCCTGCCTTGCGGTGGCCAGGGACGGGGGTACGTGGAGGGGTGTCTGGAGTGGAGGGGCCCGGAGCCCACACCGGCCCCCCCCTGCCCCCCCCGCCCCCCCCCCCCGCCAACCCAGAGCCACCGTGCGCATCTCCGCCCACCCCCACCCTCGGGGACATCCCTCTGGCTGTCTGAAATCGGCCGTGGCGGAAGTCTTTACACCACAGGTATCAGGGAATGCCGAAAACAGGCCTCCCCTCCCCCCCCCACCCCGAGAGCTGGCCGTTAAACATTCACCAGCGCCCCTGCTTGGCACACACATCCGGTATCTTTCCTATTTAAGCAGCAAATGCCACCTCTGAGAAGCCCTCTGTGATTGATTACTCGGGCAGATCGTAAAACCACACACCTCCTTGTTAAAAATTAACAGCCCTTCGCGATGAGGAGGCAGTTCGGGTTCAGAGATGATGCCTGAGGCCGCGGACACACTTCTTCTGCCTCCGAGACTACATGCCACGCCAAGCATACACCCTCCTTGCTCCTGAAACACCGCTCTGCTTCCCTGCCTACCTGGCTGGAGGCGGGAGGGCTGAGCAGAAGAGACCGTGGCCAAGGGCTGGCCAAAGTTCCTCCCGCCCACAGGCAGCCCTGGAACGTGAGGGTTGTGCAGGGCGGGTTAACTAACCATCGCCGAGAGGCGCCGGGGACGCACCAGCTCGGAGGAACTCAGGGGACACGGGATGCACAGCGCGCCCAGCACGCCACCCGTGTGCCCCTCTGCTTCCCCGCACTGGAGACATTAACGGGCCCTCGGTGGTGCAACAAAGATAACACGAGCTCGTGTGCATGTATCATACAGGCTGACACCCGGCACGTAGTAGGTGCTCACGAGAAGGAGCCATTATTAATCATTAGCAAGGAGCAGTTAGAGCTCCCAGAGCGGTAGCTGCTGGGAGACTGAGTTGCAGCTCCTTGGCTGGGCAGCTATTTCCTTTTACAGAAGAGCCAGCTGAGGCTCACAGAAGAGAGGCAGTGTGGTATCGGCCCCCCAGAGGGTGTGCCGCCCCCCCTTCTTCACTGACCTGCGGGTAAGGGATCCAGCCCCCCTCGGCCGACATCCCGCGGCACCCCCTCCCGGGCTCTCTCTTGGGCCTTGCGCTCGCCCCTTGCTCCGGCTGCCCTGCCAGCCAACGGGCTCCCACCCACACCCCCTGCTGTCCAGGATCCAGGAGAGTGCCCACTTACCAACACCACCAAGGTAGGGGCTGATGGTCCTCCAGGCACCGATGCTGCCCTGCCGCATGCGCTGGCCCACTGCCAGCTCCAGGTACAGGAGGGGCATGCCCTCTACAACAAGCATGATGATGTAGGGCACCAGGAAACTACCTGCGGGTGTCCAGAGCCAACACCAGGCTGTCACCGATGAGTTTAACTCCGGAGCCCACCTGACCTCCATGCACATCCACCCTCCCTCCCTCCCTTCCGGCTTTCCACTTGTCCATTCATCTTTCTACCTTTCCACCCACCCATCCTCCCACATCTCCACTCATCCTCCATCCTTCTGCCCGCACTCTCTCCCACCTTTCCCACAACCCACTGTTCTTTCATTCCCCTCGCTCGTAGGTCACGTATCCATTTTCTTCTATTCATCCATCCACCCATCCAAGCATCCATTCAGCCACCCATCCAAGCATCCATCCATCCACCCACCCATCCACCCACCATCCAACCATCCATCCATCCATCCACCCAGCCACCCATCTATCCAGCCAACCAACCATCCATCCATCCACCCACCCACGAACCCATTCAACCACCCACCCACCATCCAACCATCCATCTATCCACCCAGCCACTCATCCATCCAACCAACCATCCATCCATCCACCCACCCATTCAACCACCCACCCACCATCCATCCATCCATCATCCACCCAGCCACCCATCCATCCAACCAACCATCCATCCATCCATCCATCCACCCACCCACCCATCCAACCATCCACCCATCCACCCATCCAAGCATCCATCTACCCACCCACCCACCCACCCATGCATCCACCCATTCACCCATCCATCCACCCACCCATCCATCCATCCTCCCACCCACCCACCCATCCATCTATCCACCTACCAATGCACCCACTCAACCACCCACCCACCATCCAACCATCCATCCAGCTATCCAAGTATCCATCCACCCATCCACTTACCCCCCCATCTATCTACCCATTCACCCATCCACCCACCCACCCACCCACCCACCCATCCATCCACCCATCCAAGCATCCATCCACCACCCAACCATCCATCCACCCACCCACCCACCCGCCCACTCAACCATCCACCCACCATCCAACCATCCATCCATCCATCCATTCACCATCCAACCATCCATCCATCCATCTACCCATCCACCCATCCATCCATCCTTCTATCCTTTCTATCTTTCTCTTTCTCCATCCAGCCGTTCATCCATCTATCTGTGATAACATGCAGACTTGTCAGTTAAAAAGTTTAAATACTTCCATCCTGGGTGGTAAACTGCCATTGTCCCAAGCCCCTTGAGTGCCTCCCTCAATGCCTCAGCTGCCCCAGCCCCTCTGCCAGAAACCCTATTCCATCTTCTGTGGCAGTAACCAATGGCAGAGGCAGGGGCTTGGTGTCTATGTATGGGGAGACAAGCGGTCCTCAACAGACAGAGCCTAGGCCACCATCTCCTTTTACAGAGCACCTCCATTGTATGTGTATCTGTTTTATACAGTGGCCCTCAGCCTAACATTTTGTTTTAGTAAAGAGTACTATGGCTAACGCAAATTTAAAACCCACCGGTTCCTCGGGGCCGTCTGCAGATAAGAGCCTGTGGTGATAGTACGGAGCCAGGGGGTGTGGATGGACTATGGAAGCCCTCCCCACTGCTGGCACCTGGACAGAGGCGGGCAGCCTGCTGGGGGCTCCCCACACCCCTGCCCTGCACAGCCCTGCCCAAAGCTTCTCCTGTGAGCCCCGCCCCTCCTTCCCTGAAGTCCTGCTCATCCCTCCCCCCTGCTCCCAGCAACTTGGCAGAGAACCCGGGAAAAGGTCCCAGAGGAGAAGAGGGCAGGACTCCTGATTAAAATAAAACCTGACATTACAGCTGCAGGGATTAAGGGCAGGTTACAGAAGGAACTGGTTCCAAAAGCGTATAGGTAAAGAATGAAATACGTATGCTTCCGTGAACATCGAATATTTACGAAAATGCCTCCGTCGCGCTTACGTGCTGCCCTGGGGCCCGCTTTCCTCCCCCGACCACAACACGACCATTTGTGTCACCCTCGTGTAGCTGTACGTCATCCCACTTGGAAAACACACCCAGATTCATTTCATTGGTCCTCGGACACTGGGCTGTAGCTAGGTCCCTGCTATCATGTAAAAAAAAAATTGTTTTAAATGTTTTTATTTATTTTTGAAGGAGAGAGAGACAGAGCATGAGCGGGGAAAGACCAGAGAGAGAGGGAGACACAGAATCCGAAGCAGGTTCCAGGCTCCGAGCTGTCAGCACAGAGCCCGACGAGGGGCTTGAACTCATGAACCGTGAGATCATGACCTGAGCTGAAATCGGTCGCTTAACCGACTGAGCCACCCAGGTGCCCCGGGTCCCTGCCATCCTCAACAGAGCAGTGGGACCGAGCTTGGTCCACGTGTTCGGTTCTCTCCTCGGGATAGAGATCCCAGAAGGAGAGTGGCTGGCACCAGGGCCACGCAGAGATCAGGCAGAGTCAGCTCCCACCGTGGAGAGAAAGCCACGGCCGTGCGCGTGGGACCACCGGGCCTTGTCCTCCCTGCTCCCACGGGGGCCTACGACAAGCGCTACCCTCTCACTTCTGGACTCTGCTCTGATGACTCTGCCAGGCCCCGCCCCCTTCCTGCCCCAGGGAAACGTGTTTGGACGTCTTACCAGGTGCCTCTCAGCAGCAGAGAGTCCAAGAGGCCGGCTGCTCTTGGACTGGAAGGGGGCTGCCACCTACAAACCCAGCAACATTCAAACCCTCAGTGGTTCTAAGAAAAAGCTCATTTTCCCCCAAGGCATTAAACAGTAACCACAGGAGGCCTGGCAAGGTCTTTGACAGGGCCGGGCTGATGGCCCAGTGCCCACGGGAAGCTGGAAATCCAAGGCCCGTGCCCAGGTGGTAGCATGGGGGCTCTTGAGGCCTGCCCATCGGTCATTTCCATTATCCATCCTCTGAGTAGCCAAACACAGTAGCCAGCGAATTTGCTCAGCCACTATTTTCTTAACGAGTGATGTCAGAACAACTGAACATCCACACGCAGAAAAAAACAGATCTCCACCCCCATCTCCCATTTTATACCTCCTCCCCCAAATCTCAAAATGGATCACAGACCTATGTGCACAGCTCAAAACTATAAAGCTTCTCGAAGATAGCCCAGGAGAACATCCCTGTGACCGTAAGGTGAGGCAAAGATCTCTCGGATACCACGTCGAAAGCACCGTCTATGAAAGCAAAGTATTGATGAGTTAGATCTCATTTTAAAACTGTGTTCTGTGAAAAGCACGGTTAAGAAAGTGAAAAAGGCAAGCTAAAAGGCTGGGAGGGACTTCTGCAAAACACGTGTCTGGAAAAGACTTGGTGTCTAGAATTTATAAAGGACTCTCAAAACTCAACAATGATGAAAAAGAAAAGAAGAAACCCGTTCAAAAAAGGTACAAAAAAATACACGCATGGCAAATTAGCCCACGAAAAGATGCTCAACACCAGCTTTTATTCTGAAAACGAGCAAATGTCAACCAAATGAGACGCCACCACATACCTCTTGGGATGAAATGGCTAAAGTAAGAAAGGCTGAAAGCACAAAGTGCTGGCGAGGCCCCGGGGGGGAACACACCCGCGCATCGCTAGTGGGATGCAAAATGGTGTAGACACTCTGGGAAGCGGTTTGGCAGTTTCTTGGAAAGCTAAGCACTCACTCACCAGCCGTACAGCTCAGCAAGTTGACTCCAGTGTGTTTACTCTAGAAAAATGACAACGTACGCTCACACAAAAACCTGTATGTGAGCGTTTACAGCAGCTCCCTTCAGAGTTGTCGGAAACCGGAAACAACTTAATTGGCATCCAGTGGGCCAGTGGATAAATAAATTCTGGGACATCCACACGATGAAATACTACTCAGCCAGTACGAAGGAACAGACTACTAATTCCCGCAACAACATCGGAGACTCGGAGAAGCATTATGCCGAGTTAAAGACGTCAGATTCAACAGGCTACAGACTGGGGCGCCTGGGTTAAGCGGCCGACTTTAGCTCAGGTCATGATCTCATGGTCCGTGAGTTCGAGCCCCGTGTCGGGGTCTGTGCTGATGGCTCAGAGCCTGGAGCCTGTTTCGGATTCTGTGTCTCCCTCTCTCTCTGACCCTCCCCCGTTCATGCTCTGTCTCTGTCTCAAAAATAAATAAATGTTAAAAAAAGAAAAAAAAGGCTACAGACTGTACGACTCCATTTATGTGACATTCTGGAAAAGGCAAGCCTGTGGGGACAGAAAACAGACCTGTGGCCGCGGGCCGTTGGGAATGGGAGGGCTGACAGTAAGGGGTGTTACTTGGTGGTGGGAATACAACCATACATTCACCAAAATTCATAAAACTACACCAACAAAAGCGTATTTTTCCGCACGTAAATATATCTCGCTAAGAGAAAAATCAGTTTTGTGATCAGTTTGAAAACGAGCCCACTAACCAACCCTCTTCCCACTGGAGTGCTCCCCATGCTCCTTTGATGTAAAACCTCTGAGGGGCACCTGGGTGGCTCAGTCGGTTAAGCGTCCGACTCTTGATCTCAGGGTTGTGAGTTCAAGCCCTGTGTTGGGCTCTGCACTGGGTGTGAAGCTTACTAAATTAAATTAGATTAGATTAAATTAAATTAAATTAAATTAAATTAAATTAAATTAAATTATAAAATAAAACCTCTGACACTGCCTTAGCATGAGGAGACCCTATCATCAGGGAGAGGCAAAGGCCTTCACTCCCGTGTGTCTGGATGGGGGGCAAGTTGTGAGAGATTCAATATGGCCGCACACATTCCCTGAAGCTGCTCCTGTGAACGGATTCCTGTCTCCCCCGCCCGTGAATCTGGGCTGCTCTTGGGACCAGCTCTGTCCAACAGGAGGTGGGGGAAAGGACGCCATGATGGTTCCAGAGCCTGGGCCTCAGGACGCCTTACAGCCTCACCACCACCTCTTGGAGTGCGTGCCCTGAGGCTGACATGTTTGGAAGCCGGTCCAGGGGACCTGGGGATGAAAAGCCCCACTGGAGGAGAACCGAGGGCCCATCCAACTCAGCACCAAGCGTGCACGTGTGAGGGCTTTCCAGCTGCCAGTGGATGCCACCATGAGAGCCAGGCCTGATGAAGCCGGCAGAGAACTTCCCAGGCACCCCCCCCCCCTTTTTTAACCTCTCCATACTTCATCGCGAAGCTCCTAAAAACAAGGACATTCTCTTGCGTGATCCCAGGGCAAGGAACAGAACAAGGAGGGCAACGTGGAAGCAACACGATTAATTTAATCTACAGACTTTATTGGAATTTGACCAACGACCCCACCCCTGCCCTCCCTCCGGTCTCACCATCACGCATGGCACCTAAGGTCACATCTCGTCTGTCAGCTTCGACGGGACGGCCTCCCAGGCTCTCTTTGTCTCTCATGACCTTGACCCGTTGGACGGTACTAGCCAGTTATTCTGTGGAACGTTCCCTCGCTTTGGGTTTTGGCAGGAACCCTGAAGCGATCTGGGTCTTTGTCCAGAGGCACGTGATGCTGCTTCGCCCCATTCCCGGCCAGGTTAACTTTGCTCACTTGGCCAAGGTGGGGTCTGCCAGGTATGTCTGGGGAAAGTTCCTGTGTGCCCCTTAGAAACGATTATGTGTCTTGCCAGGAGATATTCTGAGATGAGGTAGCCATCCCATTGCCCACCAGACCTGTGCCCTCTAGATTTCGCTGGAATCTTGCCGGGAACAACAGTCCCACGTTGTTGGTTGCCGCTCGGTGACTTTCTAATTCCACCCTTCCTTCTAAGTCCTTAAGTTCTAGGGTGGCCTGTTGAGCCGAGATGGGTCACGACAAGCGGGTGGCCCGGCCCCGTGTGCGTCTGCATTACTCTGGGTGAGGTGGATGTTTACAGTCACTGAGGACACATATTCCGAGGATATAAAGACAGTTCTGAGCCTGGAGAACTCTTGCTCACGGCCAACTCCCCAGCACCCGCCACGATGTCTCGGCCGCAGTCCTCTTGGTGGTTTTCTCGCGTCCGCTCTACAGCTGCCCGCGACAGCTTATTGTCAGATGAGCCCCTGCCCTCCCACTTGGGCAAACCGTCTTTGGCTTCTCCTCACACCTAGAATAACACCCGCACTCCCGCCCCGGCCTCTGCGGCACAGGGCTGGTGGCCTCCCTCACGCCGCTGCAGCCACGGGGCCCTTCCTGTGGGGCCGGCCTCTGCACGCTCGCCCTGGCTGTTCCCTCAGCCTGGACCGCTCTCTCCCTTCTCTCATTTCTCTGCCGAGCCTGCCTTCCTCAGAGGGGACTTCCCGGTCTGCCTCAGTGACAACAGTCCCCACGCCAGAGTGAGCCTTCAACCCCTCACCCCGCTGGACCTTCCTTCTGAGCAGTTACCCACGTGAAATTCTGCTGTGACTTTGACTACTTGGTGTCTGTCTCCCCTTAGCACGGATGTTCTTGCTCCCTGGTCTGTGCAGAACAGAGTGGCGCTGGGCAGAGAGCAGAGCACCGGGAATATTTGTTGGAGGCAGGACAGAATCCTTCAGGCCTCACCAGACCTTCCACGCACATCACTTTCTCCAGAAACCTTTGCAGGTCACCCAAAGGTAAGTGGGGTGCCCCCCTCACAGTCCCTGCTCACTGCTCTCTCCACCCCTACTTCCCTAAACAGCTTCCAAGTACAGAGACGGGGTCTGTCTGGCTCACAGTTGAATCTCCAGCCCCTAACAGGGCCGGATATGGAGTAGGGGGGTCAGTAAGTGTTTGCTGAGTGACTGCTCGATGGTAAGTGGCTCTCTGATGGTGGTTCTACTTGGGTGGGCAATATGGGAAGCTATTACCAGAGAGAGTTGACAGGCCTGGTACAGTTCATCATGTTGCTAAAATTTCATCCAAGATTCCTCTGAACTCTCGCTTTATTTTGTGGCTGTGTTAATATAGACCTTGGGCAAGTCTATATTGGCCTGCACCTCCCTCAGAAAAGGCTGAGCCCTCAGAAGGAAGCCTTTGCACCTACGATAATACACCGTAGATCAAAAAAAAAGGGCCACTCTAAGGCATCAGAGCAATTGTCTTCCTCTGAAATTGATTTGCCATGAGAAACAGAAGAAATGTGTTAGCAAATTTCTAGTACCTTCTCTTAGGAGAGCCAAGAGGACCCCGTGTTTATGGAACAGCATTGGACGATGATGAAGGATAATCTAAGAAGAAGAAGAAATGTCTGAAGATGAAAAACATACGGCAGGTGAATTCAAAGCCAATGGAGGCAATAAGCAGAAACAAACAAAAAACAAGCAAAAACAAAACAAAAAACCCCAACAAACAACAACAACAAAAAACCCCACAACCTTTAGAAATTACCCTGCAGCTCAAGGAGAAAGGAGAAAGTGGAAAGGACAGGCAATGAGGCACGGACCGCAAGCCCAAGCACTTCCTGTGTCTCTAGGGAGAACCAAGCAGGACAGAAGGCTGCCAAGACAGCATCCGGAACAGTAACAAATTCTACCAGACGCTTCTCTGGCTGCGTTCCTGAAAGGCCCCACTAGTCCCAGGTTAAAAAAAAAAAAAAAAAATTAAGTTTTGTGAGCTCTCGTGTCCTATGCACCAGGGGGCAAAAACGGTGGGCTGTCTGGAGGTCCGGAGACACAGGTCTGAGTGTTCCAGCCTGGAAGATTCGCTCCACGGAACATGACGGTCGTTCAGCCCCACCTGCAGCTGAGAAGTTAGACTTGACAGAGTGGCCAACTGTGGGAAGTTTATGCCCATCTCCCAGAATCCGAGGGAAAATCGGGCAGGGGGAGGAGAGAGGCACCCTGAGAAGAGAAGGGCACCCCGGGGGACAGAGCAGCCCTTTCTAGCAGGGTGGACGCCTGTCCCTCTCGCCAGGGAAGCCCACTCCCCTGGGGTGAGGGTTTCACCGCGTCGGGCAGACCCAGCGGCCATTCGCAAGGACAAGTTGGCTGATATCTACAAAAAGTACTTACTTCCCAGAAAGACCTCTGGTGCACCCTCCGGGGGGTCAAGAGCAGGCTCAAGACATTTGTAATCAGCAGAGGACACGGAGGAGGGTCTCTAGCTGGCCCTCTCCCCCTTCGTGCTAGGAGCCATACGGTCCCGAGGCACCACTGATGCAAATGTATTTCCCACCTAGACATACGGCTTGCAAGTTGTGCGAGATGAAGTTCCACACTGGAGAATGGGTACATAAGCTGCTCCGTATGTCCACGGACCCGCACGGAGCCGTTTTAAGTTCATAGCTTCAAAGAGTATCGAACGGTTTTGGAAATGATGGTCAGAGGTGAAGTAAAAAATAGCAAGACACTAGGGGTGCCTGGGTGGCTCAGTCGGTTGAGCGTCCGACTTCGGCTCAGGTCACGATCTCACGGTCCGTGAGTTCGAGCCCTGCGTCGGGCTCTGTGCTGACAGCTCAGACCCTGGAGCCTGTTTCAGATTCTGTGTTTCTCTCTCTCTGACCCTCCCCCGTTCATGCTCTGTCTCTGTCGCAAAAATAAATAAACGTTAAAAAAAAATTTAAAAAAAAATAGCAAGACACTAAATTACATACAAAACATGCGCTTAATTTTTTTTAAGAAAAAAAACCCAAAGTAACAGCATGACCTTTGGGTACTGGAATTGGGGATGGTTTTGTATTTTCTTTCTTTGTATATTTCTCTAATTTTCCAAATGTTCTACCATGAACACGTATCACATTTGGGACCCCCCTCCCCCAACACACACACACACGTGCGTATGTCCTTCTAGAACACGTTGCTGCTTATTTTTCTAATTATCACAGCCAGCGCTGTATCTGTTTGCTGCTCCCAAGAGGCTCACGACAAGAGAAAATCCTCTCTCTGTAGGACATTCATGTCCGCGAATCTCGCTCTGGCCTTTGAGACCAACAAAGACCCCAACAAGCAGATGCAGCCACTTTCAGGGGAAGGTTTGCTCAGACGCATGCTCTTTTCCTATTTACACACCTTGGTCTCTACCAAACCACACGAGGACTTTTTAACCTGATTTTTTTTTTCTTCTTGGGGTGTGTACGTGTTCAGTTTAAGGGGCACGGATCACACATCCCCAGGGGATGCTGAAGCTGCTGGCGTGGGGACCACACTTTGAGGAGCGCTGTCCTCTCCTCTGCGCCCCTCCACCCCAAGGCCTTCTCCTCCTCCTCATTGACCCCTTCCATCTTGGCTTTCCCCCAAAAGTTTGTTATTTGGAGTCGACACCAGTCAACTTTTGGGAAACGGAGAAGGAAGACACAAGTAAGAAAAATGAAAAGTACCCACCCCCCTCCCCCGCCCTTACCCTGCCTGACGCCTTGGTCTAAAACTTGCTCGTCTGCCCCCACCCCTCCTTGCCCACCCCCTGTGCCAGCATGGCCCCGGCCCCTGGCCCCGTCTCTGTAAACTATGGCTCTGAGGGTACCGCTCCCCACCTGAGATCCTGGTTCTGCTCCCCAAGGGAAGTTCTAACTTCCCAGCGAAGCTATTGAGGGTTCTTTGGTTTTGGGTTCATGCTGGAACCTTCCTCGCCTTCCTCCTCTCCCCTCCCGCCTTTGCCCCGGCGCCCACCCCATACGTCCGGGCCACGTAGAGTTTCCAGCCATTCCCCTCGGATGCATACCCTTCTGTGTCTTTGGCACACGGGGGTTTCTTCTGCCTGGAAGGTTTTTGTCCCTCAAGCTACCTGATGCTTTCGGACTCCTCTGTCAAGGCCTAGATGAAATGCCACCACGGCCGGGAGACTTCCTGAGTTCTCTCGGGCAGTGAGTCCTTCCTCGAGTCATTTCAGCGAAGCCTCCCAAAGAACCGTCTGCGGAAGCTCTTGCTGTCCCCCCCGCCCCGTGTGGAAGGGCCATTTCCATTAAGGGGGTGCCGCCCCCTTAAGGGCGATGACCACCTTTGTCCCTGGCTTGCAGCAGATACTCAATACTTGTTGAAGGACTGAAATTAATTCCTAGGACGTTTATATCGCTGAGCGCGTACTTCTCTATTCTCCTTCCTGTTTGGAACAGTATAGACGATGGCGGTTCTCATCCCCGTGCACAGTAGGATCCCCTGGGGAGCTTTAAAACTAATGTTCAGGCCACACATGAGACCAGCTCAATCAGGCTCTGGGGAGGGACAGACGTCGGCGTGTTTCACAGCTCCCGGGTGATGCTAACGTGTAGACGGGTTTGAGGCTTCTCCATGGGCAGGTGGGCACTGTATCTTGGCTGTTCCTCCCCACCGTGGGGGACGGGGGTGAGCCGTGTCTGAGCCCACGGTGCTGTGCACGGTAAGACATGGCTTTAGAGTCCCTTTTAACTGAGGGAGGAGGAGGTCTCCTGGACAGGATGAGGAGTACAGGGTAGGCCCAGCAGAGGGAGGGCACCAGACATTTGGGGGGAGGGCAGAGGCGCAGAGGGGGTTGGCCTGACAGCCATAGGAGGGCTTCCCCTGGGGACACTGCAGACAGCAGGTGCTGGGCCAGGCCCCCTCCGTGGTTGAGCGTCACAGCAGACCGTGCAGGAAAGTAAAGTGCCCTGAGTCACGGCGAGTCCGGGCCTGGGACTCCCATCTACCGCCGTCACTCCTGGCCTGCTCGGATCAGAAGATGAGACCCCGACGTGGGGGGCCTAGAGAGAGCCCTGGCTCGGACGCAGGAGTGGCCTGAGCCCCAGCTACACCTCCAGGAGCCCCCTTTTCTTCTCTGGACTTGTCCCCCACCTCTAAGTGGGGGTGACAGCACCGACCGCCGGAAACGCTTCGCACGCTGCTGTCTCCCGGGGCACCGAGTCCCGAAACCCCAGCCCGGGCACCAGACGTGGCTCCTCAGGGGACTCGCGGACCACACTGCCTCACTGCCGGAACCCAGCCTCGGGAGCCGACCTTGGAACCTTCATGTGTTCGACAGACGACAAAGCCCTGAAACTCAGCTTCCCGCCCCACGCGGGCACCCACATGCACGCACATACGTGTGGCTCGGTCCCAGGCCGGGTGTGGCCTGGAGGGCTGCGGCTGCAGGGGCACGCGGGGCCGCTGGGGCCAGCTCACTCACGAGAGCCAGCTGCCCACATCTCTGCCACCGCCACCTGCTGGGACCTTACGTGGGGACATCACAGTGTGAAATCGGCCCTGGAGGGAGCGTTTGCACTGCGATTATCATCAAATGCTACACTTGAGGTCTTACTTCCTCCCCTCCCCTCCCCCCCCCATCCCGTCCCCGGCAGCTGATCAACATTTCCCAGCACCCCACTACCTGGCTCCCAGCCGCTGGTGGCCCTGGGGGGCACAGGAGCAACCCTGACCTTCGTCCAAGTTGTGCTCCGTGGCCCACAGCATCCGTACCCCTTAGGCGCTGGGTAGAAAGGCAGATCCCGTCCCTGCGTCACCGCAGGTCTGAGTCTCAGGGGGCAGGGGCCACAGACCTGCAGTTTATGGGGCTCCCCAGGGAGGCTACAGTTGGAGACGCACAGCTCTAAGGACCAGAGAGGAGGGAAGGGAGGTGCAGGGGGGGCATCGGGGGGACGTGGGACATCCAGTCTGGGTGTCATCCAACCACAACACAGGCAGGTGTCCTCCGATTTCTTCCTCTTCACGGTTCAAATATAATAGGGAGAAGACTTAGGGGAAAAACGTCCACGTTGCCACCAGCCACACCACTGTTCTCAGGCGTCCCCGTTTCTTCCGCGACTCGAGCGCCTTTACGTACAAATCAGGCGCTGGGGTATCTAGTTTCCCCACGGGTGTGCGCAGCGCGTTCGTGTCCCGGCTCCGTTCTGGAACCACGCGGTCTCCCACCCTGACACGGTCGCCGAGACCAGGGGACTCGCTCGAGGTGGGGTTTTGTGCTGTCTTTTACGTCTGCCAAGCGCCGGCGCGCTGAACGGCGGGGGTTGGTACCCGGAATGTAATCTTCTGAATTAACATTCCTCGTGCTGGGCCTGGCTCGGAAGGGCAGGACGGGAACAAGCCTCCGGGTCACAGGCACAGCCCCGTGGAAGGGCGCACGGACCCCTAATCCGTTTTATTCTGCGAAGTATTTCGGCACAGCCTGGCTCTGTAGTTCATAAACAAGCTCTTTGTTGGCGGGAGGCGGTGGGTCATTTAGAAGGAGGTTAAACGCTCCTCTGGAGCCTCTCATGAGGTGCTCGGCTTCCCTTTTAGCTTTAGGGAAGACAGTGGGTCTGCAAACGGCCTGGATTTGGGGCCACATATATCACCTATCAGCAGGTGACACTGCTGGGCAGGGCAAGGCTTGGGGAAAACCACCGGCAACCCCACCTCGCGTCTCCTGCGCTTTTCCCAACAGAGCTTGCTCATCTGTCCAACAAATACTCACCGGCGCCTCTTCTGACCCGGCTGCTTCACAGCGTGGGGCTGGGGGGAGACCGGGAAAGGGGGCTCCAGGCTAACGGCGGCTTCCCGGGGTGGGGGGGGTGGGAAATAACCTCGTGCAAAGTGTAGAGGCAGGGAATACCCATTCTCTGGACAGAGAAGTGGTCCAGAATAGTTGGCAGGAGTAGAAAATGAATGGATGGCAGACGATGGGGTGGAAATAGGGGCCGGTGTCGGGTGACGAAGTCCTTACTGCGCCTGGATAAGCTGTTTCGTCTTTTATTCTGTAGACACTTATGCTTAAGGGGGTGCCACCGGCCCAGCCTGTACCTGCCCACCTCGGACGCCTCCAGCCGGCCACCCACCCGTCCTCTCCTCCGTGCCCGCCCATCCATCAGCCGGCATTTATCCGTCCACCCATCCAGCCCAAGTACACTATGTACCAGACCCAGGATTTCTTCTTCCCTTTTTTTTTGTTTTTAATTTATTCATTTATTTTGAAAGAAAGAGAGAGCGAGCGAGAGAGGGGCAGAGAGGGAGAGGGACACGCAGAGAATCCCAAGTAGGCTCTGCTCTGCACTGTCAGCACAGAGCCCGACACGGGGCTCGAACCCATGAACCGTGAGATCATGACCTGAGCCGAAATCAAGAGTCAGAGGCTCAACCGACTGGGCCACCCAGGCGCCCCCAGGGTTTCTTCTTCTTTCCTTTTCTGGGTCCCGGAGGGCTTGAGGTGTCCCCAGCAACTCCCTCCATATATTCTGTTCCAGAACGACTCCAGCCTACCTGTGTCACCTGCAGACGATTCAGGGGACGGCGTTGTTATTAACAAGGAATTAAACAGTCATGTGACAGCAAGGCTCACCTGGGCCGATGGCTGGAAAACACGCAGCCAGGAAAGAGGTATCATGGCTGGGTGTGCCGAGCACAGCAGGACGAGGAAACCTCATGCTGACAATTCTTTGAAAAGTCAGTTATGAGGCTGTTCCAACATATGGCAACACAGGCCCTTCGAAGAATTTTAATGTATTTATGGCCTTCAAATGAATAAAGGAATCAGAGAAGGGCACCTGGGTGGCTCAGTCATTTGAGCGGCCGACTTCGGCTCAGGTCACGATCTCGCGGTCTGTGAGTTCGAGCCCCCGCGTCGGGCTCTGTGCTGACGGCTCAGAGCCTGGAGCCTGCTTCGGATTCTGTGTCTCCCTCTCTCTCTGACCCTCCCCTGTTCACACTCTGTCTCCCTCTCTCTCTCAAAAATAAAAAGTAAACGTTAAAAATGTTTTAAAAATTGTTTTAATTAAAAATAAATAAATAAGTAAACATTAAAAAATTTTTAAAAAGGAATCAGAGAGTTAAGATTCGCTATGTAAAAAAAAAAAAAACAAAACAACAACTCCATGGATTGACTTTTGTCAAGTTTTGGGTTTTTGTTTTTGTTTTGTTTTTGAACTGGTGGGGAAAGGGGAGGGGGAGCAGTGTTTTACATCTTGGTCCTTCTTACATGGGTTACGTTTTGTGAATCCTTTGGTCTAACATCTCTTATTGTCCTTCATGGTGAAAAACATTTCTGATTATAGAAGGCATCACACACACACACACACACACACACACACACACTCACATGCACACACACAGTACAAAGCAGAGAAAAATCACTCTGAGATAACTATTATTAATATTTTGGAGTGTTTTTTTCCTCGTCTCTTTTCTTGGCATATTTTTAAACATAATTGAGATCATCCCTTTTACACAATATTGATTCTGACTTCCTCTCCTTCCACTGAATATGACAGGAGAAAACTTACACGAAAGTTCTGAAAACTCCTTCTTAGTGGCTGCAAAGAACACAATTACATGGATGTTCCATAATTTACTGAACCAACCCCTTTAGTTGACAGCTCAGGAAGTTTCTTTTTTTCTTCTTCTTCTTCTTTTTTTAAGTTTATTTATTTTTGAGTGAGAGAGAGAAAGAGAGAATCCCAAGCAGGCTCTGAGCTGTCAGCACAGAGCCCGATGCGGGGCTCAAACCCACAAACTGTGAGATCCTGACCTGAGCTGAAGTCGGCCGCTTAACCGACTGAGCCACCCAGGTGCCCCGAGGGCTTAGGAAGTTTCCAACATTTTACTCTTATTAAAAGATGGAGACCAGGGGCACGTGGGTGGCTCAGTCGGTTAAGCAACTGACCTCGGCTCAGGTCACGACCTTGCGATTCATGGGTTCGGGCCCAGCATCGGGCTCTGTGCTGACAGCTCGGAGCCTGGAGCTTGCTTCGTTCGGATTCTGTGTCTTCCTCTCTCTCTCTGCCCCTCCCCCACTTGTGCTCTGTCTCTGTCTCTGTCTCTCTCTCAAAAATAAATAAAATGTAAAAAAAAAAAAAAAAAAAAAGATCGAGACCATCCTTCCACCCTCGGTCAGAACTCTGATCATTTCCTTCAGGTAGAATTCTAGGAATGGAACCGAGGAGGAAAAACTGTTCAATGCTGAGGCTTGAACCCCTCTTGCCACACTGCCTTCCAAAGCGACAACCGCACGCACAGAGGCTCTGTGGCATGTCACGAAGGTGTCCCCGGCTCTCTGTAACGTTAAGGGAAAATGAGGTGCGTGTGTTGGTCTAGCTGGTGAGTGTGCATGATGCGTCAGAGGAAGCACTTGTAAAATCAAACCAAACCCGAAACAACAGAATTGCAATGACTTGGCCTGTCCTGTCACCTGCGGTTCCAAACCCAAACCAATGCTTTAACAAAAAGATTTAAACAGCCGGCTCAAGACCCTTTGACCCGGAGTTTCAAATCGCGCTGCTGGGAATACGCTTCTGACTTGAAAACTGGTGTCAGGAGTTTCTGTCGAGCAAGCCAATTTCCTGCTCACTGTTCCCAGGTAAAGCGAAGGCTTGCTCAGACTACTGCCCCAGGGAGAAAACGCTCCCGACCCTCCTAGGGCTCTCAGCAAGGGTGTGAGGCGCTGGGCCGCCCCTGGGATGGGATTGGGGGCTTGCAGAGAGCATCCCCCCCGCCACGAGGGCGGCTCTGGGGGAAGAGCTGGGCAGTGGCGCGCCTCAGTTTACCGGCCGGGAGCACGGGCCCAGCGCCGGCTGGCGCGCACCCCCTCCGGCGCACTCACCTCCGCCGTACATCTGGCACAGGTAGGGGAAGCGCCACACGTTGCCCAGGCCCACGGCGTACGAGATGCAGGCAAAGACGAACTGCAGCGGGTTGGCCCACAGCGGCCGCGCCTTCTCCATGGCCGCGGGCTCGGCGCGGGGCTGCTTCGGAGCGCTGCTGCCGCGCGCGTCCCGCCCGCTCGGCCCTGTGGTGGCCCCGCCGCCGCCGCCGCCGCCACCGCCACAGGCTCGCTCGCTTTTTAATTGCTAATCTCATTAACGCGCGCCCGCCGAGGGGCGAGGCTGGTAAATGGATGACGGCGGGCCCCACCCCGCCCGGGGCCGCCGCGGCCGGGAAGGTGCCCGGGATTGCGCGGCACGGGGGCGGCGCCCGGGGTGTGTTGCTGCGCGGCGGCTCTTGGGAGCCGTCGGGTTCTCCCAGCCCACCTACCCGTCGTTTCCTGGGTGCCTGCTGGGCTTGGGCTGCGGATGAGGCTGTGAACAACAAACATCCCCGACCCTCCCTCCGGGACCCCGCGTTGGGGCATTCCCCGCAGGGAAAGGCTTACATTCATTGAACAGGATAAAATGTCCCATTTTCAACTACCGTTGAAATTGAAAGGACAATTTCATATGGTTCATTTTAGTCCATATAAAAGCCTGAGGCACGAAGAAGACAACTAAGGCAAAGAAAAAGGGTGAGCAGTACTGGGGTATAGGCTGGGGTGGTCAGGGAGGGCTTCCCAGAGTAGGAGATGTAACATTGCCCAGAAACTGGGAGGAAGGGAGCAAGGGACGCAGGCACTTTCCACCCTCCTCCACCGTCCACAGACACACACTTCTTGGAAGAAGAGCCATCCAGGCGGCCAGGTTTCCCTCCATCTGCAGACAGGCCCTACTTGCCTACTGTGTGCAGGGCGGGGAGTCCGGCTCTGTGATGCAGGGTGGGGCCAGGAATCCGGTTTTGAACAACCTCTGTGATTCTGATTCATGACACTGGCATTGAGGCCTAAGAGACCAGTCTGGAAAGGTTATTTGGTTCAGGGTGGTCACTAGACGTGTCTAAGCATGGTGCTTTGGAGAAATGCTTCTGTCACTGACTTAGCTGTGTGACCTTGGACAAGTCACTTAACCTCTCTGAACCACTGTTGCCTCATTGAAACAATTGAAACAAACCTCTCCCCCTCCCAAGGGCCCATGTGAGAATTCATTGATAGCTTACTATGGCATTATAGTAAGTGCTCGATACAGGGGCCACTGTTATAAGTCCCCAGGGGTCTGGATGAATGAATGCGTAACGTGCTAAATCAGTTCATTAATATTATACTTTGAACAGTGCCTGGTACACAGTGAGCGCTATGAAAATTCTTGATATATAATTAAAATTAAAAAGAGATGAAAGGTGGAGTCGCCAGTGGAAATCTTCCTTGAAGCCAAAATGAAATCATTACTCTGGTGTCCCCAGCGCTCCTGCCCGGCCGGTGGCTGACAAAGGGCAGTGTGGTCAGGAAGGTAGGGGCTTCTCAGACGTCCTACCCGTCCTTGAAATTCTGTCTCCAAAAGGCAGAGCAGGAAAAGTCCACAATGCAGCAAGGGGCGGGGCACCATTTTGATTTTTAAACTTTGGATTCTGGTGAGTGTTTTTTCTACAACTGGCCTCCCCCCCAGAGGGACCCACCAGCCCAGGCTAGTTTCCGCTGCTTTTGCACGTGAACTACATCACACACGTGGACTCGTGCGGCATGCGCTCTATGGTGCCTGGCTTCCTTGTGGGATTCAGTCCGCGGCAGCGTGGGGTTCTAAGGCTGTTCTTTCTCACGGCTACATAGTATTCTGTGCGGTGAACATACCCCAGTCCATGACCGCAGGAAGTTTGGGGCTGCTGTGAATAAAGCAGTGAGGAACATTCTAGTACTTGCCCTCGGGCAGGCGAATACACGCAACGCTGGGAACTTTCGGGCCGGACGGCAAGTGTGTGAGCGCGGCCTTGGCAGGTGTTGCCAAACTCTTTTCTAGAGAGGTAGTACCAGTTTATACTCCCACGAGAGTTTCGGTTGTCCCGGGTCCTCACCAACGTCTGTCATTCTGTTCTCAAAGTGCTACCCGGCTTTGTGGACGTGTGGTGATAGTTCACCGTGCCTTTTAATTGTCACTTCCCGGATACTAATGAGGCTGCATACCTTTCCATAGGCGAACTGGGTCATCTGGAGAACCTCTTTCACGAAGCACATGTGCCTTTGCTGCTTTGCAATTCGCTTGTCTGTCTTTTCCTTCTGACCCAGGGTTCCCTGCACATTCTGGATATGAGCCCCCTGTCAGTTTTATGCAGGACAGATTTCTTCCCTCCGTCTGCGAGCTGCCTGTTTCTTCCATCGGTGGCGTCTTCTGATGAACAGATGTCCTTGAATTTAACAAAGTGCCAATGGCCAAGCCTCCCCTTTTGGTGTTCTCTGTTCGTTTTTTGGTTTGGGTTTTCTTTTGTTTTGTTTTAAACAAATGTCCTGTTTGAGACACGTCTCCCTTAGCAACTCCAAGGTCACGAAGGTATTCCTGAGAATTTAAATCTGTGGCAAGAGGAGTCTCGGCAGTCTGTAGACGGGGCCGCCTTTTTAGTGTTGCTGACTGGTTTAGACAGAAGGCACGTTGCCGCCTCCAGCTGTCTGCTTGGCGCGGTCTTGTCCTTGGAAAGGAGTTTTCCCTGGAGGATGCCCGGCCGCACGGTGGCATTCAGGAACCGGGCACCCTGGAGGGACGCCCAGCACGGTCGCCTGCCGCCTAGAATGTGAGGCTGTGCTATTTGCGGGTTGTTGGCTTGACCAGGCAAGGCCCCTCTGCCATTTCCCGCTTCCAGGGCTCGGGCACTCACACTGCCAGACGCCCCGGGAGGCCATCCGGGGTGTGAGGTCCTGGGTGGGGTTTGTGGGAAGCACGGGGAGATGCCCCACAGCAGGACTGAGTGACTCTTCAGGGGCGGACGCTCAGGACTCCTGCCAGGGTCCCCACACCTTCCTGACACCCACCTGCGAGATAATCTGCCAAGAGTAGTTGTGTTGCTAGAAGGGTGAAGAACAGGCCTGAGGGGGGTGGGGTGTGCTTTCGTGGGAGCCAGCGAAGGGGGGGGGGTGGAGGTTAGTGGTGTAGTGATGGCAGATGCTTCACACCCAGCTCTCTGCGAACCCTGGCTTGCGGCCCTCGCCGATCTCGCTGTTGTCAATACTCCCACCGGGGCCGATTCCAGGCTTCCCACGGGGGGGCCGCTGAACGTGGCGCTTCGCGGGGACGTGCAGGAGCGCACTGTTGGAGGGCTCTCTATTCTCCACACGCGGTGCACATGGCCTCAACGGCATGATGGAGGGGCAGTAGATCATTAGGAAGCGGGGGGAGGTTGAGTATTTGTTATTTTTGTTTTAGATCACTTAACTGTAGTTTATATAACTTAAGTTTTAATAATGGCTCTGTGCTTTTTTTTTTTTTTAATGTTTATTTATTTATTTGGAGAAAGAGACAGAGAGAGAGGCCCAAGCAGGCTCCCTGGCTTCAGTGCAGAGCCCGACGTGGGGCTCGAACCCACGAACCGTGAGATCATGACCTGAGCCAAGATCAAGAGTCAGATGCTTAACCAACTGAGCCACCCAGGCACCCCGACAAGGGTTCTGTTTGGCAATCAGCTCACGGTCTCGCAGTCCGCGGGTTCGAGCCCCGGGTCGGGCTCTGTGCTGACAGCTCCGGGCCTGGAGCCTGCTTCGGATTCTGTGTCTCCCTCTCTCTCTCTCTGCCCCTCCCCTGCTCGCACTCTGTCTCTGTCTCTCTCAAAAATAAGTAAACTTAAAAAAAAAAAAATCAGCTCGTAAAATTCTGGAAAAGGTACCAGCTGGCACTCGCAAGCCCGTGGGACCTGGCTCCAGCACCCCATAGGGCCTTGGGGCTGGGGGGGGGGGCAACCTCTGTGTCACGGAGAGCGAGTTCAAGTGCCCAAGGGCAACAAGGTTCTAGGCTTGGTGAAGCCCTGCCCTGAGTGCTCCCCAGTGCTCCCTGCCAGAATGGAAGAAATCTTCCCCTCTGACCAGAGGACCTGTCCCATCTTAGCCTGCCACGTGTCAATGAGGACACGGCTTCAGAAGGATAGAAGGCCAGCCTACCAGAATTATCTGGTTCAGGGAAGAGGGTGGAGAAGGAAGGGGCGGTCCTGACTCAGTTGCATAGGTGTGGTCACAGATTCCAGGATTCCAGATTCTTACCCCACCGATCGCAGCCAGGCCACTTTCAATCATGTGCTCACCCCAGCGATAATGCTGTTACTTACCCCCACCAGTCCCCGGTTCCCCACGAGATAAAGTCCAAACTCCTCAGCCTGTTCTGTAAGGCCCTGAGGAATTTATTTTTTAATGGGGCCAAGAGGAATTTGATCCTTGCTCACCTAGGTTCCAGAGAAACTAGACTTTTCACCTTCTGGAATATAATGTGCTTTTTTATACCCGTGGGCAGTTCCCTCGACCAGGAACACCTTCTCCCTTCTTGACCTGGGAAAAGCCTCCCCCTGCTTCCTGACCCAGATGGAACACTACCGTTTCTGGGAAGCCCAGCACCCCAGCCCTGGCCAGACTCTGTTGCTCTCTCTTTCCTGCTCCCAGCCTGGGGCGCACATCTGGTTTCTAATGCTCTCCGCGTGGCCCTGTCACGAAGAACGCAAGATATGTGTCCCCTCTGCTCCGTGGCTGGGTCACGTCTTACCCACCGTTTTCTCCCCAGCCCAGGTGTGTGCTTGAGTCTCAGTAAAGGTTCGCTGATACGTGAAAAGGCTGCCACAGAATCTGGGCACTTCGGTGTCAGTCCATCATTATCGTTCTCAAACATCGACAGCCCGGGCACCCACATTTCAGGAAGTTTCTTCAGACATTCGAGCTTTTATGACTCACCTATGACGTGCCAGGAGCCCGCTCGGCTTGGGGACTGGAGGCACGGCTCTGGATGGGATGGTGCCCCCTCCCTGCTGCCCAAGGTACCTGCTCGTTGTCCCTGGGGCGGCACAGAGACATGCACCTCGAGATCTGGGGGAGCCCCTGCCTCTGGGCTGAGTGTGTGCATGCATGTGTATGTGTGTGCACATGCCTCTATGTGTGTGGGGGAGTGCGTGTGTGTGCTTGTGTGTGTGCTTGTGTGTGTGCGTGTCGTGTTGAAGAGGCAGGAATTCCCATGAGACCTGAGCCTTTCCTGGCTGCAAAGGGAGCTCCTGGGCTCGACCCCTGGACTCTCAGAGCAGCCAGCCCCTTCGACCGTGCTCTGCAAGCACCCATGTGCCCACAGATGCCCTGGGTTATCGTTAAAATGCAGGTCTTGGGGCGCCTGGGTGGCTCAGTCGGCTGAGTGTCCGACTTCAGCTCAGGTCATGATCTCACGGTCCATGAGTTTGAGCCCCGCGTCGGGCTCTGGGCTGACAGCTCGGAGCCTGAAATCTGCTTCGGATTCTGTGTCTCCCTCTTTCTCTGCCCCTAACCCACTTGCATTCTGTCTCTGTCTCTCCCAAAAGTAAATAAACATTAAAAAAAAATTTTTTTTAATGAAACTTTGTATCATTGCCCTACAGGCAAAGCAGGTGCTTTCCTCACTCATTTTGACAGAAGCTGATAATTAAGGTTGTAAAAGTCTTCGTGCCTTCCCAGTGCTATGTGTGCCATGGTGGCGGGGTGGGGGGGTGGGGGCGCCACGGACCTTGCCCACACTCTGTGCCCACACAGCCCCAGAATGCTGAGGACATGTGTCCAGGGCTTGGGAAGCAGGAGTGGGACCCCGAATGGAGCCGCCCCGCCATGACGTTTCTATGTATTGGGTGTCCGTGGAGAACTCTGGCAAAAGAGTTAAGGTCCGAAGAAAGTGCTAGAGCCCCACTGCCAAGCCCATGCCTTTAAAACACTGTTTTTTTATTTTTAAATAATTTTTTTTTTAACGTCTACTGATTTTGAGAGCGAGCGAGCGAGCACGAGGCGGGGAGGAGCAGAGACAGGCGGGGAGAGAGAGAGACAATCCCAAGCAGGTTTGACGCTCAGCCCGATGCGGGGCTCGATCCCAGAAGCCATGAGATCAAGACCTGAGCCGAAATCAAGAGTTGGACGCTGAACCGACCGAGCCCCCCAGGCGCCCCCCAAGCCCAAGCCTCTGTTTTAGAGGAGGGGTCTGGAGCCGGGCTGCCCAACGTGGCAGATAGCTTTTCTCCTTCACCTCTTACAAGGGAGTGATGTGCCACCTAAAGTATACTGAGCCCGCCGGCTCCATCCTTTCCGGTTTCCCCCTGTGATGATGGAGACCCCTCCTCCTCGCTAAGCCCCCTCCAGCGCCAGGGCTGTGTGCGCGCCCAGCTCCCCCTGTGACCTCGCGTGCCCAGACCCACACCGAGGATACAGCAACTTTGAAGACTAGACGACTCAGTGAAAGGATCTCACCGTGGCAGTGGAAAGCGGAGGTTTGGGAAATGATGGTGAGTAGAAAAAAGAGCTACTGGGGCGCCTGGGTGGCTCGGTCGGTTGAGCGTCCGACTTCGGCTCAGGTCATGATCTCGCGGTCCATGAGTTCGAGCCCCACGTCGGGCTCTGTGCTGACAGCTCAGAGCCTGGAGCCTGACTCAGATTCTGTGTCTCCCTCTCTCTCTGCCCCTCCCCCGTTCATGCTCTGTCTCTCTCTGTCTCAAAAATAAATAAACATGAAAAAAGAAAAAAGCTACTGATGAACGATATTCCTTTTTTTTCCCTCTTTTCATAGCGAAATATAATACCCATTCAGACAACTGCATGCGAAGATACATGGCTCAGAAATGACCGTCTCACCCAGGACACGAAAGGGATGGCCAGCGCCCCAGCGGTCCCTTCACCGACCCTGCGCGTCACACCCGCGCCCTCCCTGCAGAAGTGACCCCGTGCTGACACCGTCTTGCTTTCCTGTTTGGTTTTACGCCCGGGCGTGAATCCTACTCCAGTTCTGTTTAATCTGGGTTTAAACTTTGTATCAGGAAAAAATATAGTGGCTATTCTTCGGTGTTTGATTTCTTTTCACATCACATTATTATTTTCAGTTACCTCCAAGTTGGTATGTGTAGCTGTGCTTAATTCCCTTTTTTTCCTGGCCACTCAGTTGTATTTTCTGTGTGATTGTAACTGCAGATCACTTATCCACATTTGGATTATTTTTGGATTTGGCTCTTACGAAGAAGGCTGTTGGGCATTCAGGTACGTGTGTCCTACGGGCGTGTGGACAAGCGTTTCTGTGGGTGGATTTGCTGAAACAGAGGCGTGTGTATTTTTAACTTTGGTAGATGTACCTTAGAATGGTTGCTGCCGATTCGTGTGTATGTGTCAAAACTCTACAGCAGCCTGGACTTCTGGTTGCTTTATATTCTCGCGTGGCCTGGTGAAAGTAAAAAACAAACGAACCAACAAACAAAAACAAAACAAAACAAAACAACGGGGGAGGGGGAGCATTAGCACAAATTCAGAACAAATGGAAAGCAAGAAGTAAAATGGGGAAAGAAGTCCAAATGTGTCCGTAATTATCGTAAATAGAAATGGGGTAAATGGACCGGGTGAAAGACGGGAGTAAAAAGTTCATTTATAAGACACACACTACACATAACAGAAGAACTTATAGTAAATGGGTGAAGGGGAGATACCAGGAAAATATTATTCAAAAGAAAGTCACAGAGAGCTGTGTTGCGTCAGACAAAACAGACTCGAAACCAAAAAGTGTTATGAGTGACAGAGAGGACATCTATCACTAGCGACATGTGACATTTTCAAAGTTGAATACAATGAGTCAACTAGCTTCAAAACACTGGAAGCAAAACTTGGTAGGGCCACAGGGAGAAAGTGACAGGTCTACCATCAGGAGAGAGATTTCTGCCCTTGTCTGTCCATGATGGATTGTCAAAGCGGAAAATAAAAAGTGAGGAGCAGAGAATGGAAAATGATACAGATCATTGGAAGAAAAACCAAGTGGAACTTCTGAAACGAAAAATGCCATAAAAATGAGACACCCGAAACTCGGTGGATGGGTTTAAAAGTGGGTGGGACGCAATCGGGGAGAGATTCGATGAACTCGAAGGTATGTCAGAAAGAATTTTCTGGAGCCCTGCTCAGAGAGACAAAGAGGTCAAAAGACTACGAAAAAGGTTAAGATATGTAGAACAATGAAGTAGTAACCTATGCCTCCTTAGTATTCTAGAAGAAGGAGAGGGAGAAATTGAGGCAGAGCAGTATTTAAAGGACTAAGAGCTCAGCATTTCCCACTACAGATTCACACAGCCTAACGAATCCTGTGTAGGGGTTAAAAAAAAGAAAAACGTATGTCAAGATGCATCATGATGCCAGGACATCATGGTGAGCCCTGAATCCACGCCAAAGATCTCACTGCAGAGGAATGTTTACTTCATGGGATTTTGCAAAAGTAAAAAGGTAAAAGTTAAATCCTGGGCTGGCAGCTTGGCGCGACAAGAGTTGAAATGTGCTAAGGAGGTAACTTCAGACTTGGTCGAAGCATGCAAAGTGACAATTTCAGGGAGTTGACCCCAAATGCCAGTTTTTAGCCACCCAGGAGCCGGTCAGGGTTCAGACATCGCGTTTAGTTGTTACGCATACAGCTGCTTTTAGGACGGCCTCCCCACCTTTTTATTTTCATGACGCATACTTTCCGGAGAGACTGGGCCAATCGTTCTAATTGCAGAACAGCCTGCGCTCAGGATTTGTCACATTGTTTCACTGGGGGTCATTCAAGACTGTTTTTTTCTCCCCCTCCCCGCCTAGCAGTGACGTAGGGAAATGCCGAAGTGAACGGTGTGAATTCGTACACTTTAGAGTGTATACTGTTGAAAACGCAGAGCCTGGAGGGACGCGGAGCAAGGTTAGAGGAAACAAGGAATTTAGCACCCGGGGGTCCCTTTGTCCGTATGACCACTTCCAAAGGACAGGGCCTTCCACAGAGTAACCCGGAGGGATCGTCTGTAAATTAATTGCTGACTTTCCGTGTCTAGAGTAGCTAATTTGCGTGAACACCACCAAGTGGGCGTCCTTTAGGAAAGGCCTGAGTAGAACCGACAGGATTTTTCAGGCCAGAGAAAACAGATGCGGAAACGAGTTTATGGGAACACATTATGGCCTCTCCCCACGACGACTCAGCTGGTCACCCGTTGGGAGAGGCGGCCGCGTGCTCTGTAAACACCGGGCCCCGGGGAGCGGTGGAGAGGCCCCTCCGTCCTTTCTGTTGGTGTTGGCCAAGGTTATCTCTTCGCCCCACATATTTGTGCCGGGAACAAACAACCGAGACCAGCAAGAAGGCATGATCTGCTGAGGAAGAACAGACGGGGCATTGTGAAAATATTTTCCAGGGCCAGAACAGACCCGGGGCCACACTGTCCCGATCCGTGACCCCTTGAGGACCTGTCCTGTGTCCCGCTGTGTTGTTTTGTGCTTGTGCTTTCCTTTCATAGCAGGAGAGGCCTTACGAATCTCACTCTGCCAGGAAACACACATGCTTCATTTCACAAGCTCAATAGTTCAGATTATATTGGATTTCTTTGGTCTGTTGATACTCAGAACGTGGTCTGTGGACGAGCAGGGGCACCACCGGGGAGCCTGTGAGAAAGGCAGACCCGTGGGTCCCTCCCCAGGGCTCTTAAGTCAAAACCCACATGCTCTCGTGGGACCCCTGGGGCGGGGGACGTGGGCACGTTAAAGTCTCCAGAGCACATTGGTTCTTAAACCTAGCTGCCCATCAGGATCATTTGTGGAGCTTTTTTTTTTTAATTAAAAAAATATTTTTTTTAGAGAGAGAGTGTGTGAGCAAGCGGGGGTCGGGGGGGGGGGCAGGGGAGAGAGAGAGAGAATGAATCTCAAGCAGCCTCCATGCTAAATGCAGAGCCCGACTCGGGACTCGATTCCACGACCCTGGGATCATGACCTGCGCCGAATTCAAGAGTCAGATGCTCAGCCGACTGAGCCACCCCAGTGCCCCATCTGTGGAGCTTTAAAGCACAGATACCCCCTGGGGCGCCTGGGTGGCTCCCCTGGTTGAGCATCTGACTTTGGCCCGGGTCATGATCTCATGATTCATGAGTTCGAGCCCCACGTCGGGCTCTGCGCCGAACAGCTCAGAGCCCGGAGCCTGCCTCGGATTCTGTGTCTCCCTCCCTCTCTGCTCCTCCCCCGCTCACACTCGGTCTCTCTCTCAAAAATGAATAAATGTTTAAAAAAAAGTTGTTTTCAACACAGATTCCCCCTCCGTTTTCCTTTTCCCGCCATTCCGAGCGCTCCTCTGTGAATGATCCCCTTCTGCCCGCTTTTCCCCACCTTTTCAACTTTCGCTAAAATACATTCAGAGTCGACAAAACGACGTCGGGCGTGCGCTCTGCTGGGGAGAAGACCAACCACACCGGGCTCCTCACACAGTCCCTTTGCTTGTTACCGCTTCCCCCTCCGGCTTCTGCCCTGTTTGTTCTTGTTTTCATATTGGCTCTTCGACAGCAAGACTCCTCAAGAGGCATCGATACTGCAGGTTTCTCTCCTCCCCGGACGCACCGCACTGTCGCCTGCACCGGGCCTACCTCCCCCAGTCTAACGGAACTGTCTTGTCAAGGTCACCCGTGACCCCTTGTGGCTCAGGCGAAGGTGGGCTCTCAGCGTCCCCTTCTTGCCCTCTCTGCCGTGTCTGCCCGGGGTGATGACTGCTCCCTGGGGCGCATCTCCCCGGAGGCCTCCTGGACGGCCCCGGCGTGGGCTCCCGGGTCCCTGCCGTGGCTGCTGGTCTCCTCTGCTGAGTCTTTCTGTTCTCCGTGATCTCGCAATCTCGCAGCGCCCCGGCTTCTCACCCACGCTCGCCTCTTCCGCGCAGCAATCTCGTGGCTTCAAGCCATCTACACACTTGTGACTCCCACGCTGTCTCTCCGGCCCCCGTCGGGCCTCAGACGTCTGTCTAGACGGATGTCTGCCGTCTCTCCATCGTCCTCATTGGGATGTCTGCGAGGCACAGACAGACGTCCTGCACTTCACCTCCCCGGCACCTGCCAGGTGGTGAGTGAGCCGTGGAAGGTTCACGTGAGCAAACACCAGCTGGGGTGACAAGGACCGTCCACGCTCCAGGTGTGTGGGTGACGCACGCACGGTGTACCCGGGGTGACTCCGTGTACGTGAAGTTCAAGAGCAGCCACGGGAACCTTGGGTGCTGGAAGTCAGGAGAGTGGCTGCTTCTGGGCAGAGACGGGGCCACGGCGGAGGCGGGGGGCACGGGAGGCCTCTCGGGGCAGAGAATGGGCGAGCCTTCATCTGGGTGCCGGTTAAACCAAGCATTTCCCCCACGGACGCGCCCTGAGCCGGACACTAGGATCCGCGCACCTTTGCTCCCAGTTTGCCTTTGATTCAAAACACCCAGACTCAACCGCTCTTCCCGCGTCCACCGCTCCTCTCTCGATCGAAGCCCCGGGCTCTCACCTGGATGACTCCTAAGCTGTCCCCTGCTCCCAGTCTTGACCGAGGATGTCCGCTCTCAACGCAGCCACAGGCCGGTCGGGTTTTCTCCTTCCAAGGCTCACCTGTGCCACGTTTCCTTCCGAGGAAAGTCTCAGATCTTCCCTGTCGCCCGCAAGGCCGGCATGACCCAGCCCCGTGGCTCCTTGCCGCCCTTCCACAGGTCGGGCCACTCCTGTCCAAGGCCCTTGTCTGCTCTTCCCTCGGCCTGGGGGTGCTTGTCGGCCAGGACCGACCCCTCGAGGAGGGAGCCGGCCTACTCAGCTTGCGTTCGACACCCCCAGCTCTCTTTTTCTTCCTTATTCGACTCTACTGTCGTTCCTTTACCCTAGCACCTTCTTTTCCAACACACCGCATGGTCTGAATGGCCGTCCCCCCCTCTCCCGCCCCAAAATGTCCACCCAGAACCCAGGGCTGTGACCTCACTTGGAAAAGAGGCTTTGCAGGTGTAATTAGATGTTTGGAGATGAGAGCGTCCTGGTTAGGGAGGACACTAACCCCGATGACAAGTGTCCAAGGGGATGTGAAGACAGGGGCAGAGATAGAGGTGATGGGTCTACCAGCAAGAGTTGCAGAGCAGAAGGAGTCAGGTATAAGAGAGAGCATATGGTACGATATCATCTGGGCTATCACGAGAGACAGCGGATCCGTGGGGGGCCCAGAGCCCAGGGCCCAGGAGAGTCCCCGTACGGGAAGCCGAGCAACTTTTGGGGGTCGATGAGAATGGCCTATGTCTTGGCTGTGGTGGTGCCTACACGGGTCCCCGCGTTTGTCCAGACGCGTCAACCCGCGCCCTTAATACGGGGGCATGCTCTTGTATGTAAATTCTATCTCCAAAAGGGGGCAGAAGGAGGTGGTTGCTTTGTCTAGAAAAAAACGTAATAATTATCTAAAGCCAATACCCACCGTGGACCCTGAGGCGGGTCTAATGATGTGATTTTAGAATCTCAAAACGTGTGCCAAGAATGTACAGTGCCAGGAGGCAGAAAATATAAAACCGAAGGGACTGAAAAACAGACGGCGCTGGCTGTTTGGAGCCCGACCCAGGACGTGCCTGCGCGACGGCACCCCCGGCAGAGCCCACGTTTCAGACCACGCGCCTCCAGCCTCGCACCTGCCGCTTCAAGCCTCTGGACCGTGTCGGCAGCCGCAGCCAGGCCGGAAGACCTTTACTGAGTTAGCAGGGCAGCTGTCCTGGGGGACCCTGGCCGGCGGGGGGGGGGGGGGGGGGGGTGGGGGCTTATCAACCCCGCCCACTTCCTTCTCTATCTGTTCTCTCCTTGGGGGGCGGGGCTCAACTCCGATAACAGATCACTGATTTTAGTTACAAAGTGAGATAAGTGCAGGTCAAAGGGTTCAAAGGTTTTGTTGAATACGAACCAGTGACCGGGTTCGGAAACACCGTTGGTGGCTTTCCAACAACAGCTGTTTTACAAGGAAGGAAAATCCCACACCTGTCTCTGACGGGAATATGGATGCAAAACCCCCAAATAGGATGTCAACTAATAGGAACCAGTAAGATATGAAAGGATAGTGCCTTGTGACAGCTGCGGGCCGGGCCCCTCGGGAAGCAGACTGAGACAGAGGTCGGTGTGCAGGACCCCAGTTGGGGAGGGTCCCGGGCAGGCCCGGTGGAAAGGCTCTTGACCCAGGGAGGGGGTGTTCTGAAGGGGGCGGGAGGGCCTGGCTTTTATGCTTTTGCACTGACCACTGTCGGATGCTGTCGCCCTGTGGGGCGTGTAAACCCAGGCCAGGTGGTTCCCTTTAGTTGGGCAGTTTGCAAAGGGCGGACAGCTGAGGACCAGTGACATTGCCAGCAGCTGGGGTCATGGTCCTTCCTTTATCCTGAAGGGGATTACAAAGCACGCAGCAGCAGCCAAGGTGGGGCCGAGTCAGAGAGTGAAGATACAATTTAGATTCAGGCAGTGTAGACAGTGAAAGGAAGAGAGCAACGCAAAGGTGCCGGCTCCCTGGGTCCTTCTCCCTCGGGTCCGAAGGGGCAGGATGGCCGCCACATGAGCTGGGGGACGCCACGTTGCTAGACTGAGTTCATCTTGTGGGTCTATCCTGAGCTCATCCGAACCCTCCCAGGGGACGTGGGCAGGCGAGGGGGAGGTGGCTTTAGAGTAGTTCCTCACTAGCCTCGCACCCGCTCTCCCCTCATCAACTGGGAGAATCGAAAGACGTCCTGCTAGGACTCAGATGAGCTGTGGTTCAAACTTGGCCCGAGGGGCTGCTGTGCCAGTGTGCACCCGTCAGTGACCAGGTGACATGGTTGCAGGACTCTGAGGACAGTTGAACACCAGAAAATTAAGTGCTGTACTCTGCAGTATTAACAGAAGAGAGAGAGAGAGAGAGGGAGAGAGGGAGAGAGAGAGAGAAAGTCCATCACCTCAATAGACGCAGAAAAGACATCTGGCCAACTTCAATACCCATTTGTAATTTGTATCAATGCTCTTAGCAAACTGGGAATAGAAAAGAATGTCTCTAATCTAATACGGAATATGGCAAACGTTGTTCTTATTCATGAAGTTATTTAGAGCGTTGCCCCGGAGGCGGGGAACGAGGCAAGCATGGCCTCTGTTGCCTTCTATTCAACATTGTACTAGAGGTCCCGGCCAGTGCAATAAGGCAAGAGAAATAAATAAGAGACATAATTTCCTACTTATCCAGGCTTATTTACCTGCAGACTGCAACTATTTGAAACAAACCTGGCAGGTTAGCATTCTCTTATAAAAAGCATCTAAAAAACAATCTTGGAGTTTCCAGGATGCCACAAAGTCTATGCACTTGGCTCACAGAAGATGAGTCCCTTGGGCCCTCACTCTGGGGATATATAGAATTCTAATAAGCGTCTCTTTTTGTCTTGCAAGCCCACACCACTTAGAAACAGCAACAGAGACCGGCACGTGGCTCAAAAATCCGAATGTGAGCTACCAGCGTGATAGGAAAGGACAGGAGTGGACATGGGTAAACCATAAAAAACGATACAAGTTCAAAAAGCACGGTGCTCGCAAACCACTTATTACTGGGGCAAACAGCACTCTACGCTGAGGCAGCCTGAGGCCACTGCCGTATAGGACAGTCACTGATACTTGTAATAGTGACTTCCTGCCATCAGGAAAAGATAAAATTGTGGTTTTGTCTCCCCACCTAACAAGGACGGGAATTATGCTCCGTATGAAAGATTTTTCTCGTGGCTGAGTTTTCAACAAGTTTGGTCACCGGTATGGGGGAAGTTTTGGTATTAGAAAACTTATAGGTAACATCTAATATCTTGAACAGTCTACCCAAGGGTTTCCATGGCTTAAGCAATGCTTGTGCAGAAAGTAGGAGGTTCAGTCTCACAAACATTGGGATTGAGCTCGTATAAGGGGCCCTCACGCTTGAGTCCCAATGGGGAGGTCCGGTCTGGTGCTCAGTCCGGGGATATCCTTTCTCTCAAGAGCTGTTACTATTTAAAGGCAGCTGTGGCCCGGCCACGTGAGCGCACTGGGCTGAAGAGGCCGAGCAGGGTGTGAGTTTGCCCTCTGATAAGGAAGGACTGACAGCATAGAACATCCATGGCGTCTACCCTTCGGTCTCCTCAGTTCATCGTGGGACCACATGCTATCAATGCCCCACACACATCCACTTCTCCTCGCCAGGAGGTGACCGGCGGAAGGTTCTTTGTGTCTCTTCACCTGGAGGCCTTTCTTGGACACCGGAGCCTGCTCAACCCAGGCACGAGAAGTGCCGGGAGTTGATGCCCCGGGAGCAAGGCGCAACCCGAGAAGCAGGGAGCTGGTGGGTGACGCCCTGGCCCCCCACTCCGGAGAGGGATGGGGCTTGGCGGAGCACCGTGGCACCCTGCACGTGAGCACGCCCTTTCCCGCCTCGTGCCCCCACGCCCTCACCGTGCTTCCTGGGGCCCCCTCCCAAGTGAATTGCCTGAACCCAAACTCTTGTCTTAGGGAAAGCCAACTACTGGACCTGGATGCCAGCCAGAGGACCACGGGATCCCAGGGCTGACGTTGAGTGGGGTGGTAAGACTCCAGCACGCTGCTGGGCCAGTCACCGAACTCCAACCGGGGCAGGACTAGGGTGAGGAAGACAGCAGCAGGCTCTGGTCGACCAGCTTCCACCACCGGAGGTGCCGTGACAATGAGGATGCCCTATGGCACATGCAGAAGAACAGGCCGAGACTCAGGCCAAGGTGGGATCCCAGGTGGCATGATCGGGAAGTGGACCATATTCAGAGGCCTGCAAAGTCCCCTTGGCTCAAGCCACGCCCTGATTAGGAAGGCAGGGGACTCTGGATGGGACATGGGCCCGTCTGGGCGGATGCCCTCAGGAGCCTTGACACCCCAGACCCCCCTGAATGCTTGGGTCTTAGCAAGTGGCTCGTGGCCGTCGTAGAGGGCAGCTCCCTGACCTGGAAATCGTTTGGAGGCCTCTCTCGAAGAGAAGAGCGGCCAGATAACCTCTGTCCCCCCAAGATCTGCCGTCACTTGCACTCAGTGCTCCTCGATCAGACCACAGGGGCGAGTATCAGCATGGCCTGTGGAGAGAATCACTGTCCTGCTTGGAAAGAAAGTGAATCATTCCCCCAAAGCGCTGAAGCAGCTGGCTAGTGGGGACCGCCAGGGGCCGGAAGGGCATGTACGGGCACGGAACTCGAGGATGCTGGCCCAGTGGGCAATGGAACAGAGGCGGGCTAAGGAGAGCTATTGACAGAGGGCTTCTCCTCTGGGACTCGGTGTTCGGCACCTGGGCAAGGACCCGTGTATCTAGTCCTAAGGCACTGCTGAGTGGTTCCGGGGAGGCTGGAGACCGTGGCGCACTGAAGTGGGACACGAAGGCTCGGAGGGAGGGCCTCTCCCTCCTGGGACGGATAACAGGTGGGCGAGCCCCCCTCCTGGAACAGCGAGGGTGGCAACGTTAGTCCTGGCGAGGAGCTGGGTGGGCCGCTGTCCTCTGCTGGCCAGAGCACGCAGGGGACGCTGCTTACACCGGCTTCCCAGGACTTCTGATTCACACACAGCCTGACGTGGGGCTTGAACCCATGAACCGCAAGATCAAGACCTGAGCCGAAGTCGGACGCTTAACCGACTGAGCCACCCGGGCGCCCTCTTATTGTCTTTTTACTTTTTTTTTAAAAATATAATTTATTGTCAAATTGGTTTCCATACAACACCCAGCTATTGCCTTTTACTTTTAAAAGACTTGCTTACATGAGAGGAATTAGGCCTTGAACTTCTAACGGAAAAGCTTTAGAATATAAGCATTTCTACATCAGCGAAAGAATCATTAATGTCCGATGTGTGCATGCCATTTAAAAATGTAAGCATCTCTACGGATCGTTTCAGTTCATAAGAACGGACATAACAAATAGCAAAGTTTCTATCAAATAGGATTACTCACTATAGACTCAGAATGTACTGCACACTGAGAAAAAACAAGCCCTTAAATGTTGAACAGAAGAAATTGGTAACAAAATCCCTTTATGCTTCTTTTGTCATCAAAAGGTCTGAGCCATAATTGAGCAGGAGCCTTGAATGTTTAAGTTGAGCCAAAGCTGTGTCCTGACAGCCAGGAATGCACCATCTAGACAGCTCAGCACATCGAAAGTTCAGTCAAGGCTTGAGCCAACATTCTTAGGAACCCAGAATATATAGACCAAAGAGGCTTGCTTTCTCGGTCAAATGAGGGAAACCTCAAAACTAGGTAAATGTGCAAAAAATAAACATTTAACACTTCATTTTGCTAAAGGCAGGAGTTAAACAGACACGCAAAAAGTAGCAAAACCAGAGCACGAGGTATTTGTATGTGGAAGAGTTGTCATGTTGGTTTATGTCAAAGAATGTCGTATTTATTTATCTTCACGTGGGACGGTTAGGTTTTAAGGTTTCAAGGTTTCGGCAATGCTTTTGACTTTATTATTGATCTGGAACACACTACACAGGATATTTCGAAGTCGCTACCGAAAACCAAGTTGAAATCTTACTCAGCGATACAGGATTCTCAACACCTCTTCCTTCCCTGTGGGCATCAAACTAAGGAAGATGCAGGGAGAACATGATTAAATGCCTTCTGACCAACAGACTAGCAAGTTCTGTTTCCAAGTATCCCGGTCCTTAAGTAACGGAATAGATTTTCGGAAAGAGTGTCAATTCTGGGCTAAAGAAATATGTGGTGACACTGGAATCCTCACTGAAAGTTCTAGAAGGAACAGAGATTGAGTGACATCCATGGTGAGAGGTAGGTGCGGAAGGAATGCACTATGGAGGCTGGCCTGTCAGATTTGTCCCTCCCTTCTCTCACTCGTTTTTTTTTGTTTTTTTTGTTTTGTTTTTTGTTTTTTTTTTAATTCACTTATTTTTGAGAGACAGAGAGAGCAGCAGAGGGGCAGAGAGAGAGAGGAAGACACAGAATCCGAAGCAGGCTCCAGGCTCCGAGCTGTCAGCACAGAGCCCGATGTGGGGCTCGAACTCACGAACTATGAGATCACGACCTGAGCTGATGTTGGATGCTCAACTGACTGAGCCCCCCGGCGCCCCAGTGAGCCCAGATACTTTAACTGGGCGGCACGGGATGGATCTGACTGCTCCATCAGTAACCCAGTAATCCAATGGTAAATTGGGTTGCAAAAAATGTCTGCCCTCCTCTGATAAACACAGCGTTTAGCTCGAGAGATGGAAGTGAATCGAATCCTCATGTTTGCTGTTCATTTTCCTTTTCACTGGTAAAAATACTGCCTATAAAAGTTGATGGTCTCGTTTTCAGGGCATTTGTATCTTTTTTTTTATGATGAAACAGAGAAAATGAATTAGATTTTGAAAAATAAGGTTTATTTGTAGTAACTATCTTTAATAACTGTTTTTATTTTTAACATTTACTGAAATGGTATATGCTTTGTGCTAATGCGGAAGGAGAAGGCTCTTCTTCCCGCTCTAAAATCTCTTCTTTACCACAAAGAGTTCTCACTGCATCGGAACGGAGGCCCCGGAATGCTCGCAGAGGGGTCTGGGCCGGCCGGCCGGGATCAGGCAGCAGGCTCCCCTCTGCTCAATCAGGTAGCTGCAATAGGGAGTCTAGTTCTAAATAGTAGAAGCAAAGTCTATATATTAGAAAAATAAAGAGAGGGAATATAACAACCTGCTTCAAAATACGTGTCTGAGGTGAGAAACAGCTTGTACTTTTATGCTGTGGCAGCTTCCAGAAGAAATCTTCTTCGGGTTTTAATCTTCGGGTTCGTATCTGGAAAGAGATAAGAAAATTCAGGGCAGACCATAACGTCATGATACTTTTTGTCGTTGTCGTTACCAGATGAGTTTACGCGAAACATCTCTGGTGACCGAACCAGCAGCGTTGCGTTTTTCACTCGAAGTCACTGCTCCGGTGGGAGCCGGGCCCGGTCAAGGCAGTGTGACGGTGACGCGGAGGCGGCTCTGGCAGCAGGTGGGACAAAGGGGCGACCGAGCGTGAAGACGCTTCTGGACTCTAAGTCTCTACAGCTGGCGCTTAGACCCACGGCAGCTTAGCGCAGCAGAAACTCAGTAACCACCCGAACTGTCAGATGGGCGCAGGGTGCCGATACGACCACGTGAGAAGGTTAACCAGCCCCCTTCTCTAAAGAACTAGATCTTGGATTTACTTCCCGGCTCTGTTCCCCTGGAATCCAGGTAACATGTCAGCTGAGTTTCCAGGTGAACCCGCCGAGGACAGAAATGAGCCTGAAGAGCAGACCACATCCGGACCGGGACGGCTGTGGGTGCACCGTGACCGCGTGGCGGGGGCCACGGCTGCAGGCGTCCCCCCACGCGGTGAGCTCCCGGAACCGGACACGGCCCTGCCCGGGTGTCGCGCGGAACAGGAACTCCTAGGCCACGCCGGCTACGGCGCCCATCTGCGGGCACCGCCTTCTCTGGCGCCTCAACTGTCACGGAGGGCACAGTGTGGCCGGGTCTCAGGCTCCTGTGAGAACACTCCTGAGGAGAAACGCCAAGGCCGCCCGTAAGCTGGCTGGGTTTCCTTTCTGATATCCTGCTTAAATGACCGTTGCCAAGAGCGGCCTATCGTAGCCGTGTGTCTGAAGTTCCAGCCCTGGCGGGCGGTACGGACAACGCTTTCCTCAGACGCAGGCTTCTGGACCAAATGACAGAGCAGCTAACTACCCACTGGCCTGACCTCTCCGGACACAGGCTGAGATTTCACGAAGCACAAACACCAACCCGGCAGTGACGCAAACCCGAGAGCCGCGCGGGATCAGCAAGGCTTACTTGGCCAGTCTTCTCCTCAGGTCTTTGATCTGGTCATTCTTCCTGGTGAGAATCTCTTTCATGTTTCGATAAGCTGCTGTCTGTTGGAATTTCTTGTCTAATTCCTGCGCAGTGAAAAAGGTCAGCCCGTTACTGAGAAACGGCGAAGGAGAGAAAGAACACACCTGATAAAAACGTGTATTTTGGCTTTATTTTTACTAATATTCTGCTTATGTTATTTTCTGACTTCTTTTTAAAATTTCCTTACGTAACATTAAGACCGTTCGAACTTAAGAATACATTCCTTCAAGGGAGAAGTCAAAGGGCAACACTGTCAACCCGTAACCGTGCGCACTGTTAGCAACCGTGCGCACTGTTAGCAACCGTGTGCAATGTTAGCAACCGTGTGCACTGTTAGACTGAAGCATACTGTGCCCTGGACGTGGGACGTCTGTTTGACACGGCAAACTCATTCTCAGGTGAAATAAGCATGAGCTTTTCCCCAAATCCCCAAGTAGTGTCAGTACTCTGGGAGGAAGATCTTTCATTCAGTTACATTTTAGCCCCTGCACGCTTAAGAGTCTCATCCCTAAAGTGAACGGCACAGTTTTCTACGCATTTCATGTAAGTTAAGAGCAAGGCATAGTATCCTTTAAAGTTTGTTTGTTTTTGGGGAGAGAGAGAGAGAGAGAGAGAGAGAGACAGAGCAAGCAAGGGAGGGGCAGAGAGGAGAGAGAGAATCCCAAGCAGGCTCTGCACTGTCAGCACGGAGCCTGACGCGGGGCTCGAACCCACAAACCGTGAGATCGTGACCTGAGCCGAATCCGAGGGTCGGACGCTTCACCAAATGAGCCCCCGGGTGCCCCGAGGCATAGAATCCTTTAAAGAGAAGTCACCTATCCCTTTGCCAGGCAACGTGGGGATGGGCATCGCAGGGCACAGGGCAGCACACGTAAGCCGTCCGTGCAGGAGTATTTTACCAAACCAGAGGAAGGAGTGGACATTTTTTTATTACCACAGATAGTTCAGTGCCAAAGACAGAAGACTCTCTCAATTCCCAGAAACGATTGATCTCTAACACGCACTGGCTGACACCGTGAGAAAAAACAAGGTAAATCCGCAGCTGTCCTCCAGCATCTCCCTCAGCTCCCCCTCCTCCCCACTTGGGCAGACACACGCGGACAAGTCTGACCTTTTCAGCCATGCTCAGCTGCTCCTGGACCCTGAGTAGGTCGTGCTTGGCTGTCGCGAGATTCTCCTCCAGGGACTTCTGGTTTTCTGTCTTGTCGTTAAGTGTCTTCTGAAACTCACTCTTTAAAGCAGCAACTGTGTTTTCCAGGTCGTTCAAGTCTTGGGCCTTTATAAAATCCTACGGAAAACACATGCACGGACATAATTTCGTGTTGACATCCGAACCGGCAACTGTTCTACGACGCTCATTCGACCTCGTGACATGAGAGCAAATGTTTTGGGCATGCACGTCGGCCTCCCCCGCCAGCCTGGGTAAGCTCCAGATCCCTGAGGGTCGCCGGCGCACCCAGTCACCCTCGGCCCTAGAGCACGCTGCCCTGCACACGGCAGACGCTCAGTGGCCGCTGATCTCCAAATCTGCGAATTGTCATGTATGCGTCGCTGGAACTCCACAGAGGGACAGGAGAGAGGTGAGCTCTCAAATCTGACAAGGTTGTGTGTGCCCTGGGGGAGGGAGGGCGGACGGGTCTCCGTTTTGAAAAGTCAACTTAGAAAACATCCTGAAGAATGCTGAGCAACACAGACGGTAAAATAATCAACTTAATACAAAAACTTTGAATCAAAAATTTAGTAGACGTAGGTCTTAGTCATTATTTACATTAAAATATTATGAGAGCCTAATTAATGCTTACTGGTTATATGGTTTGCTAAATTTAGAAGATCTTAAGTTTTTGTTTTTTAAAGCAAGATGCATGTTTGCACACCCTGTCGGCACAACAAAAGCAGCTGGATCTTGTTTTTGACTGGATAAACTTATAACGGAAAGAGCTGTATTACCAGGCCGGGAAAATGGTCGATAATTGCTAAATATGAAGACAGATCAGAACTACCAACGACAAACTCCTTACTCACGTTTGAAGTCTGGTCCTTACGAAGGTTTTATTTCTGCGCAGCTAGTGAAAGCGTGCACATATCTTCTTTTGCCCAGATCTTAAAAGTAATTTTAAGAGAAATTCTTCATCCACAAACGTTTGCAATTGTTTTGAGAAATTATGAAGCTGCTCTGGAGTGTTTAGCTCTGTTTTCTAAATCTACAGTCCTTGATACAGGATTGAAAATCATAGATCTCTCCTTTGTTATTTTTTTAGCCATCTAAGAATTATCCTATTTTATTTTTACTTATTACTTTTTTATCATTTTGTAAATGTTTATTTTTGAGAGAGACAGAGCACGAGGGGCGGGGAGGGGCAGAGACACAGAATCCGAAGCAGGCTCCGGGCTCCGAGCTGTCAGCACACAGCCCCACCAGGGGCTCGAACTCATGAATCATGAGATCATGACCTGAGCCGAAATCGGACGCTTAACCGACTGCCACCCAGGTGCCCCAGGATTATCCTATTTTAAAAACATCTCCAGATGAAATGACGTCATGGCTGAGTTTTGCCTCAAAGAAACGTGAAGGGAGGGGCGACGGGGAGGAAGCGGGAAGGCAGCCTGGCCAACCCCAGGGGACCGGGAAGCCGAGTGACGGGCACCGGGGTGCATGACACCGTACCCTCTACTTCCGTATGAGTTTGAAGTTTTCCATAAGGAAACCATAGAAGTGCAACGAAGCAAGTCGGGGACTGTTTGGCGGACATCAGCGATGACGGTACAACCACTAGAAAAGCCAGAGCTACGCTGAAAACTCCCTCCAGCGGCCCCGCGTGACAGGAAGTCTGTGGCAGCGTCTAGCGTCCACGGCAAGGCCACCTGTGCACTCGAGAACCTCCCTCGGGCAGAGCCATCCTCGGTCACGCCCCTCGGACGGGCCTGGAGAGCCACCACCGGATTTGGGTGCGTTACGCGAGTGCCACCAGACGGAGGCGGGTTTGAAGACGCAGACCGAGTAAATTCACCCTATTCTGTCACACTCGCCAAAGGCCGACTTAATCAGAAGTTCTATATAGTAACGCCAAATACCAATCCAATGAACTAAAAACCCCTCCTTTCGTCATTTCCTTTCCCCCCATTGTAGTTGGAAGGTCAAGGTAAAAGGGAGAAGAGCTAAAAAAAAAAAAAAAATAAACTTGAGAATATCTTGTATGCTGGCGGGCTCTGGGGACCGTGAGGCGGGTGAGCGGCGGGCCTGCCCCTTCGGCCCTCTCCCGGCCTTCCCTGGACAGGGATGTCCCCCTGCAGGACCGTGGTGGCATCCCTCTCAGGGAGTGGCAGAGGAGGGGCAGAACGAACAGTAACTAAGGCTTCACGTTAAGGTTGCACTTTTAGTCTATTTATTCTATTAGAAAACCACGACAAAGATAGCTAAAACTTGTTCCGTCTCTTTAAAAAATGGAAGGGTAACTGACGTGTAATATCCTATCAGCCTCAGGCAGACATCGTATTGATCCGAGATTTCTGTACCACTCAAAGTGATCCTCGTGATAAGCGTGGTTACCAACTGTCACAAGATCATTACAGTGTCATCGACTGCATTTCAAACGACTTTCACCTTTTGATTTCCTTGGTCAAGCTGTAAGTCCTGCAGTGCTCTTTCCAGTTTTGACTTCTCATCTAATGCCTGTGTTGCCTGTAATCAGATTTAAACAAAACACCCTCAGTATTTATTCTGTAAGCAGCTCTTTCAAGAATTTTGGCGAAGTATTTCTCGGTTACCTGTATTTCAATGGTCTTCAGCCTCGACTTCAATTTCTCATTCTCTTCTTGAAGTCGTTCAATTTCCTTTGTGAGTAAATTCCAGGTTTATTATTTTAGCTACGGTCTTTTCAATACTTGAAGTTGTTTCGCTTCAAAGTTTAATTTCAAAACTAAATTTAATTATCTGTCAGCTCAAACATCTGCGTGCCCTGGTTCCTGGTGACATCCAGTCCCACCCAGCCCATTGGCCTCCACACCTGTGTGTCACTTGCGGTCTCTAAGCCTCTTTCACAGTCTCTCAGGCTCCCTTCAGGCCTCCGTTCTCAGCCTTCTTCCAAAGTCTCCCTCTCCTGCCACCTCCCACCTAGCTGATCCTGCAACTCTTGGGACTTTTCACGGCCAACACCTGCACTTATCCTAGAAACACAGCCTTTTTTTTTTTCTTTTTTTTTAAGTTTTAAAATTTTATTTATTTTGAGAGAGAGAGGGAGGGGAGGAGCAGAGAGAGAGGGAGAGAGAATCCCAAGCAGGCTCCACGCTGTCAGCAGAGAGCCTGATGCGGGGTCAGTCTCACAAACGGTAAGATCATGACCTGAGCCGAAATCAAGAGTCGGACGCTTAACCGACTGAGCCCCCCCAGACACCCCCTAAAAACACAGTCTTTATCAGTGCAACGCTCTACACCCAAGCCGCTAGGCGCTTCTGACTGAACTTGGCCAGAGGCCTTGGCTCCAAGCAGCTCCATCCGAGGGTCGGCAGGGAGGCCAGTCCCTACGCTCAACACACGCATCGGGCCCGAGGGCACCGCACTCTGTGCCTAATCACGCCGGCTCCCCTTCCGGCCCTCACTGCTGCCCACGCCCCCTTTTCTCCCACAGACAATTTAATCTGCCTTTAACCTTCAGCCCAGCTCAGGAACCACCTTCCCCCAAATCTGTCCTCAACCACTTGGATCCGGAACGGTCTTCTCTGCCACCCTGAGGCACAGACGTTAGCATTCTCCTATCTGTTTCTAGACTGTTAATTCTCCCTTCTCAATGAGACCACACGGTTTTGGAGGGCAAGAGACTAGGGACTACACTGCTTTTTATCTAACAGCATCCAGCATAACGTTGGGAACACAGGAGCCGTGAAAATTGTTCGTAGATTAGTAATTGATTTTTATTAACCTTCCTAATAAAAAAATCCCACCGTTGTTCTTGCAGACTGTAAACTTCAAATGTCCTTCAATAAACACTGTCCAAAACGCCCTGCCCTTCGCTTCGCCATCAAAAGACACAATTAAGAGCTGCTTCAGACTTTCTGGAAGGTGAGTGCCCTCTCCTGGCCCACTGGAACCACGAAATAAAGTGACTACAGTGGACTGAGTATCCTCCATGGACCCGAGCCCCGGTCAAACCCCCCTCCCTCAGTGTCTCCCCCCTACAGTTGTGCAGGCACCGAACGAGAGGGTTTGCCTTTCTCCAAGCGAGGGCGGCGTTACCTTGTTCAGGAGTTCCGTTCCGCCCTCATTTAGTGGAGCAAGCTTTGGCTTCAGGGCATCCAGGATGGGCTGACACAAAACAAAGAAACCAAACCAAAGTCACCACAGAAGAAATCACATGTAATCGCTCGACATTTGCACTTTCTTTCTTTTTAAAAAAAGTTTTAAGTTTATTTATTTATTTTTGAGAGAGAGAGAGAGAGAGAGAGAGAGAGAGAGAGAATGAGAGAGAGAGAGAGGGAGAGGATCCCAAGCAGGCTCCACAGCATCAACACCGAGCCTGAGGTGGGGCTCAAACTCATGAACCACGAGACCATGACCTGAGCCAAAGTTGGACGCTCAACTGACTGAGCCACCCAGGCGCCCCTCGACATTTGCACTTTCTAAGTGGAAAACACCGTGTAAACATATCCACTGGATGTCGGCTCCACAGGGTGGGTGGGGGTCTCTGTTGGTTTGGTTCTCTGCTACATCCCGAGACTACGACAGTGCCTGGCCCACAGCGCCCAAACATCAGAAATGCACATGAAACCCACCCTCCCCAAATCCTTTAAAGAGCTACAGACGGAAGGGAAAGGCGGGAAGGAAGGAAGAAGGGAAGGTGCTCGAAGCCAGAGCGGACAGAGGTCCCGGCCTCTGCGGACAGGAATTTTCACCTGTTTCAGGGAGTTGAAACAGATGTGCGCAGGAGCCCGGGTCTGGGAAAAGTGCACGAGTGCAGCTACCCCACAGGCGAAGGAGAACTTGGCCCAAGTACCCTGGCAGTTTGGCGATGCGCGTTAACGACAAGTGAATCCACGCCCTCTGACCCGGAAACGCGCTCCGGAGGAATAAGTGGCAAATTGTTTTGTAAGGAAGGGTATGGCGTATGTCTGTGGATTCAGCTCGGCAGTATCCTTGTATCGGGCGCCAGGGAGCGTTCGGGGTGCGGCTGGTTAAGGGCTCGTTGCAAATACCGAGAATGAGTGAAAAGAGAAGTAGGTCACTGGTCACTACTAGGGTTGTCTCCACTGGACAGAGGAGCACAACAGGGCCCGGCTGCCTCCGGCAACCCGCTCAAGGTCACTCGGCGAGAGAGCCGGAGCCGGGACGAATGCCCGTGCTCTGCACCATCTGGGCAAAGAGCCTATATGGCAGGGAGCGGGGTGGACGGCAGGGATTCCGTGTGTGAATGTGTGTGTGTGACTATGTGTGTGTGTGGGGGGGGGGGGGGGGGGAGACAGAAGCAAGTGTTCACAGTTACTTTTTCCAAAGCTCTCCTTCTTTTGCTTGAAAACAGGAATGTTTGAATTCTGCTCTTGAATTAAACGCGTTCCCTTGAGGGTTTGCACCCGCACCTCTGAACTGCTCTGAGCACCTCAAGGATACTAAACGCCGGCCACTAGGGTGTGGGCTTAGGACGACGCCAAGTTACCTTTTTATTCGAAGACGTAAATTCTGCTTTTTCGAATTCTGCAACTTGTTCTAATAATTCTCTGGAAGATAGAAATGGGAAAAAAAATTCATTTAAAATAGGTTTGCATCCCAGACACAGAAGAATAAAACCACTGGCACCGATCTCCCACAACACGCCGGAGAGAACAGAGCACCCTGTCGAAAATGATTCCTAGTTACCAATGGCCCAGAGCCCAACCCAGGGACCAGATTTGCATATTCCACGGCACCTAGGATCGTGTGCCTACTGAGCATACGCTCTAATCGCCAGAATGAAACTACAGTGTTAGTTCAAATCTGGTACAACTTGTCCTCAATTCCGAATTTCTGAGGTGTTAGAGGGAGACTGCTCTCAGACATGATTTACATCGATCGTTAGCTAGTGAATGTTCAAGAAACGCAGACTGGCTCTCATAGAGTAAGTAGCCTCGGAGGCATGGGATTAGTTCCGTGATACCTACTGAAAAAAGAGTATCACCCCTACTGGGAAGGAATATGCTGTACCTCTGAGGAAGAAAGCTGGTTCGGGAATGAACCAACCACCTGACTGTTCCCTTTCCCTGCCCCGGTGTGGTCCCAGTCTGGATCCCGGGGGTGGCCCACGCGGGCGCCTGGGAGGGGACGTGGTAACCACTCTCCCAAGCTTACTGTGGTGCTTTCTCCAAGTTTTCTCAGCAGCTCTCCCTGGCAGCCAGTGGACTGAACCGGTTTTCCTCCCCGGTTCAGGAAGGCCATCCCAGGGTGGTTCACCAGTCTCTGCCGCCGTGCCTGGGGGCGGTCAGTCTTTCCTCATTTCTGGCCCGGCTTCTCTTAGACTAAGTTTGAATTTCATTTTACTTTTTTTTTTTTTCTAGTTTTGAATTTTTTTTTTCATGTTTATCCATTTTTGAGAGACAGAGACAGAGCAAGAGAGGAAGGGGCAGAAAGAGAGGGAGACACAGAATCCGAAGCAGGCTCCAGGCTCCGAGCTGTCAGCACAGAGCCCGACGCGGGGCTTGAACCCATGAACCATGAGATCATGACCTGAGCAGAAGTCGGATGCTTAACCGACTGAGCCACCCAGGCACCCCTACTTTATTTGTTGTTGTTGTTAATGTTTATTTATTTATTTTAAGAGAGAAAGAGAATGAGGGTGTGCATGTGTGAGTGGGGAGGTGGGTAGGGGCAGAGAGGGAGAGAGAGACACATGACAGAGAGAGAGAGAGAGAGAGAGAGAGAGAGAGAGAGAGAGAGAGAAAGAGAGAGAGAGACAAAGAGAGAGACAGAGAAAGACAGAGAATCCCAAGCAGATTCTTGTCAGTGCAGAGCCTGATGTGGGGCTCGAACCCGTGAATTGTGAGATCATGACTGAGCTGAAAACAAGAGTCGGATGCTTGACCGACTGAGTCACCCAGGCATCCCTCATTTTACCTTGTTTAAATTAATGAGTTCTTTGATACCTTCGAGATTACAAAACAGTTTTGTTTTTTGTTTACATTTCCTATTTTAAAGTAAGTGTATAACTTAAAATGTAATTATAGAAAAAACTGCAATCCCCCCGGTCTGAATTGACGGTATTTGAATTCATCTTTCATTTGTTTCATAATCTTCATCCCCTCATCGACCTATCATGTCTAAAGACTCATTATAATACAATCCGACCAACAAAGAAATGGGCAGGGATCATTAGTAACAGCCCGAAAAGCAATTCCATGAATCTCAAACGCCTCTGTAACAGCCAGGATTCGGAGAAACAGAATTCTGAAGGGGACACCGAGCGGCACCTAAGAGATCACTCGGTGGGTACCCAGAGGCCGTCCTGCTGCCCACCCCACGCTTCCTCAGGCCCCGGCCCCGACAGCAGAAGCGGCGCAGACGTTCGCTAACTTCTGAGACCGTGCTGGGGCCTCTACCGTCCTAACCGCAGAGACGGACGTGTCACCTGTTTTCAAGTTCCGAGATGTCCGTCTGCAGCTTGAGGTACCACTTCTCGGCTTGGGAGAAGAGCTGCCGCAGGAGTAACACGTTGGTGTGCGCCGTGTTGATGAGCTCAGACTCCACCTCGCTGTAGACCACGGCCTGCAGCCCGCTCAGGACCTCGGACACCTCGTCCACGGTGAAGGTCTCCTCCACTAGCCTGCGGAACAACCACAGTCCCAGACTTCCGGATGAACGACCCAAACCGTTTACGAAATAAAACAAGACTAAGAGACCCACATTCGGGTCGACCGAGGGGTGACGGGGTTACTGGGAAAATCTCTTCGGGAACGATCTTCTTTATGAATAAACCGTACTGAAGATACCTGAAGCTCAGTTCACTTTTGGGGTCTGTCTGAATGACCCAATTGCGGGTGTACGTGCCCTCTAATACAAAGTAGGTGCTCAGAAACATTCCCCCAAGCGTTTACTTTTTTCTTTACGTTCTCGGTTTAAACATTTTTTTATTTTAATCTCCGCTAAAATCAGTCTTCTCACATTTAGCAGTTTCAAGAGTCCCCTAGAAGGTAGTGTTTTTCCTTTCCTTTCCCTTTGTCTAGCATTTCAATAATTGTATGAACTACTCCAATGGTAGCAAATGATTATAAGAAAATAGTTATGTGCTGCTTCTCTTGGCATTCCTTTTTTTTTTTAAGTTTATTTATTTTGAGAGAGGCAGAGACAGTGTGGGCAGGGGAGGGGCAGAGAGAGAGAGGCAGAGACAGTGTGAGCAGGGGAGGGGCAGAGAGAGAGGCAGAGAGAATCCCAAGCAGGCTCCGCGCTGTCAGCGCAGCCTCCGACACGGGGCTTCAACTCACGAGACCTCGAGATCATGACCTGAGCCAAAGCCGAGAGTTGGACGCTTAGCTGACTGAGCCACCCAGGCGCCCCTTTCTCTTGGCATTCTTGAGGCCCAAATGAAAAAACAACAAAAAACAACTAACTTATCTTAGGTGCAGCTCCTCTGAGCACTGACCATTCCCTAAAAAGGAAGTCATCATCAACAACAGCATTAAAACCCACTCTCCCACGGGGCAGGTTTAGGTTGGGAGGGACCATTTTCTTCAACCCCCTGGCGTTCCAGATGGGGGCGGGGGACGCAGGCTCAGAGGGCAGGGGTGACATGGCCCTGGTCCCACGGTGGTGGTGACTCAAGCCCACAATCATTTCCGGGAGTCTCAGCAACACGCCCAACAGCCGAATCCCAACAAAGCTCCTAATTTAAAGGACAGTTTGACAGTAAGACCGTCTCTCCCCTCCTGGCCCCAACCCTCAGCCGCTCAGGGGACAGGAGTGATGGCCCCATCACTCCTCACTTCCAAAAGGACAGAATTAAGGAGCCCACCAGTTTGACCAGAGTTATACTCAAGTTAGTAGTATTTGTTACCATTCTTCAATGTTTCATTTAGCCAGAATGAGCCAGTCTAAAAAAACCACAACTTCAACTATTTTTGGGGAACACCCTTATTCAATACATCAACCATCTTCCTCTATTCTTTAGTAGAACAAACCAAATCTGCTTCCACTTTTTTTTTTTTTTTTTTTTTGGCAACCCAAGTTCATGGTTATGAACAGCAATTAAGGCACCCGCTGTATAAAGTGAGTGATGAAGTATCTTCCGTGTCTCACAGCCGGGCCAGTGCAATCGTTGCTTTCATCTGCTGGGGGTCAGGAGACCAGCTGACCAGGTTACATCGGTGGGTCGAACACGTAACGGTCTACAGCTGGTGGCGTCCCCTATCGTGTGCCGCGCGTGGCTTTGCGACACGTGTCGCTCACGCGGAGGCCTTTCTCATTTCTATCTCATCTGACATTTAACCGTGCCAAAGTCTGATCCCCGAGTAATCTGGGGTCTCTTTATTACTTAGTCCTTTCCTTTCATTGGCTTCCCTATGTTTCTCCAGATCAAACATGAATTTTCCACAGACTTTAATTACATCCTACGACAGCCTCAACCAAACTAATGATCATCTCTTGCCGTATACCCACGAACAGTGTCGGTACCAGCGCAAGCTTTCTGTGGTTTCCTGCTGTTTTCCCCCCTCCCAGTTCTTCAGTATGAACGGCGTAGGTGTCTTCTTGCTAACTGCCACGACTTATGGCTCGAATCCTTTCATTAATAGCTCAGGTAATCCAAGTTCTGGGATCTTTAATACAGCAAGGCAATCATTAACCTACAAGCACTTCGCCATTTCCTGACGGCCCTTTCGAAACTTTGCAATCTCATCATTATCCTATGTGTACGTTTGGTAACAGATTGCTCCCACCACAACCCGGTTTCCCGAATTTCACCTATCCACGGGGCTTGGTGGAGTCACTCTCAGGGGGGACCCGATCATGATAATCCCGGCAATGGTTCGTACAGCCTCCGCAGCCATATCCCCACACCGGCTACCGGAGAGGATCCAGGTTTCCCCTGGGGTTCCCTTTGAGTCCTCTGATACCTGCTCTCCTTGAGGTCTTGGAAGCAGGAATCGACAGTTTTGAGTCTCAAGCCTCTTCTGGAACGAGCAAAACGCATGTAGTTAATAACTTCGTTTTGATGGTGTTCATTTAGGCCCAGCTCTGCCTAAAAGAGAGAAAAGCAGATGTTAGTCTTGGAGGTGTGATGAAGGAACCAACGATGAAGATACAGAAGGGACCGCTACGTGTCCACCAAATTCCATTCTTCCCTTCCTCCCGGGGAAATGGCTGCCCAACTGGAGGACGCTTCCCAGCCCTTCCTGCGGCCACTCGATTGCTGCTCAGTACTGGATGTGAGCGGAAGAGGTGAAGCCTACTCCAGAGCATGGGCCTTCCGACAGGGTTGGGTCTTTGCCGCACCTATTTCCCTGAGACCTGGAGCGGGGGGCGGGGGGGGGGGGGGCGGTGGCTCAGCTGAACCTCACAGTGCTCTGGGGGTTGGGCGAACAGCACGATGAAAGGGACCCTTATCCCGACCCGATGTTGTGGAGCAGCACTGACCTACAGACCTAGATGAGCAGGGAAACGGCTGCTAAGTGAGAAACACACTTAGGTGTTCTTGAAGCCACTGTTTTTGTTTGTTTGTTTCTTTGTTTTGATATATATGACAGTGACTTAACCTTACCCTGGCTAATGCAGCTTTAAGAAATGTACTGGGTTTTTGGGGCGCCTGGGTGGCGCAGTCGGTTAAGCGTCCGACTTCAGCCAGGTCACGATCTCGCGGTCCGTGAGTTCGAGCCCCGCGTCAGGCTCTGGGCTGATGGCTCGGAGCCTGGAGCCTGTTTCCGATTCTGTGTCTCCCTCTCTCTCTGCCCCTCCCCCGTTCATGCTCTGTCTCTCTCTGTCCCCAAAATAAATACAAAACGTTGAAAAAAAAAAAAATTTAAAAAAGAAATGTACTGGGTTTTTGAAATAGTCATGAAGTGGTCTTTATTTTAAACCAGCTGAGAGCTGGACAACTATGAGCTAGAAATTAGTGAATTTTTTTTTTTTTTTTTCAGTTTATAGCTACGCTGAAAAGAAAAGGACACTGCACAATTGAATATCTAACGTAGGGACTCTATGAGTCAGTAACGATCTTTATTTTAAGAACAATGATCTACCATGGCCTTCCTGTGGGAGACTAAGGTCTAACTTCCGAGCCTCTGTCTTAGGCTTGTCACCCTCTCCACAGTGTTGGAAGCAAACAGCAAGGCCATCGGGCATGATCTCCTTCAGCCCCCAGTCCCTCACGGTGGCTTTTCTGCATCCACACGGCTCCCCTCTGCAGTCTCAACTTTCTTAGGACACGGGTCTCTGAAGGTCAGGATCTTGCCCACCTGGTTCCCTAAGGTACCACCATCCCTGGTACTAAGCACAGGGCCTCACAAGCAACAGACAGGTGGCAACAAATGAACTTAAAGAGCTTTCCTCCTTTTGAGGGTCACTTCTTCATTGGGCCTTAATCGGTTCTTTCAAACTCCTGGAGGACTTTATTTAACCAATTATTCTCCCGTCTCAACATTCCATGGGTTTCTTCCCCGCTTCAGACTACAGGGAAGACTATACATATAAACCTTATTCAAAACCACACAAAACCCCTCAACCCTGAGATTCCCTTTAACTACCCTTGCTATGCCATCACCTAGCCCTTAAACCCATACCTGCTCAAATTGCTTTTGTAAAGCTCACCAGCAACTTTTTTTTCTTTTTTTCTTTCTTTCTTTTCTCTTTCTTTCTTTCTTTCTTTCTTTCTTTCTTTCTTTCTTTCTCCTTCCTTCCTTCCTTCCTTTCTTTTTTAGAATTACCGGGGGCTTTTATTTATTTATTTATTTAGAAAACTTTTTAAATTTGGGGCGCCTAGGTGGCTCAGTCGGTTAAGCATCTGACATCGCCCCACGGTGGGCTCTGTGCTGACAGCTCGGGGCCTGGAGCCTCCTTCAGATTCTGTGTCTCCCTCCCTCCCTGCCCCTCCCCCAAGAGAGATTCTGTCTCTCAAAAATAAATAAAACATTAAAAAAAATTTTTTTTTAATTTGAGTACAGCTGACACACAATGTTACACTCGTTTCACTGCTGAGGTATTTCAGTGGCCCATGGCAATGGTGCCCCCCAACTCTGGCATCATCCTTTCTTCCGAACCTAACTTTAGGACTGTGCACTGTTCTAAGTACGGCTGCCATGCCCTATCCGCTGGAAAGAGGAATGGATCTGTTTCTGCATACAGGCCTGGCCTCTTCGGAACAAGTCAAAACAAAAGAAGTTACACCACCCAAGTTCCTTCAGCTGTACAATGGAGGGCTTGGACTTTTTTTTTTTTTTTTTAAATGTTTATTTATTTTTGAGACAGAGACAGAGCATGAATGGGGGAGGGTCAGAGAGAGAGGGAGACACAGAATCCGAAGCAGGCTCCAGGCTCTGAGCTGTCAGCACAGAGCCCGACGCGGGGCTCGAACTCACAGACAGTGAGATCATGACCTGAGCTGAAGTCGGACGCTCAACCGACTGAGCCCCCCAGGCGCCCCGGGCTTGGTCTGTTAAAGTCACTCTCGCAACCGAAAGCTGGATTCAATCACGCTCTCGCTCCTCAACTCGTTGCAGTACACTGCTGTTCATGCCGTCAAAGGGCTGTGCGTGTGAAAACTTGGGAGTTGTAGGACCGGAGCGAGAATCCCGCCCTGCGCCGTGGGCTGGCAGCCGTTCCCTGCAGCTCCCCCGACCTTGGAGATGTGGCTGGGCCGGGCCCGCCCTGGTAGGGGTGAGGCCTGACCCGACGCGGGGGAGAGAGGCGGCCGGTACGCCGAAGGGGCTTGGGCCTTGGTTAACGGAGCCTCGGCGGCCGGGAGGCCCAGGGGCCGGACTGGGCCCCGCGGCAGCCACGCCCTCCCTCGGCCCCGGCTCTGCGTCTCCTCCGCGAGGGGCGGCGGCGCCCGGCCGGCTACTCACCATGGCGGCGGCGGGAGTCGCAGCCCGGAGGAGCGGGAGAGGCCAGGCGGAGCCCCGTCAAGCCCGGGGATCGCCGAGGGTGGCTGGGCCGCAGAAGACGCGGAGGGCGGGCCGCTTGTTTGGAAGCCTCCGGTTGCTAATGGGAACGGAGACACGTGACCCCAAGTGATGCACTTTTATTGGTCCTCGAGATCACGCGACAGGAAGTGCCGCGGGACCCGCCGACTGCCGCATGCGCATTGGCTTCCAGAGCCGGGAAGTCCCACCTACTCGCGCCACGCCGACTCTGGCGGCCTGTGCCGTTGCCAATGGTAACGGGAGCGGAGAGGCCGCCGGGACCCCCAACGTCTGGCGCGCACCCCCCCCCCCCTCCCCGCCCGGTCCTCCCAGATCCCCAGCCACGGAGCCTCGGGTTGCAGGGAAGGGCTGGCGCGCTCTTCCCGGGCTTGGTGATGCCGAGGGCGGTGGCTTGGACGTCTGACTCCCCACCTTTCAGTGGTCTCAGGGGGCCTGGCGTGGGCGCCCAGGACTGACTTCTTTTCTCTCCAGGGGACCCTGCGTGGCTGGGATAGGCCGGCAGCCCGAGCGCTGCCAGGTGCCAGGATAGAGCTTTGAACGGTCGTCTCCCCGCCACGCTCATCTCCCCCCCCCCTCCCCCCAGTCCTGGTAAAACTAATAGCACCTTTATCGTTAACAAATACGCGCAAAAAGATTGATGACAGAGCAGCAAATTTCAAACTGTTATGCCTAGAATCACCAGGGAAGCTTGCTGAACAAATGCTTCCCAGGTCTCACCGCCAGAAAGTGGGAGTCAGGAAGTCTAGCTTGGGTGCTTGGAATCTGCAGTTTTTATCACATAGGAGTGGTCGGGCACCACGCTTTAAGAAACGCTGTCCTGGGGCGCCTGGGTGGCTCAGTCGGTTAAGCGGCCGACTTCGGCTCAGGTCACGATCTCAATGTCCGTGAGTTCAAGCCCCGCGTCGGGCTCTGTGCTGACAGCTCGGAGCCTGGAGCCTGTTTCAGATTCTGTGTCTCCCTCTCTCTGACCCTCCCCCGTTCATGCTCTGTCTCTCTCTGTCTCAAAAAATAAATAAACGTTAAAAAAAAAAAAAAAAAAAAAAAAAAAACGCTGTCCTAAATCATCAAGGAAATGCAAATCAAAACCGCAAGGAGGTAACACCTCACATGTGTCCGAGTGGCTAGTCCAGTGAAAAATACCAAGCGTTGGCCAGGATGTGGAGAAAAAGAAACCCTCGTGCACTGTTGGTGGGAGCGTAAGTTGGTACACGGTGCCCTGTGAAAAACAGTATGGGGGTTACTCAAAAATTAAAGACAAATATCCTATGAGCCAGCGATTCCACCGGTGAGTATTACCCAGAGAAAGCCAAAACATTAATTCCAAAAGATATATGCACTCCTGTGTTTACTGCAGCATTATTTACAATAGCCAAGACATAGAAGCAACCCAGTGTCCGCCAACAGATGATTGGATAAAGATAATATGGCACACACATACATATGCACACTGGAATATTATGCAACCATAAAAAATGACAAGATTTTGCCATTTGGGACAACATGGATGGACCGACAGGGTATTAGGTATGCTAAGTGAAATAAACCACAAGAGAAAGACATAATGCGTAGGATTACTTACATGGAGAACTGGGGAGAAAAAGTCAAACTCCTAGAAACAGAGTAGAAAAGTGCTTGGCGGGGGCTGGGAGGTGGGGGAAAATAAGGAGGTGCTGGCAAAAGGGTACAAACTTTCATTTATAAAACGAGTAAGTTCCCAGGATCTAATGTATAACACGGTAACATGGGGACTATAGTTGATAACACTGCATTGCATCATTGGAATTTGCTAGAGTGGAGCTTAAGTGTTCTCACCAAGAAGAAAGAGAAGAAGAGAAAGAGGAAGAAGAAGAAAAGAAAGAAAAATAAAGTAAATGTGTGAGGTGACGAGGGGGTGGCCTTGGTTAATTCAAAGAAGGGAATCCTTTTGCAATGCATATGTATAACAAATTATCAAATTGCACACTAAATATATTAGAATTTTCTTTGTCAATTTTACCTTAGAAAAGCTGAAAGAAAGAGAAAGAAAGGGAGAAAGAAAGAGAAAGAAAGAAAAGAAAGAAGGAAGGAAGAAAGGGCGGGAGGGAGGGAAGAAATCTTAGGAGAGGCAAAGTTGCAAGGTGAAACAGATTATTACGGATACCAGGCGCTTGGGGCTGGGTGGGTGAAGACAGTTGAGTGGGCACAGGCCACCGAGTGGGCGTTTCAGCAGGCTCAGAAGCCAGAAGCGTGAACCAGATACACTAAGGAGGGAACGAACAAGCTAAAAAGCCAGCTTAGCCTGGTAGACCCTGAAGAAGAAGGAGAACAGAGCGGGGACCTTCCTGAGAATCTGGGAGACTTAAAACAGAGGAGAGTCCAGAAAGGATTTTACACTCCTGCTTCTATCTGCTTAATTTATGGATACAGAGATGGAGAGCAAGGGCCACGCGTCCATGTCCTCAGAGGGCTAGGTGGAGGCGTCTGAAGTAGGAGTCTGTGATAAAGCTAATACAAATATGTTTTCAGGAGAAAAACCAGAGAGCAGGTGTGAACTAGTCTGGTCCGGGAGGTGTTAAATCATATTCTGGTTTTGAGAATTTCATTTTTCTTTTCATCTCTTGCCACATTCATTTAATTCAAAATACAGCACGTACCACATTATGCACGAGGCTTAGTTGTCCCGAGGAGGGAGCTCAGTGCTTTTAAAAATAAACTTGAAACTTCCGTTGCTAGAACAGAGTGGTGGCGGATAGATTCTGTAGGATTTACAAAGGGATGTGAGCTTGAGAAAGAGAGGCAGGGCAGTGAACACACATTTATCAAGTTAAGTGGCCAATAGGGCGAAGTGGCAATGACCTGAGTGGGTGAGTTTCAAGTCAGGCAAAACAAGAGTTAGGAGGAAACAGCATTTTCAGATGAGGAAAGACAGCTCAGAGAAGTAAAGGGTTTTGCCCAGGAGCAGAGGCAGCAGAGCTGGGACTGGAATCCAAATCTCATGAGCAGAGTGGTGAGAGTTTCTCAACCACTTTGACCCACCCAAATATAGGCGCCAGGGCTTTCTCTCGCAACTTTATCCCCACGCCTGTGACTGGAAGTTTCCTCACCCTCTATTTAGGGGAGCTTCTGAGTGTCCCATGGCTGTTGAAAAGCAGTGGAAGAAGGTGTGGTTTTCCAGTTTGGAGGAGCCTTGGCAAAGCCTTGGTGAGCGGCCAGGGGCCCTTCATGCACACGGTCAAGGGATGATGTGCATGCAGTTGACCATGGAAGGACCGTGAACCTGAGGGACAAGAAGAACAGCTGGCAGGGCGCCCCTGTGTATAACCCGGAGCACTCCCAGGCACGGAGGAATGTTCTGGAGGCACCAGCTTGGCTGCCCCGCCTCACCATGGCCTCCTAGGGGCGTCTGGACACAGACACGATCTCAGTCTCCCTGCAAGGCCCATAAGGGCAGGTTCTCAACACCCACCCACGGCAGCATGACCCCCTCCAAACTCCGTTCAACGTCCCCTGTATCAGGCCATCTCTCCCATTCCCGTTGAGTGAGTGTTTGTTGAATTTGACAATGGGGTCCATTTTTTAGTGCCAACTACGGGCTAGGCGTACTCCGGTCCAATAGTTCTTCCTCACGTCTTTGGCTCTTTCTTGCTACCGTAGACATTCAGGAGTTCACACACGGGGAAGGTCACTTTGCTGGGTGCTGTGGAGGCGAGATAAAGAATGGATTTCATAACCACTTTTATGACATTTAAGTAAAGGTGTTCATCACCGGACATATCTAAGGAAACCGAAGCGTGTTTTCATGCGCTCTCCTGTGTTCGCTAAATGCTCGTTAACGCTGGGGGACTGAAAGAGTGGGTAGATAATGCACACGTGTCACTTGTGAGTATGTTTTGCGGCTTGGGGATTTTTCAAGTTGTTCTGCGAAGCTGCATCAGGTAGTCATTTCAACCGAAAATTCCATCTGAATCTAAAATCTTCGGCACCGAGGATGTTACAACGATCACGGTTAGCCCATCTACCCAGCTGGGGTTGATCGTTGTTACATAAGCTGTCCAAACAGTGTCAGCAAATGTGAACATGCCTTTTTGGCCTTAACTTGATGAATTTGGCTCACGAAGAGGCTGAGCTTGTTGTTTACGAGCTTGGGTTGATTACCAGAGCAAACAATTCGAGCTGCGGGGGAGAAGAACTCCACCCTACTTTGATAGCGAACTTCTTAGCCTCACCCTATTTTTTTTTTCATTGCTGTGACCATTTAAAAAGTGTGTGTGTGTGTGTGTGTGTGTGTGTGTGTGAATCTGGAAGGAGTAGATAGGAGGCATCCAAACGAGGTCATTATATACTTTTCAGCAGAATTCAACATAAATAAAATGAAGATCAGCTCTGTCTTTTTGGATTATTAGAAAATGAGACCCTTTGTGAGTTCGCAGGTTACCAACCCAACACGCTGGCACCACCAATTTCGGGGCATTTGCAACCCACACTAGGAAAAGGAGGGCTGGGAAGATAATGGTGGGCTTCTTAAGGGTGTTGACAGACTCACTGATTCTGCCACTATTTACAGAGCTCCCTGCCCTCGTGGGTGCAAGATTCTGAGGTTGTGATGGTGAGGATGGGAGGGGAGGAATGGGGGATTCAGGGGGCCCCAGCTTTCCCTCCTCTGTAGATTTTTGCTGAAGCTCGGGATGGGGAGGGCGAGACCAAATAGTAGAAAAAAGGATTTAGTGAAACGTGATACAGGTGGGACACAGAAAAGGCAAAAATCTTAAGGTGATGCGGGGAAGGGGAAAGTCAGAGAGACACCGACCTGGTAGCGGGTAAGGAGTGGTTAGGGGAAAATCGTTGTGGGGGATTCTCTTGAATAAGGCAGAGTCTTTGGAAGAGGGCTTCTTGTACGTAACCGGTCCTCTCCGGTTTCCCCAACGTGACCCAGTTACGGCTGAGAAAGTACCCAAGACTTTGAAGAAGGGAAGAAGCCAGGATTGAAAGAGACTTTACGGGACTTACGGCCTCTGCGTGGGTCTCTTGCGGGCGAGAGATTATTTTTCAGTTCTTCCGCTTGTTTACTCCCTCAGTGGGTTGGTTTCAGAGTGCTCTAGTGACTGGCCGAGGAGTGGAGGACACTGACAAATTCGACCGGTGAAATCACTATCACATGCATTAAAAGAGGTCAGGCAAGGAAGTGGTTCACCATAAAATACTACAACTCGCTTTAAGATTATGTAGATGACAGCAATTTCTTAGCCCAAAGGATAGATTTCTTTCAGCGATTACCTCCACGTACTGAAACACCCCACAGGAAACGAACACCCAAACCATCAAACAAGTAAAGCCTACCCAAAGAAAATGTTAGGAATTGGTTGTGGAGAATGCCTTCTCGGGAAGTCCAAGAGACATTGGTTGTAAACCTGGGGGCATCCCCCTAATCCTTATTCCACAGCCCCGCATGCACGTACCCGTTTGCGTTAGATCTCCAGGCTCACCTCAAAGCAGTTGAGGTCACTTAAGGTCATTTAAGCAAAGGTGGTGGTCACCTCCCGCAATTATCCGTGGAAGACCGTGAAATGCATTGTGGGGAAGGGAACAGTAAGCCAGAGGGAGTTTGTCCCTTTCAGGTCTGGGTGGGCAGGGGAATGTGGTAGGGGCCGTTTATAAAATCCTCTACGAACCAACCTGTGTGTGTGTGGGGGGGGGGGCGCAGGGTGGATGACTTTGAACATGGAACACACGGGATGGACGCCCTTATGGTTAGATTGGAGATAAATGGTCTCGAATTGCCCTCAGCTGATAAAATTTGGTCTTTTCTTAACAACAGTGAGATGTGCGCGTAAACCGAAAGACAGCGCAAACTTTAGTATCTGTCTGCCCCGTATAGAAACACGTGTGCATGTTAAGAAACTTAAAGTATGAATTTCTACGTGTGATTTTGTGCGACACACTGTGGAGATCACGGAGTTCGTTTTTCACTAGGGTCTCTGCTTGTGTCCAATAAGCAGGTTCTTCTGTCTGTGTGTTGAGAGACTGTCCGTATGCTCAATGTGTCTTGTAAAGACTCAGAACTTATAATATTGTGAATATTTGCTTCTTTAAAATGGATATATATATATATATATATATATATATATATATATTTAAGCCCTCTGCGAGGGGAATCATAGCTGTCATTTGGTGCATACTTACTGTGTCCCATTGACAAGCGCTTCCTATCTAAAACGCAGTATTTTTTTAAGTTTATTTCTTTATTTGGAGAGAGACAGAGAGAGCACGAGCGGGAGAGGGGCAGAGAGAGAGAGACTCCCAAGCAGGCTCTGAGAGCAGTCAGTGCCCACAGCCTGACGCGGGGCTCGAACCCACGAAATTGTGAGATCGTGACCTGAGCCAGAATCAAGAGTTGGATGCTTAACTGACTGAGCCACCCAGGCACCCCTTAAATGCAGTATTTAATGGAATCCTCAGAATAACTCCATGAGATAGATACCATGATTCCTCTCCTTCTCGAAGGGACAAAATCGAGGCTGAGTGAGCATAGGTAATTTTTGCGGGGTTGAGCGGCTAGTTGACGGCCAGGCTGGGACATGGATGGATCTGTGGAGGACAGCAGCCAGGAGCACGGTCTCCCAGCCCCTCCAGAACGTGTCACTGTCACACCTCCCGACGGCACGGCCACAGCAGGGCACCAGGACACCTCCCGGAAGCACCACGTGGACCATTCCTTCCTTCCATCCCTTTTCTGATACTCTGATTCCCAAACCTCTTTGATCCACGTTTGATCCACAGTCAAGCATTTCAGGGCCCCTAACTTGCTTGTTACCTATCCTCATCAACACTTGCCTTCCCCAGCAGGCTCTGTGCCTTCTAGAATACGCTTTCTGTTTCTTGGTGCCCTAAGAGCCCCAGCTTTTTCCTCAGATGCTCCTCGTCCAAGAGAGGGGGCTTCCTTCTTCCCACGGCTCCTCCCCTCAAGTCACATCTCCAGGGCAGGACGGGTGGTCTGTGCCTCCTTTGCGGTCACTTACAGACCCTCGAACTGAACTTCCCTCAACCGGCTTTTGTCTCCAGGGACCCCACTGCCACCTGTCTTCCGTCCACCGCCTTCCACCACCCCCCGGATCGTTCATTGGCTCGCACACATTCCTGGTGGCCTGTGACATCTGGCCCCAGCCTGTCCTGCCGTCCCTGGTACTGCCTCTTCCGGGCTCTGCGAGCTGCAGCCCTGTGTCACGTTAGCACCCGCTCTGCTCCCGCACCCCCTCGGCACCGACACCTGTCCCAGCGCGGTGCTCAAGGCTTGAACTCAGACACGTCCCTCTGGGGTCCTCAGCGGCCATCTGAGCGCTGCTCCGTTCTGTCACTGCCCTCCAGCCCTCCTCCCCCGCCCGGTCGTTTCAACCTTCGCTTTTCTTCTTCTCTGTCCTCCTTTCCCCTTGACTCGCTTCTCTGGGTCCCGGCTCGGAAGGGCCGTGTCATCACCCGAGCACAAGAAGTTTCTGTTTCTCACCAGATGAGTCACTGTTAATAACCCCAACCTGAGCAATTCCAGCTTTAAATTCGTGTCGGCCCATAACCCACTGTATTGGCTTCATAAATATTTTTTGACCTCCCCCCTCCCTGTCCCCAGTGTTCTGTGGGTCTTTCAGCTGCTTAAGACATTTTGGGTGGACTCCTGTCCCCGCTTCACCCACAGGGCTGTCTCTTGAAGTTTTCCTGGTCCTCAAATATCCTTCTGTCTCTCCCTCTTCACTCCCAACGGACGATTCCCCTTCTGCGTTTCTGGAAGGGTAAGCTTCCTTGATGAACCTGCATTTCCATTCAAAGTGAGTTCCCTCATCAACAAGGGTGGAAATACTTCCGGATCATGAAGGCTCAGTATGGCCTGGGGCATGAGGAAAAAAAAAAAAAGAAAACCAAACAAACATTGAAAAAAAAAAAATTGACAGGAGGATAAACTAATATGGCTTCCTTTGGGGGGGTGGGGGGCAAACTGGAACTTTGTATCAAAACTGAAAATGCACACGCCCTTTGACCCAGAGATTTGCCTTCACGTCTAAGCGCTTAAGAAAAAACAAGCGTGCAGAGATGTGTGTACGGAGATGTTTACTGTGGTTTTGATGTGGTTACGATCTCGAGGGGGTGTGAGTGTTTCTCTTTTGGGGGGATGCCTAAAGCATGCTGCAGAGAAGTGGAATCTTCCGCCGCTGTCACAAAAGTATGAGGAAGAGTCCACGTGAGCTGCCGGGGAAAGGTGTCTGTAATACACGACAAGACGAAAACTGTCACGCTGGGGACCGGTGGTCACGGGGAGGTCTCGCTTACTTGGTTATTCATGCGCACACGCATTCGGAGAGGGAAAGCCAAAAAGTAACTACGCTCCAATCTGGGCTGGCTGATAGACTGGGGACAGGCGTGGGGGGCGGGGGGATGGTTGGCCTCTGCTGTATTTGAATCGTGTTATTACGTGGGCATTCCTTATGTCATTCGATGATGTAAAGAGAGAATAAAATCTCAAGCCGGTGCAAAAACACCCTTTGTCACAGCCGCCGTTGTGTTCATGCGCTCACCACGGTCCAGGCGCCTTCCTAGGGGCCAGGCCTCATTTCTGTTCCCTTTAAAGAAGCAACTTCAGGTCAGAGATTTCAGGGTAGAGACCACCCGAAGAACCACATCTTTTTTTTTGTTTGTTTGTTTTCTTAATTCTTCACTCCAAATGCTATTGCTAATGTTTTAGATGTTTTCGCTTTGGTTGGAGCCCTCTGCTGTCTGCTTTTTTCCTTTTTCTCCAGATGGCTTCGCAGACCCAGGCCTCCCACGCTGGTCTGGTGGGGGGGTCGGGGTGGGGGGGGAGAGCCAACGGGAGGGCTCCACCTGCCCTGGACTGATTGTTTCATAACCTTGTTCACGGCCTCTCTGAGGAGGAACGTCAAATTTCTGTCCGATTTGAATTGGGTTCACCGGGCGCTTCCCCATTCAGATATCTTATAGCAAAATCAGAATCAAACAGGAAGCTGGCCTACGTCTTTGGATACAAAGCTATACCTTATGTGAACAGTACAAGCATTAGGGTCATTTTCGTTACTGCCTTATGGGGAATGTCTTTGATGGGAAAGGTGTATTTCAATTTTGGTGTGACTTACTTTGAGAACAATGATTACCAATCATGATTTGTTATTGTTTATTTATTTTTTAAAAAAGTTTATTTATTTATTCATTTATTAGTGTTTATTTATTTTTGAGAAAGAGAGAGAGAGAGAGACAGAGCATGAATGGGGGAGGGGGCAGAGAGAGAGGGAGACACAGAATCTGAAACAGGCTCCAGGCTCTGAGCTGTCAGCACAGAGCCCAGGGTGGGGCTCGAACTCACAAACCGCGAGACCGTGACCTGAGCTGAAGTCGGACACTTAACCGACTGAGCCACCCAGGCGCCCCTATTTATTTATTCTTTGAGAGAGAGAGTGAGAAAGAGAGAGAGAGAGAACACAAGTGGGGAAGGGGTAGAGAGAGAGAGAGAGGGAGAGACAAAAATCCCAAGCAGCCTCCGCACTGTCAGCGCAGAGCAGACGTGGGGCTCGAATTCACAAACCATGAGATCGTGACCTGAGCCGAAGTCAGACTCTTAACCGAGTGAGCCACCCAGGCGCCCCATTATTGTCAGTCTTTTTCCAGAAATAGAAGACACAATTATTCGATGTATGGCAAGTATCACAGGGGCTACCCAGAGAATCCAGACTCTCATCCAATCTTCTAGAACACCCATGTACTTCTCCTTGCCTCACTGATTCTCAGAGGGACTCCCGTCCAGGGCTGTGATCCGCTTCTGGCCCCTTTCGAGCCCTTCTGCTTCTGCAGGGACTCAACTCCACCGATTATCCTTAAAGATTTTTTGTGTGTGAAAGTTCCTATGCTGTCATTTTCTTCCTCTCTCTTTGACTCTTCCTCAGTTTAAAATCATGCGGGGCGCCTAGGTGGCGCAGTCGGTTAAGCCTCCGACTTCAGCCAGGTCACGATCTCGCGGTCCGTGAGTTCGAGCCCCGCGTCAGGCTCTGGGCTGATGGCTTGGAGCCTGGAGCCTGTTTCAGATTCTGTGTCTCCCTCTCTCTCTGACCCTCCCCCATTCGTGCTCTGTCTCTCTCTGTCCCAAAATAAATAAAAAACGTTGAAAAAAAAATTAAAAAAAAAATCATGCTCATGTTTTCCTGCACAATAAAAATGGTCCGAAACAGGGGTGCCTGGGTGGCTCAGTTGGTTAAGACTCTGACTCTTAGTTTCGGCTCAGGTCGTGATCGCATGGTTCGTGGGTTCGAGGCCCGCATCGGGCTCCGTGCTGACAACGTGGAGCCTGCTTGGGAGTCTCCCTCTACCTCTCCCTAGCTCTCTCTCTCTCTCTTTCCCTCTCAAAGTAAATAAATAAACTTTAAAAAAATGAACCAAAACAACGACAAACATTAACCCCAAACCCACCCTCCCTGTGTTCAAACGTTTCCTATCACTGGCTGCCCTCACCTGTTCCTTCTGTTTATTGCTGAACCCCCGGAAAGAAGCTCCCGGTGGCTGTTCACACCTCACCTGTCAGTCACCCGCAGCCTGGCCCCCTGACAGTCAGTCCCCCTCGCCTGTCCCCCCAGTCAGTCTCCCTCGCCTCCCCCTGACACAGATTTCTCCCAAGCCCCACCCCCCTGCCCGAGTGATCATGTGATCATTGAATGATCTCCTCATTGCTGAATCTGACGTCTGGTGCCTCCACAGCCTTTCCGAGTTGAACCACCTCCTTCTTTACACTTCCCTTGGCTTCCACTGCTCTCTCCTTTCTGTTCCTCCTCGCCCTCAGGGTTGGGTCCCCCTCTGCTCACCTCTCATAACGGGGTCCCTTGGAAGTCTGTCCTCAGCGGCTCTGTGTGCCCACGGTGCCTTCCTGGTCCGTGTCACTCCACTTACGCTCGGGGTTCCGCGTGTCATATAGGGGCTTCTGTCCCCCGGAGTGTGATCTGTGAACGACATGATACACCTGCTTTGATACTTTTACCTCGGGTCACGGAGGTAACTAATTTCTATCCCTAATTATCGTTTCTATCCTTTGTTAAAGTGGCAATCCCATGGCGTATTTCGTTTCTGTTGTCGTTGTGGCTTACTAAAGTTTATCTTTTTATTTATTTTCGAGAGAGAGCGCGTGAGCAGGGGAGGGGGCAGAGAGAGAGAGAGAGGGAGAGAGAGAATCCCAAGCAAGCTCTCTGAGCACAGAGCCTGACGCCGGGCTCGAACCCACAAACCGTGAGATCCTGACCTGAGCCAAAATCAAGAGGCAGAGGCTCAAGTGACTGAGCCACCCAGGCGCCTCTCACACCTCATATTTTGTAAACTCAACATGTCTGCTATATAGGCTATAGAAACACACACACACACACACACACACACACACACACAAGCCGCCTCAACTAAAAAGAAATAGAAACCTTGAGAGAATGAAGAGGTGTAGGTGCTACTTCTCTGCAAGGGCCTTTGTTCAGATCCAAAGGAAAAGGGAATTGTGTTCAATTTGGATTCCTCTTTTGTCTCATCATCAAAAGGTTGAGTCAGTCTCTACTAAAAGAGTGAAGATTTTTCTCGTAATGCTATCATTAAAAAAATAGTTCTAAGAATTGTTGATCTGCACCTTGAGGTTGCATGTTTTAAATGGGATGTTGACTTCAGAGATCGGTGTTTGCTCCCTTCACGTTATAAATTGTGGTTCTCAGAGAGGGTTGATTCACTTCATCATCGCTGAGATGAGCCCACCGACTATAGACAATGAGCCTCCGGGAAGCTCTCTGAGAAGTAGGGACAGAGGTGGAAATTTTGTTCCCCGTAAAAATTATTTCCAGGTGAAAATAAACAGGGCTCTGACAGTCGAACTGAAAAACAAGATGCAGGAAAAACCCCCCACAAACCCAAAATGCAGGATCTTGCTTCATTGGACAGTAGAAGTTGACAATTCAGCCTACAGGTCAGAAATGGGAACTGATCTCTTCCTGTATTTTATTTTCTATATTTTTCTGGTTTTATTTAAATTTCAGTTAGTTAACATACAGTGTGATCTTAGTTTCGGGTGTGTGCCTGTATTTTAGAAGAGTTTGCTGTGCAGAAGTAATCGTTCATCTTGTAATTAACCTGCACGCCTGATCGAATTGTTTTACTCTGCTCACACCATACCTATCAGAAGAACCTGTGACCTGGGTCCCCGGTATATGCTGACACTTGTATCTTTCACTGACAAAAGACACCACTGGACTGAGTTTTCATTTTCAAGTGGGAGAAGTTAATAAATGAAGGAATGTGGATCTTTCACAGAACCTTACATGAAATGCTCACTAAAAAGTGTAAAGGATTGAAATAAAGTTCACTTCTTTTTTGATAAGTAAGGAAAGAACGAAATCTTGCCATTTACAACGATGTGGATGCAGTTAGAGAGTATTTTGCGGAGCAAAGTAAGTCAGTTCAGGAAAGACAAATACCATATGATTTCAATCATGTGTGGAATTTAAGATACAAAGCAGATGAATGTAGTTGGGGGTGGGGAAGAGAAGCAAACCAGGAAACAGACTCTTAATGGCAGAGAACAAACTAAGGGTTCCTGGAGGGGAGGGGGGGGGAGATGGGCCAAATGGGTGATGGGCATGAAGGAGGACACTTGCTGTGATGAGCCTTGGGTGTCGTATGTAAGTGATGAATCACTAAATGCTAGTCCTGAAACTAATATATTACATAGTATGTTAACTAACTGGAACTTATTTTTTTATTTTTTAAAAGTTTTATGTACTTATTTTGAGAGAAAGAGAGAGAGCATGAGCAGGGGAAGGGCAGAGAGAGAGAGAGAGAGAGCGTGAGCAGGGGAGGGACAGAGAGAGGGAGAGAGAGAGAATCCCAAGCAGCCAGACATACCATCAGCGTGGAGCCGGACTCGGGACTTGAACTCACAAACCGTTGAGATCGTGATCTGAGCTGAAATCAGGAGTTGGACGCTTAACTGCCTGAGCCACCCAGGCACCCCACCGACTAACTGGAATTTAACTAAAAACTGGAAAAAAGAGAAAACAAGAATTTGGGAAGCTCGAAAGGGAGTGCCGTATTAATTGTATATTAATCACGGAATATGGTGCTAATGGTCTTTAAGGATCGTGGCATGAGAAACAGAGACTGTTGTTTTAGAGGGAGAAAATGAACATTAATGTGGACTTAAAACTTTGCACCTATGGGTAGTACTTTATTCAAGAAATTATACCAGGAGAACGAAAGAAGAGTGTGTGTCCCTGAGTGTGTGTGCGTGCACGCATGTGTGTGTACGTGTTGTGTGGGTGCGTCTAAGTGTGTGTGAGTGTGTGCACGCATGTGTGTGTGTGTGCTGTGAGTGGGGTATGTTGTGTGGGGGGGGTGTGCGTGTGTGTTGCATACAGGCGTGTGTGTTACGGGCGCTTGTGTGAATGTGTGTATGCGTGTGCACGAGTGTATGGGGGTGTGTGTACGTGTGTGTCAGCAGGGAAGAGCAGAAAAGAAGAGGAAAGGACTCTGGGGCCCTAAAATAAATCAGACGGGGGATGAGCATTTACTACAAACTTACGTTAATACGCGCTTTTTGTGGGGCGGGAGCATAAGTGCATCACCAACTGTGATGAATCTACTTATCTGGTGATAGAGTCATGGGGTTCTTCTCTCTGGCAGGCGAAGCCTTTCTTTGCCTGAAATTAATCTTTTATAGTTTTAGATGTTGGCAGTGTAGCCAAGCCAGGCTCATATTCTTCTGTAAAAAAACCACCCTGCGCCTTTCTAAGCACGGGGAGCACATGAGCCATGTGAGGAGGGGCTCCTGGGGCCGGGGTGGGGGGAGTGGGGCACAGGGAAGGCTGGTCTCATCAGGGGCCTCGGCTCACGGGGTTTACACACTAAATATGGAGCAGGGGGACTGGTTAGCAACACGCGAACCGGGTTCGTCTTTTCCCACCTTCCTGTTAGAAACCACTGCTTCAACCTCTCCGCTGATTTCTGGACCAATCCATTGCCAACCGTTGTTGTCGTCGTCGTTGTTGTTTTGGTTTTGGTTTTTTGCTCATCTTTCCTTTGGGCATGTTTCTTCTGGGTCTGTTTTTAAAGTGTTTATTTTTGAGGGAGAGAGACAGAGCACAAGCAGGGGAGGAGAAGAGACAGAGCCCAAGCCCGACGCGGGGCTCGAACTCACGAACCGTGAGATCATGACCTGAGCCAAAGTGGGACGCTTCACTGACGGAGCCACCCGGGCGCCCCTCTTCTGGGTCTTTTATTGGGGATTATCTTTGGACCCTATTGAGCACAGGGTCCAAGCACGCTGGCCTTGCAGGAGTGCGCTGGGGCTGGAGAGGCAGGCATCATTTCTGGGAAACCAGAGAGAGGGCCCAAGAGGAGTATTTCTTACAAACCGCTTAATCTCGGTACAGATACCACCTGTGGGTATTATAGTTATTTTGAAAGAATGCAGAGGAGCAGAAAGAAAAAAAAAAACACCCTCCAGAGATCAAACCTACAGAGGGCAAAAGTTCAAGGCGGGGTGGGGGGGGGGGATTTATTTTTAATGTTAAAAGGGAAGATGGATGGTGAGTGAATTCGAGAACACTGATAAAAATGTGAAAGCTCAGAAAAGCCCCAAAGTGCCGTTTGGTTTGCTAAGTGTTTGTTTTTTCTGAGCCAGAAGCTAGCCCAACATATCTGCCTGATTCCTAAAAGGTTTTTTTCTAAGTGGCTGCTAGCCTCGGATGAAAGCCATTTACTGTACAGCTTCAACCTGTACAGAAGTGTGAGTGTGTGTGTGTGTGTGTGTGTGTGTGTGTGTGATGTCTGTTTATTTGTCGACACGGGAACAGAATCACAGATGAGTAAGACCCTGGGCAAGACCACAGCCTAACACAAGCTAAAGCATATAACCGATTTGAGGTCTATCACTTTCTTAGGCTTCCCCAGTCATCCCTCCCGGTGTAACGGACTGGAAGCCTTTCCTCACCCCTTCCTGAGCGAGACGTCTCCTTCCAGAAGCTGGAAACCATGAGGCACATTCATGTCATTTATTACGCACCTGTCTTGGGGGACGGCGGAGGGCTGAGACAGCCCCACGACTTGCCTAAGGGGCCCCGTCAAGGCCAGACGGTTTATTCCCCACTCGGTGGTTTTTACGATCATCACTGTTTTCAGGAGCTCATTTGTCGTGAGAAGGCAAAAATGATACACGGCCGGCTGTGGACTTTTGGACGCCAAGTTCATCGAGGTGTTCATCAAGTGTGTACTGAAACCCAGCATGTATGTCGGGCGCACCTTAGGTTGTGGGGTCCCAACAGTAAGGAAAACAGACGCGCTCTCTGCTCTTGGGGGGCATAGCGGGTCTTAACGCCGTGTCGCACGAGGCGGGGAGGCTGGGATGCACGGCTTCTCTTCGCCAGGTGGATCTGCTCCCCAGGGAAGGGACTGGCAGTGACCCAGGACAACATGAAAAGGCAGACCGGCGAGGTCATGCTGGCTGTCGAGGAGAGAGGGTTCCACGATACCCCCTCCCCGGCGGTTCTTGCAACAAAAACCACGACGTCGCGTCCCCTCCTTGTTTCTTCCACAAACCCTGGTGGGGAGACCGGGACGTGGTGAGGATGGGCTCTGAACCTGTTGTTTCTACCATGTGTTACACGAGAAAGAAAAGAGCCTAGCCTGGGTGCAGGTGAAGAAAACATTAGAGGCTCTTGTGGCTTGGAAGCATCTTAAAGTACGGCTCAGTCGATCGTCTCGAATAGGAGTGTGTCTGAGCTACACTGGTCACAGCTCATGCCTAAGTCGCCGACCATCAGGCACGTGACACAAGTGTGCAGCCTCCCTTCAGGCGCACATTTGGATTCTCCCGCATCTTGGAGAGGAGGCGAGAACATAAATACGAGTGAAAATGATAACGATAATGTATTAGGTTATCTCGCCACTGGTCTCTTAGAAAGTAGCGCTTCCTCTTTCCAGAATGTGTGAAGGTTATATTTGGACCCACGCTTGTTTTGAAGCTTTGTCTTAAATTGAACTTAGTTTAGGCTGGGCTGGGTTCTGATGAGAATAGTCTTCTCCTGGTGGCCAAGAATAGCTCACTAAAAACACGCCCAGTGAATACATGAAAATTCGCGAATCCATAGTGATCCTCGAGAGAAAGCCAAAAGAAATCATCTGAGGCAGCCGGTACCGGTACCGACTCCTTATTTGGAAACTATGTAACTAAGGGGAAGCACGTTTCACGTCTTTCCAGCAGGGTTAAGCAAGCAGGTATGTGTGTATGGCGGGGGGGGGTCTCTAATCTGGTCCACCGGCTGCAGTACGAAGATCCCATAATGGAAGAGACTAGTGCCTCGGTTAAATGACAGTGAGGGGAGCGCCTGCATGGCTCAGTCGGTCAAGCGTCCGACTCTCGATTTCGGCTCAGATCATTTCGTGGGACCGATCCCCGCGTCAGGCTCTGCGCTGACAGCATGGAGCCTGCTTGGGATTCTCTCTCTCCCTCTCTCTGTCCCTCCCCTGCTCGTCTTCTGTCTTTCTCAAAATAAATAAATATTAAAAAAAAAAAAAAAAGGACAACGAGTGCACGTAACAACCAGATGCAATAATGTAGTTTGAGACTGGTTTCTGGTATGAAGCGAAAGGCTATGAAGGATACTTGGAGGGACATTTGGGGAATTTGAAGGTATATTGGCTATTAGGTGATGTAAGAGTATGATTGCTAATTTTAGGTGTATTGTTTTTTGTGACATGGGCAAACATTACTAATTTATTAGAAATGCATTTTGAAATACTTAGGGGGTTATGTCATGATGTCTCTGATTTATTCTTCACACACACACTGTTTGTCCTACACAGTGGGACACTCTGTGTGAAACTGTGACCCACAGGTGCCCCATGGAATGGCTGAACATACACGGACTTTTAACCCCCCACACTTGTCAGAGATCGGCAAGTAACGGGTCATTGTAAGTTGTTATCAAATAATGAGGAAGAGATTTTACAACATTTTCTGAAGATCAAAGTCTTTAAAGTGAGTCATGTGAAAATGGCTAGGGTGAATATTTATTCAAAATAATGAGGAAGGCATTATCCTAAGAAGATAAGTAAAGGGGCGCCTGACTGGCTCAGAGGGTGACTCTTGATCTCGGGGTTGTGAGTTCGAGCCCCACGTTGGCTGTAGAGATGACTTAAAACGACAACCTTTAAAAAATAAAAGAAGGTAAGTAAAAAAAGAAAATGAAGACCCAATAACTAACTTAATTTTAGTGTTGCCACTAAAACCTAATTTCCCCTGGTTGCAATTAATGATTTTTTTAAAATAACTTTTATTCACTTAGCTGCTCAAAATGTTCACCTACTAGTAAAAATCCGTCAGTCGTTAACGGAATGGTTAGATAAACTAGGGCATGTCTGTATCGGAAATATTGCGAAGTCATCACCAGTTAAGATTTGGATTTAACTCTTGGATTAATATTTAATAACGTGAACATGTTTACGATACAACATCAAGTGCAGGAGATACGACTATATCTGAAAGGAGTCATGATTTTATGGAAGTGTAAATGATTGAGCCCCACGTAATTGCTAAAAGAGGATAAAGAGGTGGCATCTCATGTGGTCCCAGTAACATTGTGACCGTCACAAGAAAAAGAGGGGGGAAAAAAAAGCCCTCAGAGGAGACAGGACAAAACTGTAATGCTCACCAGGCACGGGTTACATCGTTGTCTGTTTCGAACAAGAAAGCATCTCTCACCACATTGGACAGATGTGGTAAATTTCCTGACATGAGAAAAAGAAACCCCTAATTTTACTCATCTCCAAAACTGAGAGTTGAAGAGGTGAAGCCCTTTTGCTCTTCAGAACAACTAAACTCAAGAAAGCCTCCTTGCCACCAGGCACAGGACCGGATGGTGGACTGGATAAGGCAATTCTGGTCTGACAAACACGGGAGAAGCATGTGCCATGCACACGGCACACGGCAGAGCTGTTTAGACGTGTGGCCAAGCCATCATCGCGTTGTCAGTGAACATTCTCTCACTCTGCAGGAGGGTGGGCAAGCCGATGGTGCCACCAGGATCAACCAAAAGAAATGGAATCCTTTCTGGGTGGGGAAAAAAAAGGAAATTCACCGAGTGTCACATTCATTTAGAATTTTGAGGAGACCTGCTTCTCTCATGGGATGCACGTATAAAAGTCTGGCTCAGTGGGTTAAGCGTCCAACTGTTGGTCTCAGCTCAGATCTTGATCTCATGGTCATGAGTTCAAGCCCTGCGTTGGACTCCACACTGGGCATGAAACCTACTTAAAAAAAAAAAAAAAAAAAGCCTAACCGTGTTAAACAACCCCATGTTAAATAATCCTAATTATTGAAGTAGGATTCTTAGCAACGATTCAAAAGATTGAGGTAGAGCTATGTGCATTAAGGAAAGATCTCTAGGCTTCACTGTGCATTGGGTGACCCCAGAACCAGAGTGGCAGATCTCACAGAATCCCACTTACACACCCAAATGCACATGCAAAGAAAAGCCTCTCAGTGAATGCATGCCAAATTTTTAATAATAAATATGTATGAAGAACTAGGAAAGGAAGGGAATAAAAGAGAAATTTACTTTTTCTTCCTCTATATATTTCTGAATTAAAATTTTTTTCTCTTTTTTTTTTAAATTTTTTTAACGTTTATTTATTTTTCAGACACAGAGAGACACAGCATGAACGGGGGAGGGGCAGAGAGAGAGGGAAACAGAATCGGAAGCAGGCTCCAGGCTCTGAGCCATCAGCCCAGAGCCTGACGCGGGGCTCGAACCCGCGGACCGCGAGATCGTGACCTGAGCCGAAGTCGGACGCTTAACCGACTGAGCCACCCAGGCGCCCCCAAATTTTTTTCTCTTTAGAGCAGTAGATACTTACTTATTTCTTATGTACTTAAAAAAAAAGGTGGGGGGGTGTCTGCCTGGCTCAGTCGGAAGAACATATGATCTTGATCAAATATCCACCCACTGCTAAGTGGACAAGACTGTTATCCGCATCGTTGAAAATGGTTCATCAAGAATAAGAAACAACAACGTAGCCCCTTGGATGAATCTCAAAATAGTGACGCTCAGTCCAAGAAGCCAGACAAAAAAGAATACGTGCCAATTTTGTATCCAAAATTCTAGAAATGCAGACCAAACTAGGGTGACAGAAAGCAGATTGATGGTTGACTGGGGAGGAGAGGCGGGGCGGGAATAGAGGAGGGAATTAATCACGAAGGATCACAAAGAAAGTTTCGAGAGTGATGGATGTGACCGCACCCTGCACTGGGCTGATGGTCTCACTGCTGTATATGGTACCAAAATTTATCCAAATGTACACTTTATTATTATTTTTTTAATGTTTATTTATTTTTGAGACAGAGAGAGAGACAGGGCATGAGTGGGAGAGGGGCAGAGAGAGAAGGAGACACAGAATCCGAAGCAGGCTCCAGGCTCTGAGCTGTCAGCACACAGCCCGGTGTGGGGCTCAAACCCACGAACCGTGAGATCATGACCTGAGTGAAAGTCGGATGCTTAACCGACTGAGCCACGCAGGGGGCCCCCCAACTGCACACTCTAAATAGGTACAGTTAATAGTGTGCCAATTACACCTCAATGAATCTGTTTTAAAAAAAAGCTGCACATGTTTAATATAGAAAATTTGGAAATAACCTAAGAGTGAAGAAGAAAACTAAATAGCACCCTTACTCCCATGAGAAGACAACGACTGACAGGAGGGGGCTTTTCCTTCCCAGCAATTTTCATACCAGACTGTTAGCCCCTCAAGGTCAGGTCCGCCCGATCCACTGGCTGTATTCCCAGCACGGTCCTGGCAAAGCAAATGTTCGACAACTATTGTGAGTAACTAAGTGAACAGGTAAATAACTTGCTCTATTTCAAATCCTCTCATTAGAGCTTCTTCATGTCACTTAAAAAGTCTTTGAAAATGTATTTGTGGCTTCTCTATAGCACGGACAACTCCCAAACAACGAACGGACCCAATTAAACAGGCTAACAGCTTAATTTACATCGCGCGTGGGGGCACCTGGGTGGCTCAATTAGTTAACGTCCAACTTAGGCTCAGGTCGTGATCAGGTGGCTCAATTAGTTAACGTCCAACTTAGGCTCAGGTTCATGAATTCAAACCCCGTGTTGGGCTCCGTGCTGACAGCTCGGAGCCTGGAGCCTGCTTCTGATTCTATGTCTCCCTTTCTCTCTGTCCCTCCCCTGCTCAGGCTCTGTCTCTCTTTCAAAAATAAATAAACTTTAAAAAAAAATTTACATCACACAGATACAAGTAAGGCAGTTAAGTTTTCTACCTTTTAATGTGCTTGTCGATTAACTTCTCCTTTCCTCAGTTTGCTCTTGTATAAAATGGAAGTCTAATCGTCTCCACCTGTCCAGGTGACTGAGGATTCAAGGCAAGGGTGCGACCCGGGCGCCCAAGACAATGCCGGCACAGCACAGTTTAGGGCTGGCACATACTGGCATTCTTGGGCCGCCGGCGCTGTCCATGGTTCCTGCTCAGTTCCCTCTATGCAAGTTCTTTCTCTTGGGATCTGCCAGTTGAAAAGCACCTGTCAGCCTGGCTGGAAGAGCCCTTTGGAGAGGTTGGAATTAAGTACTAAGCCCTGCAGTTTGCATTGTTACCATTTAGCACCTCTTTAGATGAACATTGGCCCCAGTGGAATGGATTCCAAGTTCCAGAGAACTCTGGTGATGGGAAGGGTTCGGTGAAGCAATTTTCTTTCGAGTGGATTTCCCCAGCTTTCTGCTGAATTTCAGGGCTAAGTGACTCCGGACTGAAACCAGTAGCTTCATCAGGTTGTGGTGGCCACCTGTAAATCAGTCTGGGTTTCTCAGGCTCTGTAAACCTTAGAAAACCAGATGACTCTTAACAGAGCTGTTGGATTTCACAGTTTTGGAGTGGATTTTTAGTCAACCTCTGGTTCCAGCTCCCCCGCATTTAGCAGAAACCTTTAGTGAGTTAAACACACACACAGATAAACACAGAGAAGATGAATATATAACTATATATTGACTCAGACTATCTATGACTGTGTCTTTACTGAAACAATACCCTCCCATTTTATAGCTAATGAAACTGAGGCTTAACGAAATGGTGTGGCTTGCTCGAACTGCTACTTAGTAAGTGGCCAGAGGACTAAATCCAGCTCTCTCTGAAGCCAGGGTAAGCGAGTAATTTATATAGCAGAAAGCAATAGCAGTCAACATTTTCCTTGCCCACCACAGTTTGCAAACCCCTTTAGGAACACTGTTTGGACCCTGACACTGTTCTCTGCCAGGTGGCTACCGAGAGGCAGCGTGTCTTGCTCCAAATGTAGAAATGAGAAGAAGTAAGAGAGTTCTCTGACTTCGTGCCATGCCAACCGTGGTCCTGGCCCAGCCGCATGGACATCGCCTGGAAGCTTAGAAGAAATGCAGGCTCTCAGCTCCCTCCAGACCTGCCAAGTCAGAATCTGCATTTTAACAAGATCCCCAGGTGACTTGTAGGCACGCGACCGCTTGCAAAGCCCTCTCATCAAGAGAGCCATCGAAGCTATGCGTCCTGATCAGAGCAGAGACACACAGAGTCATGGAGACAGAGGGTCCCCCAGGCCAGCCGGTCTTGGGTGACGCTGGTCGAAAAGCTGAAGAAAGCATGTGTGCAAAGAAGATGCCGTGCCTGCCAGATAAGTTCCTCTTTGCTTACCAATCACGTTTCTTTCCTCTTTTATGTCTCTCTTGGAGAATACTGCCAATGTCTCCAGTGACGTGAGTGTCAGATATCCCCTTGCGCCCTGCCTGTGGTAAGGGCACAGCCACAAGAGGGAGCGTAGCTCCCGTGGCTTGCCTCTCCTTTTTAAGGGAATGTGTCCAACTCCGAGCTTACGATTTGCTCCTATCATCGATGATCTCCTCCTTGGGGGCAGGTGGCGGGAGGCAGCATGGGGAATGTCTGGAGGTGGTTTGGCCACTGCACTGGTAGAAAAAAATGAAGATCCCAAGAAAGCTTTGACGGGTCTCTTTTTGGTACCCTAAAATCCCCATCTCCTCGAAACAAAAAAAAATTTGGATATGTCAGATCCAGAGAGGGGAGGTCATCCCAAAGTCTCATAGATCCCAAGATGACACTGAAGTCCTCTTCTTACCTCTTTTTTATTCTAAAATTTTCTTAAAGTTTATTTACTTTTGAGAAGAGAGAGACAGCATGAGCGGGGGAGGAGCGAGAAAGAGGGAGACACAGAATCTGAAACAGGCTCCGGGCTCTGAGCTGAGCACAGAGCCCGCCACGGGGCTCGAACTCACGGACCGCGAGATCATGACCCGAGCCGAAGTGGGAAGCTCAACACACTGAGCCACCCAGGCGCCCCCTCTTCTTTACCTCTTAAACCATTTCTTCAAGGCTTCTCTTTTGGCTTCTCCAGCGGGTCTGCCCGTGGAGTGCGGTTCCGCCCACAAAGGTACTCAAGTTTGTGTGACCTCTGGTCTTAGACATTTGCCCCCAAATATACAACTGCCTTCTGAAATGGGGTATAAATTGGAGTGTTGAAATGAGGATATTTCTGGATGACTTCTGCCAGACCAGTGACCCCGTAGGACTTCTGTTATCACCCCAGTGCCCCTTCTGAAGCCCAGGCTGTTGGGAGGGATGGGCTAGAATGTTACAAGGATGCTCGCGAGGCCATGTGGGGAGTCATGTGGTTTGGGTTCAGGAAACCAGGTGCCTGCTGTCAGGCTACACCCACAAACTTAGGCACCAAGCCGGGCGTCTCTTCAGTTCGCAGCTCAGAAATTACGAGCTGCCAGTCAGGTGGCCCGGAAATCTGTAAACAAAGTTATCAGCTAATCAGAGAAATCTGCTTGGATGTGGTTTTAGGTATCCTGAAAGTTAGCCCAATGTGGCATAAGGGTGGAAATTGCTGTGCCCAGGGTGTGTGTGTGTGTGTGTGTGTGTGTGTGTGTGTGTGTTTGTGGTTGGACCCAGAGAACCAACCTCTGTTCTTAACTCCCAGCTGAGCGAAGGGAGATGCTGACAAATGGAATAGTTTGGTAATAACTTTCTGCAGAGAACTAATCATATATTTGCACCAATTCGAAGTCCACATTCAAGACAAGCTACAGAGGTTTTGGGCCCCCCAACAGATGGGAACACTTATTAGAATACTAAAATGTTTAATGTTAATTACATCATTATGCAGTCTGTTCCTAAATACACCGTCATTGGAAAATATTCAGTGATTATAGACAAAGCTAAACTCTTTCTTGGCCCCCCCACCCCCACCCCGTAACTTCTTTCCGGAGGTAAGCAGTGTGATCATTTGGGCATGAAAGTCTTTTCCTTGCAGTGATAAAACATGTCTATGCTCCTAGACAGAGAGTCATTTTGGTGTTTTGTTTTGTTCCCAACAGCAATACCATCACATTGAATCTATCATCTACGATTTGCTCTGTCCCTTCAGAGATCTCAACAACCTGGAGATCTCTCCATGCTAATATGTATATATACACCAGATTTTTTTTTTTTGAGAGAGAGAGAGAGCACAGAGCGCAAGCAGGGGAGGGGCAGAGAGAGAGAGAGGGAGGCACAGAATCGGAAGCAGGCTCCAGGCTCTGAGCGGTCAGCACGGGGCCAAACGTGGGGCTTGAACCCACAGACCACGAGATCATGATGTGAGCTGAAGTCGGACACTCCACCGACTGAGCCACCCAGGCGCCCCTCGATCCACCCGATTCTTTTATAACCTTTGCATCGAATTCCAGAGAATGAATAGAGCATCCTTTACGCAATCAATGTCTTATTGATGGACACGGAGGTTGTTTTCCATTTTCACCAACACAAGTACCTTTGTTGTGATTCATCCTCGAGGGCATGCGTGGATGTTCTCTGAAGAGGCCACCATCCGGGAATGGCTGAGACACAGGGATGCAAACTTTGTATGTTAACACACCCTCCCATCATCTCCTTGCAATGGCTGAACCAATTCACACACGCTGCGAGTGTGAGAGCGCCTGGTGCCCCTCCCCCATGCTCAGTATTCAACTTGTAGAGCTCTGGCCTTTTGAAGAGTGAAAATACTGCCGTTTAATGTGCACTTCCCCGGTTATGAGTTAGAGCATCTTTTCAGATGTTTTTCTTCCCTCGGTTGGGAAAAGCCTCTGCATATTTGTGCGCATTTGAAAATTGGGGTTATTTGTCTTTTTCATTTGGGTTTGTAGAAGCGATGCTTCTTTTCTAAGAGGTATTGCAAAAAGCAAGTAGTAGCAGACAGTTTCTTTCTTTCGGAAAGTCATAAAAGCATCTGCTTGTGTAGAAACGGAGGGAAAAAAAAAGCCTGTGGTGTGTCTGTGCATGTGTTTTTTTCCATAGCGTGGCTTTAACACCCACACACCTTTGGTAAACGGGGTGAAGCCCCCAAAAGATTGCAGCGGCAAAGATGAAAAACAAAGAAAAGTAAGGTAGTCCCTACCAGACGCTTACTAACGAGAAGGGCAGTTTCCAGTTAACAGCTGAAATATGGCTTTCACGTTCTGCAGAAGGCTGGGTTTGCAATCCCGGGGCCAGCTCTTTCCCGTAGACATCTTTTCTCTAGCGGCGGCTTGGGATTTGGGCTTGCGCTCATCGGTTGCCCATCTGAGGAAGTGATGTAAGCCCGTGGCCCTTGTCTGGGTTATCTGAGGGGCTCATCGCTCCTGGTTGTGACAGAGGAGCGCCAGGTGATAGATGACAAGGAGTTAGCAGCCCAAGTTTCTTGACTTACCCTCAACCGCAAGGGAACTTATCTCCAGAGGGCATCTTCCTGGGTGAGAGCTGAAGTCTTGAGAAAGCAGGGCACTTATGGGGCGCAAAGGGGCTGGGGAGGGAGGGGGCAGGAGATCCGTCCTTTCTGTAGGCGGTTCTGGTATGTGTGTGGATGAAGCCAAGGAGCAGATTTAAAGATCATCTCCAAAGATGGGGGAGGTGTGGAGTAGAGAGCTGGATAGGTGTGACACAACCCCTCTAACCTGCCCATTTTATACAGCCTCCAAAAAGAGTCAATCGGGGGAGGTTCCAGACATTTTACAAAAAACAGGCTTGGGGGTGGCAATGCTTCCAGCCTCTGTGAAAGTGACTCGTGAAACAAAACCATCGCTGGGAACCCCAGGCAACGTGTGCAGCGAACAGACATGGAAGCGGGGGCAGCTTGCGGGCAGCAGGATCCCCTGGACAGCCTACTGAAACACAGATGGCCCCACCAGGCCCCACAGTTTCTGACCCGGCGGGTGTGACGTGCCCCACAGCTATAACGAATGTCTGGGCGCCGCTGCTGATCCGAGGAACACACTTTGACAACCGCTGGGCAAGAGAGAAGTTGCCCTTTAAACAGGGAGAAAACAGATGCCAGGAGGTGCTTTAGACAGTTGCGTCTGTGGTCTCTCCTTAGGCTGCTGGGGGAGGGGAGTCAGAGGAGAAAGATCAACGGAAACAAATGCTCTATGGCAAAGTCTGCAGGTGGTGGGTGAGGGACTGCGTCTGCCTGACAAGCTTCTAAAGGCAAGTGAGGTTCAAGTCCTTGGTGGTACCGGCTGTGGGGCTGTGATGCCTTAGAAGGGTCACCCTAGGTGAAGGCCAGGGCCAGGATTAGATTAAGCCGGGATGGAGAATAAATATTAGTGAGAAAGAGACCACATTCTACCCAGGTATTTATTAATTTTTTTTAATGGTTATTCATTTTTTTTTGATAGGGGAGGAGAGGCAGAGAGAGAGGGAGACGCAGAATCCGAAGCAGGTTCCAGGCTCTGAGTGTCAGCACAGAGCCCGACAAGGGGCTTGAACTCACAAACTGTGAGATCATGATCTGAGCCGAAGTCAGACATTTAACCGACTGAACCACCCAGATGCCCCCATTTCGTTTCTTAAAAAGCCTTTTGTTTTGCCCAGAGTTTTGGATTGTCTTTCTTTTTGTCATACAACATCTTGCTCATAATCATCCTCTGTTTCTCTTCCAAAAGCTCACAGTAACAGACACTCTATGAAGTCCGCTTTTCTCTTGAAGACGTCCCTACCTCCACTCACTTTAATTCTTCCCCAAACTCAAAAACAAATCCTTCCTACCTCTGAGCAGTCCTCAAGTCATTCATGCCTCCTAGAAAATCATCCCCCTGCCTCCAGTCTCCCATGTGCAACTCATTGCTCAATCGTAACACAATCTTCCAAAGCCATTTAACTTTTTTACCCCTATCAGTAGAAATGTGTCTCTGTGCTTTTCTTTATCTCCCTTATTCCTCCATTGTGCATCTGCGTGTGTATGTGCTTAGGCACACACACAAGTATATTTGCATACATACATGTGTGTACACATATATGCGCATACCTCATGATGGTTTCCTATTCTGTCTTAGGTTAATTATTTGGCATCTGCCTTTTCTCACGCAGTAGACAGTGACCCCATCCATTCATGGATTCTTCAAGAATCTACCAACGGCTTACTGCATGTCAGGGTTGTTTCTACCCTTCTCCTTCTGGCTCTTCCCCCTTTCTTGTTATCATTCTCCCCTGTCTGCATTCTTCATGAAGGCACTTTTTTTGCTGCTCACCTGCGAGCCCGCTGTTCGGTCCTTCATCTAGTATATGTCTTCCCAGTAGATCTGTGTGCAGGATAGGGACATTTGGCTGTAGGGATTGTATCTTTCATAATAACTTCTTAGGGGAAGGTCCTCCCTGCATCTTATTTTTTTTAAAAAATTTTTTTAACGTTTATTTATTTTTGAGGCAGAGAGAGACAGAGCATGAACTGGGGAGGGACAGAGGGAGAGGGAGACACAGAATCGGAAGCAGGCTCCAGGCTCTGAGCCATCAGCCCAGAGCCCGACACGGGGCTCGAACTCACGGACCGCGAGATCGTGACCTGAGCTGAAGTCGGACGCTTAACCGACTGAGCCACCCAGGTGCCCCGTCCCTGAATCTTAGAATGGCTCTTGTTTTCATACTTCAGCATAAATATCATCACCTTGGAGAAGGCTTCTCTGTCCTGCCCTCTATCCCAAAGTAGCCCTATCCTCTCCCTTTCCCACCAGCCAGCCACACTCTCGCACATCAGCCTGTGTGGTAGGTTAATTTCATTGATGTCCCCAATCAGTAGTGTCTCTTTATGCCTACCTGCCCTTTGGAATGGACTTTGCAGCTCTCTGCATCCAGAGGTAGAGTCTCCTTCCTCACTACTTGAATCTGGGCTAAACTTGTGACTTTGGCCATTAGGATGGGACAGAGGTGACAGTGGCCAGTTCTGAACCCAGACCTTGAGAGGCCTTGTGCACGTCTAACTCTTTCTCTTAGGACCTCATCATCAGCGTGTGGACAGACCCAGGCTGGCCGGCCGCAGGATGGGGGACCACGTGGATGAGACCTCAGGCCATCCTGTACAGCCAGCCCTGGTCAGCTTGTTAGTGGACACAGACATATGAGCCGTCCTGGCTTTGGTCAGTTGAGGGTGGTTGAGACCAGAACTGTCCAGCTGAGCCCAGGTTTAAATTGTAACTTACAAAATCAAGAGCTAAATAATAAACATTGTGGTAAGCCCCTAAACTGCGGAGTGGTTTGTTATTCAGCAATAACCAACTGATACACCTTGTTTATTTCCTTTAGAGCACTCCTCAGGAAATTCAGCTAGCTGCTCAAAGACTCTGCGTCCTCATCTTTAAAAAGGACGCACTCTTTCTTGTAGAATTGTTATGGGATTCCATGGGATGATGTTTGTAAAGCTCCTGCACAAACTAGGTGCCCAGGACATTTGTTTATTTTCTCTTTCCCTGGAAAAGAGCCGAGATCACAGGCAAGAGGAAGCCTGAGCCGTTCTCCCCCAAGAACAGGAGAGAAAGCCCCAAGAAAGCCCGAGAGACCTTGGAGCCACAGGAAGAAAGGTTGTTGGAGAGGGGAGGCCAGACAAACAAACAAAAAGCAGAAAGAGGCCCATAAGTACAGAGAAAGGTGATGGTTGCCGGAAGGAAGGGGGTGGGGGGTTGGACATGATGGGTGAAAGAGAGCTGGGCGGGGGGGGGGGGGGAGAAAGGGGAGCCCAAGGCCTGCTGATTCCATTGAATTTGAGTGATGTTCCTGTATTGTCATTTATGGGATTTCTCTGTAGTGTTTAGAAATGAAGTCTCTTAACAGAAAAATGGCCAGCACTATTGTTTTGGCACCTGCAGAATGCCAGGAGCCCCCTATAGCAATCCTGGGGCATAGATACCAATGTCCTGTTTTACAAAAGAGTAAACTGTGGCTCTGAGACAAAGAACACGCTCTGAGTAAGCGCAGCATGGGACAGACCCAGATATAACGGTAACGCTGTGACGACACCGTTCAGCAGCAGTTACCGCTCACGGAGCATGGGCCAGGGGCCCCGGCTGGGCTCTTGCCCGAGTTAGCTCTTTTTGCCCTGACGGCAACCCTCCCAGGGGCTGCTAGTCCCACATTTTACAGATAAGGAAAGTACTTCCCGGGACACACGGTCCACGGCCGTCGCCCAGCACTGCTCTGCTAAGCGTGGACCTTTCACTCTCTTTCTGGGCCATCTGGGGGAAGGTTGGGGGTTGGTTCGAGAAACCAGGTAGGCAGTAGGAGCCTTAGAAAGGAACGAGAAATGAGCAAAGTCTTTGAAGGCAGCAGGAAGGAAGAACGGGTCGTCTCAGTGGTAGCGGCAGGACAGAGGAGGAGAAGGGGACCTGTCCCCCAGCCTCTCCTCGGAGCTCCCTGGTTGGTGGACAGCAGACGTCTCCCTCTCGTGTCGTCCGACGTACAGGGGAAAAGGCTTCATCAATACACGTCAGAGAGGGAGACGAGACTAGGGGTCCCAAAGTCCTACAGCATGAGATACGCTGAAGAAACCACTCAACACTACTGAAAAACAAGTTCCGAGTTTAAAAACTGTCAAGCAGGTTTCTTTTCTGCAGGGCTCCTCAGAACCTTCAAAATGCTGCTTTGCCTGTTTTGCAAACTGTTTCACATTTTGCTGAGCACCTACCCACACTCTGGGCCGTGGGACTCCGATAGGCTGTTCTGGGACATACTTTTTCGAAATGTGGTTCGCAGCAAAAACTGGATGACTGTTTCTTAGATGGAACCCTGCAAATAATCTGAGGCCCAGGATGGCGACTTAATTCGTGGTTCCCCGCCGGAGGCTCAATGAGGGACTGCATGCTTGACAGGTGTGATGCTGAGAGGGAAACAGGGGCCCGGAGGCCTCAGGCCAGCGGCCCCCCCAACCCCCACCCCCAAGAAGCTCTACTTTGGGCTCCGTTGTAGGGACCTGATCTTTTCATGTGGTTGTTTTGATGTGGCCATTTTGAAACTGAGGACATTTTGACACAGCTATTTTAATGCCCTGGAAATTTTCTGACTTTTAAAAAACACCAGCCATTTTGAACGTTCAAAAATGTATCACGTATCAGTGCATCACGGGGTCAGGGACAGGGCGAGAGTCGACATCATGGAGAAAACAGGGGACAGGATGAAGCTGTGGGATGGGGGGGGCCCACTTTTATTTACATTGCTTATAAGGAAAACAAGTTAAAAGTTTAATGGTCTGATTTTTTTTAGGGTCACCCAAAAGCCCCCAAGTTTATAAAGCCTGTCAGTAATCCAGACCGTGTGGTATTGGGGGGAAGAATAAATGAATAGATCAACAGAACACAGTAGAGAGCCCGGTGATTAGACCCCCATAAGTACAGTCAAATAGCAAATAATCATGGGTCGTCGGCAAAGTGTCAATTAAAACGACGTGGCATTACCACGCGGCGACAGGAACGCTTGCTCGTGGCTGCCGGGAATGCAAGATGGGTACAGCTGCTTTGGAAGACAGTTTGGGGGTTTCTTAAAAAGCCAAACGTGGGGCACCTGGGTGGCGCAGTCGGTTAAGCGTCCGACTTCAGCCAGGTCACGATCTCACGGTCCGTGAGTTCGAGCCCCGCGTCAGGCTCTGGGCTGATGGCTCAGAGCCTGGAGCCTGTTTCCGATTCTGTGTCTCCCTCTCTCTCTGTCCCTCCCCCGTTCATGCTCTGTCTCTCTCTGTCCCAAAAATAAAAATAAAAACGTTGAAAAAAAAAAAAAAAAAAAGCCAAACGTGTTCTTAACGTCTCCTCCGGCCATCGAGCTCTTTGGTATTTACCCAGAGGAGCTGAAGACTGTGCCCACCCAGAACCCAGTGCACGGACGCTTACGACCGCTTTGCTCGTAACTGCCCAAACGTGGAAGGAACCACGGTGTCCTTTGGTGTAGGTGAACGGGTAAACGAGCTGCGGTCCATCCAGATGGTGGAGTATTTTTCAGTGCTAAAAAGAAAGGAGCCGGGAAGCCTTGAAAAGACGGGTGGGGAACTTAAATATATTTTACTCAGCGAAAGAAGCCAATCTGAAAAGGCGACACGAGGGAGGCTTCCAACTGTAGGACACTGTGGAAAGGGCACATTAGGGAGACCACGAAAGGATCAGTGTTTGCCAGGGCTCGTGGGGAGGGAGGGATGAACAGGGGGAGCACAGAGGATTTTTAGGGCAGTGAGACTGTTCTGGACGATACCGTAAAGGCGCTTACGTGTCATCACAGGGTTCGTTTGTCCAAACCCATAGAGTGTGCAACACCAGGGGGACCCTAAAGTAAACGACAGATGTAGAATGATCATGATATGTCCGTGTGGGTTCATTAACTGCAGTAAACGTACCCTCTGGGGCTCCTCTGTGGAAGACGGGATATGTGGGGACTCTCTGTACCTTCCGTTCGATCTTGCCGTGAACTGAAAAGTGCTGTAAAAAATAGTCTTTTTATAAAAAAGAAAAATCGCCTCCAGCACATCTGGCTGTAGAAGTTGTCATCATTTATTGCACAGATCGGCCCTCCCTGCATCTGGGGTGTGGGGAGGGAGGGAGGAGGTGAGGACTCTGAATTCACCCAGATGCCTCCCCGGAGGCGGAAGTCGGTGGAGGGACAGTGGTGGCAGGGCCGGGGGGTTCTGGCTCCTGCAGTGGCCCAGCTAAGGGGAAGCTGTGATGCCTCTGGCCGGGGGTGCTCAGCCGACGGCCCACACACAAACCTGGTCTCGCCGTTTCTCCTGAGGTTTCCCACACAACAGCCTGTGATCTGTTAGAAGTGGAACTTGGGTCGCGTCGTTGCCTACATGAATCCCTTCGGGGACTTTCCATCACCCCGGGCATCAGATCAAAACTACGGCCTCTTGGCCTCCAGTCCCCACAAGATCGGGCCCTTCCTGTTTCTCTGGCTGCAGGCACTTCCTGCCACCTGTTCCCCCCGCTGGGAATGGCCAACCCAATCTCCACCTTCATGGGAATGCCCTGGGATTCGGGTCTTAAATGTCGCCTCCTTAGTGAGCCCTACCTCATCACCCCTCACCACTCCCGCATTTCTGCCATTTTACACCCCGTGTCATGTGTGTCGCTGTCTGCTCAAACCCACGTTTCCGGTCCCGTGCCCTCTCCATCAGAGGCATCTGGGTGTTTCCAGGGCCTCCCCATGACCTTGCTCCCCCACCCCTGCAACATCCCATCGTTCGCCAGCTCCTGTGGGTCACACGTCTCTCCCTCCCTCTCATTCCTTCTGCTGCTGTGTGGTGTGGACCCCACACCTTCTCCCCCCCACTCCCTCTCTCCCTTCCTTCATCTCTCTCTCTCTGTGTCTCTCTCTCCAAACATGAGCAATTTAAAGAATCTACAGGTGTCCTGCAAAACCAATGGAGTGAAAGCCTGTGCTGGATTTAAGGCTGCTGGGGCAGAAGGGACTCCCCTTCAAGCCCCTCTGTGCTCTAGGAGAGGAGAGTGGTCTGCCCTGGGCCGGCTGCCCCCGGCTTGTATCAGACTGAGCCATCTCAAGGTACAGATATTAGCTGCAGCGTCGACCTGTCCTGTCCTGGCCACTACGGTGGCCACTAGCCCCGTGGAGTTATTTGAATTTAAATTTAAACCCACGGCAATAAAATAAATACAGTGCAATGCAACATATCAGTTTCTTAGGCACGCTGACTGCCGTTTAGACCCACATCAGCCACCTGTGGCTGGCGGCTGCCCACTGAATGGTAGAGATCTAGAACGTTCCCGCCACCGTGGAAAAGCTCGATCATTGGATGCCACTGTTCGACACCCCCAGCACTTCTGTGAGGTTTGTCTTTTCCATTAATGTAGTCAAAAGATGATTAGTAAGCCCCTAGATGCACCACGGGCAAGACGCCACGGGCCCTGTCCTCACGGAGTTAGCAGACAAAGAGAGAAATGCCCGCCGTGAAAGGGAGTCGGCAACCTCAGAAGCACCCAGCTCTGAATTCTAGCTGCACGTGGCGAAACAGGGAGAGGGAACAGAAAAGTCAGGGGTGCTCCCTGCAAGGAATACACCCAGGCTGGGTGGCGGCCAAAAGAATCACGTTGCTCTTGGTTCCTTTGAGAAGTCGGCTGTCTCTTCTCCTTCTTCACGCCTCCCTGCCTTCCCAGCCTCGGGCCTCCTCTCGGCCGCGCCTTGGTGCTGCCCGAGCCTCCCTACCTCACCTGGACCACGAGGGTCCACACAGAGGAGGACGTCTCCCCACGACAGCACGTTTAGCCCTCCCTTCTTCCCTGAACCCCCTCCCCGACTTCCCTTCCTCTCGCCAGCCTCACCCCACCCATCTGCCCGGTGGCCGGCCGTGTCTACCTGGGATGCCCTTACCTGGCGAAGAAACAGCTTGAGTCGGGAGGACGTGGAAACACGGCATCTTCTTCGCCCCGGGGGGCCCTTGCATCTATAGCAGTGTCTCAGCCTCCTGGGACTCCCCCAGGCCCCGGTCCCACCCCGGGGACAAGCAAGTGCCCTGCTCCGCCTGCCCGAAGACAGCCAAAGATCAGCTCAGGGAGCATTTTCCCCTCTCCATCGCCCCTTCCTTTTCCATCAACAATTGCCAATGTAGAAGTGAGAGAGCCAGAGCCCTTGGCTGGTGTACCCTTTTAGACACGACGTTCAACGAATATGGGCCAAGAGCAGGGAACTCACGGCTCCCTCGAGGCTGCTGAATCACCCATTGCTTTCGTTCTTACAGCTCATGGTCTGTAACTTTCGGATGTGCTGTTCATTGGCCTTTCCCATTTAGATAATCAGTCCAGATGCATCGAAGGCGTCACTTTATTCTGTATGAATGGACGGTGATTGAGGGGCCACGCGTCTGGGGAGACCCACTCTGCCAGAGGGCACCGGTGGGTCCGCAGGACGACAAAAGTACCGCAAAGAGGAAATCGGTCTTCACTCGTGATTGCACCCCGCGACAAAAATGAGAGAGAGGCCTCTGTTGCAATAACGACAAGGAACGGACTGGGGTCTTTTCTCCGTTACAGACAGTAGAAGTTATGGGCTGCGGCTTCTGGGCCATGATCATCCCCTAAACACCCTTCAACTACCAGGCACGGCACCTGACCCTGGGGCCCAGAAGGGGGTGTGACCGTGTTGTGACGGAGGGCCCTACCATAGCTGTGGGCTGGAAAACTTCACCTGTGAGCTTCATTAAGAATATAACTTCATGTATGCTTAGGCTTTTTTTTTTAATGCTTTTTTTAATGTTTTTATTTTATTTTTGAGAGAGAGAGACAAGGTGCAAGTGGGGGAGGGGCAGAGCAAGAGGGAGACACGGAATCCGAAGCAGGCTCCGGGCTCCGAGCCATCCGCACAGAGCCTGACGCGGGGCTCGAACTCACGGACCGCGAGATCGTGACCTGAGCTGAAGTCGGACGCTCAACCGACCGAGCCACCCGGCTGCCCCTGTGTATGCGTAGGTTTTTTAAAAAAATGTCATCGAAACACCCAACCTTAATCAGATGAAACGTGTTGTCAGGGTCTACGTACCTGACGTATGGTAGTTACGTGACAATAAAATCTTACCGTATCTGACCCCAGTTTTAAGGTGTTTGTGATCCCCCAGCATTCCCCGTGTTCCTGGGCGTGTATCACATCCATGATTTTCTAAAGGAGTGCCACCATTCAATAGGATTTTTAGACATCTGTGCTGCCTGCCACGGAAGCCGCCAGCTACGGGTGGCTATCCAGATCTTATAATGTGGTTGGTGCGACTAGGGGACTAGTTTCATTTTAATTAGTTTGAACTGAAAAAGGCACACGTGGCCAGTAGCTACCGCATCGGCTGGCCCAGCTCTGTGGGTTTAGGTCCACATGTCAAGGCCAAAAGGGGGGTTACGTGGTGGTAGATGGAGCTGGGGGTGACGGTCCCACGTCGGCCTGTCCAGGCAACGCCGCCCGAGGAAACCTCGCACACCCACCCCGGTAGCCTGGCAAGGCTTGTTTTTCCACAGCCCCTCCTTTCCCCTTTTCCCTGGAGTGGCTGTGCTGTCTAGGAAAAGACGTTTTTGTAGACCATCGGTCTGCATGTGTGTCTTCAGAGAAGATGGTTTCCCTTAGCCCAGGACGTCTTGGCTTTTCACTTCTGGTTGCAAATCATCGATTCTGCTGATTGCTGAGGTTGCAGCTGGTGACTCCCTGCTCCCCACCCTCCCAGGCCACCCCACCAGTGACAACGCAGGTAGGGGTGGCCTGACTTCCTCTCTGGTGTTTTTACCGATATTGCCTGCACAACACTCGTAGAAGCCTTGCCCCTCATCCCAGGCAGAGAGCAGGCCAGCCCTTGCCCCCCGACGGAGCTGGTGGGACCCACCTTCTCGCGGAGCATCTCCCGCTGCCCTCCACAGTGAGTATCACCCTTCTCGGTGTCTCCTGTGCCCCCCCACTCTTGTGTTTCCTCGATGGCTTCTAAAACCCAGGCTCTCACTCATTTGTTCAGTGGTCGTGAGCCCCAGGCACTTTGCTAGAAGCTTCCAAGAAGGCAAAGGCGAGTCCGGTAGTGGCCTGCCCAGGTTTCCAGGGATGAGTCAGAAGACTCCCTCCCACCCACACGTGTGAAGTAAAGGTTCGAGGCAGTGAGTTCTGTGATTTGTGACTTACAGGAGGGAGAAGCAGGTGCTCGGGGCAGGTGACAAGAAGGGGGTCAGGACTGGGAAAGCGAAGCCCCCAGGAGGTCCTCGGGTCCGAGAGGCAGCCCCGCGGGACAGATGTTTGGGGCAGCCTTCTCCGTAGCAGGGAAAAATCGGAAACAAGCAAACTCCGCTCTAAGCGGTGACTGGTTAAGTGAAGTGTGGCATCGCCAGACAACAGAACACCCCCCAGCCATCCAGTCCGATGACAGCCCCGCGGTCACTGGTGTGAAACGTGCACCAGAAAGAGGGGTAATGAGAACGCAAGATAGAAAATGGGTTGTGTGGTCCGATTCCCTTCCCACTAAGGGTGCATGTGTGGGAAAAAGTGTAAAGAAAGTGAACAGAGGCTGACCCAAGCAAGGGGTGTTTGAGCGGTGTTTATTTTCTTCCCCGTATACATTTGCTTTGGGTTTTTTGTTGTTGTTGTTGTTGTTTTTCTGGTACATTACGAAACGTGCAAAATCTCCTTTATAATCGGAAGAAAAGCAAAGCTGCTTCGTTTTCAGTGACCCATCCGTGACTACGGCTGTGTCCTTCCAAACACCCCAACCCTCTCCAGTTCTCTGTTCGCTATTGCCCTGCACCTGCCGGAAGGGCCACTGAGGAGCCCAGAGCTGGAAACGCGGGGCAACCACCAGCCCCCCAGGGCCCGTCTCCTCCTCCCCCTGCTGAACAGGCCCAAGTCCATCTGCCCTTTCAGCCCCTGGAGCTCGATGCCTCTTTTCTCCATATCCGTCTATCTGCTCTGAAGGCTTCCTCCACCTCCCCCCCCCCCCGCCCCCTCCCACCCCTCCCGGCCAAGTTCAAGGACTCCCTACTCACAGGCTGCAGCATCTACTGGGGGGCAGGGAGGCGGGCGCCCGACCCAGGCTTGGCGAGCAGCCGGCCCGAGAGACGGCTCAGAGACCCCACTTTTGTGCCGGGGGTGGGGGCCGGGGTGGGGTGGCGGGCAGAGCTACTAACAAATAGATGATTCAATCTCAGTGTAGCGAGTCGGACAAACGTGGACGTGAGACCTGAATTCCTGACTCCCGTCAGTATCTGTATCCAATTCACTGGCTACAGGGAGCAGGGATGGGAAAATGCTGCAGCCGCAGACGCTCCGCGATGGTTTTGTTTTATTTATTGATTCACTTACGGAGAGGGAGCGAGCAGGGGAGGGGCAGAGAGAGAGAGAGAGAGAGAGAGACAGAGGATCCAAAGTGGGCTCTGCGCTGACAGGCTGACAGCAGTGAGCCCGATGCGGGGCTCAAACTCACGAACTGTGAGATCATGACCCGAACCAGAGTCGGAGGCTCAACCCACGGAGCCAGCAAGGTGCCCCTCCGTGATGATCTTCGTGGTGATTACCTAAGGACCGCAGGGAGCAAAAACGCATGGCCGGGGGCAGTAATGGATGTCAGCCTAACTTTTCTCCTAGGTCCTTTTTTTTTTTTTTTTAAATGAATTAGCAGCGCTCCCTTCCCCCCGCCCCCGCCCCCCCCCCACCAAGGTTCCTGTGCACGCTTCCTGTTTTCTGGCCTTCATGCCTTTGTTGATACGTTTCCCTGTCCTCGAGCAGGGTTCCCTCCCCTCATTGCATGTCTCCATGCTCTCCAGCCTTCGAGGGGTCAGCAAAAATGTCACCTCCTCAGGGAAGCCCTCCCGAGTTGCACTGGGGTCATGACTTCTGCCTCCTAATTCCCAAAGCGACTCGTGGCATTTAGCCTTGCTGGTATTTTGCAGCGATGACGAGCTCATTACCCTTGAACGTGAGCTTCTGGACGACTTGGATCATGTCTCATACAGAGTTCAAGCCAAGCAGGTGTTTCAGGTGTCAAGACACATTGCAGGGGTGACGGGGGGTGGGGGGATGAAGCATGTTCCCTCTCCTTCCCACAGAGCTCTCTGCATTCCGCAAAGAGCATGGCACTTGACCTTTGCCACGGGGTCCTGCAGGAGGCTGGGCTCTCACCTCCATTTTACAGCTGAGGAAACTAGGCCCGGTGAGGGCTGGTCTCCCAGGCAGAAAGGGCTGCACCAAGGGACAGACGGGGGCTTTCAAACGGGGGTCCATCGTGCTCCCCCCACCTCAGCCCATTATGCTACGGCACAGGGGCAGGCTTCGCAGATCCCAGCGGTTGCAGAACCGCAATGGGGCCACCGGGAGCACCACCGGGGAGAGACTGGGGCCGCACTGAGCCAGACGCCAGAGAGCACTCCCAGCAGACCGGAGAGGGGTCTGCTTTCAGGACGCTTTGTTGTGTGTGGGTGTTTGCCTCCTTCTCAGGGCCGAAGAGAAAATGAAAGCGAGCTTGGAGACTTTGCAACTGGTGCAATGAAATCTTTGGAAAGTATTCTGATGGAGGAGAGAGGGGATACGTGGAGAGCCGTCAGCAGCGTCTTTCTTTTAAAAAAAAAATTTTTTTTAATATCCATTTATTCTTGAGAGAGAGAGAGAGAAAGACAGAGCACAAGCCGGGGAGGGGCAGAGAGAGAGGGAGACACAGAATCTGAGGCAGGCTCCAGGCTCCGAGCTGTCAGCACAGAGCCCGACGCAGGGTTTGAACCCACGAACTATGAGATCATGACTTGAGCTGAAGTCGGACGCTTGACCGACTGAGCCACCCAGGGGCCTCTATTAGTAGTGTCTCTGTGAGCCAGAAACACATTTATCATAGCAGAAAAAGAAACCTTCACGGAAAGCTGATGTAGGCTCTCAAAGTTGCAAACCGAAGCTGCCGAGAATTTGATTACTAGTCCTGACTGCCTTCCAGACCCTTCACTGGGGCAGCTGTGGGTACCTCCTGGGGATGAGATCTGCAAACAGGTGTACGGAAGGGAAGAGAACTGGGGCTTCTTAAAAAAAAAAAAGGTTGACGAGTTATTTTTATGATAGTTCTTAAAATAAAATTTCACGCACAAAGGAACATATTTAAATAGTTTTCATAACCTAAAGGAAAAAAAACGAAAGTCTCACTTTCCACGGGTCATAATTGTTCAAGCTCCTTGCAGAAAATGTTTCAGTACTGATGAGCAGTGAAGTGTGTAACTTTTACATTTTTTTTTCTTAAAGACCGTGCAACACAGTCTTCTACCTTGCCTTTCTACCTAATACTCTTGGGGACCTCCTTATATCAGCGTGAGGTCTATTTTATTCCATTTATGGGTGACTTCTGTAGGTTTTTTTTTTTAGTGTTCACTTATTTAGTTTGCGAGAGAGTGAGTGAGTAGGGGAGAAGCAGAGAGAGAGGGAGAGAGAGAAAATCCCAAGGAGGCTCCACACTGTCAGCACAGAGCTCGAGGTGGGGCTGGAACTCATGAGCCGAGAGACCATGACCTGAGCTGAGATTGAGAGTCCGACGTTTAACTGACCGAGCCCCCCAGGCGCCCCCGGGCTCCTTGTGTTTTATTGAAAGCTGTATCAGAATATTGCCAATTGTTGGGTATTTAGGTTGTTTCTGGTTTTTTTGTTCTGCGAAAAAATTGCCACATACATCTCCATATACGTATCTTTATTTAGGCTGTTTTGTGGAAACAGCAATAGAACATGTTCCCAGCAGATGAAGTGCTGAGCCAGGGCTGTTGTGCTTTGTAAATTTGACAGATGTAGCTTAATACTCCGAGAAGGTTGCACAGGGCAAGAGGGCAGGAGAGGTGCAAATATCAACCATCCCGTCTCCAGCATCGGGGAAACCCAGGAGGGCTTCATTAAGGAGGTGACTTTTTTTTTTTTTTTTTTTTTTTTTTTTTTTTTTTTTTTGCTGGCCCTTGAAGGCTGGAGAGCACGGGGACACGCAATTTATACTCCCCACAGCAATGTGGAGGTCTCTTCCCCAAACCCTTACCAACATCATCATCCGCAGTCTTTATTTTCAACCTAAAACTAACTAGCTATAATGAACCATAACCAAAGCCACTCTTTCTTCTTTATGTGGCTTCTTTCCTTGGGAGCTTGTTTTCGTTGATGTCATCCGGTGAATATTCAAATCTTTATTTAAATTTCTTTTTTAACTTTTATTCATTTTTGAGAGACCGAGAGACAGAGTATGAGCAGGGGAGGGGCAGAGAAAGAGGGAGACACAGAATCGGAAGCAGGCTCCGGGCTCTGAGCGGTCAGCACAGAGCCCGGACGCGGGGCTCAAACCCATGAACAGTGAGATCATGACCTGAGCCGAAGTTGGGTGCTCAACCGACTGAGCCCCCCAGGCTCCCGAATATTCAAGTCTTTTTATGCAGCTACTAGAAATACATGTGGTATTTTCTGGCTAATTAATGTCTCGAAAACCAATCTCTCTGTTCCCCAAGCTGTAATAAAATTAAACGAGCTGAGTGAGGAAGATCCAAATTTAACTGGGCATTTCAAAAAATGATTTATTGGTTCAGAGCATGATTCAGGGAGGAAAAAAAAGAGGATGGTAAAGTCAATGGGATCGTATGTAATTTGGGGAGTCGCCCTCTGAGAGGAGGTAAACACCCTTTCCTCATCAAACATCCCCCCGCTAATTTCAGCAGCCATTGGCGAGTTTCTAATCCCAGGACTCCTTTATATATGTATTAGCTGGCACTGCAAGAAGAGGTTTTTCACCTCTTTGTTCATGTTTTCATTTATTTTCGTTAGTACGGACTCCTGGATCCTCACGTAGTTGGACGTGCTACGAGGATGGCCATCGTTATTTAATTTGGTGCCCGAGTTGCCTCTGATTTGGCTGGCGGGAGCCCCATCAGGTTGGCAGCTATATCCTTTTGACGGGTCCTCATGGTCCTTTGAACACCTGCTTGCTTCCTGATGCAAAAAATCAGTTCTGGGTGCGTCTTGCAATTGCCCTAGCTGTGGAATCAGACATTTCTCCAGAGTCCTGCTTCCTTTTGGTGGAAGAAGGTATTTAGAGACCAAGATCAGGGCACTAGGTGCTTGTCTGCTGGGTCATTGTTTTGGAGCCCTTGGGGGACAGTGCCAGGAAATGTGCGTGAAACACAAATACATGTGCATATACACATAAATTATCTGTCTCTATCATCTATCATCTATCAATCTGTCTATTTATTTATCTCTAATCTGTCTATTATCTATCTATCCACCTATTATCTATCTATCTATCTGTCATCTATCAATCTACCAATCAATCAATCAATCTATGTATCTGTCTATAATATGTCTCTTATCTATTATCTATCTGTATATCTATCTCATCTATCATCTATCATCTATCTATCCATCTATCATCTATCAATCTATCAGTCTATTTATATATCTCTAATCTGTCTGTCTATTATCTATCTCTCCACCTATTATCTATCTATTTATCTATCATCTATGTATCTGTCATCTATAAATCTATCAATCTATCTGTCTACAATCTATTATCTATCTATTATCTATCTATCTATCTATCTATCTATCTATCTCATCTATCATCTATCTATCTCATCTATCATCTATCAATCATCAATCTGTCTATTATCTATCTATCAATCATCTATGTGTCTATCATCTATCAATTTATCAGTCTATTTATTTATCTATCTCTAATCTATTATCTATCTATCCACCTATTATCTATCTATCTATTTATCTATCATCTATCTATGTATCTGCCATCTATCAATCTATCAATCAACCAATCTATGTATCTGTCTATAATATGTCTATTATCTATCTATCTATCTCATCTATCATCTATCAATCATTTATCTGTCTGTTTATTATCTATCTATCTATCTATCTATCTATCATCTATGTGTCTATCATCTATCTATCTATCTGTCTATCTCTCTAATCTAAGCTTGAAAACCCAAGTTCATCTTGAGCCCTCAGTTCCGTGAGAATGGCACAAGGCACTCCAAGGCATTTTCAAGAAGCAGCTGGCAAGAAGCTTTCAAGGAAGAAGTTCTGGCTGCCTTCCTCCCCACCTGCTAAAGGCCAGATAGGACTCTGAGGAGGGAAGTAAGCCAGAAAATTTCCATTAGCTCTCACTCACTTTCTTTTCTTTACTCGAATCATTTTACTGAGGTCCAACTACAAAGGACTACATTTATAGTGCAGACTACAAGCTCTGACATACGTATACCCGTGAAACTTTCACGTAATGAGTATCATGAGTATATGTGTCACCCCCAAAGGCTTCCTTGTGAGCCTTTGTGCCCTCGCTCACCTCACACCCTCCCCCGCCTCTTCTCCCTCTCTCACCAGGAAATCACTGGTCTGTGTTCTCTCACGCTAGATTCGTTTGCATTTTCTAGAATTTTATGTAAGTGGAATCACGCTGTATGTGTGCTTTGGTCTGGCTTCTTTATGTAGCATAATTATTTTGAGATTCATTCGTACGACTGTGAGTATCAGTTGTTCATTCTGATTCCATTGTGTGGCTATGCCCACGGTCCATGTATCCCTTCCTGATAATGGATAGGGTATCCAGTATTTGGGTTATTTCCAGTAATTGCTGTTGCAATAGAGCAGCTACGAACATTCCTGCATCAGTCTTTGTGTGGACACATGCTTGCATTTTTCTTAGGGAAGGACATCGCAGGGCGATGGTTAGGTCACGTGCTGGGTGTATGTATAACTTTTTTTTTTTAATGTTTATTTACTTATTTTTGAGAGAGAGAGAGAACACAAGCAAGGGAGGGGCAGAGAGAGAGGGAGGCACAGAATCCCAAGCAGGCTCCAAGCTCTGAGCTATCAGCACAGAGCCTGACATGGGGCCTGAACTCACGAACTCTGACCTCATGACACGAGCTGAAGTCGGACGCTTACCCGACTGAGCCACCCAGGCGCCCTTATGTTTAACTTTTTAAGAAACTGACAAACGGTTTTCCAAAGTGGTTGTACCACTGTTAGGTGCTGAAAACCACCACACTCTCAGAAAAGGAGGATGAGTCACGATGTTGTGTTGTAGAAAGGAAACCAACAGGTGAGGGTTGAATCTATGAAGGAGAATTGTTTTATTCTGAAAACTTGGGGTCTGGTGCTAGATGTGTTTCTTGGGAACTTTTCCTTGCTAAAAATATAAAAAGAAATGCCTGGCTCAGGCGGAGACACGTCCTCGAGTGAAGCAAGCTATTGTTCCCTTAGTCATACAGGGGTGGGTTTACAGAGATTCAAAACACATACGCACAACAGCCGAGATTTATGGAAGTCAGCTTGGAGTAGGTAGGTGTTGGGGCCCAGAGAGGTCTCAAGCCAACCTCTGTCCTGTGATCTTCAGGAGCCCCCTGGTTGGTAAAATAAGGAGGGGGGCATTTAGCAAAACAGACCCTGACTGAGAAGTGGAGTCGAGAGCAAATGAACTCAGGTAAAAAGAACGCTGGGAAAATATGAAGTCCCCAAAGGGGCTCTTAGGGGAGAGGTTTCTCTCGTTTCTATGTTGACAACCAAGATCATTTCGGAATCTAGACTATTTGGCTTGGTGTCGATATAACATGGACTGTAACTCTCGCCTGGGATTTTTATATTTTTTGCACAAGGACAAACAGATATAGCCTCCAGTCTCCATCGTTAGGCGTTTATTACTGTTCATTTATAAGACAGACCTCTTTTTGATTTTTGCCTTCTCTTCCTAGAAGCAAGCTTGCATCCGACCCATCATGGTGCCCACAGAACTCACAGTGAGTATCGCCATGTTCCTCAAGCTCCTCGAAATGCACTGTCAGAAAGTGGTCCAGGTTCATTCTTCTGCATGTCTCCGTCCAGTTTTCCCAGCACCACTTGCTGAAGAGACTGTCTTGATTCCATTGGATATTCTTTCCTGCTTTGTCAGAGAGGAGTTGGCCATACGTTTGTGGGTCCATGTCTGGGTTCCTTATTCTGTTCCACGGATCTGAGTGTCTGTTTTTGTGCCAATACCATACTGTCTTGATGATTACAACTTTGTAGTATAGCTGGAGGTCCGGGATTGTGATGCCTCCTGCTTTGGTTTTCTTTTTCAAGATTGCTTTGGCTATTCGGGGTCTTTTCTGGTTCCATACAAATTGTAGGCTTATTTGTTCTAGCTCTGTGAAGAATGGTGGTGTTATTTTGATAGGGATTGCACTGAATGTGTAGATTGCTTTGGGTAGTATCGACATTTTAACAATATTTGTTCTTGTAATCAATGAGCATGGAATAGTTTCCCCCCACCCTTTTTTTTGTGGAAATGCACTGTCATCTTGCCTGTTTTTTTTGGGGGGGGGGCGGTGTGGGAAGGAACCTGCTGTGGAGGAGACATTTCTCTGTGTGGGTTCCCAGGGGTAAGGTCTCTGCCGAGCAGTGCCCCATATGGGCGGCCAACGCCAGCACAGAGGGCTTTACAAACATGAAAAACCGGAAGAGCCTCAGGGTTTGTGGTGAAGTGAGAGGAACACACTATTTTAGATCTCATTAACAGGTAAGAGTTTTTATGATTGGATGTGTCTGTTTGGAAACTAAGACAAAGGAGGATATGGGACAACCCTGAATTTGTGGGGTTTTTTAAATGTTTATTTATTTATTTTTGAGAGAGAGCATGAGTAGGGAAGGGGCAGAGAGAGAGAGAGAGAGAGGGAGAGGGAGAGAGAGAATCCCAGGCAGGCTCCTTGCTGTCGACATGGGGCTTGAACTCACAAACCGTGAGATCATGACCTGAGGCCAAGATCAAGAGTCGGACGCTTAACCGACTGAGCCACCCAGGTGCCCTCATCATTTGTTTTGAATAAACCCGTGGTGAGCACATCAGTTCTGTCTCTTACGCAACAGGACATAGGCTTTTCAAAAACCACATAAGAGCCTATATTTCTCTAAACAAGACAAAGAGGCTAACAAAAATACTGGGTAAAGCCATCATCCAGAGAGTCATTTGGGATTTTGTAGCCAAATGTAATCAAGGACAGAATCACATCAGATTGCTCCGTTTTTTGCCGTCCTCATAAACGCCTCACAGAAATATCTAACTGGTTTAATTGTGCTTTTCTCAAAGAGAAAGTCTGGGTTTTACAAGTCGGTGGTTGAAATCAAGCCTTCTTAGTGGGGCTAACAGACTGCCCTTCAAGGTACACTGGTCTATGAGTTCCAAGGTCCACGGAGCTCGGTGGTCGCAATTGTTGACCTTAGACAAGTCGGCGATGCAACGCTAATGATGTTTAGTATTGCATGTGTATTGTTGCATATACCTAACAAGAAAAGAGACGATTAACTTGGATCTGCTGAAGTAAACGAGGTAAGTCTACTTTTCTGACCAGAATCAGACCCTTCGTTTCTCCTGTAGTTAGAATTTGCCTTTCATCCCGGATGCGGTGGAAACAGCTAGGTTGGGGCAGCCGAGCCGGGGCTGTGTCTCAGCCCGATTCGGTTTTGTCGTCTGGGATCTCGGAAGCTATCTAGACTCTGCAAGGCAGGCCCAGAGAGGAAGAAAAATACACCCCGATGATGACCTCCTATGGTCAAGAGGTGCCCAGCAGCACCTAAATGGGAAAAAGATGGGGCTCTTATGGCTATTGGCAAACAGCCCATGACATCCCAGTGGCCACTGTTCCGAGGAAGGGCTGTGCGCCGGTCAGTACCCAGGACGCCGCCTTCCTTCGACCTCACGGTGAAGGCAGAGCCATGTTTGTGGATGAGGAAACCGAGGCTGGGAGGGTGGGGGAGGGGTCAGGGTCATGGCGAATTGGAGGAGGAGACCCGCAGAATGCTCTCAGTGCCCACAGCATCCCCGGGGTGCTCCCTGTAAACAACTGTCAAAGGCGCTGAGATCCAGGTCTTACCGTTTGGAAGTCTTACTTCCTCAAGTGTGGGGACAGGGCGCCCTAGAGACAGAGGGCGGCCGTTCCCGCTCCTCCTGACCAGCTCACATCCCTCCCTCCCTACCTCCCTCCATCTTCCCTCCCGCACCCCTTCCCCCACGCAGGTGCCCACTTTGGTGCTGAGAAGCAGTAAGGGATGTGGCCTCACAGGACATGGGCTTTGCCCTTGGCCCTGTTCTCTGCCTAGAGGTGCAGGCGACGGGCCTGGGGCTGATAGAAGCCTTCCAGCCTTCCGGAGATAACCTGAGTCAATGCAGGAGGCTCCTGAAAATCCGGAGGCCTTCTTCCTGCCCCAGAAGATGCTTAGCCCTTGATGCTTGGCCCCACTGCTTCTTCTTCTTTTTTTTTTTTTAATTTTTTTTTAACATTTATTTATTGTTGAGAGACAGAGTGCAAGCAGGGGAGGGGCAGAGAGAGAGGGAGACCCAGAATCAGAAGCAGTCTCCAGGCTCTGAGCTGTGAGCACAGCCCCGATGTGGGGCTTGAACTCATGAACCGTGAGATCATGACCTGAGCCGAAGTTGGACGCTTAACTGACCGAGCCACCCAGGTGTCCCTCTTTTTGCTTCTTTAACCAAGCTTAGCCTGGGGTTTCTGTACGTTTCTACTGTGCAGAACTGGCCTAAGGGGTCTTGTCTGGTGACTGTAATTGGGCTAGAAGCTTGGCCGAGCTTCCCAATTAAAAAGGGGCCCTGATATGGTTCATGAGGGAAAAAGAGACCCTTCCCTATTCTTCAAGAGATACGAAAGCCTTTCTTCACATCTCCTTTGTATTTAAAGGCCTAATGTCTTGGGTAGGTCTTAGTGAGTAGGACACAGATGTCTATGAAGCAGCCCCTGGAGGCCCTGCTCTCAGGGGAGAGAGTGGACCCCACGAGGGCTCCTTAGACAACACCTTGATGTAGACTTTAGGAAGGGTGCCCGGGAGAATGTGGGAAGTTGTTCTAGGCATTGCCCAAACTAGAATGTTCTGGCATGGGCTCCTGGGTGGGAAATAGACAGGAAACATGCAGATTAGCCTGTCATTTCACCGATTCTCTCCTGGGATCTCTTCCTGCTGTGCAAGGCTCTGAGAGCAGCCTGCCTAGGTAGCTTCTCCAGCAAGAACAGGGTCTCTAGGACCGCTCAGAGAGCAGGCGAGCTGGAAGGAAGGAATTCATTATCTCAGAGTCCTCATGGAAGCCTGAGCCCTCATCTGAGAGAGGTCTTCCTGCCCTGGAAATGTGAGGATTCTGTCACACACGCACATCACGGCCTCGGCACTGGGTCTGGCATGCACTAGGCACCCCAGCTATGGTGAATAAAATACGTTGGTAAATAGTGCCGTTTATGTCTGCTGGGAAGTTTTCGAAGGATACCGTGTCTAACATCCAAAGGATATATACCCATCGCGCATGTGCAGAGCTAGACGCGCGAGTCCCAGCATGGTGGGGGGACACGTTTGCCCAGGACTCCCCTAGCCTGGGAGGTGGGCTTTTCCTCATAAAGGCAGCCAAACCTTTCATCTTGTACGGATGATGTAGGCCTACCTTGGTCTTCACAACAAATGTGGCCTTGACAACACGTATACAAATCTAGGATTTTTGTGTGTGTGAGTCAAACCACTTTTAAAATACGCCTGCGGGGGCGGGGGGGGGGGGAGTCCCTAACTAAATATAGTTCTATGCTGGACCACCGGGCCCTCCACCCTCAGCCAACCAGAGAACACACGCCTTGGGCTTCAAGCGGGACACATTCTGGGGGTCAGCGCTGGGGAGTTGTGGTCGTGCCCGCTTACTGGGCAGTGGAGAAGGTTGGGTCTCCTGGGGCACTGGAAACGCTGAGGTCCCCCCCTTCCCCCCGCCACCCCCTGGGGCTGTATCTGTGGATGGGGACGCTGTTTCCCTCCCGGATTTATAGCTTGGGGCTCATGTGCATGTGACAGTCTATTAGAAGTATTTGATCACCCCCAAAAAACGTAAAAAAGAAATAAGAGAAGGAAGGAAGGAAGGAAGGAAGGAAGGAAGGAAGGAAGGAAGGAAAAAGAGGAAAGGGAAGGGAAGGGAAGAAAAGAAAAAAAAAGAAAAGAAAAAAAAAGAAGAGAAAAGAAAAGAACCCCTACAAAAGTAGTTTCACGCTTACTCATTGTGTGGATTCACAGTTAACACCTGCTCATCTGCACGAGCAGATGACTTTTCCCCAAAATGTCACCGTGCCGACCCATTAAAGCTACACTGATCCCCATCTTGGGGTCTCTGTGTTCTTCATATTCTTCCTTCCCACCCTAACAGTTCTTTTTGCTCCAAGTCTACTCAAGCCCCACCTCTCAGAGGACAACCTCCCTGGGGGGCCACGACGATGCCAGGCTGCCAGGTTCGGCTTTGGGAGAAGTCTCCCGGCATCCTCACCAAAATATGTGTCTCCCAGGGAATCTGTCCTCCCAAGACACTGGGTTTCTGGGTAATGGCTGAAGCTGGAGGGAAATCTTTATTTTTTTTATTAAAAAAAATTTTTTTTGATGTTTATTTATTTTTGAGAGGGAGAGAGACAGAGTATGAGCAGGGGAGGGGCAGAGAGAGAGGGAGACACAGAATCTGAAGCAGGCTCCAGGCTCTGAGCTGTCAGCACAGAGCCCGACGCGGGGCTCAAACTCACAAACCATGAGATCATGACCTGAGCTGAAGTCGGATGCTTAACCGACTGAGCCACCCAGGCGCCCCTTAGAATTCTTAACAAAATTTGAATAAGGGATCCTGAAAGCTATGTAACCTGTCCCAGTGCTTGTGCATGTATGTGAAAGGGTATGAATGAGTGTGTGCATGTGAGTGTGTGTGTGTGTGTGTGTGTGTGTGTGTGTGTGTTGCTGTTTCAGGAGCAGAGGATACATAGTTTGCAGAAGGCTCAGAAGAATCTGGACCCAGAAAAGCTTAGGAGTCTCTGAGGACCTTTATGGAAGAATGGAATAGAGAGGAGAGGGGTGCCTGGGTGGCTCAGTCAGTTAAGCGTCCGACTTCGGCTCAGGTCATGATCTCACAGCTTGTGAGTTCGAGCCCCACGTCGGGATCTGTGCGGACAGCTGGGAGCCTGGAACCTGCTTTGGATTCTGTCTCTCTCTCTCTCTGCCCCTCCCCGCTCACACTCTGTCTCTCTTAAAAATAAATAAATATAAAAAAAACTTAGGGGCGCCTGGGTGGCTCAGTCAGTTGAATGTCCGACTTCGGCTCAGGTCATGATCTCACAGCTTGTGAGTTCGAGCCCCGCGTCGGGATCTGTGCGGACAGCTGGGAGCCTGGAACCTGTTTTGGATTCTGTCTCTCTCTCTCTCTGCCCCTCCCCGCTCACACTCTGTCTCTCTTAAAAATAAATAAATATAAAAAAAACTTAGGGCGCCTGGGTGGCTCAGTCAGTTGAATGTCCGACTTTGGCTCAGGTCATGATCTCACAGCTTGTGAGTTCGAGCCCCGCGTCGGGATCTGTGCGGACAGCTCGGAGCCTGGAACCTGCTTTGGATTCTGTGTCTCCCTTTCTCTCTCTGCCCCTCCCCAGCTCGCACTCTGTCTCTCCCTCTCTCAAAAATAAATAAACATTAAAAAAAAATGTTTTAAAAACTTTAAAAAAATGGAATAGAGAGGAGAAATCAGAATCATTCAGAGTTCAATACAGGTTTGTGCCCATCGTTGGTCCCAAGGGGGTCCTACAACATCCGATCACTTGTCATGTGTCCTGTAACTGTTCATGTGTGCCCTCCACCAGCAGGTGGGTTCCACGAGAGCTGGAACCACATCTGACTTACCCACTACTGTGTTTTTGGCATGCACGCGGTACCTGACACGGGATAGGTGTGCGAGAGATAGCCATGGACTGTATAAATCTGTTGTGATGTGGGCAGATGCCCTCAGAAATTCCTGCTTGCCCTGCATGCATTTCTCTGTCTCATCGCAGATTTGGGGGGCTGGGAGGGTCACGGGGTCCGGGCCCCTGCCGTTCTGAGAGCCTCCGAAGGATCGTCCTTGACCTGATGGTGTCTGGTGTCTCCTTGCAGGGTCTTGTCTCTAACATGTCTGACGATTACAGCTACCATCCCACGTCTCCTCTGGATGACTACCTAAACCTCCCTGAACTTTACTGTAAGAAAAACAACGTCCGGCAGTTTGCGAGCTACTTCCTCCCGCCCTTGTACTGGCTCGTGTTCATCGCGGGCGCCTTGGGCAACAGTCTGGTCGTCCTTGTCTACTGGTACTGCACGAGAGTGAAGACCATGACCGACATGTTCCTCCTGAATTTGGCAATTGCTGACCTCCTCTTTCTCGCCACGCTTCCTTTCTGGGCCATTGCCACTGCGGACCAGTGGAGATTCCACACCTTCCTGTGCAAAGTGGTCAACAGCATGTACAAGATGAACTTCTACAGCTGCGTGCTGCTGATCATGTGCATCAGTGTGGACAGGTACATTGCCATCGCTCAGGCCATGAAAGCGCAGACCTGGAGGCAGAAGAGGCTCGTGTACAGCAAAATGGTCTGCTTTGCTGTCTGGGTGCTGGCGGCCATGCTCTGCATCCCCGAAATCCTGTATAGTCAACTCAAGAAGGAATCCGGCATTACCATATGCACCATGGTTTACCCTAGTGACGAGAGCACCAAAGTGAAGTCGGTGGTCTTAACCTTGAAGGTCGTCCTGGGCTTTTTCCTTCCTTTCGTGGTCATGGCCTGCTGCTACACCATCATCATCCACACTCTGTTACAAGCCAAGAAGTCATCCAAGCACAAGGCCCTGAAGGTGACCGTCACCGTCCTTACTGTCTTCTTCCTATCTCAGTTCCCCTACAACTGCATTCTGTTGGTGCAGACCATTGATGCCTACGCCATGTTCATTTCCAACTGTGCCATTTCCACCAACATTGACATCTGCTTCCAGGTCACTCAAACCATCGCCTTCTTCCACAGTTGCCTGAACCCCGTGCTCTATGTTTTTGTGGGCGAGAGATTCCGCCGGGATCTTATGAAGACCCTGAAGAACTTGGGTTGCATCAGCCAGGCGCAGTGGGTCTCGTTCACGAGGAGAGAGGGAAGCGTGAAGCTGTCGTCCATGCTGCTGGAGACGACCTCGGGAGCGCTCTCCTACTGAGGGGTCTTGGCTCCGACGTGGATGGCCCTCTCGGAAGTAAGGAGAAATACAAGTACAGCTTCTCCACTGATGGGACCAGAGGGAAACCAATGAAGAAAAAGAAAAAGGAAGTGGGGGGTGGGGGGAGAAAAAGCCCAGAAAGGGATGAATTTGGACAATTACTTTAGTTAGAATTTCCAAGTCAGAGTTTTCCACATGGACTGGCCATCCCGTGAGACCATGGACTGGCTCTTGGCTGCAATGTGTACAATTTTCGGAGAAGGACCAACAGCTCTTTAGACCACCCTGGCTTCGTCCCTCGTCTGAGCATTAATGCAACTGGAAAAGGTGTTCGATTTTCCCAGTATACTGCGGATGGCTGTGGCTTCGGTTCTGAAGCCACCTCTTCCGACAGGAGACACGGACCCACTGGCCGCTGCCACCAGGAGTCCACAAAAGCACAAAGTTTCCTGAAAACTTCCATCTTGGTGGGGGGATTTTCTACCGTGACTTTGGGGCCTGGTGCCCATGCCAGGTCTTCTAGATTCTTGATCGGAATCTTTTCAAACAACCTCAGATCGTCTCCTCTGGTCTCCTTAATCTGTTCTGGGCCAGGGAGGGACCCTGAGCCTCTTTTGAACTACCTACTTGACTGGCCAGCGAGCCCCTGGACTAGTAGCCATATCCGAACGTCATCCCTATTCTCTCGGTGCTCCCGTGTCCATTTCTGGGTCCTGCCGGGGGGTTCTGTGACTCCACAGAGTCTGCACAAGGACTCCGCGTGTCCACTCGTGTCACGGGGGCGGTCAGCCTGTGCGGGGACTCTGAGAACCCGAGCGCCCTGGCTCTGTTGTGGGCTCAGTCTTCCAGGTAGCTTTTGTGATGGTCCACTTCTCCACTTCCCATAAAATGGGTTGGTTTCACGGACCCTCTTGTTTCTCAGGCGGCTGGAAGGAGACCTGCATCCACGCCGCTCCTTTTCTTAATGGATAGCGCTCACGTGTTCAAAAGCTTTCGATTTAGAGATTAGGCTGGAAAAAAGTAATAGAATTCACTTTTGCTTTGTTTCTTTTAACTATTTGGCTAGCACTGTTGAAAACATTTTATAGGGGCCCCTGGGTGGCTCAGTCTGTTGAGCATCTGACTTCAGCTCAGGTCACGATCTCACAGTTTGTGGGTTCGAGCCCTTCATAGGGCTCTGTGCTGACAGCTCGGAGCTTGGAGCCTGCTTTGGATTCTGTGTCTCCTTCTCTTTCCTGTTTTTGCTCTCTCTCTGTCAAAAATAAGTAAAAATTAAAAAAAATTTGTATATTAGAAAAGTGTTTTTTAATGATCATTACAAAAATACCCATACTTGTCACTTTCTTCACTGTCTCTGTATTTTAAATGTGTCCAACTGAAGATCCAAAAGCCATGTTAGAGGGTGAGGAACAAGGGTGGGATAAGGAAATAAAATCTTCAAAATACTTTCAAGCCATCTTGGCTGCCTGGTCTTCCTCTCTCCTCTGGTCAAACTTATTTCCCAGGCTTGTCCCAGTTAGCCCAGTGGGATTTCCAAGGGGAGGCTATTCGAGCAGCCCACGAATCACCCTGGCTTTGCTACTTGCTCTAGAGGAAGCATCTGATTTTCTAGGTGTGCTATGAATTACTGTGGTTTCAGTCCCAAGACCATGGCTTCCAAAGGTGGCACCGAAGCCTGGACTCTGCCACCTCATCTTCCCCCTCCCAGTCCATGTCTCAAGTGTGCGTCAGTGAGAAATGAAGGGAGCAGAACATGGGCAGTGACACAAAGACCTTGCTAACCTACCCTGTGTGCAGGAGGCTGGAGGTAAACAAGCATTGGTCTGGGACCAGCCCAACGACGTGGGCCCCAGTGCAAGAAACACCACTTACAGTAGGGGGGAGGGTGATGTCCCCAAGGCCACTGTATGGACAGAGCCATCGCTCGGCTACCATTTCCAGGAGACCCAGGCGGCTTTGAAGGAACCCAGGAGAATAAGCAACAAGTATGGGCCAAACCTAAATAACATTGCGCAGTTAGGTGGAAAGAACACGACCTAGTTTGGCTTTGCCATTCAGTGCACTTCTGATACTGTGCTTCTGATATGTGTCATGGGGGCCCTGGTGGAGCTGAGGAAGTGGGGAGAGATGGAGGGAGAAAGGGGTGAGCCATGATGTGCTTGCTGGGTCTACGCTGGCTCAGATTTACCTAAGAGACACTGTAATGGAGATTTAGTGAGAGTTGAGACATAATGCACATTTGGCCAATGCCCATGAGTTGGAAAAAAATGCCGGGGACTATACTTTTCCCCTCTCTGATTTTTAAGGAGGGGGATGTGGGACACCATGAGAATGTCAAACCCTGGGTCGCACTCGGACACACGGCGGTCATGCTTAGTTCCAAGGGTTTCCTTTAGGACATGACTGTCACTATTGCATCATCCCAGACCTAACAGCTCCAAAGGAGGATTAAAGACAGGCTGCGATTGAATCATATGGCAAAGACTGAAAGTATGTTTTGTGGCAAACTGTTTTCATTTTTAAATGATTGCATAAATAGGACCATTTTACATTCAAACTAATCTAGGTGTTGGTAGCAGATTTAAGCCACTCAACATTTCGAGAGAATACGCGCTGTGAGTACCTTTTGAAATAAAGATAAAAGAGGGTTATCATATATGATTACATTTGACTATAACTTTATAAAGGACAACAACCAAGAAACTGAACGAAATGTGATGTGTTTTCATTGCCAAAAGAGAGATTGTCTTTTTTACCAAAATTTTTTTTTAGAAAACTAATTGTAAGTCCATACATCACAACATGTACATCCAAGTGGGGTTGTTGTTTTGATGTAGTCGACTTGGATGACTGGAGATTTGGTGTCTTGGGCTGCCTTTCAGGCCTGCAGAATGCTAAGTCACTCAGCAAACATTTGTGTCTATACTAGGAGCCAGACCCTCTCTACTCACCCAACAGGGTTACAATATGCTTTCCCTCAAGATGCTTACACTCTAGCAATGTGGAAAAGCCAAGCGCCATGTGGCCTCCAACACGGAAGATAGTATGGAAGGCTCTATCAGGTGATATCCCTTGGCTGACAAACATGAGGTGTCCTTGTATGGCTTAAAGACTGGTGTGTAGATAGTTCCCAGGACAAGTTGCATATGGCGACCTCGTCAGGTTGCCAAAGAGCAACAAGGATCTTCATGTGTGTTCCTGATCTGGTGTATGTGCCCAACGCCCTCACCCCGCACATAATGCCTTGTATGTAGAAGATACACTATGTTAAAGTAATAAATTCGTTAAAATGTAAAACTGGTCGTTTCTCAAATGTGTATTTCGTGTGTCCGAACTCAGCCATCAGGAAACTTTTTAAGAGTAAAGATTGGCAACCTTGAGCAATGGGATGTTATGTCCTTAGGGCAGTGATGCAGTCCTGTTGTCTACGGGCAGCCTGAGAGGAGCCAGTGGTCAAGGGTGGGCGGGCTGAGCAGGACTGGACACAGTGCTTTCCCACGGCCTGGTGAGTGGCCTGGGTTGCTGCCTGTTGGCTTTTGCAAGACAGGTGTGCGGTTATAATATCTTCCATTTGCCCGTGGCAGTTGTTACAAATAGTCCTGCTCAAGGAAGCAACCAGCTCCAGTGGGCTCCTTCCCTGGATCTGGTCCCCCTCCTCTGGACGCCATCACCACTGCAGTGTGGTGGTGATGGGTAGTGGCTCCACGATGGGCTTAAATACCCAGTAAAGGCTGTCACGAAGCATGAAACCTTTGGACATCATTGACTTTTGGCTCCAAGAAATGAAAAGCTGTCACACGTGTCCACATGGCCCTTTTGTGTTTATAATCTTTGAATGCTGTGCTTGGTTCTCTAATTCTGATTTGGCCTCATAAGTTGGAGCTTCCCATGGGGTCCAGGGCAAAGGAAGGGCAAAAGTATCCCCCACCTCCCCTGGCTCGGTGCCTGAGGATTTCTGTCCCGCACTGGACTTGACCTCTCTCCATTGGAGCGTCTCCTCCTTCTCCTACACTCTGGTCAAGGGGCTCCAGCACACTCACCTTATTTATTTATTTATTTATTTATTTATTTATTTATTTATTCAGAGAGGTCACGAGCAACAGAGGGGCAGAGGGAGAGGGAGAGAATCCCAAGCAGACTCCAAGCCCAGCATGGAGTCTGATGCAGGGCTTGATCCCATGAGCCATGAGAGATCATGACCTGAGCTGAAATCAAGAGTCAGGTGCTCAAGTGGCTGAGCCACCCGGGTGCCCCAACCTTATGCACGTTAGATGCTCAAGAGAAATCTCTCTTTATTCAAGTTGTTTGCGGTGCATGATCAGTAAGCACCGTGGCTGTAGAGTGCGGTTGCCATCACAACCAAGAGGCAACGGTGCTTGTGCCATACCATCCTTTCTCCCCCATCCCGTCGGCCCCTCCCATTGCAGTTGAGTGAGGTCTGAGCCTGCACCCTCCCGGAACCGGGACTGTTTTTCTAATCAGGTCTATTTTATGGGTACAGGTGCCCCAAGAGCCAATGTCCCATTCCATGTCTTTCTTTGCTTTTATATCATTAAAACCTACAAAAGATATGCAGATGTATCTCTCCAACATTAGACTCTCGATGAGCTCTCTTCCGCCCTTAACGTGCTTACTTGTTACACTCGATTGTGGTACCAGGGGCCAAGTAAGAAGTCCCTCTGGTTGGGTGGAGGTTCCCCATCAACTGAATTTCCCCTCAAGGGCTTGCAGCGAATGTGGTCCGCACATAATCGCCAGCTGGCAGCTCCTCCAGGGTCCGCCTGTGCTCACCTGTGCTGCAGAGAGCAGCTCTGGCCAGAGCCGTGTCACCCCAGGCCACTGCAGCCAATGCCTGAGAGGCGGGGGATAGAGGGCGTCAGGCTGCCAGGCGCTCTGATAGGCGCAGCTGCTCCAGAGCTCCCTGCCTGCCTGGCCCGCTGGCGGAGGATCGTCAGCCTCACATCACCGTTGAGCCTCCTTCTGCTCAATCCCGTCTCTTCCCACCTCCTTCCGTGGGTGTTGATCCCTGATCAACATCTTGCACCTTGAACTCCAGCTCAGTGTCTGCTTCTAGAGAAGTCAGCCCGTAACAATCTTTCACCGGGGGCTACCCATCCTGAGAGCCCATCTAAGACCTGATGGGTGCAGAGCACGGGGTGTCTGAGAGCAATGGGCGGTGAGCACCCGTCACAGAGCCCATCTCAGAAGGCTGGGGGCTCAGGCTGTGCCTGATCTTAATTGAGTCGTCAGAGATCTTGTGCACCGACGGCAGGTCAGGGTCTCGGTGTGCAGGCCAGACACGGTCTCCCAGGACCTTTCAGCCACTGTCCCCTGCTCGCTCTCTCCAGGCCTGGTAGGTACTGTGATTAACCTCATTTTACAGACGAACGGACTGAGTCTCAGATGTGTTAGTAACTCGTCCAAGGTCACGCAGTTCACGACAGGGTATGCCAGGCTCTCAAGCCTTGGCTTCTGCCCCGTGTTGCCATCCTGCCTTGCCTGCCATGGTCAGACAAACCAGCCATTGCTTTGGAGCGTTGACCAACACTTGGCCAAATACCAGACCGAGTTCCAGGGAGCACAAGGACAGATGGACAGATACCATCGCACGCAATCTCTAACTGATGCCGTGTGACCGCCGAGGCCCAGCTGACACCTCCCTCAAAACATGGGCCGGGGGGCGAACCAGCAACAGACGATGTCATCAGCCTCACAGAATCGAAAAAGGTTCCCACCTGCTCCCTCTCTTCAGGCTCCACCCCAAACACATACAGCTGTGGACCCTCAAACTCTGCCGGAGGGGTGTGTGTGTGTGTGTGCGTGCGAGTGTGTGTGTGCACATAGGTGCAAGAGCACTGTACCCAAGCCCGGGCAGACACCTGGAACACAGAGCACCTGGTGGTGGCTTGTCCTCCCTCCCCTGACCCCAGCTTTCCTGACTACTTCCTCCCAAATCGACCCGTCCATCTGCCCCCTGAATACCACTGAGCGGCCTCCTTCAAGACCACATGGAACAGGGGAATCACCCAGCTGAGCCCTGCTCACACTCCTGATCCACAGAATCCTGGGATGTAATAAAATCGTTACCATTTTCTTAGGCCATTGAGTTTTGGGGTAATTGATTTTGTAATCTTTAAAATCTTTTTAAGTTTATTTATTTATTTTGAGAGAGACAGAGACAACATGAGTGAGGGAAGGGGGCAGAGAGGGAGAGAGAGAATCCCAAGCAGGCTCCTCGTGTGGGGCTCGAACTCACCAACCGTGAGATCATGACCTGAGCCGAAGCCAAGAGTTGGGCGCTTAACCGACCGGGCCACCCTGGTGCCCCATGATTTCCTAATATTTCTTTGGCACAAAATTCTCTTTGGCTCACTCACAAGTCTGTGAAGAGAAGTGATTTTACAAATGGAGCTGAATGTGCTCCATTCAGCTGTGGTCTTGTTACAGCTGCCACAAAACTTAGTGATCTAAAGCAGTAATCACTTAATTGCGTTCCCCAAAACGACTGGGCATCTGGGGCGTGGCATCTGTCATGTGGTTGCAGTCAGACATTGGCTGGGGTTGCGGTCACCTGAAAGCTTGCCCAAGAGCTCTCCATCTTTCCATCTGTATGTGGGCTGCAAGTGGGGTGCCCACAGATGGCCTCTTCAGCATGGGGGTCATGGTACTTGGTTTCCACGGCCCTTGGTTTCCCCTGGGCAAGGATCCAAGAGCACCAGGGGGAAGTTGTCTGTCTTTTTCTGACCTGGCTCTGGCTGTTCCCCACTGGTCAGAACGGTGCCAGGCTGGCCCAGAGTCCTGGGGAGCAGCCACAGGCCCCCACCTCTTATGGGAAGAGTGCCATATAACTTTGGGGTCATGTGTTAAACCCACCACAAACTACTCTGTAAGTTGTCTTTCAACGACCCCAGTCACTCAATCCCCCAACTGCCTAGCTGACCAGTACCCAGGGACAAAAGAGCCTAGGAGAGGAGGAGGTAAATGTAGGCAACTTTCTCAAGAACAGCTGTCACATTTTTGAGTGATTCTTATGGGAACCGCTACGCAAGGACCTTTGTTTTGTAAGTGATCTCTACACCCATTGTGGGGCTCGAACCCACAACCCCAAGATCAAGAGGTGCACACTCCACTGACTGAGCCAGCCAGGTGCCCCAGCAAGGCCCTTTTCCGATCTTATGCGGTCTCCACAACATCCTTCTGAAGCAGCTGCTGTCAGGTCTCCCATTCAACAGGTGGAGAAACTGAGGCACAGAGTGACTCAGTCACTTGCCTCAAGCCATAGCTAGTAGGTAGTGGCACCAGGAATCCAGGCATGTTTTTCTGATACTAGAATCTGACCTCTGAGATGCTCTGTTGCACTTTCTCCTCCATTGGAGTTCAAGTACATTTAGATTTTTGTTAACATTTATTTATTCTTGAAAGAGAGAGAGAGAGAGGGAGGGAGAGGGAGAGCGATCAGCAGAGGAGCAGAGAGAGAGGGAGACACAGAATCCGAAGCAGGCTCCAGGCTCTGAGCTGTCAGCACAGAGCCCGGTGCGGGTCAAACTCATGAACTGTGAGATCATGATCTGAGCCGAAGTCAGATGCTTAACCGACAGAGCCATCCAGGTGCCCCGGAGTTCAAGCACATTTAGTTCCGGTGGTCCATTCACACCGTGGAATCCAGGCATGGCTCTGTTCCCGCACAGGCCCTGAGTCAGGAGGGTGGGGTGGCCCTCCCCGGGCAGGGGAGCAGGAATCCTGCCCAGGCTTCGGCTTCCTCCCAGGCTCTCCCTTCCTGGCTTCATGTGGTCACGCTCGCTGTTGAGTAGGTGACCCTTTGGGTGAATGTAGAGACGTTAACTTCATTATGACTCGAGCTTGTAGGTTGTTTACTGGGAAATTGAGTGCAGTCATGAGCTGATGTGAATTTGTTCTTTTTGGGAATTAGTTTTCAGGGGCGCCTGGGTGGCCCCGTCGGTTAAGTGTCCGACTCTTGACGTCGGCCCAGGTCATGACCTCAGGTTTGCGGGCACGAGCCCCGAGTTGGGCTCTGCGTGGACAGCGTGGAGCCTGCTTGGGATTCCCTCTCTCTTTTTCTCTCTGCCCCTCCCCTGCTCTCTCTCTCTCAAAATAAATAAACTTAAAAAAAAAAAAAAGAAATTTGTTTAAAAAATTTTGAAGTTAGACTGGTGTGTAACAAAAATAAGTCTGTGGTATAGAAGGGTATAACGAGAAAAGCAAAATTGTGCCTCCCCCAGCACCACCTCCAAAGCCTGGACAGACCCTCCCCACCCCCCCACCGCCCCCCCTCCCGCCCAGCCCCATTTCCAGGGGAAGCCGCTGTGGAGCGTCTAGCGCCCTCATCCAGAAACACGTGTCTTCTGCGGTGTGGGTGTGCGCTCCTTCCAGCCACCCCCTCTGACGTGGTCTTCCTTGCTTTGCTGTCACAGACGATGAGTCCTTGGAGAGTCTCGTGTGTGCCCTCATGTGCCTGGACGGGCGTGTCTGGAGAAGATGGCAAGCGTTTTCCCGAAGGAGGAGAGACTAGGGCGAAAGGGAAAGTGCGAGAACGGGAGATGGTGACCTGGGTGGTCTCCACCCCTGTTGGCCCCGTGCCCTTTACAGAGCCACCTGGCAGTGCTCCCGTCCAGAACGGTCTCTCTTCCCACACCTCAAACCCGGGCTGACCTTGACATTGGCTCTGGGCCAACAGAATACGGCCAGAGTGATGTCGTGCCAAGTTCTGGGAGAGGCTGTGCTTGCCTTCGCTGTCCTGGAAACCTCCCCAGCACTCCGCTGAACGAGCCTGGCTGTCCTGCTGGGGGTGGGAGACGCCGAGGAGCAGGGCTGTCACCTGGCCAAGGCCATCGTAGACAGGCCAGCCCCGCCTTTGACCAAGCAGCTGACCGCAGGCGTGGGGGTGAGCCCAGCCGCCACCAGCTGACAGCCAGCCTACCGGCAGACGCAAGAGCGCTCAGGTGACATGTGGCCGGCCAGGGCGGGCGCCTCAGTGACCAGCATGCGTCAGTTCACGAGAACGCCCACGTCCACCTGCGGGTCTGGGGGCTAAATACATGCTGAGGGTTTAAGCCGCTGGTTTTGAGGTTGCTTGTTTTGCAATGTTATCGTGACCATAAATAACCGATACGGCCCTTCCCGTGGAGGACGATACACGGTTTGAAGGTCAAGGGCTGCCATAGCAAATCCTGGTTAATGAAGGAGTTTGTTTTTTGTTTTGTTTTGTTTTGTTTTAAATCACTGGAATGTCTACATTCCAGTAAAATGAAAACAGTTTAGAGAAAACCATCCCACAGCCACCTCGGCATGGTGCAGTAGTAGAAACAAGCCCATAAATGGTTCAGACTTAACAGCTCCCCTGGGTCTTGGGCCGACTTATGGCAAGAGCCTGTTAGATTGGTTATATTTGCTCCTACTGTATTCATGAACCTGCGAAGCAGGGAGCTGATCTGATCTTTTGCATAAAGACCTGGCAGAAGCCAAAGTTCCTTAACCTTTTTTTTTTTTTTTTTTGGTCTCATGCTCTCCTCTGGCAATCCTATAAAGCCTTCTGCCCTCTTCTTAGAATGTTTTAAAATGAATAAAATAAAATACATAGGATTCCAAAAAAAAAAAACAAAAAACCCTCTGTTGAAATACAATCCTCTAAAAATCAGAAAAAATTTACGAACCAGTAACATCTGTGCCTTTTTTTTTTTTTTCATTATTAATGCATTAAGTAAAATCGACCAGCGGGTGTGATGACAACCTTTGTTGTAGAGCGGAGATGAGATTTTGAGAGTGTTAAATATGAAAACATCTGTCATTTCCACTGGCGACGAAATCACAGCCCTTGCTGACATGTGCTAGTGTGACACGTTGTTTACATTCACGGTGGGGGTAAGATCTACATTTTAGTGCAGAGTCAGGGGAAAGAGGCCATTTTCCCCCTATCCAAGTTCCCGGACCTTCTGAGTTCTGCGTATGGACCGGGTGAGGAGCCCATGTTTGACCCGACCTCCCCCGTCACGTATCCGTCGGCACTGAACTCCCGTTTCTTCCTGGAACTCTGAAATTTTGGACATGGATGGAGCCACTTTGGATTTGGGGCAGGGGATGTTTCCCCATTGAGGAACGATCTGTCAGTGAGCAACATGTCCTTGAAGGCAAACACGAGCCATGGAAGAAATGGCGGCTGTGAAAACTTCTGCCCGTAGAACAGTTTCCTCCCCGGTGGTTTGTTTGGAAGTAGCTTCCTCTCCAAGAAGGAAGTCGCTGCCCCTGTGTCCCCGCGCTTGGGCCAACGGGCTGAGGTTGGAGAAGTCCCCGTTCCAAGGTTCAAGGGTCACTGGCGGAGTGAAATTCGAGGACAGATCCATGAGTTCGTTTCACCCCTTTCCTGAAGCTCTGACCGCAGTGGTGACACTGCAGTGACCCTCAAGGACCTCGGGGTGGCCCAGCGGGTCACCTGCGCTGATCCACTAGTAGGCTTCTGGGTGGCTCAGCCTGATGAACCAGAGTTGGCATGGCCGTGAGCGTGTGGTCCTCGTTCTGAGAACACCCAACGGTTCCATGGGGGTCCTTGCTGGTGGAGAAGGGTGGTCCCTGCCAAGACCTCTGGTCCCACACACGGACCCCGTCCCTTGTGCAAAGGCCTGGCGGCGGGGGGAGGACTCTGGCTGCCGTCCCTCCTCGGGGCCTTTCTGTGAGAGCATAGGAAGCCCTGAAGCCAAGCCCAGAGACACAGGAACAAACCCGACTACCTTTCCCGTGTCTCCAGCCACTGCCTTCCGTGTCTTTTTGGCAAACCGTCCAGGTCTTCCTTCTATTTAAATGTTGCCTCTGCTGGATGTGGTGGTTGGCCTTGGCCACACGTACGCTGCCATTTTCTCTGATGAGAAAGGTGGGTTCTGCTAACCCAGACTCCAGCCCGGCCCTCCCCGAGGCCTCTGGGAGGCCCCTCCCATGTACCTCTCTTTCCTCACCACCTCCCCCCCGTCTCCCCTCCCCTCACCCCTTCCTTCCTCTTGGGAAGAAGACAGTACCTGTTCCACCGACCTGGCCGACAGGTATCCAGGCCCTTGCTGGAAACTTCCTTCTCTCCTCGTGGCTCAGCCGGAGGCTTCCTCTGAGGCAGAAAGCGAGGGAGGCCCTCCTGACTTGAAATTGCCTTCCCTTTGGTGATTCTAGGGAGCCACAGGCCCGCAAGCCCCACCTGGTCTGGGTCCGAGGCCTTCCTTTTGGTAAGGACACTCACGTGCACCGGGTTTGCTGATGCCTGACTTTGTTCTTTTTTTTTTTTTCTTTTTTAGCAAAGAAGACAGTTCATTCCAGGCTTCAGATGGGGCTGCTGCGTCTGAGACAACCGCAGTCCATACATGCCCGAAGGTGTGAGGAAACCACACCAGGGCCCCGTCCTCCCGCAGAGCGCCGGGGGGGGGGGGGGGGGGGCGGGGGGGGGCTGGGGAGGGACGGAGGTACAGGTATCAAACCCCAGAGGCCGGCGATCACACTTGTGCTCGGGTTCACCCTCCTCCAGAAACCACCGTGTGGGGAACACAGGAGGCTGACCTTTCTGTCAACCCTAACCCACTTTGAACGGCTTTCATGATAGCTGTGCTCTCCGCCTGGCTTCTGATGGCTTTGGCTCAACTGCTCTCTCTCAAACAAACAAAAAAAAAGTCCATTTTCTCATCTGGGGTGACAGGTTTCACCGATCTGTGTGGGTGGCAAACTCCCCTCGCCAGATTTTTCCCACGCATCTTCAAACCGAAAGGGCAGACCTGCCGAGAGTTTCCTTTTGAGTCCCCTGGGGAACCTGGGCGCCACAGGGCAACATGGTCAGAAGGGACAAGGCAGCAGCAGGTGCCACGGAGCCTGTGGGACCTGAGCTAGGCCGAGATCCCTGGAATGGAATGTGGGCCTTGGAGAATCTGGGGCAGACTCTGGTCATCTTGGGCTGCTCCGTGGTTTAGGCGCAATGGGGATTTTGTTTTTTTTGTTTTTTTTTTTTTTAACATTTTTTTTTATTTTTGAGACAGAGAGAGACAGAGCATGAATGGGGGAGGGGCAAAGAGAGAGGGAGACACAGAATGGGAAGCAGGCTCCAGGCTCTGAGCCATCAGCCCAGAGCCTGACGCGGGGCTCGAACTCACGGACCGCGAGATCGTGACCTGAGCTGAAGTCGGACGCTCAACCGACTGAGCCACCCAGGCGCCCCGGCACAATGGGGATTTTGATATGGAGGCTCCCGGATCCCAGCCTCAGGGGCAGGGACACAGCTACGTGTGTCTCAGCTGGTTCTCTTTCAGCCCCCAGGCCCATGTGGTCACCAAGTCTCTGGAGGGATTGGTACCCAAGAACTCCCGCTGCATTGTTTTGGGCATTTGGATAAACCAATCTTCCATTCCTTCAACCTGCTCACGGGACAGTAAGAGGCTTGACTTGAGGGCATCGCTAACACAAGAGGGGGTGGGGGGGGCAGGATCGAGAGACCAGCTCACCTCCATTCTCCCCACACCCCCTCCTGGAGGCTTGCCCTTCGGTGCCATGGGGGCTACAGGGGCTCCTGTCCCTGGCCAAGTTGGCCAATGGGATTGGCGATGGCCTCAGAGCTGACCAAGCATGGGGACCGGCTGGTGGCCTCATTGACTCGGTAACTGCTGAGCGCTTCTGTGTCTGGCATGATGCTTGACGCTGTGGGGCTGAAAGGAAGGAGATGAAGGAAACACGGTGCCTGCCCTCAAGGGAGAACATGGTTACGGTTACAGAAAATAGAACTTATTCCTGTGTAACTGATCAGAGAAGAGGCCACATGAGAATCTGGGCGCCGGGGGAGGGTTGGAGGAGGAAGGGAGAGGGAGGGAAGGGGGGCTGTGATCCTCAGATGCGGGGTGTGGGGTGCGTGTGCTCCATCTGACCAGTCCAGGGGTGACGGGGTCCCGCCCCTTCTGGGTCTGTGTCAGGTCTCTGCTGATTCAGCAGGAGTAGGCGTTAAGTTACGGTGGGAACGTGACTCCTTCCTCCGCCAGCTGCCGTGGCCCTGTGGTTTTGCCCAGCTTTGTACCACAGGCCAACTGAGCATGGTTTTAGGGCATCCGTGACCTTCCCCCCCTCCCCCACACCGTCCTGGTAGGTCACCATTGTGTTCTCTGCTCATCTGGCGGAGAGCAGCCGGGTTGGAAGGATGCCTTGACTCCAGCAGGCCTGAACGCCGACCTCAACCTCACGGTTGGCGGGGGTGGGAGTACCCAGATGCCAGGCCACACGGCAAACCTCTCGGAGCATCTGGTGGCTTGAGCCCTTCTAAAAAGCCGGGGTACAAGCCGATGCTCTATGTCCCAGCAGGGTGACTCCACACCCCCGGTCCGGTTTGGGTAACTTCATCACTCGCCTCGGGTCCTGGTGCAAAGAAAGACGACGCTACTCCCTGTGTCATAGTGTTTGCTTTATTTCAATCCTGAGGTTAAAAAGAAAACAGTTCCAAACAGTGCCGCAGATGCTATAAAGAAGTATGTTTGGGGTACAAAAGTTTCTCACCTCCCCCCCTCCCCCGCCGTGCAGGTGGGGTGTTGGCAATTTGATGTGCTCCTGGGTAGTTCTTTGGCAGGTAAGAACGCAATGGGTCCCCAGACCCACTATCCCGTAAGGCCTCGAGAATGGAGGGTTAGTCAATTAAAGTGCAATTCTGATTTGGAAGCTGCCCAGCCAAGGCCTGGGCGTCGCTGTGCAGCCCCCAGAGGCAGGGGCATCTCTGGATAACACTCATCCTAAGGTTCTAAGGAAGCCTGTGTCTAAGGAAGCGATGTCTCCCGAAATTTAAAGATAGACTTCACTATTTTTTCAAGAGCCATTACAAGGGAAGAGGCATGATTCCCGTTTCCTCGGAAGAATCACAACGCAATGAAAAGACTTACCCAAGGCGCCACTAAAAAGTGCCTTTCGGGGTTGTGTTTTTGCAAACCTGGCTGGCTGGCTCGTTTCTGCTGCAAGAATCCTGGTTCTTGGAATCACGGATGGCTTCTCTCTGCCTTAATTCTCAACACCTCCGAGCCAAGGGTGGGATTCTCACGTGTGGGTACCAAGGTGGGCCTTAAAAAATGAAACTCCTAAAGACATTTTAAAACTCAGCAGACACCTAACCAGTTTCGCGTAAAACGCAGGCGCTGAGATCTCACTCCCAAATGGGGATTTCCTTTCCGCTGAGTCTAGGATGACTTCCCCACCCTAGGCGAGGGGGTAACTGGAAGCGTTCAGGAAAACCATTCCCTTTCTTCTTCAGGTGCAGCGTGTGGCTTTTTCCCTTTCTACTTTTCAAGCCTGGTGGGGTGTTTCAGTTCCAGATTCCTTCTGGGGCATTTCTTTGCCTGCTCGTGATCCAGGTGACCGGGAGGCCAGCGGGATCCAGCCACGAGGGCTCTGCAGAGGCCACGCTTTATCCCGACACCCTTCCTTGCTATGGGCGGGCGTGCCTTAGAGGCTGTGTCCTTGGGGAAGGTTGGCGGGGAAGCAGCTTCTGAGCCAGAGGTGGACCAGGCAGCCGGCAGGAGTACTACAGGGTGAGCGACTGTTATTCAGAGAGCCGGCCATCCAGGGGCTTCTGGGTTCTTGTTGCGTTTCGTTTTGTTTTGCATAGTGATCTGGGGTCCCAAGGAGGTCTCCTCCTGATGATTTCTAGTGTCATTCAGTCTCCTGGCTGGGGCTACCACCTTCAATGGTTGTTCTGCATTGTCATCTGCGGTTTTGGAAAACTCCCCCCACCCCCAAACCTCAGAAAAGTCGAGAACCTGTTTAAAATGAGAATAAAGCTATTCGTACAAGCCACACTGAAACAGGCCAACGTGTTCTCTCTAGTTGCGTAACGCACAGCAAACTCGAGCTCACGCTGCAAAGTAACGAGGGAGAAGAGTCTGTCCAGCACAAACAATAAATAGGATATGGAGCCGGGACGTGACCGCCGGGGGATCGGGCGACCCTCTGAACAACTGCGGTCAGGGTCAGCGTTCCGGAGCGGGGGCACTGCACGCCACCAGGGGCCCCTGTGCTCCTGGAGCAGCGGCTCTGGGCTGGCTTCGCAAGAGCCGGGCGCGCTACGCGTGTTGTTGGGCCCCTGCCGGGCTGACTGACAGAGGTTCACGAGGGGGCTTGGATGGAATGTTCCAGGCCTTTCTCAGGAAACACAGGAGCCATTAGCTGCACAGGATGGTGGGGGCACCATCAGCTGGCCAGTCAGCATGGCATCCTGGGAAAGCACTCAGAACAAGACTCCAGACCGCTCTGGCTTCTCTTTTGTGGGTTTTGTTATTACGGGCAGCCACTAATTCTGATTACCCTTTCCAGGGGAGAGGGTGGGCTCAAAGGCGGCATGGTTTACTCTGGAACCATCCTCAGGCCGTGTGGCACACCGGGGAGGGCAGGCGTGGGGCTCGGGAGAGTCTCTGGGAGCCCGGCCGCATCTTGCCTTGGTGGTGAGCACGGTCAAGGCCTGGGCCACTGGGAGATGCTAGAGACCCCGGTGGCTTTCTGCCGTGGGCGGCCGCTCCAAGGAAAGAGCACGAGAGGCTCGGCTTTTCTCTGGGTTGATGTCTCCGGAAGGTTCTGTTCACCAACCTCCTTGCCCTGCCCAACCTGACTGCAAGCAGCCACGTCCCCAGTTAAGCGACAGCTCCAAGTCTATCATGGAGGTTACTTCCCCCACCCCTGCCCCACGAGTCCTCTCTGCTGGCTGGTAGCTTAGGGGTCTGTGCTGGACGTGGCCTGGGGTCCCTGACCTGTCCGAAGGGGGCCGCTCCAGATGCCCCGCTCACCTGTAGAAGTGTCTGAGCTCCGACTTCGGGCTCTGGCCTCTGTGAACCAGGCACAAAGAGGCCATCGAAGGTGAGCTCTGTACGGCGGGAGAAGAGGAGGGCCGCGGACAGCGGGAAGGCTATGTCCTTCCAGGAAAAGGACACAGGATTCCTCGGCCCCAAGGGGAGATGGCTCCTGGGGGTCAAGTGTAGGCTGAGCCACGGGAAGTGGGCAAACGGGGTGCTGGGGAGCAGGCGGGTGGCAAGTGGGGGCCGAGGAGTGAAGTCAAAGCAGATTCGTGAGTGATGCCTGTTACGCTTGGGTTACCAAAGACTTTTGTTAAGAAGGCCCCGAGTTTTGAAAGTGGTTCTTACCCAGATTATGATCGTTACTAAACACGTCTGAAGGTGGGGCAGAAGCTCTTATTTATACAAAGAGCCCATCAGCTGAACAGTGTGTCCTAAGGGTCAAGGCGCGATGCTGCCTGTCGGTCAGGCTGTCAGGGTTAGCCGGCTTCGGGGCTTCAGCGGCCCGTGCAGAGACAGCGCCGCAGTGCGCGTCCTCAGGGGGGTGGCTGAGGGGCCTGCCTGAGTGAAGGGCTTTGCGCGAGGACAGGACTTTGCAGACAGAAGAGCCAGGAAGAAAGTGGAGCTCGAGGCCCCTCCAAAACTGTTGAGTTTGAAGCAGCCCCAAATTTACTGGGGCAGGAAGGGACAGAGGCATGACGGGAAGAGGCTGGAGGGAGTCGCCGGAGGGGCCCCCCAGGCGCCCTGACTCTCAGGATGGCCCCGTGGCCTCCTTTTCCTGGGAGGACCAAGGGCCTCACGGCCTGAGGACTCAACAGGGTCTGGCCAGGACATCCCGGCTCATGGTCGCCCAGGACGCCTGGCCCCTGCTGGGCAGAGTGGGGCCTTTCTCTCCCCGGGCACGAGTTGGGATCATGGCCTCTGGCCTGTGCAACTCTCCACGGGGGCGGCCTGGAGCCAGCTGTGGCTCCGGGAGAGGCCGATGGTCTCCTGAGGGTTTAAACCTTTGGCAGAGTGAGTGTCCCTTTGGGTGTGAGGATAGTCGGGTCCCTAATCACGGGAAACGGTGCTTGAGCCCTTAAAAGCCATGGAGGCTGAGAGTGACGGTGCGAAGTTCTGAGTACAAGGTGCTCCAGACAGAGCAGCTCTGAGGGATGGCCCGTCAGCTTTGGAGCTGCTGCCTTTTTTTTTTTTTTTTTTTTTTTTTTTTTTAGTGCTTTATGTGACAGGTGAGCAAGAGTAGTGTTTCCTGTGGATAAAGTGAAACCAGGTGCTTGAGCCTACGGGAAATCGCTTCCATCGTAGATCACAGGCCTGTCAACCGTCAAGTGATAAAACACTTTCTTGGAGACAAACCTGAGGAAACAGAAGTGGAAAAGGAGGGTGTCACGCAGACGCAGAAGCCCGAGGGCAGCGGCTGCCGCTGGGGCCTCCGCGGGGGGCTGCGGTGACCTGGCTGGGTGGGGAGGGGCCCCGCAGGGAGGCCTGGGCCCCTCACCCCGTTTGTCCGGCAGACTTCTCCCCGGGCAAAGGGTCCGGGGGGGTCCTGGGACGTCAGCACCGACTGCCCTGGGGCGTGGGTGCAGAAAAGCCGCAGGGTTGCTGCTCTGCAGCCGTTGGGGGTGGCGGGGGGCTGCACGGGGAGGGGGTGGGCGGAGAGAGCAGACACTGAGAAGAGGTCTCTGGGGGAGCATGGGTTTCAGCCCCCCCCCGGCCACCTGAGCGTGTTCTGCCGTCCACGGTTCAGAACTCTCTGCAAGGGCACCAGGCCAGGGTTTGTCACAGCAGCACGGCCGCCTCCAGCGGTAACTAGGAGCCTGCCTGGGGCACAGGACTGCGTTCCGCCCTCAGTGCGCCTCTCCTCCGCCACGCCCACAACCCGCAGGGAATCCTCACGAGGTGGCATCTGTGCTCACGGCCACCGCACAGGAGACGGGGCTCAGCTAAGGCCCACAGAGGGAAGGGCAGGGCCCGCGCGCCTGGCGGACCCGCACCCACTCGCCTGACCGCTGCCCCATCCCGCTGCCCTGCAGGGGGCTGGGGCTCAAGGTCACTTGGAGCTCCGGAGGCCGTTCTCTGGAAATGCTGGGCCTGTGCCCCTGAGTCCTGCTAATTCAAGGTGCGTGTGTGTTCATGGGGCAGGGGAGGGGCAGGAGAGGGGAAGGAGGGGGGCAAGGGGGGAAAGTTCATGCTCTTAGCCTCTCGTGTGTGGACGCCCTTGGCCACAAGCCCTGGAGTTCAGGGCCTGAAGGTGGTGAGGGGTGGTATGGCTCTCTTCTAGAATATGCTATCTAGTCATTCTGCTAAAAACCAAGTGGGCTGGGAAGGGTGCCCCGTGGGGGGATGTGGCCACCAGCTCAGGGCCCCACTCACAGAGGATGTGGCTGGTGCTGGTCAGGCAGGTCTCCTAAAAAAGGTGGCCCCGACAAGGGCTTATGCCAAAGCCAGAAGACACAAAAGGGATGTGTGCCAGCAACCTTAACCACCCCCGTCTCCTGTCTCCAGGACGTGGGGCCCTGGCGCATGGCACACGCCCAACCAGTGTGCTCTTCTCCTCCACTTCCTTCCTCGGCTGCCCCTCCAGCTCGTGTCCCTACATTCCCAACGTCCTGCCCTCCAGCCCTTCGCTGCTGACCCATATCTGGTGCTTTGATGTAGTGCTTCCCAGAGACGGCACACGCTGCTCCCGCTGCCATGCTGAGAAGGCCCAGGGGCTCCTCCTCAAAGCTCTAGCCCTGCCCTTCATTTCCCTCTTGCCTGTCCGTCCGTCCATCCATCCATCCATCCATCCATCCAACCATCCACTGTTTCTACTGAGCCCCTTCTCTGGGCTGGGCAGTGGGAGCTTGGACACTCGCGAGAAGCAGGAGGGCATACGGTCGAGTCCAGAGCCTGGAGGCAGGCCCTCTGGGTTCCCAGCTGGCTCCACCACCGCCAGCTGTGTGACCTGGAGTGTCACTCTGTTACGCACCTGGTCCTCAGTCCCCTAGCAGCACCGTGAGGAGAACGGTGGTCGCTCCGACATGGGGGTGTTGCCGGGCGTAAGTGAGTCCGTAAGGGTGGAGGGCCGAGAACCACCTGACACGAGCTAAGACTCTGTAAGTACTGGCCCGTGTTTTATAAAATCTATAACAGACCCTAAACCACCACCGTATAGGGGTCTAAGGTAAAAAACAAAATAATAAGTTACTGATAATTAAATAGTCTCTTTTAAATGTCCACCTCTGTTCTTGGGGCCAGGAGGCAGGTGAGTTGTTCTGGATGTTAATGAGCGAGGATCCCTACCTGGAAAAGGTGTTGTCGAAGATGAGCATGTAGATGCCTGGTGTGCGGACCTTGAGCTGGCCTTGGATGTTCTCCTTGTGGGAGCTGCATCGGGTCGTGGGGATGAGGACCTGGGAGGAAAAGCAGATCAGAAAAAGTGTCAGGGAAGCCGAGAGGGCCTAAAGGTCTTCTGGGCAGAGCCTTTATTTTGGGGAGGGAACTAGGCCCAGGGAGGCTAGGCGCCCTGTCTGAGGTCGCAGCGGGGCAAGGCTGGGGCTGTGGTCGGCCCCAGGAGCGGGGAGGGGTCTTCCACATGCCCTGCATTTGTTGATAACCTGTGTTAGGGAAGAGGCTGTGAGCATGAGTTTCACCCGGCATCGTGAACTAGTCAGCGCCGCAAAGGAGTGGCCCCAGCCTCTCTGACCATGGCCAGTGCCAGAATGTTCCACATGTGGAGGACCACTCATTTTATGGATTCAGGAAGCTGGGACTTATTCGAGGTGAAGTCCATAAGTCTGCCTGGCTCCGATTGGACCGAGGGCTGACCTGGGGTCAGGTGAGCCCCACAATTGCCCCAGGTCTCCACTTGGAGAGAAGGGAGCAACAGCCAGATGGGACAAATGGAAAACAGAGAGTACGATGACAGACTCAAACATTACCTGATCAATAAGCCCACTAAATGTAAATAGTCTAAACATCTCAATTAAAAGGCAAAGATTGTCAGGCTGACCCAACCCCATCATGCCTATAAGAAAAGACCATTTAAAGGTAAAGATACAAATAGGTTGAAAATCAAGGGATGTAAAAAGATATACTGTGGTAGCATGAGTCAAAAGAAGGGTGAATTGACTGCCTTAATATCAGACGAAATACATTTTATATCAAGGGATGTGGCCAGGGATAATTTCCTAATGATAAAGATGTTAGTGCATGAAGAGGACGGGCCAGTCCTGACACTGATGCCCCTAATGACTGAGCTTCAAAACACACGAAGCAAAAAGTGGTAGAATTGCAAGGCAAAATAGGTGAATTCACAATTATGGTTGTATATTTCAATCAGGGATGGAATAAAAGACAGGAGCTCAGTAGGGAAATGAAGACTCAAAGAACAGCATCAACTAACTCAATCCAACCGCCGCTTATGGAACACTCCACCTGACCATGGCAGAACAAACCGTCTTTTTCGAGTGCGCTTGGGATAATACACAGTAGGCCATCTTCTAGGCCATAAAAAAAAAAAAAAAGCAACACTCATATTTAAAAGGATTCAAGTTATACAAAGTCGGTTTTCTGCCTGCAATGGATTTAAATTAGAAGTGAATAGATCTCCGGGGCACCTGTGTGGCTCCGTTGGTTAAGCAGCCGACTTCAGCTCAGGTCATGATCTCGCAGTTCATGAGTTTGAGCCCCGCGTCGGGCTCCGTGCTGACAGCTCGGAGTCTGGACCCTGCTTCGGATTCTGTGTCTCCCTCTCTCTGCCCCTCCCCTGCTCATGCTCTATCTCTCTGTCTCCCAAAACTAAACGTTAGAAAAGAAATTAAAAAAAAAAAGTGAATAGATCTCTAGAAAATACCAAAATGTTGGGGCACCTGGGTGGCTCAGTCGGTTAAACCCCCGACTTCAGCTCAGGTCATGCATGATCTCACGGCTCGTGCGTTCAAGCCCCGCATCGGGCTTTGTGCTGACAGCTCGGAGCCTGGAGCCTGTTTCAGATTCTGTGTCTCCACCTGTCTCTGCCCCTTCCCTGCTCATGCTCTCTCTCTGTCTCTCTTTCTCTCAGAAATAAACATTAAACAATTAAAAAAAAAAAAAAAAAGAAAATACCAAAATATTTATAAACTAATCATCACACTTTTAAATAACCCGTGGGCCAAAGAGAAATAAAAAATCAAGTGGGAGATCCCAAAGGCATGGGAGAGAATTGTGCACGGCACGTTCCGGATGCCACAGTACATTTGCTCTGGCTGGGAGCTGCTGGTGGAGAGGGAGTAGGTAGAGCCCAAGACAGGCCTGGGTGGGATCAAGGTGAATGAGGACCTACTGTGTGTAGGCTCTGGGGCGGCCACTTCTGCACATGGTCTCCTCAAGTCCCATTAACGGTCTCTCGCATTCTTATTTCCATCGGGCACTGAGAACTCTGAGAGGTTGAGAGGTTGGGTCTGCTTCTGTGGCCCGTAACCTACCAGTTCTGAGCCTGGACATTCCAGCAAGCGCAGGCAGGAAGGAGCCGCTGGACAGGAAGGCTTGCTGTTGACACAGGGGCCACTGGGCGCCCCACACCTCAACCTCAGCATTTACGGCCTTGATTGCAAAGCAACCACCGGGAGCTCGTTGGGCATTAGAAGTTTCTATTCTGTAGACTTTTCACGTGTCTTGATCCCTGTTTTCCCACCGGGGGCAAAATCTATGAGATTTTCTCTGGCCAAGGCTCATGCAGCTGCAGTGATAGGAAGATGATGGGGGGGGGGGGGGGCGGGGAGTGGTCTCTGGAATAAACCCGAGGCAGGTCTCCGCTGTGTGAGCTCTGGCCTCCCACCAGCGCCAGTGCCTGGGTGGCCGTGCCCTGATTTACACCATGTGTCTGCGAGACAGCACGAGTTGGTTTCATTTATATTTGGACGGGTTCCTGTGGCCTGGGGCTCCCGTGCAAAGTGAGGGTTCTATGCTACGTGGAAGAAGTGAGTCACAAAAGGCCACAAGAGGCCACGGTGGTGGTTGCTGGGGGGCGGAGGTTTGGGAGTGACTGGCCATGATGTTTCTTTTGGGGATGATTAGAGTGGCAATGGTTACATAAGCTGTAATACACTGTATTTTAATGGGTCGATTATTTGGTATATGAACTGTATCTCAATAAAGCTGTCTAAAAAATACAATGTCAAGCGTCCTTGCTGCCGGTGCTGGTCCCTCCCCCGAGTCTCTGTGACCCCAGACAGGCTGTTGAGTTTCTCTGGCCAAACATGGGTCCCCGCCCAGAGAGAGGGCAGGGCCTGGGTCCCGTTTCCTGTTCTGTCCCCAGGCTTTAAGACAGCGCTCGGCACACAGGCAGCCTCAAGTCCTTGATTTACTGTTTCTCTGGTCAAGCGTCTTCCCAAATTCACAGCCTTTGATCTCAGTGCTGAGGAACGACCTTGTCCCCGTGGAAACGCTCTGGAGAGGAGGGGGCCCGGGGACGGGGCAGTGTCTGCTGCGGGCTGCCAGAGATGGGCCTGGCCTTGTGCTGTGTGGCTCCCTCCACCAGGGCACGTCTCCTGGTGTGGCCCAAGGCCTCCTCCCCTGATCACTGCGCCCCAGGTGCCCGCCGTCCCCACCATGACACGCTACCTGGAATCATGGTTGTCTGTTCACTAGGGTCTCTCTCCTGAAGGGCAGATCTCACGTTGTCCCTTCTCTCTCTCTAGCTCTGATAGGCGCGACAGAGCCCGGGGTTCAGCAGAAACTCAGGAAGTGGCTGTGAGCAGACCCCGAGTCCCTCATGTCTGCACCTCCATAACCACACTCTGGGTGCTGCAATTTGCTCTGGACCCCGGGGTTTCCTGTAAGGCCCAGGTCGGTCAGGGGATCCTAGGGGGAGTCCCTTAGACGGCCGCTGAGGACGTGCACCTGGAAACAGGTTCCCAGGCTGATGTCTGTTCAGGGGACCTCGGGGAGAAATAACAGCAGCCCCACGGCAGGCTGGGGATGCTGGGCTCCTGAAGGCAGACAGAGCCCGAAAGCCCTTCTGGCTTGCCCCGTGTACGGGCTCCTTCTGCCCCCTGGCGTCCACTCTGAGAAACACACGGGTAGTCCTGACCCCTGGAGGTCACCTGGGCGCCAGAGATGAGGAAGCTTCCTCCGGGTCCCCAAGCCCGCAAGAACCACACAGATCTCCCAGGGCCGTGAGGGTTTGGCAGGTGAGCGACTGAACAAGGGGAGAGGCCCACAGCTCGGCCACGCGTGGACAGGTGGAATAGCAAAGGCCTGGACACCCGATTGAGTCCCTTCCCCTGTCCCTGCCACAAACAGCCACCGGTGTCTGATGCGGGACGACGTGGTGCTGGTCCCTGGTAGGTGTTGGGGCTGTGGGGGCGAACGGCCCGGCTACCGGAGGCAAGTTCCTGCTGAGCGTGGCGCTGGCCCTGGCAAGCCACTCTGCCTCTTAGTGACCTCATCTGCCAACGTGAGCCCTGCACGCCATCTGCAGGGCGGAGTCTGTGCCCGCTCCCGGCCCGCAAGCCCCAGGACCGCCTGGGGGCAGCCTTGGAACCCCAGGGAGTAAGGGCTCCGAGCTCGGAACGCTGCACGGCCAGGGGCCCCCCGAAGGGAAGGGGGGGGCAGAGCGTGAATGAGAGGCTCCACAGAACAAGGCCAACTCAAGGAGGCTGGAATTAAGTCGTAGGAGTGAATTTGGAGAGGGCGGGAATGACAGAGTCGTCTCTGCAACGAGCCGGTACCAACAGGGCAGGGGACAGGACGGCGAGCCAGACAGGCACGGGGCGCACGGGGCGCACGGGGCGAGCCTGCTCTCCTTCAGCTCGGGGCCCGCACCCCGCCTCTCGCCGAGGGCCCCCCCACAGCCAGCGCCCCACAGACGGGGGGTGGGGGGGACTCAGGGATTTTCTCACACAGACGTCACAGGAGGCTCCTTTCAGGCGATTTCAAACTGCTCTCCCCCACCCTTCTTCTCGCCATTGCTGGCACCTGGAAGTTTCCGCACGGTATAGCCACTAAGGGCCGCTCTGAGCTCTAGGCCAGCCTGGCCGTCCTCACCGGTCCTCCCACCTACAGTGTGTCAAACGGGACAGGAATTTCCGCCCAAACCAGCTCCTCTCCCCTCTGCCGAGTCAGTCAGCCACCCACGGAGTCCTGTTCAACCTCCTGTCCCGGGCTCTGGATCCCACCCATCCTTTCTATTCTGGCTCCCAAGCCCCTGGAGCTAGGCTCACCGGACGCACCTGGGGATGCCTGTGTGTCCACACTCTGCTACCCGCTGCCTGGATTCTGACCGAGTGGTGTGGCGGTGGCCTCAGGAGTGGGTGTTTCTAACGTGCAGACAACACTGAGACCCGTGGTCCAGGCCATCATCAGCATGCCACGCTGAGAATGTCTTAGGACTTTATGAGCTTGCATCTGCCACCGAGATTTCAAGCCCCACCCACCACCCAAGGGACACAATGGCCAGGTGTCTCTGGCAAGGTCTCTGGGACCCAATGCCCCCTAACCTCGTCCACGGTGCCCTCCTCTTGCTCTGCACAGCCGGGCTAAAAGAGGATCCTTAAACCGGGCCACATGTCTGTATTCTTCTCAATTTCACCCACTGACCTGTCCCAAGGTCAGACCGGAGATGTCTGACACAGGAGCAACCTTCAGTCACCTGAGGACAGTGCTCTGGAGCCTCCAAGGTCTTTCCTTTCCCAAGCCGGCCAAGAACAGGAGCGTTGCCTGCTCCGTGGGACGCAGCCCGGAGGGCCCGCCCTCCTGCTTTCTCTCCACGTTCCTCTCACGGCCGAGGCCCAAACACTCCAGGGGAGGCCTGCCCAGCAGAAGGCTGGACGGCCACGGCCCCGCACCAGGGAAGGTCTGCCCAAGCACCCCGCTGGCGGAGGGCCGGCCTTACCTTACACTGGTCCAGCGGTGTGTCCTCGGCCTCCTGGAAGACCACGCTGAAGGAGATGCTCTTGGGGTCGGAGGAGAAGACCCAGCTGATGGTGAGGCCCGCCTCAGCCACGGTGATGGGGATGACGCTGTAGGTACTGGACCTCACGAACAGCTCCCTGTTGCTCTCCCCGAAGTTGGCGATCTCTTCCACCGTCAGCGGTAATTTTATCCTAAAACCCAAGGGCGGAGAGGGCCCGGATCAAACGGGCAAAGTGCCCGAGTCCCCTGGCCAGCTCGTCTGCGGCTCAGAGGTGGCCGGAAGCCCTGGAGGCTCTTGGGAGGACAAGGCCTGGGTACCCTTGACCAACACGCTTAACTATGCGAGAAACCTGGGTGCGCAGTGTGGGTCAAGGCACCGGGGACGCATGTAAAGCACGCAGGTGATAGTCCCGGCTGCGTGGGGCTGGCATGTCCCTGCAAGCCTGTCGGAGAGGAGAACGGCCTGAGGCGATCCACGCGCCGCGAACGGGAAGCGGGTGCGGAGGCCTCGGCTTTCTGCAGCTTTCCCGGAGCTGCCCTGCTGCCCAGCACAGGTCCCCTCTCCAACTCCCTGCCGCCCTTCATGTCATTAGCATCAGCAGGAAGCACGCACGTCATTAGAAACTTCTCGCCCTCTGGAAATCTGGGGCCTGCTGTAAGACTGCTAGGGGGCACCCTGATTTTCTTAAACGCAGCCGTCCCAGATTCTTTATACGGCAGGGGCGGTGGGGCAGGGTGATGGCCTCGGGGATGCAGGCTTCTCGGGGACCGTGTCCCCGGTCCTAACGCTCGCCAGCTGGACAACAGCCGCTTCCGTAAGTTTAAAGGTTTAGTGACAGTGAGCTCCTCTGTTCCCGGGGTCCTATGCGGGGCCCCGAGTGGGGAGCCAGAGGGACCCGGGTTCCGGTACCTGCTTTGCTTTCCTTCCCTCCTCCTGAGCCTCGGTTTCCTCATCTGCCAACGAGGACAACCAGGCCTGCCCGCTGACGGGTGTGAGGCATACATCAGAGCATGGACTTGGCGGAGGGGGGACTGCTCCCTGAGGCTGCCTGTTTTCCGACTCGGTGGCGCCCCCTCCTGGACCGTGCAAGTCGGGAGCCCGCATGTGAGCACCAGAGGCGAGGACAGGGCCTCCAGTGCTGAGCTGCCACCTCAGGGGCGGCGTGGCCTCGGGCGAGTCGCATCCCCTCGACTGTGAAGTGAGAAGGTGGCGGCCACTACGTGCGGGGCCCTCTGCTCGCAGGCTTCATGTGCTATCACCACGGCCACGTGAGGAAGCAGGGTGCTCCCCCTTGCACATGAGGAAGCCAAGAATCACACAGATGAAGAAACTTGGTCCAGGCCCACACAGGTCTGATAGGAAGCCATTACCTGTCCGCTCCACCAAACTGCCTTCCGTGGCGAAAATACGTTACTGTCCCCTTCGAGACACGGCGGTGGAAACCGAAGCTCAGAGAGGTTAGGTAGCTCGCCCAAGACTGCACAGCAAGTAAGTCACGGGGCTGAGAGTTCTATCTGCCTTCAGAGGTGTGGAGACGGATGGAAATACTACCCCCCCCCCCAAGCTATGCTAATGAGAAGAGGAATCAAGGATTAAAAAACCCAGAATGTGGGGCACCTGGGTGGCTTAGTCGGTTAAGCGTCTGACTCTTGGTTGAGCCTCAGGTCATGGTCTCGTGGTTCCGTGAGTTCGAGCCCATGACAGGCACTGTGCCGACCGCGTGGAGCCTGCTTGGGATTCTGTCTCCCTTTCTCTCTGCCCCTCCCCCACTTGCACTGTCTCTCTCAAAAATAAATAAACACCCTACTTTGTTTCTGTTCCACGGCCAGCACCACCCTGTGACACAGTATGTAATTTCCGTGTGTATTTCTGTTTAATGTCTGCCAACCCCTGCTGGAATATAAGCTCAACAGGGGGGCTCTGTTTTGCTCAGTGATGTACTCCAAGGACCTAGAACATACCTGGCACCTAGTAGGTGCTGAATAAATACGTGTGAGTGAGTGCATGAGTACGGGACTCGATGCAGTGACTCATGTGGCCGTTGGACGTGACACAGAAGAATACGATACGTGAAAATACTCACGCCGTTGAAAAATGAGGTACCTAGGTATTTAAAAAAACCGGAAGGCTATTCGCCGAAGTGGTTTCCTTGTCTCTATTTTCCTATTTTTCTACAATGAAAACGTATTGCTCTTACAGTGAGAAAACAAAAAAGTTATTTTCAAAAAAGAAGAACACAGGGCCACGGGTGTGAGAACGGGATGACGCTAAGGGGACACGGGGGAACTTCTGACAGGGAGGGGACCGCTCTCCGTCTTCACTGTGGTCACACGGGGCTGAATCACTGTTCTTTTCTGGACCTATGTTCCCTCTTTGGCAGAACCGGGCCATGGAGCCGGGTGGGATCGGAGGCCCCTGAGATCACAGAAGCCACTGGCCGTGCCCGGCATGGAGCCTGGCGGGATGACTGACTACAGTGTATTAATTGTCAAAGTCTAAGCACTGTACACATAAAGGGGGAAGTTTACTGTCCATAGATTGTACCTTAAGAAAAAAGCACAGACTGGAGCGCCTGGGTGGCTCAGTCGGTTAAGTTTCCGACTTTGGCTCAGGTCGTGATCTCACAGTTCCTGAGTTCAAGCCCCACATCGGGCCCTGTGCTGACAGCTCGGAGCCTGGAGCCTGCTTTGGATTCTGTGTCTCCCTCTCCCTCTTCCCCTCCCCTGCTCACTCTCTCAAAAACAAACATTACAAAAAGTTAAAAACATAAATAAATAAAAGCACAGACTGCAAGCCATCATGGGTGCCGAGTCAGCCTGTGGGGTGCCCCCGGCTCTGGCACTGGAGGCCAGGGCTCCCCCTGTGGTGCTCCTGCCCCCCATACCCCCTGGGAAGCCCCTGCTCGGGGCTCAGTCACTCACATCAATTCTCCAGACTTCAGCAAGCAGACCTCAGCATCCTGCCCCAACGGCATGTCTTCGGTGTCCTCAGGGGTTAGCGAGCTTGACACGGCATCTCTGAAACGTCACACACGAGAACACAGCCATTTTAGCCATCGGCACCTGGGGGTCCCACAGCCTTGGAGTCATGTGGCCAAGCTCAGAATGCCTGGGATCCTTCAGTCACAGAGGCCATGACAGGGGCTGTGGCAGGCTCTCCAGGTAGGGGCGAGGGGCTGGGGCCACGCGGGCAGGATGGGGAGAAGACCACGAGGCCTCAGTGGTTTCCCTGCTGGGGTTCTGGTGGGCATAGGGAGGGGCCGCCCGCAACACAAAGGACCACCGTCCGACCCCGCGCCAGCCAGCGGAGCAGTGGGCAGCACCGTGGGTCCCGCCTGGGGACCCATGACAGCCAAGCCTGCTCTGGCCCATCTTGGGGGCAACAAGGACAGACACCCGGGGAATGGTGCGGGCCAGGAGGGAGCCGAGGGGCACGGCCATGGGCAGAGAGTGAACCTAAGCCACGTCCACATCGCCTCTTTCCCTCACAGCCCACTATCGGCTGCACTGAGAGCCGGCGGAGGGTGCCAGCTGCCAATGAAGACACACCGTGCTTTCCGCACAGTGCCCTGTGGGACGCCGGGGCCAGAGGCGGAGGGCAGCACACGCCCTCTCGTAGAGTCCCCGCGTATTTACACAGTAAGTTCGAGGTTCTAGGAACCCTGCAGCAAAGTCATCTCCTGGATTTAAAGCTAGCGTTCCTGCATTTATTTGATCGTGGGACATTTGATTTTTTTTTTTTTAAGTTTTTTATGTGTATTTATTTTGCGAGAGAGTGAGCAAGCGCGGGGGAGGGGCAGAGAGCGAGAAACCCATGCAGGCTCTGCCCTGCCAGCACAGAGCCTGACTCGGGGCTCGAACTAACGAACTGTGAGATATGACCTGAGCCGAAACCAAGAATCAGATGTTTAACCGACTGAGCTACCCAGGCGCCCTGATGGTGGGACATTTTAAGCCCTTCCTGAACCCCCTGCTCTGGGAGTGCAGACTGCAGGCCTCCTCCTCACTGACGGAGCCACAGAGGCACAGGCAGCTCCTGAGACGCGGGCCTGAGCCCCACGCCCCGACTCTGGCTCCCTGCTCACCCTGCCAGGCCCCAGTGTCCGCTCAGCCAATGGCCGAGAGGGGCGTCAGACCCAACCAGCTTGAGTGCGCGGTTCTGCTTAGAGAGAACTTAGATCCAGAAAAGAAGAGCCATTTGCCCCGTGGGCAGGTGTCAATATGGAAGATCTCCCACCCGGCACAGCTTCTTCCCCAAATGTCACAATAACCCCCTTCTCAACTGCCCGGAGGGCTCTCCCCAGAGGTCTCTGGGGTGAGGTCAGTGCGCCCCAAACCGCCCCCCTCCCACCGCCAACAGGTACCCTTGCGTTCTCACCAGCCTGGCCCCCGGGGGACACTCACTCGACCTCTGAGGCCCTGAAGGAACTTGAGTGAACTCAGTCCTGCCCCATCCCACCCCACCCCACCCCGTCTACTGCTGAAGTGCCTGGAGAGGTCAGCCCAGGTCCGTGGTGGGGTGGGCACCGCACAGGACACTGACTCGGGCACAGGCCGCATCCCGCAAACGCTCTCCGTCTGAGGCAGACTTGCGCGCGCGCGCGCGCGCGCGCGCGCACACACACACACACACACACACACACACACACTCACACACACAGCTGGAAGCATCCTGCTGGAAGAAGGGGGGGGGTCTCAGCATACACAGTGGCACGTGCGAGGTCAGTGACTGGCAGCAAGCGTCCGGACCACGTGCTCAGACAGCCCTCCGTCCACCAGCTTCACACCCACCTGGGCACCAAGTTCATGGCTCCACCCGGAGCGCAGCTGTGATTTGTGCTGGAAAACCGGTGTGCCCGGCCGACAGCGCAGTCTGGGCGGCACGGCGGGCGGCCCTCAGCCATGCCTGGGGATCCTCGCGCTCAGCTGAGCTCAGGACCTGACCTGATACCGTCCCTGGGACACCAGGAATTCAAGAGAGCATAGCGGCTGAGGCCCAGAGCTTCCGCCTGGAGGCGGCAGCCACCACCTCTGCCTGCAGGGGATTTTCCGCCCGCCGCTGCTGACATTTCACTGCCAGGCGAGTCCCACGGCCAAGCCCACGACCACGACCACGGGCGCGGGACATTCATCCTTCCACAGGGAGAGGCACCGACACGGACAGGTCGGGATGCAAGATGTGCCCGTGGGGAGCGGCTGCATTTGGCCTACCTGAAGGTCCCCCTGAGCAGCCAGGGGCTCTCCGCGTGGGGGCAGAAAGGGGTGGTTTAGAGCAGACGACACCCAGCGGGTCTCCGCGAAGCCTGTCCCGGCTGTCATTCGCCTATGGGGCCGCGGCGTCGGCACACGTGGTGGTGCACCTGCACGGACGGCACGGTGTGCACAGTCTGGGGGATGCGACAGGCAGCTTCCCCGGGGGCAGATACACAGGCAGATGCAGCCTGCTCCCACCCGCGAGCCCTCCTTCCCACTCCTCCCTGCACCTTGTCTACCACGGCCCTGGTCACCCCGGGCCTTCCTTCTCTTCTCTGGGTCCTCTCTCTCCCTAGGCTGAGGGCCCTTTGGAAGTAGGCCCGGCACACACGGGGCGGCCGCTGCCGTCTGCGGGAACCACGCGGTGCGCTCGCCGCTCGCTAAGCGACAGACGTAGGGGTGCAAACTGCTCGCGTGGAAATTCAGAAGAGGGCGGAGAAATGCTGACAAAGAGAAGAACCGAGGACAGGTCCCGGAGGGCTGGAGACCGGGTCACTCATGGTGTGGCAGATGCTGGGTTCGCAGGGCGCCCACTGCTGACTTACAAGGCCCCTCTGTCCAGGGGAGAGCCGGTGCTGCCCAGGGAGAGGCCTCTGGCCTCCCGGGAAGCCTCTGGCACGAGACGGAGCTTCAAGACGTCACGCCCACTCGCCACCGGGCTCAGCAGCCCCTCTGGCATTTAGCTCTGTCGGCTGCCGGAGGGTGAGATGGCTGTCAGGCACCGCCGCGAGTGGGTGGTGTCGGGGCCAGCACGGGGAGCTGCCTAGATAACCAGGCACCCACTAGCACCCAGCTGCCCGGCCAGGGCTGTCCGCACACAGTCCCCGTCGGTCGGCCGGCCGTAAGCGGCACAGCCCGTCTTCAGACACCCTGCCCTGCAGGGGCGGAGCGTGGCGAGCCCTGAGCAAGTGGGCACTCCAGAGGCAGGAGAGGCCGTGTGGCTCCAGGTGGGGTCGTCACTCCGAGGTGGTTCCAGCCTTGGCTTTATGGCTGTGACTCTGGTGCCCTTCCCTCCTCCGAGGTCTGTTGTCCCTTCTCCACGCGGGCGAAGGGGGCAGAACCAGATGGGCTCCAGGCGGCGCTGGCTTGAGGAGGCAAGGTGTTTCAAAGGACCATCCACGGCCTTCTCCACTCTTGCCAGGGAAGGCACGGCGAGAACATGCCTGCTGCTACTGAGGGCAAGCCTGGTCCCTTGCTGTCCCAGTCTGACCTCCTCCGTGCCCGCCTCCTTCCGTTGCTCTGGCAGCCACTGGCTTCCAGATCCAGAATCACAGAAGGTCAGTCAGTGCAAGAGGGTGTTCAAGGGACTGACTATACAACCCCCACTTGACGCCCACGGACATGGGGCTCCTGAGGAGCAGAAAGGGCCCAAGGCTGCTCAGGCCATTGCTTTCATCCTCGTCCAAAGTGCAGACACCGTGCGAGAGAAACAAGTAAGCAGGGATGGAATAAACTCCGACGTTGTAGTTGGTTCTCTTGGTTTTCCAGCATCAAGGATAAAAGATGTCCTAACCTGTCATTCCTCTTCCTCCAGCTCCCCATCTCCGACCACGACAAGCCCTGATGACCTGTGGGTACATGCTTCCCAGGGTAGGTCCCCAGCCCCTGCCGGCCCAGGCTGAGACCCTGCGTGAGGGAGCTGAGCAAGGCAGGCATGCGTGGGTGATGCCCTCTCGAGGGTAACGATTAGGGGCATAGAGGTTTCTTCTCAAGGGCTTTTCAAACTGTGGCTCGCGACCCGTTTAGTGGGTCATGAATCAATTTAGTAAGTTATGACCAACGTTGGAAGAAAGTGAATGGAAAGTACCAATATGGGGCACCTGGGTGGCTCAGTCGGTTGAGCGTCTGACTTCAGCTCAAGTCGTGATCTCACGGTTCGTGGGTTCGAGCCCCGCCTCGGGCTCTGTGCTGACAGCTTGGAGCCTGGAACCTGCTTCGGATTCCGTGTCTCCCTCTCTATCTGCCCCTCCCCCACTCGTGCTCTCTGTCTCTCTCTCTTCCTCAAAAATAAACATTAAAAAAAATTAAAAAAAAAAGTACCAATGCAACAGTATACTGCACGTTGAAAGGGTTAGTACTGTTTCACGAGGGTCTTGCTTTGCCTTTCTGTGCATGCACGCAACCCCTTGGGTGGTCCTGTAAAACGTGTCTCTTACTGTGGGATGCGGTAGAAAAGCGACTTTTCTAGATTAGGATTAAAACAAAATTTAAAATTAAATCAGAGGATTACAAACAAGCTTGAGAATGCCGGGGAACAAAAGCAAGGCCACTAGGGGGCACCCTAACTCCTACCAGAACAATTTCCTTCTGTTGCCACTGCGGTGTTTTTCTCAGAGACAAGTTCACTGCCCACAGGCCCTTCCTCCTCTCCTTGCTCTGGCCACAGGAGCCCACTGCTAGCTATGGTGACCGCTGACGACGTGTCACCCTCTCCCGCTGAGTTTCCATCCAGAGCCTGTGGTCGGGAGAGCTGAACTTGGCTCGAGGCACGCACACCTGTTTGTCAACTTGTTCCACCCTCTGGGGCTGGTCACCTTGGCGTCCCTTGGGGGTCCTGCCCCGCCAGTCTATGCTCAATAAATGTCTAGATTGCGTGCCCTGGGTAAGCTGGTTTCTGTCCCAAATGTCCCCAACAGAGGACATGACCAAGGTTCTACTTTAGAACCAAGTTAAGAATAAAGGGGACCAGCGGACGGTGAGGAAATCCCTGGCAATGCAGTCCAGGGGTCCATGCCTGCTTGGGTGAGGGGTCACAGGTGAGGTCCCCCCGGCTTGGTTCTCTACAATAGTTTCTGCTCACAAATCAAAATGCCTGCCTTTTCATTTAATTACTGTAGTATTTCAATCCTGCAAGCTGCCTGGGGAAGCAGGTCCTCTGGCTGTTGGGACTGGCTGAGGAAGGAAAGGGTGCCTGAAAAGCCCCCCGTGGCCTAAGTCTCTTGCTGACATCCTTCCTAGCCTCGCTAAGCAGCCCTTTTCACTGTGCCCGATTACCCAGGGTCCACAGTCCCCAGAACAGCTTCTATCTGTGGTCAGGAGACGGCTCTCTGCTTACGACGTGCTGCCCAATTCAGCCGCCACCAGCCTCAAGGGGCCATTTGAACTCAAACTCATCAAAAATTTTAAAACGCCAACAATTTGGCTCCTTGGTTGCAGTGGCCACACTTCAGGTGCCCCACGGCCACTGTGTGGGGGCAGCGCGGACGCAGGACACGTCCGTCCTCGCAGACAATGCTCGTGAACAGCACCGGCTTGCAGCACAGGGCTGAGCTGCGCGGGGAGCCGCAGTGTGGGACCCGGGGGCATTTCCACGTTTTACTATTCAAAGTAAATTCCCAGTAGTTTTCCTTTTAGTCAGTGGCTTCCTTTTTTACCCAAGTACCAAGCGATGAAGAACACTTGTTGGTATTTTGATTTCTAATTACTTAGTAACCGCGGTCTGACTGCGACACCCAAAGCCGCATGCCTAGTCTCAGAACCAAGAGCCAGGCATCACTGGGCACGCCACTCCCAGCTCACTGCTTGGGCTATTTCTCTGAGGCTTCCAGTCCTAACTCATCCTCCACGGCCCCCGTCATCCGCCAGTGTTCTGCAGCTAGACTTCTGCCAGCAGCAGTGACCGCCTCACTCCGGGCTCCTGGGATGGACACTCACCCCGGGCTCTGGGTTGGGAACGTCAGGTGCCCGGGAAAAGCGAGCAGGTCGGCGCTGACTTCCAGGACAGATCCGCAGCAGGCGCGGCCGCTGCTTTCCGTCTGTTCTTCCCCCAGTTCTGCTTAGAAAACATTTCAGTATTCCAGGGGGAAGTCTAGGACCTATGCCTGGGTGTCTGCCTGTAAGAATGCTTAGAGCTTGGTTTCAGAGAAAAGTAAGGTCTTCAAAACAAAGAGCACTCCAAATCGGCAGACAAGAAGTTGCAAGCGGGCGTTTTGTAAAGTGGTTGAAATAAGGTTCTGTGCCGCCCCCCCACCCCGCCCCGACTCCGACGCTGTGAGCGGCTCCCTCCTCCAGCTCAGTTGCACGTCTTTCGCTGGAGACCTTTCCCCTAGTGAAGGGTGACGACGTACCCTCTCAAATACCTGCCCCCCCCCCCCGCAAGCGTGCGCACGGTGGTGGGGGGCACCGGGGTGAGCCCCGTCTCTTCCCACGGGGTGCAGACGCTTGCACGTCCGAGACAGCAGGGCATGGCCGCGTTGAGGGTGCTTGACAAGGCTCAGGCTGTTCTCTGTTCTGTGGACTGGTCCCAAACGACACAGCTGGCCTGTCCCCGGGGAAAAAAGCTCCTCTCTCCGAGCTCCGAATGTTCCAAGATGAAAGGCTGGCTCACTCTTAAGGGATGTCTGTCGTAAAAGTCCCCTTTCAGAGGAGGGGTGCTTTGGCCCCGCTCGCCTGCGGTGTTTGGTTCAGCTCGTTCACCGTCCACTGGCCCGTGTCCCCCCACCGTCCGCCCAGAGGCAGACACCCCGCATAGCCTCCCGGCTCCTGCCCTCAGGGGAACATCTCGTTCGTGTGTACCAGTGTGGCGGGAGCGTTTGAACTAGTTCGTTCAAAAGGCCTTGAACACCCACTAGCGGTCTCCCAAGCCTCTGCTGAGACCCCCCCGGATAGCTCCACGCTCACACGGACCCTCGTGACCTGGCGGCTCCGGGGGACAGGAGTGTCACGGGCAAGCGAGCTCCTCTCTCGACCCTTCTGCTTACTCATCTGTGAAGGACGAGGGCTGGACGGCTAGGTGAGAAGCACCCAGAGCGGAGCCTGGCTCCTAGTGGAGCTGAGTGCTAGTCCCTAGGTCCTAGGCCGTGCCTGGTCCCTGCTCCCAGTGCCTGACACCCTGCCCTTAGGAAGAGCCACAGGAGCCCGTGTGACCAGCAGACGTGCACCGGCCACGGTGGGGACCGGGCTGAACGCGGTGCAGGGTCGGGGGGTGGGGGGAGGCCTGGTGGCTCAGCGCGAGTCTGCTGCTGGGAAAGCAGAAATGGAGTCCACACCTCCAGAGACCTGGGTTTGTATCCTGGAAGCGCCAGTTTTTAGCTGTGTACACGCAGGGCTGTTATTTTGGCTGGTGTCCTCAGTGTTTCCATCTATAAAATGGGGATAACACTGACTTTGCAGGGCTGCTGTTTTTTGGAGTGGGGGTCAGTGGCTATCAAGCATATCCAGAACCCAGGCCACAGCATGCACTTTGCGGTGGTCCAGACCCCAACGGTTCCAAAGGGACAGGACTAGCGAGTGAAGTAATCTTATGGTACAAACGCCAGCATCGTCAGTGGGCTACCTGGGCCAGACCTACTTACTGCTCCCCTTCGGTTTATAAACAGAAGCCCTCTCAGGTCCTGACAGACGACTGCGTCCACAGCCAGGCGGCAGGGAGGGTAGCGCATCGGAGCCACTGCTCCCTATCTCTGATCTCCCAAATTACGCGCGTGCAGGCGGGTCATGTGGATTCTGATGTACGAGGCAGGGGTAGGGCCGGGTCTCTTATGATCACCAACCAAGGGCTCTCAGAAGCTATTCAACGGAAACACGGACCACATCACAGACAGGTAGAGGCAGACCTTGTGCCGTGAACGCTCATCTCTGCAACACGTCGACAGCGCCTCTCCACTGGTGAGTCATCCGTCTTCTTTAGAGTTAAAAGGCAGGTGCTAACCCCGGCTTGCTGGGGTCCTCTGATCCCTGCCCGTGGTGCAGTACCGTGTAAATGCCCGGACTTTAGAGCCCGACGGCTCTCGGTCTGAATTCTGCCTTTGCCCCACGACTAGAGAATTGTGGAGATGACTTAGCGTGGTTCGGGGCACACAGTCCGTGCTCGTAAGCTGACGGCACTGGGGGTGCCCTGCCCGGGAGACCAGGACAGGCTGGCCACTGTCCACATCTGTTCACAGAATAATCTCTCCGTCTCCATTTTCATTTCTTCTTCATTATATAATTTGCAACACTGGCTGCTCTCTCAGGCGGCTGTCTAGTTTCTTTTCTCAAGGTAAGTCAATATACCACTGCAGAGACTTCAGAGAAGGCGAGACTTAGGGGGAAGGGAAAGAAGTCAGCCCTGACTCCACAGCCAGACGCAAGCTGCTGATCAATTCTGGGATTTTTTTTTTTTTTTTTTTTTTACTGTTTTAGAACATATAGTCAAAACTGGGGTGCCTGGCTGGTTGAGTCGTGGAGCGTGCGACTCTCCATCTCGGGGTTGTGAGTTCAAGCCCCACGTTGGATGTGGAGCCTCCTTAAGATATATGCACATCTGAGGAAAAGGTCTGTGGCTTTTAGGAGATTCTCAAAGGGGTTTATGATCAAAGGAAGTTCAGAATCACGACCAATTTTTACATCCTTTTGGACACCCATTCATTGGAATACTTAACAGCCAATGCTAATTGTGCAGACTTACTCTGTTGTGAGAAATTTAAGCGTACTGCTTTCTCCCGACTCCCTAAAAGCACTTCCTAAACCTAAACATAGTTTGCGCTATATTCTATTTTCTGTCTGGATTGTAACTTGCTGATTTGTTTCGTATCAGACATTCACACTGCTTCCAAAGCTGAATACTGTGTTACTTGAAAAAAAAAAAAAAAGTTGCATAGATCAACACAGGGCTTTGGCTACTCAAGACAAAGAAATGAATGATCTTAACCTTTCTGGAAGGGAAACTCATTCTCAGTTACTCAATCTGCACAGAGCTGGGCGGTTCCAGCCCGTCGGCACAGCACCCAAGTTTGCCAATTATCACAAGCGAGTTTGCACGGGCCCTTTGAGGAAACGTGTAATGCCAGCGCCAGGAGGATTTTCTTGTAAAAAGGCAAGAGGGAGGCAGGCAATCATGGAGATGTGATGTTACTCTTAAGGAGAGCAGAGCCGCCTGTGCACGTGCTAAGAGCTGAAAAAGATGTTTCTGTCCCCGCGTGAGGCAGGAACACACACACATCATCTGACCTACTTAACCCAGGAGTCCGAACGGCTGGCGGGGTGGCGTTATTACGGCTCGTCTCTCACCCTTACTGATCTCACATCTTGTGGTTGAGGGGCAGGGGCTTTTCACGGAGGCGTCTTACCCCAAGGCGAGCTTCCTCCTTGCAGAGAAAGGGCACTCTGTTCCCAGGAGGACCGGCAGGGCTGATACCGTCTCCAGTCAGGACAAGGAGTCCTCAAGTCGATCAGAAAGGAAGACGTGATCTCTCCTTGTACATGCCCTTGTCTGGCTGGCTGACATTCTGCCTTTGCTACACCAAATGCCTATTCTTCTCAAAACGCCTTCTTGAGGTGCTGGCGAGGTATGGCCCTGGGTCACCGGAAATGAGCCGCTGCGTGCCGGCTCTCTGCAGGTCAGTGACCTGGCACCCCAGGGCCGGTGCTGCCGTAGCCGCCTCTGCTCTCATGCCCGAGTACATCACCCTCGCGTCCCATCCCTGCTCCTCGTCAGGGTCACAGGGCAGAGGGAAGTGACGGCCCTGAAAGGCCGGGAGCCCCGGGGCAAGAAAGGCAGCTGTGGTGGCTGCTTCCTGCCTCACTGCAAGGCTGGCCCCCCGCTGGCGGGCCTTCCATTTGTTCAAGGAGACCCCTTGGGCATAAACTGCTAGTCTCGAAAGCTAAAGTGATGTTCCCTTCTGGGGAGATGCTCCGTTTAAGAGGGTCCTGGGGATCAAGAAGTCTTCAGGAAACCAGGCTCCGGTGGAGGAGGGTCGTGTGACGGGCGGTGAGGGGCCGGCTGGGCTGGGGCTGGGCTGGGAGGGCAGCTGCCCGCTTCCCCGGCCGTGACCAGCTCAGCCACAGTGCTGGGCAGCTGGGGCTTCCCATGCCTGTCTCCCCACCTCCTAAATCTAGGCAGCTAAGGGCAAGAAAAGACAGAACGGACCGTCTACCCTGGTGGGAGAGGGTCAGCCCGCGAGCCCCTGTTGGTCTGCAGAAGTCTCCTCAATGGTGGAGCCCCCGGGGAGGGGGGCTACTTGGCTTAGCTTCCGCAGTTAGCTCAGGGCTCTCATTCAACAGAAAATGAGGCACAGGATGGGCGGACGAAGGCAGGCCTGACCATGAGAGAGCAGTTCTTGGGGCGCCTGGGGTGGCTCAGTCGGTTAAGCTTCCGACTTCGGCTCAGGTCACGACCTCACGGTTTATGAGTTCAAGCCCCGCGTCGGGCTCTGTGCTGACATCTCGGAGCCCGCAGCCTGCTTCAGATTCTGTGTCTCCCTCTCTCTCTCTGCCCCTCCCCAGCTGGTGCGCGTGCGCTCTCTCTCAAAAATAAATATTAAACGAAAATAGGTTTAAAAAAAAAAAAAAAAAAAAAAAAAAAAAAAAGCAGTTCTACCCTTCCAGGAGGGCAATGCCCACACTCCACCACACGGTGACCTTTGGCTTCAAGGCCAGCTGGCACAGGATTTTATGGACTGTGCATGGGGGTCAGTTATGTGTTGTCTGTGAGGCGGGTGACAGCCTTAGAATCTTAGGGCCAATTCAGGGTCCCTCATCCCGCCCAAGCAATCGCCCCTCAGCTCTGGCTGTCTCCAGGGTACTGGAATGTGCTGCCACTGACCGGAACTCAGGTGGGTGGGTTCAGGAGATGGCTACGCGCCCCCTAAAAGTGGGGCAACAGGACTGTGGGAGGACAGGAGGTGTCCCCCTCGGCCCTGACTGGAGTTCCCGTGTCTGCCTCCCAGGTGTTCATCAGAACGCACGCCATGGCTGAGTATGACTACGTGGACCCCGGCTTCTTCAACACCTCCAGCGACGGCAGCCGGGGGCACGAACGCTTCTTGGAGTTCCGCAAGGTCTTTCTGCCCTGCATGTACCTGGGGGTGTTCATCTGTGGCCTGGCGGGGAACGCGCTGGTGCTGGTCATCTACGTCTTCTACCAGAAGCTGAAGAGCCTGACGGACGTGTTCCTGGTGAACCTGCCCTTGGCCGACCTGGTGTTCGTCTGCACCCTGCCCTTCTGGGCCTACGCGAGCATCCACGAGTGGGTCTTCGGCGACGTCCTGTGCAAGACCCTGCTGGGCATCTACACCTTGAACTTCTACACATCCATGCTCATCCTCGCCTGCGTCACCATTGACCGCTTCGTCGCGGTGGCTCGGGCCACCAAGGCCTACAACCAGCAGGCGAGGCGGATGGCCTGGGGCAAGGCCATCTGTCTGTTCATCTGGGGGGCCTCCCTGCTGCTTTCGCTGCCGCAGATAATCTACGGCCACGTCCTCTATCTCGACAAGCTCGTCTGTGGTTATCACGACGAGGAGATTTCCACTGTGGTTCTCGCCACCCAGATGACACTGGGGTTCTTCCTGCCCCTGGTCGCCATGATCGTCTGCTACTCGGTCATAATCAAGACTCTGCTTCGCGCCCGAGGCTTCAAGAAGCACAAGTCTCTGAAGGTCATCTTCCTGGTGGTGGCCGCGTTCCTGCTGACCCAGACGCCCTTCAACCTCGTGAAGCTAATCCGCAGCACGAACTGGGAGCACTACACCATGACCAGCTTCCACTATGCCATCATTGTGACGGAGGCCATCGCCTACCTGCGGGCCTGCCTTAACCCCGTGCTCTATGCCTTTGTTGGCTTGAAGTTTCGGAGGAACTTCTGGAAACTCGTGAAAGACCTCGGCTGCCTCCCTTACCTGGGGGTCTCAGGTCAATGGAAATCTTCCGACGATGCCTCCAAGACCTGTTCTGCCTCCCATCACGTGGAGGCCACCAGCATGTTCCAGCTGTAGGCCTCGGCCGGGCTTGGAGAGCCGCTCAGGAGCTTATAGGAGCATGGCTGTGCGCTCTGGACGCCACGAGGAAGGCTTTGTTTAGGACTTACGCATTCTCACGGAGAAGGCATGCGGCAGCTGGTGTGGGAGCCTGCTTCTCGGGCATGAACACAATCTGCTCTCTTCTCAAACCCTCAGGCCTAAAGCTCAGGGTTGGGGGAAGGGCTCTAAAACCCGGAAGGGCTTTCCTTCCTCCATCCCCAAGAATGCTGGCTCCAAGGGAATGAAGTGCGACCCTTAAGACCTTAGGCCCTCCTCCGTGGGGGCTGGGACCGGATGCTGAAGGGGGAGCATGGCCACAAAACTGCTGAGGGCAGGTGACACACCAGGCTCTCCGGTACAGAAGGTTCTTCTGGCCACTGGGAAGCGGGGAGACGAGAGCAGCCATGAAAACGAGGGCTCGTCCATCTGGCTCAGACCTCAATCTCCAGGTACCTGACAGAAATGAGATCAGGTTCTGCCTCACCTTCGGGTTAAGCCTTTATATAGAGAGATGATTATGTTCTCTTCGATTAATCTCGGAAGGAGGAACACCAGGGGACGTGAACGGGCCCAAACGAATTACTCAGCTGAGGTCCCAGCGGTCCACAGGATGCTAGGAGAACGTGCAAAGCAGAGTTTACGACCATCATGGATCTAAGCAGCAGTTCTGAATCGGATTCTTGGGTGGGTTTGCTCATTTAAAAACTAAGCTGTCCAACGCCCGACATGCTCACACGCAGATAAATCATGTATCAGTGTATGTAGGATACAAACACACGCACATCAAATGGCATATGTCTTTCGTGGCTACGAAATAAAACCCTTTTAAAGTCTCCAAGCTATGCTTATCCCCAGGCACGTTTTACTTTACCGTATGCTTGGCACATACTGGAGGTGATTACTTGTGGGCTCAGAGCATTGGGAAAGCAGTTAAAATTGTGACCTTTGAGGGCGCGGCCCGATCAAGGAAATGGAACACACCAGTGATAATGCTTTCACCGCGGCTTTCAACCTCCCGCCCAAAATGTGAGGTACGCTCGTGTCACCTCCGTAACATGGTCACACGATGAGGCAGTTCTAAATGGCAGACGCTTGTGTGTGGTTCTTAGATTAGATCCTTGTAGCCATCTGCTCTATCGACTTAAAGTTGCCTTTCTGGCTCATGCTCCGCAAAACCACTCACCAAACTGGAGAGGACCAATCACCTACGGTGAGAGAGCGAGCGAGCGAGCGCACAGGCAGGGCGGTGGGTCCGACCCCGCTGAGCGGTCGGCTACGGGGCTGGCGTGGAGCCCTAGCTCCGGTGCTCACTGGTGAGCATGACCAGCTGGCAATCTCTTAGCCTCTTTTGTTTTGGTGAGACACGGGCCATAACAGCCCCCGCCTCTGGGGGCTGTGGGGGGGGGGGGGGGACTTGGGACAGTGCATACAGAACCGTTAGCACAGGGGGCACTCGGGGGTGGGAGGGCCCCAAAGACGGCAGTGACAGCTCAAGACCTAGTGACACACGGAGGCCGCAGGTCTGTCCCGTGCAGGTTGGCAGGGCGCGGGAAGGGCGCCTGGCATGTCACACGCCACCCTGGTCCAGCTGCGCACAGGCCGGGCCTCGCAGGCCCACGTGACCCCCGTACCGTCTCACACTCGTGCCTAAATGCACCCTGGAGGGCGGCAGCCTCACGGGACACAGGCCCTGTGGACTGAGCGCTTCCTTGCACGGCAAACTCTGCCCTTTCTATGGTGACAAGCCTGACTTTTATCTTCTTTAAATTGGCTTCAAATACAAAAAAAAAAAAAAAAAAAGCAGCAGGAAAAAAAATAAAAAGTACAAACTGGCTTAAAAGTGGGAGTTTCACATGCCCCCCTCCTTTGTGCGTTCATCTCAAGGGTTAGCACTTCTGATGGAGGGGCCCCCGGCCCCTCACCTCCCCAGAACGAGAGACGGAGGCCCTGCCTGGAAAGGAGGACGTGAAGAAGCCATAACCGGGGGCCCCGCAGCCGTGCGGCGTGACGGGCAGAGCAGGGCTCCGGCCCTGTGCGTCCCGGGATGAGGTGCTCGGCCTCCTAGGGCCCAGTTCACCATCCGCACCATCGGCTGAGGGCGGCCCTCCCTCCAGGAGTGCCCGTGAGGCCCGGACGGCGCAACGTGGGGGCCAAGCTGGGGGCTGCCTGGCCGAGGCAACGGGGCCGCTGGGCTCTCCCCAACCAGGTGCCTGCCGGGCTGAGGCAAACCAGACCAGGCACCCGTCGGGCCGCGCCCCGCCCCAGGCCTGGGTTATATGCCCTCTCTCCAGGCTCCCTGCAAAAAGGCTGCGTGCGTCCTTCTAAGGCTTAGGAAAACCCAGGAATGGCACAGCAGCAGAATCTTCCTTTACCTTCTGTGTGTTCTCACTCACTGGCCCTATACTCCTCTGGACTCTCATCTGCTACGCCTGAGAGTCGGGACTCTTCCCAGCCCTCCCCTGGGTACAGGGCAGTGCTGGCAACAGAGGCCGGCACAGCCCGCGTCGGGAGCGGAGGCCTTTGGCGACATGACTTCGTTCTGTCCACACAACAGCCCCACGGGGCGCAAGTTCCCGGCCTCGGTCCTGCTCTGCTCCTCCCCTGACTGCTCACACGCAGCAGCACGCGATGGGGCGCAGGTGGGAGCGGGGGCTGTAGAAGGGTGGGCCAGGCTGCCTCGAGCGCGGCCTCGGGGTCCGCGGGCAAGCTACTCCCTCGCCATGTCCCCGACACTTCAGGGCCGTTAGCGGTCCCGCGTGGCTGCACAGACGGGTGGTGAACACGGGGTGACCCTGATTCCAGGGGCCGCCCGGGAGCCAGAAGCCCAGGTGATCTCAGTGAGCATTCCGGACGGAGGGATTGGTGCTGCGGGAGAGAACGGCTGAAGCCTCCCCTGCTGGCGGGGTCCAGGAGTGGAGGGAGTGGTCGCTCTGACCTCCTCCCCCAAGGGGCCCCCCAGGCGGTGCCTCTTTCATGCGCCCGGTCCTCCACGGTCCGTGGGGACTCCCAACTCCGAGCCGCGTGAGGCCTGGCGCGCTCGTCCCCATGCTTCAGGTGAGTAAACTAGTTCAGAGAGATTAAGACCCGCCAAAGCTCACCCAGCACAGCCAGGGCTAGGACTCCGGTGAACAGCCCCTTTCTCTGCCCCCAAGTGTTGGCCAACAGAGGTTTCCTGCAGCGGATGCGCTCAAGGTACCGGCCAGCTCTGTCCTCCTCACGAAGGGGGAGAACGCTGGGCTAACCCGAGCACAAGGTGGCTTTTTGCCTTCACGGTCACTACCGTATCCTGTTCTCATTTTGTGTCTGAGATACAGGCGTCCCATCTCCCGGCCAGTGATCAACCGACCCCAGCCCCCCAGCAAAGCACTCTGACCGGGAAGTACCAGTTAGTTACAAAGCAATTACTGGCAAAGGTGCCCCGAGGGTCAGGGACAGTCTCGACGACTTTAGCTCAGTGTCACTGGGCACTGGGAGAGGTTTTCCTTGGAGAAATACTGGGGTACCAGGCGCAAGCAGGAGACGGGCCCGGCTCAGTGCCTGGCATCACAACGCACGCGGGACATCACAGAAACGAGGCGCCTCCACGGGAGGCCTCCCAGGCGCCAGGCACCAGGCTCGGCGCTTTACACGCACCCTTCTCATCGAATCTTCCTGCCGGTCCCAGAGGGGGACGGTCCCCATCTCTCCTAGGGGAGGGCACTGAGTTCGGGAGGCTGCGGTACCCCAGTCCACGGAACCTGGAGGTGGCAGCTTACGCTCCGACCAGGTGTCGGATTCTGGAGATCAAGCTCTTCACGGCCGTATGGCCTGTTCGTCTCGTGACCAGAAGGGGAGGCCAGGCCGGGGTGGAGGCAGAGCGGAGGCCGAGAGACCCAAGGCCCAGCCCTGCGACGGGCTGATGAGAGCTTTCTCTCCATCTCCGCCTGCCCCCTCGGTGCCGAGCACAGAAGGACACCTGGTCCCTGGAGAAGGCCGAGGGGGAGCTCGGCTGAGCGTGGGGAGCGGGTGCGGATAGGCTTGTCTGGAGGGCTCTGAAGAACGCCATCTTTTCTCCCCAGGGAAGGGGTTGTGCTTCTGTTTCTCATCAGTGGGGGCCAGTGGGAGGCTGCTCAGGGGTGTGGGGACCTCTGCCTGTCCCCTCACTGCCAGGAAGGGCGAGGCAGACAACTTCATTGCCCGCAGAATGTGTATACGTTGCAGGGCGGGAGGCAGAGCACAGGCTTCTGATGTGTACATGGGGAAGTGGGGCCCTGAGAAGAGAAATGAACTCTTTGGAATGAACCTCAAGCCTGTGGACGGAGGGAGGGGTTCTGGGCTCAAAGCCTAGTCCTGACACTTACAACCCCGTGCCCTGGAGTGGCTTATCTGGCCTCCCGAGGCTTCAGCAGCTTTACCTGTAAAATGAGGACCGTAATCCCTAAGCCTCAGAGGGCTGGGTAGGGACCGAGCGAGGCCACGCACAGAGGCGGCCGGCACAGGAAGGTGCCCGGCAGAGTGGCTTTCGACAACACGGCTTCCAAGCAGCCTTCTTTCCTCTGTGGATTTGGACACACCCGGTGTTCAATCCCTTCCAGATCACTTCTTACTTTGGACTTGCCGATTTCTTTCTCGAAGTTTCCCATCAGGGAGGCTTACGCAAATCCAGGCTTACCGCCCGCACTTTTTCAGGGTCCTGGCGTTTCTGATCGGTCTTAGGAAGAAAAAGAACGTACGACAAAGCTACCAGAGACACTTGGGTCTTCTCTGATGCACAGAGATGGCGTGTGAGGGTGCAGGCCCTTAGCTGAGTAGCAGAGGCCGCAGGGACCGCAGGCTCCCGACTGCCAGGCCCAGATCCACCCTAGGGGCCGCAGGCCAGCGCACTGGTGGTTTCCTTTCCCTGGGACACTTCCCGATTTCCCGGGACCGAAACACAGGTATTTGTCAGCGGTCAGAGCGCCTTCTGTTTCTGTTCTTACTGGCAAAGGGGAAGGTGAGGGGCGAGGGAAAGAGGGAGCTGCAGGGGGTCACTCTCTCCTGCAGGCGACAGCCAAAGGCCATCCTCCCAGGTCTGGAGGCCCCAGTCCTGCTCACCTCACCACCTACCCACCTGGCGGGGAGTACAGTTGCCAGGTGATGGCGGCTCCGTGGCTCAGTGCCCTTGGGAGAACACTGCAGGCTATGGGGTCAGGGGCACTTCAGGAGGCGGGGGTTCCAGGAAGGGAAAGGCAAGGCCCAAAACCGCGGAAGCAGCACTGCACAGGGGCTGATGGGCTGGGTGATCCTGTGGGCTCTCTCCATGAGGCTACAACATGAGCGTTTGGTCACCCTCTAGTCAGAGAACAGGGGAGTGCGGAGGGATACACGTAAGCCTAAAATTTCTTGCACTGAGTGCTCCGTGAGGATTCAATACATCTCCTGCACGGCAGAAATCCTGGCTGATTAATCCTAGCCCTCCTCTGAGTCCTGGGCAGGAAGAGAGGGGCAGAGATGTGAATGTGGGTATTGGCCAGGTGCATCACGAAACTCCCTAACTGGAAGGAAAGTGGGTCGAGAAATGCCTGGACCCAGGGGGGGCCATGTAAGTTCTTTCTTGGCTTTTGAGCAGTCTGTGCTTTGCTGTAGAAACCACATTTAAGCCCGATACCAGGGGCTGAGAGACGCTGAGCAGGGCTGCCGTGGGGGTTGGGGGGCTTGACCTTTTCCTGTGGGTCCCCTTGGCATAAACTCTTGACACGGAAACATGGTGGCACTTCGTGAGGTTACCTCATATCATTTAAAAATTGGCCTTTGCAAAACTCTCCTCGCAAACCTGGTTGGAAAACAGCTGGCCTGGAAAAACGGGAAGACTGGTGGAGAGTAAGTACCAACGGACCAGCAGGACACAGAGAGACACGAGGGGTGCACGGCGGGGCAACCGGGTGAAGAGGCAGTGGGTGGGTGGCCGTCCGCAAGCCCAGGACCCTCACCTGGAACTTCCAGTCTCCAGAACTGTCCCGAGCACTGTTCTGAGGCACCTTCCCTTAAGCAAAGACAGCCAATCCTGCTTCCAAAGTCTCACTTTCCTGGTCCTTTAATCAGGAGGCACAAGGGCCCGACACCCAGTGAGCACACAGGAAGTAAAGGTGAGGTCTACTCACTGTTCGGGCATGTTAGGGTCGAGGGAGTCAGTTTCGGTGGGTGTCTCAGGCGAGGAGCCCGACTCCTGAATCTGGCACAGCTCCTCATCGGTGATGATGTCAAACGCGGCATCGTCCGGCGGCCTGCAGTCTGCGTCTACACCTGGGCCACAGAGGCGGGTGGGGAGAGAAGAGACACACGCAGTTACGCACAGGATGGGGAGGGGACGCCGGGAGGCGAGGGGCTGTACCTGTGCGTGATGGGCCACCGGGACACGCTCTAAGTGCCCGCTCAACCCACAGCTACTCTGTCTGGATGGGAGAGAAATGGCTGCTGAGACATTCCAGAAAGCGGTGGGGCCTACAGGGAAGCTGAACACATGAATTAAGAGATTGCTCTGAAGCTCCTCAGTCGGGTCTTAAAGAGATTCAAGCCCTTACATATTCTCTGAGGCCTCTTATTCAGAAACAAACAAACAAAAAACCTGTCAAAACCTCATCAGGAAAGAACCTAACAGAAAAGTAAACACACTTCTCTGCTGCTGAGTCCTTGCTCCCGAAGACACAGACACGACTTGTTTATGCCTCCTTTGAAACCAAGATTCTGTCTGGATCCTGTGTTTCCATCTCCATCCACTGGGGGATGGGAAAGACCCTCCCTCTGCCCGAGGTGGCAGTGACCGCTGTGCTTCCGACTGGGGGACTTGTGTCTGACTTTGCAGGCCACTCAGTAGGAGGGACGCCGTATGGACATTCCTGTGCCGGCCACCTACCCACACGCACGCTCCTGCATACAGCATGGAAAATGTGATGGCAGGCCTGAGGCGAAAGAAAGGCAGACAGAAGGGAAGATAGAAAAAAAGGAAAGACAGAAAGAAACGCAGATAGACAAGGAGACAGGAAATGTCAGAAATCAAAACAAGTGACCTCGGGACTCTGGCACAGTGCCACCCTCTGTCATCACTGGAACACCTGCCTGTGAGTCAGGGCAGGGGAGATTCCTGGACTGTTTAGCAAGAACAGTTCACGAGAGCTCCAAGTTTCCAGCCGGTTCCACCACAGGGCTAGTGGGACAGGCCATGCTCTAGGAAGAGCAGCAGGACGTGGGGCTTGAGACACAGGCTGAAGAAGGAGACCAGAGACTGGTTTCCTTCCATAGACCCAGTCACACTTCTGAATCTACCTTCTGAGGCTGGTAGAGAGAAGGAAGGAGGATGACAAAGGAAGGGACAATGAGCACCAGGTGCCCCAAACGAGGGAGATTCACTGAGAGCAATCAAAGAAGACTTAAACAAGTGGAGAGCTATACATGTTCACTTACTGGAAGACTCAATTTTGTTAACATGTCAGTTCTCTTCGACGTGATCTAGAAAGCACATCTCAGTCAAAATTTCAGCAGGATTTCTTGTAGAAGCTGACAAACTAAATTCTAAAATTTACACGGGTACAGGAAACCATCAAAATCCCACAGGACAAAACAGACAGCAACCTCTTTGACCTCAGCCTCAGCAACTTCTTACTAGACATGTCTCCAGGGGCAAGGAAAACAAAAGCAAAAAATGAACTATTGAGGCCTCATCAAGATAAAAAGCTTCTCTACAGTGAGGGAAACAATCAACAAAACGAGGCAACCGATGGAATGAATGGGAGAAGATATCTGCAAGCGACCTATCTCCTAAAGGGGGAGTATCCAAAACCTATAAAGAACTTGTCAAACTCAACACCCAAAAAGCAAATAATCCAGTGAAGAAACGGGCAGAAGGCATGAAGAAACACTTTGCCAGAGAAGACATCCAGATAGTTTAACAGACATGTTACTAGACATGTCTCCAGGGGCAAGGAAAACAAAAGCAAAAAATGAACTATTGAGGCCTCATCAAGATAAAGCTTGAAAACATGCTCACCATCACTCACCGTCAGGAAAATACAAATCAAAATCACAATGAGACAGATGCCACCTCACACCTGTCAGAATGGCTAAACTTAACTCAGGAAACGACAGCTGTTGGTGAGGACGCGGAGAAAGGGGAAGCCTCTGGCACTGTTGGTGGGAACGCAAGCTGGTGCAGCCACTCTGCAGGATGGAGGTTCCTCAAGAAACTGAAAACAGAACTACCCTATGACTCGGCAATTACACTACTGGGCATTTATCCAAAGGTTATAGGAGTGCCGACTCGAAGGGGCACATCTACCCCACTGTTTATAGCAGTGCCACCAACAACAGCCACGTTACGGAAAGAGCCCAAGTGTCCATCGACTGCTGAATGGATAGGGAAGATGCGTGTGTGTGTGTGTACGTGTGTGTACACACACATACGACGGGGTATTACTCGGCGATCGAAAAGAATGAAACCTTGCCATCTGCAACAACACGGAGGAACTCGAGTGCGTTATGCTAAGCAAAGTAAGTCAGTCAGTGAAAGACAAGTATCATACGATTTCACTCATCCGTGGAATTTAAGAAACAAAACAGATGAACTTAGGAAAAATAAAAACACAGAGGGAGGCAGACCATAAGAGACTCTTATAGACAGAGAAAGACTGAGGGTTGCTGGAGGGGAGGTGGGGGGGCGGGATGTGGTGGGCATTAAGGAGGGCACCTGTTGGGATGAGCACTGGGTGTTATATGTAACTGATGAATCACTAAATTCTATTCCTGAAACCAATGCTAGCCTATACGTCTAGTCAGCTAACTGGAGTTTAAGTTAAAAAGAAATAAAATAAAATTTACATGGATATGCAAAACACCTAGGATAGCCAACACTCCGATAAAGAACAAAACTAGAGGGGACCCGCTCTACCTGCTTTGAAGACTCATTAGAACACCATGGTGATCTCGACAGTGTGGTATTGGTGAAAGAGAAGGCACATGGATACATGGGATGAGTCAGAAAGTCTGGATACAGACCCACATACATAAGAGCAATTGATTTTAGAAAATGCTGCAAAGGCAGTTCTATGAGAATGGACTTGTTAACCAATGGTAGTGGAAACACTGGACAGCCATATGCAAAAAAATGAATCTCTACATGTGGCTTGTAGCATACACAAAAATCAATTCAGAATGGATCACAGACCTAAAACCGTGAAATTTCTAGGAAAAACAAACAAACCGGGAGATCTTTGTGTCCTTAGGGTAAGCAAAGATAGATATGATCCCAAAAGATGAGAAAAAAATTGATCCATAAGGCAAAAAAAAAATTGATGGATCGGACTTCATGAGAATTCCAACCTTCCGTGTTTTGGAAAACGTTTCCGCTCCTTGAAAGGTGAAAAGACAGGTTTCTGGTTGGGAAAAAGGTATCCGTGAAACAGATCTATTAAATAAGTTCTACCCAGAATCTATACAGGACTCCCAAAACTTGATAAAAAAGAATGAAAAACGCGTTTGAGGAAGATACTGTTTGAGGAAGGCTGTGTTCACAGTGCATCCTGCCAACTCGACGCGGTTCTTCGTACCCAATATACAGAACGGGGCCTGCCAACCTCCTTGATGGTCCAGTTAAACAAGAGGGGAACTCACGGGATCTCGGAAGGCTGGCTGACCTGCGCCCAGGCAGAGGCCAAGGAGGAGCCCAGAGGGACCAGCCGCGGGAGACGGTGCTGCCTGAGCCGGGCCCAGCCTCGCTCCTGCCCCTGCCGTGTCAGGCCTGCCTCGCTGCTAGTCTGTATCCCCAGGGCAGTGCCGAGAGGGCAGCCTGGCCCGCCCGGCGGGGCTGTGCTGGGAGCAGGGGCAGAGGGAACCGGATCCCACTTCCTCTCCCCGAGCGCAGTGAGAGGGCGCGGGAGAACGCGTCCTCCTCGGCCTGCCGTGGCTCGAGCCACAGGAAGAAGGTGAAGGATGTGGTCGTTTCCACGCAGCTCCGGGCCCGTGGCTGCTCCGCTGGGAGGGCGGGGTTCTTGGGGTTGAGGCTCCGGAGGCAGTATTTTCCACGGTGTGGGGGACGTCCCACTGGTAGCGCACTGAGTTACGAAGTACACGGACCTCGCGTTAAGTAACGCTGAATTGTATCAGGAGAAAGTTATTCACCTTTCAATTCTCTTTCTATCCTAACTACATAAAAACGGAAAGTCTCAAATTGGCGCAATACATTTTTGGTGCCTCTCTAACGCCCGAGTCCGGAAAACACTGAATTAAGCTGACCAGCCACGGCGGGGGGGGGGGGGGGGGGGGGGGGGGGGGCGGGCAGGGGAGGGGTGGCACCTAAGCACGCGGGGGCGGGGAGGGCAGGGGCAGGAGCCTGACCTTGGCCTCCGGCGGCCTGGGGCCCGGCTCGGCCTGGGGCCGGCGACAGCGCAGGGCTGGGCTCTCCCTGGCTGGTGCCCGAGCTGGCGCTGTCGGGGGAGCCGGGGCCGTCACTGAACTTGCGGAAGCAGGCCCTGCAGCAGCGCTCCTTCTTGCCGCCGTGCTTGGTCAGGACGTAGTTGTTGCAGCAGTAGTAACAGAAGATGCGGCCACAGATCCTGGGGTGAAACAAGCACGGGCCGTGAGGACGCCGCACCGCGGGCCTTGCGGTCTGCCCGGCACCAGAACCGGGCTCTGGAGGCCACACGGCTCCTCGGGCGGGGCTCCGCCCCCACTCAGGAACGTGGCCTCGCGGTCAGTTTGGTGAGATGCCGACTGAAGCCATCCTGACAAGCCCACTGGGAGGCGACGTTTTATTTCCCCAGGTGCCAGGAGGCAGGGGATAGGGTACGTGGTCGAGCCCACCTTCTGGGACACACTGACGTGGGGGTTCAGAGGCTCTGAGGGGTCACAGACCCACCCGGGGCCGTGCTGATGACTTTCTATCTGCCTTGGCCCCCACTGAGATTTATAGGAATAACTCTGCCTACCCTTCCTCCGGCCCTAGGAGGGTCTTTGCCGTCTGGGTTCTCCCAGCAAAGCCTCAGCCCCCGCTCTCCCTGGGCTCCAGGAACGCCGCCTTCCCTCTGGTTCCCGCAGCCTGAGGGAGGCCGACGGCTGCCGCTCTCTGGCTGCTCCACAGCCGGATGGGTCCCCTTGACTCTGCCCGCACCCCTGCACCCGACCTCTGCCCCCTTCAGGGATCCCTGCACAGCCCGCCAGGACCCGCGCCTGGCTCCCCGAAGACCGGATGGCCACGTGCTCCTCCCAGACACACAGCGGCGCCTGCGCCCCGCCCGCTGACCTGCAGTGGTGCCTCCGCACCATCCAGCTGAACTCCCGCTTGCAGTCGTGACAGTGGCTGGCCTCCGCGTCCCCGAGCCACCTCTCCTCAGCGCTGAGCTTCTGCTGGAACTCCAGGGCGTCTGACTTTTGCCAGAGAGCATCCTTGTCCCTGGGACAGAGCCACATCAGAATCGGAGAGGAATCCATGACAACAGCAGGGTGATCCCGGAATCACGTCCAAAGACCGAGTGCAAATTTCCCAAGACGTGGAAGGAAGATTCACTCCACTTGGAAACAAACACTCGTCTGTCCCCTGCATCAGTCCCAGACTCAGCTGACAGCACGTGTGTGCGGGCAGAGGGGACCGTGATGCACGTACGGGGTGCCGGCGGCTGCAAAGAGCTGCCAGCGCCCGCACGGGTCACACACTGCTCAGGGATCTAAACGACGCCGTACACGGTCACCTGGAGTTTAAGGTGTAACAGGCTGTCATAATTATAGGACGGCCGGTGTGCTCCGAGCCCAAGGACCTCGAATGTACTGCCCACAGGAATCGTACATGTATTCAGAAACCCTTATGTGTTTATGGTCTGCTCAAGTAACAAGTAATCGTTGGAGATGAAAGGCGTCCTCGCCGGAAAGCCTGATGGGATGTTACTTTCCCTTACTCCTCAGGGAGATGCTATGCGCTCCGGGAAGCAAGACCGGAAGCACAGGGAGGCTTTCCAGAAAGGTCTGGCAGGTGTCAGAACATGCCTGACACACAGGGCAGATGCACACAGAGGTTTCCGTGTTGCTGCTATTACAGCTTCTGACCTGGGAAGGTTTCATTCTTTCCTAGATGGAACCCCGGCCACCATCCCAAGGTCAAGGCAGCCCTGACAACACTTGAGTCCCAAAGAGTAACACTAGAGCCACCGAGGTCTGGTGACAAACTGATGCCACCACCAGAAATGGACTCCAAGGCCACAGACTCTCCCCTTAAATACAAAAGCCAGGGCATGCAACTGACAGGTTCTTCAGGTGCCTGCTGTAGTCAGGAAGCAGGAAGACTCATGCCCTGGACCGGCATCACCCTCCCCGCAGGTCCACAGCCCATCCCTTCTGTCCCCAGGAGGCCAGGGACCCACTCCCTGAAATGCGGGAACGCAGTCAGGACTCGGGCTTCTCCATCACACCCCTCAAAAACATGTCTGAGCTCACAGGTCATAAGTGCCCTGAGTCCCAAATCTGCAAATCGATGATACGTGGGCAGAGGTTTTACACTTCCAGATCAGGTGGAATTTAGTGTCACCATTTTGCAACCCCAAATGAATTGGCAGATTTAGGCAGTGCTTTTAGGCTGCGAACATCGCAAAGAATGGGCTAATCAGATCTTACGTGGGCTCCTGAAGGAAAAGACCCAAACTATAAACCAATTCTATGAGGCGTTCTTGAGAGAACATTTTGAATCTGGGTCTGAGCCAGCCTCTAGTAGAGCAGTGGTTCTCCACTCTGGCTCACTGATCCCTGGGCCCCACCCCAGAAATTCCAGTTTGGTTGGACTGGGTAGGGTCTGGACGTGGGTATCATTTTAACAGCTCCCCTAGGGACTGTAATGTGCACGTAGGGTAGAGAACCACAGCTCTGGTTTCGGCTAACAATTCACAAGAAATAACAAAGATTGGGAGAACATGTTACGTGGTGCCATGGAGACACAACTGGCAAAATCCAGGCTGTGGGAAACTCTACCGGACGAAAGACCTAGCTTCCTCAAAAGTAAATTGTGAAGAAAAAGTTAGAGACACAGTGGCCAAATCAGACTAAGTAAGAGAGATCTAACGTCTCGCCATGCAACGTATGGATCCAGATCCTCATTAGAAAAAAACGTAAGGAAAAAACAATAGGAAAAACACGAAACTGACCAGATGCTTGATGATATTGGGAACCACGGTTAATTTTTAAGCACGGCGATGACACCGTGGTGGCACAAAATGGAGAGTCCTTGTCTTAAGAGAAGCACGTACTGAAACATTTGGAGATGAAATAATATATCTGGAATCTGCATCAAAATAATCTGGGGGGGTGAGGGACACGGCGGGTCTCTGGATGAAACAAGACTGGCCGCGAGGTGAAGGACGCTGAAGCGGGGGGCAGGTACTTGGGGTGCACTGTGCTGGCCTGTTGCTGTACATCTGCAAATTTCCATATGAGAAAGTTAAGACTTTAGGGGCGCCTGGGTGTCCCAGTTGGTTGAGCGTCTTCTGACTCTTGGTTTCGGCTCAGGTCATGATCTCGTGGTTCGTGAGATCAGGCCCCCCGTCGGGCTCTGCGCTGATAGCGTGGGGCCTGCTTGAGATTCTCTCTCCCTCTCTCTGCCCCTCCCCAGCTCGTGCGGTCTCTCCCTTTCTGTCTCTCAACGTAAGTAAATAAACTTAAGAAAACAGAAAAATATAAACAAGAAAAAAAAACGTTTTGAACCACTCTTGCCAACTTGAAAAGTCAGGCCAGTTTCACATGAAAGTCCGGGCTTGCACCTTTTCTTCAGAGGGGAGGCGATGTGGCAAGCCAGGCCCGATGCCTGTGTGGCACCAAGCGGCAGGAGCAGAGCACGTGTGTCCTCCGGGTTCCGAGGGCCCAGCCGGCCCGGCTCACACACTTGCGATGCCACCTGCAGGTGTACGGGTTTGGGAGGCCCGGCACTGGGGAAAGGTGGGACGGAGGAGAAGGGGAAAAGGGCTCGTGAAAGAGGGGCAAGGGGATGGAGAGATTCCTCAGGATACGAGACGGCACTTGCCGTCACTCTCGTGGCTACGCACACAGAGACTTGAAAAATGATTCCCCGGCAGTGTGACAACACAGACTCAGCTGAGCCCTGGTGGGAATGGTGAAATCCACTCGTACGAGGCTGCCGAGGGCCCAAGCAGCCCCTGTCCGTGTGGGAGGCCTTAACAACACAGCACAGACGGACACGGGCCCCCTTCCCGCGAACAGACCTTTCAAGAACAGCTACCTTTCTTTACAGAGAAACCCAGCTCGGGGCGGGGGAGGGAGGGGCAGACGGCTGCTCGCCCCACGCTCTCACCTGAGCAGCTCGATCAGCCTCTCCTCCAGGTACTGCTTGGTTCTATTCAGGTCATCCAGGTCCGCGAGCATCTTCTGGTCATTCTTTTCCCGGTTCGTCACCTCCTGGCAGAGTCTGTTGTAATACTCCTGGATTTTTGTCGTGGCCTTTTCAAGTTCCTTCTGGGTCCTGGTGGAGGGGTGGGGAGTTTACTGAGTGGCCCCTACTTCCGGCTTCCCCCAGGCCTCTGGGCTAACCCAGCCCTCTAACGAAGGCTCCCGCCATCCTCCCAGCCTTTCCCCCTCACGGTGGGGGCGCCCCTTGGTACCACCCGCTCGCAGGTTACGTACCCTCCTGGCCTTCAAAACCCCCCTCGCACACCCAGACTCTTCACACACGAGCCCCTGCAGCCAATACAGTGGACATTTGGGGAGGGCAGGTGACCTCAGTCTGCTGGGAGCACCTCAGCTGAGTTAACTCCACCCAATTCGTTTTCAGGCCGCACTGAGGTTATGAGAGAAGCCCCACGGGTATGGTTCATGGGCTGGGGCTGGGGGGGTTTGCAAGAGGAAAACAGAGTCGGGACAGAAAGAACACAGGAGTAGCTCCCTGGAGGTGACCACGCGGACGAGGACCCGTCTCCCAGGTGTCTTTGGGGCTCTGTGCACGGGGCGGGAGCTGGGCACACAGTGGGCACTCGACGGGCAATGCCAGGTGCTGACCCGACGGCCCGGAGGCCTCAGGAGCTCTGTCCCCTCGTCTCCGTGGTGCCAAATCACCGTCCTCCTGGCCCTGCCCGCCCCACCAGTGGCTCACCTGGCCCCGAGGGCAGTGGTTTCCCAGGGATGTGCTACAAACCCCCAGGCCTGGCAAGGCATTCACAGAAGCTCCACGAGACAGAGGGCTCTGCAGAGACTAATTAATCTCTATCTAATCCAGTCTTCCCACGCCCAGTATAAAGCTGTCGGGAAGTGGTTTACTAGACACCGTCCACCAAAATGACCCCGTGGGCGTGCACCCGATGAGTAAAGTAAAATCCAATCCTGGGCAGGCGGATTATGCGACATTGAGCAGCTAAAACAACTACTCTGAGATCTTACAAACATGCATTTTTTTTTTTTTTTTTTAATGCCACCAACTTAGGAGGTTCTTGCTACTTTTATTACCGCGTGAACACGACTGGGCAGCAGGAGCCCTACGGGGTCTGAACTCTGGAGGAGTCAGATGGGAAGAGATGTACAACCGGGTTACTGAACACCCAGCGTGCTCTAGATCTCACGCTGGGCCTGGGCCCACCTCAGAAGCCGGGCAGTGGGAGGCGATGAGGGACGGGCAGAGAATGGAAAGCCTCAGGACAGTGCGGGGTGCCAGTCTTCGCTGGGGGCACCCAGGTAACTGGGACCCAGCATCCCCGGCAGGACTGGCTTGGCCTCATCACCAAATGATGCCCAGCCCCAGCCCCCCCGCCCCCCATCGCCTGAAAGTGAGGAGGCTCGGGGCGGCCTCGGGGCTGCACAAGTAGGGCCATCCTCCAAGGTTAGACAGTCATGATGGAGGGTGGCAGCACCATGGACAGACACAGACGCAGCGGCAAGAGTCTGCAGGAAGACAAGCCGGCCTGGTGCCAGGCACACTCACTCACCCTCGGCAGGTGCCCGGAAGGCTTCCCCAACCCCCAACCTGCAGACTCTCATTTCACAAAAGAAACGAGGAAGAGCTCGAGTCACAGCTCGTAGTGGGGAAGCATGCACACACGCACACACGCCAGTACCCTAACACGAGACCAGACGCAGAGCTATCTGTCCGAGTACTTTGGTGGGGCAGTTGTCAGGGAAACAGACTCGAGCCAAACGGTCTGGCCTGCGCTCCTGTCGCCATCACCTACGTGCTGTCGGACGCCGCCGGCCCTCCGGGGTACGCTTCTGGCAAAGCCCCTTCCGAGCCTGTGGCTTTTCTTGGAAAAGGTCTTCTTTCACCTGATGCGAGCGGCCGCGCTTCTACGTGACTGCACCAAAGCCCTCCTTCCCCGAAGCCCCCACCGCTGGCTGTGCGGGCGGACCGTGTAACTAACCTGTCTAAGCTCTCGCGCAGGACAGCCCCCTCCTCGTCCTTCTTCCGCAGGGCAGCCTGGCACTCTGCGAGACGCTTGCTGGTGCAGTTCAGCTTCTCTCCCAGCTCTGCCCGGGTGGCCTGGCACAGGACATCGGGGAGAAGACGCTTAGCAAGAGTGTCTTAACAAGAGCCCTCGCGGCAGGCCGGGAAGGGACCTGGCTCTCCGCCCCATCTGGTTGGGTCTCTTTTAACTGGAGGGGGTTTTAAGTTCAAGAGGCCAAGAACCTTTGGTCTGCGCTAGCGGGGCGTGACACACTCCTGTTTGTAATTCTAGCCCCCGAGTATTAATTGCAAGGCGTTGGGGTGCTTGGGGGGGGCCGCAGGAATCCGAATCTCGGAGGGGTGGCTGGGGGCAGGGCTCCCCCTGGGTTCAGAACCACCGGCTCAAGAGACGCCTGCAGAGACGGCTGAGGAGCACAGTCTGTTTCCTTTCCATAGGGCTGGCTGGAAACCACAGCTGGCAGCCCCAGCCAGGGGTCCAGGAGGTAGAAGGCTGCGGTGCACACCCAGGATGCCTACAGGGCCGTACGGACGGGAGCTCCGGCTCGAGAACTGGGAGCCTTGCGGGCGGCCCTCCTAACGGGTCCAGTGGAAAGCATGCCGGGCCCTGTTCCCTGACAGGCGCACACACTGGGGTGGGAACGACCGGGCAGAGGTGGGCACCCCAGGCTCCCGGGCTGCTGGTCAGCACACTTCCCGGGGCCTACCTTCAGCCTCTCCGCAGCCTCCTCGGCGGCCTGCAGCTGCCGGCCTCGCTCCTCAAGCTGGGCCCTGAGGCTCCCGCAGTCTTCACTGGCAGCCTGGAGATGATGGGAGAGGGGTCGTCAAAGTGGGGTCCTGACATACGGAGACCCCCCCCCCCGCAGCCCCATTCCCCCGAATGGGTAAAAACAAGCTACCCCTCTCTTCTGCACCAAACTCAGTAAGCTTTGGGCTTCACTGGTGACAACATCCTTTCAAGCTTACTAAGACACTGAGTTTGGTCCTCAAACTTAGGGTTTAATTTCTGCAAGGAAAAAAGTGCCCCATGAGCCACACAGAGCAGCACAGGATGGGTGACACAGCGCGGGAGGCACATCTGTGTCTGGGAGTGAGCACAGACCTCGGTGCAAACGAGCAAGTTTGGAAGCCCAAACCCCACGGCCATCCTGCTCGTGTCCTGGGTCGTAGCCACTCTTAACCCTTTTTCTCTGTGCAGTCCCAAAGGCACGTGGGAGCCCGCTGTCTATCCCAAGGGCTTTGTGACAAACTAACTGAGCCAGTTTCTTACCACGGCGCCTGTCATCAGGATGGCACGTGAAGGGCCAGAAAACCCAGGGACAGGGCTCGCAGGCGGGAAGTGCTGGTGCCTGCAATAGGTTCTAGAGACTAGGGCAAGGGTCTCAAACTCACAGGCCCAGAGGGGCTGGGCAAGTACCTAAACGAGTGTAAGAAAAACACCAAAGGGTGCGTGTGTCCTTGAAAGGGGGCAGCCACCACCCAGCTCCTGGCGACTGCTGCCGGGTGGCAAGGAGGGCACAGTCTCTGAGATCTTCTGAGATTTCAAAGGAAGCCCCCAGACTGAATTTGTAAACATCTGGCTCTTTAAATGCTGGCTACTAATTTTAAAAAGCCACTCCGTATGAGCCAAACCCGTCTGCAACCACCTTGGGTTTAGACTTCTGGGCTGGGGCGTTGCTCTGGACACGTGCCCTAAAGTGTCAGTGCGGGGGGGCGGGGGAAGGGTGCTGTGGCCTAGCCATGTCTGCCCGGCTGCCCGGTACATTCTTAGGCCGTCGCGTGCCACATGGCTGCAGACGCGTCCTATCCTCTCGTGGGCCCGTCGGGCCCCGCCGCAGTGGGGGTCGAGGCCGGGACTACCTTCAGTCTGCTCTGGTGGTCCATGATCTCGGTGCTCAGCTGGAACTTGAGAGCGCTGAGCTCCTCACGTGCGGCCTCCTGGAGGCTCTGCGCCCGCTGCTCGGCCTGGGCCAGCTGGGCCTGCAGGCCGGGCAAGGAGCGGGCTGCCTCCTCGGCCACCTTCAGCCTCTCCTGCAAGCTGTCCTTCTCTCGCTGCAGCCCAGCCACTCGGTGCTCCAGGCCCTCCCGCTCCCTTGAGGCCGCCTCTCTGGCGTCACGGAGCTCCCGGACGGCACGGGCCAGGGCCTCCTCCGCCTGCTGTTTCTCCACGAGCTGAGTGCAGCGGTGGCCGTGGGGCTCGGCTGTGTCTGCGCTGGCCCCGGGGAGCTGCTCCCGCGGCTCGGCCTGTCCCAGCGGGGCTTCCCGGGAGCCGTGTCCTGCCTGGGACTGCTCCTCCTCGGCCCTGTCCTCCCGCAGCGCCCCTTCGTGCCCCGAGCCCTGCGGCGGCTCCCGACCGCGGGCCTTCTTGAGGGCCTCGTTCTGCTCCTGCAGCTGCTGCACGAGGGCCCTGTGCTCCCTCAGAGCGGCCTCGGCCACACTCAGCTGGCTCTGGGCCTTCTCCCGGTCACCCAGGGCTGCCTGGAGCTCGGCCTGAAGTTCTGGCACCCCCGCCTCCCCCTGCCGGGCCTCTGGCTCTGCCTGACTCGGGGCCAGCTGGGCCCCCGGCTCCCGGGGGGCGGTGCCTTCGGGGGGGCCGAGCCCCTGCTGGCCTTTCTCCGCACGGAGGGTCTCGATCAGCTGGGTCTGCCGCTGGCACTGGCTCTCAAGAGCCTTGAGCTCCCTTTCCTGGGCCTCTGCCCGCTGCCGGCACTGCCCCACTGCCTCCTGCAGCTGCTGGCACTCGGCCTCCTTGCTCCGCAGGGCGGCCTCCTTCGCCGCCGCGTGGGCCCTCATGGTCTCCTTGGCCTTCCTCACGGCCAGGAGGCTCGCCTCCATCTGGTCTCCCATGTGCCGGATGCTGGCCTGCTCAGACTCCAGGGAGGCCAGGGAGCTCCGGATGGCCGCCTCCCGCTGCTGCAGCGCCTGGTAGTCGGCCTCCAGGGCCTGCAGCTTGCCCTCGAGGAGCTGGTTGCGCTCCAGTGCTTTCTGCAGCTCCTTCTTCAGCTCCCCGTCGGCCTGCTGGAGCCTCTCCTCCCGTCCACTCCCTGGCGTCTCGGGGCCACCTGTCTGGCCCTCCTGTGGGCTGCGCTGCCCCTCCTCCGGTCCCCCGGAGGCCTGCCGCGGGGTGGCGCCCGGGGGCCCCGGCTGCTCGGCCAGCCGCTCCAGCGCCCCCACCTTCTGGCTCAGGTGGTCTCTGTCCCGGGCGAGCTGCTGCCTCTGCTCCTCCAGGTCACCCACGTGCTGGCTCAGCTGCGCCAGCTGGGCCTCCAGGACCCGCAGCTGCCGCGCCAGAGCCCCGGCCTCCTGCTCCAGCAACTCCTTCTCCTGTCGCCGCTGCCGCTCCTCCTGCCTCACCTCTGCCAGCTCCTCCTCCAGGGAGCTCAGGTGGGCGAGGGCCTCGTGCAGCTGTCGCCGCAGCCGGGTGGCCTCCTGCCCCTTCCCGGCCAGCTCCTCCAGCCGGTGCTCCAGGCCGGCCCGGGCCTCCTCCTTCAGCCGCAGCTCCTCGGCCAGCTGCCCCAGCTGGGCGCTCTGCTGCCTGCTGAGCTCCTGGACCTTGGCGTGCTCTCTCTCCAGGGCCCGAAGCTTCTCCCCCAGCTCCTGGGTCTCCGGCGCCGGGTCCCCGGGGAGGGGCTTCCGCCGCCCCGGCGTGTCCGGCACCGGAGCAGGCACCGAATCTGCCTCCCGCTCTGCCGACCGCGGGTTCTTCCTGTCCGGCGAGCCCCACGCGGCCTCGAGCTCCCGGGCCAGAGGCTGCAGCACGGACTCCAGCCGCCGCAGGGCCGAGTGGGAATCCTCCTCCTCCTCCGCCACTCCCCGCTCCAGGGCCCGCAGGCACTCCTGAAGCTCCTTCACGGCGCTCTGTGTGGCCTGGGTGACCTCCCACTGCTTCTGGAGCTCGGCCACCAGGCGAGTGAGGCGGGCGTTGTCCTCAGCCGCGGCACGGCCCCTCTCCCTCTCCGTCTGCAGCTGCTCCCCCTGCAGGCTGACGGTCGCCCTCAGCTCCTGGTTCTCTGTGTCCAGCTGGTGCACCTGCTCCTGCAGCTGCTTCTCCCGCACCTCCAGCTGGTCCAGCTCCAGGCGCATCTCGTCGAAGCCCTCCAGCGCCTCGTTGTGTAAGGGGCCGCTCAGGTCAAAGCTGGAGGCCGTCTCCTGAGTCTGGGGAGGAGAAAGAGAACACAAGTGGCTTTGGCACGGAAGCTACGCGGCTCCTGGGAAAAGCGCTTGAGTTTGATGAGAACAGAGACCAAAATACAGCAATCACGGGACGTAAGGCTGGTCTATCGAGCTAGCCAAAGGGCTGGAAGCACGAGCTGCAGGAGGTCAGGGCGCATCCTAAAGGCACAACCCACACACGTGAGCTCCGCCCGGGGCCTCGGAACCCGCGTGTCCCATCCAGCCTCCTGCAGCTTTGGGAGCGTAATGGACACTGGTGCTTAGATTCGTTAAGTTACATTCAAATTATTGTCCACCACTGCTCCAGACCTACAACTCCTGTTGTGATTCAACCACAAAACAGTTAAAGCTCCATTTATTCGCCAGTCTTAATGCTTTTCCTATTTTTTACATCTTGTTTTTAACTGCACTGCTCTTTCCTATAGAACTACATGCAGCTATGATACATTCACTTTCTAACACAGTTAACAAAATTAACCCCGCCCACGAACACCGCCTGAGCACTCACTGGTCTATGTCAAGCCCGGAAGCACTGTGCGTGCACTCCGTCACTCAGTCCGCAACATCACCTCGTGAGCTACGATGACTTTCATGCCCCCATTTTCTAGATGAGACAGCTGAGGTTTCAAGAGGGTGAGTGGTCTGCCCAGGGTCACACAACTCACGGGGGACAGTCAGCTGCTTTTAACCCAAGTGCCAAACTGCTTCGGGGCACCTTGGGTGGCTCAGTCGGTTTAAGCGTCCGACTTCGGCTCAGGTTATCATGTCACGGTTCGTGGGTTCAAGCCCTACGTCGGGCTCTGTGCTGACAGCTCGGAGCCTGGAGCCTGCTTCGGATTCTGTCTCCCTCTCTCTCTGCCCCTCCCCGGCTCATGCTCTTCCAAAAATAAATAAATAAATATTAAAAAAAAAAAAAAAGATACTTTAAAAGCTTCTAACAAAATCTAACCTCCAAGAGGCCTAAATTCTCTTGGGTTATAAAAACCTGGACTGTAGGAAGCACAGGGTATAACTGAGGGGTTACGTTGCTCTGGCTGGAACAAAAGGTGTCTGAGAACAGCCCCTCCCCCCGCCCCATTGTAAGCAGCAAGGACATACGCTGGCTGACACGGTAGGGAGGAAGTCCCCAGCCTTTCTGGCATTACCTGCAGGTAGTTGCTCACCAAGCTGCTCATGCTGGAGCTTCGGCTGGGGGGTCTCCACAGGTAGGCAGAGGAGCCAGCGGCCAGCGTCCTCCTGTGGGGCCACAGAGCAGACAGGCCTGGGTCAGAGCAGGAAATACACACGCGCGTACGTGCACCCGGGGGCCTTGGTTATCACAAGGCACCCAGTGGTGGGAGGGGGCAGTGCCCTCCCAGATAGAGCGTAACAAGGCAAAACCCATCAGCTTCTGCCAAAGGGCAGATTTACGTGGGTCTACAGCGGATGCACTCCACTGCTGAGTTTCAATGTAAGGCCTCTCCACCCGCTGCCCAAAAAGAACGAAATGAACATATTACTTCCCAATTTTTGCTTTAAATTTTCCTTACATCTCTGTTCCTGTCATAGTCTGCTCGTGAGGGAAAAGTGGCAATCAATCTGAGAAATAAAGGTGACATGGTGCTTGGAGGCAGCCTTGCAGTGGTCATAAAAGTACAACTAGCCTGGGGCGCCTGGGTGGCTCAGTCGGTTGGGCGTCCGACTTCGGCTCGGGTCGTGATCTCGCGGTCCGTGAGTTCAAGCCCCGCGTCGGGCTCTGTGCTGACAGCTCAGAGCCTGGAGCCTGTTTTGGATTCTGTGTCTCCCTCTCTCTGACCCTCCCCCGTTCATGCTCTGTCTCTCTCTGTCTCAAAAATAAATAAACGTTAAAAAAAATTTAAAAAAGGAAAAAAAAAAAAAAGTACAACTAGCCTAAGTCTGTATCCCTAGGGAAGCAGATAAACTGGTTTAGTTGCGGGGCGCCCAGGTGGTGCAGTCAGTTAAGCGTCCAACTCTTGATCTCGGCTCAGGTCATGATCTCACGGTTGGTGGGTTTAATCCCTGCGTCGGGCTCTGTGCTGACAGTGCAGAGCCTGCTTGGGATTTTCCCCCTCCTCTCTCTCTGCCCCTTCCCCGCTCATGCACGTGCTCTCCCTCTTAGAATAAACTTAAATAAATAAATAAATAAATAAATAAATAAATAAACTGGTTTACTTGCACAAGAGAATACTCTATACCATGGGTCAGAGATCTCTTTTTTAGTGAAGGACCACATAGAACGCATTTCACACTTGCAAGCCTTATGGTCTCCGTCACAACAACTCGACTCTGCCACTGTTGCAGGAGAGCAGCCGTGGACAACATGGAAATGAGTGTGGGAAGCCGTGTGGGCTGTGGCCTGTTGACCCCACTCTACAGCTACAGAACTCCGTGTGTCTAAAACCGTGTGAAATGAACAAAAGCAAGTTGCAAACGGATGGCTATCTCACGGTTCGGTGTGTGCAAAATTTAAAAATAAATACAAAACAAAACCATACGTATATAAGATATCTACGGATACACACACAGTGAAACACAAGAATACTTGGGAATGACCTGCATCGACTACAGGGCTGTGATTACTTCTAGGCAGGAATTGAAGAGAAAAGCCTGACGGTGGGTGGGGCTTTATTTGGAGCTGGAAGATTTTATTTCCTACAAAGATAGTATCAGACATGACAACAACCAAAAAAAAAAAAAAAAAAAATACCCCCCAAAAACAAAAACAACCCCAAGCCCCCAAAATCCCAGCTTGATGGGGCTCCCACTGGGCAAATATGGAATGATTTAAGCTTCAAAATGAAAGATTACAGTGACAGACTATAACCCACTGAATAAAATAACCCACGAGTCAACACTGCTATCAATCAATCAATACATGAATGAGGAAGAAGGAAAAGATCTTTCTTACGATAGGGTGCTAGCTACTAATGTAGAAGGAGGAATGGAGTCAGAAAAATCATGACGGACTCAGGCAAGAATTACCAACGGATGCTGAAACTAACAGGTGGCAGATTTAGAAACAAAAAATGGGGTAACAACCTCATCGTAAAATATCTTCCCCTAAGAAACACACCGATTACTTGGGGTGCCTGGGTGGCTCAGTCGGTTAAGTGTCCGACTTCGGCTCAGGTCATGATCTCACAGTTCGAGATTTTGAGCCCCCTGTCAGGCTCTGTTCTGACAGCTCAGAGCCTGAAGCCTGCTTGGGATTCTGTGTCACCCTCTCTCTCTCTGCCCCTTCCCCCACTCACACTCTGTCTCTCTCAAAAATAAATAAACATTAAAAAAAATAAAAAGAAACACACTGATTACAAAGGGAGATACAGTAACTTTAGGGAGATCTTGGAAACACCAGATGACTTAATAGTCACGGTTAACCACCCTGGTAATGAAACAAATCAACATCATGTGTCTCCAGACGATAGGCTGAAGAGGACACAACATCTGGGGTACTCCCTCTGGAAATACTTACCCTGCACCTCACAATGAGGAATAGCCTAGGCAAACACAAACGAAAGAACATTTTACAAAATAATTGGCTTGCGCTTTTCCAAAATGTCTACACTATCAAAGACAAAGACAGGGAAACTGTTCCAAGTTCAAAGAGATCAGAGAGACCTGGCATTAATTGCAGCATGTGTTTCTGGGCTGGCTTTTGGTTTATAAAAGACATTATTGGGATAATTCCTAAAATCTGGCCTATAAATCAGTAGCATTGTATCAATATTCATTTCCCAATCTTAATAACTACCCTGAGGTTATACATAAGAGGGTGCCCTTGACTTTAGGAAATATACCATGAGGTACCTAGGAATAGAGAGAGGGGAATCGACTCTGTAACTTACTCTCAAATGGCCTAGGAAATACACCAGCATGTACCGATAAAGAGAAAGAATGATAGAAACAGTTGTAGTAAAACACTGGTAATTAGGGAAATCGAGGTAACAGCCAGATGAACGCTCTGTGGCATTTCGGGGGCAACTCTGCTGGTAATTATGAATTGATTTTGAAAATTAAGAAGTTTTAAAAAGGACATGTACAGCAAATACGGCAAACGGTTAGCTATTTGATCTCGGAGGTTGGCCCATGGGCATCGTCACGTCCAGTACTTTTCTCTACATAGAAAATACTCCTAATGTAAAATATAAAAATTTACATTAAGAAAAAATCTGTATCAACAGAAAGCAAAACAAAGAATGCTGGACTGGAGGTGAGCTCGAGTCTGGCACCTCATCCCTGACCTTGGGCAGGTCCCCCTGTCGTCTGAGCCTGTCCCCTCCCATCTCCCTCCTGGAGTGGCACGGGAGTGCCACACTGGTAAGAAGTGAAAATCCTGCAGCTTTTCTAGCAACCCCTGCATGGGTGAGCTGTACCTCCCTCTCCTGCGGCCTGCAACTCTGCAAGAACACAACCAGGAAAAAACCCACCGGCTCCCCGCAGGCCGCCCCCGAGTTCCTTAACACACTGAAGAAACCTCAGGTTTTGCATATGTGTCTCCACTGACTCATTTGCCACCTGGCTGATGGGGAGAGTTTCAGGTTGGAGCCTTCCGATGTTATCATCGTTAATCACAGACACAACAACGTCTGTTCGATCAGGAGGGCCTGAGAGAGCTGCCAAACCTTTATTTATGTAATTTACCGAGGGACCCAACTGCTGGCAGGACACTGGGGGCAATCTGGAGAACTTCAAGCATCTCTTTCCCCCGTCTTTTCAACCAAGCGATTCGTCAAAGTACCTGGCAAACGTCGGCCAGGCGGCGTCCAAATCGTAGCCCCTGGATGCCAGGTCAAACTGAACCTCAGTGAGCTCGTAGAGCTGGCCCACGATGTCGGAGCTCAGCTTCGGTTTCAGAAAGGGGCTCCGTGCATAATACCAGTCACTGCAGGGAAGCACAGATAGGGACTGATCGCAAGAGCAATAAAGGGTAAGGAAAGACTGAACCTGATACGGCTCTGCCTTAACAAATTCTAACTCCGGTGACTAATGAGTTAAATTCAGACAGACAGACACACACACACACCAATTTGATTTTCTTTCGAATGAGCTTGCTCTTCAAGGAAATTGCTGGAATGAACTAGATGCATATTCACTTATTGTTTACATCCTATTTCCCCAAAAAGGATATGAGAAAACTTAAATCTCAATTATTTGCCCGGAAAGGGACAGCTATTGGGGAAAGAACTCTTCTTTTTTGAAATGTAACCTCATCTTCTATTCCTTGTAGAGAAATCAACAACGGAACGGTGAGCTCACGGCTAACTTCTGTCCAGATGCCAATGTTAAAGCCAAGAAACAAAACATCTGCACCTGGAGGTGCTGGTTGTTTCGCTTCACCTGGAGCAAGAAGAATTTAAAAAGGCCACACTGTGGGGCTCCTGGGTGGCTCAGTCGGTTAAGCATCTGACTTCGGCTCAGGTCATGATCTCACAGCTTGTGAGTTCGAGCCCCACCTTGGGCTCTGTGCTGATAGCTCGGAGCCTGGAGCCTGCTTCGGATTCTGTGTCTCCCTCTCCCTCTGCCCCTCCCCTGCTCACACTTTGTCTGTCTGTCTGTCTCTCTCTCTCTCTCTCAATAATAAGTAAACATTAAAAAAATTTTTTTTTTTTTTTTTAAATTTAAAAAGGCCACACTGAGGGCCGCCTGGGTGGCTTAGCGGGCTAAGCGGTCGAGTCTTGATCTTGGCTCAGGTCACGATCTTGCGGTTTGTGAGTTCAAGCCCCGCGTCGGGCTATGCGCCGACGGTGCGGAGCCTGCTTGGGATTCTGTCTTTCCTTCTCTCCGCCTCTCCCCTGCTTGTGCTCTCAATCTATCCCTCTCAAAAATAAACACACACTAAAAAGTTTAAAGTAAATAAATAAAAAGGCCACGCTGATGAGTGCAAAGACGCCTGTGAAATGGGACACATTGGAAGCCAAGCTGCTTGTGACAGTTCTTACCACACACCTGGAACAAAATAATCTTCAAACCAAACGTGAGAAGATTCTTAACGCACCTGAATTCACAAAGCCCGTCACATGCATGAGACATACATCTTTATGCAAATCAATCTTAAAGACGACAAATGAAACACAGTATTTTCCCCCAACCTTTTTTTTTTTTAATCCACAAGTGATTTCTTTGATTGAGTGGAAGAACCCTCCCTAGGGAGGGGGGAGGGGGAGCTGGGAAAGGCTGCTGGGAAATCGGCAGGTTCTGCTGATAGGTGCCGGACCCGTAGCTCCTCTTTCCACACGCCGGTGACACGCTCAGTCCCCTCCCTCCCTCCCCCGCGGCCCAGGCTTCAGCACCAGCGCCACAAAGACCGACCCCCTGGACAACCCGGGCTCTAGACCTGGCCACCTACTTCAACGTCCAGAGAGCCTAGACACAGCCAGCAGGTGTCGACTCGGGGTCTCGGGCGAGGCCCCGGGCTCGGTGGGGTTAAAAATCCCATAGCTGAATCTGCCGAGAGGCCAAGGCTGCGGCCCGGTGGTTCAGGGTGGCCAGCGGGGCCTGTCCATTCATCAGGGTCAGGCCCCAGGACACGCCAGCCATGGGGGCAAACTCCCCGGCCTTACGAGCTCAGAGATCCGCATCCGAGCTCTTGCGTCAGGACTCAGCGTCAGTGGGGCCCGGAGAAAGGCCCTCGGCCTCTCGGGGCTTCAGGTCCTCACCTGGGACCAGGCGGTGCTGCTGTCGGGCAGGTGGGAGAGGACCGCGTGGGTGGGAGGGCCGGGGGGCCACCCCGGCAGGCGCGTCTGCTGTGGGCTCACTGTCCCGAACGAGGGGACCTCAGCTCGCGGCGTGCAGCCCAGCGCGGCCGTGCGTTTACCTGGTCACTTTGGTGTTCATGAAGCACTGCTGTAAGGTATCTGCCAACCGCTGGTGCACCAGGGAGTAGCGAACGAACGCCCTTCCTCTTCCCAGAGATGTCCGGAGCTGGAAACGAGGAGAGCACGTGGCCGTGAGGAGCCGGGAGCCTGACCTCCAGTCGCCCGGAGGGCGAGGCCTGAAGCAGCCAGACCCCTTGGCGTCCTTCAGGGGAGAAGGACCCGCAGACTCCGGGGAACACGGCAAGGAAGACGCGTTCACGGGAGGCTCTGGGACATCGCTTTCAGGACGCACGTGTCATTCTCCCGCCCCGGCTCCACCCGGAGCCCTGGGTTTGGCGTCAGATGGGACACCGTGGGAGCTCACTGGGGACACTTAGGAGAAAATGTGGCAGGTAGAGGAGGGGCCCCTCACACCAATATGAAGCGAGCTCGAGGAAGGGGCCATCTCGGTTTGCCTCATGTCCGGCTTAGTTTTGAGGTGCAGGGGAAGAGGCCAGGAGGCCGGCTGGAGCCCCCGTGGGAGGGGAAGAGAGAGGAGGGGAAAGGCAGGGGTGCATAGGGGGGACTTATAAGAAGTTCGGATGGATGTGTGATGGCCCACTCGGTGTTCTCACGAAACCATCAGTAAAATCGGGACGTGTCGACGCCGTCCCGGTCGGATTTAAGATAGGCCAGCTCTGCACTTGGTCAGAAGGTACCCAGGGGATAAGAGAGAGCTGGGCTCTCTCGAGGCAGCCCGGTCACACTGGGGTAACAAAGAAAAGCATCGCGTGTGGCTCCGTTTCAGGAAGTCTGAAACGGACAGCACGGGAGGGTCCAGCTGCGGGCCCGCCTTGGAAACCTCACCCCACGGTGCCCGAACGTGGCTTCTCGAGAGGTTTCCGGGAGCTTATCGGGAGGGAGGTGGGCGTGCCGGCCAGAGAGTCTGCTGTGAGGCGGCCAAAGCAGGGCTCTGCCAGTTGTGGGCACAGGCGGCCGGTTTGCGTAACGGGATTCATTCTGGATGTTTCGCCCCCAGCAGCTCCACGTGAGTGGGAAGGAATCCGGGGCCCCCTCAAGCTGCCATGTGTACCCTGCCCTGTCAGGCTCGGGGGTCTGAGCGGGGTAAGTACAGACCCCATACCCTCCTCACCCCGTCAGAGGTGAGAAATGTTTAACCTGGTGGCGGGGGACAGGGGCAGCCCCGTTCCAACCAAAAGAAGGTCCTGACACCCCACGCCATCAGGACGCCAACCGTGGCACGGGCTTGAGACAGGAAATCTGTGGTACAGCCTCAAGTACGGCCTTTTCGAATCGATGAGGTAAACATTCCGGTACGCAGCACCCCTGCAGCTCAGAGCTGGGGGTTTTTGGATTGCTGACTCAAGAAAACGATACCACAATATGAAGTAGCCTTAAAAAAAATAAAAAGGTGTGAAGCATCAAGAACAGGAGAGGCTGTGAGCCTCTTATTTTAAGAGAGAGAGAGAGAGAGAGAGAGAGAGAGAGAGAGCGCGCGCGCGCTAGTGGGGGAGGAGCAGAGAGAGAGGGAAGACACAGAATCCGAAGCAGGCTCCAGGCTCCGAGCTGTCAGCACAGAGCCCGATGGGCGCCTCGAACCCACAAACCGTGAGATCATGACCTGAGCCGAAGTCGGACGCTTAACCGACTGAGCCACGCAGGCGCCCCCCAAATTGATTATATATGTTACATATATGTGGAGTGATTCATTTAAAGAGGTATCTTGCAACATCCTTTGTACTCCGAGTGAAAACAGTGCACAGCTTTTTTTATTTTTTAGTGTTCTGAGGTCATGGGTTCATTTTCCTTACCTATCTCCTTAAATGCTTAGCACCTAGTCCAAACTTCGCCGCACTGTATCGAGAAGCTCTACCACAGCTGGAGAGGGCAGGAAGTCCGCAAGGGACTCCAGAGCAGATTCGGTTTCCTGCCAGGCCACTGTGCTGACACCCCAACGGCGCGCTGCACCCCGGAAGGGAGCCTGTCCGTCTCGGGGAAAGACGCGTAGGCCAGGTTGAGCTTATTCGGAACCCCTGGAAGTGGCTGATTACAACCTTGGATGAGTTTAGCCTAAAGGGCTGATTCCCACCCCGAGGGGGCCTGAGGTGGGCCCAGCTATGCTCCTTACCCATTAACTTTTACCTTCTGGCTTGTCGGCTTTGGGCAACACTCCATCGGTACGGTTAACCCGAACACCCGGCAGCCCTGTGGCCTGGTGCCATTCCCGGGAATCCCCACCAAGGGTGCCTGCGGGGAGCACGGTCTACACAGCCTTCGGGAAACCGACAATGTCCGTGCAAGCAGGGAACGCTTTTTTGCTTGAGAAGTCAGCTTCCCTGGCCTTGGATCATCTAAAGGTCTGTGTGCTATGCAAGAGGTAGATTTCAGCATTTTGTAACCCAGGGCCGTGAGGACTAAGCTAAACTTATTTGCAGACTTCAGCTGTCTGAAGCCGTAAAGTCAAAGGCCTCCGGTGCTCTGAGGAGTGGAAGGCCGGACAGCGACACCGAGAACTTCTTCCAGACTTTCGGAGAGAAGGCAATGAGACCCTCTCTGGGTGGGTGACGCATGAAAATGCTCAAGACCATGGCGCTGCATGGACGTTATGGAAATCCAAGGAACAGACGCCTGACAGCCAACGTCTTTCCTCCTTTTCCCAGATGTCAGAGGGTGGAAAACGCTCGACCCTCAGTGTCAACGTATCTAACGTATCTAATGCTGTCATTCTCTGTAAGAAGAAACCCCTCGGGCTCCAGCTGGCAGGCGGCGGGAAGAGATCTCAGAGCACCCTCTGAGGGCTACCTCAGAGCCCCTGGGAGGGCCACCAGGGGGCACAGCTGCCGGCTTTACCGGGACTTGAACTGTACTAAGGAGGCACTGAAAAGGAAGCTGAAAGGTAGAAACCCTTTAGGCCTCCCGCCCCACATCTAGGGGTTTAGTTGCTCCTGAACCTGCAAAGTTCTTCACTCCCAGAGGGACTAGGCTGAAGACAGAGAGAGAGGGAGAGACAGGGAAGAGAGGGGGACGGAGAGAGAGAGGGGGGAAGAGAGAGTGAGGAATAGAGAAAGGGAGGAGAAAGGGAGGAGAGAGGGAGGGGGGAGAGAGGGGGAAAGAGAGAGAGGGGAGAGAAAGAGAGAGTGGCAGGGAGGGAGGAAGGGGAGGGAGGGGGAGAGAGAGAAGAGGGGGAGAGAGAGAAGAGGGGGAGAGAGAGAAGAGGGGGAGAGAGAGAAGAGAGAGGGATGGAGGCAGAGAGAGAAGAGGGAGGGGGGAGGGAGAGAGGGGAGAGAGGGGCGAGAGGGAGGGGGGGGAGGGAGGGAGAGAGAGAAGAGAGAGAGAGGGAGAATGTGCTGTTCCAGAGTTTTCTAAGACAGCAAAGCCCTGGCTTTCTGCTCTCCAGGGAAGCTGCTTAGCATAACCAGCGTTTTAAGAAACGTCTCCTGAGGTCTCACATCACTCTCTTCATTACAAAAACAAGTTTATTGGGCAAATTATAGGGAAAGCACCTAGTAAACTCTAAGAATTTTATCTAAGGAACTAATGTTTTTTAAAAGGCGGAGGCGTCCCGTGCTGCGTGCAACCCCTCCTCCCTCATGGTCCTGCAAACAGCCTCCAAGCAGGCAGACCACTTGTGGTCTAGGGAACAGGGTCAGGGCCGAGCCACCCCCGGGCTTGGTAAGCACTCGCTTGGGTGGCTTCCCAGAGCCCGCACCGGGCAGCAATTTCCTTACTTCTTTACCAGCCGTCCACCCCCCACCCCCACGTCCTCACGGGGCCATCTGCTGCGGGGGTCCAGGTGAGAGATGCTTCAGGCGGGGGCAGAGAGAGATGTGGGATCCTCAGCCACGCGCTTACCTCCGGAATCGACTTGACGAATCGGATCCCGTCATTGGCTCCTTTCACCTTGGCCAGGCAGGCACAGAAGTAATCCCAGTAGTCCTTCCTGTTGCCCAGAAGGGTGGCCTTCTCCTTCTGATCGAACTGCGTAGAGGAAGGGACAGAGAGAGGAGGGCCATGCCCACTGCTGTTCATCCCACCATTTAAACGATAAAGAACAGCAAAACCTTCTTAGTTACCCGGTGCTGGGCAAGGCCCTTCATTGGCAAAGGAGGGTGTTTTAATCTCCAATTTATGGATGAGGAAACAGAGGCTAGGAGAGGTTAGGTGGCCGGCTCAAGTCCACACAACTGGTGAGATTTAGGAATAACAGCCCCCCCCCCCAAAAAAGGTAACCCCTCTGTGCACCTTGTGGGGAGGAAGACCACCGAAGGGGGCTTAGTAACACAGGATGAAGAAATACAAGTGGAAAGTCTTCAGGGCAACACATGAGGGTCAACTTGGTCTCAACGCAGGGAAATGGGTTGGTGACATCTCATCCCAGTTACTCAAGTTCCAACACTGTTTTAATATGCGTGCAGTTAAGTTCAAATTGATGCTGGCTCTGAGTCATTTCAAATCCAAAACTAAAACCTAACTGAAAACAAAGAAGGTCCGTAAATCATTTCCCAACGTGAACCAGAACCAGTTGAAAAGGCAGGCGAAAGGTAAACTCTTCTAGCACGCTGGGGCCTCTCTCCCCAGGCCCCAGCAGGCTCTCATCCCTTACACAGGCTCTGGTAGGATGTGACGTTGCAAACTTAGGGTGTTCGGAATGATAAAGGTGCGTCTTTCTATAACATAGCATTTTGTAGTAGTTTTTCTGGTTATGGAAGTAAGACCGATAAATCGTTAGAAAATCTGGATAAAACTAAAAAAAAAAGAAAAAGAAAAACTATAATGCCCAATGCCCTGTCCCTCGGAGAACTTCTGTTAACATTTTGGTCCACTTCCTTCCTGCCCTCTGTGATTGCCTGTGGTTTTCCACATCTGCAGAGTTCTCTAGATCTGTGTGGTTGTGTTTTTTTTTTTTCTTTTAATGTTTTGTTTATTTTTGAGAGACAGCGCATGGGGCGGGGGGCAGAGAGAGGGGGAGACACAGAATCTGAAGCAGCCTCCAGGCTCCAAGCTGTCAGCACAGAGCCCGACGCAGGGCTTGAACTCACAAATTCTGACATCTCAACCTGGGCCAAAGTTGGACACTTAACCAACTGAGCCACCCAGGCGCCCCTGTAGATCTGCGTTTCTTTTTTTTTTTTTTTTTTAATTTTTTTTTAACGTTTTATTTATTTTTGAGACAGAGAGAGACAGAGCATGAACAGGGGAGGGTCAGCGAGAGGGAAACACAGAATCTGAAACAGGCTCCAGGCCCTGAGCTGTCAGCACAGAGCCTGATGTGGGGCTCGAACTCACGGACTGTGAGATCATGACCTGAGCCGAAGTCGGCCGCCCAACCGACTGAGCCACCCAGGCGCCCCGAGATCTGCGTTTCTTGAACCAAGCGGACAGAAGCATCACACTGTGAGCAACTTCAAACAAAACTTCCTGGGTTGACCTCAGAGATCCCGATTCAGCAGGTCAGGGCGGGAACTGAGAATACATTTCTAACTTGCTCCCAGGTGATGCTGCTGCTGCTGGTCTGTGGGCCACACTTTGAGCAACAAGGATCTAAAACGGGGGCTTCTGGATCATCTTCAGTGTGGAGAACGTGTGACTGGGTGTGCATGCAACGCACGTCTGCCTGGGGACAGATTCCACAGCTTTTAACTAGACTCTCAAAGGGGTCTGTGACTGCCCTAAAGTGAAGATCCCTGCTATCCAGTGACCTCATGACCTGCCTTAAGATGACCTAAATCTCTAAAGAATGTTCTTGATTCCTACAATCATCCTAAGGGGCAACATTCTGCCTTTTCAGAGGCTTGCACTTGGGAGGCTCAAGCTCTCGCCGGGGACTGCACGGACTTTCAGTCTAACCAGCAGGGCTTGATGGCTCCACAGAGCTGTCTAACCCACATCCTGAAGGCTGATGAGTCACGCAAGAGAGAAACAGAACAGAGCAGAAATCAACATGGTAAGGGAGTCACTTACTTGAAGGAGATACTCGAGTTTATAAGAAAACTTGTGTAAGCTGGTGCTGTCATCCGTGATGGGCTCCCCTGCTTCCTTAAATTCTTTGCTTAGCTCTGTCACGGCATCTTTAAGACAACAAACAGGAACGCGTAACTGACCTCGGAGGGAGAAACAGAATAACCCCAGGACGCGCGAGAAGCAAGTGGTCGATGATGGCAGAGCACCTTGGAAACAAAAAGCGATATGAAACGCTGGACGGATGTAATGCCGGGCCTGAAGGCGTCCGGGTGGCCTGAGAGCCCCCAGGTAGGTATTCTAGAACAGCTCCCTGATGGGGCACACTTCTCGGCCATCCCTGTAGGCCTCCACCACGTAGGCCTGTAATATGCATGCAACACATGTTTGCTATGTGCACGGGTCACTCAGCAGGCCCCTGCCGGTGACTTCCAGGAAGCTTTGCCCTTCATTCCGGCCACGTCCCTTGTCGTTCTTCCCCAGAACCCTACTGCTCAGTACAGGATAAGTCCCGGCTTCAAGAAGCCCCAGAACGTGCAAATAAGAGAACAATCCCAAGAACGACGACGACACCTGCTTCTGGGAGCTGAGGGTCCCTCAGGGGCCAGGCCTTTGCACGGCCTTCTCACTGAATATGGCACTGAGGGGCAGGGTTGTTTTGTTTTGACAAACCCAACACGCAGCTGGTCTTAAAGTGATCCCAATTTCCAAACTGTTAAAATGTGAAAAAACAAAAACAAAAAAACTTAAAGAATGATGAAGGCTGATGGGGCGCCTGGGTGGTTCCATCGGTGAAGCGTCTGACTCTTGATTTCGGCTCCAGTCATGATCTCACGGTCCGTGAGATCGAGCCTCACGTCGGGCTCTGTGCTGACAGCACGGAGCCTGCTCGGGATTCCCTTTCTCTCTCGCTCTCTGTCCCTCCCCACTCCTGTTCTTTCCCTCTCTCTCTCTCTCAAAATAAACATTTTTTTTAATTAAAAAAAAAAAAAAAAGACTGATGAAGGCTGATATCATCATCCCTGTTGGCGGATAAGGAGCCCCTGGGGAAGTCAGAGCACTCGCCAAAGAACAGCAGAGCTGGAATGAGCACCCTGGTCTTCTCAAGGGCTTTCTGACTCCGGGGCTCGCCCCTCCACTTCTGAGAGAACTGACCTCCCTGTGCACAAAGAAAGGAAAACCACCTTGACTCTCATTTACGGCCTCTGCTGTGGGACAGAGAGACTGTGAGAAGCTGTGTTTGGTGTAGACACTGGGCAAAGCGCCCCCAGCTAGATGGCTGGGGCCCGCTGGACAAAACGACCTTCCCCTGCGACCTTCCTTCTTTGTAAGGAACAGGAGCTCCCAGGCACCACGGCTGGAAAGCAGGCCTGCCCGGCACTGAAGCTGAGCCCGAGCCGCTAAAATGCAATTGCTACCGACCCCTCAGGCAGAGGTCAGCAAAGGGCAAAGACAGGCTCTTGGGACTAATTGTCACAAGTGACTGCCGTCCAGTGGCACCCTCTAGAAGTGTTGGCCGCGGCTGGCTTTGAGAGCCGGGGGAGGGCCGGGGACCAGGGAAGGCACAAGCCTTTCCCCCCTCCATCACTCAGCCTGGATTAACGCTTACAACCTTATCTGGGAACTCCTGAAATTTTGAAAGGAGGAGGCTTGGGTATGAAATACGAAGTTTGCCGCTCTAATCTCTGATAATCCAAATGCATTACTTAGGGATAATCTTAGTTTTATGTGAATTATACATCTGTGTCTGCCAACAATCTTGAGAAGTGGGTGTTACCGTCGCACTGACCTCGCGCACAAAGAAAGCAACGGGACCTCGGAAAGGTGACGGGACTCATCCCACATCTTCCAGGGTTAAAAGGCAGAGCCAGGAGCTGACCCCAAAGCCCTCGTCAGTGCTGTCCCCAGGAGGACGAGTGGGCTGCCCTGTGCAGGCACGAAGGCTGTGCACTGCCCAAGGACCCCTCGCCTGGGGACGTTCCACTCCCATGCTAGATGCTGAAGATCTGTCGTGTGCCGATGAAGACAGTTACCAACAGATGCAAGGGAAGGGTCTTGAGAAAGTGGTGTTTCCAAGTGCTCAGCGGGCGGGTCAGATGGCCTTGGGATGCCAGAGATGACCAGAACAGTCGGGACAAGGGTGGGAAAGGGTACGTGAACAAGTGCCAATGTCTGGCCCCCTCCCTGGACCAGAGGCTCTAGCAGGGGTCCTCTCTTCCCTCCCAATAAAGACCCCTGGGTCCCAAAGTGATGCTGGAGAACCAGAGACTGACACGCAGAAAAGGTGGCCTCCTTTGTGGAGAAACTTCTCAAGGCCAGTGGTGAACTCAGATTTGCAGGGCCTGTCATTTCGCTTTCTCTGCGTGTGTGTGTGTATGTGTGTGTGTTTAGGCTGAAGGAGAAAAACCATCTACCGTTTTAGCTGGAAGTAGGCTGGTGTGGTTAAGAGTGTACACTCTGACACCTGGTGTGTATGCAAACCCAGGCTCTGCCCGACTGGATGTGTGACCTTAGGCAAGTCACTTAACCTCTCTGTGCCCCTCTCTGCATCTGTAGAATGGGGATAATGGTTCCTACCTCACAGACCAAACGTGAGGACATAACGGACTACTAACGTAAGGCCTGGCACGTGTGGAATGCCATGTGAGTCTCGGCTTATTCGAGGCCCGAAGTGCTACACCAATGGGAGGCAAGCCTGACCGACTTTTCTCTCACTGACCTTTGACCAGCAGGGTGAGAAGCGTGCTGCGGCCGCCACTAGCCCAGCGGCCCTGGGTGTGACAGACCGCGGCTGCTCATCACTGTGCTCGCAGGTAGGAACCTGACTCAGGACGGCGTCACCGTCATCTCCGTGACCTGTTAGAGGCGGTCAGCTTCAGACTGTCTGTAAGCAACCGCGCGGGAGCTCCGAAGACCCGTCCGGACCAGCCCCGGTGAGCTCAGGCGGGCGGGAAGCTTGCCCAACTCCTGACCCTCGGCACGTCACCTAAAAGGGTGAGCTCGGTCCCTAGACTCTGCAGCCGGGAGAGAAAGCGGTCGGCTCCTCCCCCGAGCCTGCCTCACTCCACGTGCACCGTCCCCAGCCCTTCTCCAGGGACAGGGACACGGGAGCTACGAGTCTCGTCCCTGCGCTGAGCTCAGGGGCGTCCGGGAGGCGGCGGGCCCAGAACTGCAGTGCATCACAGGAGACAGGCTGTCCGCCCGCCAGGACTGGGTAGGACAACAAAACAAGAGAGACGGGTGTCTGGCCATCCTGCTGAGGCAGGGAGAACGCGGCCTCCCCAAATGGGCCAACTCCATCGCGGCCCGGAGGCCCGAGATTCCGCCAGACCGAACAGGGGGCTTGTAGCACTCACGCCCACACGAACTGAAAGCAGACCCCGGCCCAGGAAAGGGTATTGGCTTGGGGCGCCTGGGTGGCTCGGTCGGTTGAGCGACCGACTTCGGCTCAGGTCACGATCTCATGGTTTGTGGGTTCGAGCCCCGCGTCGGGCTCTGTGCTGACAGCTCGGAGCCTGGAGCTGGCTTCCGATTCTGTGTCTCCTTTTCTCTCCGCCCCTCCCCCGCTCATGCTCTGTCTCTGTCTCAGAAATAAACAAACATAAAAAAAAAAAAAAAAAATTTTTTTTTAAAAAAAGAAGAAGAAAGAAAACGGTATTGGATTTTGTTGACAAACTGGCTTCCCAGGGCCCTGACAGGAGGCCCGGGCCAGCCGCCCCCGCCTGACACAGGGCGGACACCCAAGCCCCAAACACCTCCACGCGATGTGTCCCGAGGGCTCCAGTTACACCCCGTGTGACGAGGATGAGAGGGCGGCAGGAGCACGGCCCAGCTCCCCCACAGCCAAGCCTGGCGTGTCCCCTCCCCAACGGCACCTTGCAAATCGCGGATGATTCTCTGCAGCTGGCTCTCTGCGATGGGGGAGGCCATGGCCACTGGCTGCGGGCCGCCTCTCTCGGCTGTGCGCCTCCCGCCTGGGTCCGCTCAGCAGAGGTCAGACTCCATGGTGACACCTGGAGAGGGAGAGGGAGGCCGTGGAGGGCTCAGTGACAGACACAACATGAAGACAGGATGAGAGGGGCATGCCCCGGGGCCCAAAGTCGCCCCATCTGGGTGTCTTCTCTCAGCGGAAAGGGCTTGACCTTTCTGTGTGGGCCTTGCCCGGTGGGCATTCCCTGGCTGGCTTCTGACACACTTCTATTCAGACACAATGACCTGGATTGGGGCTTAAAAGGCGATAGGTTCAACCAAACAGCATGATTCACTGAGCGTCTCTCCTCTTCTCCGCTCTTAGGCACGACTGCCTCACCCTCCTTCCACCTTGAGAAATGCCTCCCAGGGGCTCCCGTCACCCTGGGGAGGCCAGACCCAGCCCAACCCACATTCAGACGGCCTGCTAAGCTGATGGTGCCGGCCACCACCAGACCCCTGTCTCCCCCACGCCCGGCCCCCTGTCCTCCCCAGGCTGGCTTCCTCTGACCAACAGTTAGTAACGTCTGGCGTCTGGCCGGTGGCGGTGGAGGCGAGAGGCTGAGGAGCCCTGGGGCTTCGGGACCAAAGAAAGCCAGGCTTGCCTTGTGGGGGAAGCAGCTCGCTCGTGGGGGCTCAGCAGCTCCAGCTGCCCAGAACCCAGCTCGGCCTGGCTGTGTAGACGCCGCCTGGCCTGCATCGGGGGCCCGGGCAACCCTCGGTCCAGTCAAGGGACACGGCTCTATTTTAAGCTTGGTTACAGTCCTCTTGCAGCTGGTGAGTCCTGAGTTACCAGCCCTGCTCGGGCAGCTGCTAAAGTGATTTAAGGACACGGTAGTGGCTGAAGACCAGCAGAGGTGAGGACACACGAGTGGCACTGGAGACAAGTGTGGGTATGCACGGGGACGCTCCAGTGTCCCTTCTACAGAAGGAACGTCAGAAATGGACGTCTCTAGGGGCGCCTGAGTGGCTCAGTCAGTTAAACATACGACTTTGGCTCAGGTCATGATCTCGAGGTTTGTGAGTTTGAGTCCCGCGTTGGGTTCTGGGCTGACGGCTCGGAGCCTGGAGCCTGCTTCGGATTCCGTGTCTCCCTCTCTCTCTGCTCCTCCCCAGCTTGCTCACACATGCACGCGCCCTCTCTCTCTCTCTCTCTCTCTCTCTCTCTCAAAAATAAATAAACATCAAAAACAATTTAAAAAAAAAGAATTGGGCATCTCCAATTCATAGACGTCCAACGCCAGGTTGTGTCATGCTTGTTGGCAAAAGCAGGTGGCGAGGCTAGAGGAAGCCAGAGCAGCCACCACTGAGTGAGGGCCTACTGTGTGCTACGCGCTGGGTCCTGATAGGGGCTTTACACGCGTGATCATTTCATCCCACAACCGCCTTAGTGGGGTAGAGAACACCAGCTGGAGAAGCCACATAACTCGCCTAAGGCCGTGGGCCAATAAGGGGAGAATCGTGGTCTGGGCCCTGGTCAGTCTGATTCAAACCCTGTGGATCTTCAGCTCAGCATCGTCCCTACTGCAAATGGCCAACCCCTTCCGCGGGCTTCTAGGAACCGCCTTGAACTCCAGCGTCTCCCAAATAACGTGCCGCCACCCTGAGTGTTTCTCACACGTGCTGGCCCTCCCTTTCCCCCAGCCCTAGTCCCCTTCCCGCTCCAAGAGTCCAGGCAATATGACTCTGGAATAGAAACAGTCCCAGGTTTCAAGTTCCTCCAAATATTTACATAAGCATTCCAGCGTGAGCCGGAAGCAAGAAGGGCCTGTCACAGGGCGGATATGCCTTGGCCTATTTTTAACTAACAAGCTGGCACAGCTGGGACTCAGTGCAAACAAGGCCCAAAGAGGGCTTCTCTGGCCTCGGAGGAATGAGACAGGCACACACCAAAACCACACTCCCAGCGATTCCTGACATGGAGCCCAAGAGAGGCAGGGGGTCCACAGAGAGCCCTCCAAAGCCCCTTAAGAGGTATTAGATACCCCCCTGTCCGCCACAGACACTACACCGAGGGTGGGAGTGGGTTTCGAGAAGGCAGCCTGCCCATCCTTAGGCGGCTCTCCGGGCCACCTGCTGAGCACAGAGCCTGAGCAGGGGCCAGCCAGGGCCCTGAGGAGAGCCAGAACCCAGGCTCAGCCGGGCTTCTGCAGGGGCTCCGATGCCTCAGTGGGCACGCTGCCCCTCCCGGAGAGGTAGAGAGAGTCCGGGGTCTGCACTGTCGATGCACAGCTGCCCCGACACCATGCTGTGTCAAGTTCCTTCCATGCACAGGCTGGGGACACGGACGCACGTGAGGCACGGTCTAACCCTGGTGGAGCTCGGCCGTGCACCAAGCAGACAGACAGAAAAATATCCCGCTATCTGGACACGGCAGAAGAGCTCCATGCAGAGATGGGAATAAAAAGCGACGGGTACTCAGCGATGAAAGGGTTGGGCCATGGACATGTACAACAGATGCTTCCTGCTGAGCGAAAACAGCCAGACGGAAAAGGCTATGTCTTTTATGATTCCATTTGCATGATATTCTCGCAAAGGCAAAACGTGGGGGAGAGGTCACAGCGGTGGCTGCCAGGGCCTGGGCGGGAGGGGGTGGCGGTGAAGGGGGGGCATGACTACAAGAGTCGGCAGAAATTGGGGGGGGGGCGGCAGTTCTGTTCCGTGTCTTGCCCGTGGTGGTGGTTACATGACCGTACGTATCTGACAAACATACGTTTGTCAAAACCCACAGACTGCAGATTGTATCTCAACAAAAAAGGCCGCACTGTGACGAATTTAGGAAGATGCCGTGGGGCCTCAGGAAGGGAAAATTAATTCCACTTGGGGGAGGGAGAGGGTGAGAGGCGGGGGCAACCGAGGTGTGCCAGGCCTGAAAAATGAGGATGAGGTCTTTTGAAGAGACCCAAGGAGGAAAGGGCACCGGGATGGGGGGGGGGGGGGGAAGGGGGTCAGCGAGCATGGAGGCTGCTTCTCTCCCGAAATTCCTCTCATTTGGCTGTTGTCAATGGACAGCCTTGTCGTTCCTGGGAGAAAGACGCTCAGAGGAAAATGACAGACACCCAAGTCCTCAAAGGCCCTGGGCCTGTGTGCACGCTTCAGACCAGGCCGAGACCCGACTCGTGGAAGAGGGCAGATTCTGAGTTAGGCTCCATAATTTGCTAGAACAGCTCTCAAGATTTGGAAAAAACATTAAGATGACTGGTTTATCTTAAAAGATACAATCTGGGAACAGCCAGGCGGAAGAGACAAGAGGCGCAGAGTTGGGGGGGGGGGGGGGTGGCAGCTGGTTCGAGGTTTGCGAAGCTTCTACGCCCTCAGGGCTTCCCACCCAGCAGCACCTCGCAGGACCCCCTCACTTCGGGGTTTAATGCAGGCTCCGACTGGGTAGACACCCGGACACTGGGGACCAGCCGTCTCTGAGGCCTGGCGTCATGAGCCTCGACAGAAACGTGCTCCTTTGAGACGTGCGGGGACTCTGGGGAGACGGCCCTGTGTCCGCACGGCCGGGCAAGGCCGCCTCCGCCTGACCCTCGGAGCGCGCTCAGCTGATGCCAAGTTCCCGGGTCACGGGGTGAGCTGTGCCCAGCTGCTGATTACACAAGCTGCTTTTCCGGAAAGCCTGAGTCACCACCCAGGTAATGTGCTCCAAGAGAACCGGCTGCTGGACCTGAAGGTCGCGGTGGGCTTCCCCACCGAGGATGGGGGTCCCACCTCACAGGGGTTTCTTTTGTTTTTCTTAACATTTATTTATTTTTGAGACGGAGAGAGACACCGTACCAGAGGGGGAAGGGCAGAGAGAGAGGGACACACAGAATCCGAAGCAGACTCCAGGCTCCGAGCTGTCAGCACAGAGCCCGACCTGGGGCTCGAACCCACGAACCATGAGATCACCACCTGAGCTGAAGTCAGACGTTCAACCGACTGAGCCACCCAGGTGCCCCCACCTCACAGGGTTTCAGGCAGTTAATCAGAGCTTCCTTGGAAGATCATGGTTCCTATAGGAATGCTCTTTTCCTGAACTTTGGGGTGACGGCTCTTAGCAGTCTGCCCTCCCTCTTCCCTGGTCTGAGGTCATTATTAACCACCGGAAGACACAGAATGCGGCACTCTCTCCACACAACAGTCATGTGGCTTTTTTTCCACACCAATAACCAGTTCTGACACCGACTGGGGGTTCTCCAGTTCGGTTCAGTTCTGACACTGGTGACCTGGAGTCAGTGCAGACCCCACAGGTCAAGGGCTCTGTCCACAAGACGGCCCTGGCTGTCAGACGCTGGTCCCAAGTCCCAGGCTGCTACCCGTACTTCTGACCAAGCGGCTCTAAATTGGGGATTCCCACGATCCCCTCCTTAGCTTCCATAATTTGCTAGAACAGCTCTCAAGATTTGGAAAAACATTAAGATGACTGGTTTATCTTAAAAGATACAATCTGGGAACAGCCAGGCGGAAGAGACGAGAGGCGCAGAGTTGGGGGGCGGGGGGCTGGTTTGAGGTTTGCCAAGCTTCTATGCACTCAGGGCTCCCCACCCAGCAGCACCTCGCAGGACCCCCTCACTTTGGGATTTCATGGAGGCCTCATTCCGCAGACTTGGGTAATTAACTCCTTCTTCAGCCCACTCCCCTGAGGTCTGGGGTGGGCTGAAAGTTCCAACCCTCTAATCACATGGTTGCCTCTTCAGGCAACCAGCCCCCACCCTGAAGCCATCCCAGGGGCTGAGGAGGGTCACCCTATTAGCATAAACTCAAGTGTGGCTGGCTGAAAAGAGGCACACAGAACAAAAGACACTCCCATCGCTCAGGAAATTCCTAGGGTTCCAGAAGCTGTGTGCCTGGAACCTGGGACAACCACAGACCATCTGTTTCTTGTGGTATCGCAGAGATGGCCTGAAGCAGCAGGATCCCGACAGGCCATCAGCCAGCTGCTCTCCTAACTCAGGAGACACGGAGAGCTTCGGTCTGCACCGCCTCGGCCTCGGCTGCTTCAGCACCAGGGGAACGACTCCAGGACTCCCACGCCTCGCGAGGGCCCCAAAGAGCGTATCCCATGCCTCCATGAACCCAGGGCCCTTGCTGCATGGCTTGTAAAAACCTCCCTCGCTTGTCTCTGGCAAGCTCTTTCAAATGGCAGAGAAATTCACTTTATAAAATTTGAGGGGACATTGAAATCTCGTGCCAACAGCTCAAAATTATGTTTACGCTTATCCAGCATGTCTGCAAGCATCCAATATCCTGGTAAAGTGGAAAAAGGGACTAAATGCACCCGGGACTATTGCCTGAGTTCCTAGTCATGGCTTAGGTATTATAGTAGAGGTAAAACTCTTCCCCGACCTCCAAACTCCTCCTATGTCTGCCCAGATGCCGTAACAATAGAGACAGAAGTCTAGTCCCAGATTAAGAAAGAAAGACACCAAACGGCTCACATAAACTTATTTACGCTATGGTGCAAATGACTAATACTCTTAACGTTGCCCAGAAACTGGCTCTGGCAGGAGCAATTACAGCAAACTGACTAGTCACATTAGGAAAGAAGGATCCGAGGGGGAGCAGGCTTGGGGCGTGGAAGACAACCCTGCCTGGTCTTCAGAACGTTCTGTGCTTGCTCCTCACCCGCTAGCTGAGAAGGGACCCAGATAGGGGCCCCCACTCCCAGATGAGGTGGAGCATGCCAGTTGTGAATTCCACCCCGACCAGGAAAGCACGTTGGCAAGGACGGTTCAGATGGGCCGAAAGCAGAAAGCCTTTCTGGAAGAGTCCATCGCCTCGGTCTGGTTGAGCACAGCCACCAGCATCCATGTAGTGGCCACCCCTGGAAAGGGGGGCACTTGGCCGGTACCTGGGGCTCCGAAGGCCCGGCGGTCCTGCTGGCTCCACACAAAAGGGTCGGGGAGCAGGCTGCCCTCAGCAGAGCTTCGAGAGGGTGCCGAGGACGACGCTCAGAAGCTTGTCACAGGCCGGCTCAGGGGCAGACGTCACAGCACTTGTGAACAAAGCCTCACGAGGCGGCCCAACCCCTCGGACCTAATTGAAGTGTTGACCAACTGCAGGCCTGGGTCACCTTCCCCAAACACTCCTTCTCGCTTACACTCTTCTTTCTTAAAGGGAAGGGGGGCTTGAGAGTTGCCCATCACTGTTTGAACTTTCTCTTGGCCCTCGCGCTCCCACCAACGGCAACCATCCTGGGTTTCTTGGTCACTGCCTCCGGGACACACACAAAACTGGCCCCCCCGTTCCCGTCCACTGGCCCAGGAAGGCAGGACGGAGAGACCTGTGGGTGTGAGGTCTGGGCCTGGGGAAACCGAACCACCTCTTTCAGGAAGGTGGAAGGCAGGCCGCTCTGGCAGGAGCCGCACCCCCATACCGGGGGCGGCAGGGCGGAGGCCTTGTCACCGGAGAGCCCAGAGGAAATGCCCGGGAGGTGGTGACGGCACGTGGGAAGCTCTGGGCAGCCTCTGGAACAGCTGCACGAACATGAGACACCATCTGGGGCATCTATGTATTCCTGCCCCCGAACAGCACTAACCCCATGCACATGGAGAACGTCACAGAGCTCCAAGATCCTATGCTCAGGGCGGGGACAATCCTGACCAGAGTATCAAGGGGGCGAGCACAGCCAATGACGAATTATGAACGGAATCTCTGCCGGAATATGCTGTAGCCAAAAAACACAGCCTTGAAGAAGCCAACTGTAACCCGTACGTGTCAACAAACCTCCTGCCGGGCGGTTTGTTGGGCACCACTGGTAAGAGGCGGGCCTGACCCAGGAGCAGGGGCCGCAGCCGTGAACAAGGCCAGTGGGCACTGGCCTTCAAGGAACCCCCGTCCAGAGGGGCAAAGCTCCTCCTAAGCTTATAGACCAAAAAGAGGTCACCGGAGGCCTGAGAAGTTCTTCGATGAACAGAACACGTGGGACCCCAGGTTCTACGCTGCTCGGGATCCTAAGCCACCACTGCCTTTCTTCCACGTTTGTGGCCATTCGCCCGTACGGTCATTTCTCGTTTAATCTGTTTTCTCCATGAGTCCGTAAGCTCCACTGCTACTCACCATCTCCCCAGCACAGAGTGCAGTCCTGACCCCTAGAGAGCCCTCAATACCTTACTTGGGGAATGAATGAACCAGTTAGACAAAACCGGACCCGTAGTCTCTTACTCCGCAGATCTAACTAAAAACTTTAGGCATAGAAAGGCACCAACGTGTAAATGATGAGAATTATCCTTCCATGGCAGGAAAACGTGGGTAAATTTTCAAAACATTCGATTTCTCTGATTTCTCAAGTTTCCTTTACTGGACATAAATTACTTTTGTACTTTGTAATTATAGACATTATACCGTCATTACTGTGGAAATATTACAGCATTACTATCCCAAGAAGAAAGGGAATAATGTAATTTAGGGACTGGCTGGATTAAGCGTGTCCACGGGAGAAAGTGTGCCCCACAGCTCTGGCCTGAGGCAGCCTTATCCAGAAGCCTCCTTCACTCTATCTGGTCAAGGATAGCCACAGCCGTTACAGCCACCTCCCCGACTCACCCAGCCCACACAAGGCCCTCTCCTCTCTGCATCCCTGGGACTTTGATCTGGAACCGTCAACCAGAACACTCCCAGGGTAGAGGGGAAGTATGGATGGGTCTGAGCACAGCCGTGTTTGGATGAAAAGTGGAACATCCCGGGTGCACACGGGCTCGGGGGTGGGGCCATGCTAGCAGACAGGAAGGGCAAGCAAGACCCAGGATGGCTCTGAGGCTGGGGCTTGGCGCTGGGCAAGAAAACCGTCTTCTCTTTTACCAACTGTAGCGGAGGCTTGCCAATTTGGACCTTATTCAGATTTTGGAATCGGACTAGTCAATGTGAAATTTCCATTCCCTAACGTGCAACGGATTATGCGATAAAGATCATTCCCCAGTTGGTGATACTGTGCTATGTTTAGCTCACCAAACTCTTTTCAGGCAATTTTAGCAAATCTGTCTGTCCTGGGGAAGTTATTTGACCTTTTCCTACCTTGTGTGTGGTGTTTGTGGTTTTTTACTTTTTCCTGGTTTTCTGTTTGTTTGTTTGTTTGGGCTTTTTTCCCCGTGTGCAGTGTGGGAAGGTTACCCTTTACCTTCCTCAAGGAGGAGGGAGGGGAGGAGAAGAGCAGACGTTCCCAGTGGCTAACTTCGGTTGAGGCTTCCAAGTGCCCCCTCCCTGCTCTTGACCAAGGCTGCAGACGGCCCTGGAAGAAGCCCAAGGGGCTGCAGGTTCAGCTTGAGGAAATTCCTTCCGGCTCCTCGTGAAACCACCACATCTGGTTCAGCTGTCCAGCCCACCCCGGTCCTCCTACAGGGATTCTCCTCCTGGCCTATCCCCCTGCAGACCAACAGCTTGCTTGGGTTGCTTTTTCAGCTCAGGTTTTTCTTCTGGATCCCACAGGCTCGGTTTTCTGCCCCAGGTCAAGGATGCAGTACCCCAGGCTCCTGAGGTGGTTAGCCAGACCTGCCCGTGGGCCCCAGAACAGCCGCAGGGTGACGTACTATAACCAGACCACAGATCCCCTCAGAACCACACTGATGTACATGTCCTCATCCCTGGAAACAGGATCTGGCCAAACTAGAAACAGGCGCTCGGTGTCTTTCAAATGCCACAAAGGCCTTTGTGAATGTGGAAGACCATTGGTGGTCACGAAAACCATCAGGCTGACCGGCTGCAACGTGTGGAAAAGGGGGAAATGCCCCCCTGCCCCACGGAGCTCCGCTCAACCACCCTCATCTCATAAAAGCCATGAGCCCACGTGGTCTGAGGCTGAAGCTCTTATTATAGGGACGTTACGGTGACAAACAATATGTCTACAAGCAGCAAGAGGATAATATAGACCCAAGGAAACATTTCAGTACCCACACTACTGATCCATTTCGTTGCTCAGAGGCCCTTATACCAATCAAGAGCTTTAAAAACAAAAACAAGCAAAAATCTCCAAGCTGACAATGAGATCACAAATAGAGAGTCTTGCTTATCTCTGGAGCAACACAATGACTTTGAGGCCCAGGTGAGCAGATGCTGACCAGCTGGACCCCCCTCATCTCTGCTCACGGGAGGCCTCTGGCTGGTCACGAGGCACCAGTTTTTGACCCTCACCTGCTGTGTGTCCTGAGGCTGCTCCAGGGAATGTGGCCCCAGACACTGAGCTCCTATCAGTGATTTTCACCATGAGACCACAGCTAGACAACACGTTTCCTCTGCCTCGTGTTTAAGGACATTCCAGTCTGGAGTCACCCAAGTTGTCCTTGGAATCACCAGAAAACACAGGTTACCCATCAGCCAAACCTCTCCCCTCAAGGGAAGGGAGGGACTGCCATTTCTTGAGTGCCTACTATGCGTTCTGGAGGCAGCAGCCCACAGCCTTGGTGACCAGCACAGGTCAAAGTCATCAGATGTTCTGATCTTATCTCTTTTGGGTAGTTTCTCTCATCGCAAACATCTGGTGGGGGGGGTGGGCGGGAAGTGTCTTCCTGCCCCCAAAGGACTAGTGTGGTTTAAAGTGTGGCTCTTGATCTCCTGCTTTTGCCCCAAAACCAGCCACACGGAGCAAAGACCATCCAAGGAACAGCCAGAGGACTGACACTAAAACAACTACAAAAATAACTGAAGTAAACTATTGGTTTACTATTGGTTACTATTGGTAGATTCTAACAGGCGAACCAATGTTCACTATACAATTCTTTCAATGATTATGCTTCACTATTTTCCTAATAAAATACCAAAAATAACTTAAAAACTAAAGGAAGCACAACCCAGAGATGAACACTTGTAAGAGAAGCAGAAAACCTGTTTCCTAAAGCAAAGAGGCTTCTCAGATCCCTTTAATCAAAGAAGGCCGACTCCCATCACTGAGACAATTAACTTTGGCTTCCAGGGTGATAAGAACAATGGCCCACAACTGGTACAGGGAATTCAGTAATTTATGAATAGCAGCTGTCACAGAAGGGAAAGTCCAGTGGAGCCCACTTGATATGGGCACACTTTGGAAGGTGGGAGCCACTGAAAGCAGAAAACCTCAGTGAGACCGCTCTTTATTAGCACCAACACGCAGGGGAAGCCGCATTAGGCAGATGGCAGGGGAGTAAAGCTTGCTACAGAGACCACAAGGCTTGCAGGGGCAGGAGGGCAGTGAGCTGATTACAGCCTGATCCTCTGCCCTCAAAGAGCCCCTGACCCATTTCTCTGTGGGAAAGGAAACTGGCGTGGTAAAGACAAGCAGAGGAGCAGAGGCTGTGGCCGACACAAGCAGCTTCAGTAAATGCTTTTTTTTTTCTGGAGGGGGCAGCCAGTGGGAGTTGTGAAGAGTGACAAGGGGCATCAGAAGATACATGTGCACAGAACAGGGAGCCGTGTGGTTAATGTGTCAACCACACACACACGCTTTCCTTACACAAAAATAAAATCCAGGCCTCCCCCTAGAACATCCCCCAGCCGAGGTTCCGAATAGCATGGACTCTTTAGCGCAAGTCCCAAGCAGCCACACCACAGACAATCCCAAATCCACAGGTGTTTCAGGAAAGATCACGGGGGGGGGGGGGGGGGGGGGGAACTATTTTGAGCCCCTGCACCTGAACACAAGGTAAAGAGAACGGGCCGTGGCCCGAAGATGGCCCGGGATGAACAAACTGTCCCCTTACGGGAGGGAGGGAGAAACAACGTCTGGGCTATCCCCGCCCGGCTGAGCCCGGAACTTCGCTTCTTATAGTCAGTGGCCTCTCGGACAATCCTGGCAGAAACTCCACGACCTGTCCTCCTGTGCCTAAATGATCCAAGGGCTGTTCTGAGACTCCTATATGGTGGGCTCCTTTTCGGGGGTCCTGGAACCGGTGTTTGGGGATCTGTCTTTCCAACTGACCACCAGAGCCAGCCAGGGCTCCAGGGTCAGTTTCAGCAGCGGACCGAGAGGTGCCTCCCCGGCCCTCTGGCCAAGGGCAAGGGCTCGGACCGGGTCAGGGGGAGACCCGGGATGGGCGGGGACGGTGAGGGCAACAGGTGACAAGCCGCGTCGGGAGGGAAGTTCTCCGCTCCGAGGCCGACAGCGGCCCAGGCGCCCCCGAGGTCCGGCCGGCCCCCCGCGGCACTTACGCGCTCGTGGGTCCACAGTTTGGCAGAAGCGAAACTTTCTGCGGCCCAGCGGAAGAGTGCGGTAGCGCGGCGCAGCCCGCCATGATACGCAGAGCCGCCGCAGGCGGGCGCGGACTACAACTCCCGGCACGCTCCGCAGGCCAACGCCTACAAGTCCCGTCGGACCCCACGGCAGAGGGGCGTGGACTAGGACTCCCGGCTCGCGGCGCGCGCTGAGGTTTGCGTCTCCTCGCGCCGCTGTGCCACCCGCCCTGGGCTAAGCCTCTCAGTCTCCGCAGGCTCGGTGTGTCCCCGAGTCATCGGTGTGGCACCTTGAAAGCAGCGCCGTCACCGTGTGGCTTTTGAGAACTTGCGGTGTGGCTAGTTTGAGCTGAACAGTACACGGGCTGTAAGTGCAAAATATACCTGACTTCCAGAGACTTCGTATGAAAACAATACCGTGAAGTAGCTTCTTACTACTTTTATACTGATTGCATGTTGAAAAGATAATATTTTTGGTAGGTTGGGCGGGCTAAATGAAAAGCATGTGTCGCTGGGCTTCCCGGATCCCCCTCACTTCTAAACCCAGAGACCTATTTGAACTCAGTGCTCAAAAACTATGTGTTAATGAATGAACTACCACTCCTGACTTCTGCCCCACTCTCGGCCCGATTTCTATTTGTAAGTTGTATTCTCTGTTTCTAAGTTGCAAGGCATTCTGAGGCTGGACTCAAGAGAGTGCATTCATTCATGATGTCTACTATGGATCCAAGGCAGGAGAGCAACCGCACCCGGGGTACTTCAGCCTGTGACGGAAGCCCAGGCTCTGCCATTCCTTAGCTCTGGCTGCAGCATCCTTTCCTCTGCCCTAGCTCCCACCACTTAATCGAGAAACACCGTTTTACCTCACAGGACTTAGCTACTGGCGTCCAGCCAAGCGCCACGGCCCCAGCCATTGGCTGGGTGGGATAATACGGGAAAGGAAATAGATTTCCTACTTAAGGTTGGGGTATGGCATGTCATCAGCCATCTTTTATAAATTAATGAGGGACAGACAAATCAGTGATGAGATGGATGGAACAGTCAATCCGTGGGGGGGTGTGGGGAAGTGATTTCCATTCTTCCTGTTGAAAACTATGAAAGGAAGAGGGAACAGGGGGACGATGGCAAAGGGAAAATCGTTGTGCCAACCACAGTCTGAGTGGTTTTGTGAGATACTGAGGGTGGGAGAGATTTTAATGTCGGATTTTAGTGCCACTTTCTCAGGACTATGAGCTCACGTCCTCAGGACTGTGACCCCACGTGACTGGGGCTGTGACCCCGCATGTTGAGAGCTATGGCTCCAATGAATGGGTCATGACCCCATGTGCCAGAAGCCTTGCCCCCATGTCCCTGGGGTCATGACCTTACAGGCTTGCAGCCATGCCCCTACTTGATCAGGACTGTGAGCTCACGTCCTCAGGGCTGTGACACCTTGTGCTCAGGTGCATCACCCTGTGTCCTCTGAGCCGTGGCCCACGGCGCTGGAGGCCGTGACCCCACTTGATTGGGGCCGTGACCCCACATCCTTGGAGCTATGACGTCTTGCCTCAGGCAGCGATCCCACGTGTTCGGGGCTATGAATGTTAGAGTGGACCTCTCTGAGCTCTGATGCCCTCCTGGGTCTAAGTGGGAAACAGAAATGTCACAGGGTGGCTGTGAGATGTGCACATATATGGGCCTGGCACAGAGCAGATCTCAGTAAAAGTCAGTTTCTACTCTCCTGTGGGTGTCTTCAGTCAGGAGTCATGTTCTGTGTGGTCAGGGTAGACACTAAAAGCCCACGAGGGGCTCTGAGATGCACTAGGATTCCCTTCACACCCACTGAAATGGCGCCCCGTGTTGGTCTGCTCATGCTGCCGTAACAAAGTCCCACCAGCTAGGTGGCTTAAACAGGTCTCCAGGCTAGACGTCTACGATCAGGGTGTCTGCCGGGTTGGCTCCTTCTGTGGCTGTGAGGGAACACCCATCCCATGCCTTTCTCTTAACTTCTGGTGGTTGCTGGCAATCTCTGGTGTTCTTGACTTGTGATAGCGTTAAGTCCAGCCTTCACCTGGCATTCTCCCTTGGTCTGGGTCTCTGTCCAAATTTCCCGTTTTTATAGGGACACCGGTCATATTGGATTACAGGCCTGCCCTCACCCCTGTGACCTCATTTTAACTAATTACATATGCAGTGACCCTCTTTCCAGACAAGGTCACATTCAGAGGTACCGGGAATTAGGACATGAACACAAGAGTTTCTTGGGGAGTAGGAGGAGGACGCAGTTCAACCGATAACGTGCACGGAGCTACAGATTTGTATCCCCTAAAGAACGTCATGGAAATGCAACTCATGAAATTATAGACTCATAGACTTCATTTTTTAATCACGGGGAGGGATCTTAGAGTTTAAACCTCTCCAGTTGAGTTGAATAGATAAGGAGAGGAAGTGGCTTGCTAGGGATCCAGTCAGAACGGGGGATGTGATTTCCTATTGAGGCCAATATTTGTGGGTTTCCTCTAACTTTTAAATAAACAAGATGCTTTGAGGGGCCCCTGGGTGGCTCAGTTGGTTAAGCGTCCAACTTCGGCTCAGGTCATGATCTCATGATTTGTGGGTTCGAGCCCCACGTCGGGCTCTGTGCTGAAAGCTCAGAGCCTGGAGCTTGCTTCGGATTCTGGGTCTCCCTCTCCTCTCTGCCCCTCCCCTGCTCACACTGTGTCTATGTCTCAAAAATAAATAAACATTGAAAAAAATTAAATAAACAAGATGCTTTGAAAAGTTAGTAATGTTCAGTGTTGTTGTTGTTGTTGTTGTTGTTGTTTTAACTCACATTATCCTTATTTTTGGAAAAAAACCAGAGGCAGATTGTTGAACCAATTGTAACCAAAGTGGGGGGACAGATACAAGTGGGTACTTCCTTCCCCAAACTCCCACAGTTCATTGCAAGGTGCCTTGGAATAATAGTTTTAATGACACGTTTAAGGTGACGTGTTTAAGGCGTGCATTCCCAGTTGTGTGGACAATCGAGTCATATACTTTTCTCTGAGTCAAGGTTAAGTCATCTGGAAGAAGGACCACCAATTCCTTGGGACTAGAGTAATCCTATAGAAATCTTTCTCCAAATAAGAATGACCAGAGGCTGACCAACTTGAGAGTGGTGCTAATCCTTCTTCGCAATCTTACGCCCCCTAACATGGGCTTCCCTCTGCCTTCACACAGAGCAGGCCTGTACACACGTGCAGGAACATCCTGCAGGTCCACATGCCCCCTCTTATCCCCGGGCCCACCTCTAATCCTTGTAACCACCCAGTTCTCCATGCCCATCCATTGCCCATATCTTCTCTCTAACCATGAGTGATGCTCACCTCTGATTTTCTGAAATGGTCGAAGTCAAGGAACCAGGCTTCCATTGTCCTCCCTTGGGCCCTCTGGCCACACTTTCTCTTGTGGAGGAGCTGGGAGTGTGTGTGTAGCAGGGCGGGGGTGGGGTGGGGTGCGGGGGCGGTTACAACCACCCACACCTAAAATCTGGGCTGGCCCCAAAGTGGAGGGCATAGTTCAGGATAATCCTTCTTCCCCTTCCCAAACTTCCCCCAAACCTGCAAAGTATCTCCCACCAAGTTTTCAGGATGCCCCAAATTCCCGGGAGGAAGCATAGCATTCCTTCTGATTAGAGAGGGCTGATCTCTGAAAAGTCCTTGTTCCAACACAGTGGGTCATGAAATGGGGGGGGGGGGGGAAACCTTGGACTTGAAGACAGCCCAGGGGAGAGACAGGGACAGAAAACTCGAGAGCCACAGAGCACTCGAGACACATTGGCCTCCTGGATAATTTTGCCTAAGGCCTAAATGGAGCAAATTTCCCACCATCCTGACCCACACAAGGCTTGTTCCACACTCTATGCCCCATCCTCTTCCTGTATCCCTCCCTTCACCCTGAATCCTAACCCAGATCCCCCGCAAGCAGAGGACTTTTAGGAATCTTATATAAAGACCTAGGTAGGAATGAGGGGAACACAGCCAGGGATGAGTCCATACACGCTACTCTTTTATTTGTGCGTATGATACAATGATGCTTTCTGTCTTTATGAGATGATTACAGTTGTAATTCCTATTTGGGGCTGAATCACTGGCAAAGCAAGTACTTTTACACACGTGATCTCATGTGTATCTTCATTGTGTGAATAGAGTCTGTCTTTGTGCTTTTGGCATTTATACAGTTTTACAGATGAGGACACGGAGAGTCTGGGAGGCCCATGGTCACAGTGATTCAGTAAAGGACCTTAGATTTGGGGTTTGGGTCCAAGGCTCACATCCCAAGGGCCTTCTCAGACAATCTACTTTGGGATCTGTTCTCCTGGATTTTCCAGACTCATGGGCCTCTTTGTCCCGTCACAGGGAGGCTTTACAAATGAAAGCTGTCAGGAGTTCAGCAAACCAGGCGATGTGTGGGCTGATGGGCCATAGGGGAGAGTTCATGGGACGCCACTGGGCAGTGCCTGGTGTTGACCAGAAGGTATAATGTAAGCAAGTGTGGAAAGAAAAAACAGAAGTAGGAAAAAGCCAGAAAGATGGTCTCCTATTCACTTACTCAACCAACCACAAACATTGCCGGGCGTTGAGGGAGGTTCTAGATCGGCCACACGTGGCTTGTGCCCTTGAGGAACTTCCATTCTGGCTGGGGTCATCTGAGGTCTGGGGCTGCCCTGGGCTTGGAGTTCCTATTCAGAGACCAGCAAGGCTCCTCCCTTCCGGGTTTTGTCCAAGAGAGTGGGGTGGTGGGAATGCTGTGAAGTCATCTTCCCTAGGAACTACCGTGGATTTTTTGTGTTCCCGGAGCAGCAGAAGGTCCGCAGCCCTGTGTCCAGGTCAACTTTTATTGACTCTCGTGGGACAGGCCCACAAGAGTGCAGCTGTGGTTCAGTGGGCGGAGGGAGGGGACAGCAGGAGGTTGTGGCCAACACAGTGTGTGGTCAAGGTGGCCACTAGTGTGCAGTGCTCTGGCTGATTTTTTTCAGCAGTGCTGCCTGTAGGGTCCTTTTCTGATAGGGCGTCTTCCCACTTAGCGAAGTGCTCTCAGGGGTACGGCTGAATGTGTCGGAAGAAATGCTTAGATGAACATCTTTGGAGGTGAAGGGATGGGATGGGTGAGGAGCAAACGAGGCGAGCCTCTGTAGTGACGACCCCCCTCCCAACCTGCCTTCCAGGAAGAGTGGCGTTAAGACCACACTGCGTTGGTTTTGGGGGTTGCGAGCTGGAATCGTCTCCCCTTCTCCTCCCAGGGCTCAGCCTGCCCTCTGAATAAAAGTCAAACAAAACTTTAGTAATATTAGTTTGAAGGGGGTGCTGAACGACTACCCAGATCAGAAGCCTGAAGGCTTAACTCTGAGCCACGACTACCTCATTGCCTCTTTCCTTTTGCTGTTTCTTCTGTCCGTGGTGAGTGATGTCCCCACCTATTGGCTGGCAAGTCCATGAGAGCTTTATCCCTTCATGAGGGTCTGAGACTCAATGCGTTTGATAACTGTGCAGAGGCGGGCTGCTGGTGAGACGGTCTGGCCCCTGCCTGACCGGACGGCTGTGCCGGCTGGTTTTGGAGGGGTTGGCTCTGCTCAGTCCTCGGTGACTGCCGGGTGAGACCGTCTGCAGGGCCAACGTGAGCACATCCTAAAATAAGCATAGTCAGAGTGCAATCTGGATGCTGAAAACCCGCAGCTAGATGGGAGACGTGTTGCATATCATAGCTCCAGCTCCTTTCACATGAGCTGGCCCCTGCATATTCGGCCCATGATTCTTTGCGGGAAGGAACGAATGGAGTAAGTGCCACCTTCTGCATGAAGCATTTACTTGCAGGATATAAAGATGACGAGATACCACTGCCTCCCTCCGAATGCCAAGAGCCCAGCTCCAAAGGTCCAGATAAGCAAACACCCACCTTGGCCAAGGCACCCAGGGTGAAGATTCCTGCAACACCTCCTGCTCTCAGGATGGATATTGAGCTGACCCTTCAGATTCATCACTGTCACCGGGAATGTTCTCCACCTGCCTGGTGGGTGGCACCCACTTTCCCTGGCCACGCCCGTTCCAAAACTGAGTCATCTTTGAGTCTTGTGCTTCCCCTCCCTCCACCCCCACGACCCAGTCCTGCTGACTCTGCCTTTTCCCCATTCCCTCAGAGTCGTTCTTGCCCACAGTGGCTGCGTGTCCGTGGTTCCACCCCCAGATGACCTCGCTTCCTCAGCATCCTTCTGCGGTGCATCTCTTTCCCCACCCAGTGTGCTCTGAATGGACACCGGGGTGCTTCAAGACCCTCAGCGGCTCCTCATCTCTTGCAGATAGAGCCCCGACACCTCAGCGAGTCTTTCCGGGCCCCTGCAAGTTGGCACCAAGGAACTTTCCCAAGCTTCCTGCGGGCAGGACCCTGGTCTTCCGACCTGCTAGGCATGGGCCCTGGTGTTCCATCACTGTGTATGAGTGGGAGCAAAGAATGACAGGTGTCACTATTCTTCCAATGTATGTATTTTGGGGGGCCATGCCTGGGGGGCACGTGCCTCTTGCCCCAGGAAGCTAGTTTACAGATATTAACCTTTCTTCCCTAGTCTACACTCTCAGAGCACCACGCTTATTCGTCTCTGTGGCAATGGCTGTCACTTGACCTTGCTTTTTGGTTAGCAGCACACATGCCTGCCTCCTACACTGTCCCATAGCTTCACATCCCAAGGACATACATGAAAGCCACCTTCTAACCTTTCCATACAACAAACCTGGTCCCGATCTGTGAACCTGATTTAGTTCTGGAGCGGGGCCTTTGGAAAAGCTCCCCAGGTGATTCTGACGTGCACCCCAGCTAGGTACATTCGGCTGTAACTCCTTGAATTCCAGAGTCTTCCACAGTCCCCAGAGTGGGACTTTGTGCACGGGAAGCACGGAATATATGCTTGTTGAATAAAGTAGCTACTAATAACAGCCCTCGGCTGGAGCTTAGAGGGCATGTGAAGCCTTCTCCTCTTCACCTCCGGCTACAGGTTCCATGACGTATTTGCACTTGGGTGGCCAGGCTTGGAGGCGTTTTACTTGGCTGGGGAAGACTGAAGGTCCAGTTTTAAGAATTAGGCCAGTAGCACCTGCTGGAAAGGACTGAGTCTCGGACCCTCATGAAGTCTTGGAAGATCCTCCTTTCTGGGACTCCTTCCAAGTCTCAGAGCCTTCTGAACGAAGCGATGTCTAAGCGAATGAATTAATAAAAGCAAGAGTGATGAAGTCAGAATTCAAGGCTTGTTTTTGTGGATGGCAGTATAACATTTCCAGCTGGGAGCCACTTTCTGCAGAAGGGGCGACAAGTGGGACCTGCTGGTGGAAAGGTACTGCTTTGGCCCCCAGCCCCATGGCCTTGGCATTCCCCACGGTGCCCTCCACGGTGCTCCTTCCTGCACCACCGAACTCCCTTTCAAAAGAAGGAGGCGCCCTCATAGTTGAAGGTGCCCAGGGTGTGAGGGGGGATGCTGGACGCCTGCTGCCGACAGAGCCAGAAGTGCCGGAGCAGACTTTTGAGATGCCTGCGGAACTTGACCCCGACAAAGACGTAGAGCACCGGGTTGAAGCAGCAGTGGGAGAAGGCGACGTTGCGGCAGATGAGCAAGGCGTAATCCAGCTGCTGGATGAACTCGCAGCTCTGGATGACCCTGAGTTTCAGCAGTGTCTGTAGAAACAGGATCAGGTTGTAGGGAGCCCAGCTGAGGAAGTACACCACCACGATGGTGAAGATGAGCCGGACCGTCCGGTGGTGCCGTTTGGACCGCGAGCGGAACAGGGTCCTGAGAATCTCCACGTAGCAGAACAGGATGATCCCGACGGAGAGCAGGAAGATGATGTTGTGCTGGTAGACCGAGGCTATGAACCATCTGACTTCCGAATAGTTGCAGTCCGGAGGAAACACCTTGTGGAAGATGGCATCGATGATTGAGGACAGGATGCTGGTCGCCCACACGGCCGCGGTCACCAGCACGCGGCACTGGAGGGTGTGGACGCGCATGGACGAGAGGGGCCTCACCACCGACACGTAGCGGTGGATGGTCATGATGGTCAAGAAGAAGATGCTGCTGTAGAGGCTGATGGAGAAGATCATGTTGAGGAGCTTGCAGAGGAAGTCCCCCAGCACCCAGCCCCAGTGGTACCCCAGGATCCACACCGGCAACAAGCAGGAGAAGGCCACGTCTGAGAGGCACAGGTTGAGGATAAAGACGTTGGTGAGGGACTCCAGGCTCTCGAACTTCACCAGGACCCACAACACCAGGCTGTTGCCCACCAGGCTGAGGAGAAACACCAGGAAGTACAGGATGGTGGTGCTGAGGGTGGCAAAGGCGAAGTTCTTGCTCTCACACAGAAAGCTCTGATCGTCATAGTCAAAAGGAGTGGTGGACTCTGGGATGCCTGAGGGCTCCATCTAGACATGGAGAGCATCTGAAATGAAAGAGATGGGGAGTTTCAAGCCACACGGTTAGGCGAGGATCGATAGGACCCACGTTATAAGAAAGTGTGGTCCAGGGGCGCCTGGGTGGCTCAGTCAATTGAGCCTCTGACTTCAGCTCAGGTGATGATCTCCTGGTTCACGAGTTTGAGCCCCACGTCGGGCTCTGTGCTGACAGCTCAGAGCCTGGAGCCTGCTTCGGATTCTGTGTCTCCCTCTCTCTCTGCTCCTCCCCCCCTCAGGCTCTGTCTCTCTCTCTCTCTCTCTCTCTCAAAAATAAATAAAACATAAAAAAGAAAAAGTGTGGTCCATGGTCCAGCCGCCCGTCATGAACTATTTGTAATGAGACTAAGAACTTTTGCCGAAACATGAAGCCACTAAGCAAACTGTATAGTTTGGTGGGCATTTTTTTTCTTAGCCAGGCTCTCTTGATGGGGGAAGTGGTGCATTCATCCACGTTCATTTACTGTCACAAGCCCACTTTCTCTTGAAGCCTGGCATTGGAGTAGCACTAAGCTAGACCAGTCTCCCAGTAGGTGTATGAGAAAGAGCAGCGGAACCAGATTCAAATTTGGGCCCCATTACTGTATTTCTGGGCAAGCTGTCTAACCTTCCTGACCCTAAGGTCCTCATCTATAAAACAGGGCTAAGGATCCCCACATTGTTCCTTCATCTATTTACCAAGTGTCTAAGTGAGCATTGACTCTGCCTGCCTGCCTTCCTCACTCTGTCTCTCCCCCTATCCCTTCCTCCCTCCCTCCCTCCCTCTCTCCCTCTTCCTTTCTTTCTTTCTTTCTTTCTTTCTTTCTTTCTTCCCCCTCCTCTCCTTCCTTCCATAAATCCTGACGGCAGGATTGTTTCAGGAAGCTTGCTTTCTCTTGGAACAGGTCCAAAAAGAAAGGAGCAAACATCTCCCATGTGAACTCAGGTAGGAAATAATCTCAAGACTACGATGAACACTGAGACTCTGGGAGACCAAATCGTCACTAACACAGATGTTCTGTGGAAGAAAGTATATGCAGAGTGACCTCTGAGGACCAAAGGAGCCATGAGGCAAAAAAAAAAAAAAAAAAAAGCTGACTGGTCCAATTTGCCAAGAAATGGTTTAGTAAAGGATCTTATGGATAGAAGTCTGTCTTGGATGGCTGCGAGTCAAATAGATCTCTGCACCCCATCTCCCATAAGACCTGATCTTATAGCCCTAGAGGCTGGGGAGTACATCCTGGGAGACTCTCAGGAGGAAATGTTTGAGAATAGCTGTGTGTCATAGTCTTGTCTCCAGAGCAGGTCAAGGCCGCCATGCCCCAAGTGTATACTTACGGGTTCTTTATCATGCCTGTGGTTGGACAAAAAAAGAAAGAATGGTGGTGGTGGGGGTGTGTGTGGGGGGCTTGGGGGGGACTGTGCTCAAGAAGGCTCCAGGTCACAGAGTGGTCACCATGGTGGCTTTGTCCAAGATGGCGTCAGGCTGGCGGACGCAGAGGATTAACTCTCAGAGCAGAAAGCCGCCTCACGCAGGAGTCTGGTTTACAGAACTTCCTACAGAGGCAAACAAGCGGAAGCAACCTAAGTATCCGGTAGGAGGGAAGTCGCTAAGAAAACCGCACGGAGTCACATTGATTCAATCCTCGGCGCTGGTGAGGTTTTGGAAACGGGGAGACTAGAAGGCCGAGGAGAGGAAAGGGAACGTGACGGAAGAGCCAGAACTCTCGTTGAAAGAGGTGAGTGAAGCTTTGGGGAGGAAGACGGGAGACTTGGCGAAGCGGCTGCCTGCGCCACGTAGGGGCCCCCTCGTCACCTACTAGGTGCCAGGCACCGCGCTGTCACAGGCTACTCGTCTGCTCCCTCCGTGCCGTGACTGTCTGCAAGGCCGTCAGAGACACTGAGGCTCCGACTGGTGAAATGGCCTTCCCAGTGTTAATAGAGCCAGGGAGCAGGGAGGAGGGCCAAGCCGGGAGCCAGACCTAGGCTCTCTTGCCTTGTATTTGGAGAAGGAGAATTGGAAAGGTAGCCCAAGTGTCTCACTTACCTAGTTAGGGGCGGGAGGAATAACAAAGGGGGTCTCCAACGTGTCCTATTTTTAATACTGTTTTCTTACGGATTTTAAGAGCACTTCTTAGTCTTGTCAACCCATTGTGCCTTTTCTTTTTCGCTTTTGCTTTGAAGTTTATTTATTTAGGGGGGCCTGGGTGACTCAGTGGGTTGATTGTCTGACGTCAGCTCAGGTCACGATCTCGTGGGTTGTGAGTTTGAGCCCCACGTCAGTCTCTGTGCTGGCAGCTCAGAGCCCGCTTCGGATCCTGTGTCCCCCTCTCTCTCTGCCCCTTCCCAGCTTGTGCTCTCTGACACATAAATAAACACTAAAAGTAGAAAAATAAAGTTTATTTATTTTGAGAGAGAGAAAGAGAAAGAGAGAGAGGGAGAGAGAGAATCCCAAGCAGGCTCCACCCTGTCAGTGCAGAGCCCGATGTGGGGCTCAATCTCACGAATGGTGAGATCATGACCTGGACCGAAATCGAGAGTTGGAAGCATAACCAACAGAGCCACCCAGGCGCCCCAACCCACTGTGCTTTTTAGCTTTTCATTCTGTCCGGGTCTTTTCATTTTTTTGACATTTAGAAAGTAGGAGCTTACATCTGATTCAATACAACAGTACCTGATGACCTGTGACATAAGGCAGACCCTGTGACAGATGCTGGATTCTTGGGTGGAAACACGACTAATAAATAGTCTCTGTCTGCAAGAGGCTTCTAGTTCAGAATGACATTAGAAATCGTACAAAGGTCTGGGACCTCCTGTCGTGTGACTAGTTGGACGTGCAGGTAGTTTGGGACGGGAGCCTTGTACGCACCCCTTACGTCGTATAGGGGATCCCCAAGTCTGCTGCTTGGCTCTTGTCTTCCCCTGACCCAGACCCAGTGGAGGCCGACCCATCTTCTTAACATCAGCGCCCCAGCTGCATGGTTGGAAATTTCTCAAAATGAAATGGCTTCTCCCGACAAAGGACGCAGGTACCTTGTCCCTCTTTTAATTTAGTAAAAACAAGTGGCTTTACACACTCTCGGTGTTGTCACATCTCTTGTGACCACCGAAGAAAGCACCGGAGAGATGGGGTGGCTTCCTGCGCTGATGATTGGCGTGGAATCACCGGAGCAGAATAGTCACACGTCTCTCCTTGTAGTGGAGTTCGCATTTTCTGCTCAACTCTCCGGAATAAAAGAAGTCCTCGGGCTGGTCTGGGATGACAGGAAGCCGGTGACCAAAGTACTCGATGTCGGTATCTCCCGCCTCACCTAGTCTTTTCCTGATCTGTGGTCCTGAGTAGTGCAGCTTGAGTGGGTTGGTAAGAGAACTTTCCAGTTCCTGTTCGGGTTACCAAGTACTGAATTATTTGCTATGGAGAAAATAACGCTAAGGGGGTTTCACTTCTCGGTAAAGGCTGAGTAAGCTCCGGTGAACTAGGTACAAACCCTGGAACAAAAACGAAAACCGAACCCAGAAACCTGCCTGCGGGCACTGCTGAGCTACCAAAAGATGGTAAATATTGGAAGGGACTGGGCATCTGAAAAAGGAGAACGGCTGAATGGTGGGAGTCCTACTTTTATGGCTCTGGCCTCGGGGCAGGACCCGGTCATGAGGGGCAGCTGAAATTCCAGTAGCAAAGTCACCATTTTTTGGTCTTGAAAAACCGGAGGGCTGAGTTTAGGACAACCGCAGCCACTGGAGAGGAGGTGAGGGGACATCACAGAGAGGCTGTCCTCACTCTCTAGCTGACCTCTGAACCAGGAATGTCCCCTGGGAAAACCGGAGGCACCGAACTGAAATGGACTCACTGCCCACTTCGGGGGAGGCCGAGTTTAGAATGTGAGCCGGCCACGTTGATTACGTGCGGAAACCAACAACATATAAAACAATCAAAACGTTTCAGAAGAATGAAACAGAATCCGGTCTGCACAGCATAACGTCCACGATGATGAGGCTACAATACCACCTGTGCAGCATAGGGAGAAAAAGCAGAACGTGGCCCCTCCTCAAAAACGTGGCGCCTCGGTGGCTCAGTCGGTTGAGCATCTGACTTCAGCTCAGGTCATGATCTCGCGGTTCGTGGGTTCAAGCCCCGCATCAGGCTCGCTGCTGTCAGCGTAGAGCCCGCTTCGGATCCTCTGTCCCCCTCTCTGTGTCCCTCCCCTGCTTGCACTCTCCCCAAAAGAAAATAAATGTATAAAAAAAAGATAAGAAACTGACCCTGAGATGCCCCAGATATTAGAATCTACAGATATGCATGGGAATGCAACTCTTTTCACTGTGCCCCAGAGACTACAGGGAAATATATCCCTAATGAATGGACAGGTAAATCCCAGCAGAGAAGAAGAAAAAAAAAATCTATGAAAGAACCAAAAGGAAGTAGAAACCAATAACCATAAGATATCTGGAAGAGCCAAAATAATTTGGAAGTAAAACAACATACTTCTTTTTTTTTTTAATTGTTTTAATGTTTTTATTTATTTTTGAGATAAGGAGACGGGGCGGTGGGGGGAAGAGAGAGAGAGAGAGGGAGACACAGGATGCGAAGCAGGCTCCAGGCTTTGAGCTGTCAGCACAGAGGCTGACGTGCGGCTCAAACTCATGAACCGTGAGATCATGACCTGAGCTGAAGTCAGACGCTTAAAAGACGGAGCCACCCAGGTGCCCCCTAAAGCAATATGCTTCTAAAGAGTCTGAGTCAAAGAAGAATTCACAGGCAAACTGTGAAATATTTGGAACTGAATAATAAGAATAAATGGCACATGTTAAAACTCATGGCACACAACTGAAGCATACTTAGAGACAAATTTATACTTTTCAATGCTTAGGGTAGAAAGAAAAGAGGCCTAAAATTAAGGATCTGAAATCAATGATTCAGAAGCTGGGCGGAAAAAAAAGAGCAAATTAAAACCCAAAGAAAGTAGAAGAAAGGAAATAAAGATAAAAGAAGAAATAAAGAAATAGAGAGTAAGAAGAGAGAAAATGTGCAAAACCAAAGGTGGTTGCTTGAAAAATTTTTTTTGAAATATAATAAAATTCTAGCTACATTGAGAGCAGAAAGAAAGAGGACACAAATTCTGAATAGCAGATTTGAAAGAATGGTTATTGCTGCAGATTATTGCTGTACAGACAGATCTTACCAACTTTAAATGACTAACAAAGAAAAAAAAAACCAAAAAGAATAAATGACAAAGAACTATTATGATCAATTTTATGCCAGATTCAACAACTTACATGAAATGGACACATTTCTTTAAAAATTCCACCTACCAAAGCTGGCATGAAGTGATACGGCAAATCTGAAAAGTCCTACCTTTATGAGACAAATTTCATTAACTATTAAAAAAAAAAACCTTCCCAGAAAGAAAACTCCAGAACTACATGATTTTTTCTCATACGTTCTGTCAAACATTTAAGGAAGAGATAACACCAATCCTAGACAAACGACCTGAGTGAGATACAGGATGGAATATCGCTCAGATCGTTTCATGAGGCCACCATCACCCTGATACCAAAACCAGACAAAACCAGCACAATAAAGAAAACTACAGACCCATATCCCTCATGAACGCAGACACAAAAATCCTTATCCAAGTATTAGCACATCAAATCGGCAATAATTTAAAAGGACGATACGTCGTGACCAAGCGGTGTTTACCCCAGAAATATGAGAATGGCTTAATGTTTGAAGAACCAAGCCATTTAAATCCTTGCATTAACAGAATAAAGACAAAGACCACATGACACTGTTTGATCAACGCAGAAAAGTATTTGACAAAGCTCAATACCCACTCATGATGCCAACTCTCACCAAATCAGAAATTAAAGGGGTATTGGACGTCTATAAAAGCGATTCCACTTTTCTGTTGGCTATTCATTCATTTACTCAAAAGCTTCTGGGCTGGGCTTGGGAGGTCTTGGGCACACAAGGGAGAATGGCACCAAGTAACTCTCCGAGTTCCTTTCTAGGAGCCCGGTTCCCTTTTGCCTGTCACTGCTCTCCCTCCCTGTCTCTGCTTGCCCACCTCAGCTCCAAGAGAGCAAATGTAGCTTTTCCTGTCCGCCATATAACCTGGATCGAGAAACCCAGATTTAAATTATCCAACGACTAATAATAACAATGCCTGACCTTAGCGATGCAGATTTGGGGGAATCCCCATGAGGGCTTGGGACTCTCCATATTTACCAGCTCTCCAGTTGGTTCCGATGCCCACAGGGAGTTGAAGAACCCGTGGTACAAGCTATTAACATTAGAGGAAAACACAAGTTACACACATAAAGGAACTCACCTATATCTACACCTCCTGTGTGTCTTGAGGCAGAAATGATGTTTCCCTGTTGCACGTTGTGCTCCAAGAAACTGAAACAGCCAGAAGCTAGAGGAAGGTCGGAGAAAACTGTAGTACACTGTCTCAGAGGGAGACAGGGAGCCTTGACTAATCCCTCCTCTCCCACCTCCTGGCTTCCCGCTTGACCCACCCCCAACTTCCCTATCCCCACCCAAGACCTCACGTCACAACCTGGCCCCATCACTGGTCACCCAGCGTGTCTCCAAAGGCAGGTGGGGTCGACAATGCAGGAGTCACCTGAGCCCCCGGATCCCACTGAGAATAGAGTCAGGTAATTTTGGAGTGGGAAGGGATCCTAAAGGGTACGTTTTTAAAAAGGTGCATTTGTATGTTAGCTGAAATTACATTTTATTAATGTACCAGTTACGTATGATGACGACGATGATGATTTTAAGTCGAGGTGAAATTCACGTAACATAAGATTTGCCATTTTATTTTATTTTTTTTTAATTTTTTTTTAACGTTTATTTATTTTTGAGGCAGAGAGAGACAGAGCATGAACAGGGGAGGAGCAGAGAGAGAGGGAGACACAGAACCTGAAACAGGCTCCAGGCTCTGAGCTGTCAGCACAGAGCCCGACGAGGGGCTCGAACTCACAGACCGTGAGATCATGACCTGAGCCGAAGTCGGACGCTTAACCGACCAAGCCACCCAGGCGCCCCAAGATTTGCCATTTTAAATGGCAGGATTCAGTCGTTTCCGGCATATTTCACAATATTTATGAGCCATCATTGCTCTCCAATTCGGGAACATTTTCAGTGCCCTCAAAAGAAATCTCACACTTGTTAGAGGTCAGTCCGGTTCCCCATGTCCCTCCATCCCCTGGCAAACCACTGATCTACTTTCTGTCTTTATGGTTTTGCCTGTTCTGGACGTTTTGTCTAAGTGGAATCATACAATATGTGACCTTTGGTGACTGACCTCTTCCACTTAGTATAATGTTTTGAAGGTTCATCCACATCGTGGCATGTATCACTACTTCACTCAATTTCATGGTTGAATACTATCCCCTTGTGTGGATAAACCACATTTCCTTGGCCCATCCATCAGTTGGAGGACATTTGGGTTGTTTCCACTTTTTGGCTATGATGAACAATGTTGCTCTGAACAGTCACGCACAGGTTTTTTGCGTGGACATATATTTTCAGCTCTCTCAGGTTTCTACCCAAGAGTGGAATTGATGGGTTGTAGGGTGACTCCTATGTTTAACTTTTTGAGGACCTGCCGGCCTGTTTTCCACAGAGCTGCACCATTTTACTGTCCCACCAGTAATGCGTGAGGGTACCAGTTTCTCCATATCTTCACCGACACTGGCGAGTTTTCTATTTTTTAATTATACGGTATGACGTGGTAGCTCACTATGATTTTGATTTATGTTTCCGAAATGGGTAACAAGGTTAAGTATCTTTTCATGAGCTTATTGGTCAGGTGGGTGTCTCGTCGAGAAGTATCCATTCAGAACTTTTGCCTTTTGGGGGGCGGCTGGGTGGCTCAGTCAGTTGAGCATTCGACTGCGGCTCAGGTCATGATCTCGCAGTTCGTGGCTTCAAGCCCTGTGTCTGGCTGTGTGCTGACAGCTCGGAGCCCGCAGCCTGCTTCGGATTCTCTGTCTGTGTCTCTCTCTGCCCCTCCCCTGCTTGTGTGTGCACTCTCTTTCTTTCTCTCTCTATCTCTCTCAAAAATAAATAAATAAACATTAAAAAACAGGACCTTTGCCTTAAAAAAAATATTTATTTATTTTGAGAGAGAAAGCATGGACATGCGTGAGTGGGGAAGGGCAGAGAGAGAGAGAGAGAGAGAGAGGGAGAGAGAGAATCCTAAGCAGGCTCCATGCTGGCAGCACAGAGCCTGACTCCGGGCTCGATCCCATGAACTGTGAGATCATGACCTGAGCCGAAACCAGGAGTCAGACACTTAATCAACTGAGCCCCCCAGGTGCCCTTGAACCTTTGTATTTTAAAAGGATAATACATCATGACTAAGTGGTGTTTATCCCAGAAATATGAGAATGGTTTTAAAATTTGGGTTATTTGGCTTTTAATTATTAAATTGCAAGCGTTATTTAAATATTCTGGATACTAGAGTCTTATCAGATATATGATTTGCAAATAACTTTTCCCATTTTGTGAGTACTTTTTAAATGTGTTGATAGTGTCCTTTGACACACGAAAGTTTTTAATTTTGATGAAACCAAATTTACGTATACATTTTTTATTCTTGTGATCAATTATATTAGGTTAATACTGGCTTCCCAGAATGAGTTAAGAATATTCCTTCTGCTTCTAACTTCTGAATGAGATGTAGAGAATTGATACAATTTCTTCTCTAAAGGTTTGGTAGAATTCACCCATGGACCCATCTGGGCCTGGGGATTTCTGTTTTGGAAAGTTATTAATTATGGATTCAGTTTCTTATTAGATATAAACCTGTTCACGTTGTCTGTTTCTTCTTGTGTGAGGTTTGACAGATTGTGTGTTTGAAGGAATTGGTCCGTAGGTTATCAAATTTGTGGGCCTAGTATTGTTCCGAATATTCCCCTAGTTTTCTTTTCATGTTGATGGAGTTTGTAGTGATGTCTCATCTTTCATTTCTGGGATTAGTAATTTGAATCCTCTATCTTTTTCTTAGTCTGATTAGAAGCTTATTGATTTTATCAAATGTTTACAGAACCAGCTTTAGTTTTGTTGAGTTTCTCTCCAAAAATGGGATCACATTTATCCTTTTTCCTTTAAACAAAATGCCATGAACATCTTTCCAAGCCTATTTTACTCTTTTTAGCTGCTGCACTGTGGTGTCATACTTTACGTATTTCCCTGTCCAAAGAAACAGGAGAGGTGTCCAAATGGACACCCAATTTGCTTCCAAATTTTCAAATGACCACAGTGATACAGGGAACATCAGTGTGTGTGTGTGTGTGTGTATGTGTGATTGTTCTTTGCCAAGGTAGGTAACGATTGCGAGGGCTCGGAAGTGTTCAACAAGTGTTTATTCCTTAAACATGAAGACACAGTTTGAAACTCAGGTTTTCGCATTTCCTCATGTTTGATTTCAGTGTGAAAAAGAACCCGTGGTCACGCCTTAAACACAAAGTCCTGAAACACTGGTCGGGCTGGACAAAGGTGGAACTGAGTTCCAGCCTCATGCAGATTCGACATGCAGAAGGGGAAGTCCAGTCGTAAGTACAGCACCATGCAGATGGGGGCCTGGTAACCACAGTTCGGGTCCGGACCCACGCGTGGGGAAGTGGGATTCAGGGCAGAGACTAGCTAGCACCAGAGGCATCAACATCGAGTGGGACAGGAATTAATTGCTGTAATAGGCACTGCTGATTCTAGATCTCCTGGGTCTCACAGCCTCATTGGACCGTATGGCTCTGTCTGAGCCCATCGACACGAGACCAGCCACGAGCAGGTGTACGTCAAGGGTCTTGCAGCTTCGGGAGTCCTTGGAGAGATACACATTGGCCTCACTGGGTGGCCCGTTCCCAGGGGACATCTTCAGTCATGGAAGTGAGGAGTCCCAGAGACCAAGGATCTCACGGAGGGGTTACAAGGGAAGAACACCACAGTCTGTGGATGACCACACAAGACACCGCTTCAGGCACCTCATCATCAACTGACGTAGGCTTCGGGAACGGGATGGACAAGCGCCAAGGTTCTGTCAGTGGGGAGCGCGTGCTAGGGCCATCATAATCGGGACTTCGAGGTTAACATGCTTTTATTTGAAACTTAGGCTGGAGAGCTTGGGGTCTCTCTAGTTGTGCCAGAGCCTAGGACAGAGTTAGATCTACAGGAGGAAATTAAATCATCTTAGCTTCAAGGGTTACAGGAAAGCATGACTCCATGGGGGTCACAGGGAGTCACTGTACACTAGGTCCTCAAATATTATTTTTATTATATTATTATTATTGAATGGGCAATGGAGTCACAGGAGTCCATGTAGATCATAGATCAAAATCAAAGATACACATTGAAAGAAGAAAACAGGAATTCACAATTCCGTATCAATAATAAGTAAATCGGTGAGCGGGTAGGGCTCTGCTTGAGGGGAAAAGCCAGTAGGTAAATGTGGAGGCGGATCTGGGGTTGGAAAATCGCTGTGCAACCATCACAGAGAAGAACAAGAACCTCCAACAGGTGCTAACTCTCGGGGTGGGGATTTTTGATGAGGGGCAGTATATTTGCATGGTTCTTTTTTTAAATAATGTTATTTTTTTTTAATGTTTATTTATTTAATTTTGAGAGAGAGAGAGAGAGAGAGTGCAGAACCAGATATGGGGCTTGAACTCATGAACCGTCAGATCACGACCTGAGCCGAAATCAAGGGTCAGATGCTCAACCGACTGAGCCACCCAGGCACCCTCATTTGCATAGTTCTAAAGTGTCTCCACACAGACTACTTATTAGTTATAAAGGAAACGACAGCAATTATACAGCAGAGAAATCAGACAACCTTGACCAAATGATCACATTTAACATCCCCAATAAGGGGCGGGTGGACGTCACGTGCCTCCAGATACGATATCCTGAGGAGGACACAATATCGGTGCCCCGAGGAGGGCACAGCAGAGGTGCCCAGATGTTAAGTCACTCACCCACAGCCAAAGAGCAAGAAAACAGTAGCTGAGTGGGCTTTATCCCAGCTTGTGTGGCTCCAAGGTATCAGGTTGCAGGGCGGTGGGGGGAGGGGGGGGATGGCTTGGTTTAAGGTGAGCCACACCGCTGTCCAAGGTCGGGCTTGGGGCCGTGATGCAGTACCTGGTTCCGCAGGCTGGGGTGGACGGTCCCCGTCTACTCACCCTCCAGCCACTGTCAGAAATGCTGCCGCAGGCACAGCCCTCGTTATATGTGCCAGACCAGCATTGTGAGATTTCGACACCAATTTTTCTTTTCCTACGAAATCCTTTCTTTTTTTTTTAATTTTTTAACGTTTATTTATTTTTGAGAGAAAGAGACAGAACGTGAGCAGGGGAAGGGCAGAGAGAGGGAGACACAGAATCCGAAGGAGGCTCCAGGCTCCGAGCTGTCAGCACAGAGCCCGACGCGGGGCTCGAACTCACAAGCAGTGAGATCACGACCTGAGCTGAAGTTGGACACCCAAGCAACTGAGCCACCCAGGCGCCCCACTAACATAGACTCTTAATCAAATACTTATACAGGTAAAGTTCTGGGTGTTCATGTATTTGATATCTTAGGACATTTTAGCCAAACTAAGGTGTATAATGAGAAAGGGGACAAAGAAAAGGATGAACTCGGGGTTTCCAGTTGCCGACTCAAGTTCTGCGTAAATAACCTGAAAACTTCTATTATCTGTCCTTAAGGAAACCCTATTTCTTATAGCCACAGGGCTAAGATTTCTGAACACTAAACCAATTCTCCACCTGCCAGTGGCTGAATTACAATGTAAATCAAGTCCACAGTATCGCAAGGTGTCTTCTGTCAAAGGAGGGCATTGGTTGGGAAGGAATGGGATTCCGAAAACTGGAATAGGGATATACAGGAAGATCTCAAGGAAGCTGAAGGTATAGAACCCTAAATTCTCCTGAGTCTTCTTTGGTTATTCTTTGACATGCAGGTACCACCCACAAATGGTGGCATCCTTCTCTGGGGCATTCCTGAGTGACAGGGATGAAGCGAAATCCTCTCGGTGAGCAGCATTTTGAGCATTGCACCTGGCTGTTCATTTTGCTTGGAAGGAGAAACGGGTACCCAGACACCCAGTCCTGCTATTTATAGATAGCCCCTGATTTCAGGGCCATGGACCTCATCCTGTAGACAGCAAATTTGCTAGTTGATTTCAGAAAGAAAATCTTCCTTCCCTGACTTCTGAATTCAGGGAAGAGAAGTAAGGATTCTCACTGTCACTTCTATGGAACATGAGTTTACAGGTTACATTTCCTATTACTACCAAAAAGAAGAAAGGTTGCTTGGCCATTTTTCACTTCCACTTGGCTGAGGCCTGAATACCCATGGCCAAAGCCAACCCCCCCTCCCCGCCCAAGGTTGTTTTTTTCCTTTGATCCAACTTTTAATATCGAGGTATGTGTAAGCTATATTGTACATTTACTAACATATGTGTTTATAATAGCAGACGTGCATGCATTTATAATAATAGAGTCATATTGCCACCTGACATGATACGACCGTCTTGCATACAGCCGCCACTATGCTAACCCTTTCCCCACGCAGGTTGCAAAGTCTTTGGGTGATATTCACTCTTTTCCTTGATACACTTGAAAATGCGATGTATGGTTAATTATCGTTAATACATCTTGGGTTGAAAGAGAATAAGAGAAGGAAGAAAACACAAATACTTGCTTCATACGTGTGTATACAAACATATTCATAACAAAATAGGGAAGAAATACTCATAATAATGATAGTTCTCACTTCTGTATCTTGTCACCTGGTTATTTACAACTACCTTCTTCCACTCCCTGTTTCATATTCCCCTTGCCCTCAGTGAGCACCTCACGGGGTCACGGGTCTTTGCCTGGGGGGGTGACCCACACCTTCATACCTGGAACCTGGACCATTAGCATTCCTGCTTGAATTGGGTTGTTGTGGTTTCCCGCTGACTTGAATCACAGGACGTGGTCATACGTGGCAAGAGACAGCCTAAGGGATCTCCTGTACTCCAGACACAGTCGTTACTTCTTCTCATGTGTAGTAGCCGATCGGTTTCCTCTTGGTGGCCAGGACCAATCACCCAGCCAGCACAGTGACTCCCTTCTTTGCCTGTTGAGTCAGAGGCAAGAGGATCCCAAAGCGGCCAGGTGGTCGCCTCAACTTCCGGGCCAGTGGGATCGCTGTTGTGTCCTCTGGTGGAAGTGTGTACAGCATGGCCTCAGGGCTCTCCCACCCCTGCTCCCTCCCCCTTTAGCCTTTCAGGAGTTCCCCCCCCCCCAATAAACCTCTTGGACGTCTAATCCTTACTCGGCGTCTGCTTTTGAAATTCCAAGAGAGCAGGAGCTCACGGGCCATCTGGGGATCTCTTCTCCCTTCCAGCTGGTTCCCGCCAGCGTGTGCTGCACTTGTAGGAATTTTGCGAGCTGGCTGCTGTCATGAGGCCAGCTTGAAATCAGCCCTGGTGAAAGTATTTACACCTCAGAATTTGACAAACGCTACAAATCAGGGCTCTTTCCTCTGGAGGGCATGTTGTTCAAATTTACCAGCACACCGCTGCATGGAAGGTTATCCCTGTCTTGGGACTGTTCCCGAGAGAGAGTCCCCCCCGGCTGCTATCCTAGGTGGTATAGGGCTAGCGTTCAGGATGCCGGTAAGAGACAGATGGCCCTCTCGACAGGGTGAGTGAGGACAATTCAAGGAAAGGACTTTCCCCAAAGGTGTGGGCAGGGTGTAAGGAAGTCAAACAGCAGGAGTGAAGTATTCCTGATCTAGCAATAGGGGGCAGCTACCGCCGATCGATCGATCGATCGCAGGAGGGAAGGCACAGGAGGAAGCGTCACTGAAGGCCCTGGAGAGACCCGGAGCCCTAGGAGAGGGCTGGCTGCTTGACGCGGGATGTGGCCAGCGGCTGCGGAAGTAGTCATTTCCACTCCTTGCCCAGCAGGGAGGGAGCCAGAGGAATAAATACACCGGCCTCTTTCTCCTCCCCTCCCACACCACCAAACTCCCGCTGGAGCCTTCTGCTGCTGCCAGCAAGGAGGCAAGAGGGGCTGTTGATGAAGCCCAGGCAGGTGGACGGCAGAAGGCAGACCTGGAGGGACGAGCGTGAGAGTCCCCGTTCCGAGCCTCGGGCAATCCATCCCAGTCCAGCCTCCTTGGGTGAGGTTTGCACTCGCCACACACGCTGTTTCCATTTGCACGAAGGCTCTCTTGCTTCCCCCCCTCCCGGTTCATTACCACCCCTCCTTGGCTCAGACGTCACCCTTTTGAACATGCCAGGCTCTTTGTTGATTGTTTGCTCTGGTCCCAACATTTTTATCCAACGGTGACTTGTTTGGCACCGTTTGGCAACATTTTTATCCAACGGTGGCAACATTTTTATCCAACATTTTTATCCAACGTATGGCAACATTTTTATCCAATGGTGACTTGTTTGCTAGTCATAATACTAGGAGCCAACATTCCTGGGCACTTAACCACATGCCAGGCACCGTGTAACTATGTTAGACTTTATTCTAGGCTATAGCCTCCATGAGGGCGGGGACCATGCTCTGCATTGTTCGTGTCTCCATCTCTCTCGGGCCTAGGACAGTGCCTGGAACATACGAGGAGCTCGACACACATGTGTGGAGTAAAAATCCCCACTGTGAGCCCGGCAGGTGTTTCCTAACGCTTTTGCAATATGGGAGATGAAATATGGCTGAAAATGTTTTACTGCTCTTTCCATCGGGAGGTGAAGTCTAATGCACCTCCCTGAACGTGGGCCGGTCTCGGTGACTTGCTTGACCGACAGAATGTGCCGGAAGTGACATTCTGGGGGTTTTAGGTTGTAAGAAGCCTTTCTGCCTCCAGCTGGGTCCCTTGGAACATGCTCGTTGCGAACCCTGAACCGTTACTTACAAAGCTCAACTGCACGCAGCCGCCAGGCTGGTGAGGCTGTGTGTGTAACGTCTGGTGGTTCCAACTGAGCTCAACGATCAAGCCTTTTCTGCTGAGGACCAGACATGGGAGTGAAGCTGCCTCAGAGTGGCCCATCTACCAGCCCAACAGCACCAAAGGGGTCTCTGTTGAGGCCACATGAAAAAGAAACCCTGCTCACGGGGCGCCCGCGTCTCAGTCGGCGAAGCGTCCGACTCTGGATTTTGGCCCAGGTCGTGATCTCACGGTTCGTGAGTTTGAGCCCCGCATCGGGCTCTGTGCTGACAGCGTGGAGCCTGCTGGGGATTCTCTCTCTCCCCCGCCCCTCTCGAAATAAATAAATAAACATCAAAAAAAAAAAAAATTTAATTCGAAAAAGAAAAGAAACCCTGCTCAGGCTCTTGAGCCACAAAATTATGAGCTATAATTAAAGGGCTCTTACTTGGGGCCTCTCTCTATGGGGGGCTTTATCGCACAGCAACGGTCAGAGGACACGATATCGGTTAGGGGGAAGTCCCCAGCCTGATTTTCCATGTCACCTCTCCCATCCCACACTCTTGGGTTCCCCTCGAAGACTGTCACCACCAGGAGTCCTGCAAACTCTCCAGAAACTTGCCTTTGATGTGGCTCGCTGAGAGGTACCTTTTCTAGTTAGCTTCCATTGGCAACACCGCCTGGAAATCCCCCAAATGCAGCCCCGCCTGCTCTCTGGCAAAGCTCCAACGGCCGCGTTGTCCCGGGCCACCTGCCGCATCATCATGCAGCCCCCTCCAAGCTTGGGGGCTTGAAATCACCGGCTCCCGGGTAGAGGCCCTTTTCCTCTGAAGCCTGCTGTGCCCATCCGACCACACATGAACCTGGTTAGACAGTTTCACACGGAGAGTCGGGGAAACACAGGTAGCCGGCTGGGGCCGCCCCTGGTTCTGCTGTCGCCCCGCTCACTGGTCACACCTGTCCCAGGCAGAGCGAAGCCTTGCTGGAGTCCCCGGATATTTGTCCGGGCGGCGCTTGGGAGGGCGGCCACAGGCTGCCGCGAGGGGACTGGAGCCCGGTGGGTGTGCTGCGACAGCATGAACAGTTCTGGATGGAGCTTCTGAAGCTTTCTGGAAGTAGCGAGGACTCGACAGACATTTAAGAAGCTGGAGGGCTCTTGGCCTCTCCAGGGCCTCTGGAAGGGGCCGCGTGGGGGCGTCCCTGGTGGTGCTCGCGGCATTTGCCAGCTCATTCTGAGCAGGACGTCTACCCTCTTCTCACCCCCTCATGGCTCTTCAAACACACGTGGGTGGACGGGTGGGTGGGGGTGACAGCATGCCTGGCAGAGGTCACAAGAGTTTGGAGAAGGGGAAGCCCAGGCAGCGTTTGTGATGCAGCCAGAAGGGCATGGCAGGTTCCAGACCTCGTAACGTCTTGGCCGCTCCCTGATGGTCCCAGGGCTCGGCCCTCCTTTCTGAGCGGGAGATCCGTGTGGAAACTGCACTATGTACGGCTCACGATGAATGCAACCCCCGAGGCCCTCCTCGGTCCTACAGAAACAAGCTCTTCGGGGGGAGTCTGGCCTCTGCATTTTGAGCAGGTGGCTAGGTGGGCCAGAAGAAGGCAGGTGTGGGGATGCATATCATGGGCTCTGGGGTCCGCCTGGAGGGCTCAAACTCAGACCGCGGGACACAGGGGCCGCGTAATTTCGGTGCCTCAGTTTCCCTATGCACACCACAGGTAATCACAGCATCAGCCTCACTGACTTGTCACGGGGATTAAATCAAGGAAATGAGTGAGGCCCTCAGAACAATGCCAGGCGAGTGCCCCGTAGCTGCCAGCTCCGGGTACCTGGATGCGGGAAGTGAAACGCAAGGCAGGAAGCTGTACCTTCAGAACACGGTCAGATCTGGGTACACGTTTGAATGGAGGACAAGAGCAAAAAACACGCAGCCGCACCACGGGCAGAATTACGCCGTGAGCCTTCATTTTCGCAGCCAGCCCCGGCTGGCATTACTCCAGGTGCTGGGTGTTCAAAAAGGAACAAACCGTTCCCTGCCCTCGAGAGGCCCGCGGGCTCACCGACGCAGAAAAGGACCTTCGGAGGCGATGTGCTCAGTGTGATGTGAGGGAGAGACTCTAGACACAGCAGCCTTGGAGAGGCGAGGAAGGCTTCCTAGAGGAGGTGATGTCAAAGGGAGATCTGGGGGATGAGGGGAGGTTGTCCAGGGAAAAGAGGGCTGGATGCCGGGTGTAGGGACGCTTATGCAGTAGTGCATATTCTGGACCATCCCGTGATTCGGAGCGGGGTGGGGGGGGGGTTGTGCATAAGAGGCAGTGCTGTTGGGGTTTGTGGCTTGAAAGACGAGCAGGTTCTGCTGGTCGGGTTGAGTTGGCTCGCCCAGCGTCTTCAATTCTGGCTAGCTCATCTCACACACTGTGCATCCTGACCACAAAAGTCACCTTGTCTCTCTCCTCTCTCTCTCTCTCTCTGTCTCTTTCTCGCCTTTGCTCAAACAAACTGAGGGTTACCAGAAGGGAGATGAATGGAAGGGATGGGGATTAAGGAGGGCACTTGTGATGAGCCCCGGGCCGTGTATGGAAGTGTCCAATCACTATACTCTGCACCTGAAACTAATATTACCCTGTTATGTTAACTACCTGGAACCTAAATAAAAACTTTTTTATTTTTTTTAATTTTGTTTAATGTTTATTTATTTTTGACAGAGAGAGACAGAGCATGAGCGGGGGAGGGGCAGAGAGAGAGGGAGACGCAGAATCCGAAGCAGGTTCCGGGCTCCGAGCTGTCAGCGCAGAGCCCGACGCGGGGCTCGAACTCACAGACCATGAGATCATGACCTGAGCCAAAGTTGGATGCTCAACCGACTGAGCCACCCAGGCGCCCCAAAAACTTCTTTTAAAAAAGTCACCTTGTGTGTCATCGAATAACACTCCACCTGGGTGAGTCAACCAGCACACTGTTTTGGTGCTCAGAGAATGAAAAGTCACAAAGGTCCAAATCCCTGCCTTGAGGAAATGTGTGACCCCCTTCAAATGGAGGAGTGTTAAATAATTTGGGGTCCTCATTTCAAAACCACCACATGGAGACTCAGGGAGGATGTCCAGGAGGTAACGACACAGGCTAAGTCTGGAAAGGTGAGTAGGAGTGAACAGAGAGAGAAGAGGAGGGAGAATGTGGCATCTGGGGACCACAAATGTAGAAATCAGGAGACAGGAAGCCCTGGGACTGGTTCAAAGGACTCTAATTACAGCCCAAGGGGAGAAAGTGTGTCCTGGCAGGAGCCGTGGGAGATGAGGCAGGAAAGGGAGGCGAGGCTAAGGAAATTCATCCTGAATGGAGAAGTGAAAGGTTTTAAGCAGAGAGGATGCTCTTGGCTGTGAGTGATAACTAAAGTGGCTTAAGTAACGGCAGGCTGTTAATTTCCCAGAGGAAGATGATGCTAGGGTGGGTGCAGTAACTCAGCAATGTCATCAAGAACTAGGGCCCTTTCTGTCTCACATACCAGCCTCAGCACCTCTGTAGAACCATTCCTCATGATCGCAAAATGGCTGCTGTGGCACCAGGCATCATGGCTTGGTACAGCCTCCGGAGCAGGGGATAAGGAGGCATACGTGTGAACAAGTCACTCTCATTCGGAGGAATTTTGCAATGTCCGGGGGGGCATTTGGGGTTATCACAACTGGGAGGAAGCCGTTGATATCTAGCAGATAGAGGCCAGGGACACTGCCCAACAGAATAGACTCCCAGGAAAGAAAATTATCCAAGTGGCAACAGCACCAAGGTTGAGAAACCCTGGTCTAAGCTGGCTGGGTGCCTTTGGCTTATAAGGGGAGGTGAAGTTGCCTCCCCTCCCTGTGCGTTTGAAGTGTAGAGCCCAAAGATCTTCTTTCATGGCTGGGTTGCTGAGGAACCCTAGACACTGCCAGATCTGTCAATGTGTTATCAAGCTACAACCATAGGGGGTTCCAGATAGATTGAAATGTAAGAAGTAACAGCAGAAAAAACAGGAAACAGAAATAGTTATCAGACGGATGGGTAAAGACTTACTTATATGTTTATATATGTGTTGCATATCATCATAAACACAGTGTATCTATGAGCCTCAGCACATAGCGTTCGAGAAGGGCATTATTATCTGTCGCGGGTGATGAACTGCTTTGCAGGACACAGCTTTCTTTCACTCTGATACATTGTTAGTTCCTGGAATTTCTGTTCCAGAGTTGTGTCTTTGTTTCCTCTTCAAAGCGGAATGACTGACCCGCCACCATAGGGGCAGTGATGGTGGGGAGTGGAGGAGGGGGGGAGGATTTTGAAGGCAGGTGTTACCAATGTACCAGAAATGCACCTTGTCTACCGTCAACCCAGACCCTGAAATGTTTCTGATACTTCCGCTGGGGGTTTCTGGTTTGACCTAGTTCTGACTTGATACCTTTTTCCTAAACACCTTCCTTTTCCTGTTTCTTGTTTACCGTGGCGGCTGCCCCTTAGCCTTGTTTTGGAAAATGAGCCCTGCTGATTCGGTGTGGGTGTCAGTGGATCACGGGCATGCGTGTGTATCCATGTGTGCAGGGGTCGGGGGCTGGGGAGGGTTCACCTCTATTTCCTTGTCAAGGCAAGTTAGCGGACAAAGCTCTGGGCTCCTTCGATAACAAAGACGAACTTGGCCTCCAGCACATCCTTACTGTGAAATTAACAGCTGCGAAGAATATAATAAAATCGAATATGTAAAAATAGTAAAGCAACTTCCTGCTCCTGAAAATCTTCACCAAGGAAGTTATTGGAAAAGAAACAGCAGACTTTAAAATAACCCAAAGATCAAAGAAGTCTCAAGGGGAATAATAATAATAATAAAAAAAGCACACAGAATGGAATAAAAATGAGTCAGAAAGGGAGCACTGAGAGGGAAATTCATTGCCAATTGCTTGCATCAGAAAAGAGAAACTCGCTCACAGAAATAATCTAAGCCCCAATCTTAAGAGCCCGGAACAAGAAAAGCAAAAATAAACTCAAAGTAAGTAGAAGGAAGAAAAATAAAGAGCAGAATAATAAAATTGAAAACAAAGACAACAGAAAAATGAAACAAGAGTTTGTTCTTTGAGAAGATGGGATAAAAGTGATACATCTCTAGAAAGACTGACAGAAAAAACGAGAGAGAGAGAAAGGCACAAATTGCTAATATCAGGAACGAAACAGATGTCACTACAGACCTTGCAGACATCACAGGAGAGTAGTCAAATCCTACAGACAACTCTACAACTTGGATGAAGCAAACTGATTACACAGGCTACCACAGCTCCCCCAAAATGAAATAAATTAACCTCAATGGCCTTGTGACTTTTAAGGAAATTGAAGTCATAATTTAATCTAAAAATTTTTTTATGTTTATTTCTGAGAGAGAGAGAGAGAGCGCACCAGCAGGGGAGGGACGGAGAGAGAAAGACACAGAATCAGAAGCAGGCCCAGGCTCTGAACTGTCAGCACAGAGCCTGAGGTGGGGCTCGAACTCAGGAACCGCGTGAATGACCTGAGCCGAAGTCGGACGCTTAACCGACTGAGCCACCCAGGTGTCCCTGATGTCATAATTTTAAAACTCCTGAGAGGGGAGCCTGGGTGGCTCAGTCGGTTGAGCGTCCGACTTCAGCTCAGGTCATGATCTCGTGGTTCGTGGGTTCGAGCCCCGTGTCGGGCTCTGTGCTGACAGCTCAGAGCCTGGAGCCTGCTTCGGATTCTGTCTCCCTCTCTCTCTGCCCCTCCCCAACTTGCGCTCTCTCAAAAATAAATAAAACGTTAAAAACAATTTACAAAAACTCCTGAAAAAAAAAATCTCCAGGTCCAAATAATTTGGATGGGGAATTCTTCCAAATGTGCAAAGAAGAGTAAATGCTAATTTTACATAATCCCTTCAGGAAAATAGAGGAGAACATTTCTCAACTCACGTTGTGAGGTCAGTATTACCCTATACCCACACGAGACAAAAAATAGTACAAAAGATACATAGCAACGAATACAGTAAAAGCATTTGACAAAATTCAACACCCATTCATGATCAAACTCTCAAGAACCGGGGATGGGGGAACTTTCTTAACTTGATAAAGAACATGTGTAACAATGACCAGCAGCTAACCTCACACGAGTTGGTGAAAGACTGAATGTTTCCTGGTAAGACTGGGAACAAGACAAAGACACATGCTTTTAACACTCTTATTCAGTATAGTAAGGCAAGAAAAGGAAATAAAAGGCACACAGAATGGGAAGCAAGAAATAAAACTGTACCTGTTTGCAGGTGGCATAATAATCTGCATAGAAAATACCAAGAATATCCAAAAACAAAACAAGACTGTAACAATTCCTAAGCCAGTAAAAGAGTTTAGCAAAGTTGAATATAAGATCAACACATATGGGAATGCAAGCTGGTGCAGCCACTCTGGAAAACAGTATGGAGGTTCCTCAAAAAACTAAAAATAGAACTACCCTACGACCCAGCAATGGCACGACTAGGCATTTATCCACGGGATACAGGTGTGCAGTTTCGAAGGGACACATGCACCCCCATGTTTATAGCAGCACTATCAACAATACCCAAAGTATGGAAAGAGCCCAAATGTCCATCGATGGATGAGTGGATAAAGAAGATGTGGTATATATATACAATGGAGTAATACTCGGCAATCAAAAAGAATGAAATCTTGCCATTTGCAACTACGTGGATGGAACTGGAGGGTATTATGCTGAGTGAAATTAGTCAGAGAAAGACAAATATATGACTTCACTCATATGAGGACTTTAAGACACAAAACAGGTGAACATAAGGGAAGGGAAACAAAAATAATATGAAAACAGGGAAGGGACAAAACAGAAGAGACTCATAAATATGGAGAACAAACTGAGGGTTACTGGAGGGGTTGTGGGAGGGGGGATGGGCTAAATGGGGAAAGGGCACTAAGGAATCTACTCCTGAAATCATTGTTGCACTAGATGCTAACTAACTTGGATGTAAATTTAAAAAAGTAAAATTAAAAAAAGATCAACATATAAAAAGCAATTGTATTTCTTTATGCTAACCATAAACACATGGAAAGCAAAATTAAAGTACAGTACCATTTACAATCTCTCAGAAAAGAAATATTTGTGCATACATCACCAAAAAGTGTATAGAACATGGATGCTGAAAATTACAAAATGTTGATGAAATCAAAGGAGATCTAAATAAATGGAGCGACACACCATGTTCACAGGGTGGAAGATTCATCACAGTAAAAGTGTCATTTCTCTCCAAAACGATACGTAGTTACAATGCAATTCTGTCAAAATCTCTTAAGATTTTTTTTGTAGGCATGCACAGGCTTATTCTAAAACCGATGTGGAAAGTAAAGGACGTAAATGGCTAACACAGGAAGGCAAGGCAAGGAATAGGAAGAAAAGAAGGAAGGAAGGAGAACCTCGATCTGAATGTTGGACTTTTCACACAACTTAACTCAACATGCATCATGGACATACTCGCATATGTAAAATTAGAAAAACGTAAGAGATGACTTGGGGGACCTACAGCTTGGTGAAGGGTTCTCAGACATAACATCAGAGTGTCACAAGCCTAAGACAGATAGATCACACTCCAGCAAAATGAAACACGTTTGCTCTGCAAGTGACCCTGTAAGACCAGCCACAGACTGGGGGAGAATACTTGCGAACCACATAGCAGACAAAGGATTCTGCATATACACATTCGGGATATGCAGAGGATCCTTGACCTTCAGTAGTAAAACAAACAAACAAAGAAACAATTCAGTTAAAAGTTGGCAAAGGACTTGAAGGGACATTTCACCGAAGAGGATAGACAAACGGCCGACAAGTGCACGAAAGGACATTTCACGTCGCCAGCCGTGAGGGAAGTATGAACGGAAGCTGTGAGGAAATACCACCACATACCTATACGAGAGAAAATCAAACACAGTAACAACACCAGATCCCGGCGAGGATGTGGACAAACTAGATGTCCCCCTGCGTCGCTGCCGGAAAAGCAAAAAGACACAGCCCCCCTGGCAAAGAGCTCGGCAGCGTCTGGCCACCCCTGAACACACACTGGCGAAGACTCTTGGGCGTTGATCCCAGACAAACAAGCTTTGGTCCTCCTACTGCTCGGCTTTAAAAGCTTCAACGGCTGTTGACTGCCCATGGCCGTGGGTTTACAACTGCAGAGTACTGGTGTGTCCCTTATGTTGTACCAAACACGATCTCCAGGCGCTTGGCCCAGAAATCCTGATGCGGGAAGGTGGCGGGGAGGGGGCAGGGATCCCCAAGTCCAATGAGCTCAGCAGGTAACCAGGCCGCGCGAGGGGTCTTTCAGCTCACACGCTGAGAAACTCAGACTCTGGCTCTGTTCCTGGGCTCTAAGTGGACCGTGAATATCCTGCCGCACAACAAAAACCTCTGCTCGCCCGTCCCAGGACCAGGGTGAGGCAAGCGAGACGCTGGGGGGGGGGGGGGGTGGTGTTTAAGGAGGCGCTCACTCTCAGGTGCAGGCAGGTGCTGAGCTGGCTCCTTCCTGGAGCTGGGGGGGACTGTCCTTCAGTTTTGCACCTTGGACGCCTCCGCCCGGTCCCGGCCCTGCTCTCCCCACAAGGCCTTGGACAAAACAGGTTTGCAGCAGCTTTATTCGCTATAGCCCCAAACTGGAAACAACCGAAGGTCCATCAACAAGTGAACGGACCACCAGATTGTGGTATAGTCATCCGACGGGAGAGAAGTCAGCGATGGAAAGGAACAGGCTACTATTACGTGCAACAGCGCGGAAGGCTGTCACACACAGCATGCTGAGTAACACCCACGAGTTGATTCAGAACTGAATGGAACTTGGGAAACTCGGGGAAGGATAAATCTAATCTGCAGTGGTAGAAACTCTGGGAAAGACGAATCTAAACCACACTGACAACAAATCGCTGGCTGCCTGGGGTGGGTGATTTGTCTAGGAAGGTGGGTGATTGCAAGGGCACTTTTGGGGGTGTCAGGAATGTTTTCTATCTTGACTGGTGGTGGTCACACTGGTGTAGACTTGTGGGAATGCCCGTTTAACGGGGGTACTTTTCATCGAATGTGAATTACCCATCTCCGTGAAGCTGATTAAAGAAACAAAGAGTCAGATTGAGCTTCCGACTCTCGATTTCGGCTCCGGTCATGATCCCGGGGTCAGGGGGTCGAGCCCCGTGTCTGGCTCCCCGCCGAGCGCGGAGCCTGCTTAAGATTCCCTCTCTCTCCCTCTACCCCTCTCCCCTGCTTACATGTATGCTCTCTCTCTCTCTCTCAACATATAAAATTAAATTAAAATAAAATAAAGTGAAACAAAATAAAACCAAATAAAAAAATTTTTAAATAAACAAAACAGAAAAACAAAGAGAACCCCCAGCTGTCCCACAAAAGTCTGAACCCCGGGCTTGGCAGGGAAACTTCTCTTGTTGATGGGCTCCAGGTACCACCCAATCTAGTAGGAAGAGCCTTGGTGAGGGGTCAGAACACCTAGATCCTGATGCCGGTTCTCATAGGAACTGCCTTGATGACCCACGGGTCGGTCATGATGACCTCCGAGTCCCCGTTTCCTCCTGGGCCGTGTCTACTTCGTGGTACAGACCCGGCCGAGCCCTGGTCATCGCTCAGGAATTTCTACTGGTTCTTGGATGGAGACTTCCCTCTGTGCAGCCCTTTGAATTCAGGTGCCGAACGGCTCTGGGAATATGGGACTTGCACAGCAATCAGGTATACGCAGATGTAAGCTACGGACATCGTTTCTTTTTACCCGAGTGAAAATCGGAAACTCATAGTATCAAAGGCTGATGAGAAGGGAGAAAGCTTCACTCTGGGGGGCGGGGGGGGGTCCTCATCCAGAGACACTCCGCACAGGCCTCAGCAGGGAGTTGGGGAGACGCTCACCGCAGCGTCGTGTTTGATGGCAAAGAAATAAAATGAAATAAAATAAAATAGTCTGTCACTAGGGGATGAACATATACAGTGTTGATACGTGCACACATAGTGACACAAAGCAGCAGCCAGAAATGGGTCTCCGTGGCTGCAGCTCCAAAACATGATGTCGAGTAGAAAGAAGTATTCTGGACCGTGTTTGTGGCACAGTGTCATTCAGGTCAACTAAACGCATGCACACTGGGGTTCTGTGCGCCCAGGCAGACTGCAAAAACGCTCCAGGCACGATTTTGAGGACGGCTCGGGTCCAGAACCAAAATCGCGTCTTCAGAGCCTGTGGTTTTTGATCTGGGCTACACTGAATCCGCAGGGGAGTCTGAAGATGCTGACGTCTCACAGCCAGAGATTTCCGGTTAATTGGCCTAGAGCGCGGATCTGGACCACCAGGATTTTCCTTTTTTTTTTTTTTTTTTTAAGTCGCGTCCCCCCCTCCCTCCCAAGTGTGGCCAAGATCGAGGTGGCCCAGGGGCTTAGATTTGGTAAGTAAAACGACTGCTCGGGAGAGTCCTGTAATTTAGGCAAGACTGGGAGGCACAGCTATAACACGGAAAAGATACTCCCCTTGCAGAATTGATGGGCTAGACGTGATGTTGGTCATTGGTGGCCATTCAGTGGCTCAACAAACGGTAGGCATTATTTTGAAAAAAAAAAAAAAATAGATTATTGAAATCATCAACATTAAAGTTGAAAGGTAGAATTGTGAATCCTGGTAAGTTCAGCTACTTCCCTGGGAAGGAGGGAAGCTTCTTACAAAAAAAAAAACCAAAAAACAAAAAACTTTTTAAATGTTTATTTACTTATTGAGAGAGAGAGAGCGAAAGCAGGGGAGGAGCACAGAGAAGGAGAGACAGAATCTCAAGCAGGCTCCACTCCGTGAGCGCAGAGCCCGATGCATGCGGGACTTGAACTCACCAACCACGAGATCGTGACCTGAGCCGAGAGGAAGAGTCGGACGCTTGACTAACTGAGCCATCCAGGCGCCCTGAGGGAAGCTTCTATATTGGTAAAACAGGGGGCTGGACCTCCCCGGTGCCAAGTGTCCCCAACCGGGTCAGGAAGCTGGCTTTCTTGGCAGTCACAAGTTGAAGATGTTAGAGAACTTACTGTGGGCCACTGCCCTCTATTGAAATAACACTGTCACTTCTGAATAGAGGATACTCAGACTTGCCACGTAATTCCCCTTGAACTTCAACTCACTGAGGAAGGGGCTGACCCCTGTGTGAGCACTCACAGAAAATACTGCCCCTTAAAGGAACTCCTATAATCATAGCAGCTAATACATGACCCCTCCTTACGTCTGTTCTAAGCATTCGGCATATGTTAATCCTCACGTCAAACACAACTCATCACACTGCACACGCAGAGGCAGGGACTATTATCATCTACGTTGTATAGACGGGGGAACTGAGGCACAGAGAGACGGGGTAACCTGCTGAAAGTCACACCCCCTCCGGGAGCCAGCAAAGCTGGTTCCGGAGTCTACTCCTAACCAGCTCTGCTCTCCTGCCTCTCGAATGAATGACTCTGATTCCTTTGATCTTCTCATGACAATTGTTCGGCAGCTGTATCGTTGTCCCAGTATTTTTCCCCCCACTCAAAACACCCTCGGGTCTGTGCTCCACCCCCTGGTATGCCCCGCTCCTTCACAGCAAAATTCCTTGAGGGAAGAGCCCACAGCCACTCTCCCCAGTGTTGGGGTTGCCATGCGTTCTCACGCCCAAATTCCTCAGGAGTCCCGCGTCGCCCTGCTTCCCTAATTTGCGTGTGCTCTCCCCAAATGGCCACCCATTCCCTTGGATCATAATCCTATACAAGGCCAGCCTCAAAACGAGGTAATGCACGTGACAGTTCACAATGCAAAGGCATTTTCAGAGCAACTGAGACCTTGGCTAGCTGTCACGAACATCTCACGGTGCGGGAAAGGCCAGATGAATTCACGACCTCTGCTGTCACGCTCCTTCCCCTACCTTCACGCCCTTGGCTGGATGAAGCCCCAAACACACATGGCTTCTCGGGAGTTTTCCCCACACACTCCCCTGTTTTGTCCACCAGGAGGCAGTCTTCTCCCTTTACAGGCCCCCCTGCCTCCCTCTTCACCAGCCAAGTACACAACCGTGGCTATTGAGCGCAGGGTATGTGGATATGAGTGAACTGAGATGTGCTTAAGTGCACATTGCACACTAGACGCTGGAGATTTAGTACAAGAAAGAGAACGTAAAATATCCTATTAGCAAATGTAATAAACTGACCACATGAAATAATCTCTTAGATATACTGAATGAAAATTAACACCACCCATTGAGTTTTAGATTTTTAAAAACGTGGCTGCTAAAACATTTTAAATGGCATATGTGACTCACTTTACACTTTGATTGGACAGTCTTGGCTTAAAGGCTGCCTCCCAATGGCAGACTCTAGGCGGGTCTGCAAAACCCTAGGGCTCTAAGGAGCCCAGTTTGAAAACCATTCGCTTGACTTTACTCTTGAGGAAACTGAGGCCCAGATTGACTAACAACTTTTCCAAGATTCTCCAAGTGATGGGATCTGGGGTTTAGATTCGAACCCAGGCACCCTGACTCTATGATTTTTTCCTCTCCGTTGTAGATGTCCTCGAATGTCGCATGGGGAATCAGGCACAGGGCCCTCTGCCGGGTCGCTGAGGTCCTTGATCGTGATATGTCACCACCTCAGGTTCTCTCCCTAGCTCCCATCTGCGGGTCTGCTGTATGCCAAGGGGCTGCCCTCTGCGGCTCGGGCATTTTTCTGCTTCCCGCTGGGAACCGCGGTCCGTGCTCTATGGCTCTACCCGGCGGCTCCCTCCACACTGTTGACAGCCTGACTGGGGACCAGGAACACGAGCCAGGACTGCTCAGCCCTCCCCATCTTTTTATCTTGCCTACCCTCTTGACTTGCCCGATCCTACTCCTACCCAGGGGCCACAGTAGCTCTTGCTGGAATAAGTCCGATCCAGCTGGAAGGATGAGAAAACGGCCACGTAGGTTGGCTACCTGCTGACCCATGACCACCACGCTGGTCACTACGGGAGGCTCATGGAGCCCACAGCCCAGCCTGCGGACGGGTGACCAGCGATCACACGGCCAGTGATTCACGTGGGAACCGAAAGCACCCCTTGCTGGGGTGACTTCTCTAAAGTGGACACATGAATCAGCAGCAGGGACACTGGGAGGCAAGGCTGACCCTGAGTCGTAGTCCGGGACCTTCCGCGCTCAGGCCCAGCACCGCAAACCTTCTTCACCACAGCCCAGCAGAATCACAGCATCGCAGGTCATGGTAGTCTCATTTGTGGTAGGGGCTGGCGTCCAGAAGGCGTGTGTGAAGTGTGTGTGTGCGTGTGTGTGCGTGCGTGTGTGTGCGTGTGTGTCCGCCCGGGTGAGAAGACGTCCCCGTCGCTGGCTTGTTTCTCATCACGGGGGCCCTGCGTGAGGGGGAACAGTGGGTCCCAGCCAGTCTCCCTCGCCTGGATTCCCAGTCGAGTTGCCTTGCGGGTCTAGGCTCCGAGCCCGGCCGGGCCCGCTCAGTCAGCTTGCCGTGTCATGCCCACAACCTCATCTCTCCCTTCTCTGGGGCCAAAGTGGGGACTAGCTGAATCATGAGGCCCATCACAGATCAGCAGGTCACACGGTGAGGGCTCTCTTCCCTGTTCCGCCGCAGCTCTAGCTGTGCATCTCTGGGCCAGTCACTGTCCGTCTCTGAGGCTCTGTGTCTCAGAGGATGTTTCTCTTCATTATCTATCACTTAAAAAAAAAAAAAAAACCTCCTTCAAAACGTAGTGTCTTAGGCACTGATCATCTCACATTGTTTCTGAGGCTCAGGAATTTGGGAGCAACTCGGCTGGGGAGTCTGGGCTCCCGACCTTTCATGGCAGGAGGGCCAGATGTCCACTGGGGCTCTCGTCATCTGAAGGCTTGACTGGGCCTGGGGGACCTGCTTTCCAGACGGCTCTTTCACGCGGCTGCTGGCAGGAGCCCTTGGTTTCTTGCCACTTGAGTTTTGAATGGGAGAGCTGGCTCCGCCCAGAGTGAGCAAATCGGAGACAGAAGGACAGAAGCCACCCTATCTTGGATGTTCTGGCCTCTGAAGTCAAGCCCTGTCACCTCTGCACTGTCCTATTTGTTACCCAAGGCGACCCTGTTCGAGGATGTGAACGTCAGAAGGTGCGGACCCCCCCGGGGGTCACCTTGAAGGCCGGCTGCTGCAATAACGGTTGTATCTGCCCTGCCCATCTCGCGGGGCCATCGTCGTGAGGTTTTGTTTGCACACCCGCTGCAAGGAAAACTAATAACCAGAGGATGCATCTACTAAGAGTCAAGGCAGAGGCTGCTAAAAACAGCTGTAAAAGGGGGCGGGACCCTGAGGCCATCAGAGGAGGCTCCGCGAGGAGCACGAGGGGGACCCGGCTGGGAAACTGGGTAGCTCAGAGGACTCCAGCCCCCCTTGTTGTCCCGTATGAGGGTGCAACGTGGAGACAATCGGGACTGAGCGGCAATGTACCCAATGCATATGGGCGCTCACCACAGGGAGGCTTTGCTCATCCACTCATGTTCTCTCCACGGAAAACAGGTGGGTCACAGTCTCAGGAAGTCCAGGAGGGAGGCTGATTTGTGCCTTAGCCCTTAGCTGTGACATTCAGCTGAGTTAGTACGCTTTTCACCAACTACAGTGGGCCGCATAAATGTGAAGGTCCGTTGTCATTCCCTCCGGGCAAGACCCTGCCAGATCGTTCCTCAAAGCATCTCTCCACCCAATTTCTTAAACAGCCACAACGAGAAATTAGATGTCTTCAGGGTTTTGCAACGATCGGAAACCACTGCTCAAAGTTGACCCTAAATCTTTCCCGGCTCGTTGACGCCCACTTTTCCGCGTGGATATTCTGGTTACTCCTGCTGTATAATAAATTGCTTCAAAACACAGGGGTGTAGAACAGCAACCATTTTATTTTGCTCATGGTTTGGGGGGGGGGTGGTTAGGAATTCCGAAAAGGCTCTGCTGGACTCTTCACCTGTGGGATCTCTCATGCGGCTCACGGTATGATGTCACCTGAGGCCTCAGTCATCTGAAGGTCTGCGGGGGCTGGATGGCGGACATGGCACATGCACAGAGCCGGCAGGTGAGGCTGGCCGCGGGCTGGAAGTTCAGCCGGGTGGTCCGCGTGAATGCCTATCCAGAGCCCCTCCAGCATGGCGGGCTCAGCCTAGTGGGGTTTCTTCTATGGTGCTAGATTCTTCGGCAGCTAGAGAGAACTGGAACCTGCATAGCCTTTTGGGAAGGCCGTCAGGGTAATTTCTCCCACGGTTCAGTAGTTACACACTCCCATGGTCCCCTGGGATAGCAAGCGAGTTATCAGGTCAGCACAGACTTAAGGGGATGAGAATTAGACTCCACTTCCCGATGGCAGAGTGGCCATGGGCCTGTGGGGTGGGACGAGTCGCTGTGGCCATCTTTAGAAAGTGTAACCTTCCACAAAGGATGACAATCGTTTCCCATACTCGGAGGCTTTGTAGAGAGTAATCCACGAACGACCCATTTCACGGAGTCAAAGACTATTTAGAGCTGAGTAGAGTCTTAAAGATTCTCTAGTTCAATCACTTTATCTTCAGATGAAAAACATTGGGGACCGAAGAGCTGAAGTGGCTCGCCCCGGATGCAGCAGCTGAGCAGAGGGGCAACAGCCCTGGGAATCCCAGTCTCCTATCCACCTGTGCTCCATCCTGCCCTTGGCAAACTCTGGTTGTGGCTGGTATCGTTCCTCGTCCTTCTTCCTAAGGGGAGGAGGGTTTTGCTCAGGGAATCTATCCTGCCCACAAGGCTTATGAGCCTCAAAGGGAGCTCACCCTGTGGTGTTGTGCCGTTCACACCCAAGGTCAGCATGGCAGGAGCCATTTTGCTACCAGCCTGCAAATGAAGCCACCATCCCGAGAAAGGCAGAGTCTAGAAGCAGAGTCTAGAAAGTCGCTGGAAAGTGAACTGCTGCTGCTGTTGCTGGATGAGGTCAGCCGCAAGCCTGCTGTATTAATCTTTCCATTTTGTGAGTCAACAATCTCCTTATTGTTGAAGCCACTTACAGTTCAGTTCCTGGTTACTTGCAGCTGAATGCATCCCAGGTAAAACCCTTCCGTTGGGGGGATTAGTCCCGACCTTAGAAGGGGCAGGTAAGGAGATGTAGCTCAACACTCTGGGCTTAAGCTTCAGTTATGGCCAATGTATGTGGCCCTGAACTTGGTTCAGACGGTCTCCGATAACTGGGATTTTCTCTCACTCTCTGAACCCAGTCTCTACCTGGAAGTGACTCAGTCCCTCCAGAACCCACTCTTGAGCCTCTGTCATTTTCAGTTCCTGCTCAGGGCTGGGGTCCTCTGGTCTTCCAAAATGTCACCCCAGTGGCTATGGTGCTATAACCCACAGTTGTCCAAGGTGCCCTCCTACCTGTCACCCATCTTCCTGGATTTTGGAGGATCACCACTGTTGGGACCTCTGTGCTGAATGCTGAGTTCTGCCCCCAATGGCACATGACTGACTGGACCCCAGTATCGGATGCTCACTCGGCTTAGGACTGTTGTTGTACCGTGCACAGTCTAGACACCCAGTCCTACCCTCCTGGACTGGACTTCCTCCCTGCACCTGCAGCAGATAAAGCCTGCCCCTGTCACAATTCCCTTTGTGCCTTCATGAGGCAGTCTCCTCGTAGATCTTCCTGGCAGACGCTCTTGAGGGGGAAATGCTTCTTTTGGGCCGTACAACATCTCATATTTGCGCCTGCAAATCTTTCACAGTGCACGAGGCTCATGTTTTATCATACTGTCTTTTTCCCTTCTGGTTGGGGAGTCAGGTCACATGGGGGAATTTTGAAAGCAAAACAAGAAAATCCATTTATATCAGTTCTCACTAAGATATGTTTTGTTTGAGGTCTCTGTTTACATCCTTTGTGGCCCCAGATGATCCCCTTGCACTTGAAAGTATTGCCTGCTTGCTAAGAAGAAGTCTATTTTCAGGGAAGAACTCATTCTGAGACTTGCTTTTATGGTAACCTCGGAGCAAGGTTACAGGGGAGTAGGGGACTTTCAACTCCTTTAAATAATGACCGCTGTTGGTATTAACCAAAGGAACCGCATGGTTACCCATGACTTAACTGGCTTAGGTCAGTTCTAACGCTGGAAGTAGGAGATACACATGCATTTATGAGCAGTGGGGAACTTGCTAAGGATTTCTGCCAGGTGGAGGAGGGACCGGGGAAACCACCTCACATGTATGTGTCCAGCAAGTCCCTGGAAATCTTCCTCTGGGCTGCCGTGGCATGTCCCCTCCTCTTCCCCGCCCTTTTGCCCACAGCACCCAGCCCCACTCCGCCTTCTTCCTCTTTCACGTTCTGGAAAAACTCCTTCCCTCTGCAGAAAAATTGAGCTGCCAGTTTGAGTAGTGAACTTCTCGAGGCAACTTTCACGCCAGCTTCGTAGTCTTTGCAATGACCTTGAGAGTGCTGATCAGTGAAAACAGAGGGTGATGATTCAATGTTCTTGATAAAGACGAAGGTGTCATGAGTTCTAATCTCTCTGAATTTCCTGGTAGTGGTTCCGGCGTGTCAGCTATGGATGGAAGGCTGGCAGGCTTGGTTTCCAGGCTCTGAGGCCGCCTCCTTTCTGCAGGTGACACAGGTGGCATCACCCCCGTGTCCCCTTCTGCCAGGTCTCTCAGGAGGCTGCAGTCCAGACTCTGAGGCTTGAATCCGTGGAGCCTCTTATGAGCTCTGGTTCCAACTGGGTTCCAGTTCTGGCTGCAGGGTCTTTGCCTCGTCCCTTGGGACTTCTCTCTCCCTCATGAAGCTTGTTCATCCCCCAGTCTCAGTGTGAATGGGCCCTGCCTTTCACCCAACACCCTTTCCCGTGTCTTTGGGGGTTGGATTCCTGTCCCAGCCTCCAGCCCAGCTGGGACCCTGAGACTTGATGGATACCAGATATTTCTGATCAAACCTGAAGGGCCCCTGAGCTCGCAAGGGCACCTCCCACCTCCCGTTTTTTGGTTGTTTATTTTATTTTTTTTGAAAGAGAGAGAGACAGAGACAGAGACAGAGAGAGGGAGCGAGGAGATCCCAAGCAGGCTCCCCGCTGTCGGCATGGAGCCCCACGCAGGGCTCAAACTCACGAACCGTGAGATCCTGACCTGAGCCAAAATCAAGAGTCGGACCTTAAGCCAACTGAACCACCCAGGCGCACCCCCGCCTCCCAGTTTGGTCACGTACAACCACGGCGTTCCTTTGGTTAATATGAGCAGCTGCCATTGGTTACAAGAGTAACTCCCGTTCTCACCCACCTACATGTTGGGTGACTCCCGCTACATGTCTCTGACCGAATTCCTCCCCCATATACTGCCTATCGAGTGGGCACCTATCAGTCACACCGTCTCCTGAGGGCTTGATGAAGTCTAAACTCTCCGTTGCTCAGGGCGCTCCCCCAACATGGCGCACCATAGAAGGTCTCACCTGAAGCCGATGTGACAGTACTCTCGCAGCGGGATTGGAGACCCAGCTGGAGAGACTCGGGTTGGCCCCCATCCTCCGGAATCAGCCGCTGGACACGCAGGCGGTGGGTGGTCAACACTCCTAAGTGGGAGGGAGGAAAGACTCCGTAGATTCTAACACCCCGCCCACGTGTTCGTGGGGTTTCTCGGTGCTTCACCAACGAGGACCCATCCCTCCATTCATGACGCCAGCTAACGCCGCCTCTGGTATCCATCAGAGAGACAGCGGAAGCACTGTGGGAGCCCCTCTGGGCTCTGGCCTTCTGATTAAACTCTAATTACCACCCCCTGGAGTTGCCCTCCTGGGGGCAACTGGCCTCCCTGAGAGTGTAGATGAAGCGGTACAGACTCACATTCGGATCGCTCTTTTGGCGCTGAAGCATTTTAAAGTAAATTGCAGAGAAACCCCAGCACCGGGGCACCCCGCCTCTATCCTAATAGTAACAAACAGCATTTCTGGTTTACAAGATGCCATCGCACAGCTTTCAACCCCTTGCAGAGTAAGCGCCCTGAATAATCTCCAGCCTGTCCACCAAGGAGTCTCCCGCCAGCGAGGGCTCCGCACAGCCCCACGGCATCTGCTTCCGCTTCCGGGTCGCTTTGCAGCAGGCATGCGTCGCGCGAGGTGCCTACATACGATGGCGCTCTGGAGGCTTCCTCCCCACGCCAGCTTTCCTGGCGGCCACGTGACCGCATGAGCATGTGATCTGCCCAGGCCAATCATAGTGGCCTCCTCCTTTCGGCCAAAGTGGCTGGCCAGGGAAGTGCACGTGGCCTGGCAAAGCCAAGCAGGAGGCCTCCTGGTTCTCTCAGCCCAGAGCTGGGAGGGGAGGCTGGGATTCTGGCTGTTTCACCGCTGTTTGCTCTGGTGATCTCGGCCTGGCGGGGACAGCTCCATCGCGAGCATGAATCTGACGGTCGGGGCGAATCAGAGGCCTGGGTCACGACGGCCTGAACGTGGCCTCCCCACCAAATTCATGTGTTGAAGTCCTGATCCCCAAGGGGACGGTATTAGGAGGTAAGGAGGTTTGGATGACGTCCTGAGGGTGAGGCCCCCCCAGGACGGGATGAGTGCCCTTCGGGGGCCTGCCCTTCTCTGCGCCCACGAGCGCTCAGGCAGAGCAGAGCCCATGGGAGGGCGGGCGAGGAGGCGGCCGCCTGCAAGCCCGGAGGCAGACCCTCCTCGAGAGTGAGTGTGTAGGTGCCTTGGCCTTGGGCTTGCCCACCTGCAGGGCACAAATGCCCGCTGTCCAGACCGCCCCCGTCTGTGGGGTTTTGTGCATGGAGAGAGGAAGTCCTCACGACCGTTGAATCTCTAAATCCAGTCCTCCCTGGGTCCAGCTGTACCTCTGTGCGCGTGCGGTTTGGCTGTGCAGCCCACAGATTCCCTTTTTCGCTCACGCTGGTTTAAACTGAAGTTTCTAATGAATTTTTCCACCATCAGCAGCCAGTAGCCGCTTGACCGCTGCTTTCACTCCTCCCGGGAGCCCCGTGCTGCTGGCCTTCCGGCGCTTGTCGCTCCGGACCAGTCCCCCACCCTGTCCTCCTGAGGCGGCTCCGCATGTCCCCATCCTAACCTGAGGGCCACCTGGGCCGAAACAGAGACCCCAGCACTGCAGCGCGGTTGGCTCGTGGCCGGCACGTCCGGTAGACGTCCGTTCTTGGGGTTAGCAAGGGGTGCTCGCCTCTGGGCTTGCCCGCGGCTAATTCACACACACTGTAGATCCGGGAAGTCCCGATTAGGGATTTTGCTTTCGTGTTTTCAAAAGTTATGTGTCCAGGCGAGGTATCACACTGTCATCCTCTTCAGGCACCCTTTCTGCCTCCTGGGAACGACGTCCTCCCCCAGGACCTGAGGCTCATCCTGTCCCCTCAGCGCCGGCCTACTCTCCTTTCCTATGTGTCCCCAGGCCCCAGCGTGTGCAGCGTGGCTCGGTCAACTGTGATCTCCAAGGGAGGCCTCATACTGTGGACGCTCAGCGAGGCCCACGTGTCCGGTGCGCCGTGCCCATGCGAACACCCCGGCCTCACGTCACGGGTGACTCACCCCGAGCTGTGGGCTTGGCGGGCAGGGCCCTCTCGATCTCTGGCTGCACTTTCCACGCGGAGGAAGCCAGATAGCATCACGTGTTGGTGGTTTGTTTCCATCTCGCTGATCGAGAGCCTAAAAGCAAGAGATTCTGCTGTATCTTCCCTTCTTTTATCGATCGGGGCCAGGGGTCCCAGGGCAGCGGGTGAAGGGTGTAGACTTTAGTTTGCTCATCTGTACACCGGACCCACTAGTCAAACATTGCTTTGCACCTCACCTCCAACGGGACTGAGTACCCTGGACGTGCAGAGGAGAGACTCCTGAGAGCGTCAGGGCCCTTGAGAGAAGGGGGTTTCCTGAGAGGGCAGTGATGTCTGGCGTGACAGGCACTTTGGGGCCCACGTGGGCTCTTGACTTCTCTCGTGGCCTCACGGCTGCGATCTTTCCACATGTCGCCCTCCCTCTCCTCTCACTCCCGGGGAGAAAATCATCTGTGGTCCCTCCAGCCCCGCGTTCCAGAGGGAGCCGGTCTGCCCGGCAGAACCTGGAGACGTCCCCTACTCTTCATTATCTCTCGGGGGACACAATCCTGGGTTTCTCGCCCGACACCTCCCTGCCTAGACTAGGGCCAACATGTCCCAGCCTTCCTTGCACCTGCGGGTGGCCACGTGACCGCGTTCGGGCCAGTGATTCATACAAGTGCAAGTTCTCCGTGTGGCTTCCAGGCTGTGCTTTTAAAAGGAAGAGGCGCGTCATCCGAGTCCTTTGCCCTTTCCAGCCTGGCAGAAGGTGGAAACGCTGTGAGCCCCCCAGCACAGTGCAGGTGGGGACGGGGCCACAGTGGGCAGAGCGACAAGATAGAAAGAGCCTGGGCCCCTGACACCTTTGCGGACTGGAGCGGCCACGCCAGCTTAGACCTACATTTATTTCAGCCGTGTCGTTGGGATTTGGTTTCGGCAGCTGAGCCACGGTTACATTTAGAAAAGCGGTATCGCCTTCGAGCCGGAGTTCCCAGATGGCCAGCGGGATGGGACACCATCAGGTTGGACATCCCAAAATGCCGGCCCAGTGGCGCTGGCAGCTGGGGACGTCAGCCACAGGAGTTGGTGGCATCGTTAATAAGAGGCCACGCGTGTGCCTCTTTCTGTCCTGTGACTCCACGTCGGATCCCCTGGTGAGAGACTCTGACTGGCATAGCAAATGCTCTCACCTTGGTTTGGTCGGTTCCCCTTGCATCAGGTCGCGTCATGAGCCACTAAGCAGTTTATGGTGGGGTGTCCACTCCCGGTCCCCTCGGCGGGCACCCGTGTCTAAGCATCACCCCAGAACTGCTTTCCCTAGGTGGGTGGGTGGGGCTATAGGCCACGTAATTTCAGTTAGAGGGGACATTGGGCGTGAAGAAAAATACCCAAAGCATCAAGGAATTGTCAGCGGCCACGTCCGGTGATTCTGGCAAATTTAAGCGCCGGGCAGGTTCTCTTCAGAGCAAGAGAAGGGACCCAGGAACGGGTGAGGCCAGGTGTCAGGGGCATGAGCCAGGGGCGAAGCTGGGGCTGGAGCATGCACTGCAGTGAGCAGCGAGAGAGGACGAAATATCGTAGCTAAAACATCGCAGCGAGGAAATCTGTTCCGGGCGCCTGAGGAGGCTGTCAGGGCCCCGGGAGGAGGCCCACTTCTTGGGGAACAAGATAGATCTCATGCCTCAGAAGCATGACTATAGTCAGATTCCAGACCATAGACCAGATTCCAGATTCCAGCACTGTATAAGAATCCAATCCACTCTGCCCGATTCTTCCTCCTTCTTTCCCTGCCGTCAGAACTTTTTAAAATTTATTCTCGCCATGGCTCACCAGCCACCCAGACGATGCACAGTGGAGCCCGACCTCTTCCTCCTCAGAATAACCGCTGGAAAAAAGAGGCTATCAAGGTCATGCTTCTCTGCATTAGGGTTTCACAATGGTGGTGAGTGACTGGAGAGATGGAACCGACATTCTAATTGCCCACCAGCCACCTATTGTCTCCTTTCTTAGGAAAAGAAACCCAATTTTAGCCTCTCTGCAGCTCGGGGGTGGCCAAGCAGCAATGGCCTGCAAGAAAAATATTTTGGAGAAGCTGGCTTGGCCGGAAGAACCACTCTTTTTCTCTCTCCTGCTTCTTCCCCGTTGCTGGCTTGGAGCACAGATCCTTCATCGCCGGCAGCCATCTTGGATCACAAGGTGATCTTATGGATAGAAGCCACCCCTGAAGAGGGAGGAACAGAGAGGTCAGAGTCAGACTCTCTGATGCTGCTATGGGTCCCACATAGCTGGGGAATCAACCTCCAGGTTTTTGGTACCTAAGGGAGGAAGGAACTTCTGCCCTGTGGAAGCCCTCACTACTCGGTGTGCTTTGTGGACCAGCAGCGTGGGCATCCATCAGGAGCTTGCTAGGAACGCTGAACCTCAGGGCCCACCCCGGACCTTTCGAATTCGACTCTGCCTCTTCACGAGGTCCACAGGTGTCATGTTGTGCCCACGGTGGTTTGGGAAGCACTGGTTGAAGCCACTATTATCGTTTATCCTGATGTTTGTAGCTGAATCTCGTCCTTGCGGATAGAGAAGATAATTCTGGTGCAGGGTCACCAAGAAAATGAGGCTTCTGGGAAGCTCACCAGTGTGTTCTCCCACATCTCCCTTCCCTGCTTCCAGGAAGAGCATGCATGACTTTCTAGAAAACCCCCATTTCCCCACATCATACCACGAGGGGTTTGGGGAGCCCTGACCAGCATTGTCCTGGGGCTCAAGTTCTTGAAAAGCAAGGTTCTCGTCAGCTGCAATTACCTGCACCCCAGCCTCCTCTGTCTCCAGACCCAAGGGTTTCAGAGGACAGATGATGGCATTAGCTCAGAGGAGGTAGGTGAAGGGGCCCACAGTCATTCTGAAACCTTAAGGCATCACAAAATAGATCATCTTTCCCGGAAGCCTCGGCCTACTGTTTCTAAACACAGGTGTTTCTAGGCTGTGTTTCTGGGGCTGCTGTCACACTCAGCCCCTCTGACTCAGGCTTGATTGCCGAGGAGGGCCACACCCTCTGGTACGGAGCTCTGAAGGGTCCCTCCCTGCTCATCCATATCTGCCCAGATGGATGGGTGGGGGGGGGGGGGTGGTGGAAAGGGAGCTCCTGAGGATGACGTTCCAGAAAGTGGTTCTTGACACGCTCCCAACTGGATGCAGCCGTTCAAATGAATCACTTGAAAACATCCAACTGGAGTGGGGGAACTGGAAGTAATGGTTAAAAGCACGAGTCTCTGATTCAAGGAGATCTGGTTTGAAGCCCCGGTTGCGCCCTTTACTACTGTCTGACCTTGGACAGGTCTCTGATTTCCCTAAGCCTTCTCTCCAGTCCTGCCAACCCGGGCCTGGGTGTCCTCATCTGTATACGGAGTAATAACCAGTATAACACAACAGCGTCTTCTTTGGAGGGGCTTCTGTGGGTTCAGGTGCTGGACCGTGTGCATCATTAAATCCTCAGTCCTTGACATGGGCAGGTGTGTGACCTCATCTTGTACACCTGTGCCTGTCAAATGGGAATGCCCCAACGCACCACCCGGAGATTTTGGTAGAAGGCAGCTTGATTTGGCGGTCTGGTGCGGGGCCTAAGCTTCCCGGTGCTGCTGGCAACCCCACCACGTAAGGCACGTATGGCAGGATTGGGGACTCTCGACTGGCAACTTGTGGATACTCTTTAGTCTTGGCTCCTCAGATGTTCAAAGACACCATGATTCCAAAAAGCAAAGGGCGATCACTTGTTACATGACCCTGTCACAAGATTTCTGTTCTGGGGTTCATAACCTACTAAAGGTAGAACTTCATCTGGGATAAAGTGTCTACATCCTGGCGAGACAGGTAGAGGCGACAGCGGGATTTGGTTCCCTCCGGGTTTCTTGTGGTGCATGATTTCCTCATGTTTCAGAGACCTCTCAGTTTGATGTGGCAATTTTGCTGTGGTTATGCCTTTCAACACACTTCCTGCTCTTCTCGCAAAACAAAGGCTGCTTTACCCCTCGCTTGGAGGCCAAAGCCCAGATGATTACAGGTTTCCTCAAGAGCTTGAGCAAGGTCTGGGCCGGGGGGGGCGGGGGCACATCCGTGGTCCTCAGTGTGTGAAGCCTTTGGCTTTTTTCTATTTGAACAGCAGAGTTAAGATTCGCACGGACTTTACTTTCTATTGGAGCGAAGGATCGCAATACTGCTAGAGGAACTTGAGCTTAGCAGCACCTCACAGCAGCAGATTTCAAGTGGAAATCTCGCTCAGCCCCTCAACGACGACGGAAAGTAGAACCCAGTCCTTTCTGTAGTCGAGGTTGTCTGGGTCACATAATTTCAGTGGCTATCCTCAGAGTTGCTAGGAATTCAGAGACTCATAAGCTATGGGAGCTGAGCAGGACCTGAGGACTTCTAAAGCCAACTTCTCTATGTTTCGGAGGTGGAAACCGAAGTCCGTAGAAGGCCAGCTGGCCTGGCCTTCATGGTCATTTAGAATCACCCCGCAAATATTTCAGGTGGATTTCTTCGCTTAGTCAACTCCATTTCCTCCATTTTTTTTTTTTTTTTGATTAAAAAAAAATAATAATGTGTTAACCATTTCTTTATGAGTTTTTCCATTATGGAAATAACAACAACTATGTTACAACCTAATTGGAAAACAGAAGTAAATAAATCACCCGCACAATCTCTTTTTGACTGGACGCCTATCTATTACTTTCAAATCCTTTGGTATTTTTCTTATTTTGCTTTTTAATTATTAACATATAGGTGCCTGGAAATAAAAATGCCAACAGCCTGGAAAGCCATAAATAGTAAGCCTTTCCCACTCCTTTGCTCGCTTTCCTCCTGATTGGTACCTTCTTTCGATTGTTTCTCTTTTTCTCAGGTATTGACCTTGACTGATACGGCTAGATAACATACTCCGTCTAGGTCTTTGTTTAGCAGTTTTAGGCACTATCTACAGACTTTCAGCTGTGACAGGTGAGTGACTTATTCACTTATCACTCCCTTCTCCCACCTCCAAATCATTGGGGGGGGTGTATTTTCATATCTTCTGATGGTTAACCTTATGATTTTATATATTCCTCCATCTCTGTTTACTGACACTCTAACTGTAGGTAGTACTTCTCGGTTCCCCACCATGTAAGACAGGAAACTAACACCCCTTCCTTCCTTCCACTTCTCTCTTTTCTGCTGCCCACCTTCTCTCAACTATACCACTTCTCTCCCCTTGTCAAATTTAAGGCACGGGCATTCTCTCTGGTGAATTTATCTTCCGTGCTTTGTCACTAATTGAATTCTGATCATGGAAAGCCAGGGAACAAACCGTATATAAGGTACAAAGATGCTGTAACTATTATTCTCTAAGAATTGGGTGTTAGGTTGAGATCTATACAATGGATTGGTCAAGGTCCAATTGGATGACCAATGTCAAGGTCAAGTGGGTCTTCTTTTCCTAGACTCCATCAGCTATACAAAATCATTTTTTATTTGGTTGCTTTTGTATTTGGGCCACGATATATGTGTACATATTTTATTATAATATATATGTATAATATACTATGTATAAGTGTGTTTATATATTATAAATAAAAAATATATACTATGTATATTTCCACAACTTACTGTTTTCTGATTTTTGGTTGATTGACAACAGAAACATATTCCTTCTTCATAATATCACAAATACCTTCCACTTCTTTAATTATATCATTTATTCTGTGCTCCAAAATGTGTAGACTTTTGGCTAAGCCGACTGCACATCTGAACTGAAGTGTGAGTTTCTTTTAATTGTATTTCTAGGCTGGTTTAATTTCCTTTTTTTTTTTTTTTTTTAGTTCTCTTGTCTTCCTCTTTCTCAGGTAGCACATCATCAATTTTATTTCCACAAAGAACTTATGGGAGTTCATTCTCTGAATTCTTGCATGTCTAATAAGCCTTTACTTCTCCTCCACTCTGGATGGATAGTTTGGCAAGATATCAAATTCTAGGTACAAAATTATTTCTTTGGACTTTGAAGGCAATTCCTCCACTGTCTTCCAGCATTGAGTGGTGCTGATGAGAATAACGCCAACCTTGGTCTTTCTCTTTCATTGGTTGTCCGGATCTTCTTTAGTATCCGTGCTCTGAAATTCCATGAGGTTGTTTCTGTGGATCACGGTCTGTTCACTGTGCTGAGTTCCTGGGGTCTTTTGAGCTACAATACAACTTTGCCTTCTTTCCACTCTGGGAGATTTTCTTCAATTATTTCCTTAATAATTCCCACCTCTCCATTTTTACTTTTCTCCTTCTCTGAAGTCCCTATGGCATAAATTTCGGCTCACCTCATTGGACACTTCCTGTCTCTTTTTCTCAAATTACCCACCTTTTGTCATTTTACTGTCTAATCTGCAAGGTCTTCTGGACTTTTTGGTGTCATCTTTCTTTCTTTGAGTTTTTTTAAATTGTATGTCGTATATTTATTATAATAATTAATAAATTATTGTATCTAATCAAAATTATTTAAATTTATTTAAAAGGCTTAAAACAAATTATAATAAGTTATTTAACAAAACATAAAAATTATTTATTATAATAATTTAAAAGTACATTTCAAAAGGGATTTAAAACAGGCTCTTTGTTTCCAAGGGCTCCTTTTAAATAAACTGTTTTGGGGGCATCTGGGTGGCTCAGTTGGTTGAGCATCTGACTTCGGCTCAGGTCACGATCTCACAGTTTGTGGGTTCGAGCCCCGCATCGAGTTCTGTGCTGACAGTTCAGAGCCTGGAGCCTGCTTCAGATCCTGTGTTTCCCTGTCTCTGCCCCTCCCCTGCTTGCTGTCTCTCTCTCTCCCTCTCTCTCTCCAAAATAAATAAGCATTAAAAAAAATTTTTTTTAAAATAAATAGACTTTTTGTGTTGTGGGTGCATCATCTTGACTCTGCATGAGGATAATTAGAATTTGGGGTTTGTTTTTACTTAGTTCTTCTTCCTCTAGGTTTATTCTGTTTACTCATCTTGGTCTTTTATTTTCCTGTGTGAATGGTCATTTGGGGCTGCCCATTACTACTTCTGTATGCCAGGCTGGGTGGTGTAATTTGCGTAATTGGGGAGCGTTTCCTCTTCTCTGAGTGAAAAGGTTGATTGTAAGCTCTCCAGCTGTGGAAGGGGTATTCACCTTCGGGCTTCAGAGTAAGCTGGAGAATGGGAAGAAGCTTGCAGCCTCCAGCCCTCCCCACCCTACTCCAGGATCCATTCCCACCACGCCTCCTCCCAGCCCCCACCATGCTGTAAGCCCTGGCCCCTCGGGCCAGCTTTTGTTTATTTTTAAAAAATTGTTTTTCCAGCCTCACCTTTGGCATAATCGCGACATGCTGGCCAGAATTTGTAGGTTTCGTTTTGTAAATATGTAATATCGATATTACATTAGTTGATACTGATTAATTCATCCTTGCTCCTGGTGGTGGTTTTGAAACGTGCTTGTAATTCTTTGACACTCCTCACAGTAAGGAGTAGGGTCTGTGACCTCTCCTCTTGAACCTGGGCAAGCTCTTACGGCCGCTTTAGTGAATAGAATGGGGCAGAAATGGGGCTGTGCGACTTTGAAGCCAGATCAGAAAAGGTCATGCAGCTTCTACCAGTGTTTCTTTGGGACACTGACTCCAGGGCTCCAGCTGCCACATAAGAGGTTTAGCTATGCTGAAGCCTTTTTGGGGACATACCACACAGAGAGACCAACAGATAGGTAGATAGGCAGGCAGGAAGGTTGGTAGGTGGGTAGATAGTTAGACCCAGAAATGGATAGATAGATCCATGGGTGGCTGGATAGATCCATCCGTGGCTTGATGAATAGATTGAATACCCGGCTATTTCAGTCTTCCTGGGCTCTAGACATCTGAGTGAAGAACCCTTCAGGATGACCTTGGTCCAGCCTCTGTCTTTCTGCAACCACATGACAGACAAAGCAAGAACCACCTTGCTTAGCCCAGTCAACTCCAGTTTGGTTTTGCTTAAAGCACCATTTGGGGTGGTTTGTTACACATGAGCCATAGCTAATCAGAACACGCCTTATTAACATATTTAATCATAGTTTATATTTATAGAAAAATATCACAATGGTGTCCTGTAATCTGGGATCCCCTTGTCTATGCTTCTGGTTTGAGCTCCCTGTCCATTTTCCAGGAAAAACTATTCCTTTGGTAGCAGTAACTCCCAGAGTAGGGATTGTTTCTGATCCAGAAACCAACGGTTCTCACCAATGGCAATTGTTATTTCCATTATTAAGAGACCATCCTAAACAAATTAAGGCCTTCAAATGCTTTCCCTTCACACCCTCTCCCACCCCATACCTGCTCCCTTACTCCCCTGCTTGAGAAAGAGTCATGAGGTTTTAGAACCTGAAAGAGATCCAAGGGATCATCGGAGCCAACCTACTTATTTTACAGATGAAGAAACTGAGGCTATGACCCCCCCCCCCCCTTCTTCCCATTGCACGCTTGATAAGTAGGTGACATGGAACTAGAAATCAGGTCTCCAGGCGACCGCTTCAACCAGCATCAACCATTGATGCTACTCCTGCCCTGGACTGGGTCATCTTTCCAACCCAGAGCAAAGGCTTGACCCTCTAGGCTGCCCTACCATGTCCTGTCATAATCAAGAGAAAGCTGGTGTGTGTCCTGCCCATATACCGGTTTTTCACTACTCTAGGTCAGATCGAGACCCCATTCCGGCTAGTACACGTGTGTGAGCAGCTATTACACACAAAGAGAACCAAACAGAATAAAGCCCAAATAAAAAGGGCTTCTTTTCACTAGGAGACAGAAACGAGATGGCCTGTGCTTCCCGATGTTAATTATATGAGGGGTGGGAATTGAAACAGATCTGAAATTCTCCCTCTCCTACAAACCTGCCAAACCCCCAAAGTTTTTCAATCTCGTTTTATGAACAGGCAGAAGTACTCTTGCAGCTCTCAAGCCAATGAAGGAGCACACACACCACGATATGTGCTGCTTTGCAAGGAGCTGTCAAAAGCAGAGCTGGAAAACCCTTGTCCTCATCAAGTGGCTTTCCCCAGAAATGGTGTGGATGGAAGTGGGGGGTGGGGCAAGCAGGAGGCTGCGGACTGAAAGCTGAGTGCACAGATTCTGAAAAGGCTTACTGAAATCCCTGGTTGTGAGGCAGCAGATGGAGAAGGGCAGGTTCTAGAGCAGAAACCCTTCCTGCCAGCATAGCAAGGATAAAAATAAACTCCCAGCAAATGCGAAGAATCAGCCATCGCCTACACTCTCTTCCCTCACTGATAACACTAACATGTTATCATGTGTTATTTTCCATCACCCAAATCATGTGCGACGTACGATTTTGTAACCTTTTTTTTCACTGTGTATCCCATCATAAAAATTGTCCCATGTCATCAGAACTTATCCACAAACATCATTTTTGAGAACTATGTAGTATTGGCTGACTATACCGTAATTTACTTATGTCCTTCTTGCTGGATGTTTTCCCCAGTTTTTCAATATTATAAATAACTCAGCAATAAACCACTTTGTCTCCTACCTGTGGTTTTCCAGAGATATACCTCTCTCTTAGCCTTCCCTTGTAGATTTTGATAGAGAAGACTCTCATGTTGTTATGAAAGTAGAGGTTAATAAGCCGGTAAAATGCACATTTTTTTTAATTGTAATTTGTATTGTGTAGGAGATTGTAAGCAATGCTGGTTTTCTTCTTTGAACTTGCTGTGAGGGATATCCCCATTTTACAGATAAGGAAACTGAGGCTCGAAGAAGTTAAGTGATTTGCTCAAGGTCGCTGAGCCACGATTTCAATTCAGGCAATTACACCCCAGAGCCCACACTTTTTTTTTTTTTAATGTGTATTTATTTTGAGGGGGAGAGAGAGAGAGAGAGAGAGAGAGTCCATGCATACACAAATGGAGGAGGGTCAAAGGAAGAGAGAGAGAGAGAGAGAGAATCCCGAGCAGGCTCCGTGTTCAGCGAGGAGCCTGACCTGGGACTCAGTCCCGCTACTGTGAGATTGTGACCTGAGCGGAAATGAAGTCGGATTCTTAACCAGCTCAGCCACCCAGGTGCCCCCAGAGCACACGCTTTTACTTGCTTTGCTCAAATAAACTGTGGTCCATAAGCGACAAGATGACACTGTAGAAGAACGTGTGGTAAGATTAAGAGGACAAAAACAGCTTACAAAGCAACACCTTCAGTCTGGTTCTTATTTTTTTTCGTTGTAGGATACATAAAATTCACAGGACGAAGAATGGGAAAATATCCATCCAGATGGGGGGGGGTATTATTTGTGATTTTAATTTTCTTTGTGCTTTTCCAGATGTTCTACAATGACCATCTCTTGAAGTCAGAAAACTTCAGGGTATCAGAGTCTTTTATTCATTCGGTGGATAGGAGGGTGCTGTGGGTGAAGGCAAATGCGGGCTCTGGGCTGGGGGGGATGGGGAGATGGGGGGAAAGCAGGAAGACTGCAGGGAGGAGGGGGTGTTTGAATCAGGCCTTGCCATGGTCTGAAATTAACACGGAAGAAAATGAGGACATCGTGATGGTTTTCTGCGGCTTCTGAACACATCCCCTTTCTTCTGGAGTCCTAGCACCATATTCTCCCCCTGGAATCTTTGCGTGTCTGTGTGGCCAGATCTGCATTATTTCTCTTGGGGAAGGGGCTTCCAGGATGCAATAGAGTGATTTCCACAATTACCTGGCAGGGGAGCGGGGTGGGGGTTGGCTACCCTGGTCCTCGAGAGAGAATGTTTCCTCCTGCTCAGGTCACAGTGGTCTCCGTGACACCCGTGGTTCAAGGTAGTGGCTTGGGCTACGGGGGACAACACCTGTGGTTTGCAGAAGCCGCTCTAGAAACGTCTGCCATTTTCTGTTCCTGGAAATGACTGCACTCCACGCAGAGGTGGGATGGCTTAAATGTCAGAAAGCACCCCCCGCCCCCGGGACTCAGCCCACAGAAAGAGACTCCCCCCACCAGGGGCCCATGGACTGGTCCTTCCGAGGCTGGCCCTGTGATGAGAGTCGGTTTCACACCTGGCCAAGCACGTCCGGTGCACAAAGTTCCCACGAGAGCATCTCAGCGACTCTGGACCCCACAGAGGACTTTAGGCATCTTTCGCAGAGATGACACCGACTGTATCTGGCAAGTCCCTCGAACAAAACGTCACCTCTAACCAAGCCAGAGGCATGTGTCTCTCCGGCAGGAAAGCAGTTCCCACCTCCCAGGTCCTGGAAAAATTCCCCTCGTGTCAGCTGTAGGCCATCACATGCTTCCCAGTCATTTCCTCCTGGAAATGTGTAAGGAAGCCGGCTTTGGAATGTCCCAGAACTTGGGGAAGGAGGCCCAGGCCCCACCCATGTCTTAGCGCCCTGCCGTCCCCCATGTAAGGCAGATTTAAAGCTGAACTCGTCTAGTGGCCAAAAAGGGGAAGAGAGTCTTCCCTTTTGTAGAGCATTCCCAGGAGAAACCCAGTGCTCGTGAATTCGTCCTCTGTCCCTTTGACACGTCGGAATTCGTGTATACAATCCGCATAGGAATAGGTAGGAATCCAAGTGTGAATTATTTGTACACTTCTCGCCAGCTTTAAAGCCCAGGCATGTTCTGTAACCGCTTAACGGTCCTCATTATCTCTTTGAAATGCAAACATCAACGTCTGCGGTCCCACCGCGCCTGTCACCACGCTCCAGGCTGTGACAGCCGGCCTGTCCTAGAGGCAAAGGCAAATTCACCGGCACAACCAGCTCCCGGAGCCGGTGGGTGAACTCGGGTAACCGCCTGGAGACCGCAGATGGCGCGGCCAGGCCCTCCTGTGGGACGACGGGCTACCCTTAGTCTTGGGCACCTGTTCACAATGGATTGTGGCTGTTCGGTGGCACAAAAAATGGCAGACTGTCTTTCCGGCTGTGTCATCTCCACGGAGCCTCGCGTGTGGGCGCGCTGCAGTCGGCTTCCACGCTTATTCGATAATAAAACTGTTTTCTTCCTCTTCTCACCGTTGTGGAGCAAACTGGGATGGAAGGATGTTCCTTGCCCCCAACACCCACGGCCACCAGTTTCTTCACTGGGCACGGAGGCCGTCCTTGGCCTGGTACTCACAGTGCCCATCTGAGGACGGTTGTCCGGCACGCCAGTCTCCCCACCTGCCTTCTCTGCCCACTCCCCTGCCCCCCGCACCGGGTCAGCCTTGGGTCCCCGCTTCCCGGCCCTCAGTGACCAGACCGTGTGGCCCATGCCTAGACAGGGCTGGGAGCGGCTCTCTGTGTCCGGGTGAGGGACCAGGCCCTCTTTTGTTTTGCGGGCCTTCCCCACGAGGCTTCGAGGTCCCTCGGGTCTGGGCCGGCTGTCCTAGAGCCCCGGTGCTGCCGGGGATCCATGCAAACAGGGCCCTGATGCATACAAACGAGGAACCATCCCGCCCACCCCCTTCCCCCACCCAAGGAGAGCTGGGCTTGCAGGTAGCGAGGGGGGAGATACGTGTCACACCCCACTTTGGCGGGAAGGGGCCGTGCACGGCTGGGTAAAAGAGACCACATCGCTCTCAGCTGTCACCTTTGTTGAGCCGTCAGAGTCAGAGGTGACTCACGACCCCAAGGGCCCTTTACATAGGTCTCGGAGCCCAAACCTGGCTCTTTCCAGGATGCCGGCTGCTGCTGTGGGTAATTACGAAGGGAGGATGGATGAGACAGGCATCTGGAAGATTCTGTGCCCCCTCCTCTTAGTCTGTTTTTTTTTTTTTTTTTCTCTTTTTTCTCCTGTGGGGATAGAAACCAGGTCTGCTTTTCTTAGCTGGAAGCTTGGCTTCTAGTCGTTTGGACACACCCAGCAGCTCCTTGCTGCCTGCAGAGGTGGGTTGGCGTCCTTGAGAAGCCCCCTCCCCCTCTCCTTGCGCCGTTGACGGGCACACGCCGCGAGGATGAGTCATTGCGTGGTCTGACCCCAAAATGTTCCTACTTGGCCTCAGAGTGGCCACAGGGGGCTGGCGCTGGGGGCAAATCCCGAGTCATACCAAAGGGTGAGGGCAGACTTCTGAACGCTGGTTCTGGAAAAAATATCGTGGCTCGCTCTGTCTGTTCCTGGACTCCGCTCCTTTCTCTTCTCTCTCCCGGGGACAGCAAAGATCAACTCCCTCAATTGTCCTGCTTCTCTAAGAAGAGAACCTCCTCCCAGGATTCCGGTGATTGGTTCAATAATCGTTCTGAAATGAGAGGAATTAAGGTAAAGACACACAATTTCAAATAGGCAATACCTTATTCGGCATAGTAGGTGTGCCCTAGCATGATAATTTCCATGGAAGGAATTCTTTTTCAGATGTGGAAAGTGGACTTCACTATTCAACTCAGTCTTATAATATGCTGTTTGAGGAGAAAGCGTCCAGGCATAATGAGAATGTGTATCCCATCATCTCCTCAATTTGAAGCTCAGATTTTTTACATAGATGGTTTCTTCAATGCCTTTAAAAAAAAAATATGTGGTCTGGTACAGCATCCTGAAATCTTTGTTTTAACTTTAAGATGATAAAAGGATTACATAGTCAAGATATCAGTTTTTATTCAAGGGTTTTAAATTTATTTTATTTTTTTAATTTTTTAAATGTACGTTTATTTTTGAGAGAGAGACAGACAGAGAGCAAGCAAGGGGTGGGGCAGAGAGAGGGAGACACAGAATCCGAAGCAGGCTCCAGGCTCTGAGGCATCAGCACAGAGCCGGATGCGGGGCTCGAACTCACGAACCGTGAGATCATGACCTGAGCTGAAGTTGGCCGCTGAAATGACTGAGCCACCCAGGTGCCCCAATTTTATTTTATTTTTAAGTTTATTTTATTTATTTTGAGAGAGAGAGAGAGAGCAGGGCAGGGGCAGAGAGAGGATCCCAAGCAGGCTCTGAGCTGCCTAGTAAGGGCTCGGTCCTATGAACCATGAGATCACCACCTGAGCCAAAATCAAGAGTCAGACGCTTAACTGACAGAGCCACACAGGCGCCCCAGGAGTTTTAAATGTTAATGTTTTTGACTGTATCAACCTTTCCCTTTATGGTGTGTGTATTTTATTTTCTCCTTAAATGCATAAACGGCTGCAATATCTTCGCCATAGGTGTTCATGCCTCTGCAACGTGTCTTTGTAGCACCTCGTCCTGTTAGGAGGTGCTGTTCTTTCTCTATCCTTCTGGAGTCTCTGTACTTGCTTCGGCCAAGGGAAGACGGTGGAAGTGATGCTGTGGCTATTCTGAGCGCAGAGGACTTCGGGAGCTCTGCCTGCTGCCGTGTACATGAACCCACGCTAGCCTACTGGATGATGAAGGATGTGGCCCCGTCACCCCAGTGGCCTCAGCCCACAGCCGGCTCAGCTAACCTGGCAGCTGGCCATGGTTGCCTGAGCGAGCCCAGCAAAGACCGTGAGAACTGCCCAGCTCAGCCTAGCCTAAACTGCTGACCTGTAGAATCACCAACAATGAAAAATTAGCTGTTACTTCGAGAGAATCCCAGCCCTAAATGTTGGGCTGGTTGGTTAGGCAGCAATATTTAAATAGTACAGGTCTTATTAGAGAGCCCTCGCTATCTTCAAGTCCTAAAGCATCTATCTTTCTGTGTTCTCAAGGTTTCTCTATTTCGTTTTCCATATTTATGTGCCATAATCGATCTGCAATTAAGTGTTTCTTGTGGGAGGTAGAGACCTAAGGCATTTCTGCTCATTCAATTTTTTTCTGAATTTTTTCATATTTGAAATATTTCATAATGAATGCTGTAGTCATTTTTATTTTTTTATTTTTTAAAATAATTTTTAATGTTTATTTTTTGAGGGAGAGGGGGAGAGAGAGAGAGCGAGAGCAGGGGAGGGGCAGAGAGGGAGACACAGAATCCGAAGCAGGCTCCTGTCTCTGAGCTGTCAGCAGAGCCTGATGTGGGGCTTGAACCCTCGAACCATGAGATCGTGACCTGAGCCGAAGTCAGACGATTAACCGACTGAGCCACCCAGGCGCCCCGTTGTAAATCTTTTTTAGCAATTATATATGTCCTTTCACACTTGATCTTAGCCAAAAAGCCAAGAAGCAATACATATTTTCTTTTTAAAAATGACTGTAGGGGTGCCTGGGTGGCTCAGGTCATGATCTCACGGTCTGTGAGTTCGAGCCCCGTGTCGGGCTCCGTGTCGACAGCTGAGAGCCTGGAGCCTGCTTCGGATTCTGTGTCTCCCTCTGTCTCTACCCCTCCCCCGCTCTCTCTCTCTCTCTCAAAAATACGTAAACATTAAACAAATTTTTAAAAAAGACTTTGAAAAGATTTACAACAAAAATAAAAACAAGATTTCACAACTCAGCTATGGCCACTTACGACATTGTGAAGGGGGAGGGGTACAGTTTGTATCAAACAGTTTTCCATTTTTCTCACTTAGCATCGCACTTATTTCCCTATAGCCAAATTATCCAAGGTAATCTCGAAGGATCGCATGTAGTTTGTCACAGGGCCACACCATTTTTACTTCACCAGGCACACGCGTGAGGCATGGGCCACCTCCCGTTTTTCAATACGAATGCTAGTACAGCACTGGATATTCTTGCTTTTTTTTAAGAGGTTTTTTTTTTTTTTTTTTAAGTTTATTTATTTTGAGAGAGAGAGAGAGAGCACATGTGCATGTGTGTGAGTCAGGGAGGAGGAGAGAGAGAGAGACAGAGAGCGCGTGCGTATGCACAAGTTGGGGAGAGGCAGAGAGCGAGGGAGAGAGACTGAATCCCAAGCGGGCTCCTCACTGTCAGTGCAGAGCCCGTGACGGGACTTGATCCCACGGTCTGAGACCATGACCTGAGCCGAAATCAAGAGCCAGACGCTCCACCGAGCGAGCCCCCCCCCCCCCCCGGGGCGCCCTCCGTGCTGAATATTCTTGTGCAAATATTTCTGACCAGCTCTTCAGGATCATGTCTAGAAATGAAGTTGTGGGGACAGAAGGGATGAGAAAGACAAATATCATATGACTTCACTCATTTGAAGACTTGAAGAGACCAAACAGATGAACATAAGGGAAGGGGAAGCAAACATAATATAAAAACAGGGAGGGGGACGAAACGGAAGAGACTCTTGAATATGGAGAACAAACTGAGGGTTACTGGAGGGGTTGTGGGAGGGGGGATGGGCTAAATGGGGAAGGGGCACTAAGGAATCTACTCCCCAAATCATTGTTGCACTAGATGCTAACTAATCTGGATGTAAATTAAAAAAAAAATAAAAATTTAGGGGCGCCTGGGTGGCTCAGTCGGTTAAGCGTCCGACTTCGGCTCAGGTCACGATCTCACAGTTGGGAGTTCGAGCCCCGCGTCGGGCTCTGTGCTGACAGCTCAGAGCCTGGAGCCTATTTCGGATTCTGTGTCTCCCTCTCTCTCTGCCCCTCCCCCGTTCATGCTCTGTCTCTCTCTGTCTCAAAAATAAATAAACGTTAAAAAAAAAATTAAAAAAATAAAATAAAATAAAATAAAATAAAATAAAAAATTTAAATGAAAAAAAGAAAACAATTTTCAGATCCAAAGTGCAGTTCGAGAAAGACACTCTCTACAGAGAGAGCGCGGGTCCCCACCCCCTCCACCAGCTCTGCAGGAGGAGAGCCATCCAACCCCACGCTTCATCCGAATGTTCTCGCTGAAGTAAATGAAGAATCCAATCTCGGATGATTCACCGAGTCAGAACAAGGTCGCACGCTGGTGAGAACAGAAAACTGGGAAGAAGCACCTAATCTATTAACTCAGTACCTTCAGTTCCTCCTCTTAAATTCATTCGACAGAAAATATCATCGCACCAGTACCCAGACGCCTCCCCTGCCTTGGGCCACACCCTGCTCCCCGAAGCCTGAACCAGGAGCCAGGGACACAGGACGGATTCCGACTGGGCCGTTGCTCAGGGCCAAAGAGGAGCACGCGGGGGCTTCTGCCTCTCTGCTCGGGGAGAGGCCAGAGGGCCCAGGCGGTCACTCATTCAAACATCTCTGTGTCTGGTCTTAGCCACCGCTGCACCAGAGGCTGGGCACCCAAGAGTGACCAGCCTAGAGAGAAAATTCCCAGTCGTAGAGATAAGAGCTCTCTAAGGCCCAGCTGCAGAAACCAAGAAAGCAGGGGAACGAGTGCCCCATGTAGCCTGGGGGGGTCAGGGACAGCCTTCCGGAAGAGTGCGCGTCCAGACGGATCTTTGAATAAGTGGGGCTTGGCCAGGCTGAGAGGGGAACAGGTGTTCGAGGTAACTACAGGGAGGAAGGTGGAGAGTGTGGCAGAAGGGGCGGGTCATGAGAAGCTTCCTAGGGCTGGCCCTATAGCCTTTTCGAGGTCCTACCATCTGGCCCCACCACCTTTCTGAGCCCACCCCTCCTCCACCCCCTCCACCCCACCACCCCGCCCTGCTCCAGCCCCGTTAGAGTCTTTGCTGTTCTGCCAGCGCGCTTCAGTCCTAACCTCTGCATTTGCCTCTCTCTCTGCCCGGAATGCTCTTCCCTCAGATAGATGCAGGCTTTCTTCCTCACTTCCCTCAGGCCTCTGCTCCAAATGTCATCGTCTAAGCAGAGACACTTCCTCTGATAAGCTATCATATAGCATGCCACTCTGGCCACCTACCCTGCTTTATTTTTCTTCTGTTTCTTCTCTGTCTCCCACGCCAGCATCTAGTAGAACGGGAGCCCCGTGAGGATACGGACTTTGCTTTTTCCTCGTTCAGCCAAGTAAAAGCTACTGAGTAGTCTAGCCCCTGGGCCTAGAACACTGTCTGATGCATAGCAGGGGTATCAGAAACATTCAGAGGACAGAAGGATGAATTTTGTCAAAGATGACGTGGAGCCACCAAAGAGATTTTCATTTGGAGAGCAACAGTCAGATTTGCAGTATAGACGGCTCTCTCTGGCTTGCTTCTTCTTTTCTCTTCCTGCACCTTTTGGGCGCAGCAAGTACTGAGCAGTTTCAGTCCCGTTTTGCAACGAGGAAGTTGCCAGTGAAGTGTAGAGTGGAGGGGCGGGGGAGGGGAGAAGAGTGAGTGGGGTGGGACGTGGAGGCAGAATGTGGGCAACTCTTTCCGGAACATCGAATGTGAAGAAGAAGGCCAAGTTTGGGCCACGACTTAGGGGGAGAAGGAAGGTGATTAAAAAAACAATGAGGTCTACCCAATTCCAAAGCTCTTATTCTTTTTCAAAGGTTAAAAAGCCTTATTTCAAGATAATTATAGATTCCCAGGTTGTGAATAGTAAGTACCGAGAAGTCCCAAAGACCCTTCACTCAGTTTCTCCAATGGTGACGTAGTCCATACACGTAGCCTAATATAAATAACAAGGATCCGATTCTGGGGCAACGCCACGGGCATTTTTTGGATTATGTAACGTTTTTATGTCGTTTTCATTGTATGTGTGGGTACATGCGATCACCGCCACGGTCAAGATACAGAATTGTTCCATCCCCACAGACTACAAAAAGGCCACTCCTTGATAATCACACAGAGCCCCCTCCGTTCCCCCCTTTCCCCTTAACCTAACCCCTGGCAACCACGCATTCGTTTTCTGTCTCTACAAGTTTTTCATTTCAAAAATGTTATACAAATACGATCATTGAACATACCGTGTTTGGACCTTTGTTCCCCTTCAGCATAGCGCCCTTGAGATCCATATCCAAGCTGTTGTGGGTACACACAGTGGTCCATTCCTAGTAACTGGTAAGTAGCACCCCATGGGGCGGATGTACCACAGTTTAACCGGTTCACCCATTAAGCCCGCCATTTTGGTTGTTTTCCACCTTGGGGCTACGACCAATAAAACCGCTGTTAACAATCGTGTACAGGTTTTTGTGTGGACCTAAGTTCTTATATCTCTGGGATAAATGCCAAGAATTTCCGTTGCTTTACCATATGGTAGTTGCATATTTAGTTTTTAAAGAAACGAACACACTCTTTTCCAGGGTGGCCGCAACATTGCCGTTCTCACTGGCAGTATGTGAGTGATCCAGCCTCTCTGAATCCTGGCTTGCAGGAGGGATGGGGATATTTCCTCGTGGTCTTAATTTGTATTTCCCTAATGGCTAGTGAGGTTGGATATCTTCTCATGTGCTTGTTTGCTATCTGTATATCTTCTTCAGTGAACTGTTTCCTCCTGTCTTTGCCCATTTTCTAACTGGATTTTTTCAATGGTGAGTTTCGAGAGAACTTTATATATTGGAGATAGGAGTTTTATCAGATATGTGGTTTGCAAATTTTCTCCCAGTCTGTAGCTTGATTTTTCATCCTCATAAGAGAGTTTTTAAAAAAATTTTTTTTAATGTTTATTTATTTTTAAGACAGAGAGAGACAGAGCATGAACGGGGGAGGGTCAGAGAGAGAGAGGGAGACACAGAATCTGAAACAGGCTCCAGGCTCTGAGCTGTCAGCACAGAGCCCGACGCGGGGCTCGAACTCACAGACCGTGAGATCGTGACCTGAGCCGAAGTCAGACGCTTAACCGACTGAGCCTCCCAGGCGCCCCCTCATAAGAGAGTTTTTTACAGTGTAAAAGTTTTTTTTTTTTCCCCCCCTTGGATGAAGCCCAGCCTTTCAATTTTTCATTTTATGGATTATGCTTTGGTGTCATGTCTGGGAACTCTTCACAAGTCATAGGTTCGAAAGATTTTCTTTCATGTTGTTTTCTAAAAGTGTCATAGTTTTATGTTTTACATTAAATCTGAGATCCATTTTGAGTTACTTTTTAAATAAATGCGAGGTTAGGTTGGGGTTATTTATTTCTTTATTTCTGCCTGTAGATGTACAATTACTCAACCACAGTTTGTTGAAAAGACAATCCTAATGATTTCTTTGACATCTTTGTCAAAATCAGTTTGCTATATTTGGGTGGGTTCTTTCTGGGTTCTCTCTTCTCTTATGTTATCCTATGTGTCTCTCCTTCTGCCAGAACCACACAATCTTGAGTATTATACCTGTATAATAAGTCCTGAAATAGGGTAGAGTGATTCCTCCCATTTTGTTATTCTTTTTCAAAAATGTTTTAGCTGTTCTGGCTCCTCTGCCTTCCATAGAAATTGTAGAACAATCTTGTCTATCTCTATAGAAATCTCTCCAGGATTTTGAAAGGAACTTTGAATGTTAAACTTATATATCAACTTGGGGAGAATTGACACCTTTACTATGTTGAGTCTTCCAATCCATGAACATGGTAAGTCTCTCCATTTATTCGGATCTTTGATTTCTTTCCTCAATATTTTGTAGTGTTCAGTATACTCATCCTATACAGGCTTTGTTAAATTTACACCTAAGTATTTGCTGGGTTGTTGTTGGTGTTGTTATTGTTTTTGAGTGCTTATAAATTGTATTTAATATTGGTGTTCATTGCCCATTGCTAATATGCACAAAGAGAACTTAATTTTGTATATTTGTCTTGTATTCTGTGACATTGCTGAAGTCACTTATTAGTTCTAGAGGTTTTTTTTGTTTCTTTTGGTAGATTCCTTGGGTATATTCTGCATAGACAATCATGTCATCTGCAAATAGAGATAATTTTATTTCTGTCATATGTGCATTTTATTTCCTTTGCTTAGCTTAGTGCACAGGTAGAATTTCCTGTATATGTCAGCTAAAAGTGGTAAGAGTGGACATTTTTGCCTTTTTCTGAAACTTAGAGGGAAAAAGCAGTCAGTCTCTCATCATTAAGTATAATGTTAAGTGTAGGTTTTTGTGAATGCTCTTAATCAAGTTGAGGAAGTTTCTCTATTTTCCTGTTTTTCCTGGGAATTTTTATCATGAATGAATGTTGAACTTTATCAAATGTTGAATTTTTTTTATTATCACTGGTTAAATAGGTGGCCAAGCATTTTTTTAGTGACCCATGATCCCATTTTCCAAGTATTCAAACTTTTTTTATCTTTTTGACAACTTTTGAATTTTGCCTTCCCAAATCAAATCATGTTTTTTGGTGTTTTTTTTTTTTTTTTAATGTTTGTTTATTTTTGAGAGAGAGTGCACATGTGTGAGGGAGAGGCAGACAGAGAGGGAGAGAGAACCCCAAGCAGCTCCGTGCTGTCAGCACAGAGTCCCAGGCGACATGGGGCTCGATCCTGTGAGACCATGACCTGAGCTGAAATCAAGAGTCAGATGCTTAACCAACCGAGCCACCCAGACACCGCCCCAAATCAAATCCTAAATGAAACCTTGATTCAAATCGACCTTGAGATTTCTTAGAGGGTCCCTGGAAAATCGAAAAGAATTCGTTCTTTCACTTTTGTAAAAAGAGAGATATTAAAAATAAATTGGCTTCTTTGAGTGCATGGGAAGCACTATCAAATAAGAAGAAATCTTCGATCTTCATTAGGTTATATTTGTATGGATAAAATATTATTAATATAAATATTTTATAAATTGTATGAACTTCCTAGAAATCTGTCAATGTCCTCCTAGTTCATTGATACATCCAGGGGCTGCTTTGCCTGATATTAGACAACAGTTACAAGCTCCTGCTGAATTCATCCTCTGAGGTGTTGTTTTCGTTTTTTGTTTTTTTTGTTTTTTAATTTTAGTTATTGTATTTTCAGTTCTAAAATTTCCACATGGTTCTTATCTCTTCCACTTCTTTGCTGAGACTTTCTATTTTTCTTCTTTTCCGGGGTGCTCATAGTTGCTTGCTGAAGCAGTTTTATGATAGCTGCTTGAAGTTCTTGTCGAATAATTGTAAAATCTCTTGGTGTGGCACCTATTGAGTCTCTCTTTAAAACTTCAGTTTCAGATCTTCCTGATCCTTGGTAAGATGAGTGATTTTTTTAAATCAAAACCTAGAAATTTTGATAGCCATAAATGCTTACATTAAAATAGATGAAGGTTCTCAGATCAACAATCTAACTTTATACCTTACGGAACTAGGGGAACAAAAAGAGCAAACTAAACCTAAAGCTAGCAGAAGGAAGGAAATAATAAAGATTAAGGTAGAGATAAATTTTTTAAAAAGAGAATAGAAAAACAGTAGAGAATATCAACAAGACCAGCATTTAGTTCTTCAGAAAAAAAAAGATCCACAAACTTGACAAATCCACATTGACAAGAAGAAAGAGACACAGCTCCAATAACTAAAATCAGAAATGAAAGTGGGGACATTATTACTGATTTTACAGAAATAAAAGGATTATAAGAAAGTGCGATAAACAACCGCATGCCAGAAAATTGGGTAACCTAAGGTGAAATGGATACATTCCTAAAGACACACAAACTAATCATGAACAAATAGAAAATCTGAATAGACCTGTAACTAGGAAGGAGAGTGAACCAGCCATCAAAACCTTCTCAACAAAGAAAAGCCCTGGACTAGATGGCTTAAACTGGTTAATTCTGCCAAACATTTAAAGAAGTGAAACCAATCCCTCTTGAACTGTTCCAAAAAAATTGAAGAGGAAAGAAGCGTTCCCCACTCATATCGATGAGCCCAGCATCATCCCAATACCAAAGCGAGAATAGACAAGAATATTACAGACCAATATCTCTGTGCATCTATGCTGTGAAAATCTTCAGCAACACGCTAGCAAACTGAATTCAGCGGCATATTAAAAAAAATCGTATGTCATGACCAAGTGGGATTTATTCCTGGAATGCATTGACGGTTCAGGGCGCAAAACTCAACATAATACATCACATTAACAGAATGAAGGGAAAAACCCCACATGATCATCTCAAGGGGCACAGAGCAAGCATTTGACAAAATCCACACCTTTTCGTTCTAGAAATACCCAAGGGACTAGACATAGAAGTACCTCAACATAACGAAGTCCACGTATGAAAAATTCACAGCTAATATCAGACTCAATGGTGAAAACAATACAAATTTTTTTTTTTTTTTTTTTTAATTAAAGACCAGGAACAAGACAAGGATGCTTGCTTTTGTCTCTTCAGTTTAACATTGTCCTGGAAGGCTGGGCCAGAGCAAATGGGCAAGACAAAGAAAGAAAGAAAAGTCGTCCTTGGGGCGCCTGGGTGGCTCGGTCGTTTAGGCGTCCGACTTCGGCTCAGGTCATGATTTCGCGGTTTGTGAGTTCGAGCCCCTCGTCAGGCTCTGTGCTGACATCTCGGAGCCTGGAGCCTGTTTCAGATCCTGTGTCTCCCTCTTTCTCTGACCCTCCCCCGTTCATGCTCTGTCTCTCTCTGTCTCAAAAATAAATAAACGTTAAAAAAAAATTTAAAAAAAAAGAAAAGTCGTCCAAATTGGAGAATAATTAAAATTATCTCTGTTCACAGATGACATGATCTCTAGAGATCCCCTCGCCCCCACCACACGCAAAAACTGTAAGAACTAATAACTGAATTCCGCAAAGTTGCAGGTCACAAAACTGACACCCCCAAATTAGTTGCACTTCTCCACACTCACCATGAATAACCTGAAAAGCAAACTAAGAACCCGACTGCATTAACAATAGTAGCAAGAAGCATAAAATACTCAGGGATTAACTAAGGAAGCAAAAGACACTTAACTCACAACGGCCCGAAAATGGAAAAAACCCAAACGTCCGCGGATGGATGAATAGATCAACACACTGGGGTATATACAGACTATGGAGTATCATTCGGCCTTAAAGAACAAGGAGGAAAATCGTGACACAGCCTACAGCACAGATGAACTTTGAAAACATTGCGCTGAGTGACATCAGTCAGACCCCCAAAAACGAATACTATGATTCCACTTACGTGAGGTGCCTCGAATAGTCATTTCCATAGAAACAGAAAGTATAGAACGGTGGTTGCCAGGGGGTGGTGATGGAGACTTTTAATGCCTTACTCATTAGTGTTTAGCGGGTACAGAGTTTAGTTCAGGAAGATGGACAAGTGCTGGGGACGGACGGTGGTGATGATTGTAGAGGCACGAGAAAGTACTCAATGCCACCGAACTAAACACATGAAAATGGTTAAGTAGTTTCTAAAACCTAAAAACTTGGAGCATTGTGTTACGAGACCTTGGGACTTGAACCTTCTGTGTGAGCTGACTTTGGCAGGGGAAGGGAGGGCATCGCCTGGGTTCCACCAAGTGAGTGCAGAAGCTCGGTTCCCCATGAGGCGTGCGTTGATCCCGGAAGGGATGAGGCTTCTCATCCCGGGGCAGAGGTGGGAGTCCCAGCTCCCTACGAGGTCTCCATCGATGCCCCTGGCCCAGAGGAGTAGAAGTGCCTCCTTCTTGCCTCCCGTGTGGCCTCCTCTGACCACATGGGGGATGGGGCAGGAGCCTCCTTACCCCAAGACAATGGCGAAAGTCCTGACTCTCCAGAAGAACCTCCCCCCTTTGTCAGGGTGGTGGGGAGGGGGAGGGCCACCGGGTTCCTGTCGATGGGGTCGAAGTCCAGGCTCCCCATACGGTCTCCACTACTGACGTCTAAGGGAGTTGGGATGGGGGGGGGGGCGGATCTCATTACAGTCCAGTGGGGGTGAGAGTCCCTGCTCCCTGCTCGGCTTCCACTGACACCACCCCTGCAGGGGAGTTCGGGAGAGCAGACTTTGGCCAAGGCTTTTTTCCCCCCTTGCCTGTTGGAGTCTCCTGGTTGCCAGCTTCTTCAGCTTTAATTTTGGGGTACATGAGTGAAAAAGAGACTCTTAAACACAGGGAACAAACTGAGGGCTGCTGGAGGGGAGGCGGGTGGGGGGATGGGTTAAGTGGGTGATGGGCATTAGGGATGAGCCCTGGGTGTCATCTGTAAGAAATGAGTCACCGGGTTCTACTCCTGAAGACAAAACTACACTGTATGTTAACTAACTTGAACTTAAATTAAAAAAAAAAAAAAAAAAAGGAAACCCCAGGGACTCACTACTATGTCATTCCTGTAGTCCTGGGACCCCGGGTCAGTCTGCCCTCTTGTCTTTCAACTTTCAGAGTCTTATGTCTGTCTGGGATACCACGCCCTGGGCTGTCAGTTGTACTTCGAGAAGAGAGTAGGAAAAAGTATATTGACTCCGTCTTTATACACGCGAGAGTCTCTTTGGGGGTTTGCTTTTTGTCAGGAGAAGCTTGAGCCTTCTCTGTGTGCTAGAAGGAGAGGTTGAAGGCGTAGGAGGGTGGGGGTCTGCTGCTGGAGCCGGTGTGGGGTCGGGGGGGAGGGGCTGGTGGGATCTGTAGGCCCCGGGAAGGGAGAATGGGCAGCGGGTGCGGAGAAATGGGAACGAGGCGGAATGCCAAACCCGGCCCTGGTGACTCTGTCTCCTCTAGGAAGGCCGACGCTGGTGGCAGAGGGTTAAGCAAGAGGCGGGGCAGGGTGGGGGGCTGAGGGAGGAGGGGCAGAGGCTTAGAAGGGCAGGGAGTAGTTTCAAGGAGACCTCTGCTTGGTCACAGGTCACAGGCTGGCCCGCCACAGCGATCAGTCACAACGGGTGATGCTGGCATTACCGAAGGTGGGCCGTGTGCCCGGCCCTGGTCCTCCCGGAGGCTCTGCAGAGAGGACAGGGTTCGGGGGCTTCCCAGTTCGCAGTGAGGAAACCAAGCCTCACGGGCACGAAGCACCAAGCATTTCATGGCCTTGACGTCGTGGAACTAGGACCTGACCGCATGGTTTCTAATGATCGAGCCGTCTTGGGTGCCAAGGGCCCAGCTGAGCTTAGAGACCGTGAATCTGTGGCGTCCTCACAGCTGGGTGAATACCTCTCTAGGAGGGCTGGGCGTAAAAACAGAAGGCTAACTGCTGGATGGAATCCAGGCTGGGTCAGGAGGGCAGTGTGCAGAGGGTATTGGCGAGGGGCATGGACTGGGGCAGTGACCGTGTGTCCTGGGCCAAGAATTAAGTCGAGGCAGCCAGGGGGTGATAAGAATCAGGAAAGATGGCGGGTCCCGGAGGCCGGGGGGTGGGGGGGGCGGAAACGAGACGGGAGCATATGAGTACCGGGGTGACAGAACAGGAACTGTAGGACGTTGTGGTTAGAGGAGGAGAAGGTAAGTTAAAGATTTCTTGGTAAGGCAGATCCCAGAGGTGACAAGGTCTAAGAGCGTGGGGGTGGGGGGGGGGCAGGGGTGGAGGGGGGGGGGCAAAGGATTTGAGGTCAAGAAGTTCAAGAGTGGAGGGTAAGAAGTCGCTTGCCCCGGGGTGACACAGCTGTTCACTGGGAGAGGTGGGCATGGTTCGAGGGGATAGAGAACATTCGGTGACTCTCGTTCAAGCACTGTGAGGCAGGCTTTATTCGAGGGGAGGCTACCCAGATACACGGGATGGGACTCTGCAGCGAGGGAGAAAGATGTCTCAAGTCCGAACAGCACCGGCAAGTGGGAGTGGAGGGGCAGGGGTGCGTGGGTGGGAAACGACAAACAGGAAACATGGAGGTGAAGGGGGGATCTCCCTGGGGCAGTTCAGGGTGATCGGATGCCTCCCGGGGAGGGATGGGGCAGGGGGGCTCTATCAGATATGGAGGGTGGAGGTCTTTACTAAAATGACTTTGTAGTTCTTGCTAAAACTGGATCTTCGAGGGAAGGGGGCTGATGGGCCCAGGAGAAGGTTCAAGAGTCTGACAAAAAATTGGGTCAAGCGGAGAGGGAGAGAGAGAAAGAGAGAGAGAGGGAGAGTCTTTGTCCGATGTAAACCCCACTGAGAATCCAGAAGAAAGCCATCAGACAAAGGGTGAAGAGGGGCAGGGGTGGAAAGCGGTGGGAATGATAGGGGGCCAGGAGGGAGGCAGAGCAGACGGAGATTCTCGAAAGAGGGGCATTTTTTAAATTTTTTAACGTTTATTTATTTTGGAGGGAGAGACAGGCCGAGCATGAGTGGGAGCAGAGAGAGGGGGAGACAGAGAATCCGAAGCAGGCGCCAGGCTCTGAGCCGTCAGTGCAGAGCCGGCCGCGGGGCTCGAACCCACGAGCCGCCAAGATCATGACCCGAGCCGAGGCCGGACGCTCAACCGACTGAGCCCCCCCAGGCGCCCCCAAAGAGAGGCGTGTCTGTCGGCCGCGCCGGGGAGTGAAATCTGGGCGATGCTGGCACCGGACCTCACACCTGCCTCGTTTGCTCCCAGCACCTCTGTGGGCGCGGGGCCTGGAACCCACAGCCCCGGGTGCGAGGCGGGCGTGCAGCACATCCAGCTACACGGTAGCCGAACGGAATAATCGCTGCTGGGAGGCGATGCTCAGGTCACCGGAGGGACATTGCCCAGCGGGCGCCGCGGGTCAGCGGCCACAGGAGCAGCGGAAGGGCCCTCGCAAGCCCCCTGGGTCGTGTCTGCCCCTTCGCCTGAGTGCCAAGGGGAGTTAACAGGGAACAATACGCCTTTTAGAAAATGTGAGAAAACAGACGACAAAAGAAAGAAAAAAAGGAAAAAAAGGCCTAGTGACCAGCTCTATAAAATGCATGACGAGAGTGGCACATGCAAAAAAATAAATACATAAAATAAAATGAATACATAAATAAATAAATAAATGAATAAATAAATAAACAGGTTCGTAAAAGAGGATTAGGTTCTCTTTCCTTTTCAGGAAGTTTCCTTCATCATGACCAGCTCATTGCTTTTACCACCCAGTGCGGTTAAAGTAAACAAAAAAAAAAAAAAGAAAAAAGGGAACAAGCATGGTGTTAGCAGAATCACATGTTCCTGGCTGGAAAGAAGTCGCAGCAAAATGCAGAACCCTTGGGTCTGTGTCTTTTCTCCTAGCCCCAAGGTGAGTCTGCCGGGCTACCAGGCAGATGCTAAGTGGTGACTCGTGTTTAGCTGCATCGGTTTTGAAGGCAAGATTTTTAAGGAAGGGCTCCTTCTGCTTTTCTTTTCTTCTGCGTTAAAAAAAAATTTTTTTTTAAGTTTATTTTGAGAGAGAGAGAGAGAGAGCATGAGCAGGGGAGGGGCAGAGAGAGAGAGAGGGAGAGAGAGAGAATCCCAAGGAGGCTCTGTGCTGTCAGCGCAGAGCCCAGCGCGGGGCTTGAACCCATGTACCGCGAGATCGTGAAACCAAGACTCCGAGGCCTAACCGACTGAGCCACCCGGCGCCCCTCTTTGGGCTTTAAAATTGTAAACGTAGCACATTTCACACGAAGAGACACATCTTTCCTGCTCGGGTGAAAATTCCGGTTGGAGGGCGTGGATTCGGATGTTTTTGTTTGCCAAGTGTTAACTTGCAGCCAGTTAAACAGTGTTCCTGGAGGCAGCGAGGGAGGCGGAGACAGGTCCCCCTTCACGACTCACAGGCTCGGGTCCAGCATGCCCAGCCTGCAACCTGGGCTCAGGGGACATCGCGAAGCCTGGAACAGCAGGAGTCCCCACGAGCCACAGCCGCCAGGCTTGGTGGGCTTCTCGGGGCCACCTGACGACAGTTCTGAGTTTCCCCCCACTCTGCGCCACACGTGTTTCAAACCTCACTCTAGAATTCTCCCAGCTGTCCCCCTGCCCTCCTCAGCAGGTGGCCCCAAGAAAATGTCACCAAGGCAATTTCGCCAAGAAAACAGAAGCCATCAGGACGAAACAGTCTTAACTCTTGCTAGAAACCCTTGCATTTCGCCTACACCTTCACCCCTCCCAGCCTTGTCCTCAAGGGACACACGGTGAAGGTGAGTCCGGCCCCGCCCTGTCCCCTCCGCAGACACCGCCCCATCGGCTTCCACCTCTCCCTCTCCCGTTTGATGAAGTCTTTCCCTGGATCCCTCCAGCCACTGCTCTGTTTCGCCCCCTCCTCTTCACAGCCAAACTTCAAGCCACCTGTCCCCAGCCTACTCCAATCTGATGCCTGTGTTCCCTGTTCCGCGGACGCTCACGGCCCCCACACTCCCTCGGCAAGCCCCCCCACCCCCACCCCACCCCAGCTACTTAGCCGGCCACCCTGTCCGGCACTCGTTTCCTGGAATGCTCTGTCTTCTCGCCTAGAAAATGACCCTCCTAGTGTTCTTCGTTCCTTGCAGGCTTCTCCCTGCCTGTTTCTGGGAGGGTGTTTGCTTTGGCTTCTCCCCTATTCTCATTCGTCACACTTCCTGAGGCAGGGTCCAGCTGGGGGCCAGGGAGAAACCGCACACGGGTGAGGCAGGCTGGGTGGGGGTGATAGGGAGCGGTGGGGACTGGGGCACCCAGGGAGCGAGAGAGCTTCAGAAAGGTGGCGGCCACAACTCAGCAGGAGCAGGTGACTGCCAAGGGCAGGGGCGGCAAACGTTTTTCTAAAGGGCCAGCGGCCACGAGTACTGTAGGCCTTGTGGGCCACATGTCACCTCTGTCACTTACTCTTCTTTGTTTCAAGAACCCTGGAAGAATGTAAAAAAGTTCTTAGCTCTAGGGGTCATACAAACACAAGCCAAGGGTCAGATCTCATGTGCAGATTGCAGTTTGCTGACCCCTGGGAAAGAGTGAATGCCAAGTCCAGAGCGGCTAGATGTTCTGGCCAGAAATCCAGATTCTGTTTGAGATTTCTTGGTTCCTAAATGCTGACGTTTAGAAGATCTTCTGGGAGCGCCTGTCTCCAGGTACCCCCTGGGCATCTTGTAGTCACTGGAAACGTGTCCACCCAGAACCCAAGTCGTCATCACGCCCCTCCCCCCGCCCAAGCTGAGTTCACACACTCAGCAAAAGGTAACACCCTCCACTAGAGGCAGACGGCTGGGAGTCCTTGCCCTTCACCCCCACATCGTCAGCACAGTGCGGCCCATCCTTCTTCCTGAATTCCTATCCACCTGGCTCTGTCCTCCGTGCCACCGCCCTGTGTCGGACCACCATCCCGTCACCCCTTGAGAACCTCCTCCCAATAAATAGTCCCCATCTCCTGTCTTACCTTCTCCTAATCCTTGCTCTGGCCAAGATGATCTTTCTCAAACGCAAATCGCAAATCCGGTCAAGGCACTCCCAAGCTTAAGACACGTTTGCTGTTGGGTAAGATCCTAACCTTCAGTTGATCTCCAAGGCTTCTGGTGGTCAGGTCCCTGCTGGACCCCGTCCAGCCCTGTACCTCTAAGTGGCCACTCCTCCTTTCTCACCAACAACCCTGCACCACTGCCCTAGCCTTAGGCAACCCCTCGTCTTATTTTCTATCCCTATAGATTGGCCTGTTCCAGGCATTGAGCATGGAGGGAATCCCAGGATAGGTGGTTTGTTTGTGACTGGCTGCTTTCACTTAGCACATTTCAAGGTCTCGTGTACCAGTAATCCCTTTTTTCTCTATAATTTTTAAAATGTTTATTTTTGAAAGAGGGTGGGGGAGGGGCAGAGAGAGCGAGAGGGAGACAGAGGATCCAAGGTGGGCTCTGTGCCGACAGCAAAGAGCCGACGCGGGGCTCGAACTCAACAAACCGTGAGATCATGACCTGAGCCGAAGTCCGGCGCTTAACCCACTGAGCCACCCAGGCACTCCCGGTGCTTCATTTTTTTTTTTTATTGCTGAATAATATGGCTTTGTATGGACATAACCACATTTACATTTTGTTTATCGGCTCATCGCCCACAATGGTAATTTTACCTGCTGTGTCCTCGTGTTCTGATACATGATATTCTTGGGAAAGGAGTCTGTGTGGTTTTTCAGGTCCTGTAGAGTGAGGGCGAGGAGAAGCTTCTGCAACTCTAAGGTCTTTTGCAGAGAGATCAACTCAGGGAGGAGGGGAGGCAGAGGCATGAAAGTTGATGTGGGTAAATCCAACTCAGTCAAGGGAGGAAGGGGACGCTAGGACCACCAGCTCAGACCCTTTGGCCCAGCCGTCCCTGGACCGCACAGACAGGATGCTTTCTTCTCAGAAAGGAAGACAGCAAGGGGAGCCTGGGTGGCTCAGTTTGTTGAGCGACCGACTTGGGCTCGGGTCATGACCTCACGGTTGGTGAGTTTGAGCCCCGAGTCGGGCTCTGTGCTGACAGCTCGGAGCCTGGAGCCTGCTTCAGATTCTGTGTCTCCGTCTCTCTCTTCCCCTCCCTGGCTCACGCTCTGTCTCTCTCTCTCTCAAAAACAAATAAACATAAAAGTCATGGTTACATGACTTGCGAATATTTTCTCCCATTCAGCAGGATGCCTTTTCATTCTGCTGACTGTTTCTTTTGCGGTGCCGAACTCGCTGAGTTTGATGTAGTTCCTTCCTTGTTGATTTTTGCCTCCTTGCTTGTGCTTTTCACCTCATCTGAAACATCGTTGCCAACACTAACGTCAGGGCGCTGTTCCCTCTGTTTTCTTCTAGCAGTTTCACAGTGTCAGGTCTCATGTTTAAGTCTATACTCCATTTCAAGTTGGCTTTTGTGAGTGGTGTCAGACAGGGGTCCGGTTTCCCTCTTTTGCGTGTGAATATCCAGTTTCCCCAGCTCTGCTTACTGAAGTGCTGAGTACAGGCTACTCTTAGCTCCTTTGTCAAATATGAGTTGATGGCGTGTGTGTGGGCTTATTTCTGGGTTCTGTTCTGTTGGTCTGTGCGCGTCTGTTTTTGTGCCGTTCCTGTACCGTTCTGATCACTGGCTCTGTAATGAAGTTTGAAATCGGGAATTGTGATGCCTCCAGCTTTAGTCTGCTTTCTCGGGATCGCATTGGCGATTCGGGGATTTTTATGATTCCACACAAATTACAAAGAAACTTTTGCTTTTCTGTTTCTGTGAACAGTGCCATTGGGATTTGGATAGGGGTGGATTTGACCAATCTGCAGATGACTTTGGGTGGAATGAACGTTTTTGACAATGTTAAAGTCTTCTGATCCTCAAACACAGGGTCCCTTTCCATTTATTTGTGTCTTCAATTTCTTGCTATTTTCAAAGTACAGATCTTTCACCTCCTTGGTTAAATTTATTCCGAGGTATTTCATTCTTTTTTGATGCCATTGTATAAATGGGATTGTTTTCTTGACCTAGCCCAAAGTCTGAAGACTTCTTCTGTGTTTTCTTCTACAAGTTTATTGTTTTAGCTCGTACATCTAAGTCTATGTTTCATTTTTTTTAAGTCCCACTTTATTATTTTTTAATATAATTTATTGTCAAATTGGCTTCCATACAACACCCAGTGCTCATCCCAACAGGTGCCCTCCTCAATGCCCATCACCCACTTTCCCCTCTCCCCCACCCCCACCCCCATCAACCCTCAGTTTGTTCTCTGTATTTAAGAGTCTCTTAGGGTTTGCCTCCCTCCCTCTCTGTTTGTAACTATTTTTTTAAGTCTGTGATTCATTTGAATTAATCTTTTCTTGGTGTGAGATGAGGGTCTAAGTTCATTTTTTTTTTTTTTTTTTTTGCAGGCACATACGGTTTTATGATGAAACATTTTTTCCTACATTAATATTGATGTCAGCTTAATATTCCATTTCACAAATGTACTATCAACCCTGGGATTCTGGTTAAGTGTTTACAACTGTCCTTCAGAACAAGCCCCGATTTGTAGCGTTCGCCAATTTCCCTGGTGCAAATATTCCGGACCACCTCCAATTTCAAGGTACCAATGTTACATAACTCATCATGGAATTGGGAGATCACACAGTTGGTTTTTGGAGACTGTTACAAGCTGGCTGTAGCATCTTACTGGTCATTTTGTTGTTGTTGTTGTCGTTGTTTGTTTGCCCCTCTGTTTGTCCTCAGTGTACAAAAGGTGTTTCCTCAAAGCAGGAAGAAGCTGTCTATTTTATCCACTGCTTTAAATGAATGCTGGCCCTCCAGGGCCTTTCTAGTTCTCCCTCCTCATGAGCAGGGCTGTGGACAACGTCCTTGCAGCCTTTCTGTGGTCACATTTAGTGATGCCCATCGTTACTTACTTTCTGGACAGCGCAGCCTTGCTTCCTGGAGACGATGCAGCAAATTGAGTTTTGACCAAACAGGAGAAGTACATAGCTGCTTGAACTTCTGCAGTTTTACAAAGACACGCAGTCAAAATTCAAATTACGGGAGTGACTTCTCCTTTTTAGTCTTCCTCTTGGGAACCAAATATTGAGTTAAACAAATGCTGCAGGGCAAAATAGCTGTGTGGACAAGCACCCGGGGTGAGGTCAAGTGTAAACGTTACAATGTGTCAGCTTCCTGAAGGTATCTGGGCTGTCAAAGTAGTGGGAGGAAATCGCTGGAGTGTGACACCGTTTCAGACAAAATGCACCAAAGCTTCCTTCGAGGCAAACTTGAAGGAAGTGCTAATAAACTGAGGGGTTCGCCCTGGGAGGGGACGCCTTTCATAGTTGTTAAACATTGTTTGCCAAGTGCTTAGCTGCAGTGGGCATTTTCATTAATGGAATACAAGTCTCTCCACCCTCTCATCAAGCCAAAGAACTATCTCGTTTCCGTTAGTGTTTCTCTTATTACCATTGTGATTAGTATGTTAATGACTATTGTTACACTTCCGTTCATTTGATAAAATAGTTGAGCGTAGGGAACAGCTGTGCGATAGGAAAATCCCGAAGGTTTTCCTATTGATTTCTAAGATTGCCTTGTGTATTACAGGCTTTGACTTTTGGCCACTTTGTCTTAATTTGTAGTTTTAGTGGGTTTGTGTTGTTGTTGTTGTTGTTGTTTGGCATAACATCTTTGTATTGCCCACTTTGTAACGGGTGTTGATATACAACGCGGGCGCATTTCCCCTTAGTAGAATTCTTTTCTTTTTTTGAAATTTGCTTAGAATGTCTCACCTGGTTTCTCCAAGTGAGTTTTAGATTTGTTGAATTAAGGGCCGAGACAAAATGCTCTGGAGGTTGAACAAAAGCTGCAAAGTAATTTGGTGCTGGCCTTCCAAGTCTGTGCTCAAAATCAATTCATTGGGCGTATTTCCCCCCATTGAACTGACCACCTTATGTGGCTCCTGCCCCATCCTGGCACATGGAAGGCTCCAGTGCCCATGGGCGTGGCAAGTGTTTCTCCCAGTGGTCCACATACCCCAGGTCTCTGGCTCAAGGAGCTTGTCCTGAATGAAGGGATGGATGAATGGGTGAGTGGGTAGTGACATTTGGGATGAATAAACACATAAACGAATAAATGAAATTTACTAGCAACCCTACTTTTCCCCTTTCAGTGCCCTGTCCCAAGGACTGTTTCCCCTTGCTTTCCTACAAGGCCAGGTAGCAAAAGAGACTTACAGGGTTTCTATAATTTAGTTGTGTCTGAAACTTATGCTGACGGCTTCAGAACATCTCATAGCTCCAGGCTTCCAGGGTCCCTGTGCTTTAAGTGATCCCAAAGCCTTGGCCCAAGGCAAGCAAGCCCACCCACCCATGGCAGCGGGACGATGGAGATGCTCCAGGGGGGTGGGGGCAGGGTAACAGGTGTGAGGCTAAATCTGGAGGGAAACTCTAGTTAAGCAAGTGCTCCCTACCATGGGGCATGGCAGGGGGATGGAGGTAACCTGAATAACCCTGTCCTGCTTCCAGAAGGCACAGAGCCCAGGGGTGGAGACAGAATGAGAGCCCTACCAGCTCTCCTTAGACATGACCCTTGTTCCTTTACTGCCATCCAGGTATCAGTCTTTACACCGTTCTTGAACTCCTGCCATGGAAAGAAGGAATGGGAAATGAAGGACCAGAATAAATATCGGACAACTTCAGAGCAGGAAAACCCTACTACGTCCAAATTCTTGCACAACACAGAGATTCGACTGCACCGAACCACGTCTGAACAGAGTGACAGCTATGGACTTAAAAATCACTTTTCTTTCTTCAAAATTTTACCCAGAAAATGTCATGGTAGAAGGTGCTCGTGATGGCACTGAGTTCAGAGTGCCGGACTGAGAGGAGGAATGAGTGTGACAGGGAAGGAAACGTAGAAGTCAGCCAATATCAGGGTGTCTATTCACCCCTGCCGATATAGAGTCCACTACATGTGGAAAAATCAAAATCCATTCCGTCTGGTCGGCATCTCTCAAGCTTTAGTTATTAGAATTACCTTTTTAATAATAATCCCATCTGACAAGAGCGGGATACATAATCCCCTTAGGGATACATGACACATTCCCCAGGACAGACCATATGTTAGGCCACAAAACAAGTCTTAGCAAATGCGACAAGACTGAAATCATACCAAGTATCTTCTCAGACCACAATGGCATGAAACTAGAAGTCAGCAACAAGAAGAAAGCTACACAAATCACAAACATAGGGAAATTAAACAACACTCTTCTGAACATTTGATGAATCAAAGAAGAAATGAAAGGGGGAGATACAAAAGTTCCCCGGGACAAACAAAAATGAAAACAACATACCAGAACTTACTGGATATTACACATAAAAGGATGAAACTGAACCCGTATCTTATACCACTCACAAAAATTAACTCAAAATGGATTAAAGACTTCAATATTAGACCTGAAACATGAAACTCCTAGAGGAAAACACTGGACTAGAGCTCCTTGACATGGGTCTTGATAATGATTTTTTTTTTTTGAGTGTGATACCTTAAGCATAGGCAACAAAATAAAAAATAATCAAGTGAGTCCACATCAAACTAAAAAGATTCTGCACAGCGGAAGAAACTATCAACAAAGTGAAAAGACAAGCTTTGGAATGGAAAAAAAAATTTGCCAACCATATGTCTGATAAGGGGTTAATATCCCAAATAGGTAAATAACTCGTGGAACTCAATCACAAACAAAACAAAACAAAACAAAACAAAAAAACAAGATGAAACAAACAAACAAAAACAACAAACAAGTAACCCAAATAAAAAATGGGCAAAGTACCTGAATAGGTATTTCTCCAAAGAAGATGGACGCAAGGTCAACAGGTATATGAAAAGATGCTCACTTGTCATCACTTGTCATCAGGGAGATGCAAATTCACGTCACTATGAGGTATCACCTCACACCTGTTTTAAAGACCGTCCTCGAAAAGACAAAGAGGTAACAAATGCCGGTGTGGATGTGGACAAAGAGAACACTTGTGCACTGTTGAGACTGTAAATGGGAAGAGCCATTATAGAAAACAGTATGGGGTTTCCTCAAAGAACTAAAAATAGAACTATCCCCTGATCCAGCAATTCCGCTCCTCAGAATATGTCCAAAGGAAATGAGAGCACTCACTTGAAAAGATATCTGCACCTCCATGTTCAGAGCAGCGTTATTTATAATAGCCACAGCATGGAAACCACGTTAAGTGTCCATCGGTGGATGAATGGATAAAGAATATATATATACACAATGGGATATTATTCAGCCATTTAAAACAAGGAAATCTTGGGGCGCCTGGGTGGCTCGGTCGGTTAAGCGTCCGACTTCGGCTCAGGTCATGATCTCGCGGTCCGTGGATTCGAGCCCCGCGTCGGGCTCTGTGCTGACGGCTCAGAGCCTGGAGCCTGCTTCCGATTCTGTGTCTCCCTCTCTCTCTGACCCTCCCCCATTCATGCTCTGTCTCTCTCTGTCTTAAAAATAAATAAACGTTAAAAAAAAAATTAAAAAAACAAACAAACAAGGAAATCTTACCATGTGTGCCAACATGGATGGACCTTGAAGGCATTATGCCAAGTGAAATAAGTCAGAGAAAGACAAATACTCTGTGATCTCATCTGTATGTGGGATCTAAAAACACAACAGCAACAACAAACTCACAGAAAATGAGACAAGATCTGTAGTCACCAGAGGCAGAGGGTGGAGGAGAGAGAATTGGAGGAAAGGGGTCAGAAGGTACAAACTTGCAAAGGATTAGTAAGTCCTAGGGACGTGATGTGTGACCTGATGACCACAGACAACGCTGCCGTGTGATATATAGGAAAGGTGTTAAGAGAGGAGTTCTCATCACGAGGAGAAAAACTTTTTCCTCTTTTCTTCTTCTTCTTTTTTAATTGTAAATGAGGAGGCAGATGTTAGCTGAACCTATGGTGGTAATCATCTCCCAATATACGTAAATCAAAGCAGCATGCTGTATGCCTTAAACATGTAGAGTGATTATATATTGACTGGGGGAAATCCTTAGAATAGGGCTTCTGCTTTTGGTCACTCCATTTTTTTAATATTTATTTATTTATTTATTTAGAGAGGAGGGGAGGGGCTGAGAGAGGGGGAGGGCAAGAATCCCAGGCAGGCTCCACACTGTCAGCACAGAGCCCCGATGCAGGGCTCAAGCCCACAGACCGTGAGATCATGACCTGAGCTGAGATCAAGAGTAAGATGCTTAGCCGACTGAGCCACCCAGGTGCCTCTTTTGGTCATTCCATTTTGTTTTCACTCATCTGTTGATGGCGACTTATGATGTTTCTATGCCTCGGCTATTGTGGAAAGTGCTGCAGTGATCATGCGAATACAGACATCTCTTTGAGATAATGATTTTATTTCCTTTGGATAGGTACCCCGAAGTCAAATTGCTGGATCAAATGGAAGCTCTATCTTTAGTTTCTTGAGGAACCTCCTTTTTTTTTTTTAAATAAAAGATTCATTTATTATTTCTGAGAGAGAGAGAGTGCGCGTGCACGCACACACAAGCGGGGGAGGGGCAGAGAGAGAGGGAGACACGGGATCCGAAGCAGGCTCCAGGCTCCGAGCCGTCAGCACAGAGCCCGATGTTCGGCTCGAACTCACCAACTGTCAGATCATGACCTGAGCCGAAGTCGGACGCTCAACCCACTGAGCTGACCTTCCCACCACCGGAGTACAGGGTTCCCTATCCCCCATGTTATTGCCAGAATTTGTTCTGTTGTCTTTTTTTAAATTTTTTTTTTAACGTTTTTATTTTATTTTTGAGACAGAGAGAGACAGAGCATGAACAGGGGAGGGGCAGAGAGAGAGGGAGACACAGAATCTGAAACAGGATCCAGGCTCTGAGGTATCAGCACAGAGCCCGACGCGGGGCTCGACCTCACGGACCGCGAGATCGTGACCTGAGCCGAAGTCGGCCGCTTAACCGACTGAGCCACCCAGGCGCCCGTTGTCTTTTTGATAATAGACATTCTAACAGGTGTGAGGTGATATTTCACTGTGGTTTCAGTTGCCATTTCCCCGATGAGGAGTGATGTTGAGCACCTTGTCACGTGTCTGTTGGCTATTTGTGTATCTTCTTTGGAAAAATGTCTATGCAGGTCTTTTGCTTCTTTTTAAACCGGATTATTTGTTATTTTGGCTGTCGGGTTATACGAGTTCCTCGTATGTGTTGGATGTGAACCCCTTATGGATAGGTGGCTTACAAATATTTTCTCCTATCCCATAGATTGCCTCTTTCCTTTGTCGGTGGTTGCTTAGACTGTGCAGAATCTGACACCTTATGGGCCAAAAAAGTAAGAAAGGGCTCAAAGACTGATGGGAAGAGAAGCAAAAGACATCGGATCGAGCTTGACGGGCTCCCACTGGATAGATCTGGGACGATTTGTATAGCAAAACAAGAAAGGTAATATCAGATTGTATCCCACTGAACAAAAAAGGAATCCGTGAGGTCATGATGATATAAATAAAGAAATGAATAAATACGTAAGTGGAGGAGAAAAGATGCCTTTTCTATATAGTGAAATGCCAACTAATAATAGACATTTATTGATAAATAAGTACCATATACTTCACAGTGGAGAAACCTGGTGGAAGCTTTCTAAATCAAGTGGTGAAGTTCAACATCCTCGGTGAGGGGGCAGGGTGGCACCACGTGACTTCCGATACGATGCCCCGAGGACACGTTATCTCACGTCTCACTTCTGGGAGATTCCTGCTCCAGTGGCATAACCCGAATCGAATCATCAGGAAACATCAGGAAACCCACAACAAGGAACCATCTGCCGGGTGACTGTAGCGTTCAAAATGCTATGGTCAGTAAAGACAAGAAAGGTCTGACGAACGGGTAGAAAGCCATCACCGCTAAGGAAACAGTGATTCTAGACCCTGGGACTCTGAAGGACAATATTTGCAAAGCGGGCAAAATCAGAAAGAGGGTTACAGCTGCCATGATGATATTGTGTGAGTCAGGTGAGCTTCCTGTTTTGATGATGTGGGAGAGCATCCTTGTCACTGGTAAAATCATTCTGAGGGACGAAAAGCTGACAAGGCATCATATTTGCAACCTGCCCTCAAATGGTCCTGAAAAATAGTACGTTTATATACATCGATCCGCCTGTCTATCTGTTGAGAGAGAGAGAGAGAGAGAGAGAGAGAGAGGGAGGGAGAGAGGGAATGACAAATTAAAACAAATGTGGTAAAATGCCAAAAGCTGGGGAATCTGGATGAGGAATGTGGGAGTTCTTTGTGCTATTCTGGCCACCTTTCTGAAGGATGAAATGATAGAAACAGCAATAACATGGAGGTGGGGCGTGACCGGCACGCACAGGAGCAAGGAGGGAAGGGTGGGGGGGGGGGGGACAGGAAGACAAGGGACAGGAAGGGCTGGAGGTGCCGTGAGTAACTGAGGAGGGGCACCGTCAGGGGGTGTTAGATTTCTTATCTGAGATTTGGAGAAAGATCACCCAAGAAACGGACTCCTGACCAGAGAGAACAAGCTGATGGTGACCGGAGGGCAGGTGGCAGTGGGGGGAGGGGATGGGTGAAATAGGTGATGGGGATGAAGGAGGGCACTTGTCGTGATGAGTAACACGTGATGTAAGGCAGTGCCAAATGACGCCATCGTACTCCAGAATCTAATATTACACTGTATGTCAACTAACTGGAATTAACGTAAAAACTTAAAAAAAAATTTTCTTTAATGTTTAGTTTTGAGAGACAGAGAGAGAGCGCGAACAGGGGAGGGGCAGAGAGAGAGAGGGAGACACAGAATCCGAAGCAGGCTCCAGGTTCTGAGCTGTCAGCCCAGTGCCCGACGCGGGGCTCAAACCCATAAACCGCGAGATCACGAGCCGAAGTTGGACGCTTAACCAACTGAGCCACCCAGGCGCCCCTAAAATAAAAACTTAAAGGAAAAAAAGAGATCAACCTGCTTTCCTTGCTTTGTTTCATTTAATCCTCCAAACAGCCCCGTGGGGGTAGACACTAGGCTTATCCTCACTTTATACAGAAATGGGGGTTTCAAAGATTCATCCATTCAACCAGCATTTAGTGAGTGCTTGCTATGGTCCAATTTTACCGCGGCTGCACGAAAAAATGTTAAGCGTGATTGCGCGCGTGTGTGTACATTTAGGAAACAATCCAGGAAGGAGATGCACTTCAACATTAATGTGCTAAGAGAGGCTGTCTGTAGGCAGTGGGTCCAAGTGCTTCCGTTTTCTTCTTTGGCCTTTCTAGATGTTTCCAGTTTTCTGCAGTGCACATCACTGCCTTGGTGACACGTCAAAAAACAAGTCTTATTTCAAAGATGGAACTGGAGGAAGTTGGAATGACAGCATTTCTCACTGTGATATTGTTGCGATCAGGTACGGTTTTCGAGGCAGTGTCATTTTACCAAAGTGGCAGACAAATGTTTCTTAATTCCGTTCCGCCTCCTTCTCTCCACACTGCAGAGAGGAACCGGCAGGTGTACAAGTGGAAAGCTGACTCCTCCCTTGACTCTCAAAGCCTGGAATTCGCCATATTTTCTGTGTGGAAACGTAAGCCCAGGGCAGGGTGACCTCCTCCTCCCCAGACAAACATTTTCCAAACCTCCATGATACCAGTCGCTTTGCATAAAGGAAGCGTGTGCACAGAGTAGGTCCCTGATTGAAGGGACAACACTAGGGTCCAAAAAAAGAGTGGCCAGCCCGATGGCGTCACTGTGTCGCCAGGTGGGACACCCATTTACTCAGGGTGCTGTCTTTTATTTTTATTTTCTAATGTTTATTTTTGAGAGAGAGCGCAAGCAAGGGAGGGGCAGAGAGAGAGGGAGACGGAGAATCCAAGCAGGCTCTGTGCTGTCAGCGCAAAGCCCGACGTGGAGCTTGAACCCACGAACTGTGAGATCATGACCTGAGCTGATGTCAGATGCTTAGCTGACTGAGCCACCCAGGTGCTCCCCACTGCCGTCCCCCCCCCCCCACCTTAGGATGTTTTCTGACTGGTGGATGCCTTCCTCCCCTTTGCTGCCCAAGCACCACGGGCTCCAGGGCACCCCTGTGCCTGTGTGCCTCCCAGAGCTCAGAGAACCCGCTTTGAAAAAAGCACGTCCTCAGTCACCACTGCCGGATTGAATTGATTCCCGCAAGCAAATCTGGGGAAACGCGTGGAGTAAATTGGGGTGTATCCCTGCTGTGGGGTTCAGTGCAGCCATCAGAAACAATGCTTTAAACTGATCTGTTCACCTGGGAAACAACAACAACGACAGGAAAACAGCTGAAGTCTACCTTTGTCACCATCATAAATACATACGGGGAAAAAAAAAGCAAACTAAGAGAAAATACATCGAAGAATGCACAGTAGTTGTCTTTGGGTGGTGAGATTATGGGTGATTTTGGTATTTCCTTTTTCCCTTTGTGTTTTTAAGCTATTTAAAATTTTTTTTTTATTTATTATTTTTGAGAGACAGAGCCTGAGCAGGGGAGGGGCAGAGATCTCAGTTCTACTGCCAACAGCAGTTCCCCAATCCTATTTCCCCGCCAGGGTTCTGGCTGTCCCACCCTGAGTTCTCTGTTCCTCAGGGTTTCCAAGCACCTAAGCCCTGCAGCGGTCAGGAGGGGAGGGGAGGGGAGAGGAGGGGAGGGGAAGGTGGGGAGGGGCTGCTGGCTGCTGATTGGCTCTCCACTCGAAGTGAAGTCAGCAGCGGAAATCACAGCTTCCAAGTTCACTGGTGGTGGGAGCAGGGGCAGGGGCTGCCTGGGGTCAAGGGGCTCTGTTTACAAATGCTAATGCTCACGAATCTGAAATCCTGTCTGGGCCCAAGGCCTTCACAGGTAAACTCGGTCCCGGTCTTCTGGAATGTCCCATTGGGCTCATTCGTCTCCTTCCCACCAGGGAGAAGTTCTTGGAGAAGGTTCATGGCCCGGAGGGAACTCAGCCCGCACCGCCTTTAAACTCGCTCACCCCCACGTGGCTGCACATTCCGTGGTGGTCACGTGTCCGGATCTGGCCACGAGACCCAACCTGGCTCGGCTCGGGTCGGCGCGCCTGGCAGGTCACCCCGGCTGGGTCCCGCATCGGCCCCCAGGGGCCCGAGTCAGAACCCCGCAGAGAGTTCTTGCTCCGCCGTGGAGGGCGACATTGAGCTGGTCCTCTCCAGCCTCTCCGCGGAGAGGAAGGGGAGCCATTTGGCCAGGCGCGTGGCCAGGACCCCGTGGAACAGCTGGCGCAGGTACCTGCGGAACCTCTCTCCCACGAAGGCGTAGATGACGGGGTTGACGCAGCAGTGCGTGTAGGCGATCACCTCCGTCACCTGCATGGCCACGTCCAGCTGCTTGCTCTGCCGACACTCGTCGGTGAAAAGGGTGTCTTGGAAAGCAGAGACCAGCATGGCCAGGTTGTAAGGGGTCCAGAAGAGAAAGAAGACGATCATGATGACGAAGATCAGGCGGACGGCTTTGGCCTTCTTCTCGTTGGGTCGCCTGAGCAGAATCCTTACGATCTCGGTGTAGCAGACGATCATGACCAGCAGAGGCAACGCCAGCCCCAACGTGTTCAGCTTCAGAGCCTGGAACCGTTTCCAGGCTTTTAGGTTTTCGTGAGGGAAGTGGAGGCTGCAGGTGATATGGGAGAACTCCCGCTGGGTCTTGGAAAAGTAAAAGCCCGGGACGGAGGCCGAGATGGCCAGGCTCCAGGCCGCGGCGCTGCTGAGGACGCCGAAGAGGACCGTGCGAACCCGCAGGGCGAACACGGCGTGGACGATGGCCAGGTACCTGTCCACCGTCAGCAGGATGATGAAAAAGATCTCGCTGTACAAGCCTATGTAATAAAGCCCCGAGAGCAGCTTGCAGGTGTCGTCGCTGAAAATCCAGTTGTCCTTCAGCTTGTAGTCAATCCAGAAGGGCAGCGTGAAGAGGAAAAGCAGGTCAGAGATGGCCAGGTTGAGGAGGTAGATGCTGGTCATACTCTTGAGCCTCTTGTACTGCATCAGGACCAACAGCACCAGGATGTTGCCCACCAGGCCGATGACGAACACCAGCGAGTACAAGGGGGGCAGCAGCTGGGCCCCGAAGGCCCTCTCCTCCCCCTTCTGGCACGGGGTTATGCCCCCATAGTCATATTCTGTCGTCACGTCAAAGGTCTCTGTAGGGACTGTGATTTCCGTGCTGGCCTCTGTCATCCTGGAGCGAGTCTCTGTTTTCTTTGCCGTCAGAGGGCGGCAGGCCCTGGACAACAAAGACGAGGCAGGGATGATTAGAAGCCTTCAACCACCTGACAGCTGTTTTACTGAGTGCCTACTGTGTACCAGACCCCGGGACACAGCACGGAGCAAGGGGGACCCGGGTCGACTCTGCCCTGGTGGAACCTGGAGCCTAACGGGGCGGCGGCGGGGTCGGGGCGGGGGGTGGGGGGTAGGCAGTAAATAAATGAGCGCGCGAGTGGTTCATTCCATCGCTTTGACGGTAAGTGTCGTGCAGGAAAAGTCTGGTGGCTGGAGACAGAGCGCAGACGGAGGGAGGTCTCGCCCCACTGCTCCTAACCGGTGCTTCCCGCGGTCTTGGCAGTGGACTCAGTGCTAGGCAACCCCTCGCCCCCAAGCAGGTGTCGCTATTGTCCCCCTGTCTGGAGGTGATGATGCAGACGTTCAAAGTGGGAAGGACACGTATTTATGAAGAACGAACGGTGGAGTTCAAACTCGGGCGTGAGTGGCTCTCACGCCCATTCCTGAAATCACTGGGGCTCCTGCCTCCAATCTCAGAGCAATGATTTTGCGCCATGGGGTCCCCAGAAGGATGCTGAGAGTCCAAAACTTACAGAAGGATTTTCATGGCTCCGGGGGCCTAAAAGGTTCTTAGTCAGGGGTGACATAGCGCCCCGGGGGCACATGAAAATGTGTGGCCTTTTTTTTTTTTCCGGGGGGAGGGGGTGGTGCCCCGGGGACGAGGGATGCTGCTGTCTGGCCATTCGTTAGGCAGGGCCAAGGATGTCCTGCCACGCAAAAATTATCCTACCCACAGCGCTGCCATAGTGAAATTCTAGAAGGCCAGCTCCATCCCTTAGTGGATGAGGATGCTGAGGACGCAGAGTGGGTCAGCCTGGCTCATGTCATACAGCCCAGATGTGGCACAGGTGGGTCTACAGGCAACTTCGTAGACAACCTGTGAGAGCCGTGAGGAAGATTCAGAGGAAAGTACAGTCTGGCTCTTGGATATTTGCACCCAGGGTTGTCTTGAAACAAACAAAAACACAGAACAGCCACTGGATCGCTTGCCTTCGTGGGACTTCCCCCAGTTCCTGATGGTCAGCAGGCTCTTTCAGTCTGTTCCAATCACTTCCTGAAGACACTTCCCCAAAGGGAGCATGGATGGGCTTTGGCGTAACCTACCGGCTGTGTGACTTGGGATAAGTTAATCTACCTCTCTGAGCCTTAGGTTCTCCTCTGTACTGTGGGAAAGTAGCACCTACCTTGCAGGGCTGCTGTAAGGTAATGCATGTATGAGAAAAGCGACACCTCGGTATTTTTCGGGCCCTCGGTAGATATTAGGGTTCCTCCTTCCCTGCACCGGCCCCTCTCTGAGGCCAGTCCCAGGCTGGCCTCACTAAAGTAGCCGGTGCCCACATCATCACTCCCATCCTGAATCTGGAGTCTCTAGTCTTCTAAATTGCTTAGCGAATGTTTCCAGCTTACAAAATTCACATTTCTGCAGCGGCCGTTGGAAAATAAGGCACACGGGACGGGGCAGGGGGCTGTCCGGCATCCTGGCTGGGGAGCTGTCATTTCCCGTCAAATCCGTCCCTGTGGCTCACTCGTCCAGCTCTGGACTTGCCTATACCCGACCAGCTCTCCTTCTGGAGGGACCCAGGCTGGCAGTCACTAACCAGGCTGTGTGGGCAATTTCTGACTTCTGCTGCCACTGCCAGTATGGGCAGGTGGGCTTGGCAGACAGCACTTTTGGGTAGGCCGGCAGATTTACGGCGGAAGTGACCAGAAGCTTGGCAGCGCAAGGAGCCGCTGCTGCAAGCCTGAGACCATGAGCCCGGGGGTCCTGGGGAATTTGGGCGAAGATGAGGCCAAACCGAGTCAGCATTGCCCCCGGGCCATTTGAACAGAGACCCGCCTTCACCACCACCCCCTCCAACTTCGTTGGCTATTTTCCCAACTTGCCAGGCGCCAGGCAACAATCCGCAAGCAAGTCCGGGAGAGGGATGGGGTGGGGGTGGGGAGGAAGGGGCCTTGCAGGGAGACAGAAGGCCTGTGGTGCAACTGAGGCCTGCAAGAGGCTGCTGCAAAGTCAGCCCCGAGGTGATCAGCAGGATCCTCTAGCCTGGGAGCTGGTGAGGGCTTTGAGTAGAGAAAGGACAGTCTGTGGGGCTAAGACGCCCAAGCCTGGTAGCATGCTGGGGCTGGCTTACACTGGTTCGTAAAAACCGATCGTGCCCACCTCTCGCCAGCTCGGCATTCAGGGGTTTGGTAGCTTTGAAATCAACCACAGTGGGGATATCGATGCCACAGAAATCCACAAACACTAGAAATCAGGGCTCTTTTTTTCCCATGAGGGCCAGTGGCTAAACCTTTCCCGGCCCTTCACTGCCCACAGGCTGAATAGTCTAGAGCTGTCCCCCTAGTCGGAGTGGGGACTCAAGCGTCAGTGAATAATAGACCGCCTGGTTGACAAGCTATGCAAACTTCTGAGAGCTTCTAACTCGGAAAATCGGGGCACTCCAGATTCTTCTATGAAGGAACAGTTGAAATAGATACCTCCAAGTAGCCCTCACCCCACCCCTCCCGTGCCCCTCCACCTTCGGAACACAGTCTGACCTGCCTCTTTGTTAGTAGAACGGAATGGATGCATCCCAAGAGGACATCTCCCTGTCTTCGGGAGGGTAAAATCCTACCTCCTCCAGAGACAAATCAGCAGTCCTGACTGTGAGGCTCCTGGGTTCTAGTCTTCTCAAGAAATTGGTCGCTGGCATCTGCAGTGTTTTTTGTAATTAATATTTCCCTTTTGCTACAACTTCTTCATATACCATGTTTGGGTTTTGTTTACATAGGGAAATTTGGCAAGTGATTTCCTCCTGAATAGTTTTTCCGCAGAGAGCCTCTTGTTTCTTAACAGACTTTAGAAAGGCTGATTTTCTCAATCGGTTACCAACAACCAATCATTCAAGAAAGCTTTCCTTTTTTAGCAAGAAAACCCCTGCTTTACATCTGAGCACACAGTCTCATAAATTCACCCCTTGTCAGTATTGCCATATAATTCATTGCCTTGTAGATGCATCTATGGGCTAATTAGACATTTGCTTGACCCTCGAAGAATTCCTCACCTTTCAGGAATGTCCTACAGTGCGAGGACGACAGTCCTGGCTGCATATATGTCTTCTAACAAGATTGCCCTCAGTGGTAACTGGCAAGACAGAAAAAAAAAAACAAGTACCACTTACTCTGGTCTCAGGGGTTTTGTCCACGAAGTCTTTGTTTCTGGAGCTTTTCGAATTTTGATGAACTCAAGGCTCAACGTCCTGATTGAACAGGAAGTCCTCAGCTTCCTGTGTGATGATTTAGGACTCCAGGGTTCACAGTCTTTCAGAATGACGAGAAGGGGACAGAGTTCTTCTTTTTGTATGGTCGGGTGTCCATGAGTGGCCGCGACACGCGCTAGTGGCCGGTTCCTCAAGGCTGGGCTCACTCTAAGGATTTTCTCTGCTCACTCGGCTGTGCTTCTCTCTAGTGAGCTCTGCCTTAAGGGGATTGGGTAGGGTAGGGTTGGGTGGAGTTGAGTGGGGAGAGGTAGTATGAGCTGTTCCCAGAATTTGTGAAGCAATCAAAGGCTGAGATAGTGTGTGTGTGTGTGTGTGTGTGTGTGTGTGTGTGTGTGTGTATTGAGGGGTGGTGAGGGAGGGCAGGGCATAGAGGGTTTGTGGTCAGTGACTAGCCTTTTTTTTTTTTTTTTAGAGTTTGCAAATGGAAGGATTTAAACCCCAACGCTGGATCCTGGTTCTCCAAATGAACCGGCTGATAGCGCGAGAGACGTGACAGGTCCTCTTTGGCGCCCCCTGTGTCCTCCACCTCTGTTTGCTGTCCCTTTCTGCTCCCGGTCTCCACCCCTGCAGACCCCACTGAACAGTTTCATCTCAAGGAACCTCCGGCCCGAAGTGAGTACAGGTCTGTAGGCTGAGTTTCAGCCATTTCTTTCTGACCGCAGGTTCCTGTCTAATGCGATGGTCCAACCGAGGCTGCGGCCAAATCCCAGCTCTCCCCGACACAAGGGCGGGTAACCACGCCTTGACAAGTCTTGGCTCCCACTCCATCTCATGAGATCGCCAAGCACTCTTGCTTGCCGCAGGATGCACAAGGTCAGCTTGGAGGTGAAAAGTGTCACAGAGCACCTGGCCTAAGGAAGAGTGACGAAGGATGCTTCCCACGACTCTCCCCACAGCTGCCAGCACCTGCTCTGCCACTGTGCTGGCTTCCCCCCTGCCCGCCACTCTGGGCTCCACTCCTTTTCTGTAAAATGGGACTCTAGTGGCCTTCACAGGATTGCTGCAAAGCACCATTTCAGAAATGAATGCGAATGTGATTTGCAAATGTCACTTGTCCCTTCAAGGCTCTGTTTCTTCATCCGTAGAATGAAGACTTTAGACAAGGTGCCCCGTGTGCCCTTCAAAGGAACACTCCAGGAGTCTTCTGGGGTCGGGCCTCCCCTCTCTGGCAGCCCGTCCACAGACAGATGGGGGAAGAGGGAGGCAAAAGACAACTAAGCTGACAAAGAGGTGACTTTGGGTGTATTATGTATGCGTTCGATTGTCTCTTTCCTCTTCTGTAAAACGAGGCTAATAATTCCCACTTTATAGAAGGTTAAATGAATACATGCATATGAATGAGTGATTTGGTGCTGAGCTCGGCAAGCATTAGCAACGCCCGCCTTAAGTTGGGTTTCCCTTTTAGGTGCAAACCCTGGAACGGGACGCAGATGCAAGTAATGTATTTGCAGCGGATCCCCAGGAGACACTGCAGGGGAGGGGAAAGGGGGCCAGGAAAGGGAGCATTATAGAGCCACTCCTGCAGAAGGTAAGTGGCACCCAGGCCCCCTGGGGAACCCAGGGAGCCCCTCAGAGTCACCCCAACTGTGGGGCCAGAGGGTTGAGGAAACCGGGCACGTATCATCACATCTCTGCCTTCCCCGCCACTGGCTGAGGGCCGCTTCTCTCTGGCTTTTGTCCCTGGATGTCATCCCTGGGAGATTCTTCTCCACCAGAGCACAGGGCTGGGCATTTAGGCAGTGGCCGTGGCCCTAGATGCAGTGGGAACAGACAGGAGTGTCCGTAAGGTGCACACCACGGTCTCCTAACCTTGACTTTGCCTCGGCCTCTGTTTCCTTAATGGGGCGCCCCCTGCAGCGTCAACCCCCGATCTGGCCTGCTGACCCCCCTCCTTCATGTCCCATGCTGCCTTTCTGGGTCTCATCCACGACATCTGATGCTGACACAGCCGTTCCCACTTCTCCTTTCCTGTCTCAACCTCAACATCCCGAAATCTTATGTTCTGTTTGACCGGGACGCGGTAAGGCCAGGCTCCTTGCCTGCGTGGAGCCTGCGTGTCATTGGGGTACGCCTTTCAGGGTCCAGTGCTACACCTGTAGGTGAATTTCCGGGGGAGGGGAGGGGCTGGCGGTGCTCTCTCTGCCACCCAGTCCCGGGCCACGCTGTCTGCCTACTTGGCAGAAGAGATTGCTTCTGACCCCGGGCCCCTCTGGGGACACCAAAGACGGATTGACGGGCGTCTCACAGAGGGACACGAGGGCCTTTGGGGGACACTGGTGGCCCCTAGGCAGGAGCCTACCCTTGCCCCCTCCACACCACTGCCTTTTATCCCCACCTCGTCTAATCTCCTTCCCTAGCCTCTCTCTCCACCACCCCTTCTTCCCCAGGCAGTCTTTTCTCCTCCTTATTCTCCACCTCTGGTCTCACGCCTGGTAGCTCCCAGGCTGTCTTGCCCCACAACGTGCTGCCAACCCAGCCTGGCAAACCAGAGGAAGTAGGTCCAGTAATCTGTCCCCTGCATTCTGCCCAGCTGCCCTCTTGTGCTGGGTCATGTGCCACCGTGAATGAGGATGTTGGGCACGACCATGACCTAGGACACACGAGAAGCCACCCTGCCTGGATCACCCAAGAGGCCACCTCCTCCCTGCAGCCCTTCCCACTCCACTCTCTACAGCCAGAAGTCATCCGGGAGAGGCAGGTGTGGGGGCTCTGAGGGGCTGATGGGTTTTTTGTTTGTTTGTTTTGCTTTGTTTTGTGTTTTGCAGGGGTGGGGCTCGGGCGCGAGCAAAAGCTGCGGAGCGTCTTAAGGCCTGGCCTCAGAAGTCACCTCGTGTCACCTCTGCTGCGTTGTGAGGGTCGAAGCACGTCACCGAGCCCAGCCACGGCGAAGGAGTCGGGAGATAGGACACGTTGGTTTAGTTGGAGTGGTGCAGTCACGCTGTGGAAGGCTGTGTGGCCCAGGATGGGGTGGCGGGGGGGAGGCCTTGAAACTGTATTTTACCCTCCACCGAAGTACAGGTCTCCTCCAGTCTCTGGCCAAGGGCTTCCTTGAACCCTCTCCCCCATGGCCATGTCTTCCGGGCTCCTCGGCCACTCGCGCCCGTGACCCTAACTCCCGGATCTCGCCGTCAGGGCATCCGTGGCCCCTCATACCTTGGCTCCCGGCACCCCAGCCTCTGACCCCACTCCCACCTCTCCTCCCTCCTGTCATTCGGCACCAACAGGTCCTTGACCTCAGTGGGGCTGTGGGTATGTCAATTTTCTACAGACCGTCAGCCTCCTTATACTGCCCACCAGCCTGACCCCACGGGCCATTGCTCCGGTCTCCGTCCCCCACCCCTTTACCTCCACCCTCAGCTCTCAGGCTCTTTTCTGACCTCGTGGTGTCCACCCAGCAAAATCCGGCCTCGGGCACAGCCAGCCCCACGCCCGCACCCACAAAGTTGAATGCGGCTGGAGGGAACCCCGCAGGCGTCCTGCGAGAACTGAGTTGTAACCCACCGTCGGAAGGCGGGGAGGAACGAAGAGGCGATAACAACCCTTCAGACCCCAGATCTGAGCCGTGGACAGTTAGGCGTGCGGACCTCTCCCTTCCTCCTTCTAGTCCGAGAGCCGAATCCGGGCACTGGCTCGTGCTGGCTCTTCCCTCCCACCGCATTCACCACACGTCCATGAAGTGCCCCCGATCTCGGTCGCACACCGGGCAATTACGGGGCTCAGAGGAGCTAGGCAGGGCCCGGAACCAGCGCGAACTCCAGGGGTGGTCTGGGGGCTGGCCGCACCTGCATCACGTGGGAGCTTGTTGAGAAGAAAGGTTCTCAGGGCCTCACCCCGGAACTGCAGAATCAGAATCCCCGGGGGCGGGTGTCGGACCCAGAAGCTGTGTTTGGGGCAAGCCCTCTGCTGCCTCTTGAGCACCTTTGGAGTTTGAGGATCCTGTCTAGACACTTGCTGATTAGCGTGTGACACCAAGACCCGGGCGCTCGTCCAAAACGGCAGGCCCTGGGACCTCACCACGGGCCCCCTGAAAGAGAAACTGCGTTTTCACCGGGCCCCCCAGGGATCTGTCACGGGCCCGGGGGCTGGAGGTGGCCGAAGGACGCGTCCCAGGGCGTAGACGCTCAGGAAGCCTTGGGTGACTGGTTGTCGCACAGAAGGAGCACCCTCGCCGGGCTGCCCAGATAGGTTCCACTTCCCGGGCCCCCGTCCTGGGCCCTGACCTCGCATCTGGTCCCTACGCTGTATTAGCGAGGCTCAGGGAGAGTCGCGCCTACCCGTCGCCGGTGGGGGTAGAAATCCGGTCCCCCTCCCCGGAGGGCTCTTTGGCCATGTCTGCCGCGCCCCAGGCTGGACGGACGGAGCAAAGGCCGTGTGCCCTGGATGCCGCCAGCAGGAAGGCCCTGGTGGGGAAGGTACAATGTCTCTGGAAGGAAGCAGGATGAATGGCTAATATTCCTGGTCCCTGGGGAGGGAAACAGGTGCGCCTGGGGGAGACACCAAGCCCGAGTTTTCACTGTCTGTTACTTTGTACCGCTTGGCTTTTGTACCAAGTACAACTGTTATCCGCCTGGTGGTTTTCTTTCCTTTTTTTTTTTTTTTTTTTCAATATGTGAAATTTATTGTCAAATTGGTTTCCATACGACACCCAGTGCTCATCCCAAAAGGTGCCCTCCTCAATACCCATCACCCACCCTCCCGTCCCTCCCACCCCCCATCAACCCTCAGTTTGTTCTCAGTCGCCTGGCGGTTTTCAAAATGGGGTCCAAGGACCCCTAGGGGTCTCCCACACCCATGCCAGGGGTCCCTGAGGTCTTCCCTTTTCCAGCTACGTCCCTGTGTGCGGCTGGTTTTCCTTCACAGACTTCAGCCAAAACGATCACAACAGACGGGGCGGTGGGTGGGGGAGGAGGGGGTGCGGGGCGGGCGGTGGGGCAGAAGCAGCTTTGGGGATCCGGCCACTCTTTGCACTGACATTGTTTGCATCCGGGGAAAACAAAATTATTTTCCCGCAAGTGTTACTTATGTTATGATGTAACAGTTTCATTCCTGTTACTTTAAGGGAATCGCTGAATTTGGGTTCAGGGCTCAGTTTTAGTTCCTGCTACGGTACATTTTTTTTTTTTTTTTAATTTTTTTAATGTTTATTTTTGAGAGACAGAGAGTGAGAGAGCGCGTGTGTGAGCGCTAGTGGGGGAAGGGCAGAGAGAGGGGGAGACCCAGAATCCGAAGCAGGCTCCAGGCTCCGAGCTGTCAGCACAGCGCCCGACGCGGGGCTTGAACTCACGGACCGTGAGATCGTGACCCGAGCCGAAGTCGGACGCGTAACCGACTCTGCCACAGTAAATATTAATAATCCACATAAACAAAGGCTCGTTGGTATCTGCAACGGTACTGTAGACATACACATTCCTGAGACTGAATCTTGAGAACTGTTGGTTCGGGGCAGACTGATATAGCTACATTCTTGCAAACACCCGGTTCCACCGAATAGTAGCTGGTGACCCAGGGCAAGCTCGCTATTTTCCTGAGCCTCACTTTTCCCCTCCGTGAGCCTTAAGGAAGGGATGCGCCTAAGACCTTTAGTACGTAGAGTTAGTGTTATTATGGCTCCCTAACCCCTACGGCAGACTCAGGCGACCCAACGACACCGTCAGTGACATTAAGTCGGTAGCCGGAACTTGGCCACGGGAAGAGCCTTCCCGGCCCCGGGGGATCAGCAAATGCCACGCGTTGATGCCTTTTTCGTTCTTTCCTCCCGGAGAGCTGATATGGATCCTTTGCCAGCTCACACTGCCGGGCGACCGCAGGCCGTGAGGGCACAGGGCCTCAGTGTTAAATCTGTGTGGCCTCGGGGCGCCTGGGTGGCTCAGTCGGTTGAGCGGCCGACTTCGGCTCAGGTCATGATCTCACGGTCCGTGGGTTCGAGCCCTGCGTCGGGCTCTGTGCTGACAGCTCGGAGCCTGGAGCCTGTTTCCGATTCTGTGCCTCCTCTCTCTCTGACCCTTCCCTGTTCATGCTCTGTCTCTGTCTCAAAAATAAATAAACATTAAAAAAAAAAAAAAAAAGTTAAAAAAAAAAATCTGTGTGGCCAAAGGGACCTAATGAGAAAGTTTGCCTCTCAGTGTATACGAACCTCGGGTCTGCGCAGAAACTAGCTTTTATTTGAGTGCCTGCCCTTTGCACAACTAGCCGGGGGCCCAGCTGCCTGATTTCAAGGGGATCCCCTCACACCGGAGGGGCGCCCGCTCACAAGTCCGCGGCGGCTCAGCCCAGTTCTCTCCACCGAGCGAGGCTCAGGCCTTGCCCGCTGCCCTGGGTGGGGGCGGGTGGGGCTCAGGTTCAGGGCACCCAAACACGGGCTCTAGCCAGGGGTCTGCACCTTCGGGCTCGTGCCTTCGGTCCAGGCGTCTCGGAGCCACTTCGTCCTTCCCTTTTTCTGGACTTTCTGGTCTCCCTGCCGTCTTCCTTTTCTTTCTGTGGATTTTCACTGGGGCGTGAGGAGGAGGGGAGGGGGTATTTAGTTCTGTTTACTGGCCTTCATTTTTGGTGTTTGCCCCCACCCCCCAAGCACCAGCTGGCCGCGTGCCTGTCACTGAAGATCCTGTTCAAAGTTTTCATCTGATAATCTTGTGCTCTTTCACCTCCTACAGACCGGGCTGGAGAGGAAGGTCTAGGAACAGAAATTTCTTCCAACTCCCTTTGTCCTGCACCAGCATTTCCTTCCCTAAATTGCCCCCAGCGTGCCCCCCTCCCCCTGCTCCAGGGCCTCCCCTCTCCCCAAGGGAGCCCCCCTCCCCCTGCTCCAGGGCCTCCCCTCTCCCCAAGGGAGCCCCCCTCCCCCTGCTCCAGGGCCTCCCCCTCCCCCAGGGAGCCCCCCTCCCCCTGCTCCAGGGCCCCCCTCCCCCCAGGGAGCCCCCCTCCCCCTGCTCCAGGGCCCCCCCTCTCCCCCAGGGAGCCCTCCTCCTCCTGCTCCAGGGCCCCCCTCCCCCCAGGGAGCCCCCCTCCCCCTGCTCTAGGGCCCCCCCTCTCCCCCAGGGAGCCCCCCTCCCCCTGCTCCAGGGCCCCCTCTCTCCCCCAGGGAGCCCCCCTCCCCCTGCTCCAGGGCCCCCCCTCCCCCCCAGGGAGCCCCCCTCCCCCTGCTCCAGGGCCCCCCTCCCCCCAGGGAGCCCCCCTCCCCCTGCTCCAGGGCCCCCCCTCTCCCCCAGGGAGCCCCCCTCCCCTCTCCCCCAGGGAGCCCCCCTCCCCCTGCTCCAGGGCCCCCCCTCCCCCCCAGGGAACCCCCCTCCCCTCTCCCCCAGGGAGCCCCCCTCCCCCTGCTCCAGGGCCCCCCTCCCCCCAGGGAGCCCCCCTCCCCCTGCTCCAGGGCCCCCCTCCCCCCAGGGAGCCCCCCTCCCCCTGCTCCAGGGCCCCCCCTCTCCCCCAGGGAGCCCCCCTCCCCCTGCTCCAGGACCTCCCCCCCAACGCCGCTTCACTGCTGTCCACACAATGCTACTTTCTCATCTTGAGTTCCCATTTTGAGCCTCCTATCCTCTTTGTGATGCTTCCAATCATGCCTGTTTCATGACGTCTCTGTAAAGAGGACCCAGAGTCCCTTCAAAGGCCTTTCCAAAGATGGCTGTTGGGGGGGGCCTCCCCAGGTCGGGCGAACCTGAGGCCAGTTGGGCCTCCCTGCCCCGGGCTTGCATTTTCAGTGGCCTTAGTTACACAGAGCACCGGGGAGGGACTGTCCCTGGGAGAAGAGACCAAGACCCCCCATCCTTCCTCCTGGCGCTCAAGGAGGGAGGTCTGGCAGTATGGCCCACAGGGGTCTAAACCAATTACCACTGGGGGACAGAGACAGAGTCGGTGGACCGCCCCTCCCAGGGCCTGCTCCCAAGAGTAGAGAGGACAATGGCTGTGGCTCGAAGGCCGTGACCTCCCGCGCTCACCACGTCCAGGTCCTTTAGAGGGCACTCTTGGACCGTGGCAGAGGCGTCATCCAGGGCCTGATGTCGAAGGTCCTCCTGCTGTCTGGGCGGTAGAATTCCCGTTTCAGCACAGCGAGGCCAGAGGACGCAGGACCACAGGCCAGGCCACCAGCCGCCACTAGGGATCCCATCAACAAGCAGTCCGCCCCCTGCCCGCAGCCCCAGGGTGTGGCCTCGGGCATTCGTGGGTGGGCAAGGTGGGGGGAGGCACGGAGGCTTCCCGGGGACCCACGGGCTTCAAGAGCAGTTGGGTGCGCGAGGGATCCCGCTTTCCAGGCTGGGGACGTTTCAGGGAGAGGGGCTGACAGCCTGGCTGTGCCGCTCTCTCTTGTGTCGTTCGCTCCTCTCCCGCTGCCGCCTTACTGTCCAGGGCACCGGCCTGTCACGCTTGGGTCCCAATTACGGTTCCCTCAGACGCCCACCATGCGATGTGCAGTCTCGGGCAATTTTCTCCACCACTTGCCTCGAGCTTCAGTTTCCCCACCTGTAAAACCGGGATAATAACCTTTCTTTCTCTGGCTTGTGGCAAGAATTAAATGTGATTCCCCACGTGCCTGGCAGCCGGCAGGTGGGAACCGAGTGGCAGTCTATTTCTTCCGCCCAAGCCTCCATCAAAGTGGCAAATGTGTGGCAAAAGTGCCTCCTGCGTGCAAAAAACAAAAAAGCTGTCCAAGAAGCTATCCAAGGACCCCCACCCCCCACCTCCGCGCTGAAAAGGCAAGGAGAGACTATCTCAAGGAGGTGCCCTATTTATGTGCTGACCACCACACGCTGTTCCGGGATATCATGGAACCTGTGTTACCTCTTTTCTCTCCAACTTGACTGGAAGCTTCTCAGCAGCTGGACCCGGGCCCCACCGTCTCGTGCACGGTTTCCACAGCACCCTGCACAGAGCTACACGAACGCAAGGTGCTGGGGGTCCCCACCTGTGCACTGAGGTGTGCGTGCGACCACGGGTGAGGGTGACGTGTGACATCTTTTGTTCAGAGCGACGTTGTCAGGCACCTGAGTGCGAAATCTTCCTGCTCCCAAGAAAGAGGTGAGGGGAGAAGGGACAAATGGTAGAGACCTGTGTCCCGTGGCTGGTCCAGAATCTGGCCGGGCAGGGGCTGGCATGAGGCCGAGATCCTGGCGGTGGTATTGGGGGATGGCTGGTCTCTCCAGTGGGGTCCAGAAGCTACAGCCTGGGCATGGTTGCGACCAGAATCAGTGTCGGGGTGACCGGGGATTCTAGGAGCTGAGTAGAAAAGGGCAGGAATGCCCGTAGCCAGAAACAGGTCAAGATACGTCTCTCGGATGAAGGGCTTATATACAGAATAGATTAAACCGCCCCCCACCCCAGGAAGTCAATATGGAAACGACAACCTAATTTTCTTTTAGATAGGCAAAAGACTTCATAAAAGAGGACATCCAATGAACCAACACGTACATGAAAAAGTACTCAATATCACACTAATCATTGGAGAAATGCAAATGGAAACCACAGTTTTAGATAGGTAGAGATAGCAGCACATACCCACCGGGATGGCTGAGTGAGGAAAGAAGGAAGGAAGGAAGGAAGGAAGGAAGGAAGGAAGGAGGGAAGGAAGGAGGGAAGGAAGAAAAAAGAGAAAGAAAGAAAAAAGAGAAAGAAAGCAAGAAAGAAAACAAGACAGCAAGAAAGCAAGCAAGAAAGGAGGAAGGAAGGGAGGGAGGGAGGAAAGAAAGAAAGAAAGAAAGAAAGAAGGGAGGGAGGGAGGGAGGGAGGAAGAAAGAAAGATTCCTAACAATAGTCAATACCAAGTGTTGGCGAAAATGTGGATCAACCAGAACTCTCACGCACCGGCGGAAAGTATAAATTGGTACAACCACTTAGAAGACCGCTAAGCAAAATGTAAAGTGAAACGTATGCCTTCTCTTTGACCCGGAAATGCTACTGCAATCTCTACGCTCAAGACAGAGAGGTACAGGTGGACCCAAGAGACATGCCCAAGAGTGGTGCTAGTAACTTTATTCGGAATAGTCCCAAACTGAAAATCCCAAATTCCTATCAACAATAAAATGGGTAAATTGCGGGACGTCCATATGATGAAATACTACACAACAGCATAAAAGGATAATCAGCTGCTACTATATACTACATTAGTCCATTTCTATTGAGTTCAAGAACGGTCAAAACTGACGCATGGAAATGGAAACAAAACAGCAGTTACCCCGTGGGTACGGACTGGGAAGTACCCGGTCAGGGAATGTTCTGGCTTCTGGCAACGTCCTGACTAGCGGTTACACGGGTGTATACATATGCGAAACCTTAAGATGAGTGTACTTCAGGCTGCATCTCAGTTTAAAAATCTTAATTTTTTTTTTTTTTAAGATAAATCGCCCAGATATGTGACTGCCGAGTTGTACTGTAAGGACATGGTTTAGTTTTGGAAGAAACAGCCGTACTCTTTTCCAGAGTAGCTGTATTATTGTCTATCCATGACGGCAATGTGCAAGGGATCCCGTTTCTCCCCGTCGTCACCAGCATTTGGTTTTGTCGCTGTGTTTTGTATTTCGGGCATTTTTTTTTTTTTTTTTTTCCAACGTTTTTTATTTATTTTTGGGACAGAGAGAGACAGAGCACGAACGGGGGAGGGGCAGAGAGAGAGGGAGACACAGAATCGGAAACAGGCTCCAGGCTCCGAGCCGTCAGCCCAGAGCCCGACGCGGGGCTCGAACTCACGGACCGCGAGATCGTGACCTGAGCTGAAGTCGGACGCTTAACCGACGGCGCCACCCAGGCGCCCCTCGGGCATTCTGATAGGTGCGTGGTGGTAGGTCGTGGTAGTTTCTACTTACATTTTCTAATGACTAATGATATTGAAGATGTGTTCATGCGCGTGGCTGCCATTAGTATGTCTCCTTCGGGGAGATGTCCGTGTATGTCTTTGCCCATTTTCTTTCTTTTTTTAATTAAAAAAAAAAAAGAATCTTTATCTTCGAGACAGAAAGAGAGACAGAGCATGAGCAAGGGAGGGGCAGGGAGAGAGAGGGAGACACAGAATCCGAAGCAGGCTCCAGGCTCCGAGCTGTCAGCACAGAGCCCGACGCGGGGCTCGAACTCGAGGACCGCGAGATCATGACCTGAGCCAATGTCGGACGCTTAACAAACTGAACCACCCAGATGCCCCATGTCTTTGCCCATTTTCTAACTGGATTTTTTGCTTTTGAGTTTGAAGAGTGCTGTCCATTTTAGATACAAATGTTTTGCTGGAGATGTTGCTTACAAATATTTGCTGAGTCCGTAGCTTGTGTTTTCGTCAGCTGAGCAGAGGATTTCGAAGAGGAAAGGTTTATGTTTCGAAGAAGGTTAATTTAGCAATTTTTCTTTTTATGGATGGCGCTTTTGGCCTCAAGTCTAGGAACACGTGGCCTTGACGCAGAGACCAAAGATCTCTGCTTTGTCATCTTCTGGGGTCTTGCATTTGACATTTTATAATTAAGGCTGTGATCGATTTGAGTTAATTTTTGTGTGAGATGTGAGGTTGAGGCTGACGGCTGTTAGTTTCTTCCCGCCTGTGGCTATCTACTTGCTTCAGCACCGTTCGTTGAAAAGGCTGTCATGGCCTCTTCGTCAAAAGGCAGGTGGGCGTCTTTTTTTTTTTTTTTAATTTTTTTTTTAACGTTTTTTTATTTTTATTTTTGAGACAGAGAGAGACAGAGCATGAACGGGGGAGGGGCAGAGAGAGAGGGAGACACAGAATTGGAAGCAGGCTCCAGGCTCCCAGCCGTCAGCCGTCAGCCGTCAGCCCAGAGCCCGACGCGGGGCTCGAACTCACGGACCGCGAGATCGTGACCTGAGCTGAAGTCGGCCGCTTAACCAACTGAGCCACCCAGGCGCCCCCAGGTGGGCGTCTTTGAGAATCTAGTTCTACATCTTCTGTTTTGTCCCATTGATCTGTCTATCCCTCTGCCAAAACCACACTGCCTGGATTACTGTAGATGATGTTCTGAAATCAGATGAAGTGATTCCTCTGGCTTTATTCCTCATTTTCAAAATTGTTTTAGCAGGGGCTCCCGGGTGGCTCAGTCAGTTAAGCGGCTGACTTTGGCTCGGGTCATGATCTTACAGTTCATGAGTTCAAGCCTGTGTCGGGCTCTGTGCTGACAGCTCAGAACCTGGAGCCTGCTTTGGGTTCTGTGTCTCCCTCTCTCTCCCTGCTCCTCCCCTGCTCCTTCTCTGTCTCTCTCTCGAAATTAAATAAACATTTAAAAAAATGTTTTAGCAATTCAAAGTCCTATGACTTTCCATATAAATGTAAGAATAATCAGCTTGTCTATGTCTTTTTGTACAAAAAGACCTTTGATGGGATTTTAATCTAAATTGTTTTAAACCTGTTGATCAATTGGGGGATAAACTGACATCTTTCCTATGTTGAGTCTTGCAACCCATGTACGTAGGCTGTCTGTCTACATTTATTTAGGTCTTTGACTTCCTTCACCAGCATTTTGCAAGTCCTAGCATCAAGTCCTGCAAATGTGTTGGTAAAGTGGTACAGAAGTATAATCTAAAAGCTTTTTGGAGCAATTGTAAATGGTATTGTGTTTTTAGTTTTGGGTTCATTAATACATAATAATGTGGTTGCTTTTTGTTTGTTGGGTTTTCTCCTCCCTGCAACCTAGCTAAACTCAGTTATTGGTTCTGAGTTTTTTAGTAGATTCTTTGGGATTTTCTCTGCAGGTGACCATGTCTTCCTCAAATAGGCACTAAATTTTACTTCCTCTGTTCCAATTTGTATGCCTTTTATTTCTTTTTCTTCCTTGCCACTGGTTAAGCTCTGTGGTAGGAGTGGTAAGGAAGAAATAATGGACATCTTGCCTCGTTCCTGATTGTGGAGCAAAGCCCTGACTTTCATCAGTGTGATGGGGTCAGTGGCTCTCTGTAGTTGTTGTTTATCACTTTGAGGAAGTTTACATTCATAGTTCACTGAGAATGTTTGTTATGAATGGGTGAACGGTTTTGTCAAATGCTTTTCTCTGTCACTATTTGATAAATGGCTCCATTTCTTGTAAGATTTTGCACTTAGGATCATATGTTCCTAGTATTCTTTTGTTATCCTTTTTTTTACTGAAGGGTCTGTAGTGATGCCCCCTGTTTCAATCCTGACATTAATTGGTGTTCTCTCTCTCTCTCTCTCTCTCTCTCTCTCATGTCTTGCTAGAGGTTTACCATTTTTGATGATTTTTTGGAAAAACCAGCTTTTCATTTCATTGATTTTGTGTGTTGCTTTTGTTTTCATTTTGTTGATTTGTTTTTTTCCTTCTTTCTGCTTATTAGGTTTATTTTGCCCTTTTCCTAGTTTCTTGAGAAAGAAATTTAGATTACTTATGTGAGACCGTTCCTTTCTAACTAAGCATTTAGTGTTGCACGTTGTCCTATTAGACCTGCCTTAGTTACACCCCCACCGACCTTGACTCATTATGTTTTTGTTTTCATCTAGTTCTATGTATTTTCTATTTCCTTTGAGACTTCCTCTTTGACCCATGGATGATTTAGAAGCGTGTTTTTAAATTTTCAAGTGTTTGCAAACATTCCTGTCATCTCTCTGTGATTTTTAGTTGATTCCATTTTGGTCTGAGAACATATTCTGTGTCATTTCAATTTTTTAAAAATATTTTTGAAGCCCTGGATGTGCTTTATCTTGGTGAGAGTTCCATGAGAACTCGAAAATATTCACTAGTTGTGAAGGGATTGAAATCCTATATTAATTCCCTTCCTGGCGAAAGATACTTGGAGAAGCCTTTTTCATGACGAAACCCTGAGTGATACAGGACAGTTCCATCCTGCACCGTACAGCAATCCATCCTGAAATTCCTTCCGCACTTTCTGTCTGTTCCCAAACTCTTTCTCATCGGCTGCCGCATTGCTGAGTGTCTTCCCTTTTGGCCCCTCACGACCTTGTCAGTCCCCCTGGTGCCTACCTTATCTTTGTTCCCAGACCTCACATCACACCCACTCCCCATGACAATCAATTCTTTTCTTACCTACGGAAAATTTCCCTCTCTCAAATTAAAAAATGTGTGCCCTCCTCCTCACCCCCATCGTCTCATTAAGAACCTTCTTTGTGATCCATCCTTCTTAGAATGCAGAGGGGACTATAAGTAGCAGATAACTCTCTCCACTTCCTGGGGCTGAGCTGACCCCACCCTCGGATCGATGGTGCACATGTCTTCTTCAGCATCTGTTCTGAGATCTATGTTGTGGGAAGTGCATTCTAGAGTCTATAATCCTTCTAGACTCCTTGGACAACAACAGCAGAATCTTGGTATTCTTGATGCCCTGGGTTATTTTGAAACCTGCTGCCAATATTCCATAGCTCTCTCATGGGAGTAGGGAACATGCTCTTGTTGATTTGTTCTTCCTGATACTAACCTCAGACACGAGGGAGTCAAGAAGGATCAGGATACAAATCTATTCTCTGCCACCGGACGGCCGTGCAACCGTGTTGTGTCATGTAATCTCACACTGCTTTAATCGTTACCTGTAACTTGGACGCCTACAAAATCGTGAGAATCACCTGATACACCATGATGAACGCTGGGCATGAGACTGTTCAAAAGATGACAGTCCTTCTCATCGTGTGCTGCTTCGTTGTTACGTTGTTGCTATGACATCGCATGTCGGTATCCCTTGCTTCTCCCTCTTCCTAGCTTTCCTCTTCCACTCAGAGAGCTGCTTGCATACCTGAGAGCATGAGTAATTCCTGGGCACACTGACAGTGGTCTGTTGAGCCTCTCTTGCATTTACGTGTGGTTGGATCAGTGAGTTCTAGCCCATGGAACTGGCCGAACGTGATGTGAGCAATCTCTAGGCCTGCTCACAAAACCCTTTCGTGCCCTTTGCCCCACCTCTTGGGCGATACGTCTTTATATATTTTGATCAGGGGGCCGACTTTAGTGATACCAGACTCAACGATATGCAGGGTGCCTTGCTCCCTAAATTAAGGATGGGAGGCAGACGGCCGCTAATTAGTGACCCTGATTAGCTATGCATGATCCAGAAATGCATGTTTAAGTTCATCATGCATTTTGAAATTTGTTTGTTGGTAGATAGCATTTTCTTTAAAAAAAAATTTTTTTTTAAGTTTACTTATTTATTTTGAGAGAGTGCAAATGCGAGCAGGGGAGGGGCAGAGAGAGAGAGAGAGAGAGAGAGAGAATCAGAAGCAGGCTCATGCACTGTCAGTGCCGAGCCCGATGTGGGGCTCAGACCCATGAACCGTGAGATCGTGACTTGAGCCAAAATCAAGAGTCCGCCACCTAATCGACCGAGCCACCCAGGCACCCTGGTAGAAAATGCTAGCATCTTCTTAACTGTTGTAAAAGTTGGTACCTTGAAGTGGCGCCATACAAAAACCATAGTTTCGGCTTAATGTTCAGGCAGTGGGCAAAGAGACTGATCTGAAGAACCGTGAAGACGTGGTTTCTGGCGTTGGGGGCAGCGGGAGGGGTGGCCAGCGAAGGGGCGCAAAGAATCTCTTTGGGGTGATGGAAACGTTTATACCGTGACTGCGGCCGTTGTTTCCCCGGATACGTACGAGTGCCGAAATCCATCCAATTGTAGGCATTAAACAGATGCAATTTATCGTCCAGAACCTGTATCTTAATAAGCTGATGCGAAAAAGCAGCTGTCATCTCTGGTAAACTCCCCGTCTAATATCGGGTTCCCAGACCCTGGGGTGGGGGAGGATTCATTGAGCACTCTCAGGAGAAACCAGCAAGCAAGGGGGTGAGTCAGCAGGACAGGGAGGGAGGAATCCAGCAGGACTGTGACCTCAGGCGAAGTCCCCCCTCTGCCCCGACTTGCTCCTTGTTATAAGGAGGCATCATGTGCACATTTTCTTCAGGTTGTTTTAAGAAATGCAGGGGCGCCTGGGGGGCTCAGGTCATGATCTCGCAGTTCGTGAGTTCGAGCCCCGCGTCAGGCTCTGGGCTGACCGCTCAGAGCCTGGAGCCCGCTTCAGATTCTGTGTCTCCCTCTCTCTCTGCTCCTCCCCTGTTCATGCTCTGTCTCTCTCCGTCTCAAAAATAAATAAAACATTTAAAAAAAAAAAAAAAAGAAATGTAGCATCAAAGCACAGGTGTCCTGATCTAAAAGTCGGCTGCTGGGGTTTGGGTATGGGCTGCTGGAGAGGGACGAGGGGGCCCCCAGCCCAGCCGTGAGTCACATCCAGACCTGTAGGGAGGTGGCCGCACAGTGGGGCTAGAATCAGGCAGAAGGGGGATCCCGGCCCAGCCCCACCGCGTTCTGGTGATGTGATCTTGGACTCATTGCTTAACCAACTTGCCTCAGTTCCTCCTCCGAGAGATGGTAAAACACAAGTGCACTTACCTCGCAGACTCGCCGAGAGAGGTTTACTCCGCACGAAACACGGAAAGCCTTTAGCAGAGGCCCTGCTGTGATAAAAGTGCTCAGGAAAAGCTGTTTTGATTATTAAACAGTCATTTCTCTGCCCCTCGTCTCCTCCTGCAACTTCCTTCCGCGGAGGCAGCCCCCACCCCCTGTCACTCCTGCAACCGTCCGAGTCCTTTCTGTCCCCTCGTACTGGGGGCTGACGGCTCTTTGATCTTTTCCACAGTGGAGACTTAGGCACATTTTGTGATTCGTTCAGGATTCGTGCTGTGCAACACAGACAGAGGCTTGACACGTTTAAAAAGTATCCAGACTGGGGCGCCTGGGCGGCTCAGTGGGTTAAGCCTCCCGCTCTTGATTTCAGCTCAGGTCATGATGTCGTGGTTTGTGAGTTCAAGCCCCGCGTTGAGTTCTGCGCTGGCAGTGAGGAGCCTGCTCGGGATTCTCTCTCTCTCTCTCTCTGCCCCTCTTGCTCTCTCTCTCTCTCTCTCTCTCAAAATAAATAAATAACTTAAAAACAATAGACAAAACGTATCCCGATTAATCTTCCTCTGTGACAATGAACCCTCAGGCCTGTCCACCCCAATGTCACACTTCTGGGTGTCCTTCCAGCCACTGGGGGTCGCAGAAGCCTCCCAAACGCCATGCTCCTGAGTCGTGAACAAAGCAGAAATGAAATTTTCTCTCGGGGGAGAAACATTTCTGGCTGCTATTTGGGGGAAGGAGAAATGAGCTTAAAGATCTGTTATTTGCCATCCCTTCTATTTCCTGTCTCTCTTGTCTATTTTTGTTAATGTCTATTTGTTTTTGAGAGAGACAGAGTGCGAGCAGGGGAGGGGCAGAGCGAGAGGGAGACACGGAATCCGAAGCAGGCTCCGGGCTCCGGGCTGTCAGCACAGAGCCCGACCCGGGGCTCGAACCCACAAACAGCGAGATCACGACCTGCGCTGAAGTCGACGCTTAACCGACTGAGCCAGCCAGGCGCCCCATTGTTTCTGTAGGCCTTTGGGCTTCACGGGAGGGCGGTGTGCAGTGGACAGAGGGAACCTAGAAATACCCTGGACCCCCAGCGAGCCGGAAGCAGGCCGTGCCGGCTGCAGAAGCCCTCCCACGACCCCCCTGAGAAAATGTGGGTGAGTGGAAGCGTGTGGTCCGAGCTCAGTCTCTGTGCCCCGGCTGGGCCCCGAGACCCGGGGCCCAGGAGCTGGTGACCGGAAGATGGGTGACCCTCAAGGAAGCTCGGACGCTCTACTGCTCTGCAATCACTTCCTTTCACACATGCAAGGCTGAGGTTGACCTGAGCTCTCCTGCAAGAAACTTCTGGCCACCCCCCCCCCACCCCCCCGGAGCTTCTGAAGGTTCTGTGTTTGTTTCTCCTGTCGATGCCCCTATATTCCCAAGCTGCCTTCTGTTCAATTTGGTTTGTGGCTGTTCCTCTGAAATGTTTCTGCATTTGTGTATGGGACCTTGAGAATCTGGTCACAGGGTATTGGTGTTTGGGGTCAGGTTTTCCTGTGAGCTTAGTGCCTCGAGGAGCAGGGAAAAAGAACCCCAAATCTCCTGGCCCTCCCAAGGCTGAACAAGCCGCTCGGGACCTCGGGGAAACCTCTTTGGGCTCTGCCTGTACATTTGGCCCCAAGGGCGTCCTCATCATCAGCTGAAGCTCGGCAGGCAAGGGTCCCTCAGCTGGTGGATAGTGCAGGAGAAAAGAGGAACTCAGTGGATCGTCTACACTCGGGGGTGGAGAGCAGCCCTGCCCTTCACCCTCTCTGTGGCTTTTGCCAAGTCCCTCGCACACTCTCCGTTTTGTCGTCTGCGATGTGAGCATCCCTGCTGACCTCGCGGGCTGCGCGATAGATAGATGATAGAATGGGCCAGAAAGCAGTTTGCAACTGCAGTCATCAGACCGGCATCTCCCAGAGTTCTAAGGAATCCTGGTCTTAAAGAATGTTAACAGGCGCTATTTGAAAGAACACATTTCTTTTTTCTACATTAAAAATAAGATTGGGAGGGGCGCCCGGGTGGTTCAGTCGGTTAAGCGTTTGACTTCGGCTCAGGTCATGAACTCATAGTTCGTGAGTTCGAGCTCCACGTAGGGCTCTGGGCAGACAGCTCAGAGCCTGGAGCCCGCTGCAGATTCTGTCTTCCTCTCTCTCTGCCCCTCCCCTGCTTATGCTCTGTCTCTCTCTCTCTCTCTCTCTCTCTCTCTCTCAAAAATAAATAAACATTAAAAAAAACTTAAAAAAAAGGAAGAAGAATCATAGACGGTTGTGTTTACCCTCACATAAATCAGCCCCCATCGTAAGCTTCTCTAAAGCTCAATCTCTCAATTGGTAGGAAGACGTTGCCCTGACCAGAGCACCCAGGAAGGGCTCCCATGGTTCATTGCTTGCACGTGGAGAACGCTCTGGGGTCCCTCCCGGGAAGATCCAAGCCTCTGCTGAGTTCCACATTCCCCGTCGACGTACCCCGAGGTGATTCCGGAACCGTCACCTTTCTAAGCCTCTCCGTGTTGACTTTCCTCTATCGCCATTGCCAACGGCTGGCGTGTTCCACAAGGTAAAGAAATTCTTCGGTTCCTGAAATCACTCCGGGAGAATTCTAAGTCCCCAGCGAGGGGGTGGAGACTGAGCTCAGGGGCGGGTGGCCACTTATCAGACAGAAGCCCCAGCCCCGTCCCTGCCGGCCACCCTCCTTCTCATGAAGGACACTCAGTGTCCACACCAGGCTTCCACCCTCCCAGCTGCTGGAGGTGCAGTGACTTTTGAACTTGGGGAGTTTGGAAAGGATAGCGGGGAAGGCTTGGCTCAGCCCTGTCCTCTTCGCCAGGAAAGGGAGCTGCCCGCGGCCCTTGGGGTTGCCTTTGCCTCCGTAGATAAAGCATCCAGTTCTGTGGTTTAGTGAACGGGGTCACGTGTGGCCCCTTAATTTCTTAACATCCTCAGAACCAGAGAGGAAAGGGGACAGGTGGGGAGGGCAGGGGTGCTTTTTTCTCTTCCGATGATGCTGAGCACCAGAAAACTGAGGTCGGCCAGAAATGCCAAGGAAGTTTAGAGGAGGGGCGGGCAGTTCCAAGCACCTGCTACGTTAAGACACCGTCATATTGGTGGGGCCCTGGTTGGGCCTTTCCCACAAGCAGGCGGGTTTCATGGGCCACCTCACCTGAACCTCCCATAGATGGAGGTGCTGTTCTCACCTCCGTTTGCAGATGAGGAAGCCAAGCACCGTTCCAACTGCCTGGACCCAGGAGTCCAGTCTTTCTAAGCAGAAAAGGATGTCCTCACGGGGAAGCTGGGCCTTCACTGCGGACTGGGCGCAGACCAGCAGAGAGGGGAGAGGGTGAGACTGCCCGAGGCGTGTCTGGACCAGTGAGTCCCCCGTGAGGCTTGAATGGGAGACTTGGGGCAGAAAGAGGGTCCCCAGAAACGCAGCAGGAAGCCTTGGAGTTAGGCAAGGCCTCTGGCATTTTCTAACCCCGCCTCTCACCTGTGGAGAGAGTTTTCCTTATTCTCTGGTCCCTGTGGCCATGGTCCCTGGCCCCCGGGAGCTGCCCTCGCAGGGCTGAATACGAAGGCCACTCAGGCCATGCGTCCCCAGCTCCATCAGGGGGCTCCCAGGATGGTCCCCCTTGTGGGACACGTTGCAGAGACTTCTTGTTCTCTGGGGCAGAAATCTGCCTCGTGGCAGCCTCTCCCCACCCGGGGATGCCCCACAGAGCCCAAGGGAAAGGCCGACTCTATCATAATGTAGCACAACTTCCTATCTCTTTCTTCCTACCAGACGTTTCCGGTTTCTCTAACTCTTCTCTGGCAAGGCTTCTGCTGACCCCCCTGACACTGAAGCCTGGCTACCAAGCTGGCTCAAACTCGAGCCTCCGGGATGTCCATGAGCCCTCCCGACAGACTCCTTCCTTCCCCCCCCCCCCATCTTGTCTTTGCCATCGGCAGTGTGTGTCACAGTCCCGCGTACATAAGAGATGTTTGATAGACGCTTGGCGAACTGCTTTGACGTCGTCCACGTGGCCAGTTTGTCAAAGGTCACGCCTCTAAGGCCAGCGCTCTTCCCACAAATGTTGGGTGATGTCTGTGCGGTGCCCAGCGTCACGACGGGCGCCCCGGACCCATCAGCACATAGAGCCCGCACACGTGTCACGGTGGTAGCCTAGCCACGGCTTATGTTTGTTCAGCCCTGTATATCCTACAGAGTCTTTCTTCCGTATTTATCTTAGTCGATTCCATGGCAACCTGATGATTTACAGGTGAGAAGGCCGAGGTCCAGCACGATCTGCTGATGAAGGTTATGGAGCCCTTCAGTCACACGGAAAGGCACTTCTCGGGTCTTCTGGGGACGTCTAACTCTGCGCTCCACCTCGACCCATCAAGGTCTCCTCTAGAGCTCTGGGGAATGACTAGGTTATCCCGCGGTCCCCAGCTTGCCGTCGCGGGAAAGTTCTGATTTAATTTAAAAACTCCCTTTGGTATTGAAGCATAATTGACATACAACGTTATATCCGTTGCGGGGGCACAGCCTAGTGATTCGAACTACATTCCCTACCTTATTTCATGCTCACCACGATAAACGTAGTTACCGTCTGTCACTCGATTTTGCTTTTTGCCCTGCCCCCTCCCCCGTGTCAAAGCAATGTTTATTCAAGAATTATCTGCCCCCCTCCAAAAAGAGAAAGAGAGAGAGAGAGAGAGAGAGGACAATGCCAAGAGAATGCAGAACCCCGAAACGGCTGCTGAACATCAGCAGTGTTCATCTCAAAGATTACTCAACTGAGGGTTTAGTATGTAATTCCAGCAGCAGAAAAGAAGAACTGTACTGAACTTGATAACTTTCTGAAAACTTGCAGAGCAGCGAGCCTGTTTAAAAGGGGAAGCCGTCTTGTGTCCTACCTTCCCAATGCCTCTGATCAGACGGCTTCTCCATTTCGTGCGTGGCAAGACCTAAGCTGTCCCCGGGGGCATAAAGGACTTTGCTAAAGTAACAGGTACCATTTGCCTTCTTTCTGTTCTCTTCCGGGCAAGAACTTACTACATTGCGATAGAAGTCGCTCGCTTAAAAGTGATTTCCGGGTAGACCGTCAGGTTTCCAGGAACAAGGAGATGGAGAGAGGGGTCCAGGCAGGGCAAGCAGTGCCTCTCCAGAGCGCTCTGGGATTGCAGAGGCAGAGGAGAGGGTGATTTAGTAGGTGGTATGGGGCCAAAGTAGGAGAGTTTGTTGTGACACATGTCCATTTTCTTCTTGCTTTCTCCCACTTTCCTTCTTTCCCCCACCCATGCTGTGATACCCTTGGCTCTCCCAGTCATCCACACTTGGCCTTTTGTACCTCATCAGTCAGCATGCCCACGGCTGGGCCCGTCGTGTGTTCTCCGTGCCTTCATAAATTCTCAACTACTGAGGACATGACCACTCCAAGTTAGCCATTTTGCGTGTATCGATGTTGACTTCGTAAGAAACAGTCCGTGAAAACAGAACTTGCATATATGTGTGTACATACATCTACATAGTGCAGTTGTATATATACATGTGTATTTCAAGTGTTCACTGAAAATCCACCCTAAGTCAGGCTATGATGATGAATCAGTGAATCGAATGATTTGGTCTTCGTGTCTGGATCTACAAGGTTGACTGTTTGTTTTTCCTAGACCTGTCCTAGAGGATAGAGGTAGAAATCCCTCCTAATCTTTTGGGAAACCTTGGATTCATGAGGGTGGAAGTTAACAGTTGTTTGACCGGTGTTTAGAGGGAGGGTGATGGGAATATGGGGACTTTGGTACACGGAAGTGATAGGGGTATTTGTAGCTCTTTTCAGACGGTGGTGATGATTACATTGAACCAGGTAGGCTGAGTTATTTCTCTTGGGGCAAGAATTGTATGACTCAACAAGAAAAAAGCAGACGTACCCAGCATAAAATGGGTAAAGGGCACCGCCAGATAATCCACAGAAAAGGAAATATGGATGATTACCAATTACAGTTTTAAAAAATGCTCAGTAATTAAACCAATATTAGTTACACAATAACGACGTCTCTTTTGCCCATATACGTGGCCAATTTTTTTTTTCTTTTCTGTCTTCTTGGTGTTGATGGATGCTTGCTGAGACTAGAGCCATCACCTACTACTGCCCAGAATATATACATCGCTGAACACTTTCTGGAAGCAATTTGACAAAACGCATCAAGAGACTTAGAAAACAGGTAGAAATTGTGCTTTGGGAAACCTACTCTAGGGAAACAATTTTAAAAAATACAAAGATGTTTATTACAGTATTATTTATAAAAGTGTAAATCTGGAACAACTTAATCGCACACCAATAAGACAATGATTAAATAGCCATGAATATCTATACAATATGTTGGTGTCTTTTCAAGTTATATTTCCTTTATTTAAAAAATTTTTTAATGTTTATTTATTTTTGAGAGAGAGAGAGAGGACAAGCAGGTGAGGGACAGAGAGAGAGAGAGAGGGAGGCAGAGGATCTGAAGCGGGCTCCACGCTGATGGCAGAGAGCCCGATGTGGGGCTCAAGCTTACGAACCACGAGACCATGGTCTGAGCTGAAGTCGGACGCTTAACCGACTGAGCCACCCAGGGGCCCCTACAAATTATATTTTCAAATAATTACTAGCCACATGGAACAGGGTGCAAGATATAACATTTAAAATGTCAGAATACAGAGGGTCACCTGGGTGGCTCAGTCGGTTGAGCGGTTGACGTTGGCTCAGGTCGCAATCTCGTGGCTCATGAGTTCAAGCCCTGCGACGGGCTCCGTGTGGACAGCTCACGAGCCTGGAGCCTGCCTCACATTTCGTGTCTCCTCCTCTCGCTACCCCTCCCCCACTCACACCCTGTCTCTCCCGGTCTCTCAAAATTGAAGAAATGTTAAAAAAAAATATCAGAATACAGAAACTATACAAAAGTGTGATATGGTACCTAGAAAAGAGATCTGGGGCAGAGGTTCTTTCTCCGTTTTACGTGGTTTTACCCCAACCATGCTACTTTGACTACACAGTCATGCCTTCCTTATGAAAACATACCCCTCACAATCATCTCTTTCAACTAAATGACAGATCAACCTGCAATGCGATTAAAATTCAACCACACTTGAAACACCCCATGTTGAAATATAAAGAGTCAATCTAATCTTTGGGCAAGAAAGTCGGTAAGAATATCCAAAAATCACTGGGGCGCCCGGGTGGCTCGGTCGATTAAGCGCCCGACTTCGGCTCGGGTCACGATCTCGTAGTCTGTGAGTTCAAGCCCCGCATCCGGCTCGGTGCTGACGGCTCGGCGCCTGGAGCCTGCTTCGGATTCTGTCTCCTTCTCTCTCTGCCCCTCCCCTGCTTGTGCTCTCTCTCAAAAATCAATAAATGTAAAAAAAAAAAAAAAAATTAAATAAAAAAGAATATCCCAAATCACTTGGCAGGTGGATAAAACCAAGTCACTGAAAATGAACTGACCACACTCCAGCACGGGGTGTAGCCTTTGCTCTAGTAACTAATGATAGTGATCAGCAGTTGGGGAAGTCCTTGTGCTGCCCTAAAATACAGCGCTGAGAGGTTCTTGTGTGTGTTTCCGGGGAGGGAGCTTCCTGGCTCACCAGGCAGCCCGTTCTGTTCCCACACAACCTGGTAGTTCCCACATGTCCTTCCCCAGGTGGGCCTGAGTGTAGTCTCCTCCAATGCCATCAAGTTTCTGCGCTCTGGGAGTCTACTCCCTCTTCTGCAGGAAAAGCTATCACGTCAGTCCATCTCAAAGGGACCTAAAACATTGCCTGATCCAAGCCTTTCGTAAAAAAGATTAGAGGGACGCCTGGGGGGTTCAGTCCGTTGAGCTTCTCACTCTTGGTTTTGCTCAGGTCATGATCTCATGCTTTGTGCATTCAAGCCCACCTTGGGCTCTGTGCTGACAGTGTGGAACCTGCTTGGGATTCTCTCTCTCTCTCTCTCTCTTTCTCTCTCTCTCTCAATCTCTCTCAAAATAAATAAACTTAAAAAGAATCTTAAAAAAAAAAGATTAGAAGACTTGGGTCCAGACCAAAGACAAATACTGGCAAAAACAAAAACAAAAACAAACAACAAACAAAGAAACAAAAACTAAAATTAATCTGAGGATTTGAAGCCTCTTATTTTTCATACAAAACATTCTGAGTTCTGTGAGCCACGGCTGATGTTTCTGGACCTTTCTCACCCTAGCCTGTCCTGTACTCCAGATTGACATTAACCCTCTTAACATGGGGTACCTGCGACAGAACATCATATTTCAAATGTGTAGTCTGAACAGTGAGAGGCAGGGCGAAAATTATTCGATTCAGTCTGGAAGTGTTAAGTAAGCAGCTGTCACTTGTCAGGAGTTCTATGGGCACAGTGACCAGTCGCTAGTTCTGCACTGTCCACTCTGGTGGCGACTTGCACATGCGGTGACTTCAATTTAAATTTACTAAATTTAAATAAAATGAAGGGGCACCTGGGTGGCTCAGTCGGTTAAGCCTCCGACTTCAGCTCAGGTCACCATCTCACGGTCCGTGAGTTCGAGCCCTGCGTCGGGCTCTGGGCTGACAGCTCAGAGCCTGGAGCCTGCTTCCGATTCTGTGTCTCCCTCTCTCTGACCCTCCCCCGTTCATGCTCTGTCTCTCTCTGTCTCAAAAATAAATAAACGTTAAAAAAAAATTTAAATAAAATGAAAAGGTCAGCCACATTTCGAGCGCTCAACAGCCATTCGGCGAGGGGTGCCTCGTTGGACAACACAGACCCAGAACATGTCCATCATTGCAGAAGAGTTCTGTTGGGTAGCACCGCACCAGATAATTCTTTTGACTGTTCCAGGTTCTCTGTAAAAAATTAAAAAAAAAAAAAGTGAAAGGTTGGGAGGCCTGGCTTCACTGTATAGTGGGAAGCGATCCAAGTAGCTAGTTGGAGAGGTAATTGGACGAATAAATGAAGGGGCAGCTGGGTAGAGACGTCGATGGAGAATCAGGTATGTGGATTTCCTTTCTTCTGGGTGATCTATTAATACAGACTAAAATTGAGTTTGCTCTCAGGGTTGCTGTGTCACAGCGTTGACATTCTTTATTTTGCTTCTTGCCTCAGCTCGAGGAGGTTGGAGGGTATGTAACTCAGGGACAGAAAACAGGTTCATAAAATTCAGGAGAGATTTCATGTCCCCTAAGAGTAGGGGAGCCGTAAGAATCAGGGTGGCCCAGGAGCGTCTGCGTGGCTCAGTCAGTTAAGTGTCTGACTCTTGATCTCGGCTCAGGTCTTGATCTCAGGGTTCTCGAGTTCAAGCCCCGCTTTGGGCTCCGCACTGAATGCGAAGCCTACGTAAAAAAAAGAAAAGAAAAAGGAATCACTGTGGCCTGGGTCCTACCTCCAGAAATTCTGATTTAACTATTCAGGGGTACAGCCTGGCATTGGGATTGCAAAATCTCCCCAGCGTTTGCCAAGAGCAGCCAGGGCTGAGAACAATTGCCGTAGCCAACTTCTTCTCTCTGTGGAAATCCCCTCCCGTAATGTCCCTATCAGGCAGCCCCCCACCCTCTGCTTAGGTGTCTCTAGTTAAAGTTTGCTCAGTACCTCACATGTCATTTGGGATGATCCCACTCAAGCTTTTTGTTTCTTTTTTTAAACATTTTTTGGATGTTTATTTTTTTGAAAGAGAGAGAAAGAGAGAGAGAGAGAGAGCATGAGCAGGGGAAGGGCAGAGAGAGAGAGGGAGACACAGAACCCGAAGCAGGCTCCAGGCTCTGAGCTGTCAGCACAAAGCCGACTCGGGGCTTGAACACATGGCCTGTGAGATCACGACGTGAGCCGAAGTTGGACACTTGACCAACTGAGCCACCCGGGCGCCCCTCAAGCTCTTTCTTATGTGGTGTTTGACTTTGCCTCTTGGAACGACCTCCTGTGGTTGATGGTGAATCACATTTAGGTTCTTATCTACACACCAGTATCTCGCTCTCTTTCCTACCCAAAGTGTCTTTTCTCCTAGGTGGATGGATACCTCTGACTCCTTCAACTCATCTTTACCAGGTAGGGTTTCTCCTCCACTGCATTCCAGTTTGGGCAGTGTTCACATTCAGTGTGTTGCCTGGGACCTAGCACAGGGCTCTGGATGTAGTCTCAGACCACTTTAAAATCCCATCACGTGCTAACCTGTCATTCTAGCTGACCATAAGGTTAGCATGTGATGGGCTTTGAAAACAAAACCAAACCCAAAACTTCCTGCCTAAGATCAGCAACAGGCAGCCTTGTTTGAAACAGCAAAGCGTCTCTGTTGATAGGAGACTGGCTAAATAAACTGGTATATCCACGCAATGGATTCTCTGCAGCAGGAACAAAGAAAACCTTCCACTGCTAAGTGAAAAAAGCGAGGTGCGTGATGATGAATGTAGTGTTCTGCTTTTATGCAGCCAACAGGGTAAGATTAGAAAATATCTACCTGCTTACACTTGTGTATGGAAGCCCTGGGAAGGAAGAGCAGTTACCCACACGGTTGAGCGGGGGGTGTTGGGGGGCAATTTTCTGCGTGTCTTCGGAGCCGAGGCCCGGCAGTGTTTGTTGTAGATTACCTTTTCAAGGATGTTTTGTAGAAACGGCCTCGGAAGACAGAACATCTCTTGCCAGGGCAGACAAAGAGTTTTGTTTGCTATCTGGTGAAATTCAAATAATGTTTCCCTCCTGGGCAAAGACTGGGCAGGCTTGTTGTCAGCCCCGTATGAACGATTGGAGGTTCCTGGACTCAGATTCCTCGGCTCTGAGGCAAATCTGCTGTACGTGGCCCCCGTGCGACTTGGGGGCAGGGAGAACCGTGAACTTCAAGTTCACGTGTCTGCTGTGCCACGAGCAATACATCCTGTGTCCTTTATCTAATGGGCACGTGCCTTCTGCTGGTATCCTCGAGGAAGTGGCAGGCTTACTTGTTAGCCTACAGGTAGGGTAAGATCTTAGACCCTTCACAGTTCTTGACGGGGAAGAGACACATGGGGATGTGCTGTAGGATGAGACTTTTTTTTTTTTTTTAATTTTTTTTAACATTTACTTATTTTTGAGACAGAGAGAGACAGAGCATGAACGGGGGAGGGGCAGAGAGAGAGAGGGAGACACAGAGTCGGAAGCAGGCTCCAGGCTCTGGGCCATCAGCCCAGAGCCCGACGTGGGGCTCGAACTCACGGACCGCGAGATCGTGTCCTGAGCTGAAGTCGGATGCTTAACCGACTGAGCCACCCAGGCGCCCAAGACTTTTTGTTGTGTATCTTCTCATAGTGTTAGGTTTTGAACCATATGATTGTGTCTATTACCTACTCAGTCATAAATATCATGACATTTGAAATAAAAATGTTACTCTTGTAAAAAAAAACAACTTTTGTCATGTAAATTTAGATTAAGTTAATGGAAATTGTCTGCAGATTATGGGAAGTGATGATTTCTTGGCTTCCCCAAGGTGGGCAGAATTAAGTGCCCAGTAGAACTCTCCTGATTCCTGGTTCCATAATTTGCCAGGAATTAATCTATTTTCTATCTATCTATCTATCTATCTATCATCTGTCTCTGTCTCTATCCCCTACCTGTCACCTTTGTGAGAGATAATCTGACCTCTGATACCTCTCTGTCGGTAAGTAAATGGATTAATATAATCCGGCGTTCCCATTAGGTTATTTAATTTGGTTGAGGTGCAAACTTATTCGTAGAAATTCAAAGTCCTCATTTAGTATAACTAAAGATGTTAACGAAGGCTGAAATGTCTGGTTGAAACCATTGGATACCAATCATTGTAAGTTTTCTAGAACCTTGGGTAATGGACCACAGACCGGATATTTGTGGAAAGAGAAGCATTTCTGTTCAGATGGAAGAAATATTTGCTCTTCTGAAGTCATATTTTACTACCTTGGACAAGATCTTAGACATTTTGGAAGGGCCCAAGAACTTGAAAAACAAAGGTCAACGGGGGGAGGGGAGGAGAGTTCATATACAGTTCTAGGCGTGTATTAATATACACGCTGGGCCAGTGTTCTAGATGCTCTCGAACGTGTTAGTTCAGATAATCCTCACCTCACTCCTCAGTCCACGGAATACATTCTTTGCTTGGCTTCTGGGACACCAGCTCTCCTGGTTTGGTCCCTACCTCACCGTCCACTCCTTCTGAGTCTCTTGTGCTGCTTCCTCCTTGTTCTTCTGAACTCTGATTTTTTTTTTTTTTTTTTTTTTTTTTTTTTTTTTGAGAGAGAGCTAAAGAGACAAAGCACTTACACACCCACAAGCCAGAGTGGTGACTTTACTAAACTGACGTAATCATTCGGCCTGCGGCCTTCTACCGGCCGTTCCTGGTTTTAAGCAAACTCCCCCTGCTGTCAAGGATCGGCACTCTTCATCAGTAGGCATAGCAGATTTCCCCTGCAGTGAAGTTTCATTACAAAATGGATTTTAAAAAAAAATTTTTTTTTTAACGTTTATTTATTTTTGAGACAGAGAGAGACAGAGCATGAACGGGGGAGGGGCAGAGAGAGAGGGAGACACAGAATCGGAAGCAGGCTCCAGGCTCCCAGCCGTCAGCCCAGAGCCCGACGCGGGGCTCGAACTCACGGACCGCGAGATCGTGACCTGAGCTGAAGTCGGACGCTTAACCGACTGAGCCACCCAGGCACCTCCAAAATGGATTTTTTTCAAAAAATGTGTATTTATTTATTTTGAGACAGAGGAGCGTGCGCGGGCGTGCATGGGGGGGGGGGGGGAGGGGCAGAGGGAGAGGGAGAGAGAAGAGAATCCCCAGCCGGCTCCACGCTGCCCGTGCAGAGCCCGAGGCAGGCTCGATCTCACCTGAGCCAAAATCAAAAGCCGGATGTTTAACCAACTGAGCCACCCAGGCGCCCCTACAAAACGGGTCTTAAATTAGCCGTATCTTTTTTCACCCAGCCGACAAGAACTCGTTGGCCTTTACTTCTAAAAGCATTCAGGGGGTGCCTGGGGGGGCTCAGTTCGGTTGAGCGTCTGACTTGGGCTCAGGTCATGATCTCACAGCTTGCGAGTTCGAGCCCCGCGTCGGGCTCTGTGCTGTCAGCGCAGAGCCTGCTTCGGATCTTCTGTCTCCCCCCCGCCCCCCGCCCCTTCCCTGCTTGCGCTCTCTCTCTCTCCAAAATAAATAAATCTTAAAAGCAAAAAAAGCATTCAGACAAGTCCGAGAAACATTGCAAACGATTAGCTCAGGGTATATCTCTGGCTTTGGCTGCCATAGACTGTAGCTCTAATATTGTGGAGAGTCATGACGTCCACATACAGTAGACACCCACAGTGAGGAGGTGATGCCCAAACAGAGAAAGGAGTCCGCCATCACGCCAAAGGTCCCCGTCCTGTGGGCAGAATGCTGACGGGCAGGTGAGGCTATAGAGAGCCCAGGTTTCTTTGAGTCAAGAACACTGGGGATCAAGTCCCAACTTAGCCGTTTGCTCTCCGTGTGATCGTAAATTAGGGAATTTCTCTGAGAGGGAGACATGGAATCTGAAGCAGGCTCCGGGCTCTGAGCTGTCAGCGCAGAGCCCGACGCGGGGCTCGAACCCACAGAACCGTGAGATCGGGACCTGAGCCGAAGTCGGACGCTTAACCGACTGAGCCACCCAGGCGCCCCAAAATGTTCATTTTCTTATCCCTTCAAGACCACATGTATTCAGAAAGTCTCCTGTTTTTATCTTTTTCCAGCTTAGGTCCAATGGTTTAGTGGAATGCATGCAAATGGAATCAGGAATATTGAAGAATATGTGACAAATGTGATGTTTGAAGCCTGAGGAGGCGAGGGTGGTTATTCACCCATTTACAGAGAAGGAAAATAGATGGCACTTCGTGCCACATATCAGACTAAATTCGCAGTGGGTTACAGATGCGTATGTATGAAATGTTGAACCGCAAAGATACTAAGATATATACAAACATTCATGACATCTGGGATGTGGATGTCCTCACTGAATGGAACCCCAATGCGATAATAGCGTGGGTTTTAGAGCAAAAGGGCACAGGATCAAGTCCCAGTTCTGCTGTGCACAGAATAGCCTCAGGCAACTGACCAAGCTTTGCCAAGCCTCTGTTTGCTCATCGATAGAGTGGGGATGGGAAAACCTACCTTGCAAAGTTGTGAGATCAAGCAAACTATGTGAAATGTTTGGCCTAAGGAAGGTTCAATTATCATAGACTTTTTTTTTTAATGTTTATTTATTTTTGAGAGAGAGAGAGAGAGAGAGTGGAGGAGGGGCAGAGAGAGAAAGAGAGGGAGAGAGAGAAAAAGGATCCCAAGCAGGCTCCTGGCTGACAGCAGAGAGCCTGATGCAGGGCTCCAACTCACGAGCCGGGAGATCATGACCTGATCTGAAATCAAGAGTCGGCTGCTCAACCGTCTAAGCCACCCGGGTAGCCCCTAAAGAAATTTCTAAGAAAAATCTCCCTTCCCCCCAGTCTGGTGGTTGTAGGTTAACTCCACCCAAGCTCAAAGAGGAAAACCAAACATTAAGATCTTTAAAACAAAATTCAAATACTCTACCTCATGTGACTTCCACGTCAAGTTTCTTAGATCTCAGGTTGTGGTTTCAGGTGCTGATGAGTACGTGCTTCAGCTTATAATTTGCCCACGTTTTCAACCAACTTACCTTGAGAAAGCATGTTTGCCAAATCTTCCAGCTGTCCTTGCTAGAAGAAGGCATCCGCCGTTAGTGACAGTGTAATTGATAAGGGAATTTAGACACTTCCACATCTTACAACTTTAAAACTTACCTGGGACGCCTGGGTGGCTCAGTCGGTTAAGCATCCGACTTCGGTTCAGGTCACCATCTTAAGGTGAGTTCGAGCCCCGTGTCGGGCTCTGCGCTGACAGCTCGGAACCCGGAGCCTGCTTCGGATTCTGTGTCTCCCTCTCTCTCTGCCCCTCCACTGTTCATGCTCTGTCTCTCTCTCAAAAATAAATGAGCATTTAAAAAGTTTTTAAAAATTACCGTTCCCCCCCCACCCCTTCTACAACTATTTTCATTATTTGCTCATTGCTTTTTATATGCATACAGTTTCACGATGTCGCGGTCTTACTACACGCACTTTATATTCTCTTCGTTTCCCACGACCGCTTGTTGGTGATTCCACCTGGTCTCCAGAACTAGTTTTAGTGACTGTAGAATAATCTATTGCATCAGTGGACTACGATCTGTTCAAAATCTCCTTCATGTGTCAAACCTTTCAACAGTTTCCATTTCTCTTGTTTCTTTCTGTTACGAAACGAGGCCATAACGAACATCTGTACCTTGTGATTTGATTTGTTGGATTTCTTCCCCTTGGGGTAAATATCTCCGAGTAGAACCGCTGGCTCAAAGCCACGTGTACCTTGTTGATTCTCGTTGTTTATAACATTTCAAAAACTTACTGAACCAAGTTACAGTACATCAGCGATGTCTTATTGTTCTCGGCTTGCCCCAACCTTACCAGCATTGTTAGAGTGACATCATTTACTTTTTTTTTTTTTTTATGTTTATTTATTTTTGAGAGAGAGTGCAAGCGAGGGAGGGGCAGAGAGAAAGGGGAACAGAGGTTCCAAAGCACGGAGCTGACAGCAGAGAGCCTGATGTGGGGCTTGAACTCACAAACAGCGAGATCATGACTCGGGCTGAAGTGGGAGGCTCAACTGACTGAGCCACCCAGGTGCCCCTACTTTTTTTTTTTTTTTTTTTGACATTCCAAACTTCAGTATATTTTCTAAAGAAGAGTCTCTAATTCTAGATGAGGGGGGCAGGGGGAGGGCTCCTCTCCTTCTGACTCTAGGAATTGCGAGAGGAAGAGTCCAAGGTCACCGAAGGAAGCAGTCGCGCTCGGGGGTTCCTATCTCCCCCATCCAGGCTTTGACCAGAGTTAGAAGGTGTGAAGGGCTGTTTGATAAATTGGGGAGGGGGCCCTCGCAGAGCCTCCTCTCTGCACGTCGCTTTCTTATTCACATGTGTGGCCGGCACAGTTAAGCTGGTGGTCGGGGGAAAAATCATTTCGTCTGTACCCTCGAGTGTCCCTGGGTTTGTCCATGGCACGGACACGGAGTCAAGGAGCAGTGTGTCTGCTCAGTGCCTGTCAGTTCAGGAGAAGGTGCCAGAAGCCTGATGATGTGGCAGCCACAGAGGGCCCCCCACTCCAGCCAGGGCTGCAGAGGTCACTATGCCCAGGGATGATTGAGAATGAATGGATCGTGAGGCCATGAGCCACAAAACAGCAGGTGCCAGCAGAAAGTTCAAGGTCGGGACCAGGTGGCCCTTCCTCAGCAGACACCAGCCACGTGACTAGGACTGACAGAAGACCAGGGCACCTTCTTCCCACTCCCCCCATGCAGGCCCCTCCCCCATATCTCCACTGCCATCTTCGAAAGGCCCAATGAGAGGAGATGAGAAACCAAAATTAATAAGCTGGCAACGTAAACAGGATGAGAAAAACTAAAGCCGTCCTTCAAATGAATGGGTCAGGCTAAGTTTAAACCACTCTGGACTGCAATTTGTGAATCCTTTTTCCTGCTGCCCAGGGGAAAGCTGGTAAGATCCAAATCGTTTTTGGAGACTGAAGGAACTTCATTTGCGTTGCGTGGCTGAGGTGCCCTGTGAGCAGTTTTAGAGAACCAGCTAAGGTAGCAGGAATGCAGTTTTTGGTAAAACTTGCACCCATGCGTGCATGTCTGCATCAAGAAATGCTCATAGTGGTGAAATCTGGGGTGGTTTTTACTTTTGTGTTTTTGCTTTTCTTTACCGTTTTGCTGCCTGTTGGCTGTTACCGTATCATCCTTCCCCAAAATGCAAAAAGACCTTTTTTAAAAAATGTTTCTTTCTTTATTTATTTTGAGAGACAGAGTGCAAGCAGGGGAGGGGCAGAGGGAAAGGGAGAGAGGGAGAACCTTAAGTAAGATCCACACCCAGCGTTGAGCCAGACATGGGGCTCGATCCCACGACCCTGAGATCATGACCTGAGCTGAAATCAAGAGTCGGATGCTCAACCGACTGAGCCACCCAGGTGCCCCCAAAAAGACATTTTTGAAAGCCTAATTCCAACCTCTTGACGATGTCAGACCTAAATATTCATTTTGCTCTGGACGATGGAGACAGATGAAAACCATTTCAGTTTTCATATCTCTGACCCCATGTAATTAGTCGTCAAAGGACTTGGCTTCTGACTCCAGAGAACCTGCATTCTTCCCTGTGCCTTGCACCCCAGAACCCCCAAAAGATTCTACAGTCTGATCGTGGTCATGTTGAAAGTGACACACAAATTAAAGTTACGATCATCGAGTTGAACAAAACCCCAGTGAATTTTTTTGTTTTTAATTTGACTTGTTTTTAGATCAGCCTCAGAGAAAAGGAAAGATAATAGAAATATTAAGCAGAGGCTCCTATATTTTTGCTCTTGGGAGCAAGTGACTCTGTTTATTTTTTGCTCTTTTTAGGCATTAAAGTTTACAGGCATGCTCTCTATGATTATAAATGCGTGATGGACAAAATAATGGGTATTTTTTTTCCTCAGAGGCTGTGGATTGTGCCATTAGGGGTAAGAATGCTGAAAAGATCATACAATCAGCTGTTTTTCAGTGCCGTTTTCCACCTAAAAGCCTGAGTGTGTTACTTATCAGTGTGCTGCCCTAGGACAGAGCCATGAAAATAGATTAAGTTCTACCTAAGAGACCCTATTTCTTCCTATGTTGATATGAAACATCTTCTCATTGCCTTTCTTTTGGTTCTGCTTCCACCAAGTTTACAGCTTTTTTGATCTTACTTGATCCTGAACATGACTTCAAGTGGTACCATGATTCTTATGTGTGGGATGAGTCAATGAGGCTTGAAGTTCAGCTCTCGCCCCCAAGTCCTACAGCTGGTGGCAGGAACGGCCAGGGATGCCTCCTGCCCGTGTCCAATCTCGCTTTGACTACCCAGGACCACCCTCCTACTCGGCAGGGACTTTATGAAGCAGGGACTCTAGGGGGTCTGCTGTTGGCATATGACTGGATTATCTCAGCATTATGAGAAGCAGGAAAAGGGAAGCAGCCTTTGTTTATTGCTTATAACCGTAATCACTATAATAGTTGGTAATAACTACAATGGTGAAGTCTTTCAAAGTTAAACAGGTTTTTTTAATGTGTATTTATTTTATTTTATTTTTTATTAAAAAAACTTTTTGACACTTATATATTATTGAGAGACAGAGCATGAGCAGGGGAGGGGCAGAGAGAGGGCACACAGAACCCGAAGCAGGCTCCAGACTCTGAGCTGTCAGCACAGAGCCCAACGCGGGGCTCGAACTCATGGACCGCGAGATCGTGACCTAAGTCAAAGTCGGACGCCCAGCCAACTGAGTCACCCAGGTGCCCCAAAAGTTAAACTTAGTGATTTTTTTGTTTTTGAATCTAGTGAGGAGAAAACTGGACAATGAAACTGAAAATCTAGCCTGAACTTTTATATTTACTTGTTAGAGGAATTACGAAACTGCTTCGAGGTTGAGAGTTTCCCCATCAGCTCTGATGAACGGCGCATTGTGAAGGGGCCACAGAGAGGGGTAGTTATTTGTAATAATAACAATCACTATGATTGCAACCATTTGGTTTTGAAACAGGCGAGATGATTTCAAAAGTCGTATATAAACTGTAAAACATAAAATTCAAAATGCCTGAAAAGATATGGCAACAATAATCAGTATAATATTATTATTATCACTCTCCAGCCTGCTTTTTCCTGTTTTGTGTTTCTTCAAACGCTTGCAGAAATGAATGCTTTCTTTCTTCACCCCATCCACCACCTTTCTGTTTCTTTTCCCTTTGTGAATCGCGCTGACTTCCAAAACTTCACATCTTTCGTGCCTGACGCCTCCCCGCACAGCATCCCGGACATACTTCTAAACATGCGCTAAAGATCATTGAAGCATCTACGTTGTATCTAGGTTGTTTAATCATATGTGGTTTTGTGGGTAAATGGAGAAATCAATGGGCGTGGCTCGCCAAGGGTGACCGTACCTAATTGTGGGGTTGTTTTTTGTTTTTGTTTTTGTTTGTCGTCGTCGTCGTCGTCGTCGTCATCGTCGTTGTTGTCTTTCTATCATAGGGACAATGGAGGCTTTGATGGCCGGAACTGAGACGGTGACAGCGGATGCGTCTGTCAGGACCACACTGTTCGACTATGAGTTCTCGCTGCCATGTGAAAAAATCAACGTCAAGGAGCTGGGGTCCCGCCTCTTGCCCCCACTGTATTCCCTGGTGTTCGTGGTTGGTCTGCTGGGCAACGCGATGGTGGTGGTGATCCTCACAAAATACAGGAGGCTCCGGATCATGACCAACATCTTCCTGCTCAACTTGGCCATTTCTGACTTGCTCTTCCTGTTCACTCTGCTGTTCTGGATTCACTACAGCAGGTGGAACGAGTGGGTGTTTGGCCACTTCATGTGTAAGCTCCTCTCCGGGCTTTATTACATGGGCTTGTACAGCGAGATTTTCTTCATCATCCTGCTGACCATAGACCGGTACCTGGCCGTCGTCCACGCCGTGTTCGCCCTGCGGACCCGGACCGTCACGTTTGGTATCATCATGAGCGTCCTCACCTGGGGCCTGGCAGGGATAGCAGCCCTCCCTGAATTTGTCTTCCATCAGTCCCAAAATGATGCTGAACAGTACATCTGTTTGCCTCTTTATCCAGGAGGCCAAGAGGATAACTGGAAGCGTTTCCATGCTCTGAGCATGAACATCCTCAGTCTGGCCCTGCCTCTGCTCATCATGGCCGTCTGCTACGCGGGAATTGTTAGGACACTGCTGAGATGCCCCAATAAAACCAAGTACAAGGCCATCCGGCTCATTTTTGTCATCATGGTGGTCTTTTTCATGTTCTGGACCCCCTACAACCTGGTCCTCCTTCTCTCTGCTTTCCAAACGATCTTCTTTGAGGTCAGTTGTGAGCAGAGCAAATGGCTCGACGTGGCCATGCAGGTGACAGAGGTGATCGCCTACACGCACTGCTGCGTTAACCCCGTCATCTACGCTTTCGTCGGGGAGAGGTTCCGGGAGCACCTCAGACACTTCTTCCGCAGGCACGTGGCCACCAACCTGGGCAAATACATCCCGTTCCTTCCCAGCGAGAAATCGGACCGAGCCAGCTGTGGCTCCCCATCAACGGGGGAACAGGAGCTCTCGTTTGTCTTTTAGGCCAGATGCGGAAAATTACCTAAAGCGGAGGCGCCGGGCAGATGAAGGAAACACATTAAGTCCATCGCGTTGACCTTAACGCCAGCCCTTTGAACTTCTAGCTCGATGCCGAAACTTATAAAGACATTAAAGTGTATACACAATGGGGTCAGCAGACCCGTGTGCCCTGGGCACTAACGGGGGTCACTAGTTAGTTCATTTGCCGTCCACACAGAAGTTTGCTCGGTTCTCGGAAGAGTTACATCCAGTGTGATGTACCCAAGTGTTAGCTAGTCACTATATGCAGCTATGAGCAGGTAAATCATTTTATAGTTTAAACCTTAACTTTAGCCAGCTGTTGCATAAATGAAACGTATTTCACAAAATACAATAAATCAGTCGCAATACTTTTAATGTGCCTAGCTCTCTCCTTGCTTGATGAAAAGGCTTTTCCTTCTTTTTTTAGCTTATGTATATGTATTCTCCGGCAGCATAATGGCACGTCACCTTTGTTCCGAGTATTCTTTTTTCTTTGAAGTTTATTTATTTATTTTAAGAGAGAGAAACTCCGACGCAGGCTCCTCACTGGCAGCACAGAGCCCAACGCGGGGCTCAAACTCACGAACCATGAGATCACGGCTTGAGCCAAAACCAAGAGTCAGAAACTTAACCGACTGAGTCACCCAGATAGCCTTCTTCCCTCTTTTTATTTTTTTTTAAGATTTTATTTTTAAGTAATCTCCACACCTAACGCGGGATTTGCACTCACAACCCTGAGATCCAGTCGCACGTTCTACCGGCTGAGCCAGCCAGGCGCCCCTCCACTCCTGCCCTGAGTATTCTTAATAGTGAATGGATTTCCTGTTTACACCGAATGACCAAATTTCCCATGAGCGACTCAACAGAAGAATTGTGATTTGATATGTTCAGTGTAGAGAATAAAGGCCCTGCTGGTAGAAACTTCTCAGAGCCCTGCAATGCGCAGACACTGTCCTCTTAAACACCAAGCTCACCGTTCGTCCAACAACTGTGCTTAAGGTGATGTGGACAGGATGCACTAACATTGCTTTCGGTTAAGTGGAGGATGAAAAAAGTGTGTGAGACAAACAATCCCTGACCTGTGAACTCTTCCATCTGGTAAGGGGTGTGAGACAGAGACAGATGACTCCAGAACGAAGAGGAACGCACTCAGGGCTCTGCCTGGGCTGGGGAGGGAGAGACCATTTCTAGCTGGAATCTGAGGCAGAAAGACTTCACAGGGGAAGTGGCTTTTGAGCAGGTCTTTGAAAAAAGGACAGGATTTGGAAAGGGAGGGGATATGGAGGAGATAGCCGAAGCCAACAGAATGCCCAATACAAAGGTGAGGGGGGAGGGCACAAACTCACGTGGACTGTAGGGCAGGGTGGGAAGGTGGCAAGGGGCCATGGGTTTCAGGCAAAGCATCTTGGGCTTTTCTGGGAAGACAAAGGGAGCTACTGAAGGGTTTAGAGCAGGGGAGAAGAACAATCCTCGTGGCGCATTAGGAAGATAAATCCAGTGATACAGGATGGAGTAAAGACCCCAGAATCATGCAGGGACGTGGGTGAGAAGACAAGGGTACGTGTGAGGCAAAGCGAGATCAATGGCTAATAAAAGAGGGGCCAGAAGAACCCAGAGAGGAATTTGGCCAAGAGGCACCATGACAGAGGAGTCAAAGCACCAGGAGCAATAGAAGACTGATTGAAAACAAGAAAGCAAAGACCAAACAGAATGTATCATATGTCAAAAAGGAAAGACAAAGAAAGAAAGAAAGAGAGAAAGAAAGAAGGAGAGACACATGCGGATTATTTGCTGGGCTCGGGTGGGCTGCCCATCTCTTAAAGGATGGGAAAGGAAGCAGGGGTAGCCTTGGGTGTCTTTGGGAAGAAATGTGAGTGCAGAACACAAGCGTGACTTTCCTCCGAAACCGCTTGTGCCTTTTGGCTTGTGGACTGTGGAACCACGTTACCAATGAAAGATAGACACAAACCTTTAGAATTATATATTTAGAAGAAGAAGAAGAAGAAGAAGAAGAAGAAGAAGAAAAGCTAGGCTGCTCTTCAGATGTGGTATCCATTCCACCAGCCACGAGGGCATTGGGAACTTTGAAGTACCTTTGATCTCTTTTGTGGTTCAGCCAGAATGTACTATAAAGAGCAATCATGTGAAGACTTAACTACACATCACAGGGTTTCCTCTCGCATTGTGAAGTGGCATCTGTCCTTAGGTAAGCACAGGTGCAGAATATAGGTGTTGGTTCATATCCCCAGACCCCTGAGAGCTTTTAGGAGCCCTGTGACCTACACGGGACCACACAGAACCAAATCATGGGCTCAGCATGCTCCATGTGGCCCCCCAGCCCCCACACTGTCCAACAGAACTAACTACGGCGATAGAAACGTTCTCAACCTGCGTTGCCCAATAGGGCCACCAGTCTTTGAAATACTGAATTTTTAATTTGTTAAGGTTTATTTACTTTTGAGAGACAGAGAGAGACAGAGATGGAAGGGGAGGACAGAGAGAGAGGGGTACAGAGGACCCAAAGCAGGCTCCATGCCGACAGCAGAGAGACTGACGTGGGGCTCGAACCCACAAACCATGAGATCGTGACCTGAGCCGAAGTTGGATGCTTAATCAACTGAGACAACCAGGAATCCCTGAATTTTTCACCCCTGCCACCTTGTCTCTTTGTATCTATTCCACTTACACATCAAGCTTCCGGGAGCCGGCTAACACTCATCTTCAACACTGTGTGACAGATCAGGGAAAATACCAGGGGCTGTAAAGACGAATAAGACCCACTTCTAGGAAACTCACTCACCGTTCAGTGGAAGACGCCCATCTGAATCCAATGGTGATAATGGAACATGGTGGGTATTTCTCCTGTAACAGAAAGCGGAAGGGTGACATGAAGCCAAGTGTGCACGGAAAGTCACCTTCTGCTTCGGTGGGGTTCCCCCAAGAGCAGTTCCTGAGCGATGATTTGAGAGCAAAGAGTTTATTTGGAAAGTGCTGGGAACTCCAGTGGGGAGCGGGGAAGGAAGACAGGAAGGGGAGGGTGCTAACAGAGGGTTCATTTTGAAGTACCTTCTGGTGGGGGGGGGTGACTGGAGCGCCAAACCACTGGAAGACCCGTGGCCACAGGGTAACTCCTACTCGGCTATCCCGCTGGAGGGGGGAGTCGGGGTATTTATATTCTGCCCTGTCAGTCACTGGCTGATGGCTGCTCCCAGGGGATGTTAATTCCCCAGCACTTCCAGCCTGACTGGCTCTGGCAGATGCTTTTTTCCAGCTGGGGGGAGAGCTCCCAGGCAACACGATGTAGATGTTGGATGTTGGAAGCCAGCCGGGCACACTCAGTTAAGGCTTCGGGGATAACGCATCGGCCGCATATTTGAACATGTTTGTGAACAACTTTCTGGTGAAGCCAAGGGTGGACGTGAGAGTGGTGTCCAGGCAGGTGGGTCAATGTGTCAGAAGGCACAAAGGCACAAAAGGGCACTACAGAGAGCCCGCTGTGGCAAGCCTAGGAGTCGCCCAGACAATGGCAGGTGGCCTTGAACAGGCCTCAGCTTTGACTCCCTGCTCCTCCTTCTCTCCGTTGAGCATCACAGTCTGCTAGTTGTTTTTTTTTTTTTTAAGTTTATTTGTGTATTTTGAGACAGAGAGAAAGCAGGATCAGGGGAAGGGCAGAGAGAGAAAGAATCCCAGGCAGCCTCCTCAATTTCAGCATCGTGCCCGATGCGGGGCTTGAACTCACAAACCTTGAGTTCGACCTGAGTCGAAACCAAGAGTGGGATGCTTAACCGACTGAACCACCCAGGTGCCCCACACTCTGCTAGTTTAAAAAAGATGATCCTTGGGGTGCCTGGGTGGCTCAGTCGGTTAAGCATCTGACTTCAGCCCAGGTCACGATCTCACGGTTCACGGGTTCGAGCCCCGCATTGAGCTCTGTGCTGACAGCACGGAGCCCGGACCCTGCTTCGGATTCTGTGTCTCCCTCTCTCTCTGCCCCTCCCCCGATCATGCTCTGTCTCTCTCTCTCTCTCTCTCTCAAAAATAAATTAAAAAATTAAAAAAAAAATAATAAAGATGATCCTTTCCCAGCTTGAGTTTCTGAGGGTTTCTTCAAATTCCAGAATGAAAATTCTAAAGTCTGGTTCTTAACAAACCCGGTTCCCGTCTTTCATAGCCGTGGGCTTTCAGCAACTTCATTCGGGTTTTCTTCCACTCCTGCCCAGTTTAAATCCCCAGTATGGTTACGGTCATCTTTCTCCATCTACTGATCTCTTCTAGGGATCTGGGAATTAGGACCCACGAGCCGAAAACGGCCCATGGCCCACTCTACAAATAAAGTTTCACTGGAACGCAGCTGAGCTCTTTTGCTTATGAACAATAAGCACAGACCGTAAGTCTGTGGTCAAGCCCATAGGTTCTGTATTCCAAAGTAGACTATAAGCAGAACTTCCACAGGAAGTTTAAAACTTTAAAAACAGGTTTTCTGACTCTGGAGACCACCTCATCTATCTTGGGAACATGAGTGCATTGATGAAAAGAGGGAGGTATTTGAAAAGGGGTCCTTTGTAGAAAACTGCGGGTGCCATGTGCCCTGGGCGGGAAGGAAATGGCAGGTGGGCGCTTGTCTCTCACCTCAAGCCTGGCGAGAACGATGCCACTGGCCTCCCCTGGGAGCTCGATACGAGTCGCCCCGGTTAAAGAGGCGTTGCGCGCAGGCTCTGATCGGCCAAGGGGGAGCTAGTCCGCTGGCCACTGTCCTGTGCCATCAGAAGAAGAGCTTCCTCTTGCGGTCTAGACTTTTGGCCCTGAGCGAAGCCTCTCCATTTTCAGACGGGGCGAGATTTTTCCTGGCTTAGTTTGAGGTCCTGGAAAATTGACCCCAACAGGCGGAAGCTCATGCCTGACCTGCGGACACCGGCTTCGGTCACAGTTGCAACGTGAAACGTGGACGCTAGAGGGCACTCGCCCACACCAGGGCCCAGGGGTCCCTCAGGCAGCCAGCCCACGTGGTAGCTGGGAGGGGAGGTTTTGAGGTCACAGCAAGACACTCAAGCTTGCCTGTATCCGGTGTGGTCCGGCTGTGTTGCAAGACTTGAGGGGATGCCATTTTTATCCCCAGGGATCCTGCGACGCCGTGCCCAAGAAGGAGCAATGGAAGGCGGGAAACACAGGTTGGATTTATTATCGTCTGGGCCAATTCCTAGTTCGGTGATGTGGGATTTTGGTAAACTGGTTATAGCTCAAGGCCTATGAAATTCCACGACCTCCTCCTAAACCAAAATTCAAATCTTATTCCAGAGGCCCATGCCCAAACCCAAAGCAACGGGGGGGGCGGGGGGGGGGGGTCTGAAAACAAGTGTGAATAAAGGAGAACAGAGGAAAACAAGATCACGGGGCCGGGCCCTTGTGAGGCACACCCTGATTCAACATACAGCTGCTTGGGGTGGGGAGGTGGGCGTGGGGTCGGGTGGTGGAAATAGACAGACTCGTTAGTGCCCGCGGGGGACCTTTTAATATACAGACGCCCCGGCTGCCAGTGTGTGTGACCCCATCCGGACTCGGAAGCCTGGCAATCGGAACGAGAACTCCTCTGACCCAGACCAAGTGCGAATGAGCCCGTCCTGTGTTACGCAATCCGGAGGCTGTTCATCTGTCAAACCCCAGCTGGTCACACTTGCTGATGACTTAACACTTACAACCGTCCTGGTCTTTATGAGGGTTGGCGGGGGGGAGGGGCAGCGAAGGGAAAGGTAAAACCAAACCTTGGTTGCTGGCCACAAGGTGACACTTGATCTAATCAAAGAGTGTATATCTAGGACATCCTGGCCAAGGCGCTCGGATCCGCTCTCTGCCCTTCTCCACCCTGCCCTGCCCCTGAACAGCTGCCCTGCACGGATGCCGCCAGGATTCTCTCTTGCTCTCGGGATGGAGCCCGTGGGGAGCTCCTGGAGGAGGTTGGAAGAAAGGGGGAGAGTAGGATCAGTGTGTATTCCCCCAGCCCTTCCTGAGGCAGCACCGGGGGCCGGGAGCACCCCGACTGCGGTGGGCCTCTCCACTCTGCTTCGCCCACCCCTCACCCCTTCAGGGCCGCTAACAAACCCAGCTGCTACGCATCAGGGGGCTGCTGTGCCCCTTCATCCTGCTCTCACCTTGGTTGGCCCCTTTATTAAACTCGCCTCAAAGTGCCCAATTTGAGTGTGTCAGTTATGTCCCATAGGGACCCCGAGTGACACAAGGAGACGATATATAGCACAGGAAAAGAAGCTGGCAAAAAAAAGACAAAAATGGGATGTTAAGTAAGCATTCCGGGAAGACTTCCTGGAGAAGGAGGCAGGAGGCCGGGTCTTAAAGGCGGGAAGCTATACCTCTGAGGAGAGCTGTGGAAAGGGGCTATGCAGGGCAGCCTTGGGATGGGGGAGAATGTTCGGGGAGCAGAGACTAGCAGTAGGTGTGGAATGGAGAAATTGAGAAGATTAGAAGTGAAGGGTCTGGAAGCAAGGACACTTTGAGACCTGAATTAAGAACCTTAAAGCCACAGGTTTGAACGTGCCCTGTCGGCAATGGGGAGTGACACTGCTCCAGACACGATGCGGGGTGGGGCGTGGGGCTGCCTGGCTCATGATGATCCCCACCAGTGACCATCACCAGGCCCCTCCCAGGTCCCCTTGACTTGTTTGAGCCAAGGGCGACTGACCTTAGCCTGACAAGAGCTAGGCCCCTTGGAATTTGAAAACTCAAATGAAGGCACACAAAGATGGGTGTAAGGTGTCGACCCTGTAATGGCCGTGGCCTAGAGAGAGGCTGCATGACCTCCTGAGCTCGGGTGGCCCTTCCTTCTTCCATTCCAGGCGCTGTCCAGACCACGCCCACGCAGCCAGTCTTAGCTGAAGCTGGGGTTGTTTATAAACCAAGATTAACTGATGTGGAAGTGAGAGCAGGTTGCAGGCGTCAGACTCCCACGGGGGTGAGGCTCAGACCTCACGTTCCCGAGTGGGAAGGTGGTAGCCCAGGTGACCCGGTGATGAAACAATTCGTCGTCCACTGGTGACAGCAGAGCCTGGCCAGCAGTGGATGGTGGGTGGCAGGAAGATGCTGTTATTCACCAGTCTACAGAGGGGGAGGCCTGGCAGACCCAGAGGGTGGGACGGATGCCTCTGAAGGTGCCAAGCAACTTAAATCAAGGCGGGGGAAGAGGGGGGAGGAACCCAAATACTGAAATTTTCATCTTCAAGTCAGAGTAAAACTTAGAGCCTTTCTGTGACCATGTTGGGAAAAAAAAATTCCTCTTTATTGCTTGACAGCTGCCGAGTTAAAGCTGTTGGAAACCAATCAGAGCCTAAACCGGCAGGTGTCTTAATTATAACGTGAGTCGAATGCACACACTGGCCGAAAAGCACATGTGAATATTAGAGCATGAACCGGGACAGACTGAGAACGTTCAGGAACGGGGATATCTGGTAGGATGTAGAGGACCCGGGAACGCCCCATCTTCCATCACCTTCTGGCACGCTGCCTCCTGCGCCTCTCTCCCCGCAGGAAGCCGTTTTTCCTGAACATGAGAGAGCTAACCGTTCGCCTCACGGCCCCCTCCTCACGGTTGTGCACCTAGTAAGTAGGAGTTTAATTTCACATGGGCCAGAAGATAAAATGCAGAGTCAGAGTAGGGAGGAAAATTCCAGAAGAAATGACAGAAATTGTTGCATTTAATTGTGCAGTTATCAAAGATCTGGGTTTGGGTTTTGGGAGTGATAAAAGTAGGCAGAACGGCGTTTTGGCTTGGGCTAAATTTCCGGATACGCGTGCTCGTCAGCAATATTGAACTCAGTGGCGAAGATTCGAAGAGTTTGCTGATTGGACTAAGACAGATGTGGACCAAATGCTGGTCGACGCTAGGTGAAAGGTCAGGGATCCATTGGAATAATCTGGAAGGAGGCTGGAACATTATATTCCCTCTGCCATGTGGGTTCTGGCCAATCTACTTCACTCTTTCCCTCTAGAGCAAGGAATACAAGATAAGAGAAGGAATGCACCTGGAATGGTAGTGGGAGGGGTTATACTTGAAATATGACTTTTGACCTTGACGAGGGAGAGGGCACACTAAGCATGCCTTGTTACCTGCCAGAAACAATGGGTGTGGCCAGTAGAAAAGCCTTTTGAAGAAGGATGATAATCAGAACTCAAGGGGTGATCTGACACCCAGAGACCTTTGTGTTCATTCATTATGGGAACTCCAGAAATTGACTCCTGTCTTACATAAGAAATTCTCGGGTCTGGTAAACAAAACAAAACAAAACAAAACAAAACAAAACAACAACAACAAAACCAACCAGACCAATCTTGAGTTGCTTTAGGAGACAATATGGCCTCTCTCCAAATTCTCAGAAGTGAGTCATTTCATAAAACCAGGGCCTCTTGAAGCCACACATCTTCGAGGAAGAACTTTACAATATTGTCACACAGCCCCAGACTTTCCAAATGAACCTTGTGCCAAATACCGAGAACGTCAGCACCCTTCCTCAGCCCCAGCTTCAAACACTCTGTAGTCAGGCAGTAGTCTCCCAGGCAGGAGATCGGATGATTCTTCTCTGCAGAAACAGATGACCCCAGAGAAAAACACACACAACAACAATGGGGATGGAACTAGATTATCTTATGCTAAGCGAAATAAGTCAAAGACAAATATCATACGATTTCACTCATGTGGAATTTAGGAAACACAACAGATGAACATAGGGGCAGGGAAGCAAAAAAATAAAATAAAATAAAAACAGAGAAGGAGGCAAACCATAAGAGATTCTTAACTACAGAAAACAAACTGAGGGTTGCTAGAGGGGAGCTGGGGGGAGGGGATGGGCTAAATGGATGATGGGTACTAAGGAGGGCACTTGTTGGGATGAGCACTGGGTTATATGTAGGTGATGAATCACTAAATTCTACTCCTGAAGTCATTATTACACTATATGTTAACTAACTTGGATTAAGAAAGAAAGAAAGAAAGAAGAAAGAAAGGGAGAGAGAGAGGGAGGGAGGGAGGAAGGAAGGAAGGAAGGAAAAAACACCTACAGGTACTGATGTTTAAGGGGTCCCCCAGCATAAAGACCAGCACCCTATCACCTATGGCAAAGACCGCCATGGGGACAAGCCCCGCCCACTCAGTGCTTCCAATCAGCTGTGGTGTGTCCTATTAAATATAAATGGAATGCCAAGGATTGCCAAACATTTGAGGACAACTATCTATGTGGAAGGTCGTGACTGGAATAACATCTGGGAGAAAAGGAACTCAGAAAAGAGAAAGATGAGGGCATAAAAAAACTAAACACAAAAACAACAACCACATATACATTCTCAGACAAACGAAAGAAGCATGTGGATCTCTGAAGCAAAGAGAAAAGGGGGAGAGAGAGAGAGAGAGAGAGAGAGCGATAAATAGGTAGGCACATAGGTAGAAATTGGAAAACATTCTTGGAAATTAAAAATACGATACCAGAAACTGTATAAGAAAAGTTAACAGAAGGTTTGAAAGACGAAGCTGAGTAGAAAAACGAACTGTCAACAGACAATAGTAATCATCAAAACCAGGACCTGGCTTTAGAAACCACACTGTGGCTTAGCCACTGTGCGATGGGAGAGAGAAGAGAAAAATCAGAGTCTGGTCGGAGGAAAGAAGGGGAGTGGTGTGTAGGACGGTGTCCAAAATTTGACCAAAGGGCTTTGGAACAGACTAGGGGGGAAATGTTGGAAAGGGTATTATCACGTAATAGCAGCCGTAGTGATCCAGAAGTTTCCAGAACGGAAGTACATCACTCTCTCGCATGAAGGGGTACAGGGGTTCAGCTCAGTAATTGGACACAGACTCTCTACAAAGCACACTGTTATGAACTTCTAGAACAGCAGGGAGGGACAAGAAGAAAAAAATGGTCAACAAAAAGGAACCAAAATGGACCAGACCCTCAACAACGCTGACTGATGGAAGACACAACCTGAAAATGTACTTGGAGTCAACGTGTGGACCCAGTATGCAGGGACAGTATGGATACTTTTAGACATGTAAGGACTTTAACATTTGCCTCCAACTTACCCCTTCTCAAGAAGAGATGGCATTCACACTTCCACAAAATGAGGGAGTAAGCAAGAAAGAGGGGTTCCTAGGATCCTGGAAATGGGGTTCAACACAGAAGAGCAGCCAAGGGAACTTCAGGACCCCCGCACCTCCCCCCCAGAGCGGTCAGCCCGGACCAGTCTTGAGAAAGAACATAGAGTTTGTGAGGTTTGAGCCTTTTGAAAAATTTTTGCTAGGCAATAATTGATGGGTCAAATTAGAATATTTTGGGGGAGGGGCGCCTGGGTGGCGCAGTCGGTTAAGCGTCCGACTTCAGCCAGGTCACGATCTCGCGCTCCGTGAGTTCGAGCCCCACGTCAGGCTCTGGGCTGATGGCTCAGAGCCTGGAGCCTGTTTCCGGTTCTGTGTCTCCCTCTCTCTCTGACCCTCCCCCGTTCATGCTCTGTCTCTCTCTGTCCCAAAAATAAATAAAAAACGTTGAAAAAAAAAAAAAAAAAAAAGAATATTTTGGGGGAACTGGTGATAGGTATTAAACAAACCCTAAGCGGCGGCGCCTGGGTGGCTCAGTCGGCTAAGCGTCCGACTTCGGCTCAGGTCATGATCTCGCGGTTCGTGAGTTCGAGCCCCGCGTCGGGCTCTGTGCTGACCGCTCAGAGCCTGGAGCCTGTTTCAGATTCTGTGTCTCCCTCTCTCTCTCTGACCCTCCCCTGTTCATGCGCTGTCTCTCTGTCTCAAAAATAAATAAATGTTAAAAAAAAAAAAAAAACCCTAAGAGGATGGGGAAAGGCGTGGGGAAGAATCCTCTCTCGGTGCCAGGAACACAGCACGTTGACTCCACAGTGGATGATGTTACTGTAGTCATAATAACATGAATGCTAAGTGTCGACTCAACCAGAAACTGGAAAATAACCCCACTGAGAAGATGCGGGGGGGGGGGGGGAGGGAAGGAAGTGTGAGGGAGCGAAACCCTCCGCTACAAGAACAGGAAATCCATCACAAATGTCTAAAATCGATACACCATGATATAACAAGTAGACACACCAGGAGAAATAGAAATGGCCAGGAGGAATGGCGGCGGTCGCCTTGGAGGGGTGTGCAGGGGTCGGGAGAGGGATTTCTCAACCACGGCTGCCTTAACTTTCACGAAGCGTTTCTTGAAATGCTCTGCTGTTCTCAGATGAGGAAAGAATGGCAAAAAGAGAATAAAAATAGAAGGGTGAGAGTAAACCACAGCAGAATTTCTGATTGGACGCTCTAAGGCCATGACCGTTGAAAGAGATGAACACAAACTTGACCATGAGCTTCTTAGCCGAACACAGAGCACACAGTGCCCGACATTGGCCACTCAAATATTATTGGATTATCAGAATACTATGAAACCAGAGGCCGACCAACTACACATTTTAGGGGAATGCTGAACGGTCCAATGTTTGGGAGGGCTCAATACCTGGCCACGTCTAAGGCCCGAAAGGATGATCACAGCCCTAGAAAAAGACTTTTCTGGGATTTAAGAACAAACTGAAATGTGTGATTAAAACTGCAGTTGTATTCTTCAGAGGGAGTGCTCTAAATCTTAACGTTTGACATCCTGGTGCAGAGATGATCGATCACTCCTCCGCCCCGTCAGCATTCGGTGGCTCCTGTGGTCACTAACGTGGCACATGTGAGACAATACAGACTTCAGCCTCCCAACCGAGGTTGGTGGAGGAACAAGGTTCTCCGTTTGCCAGTTTGGGGGAGGGCTTGTGGACGGGCAATCGTCACCGAATTACTAAGCTTTCCCTTCTTTATCTCCCGTGGTCATCAACCGAGGTTTGTCTCTTCCTCAACTCCTGGAATTAAAGATACCATCGCCGGTGATAATGCAATTTCATCGTGCAGTTTGAAGAGAAGGCCTTCAGAACGGTCTTCTCAGAAGCCGACTCTCTGAAAACCCCCGAAGAGTCAAGTCCAATCTTCTGAGCTTTTTCTGCTGGGGGCTCCGGTCTGTCTCACGACACGTGCGGCCTGGTGGCACCTGGTCGGGGCTAGGGCCATGCCTCTTACCCCTATCCCAGGACGCCTCGTCACACAAGGCACCGAATATGTGCCAGCTGGAAGTACATAGGACTCAAGGTCCAGCAGGGCAGAGCTTTGACCAATGGGAGAGAGGAGCTGGTGGAGAACCGTGTCTGCCTCTATTTCCCAATCCTGAGAAGCATCTCAGCTTCCACCTGAGTGGCAGTAGTCACAGCACACCCTTGTACGACTCACTCCTTCCCTGCTTTCCCACCCCACCTCTCGCCTCTACGACCCGAGGTCACATACCATGCTGAAGTTCCGGCACAAAAGCCTGGACCTTGGGCTCCGCCTTCCGGAGAACCCGAGCAAAGTCACAGGACTACGAGCTTCGCCTTCCCTTTCATCTTTACGTTTCTACCATTTTCCCATGCGCTCGGGGCTCCGTACGAGCACTTGAGAAAACTTTGTGCTTAACACTTGAGTCTAATAAAATGCCATGAAGCGACGTGACCGGCATTCAACATTTTGTAAAAATCTGTCTCACATTCCATCCGTATCTCAGCTCTCATTGCGCACACGCAGCTCCAGAGGCAAAGGGATAGCAGGACCTTACAAGCAAATCGAGTCCGAAATACTTGTGCTTTCAAGATGACTTCTTTGGTGGCTTCCAGTAAATCAGCTAATTTTCCACAAACAGCTGTTGGTTGTTAGCAAGTTCTACTACGCCAGTATCATTATCTGTAAAGTGTATAATTATACTTTCTTCTGATCAGTCAGCCTTCCTAACACATCATGGAGGCTATGGCATTTGTTTCAGTGCTTGGAATAAACACGTACCAAGGCGGCTCCACCGTGTTGGAGATGCCCGTACAGCTTACCCTCGGCTGACCACGGAATAATCCGAGTGGCCGTCTACCTTCCCGCTTCTGGCCAGCAATTCTGCCGCATGATGCTGTGCTGTAGGCACTTTCTGAAAGGTGTGAGCAGAACTTTGCATGTCTGTGATCCCTAAATCACTCAGAGCCCTGCCACATGTTTTCTGTTTTCAATGACAGTTACACAACCTTGGCACCAAGAAAGGTCTTCCACTAAATACATATTTTTCCCCTTAAGATTTGCTTTTTGTGATCTGTATACAAAACCCAGAAATCTCTTGACAGGCAAGTGAAGTAAAAGCATTATAGAGTTCAGTGTTATCCCACTGAATCTCCATGATCTCCATCCTTTCTTGTCTGCCTTTTTTTTTAATTTTTTTTTAACATTTATTTATTTTTGAGACAGAGAGAGACAGAGCATGAACGGGGGAGGGACAGAGAGAGAGGGTGACACAGAATCGGAAGCAGGCTCCAGGCTCTGAGCCATCAGCCCAGAGCCCGACGCGGGGCTCGAACTCACGGACCGCGAGATCGTGACCTGAGCCGAAGTCGGACGCTCAACCGACTGAGCCACCCAGGCGCCCCTCTTGTCTGCCTTTTAAAGTTATTTGTATGCTTATAAACATCTCTCTGCCCAACGCCGACACAGTGTATTTTGCATATCGTCCAGATAACACACACTCTCTCTTATTACTGGTTTTAACTTCCTTTTATTTGTTCTATCCGTTTAACCATTTGAAACATCTTACTTTTCACACCTTAAGTTGACAGCTGGTATCATCTTTAGTTTTTGCCACATTTCCCTCTTGCCATAGTCAACGTACATTTATAATTTTTTTAATGTTTATTTATTTTTGAGAGAGAGAGAGAGAGCATGAGCAGAGGAGGGGCAGAGAAAGAGGGAGACAGAATCCAAAGCAGGCTCCAGGCTCTGACCTGTCAGCACAGAGCCTGCTGCGGGGCTCAAACTCACAAGCTGTGAGATCATGACCTGAGCCGAAGTCGGACGCTCAGCTGACTGAGCCACCCGGGCGCCCCAGTCGACGTTCATTTATATTTCAACTGGTTGATAGGACTTCGACACATGGAGCAGGTAAGGAGTGGTTTCACTCTCAGTGACCCTGAAATGCTTCCCTACGTTGGAAGTGAATATCCGACTATTCACAATGAATTTGTGCTTCTGTCGCATGCATTTCTCCAGGGGGGGCCTGGCATGATCCCATGACCGCTGAGCAGCCATAAATTCACAAGTCCCCAAATGACACCGGCATTTCGACTTTCGCCCTTCTAGTGCCTAAGGTCAAAGCTCAAGCCAAAATTAGATTCTTTTAACCATGCTCTTTACCCATCCCATACTACCTCAACCACATTTTTGAATGGCACTGAATTCTCGAATACACTATGTCCATACTGGGTACGTGCCAAAATCTCTGTGTGCTGTTTTGTTTCTTGTGACTCATAAGGGGTTAAAATAGAAAAAAGGAGAACAACACCTGTGTAGTTATTTCAAGAACTATAGATGTATCGGGAAGTCTTTTTTTTTTTTAATGTTTATTTGTTTTTTAGAGAGAGAGAGACGGAGCGCGAACGGGGAAGGGGCAGAGAGAGAGGGAGACACAGAATCGGAAGCAGGCTCCAGGCTCTGAGCTGTTAGCACAGAGCTCAATGTGGGGCTCAAACTCACAAACCGTGAGATCATGACCCAAGCCTGAGTCGGATGCTTAGAAAACTTGAGCCACCCGGGCACCCCAGTCTTAAAAGAAGCCTAAAGATGCATTGGTAGAATGCTTTTCTTTTTCCTACTGTGCCTGAAAAATCAGATTTTTTTTTTAACTTCTATAAACATTCAGCTAAGGTAAGCAGCTGAGACACTATCTCGAAGACTGAGATGATCTAGCTTCTGAAGCAGAGCCAGACCGTATGGGTCCAGGAACCACAAGGTGGTGACAGGTGGAGAGAAGTGGGAGATAGTGACACAGCTCATGTTTTTACCTAATGATCCACTCATAAATATGACTTCCTGTCCCCATACCTCCAGGGTGTTAGTGCTCAAGTGACCCAAAAAAGGTCCCCTCATTGGAAACTGAGAATGCCACCTGACCTCGTTGTCATTTCCTTGTACAACTAGAGAAATGCCCCTCTCTGCCAAAGATATATATTCTGGAAGATTACATATGTGAAATCTGGGGGAACGTTTTATGCATCTTATATTAATTATACCCCCAAATGTCCTATACAGACAGGTCTACGGATGTCTCAGATGGCTGAGAAATGACAGATTGGGCCACTCCAAAGGACTCCACGCACGGAGGTGGTGGCCAGAGGAAAGGGGAACATGAAACAGTCATGGAGGAGGGTCTTAAACACCAGTTGCAAAAATAAGTCTTGTTTCTGCCTATCCTTCTGTTCCTCTTGACTTCTCACAGTATTGTGTATCAGATATGTTGGTCATGGTTAAATTTAATCTTTATTTATTTTTGAGAGAGAGAGAGAGAGAGACAGAGCGTGAGCAGGGGAGGAGCAGACAGAGAGGGAGACACAGAATCCGAAGCAGGCTCCAGGCTCTGAGCTGTCAGCACAGAGCCCCGATGTGGGGCTCGAACCCACGAACTGCAAGATCATGACCTGAGCCGAAGTCGCTTAACCGACTGAGCCACCCAGGCGCCCCGGTCATGGTTAAATTTAACATTTGGTTCCAGGGCTGCAGATTATCGACAGGCTCACAGTGAAAGTCCGGTAGAAATGGACATTTCCGGGAGAACGGGACAGTGAACTCAAGAACATGTTTCCAGGTACGGTCGTGGGTAACACCTTTGGGCTGCTCCCCACCCCCATGAGGAGCTGAGTGCTTTTGCAGTTGACTGACTATATCCAGGGTAACCTTTGGATAATCAGGAAGAAAGGTCAGGTGTGTGTTTGCATGTAGCCAATGGGTGCACCCTTAGAAACTTCCAGAAAGGTGTCAGTGAGCTCACAGAAATTCCCGCAGTGACCATGGCTGTGCCACCCACTCTGCTCCCTGGCAGGGGTGCTGACTCATGCTGCATGATCACGTTTGGAAAATGTCAAACAAAATAATTTTGAACATGTAAATGAAACCATTCTGGGGCCAATGGTGGGTAGAAGTGAGTTATCTCAAGGCCCCAGAGGGCATGTCCATGAACCCCTGCTGCCGAGGCCCCCAGAGTTTTCACTGCCGGGCCGCCCAGCTCATGCTTCCATTCCGTAAGCTTGCCATGCCTCCTTCCAGCAAATCCATCGGGAATGGAAGGGTCAGTGTCGGTAGTTTTCCAAAGAAGCTTAACTGACGTGGACATGAAACATGGGTTATTTTAGGAAGATCGATCTGGTACCAGAGGACACCGAGTTGTACTGGAGACAGTGTATTCAGAGAAAAGTATGAAGAATTATCATGGGAGAAGAAACAAACATGGTTCTCAGACAGGAGTGATTTCCGGATGTATATGTTCTGAGGAAGGAGTGTTGAGTGGGGTGCATGCGTGTGTGTGTGTGTGTGTGCACGCGCGCGCGTGTGAACACTGACTTCTGCAGCAGCAAGATTATCTAACCAGTAGACTCCTTAAAATCGCGACTGCAATCAAATAGTAGATGAGAGGATACGTCTCTTTATAGAAGGAGCCCGGCTAATAAATAGAGAAGAAACAGTAGAATGATAACATCTCCACTCTGTAACCCGCAATGAATCCGTACGTGCAGGCAACGATCATCCGTGGCTGCTAACATCACGAGAGGAGGGACTATCTGCTCCTATCGATGAGTATCTGAGGGAAGCCTGGGTGGTTCAGTCGGTTAAGTGGTTAAGCATCCAACTCTTGATATCCACTCAGGTCATGATCTGAACCCTGTCTTGGGCTCCCTCCCTCTCTCTCTCTGTCTCTCTCTCCCCCGGCCCCCGTCTCTCTCTCTCTCTCTCTGTCCCTGTCTCTCTCTCTCAAAGTAAAGAAACATAAAAAAAAAATTAGTATCTGAAAGCCTTTTACGGAGAAAAGACCGGAAACATATATTTTAAAATGTTAATAATCATTACATGTTGGTGTCTCTTTCTCTTTTGTGTGTGGGCTTTTCTTTTCCATTTTTGATGGTTTTCAGATTACAAAAACAATACATACATGTTGTAGCGAGGGACATCTTTAGATATACAGATGTGTAAAAGCCAGGTGATCATCTCTCCTTCCGCCTTCCCCTTCCTCACACAAAAAGAAACACGAGCACATCCGCACATGCAGAGTTTCCTTTGCCTGCTCGCACAGAGAGATCATCGGATGATAGACACTCATTTCTCTTCAACCTGCTAATTTTGCACTTTATTGTAAATTACCGGCATCCCCCCATTGAACAGATACTCAGCTCCCTCCATCTTTCTTCTAGTTTCTTTATGCAAAAGTACACATTTGCACATGTAATTTTACATTTATGGTCATGGTATACTTGCATGGGTGAAGGTAGGTTTTTCTTTTTCATATAGTTTTTGTTTCTCTCTTTTTCCTACCAGTCTCTCCATGCCTGGTCTTCCTGCCTAGAGTCCCCAGGTCTCACGGATGACCACGTTCTCCGTCCCGATACGCCGCATCCGTGCACAAGGTTGGGTGCTTTCTCTTGGTCTGGTTTTGTCATTGTGTGCAACACATAACACCTAGCTCTTTGCAACTGGCTTCCTCGTCCAACAGTACCTAAATTTTCCCAGTTCAGCTGGTTTGGTTCCAGTTCCCTCCTTTTAATGGCATGCTAGTAATTCTAGGGTGTGGGCAGGCCATAATTTATTAAACCTTTCTAGTATTTAGAATTAATTGCTTTCGAGGTGTGTGTGTGTGTGTGTGTGTGTGTGTGTGTGTGTGTGTGTTTTAATTCATTTTGAGAGAGAAAGAGAGAGAGACAGAGCACGAGTAGGGGAGGAACAGAGAGAGAGGGAGAGAGAATCCCAAGCAGGCTCCACACTGTCAGCGCAGAGCCCAATGTGGGGCTCAAACTCACGAACAGGGACATCATGACCTGAGCCGGAATCAGGAGTCAGACGCTTTAACCGACTGAGCCACCCAGGCGCCCCTCCAGGCTTTTCCCTCCTACTTAAACATCCTCACACACCAGTCACTGGAACTTTTATTTCTACGGCATCCATCCCCAGGAGTGGGGTTGGGGTGGGGGACAACCCAGGAAATACGCTCCCAATTGGACAGACCCTGCCCCATTGTTCTCTGAAACAATGACAGCAATTTACTTTTCCACAGACTGTGTCTGAGGAAATCCCTCACACCTGCCTCCCCCTCACCAGCTCCTTACCCACGCATCCCCACCCTCCCCAAAGTGGTTAGTCGGATGGGCATAAAGTGGTATTTCCTTTTTAATGTCATTTGTGTGTGTGTGCACGTTTGTGTATTGTTTAGCCATTTGGATTTGCCCCTCTGTGAACTGCCCATTCGTTAGGGATAAGAAAGGAGACATACTCCCAAATGTGGAAGGGATTGCACAGTTACAGGTGAATTCTGCATGCAGCACCAAGGCAGAGCATTCGAAAACTTTGAGGAAGTAGGAGAAAAGTTTTAAATTGGAAACCCGGAAAGTTTTAAATTATGAAAACTCAGCCAAGAAGAGGGAGATACAAACAGATCAATGAATAGAAAATTAAAAAGGGAAAGTAATATCTACTTAAAGAAAAAAAAAGGAACCCAATGTTTTCACAGCTAGGTTTTTGCCTAACCTTTAAAGAATAGATTTTTTTATGATATTTCCATTTTTGCAGCTCACAGAAATAGATGGGAAACTTCCTAATTAATTTTGTGAAGTCCGCCTGTTATAAAGATGGGGTCAACTATGTATGAGTGTCACTTACAAGTTCGTAATGGTCCCAAACGTGACTAAAGAAAATTCAGCAGTGCAGAAAAAGAATAATAATAACAGTGATGTTATGTGAACATGAAAAGGTGGCCCAAATTAGGAGCCCTCTTCTCTTAATGCATTCGATTGGCAAACTAAAGAACAAAAACCAGGGGCCCCTGGCTGGCTCAGGTGGCGGAGTGTGTAGCTCTTGACCTCAGGGGCATGAGTTCAAGCCCCCACCCTGGGTGTGGAGATTACTTAAATGAGTATATAAATAAAAACTTACCAAATTTGGCTATTGCTGAAAGTAATGCTATAAACACTGGGGCACGTGTGCCCCTATGAATCAGCACTCCTGTGTCCTCTGGATAAATTCCTAGTAGTGCTATTGCTGGGTCATAGGGTAATTCTATTTTTTGAGGAACCTCCACACTGTTTTCCAGAGCGGCTGCACCAGTTTGCATTCCCACCAGCAATGCAAGAGATCCTCTCTCTCTGCATCCTCGCCAACATCTGTTGTTGCCTGAGTTGTTAATGTGAGTCACTCTGACCGGTGTGAGGTGGTATCTCATTGTGGTTTTGATCTGTCTTTCCCTGATGATGAGTGATGTGGAGCATCTTTTCCTGTGTCGGTTGGCCATCTGGATGTCTTCTTTGGAAAAGTGTCTATTCATGTCTTCTGCCCATTTCTGTCCATCAACTGATGAATGGATAAAGAAGATGTGGTTTATATATACAAAGGGATACTACTTGGCAATGAGAAAGAATGAAATCTTGCCATTTGCAACCACATGGATGGGACTGGAGGGTACTATGCTAGGTGAAATAAGTCAGTCAGAGAAAGACAGATGGCTATGTTTTCACTCACATGTGGATCTTGAGACACTTAATAGAAGACCATGGGGGGAGGGAAGGGGGAAAAAATGGTTACAAACAGAGAGGGAAGGAGGCAAACCATAAGAGACTCGTGAATACAGAGAACAAACTGAGGGTTGATGGGGGAGTGGGGGAGAGGGGAAAACGGGTGATGGGCATTGAGGAGGGCACTTATTGGGATGAGCATTGGGTATTGTATGTAAGCAATGAACCAGGGGAATCTACCCCAAAAACCAAGAGCACACTTTACACTCCGTATGTTAGCCAATTTGATGACAGATTATATATATATCATCCCACATCCCAAATGGTAAAATATTAAAACTAAGCCAATAAGGTTCAAGAACCACATATAGATGTCTGCCACTATCATTATAATTTAACATTATCTTGGGGGCCTGGGTGGCTCAGTCAGTTGAGTGTCTGACTCTTAATTTCAGCTCAGGTCATGATCCCAGCATCATGGGATCGAGCCCTGCATCAGGCTCCATGCTGAGTGTGGAGCCTGCTTGAGATTCTCTCTCTCTTTCCTTCTGCCCCTCTCCTCTGCTCTTTCTCTAAGATAAATAAAATGAAAAAAATTTTAATAAATAAATAAAATAATTTAGTATTATCTTAGAGGGTCTAACAAATACAATAAGTACAACAAGAAAAAAACATGGGTAACCCTTTGCATGTTCAAATACCCAGAAAACCCAAGAGAAAAAAAAAAAAAAAAAAACTTCTAGAACACACGAAAACCAATAGCTTTTCTTTATGCTAGTCATAGTGGCCCAGGAATTCAGAAGCTATAAGAGAAAGATAAGCCTATTTGATTACAGAAGTCTTTCAAATTTTTGTAGAACAAAGTAGGCCACAGCAAAGTCAATGTCAAAATAATTGTTTGGAAAGACGTTATATTTGCACCAACATGGCCAATAAAGCATAAAAATCGACACTGTAGAGCGTTCTAAAAAATTTGTAAAAGAAAGATAAACAACCCACAGAAACATGTGTTAAAAGTCACACCTTGATGAGATAAGGAATTAGTCTTTATACCACAGTCAGCAGGTGCTCCCCACCCCCACCAAATGGTGGCTTCTAGCAAAGCAACTGTGCTAGATCATCTCTTAGATTACAACTCTGCTTTCAACGCGTTTTAAAAAACACTAATGTGATATCACAATAAATAGTAAAGAAATAATATCGAAAATAACAACAGAAAGGGGAAAGTGTATGTACCTCCTTTAAACCCCACCCGCACCACCCGAAATGAGATGCCCCCCGATGCCGCTCTCCTATCTTGCACCAGTCTGTCTTCACTGTGAAGGAAAATGAGAAACTCTGGTGACCACCCGTTAGGTCTCTGGAGCAATGTTTTCTGGCTCTGGCTTGATAACACCCCCTGTGAATTCCAGTTCATCCACATGGGGCCCTGCGATCCTGCTGAGCCATGGAGGACGCTCCCCCCACCTTGCCCTGGGTGTCCCCAGCTTTCTTGATACTCACAATCCTTTGGTGTGGCCCCAAAGGACAGATCATCTGGATTTGGGATACACATTTAGGTGGTGTCAGTAACCTTGGCCACCAGCCATTCGGGTGGAGTCGGAACCTGGGTCAGGACATCCTCGCGGACACTGCGTGAGATGCCCCACGTGACATCGCTTCAGGTGCAGCTCAGGGGCCCCTGCTCCAGGCCAGTCCCCGCTTCCTGCCATTATGGGTTGATCCACAGATGCCAACTGGGGCAACCTGGACACTGCCTGTTGACATGGGGTGAAGTGAAAGGGTAAGAATCCGTGAGTTTTTAAGCTGCGTCCCGGTCCCAGCCCATGTGGAGAACCTCCATGACCAGTCCCCTTCCTCCTGGAGGCTGGGTGGGTCTTCCGCAGAAAGCCCAGAAAGTGACAAGAGGGACGGCAGAGGCCAGGTGTGGTAACAACGGAAGGGGGTTAACAAGGGGGGGGATGGGGAAGGCATGAGCAGCCTCTGTGCCCTGGAGAGGGGGGTGCCATGACAAAGGAAGGTGGGGAGTCTCTCAGGAAAACTGACCAAGCCAGGTGACATATCCTGGGAGTGAGTGGGCGTGGAGACTGACAGGGGACAGGGAGAAGTAGACTTTCAGACAGCAGGGAGGGAGATGAGTCACAGAGATCATTCAAAACCTGCAAGAAGGAAACGACTTCAAGCGCTTAAAATCAAAGGTTGTTAGTTTCAGTCGTTCTATGGAGGATAAGACAGAAAGGCGAAGACCAAGCGGGGTGAGGGCATTTAGACACAGGAATTGAAACTGAGGCCGCCTGGGGCAAAGATGCTTTCTTCGAAGCGCCCTTGCTCCCGGCTCCAGGCCGTGAGACCCTGAAGATCCACTGGGCTGGTTTTATGGTTTTCTGATAGCTCTCCTGGTGCCCACCAGACATCAGCAAGCGATGTCCGCTGAGCCACGCATTATGAGATGCACTGGGGAAAAGAGCTACTCTCCCACGTGAAACCATCAGAAAGCAATAAACAACAGTGCTAACTGGCCAGGGCCTCACTCTTCAGCGTGAGGTCGGCGGCCCAGCACCATCCACGTCCCCTGGGAGCTTCTCGGAAAGGCTGAATATCAAGGGCCGCCCCAGACCTACTGAATTGGAATCTGCACTTTAGCAAGATCCCCAGACGGCAGGCAGGCACGTTAAGGTTCGAGAAACACGGATAGGCGCTAAGGCAGAGTGCCTGGGGTTGAGGTCCCACCGAAAGCTCCGTGGGCAAACTGGGTGGGCGAACCTCGGATCTGGAGGTCGGATAAACTGAGTAGTGCTGGACTGAGAGAGTGGAGGCAGCCCTCAAGGCCCGTTTGAACGCTTCACACGTTTGAACCCAGGGGGACAGCTCCGTCCGGCCTGCCCTCCCCCCGCACCCCTCACCCCCAGCCACACACACACCCTGCGAACTTCTCTGAGAGGTTTGAAGGCAGGAAACGGCTCTGGTTATCAGACGTGAAGCAATACCGGGGAGCCATCTTCACAGCACAGATAAGGGGCAGGATATGAAGCCCCCAGCCCTGCCCAGTCACAAGAAATCAATCACCCAAGACTTTCTAAAATACAGATTCCCGAAATCTTCCCCTGAAAATTCAGATTCAGAGAGGTTTGGTGTGTGGCCTTCCATCCGAGTTTTTATCAGGAGCCCCAGGAATTTCATACTTGCAGACATTACTGTCTTTTAAATCTTCCATTCATTCCTTGGACGGGACATGTCACTGAGCCCCCAGGAGACACCTGCCCGGCTCCTCTCCCACCTCAGGGTCACATGACTTCCACCCCAGCCTCACCCTCCGGGGATGGAAGGAGAGCCATGGCTCAAGCTCAGAAAGACAACGAGCTGGAAAGTGGGGGTGACTTTGAGAGGCAGCCTCTTGTTTCTATAGAAACTACAGAACTGACCCTCCCCCCCCCCCCCCCCCCCCCCCCGCCACACACACATACACAGAAACTGGCCTGGGCTGCCAAGGTCAAGGCTTCAGACTGCCATCCTGTGCTAGCCATCCACATTCCAGACGCATGCCCAGGGTTTCTCCAAGAGGCCATAGGAATGACCTCGCCGCACCAGGCCTCTCTTTCTCCTACTCACGTGACCTTCCTGTCGGGGAAATTGGTGAGTGTGGTTGTAAGTGATATACTTCCTCTCTGCAAAGGTGTCCCAGACTGTTACTTTTGCTTTTAGAAAACTCCTAAAAGACAAATTTCAGCTCATGTAATTCTGAAAGAAGTTCCCTTCCACACATACACTAAGAACGGCCCTACTCCCTTAGCAGGGGACGGTCCTCTGGGTCCAGAAAGGGGAGATTAATCTGCACACATGGAACGAGGCAGGTGAGGTGGGTGCTGCCCTCCTTCCCCACCTCCCCCACTCGGAACACCCAGTCCTGAATTGTGCGTCCACGTGGCATGGCCAACCTACGCGGAGGAGTGTTTCATTCCAGAATGGCTCCTTCCGGCTCACGGCCGTTAGGTACTCCGTAGATTTTGTCTGAGGAGGTTGATGACATTGACATTGCCCCAGTAGCTGCTGTGGTGGGCGCCATGAGGCACTAGTTAACAGGTGCTGCAAGAAAAGCAGAACAGGAGGAAGACAAAGGGACTCTCCGGTACCCTAGAAGTTCTGGAAGCCAGTGTGTTTGCCGTGAGATTTAACGGAGCCTTCAGTACGTTGATGGGGGACTCTCCGAGGAGGAGGGCTGGTCGACGGGGCTTCCCAAGCTTACTTAGCCTCATTTTTTGTAAAGATGTTCTTCTGTAAAGTACTTCAAAACCTACTTCCCCATGCCCACATCTTCTCAAAGAAAACCCGTGGAGACATCTCTCGCCTTGAATCCGGTATGACCTTGCCTGATTTGGTGAGTCCTGAGAATCTGAAACTAGATGCATTTCGCTCGTTTTTCTTGGCTGCAGGACCGGGAGCCAAACTGTCAGAGCACCGCTAGCAAGGGTGTGGAACCTCAGAGCACACACCCTCTGTGGCCCGCAAATACCCTCTGTGATCCGCAGATCACCTTAAATCTTTTTGCAAACAAAACACGCACCAGAAAACAACAGCACCGCAAGTCCGGGACCCATAATCTGTGACTCACAGCTCCAGGCCTTGTGTTTCTAGATAACCAAGATGTACCAGAACAATGCCCTGAACGTTGGGGGCCAGACACCGGCCACAACAGGACGAAGCACCCCACCCTGCTCCACCTGAGTCCCTCCCACCTGTACACGACAGAATCCCAGCCACAAGGGGTGGCTTGACTGGTTATGGCCGCGTCCTGACCAGAATCACGGTTGTTAGCCAGGAAGGACGGTGGGTTTGGGCAGTCAGCTGGGGTGGGAGGTCTGCCGTATCAGGGACCGCCTCTAATGCCCGAGATGAGTCCAAGATGCAGAAAGCAGGTGGACGGACAGGAAGGGGAGCAGCAGGGCCCAGAGGGTGGCAGAGCCCAAGGGTTAGGCAGAGCCCCCTGGTGCTGGGAGTCCTGCCGACACAGCCTCAGCTGTCAGACTTCTTGGCACATCTCCTTGGCCGTAAAGAGTCACGCCCCCTTCCCAGGACTGAGCTCATCCACTGCCTTTTCTCTTCAGGGGTGTTTCTGAGACCCCTCAGGCATCCCGGGCTCTCCCTCCTCCCAGTCCTGCTTCCTGCCCTTCCTTCCCCCCAGGTTAGCCCTGGGGAGCGGGAGGGGAGGCACAGCCTGAACCAGGAACAAGCCACGTCTTTCCTTTTCGTTCAACCTAACAGGCCTCTCTGCTGAAGTCAGGGCACATTTCTGAGGCCCCGAGCTGGTGCTGGGAGGGCAGGGGGTGGGCGGATACAAACACCAAGTGGCACCACCCCGTCTTCCCACTCAAGGAGCCCACAGGCTCAGGCTCATGCAAAGGGGCTGCGAAAACATGCGGGAAAGATACCACACAAAACACCGTAGGACAAACATAAGGTCCAGCGGACGCTCTGGGGAAGGTGTTATCGCCAGTGTGGACTGTGCAGGGACAGGGATTAGGAAATCGGGAGGTGCTTCATGGGGGAGGGAGCCTTGGAAACGGCATCGGAGGAAGACAGGGCAGAAAAGCACTCCAGACAGGGCTGTGCCCGGAGGGTGGCGACAGATCCAGTTGGGCCAGAGTGGGAAGTGAAATTGAGCACCAGTTAAGAACACGAGCTTCTGAGTCAGACGGCCGGGGGGCTCGCCTCCCAGCTCTGCGGCCTCTGAGAGAGGGACATGGGGAGGGTTACTTACTTCTGACCACCACGACTCTGTCATCCGTAAAATAGCAAGGACACGTCCCTGCTGGAAGCCGAGCCATCCCAGCCTGACGGCAAGGCCCGGGCTGTGGACGGACTGGTGACTGCAGGGCGGTCCGCCGACAGTGAAGCTTCTTGTACTCCCCCTTTTAGGTAATTTGGCCTTAAAACTACCTGGGGTATTGTCTGTTGGGGAATTGCCCTCGACCGGCCCCCTGGGAGAAGAACCATTAGGAAAGAAAATAAGGTTCCACAAGAAATTGTGCGGCCTTACGTTTAGCCCTTGCCATCCCCTATGGACATTCCTCTGCTGGTTCACTCTGGCAACCAAGGAGTGTATCTCTGGGCACAGGTGACTTCAACCCCTAGACCCACCTGGCCCCCCCGGAGGCATTCCAGATGATGACCGAACCTAGTCGGTTAAGGTACAGAATGGTTCATTAATTCCTAGGTGCATTGTCTCTCTGAGAATGTATGAGGCATGGGTTTCTAAGGCTTTTTCGGCCCCTTCCTGGCACCTCGGACCGAGGCAAACACATTGTTCTTCTGGCCTCATGTGGTTAGGAGATCATGTCCCTGTAACTGACCTGAGAAATGGAGGGCCTTTCATGCGAACAGCAAAGCAAATGCTTTATAGACTATAGATAATTACAGATACACGCAGATGCATAATGGAATAATGAGAGAAATTAATCAGTAATCAAAGGGCATGCGGGAACATTAGGAGTAAATCGCCATGTTACTTCTTAAAGGTTGATTCCCCATAGGAACATTCTTAAAATCAGGTAATGTTAGAAAAACATAGATGACGTATGCGACGAGGAAATCACTGGCAAATATAATGCCACGTTCGCTACGAGAAATCAGCCAGGTCAACACACTGCTGTGGTCTGTGTTCATTTCTATTTTAGTTTTGGTTTTTTATTTTAGTTTTTGACTTTTAGTTTTTTTATTTTACTTTTGTTTTATTTTCACCGACGCCGTTCTTCCTTCGGGAACCCCTGGTTGCTGGAGCCGGTCTCCGGCGCGTCCCCTTGTCCCCAAGGGGTTCTTGTGGGGATCAAGTAGTTATAATCTGTAGAGCAGTGCATAGATGCCTGGAACAGCATTGGCCTCACTGATGATCATACAAGCAGAAATACTGAGGACGTGGCCATTTAAGCCAGTTGTTCTCAAAGTTAGGTTCCCACAGCAGCAGCCCCCTGATAACAGGGGGCTTGTTCAGAGATGCAGATTCTCGGGCTCCCACCCCAGACCTACTGAGTCAGAAATTTTAGAGGCAGCACCCGTAGTGTATTTTAATCAGCCCTCCGGGGAAACTGAGGTGCGCTCAGAACTTGAAACCTGCTGGTTTGAGCCAACAGAGGAATAGATTTTAAGGATATGGGGGGCCCTTCGGGGGATCCGAGGGCAGAGGTAAAACAGGACCTCGAAAGGGCGCCTGGGTGGCCCAGCCGGTTAGGCGTCCGACTCTTGATTTCCGCTCAGGTCATGATGTCTCGGTTCGTGGGTTCGAGCCCCACATCGAGCTTTGGATTCTCTCTCTCCCTCTCTCTCTGCTCCTCCCCCAGTCACGCTCTCTCTGTCTCTCTCAAAATAAACTTAAAATAAAACGGGTAGCCAAAACGGGAGCCCAGGGCAACAGGCACCTCCGCTCTCCTCTTACCCTCCACTCCACTCCTCCTGTAGCTGCAAAGGAGGATCCTGTGTGTCTCCTTCCACCGGCTGAGGGTTTCTGCCACACAGAGCGGCCAGGCCGAAAGAAGCTCAACGCTTAGCCTGGGGTTCCAGGTCACTCTGGAAACACCTCCCCGACTGAGGCACTTGATCCGAGCACAGTGCCCCTTCCCCACTCCCCACCCCCCACCCAAGTGGATGGGAGTAAGTGTGAGTCCACAGGGTCTCCGGTGCTGCGAATGCCAGGCAGGTGCATGGGGAAGAGGTCAAGGCGAGGGAGGGAAATTTAGGAGTTACAGGCTTTGCGCCCAGTGCTACCGAGCAGGGGTATCAGCCACATGCTGTTAGAAAACCAGTCTGGGCCTCCCCCCGGCCCCACCCCAGACCCACGGAACCAGAAACTCTCCAGTGGGCCTGCCAGGTTGTGCCTTACAGCAAAGACAAGTCAGAGAACCGCTGTCAGAGCGGGCTCAGAAAAGGTACAAAAACCCCCGTGGATGAGAGAGACGAATCATTTCTATAACCTTGTCCATCTTTCACCCCACTTCCTTAGAGTCATAACGAAATTGGCAGAAGAGAAACCAGAAGAAAAAACATCCCGGGTGGTGACTCCCCCTTTACTTTTCTCGCCTTAACGCCGTGTGCAAAGCACGAGCCGACTTCCCAATTCCACCCTCCGACCAGCAGGGCTGGGACAGAGCCTGATCTTTCCTCTGCACTTTTGGGGAAACCGAGGTCCCCAGGGGTCACATGCCATGGCCGATGTCTTGCATTCATTGACAGAGGCAGGGCCGAAGCTCAGGCCTCCGGGCTTCAACTTCTCATGGTGAAAAATGGAACTTTTCTCGGTCGACGAGAGAAGTCACTGAGAAGGTAGATCAGAGGAAGCCAGCCCCCGCGAGGCCTGTGCGAAGAATAGAGAGCGATACAGAAGCAGCCAGTGGCGTTAGCGTGAGGGTTGTGTCTGCCGTGTCATTATGTGGAATAATGACACATAATTGTCAGACCAGAATTGTCAACCGACATCCACTCTCAAGCCTTAGATCCCACCATTATAATTATTAAGGGCTTTTCATGCACAAGACCAACGGGTGAGCCTAAACCCATGGCGACCTCAAGATTAGAATATTCATAAGGCTTTTCTGGGAAAGGGAAGGAGAGAAGGAGGCATTTTGCAGAGCCACAGCCAAAGAAAACGGCAGCCCCGAAGTTTTTCGATTTAAATGGATCTGTAAAATATCCAACAGAGGAAAATAGCTAAAACACTGCAGAGAGAGATGTGAAAATGATCTGCTTTAAAGGCTGACCTTTGTGAAACTGCAGAAAGAAAAATATTCTCAGCAGTTAATGTGTCAGCCTCAGTAAAAGGAAATAGCAAGTCAAGCTTGAATTAGGGTGGCTCATTGTGGCCTGTGTGGGGTACAGAAAGAGATGAACAGACAAAAAACAAACAAAAAAGTTTAACAAGGATAAAAGAGGAAGCAGACTGAACCGAAGCAAAGACATCTTTGGCTGCTCTCAGCTCTGGGTTTTAGCAGAGGACGGGAAAAGGGGTGGGCAAGGACAGTTGCACAGGTTGTGCCCTGAGCAATGCTGGAACTTGATGTATATGTTTATTGTAACTGCCTGGCACCTCATTTATTTAAAAAAAAATGACTTGGGTTCTTTCCAAATAATTCCTGTATTTTCTTTATAAAGTCCTTAACTTAGGAGATACAACCAACCATTTAGACTCACTATCTTGCTGCCAGGACAGTGACAGAACATTGTGAGTGACCAGATCTGCTCTCAGGAAGAGGTACCAACTATACGGCAGCATTTTTCTACTTCTGGAGCTGGAGTCAAAACTCTCCTTACTATTATTATGATTTTTAAAAATTTCATTTTGTTGGGGTGCCTGGGTGGCTCCGTTGGTTAAGCGTCCGACTTCGGCTCGGGTCATGATCTCACAGTTCATGAGTTTGAGTCCCACATCAGGCTTTGTGTTGACAGCTCTGAGCCTGGAGCCTGCTTCAGATTCTGTGTCTCCCTCTGTGCCCCACCCCTGCTTGCACTCTGTCTCTCTCTCTCTCTCTCTCTGTGTCTCTCTCTGTCTCTCAAAAATAAATAGGCATTAATAAAAAAGATATTTTTAAATTTCATCTTGTTTATTTCTGCAACTAATATTCTCAAGATCTCTGGATTTGCTTTTTTTTTTTTTTTTTTACCTCATTCCAAGATACCTCCAAGCTCTACATGATGCGGAATGGTCAGACCACTTCACTCTTAGAAATCCTTCTCAGGGGCCCCTGGGTGGCTCAGCCGGTTAAGTGTCCAACTTCAGCTCAGGTCATGATCTCACGGTCCGTGAGTTCGAGCCCCGAGTCGGGCTCTGTGCTGACAGCTCAGAGCCTGGAACCTGTTTAGGATTCTGTGTCTCCCTCTCTCTGTGCCCCTCCCTCGCTTGTGCTCTGTGTCTCTCTCTCTCTCTCTCAAAAATAAATACAGGGGCGCCTGGGTGGCTCAGTCGGTTAAGCGTCCGACTTTGGCTCAGGTCACGATCTCGCGGTCCGTGAGTTCGAGCCCCGCATCCGGCTCTGTGCTGACTGCTCAGAGCCTGGAGCCTGTTTCAGATTCTGTGTCTCCCTCTCTCTCTGACCCTCCCCCGTTCGTGCTCTGTCTCTCTCTGCCTCAAAAATAAATAAACGTTAAAAAAAAAAAAATTAAAAAAAAAATAAATACAAACATTAAAAAAAATATTAAGCAAACAGAAAAAGTGGCCTCCTCACTTCCACAAGGGACAGGAAAGGAAGGCTGCTGGCCCCAGGAGAAGTTGGTTTCCCACAAGTACACACTGAAGGGAGGCGACTTGTTTGCTGTTGGAAAATCTCTCACCTACCCCATTGGCAGTGCGTGGGGGTGAGGCCAGGGCTTAGTTAGTTAATATCAGTTAATATCAGCTGCTTAGTTAATATCTGCTTAGTTAATATCAGTCATGTGGCCTGCGGCTATATCCGGATTTGACCCCTTCACCCACCTCCCTTGCTACTTTCCCCTAACTTGTCTCTCCACTTCTGTGTGCCTTAACAGGCTATGCTCAATGCTGCTGCCAGAGTGACCCCATTAAAACATCAGTCCCGGGGCGCCTGGGTGGCTCAGTTAATTAGACGTGTGACTTTGGCTCAGGTCATGATTTCACAGTTTGTGGGTTTGATCCCCACATCGGGCTCTGCACTGGCAGCACGGACTCCGCTTGGGGTTCTCTCTCTCCCTCTCTCCCCCTCTCTCTCTCTCTCAAAAAACAAACTAAAAAAAATTTTTAAGAGGATTTTTAATCTTTACTAATCAGATGGGTGGGAAATGTTAGCCCAATACTGTTTCAGTTTATATTTTCTTGATTATGATGGACACTTAGCACAGTTGCATGTTTATTGACCATTTACATATCAGTCTGGAAATCCACTGGGTAGAGGGGATATTTTAATAATTCCGTTTCTTAAAAAGTTTATTCTGTTTTTATATTTTTCAGGAGTTAATTCTGGCAATGTATGATTTTCTAGGAAACCATCCGTTTTGTCCATATTTCCAAATGTATTGGCATAAAGGCACTCCAGGTTATTGTCTTATGATGGTTTTTCTCTGTTCTATGTAGGTATATATTTTGTGGTGGTTGCTAATATTGCTAATTTGTGCCTTTTCTTCTCCCCCACCCCACCCCGCTTCATTGTCTTGCTAGAGGTTGGAAAATTAAAACCAAATAGTCTCAGGTCAGATTTGCCACCAAATGAGTTATGAACTCAAGTTTCGGTTTTCAGAATCTTTTGGATTTCAGAATTGGAGACTTCACGGTTGCTTTCATTTTCATGCAACTCTTATTACTTGGTGATTTTTGTTCTGCTTTTATTTTTAACTCATGGTACATTTAGAAACGTATTTTAAGGTTTCCAAAAACATGCTTTTTTGTGTTTTTTGAATTTATATAAAGATTAAAAAAATGTTTTAAGTGTATTTATTTGAGAGAGAGAGAGAGAGAGAGAGTGCAGGAGGGGCAGAGAAGGAGAGAGAGAGAGAGAGAGAGAGAGAGAGAGAGAGAGAGAGAATCCCAAGCAGGCTCTGCACTGTCAGCACAGAGCCCGATGTGGGGCTTGAACTCATGAACCGTGAGATCATGACCTGAGCCAAAATCGAGAGTCAGACGCTTAACCTACTGAACCACCCAGGTGCCCCCTTTAAATTTTTTTTTTTAAATGTTTGTTTATTTTTGAGAGAGAGAGGCAGGGGAGAGGGGCAGAGAGAGAGGGAGACACAGAATCTAAAGCAGACTCCAGGCTCTGAGTTGTCAGCACAGAGCCCGAGGCGGGACTTGAACTCACGAACCATGAGATCTGAGCCGAAGTCGGACGCTTAACCGACTTAGCCACCCAGGTGCCCCAACATGGTTTTTAATTTAATAAACTGCAGTCAGGGAATGCGGTCTGTGCGATACCCTTTTGTTCATATTTGCTAATAACTCTATTATGAACTTGTACGTGGTCAACTTTTATCAAAGTTCCCCATTATATTCTCAGCTTCAGAGCTCCCCAGTCGGTGAACCATGAATGGGCTGTGTATGTGTCTCAACACGTGGGTTTCTTCAGTGCTCGACACAGATGGGTGGGGCCTTATCATGAGCAATCTCCCCTGGGGTTCCTGGCAGACAGCCCCTCATCCAGGAAGCTCGCCTGGTAACCCCCATGGGCAGCAAGAACACGACCTCCACGCAGCCTTTGCATTCTGTCGTCATGGGCTGGGCCTCCGACAGGAGACATCTCTGGGGGCCATCCACGACTCCAGCCAGCTGCAGAGCTCCTGGCTCCCCATCAAGGGCATGGGGGTCTGTGGAATTACAGGACAGCTTGTTCATGGTCCAGGTGCCCAGGATATGGGGAACAGCCAAGGCCTCTGGTTGGTAGAGGTCGGGGGCCAGGCAGGCTCCATCTGCTTATTTGTGCCTGCCATGCTCTTTACCGGCATCCGAACCGGCTGCAGGGGTGACTGTTCTGACAACGAATGCATGATTCGTAAAGCAGAGCTGCACCAGGTTTTAAACTCGTAGTATAAAGCATCTGGCTGCCTTTGACAGTTGTGTGTATTTCAGTATGACAAGAAATGTCAACCTGACATTTGTTAACGAAAGCCAAAGAACGACTAGATTCCTCAGGTATAATTTCAGCTGTTGCAAAAGTTTGCATCGTTGTAAACATTTTGCTTTCATTTTTTTTTTAATTTTTTTTATTATTTTTTTGAGAGAGACAGAGAGACAGAGGGTGGGCAGGGGAGGGGCATAGAGAGAGAGGGAGACACAGAATCCGAGGCAGGCTCCAGGCTCCTAGCTGTCAGCACGGAGCCCGACGCGGGGCTCGAACTCACGGGCTGTGAGATCATGACCTGAGCTGAGGTCGGACGGCCAACGGACTGAGCCACCCAGGCGCCCCAACTTCTGTTCTTTTTTAAATTGGATTGTTTGGTTTTCTACCGCTGACTTTTGAGAATTCTTTGCATATTCTAGATGCTAGTCCTTTGTCAGGTACGTGAGTGCAGATATTTTCTCCACCCCGTAACTTGACTTTTCATCCTCTTAAGAGAGTCTTTTGCAGACCAAAAGTTTTTAATTTCAATACAGTTCAATTTACCAAGTTTTTCTTCTTCTATGGATTATGCTTTCAGTGTCAAGTCTAAGAACTCTGCCTAACCCTAGATCCCAAACATGTGTTTAATAGAAGCTGCATTATTTTATGTTTAACATTTAAGTCTATGATCCATTTTGAGTTGATTTTTGCATAAGGCAGGAAGGTCTTTTATTTATTATTTTTGGGCTTTTTGAGCATTATTTCTTGAAAAGTTTGTTCTTCCTCCATTCTTTCATGCCTTTGTCAACAATTAGTTGGTCATATTTATGGAGTCTATTCCTGGATTCTCTGTTGTGTCATTGATCTATGTGACTATATTTCTGCTAATTCCATACGGCATTGATACTGTAGCTGTATAACGAGCCTTGAATCTAGGAGACTGATTCCTCCCTCTTTATTTTTCATTTTCAAAAGCATCCCAGTTAGTCCAGGCCTTTAATCTTTTCCTATAAAGTATAGGATAATCTTGTTTATATCTACAAATAACCGGACTGGGATGTCGAAAGGAATTGCATTAACCCTGTAAGTCATTTGGGGGCTGATCGAGGTCATTACTACGTTGAATCTTCTAATCCATGAACCCAGTTGAGTCTCTTCATTTATAAAGATCTTTTTTTGATCTCTCTCATCAGCATCTTCTTGTTTTCAGCATATACATCCTGTACACGTTTGGTTACTTCTACCTAAACATCTCACTTTTGAACAATTGTAAAACGGTATGGTGCTTTTAAGTTTTGTGGCCACATGTTCATGGTTAGTATATAGAAACACAACTGAAATTTATTTGCTTATCTGGTATCCTGCAACCTTGCTGAACTCGCTCATGACTTCCAGGAGTTTCTTTAACAGGTTCCTTGAGATTTCCTAGTAGACAATCAAATCGTCGGCAAATAGGGACAGTTTATTTCTTACTTTTGGATCTGTATGTTTTTTATTTCCTTTTCTTGCTTTATTGCACCGGGTAAAAAGATACAGTGCAATGCTGAGTAGGAGTGTTGTGAGTGGGCATTCTCAAGAATGCCTTTTGTTCCCGACTTTATTGGAAAAGCATTAAGCTATCCACCATTAAGTATGATGCGAACTGTAGGTTTTTTGTAGCAGCCCTTCATTAGTTGAGAAAGTTTTACCCTTTTCCTGGTTTTCTGAGATTTTTTTCCACCTATGCATGTTGAATTTTGTTAAATGCTCTTGTGAATCTATTGATAGGGTCATATGCTTTTTCTTTTTCTAACCTGTTAACATAGTGGATTGCATTGATTGATTTTCAAAGATTAAGCCAGCCTTGCATCCCTGGAATAAACCCCACTTAGTCCTGATGTAGAATTGTTTTTAAATATTGCTGAATTCTATTTGTTAATATTTTGTTAAGGATTTTTTACGTCTATAACCATTAGAGATATTGATCCATAGTTATCTTTTATTGTATTGACTTTTCCCCGGTTTGGGTATAAAGGTAATTCTAGCAATATAAGATTATAGGTGTTCCCTCCCTTTCTATTTTTTTGACAGAGAATGCATAGAATTGGTTTTAATTCTCCACTGAAGTCATATGGACCCAGAAGTTTCTTTTCTGGGGAAGTTTTAAAATTATTCATTCAATTTCCTTAATAGTTATAGGGAAATTCAAATTATCACGTTCACCCTGGGTGAGTTGTCATAGTTTGTGCTTTTGAAAGAACTAGTCCATTTTATCTAAGCTATGAAATTGATGTTTGTAGAATCTTCCGTGCTATTTTTGCTTTTTGTTAGTCTTACTGGAGGCTGTCAATGTTATTGATCTTTTAGAAGAACTAGCTTTTGTCTCAATGATTTTCTTTATTGTGTTTCTCTTTTCAATTTCTCTGATTTCTACTTTTATTTTGACTATTTTCTTGTTTTTTCTTGCTTTGGGTTTACTTAGCTCTTCTTTTTCTAGCTTCCTGTAGTGGAAGCTTAGACAAGTGATATGAGATTTCTCCTCTTTTCTAAGATAAGCATTTAGTGCTGTAGATTTCTCTCTCGACCCTCCTTTAGCAGTGTCCCACAGATTTTGATATGTTGTGTTTCTTTTTCATTGAGCTTAGTATATTTTTTATTTTCCTTGAGACTTCCTTTTTGATGCATGGATTTTGTAGAAGTGCATTGCTTAGTTTCCAAATATTTGTTGATTTTCCTGTTATCTTCCTGTTTTGATTCCACTGTGGTCTGAAAAACACATTCTACGTTATTTCAACTCTTTTAAATTTGTCGAGGTTTGTTTTACAGCCTAGGACATAGTCTACCTTCATATGTGTCGTGTCAATGCTTTAAAAAAATTGTATCCCATCAGTTCTCTAAATGTCAATTATCTCCTAGTAGTGAGTAGTGTTATTAAGTTCTTCCATAAACTTGCTGATTTTCTGTCTGGTTGCTCTATCAAGTGTTGAAAGAAGGACGTTGAAATCTCCACCTATAACTGTGAATTGACCTATTTCTCCTTTCAGTTCTATCAGTCTTTGCTTCACTTATTTTGTGGCTCTGATTTAGCACATACACATTTAGGACTTCTGTGTCTTCTTGGTGTAGACACCAAGAAGTTTGGTGTCTACACCAACTATGGACCAATATTTCTAATGATTGGTGTCTTCTTGGTTTATCATTCTGTCCTCTCTGTCCCTCTTGGTCTGTTAACGTCCTCCTCTGTCCTGGTTAATTTTCTTTCTCTGAACTCTGTTTTGACTGATATTAAGATAGCCATTATTGTTTCTTTTGACTAATGTTTGCACCACATATACATTTCCATCCTTTTACTTTCAATATACATGTATTGTTGTATTTAAAGTGAGATTCTTATGAGAGCAGATAGTTGGATCATATTTTTTTAAAACATGCCTATCGTTGTGTTTTAATAGGTGTGTTTACACCATTTACATTTAATGTAATCATTAACGTGTTACATCTACCATTTATTTTTATTTTCTGGATTTTCCTCTTTGTCATTTCTCTATTTTTTAATCTGTCTTTCTGTGAGACATTTGTACATTTTTTTTTTTTTAGAATTCCATTTTGATTTAGCCATAGCGTTTCTGATGAGATCTCTTTTTTTTTTTAACATTTATTCATTTTTGAGAGACAGAGAGACAGAGTGCAAGTGGGGGTGGGGCAGAGAGAGGCAGATACAGAATTTGAAGCAGGCTCCAGGCTCTGAGCTGTCAGCACAGAGCCCGACGTGGGACTCAAACCCACAAACCGTAAAATCATGACCTGAGCTGAAGTCGGACGCCCAACTGACTGAGCCACCCAGGTGCCCCGAAGAGATCTCTTTTTGTATAGTTTCTTTTTTTTTTTTTGGTAGTCATTCTAGTTATTACCCGTTATATGCATAACAGCAGAGTTTACTGGTACTGACATTTCAGCAATTTAAATGACATGTAGAAACTTCCTTCTACTTCCCTTTATCCTTCCCCATTTATATTTAAATTGTCTTAAATATTTCCTCTCCATATTATTTCAAGCCACATCAAACAGTGGTACAATTTCTGCTGCAAGCATCAAACATTTAGGAAACTCAACATCGAAAGGAAAATGTATTTCTTTTACCCATATTCTTACTCTTCATTGTTCTTGCCCTTTTTCACATTCTAAGATTTATTTTATTATTTCTTTTCTGTTTAGGTGGTTTGCTGGTAACAGAATCTCTCTTTACTCTCATCTGATAATGTCTTGATTTTTCCTTCACTCCTGAAGGCTATTTCCACTGGGTATAGAATTCTGGAGTAACAGTTGTTGTTGTTGTTGTTGGTGGTGGTGGTGGTGGTGGTGGTGGTGTGTGTGTGGGCATGTGTGTTTAGCACTTGAAAATGTCGTGCCACTAACTTGGGCTTTTCTGATTTCTGATGAAAACTTCACTATCATTCTAATTGTTTGCCTCTTATAGGTTAATAAGTCTCACAGCTGTTTTCAAGATATTTTCGTTGTCTTTAGTTTTCAGAAGTTTGACAATAATGTGGTTTAGTGTGGGCTTGGGGGAGTTTATCTTGTTTGCAATTTTCTCAGCTTCCTGAATCTGTGGGTTTCAAACTAGGCCTCTTGCCAAGTTTATAAAGCTTTCACCCGTTATGTCTTTGAGTACTTTTTCAGCCTTATCCTCTTTGTCCTCTCCTTTTGGGACTCTGATGACATGAATGTTAGATTTTCTTTTCTTTTTTTTTTTTTTTTTTTTTTTTTTTTTTTGCCCCACAGGTTCCCGAAGCTTGGTTCTTTTTTCTTTTTTTCTAAATATTTTTTTCTTTTTGTTGTTCAGTATAGGTTATTTCTATTGTTAATTCTTCAGATTCACTGATCCCCCTACCCCCGACCTGCCTTGTTCCTTCCATTATGCTCTTGAGCCCTCCCAGCAAGATTTCGTTGTTGCTGTGTTTCTCGGTTCTAAAATTTCCTTGTGGTTCTTCTCTATATCTTCTGTTTCTTTCCTGAGTTATTTGGTTTATTCATACGCTTCACGTGTGTTCATCATTGCTTATTGAAGCCTTTATATGATGGCTGCTTGTAAATATTTGTATTTCTAACATCACTGCCATTTTGGTGTTGGAAGCTATTGACTATCTTCTTTTCATTCAAGCCGAGATTTTACCACTTTGTGGTACAAGGTTCTGCCTATTGAAAGCTGGACATTTTTAAGTCGCATAATATCAGACGCTGAATCTCATTTCAACCGTGTGTGTTCGCTGTCTTCCTTTGACACTGCTCTGGTAGGAAAGAGGGCTGCCTTGTTACTGACATGGAGGGGTAGAAATCTAAATTTTCCGCTTGGTCTCCATTGACACGCAAGGGGGAAGGGGGACTCTCGTACTGCTAGGTGGAACTGGGAGTTCCTACTGGGTTTCTGCTAATACTATTCTAGATGGGAGGGGTGGGTGTGCCTCATTACTGTTCTGCCACTGACATCACATTATCGCTGGACCTTGTTAGTGATGGATGGTGGTAAACGTACCGTCTTCCCACTAGCTTTCCTCTGACACCACCCCAGCGGGGAGGGGGAGGTATGCTTTTTTACTGCTGGGGGGGAGCTGAAGTCCAGGCTTTTCACCTAGTCTCCATTGACACTGCAGGGAGGACGGGGTGAACTTCATTACCACGTGGTGGTGGTGAAACTCCCTGCTTTCTACCTGACCTTCTCTGTCACCATACCACTATGGGAAGAGGCGAGAGGTTTGGCCAGTCTTGTTACAACCTGTGGAGGGTGAAAGTGTATGGTCCCCACTGGCCTTGGAGGGTATGGCTGGGGTTGAGACCACAGCTTTTTCTGTGCTGTTTGGCTGGAGTAGAGCATTTAAACGTCTAAACGTTTTTTATCTTTCTAGTCCTTTGGCTCGAGAGAGCCAGCCTTTGTTGGAGCTATTTTTTGTCTGCATCTGTTGTCATTTCCAGGTTTCTAGCTTCCTCAGCACCCGAGGACATAGGAGACACAAAGAAAAGCCAGAGAACTCTCCACTGTATTATTCCTTGCAAGTTCAAAGGTCTCAGGCTGGCCCGCTGTCTTCTCTCCACCTTTCAGAGTTTCCCTATGCTTGTTTAATATATGACCATTGGGGTTTTACTCGTACTTAGTGGGAGGAACAGGGAAAAATACTTTTTCTTCATCTCCCTGGAACTTTCTGTTTGTTTACTTTTATGCCTCTTTCCCACAGCTAGACTGTAAGGCTAGACTGTAAGTTTTTGTAGACTTTTTCATTTCTGCCCCTACCCTCTGACCTAATTTCCCTGCAATGAGTCCACCATGCTTATGAACTTCTGGTTTAGCCCCTCTTGTGCATGCTTAGGCAATAACTTCTCAGTTCCACCCCACTTGCCCACCCCTGGTTTTGTTGTTGCTTAATCCCTTGGCCCATCGCCACCCCCCTCCTCTGGCAGAGCAGCCAGCTGTTCCACTACAAGACGATGTAAATCCACTAACAACAATTCACGCCACACCAACCCCATTTCCCTTTTTAGCGAAGTTACTCAATTGTTAAATCCAGGAATGCCTGATGAACCTCCATGACAACAAGGTATCTGGTAAACTTTCTGCTGCCGACTACATATCTTGGCATCTGGAGGCTCACGAGAAATCATTTAAAAAAAAATTTTTTTTTAATGTTTTATTTTATTTTTGAGACAGAGAGAGACAGGGCGTGAGCGGGGAGGGACAGAGAGAGAGGGAGACACAGAATCCGAAGCAGGCTCCAGGCTCCGAGCCGTCAGCCCAGAGCCCGACGCAGGGCTCGAACCCACGGACCGCGAGATCGTGACCCGAGCCGAAGTCGGATGTTCAACCGACTGAGCCACCCAGGTGCCCCGAGAAATAAATTTAATTGGATTGGGTTGAGTAGAGGCTATGGAATAGGTTAAAGGAGAAATGAAGACTGACTGGGTCAACACCGGTATCTAACAATAGGTGATTAATAGGCTAACCTTACCGTCGAAGAAGGTGTTTAGGAGTAAGTTAAAATGCATCATATTGAACTATTTTCTAGTCAGTGATTTGTTAGTTCCTTGAATGAGAACCCTGAAGCTGTGTCTTATTTGGAGAAGTAATTGGCACAAAGTTGGGAATGACAGCTAATGAGTTAAATAACAGAATCATATTTCTGGGGCGCCTGGGGAGCTCAGTCGGTTAAGCGTCCGACTTCGGCTCAGGTCACGATCTCGTGGTTTGTGAGTTCGAGCCCCGCGTTGGGCTCCGTGCGGACAGCTCGGGGCCTGGAGCCTGCTTCGGATTCTGTGTCTCTCTCTCACTCGCTGCTCCTCCCCAACTCTCTCTCTCTCTCTCTCAAAAATAAACATTTTAAAACATTTTTAAAAAAAATAAATAACAGAACCAGATTTCAAAAACATCTTGACAGACTGAAATAGCTAACCTAGTTATTTCAGGATAAGAGGATAAAATTTAATAGAAATAAATATAAAATCTTGTTTTAGAGGCATAAGAACTAACCTCTCAGGGCACCTGAGTGGCTCAGTTGGTTAAGGGTCCAACTCTCGATTTTGGCTCAGGTCATGATATCACAGTTCGTGAGATCAAGCTCTGCAGTGAGAGCGCTGAGCCCGCTTGGAAGTCTCTCTCCCCCTCCCTCGCTCACACACACTCGCGTGTGCACTCTCTCTCTTTCAAAATAAATAAATATTTTAAAAAAGAACTAATCTCTCAAAAATGTTCAGTGATGATAATAGCTAATGTTTATAAGTTTGTAGTGAACATGACCCATTGGTATTTCATAAATTGGCATAACACTGCTAGAAAGCTAATGGACAAATGTTTCAACAGTCACAAACGATTTTTCCTCTTTGACATAGTAATTCCATTCCTATGGTTTATTCTGGGGAAAAAAAAAACAAAAAGGGACAAATGCCAAATGCAAAAAGAGGCTCACGAGAGCACTGTTTATAATAGCAAAAATCTGGAGACAAAGCAATAACAATAGTGATAATATTTAGTAGTTTGATATATGTATCAACTACATTACGCAGCTTTTAATTTTTTTTTAACGTTTTTATTTATTTTTGAGACAGAGAGAGACAGAGCATGAATGGGGGAGGGGCAGAGAGAGAGGGAGACACAGAATCGGAAGCAGGCTCCAGGCTCCGAGCCGTCAGCCCAGAGCCCGATGCGGGGCTCGAACTCACGGACTGTGAGATTGTGACCTGAGCGGAAGTCGGACGCTTAACCGACTGAGCCACCCAGGCGCCCCTTACGCAGCTTTTAAAAAGGGAGGAAATTTGGTGTTATTCTAAAGACAACATAGTAAGAGAAAAAGATCTCGCAGTATGCGATAAAAACATAAAATTAATTGTTTCCTAGTCTGAGTACAATCGTAAAGTTAGACGTGCTTATGTATATTTTGAACAGGAATTACAAACGAGAATTGCACAAAAACAGAAAAATGACAGAAATCTCCCTGTTAGAATATTGTGTGATTTTTCTTGCCTAATACCTATTATTACAGTAAAGTATAAATTAACGATTTAAAAAAATTTTTTTTAACGTGTTTATTTTTGAGACAGAGAGAGACAGAGCATGAACGGGGAAGGGTCAAAGAGAGAGGGAGACGCAGAATGCAAAACAGGCTCCGAGCTGTCAGCACAGAGCCCGACGTGGATCTTGAACTCACAGACCTCGAGATCATGACCTGAGCGGAAGTCGGACGCTCAACCGACTGAGCCACCCACGCGCCCTGGAATTAACGATTTTTAACTGCACAAGGCAAGATGGGGGAGATCTAACCTTGCATCCGCTTATGCTTGTGAAATACCCAACACCCTTCATTGGCTGCAAAGTGCATGTTTGGTTGGAAGAAGAGTCGATCCCTAAAGATAGGAATTACTCTGATAGACTTCTATGCAAAGAGAGCCCGAAGCAAATAAGGTAAAAAGTCTCCTACTTTGCCTTGGTCATGTGTAGAACACTGTATGCGACTCTAGGGGCCATCATCAAATGCAGCACATCTCTGCAGGGCTCACCCTTGATGACACTCTGTAAGACATGTGGTTTCTCCCTTCTGCCCACTCTGGAACCAGAATCTGACTCTCAGAACCAGTTCAGTCCACCCCAAATTAAAACAATACAAGGGTATTCTCCTACTATATATCAAAACACTAGTCATTTAGGGGCGCCTGGGTGGCTCGGTCGGTTAAGCGTCCAACTTCGGCTCAGGTCATGATCTCACGGTCTGTGAGTTCGAGCCTCGCGTCGGGCTCTGTGCTGACTGCTCAGAGCCTGGAGCCTGCTTCGGATTCTGTGTCTCCCTCTCTCTCTGCCCCTCCCCTGTTCATGCTTTGTCTCTCTCTGTCTCAAAAAAAATAAATAAATAAACATTAAAAAAAAAAATTAAAAAAAACACTAGTCATTTAAAAAAAAAACAAAAACAGAACTGTAGTATTGGTACAAAAGTAAATGAATACACCAATGAAATAAAATACAAAGGATTGTAATAGATGCACAAAAATAAAGTCATTTACTACCTGGTAAGTGTGGCCTTGGAAATCAGTGGAGGGAAAGCGCATGATTTTTTGGAGTAAGGCTCTTCACTAAATTCTTCCAAAGTTAACTAACCCCAGGAGGGTGCATTTCTGGTTGGGGTATTTCAAAAGTTAGCTGATGCCCCCAGGATACCGGGGCTTAAAACGAAATCACACGCCTCTGTATTATATGTCTTAAAGCCAAAGTGTTATGAAGTGAATTCCAGATGACATCACAGCATTTTATTACCAGTGACCACAGGGGATACTTTCATTAGCTGTTTCAGACACCCATCCCTTACCGCCAGCTGGCTTCTCACCAGCTTTGGCCCCAGCCAGGCCAGGAAACCAACCAATCCCAGTCTCCCCATTGCCCTGAGGGTCTGCGGCCCGTGACTTTCCAGACACCAATGTCTATACTAGTCAAGGCTCTTAGTCGCAAGCAACAGGAACAACGGTAATTGACATAGGGACGAGGAATGTCACTGAAAGGCTAACAGCGGCTGCCATAATATGAGGAGACTGGGGATCCAGACTTGGGCAGTAGCCAGGGCTCACCCATTAGCCTGGTGACATGAATACTCTATTTCTACTGCTGCCCAGCACCGGCTCCTCAGTGAGCGCCACCCAACCCCCACTCCCTGCAGATGGAAGCATCCAGATGGCAGCCTATGGTTCAGCCTAGATGACATGCTCATCCACAAGGTGTCGGAAAGTAAGAGGACGACATTTCTCCCCGCTTTGGCTTCCCGAGTGGGATCTGAGTTATTTCTGAAAAGGGAAAGAGGAAGCCGTAATAATAAATGTTCTTTTGACCCCATCAATTATATATCTTCTTTTCTCCCCAAGTCTCAAACGAGGTCACGTTCTCTTCTTTCTCCCCAGGTCAAAATCAATATTCAGGAAAGTGTCTGATTAATATTTGTAATGCAAAGGACGAATGGCTGATAACAAGTGGAAAAGGTACAGTGGATAAACAGTAAACAGATAAACGGTGGAAAAGGTTCTGATAGAGCTTGCTTCTGGTAGTATGTGGCCTCAGAAAAATTACAAAAACTATCTGAGCCTTTGGTTCCTCGTATTTAAAATGAGAATAGCATCACTCACCTCAGGGGGTTGTTGCAAAAAGTCAAAATGTCACAATTTATCTGAAATGCTTATTATATGAAGGACAGAATATAGGACCTAAATAAATGTACATCCCTACCATGTTTCTGGATAAAGAGACTACTGTTGTTAAGATGCCCATTCTCCTCAAGTTGAACTATAAATCAATACAGTATTCGTAATAGTGGCATTTGAATTTTTTTTAATGTTTATTCATTCTTTGAGAGACAGAGCACAAGCAGGGGTGGGGCAGAGAGAGAGGGAGACACGGAATCCAAAGCAGGCTCCCGGCTCTGAGCTGTCAGCACAGAGCCCGACGCGGGGCTCGAACTCACAAACCGTGAGATCGTGACCAGAGCTGAAGTCAGATGCTCAACGGACTGAGCCACCCAGGCGCCCCGTAATTTTATTTTAACTGGAGAAAATGATCCCAAGTTCCCATAGAAAATAAAATATGACACACCAAACTATATTTGAAACAGAAGAATCAAGCCTCACCCTTCCGGAGATCAAAACATACACGGAAGCAACAGGGTACAGAGCAAGACAGAGTCACTCACGTCAAGCAGTGACGCCAGCAGCCAAGGGCATTGCAGCCAAGACCAGATATCACCCAAACCGGCACAGACTGGCAATGCTAAGAACTGATCATCAGCAAGGCCATGTGAACCTGGGAAAACCAGGAGCTGATAATCACTAGAACCAAAGGGGTCCTGTTAAGTCCGAAGACTGGTTAAACCACTTTAAAAAGGAAGGATTTGGGGGCGCCTGGCTGGCTCAGTCAGTTAAGCGTCCAACTTTGGCTCAGGTCATGATCTTGCAGTTCAGGAGTTCGAGCCCCGCACTAGGATCTGTGCTGACAGCTCAGAGCCCGGACCCTGTATCCAATTCTGTGCCTCCCTCTCTCTCTGCCCCTCCCCCACTCGCTCTCTCTCTCTCTCTCTCTCTCTCTCTCTTTCAAAAATAAACAAGCATTTAAAAAATAATTAAAAAAGTAAATAAAAAGGAAGGATTTTGGAGCCAACTGTCAGACTCATCAGCCACTGACACTCCCAGGCCTGACCACCTAAAAAGGTCACTCGCATGGGGCACCTGGGTGGCTCAGTCAGTTAAGCGACCAACTCTTGATCTCAGCTTAGGTCTTGATCTCAGGATCCTGCGCTGGGCGCAAAGCCTACTTAAAAAAAAGAAGAAGGAGGAGGAGGAGGAGGAGAAGAAGAAGAAGAAGAAGAAGAAGAAGAAGAAGAAGGCGGCAACTGCCATGAGGCTTCTGCGTGACTAATCTCTAAACATAACAGAGGTCTTGCACTGCTTGAACGTAATAAGCTGCAGGCACGAACGAGGCCTCATCATAAGGGCGCGTTCACCGACTGACTTTGCGTTTGTTGGTTAACTCTTTACCCCTCATTGTTGTATCTTGTTCACTGTGTGACTTTGTCTTGTGCTTTGTTTTGCGTGACGTGTAGGAAGCCAAGGTAAATGCGCAGTGAAATGTCATTGAGTTTGGAATCGTGAACCTGCTTGACAATTATGTTAATAACCTTGTTTCATGACTGAATAAAGCTGACGATGTGGAAAGACACAACTCGGGTACGTGCCTTTATAGTGCGCTCGCGGCAAATGAGATGGAAATGATTTTATTTAAGATGGGATACAGGTGCAGAAGTAGGCAAATGAATGAAACGAAAGAGTCTAAACAAACTCATGTGCGCATAGGGATTTATACATAATAAAAGCGATATTTCGAATCAGTTGAGAAAGGATGGGTTATTCAACAAATGGTGCTGGGAAAGTTGGTTATACCTCGGAAAGAAATAAAGTTCAACTATCCGTACCATACATAAGAAACAAATTCCAGGTGGCTTAAATATCTAAATGTATAAAATAAAACTCTAAAAACACTAGGAAAAACATAGAAGAATGTTTTTATTCCTTTGGAGGAGGGAGAGCCCTAGTAAGTAAAACATAAAATCATAGCAATAAAGGAAGACAGTCAGACACAATAAACCAATTTAAAAGGCAACAGAGCAGAAGGAAATATTTATATTTAACAGACCGAAGACTCTTATCCAGCCTCATATGATAAGAACACGTCAGCATAAAGATGCCTCTTTAATTTTGTCCCACATGACTACTCAGAGCAAGCCAATTACTTCGCAAAATTAAAGCAAATTTTGCAAAATTAAAGCAAGTTTTAAGCAAAATTAAAAAAAAAAAATCTGTTCCAATAGCGAAGGAAAAGGAAAACATTGATGGAGCATCCTTAGGGCAACTTCCGGCCAGTTAGAAAAACGTATTTCTTCTAAGGAGCCATGGTTGGCATTGCGTTCGATGAGCAGAGTTCGGGCTGTATCTCAGCCTCCATCCAGTAGCACCACGGCCACACAACCATCCTCGAAGGTCCTGAACGACGACGTTGTATTTACCAACAAATTGTTCTGTTTGTCTTCTGCGATACTGTGACATAATAAGAATATAGATATTTGGTCTTCCTCCCGACTTCTGGCCACGGCTCCCAAAACCCTTGTAATTTCCTAAGTGATAAGACTGAAGAAAGTACCTTTTGCTATAACATTGGGTTTTTGTTCTCAGGTTCTGAAATAGCACAGGCAGGATAAAGCTGAAAGGAGCGTCTTTCGTTATTCATAACAAACCCCTTTTGCCCACACCTGAGTTTATGGTAATGAGGTGACTTTTGGAAAGCCTCTGAGGGTGGGGTGATGGTTGCCAGGGAACCAACGATGAGTCCCTGGATCAGAAGGTTGGAACTTTTTGCCCAACCTTCCACGACCCGTACCTCTCTGTTCTTCACATTTCAACTTTTGGAAGGAGACGGGCTGGAGATTGAGTTCAATCACCAAGAGCCAACAATCTAGTGAATCATGCCTGTGTAAGACAGACTCCATAAAAACCCTAACCAAAGGGGTTCGGAGAGCTTCCACTGGTGAATACGTTGAGTCGCCCGGAGGACGGCGCGCCCCAAGAGGGCGTGGCATCTCCACACCCTTTCCCCCTACCTTGCCTCATGCGTCTCTTCCATCTGGCTGTCCCTGAGTTGTATCCTTTTATAATGAACCAGTAATCTAGTAACTAATTCATTTTCCAAAGTTTTGTGAGCTGTTCTAGCAAATTACTGAACCCAATTTGCAGTTGGTGCTTGAAGCGGGAGCAATCCAATAGACTGAGCACTTCACCTGTGGGGTCTGTGCTCACTCCAGGTAGATAGTGTCAGAATTGGATTGTAGGACACCGGACTGGTGTCTGGAGAGGACTGGAGAATTGGCTGGTGTGGGGAAAACTCCCACACATTTGGTGTGAAAAGTATTCTGTGGGAAGAGGAAATAAGGTTTTCCTTTATATGAAGTGTTGTGAGCAGGGTACAGGCAAAACAATTTTTCTTTTAGTCTTCCCGAGGATTTTCAAAGATAACATTTCTTCACTTTTGTTTAGTGTTGGTCTTATTCTACATTGTACTCTATCTGTGGGATGCAGCTAAAGTAGTGCTTAGAGGGAAATTGATAGCATGAAACTCTCACATTAGAAAAGAAAAAAGGGGCACCTGGATGGCTCAGTCAGTTCAGTGTCCAACTCTTGATTTCAGCTCAGGTCACGATCTCATGGTTCCTTGAGATCAAGCCCCACATTGGGCTCTGCACTGACAGCACAGAGCCTGCTTGGGATTCTCTCTTTCCCTCTCTCTCTGCCCCTCCCCCACTCATGCAGGTCTATTCCCTCTCTCTCTCTCTCTCAAAATAAACTTTAAAAAAAGAATAGAAAAGAAGAAAGGACTACAATCAATGACCTCACCCTACACCTTAAGAAACTACAAAAAGTTGAACAAGCTAAACCCAAAGTAAACATAAGAAAGAAAATAAAGATAAGAACATAAATCATTGTACTAGAAAACCAAAAAATCAATGAAAATCTAGTTCTTTGAGAAGATCAACAAGATTAATAAAACTAGCCAGACTGATTAAGAAAAAAAGAAAGAAGACACAAATTACCAATATCTAGAATGAGAGAGGCAATATCACTACAGATCCCACAGATAATAAGGGAATATTATGAACAATTTTACGGCAGTAAATTAAACAAATTAAATGAAAAAATTGCTTGAAAGACACAGACAATTGGAGATCATCCAAAAGAAACAGATAGACTGAATAACCCCATAACTATGAAAGGAATTGAAACTGTAGTTAATCCCCACCCAATAAAGAAAACTCTAGACCCAGGGGCACCTGGGACTCGGTCGGTTAAGCACCCAGCTTCGGATCAGGTCACGATCTCACGGCTCATGGGTTCAAGCCCCTCATCGGGCTCTGTGCTGAGAGCTCAGAGCCCGGAGCTTGCTTGGGATTCTGTGCCTCCCTCTCTCTCTCTGCCCCTTCCCTGCTCATGCTCTCTCTCTCTCTCTCTCTCTCTCAAAAATAAATAAACATTAAAAAAAAAAAAAAGAAAAGAAAACTCTGGACCCAGACGGCTTCAAATCTACTAGACAATTAAAGAAAAAAATAATAACAATTCTTAATAAACTCCTCCATAAAACTGAAGAGGAAGCAATACATCCCAATTCATTCTACGAGACTAACATTACTCTGAGACCAAACTCATACAGAGATAGCAAAAGAAAATGGCCCATTAATATTTTTTCATGAGTGTAAATAAAAAAACGAGCTAGCACCATGCATAGTTTGGGACTTTACTCTTCTACGAAATGCAAGCAAGCCAACATTGTTGGATACCCTTCCAGGTATGTTAAGTCCTGCCTCTTTCATTAGAAGACATTCTTCTTGAGGACACAGGACTTCAATATGTCTCTCCCCACTGCTTCTCCCTCAGTCCTCAGCACTTGCCGACCCATCGCTACATAGATACAACGTAGAATAATTTCATGAATTATGTTAGAGAAAAAGTAAGAAGAGGAAAAAAAAATTTTACGGGAGAAGAGGGAGGGCATTCTTGCAGGCTTTGTACAGATAGGGCCAAGGGAAAATGATAGTATGAAAAGAAAGAATGTGTAAAATGGTGTCCTTGGTATCTCACATATAAAAATGAGTTCATTCTCTTTTAAAAATGACAACTATTCCAGTGCTTGGTATTAAATCTGTATTCAATGTGTAACATACACTGGTTCCTCATCCCTGAGGTTGGAGATGATGACTTCCTCTTTCCATTCGGTTATGTTTGGTGAAACAATCAAAGACTGAGATTGAAACACGTGCTATTTCAGGTGTGTGAGCTTACAACTGGGCCCGTCACATGAGAGACACAGCTGAAGACACCAGAGTCCTACCACCAGAACTTTGCTCACAACCTTGACTTTGACCATGTGGTTCAGGTCCTTAACCCCAAAGCAGAGGGGAGCCACAGGAAGTGATTCATTTCTGCTTGAAGTGAGTTGCAACCTTCTAAAGAGGAAAAGCAAAATGCACATCTCCCTGCTCTGGTGTGTAGAGTCAATTTAACTTAGGACTTAGGATCTGTAAGGATTTGAAATCCATAATCAAGCATTGGAGCTGGAGTACTTGGGGACAATACTGGTGGCATCGTTGGCCGTGGAATGTCACAAGAAAGTGAAACCCTGCTAAGATTAAACATCAAAACCCTCCCCTCCTCCAGTTCCCTGTGGGATGTGGATTATGGTCATAGATGGCCATAACTGGGACGGAGCTGGAGAAACTGTTATTAAGTATACATTTCGAATTATCTGTGAGAGCTAGCTTCTTTGAATGAAAACCTATCCTATTTCCACGGTGACCCCCTAGGCATTGATTCCAACAATCCATGGGCCAGACGAGTTCTTGTCTTCTCTGAGTTATCCGCGGGGACCCCAGGGGACCCCACAGGCTAACGTTTTCATATTCCTTTTTTTTGCCAATAGCCTGGGAGTTTCTAGAGGGCAGGAGTCGGTCCTACTCAGCTTTGTCAACTTAACACGTGATTCAGAATAGCTGTTCCCTGAAGGTTTGGTGAATTATAAACATGCATGTCTTACCTCATTTCTTCCACAGTATGAGCTCCAGGTACTGTTAACAATATTCCAAGGACCTGTTTAGCATCTGTCTCCCCCACTAAACTATGAACTTCTTGAGAGCAGAATCTATGTACCCCCATGCTCCTTGTATTCAAGATCATGCCTGATACATGGTAAGTACTCAGTATGTGTTTGTTGACTGACTGGAAGCATGAGTGAACCAATGAACAATAATGAGCTTCCCTAAATTTTGTCAATTATACCTCAATAAAGCTGGGGTGGGGGTAATGAGCCACCTTATTTCTAACCAGTAGATAGTTGTTTTGCTATCTTCTTAGCAGGGCCAGAGCTCAACCCCTGGAGCATCTAAAGTCATCTATTAGCGCAGTGGCTCTCAAACTTTGGTGTCTATCAGAATCATCTAGAGGCCCAGGTTCTTTGAAGCAGGATAGGGCCTGGGCCATTGTAGTCTTACCAAGTTCCACAGGTTATTCTAGTACCTACCCGCAGTGGAGAACCAATGCTTTTGTGCAATGCTTCTCGACCTTTTCCATGAAGGAAAAGGTACCTTTTCCTACCTTTTCCTATGATGGTATGAAGGTACCATCATAGACCTTGATACTCAAGCAGTGGTTGGGGACCAGCAGCTTCAGCCAAGAGCTTGTTACAAATGTGAATCTCGGGCTCTCCCCCAGGCTCGCTGAAGCGGAACCCGCATTCCGACCACATCTCCTGATGATTCATGTGCACATCCAAGATGGAGAAGCACTCGTTTTAACACCCTTAACCTCGAAACTCCAATCCTCTCTGCCCTACACGAAACGTATGTGTGTCCAGGAAAAGGCATGACTCTCTCTCCCTGTAGTTGACTCAGAGAAGCAGGGGTGGTGGGGTAGAAATCTGCTGAGGTCAGCTACAATCACCGTTTTGTGTGTGTGTGTGTGTGTGTGTGCGCGTGTGTGTGTGTGTGTGTGTGTGTGTGCGTGCATATATGTGCATGTTCCTTTTCCGTCAAGGCACCGTTGAGCCAGAGTGTAAGGAGAACAGTCTTGGATGTTTTAAAAAAGTCAAACTTCTAAAAGATGCTGAAGAAAATGTCACACTGACCCTAAAGCACACTGTCTGCCGTTGAGATGACACCCGGGACAAAACTTTCTGCTCCCTTCCTGCTACCATGACTTTGGTTCGTTCATTCACTCATTCATTGAGTGCCTATTCTGTACCAAGCAAAAACGTACACTAGGCTCCAGAAATACACATGTGAAACAACGTTCCGGATCCTCACTCAACCCTCTGCCTGCAGCTTCTTAACCTCCAAGTTCATAGCACATATCACCCCACCCCAACCATCTGTGTCCCTTGTTCACAAGATCAGAGACTTGACCCCTGTCTTTTGGATCCTCGTGGCCCAGCAGAGATACAGGAAGGTGGGGGACGTGTCACTCAGCACAGTGTTGACATCAGCCTGGGTGGGGCTGAACCAGGGCAGCCTCCTGGAGGAGAGGACACCTGCAATGGTGTTTTGTGGGTAGATGAGGGGCGGAAAACACTCAGGCAGGAGACACAGCGCGAGGCTGCATAATCGATTCAGGGACCTAGAATGGATTTGGTGTGGCCGGGGCGCATGTCGTGTAGCAGCAAGAAGAGAGGGTGGGGAGGCAGAGGGCCTGATCTCAGAAGGTCTGCTACGCCACACTGGAGAATTTGATTTTAAACACATAATAGGGCATGGGAGGGCATGGGAGGGCCTGGGAGGGCCTGGGAGGATGAGAAGATTTTAATCTGGGGAATTTGGATCTGAACTCTGGTATCAAAGGAGCCGCCTGGAGGTTTTGCAGAGGACGTGAGGTAAGAGGGGAGTCAAGTGCAAGGAGGCTAGTTGGAGAAGTCACATGGGAGTTCAGCGCAGTGTAACAGAAGGAAAGCCATCACGACCTGGCTCTGTCACCAGTGGCTCCATAGCCTGGATCTAGCGGTGCCATGTCTCAGGACCTCGGTCTCTTTCGCTGTAACCCGGCGGGTTACATCATGGAACCGGAGAGGTCACTCCCAGCTCTCCTGGGCCACAATGTGGTGAAATTCAGTCTGAGAGACATTTGTGTGTGTGTGTGTGTGTGTGTGTGTGTGTGTGGTAAAATAGACATACTGTAAAATTTACTATGTTAGCCATTTCTAAGTGCACAGTTCAGGGGCACAAGTACATTCACGCTGCTGTATAGCCACCCCCACCACCCATCTCCAGAACTTTCTCATCTTCCCAAACTGACAGTCTGTCCCCACGAGGCACCACGTCCCCATTCCCTGCTTCTCCTGACCCCCTGGCACCCACCTTTCTACTTCCTGTCTCTAGGAATTTGACTACTCTGGGTAACTCATATGAAGTGGAATCATGTAGTATTTGTCCTTTTGTAACGGGCTTATTGCATAATATAAAGACTTCAAGGTTCATCCATCTCATAGCATCCATGTTATAGAATTTCCTTCCTTTTTTTAAAAAAAAAAAGTTCGTTGATTTACTTTGAGAGATACAGAGACAGTGTGAGCGGGGCAGGGGCAGAGAGAGAGGGAGAGAGAGAATCCCAAGCAGGCTCCACACTGCCAGCACAGAGCCCGACACAAGGCTTGAACTCACAAAACCTCGAGATCATGACCTGAGCCAAAACCAAGAGTCAGATGCTTCCCCGACGGAGCCACGCAGGCGCCCCGGAATTTCCTTCCTTATTAAGACCGAATGATATTGCACTGTATGTATGAACCGCATTTTGCTTATCCATTCATCTACCGATGAACACTTTGGTTGCTCACCCTTGGCTACTGTGAATGACGCTGCTATGAACATGGGTGTAAAACATCTGTTTGGGCGAGTTCTACTCTCAATTCTTTTGAGTATACACCTAGACGTGGAATTGCTGGATCATATGGTAATTCTATATTCAACTTTTTAAGGAGCCACCATATTGTTTTCTGCAATGGTTGGAGAATTTTACATTCCCAACAGCAGTGCACGAGGATTCCAATTTCTCTACATCTTTATCAACGCAAGCTATTTTCTGGGTTTTTTTTTTTTTTTTTTTTTTTTTTTACATTTTTTTTTTTCAACGTTTTTTATTTATTTTTGGGACAGAGAGAGACAGAGCATGAACGGGGGAGGGGCAGAGAGAGAGGGAGACACAGAATCGGAAACAGGCTCCAGGCTCCGAGCCATCAGCCCAGAGCCTGACGCGGGGCTCGAACTCACAGACCGCGAGATCGTGACCTGGTTGAAGTCGGACGCTTAACCGACTGCGCCACCCAGGCGCCCCTCTGGGGTTTTTTTTTTTTAATGTTTTATTTATTTATTTTGAGTGAGAGAGAGAGCACAAGCAAGGGAGGGGCAGAGAGAGAGAGGGAGAGAGAGAATCCTAAGTAGGCTCTTCACTGTTAGCACAGAGCTCAATGCAGGGCTCGAACCCATGAACTGTGAGATCGTGACCTGAGCGGAAATCAAGAGTCAGACGCTTCACCTACGGAGCCACCCAGGTGCTCTTTTCTGGTTTTTTTGTTTGTTTGGCTTTTTTTTGATGAAACCATCCTAATGGGTATAGAGTGGTATCTCATTGTGGTTTTGATTTGCATTTCCCTAGTTATTAGTGACGTGGAACATCTTTTCAGGTACTTACTGGACCTTTTCTTTTCTGGAGAAATGTCTTTTCAAGTCCTCTGCCTCGTTTTGAATTGGGTTGTTTGGGTTTTGTTGTTGAATTATAGGAGTTCTTCATATATTTTGGATATTAATCTCTTATCAGGTATACAACTTACAAATTTTCTCCCACTTAAGGGGTTGCCTTTTCATTGTGTTCATGGTGTCCTTTGAGGAACAAAGATTTTCATTTTGATGAAGTCAAATTTGTCTATTTTTGCTTTGTGTCAGATCCAAGAAGTCACTGCCAAGTCCAATGTCATGAAGTTTTTCCCCCATGTTTTCTTCTAACAGTTTTATGATTTTAGCTCTTACACTTAAGTCTTTGATCCATTTTGAGTTAATTTTTGTATATGGTGTAAGATAAAGGTCCCAATTTATTCTTTTGCATGTGGAGATCCAGTTTTCCCAACACCATGTTGAAAATACTGACCTTTCTATACTGAATGGTCTTGGTACCCTTGTCAAAAGTTATTTGACCATAGCTGCATATTATATTCTATTCCATTGACCTTTATATCTGTCTTTATGCTACTACCACTGTTTTAATTATTGTAACTTTGTATAAGTTTGAAATCAGGAAATGTAAGAACTCCAATTTTGTTGTTTTGGCTATTTAGGGTCCGTTAAAATTCCATGCGAATTTTAGAGTGGATTTTTCTGGGGCGCCTGGGTGGTTCGGTCAGTTGAGCATCCGACTTCGACTCAGTCGTGATCTCACGGTTCATGGGTTCGAGCCCCACATCAGGCTCTGTGCCGACAGCTCAGAGCCTGGAGCCTGCTTTGGATTCTGTGTCCCCCTCTCTCTCTGCCCCACCCTTGCTTGTGCTTTCTCTCTCTATCTTTCAAAAAATGAATAAACATTAAAAGAAAATAACATTTAGAGTGGATTTTTCTACTTCTGAAAAAAAATATACTGTTGGGATTTTGATGGGGGTTGCGCTAAATCTGTAGATCGTCTTAGTTAGTATTCCCATCTTAGCGCTATTAAGTCTTCCAATCTAGGATCATGGGATGTTTATTTTTGTCTTCCTGAGTTCCTTTCAGCAGGGTTTTGTAGTTTCAGTGTACAACTATTTGATTCTTTTTGATGCTTTTATAAGCTAAATTGTTTTCTTAATTTCCTTCTCGGTTTGTTCCTTGTTGTTATAGGAAAATGCATTGGGTTTTTTGGGTATTGACTTTGTATCTTGCAACTGTGCTGGTTTGTTTATTAGTTCTAACAGGTATTTTTGTGGACTCTTTAGGGTTTTCTATATATACAATCCTATCATCTGGAAACAGGTAATTTTGCTTCTTTCTTGTTGGTTTTGCTGCCTTTTCCTTCTTTTTCTCGCCTAACTGATCTGGCCAAGACCCTCAGTATTATGTTGAAGAAAAATGGTGAAATCAGGCATCCTGTCTTTTTGTAAGCTTAGAGAAAAAGCTCTCAGTTTTTTATGGCCTGAAAGACGTTTTAATCTGTTCTCGGGGTTAAAGAACATCAGAACTTTGCGAAGGAAGAGGCCATTTTAGCAACCTAATCAACAGGGGTGCAGAGAGATCAGAAAAGAAAGAGAGGGAAGGAAAGCACCTGGCGGGTATAATGCATCGAGTGTGGTGCATATAGTTTCCCTTAGGTGTGAAATACATCACAAAAGAATGAAATATAGAGCAAAAGGTACTAAAGAGAGGCCAAAAGTCTTAATCGAAGTTGACTGTCACTGAATGAAGTGGCTTTGCCTTCACCCCAATGAATGAGTTCCCAAGGAGACTCCAGACTTGATTTTAAGCTACAGCAATAACACCACCAACAAAAACCCAGCGTCTAAAACCAGAAATCTTAGAAGAAAGAAGAAGGCCTTGGGGGACCCAGCCCATGTCTATTCCAGAATGAGTCTCCCTCTAGGGTCCTGGCCCCTCAAGAGCTATGCAAAATGCACCCTTGCTACATCTGCTGAAAGAAGGAAAGTTGGTCTAAAAATAAGAGAAGGAACTGAAACATTTCAGAGAAGGCAGGGTTTAAGAGCCAGAAACAAAAAGAGGAAGGTAAATGAAAAGAGGAATGGAGATTTCCAGAAACTTCCCCCTTTTCCCTGACTACTCCGCCAAAAAAGGGGAAAAAATAGTCAATGGGAAACAGCTCTGAGAAAACAGCTCTGCACCAGTCCAGTTGAGAATTCAAGCAACCTGACCTGAAGAGCTGGGCTGTTAGAGCTAAAAGGGCTTGTCTTGAAAATGTCCATCCCTCCCACCTCAAAGAAGGGCCGCAGAGCTAATAAGGGTCAGAGACAGGCTGGAAAGTCACTTTTGGACACCTGTCCTGTGTTTTTTTTCATCGGACCGCCATATCAACATGATGTGCTCATTCCATTGAGTTGACATCTGTCCCCTGAGCTTTCCCCAGTGCCAGGTTTACCTCGAAGACCATGGTTCTCGGAGTGAGGTCCCCCCCTCAGCAGCACCTGGAAACTTGTCAGAAATCCACATTCTCAGCCCCACCCCAGGCCCATGGAACCTGAAACTCTGGGGTTCAGGTGTTAACAAACCCATTGGTGAGTTCTGACGCACTAAGGTTTGAGAACCCCCGGTGCAAGAATTAACAACTCCTTTTGCTCAATAGAAAAGCAAAAGCAATAATTAGCATGTATTTCACAATTTACAAATGAGCTTTTAACCCGCCTTCTTTGTCATTTGACGGTGGAGAGTGGTGGCGCTCTTAAAACATCTGTGAGAGTAGAAAGTCCAGTACAGATATACCGGCTTTATGACCTCAAAGATGGAGTCCGGGGAGGGGAACTGATTGCTGGGATGGCAGCCCTAGAGAGGGCAAGGTCAAAACCGCAACTGGCTTACATAGTTACCCCAAGGCACTCCCGGAAAAGACTTACTGCTTCTAGATCAAAGAGTTATCAGCGAGGGTTACCTCTCAGAGCATTCTTAGAAGCATATGATGCAGGGTCAATTGTGTCCTTGTACAGAAGAGGAAATGGTAATACAAAGAGCTCCCGTTTTCTGAGGACTTACGTATGACCCTGCCGGGTAGGAAGCTGCGTCTCAGAGAAATAAAGTTGCCTTCTCGGGCTCACCAGGTGGGCCTGGAAAAGCTGGGGATCCGAATTGTAGGCTGTCTGCCTCCCGAGGCTGCTTCTCCGGGGAGGCTGCCTAGAGCATCCTGGGGCATCCAGATCACGAGGGGACAGCACTAGACCCACATGCTCCCTGGCGATGCCGATGCTGCCGGCCACGGACCACACTTTGAGTAGTGACGCCCTCGACTCTAACTTGAAGACGGATCAGGCTGATGCGACAGACGAGTAAGAACTAAAGCTCTTCGTCCGGTATCTCCATTGCCTCCCTTAATCAATAACATACACACAAGCCCAGCCATTTCCCCTTTAGCTTCTCATCCACGTCCCACCCTCCTTCCCCCTCCATTGCCTTCTCTCCAGTTACCTCACCCCAGGTAACTCTTACAGTGGCCTCCTAGCGCCTCAAGCCCGTAGGTGTGTTTGGCCTCAATCCATTCTGCCCACCTCCATCAGGTTCTCCTCATCAAAACACCAATTTATTGAAGGCAGTCCTGGGATAACAAATCTGTTCCCCCTCCTTGCCGAAAACTCCCGAGCTTTTCATTCAAGGTCTTCTGTGACATCCACAAGTCAATTTAACATCTTAGCCTTATCCCCAGTGTCTACACCACATGCTGTATGCTATGACTCGTTCCCTACCTGCAACTTTGTTCATGCCATTTACCAGAAATGTCCTCCCTCCCCATCGTCCCAGATTTAAATTCTCTGGAGCTCATTTCAAATGCCCTTTTCTCATGAAGTCTTTCACGAAAACCCCCATCAGGAGGTGCTCCTTCCTCTGAGCTTTACAAAATGCAGAGTTCTTCATTTGTGGCCATTATCTTACGATGCCTTGGAGTAAAACCTCCCCAGCTTGCCACATTTTCATTCCCTAAGAGACAGAACCTTATCACGTCTTACGCGTCTTTGTATCTCATTAGCACGGCACCAAAATACTTTAGGTGTTCAGCTAGCATTTGATGAATGAGTGCATATATTCTGTTTCCAGTCATATTTGCATATGTTGCAAGTGAGCCATTTATTTCCCCTGATATGAATTCCCCTAAAGAATCATGAAGGTCACCGCAAAGTCATGAACAAGCATAGAGGGCGATTCATCAAAAAACTCTACAGGCTAATTAGTACCTATCGCAATACCCATCCACCCGACTTTAAAGCCAGCTAAATACTGGCCAACTTCATGAGTCAAAGAGGAAAAGATAGTAAAATATAATGAAAAGCGCCCAGCTAGTCCCAAATCCCCTTGGGCCCCAGGTAACAAATAAGATCCTACAGCAATACTTTATGAACAGTAAAATTCCTGATTCTCTTGACAGTGAAGCAAGAGCTGAGAGAGAAGTCTGAAGAACCCTTATCTCTGGCTGCCACCACGTTTGAAAACAATGGCCTTTCCTCCTTGCTGCCTCCCAAATCACAAATTGGCCACCTCTAACCACAAAGAAAAGGGAAGCCATATAAAAACCACACAAGGAGGGGAATTCTGGGAAATGTAGTCTCTTGCTCGCCTTCTACATGCTCCTGATCAAAAGCCTGTACAATGATGTGTTGTTCTTAAACTCCTCAACAAGGTGTTATACAATGCAGCCCCTTCGAGCCCCACAGACCTTCAGATTACACTCTGTGCTCTGGGCACACTGGCCTTCTTTTGGTTCCTTGAAAAATGGTGATTTCTGATCCAGATGGCTTAGAAACTTCACTCTTTGACTGTATCCTTTCTGCTATGATGATATGGCAGTGGTTTAAATGCACACACACATATACATACATGTATTTGGAGAGAGAGAGATATATGTACATATTTATACACACACATAATATACCTCCAAAAAGACAAATCTAGGTTCTAAAACAAGCACCTCTGGGAGCCAGAAGTGGAGCACGAAACCAATGTGGTGACTGGCGCTAAACCATAAGCTTGCTGGGCCCAGATCCAGAAGTAGCTGATGGCAGCCAGGGTGTGGTTTCTGAGAGGTAATGGGTACTAAAAGTGTGTGCTTGAGATGGGGAGCCTGAAAGTCCAAGGTGGGTAACTCCTGAAAGAAGGCTGCCAGCTGTTGTCCACACTTTCCCCGGGCCACAGCTTGTACCAAGCAATAGGCCTAAGGACACAGGAGGACCAGATGTCACCTGGAATCCAGGCACTGAAGCAGGCCACCTGCTGCTATACCCCCAATATCTCCTCAGGGCCAGTGCTCAGCATCCCCACACAAAGCCTGGTTCTGGCCTGAGGGACTAGACGGAGAACACCACAAAGCAGCTGGACAAGGAAAGACAAGCATAAAAAGGAGAAGACCAAATATTCTTTTATTCAAAATGAGATTACAAGTGAATATCCGAGCTAAGGCTTATAGCTCACAGTCAGAGGCGAGTGAGGTTCTAGCACTCCTGATAGAAGGTTGGGTTGGAGGGATAGAAATTCACAAATGTCTGACTCTAACAGAGACTACTGTGCACCTTCTAGAGATTCTCCTTCCTTAGGAGCCCCATCTTGTTTAGTAACAAAATCCTGGGCCAGGCAACGATATCCAGGCAAAAGAGGACTTTTTCCCAGCTTCCCTTGCTACTAGGTATTACTAAGTCTGGACAATGAGAAGTGAACAGAAGAGTTATGTAGAACTTCTGCGGATTCTCCTTAAAATGAAGGCAGAGGTTGCCTTTTTTTTTTTTTTTCTTCCTCACTTGCTCTTTCCTGTTGTTTGAATGTGGACACTGTGGCTGGGCACATCTGAGACCACCCAGTGATCCCGGGGACAGAAACTTTGTGTCAGAATGGTGGGGTAGAAAAAGGAGAAGTGATGATAACCCTCAGTATTTTTAAGATGGCAGGATTTCCCAAACTGAACTACAGATTCAGCTCAACCTCCATTAAATTCCTGCTGACATTCTTGCAGAAATTGACACACTGATCACAAAGTCGATATGGAAACGCAAGGACCCAGGACCGTCAGAACAATCTTGAAAAGAAGAATAACCAAAGTTGAAGACTCACGCTTACTGATTTCAATACTTACTGTAAACTTTGGGTTAGGCAACGTTTTCTTAGATATGGCACCAAAAGCACCAAGAATAAAAAGAGAATGGATGAATTGAACTTTATCAAAATTAAAAAGATTTCTGTGCTACCAAGGACACCATCAAGAAAGCAAAAAGACTTGCTTTCAAGAAACCCACAGAATGGGAGAAAATATTTGGATATAATATACCTAGTAAGAGACATGTACCCAGAATACCTAAAGAATGCCTACAACCAAACACCAAAAAGATAAGTAGCCCAACTTAAAAAACGATGTGAACAGGCATGCATGGAACAGGCTCCAAAGAATATGCAAAAAGGGCCGATAAACACATGAAAAGATGTTCAACATCATTATCTCTTAGGGAAATGCAAGTCGAAACCACAATGAGATCCCAACTCACATTTACCCAGATGTTTATAATTAAAAACACAGATAACAACTGCTGTTGGCAAGGATGTGGAGAAATTACAACCCTCATACGTTGCTGATAGGAATATAAATTGTATAGCAGGTGCTTTGACAAACAGTGTGGTAGTTCCTCAATAAGTGAAGCCTTGGGTACTGTTGGAGCCAGCGATTCACTTCTAGGTATACATCCAAGAGAAATGAAGTCCTATATCCGCATAAAAACTAGTATACCTGGGAATGCAAGCTGGTGCAGCCACTCTGGAAAACAGTATGGCGGTTCCTCAAAAAACTAAAAATAGAACTACCCTACGACCCAGCAATTGCACTACTAGGCATTTATCCAAGGGATACAGGTGTGCTGTTTCGAAGGGACACATGCACCCCCGTGTTTATAGCAGCACTTTCACCAATAGCCAAAGTATGGAAAGAACCCAAATGTCCATCGATGGATGAATGGATAAAGAAGATGTGTATATATACAATGGAGTATTACTCGGCAATCAAAAAGAATGAAATCTTGCCATCTGCAACTACGTGGATGGAACTGGAGGGTATTATGCTGAGTGAAATTAGTCAGAGAAAGACAAAAATCTTATGACTTCACTCATATGAGGACTTTAAGACACAGAACAGATGAACATAAGGGAAGGGAAACAAAAATAATACAGAAACAGGGAGGGGGACAAAACAGGAGAGACTCATAAATATGGAGAACCAACTGAGGGTGATGGGAGGGGTTGTGGGAGGGGGGATGGGCTAAATGGGTAAGGGGCATTAAGAAATCTACTCCTGGGGCGCCTGGGTGGCGCAGTCGGTTAAGCGTCCGACTTCAGCCAGGTCACGATCTCACGGTCCGTGAGTTCGAGCCCCGCGTCGGGCTCTGGGCTGATGGCTCAGAGCCTGGAGCCTGTTTCCGATTCTGTGTCTCCCTCTCTCTCTGTCCCTCCCCCGTTCATGCTCTGTCTCTCTCTGTCCCAAAAATAAATAAACGTTGAAAAAAAAAAAAAAAAAAAAAAGAAATCTACTCCTGAAATCATTGTTGCACTATATGCTAACTAATTTGGATGTAAATTTAAAAAATAAAATTAAAAGTAAAAATTAAAAAAAAAGCTTTTCTGCCAGATCACCTTGGCAATATTCTACATAAAAAAAAAAAAAAACAACTAGTATACAAAAGTGTATATTAGCAATAGTACACTATATCAATGTAATATATTATATTGGACAATATTATATATATAATATAAATTCATATATTAAGATATATTGCACATTATTATAATTATATATTAATAATATATTAGTGCATCAAATAGAACATTATGCGAGTATAATATAAACAATATAATCTACAATGTTATATTAATGATACTCTGATATTATAAAATATAATGTAGTTCAAATAATATATGACATTATATTAATTATAACATTAGCAATATTATAGTAGCAATGAATAAATATAATAGCCCCAAAATGGAAACAAACCAAATATCCATCAACTAATGAGTGGATAAATAAAATGTGGTATGTCTATAAAATATGATTTGGCCATAAAAGGAGTAAAGTTCTGATACACGCTACAACATGGATGAAGTGTGGAAAAATTGTGCCAAGTGAAAGAAGGCCACTCATGGAAGACCATATATTGTATGATTGCATTTCTGTGAAGTGTCCAGAATAGACAAATCAACACAGACAGAAGGTAGATGAGGGTTTTCTTGGTGCTGGCGGGGTGGAGAGACAGGGAGTGGGAGAGATAATGGAGAGTGATGGATAATGACTCCAGGGTTTCTTTTTGGGATGATGAAAATATTTTAAAATTAGCTTGTGGTGATAGCTGGACAACTCTGTGAGTATACTAAAAAAAAAAAAAAAAAAAAAAAAAAAAGTGAATTTTACATTTTCGATTGGTGAGTTTTGTGGTTTGTGCGTAATATCTCAATAAAACTGTTAAAAATCAGGGAAAGGATAAACTACTCAATAATGACACAATTAGTTAGCATTTAGAAAAAAATAGACCCTTACCTCACTCTATGCACAAAACTAAATTCTAGATGAATCAGGTGCCTAAGTACGACAAGCAAACATTTAATGCGTTTAGAACACAATCTTCATGACTGTAAGATAGAGAGGGATTCTTTAAATAAGATATAGAAAACACTAGTCGTCAAGAAATATTTTACTAAGTTGAATTAAAAGAAAAATTTCTGGGGTGCCTGGGTGGCTCGTTGGTTAAGCGTCTGACTCTTGATTTCGGCTCAGGTCATGATCCCAGGGTTGTGCTTAAGATTAAGATTCTCTCGGGGCGCCTGGGTGGCTCAGTGGTTGAGTGTCCAACTTCGACTCAGGTCATGATCTCGCGGTCCGTGAGTTCGAGCCCCACGTCGGGCTCTGTGCTGACAGCTCGGAGCCTGGAGCCCACTTCGGATTCTGTGTCTCCCTCTCTCTCTGCCCCTCCCCTGCTCATGCTCTGTCTCTCTCTGTCTCAAAAATAAATAAAACACTAAAAAAAATTAAAAAAAAAAAAAAAAAAGATTAAGATTCTCTCTCTCTCTCTCTCTCTCTCTCTCCCTCTGACTGTCTCCCCCATTTGCATTCGCTCTCTCTCTCTCAAAAAAAAAAAAAATTGGGTCCATCAAAAGAAATCCAGGAATAAAGTTAAAATAAATCACAGTGAGAATATATTTGCCAACAGTATTTCTTAAACAAAGATTAGTGTCCAGAATTTATAAACAGCTCCAACAAACTTCCTTAGTAATCAGGCAATGCAAATTAAAACCACAGTCAAGGGGCCCCCTGGGTGGCTCAGTCGGTTGGGCATCCGACTTCAGCTCAGATCATGATCTCACGGCTCCTGAGTTCGAGCCCCCGTGGGGCTCTGTGCTGACAGCTCAGAGCCTGGAGCCCGCTTCTGATTCTGTCTCCATCTCTCTGCCCCTCCCCTGCTCGGGCTCTGTCTCTGTCTCCCTCACAAATTTGAAAAATAAAACTTAAAAAAAAAAAATTAAAACCACAGTCAAATGCTGCTAACCATCAGACAGGCAAATATATTCAAGTCTGATGAGAAAGATAGATACCATATGGTTTCGCTTATATGTGGAAGCTAAAGAAAAAAACACACAAATGAATAAGCAAACAAAAAGCAGAAAGAGACCTATAAATACAGAGAACAAGCTGATAATTGCCAGCGGGGAGGGGTGGGGGATGGGCAAGATGGGGGCAGGGCAGTGGGAGATGCAGGCTTCCGGTCATGGCATGAGTAAGTCGAGGGAAGAAAAGGCACAGCATAGGGAATGTAGGCAATGATATTGTCACGGCGTTGTACGGTGACAGATGGCAGCTGCACGTGTGGTGAGCCCCGTAGGACATATAAGCTGTCCAGTAACTATGTTGTGCACCTGTATAACCTTTCCCCGCGCTGGGACCATTCCAAACACGGTCTGATTACTAGGCTTCTCTTTCATGCGTAAACATTTACAGGGACATATTCTTTGATCTAGTGCTCCTACTTTTACTAATTTTCCCCCAAAAGGCAATTATACTAGTAAGAGAAATCTTAAAAATCATAAGGGTGCAGATGATGCAAGCAGTATTTCTTAAGCTTTAAAACAACCCTTGTATCCATAGTAAAAAGAAGTAAATCATGCATGAGAACGATATGCACACGACTCAGAACAGTGTTGTTAACCGAGAGGAGAAAGGGAGAGAAAGACAAATGAGGACTAGGGGCAGGTATACAAGGTAATTTCAGTTGTAGCTCTAAATTTTTACCTTTTCAGAACAGAATAAAGCAAAATAAGATTTGTGAAATGTGGGGCAGTAGGTTCACAGCCACTCTGTCATCTTAAAAAATACTTCTGTATATTTTGAGGCACCTGGGTGGCTCAGTCGGTTCAGTATCTGACTCTTGATTTCGGCTCAGGTCATGATCTCACGGTTCGAGAGTTCAAACCCCATATCAGGCACTGCGATGACAGTGCGGAGCCTCTTGGGATTCTCTCTCTCTCTCTCTGTGTGTCTTTCCCCTACTTGCTCTCTCTGTCTCTCTCAAAAATAAATAAATAAGCTAAAAAATTTTTCTGTATATTTAAATTTTCCATTTTGAAAACAAAAATGCAACATGTAATTTTTTTAACTGGCTCTTTTCTGCTTCCTGGCCTTCACTTGTATAGGTCCCTCTACCTGGATTCTTCACACAGTGGTTAACAGCAGGGGTATTAAGGGGCACCTGGGTGGCTCAGTCAGTTAAGCGTCCAACTCTTGATTTCGGCTCAGTTCATGATCTCACCATTCGTGAGTTCAGGCCCCCCATCAGGCTCTGCAATGACAGTGCAGGGCCTGCTTGGGATTCTCTGTCTCCCTCTCTCTCTGTCCCTCCCCTGCTCTCTCTCTCTCTTTCAAAAAGTAAATAAATAAACTTTTGTTTATTTTTGAGAGAGAGAGACAGAGAGAGAGTGGGGGAGGAGCAGAGAGAGAGGGAGACAGAATCTGAAGAAGCTGTCAGCACAGACCCCGATTCAGGGCTCGAACCCATGAATCGTGAGATCATGACCTGAGCTGAAGTCGGGTGCTTAATTGACTGAGCCACCCAGATGCCCCAGTAAATAAATAAACTTAAAAAAAAAAGAGCAGGGGTGTCGAGGCACACCGCTTGGACTTGAATCCCAGTGCTGAGTTGACTTAAGGAGAGATTCTTAAATTCATTGCCTCAGTTTTTCTCCTGAACATTGAGTATAATAATAGCATTGAGCTCAGAGGGTTGTCATAAGGATTAAATGCGGCCACTAGACAGAGAGCACTAGAACAGTGCCTATAAGCATTTAATAATGTCTTCCAATGCCATCATCATCATCAATATCACCATTATGATGAAATCTTTTTGGTCAACTCTTATTCACCCTCCATATTTTTGAGGTCAGTTAAAATACTACTTTTTTTTTTTTTTTAGAGAGAGTGTGTGTCATCAGCAAGCAGGGGAGAGGGACAGAGGGAGAGAAAGAGAGAGAAAGAGAGAGAGAGAGAGAGAGAGAGAGAGAGAGAGAGAGAGAATCTCAAGAAGGCTGCATGCTTCATCATTGTTGAAGTCCAATTTACCTATTTGGTTGTTGCCACTCATGTTCTTGGTGTCGTATCTAAGAATTCGTTCAAAATCAGAGGTCATAAAGATTCACCTCTATATTTTCGTCCAAGAATTATATTGTTTTGGCTCTTATATTTACATCATTGATCCACTTTGAGTTCATTTTTATATATGATGTGAGGAAGGGATCCAACTCCATTCTCTCGCATGTGGATATTCAGTTGTCTCAGCACCATTTGTTGAAGAGAATGTTCTTTCTCCAGTAGGTGGTCTTGGCAACCTTGCTGAAAATCAATAGAGGTAGGAGTCTATTTCTGGGCTCTCAATTACATTCCACTGATCTATAGGTCTATCCTTATGCCAGTTAATGTAGCTTTGTAGTACATTTTGAAATCGGGAAGCTGGAATCCTCCAAGGTTGTTTTTTTTGCAAAGAGGCAAAACTCTCAGCAAAATACTGGCAAGCTGAATCTAATGGCACATTAAAAGAATTATACTCCATGACCATATAGAATTTATCCAAAGAAAGCAAGGGTGATTCAACATAGGAAAATCAACCAATATCATACCTGATATTAACAGAGTGAAGAAAAAATATATTCACATCTACATCCAAAAAGGATATTGGTCTGCAGTTTTCTTGTGGTGTCTTTGTCTGGTTTTGCCAGCACGTCAATTCTGATTTCATAGAATGAATTAGGAAATATCCCCCTTTTTCTATTTTTAGGAACAGTTTGAGAAAGACTGATGTTAGTTTTTCTTTAAAGGTTTGGTAAAACTCACCAATGAAGCCACTCAGTCCTGGGCATTTATCTGTTGGGAGATTTTTGATTTCTGGTTTAATCTCTTTATTTTATACAGATCTTTTCAGATTTTCTATTTGTTCTTGAGGCAGTTTTTGGCAGTTTATGTTTTTCTAGGGATTTTTCCGTTTCATTTCATTTGTCCGTGTTACTTAATAGACATCGTATATGATATTCTCTTACCATCTTTTTTATTTCTATAAATTCGCAAGTAATATCCCCACTTTCATCTGATTTTAGTTATTTATGTGTTTCTTTTTTTTCTTAGTACAGCTAGGGTTTTGTCAACTTTGTTATCTTTTCAAAGAACTAACATTTGCTTTAAGCATGCATTACTTTAAATAGATATATAATATATTATATATATAACACATACTATATCTTTATATGGATGTATACCTGCACTGCATTACAAATGAGTTGTCCTCTCCACACTTGTTCTTTCCTCACCACCAAGTGTTATTTATGTTCTTATAAAGCCAGCAGCGGTTGGGCACATCTTCAACTAGCCATACTTGGGAAGGGTCTTTCTATCTTCCATCACCCACCGCCCATCCAGAGGGAGGCCTCAGTCACGTCCTCCAATCAGAATCTCTGCCACATCCAGATTTGCGGGTTTCTTCTCATGCCACCAGCACCTGCAAAGAGCACTATGTGAGCTGTTTTCGGATGGCTACAACATCATGCCCCTCCCTGGGACACCTCAGAAACCACACTCAAATGGTAGCTGTCAGAGGTGGGAGAGGAGTAGTTATGGCTTCTACTGCCGTGTATGAAACCTCATCCTGTAGGTATTCACCCCTCCTCCTCTCACCACGCCTTGCGGGGAGGGCAGGTGATGGCGGCGACAGTGAATTCTAGCTTCTGGTTTCCCAGAACGAGCACCCGTCCCACACTGTTGCAATGTCCTGGGGTTCTCTAAAAATGCCTTCCAAGTACCGTGTCCTGACCCATCCCCAGCCATAGCCTTCTCCCCAGAGTAGGCCACCTCCGAGACCAAGATCTGAGTCTAGTCTCAGAGTAGTTTAAAACACTGGGCTGTAGAATACAAGATTATCTCCCTTCCTCCCTACCTCAGGTTCAAATGACATCCTCTTAAGTCACTTGAGAGGGCTTTTCGGCAGCTGGATGTACCAAAGATTTTGACTTCACTTCTATTTTCCAAAGTTTATTTGGCCTTAAGGTATGGAAAACATCCAATCTGCTACCTTTACACTTTTTTATGATGTCTTTCTTTCTTTTTCTTTTTCTTTCTTCCTTTCTTTCTTTTCTTTCTTTCTTTCTTTCTTTCTTTCTTTCTTTCTTTCTTTCTTTCTCTTTCCCTTTTTCTTTCCTTCTTTCTCTCTTTCTTTCTTTTCATCACATACCCTTGTCTATTCTTGGTTCACTTGGAAATGGTGGTGACCTTGGAAGAGGAGGAGGGAAACATTCGTGCCTGGCTTCTCTTACCTGACACTGTTGCTTTCCAAAAGCCATTTGCAGTTTCCAGGCTTTCTTGCTGTCATGTTACTTTGTGACTTGAGTCAAAAGCAGTGGAAATCATTTGTGCTATTTTTATCCTAGAAATATGAGCAGAGCATGTAGGAATGTATAACGGTGCTTTTTCCATGGGTATCACATTGGTCGAGATCACTGTTTTTAACCCATACTGAACATGTAAAATCCTAGAACTCACTGATCTATTTTAGTAGGTCACAGGAAGCATGCAAACCGTAGAAACCACAATCAACCAAAACATCTGTGTTGAAAAAAGGGCAAGAATTTATCTCCTAAGGGTGTCAACCGATCCAGCCACACTTTTCCCCATGTTTTCATTGAACTGAATATTGCCATCCATGCAAGGGAAGAGAGGTTCTTAGAACAAATCTAACGTTCAGCTTCGATGGTCTAATCCCTAACTCAGCTGCAGGCCTTCAGAGAACAGTCCACAAGAATCTTAACCTTGGCCGATGTGGATCTGGTTCTTCTTTCTTCACTCAGGGAACATGACCTATTTTTATTTCATTGGTTTGCAGAACTAAGAGTCCCCTCATCCCTGCCTCAGGTCACCTTGAGACAAGAGGCTGGCGACACACTTACCTGCAAGTCTGCTTAAAAGGCCATACCCCCTCTTCCACACTGAGCATTTCAGAGCCCATGAACCCAGTGCCAACTGGTAGACATGAGGCTCTCAAACTGCTGGAAAATCATTGCTCTAACTCTCTCCATGTGTATAAAGAATTCTAAGGTGTACTTATCCCAACTCCCAATTTTCTGACTATCCGCATGGACCAAGTGAGAACCTAGTGACAAAAAAAAAAAAAAAAGAAGTTTGACTTAATTGACTTAATAGCTGAGTGATTATTAACCATGCTCCCCCAGATCCAGTCTGATTTACCAGGAAGCTGACGCCTGTTGGCTACGTCAGCTGGACTCCAGCTTCTCCCTCTTCTTGTCGGGTTCAGGCACTGGCAGGAGGTCAGAGGACTTCTGTTCCTGCTCTCCTCCTGCCCTGTGGAAGTTCTAGCAGCAGCTGGGTCCTTCTGTCTTCAGCTTGCAACGGGGACTGGGCGATATTTATTCGTTTGGCCCTTCAAGCATAGGGTAAGAGTTCCCACTAGTCTTTGGACTTCTCGCCACCTATTGGTTCTCTTCACACTGCCCACCCTTCCATACGTTCGCTCAGCCTTACGCTGTGTCTTCAAATTGTCGTCTGAATGTGCCTTCCGTTCTCTGTGCTAGACATAAGACAAAGATTCAGATTCTGGCTCTGCCACCCCCCTACCTCTCTGCCTCTCTCTGTTTATAAAGCAAGGCTGGAGTCGGTGATGTCTAGTGCGAAGACAGAAATCAACAAGGGCAAAATTCTGGGGTCTTGACCTTCCCCATCGCAGACTGACTCAAAGGAACCAGCAGCAAGAGGCCCCAGTGAGGGCATTCCATAAAGTGGGCACAGACCCAGCATCACTGGATGAGTACGATCTGTTTTACCATTGAAATCTCAGAAAGACCCTTCTGACCCCCGCTCAGAGACCACATTAGGGACCAAGTGGAGAACTTTTCATGTTCCTGACCAAGCCAGGAGCTGTCTTCTAAGGAAAGACCTGAGGCCCTTCTTTCTTCGCACAAAAACCAGGTCGTATGCAGGATACATGGTTACAACAAATGGAAATCCGGAAGGGCCCCCCAGATTTCACGGAGTGTTTTATTGTTGTCGTTAGCCACTATTCTGTTGAGTGCCTACTTCATACCAGACACTATACTAGTTGCTTTGTATCCATTGAAGCCCCACCGACCCCGGAGGCCTTGTTATTCCTAGTTTATAGTTCGAGAAGTCAGAGATTCGCCAAGGCACCAGCGTAAGATCCTGACCTCAGATCTGCTGAATTCCAGAAAGTGTGTGGAGCCAACTCAGGTGACCCAATGTTCCCTCTGGGACCTGAGGAATATTCCTCAGCACAATTGCCTAAATCGCAGAATTCGCCCTGTCTTTGTCTTTTCTTTTTTTATTGTGACAAAACAAACGTAACACATTATGTTTGCGTCACATCAACTCTTACGATGTCTCTTTGTCTTTTCTTTTGTTATTGTGACAAAACAAATGTAACACCTTATGTTTGCGTCACATAAACTCTTACGATTTTAACCGCTTTTGAGTGTATAGTTCAGTGGCGTTAAACACGCTTGTGACGTTGTGCAGCCGTCACCATCAGCCATCCCCAGAACTCGTTTCATTTCGTAAAACCAAAACTCTGTACCCATGAAACATGAGCTCCCCATTCATCCCTCACCCAAGCCCCTGGCACCCACCGTCCTACTCTCTGTCTCGACGGTTTTGACTAAGTATCTCATGTCTCATGTAAGTGGACTCACCTGGTCTTTTTTGTGACTGGCTTATTTCACTCGGCATAATGTCTTCAAGGTTCTTCCGTGGTGTAGGCTATGTCAGGATTTTCTTCTTTTTGAAGACCGAATAATATGCCATAGTATGCGTATGCCGCATTTTGCTCGTCCATTCATCCACGTTGAAGCTCTCGTGAATAATATGTCTATCAACATGGGCATATAAATATCTCTTCAAGACCCTGCTTTCAGTTCTTTTGAGTACATAACCAGAAGTGGAATTGTCAGATCACATAGTAATTCTACTTTTACATTTTGGGGGAACCACCACACCGTTTCCTACAACAGCGGTACCATTTTTACATCCCCATAAGAGTAAGCAAAGGTTTCTGTCTGTCCACACCCTCCCCAACACTTGTTATTTTCTGTTGTTTGGATAGTGGCCATCCTGATGGCTGTGAAGTGGTGTCTCATTGTAGCTTTGATTTCTATTTCCCTGATGATCAGTGGTATTGAGCATAGCACGTGCTTCCTGGCCATTGGTATATCTTCTTTGAAGAAATGTCTATTCAAGTCCTTTGCCCAGTTTTGAATTGAGTTGCTGTTTAGTTGTTGAGTTTTACAAGTTCTCTGTCTAGTTTCAATACAGCTTCTCCTGAAAAAAATGTCCCAAGTGCCTTTGAGAAGAATACATAATGCTATTATTCTTGGATAGAGTACTCCATGTATGTCTGTCTGTTAGATCCAGTCGGCTTATTGTGTGTTCAAGTCCTGTGCTTTCTTACTTATCTTCCATCTGGCTGTTCTATTCATTATCAAGAACAGGGTATTGAAATCTCCAACTATTGTTGTGCAACTATCTTTTTCTCCCTTCAGTCCTGTCAGTTTTTGCTTCATATATTTTGATGACCTGTCATTAGGTATAGATACTCATAATTGTTATGTCTTCTGACTGTACTGAACCCTGTAATATACAACATCTGTCTTTATCTTCTGTAAGCTTTTTTTGATGTAAAGTCTATTTTGTCAGGGCCTCCTGGTTGGCTCGGTTAAGGGTCTGACTCTTGATCTCATCTCAGGTCTTGATCTCAGGGTCGTGAGTTTGAGTCCCACGTTGGGCTCTGTGCTGAGTGTGAAGCCTGCTTAAAATAATAATAATAATGATAATAATTATTATTATTATAATAAATAAAAGCTATTTTGTCTGACATTGGTATAGTCATCCCTGCTCTCTTTTGTTTAATATCTTTTAGTTAATATTTTTCTCCATCCTTTCACTTTCAATATATTTGTGTGTTTAGACCAAAAACGAGTCTCATGTTGACAACATATAGTTAGATCAGGTTTTGTTTTGTTTTGTTATTCGTTCTACCATCTCTCTATCTTTTGATTGGAGAATTTAATCCATTTACATTTAAAGTAATTACTGATAAGGAAGGACTTAGTTCTGTCATTTTGGCATTTTTTCCTATGTGCACACTTACAGTTTTTTTTGTCCCTTTTTTCCTACCCTACTGTCTTATTTTGTATTTGGTTGATTTCTTTGTAGCAAAATATTTAAATTCCCTTGTATTTCTTTTCATGTATGTTCTAAAGCTATTTTCTTTGTGGTTACCACAGAGATCACATATAATATCCCAAGGTTATAACATTCTAGTTTAAAATTTTTTTTAACATTTATTTATTATTGAGAGACAAAGAGAGACAGAGCATGAGCAGGGGAGGGGCAGAGAGAGAGGGAGACACAGAATCCGAAGCAGGCTCCAGGCTCTGAACTGTCAGCACAGAGCCCGACGCAGGGCTTGAACTCACGAACCGCGAGATCATGACCTGAGCCGAAGTCGGACGCTTAACCGACTGAGCCACCCAGGTGCCCTCATTCTAGTTTAAATTTATACCAGTTCGACATCAACAACACACAAAACCCCGCTCTTTTACGGCTCTGTCCTCACCCCATTTGGTGGCTAGTGTCACAGAATTACATCTTTATGCATGTGTGCCAAGGGGAGTGGGTGGGGCACGGATAGCTGCTACTGTGCCGAGAGCTAAAAATGACCAAAGTTAACTGCAATTGATCATCCAAGCCTTCCCCTGACCATTGCAGGGCCTTCAGTAGACTCCAGAGTTCTGGAATAGTTAGGTCAGACAGATTCTGTCGGTACAATTGTTGCCTGGATAGGGAGAGAGATTTCTAGTGCTTTCCATGCTACTCTCTTCCCAGACTCTCAGTGGTGTTTTCTTTTATAAAAACTTCTTTCTGGAGAGTGGAACCTACACTAATTGAGGCCCTTCTTGCTAAGGACATCTCTAATACAAGAGACAATTTTGCATTCCCTTTTCATTAAAAATCTGTACCTAGATAAAATTTCCAATCTGATCCCAAATCCATTGTGGATGGTCACACGAAACTCTTTATATTGTCTCCACCATCACCCACAGCCCCCCTGTTGGCATTTATCCTCGGAAGAATGAAGTTCTGTTGTGCTCATTTCATGCAAATTATCCCCGGCAGAAGAGAGGAGGAAGATTTCCAGATAGAGAGACCCACAAGATAACCCCAGAGTCGTTAGACACAGGAGCAGATGTACAGGGCGTGCTTGACTCATACTCAAGGTTGCATAAGTAAGATTTCAAAATTAATATTACTCTGAAGTCCTCAACCTAGGGTATAGAGTTCCTGGCTGGAAAAGAAGAACTGTATCACTGTTGTGTGTGGGTTTTTTTTTTTTTTCTTAAAATTTTTAACATTACTTGCCCGTGTATCTCCGCCTTCTTTTTTGCAGGAAACATTATTTCCTTCTTCTGCACACCAAGTTTCTACCTCCAGATCTCTTTGGTTCAGTTGCTGGGAAGCCTGACGCTCCAGGGCCACTTGGGAGAAGCCATCCACTGGTGAGTTGTGGGTGCTTTTTTTTTTTTTTTCCATTATTTTATGAGTCACAGGCTGAAAGCATCCCGATGCTGGAGATGTAGGGATGGGAGCACCCTGAGGGCTGCATAGCCCAGGCTCCTGGGGGATCGTCTTCATGGAGGAAAGGGTGGAGGGTGGTGTATGCACCAGGATCATTGGAGAGGCTCTGATAGCAGTGAACAAGTTCAGAGTAGGCTGAGACCCCCCCCCCCCCAACGGGGCTCAGGTGAGAGGACAGCACGTTGAAGAAGACAGGAGAGTAAGGATGCTCAGGCTACTGCCCCTCACTCTGCCCTCCCCAGCCTCCAAGGGCTTGAAAGAACTGGAACTTTCTATCCCAAATACTACCCGCCCCCATATTCCATATATGTGATAGTCCAGGCCCTGAACCACAATGGGCCCCTTGCCTCAATTCAGGACAGCCACGGAGGCTGAAGTGAGGAACCTCTTTTTCTGAGAGGCGGCTTTTTACTGATTCAGGATGTGTCCTGCCACTTGAAAGCGGCACCTTGCTAAGTGTCTGCTGTGCTAGGAGCTAGGTGTGTTGGAGTGACTGGGGAGAAGCAGTGTGGGAAGAGGCGGCTGGTAGTTGAGAAGCCAGTGCAGGTAAACAAAGCGGAGGAGAGGCAAGGTGGAAGCGGTCAGAGCAACCGACTTCCTCGCGCTCCATCCTCTCCCCCCACCAACCCCTGTTCTGAACCACCAGAGGGTCTGGGTTGTGCATTTCTGACTACAGATTTCCTGTGTGCTGCTGAAGCCCAGCCTTTGAGAACCATGGGTCTACTGCACACTTTCCTACCCAGATGAGGAGGCTAACCCTGTGGTTGGTTACAGAATAGCCCAGAGGGTGTGTTGCAGTTAAGGGGCTGTGTGCAAGGACCCCCCTATCAGGTCTCCCGCTGCATTACCTGGGAGGCTAGTCCACAGTGGGGCATCGCGTTTCTCGGTAGCTTGCAGCCTGCTAGTTTTCTGTCATTCATTTACCGAAATGGTATTTCTTCAGCAGCCTCTGGGTGCCAGCTCAGGCTCTGGGGCACCAAGATCTCTCTTTGCAAGGCGAATCCCTAAGCCCTCATGGCGTTTATTTTCTAGTAAAGTGTGTGTGTGTGTGTGTGTGTGTGTGTGTGTGTGCATGTGTACGCGCATGAGTGGGGCATGCTCGTGTGGGTGAGTGTGTGGGCTTTAAATCCAAATGCCATAGAAGTTCTGTTCAAGGCATGCAAGGATACCTAGAAAATTGTTACCAGTTCTGCATCCGTCTCTGCGCTCCCAGCCTGGGAATAGAAGCTCCTGGGGTCTTTTTGTAACTGAAGAGCCCCGCGTTCAACATCCAGTTCAGCTATCACTTGTCCTGTGAATCTGGGGAAGTCGTTTAACTCATCCGTGCCCGAATTTCGAATTTCTGCACCGTAAAGATGTGTGAACACGTGCTCACAAAATTATTGCCAAGAGTAAATTAATTAACGCAGGCAAAGCACGTAGCACAGCACCTGGAGCTCCAGGAGCCCTCAGTTTAACGATCCCAGGTGTCCTCCTTGTGGTGGATACGTTGTTTTTCTTCCCAAGCTGGATTAAAGGTTTTATTTAGTTGCTGCAGATTTCCAAGAATCTGGCTTGGTGAAATGCAAAACCTAGGAGAAGTATCGATCACAAGAGAAACTGAAGAATAAGGGCGTGCACAAAGGGAAAAACCAATTCCCAGCCACTACCAGGAGAAAGAATCGACTTTCTTGAGACTATTGATGTTAGATGTCAGACTCAGTATAAAGACTTTCACGCAGTCTCTCAATGAACATTTCTTGGTGCCTCCTGTAGCCAGAGGCTACCCTAAGAGCTGGGGACAGGAACATGAGCTGGACCTCAGGGAGCACACGATGGAAGATGGTGTGATAAGGGCCTGTCGAGAGGCAAGCACGGTTTTATGAGACGCTCTCGAGTGATTGAGAGGGGAGGCGGGTTTGGCCTCACAGAGAAGGGGAATCGGAGCAGCTGGCAGATGGCTGGGAGCTCACGACTCTAGGCTAGGACATTGCCTTTGAGGTCCCGCCACATACAAATCGTGGGGCTGCTGGCGGTTTTCAGCAGAGGAGCGCCCGATCTCCCAGCGCGGTGCTGGGCAAGACAGGTGGAAACGGAGCGTGGTCAGGAGCAAGCCGCATGCAAGGCGAGACGACGGCAACGATGAGGCGAGCAGCGTCCGAGGCCAGGCGGTAGGGGCTGGCAGGAGGGCCAGACCCGGCGGTGTTTACGAGGTGAAGGTCACTAGACGCGACAGAGGTCGCACAGAGCCCGTCCCTGCTCCGGGCGCTGCGCTCGGTCCTCCTCTTCGCTCACCTCTGCGGCCACTCATCAGAGCTAGCGTTTTATACATTAAGAAACTGAGAATTGAGGAAGTAGTTAGCCCCAAATACCACAACTCATAAGTCGTTGGAGGCAGGATTTGAACCTGGGTCTGTTGGTTCCTGAGGCCTGCTCCCAGGCTTCTGAAGACGAGGGACCCGGGACAATGCCCACTCCCGCTTCCTGGACAGTCAAGGATAGTAGCCAAGATAAGGAGCCCACCAGCTGAAGGACGCTTCCGGGGGTGTTGGGTTCGGGGTGGGTTGAATGTGAGGTACCTGTGTGATGCCCACTTTGCTCACTGCTGTATCTCCACTACCTAGAATGCAGCATGGCTCACAGTAGGTGCTCAATAAATGCTGGTCAAATGAGTGAGTTCTTACATGCAGGAGGCAGTAGGAAACTCAACTCTGAGAGGTAGGGGTTGAAAGTTGAGACCAGAAGCCAGCGCATTGGCATTCGGGGGGCCTAAAACCTTGTAATTACACCACACGACTCAGCAAGAACTTTGGGGTGAGAATAAAGAGAACGGGTAACGAGGCGGCAGCCAAGGATCGTGCCCGGGGATTCTCGCAGTGTAGACGGGGGAAGGAGACACCAAAGAAGAAAATGAATAAGAAGGTGCGAGACAGGCACTAACCTCCCGGAAGCCAGGCGAGTTTGTGTTTTTTTCCCAAATGTTTAGTAATTTTGAGAGAGGGAGGGAGGGGCAGGGAGAGGGAGAGAGAGAGAGAGAGAGAGAGAGAGAGAGAGAATCCCAAGCAGGCTCTGTGCCATCAGCACAGAGCCCGAGGCGGGGCTCGACCTCACAAACCGAGATCACGACCTGAGCTGAAATCAACAGTAAGATGCTCAACCGGCTGAGCCCCCCAGGAGCCCCCAAAATGAGTTTTAAATGGAAGAACCTAACAGACGGGTCCGATGCTCAACGAGGATAAAGCTGAAGGAGAGCCAGGCATTGAGCAGTGGGATTGTCACTGCAATCTTGCAGGAGAAGCTTTGGCAGGGTGACGGAGGCAGAGGGTGGACAGGGGTGTCAGCGAGAACGCTCTCGGCTTTCCAGCCACATAACATGGAACGCACCGTAGCTTACAAACAAGGCTTTATTTATTTTTTTCAGAGGATGGGCTGTTCAAGGCCAGGGCTTACGACTTGGTGATGCTGGGACTCTGCCTCGTTTTGCTCCATCCTCTGAGTCTTTTGTTCAGGGTCCCAAGCACCAGGCCCTCACAAGACAAGCTGCAGAGGCAGAAGGGGACAGGGGGGCCAGGGCTTCTGCTGCTTCTCTCCCGTCAGAGGAGAGCATTACCAGGGACCCCCTGGCAGGGTCCCCTTCCACAGTGCCATCCAGGAGTGGGTCACGGGCCTGCGCGGCCCGGCAGAGGAGGTAGGAAAAAAAGCAAGTATGCAGCGACGGGAACTTTGTAATAAGAGTCGGGCTTTCTGGGAAGGCCCGGGGTGTTGAGAAACGGCCAGAGGGTCGACAAGCGGTATCTGCTGGAAGGAGTAAAGGGAAGTGATCGACGGGCGCGTGTGAGCTTTCAAGGAGATGGCTGTGAAAGGAAGGTGAACGCTGGGCCGGGGCTGAAAGGGAGCGGGGACATTTTTAATATCGGGGACGGCAACCGATACACGGTGTGTGATCATTTCGTCCTCTGATTACAGGGCGGAGGAAGATGGGCGACAACGACACACTTGCCCTGTTCAGCTACCCCATGCTGTCCACACCCCAGTCTCTGTTCACCACCAGCAGCCAGGGGGGCAACGAGGAACCCACCACCAATTACGACTATGATTACAGCGCACCGTGCCAGAAAACCGACGTGAGGCAGAACGCGGTCCGGCTCCTGCCTCCGCTCTACTCACTCGTGTTCATTTCTGGCTTCGTGGGCAACCTACTGGTCGTCCTCATCCTCATCAACTGCAAAAAGCTGAGGGGCATGACTGACGTCTACCTGCTCAACCTGGCCATCTCCGACCTGCTCTTCCTTTTCACCCTCCCCTTCTGGGCCCACTATGCCGCCAACGGGTGGGTCTTCGGGGATGTGATGTGTAAGACGGTCACCGGGCTCTATCACGTCGGTTACTTTGGCGGAAACTTCTTCATCATCCTCCTGACCATCGATAGGTACTTGGCTATCGTCCACGCTGTGTTCGCTTTAAAGGCCAGGACGGTCACCTTTGGGGCGGTGACAAGCGCGGTCACCTGGGCGGCGGCCGTGGTCGCCTCTCTGCCGGGGTGCGTCTTTAACAAATTGCAGTGGGAAGACTCTTTTTACTCCTGCCGCCCTTCTTTCTCACCAGGATGGAAGACTTTCCACGCAGTCACGAGGAGTGTCTTGGGCCTGGTCCTGCCCCTGCTCGTCATGATCATCTGCTACTCCGCCATCCTCAGGACCCTGTTCCGGTGTCGGAACGAGAAGAAGAAGCACAGGGCCGTGAAGCTCATTTTCGTGATCATGATCGTTTACTTTCTCTTCTGGGCCCCCAACAACATCGTCCTCCTGCTGAGCACCTTCCCGGAATCCTTTAACGTGAGTGACTGCCAGAGCACCAGTCAGCTGGACCAAGCCATGCAGGTGACGGAGACCCTGGGAATGACCCACTGTTGCATCAACCCCATCATCTACGCCTTCGTCGGGGAGAAGTTCAGAAGGCATCTCTCCCTGTTCTTCCGAAAGCACATCGCCAAGCATCTCTGCAAACAGTGCCCGGTCTTCTACGGGGAGACCGCGGATCGAGTGAGTTCCACATACACGCCTTCCACAGGCGAGCAGGAGGTGTCCGCGGGCTTGTAAACGAGTAACAGTTTGCCTCCGACCGTCAAGGGGGGGGCTGGACGGAAAACTGCATGTGATAAAAGGCTTCGGGGGTCCATTGGAGAAGGGAGGCCCGTGAGCCTCTCAGGCAAGTGCCCACGGGAAGCTCAGGATCAGACGCATCAAGACAGACTTCGTCCCTCCCTGTGCGGCCAACGGGCGCTCAGGGAATGTTCCAGAACAACTGTGGGTGCAGACGTGACTCTCCAAAGAGCTCCTCCCCAGTTCCTGGGAAACGCCACATCTGGAGAATGCCTATGCCCCTCTCCCAGCCTTCACCTGCGCCTCACTCGCCCCGCAGTGCTCTCTCTCTGGTCAGGGGCCCAGCTGGAGGCAGGGAGGGGGCTGAGCAGGCACAGGGGGATGGCGTGTGGGGTCCCGGCCGTGCCAGGAGGAGGGAGCTGCGGGCATGGCTGAGCCTGGGTGAGGAGGAAGGTTTCAGCAGCACTGTCCCCAGCCCCGCCTGGAAGCCCCCCCACCCCCACCCCCGGGTCCCAGAGCCTGGGAACCATAACAACTCTCGGAGAGCTTACTTTGGGTCCAATCATCCTCTCCGGTGCAAGCACGGGACACATTTTTGCTTCCTTGTGATTTATCTGCGATAACCACGCACCCTACACCTGAAATCTAGCAAACCCCATGCCCCGTTGTTCACACGCATCTCACGTGCCACCTCCCCCGATGTAAAAATGTAAGAACGTTCTTGGTTAATAAAATACACGTAATCTATAATGAGATGAAAAAATAAGAGCCCTCGTCGGGTCGTAACCAGGGAAAGGCGGGCGGTGGGGGAGGGGGGAGCAGGTAGTGATGATAGGAAGGAGTGAAGGCTTAGTTCATGCATCAGGAGCTCAGGAGGGTGTGTGAGGCCACTGCCCCAGCAGTGTTTTCCAGAATCGGAGAGCAGGAAGGCCAGGAGAGAGGCATCAGAACCCATAGAGGCCTCATGTCTTTGGATCTTGCTGCCTGTCCCTGCTTCCTGCTGCCCTAGCCCCTTCTGCCGCCCTCCCCTAGGCCTCATCGCATCACTGGTGCCCAGAGGATTGCCCGGCCCCCAGGAGAGTTAGCCGTGGGGAGTAGAAAACGGTGCACCCAGAACTCCTCAGTGGGCCCGCGAGATAGGGAGCGACAGGTGTGGGCCCCGGGGTGTGTCGCCGGGACAGAGAAGGGGCCCGGCAGACATGGCAGAGGCCCTGCCTTGGACGTCACAGGTGGCCTGTGAACGTCAGGGTCTAACCCACCAGGCAGGGTGGAAGACTCTAGAAGGGCTGGGGAAAAGCGTTTTTGCAAACTACCTTCCAGCGCCTCATTTTTGGATACAGGCGTAGAGTTCAGATACGTAAAAAAAATAAATAAAACTCATCGTCGTCATCATCACCCTCGAGTAAAAATAGAAGTAAACCTAAAACTACAACTTGTAAATGGGGCAAAGCGTCATTTGAAGAGTTGCTCTTAGGTCAAGTCTGAAAATACCGTATTAGTCACCGAAATCTGGCTTTGAGCTTAAAATGTCGGAGCGCGGGCTGCTGGGAACACTACCAGTGCAGCATAAATAGTGTCGATCGGGGAGTCGGGTCTGTGATCCATGGGCTGCCTAGTGATTGGTGTCTGACTAGTATCATGGGGATCACAGCACCTACTCCACAACTGCCTTCCCAGCTGTGTCTTTATTCTCCCGGACTCACTGCCACACATCTCTTTTGTGTCCTCGCGCAGCCCAGGACGTCGGGGGTTTGATGCTGTTTGGATGCTTCGGTGCTTTGTAGGTATCCTTATTGAGGCTCAGACTGTCCGGTTTGGATTGGGAGCTCCTATATCGCACGGAGCCCTAATCGAACGTTGAAACCCAATTTGTAAAGGAGGGGCGTTGGGTCACTTAAGGAAGCAAAGACTTTTATCTCGGCGGAGCCAAGTGAAAAATAGCCATGCAGGTACCCAGAGCATTTCGGATCTGGTGCAAGCAGGAAACACGGGGCTTCTGGGACCTGGCAACCCGGGAGCTGGAAGTTGCTCTGTTTCTACTTGCCTGCTTCACAGCCAGAGAAGGCTCCAGAAAGAAGCGCGTGTGTTTGGAGAGGGGAGTGCCTGCTTCGCCTTCAGGTATTTGTATCATCTGAATGAATGCATGAAATTTTGTTTTGGTGATGAGATGGAAATATTGGGGTTTTTAAAGCTATGATTTGGAAAATGAATCAATGCTCGCACTATATTGTTTTTTAAAAATATATATATATCTGGGGGGGGGCGCCTGGTTGGCTCAGTTGGCTAAGTGTCTGAATTTGACTCAGGTCATGATTTCAAGATTCGTGAGTTTGCCCCCCCCCCCCCCATAGGTCTCTGGGCTGACAGCACGGAGCCTGGAGCCTGCTTCTGATTCTGTGTCTCTCTCTCTCTCTCTCTGCCCCTCCCCTGCTCACTCTCTTTCTCTCTCTCTCTCTCAAAAATAAATAAACATTTAAAAAAATTTTTTTAAAAATCTGATTAGCGACCCCCCATTTTCTCCTCTCCCCAGCCTCTAGCAACCACCCCATCCACGATTCCGACCATTTTAGACACCCCGTAGAAGGAGAATCGTGGAACATTCATCCTCCTACGACTGGCTTCTTTCACCCAGCATAACGTCCCCAAGGTTCACCCATGTTGCCGCACAAGGCAGGACATCCTTCTCTGTAAGGCTGAGGAATATTCCACTGCATGTATATGACGCATTTTCTCTGTACGTCTACCAAAGTGCCCCAAATTCCAGTTATACAAGGTGTCAAATTCCAAACATCTGCTTTCCAACATTCTCCCTGTAGATAGAATGATGTATGATACACTTAAAAATCTGGCAGGGGGGGTAGAAGGCGTGTGAAGTGTTCTAACCACAATAATAATAATGATAAACCTTAGATTGTCTTATTTTTCGCTTTTCACTCCTTCCCCTGTGCGATTACACATTCTCGTCCTCGCCGTGTGACTGACAGTGTGCCCTGCAGGTGTCCCCCACCCCACCCCCTCCCCAGGAGGCTCGGCCGCCGAAGAGTGAGGGGAGGGACATCTGCTTCAGCCACACAGAGGGGTAGAGTGGTTGGGCCGAGCCCCTGACTCCCCCTGCTCAGCCACCGGAAGGTGCGTCCCGGGCCACACCAGGCACTGTGGCGAGCCAGCAGGAAGACGCAGAGAACACGGCCAGAGCCCAGGCACACGGCAGCCACGCGTCACAGGGGCAAGCGGTCCGTGCTCGCTGTTTGAAGCCACCGGGCCGCGGGGGCTGTTTGCCAAGAAGCACAAAAGCGAATTAGTACATACGGTACATGGTGGCTTTCTAAATAAAATTTGGAAAAGTATCTGTTTGTGGTTCCATCCTGGAATTCAGGGTGACAAGCATGCCTGGGGATCCGTCACGCGCCGGTCTGGGGCAGGTCCATAAGGACGATGTGTCAATTCCCACGTACTCAGACCTCCAAGTGCAGGGACGGGGGGTGGGGGGTGGGGGCGTGGAGGGGTGGAGGATGGAGTGTTTGCAAATCAGCAGGCACAGTGCAGAGTACGGAGATAGAGGTCGATGTGAAATCATCCGAGAGCCCAGAGGAGAGGGTAGCTAACTCGATGAAAGCCCTACATCATAGCGGTAATAGCTACAGTGGGATTTTAGTGCCACCAGGGAAAGCGCCACGTAAAAGCTGTCAACCCTCTCCATTCTAGAAGCGGAAACCCTGTCTTTATCCCGAGGAGAACACTTGAGTGGGCGGTTTGAGTCAAGCAGACGTCAGGGAAGATCATCATTCCCAGGGATGGGTGTCTTAAGACTTCTGGTGGAGATGGGGGCTTGGCAGAGCCCCTCCTCCCCCCTGCTGTCATCTGCGATGCGCGACGCTCAAAGCAGCTGGCCCTGCCGCCTCCTGGGAGTGAGCCACCCGGACCCCCTCCTTCCACTTTGCCTTTTTCTCATTATCCGGGTTTCCCTAACAAATGGAAGATTTGCCAGGGCTTCAGGGAAGCTTCAGGGAAGATTAGCCAGCAGCACAAAGGCCACCAGAGGTCACCAAGAAGCAGCTTGTCGTGAGGGAAGAGGCATCCGGGCTGGTGAGCGGACCTCCCGTGAATCGGGGGGAGGGCTGGCCCTGGGTACGGTGAGTGATTGTGGTCGGCGAACTCTTTGGACGTGGTCACTTCGGCACTATGTTTGGAACTTGACCCAGGGGCGTCTCACATCCTCGAGCCCTCCTTGCTGCCTCACTGCCCCGTGTCCCACCTCGGCTCTCCAGTCCCCTCCTCACCTGCCCGGCTGGCCGGCTGCCCGGGGGATGCCCCACCCAGAAAGGAGGTGCTGGCCCCCCATTCCTCGCACGATTCTCTCAGACCCCCACACCCTTGGCTTTGAGGACAGGAGCCCCCCTCTCACCTCCCCACCAGTCCCACCCTTTTCTACAAGCCTTTCCTGCCCAGATGTGTCTCCTTATAGGACTGGGGTGGGAGGAGTTGACACGACAACTGGGGGCACAGTTGCGAGCCCCCGAGGGAGACGGGTAACCCGGGCGTCAGTGGTATCCTTAGAACTGGAGGGTACGTAACACCTCCCTGCCCTCAGCCTCAGGCTGCAACCGCCTGTTCTAGGGCAACAGGAAAAGTCCTACATGATATCCTGTTTTGCGTAGACCTCAACACAGAGGTTCAGGTGTCATCCGATCCGCCAAAGTCACCCTGGGCCTCTCACAGCCCTTAATCGGTGCATTGCTCTGCATTCGCCGCCCCCCCCCCCCGCCCCCGCCATCCCGGGAAGGGCCTGGACCACAGAGACGTTAGGCTAGAGAGGACAGCGTGATGACCCCCAGCCCCACTCACCGCGTCGTGTGTCTGAGGCAGAAGGTGAAGCGGTGCTGGGAGTCACGGGCCATTGCTAAGGCATCATTGCTAAGGCACACAGGTGACAAAATGTCAGTAAGGAGGGATTCTTCCTGTTTCTTTGAGGACCACGGGGATTCTCTGGATTTCTTGGGGAAGGTGGCTTTGGGGACACTGGGAGTGTCCTCCTTGGTGAGAGTCACAGAGCACTGACAACAGACACTGGAAACGGGCTGTTGTAGTGCGGACCGACGGAAGGAGCCGGAATGTCTGACAGCAAGGCTCTGGCGAGTCTGGTTATGGCATTCCGTCGAACAAGAGAAGCCAGACGTGACAGAGGGTAGCGTCTACGATTCCACTTATATGGACTTAAAGGAGAGGCACATGAGGATCCCCAGTGACAGAAGTCAGAGTGGCCCTTACCTCTGGGCACGGCGCAAGGCGACCTTCTGGGGCGATGGGACAATTCCCTATCACCTCGATCGGCGAGGGGGAAGGTGGTTATGTGGGCGTGTGCATATCAAAACTTCCCCAAGCTGTGCACCTAGGATCGGTACACTTTGCTGCATCTAAATTATACTGCCATACAATGAGAAAAAATGAAATATGGCCTTTTGTAGCAACATGGATGGAACTGGAGAGTGTGATGCTAAGTGAAATAAGCCATACAGAGAAAGACAGATACCATATGGTTTCACTCTTATGTGGATCCTGAGAAACATAACAGAAACCCATGGGGGAGGGGAAGAAAAAAAAAAAAAAAAAAAGAGGTTAGAGTGGGAGAGAGCCAAAGCATAAGAGACTGTTAAAAACTGAGAACAAACTGAGGGTTGATGGGGGGTGGGAGGGAGGGGAGGGTGAGTGATGGGTATTGAGGAGGGCACCTTTTGGGATGAGCACTGGGTGTTGTATGGAAACCAATTTGACAGTAAATTTCATATATTAAAAAAATTAAAAAATTAAAAAATTAAAAAAAAAAAAATAAAGAATGACTATCCTGCAACAGGGTTACATTAAAATGGTATGCATTTTAAACCAAAAAAAAAAAATAAATAAATAAATAAATAAATAAATAAATAAATAAATTATACTGCCATAAAAACAAACGAGTAATTAATAAATAAATAAATCCACCATAAAAATAACAATGGAAGAGTCACATAGAGGGAGCGTTTTTTTTTAATAACCCGATGAAAGGCCTATACTGTGATCTCTAGCAAAAAAAGAAAAAAGAAAAGAAGAGAAGAGAAAGAAAGAAAACAGAGAGAGAAGCATGTACAACCGGTATATGTGTGGGAAAATGAACCAAAAGGTATACGTGGGAAAAAGTCTGGATTGAGACACATCCCGTGTTTAAAAGGATTGTGTTGAGGGGCACCTGGGTGGCTCAGTTAGCTAACCATCTGGCTCTGAGTCAGGTCAGGATCTCAGGGTTCGTGAGTTCAAGCCCTGCGTGGGGCTCTGTGCTGACATCTCAGAGCCTGGAGCCTGCTTTGGATTCTGTGGCCCCCTATCTCTCTGCCACCTCTCCACGTGACCTCTGTCTGTGTCAAAAATGAACATTGAAAAAAAAAAAAAAGGACTGTTTTGAGATTGTAAGCCTATGTCTGATTTTTTCCCTTACTTTCCGTTGTTCTGTTTTCCCTAACTTCATACATTAGACAGACTGAAATGTTCCCTTGGTTCTACACTGCAGAAGTGCCCAGGGGTCCTCACTTGCTTGTGACTCCCTGGGATGAACTCCATCCTGAGAGGTGGCCAGAATCCACCCCTGGACCCAGAAACCCGAGAGGCATAAACAAGACACCTACTAAGCTATGCCTCCCTGTCTCAGCCCATATATGCATCATCACCCCGCTTCCCCTCCAGTGCGTGTTGTCCAAACCGGCATGGCCACACGGTCATCTAGAGTACCAAAGGGGGGAGCTGCCTTCGGAACCCCCGGGGATTGGGGATCGAGGGCATCACTTGACAAATGAGGAAGTGGAAGGACAGAGGGGAATCTCTTGCTAAAGGCAGCGCAGTCTGGGACTCCAAACCTGCTCCACACTGCCCCCTGGGGGCAAGCCTGCCATCACATCCTCAGCCGCCCTGACGCTGGACACGGGGAACACAGGGCAAAGCCCCAGCCCTGGTGGTGAAAACGAAAGCCAGCCACAGGCACATGCAGAAATGTAACATCGTTCGGCAGCATCTGAGAGCTCCACGCGTCCACACAGCACCAGCGAAGACAAAGCTGGTCTCAGAAGACCCAAAACTATGCTCCCCGTTTTCTGCGAAATTGTATATCCATTCATTTGCTACCCATTTTGTGAACCCACATTTTTGCAAAGTATACAGCACACGTAAGTAGCCCACAGAGGGCTGATATCTGGGAAACACTCTGCCCTTGTTATATCCTTTGATCTTGACCACAGACCTATCGAATAGATTTGTGTGTTGGGTTGGTTGGTGTGTGTGTGTGTGTGTGTGTGTGTGTGTGTGCGTGTGTTGCCCCGTGTTTAAGGATACGAAAACCAAGGCTTGGAGGAGTTTCAGAAACTTGTTCAGAGGCAAGTAGTTAAAGGCTGATGCCGGGACGTAACCCTGGAGCAGGTCTGCAGGGTCCAGGTCCTACGCGTTCCCTTTTGAGTTACGCGCACGGGATGAACTCGGAGATTTTGTTCCCGATTTGCTCTCCCGGTTATGATGACCAGTGCTGGGCTCTGTTGTAACACAAGCGTACGCCCTGGATGGGTGGTTGGTTGCTGCTGGGCTATTTCTGTAGCTTTTCTGCCTTCCCCCAGCCATCATTTCCTCCTGTTCTCCAAATGCCAGTCATTAACTTCTCTCTTTCAGCTTCCAGTTTGCTGATACTACCCTCCTCTAGGCAAGGACCCCAGGGAACCAATTTTGTTAACCGTTTACAAAATAAACTCTCCCTAGGAAAGGATCACGGAATGAGTAGCTAGGGGGTTGATGTTTATCGAGTGTATATTCTGTGCCAAATTCTGGATGCGGGTGCCTCATGAGCCCCTCCCCACAAACCCATGAGGCAACCCATTATTCAGCCCATCCCACAGAAGAGAAAGCTGAGGGTTGGGCCGGGCTTCAAGCTCAGGCAGGCTGGCAGCGGAGGCCACCTGCTTAGCCCTGCATTATGCTGCGCCCCCCAGGTTTGGGGTCTCCTCCGCCTTTTCTCAGACCACACAAGCCAACGCTTCTGATTCTGTCGTGGACAAAAACGGAAGACCCCAGAGGGCGCTCTTGAGGCTCAGGCTGGCTCCCCCTCAGTGTTTTCAGCTCTGCCATCAACAGTTGAGGTTTTTAGGTAAGTAACCAACCACCAAGAAAGCTCCATGTGCCTACAGGTGGTATTGTCCTAGAATCCTGAACCTGACCCTATTCTTTGGTCAGTTCCTGCTCACTTTATGTGGGAAATTTCTCATCACTACAGATAGACTTTGTTTGGAGAGAGGATCTCTGCTGCCTGTGTATCTGGCATGGTGCAGGCGCTCACGAACACCAGCCGGTTTGGAGGGCTGCAAAATAGCGACCGGGTAGAGGAAATTCGTAACGACGTGCCCCACGATATATCCGACCCCAAGGAAGATGGGCAATGTGTTTTGCTCACATGACAGCCTACAGTTAAAGCTCTTTAGGGGCACCTGGGTGGCTCAGTCGGTTAAGCGTCCGACTTCAGCTCAGGTCATGATCTCGCAGTTCATGAGTTCAAGCCCCGCGTCAGGCTCTGAGCTGATAGCTCAGAGCCTGGAGCCTGCTTCGGATTCTGTGTCTCCTTCTCTCTCTGCCCCTCCCCGCTTGTGCTCTGACCAATTGTTTTTGTCTGCAGAGAAAAATAGTACTGGGGCCTGAGGTATGGGTGTGGGCTGGGCTGGGCGCAGGGGATGGAGGGGACAGTGGCTAAAGGGGACCATGGGCTTCACGTGAAGCATCCCCTATCAATTTCAAGTTGGTTTCCGTGGCTTTCATTGCAGGCAAGTCTTAAGAGAATCAGAATCTCAACTGTTCAGCCTCACCATTGATAAGCCCTGTGGTCTTATACAAATAAATCATTGGCCTCTGAAGCAGCAATTTCTTTGGGCAGAAAGAGGAGGTTTGACCCGATAAATGTGAATGTTTTTCTAGCGCTAATATCCCTCAGTCCTTCTATTTTCTAACAGACTCTGTGTAGTTGCATGAGCAGAAAACAAAAGAAAATAGTGTCGTCAGGGAAGCCCACAAATAAACTTTCAGGCCAGAAATCTAGTCTCTGACCTATTTTAAGTTCAATTAAAAAGAAAAGGAAAGAAGAAGAAGAACTGTTTGATTTTTTTTTTTTTTTTTTTGGCCCTGAAATGTACTTATTCATTAAAACTCCGCCTTCCCCTTTCAGTAGAAACCATGCATTTCCTACTTTTATGCTGCCTATATGTTTGATTTGCACAACTCAGCTAGCCAGAGCAGCTGAGACATCCGTTCCCCTACAAGAACCCTCCTGGTAAGTCATCCCTCAGCCACTCTGTCTGTTAGTTAGCTCGGCTTCTGTGATGAGTAAAAAGCTTTACAGGAAACCCTAGAAGACTGGACACACACCAGATGCTCATAGAGCTATCTTAAAACATAATCTTCGAGAGGAGAAAAGAGTTAGAATTTAGAATCAGTTTCAGACTGTGATAACATCAAAGATACAAAACATGATTGTGAATGAAAGATTGTTGTAAAGGGAGCAATATTTGAAAGAAAGAAAGAAAGAAAGAAAGAAAGAAAGAAAGAAAGAGAGAAAGAGAGAGAGAGAAAGAAAGAAAGAAAGAAAGAAAGAAAGAAAGAAAGAAAGAGGAAGGAAGGAAAAAGAAAGAAAAGAAGGAAGGAAGGAAGGAAGGAAGAAACTTCACCTTTCAAAAGAAATCTTTTCAGACAGATGATTCTTGGCCAAAATCTTGGCAGAATGATCTTCTGGTAAGAACTGAAACTGACCAGGCAGGATGCCCTGTGAATGTATGTCCAAGACGAGTTGTATCTAAGTCCAGTTTTTCGTTTGTTTGTTTTTCTCAGAAAAGAGGGAAGGGTAAAAATTGTCCGAGTTCATATTGGACTACAAATATCGAATAAACTTTCCCTTTACTATACTAGCTCTACAGCGCATTTCGTGTCCTTTAATGTATGGTTCTTGCTCTGGCTCAGAATTTAAGGTGAAATTTTCTGTATGTGTCTCCTTGCTACCTAACCCGAGGGACAGGAAGCATGAAACCCACGAGGATTTGTTAAAGAAACTTCTACCAGGAAGTGGAACCGAAATAGACCAGGCTAGCCAGCGGGTCATGGAGGGGCTGAGCAAACCCAGAATATGCATGGTGGCACCTGAGATGTTTTCTACCTGGATTGCTTGGGTATGTGCGGGAGCTCTTAATCATAGCAATTCGGACACTGTAAACATGAACTTGAGACTACACGTGAGAATGGCAGCCTGGACTTTATAGCGGGCTACTGGCTGCTATGACCCTCTCGGGGGACTTGGGCAGCGGCCCGTTTCATCCGGACCACATCGAGGTGCCAGGCTGACGATACCACACTCCACTTCCCTCACCAAGAAGCAAGAGACTAGGTAGCTGCTGGATGAGAGTGCAGGCTGCCTGCCTTCAAAATCAGCTGCTTTCTAGCTGTGTGTGGTTGGGCAAGTTACTCATCCTCTCTGTGCCTTGAGTTCTAATCTGCAAAATGGGGACGATAACATGACCTGACTCATAGGGTGACCGTGAGGATTAACTGAATGAATGGGTGTGAAGTTGTTGGCCCACAGGGTGCCCTTGGGAACCGTCCATGGTTAGCAACACACACTCCGGGGGACGCTCTGTACAAGCTCACCCCAGGGAAGGCAGCTGCAGCAGAGACGGTAAGACAGTGTTAGACAGCGCCTGAGTCAGTTTCTTGACGTTGTTAAGCTTCATTCGTCCCACGTGGCTACAGAGCGCCAGGTTTTATTGGGTCAGACGATGCTTTTGTGAACCGCCCCCCCCCCCCAAGAGTCACGGTCTCTGTCCAGTGAGCAGAGGTGATAGCGATCCTTCCTTTTCCTGAAAAAGTTCTTTCTTTTTCCTTTCCTTTCCTTCCTTCCTTCCTTTCTTTCTTTCTTTCTTTCTTTCTTTCTTTCTTTCTTTTGGCCAAACAAGGGAGCTCCGTTAAATGTAGAAACCTATGTACCAATGTTGAAAAGCCTGTTCGTGGATAAGATGGTTTGCACCCATGGCGGACCACCACCAAGTACATTCTGGGGTATCATAGACAATCACTTTTTCTTTATTCACAGTGTCGAGCAAAATGGATTACCAAGCAACGAGCCCCTACTATGACATTGAATATGAGCTGTCTGAGCCCTGCCAGAAAACCGACGTGAGGCAAATCGCAGCCAGGCTCCTGCCTCCGCTCTACTCACTCGTGTTCATTTGCGGCTTCGTGGGCAACCTGCTGGTCGTCCTCATCCTCATCAACTGCAAAAAGCTGACGGGCATGACTGACGTCTACCTGCTCAACCTGGCCATCTCCGACCTGCTCTTCCTTTTCACCCTCCCCTTCTGGGCCCACTATGCCGCCAACGGGTGGGTCTTCGGGGATGTGATGTGTAAGACGGTCACCGGGCTCTATCACGTCGGTTACTTTGGCGGAAACTTCTTCATCATCCTCCTGACCGTCGATAGGTACCTGGCTATCGTCCACGCTGTGTTCGCTTTAAAGGCCAGGACGGTCACCTTTGGGGCGGTGACAAGCGCGGTCACCTGGACGGTGGCCGTGGTCGCCTCTCTGCCGGGGTGTATCTTCAGCAGATCCCAAAAAGAGGGTTCTCGTTTTACGTGCAGCCCTCATTTTCCATCCAATCAGTATCATTTCTGGAAGAACTTCCAGACACTGAAGATGACCATCTTGGGCCTGGTCCTGCCCCTGCTCGTCATGATCATCTGCTACTCCGCCATCCTCAGGACCCTGTTCCGGTGTCGGAACGAGAAGAAGAAGCACAGGGCCGTGAAGCTCATTTTCGTGATCATGATCGGTTACTTTCTTTTCTGGGCCCCCAACAACATCGTCCTCCTGCTGAGCACCTTCCCGGAATCCTTTGGCCTCAATAACTGCAGTAGCTCCAACAGACTGGACCAAGCCATGCAGGTGACGGAGACCCTGGGAATGACGCACTGTTGCATCAACCCCATCATCTACGCCTTCATCGGGGAGAAGTTCAGAAGCTACCTCTTGGTGTTTTTCCAAAAGCACATCGCCAGGCGCTTCTGCAAACATTGTCCTGTCTTCCGGGGAAAGGCCCCCGACAGAGCGAGCTCCGTTTACACCCGATCCACCGGAGAGCAGGAAATCTCTGTCGGCTTGTGACCTGGACCAGGTGTTTGTACACAGCCTAGGGGCGGGAGTGACCCTTTTAAAAGGGAAGTTACTGTCATAGAGGGCCTAAGAGTCATCCGTGCACCTGGCATCTATCCCACCATTTAAGCCCGTCATGTCTGGAAAGCCGAATCAATATATGTTGATGACATAGCAAACCCCCTCACCTCCCCTCCACACACAACAACTTATTGGCAAACTCTTCCTTTGCTGCAAAAATTTCGTTATAAAAAAAAAAATCCCGAGAACTGCTAATTCTTGAGTTTGGTGACCCAGACAGGAATAACAAAACCAATCAAGATGCATATTGTACGGTTTCTGATCTGCTCGAGGCAACAGGTGCAGGTTGTAAGTGCGCTGAAAGCAGGTGCTTGTGGGTGATCTGTTAAGAAACGAGCTCTTCCAAGAGCGATCTCCCCTCCAGGGTGTGGTTGGTAAGTTCCACGGGCGATCAGGACCGGGTGAGAGCTGCGAAGGCTTCTTCAGGGAGAAGGGGAGAGGGGAGGAAGGTTAGCTCCAGGCCTGCAGGCCCCGCACATGCGCGGGGCGGCTCTGCGGTGGGGGGTCGGCACTGGCTGGGGAAAGGCAAGGCGAGCCCGGACCATAGGGAGCGTGCACAGCACCGCTTGTCAAAGCCAGAGCAGAGCGGGGGGATCCCCGGCCACTGTCGCCGAAAGCTCGTTGCGCGGCCGAACGATGGCCTAGAAAGGTGAGCCTTTAGGTCGGGTGAGGCGAGGAGGCTTTCCATGTAGGTCCAGGCACCAGGGATGGTGACACCCTCGCAGCACGCAGGGTGAGAGTCAACAGAACTTGGGGTGGATTGGGGTTGGAGGTGAGGGGCCGTGGGGAGGCAGAGGGAACCTCTAGGCTTCACGCACGAGGACCGGAGATGCCCTTAAGGAAACCTCAGGCATGGAAAGGGGCCAAGGCTTGCATTGAAACCAGGAGGGGCCGGTGGAAGAGGAAGCCTCTGGTTTTGCCAGCTTGAACACAGCCTTCCGTAGACAGAACCTGGGCTCTCTAGCGGTGGCCGCTCCTGCCTTTGGAGTTGTCCTTCCCAACCCAGCTCCAACCAGGGGGCGTCTCCAGGGGGCTTGGAAACACTAGGTTTAGGAAATGCGGGGAGTCTGAGGCCTGGGAACACGTTTACGTCAGCTACGACATCCAGGGGCCGACTGTGTAGTTAATGAACATCCAGGACTTTTATAAGCATTAAGCAAAGAAGCCCCAGAGGGGGGAGGGAAGCCGGGATGACTAAGTTTCTGCCCGCCCAGGACACACCACTGCCTCCCTAAGCGTTGTCTTCCGGAGTTAACTCGCAGTGGGCAGAGGGGAGAAGGGACAGATTCATTTGGAAACAGGCCGCCTCCAGCTGACTCAGCTCCGAGAAGCACCATTTTACGGAACTCGGTGTTTCAGGCTGAGTGTGGTGGCTTGAGACTCTCCTTCCAGACGCCTTCTCCCGACACACCCCCGAACACTAAGGGATCTTTTCCTCTCAAAGAGAGGGTCATGATTTCGTGTTTGGCCGTTGCTCCTTGTACTTTTTTGTACCTGCCCGAGATGGTTCGGAACCCGGGAGGAGCTAAGACCGTTTGGGAGAGATTAGGTGAGGCAACATCAAAGCAGTGAGACCCCCTCACAGGATGAAGGTATCTGAATAGTAAGAGGTGCTACTGATGTTTCTCAGCTCTGAAATATGACCTTGAGAGCGCGGGTGTCGACGGGGAGCAACCGGAAGTGCTCTCGAGGTCGTTTCAAGGGCACAAGTATCCTATGACCTAGCCTCTGGGTCAACTCAAAGGCACTCTGATATCTTTGGGTGTAGTATATGTATCATGTATGATGTGATACGGCTCATGTATATAGAAAGTTACAAATCGCTTGGAAGAAAACCCTTGCCCAGTAAAAAAATCGCCCTGTAAAATAACTGACTTGATTCCTATTCTTTCCGTCAAGCGCACATTTAGAGAATAGCGTTCAAAACTGCGAAAGCCGGGCGCCTGGGTGGCTCCGTCGGTTAAGTGTCCAACTTCGGCTCAGGTCATGATCTCGCAGTTCGTGGGTTTGAGCCCCACACCGGGCTCTGTGCTGGCAGCTCAAAGCCTGGAGCCTGCTTCCGGATTCTGTGTCTCCTTCTCTCTCTCTCTGCCCTTCCCCCACTCCTGCTCAGTCTCTCTCTCAAAATTCAATAAACATTTTTAAAAATTTAAAAAACAGGGGCGCCTGGGTGGCGCAGTCGGTTGAGCGTCCAACTTCAGCCAGGTCACGATCTCGCGGTCCGTGAGTTCGAGCCCCGCGTCGGGCTCTGGGCTGATGGCTCGGAGCCTGGAGCCTGTTTCCGATTCTGTGTCTCCCTCTCTCTCTGCCCCTCCCCTGTTCATGCTCTGTCTCTCTCTGTCCCAAAAATAAATAAAAAACGTTGAAAAAAAAAATTTAAAAAACAAACAAACAAACAAACAAAGCAAAACAAAACCGGGAAAGGATTTTGTTAAGTCACTGCTTTGGAAAACTCCGTACGTACACGCACAGAGAGCTATACTCCTCTTGAAATATTTTTTAAAAGTTGCCCCCCTTCCTGGGTCAAATTGCCAGAATACTTTGTCTGAAGATGCTGCCTTTAAGGGTGGCATTTCTGAGCAACAGACACTGAAAACTTTCCAGTTTCTAATCTAATTCTACTACTGGAGCAAAAGAATTGACACATTTAAAAAAGAAAAAAAGAAAATCGATGTATGTGTAAGCCCACGCCAGTTGTCTATGTTTGAAAATGAGGAAGGCCTAGTGGCTCCTGGGTGGCTCAGTCGGTTAAGTATCTGACCCTTGATTTTGGCTCAGGTTATGATCTCGTGGTTCATGGGTTCAAGCCCTGAGTCGGGTCCTGTGCTGATGGTGCGGAGCCTGCTGGGGATTCTCTCTCTCTTTCTCTCTCTCTCTTCTCTCTCTCTGCCCCTCCCCTGCTCACATGTGCACATGTGCATGCTCTCTCTCTCTCTCTCTTAAAATAACTAAACTCAAAAAAAAAAAATTACAACAAGAAAATGAAGAAGACATACGATGTCACAGTCTGGTCCTTGCTCTGTAATCCCAAACTGCAGACACATGACACGCGAGGACCTGGCTGCTATAAAGGTCGCTTTTCTTTCATTTCAAATCCCTTCTAAAAACTTGCCTGTAATTGCAGTGATGACCATGGATTTGTCCTTGACGTTTGGCTTTCTGTGCACGTGTCTCTTATCCCCAGAGAGAACAGGTGCTCCGGGAAGAGGCGACTGGTCCAGGTGGCATTTACAGCCTGGCGCAGGCTGGTCTTGAGCCCAGGTAGGTCACGGTCCCACTTGGACATCCGGGGAATGAGCAGACGGCAAGGGCAGCTGGAGCCAGTTTTAGGACAGCTTTTCCTTAACAACCGGAAAGACTGCCTTCCGCCTCCTTCAACGGGAGGCGTGACCCAAGGAAGGGAGGGAGGGGACTGAGTCGGAGTAGAGGAAGGGTCCATCCACCCCACGCCCCTCACTTCGTGGGCCCTCCTGGGCCCACCCCTCCTCTGCCCCAGTCCTTCGACTGACAAACAGGCTTGAACTCATCGTGACGTTCAGGTTCCGCCTCCACTCATCACGTCCTGGGTGAAGACACCTGCTCCCCGGCCCAGGGGCGTCTGTCATGGAGAGAGTTACGTACGGGCCACGGATAAAGTCCAAGAAAAGCGGACGCCCCGAGCGAGGAGGGAAAATGTGCAAATTCAGACATTAGGATTCCGTTCACACGTGCATCCCAAGGTTCCAAATACCTCCAGCTAAAAGGCTACCAGTCTCGCCACTGTTGTGATTAAATCAGGTCACTGCTTTCCTATCCAAGGGAAGGACAGACTCCTCAACAGGAACATCGGAGTTTCATTGTTGACTTTCTGATGAAGGCAGGGGAGATGTGGAGATGTGAGCAAGGGGCGTGGCCGTGAACTACCAGACTGCTCTCCTTCATAGCTTGTTCGCACCCCCCTGCTTAACCTGAGGGCGTGGAGAGCTCCCACACCCTGAGATGCTGCCGCTCCCGGGAGGAAACAGAGTTCTTTTGCTTTTAGGTAAAACTCACTATGAAAGTCTTGCTTGGTATTTTCCTGAAACACAGTCAAACTTGAATATTTCTGTAGATAGATGTTGCGACGGTGCCATATTTTCTTTTCTTTTCTTTTTCTTTTTAGATAGAGAGACAGCGAGAGTGAGCACATATGGGGAGGGGCAGAGGGAGAGAGGATCTTAAGCAGGCTCTATGCCCAGCGCAGAGCTCAACGCTGGGGCTTGATCCCACGACCCTGGGATCATGACTTGAGCCGAAATCATGAGTCGGACGCTCAACTGACTTGAGCCAGCCAGGCGCGCCGTGCCTTAGGTTTTTTTCTACAAGCGTTTTTTCCAAGGCTTACTTATTTTTGGCTTCATATTGTCACTACTTTAATTTGATCATAAGTTCTGTGGCATTGTGGTTCCGTCATGTTTCAGGAACTTGGTTGAGTTTCTTTTTCTTACGATGGTAACTCGTGTTTTAAACGCTTGAAAGTCTTTTCAAAGGAACCAACGGAAAGGCCTTCCAGGCCATTGAGAATCTTGGGCTATACTGCCTCCCTGTGGTCACCTTGGTATCCAACAAGGGCGTCCCGCAGCCAGCCTTGCCTCGGGTGGTTATACATTCGGCTGGTTCATGTTGGTCTCTGCTGCTACCATTCCTGTTGTGGACGAGAGGTGGTTCCACAGCAGCTCAGGGTAGATAATGCTCGACTCACTGACCAGGAAAAGGAACGCCAGTGGAGGACACAAGTCGATGCCTGCGGTGAACTGAAGGTCCCAGCTCTCTCGGGCCAAACTCTGCGGATCCCTGAACCCACAGCCTTGCCACAAAGTCACAAACTGTTTTGTGACAAAGCGTTTTTCGCCATCCAATGCCACGAGCCCGTCTCGCGTGACTCCCATGTGTATCCAGCAATGGCTGCGGGTACCTAGTATTCGAAGCGATCCAATACGGTTGCGGTGTGGGTGGATTTCTTCTTTATTCACACTTCCCTTTCTCTATTACTGTGTTCCCCTCACTTCGATTCCTCTTGATGGTATCGCATCGTCTGAAAACGGGAAGGTTGCTGAGGACCAGTCAGCCCGACCCCTCACTTTATGGAAGAAGAGCGGAGCCCGCCCCCAGTGCCAGACGCACTGACACAATAGGTGTGTGACATAACAGGCCTGGCCTCAGTTTTCACAGGCTCCCTCCATTGCACCTGCCAGCCAGCGATGCGCCATTGAGGAGAGCAGGTGGGAGCCGTTCTAACTCCCCTGACAGCCGGCACCCACGTCGATGAGGGAGAGCGGGATCCGGAATTCGTGGGGACCGTGCTTACGGCCGCTGGCTTAATCTTAGCTGCTCCTTGGAGTTACCTGGGGGAGTTGGACAAATAGTGATACCCAGCCCCACCCGCAGCACTCCGATTTGATGGGTCTGCAGAAGCTCGGAGTTCTAGGAAGCTCTAAGCGCAGCCAACTTCGGAAACCACTGCTTACAGCCCATCAAACCGAGCCTGCTGGACGCGGGCTGCTGTCTGAGGAAGAATCCTGCCGGCCTAGAAGTGGGTGGCACACAGGCCAGGAAGGGTCCGGATTCGACTCCTCGATCGTCCCAGCAGAACATTAACTGCGTCTTCCCACAAGCTGGTCTTTAAAGCATATGCATCTGGCTTTAGTTGGCAACGTAAAATATCTAAATGTATATCTGCTTTCGGATTATGTTTTAACCCGTCCCTTCCAAGTGAAGAGTAAATAAAGATGGGGTGTCTGTTGCCCACGCGGAGCTTGGTGGCTTCAAATTCAAGACAGAAGAAGTCTCTCGGGTAGAAAAGGTCTGTTTGCGATGTGTTACAAATGAATATTGGTATTGCTTATGTTGGCAAAAGAGTTCTCCCCCCACCCCTCCCCACCCCATTTCCTTGTCCCTCCGGGAGCCATCCCTTCAACTGCGTCCAGTAAAGCATTATCCCTGAAGACCTGGAAAACTCTGGAAGTCTGTGTGAGCCCTGGGTAAGGCGACGATAATCCTGCAGAGAAAGCAACAAGTCAGCCTCAAAACAGCAACGGCCTGTATTCACCCTAGAATTCCTGTGCTTTGGTTTATTTCCACTCGCTAATATTCCTCAAAAACCCCTTTTAAGAAAATTATGATTTTTTTAAAATATTTATTTCTATTTGGAAGAGCATCAGCGGGGGAGGGGCAGAGAGAGGGGGCCAGAGGATCCAAAACGGGCTGACAGTCTGACAGCAGTGAGACTTGCGTGGGGGCTCGAACTCACACACCACGAGATCATGACTTGAGCCAAACTCAGACACTCAACCGACTGAGCCACCCAGCTGCCCCAGACAATTATGATTTTTTTTCCAACAGATCATCAAATCGGGACTCTCTGTTGATTGATTATCTCACTCCTTCCAAAGGGTGGAAAGTGGAGCCTGGTGGACAAAAGAGTGGGGAGTTCAAAGTCAGACTGATTTGAGGTCCAGCCTTGAGGCTGTAGGAGCTTGGGGAGGTGACTCAGAGTCCCTCTGTGGACCTCAGAGTCCTTTCCTGTCATTCTGGATACTATTCACGTCTATTAACATCTGAAAGTTATATCGGTGTATAGTATCTAGACCAGCCCTGACCAGAAGGACGCTCTGTAACGACGGAGATGACTCCAGACTGGTGCAAAACGTGCCTAATGTGACTACGGGACTGGATTTTTAATTTCATTTCATTTTAAAACATTCAATGCATCTATGAACGGACAAGGCTAAGTCTGGCATGCAGCTCTAAGCAAACTGGGAAATGAGGGAGGCAGGCCAACTCCCCACCCCCTCCCTCTGGGATTCTGACAGAGGCAGCAAGGTGGGAACACAGTTCTCATGTGCGTTGACTGTGGGCAGCCCATTCATTCATTCATTCATTCAGTGAACATTCGTGGAGGGCCTGTGCAAGACACGGGGCATGGGGTAAGGGAGCTTGCCCATGGGGTAAGTGGAGGCACTGTGTGGTTGAGTGAGAGCTGCATAGAAGCACCGTAGGTAGAGGCTACGAGAAGGCACAACTATGCCAGCGAAAAGAGGCAAAACGGGGCAAGGCACCATCCAGGTGCCTAAAACGGCACAGCCTTGTGAGTGAGACAGACAGACGGACAGTCAGTGCGTCCTCTGACCATTCCGTAAAGAAAGCCTGGCTACAATTGTCTCTCGGTTCCGTGCCTCCTTAAATAGCTTACGCTGAACAGAATGTTCTTGTCTCTGATTGTCCCGGCACCCGCTGCCCTTTGGGGGGGGCGGTCATCGAGGGGTGGGGAGAGGACCTGTCTACACACCGAGACACCAGCCTCCTTGGGTTCCTGGGGCTGGTTTTGTAGTTTCCCTGTCTCCGCGTTTGCTTTCAGTTTGTTTGTACCACAGGAAATAAGTGGAACGTCTCCTTCCCACCCCTGCTTCTGCCTGCTAGGTCGTCTGCCCTGGAGGCAATAATTACCAGTCTCTTATCTTTTGGGAGGTACTTCCTGCGCATCTAACCAAAATCACATCTATCCCCTTATCTCCTGTGTTTCCACAAATCACAAATGCTCGTAGTATTCTTTACCGCACCTTGGTTTTTTCCACTTTACGATCTTGGGCAGACTTCTTAAGCGCTCCGTGCCTCATTTTGCCCGTCTGTGGAATGGGGATAATGATACCAACCTCACTGATTGTTCCAAGGAGGAGATGAGTTAATAGGCTAATTGGCACATGACAACCACCCAGTGAATTTTGGCTATTAGTATTTCGTATGGTTTGCCAGGCAGATTTTATTTTCATGCGAGTGAACTTATTTTTCGTAATGTCTATTTATTTATTTTGCGCGCGAGGGAGCATGCGTGCGCACACACGCAAGCAGAGAGGAGTAGAGAGAGGGGGAGGGAGAACCCCAGGCAGGCTCTGCACCGTCACCACAGCCCAATGTTGGGCTGGAACCCACGAACCGTGCGATCATGACCTGAGCCGAAATCAAGAGTCGGACCTTACCCGACGGAGGCACCGAGGCGCCCCACAAAGGAACTTATCAACTTTTTCTTTGATTTCTGGGTTTTATGACATGGTTAGGAAAGCCTTCCCCATGCTGAGATTGCAAAACTCTCCCGTTTTTATTTCTAAAGCTGTTATGGCTTCATCTTTTACAATTTGTATTCTGGAATTCATCTTGCAGCGCGGAGTAAAGCGGGGATCCAAGGTTTTTGCCCCGGATGGCACCCCATCCTCCCAAGATGGTTTATTAAATTATTTTCCTACTAACTTAAAATGCCATTTTTTTTTAGAGTGGAAATGATGCTTTCCCCGTTTCCCGTTCTGAGACTCATATGTCTTCTCTAACCTACATTTTATTTACTTATTTTTGAGAGAGAGTGGGGAGAGGGGCAGAGAGAGAGAGGGAGACACAGAATCCGAAGCAGGCTCCAGGCTCCGAGCTGTCAGCACAGAGCCCGATGCGGGGCTCGAACCCACCAACTGTGGGATCATGACCTGAGCCGCAGTCAGATGCTTAACCAACTGAGCCACCAGGCGCCCCCTAAATGCCGTTTTTATAATATTTTCTCTCCTGCCCCCAGGGTTGGCCCTATTTCTGTATTTCCAGTTAAATGACTGCGTGCCCAAGCATCATTTCAGGTGCTTTGCTCCTCGGGGAGGCCCCTCAATGCGTGGGGCGAGTCCTTCTGGTGCCCCATACAGGGCACACGGCCACCGTTTCCGTGATGTGAACATTGACCAGTGGAGCCAGGGAGTCAGAGTCCCCCCCACCCCGGACTGGTGATCTTGTCATTGCAGTGGTCACAAATTAGAGCGGATGCCTGGTCCCACAAAGTCCAGGTGTGTGCCGTGTGCTGCCCGAGGCGAGCCAATCACATTCTTGCTCCTAAAAGCGATGACCACGAATGCACCCCAGAGTGGCCGGCAGTGCCCCGGAGGGGGGACTGGAGACCGCCGGGGGCGATGCCCCAATGCAGAGCTTCCTGGTGATGAGGGACCTTGGGGTAAGCTGCGGGCAAAGTCCGGGCTAACAGCACAGCCCCCGCCCCCAGCGGGGAGGGGAATGTGTGTGATTTTCCTCGGACACTCCTGGCTACCCAAGAGCCAAGGAAAGGGGTTTCAGTGCTTGCCATGGTGATGTGGGAAACTAAGGCAAATGAAAAATGAAATTCCTTTACTGCTTGCAGCCCGTTGGCGAGTCCTTGAAACAGACAGCGTGACCTCCCTCCAGGAGCTCAGCTGCCTCAGTGACGACACTTTGCTGGGGGCAAAAAGGAATCTTGGCTTCACATTATCCTGACCCCTCCCCCCCCCCATCCTATAAGTCTCCTTTAACATATAAAAAGTCCTTTGGAAACTTCCTTTATCTCAACTCCCCCAAGATATATGCTGGCAATCATACTCCAAGCATATGGCCCCTGATATACATCTGAATGGTCTCATGACTGAGGTTTTACTGAATGGTAATAAATGACGTTTTCCTAACAACACTGAGGCCCTCAGGGTCCTGGAAACCCCCCCCCCTTCGAAAATTCCTTAGACCCTTAGGCTGTCTCTAACCCCCTCCCAGCCTGAAGGTATGTAATCAGTTACCTGTCACAACCCCAGTGCAGCTCTTTCTGCCCACGGTCCTGTCCCCATGCTTTAATAAAATCACCTACGTGCACCAAAGATGTCTTCAAGAATTCCTTCTTGGCCTTCGGCTCTGAACCCCACCATCACCCCGAAACCCCATCACCTGGGGCCCCGTCTTTCCCAAGAGAAGACACCTCGCAATTCCTTCTCTCCTGTGATCAACCCCGGGGGTGTCCCGGCTGTCCCCATCACTGCTAGGGGAGCCTGAGCCCTCCCTAGTGCAGGCATAAAGTCCCCGCTTCTCCCACACTCAACAAGGTTTTCCACTCCATATTTTTTAGCTGCCCTTTTCTTTTTCCAGACGACTTGATGGGTTTTCACGCACAGATTGTTTGCCAGCTGTCGTAGACTGAGTGTTTGCGACACCCCAAAATTCCTATGTGGAAATCCCGCCCCCCGATGTGACGGTGCTGCGGGGGGAGCTTTGGGAGGCGATTCGGTCGTGAGGGTGGAACCTCACAAACGGGATCGGTGCCCTTGTACGAAGGGACGCGAGAGCCTGCCCCTCTCTCTGCCCTTCCCCTGTGAGGATAAAGTGAGAACACGGCCATCTGCAAACCAGGAAGTGGGCTCCCACCGGACACCGCATGGCCTGGCAACTTGATCTTGGACTTCCAGCCTCCAGGAGCGTGAGGAGAGCTTCTGTTCTTTCAGACCCCCCCCCCGGTCTGTGGGAGCCGGAGCTGCGACACCAGCCCTCTCTTCTACGAGGTGTGCGTCCTTTAGGAAATCGCTTTCTTAGGGGACCTTATGTTAACTACACTAGACTATGGCTTTTGGAAGACGAGCCCTTTCACCCCTCTCAAAGTACTGCCCCCACCCCCCACGGTACCCCTCGTCTTTGCTCCTCTCCCCCCTTCACCCGGCACAGAGTTAACTCACAGATGACAGTGGAAAGGGTCACGAATTCGGGACTTGCATTTTAAATCATTCAGTTATTTACCTAATGTTTAGTGAGAAGCTGCCCATGCTGCTAGGGCACAACGTGGGCTGAGTCCTGTGATCAAGGAATGAGGGAATCTAGAGCCAGGAGCCAGCGAGCCAACCGGACAGTCCCAGGGAGAGTGAGGGAAGGAGGGCGGGGAGTGGCGCCCTCCGCACCCCCCCCACCCCGCCGAGGAGGTGTCTTTGTCCTGACCCTGCCTCCACCCCCCCATCATTCTACCCCTTCCCCCCCACACACCCCGCCCAGTGCTGCCCTATCAGAACTGGCTTCCTGGCTGCAGCCTGTGAACAAGAAGGAGCCACCCAATGTCTCAGGGTTATTTACATCAGGCCCGTACACAGAGGCACAAACGAAACTAGTCTAGAGCCCAACCGACTTTCCCTTGTTCTTTTTTTTTTTTTTAATTTTTTTTTTAATGTTTATTTATATTTGAGAGAGAGAAAGAGCACACATGTGAGCAGGGGAGGGGCAGAGAGAGAGAGGGAGACACAGAATCCGAAGCAGGGTCCAGGCTCCAGGCCCTCAGCCCAGAGCCCAATGTATGGCTCCAACCCACGAACCACGAGACCATGACCTGAGCCAAAGTCAGGTGCTTTAACCAACTGAGCCCCCCAGGCGCCCGCGAACTTTTCCTTGTTCTGAGCCCACACACCCACATTGAGTCCCACTGGGGGCAGCATACAATGCCCTCTGACCCCACATTTGTGAGCGTGTGTCCCCTGTCTCCCCGGCAAGGTGCCCTTGGAACATAGCCATGGCAGGCATTTTTCTCAGTGACCCAGCTTGTGTGTGTGGGTGGGGGGTGGTCATACAAGGAGGAAGTACAAGGACAAGTGTGTATATGTGGGAGGAAATTTCAGTGGAAACAGTGTATGAGAAACACAGAGGAAATGCAGGGAACCGTCAATGGTTTTGTGAGAGCAGAAGGAGAGAAGAAAGCGGGAAGAGACAGGACTGCAGAGGGCAAATGAGGCCGAGGCTCACACAGGGTGCCGAGGAGTGCGGCTCGTGGCCGGGTGGGGGGTGGGAGGAGCGGTTTGAAGCCAGGGTGCTCAAGACATCTGATTGGCCTCGCCTTGCAGAGAATGTACTAGAGGAAGGCAGGGATGGAGTCAGAGACCCCAGGCAGAGGTTTGGCTGTGCTCCTTCTGGGACACAGCAGAGGCCCCCGCCAAGGTACAAAGCCCTGGGTGTAGACAAGCGAATGGATCCAAAAGCTCCCAGGGACAAGGACTCATCAGGACTTGGATTGAGGGTGGAAGGGAGGGGGGAGGCCAGGGCCTGGGCTGCAGCCCAGGCAGATGGAAGTACCAGCTTCAGGTGCAATTTTCAGGGCAGGTTGAGGTAGAAATCCCGGGGGACACCCAGGGGCAGTGTCAGGAGAAGCTGCCTTGGGCCCAGCAGAGCACATGCGCGGAGGAGACCCACAGTCACAGGCAGTGGACATGGGGGAGGACCAATGGCTCCAGACAGAACCCAGAGGAGGAAGGGCAGCAAAGAGGAGAAGGGATGCCGGGAAAGGAAGGGCCGTGCAGAGAGGAGGCCACCTTGGGAGGGACAGGAAGTGTCCGCAGCGGCAAGGGCTGCAGAGATATGAAGCAAGGTGAGGGCGGAAAAAACATCCACTGACTCCGTGATGCAATCAGAAAGGCAGAATCACTCACTTGATGGCCCCTGCCTCGTCTCTTCCTGCGCCGACTCACGGCCAATGACGCCGAATCGTATTTCCTCGCTCCCCGTGGAAAATCGCGCACTTTGTGCCCAAGTTCTAGACCCTCCAGAAGGGACAGCACCAGCCTATGTGGTTTGAAGGTCCCGGTCAGCTGGTTAGGGGTCCCTTTCAACCACCTCCTCCAGAGGGTGTGGCTGAATCCTTTGGGACGGGAAGGTGATGGGGGCTCTGAACTCTGGTGCGGAGATAGGAGCCCCAGGGGCCATCCCGTCCCTGGGGGAGCACTGGGCTGGGAGGCGGCAGACCTTCAGTCCAACCACAGGGGCTCACAGGGGCCTAGGCCCTACAAGGGTCCCCCGACAACCACCAGGGAAAACACTGTCCTATGCACATAAAATCTGTCATGATTTGATTTTGTTAAAAAGGGGGGGGCGCTGGGGGGCTCAGTCGGTTAAGCATCCAGCTTCAGCTCAGGTCATGATCTCACGGTTCTTGAGTTCGAGCCCCGCATCAGGATCTCTGCCATCAGCATGGAGCCCGCTTCAGATCCTCTGTCTCTCTCTCTCTCTCTCTCTCTCTCTCTCTCTCTCTCTCTGCCCTTCCCTCGCTTGCACTCCCTCCCAAAAATAAATAAAATATTAAAAAATAAAATAAAAGGAGAATGCCCCTTGGTTTATTACCTTTTGCTTCTATTCACAAAAAGAGATTTTTAAAAATCTATTTTAAATATGGCTGCTCTCAGACGAGTGACTGTCCAACCCGCCTGACCCTATGGAAACAGGAGTGTGGCCACGTAGGTGGGGAAGAAGAAAGAGGAAAGAAAAAGGTGGAGGATGGGGCCAGGGGCAGGGGATGGCAAGGTCAAGTTCCTCTTCGACTCTTCACTCTCAGACAACAACGGGTGAGTTACACCAGGATGGTCACGCAGAGTGAGTGGGCCCTGTGCCCTCGCGGGACACGTGACTCCCCCTCCTGTGCACACGGGGGGCTTGTGGTCTTATGACACGGAGGTTTCAGAAATCTTAGTTTCTGGTTCTTGTTATGCAGGGTAAATGAAATCTGTGGGAAACCCAGGGCCTGCCCACCCCGCCCCTGCAGTGGGTGCCATGGGGCTCTGCCCGGATGTCCCTTTCAGGGTCAGTGCACTCACCCTCCCGGCTGCTGGGGACGGGGACCACCTTCAGCCACTGGGACCTTCCCCTCCCGGAGACAACTGAGGCCAGCAGCTGTCTGGTGTGTGATTGGGAAGGCCCGGCCTCCTTTCTTCCTCGTGGGACAGCACTGCGGGGACATCCCAGGCCCAGAGCCCCTCGCAGGGTCAGCTGGGGCTTCGGGGTCCGCTTCACCCTGTGTCCGGTCCTGCCTCGCCTACTCCCTGACAGGGATGCCTCCTGGAAGCCCTCCCCAACAAGGCCTCTCTCCCTGCAGCTGTCCCGCTGAGCTCTGGACTCCCGGGAATTAGATCTAAAATAGTCTGTCTCTGTTCCTCCCCCACTTGCACTCTCTGTCTCTCTGTCTCAAAATAAATAAGCAAAATTTTTTTAATGCATTTTTTTAAAAAGGGAGGTGGCGTCTGGGTGGCTCAGTCAATGAAGAGCCTGACTCTCGATTTCAGCTCAGGTCATGATCTCACGGTTCGTGAGTTCGAGCCCCACATCGGGGCTCTGTGCTGACAGTGTAGAGCCTGCCTGGGATTCTCTCTTTCCCTCTCTCTCTGTTCCTCCCCTACCTGTGTGCTCACTCGCTCTCGCTCACTCTCTCTCAAAATAAATAAATAAACTTCTTAAAAAATGCATCTAAAATGGTCTGGTTCCTGGTTTCAACTTCCTCTTCCACAGAAGCTCAGCCCCAGACGCCGATAAGTAAGAAAATGTGTCCCCCTGGCCCCATCTCTGAGGTTGGGACTAAAGAAGACGTTAGGAGGAGAAGGGAGGCAAGGAGAGGCCATGGCCACCCCACCTGGCTAACTCCCACCCAGGCTTTCTGCTTAGATGGCCCCTCCAGCCGGACACCTTCCCCGGTCCCTCTGGACCGGGCCAGGCACCCTTGCTGACGGCTCCCCAGCTCCCGTGTGCTTCCCCCGGGACAGCACGAGACTCCCCGGATTATAATCACTTATGCACCTGACCGGCTCCCGTTAGGACGTCGATGCCGGGAGGGCAGAGGACGGGACTCTTTGCTCACCATCTTCTCCGGGGGCCTGGCAAAGTTCCTGGAACCCGGGACATGTGTCCTGCAGAGTCTTGGCAAGAAACCGACGGCACACTCAAGTAAGGCCACTGAGGAAGATCGGTGAGAGGACTCCTCCCCACGGTGCAGGGAAAGCGTAGTGCATAGCGTAGTCCCTGGTGAGGGAGAGAACAGGCCGCCATCCCCACCGCTAAGATTAAGGAGTCACGGATCGGGGAGGGGCTCTCTGTAACAAGAGCTGCATTAGGTCAAGGTCAAGGGACACACCAGCCCCCCCGGGGAAGGAGCCGGGGAGCTAAACCCCTTGACCTCAGTCTCTCACCTCCCGCCCAAAGCCCCCACTGGCCAAACCCGCCTTGGACTCAGAAGGCAGAGGAGCCTGCTGTTAAGGAGATGAGCCTCCAGGACCCAAAGCGGGTCGGAAGGCGGTGGAGAGTCCATACAGAAGGGCAAAGGGGAGCGATTTCCCAGACAGCAGACGTGAAATGTCTGTGAAATGAACAAATAACACCTCTCAACAAATAACTCACTGCGCCTTCGCTCCATGGGTATTTAGTGTTTTGATCACTGTCTGATGTAAACGAAAGGCACACGCGTTGAAAAAAGGCCACGGAGCGTTCATTCTGACACGGGAGCAGACAGCAAGGCCTCAGGCCACGAGTAACGGGGACCCGGTGCCGAGAGGTCCCCACAGAAAGCTAGCAGCCGGGGAGGAGGGGGTTGGAGGAAATGCGCCCACAGGCGGGGACAATAAGGAGGCTCGTCTGGTTTTGCCTGGACTCGAAATGGTAGAGGGACCATCTCTGAGACCCCAAAACCTGTGTCTCATGCAAACATGAAGTTCAATTTTATAATACCCTCAAAATGGGAGACCCCCAAACTAAGATTCAGCTCAGGCCACAGATGCCCCCTCGTGCTCCCAGAAGAAACAAAGGCAACGGTGCTCCAGAGGGGACTGTTTCCACTGCAGGGCCACAGACCGTTGCTGCGGAGCCAGGAAACCCCCAATAAATAGGAACTCACACGGGCACTACAAAACACACGAGAAGATGAGTCACCATGAGTGGGCAGGCCTAACGGCCCCTCGGATTAGAACCCTGAAAGTCTTCAGTAAGTCACTCGTAGATTAAAGGTATTTTTACAGGGGTGCCTGGGTGGCTCCGTTGGTTGAACGTCCAGCTTTGGCTCAGGTCATGATCCCACGGTTCATGAGTTCGAGCCCCACATCGGGCTTCCAGCTGACAGTACAGAGCCTTGGGATTCTCTCTCTCTCGCTCTCTCTCTCCCCCTCCCCTACTTGTGCTTTCTGTCTTTTATAAACAAATAAACAAACTTTTAAAAAAGTATTTTTAGGGGCGCCTGGGTGGTTCAGTCGGTTGAGCGTCTGACTTCAGCACAGGTCGCGATCTCACGGTTTGTGAGTTCGAGCCCCGCATCGGGCTCTGTGCTGACAGCTCGGAGCCTGGAGCCTGCCTCAGATTCTGTGTCTCCTTCTCTCTCTCTCTCTCTCTCTCTCTCTCTCTCTCTCTCTCTGCCCCTCCCCTACTCATGCTCTGTCTCTCTCTGTCTCTCGAAAATAAATAAACATTAAAAAATGTTTTTAAGTATTTTTAAACCTTTCTTTCCCCTAAGTGTATTTATTTATTTGAGAGAGACAGAGACAGCGTGAGCGGGGAGGGGGCCGAGACGGAGGGAGAGAGAGAATCCCAAGCAGGCTCCACGCTGCCGACGCAGAGCTCGACGTGGGGCTCAAACCCCAGAAACCATGAGATCGTGACCCGAGCCAAAACCAAGAGTCAAACGCTCAACCGACCGAGCTTCCCAGGAGCCGCACCCCCCCCCCCCCGCAAAAAAACATTTTTATAAGGAATCCAGATCCTAAAAACAAAAACAAACCGGAATATCATTACCAGGAGCCACTCAGTGTGTACAAGGGTGTATGTGACTCTTGTGCAATGTGTCCTCTGGCCCTCGCTCAACACAGTGCCCCAGAATGTGAGAAGCCCAAGAAACCCTTTTGGAACAGGAGGGCTTTTACTCAGTAGGTGTTTTTCCTGTCTTTTCCTAGGGATACACATTCCCCTTCTACCCACTTGTCTCCCAACGGGAGAGTGTTCGGATTAGGATAACTCTCAGGATTCACTGATTTTCCCTCTTTCTTCAATGCTGTGCCTGTATTAGGATTAGGTTTAGGCATAACTGTAATGCCCACCGCTCAAAGTTTTGAAACAAGGTTGTACCTTATTTCGTGTTCGGTTGCTACTGGCAGATTTTGAGAATTTTTGCTGGTGAAGCTGTCGTGTGGTCATTTTATAAGGTACCGATGGGGGGAGAGGCCGTGACCCTGCTTCCCTCTGCCACCTTTACTGGAAAGGCCTGTGCGGATGTCTTTTTAGATTGCGTGAGGGTTTCAGAAACTCCAAGCGTGGCTTCAGCTGGGGCAGCCCAGGAGGTAACGGTGCCTACGTGTTGTCCACCGTATCGCGAGTAGGGGGAGAGTGGACACCTCCCACTCACCGGCACGCGATGCGTCAGCTGCCCCAGCTTCACAGAGCAGTGGATGACATTTCTCAACGGGAGGCTGTTGGTGACCCTGGGGAGGCCGATCTCAGGGGAATGGTGGAGACAGACGCCAGGCTGGAGGGGACTGAGTGGGGAGTGAACGATGATAATGTAGGAAGAGTGGGTTTGGACGACGAATGAAGGCTCCCCAAGAAGAGGGAGGGTATGTCGTTAGAGCGGGGTGTGGGGTTAAGGATGGGTTTATTTTTTTTCTGGTTTTTTTTTTTATTTTAAATTTTTGTTTTTTTAATATAATTTATTATCAAGTTGGCTAACCTACGGTATATACAGTGTGCTCTTGGTTTTGGGGGTAGATTCCCATGATTCATCGCTTCCATACAACACCCAGTGCTCATCCCAACAGGTGCCCGCCTCGATGCCCATCACCCAGTTACCCCTCCCTCCCCGTCAACCCTCAGTTTGTTCTCTGTATTCAAGAGTCTCTTATGGTTTGCCTCCCTCCTTCTCTGATTGTAACTATTTTTTTCCCTTCCCTCCCCCCCCATGGTCTTCTGCTAAGTTTCTCAAGATCCACATATGAGTGAAAACATGACACCTGTCTTTCTCTGACCGACTTAGTTCACTCAGCATAATGCCCTCCAGTAACATCCACATTGCTGCAAACGGCATGATTTCATTCTTTCTCATTGCCAAGTAGTATTCCATTGTAGATATAAACCACATCTTCTTTATCCACTCATCAGCCGATGGACATTTAGGCTCTTTCCATAATTTGGCTATTGTTGACACTGCTGTTGTAAACATTGGGAAAGATGGGTTTACAGTCTTTATTTAAGGGAGACACCAGGGGCGCCTGGGTGGCTCAGTCGGTTAAGTGTCTGACTTCGGCTCAGGTCGTGATCTCACGGTCCGTGAGTTCGAGCCCCGCGTCGGGCTCTGTGCTGACAGCTCAGAGCCCGGAGCCTCTTCGGATTCTGTGTCTTTCTCTCTCTCCCTGCCCCTTCCCCGCTCACGCTCTGTCTCTCTCTGTGTCTCAAAAATAAATAAACATTAAAAAAAAAAACCTTTAAGGGAGACACCAGAGCATTTCAATATCGCGAAGAATCTAATAGATTCCGGCTGCTGGCGATCAGAGTGCAGGAGGAGAAATGAACCTTTACTATCAGAGGAACAACTCTTTCTATGGAGGAGGGAAGAATGGAGATGCCACCATGCATTTGAAGCCGGAGCCCAGGGGGTGGACAAAAACAGAGATGGGGTCACCTCCTGAGCGTAAGTGTGGGCGGTGGCGGTGGGCGTTCGAAGGCACAGGAAGAGGTTTCGGGTGCTTGGAACAGCTGATGGAAAATAGGAGAAGGGGACAATTTGGGACACTCAGAAGAGTGACTAGGGAGACTAGAGAAGTTTCTGGAAGCTAGCTGAGATGGGAGACCACAAATTAGTGATAGGTCTTCTCTTTGTGGCTTAGGTGGTTTCAACCAGCTACCCTCAGACTCACGTACTCAGAGAAGGAGTGAAAAGGAGAAGCAGGTGGGGAGGGTCGATCTAAGGCCAGGGCTTCAAGGGAGGGCCAGATATTGACCAGAGAGAGTGGCTAAGTGATAGACTTGGATCCCAGCGAGACAGGAGGGATGTGACCACCCGAGGGGCTCGCGGGCAGAGGCTGGGGGGCTCGAGGAAGGAGCACGGGCAGGAGCAGAAAGTGAACAGGGGGAGGGGGTCAAAGCAGTGGAAGCTGTAATCAGGAAAGTGAGCAAATGTACTGCAAGGCTTCGGTGGTGAATCAGCGTCTACGGACCTGAGGGAAGTCGAATTCGTGAGTTAATGGAAGTTACGAGCTGGTACAGGACGAGGGTCAACACAGGTGGTTAAGTCGCCAGGGACATGGAAAAAATTGGAATGGACCGAAGTTCATTATCCATGGCTTTAATTTTTAAAAAGTGGGGTGGGGGAGGGAGCAGGCAGGCAGGCGGTGGCAGGGATGCAGGGGAGCAGAGGGTGATACAGTTACAGGACTGGGGACCGGAAACATACCTGGGAACAAGGGTCGGCAAGTTGCACCGGGGCCAGGGATGTCACCTCCTGACCCCCAAGATAGGTGTGAGAGGGAAGGGGTACCCCCAAGGGATGAGAAACGTTAGGAATATTCTGGGATACGTTAAGGAGGTCAGCAGGAGTGTCTATCACGGAATTCAGGTTCCAGAGGGCACAGAGGAAGAGCGTGGGGGGGAAAGGGAGCACGGAGAAGTGAGCTGAAGGCAAAGAGGGCACGAAGGAGATGGTGATGAGAACCAGAGAAGGCACATGACCTGAGGAGTTGAGCAGGATGGGCCATGATGGCAATCCCTGGTCTCATGTGTTCCAGAGAGCTCGAGCCTGGCAGGCCACAGGTAGATGGGGGGTGGGCAAGATGGTCAGAGAGGAAAGAAGTGTTGCAAAGCATTATTCTTCTCCAGCAAGCCAAGGGCTCAAGCCCCTAGAGACGGATGCCGCCCTTCTGAGGTTGTGTTAGCTTGGCTCCTTCGAGGTGGGATGATGTGGCATAGAAGAAATGCATTAGAGGAAATGTCTCTGAGAGATCGTAGGGAGCCGGAAGAAGCTGGGAAAGCCCCAGGTCACAAAGCGGATCTGAGCCTCAAGTAAAGGAGAGAAGGAGGGTCAAGGCTTGGGGGTGAGGGGAAGCACCGGCCAAAGTCACCGTCAGAGGAGCCGACCTCCCAGGACTGGGCCTGCTCCGGTGTCCCTAAAAGGGTCACTGGCCGGAGCAGCCCCCGGTAAGCATGGCCTTTGGAGGGCGCGCGAGGATGTGTTCCAGGGTGAGGCAGCAGGGACCCTCAGTTACACCCCCTTCAGAGTGGCGGCGGCCCGTCCCCATGGCCGCCCCACGACACTGTAGTGTGTGTATGTCAAAGGCAACACTTCTCAAATTGTGTTCTACAGAACCGTTGGCCCGTAAGGACCTGTTTGCGAACCTCAAAGGGGGTTCCGCGATCAAACCACTTTGGGAAACACCGCAGACCCTCTCTTCCTCAGGGAGAATCGCTATACTTATTAGCGTATCGAGTTCTGAGAAGTCCTGTAGTAAAGACACTTGCTTACATTTTTTAGTTCAGTTTAGTTCCCAGAAGGAACACCCTTGGAAGGTGCCTTCCCTCCCAAGGCTGAGATTCAGAGCTGAGATTCGAGGTGGTATGACTGCAACCGACTGAATCATGTGCTTTCCAACGTCCCTTAGTAACGAGGGAAAAATGAGATCGCGAGCATTAGTTATCGGGCCCCATCATGTGCCGCTCCTGTGCACACCTGTTGCCAAGCTTTCTCTGAACCGTCCTGTGTAAAATGTGAACTCTTGCACCCCCCTGGCCCTTGCTACCCTCTTTCCTGCTTTTTCCCTATAGCACGTCTCTGCCACTACCCTACAATTTACTTACGTATTCTGCTTTTGTCTGTAGCACGTAAGCTCCGTGAAATTCAGGATGTTTGCCTACCTCGTTCATTGATGTTCACCTTGTTCACCCAGGATGGCGCTGGGCACACGCCAGGCACTCCATATACGTATTTGCGGAAAAGACGAATTGAATAGATGAGTGATCTGCGTGTATAGGAAAACAAGAGTTCTAGTTTGTTACTCTCTTAGACTGAAATCGGGGTTAAATGACAGCGATAAAGAACTCAAGTAAGGTTTGTGAGCCACATGCCAAAGCCACAGAATGTGGTGAGGTTTCACAAATAGCGAAGAGACCCTATTATGGTTCCAGCCAGTGGAATGGTAACGAAACTCTCCTCTTGCCTCCGCTTCAGACCTCCAAACCATTCCTTCCTACCAATTTAGAAGTTTCTGGAATCCCATGGCCTTGGAGATCTAACACACAGTACAGTGATTAGAGGCAACAAAATTGTACAATAAACCTCGAACTTGCTGGCAGAGTAGATCTGAATTGTTCCCACTCCTAGTAGAAGAAATGATGGTCGCGTGATGGGAACAGAGGTGTTGGCTAACCTTGCAACGGCAATCCTTTTGCAATATAAACATATCAAATCAATACGCTGTACACCCTCAACTTACACAATGGTATATGTCTATTATATCTCAATTTAAAAAAAAAAAAAAAAAAAGGGAAGAGCTCCCTGGCCTGAGTGTGAATAAGCAGAATGTTGGGAGTCAAGCCAAAAGAAAATAATACTGAAAGCGAAGCCTGTACTAATATCAGGAAGTTAGGGTGAGCCTGAATTTCTAGTGTTTTTCCTGGGGAAATTCAAATTTCAAGTAATTCTGTGACATATGTGCGGTCCTGCTGGCTGCTATTTTCCTTTAAATAGAGGAAATAATCATTAATCATGTAGTGTGTGTGTGTGTGTGTGTGTGTGTGTGTGTGTGTATCCACGGGGCTTTTTTAGGTTTCAGAGTTGACTTGACTACTTGCTGCCTCACCCCGGATGGATCAGTGAGCATCAGACAGTAAGGCACCAAGGTCCTGGGGTCGTAGGGCTGGTGTGGCTCCAAATAGCCCAGGCGTGTCTGCTGGTCCCAGAGCTGTGCCCAGGGGGCAAGGCTTCCGGGGATGGGCAACTCCCACTCACTCACAGAAGCCTGGGGGATGGGCGGGGGGGGAGTGAGTGGGGCAAGCCTTGCTTGGGAAGTGCTCACAGAGGGGTTCCCAGTGGCACCAAACCCCTCCATGCAGAGGAACATCATCTTCGAGGCAAATTTAATGCTCGACCACATGTTCGTCTGAGCTCTTTTATCTTTGTTTTCCTTTTCTTTTAATAGTGTGCTCATTTCTATTTCCATCTCCACAGGTCCACTCTCTGTAGTGAATGCTCACCTCGGACACGTTTCTGGCATTCGTTGACAGGGATGTCATTTAACCAACTCTGTGAATGCTAAACCACGGTGTAGGTCTGGTCCCCAAATTAGGTCACTCACAGGTACAGGGACTTGATCCGGAGGAAGTTCATACAGACTTTCCAACTGGTTCACGTTCCTCCTCTCCATCCACCTTTCTTCCAAGCCACCCCCGTGCAGCCCCCCGCCCGCTAATTCCTCCCACTCTCCCAAATCTGGAATCTTCCCGGCCTCCTTCCTCTCTGGCCTCAGACCTCTCACCCCACCCCTGCCTCAGTCAGGGGGTAGCACGATCCCTCGCCGCCTCTGTAGCCCAGACTTGGCATTGCTTCTGTGGAACTTCCTGGCATCTTCTCAGAGCAGGGTCAGCACCTCATGGCTTGCCTAACTCCGGGTTTTCCCCACTGTCAGTTTTCTTCAAATCCCCACAGCGGCCCCACACCCACCGGTACTGAGCATCTCGGCAGAAACGCCCTTCCCTGTCCCTAGTGACACCCCTCCGTGGCTTCCTTTGTCCCCCAAGTTCTCCCTCGGGACCCCCCTCCCCTTCAGCCACAGCTCAGTGTCTCTCAACAATGACAAGGAGAATCCAAGCACATGCCACTCACTGTGGTTCTCCCCGAGCGTTCTAGATGCCCAGTGGTTTCTGCTGCTGTGGATGAGCCGCTGCAGGGGAGCGCCGGGCCCTGGGGTCCGGACATAGAGCTACCACAGGACCCTTTCTCCTCCGCTGCTGGCTGTTACCTGCTCAGAAGAGCCCTCCTGCCACCCCACCTAGTATCACTGGGGAGCAGTGACAACTCAGTTCCCTTATCTAGGGCAGCCAGCCGGACGCCTGTCTAAAGGCCACAGGGAAATCAAAGGCGGGGTTGGGGGGGAACCGGGAGGAGAAAACAACTTCCTGGTTTGGCTCAAAGGCTTGAGAAACACTCTAGGGGTCTGGAGGAGCTTTCGAGCTGCTTTATTTGGGTTACTCCCCGCGACCGGGCACTTGTGGTGTAGACACAGACCTACCAAGGGCTAAAAGTGGCTTCTCTTGCCCCTCAAGGTCAGGACCTTCTGCTCAGAAGAAAGCCGGTCTCCCAGCTGCCCCCAGGCCATTCCCACAGCCGCTCGGATGGTGGGTCAAGAGGCTGTGCCCTGCCCCCCTGGAACTCGGTCAAGTGGTAAGTCATCCAGTGACGTTCCTGTTGGTGCTTGGGGACGGTTTCACTTTTGCAAACCTTTTGTTTCTCTCCTTGGAGAGAAAGACTCAGTCATCAGCCAGCCCGTCACAGGAAGCTCCTTCACAGGGTGAGCAGGCTTTTTGCACACGTAGAAATTAGGACCGGGACCGACTTCGAGGAAACTAGACCACAGTTCTCGGCTCTCTTTAGAGCTCTGTTTTCTCAGATGGTGTCTTCGGACAGGCAAGTCTTGTTTCCACCAGGAGAGCTGAAGTTCTCTCAAGACGTGGAAGGCTTCCTTTTATTCCCCCGGGGGTGTCAGCACACTCTGTTTGGTTTCAGTCTCCTGAGATGCAGACCTACTCTGGGTACAAGGAAGCACCAGGAGAGGGTAAGTATGGCTGTGTGGATGCTAATCCAATTTTTTTTTCCCCCTGCAGGACCACCCAGCTGTATGAAGGGAAGATAATCCTTCACTTCTCCACAGGGCAGGCTGATGATGGCTAATTACACGTTGGCCCCGGAGGATAACTATGACGTCCTCATAGAGGGGGACCTGAATGACGACGAAATAGAAACATGCCACCCATACGACGCCAAGGTTCTCTTGAGCGGGGTGGTCCCCAAGCTCTTCATCCCTGTGCTCCTGGCTGGACTGCTGGGCAATATCTTGACTGTGCTCATCCTGGCGAAGCACAAAGGACTCAGGCGCACGGAAAATGTCTATTTCCTAAACCTGGCAGTTTCGAATTTATGTTTCTCGCTCTCCTTGCCTCTCTGGGCCTACACCGGGTCCCATGGGGGGGTTCTGGGCAGCCCCGTGTGTAAAACTCTCGTCGTATTTTCCTCTATAGGCCTGTACAGTGAGGCTCTTTTCAATGTCCTTCTGACCGTGCAAAGGTACCTGGTGTCTTGCAACACGAGAAGGTTTCCCCGGACCAGGACGATGCACTGGAACATCGCCTCGACTGTTCTGGCGTGGGGCCTGGCCACGCTGGTCATTTTGCCTGAATCCGTGTTTTACAAACCTCAGATGGAGAGCCAGAAATACGAGTGCTTTGTTAGCAGCCCTCCCTTCCTGCCAGCTGATGAGACTTTCTGGAAGCATTTTCTGACCCTGAAGATGAACATCCTGGGCCTTCTTTTCCCACTGTGCGCTCTCACGTTTTGCTACACACGTTTGCGAAAAACGCTGAGCTTTAGGGGGAGGAGGTATGACCCTCACAAGCTCGTGTTTGCCGTAGTGGTTGTTTTCCTTCTGATGTGGGGCCCCTACAATATCGCACTTTTCCTGTCCGCGTTCAGAGAACATTTCTCCCTGCACGACTGTCAGAGCAACTACCATCTGGACAGAAGCGTTCAGATCGTGAGGATCGTCGCCGCCACCCACTGCTGCGTCAACCCCGTGCTCCACGCGGTCCTCGACACCACGTTCCGAAGACCCCTCTGCCGCCTGTGCCGTCTGCGGGGTGACAGTCTGCTTCGGGGCACGGAGGGCTCCGCACAAGACGCGTCAGTGGAAGAACATGACGATTCCACCAGAGTGTAAACAGGCTTCCGTCAACGGCGGGATAAATAAACATCGGGTTTTGTATTGCTGCATCGTGTGTGTATTTATTTTTACACATCTGTGTACAAAATAGGATACGAGAAGAGGGGCGCCTGGGTGGCTCAGTCGGTTAAGCGTCAGATTCTTGAGCTCAGGGCATGAGCTCATGGTTCGTGGGTTCAAGCCCCTCATCGGGCTCTGCCCTGCCAGTGCCAGACCTGCCTGGGATCCTCTCTCTCTCCTTCTCTCTCTGCCCCTCCCGTGTGCTCTCTCCCTCGCTCTCTCTCAAAATAAATAAAAAATAAACTTAAAAATATTTTTAAAAATAAGATATGAGAAGACAAGTGGGGAGCACTGAATTTGTCTTAGGTGTCGTGCGAGGCAGGCCCTTGGCAAACGTGAGCTCCTCCGCGGCTCAGTGCTTGTCCGTGGGTGTAGACGGCATTTATCTCATTTCGCCAAGGAGGAAACTAAGGCTCAGAAATTGGTCTAGGCTCACACAGCTAGAAAGTGGCAAGGCTGGGACCCAAATATGACTGCCACTCATTGCAGAATCTATGCTTTGTCCAGCACCCCAAACTTCCAAACACCAGGCAAGAAAACACATGAAATAAATATGTACTCTTTTTTTTTTTTTTTAACGTTTATTTATTTTTGAGACAGAGAGAGACAGAGCATGAACAGGGGAGGGGCAGAGAGAGAGGGAGACACAGAATCGGAAGCAGGCTCCAGGCTCTGGGCCATCAGCCCAGAGCCCGACGCGGGGCTCGAACTCACGGACCGTGAGATCGTGACCTGAGCTGAAGTCAGACGCTTAACCGACTGAGCCACCCAGGCGCCCCAAATATGTACTCTTAAAACCAGACCACATTCCAAATTAGAAGCAACCTGTTCATATAGAAGCAATTGTTCAGGCACATTTTCTTGCAGGTAATTAAAAGAACTGGCCAGCTGAACTATGGGTAAAGAGGTAAAAGCGACCTGATCTGTGGAATTCACTAGGTTTTCTTGCTACGTGAATAGCCTGCACAAAGTAACTACAGGCAAAAATATTTTCAAGGAAGTTGAGAGAACACTAATTCAGTACAATCTGAAGTGCGATCTGCCAATACGTGTTATAAGCGATGGGAGTTCAAGTCTGTGTTGAGCAGGAAAAGGCTCAGTTGGCCAAATTTACAAAATCTGTAAAAATGGTAAAGTCAATGGTCATTCGCTACCGGATCTTTGTGGGAAATAATTGGAATTTACGATGTGAATTAAACCAGCAGTCTCAACAGTGAGGTTCATTGGCTGCCATGGGCTTACCTATCCTTAATTCTGTGGATTTTTTTTTTTCAGAAATAAAAATTTCATATCGTGACTCACCCTACCACGCAGCAGTTTTGTGGTTTAGCAGTGGCAGATTGAGTTCAGGGCCACGACGGAAATTTTTCTGAACAAAAGAAGGATGGTCCGTATCTACTTTATAGAACACGGAATGGCTTTGAAAACTAAATTTCTCTTGCCGAATTCATTATGGTTCTTAATAAACGCAACCTGACGTTACGAGGCAAAATAGCACTTCCATATGAAGCATACACTGGAGTAAAGTCACTTGACAGCTAATGTTTGAATCACAAGAAACGTCAAGACACTTTATATACTTGCCATGTGCTATCAAAGTTAAGTCAAAGATAGAGAAGGACCTAGAAAGTGTTATGCTAAGTGAAATAAGTCAGACTCAAGACAAATGTTATAGGACCACACTCATAAGTAGAATCTAAAAATCAAAACAGGGGCACCTGGGTGGCTCAGTTGGTTGAGTGCCCAACTCTTGCTTTCGGCTCAGGTCACGATCTCGAGGTTTGTGAGTTCGAGCCCTGCATCGGGCTCACTGCCGTCAGTTCAGAGCCTGCAGCCTGCTTTGGATCCTCTGTCCCCCTCTCTCTCCTGTGCTTGCGCTCTCCCTCTCTCAAAAATAAATATTTTTTTAAAATGTCTTAAAGGTTTTCACCTTTCCCTATGACCCTTGTAGTTGTCCATTCACTGTACCTGATGCAATTTATTTAAAATACCAAGTACTCAAAAATCTTTGTGACACCCAGTTTTTCTCACCAGTCCTACTCCCTATTCCCTCGCTCTGCCCTAGAAACACATGCACACGCAAACGCACACCCACACACAGGTACAAGTGCACACACAGACACATGCACACACGCATACACGAGCACACGCACACACATGGCACCGATCATGTGAACGACCAGCCAGATGCCCCTGAGAAAGCCAGCTGCCGGGCCTGTCCTTTGGCTCCAGACCAGCAGGCCCCGAACCCAAAACTCCAGGCGCTAAACCTGGAAAACACGCAAGGACAGGCCCAGCTGTGCTCATATTCGATCAGACACAGGATTTCAGTATAAAATTCTAGAGAAGATAAAAGGACGCCTTCTAAGGAATGAAAACCGACAGCCTTTCTCATTTCCTTTATTGCTGGGATGACCGCTGAGGGCCGCGAAAGCAGGTGACTGGCTGGGAAGGGGGACAGCCCAGCGCCCCAGGCGGGGCTGAGAGCGGGGCAGGCCTGGGATGCCGCAGGAGGGGAGGCCACGGAGTCTGCGGGTGGGTTTACCTCCTCAGGAAGGCGCAGGCTTCCAGAAGCGCTGTGGGACACACCAAAGCAGAAGAGTCAGTAACTGATTTCTTTTAATCAATAGATCAGTCAAGGAGGGCACTAAGAAACAGACCCTCCCCTGCCTTCGGCGGTGCTGGCTCACTTGTCTCCCTGTGCCTTCCTCCTCACGCCAGCCCAGCCGCTCGGGCCCTCGCTAACCCGGGTGATGTCCCGCCCTGGCCCGACGGACGCCGCCCCCACCCCATTTGTCTCTAACGGAACCAACTGTCACCCTCAAGTTCACGTGACACGATGGTCCTCTCACTTCTGAAATGTGGGCAACCCACGCCCTCGTCTTTGTGCAAATCTGTCCCCACTCGTGTTCGCCCAGCCCTTCACAAATACTCGCGGGGGCCTGCTTTGCGTGAGTCACTGCGCTAAGTGCTGGGGGCTCGGCAGGGACACACAGGCCCCGCCCTCAAGGGGCAGGCAGTCTGTGCAATCCTGAGCTGGCTGCTCCCAAGAATAGCCCTACAGCCTCTTTCTCAAAATGTCGTCAGTGCTAGGACCACCCGACCACGATCCCGGGACACCGGGTGGTAAAGGACAGTGACGCTATTGACGTTTGGGCCCGGGCAATTCTTCATCGAGAAGGCCGTCCTGTGCTTTGGTAGTATCCTTGGCTTCTGCCCCCCAGACACCAGCAGCACCCCCCTAAGTTGTAAGAATCAAAAACACCTCCAAGCGTTGCCAGATGTCCCCTCGGTGCGGGGGAGGGGAACTGTGCCTGGTTGGGAACAGCTGATACAGAGATTCTTGGCCCCGCCCCACCCCCGGACCACCACCACCCGATGCCTCCAGCTGTCTGGACGAGGTGCCAGAAATAAGACTTTGGGTGATTCCCCGCCCGGCCTCCCCCGGCACAGGGGAGGCAGTGCCCGTTGAAATTTTAGAATCACCGCCTGGAGCCTTACAACGCTCTGCGATGTCTTAGAAATGTTTTTGGAGGGCCAAGTTATTTGTCAATATGTTTTCCTGGCTAAGATACTTTCTGAGAATTTGCAGCCTCGACAGTTGGCATTTATGGTAATTGTCTAGAGACCGGGGTTTGTCCTTTCTGAATACATACACATATACACATATATATATATGTGTGCAGGTGTGTATACTTACATATAGATATACACACGCTTCATTCTACTGAATACAATGAATTCTCAGTGTCTAAAACCTCCCTGACAGGCACTTACAATCAGGATTATAAAAACTTAGCATATTATCTACTGCTTTACTTTTCCTGAGTGTTTCCACCCCATCAGTGAGGCTGTAACTTCCCAAGGTCGGGGGATATCGCATTGCCTTCACATTTTTATTCCCATCTTCCCTCCTGGAATGCTGTTTGGCCCTCCAACCTTGCCCTTCACGCGCAGTGGTGTCTCCGGGACGCCCTACTTACGGGAGGTTGAGCACTGTCTCAGATTACCAACGGCCGTGACATATGCCGATCCCAAATATTCTTCATACGTCGTTTTGCCTTGGAGTTTGGCCAGGCACTCGGTGTTGTCATTGAACAGGAGGTTTTTGGTTTCGGACTGGAACAGGCAAAACTCACTCGGGCATCTGTCTCCGTTTGTCCCAAACTGAGTCTGTACCAAAAGGGCAGACAAGTAAGCGAGTCGCCGAGGGAAACAGGAGAACGTGTGGACCAGGAGAGGCCAAGGACATTCCTTCCAGCCAGGCTCAGCCCTGAGTTCTGGAGCTGAGTTCTGGAGTCCTTCAACTGCCTCAGCTGAGCCTCCTGCCACCCCCGTGTCATCCCACAGCCTGTGCCCCGGGTGGCCGACCCACCGGGCAGGGCCTGGGCCCCCCCACTACCTCTGACCCACCTCCCACCATCGTCCCCTCCTTGTTAATCTGTGGTCTCTTCCCTTAGAACCTCTGGGTGGCCAGGTGACAGCTGAGGATTTCTGAGATCACCTACGGCATTCCCACAGGCCAGCTCTCCTAGAGAAACTGTCTGCATCGGAAATCTTCTCTGCCACTGAGCAGGTCATTGCCTTGGGCGGGCCACTCAGCCTCCCGTGGCCATAGATCCTCCTCTATGCCCAGGAATCAGAGCAAAACACCTCGATGATTAAAGACCTCTTATCAGGGGCTCAATCGGTTAAGCGTCCGACTTCGGCTCAGGTCACGATCTCACGGTCCGTGAGTTCGAGCCCCGCGTCGGGCTCTGTGCTGACAGCTCAGAGCCTGGAGCCTATTTCAGATTCTGTGTCTCCCTCTCTCTCTGCCCCTCCCCCGCTCATGCTCTGTCTCTGTCTCTCTCTCTCCAAAATAAATAAACATTACAAAATACTTTTAAAAAAACAAAAGAGAATCCCAGACTTTAAGGAAATTGCACAGTTTGCTTCAAACCACTTTCCACAGACAGCCTTCAATCTATGGGAGTTCTGGGTCTGTTGTTGTCCTTCGAGATTTTAAAGGCAGATGCCTCTGCTGTTCTCACGGAGACTCCGGGCAGCTCCTCAGCATGAAGCCAACACATGAAGCCACCGGCGCCAGGCAGAGGGACAAGACAGAAGGGCCGTGGGTAGGCGGCTTTACCTACAACCGCCCCGCCCCCCAAGAGCCCGGCCAGTTAAGAAAGGGCCGGAGGCCCTGGGGATCCGCACCTGCTGTTGGAGCAGCACCTGCTCCAGGTATTGGGCCTTATCTTCCCGAGACACCACGCCGTGGTTCGGAGCCCTGGCCAGGTGGCACCTCTCCGCCTCCTTCACAGGCTTCCGGGTGCCGTCCAGGCACAGCAGCTCAAAGTCCTCCAGCTTCAAATCCTTAGCCCATGCCTCAGAGCTCCCTCCTGGGGAGAGAAAAAGAGGCGGCATCAGCCACGGCTGTCCAGCTTAGTCAAAGGTCCGCCCTGGGTGGGCTGGACGAGTCCACCGGCCTCTTGAAACGCGCACAGGCGGGTCTCAGTGACGCGAGAGAGAGGGAAGGAAGCTTTGTCGGCACCAACGATACGAACTTCCAACATATCAAACGTTAGTGCTGCTTCCATTCAAGGGAATTAGGAGTCAACAACCAAAGAGAGGGAATCATTGACACGTTCTACAACGTGGATGGGCCTTGAAAACACGATGCCAAGTGAAAGAAGCCAGTCTCAGAAGGCCACATGGTTCCATTTGTGTGAAATGTCCAGAGCAGGCCAATCTACAGAGACAGAAAACAAGCTGAAGGTTGCCAGCTCCGGAGGAGAGGGGAAGGGCACAGGGTCACTTTACGGGCTTGTGTGAGTATTCTAGAATCGGACTGTGTGGGTGGGTCACGCAGCTCCATGAATGTGCTGGAGACCACTGAATCGCACACTTTGAACGGACAGATTTCATGGCATGAATTATCTCTCAATAGAGCTGTTGATTTTTTAAAAAGAAAACCTTCCATCTATGCCATATTTTCTAGTGAGCTCCAGAAAAAGAACCATCTGGTTGATGTCCAAGAAGAAATTGCTTTCTCCTTCCTTTCGTGTTCGGATGGTCTTACTGTCACTAAGAAAAGGTGAGGAACCTCTATACATTTCTCAAACATTCAGTCAATTCCAATAAAACGCCGTTGTGAAATCCCAAAGAAATTTACAGACAATTAAATCTGACATCACTCTAGGGGATCAAGAGTCCCCTGATTGGGAAGAGCACTGAGAAGTATACAGAAGTGTTGAATCCCTATACTGTGTATCTGAAACTGTTATCACACTGGATGTTAATTATCCTTCAGTATAAAAAAAAAAAAAAAGCTGACATCAATCTGATCCTTGGACATCACTTAGAGTGACGGTTCACAAGTTCAAAATGTAATTGTATGCACGTCTGAGTGTGTGCAAATACAGGTTCATTGCTCAGACCCCTGCGTCTCTCTTTCCGCTCTCTCCCCTCAAAAAAAGGGGCGCCTGGGTGACTCAGTCAGTTGAGCATGGGACTCCTGATTTTGGCTCGGGTCATGATCCCAGGGTCATGGGATCGAGCCCTGCGTCAGTCTCTGTGCTGAGTATGTAGCCTGCTTATGAGGCCCTCTCTCTCTCTTTCTCTCTCTGCCCCTCTCCCCAGCTTGCATGCTCTCTCTCTCTCTGTCTAATTTAAAAAAAAAAAATTTTTAAAACACTTCATCCATTCTCTTGGCTTTGTCTATTTGATACTGAGATCATTCCAAATTTATATGGCTGTCCTCAGTCCATCTCCCAAGAGACATGGAGAGGGGCAGGAGGAGGGAAGAGCGGCTGTGAGTGCCGATGTTTGAAGGACAGAGGCAGGAAGTCCAGGTGGCTCTTCCTCAGGGGATGAAGTGGCAAGTTATCTGCTGGGGGCCGTGGGGGCCGAGTGGGGCTGCCGTTCGGAAGGCAGCCGGATGTAGGGGTGCGGAAGTTGGCAATTGTCACCATTCATCTTCCATTATCTCTATCTGCCTGTGACTTTGTCTCCAGTGACTCCCAAGGAGTTTCCAGACTGAGGGCTCCCATGAGGTCCCAATGAAGGCCCTTACTTCCTTTTTTAAAAAGGGAAGTTTGGGGCACCTGGGGGTTCAGTCGGTGAAGCGTCCGACATCGGCTCAGGTCAAGATCCGCAGCTCGAGAGTTCGAGCCCCGCGTCGGGCTCTGCGCTGACAGCTCGGAGCCCGGAGCCTGCTTCGGATTCTGTGTCTCCCTCTCTGCCCCTCCCCTACTCACACTCTGTCTCCGTCTCTCAAAAATAAATAAACATTTAAAAAAAGGAAATTGTATTCATTGTATTTGCGCATATCAATTTTTCTTTCTTCCTTTTTTTTTTTTTTTTGGTAGCATCCACATTCAGTTGTCCACGTAGGAACAGGCAGATGGTGTGCTTCGTGGGTGACTAGACAACGCCAGGGAGACATTTGTTACTGAGCACGGCTGGTGCGTGTTTGTGTGCATGTGTGTGTGTCCGAGAGAGAGTGAGACAGAGGGAACTTGGTTTCAAAGTCAACGTGACACTCACAGATGCACCATGTTGCATATGAGGTAAAGGATTTTGGAATGAACTTGATCCAAAGCCTGGAAAAGGTTCTATAATAGCTTCCTGACTGCACATCTGAATACTGGGATGTATTCACCCACCATTCGTGTTCTGCAGGACAGTGGAGTCTTTCACAAAGGCGACGTCTCCAGCCTTCTCAGCCAGGCACCTAAAATGTTCCAGAAAAGAAACACATTGCCCAAGAGGAAAAACTATTAGGGTTTTCATAAATATTTGTCATATGTGTGGCACAGACGAAAACAAATATTCCTGGAACTTAGGATTTAAAATGGTAGCTTGAGGGGCGCCTGGACAGTCAGTCGGTTAAGCGTCCGACTTCGGCTCAGGTCACGATCTCGCGGTCCGTGAGTTCGAGCCCCACATCCGGCTCTGGGCTGATGACGGCTCAGAGCCTGGAGCCTGTTTCCACTTCTGTGTCTCCCTCTCTCTGCCCCTCCCCCGTTCATGCTCTGTCTCTCTCCGTCTCAAAAATAAACGTTAAAAAAAATTTTTTTTTAAATAAATAAATAAAATGGTAGCTTGAACACACATGTGAACCTTCCCTGCTTCTAAGATCCCAATAAAATACCATTGGCGAGATTTTTTTTTTTTTTACAGTAGTGAGTTTTTTTTTTTTTTGTAAGCCATAAACCATGAGCAAGAGGAGGGCAGGAGGGAGAGAAGATAATATGACCATGTTTGGAAGGTGGAGAGCAAATCGATGAGCAGTGATTTCCCCAGCAGAGCAGAGAACAGCGGTACCATAAGCCGGAAGTGTAGGAAGCCCAGAAGAAAACGGATGTGCACGGCAGAACTCCAGAAAGACTCATCAGTTAGAAGGACCAGGCACACCTGAGAGTGGCTGACACAGGAGGACTGGGCAGGTACCCTCCTATCCCATGCACCCGGGAGAGCACTCCCCCTCCCCCCACCCAGCAGAAGATTGAAGGTTTGTTCACAGGAACTTGAACCTGAACAACACTACAGACAGACAGCCAAGCACCGCAGAGGCCAGAGGCCCAACACTAAAATCGGAAAGGGGATTGAAAGGGGCGCCTGGGTGGCTCCTCGGTTAAGCATCCAACTTCAGCTCAGGTTATGATCTCACTGCCTGTGGGTTCGAGCCCCGCGTTGGGCTCTGTGCTGACAGCTCGGAGCCTGGAGCCTGCTTCGAATTCTGTGTCTCCCTCTCTCTCTCTGCCCCTCCCCTGCTCACACTCTGTCTCTCGCTCCCAAAAAATAAATAAAACATTTAAAAAAAAAAAGAAAAGAAAAGAAAGGGGATTGAAAATCTCTATTCTGGAAGATTAAATCATAGCCCCTTTCCCCCACTCAGCCTCCCGAGAAGCATACAGGCTGATTCTTTCTCTGGAGAAGCTGATCAACCCAAGAAAAACGCCTATCGATTCTGATATTTGATGCCCCACAGTGAAATGACACAAACCAACTGCACCACAGGTGAGGCCCCTACTTGCCAAGATGTGGTAACTGATGCAGAACTGTGACAGCGCCATTATTTCCTTCTTAAATAGGGACAAAGGGCCAGAAACTGCTGGATAGTTGAAGAAATACCAGAAAAAATAAATGGAGACCAAAGCAATACTCAGAAAACACAGAGACAATATGGGAGAGAGAATAACACTTTTTTAAAAAAAACGACAATGAATGTCTTTAAAGGGATGAGAGAAGGGGCAGCATTCATGAAACAAGAATGCAAAGTCTAAAAAAGGAGCAGTCGGAACAAAGAGTTCTTAGAAAGTAAAAAAAGAAAAAAACATCATCATAAAAATTCTTAAAAACGATAGAACAATTAGAAGGTTAAGCTGAGCAAATATCCCAGAAACTGGGAGATAAAGAAAAGCAATTATGAAAAAATAAAGAAGAAGAAAATGAGATGCTAACCCAGGAGTCTGTAATTTACGAATCAAAGTTTAAAGAGAAACCAGAGAAAACAGCGTAGGAATCGTCAAAAAATAATGAAGTAAAATTTCCCAGAACGGAACACCTTGAGCTTCCAGATGAAATGCGCCCACCAATGGCCCAATCCCAAAGGATGAAAAGGAGACCCACGTACAGAAATATTAGTGTGAAGTTTCAGAATACTGGAGATTAAAAGAAATCATGTTTTTAAAAACTCAGAAACTTTGTAAGAAAGTCGTTTTCGAAACATGTTACATTGGATAAAACCTCAGATGAATTTTTCCTAAACGTATTTTTCATTACTGCTAAATCTCTGTAAATTTAGAGAGAAATACACATATAAGAGAGATGTGTTAGGTGTCTGATTTCTTCACTCTTCACAAAATATCCTTTGCATAGACTTGTGTGTCCAGGAGGCTTTCTAAGCCTTCTAAAGCTTATTCTCTCGGGAAATTATACACAAAGTATTCCAAATTCAAAAACAGAGTGTTTTCAAGATGAAAGTGTCCTATACAAAGAATCAGAAGTCCAAAGTGGTATCCGATTTCTCAACAGAAACTCTAGACTTAGAAGACAATGGATCAACGCATTTAATTTTTTGAGCTTGCTGTATATTCTGTCCTTCTGCTAAATTCTGGATAGGTTTTTCACAAATCTTCATTCTCCTTTTACTGTGTCTATGCTGTTAATCTGGTCAATTGCATGGCTAATTTTAGCTGCTGTGTTTTTTCCCTTTCCAGAAGTTCTGTTTATTCTTCTATTAAAAGAAATACTACCTTGTTTTTTCTGCTGGATTTTGCTTCTGGTAGCTTGGTAGCCTGGTGTGTTGGTTAATATTATTATAATTATTTTTTATTGTGTACTGCTCATCATTATTGAGACAGGATTTCTGAGCAGTCTTTGGAGGCCCACCATGAAAGTGCTGTCTTCCAGGCATGTTTCTAGAGGGACCACTAGTCTGGGATCTTTTCTTTTTTAATGTGTATTTGTTTATTTTTATTTTTTGAAAGAGAGAGAGACAGAGAGAGAGACAGAGCACGAGCGGTGGAGGGGCAGAAAGAGAGGGGGACACAGAATCCGAAGCAGGCTCCTGGCTCTGAGCTGTTGGCACAAAGCCCGACGCGGGGCTCAAACTTGCAAACCGCAAGATCGTGACCTGAGCCAATAGTTGGACACTTAACCGACTGAGCCACCAGGTGCCCTGGGATCATTTTTAAAGATATTTGTGAGTCGAGAATTTCTGGACCATCCTAGGGGATACAAGTTTGAGCTACAAATCCATGCAGAAGCTGGCTCATGGTTTCAGGTTCTCAGGGGGGTGGTATGCATTCTCCCTCCCTGTTCTCCTCGGCATCCAGCAACTTGATGCCCTGTAGGAGTGGAAGTTACTTCTGGTTCATCCCTACCTTAAAGGTGTAGGTAACCTCCAGGTTCATGTCTGTCATGGAGGTAAATGTCCTGAGGAAAAAGTGGGCACTTAGCTCTCTCTGAATTCCTAGTCTCCCTTAGATTTTAGTCTAATAATCCTTTACTACTTTGTCAGTTATTCAATACTCTTAAGAACACGCGTGTGAAGGTACAGCTGGGTGGCTCAGTCAGTTAAGTGTCCAACTTCAGCTCAGGTCATGATCTCACCGTTTGTGGGTTCAAACACCGTGTCAGGCTCTATGCTGACAGCTCAGAGCCTGGAGCCTGCTTCGGATTCTGTGTGTGTGTGTGTGTGTGTGTGTGTGTGTGTGTCTCTCTCTCTCTCTCTCTCTCTCTGCCCCTCCCCTGCTGGTGCTCTGTCTCTCTCTCTCAAAAATAAATAAAAATATTTCTTAAAAATGTTTTTTAAAAAAGAACGTGTGTGTGTGTGTGTGTGTGTGTGTGTGTGCGTGCGCACATGTGCACTAATCCAGCATTTCTGCTTGTTTTTAGTGAGAGAATCGGTCAAAACAGCTAACACTGCCATTTCCCAGACATGGAAATCCTGTCAAAATCCTTAGGGAGAATGTTTTTCAACCCCCACTTAGTTATCCAGCCAAACTAGAAATCATTTCAAAGATAGAAGAAAGACGTTTCCAGACATGTAATACTCAAAACACAGCAAATCCAAGCCACCCCTTCTCAAAAAGATGTGTTCTGTGCCAACAAAACCAAAAAAGTGAAAGATACGGGATCCGGGAAGTGGGCAATTTAACACGAAGTACAACAAAAGGAAATCCCAGAAGGACCATCAAGGGGGATCCCAGGACCACAGACATCCAGGGGGCCTAGAGAAAACCAGTCCAGACTGGGCAGGAGCAATATTCCCCATCACCTGATGAAGCCCGGCCAGCACTCACTCTGGGTATGTTATTGTTAGGAGGTTTACGCTCCTGGCTAGGGGTTTTGAGATGAATTAGTGATTTTTCTTTTTAAGCACAGAAAATTAAGCAAATAAAAAATGAGACACCGGTTAACTCTACAGTAAACAGGAACTTTGTACAATAAGGGAAGTACAACCTTATTATACCACATATTTAATAGGAGAATAATATTTACATATCCATGGTCATGTAAGCACTGAACGTGACATAAATTTGTGGGAGGCCAAAAGCAGGTGAAGTTTGTGGTTGTGAGCGGAACAGGCACAGGAGTGGCTAGAACCTCTTCTTCCAGAATAGAAAGTCCGCGGAAAATAGCTGATGGTTGAAAATTAAGAACCAGCAATATAAGGACGTTGGTTAGAAATACAGTGGTAACAGGACTTCTGGTCCCAGCTCTCAGTGTGAACAAAAGACAAACCATCCCCTTCCAGTATAAACAGGAATACCAAGGTGTAAGTGTTTCCAGTGAAATAATACCTTCCCACAGGTTTAAGAGAGAAAACCACATGATTCCTTTGGGTTTTTATCAGAAACGTGTCTACTCAATGTTTCTGAGCGGAATCACATCACAACTCTTCCATTTGCAAACCCTTAAAGATATTCTTGTCCGTCTGCAAAATACTTTTATGGGCCATTGAGACGAGAGTAAAAGCTACTTCTGTATCCTCCCATCACTAGAGAAAAGGCTACTGAATTTTATTTTATTTACTTATTTATTTTAATGTTTTATTTATTTTTGAGACAGAGAGAGACAGAGCGTGAACGGGGGAGGGGCAGAGAGAGAGGGAGACACAGAATCGGAAACAGGCTCCAGGCTCCGAGCCATCAGCCCAGAGCCCGATGCGGGGCTCGAACTCACGGACTGCGAGATCGTGACCTGAGCTGAAGTCGGACGCTTAACCGACTGAGCCACCCAGGCGCCCCTGGCTACTGAATTTTATATACTGAAAAGCTCAGGGACACCTGGCTGGCTCAGTCGGTTAACTGGCCGACTCTTGGTGTTGGCCTAGAGGGTGGCGGCTACAGGAGAGAGAAGTCTTCCCCCTAAAATTGAATTATAGACGGGACTTAAGGGGCCACGTACTCTCCCCATTTGATTCTGAGGATGAGGACCCTGAGGCCCACTGGGGCCGACGTCGGCCCCAGGCCACAGGGAGGCGCCCGGCTGAGCTGAGGTCAGGCGGCACCCTGTCAGCCTCCACTGTCTGCCGTGGCTTATGTGGGGGAGGAACAGTCCATCAGTGGACCTCCAGGCTGCTCCCTGCCTCTGCCGTGACAGGCCATATCTGACCCCTTAGAAATGCACTGCCAAGATGCCAGAGGATGACGGACGAAGGACAAGTCCCTGTCCTGGGGAGGCTCGGCCGCGGCACTCACCTGAAAGCCCCAGTGTAGCCAAAGTATCTCTCACTGCTGTTGGGCACACACTTGTTCTCACCGTTTTCGTCGCCAATGCACAGCGCACAGAGATTGGAGTTCGGGTCGGACCCAGGGGCACAGCTCTCACTAAAGAATTCATCTGCGGGGAAGGAACACCGGGAGTCAGCTCTTCCTGCCTGCGTCGATGTAAGAGGCCTTCGCCCAGCAGGCGATGCCACTGGGTCTGGGTTCATTACACGGCCCAGGACAGACAGAACACGCTCACCGTCGCGAACGGCAACACGGACCCACCCACCGAGGGCCCGCCGGAAATCGGAGAAACTTCTCCCTGTAGGCACCTACGGGAAACCTGACCGAGGCCAGAGAAAAGAGTCTGTCACTGGACAGAGGGTCCCACGATGACAGCCTCGAGCTGGGGACTCAGCTGATGAACTTGGTGGCACCCTGCAGGACCTGATTTTCCTTTGCCTCCGAAATAGAAAGCCAGCTTTCGACCCGGGCTCCTGGTCCCTTAGAATAAAGACTGGCCTCCCCCGCCACCCCGTGCCCAGTAGAGCCATGTGGCTAGGGACAGGCCAGTGAGCATCAAGCAGGAGCGCTGTGTGCCAGCGTCCTGGAAACACCCTTAAAAGACAGTTGGCACCTGCCTTTTGCCTCTTCTTCTCCCTCCCCTCCTTCATTCTGCACATGGAAAGCAGAAGCGGGAACTAGACCTCCACGGGCCATGAGGTGACCTTGAGCATGGAAGCCACCTTGTCAGAGCCCGGGTTGCTGACAATGTGCTGCTGTCCCAGTAGCTGTGGACAATCCACCTCTGGATCGCACTTGCACGAGAGGGAAATAAGCCTCTGCCAGTCCGGGTTTTCTCTCCCAGCCAGCTTAAACGTAATCTGCACTAGCCCATCGTGTGATTTAACCCGCGTTAGGGAGCCAACATGGATTAATGTGGGTTGAGGAAAGAGAACACGATGCGGACAAGAAAGCCCCGCCTCGATGAGCAGCTAGAGCCCGTTTTGAGACGTGTGCAGCCCCCGCCCCCGGAAGAGCCACCCCGCGTGCCAAACTCCGGAGGAGGCTGGGGAGCACCCCGCTAGGGTCCTGGCGGCTTCCCCCCAGCTCGGAGGAGGCCGCGGGGCTTGTGCAGAGCAACCACAGCGAGTGCTCGCGGTGAGGAGCAGAGCCACGTGGAAAGCTGCCTGAACCAGGGTCCCTAACCCATCCAAAATGCAGGAGGGCCCCACTCGAGGAGACCCCTGCACGAGAGGTGAGCCCCGGCGGGAACATGTCACATACTTCCACGTCACCAGGCCCACAGCAGGTAGGGCACGGGGTGTGAGCCTGGGGTACGGCCGGGACAGAAGGCCCCGGAAGCAGGTGAGCCAGAACCCTGGAGGTCTAATTTGGTTTCCTTGCCATGTGGAGGAAGAAGTCAGCTTCATGAGGCAGGCAGGTGCCTTTCCCCAAGTTAGAAAGCCGGCGCCTAAGAGAAATTCGGATCCAGAGCTCCAAGAGATTAAAAATAATAATAATAATAATAATAACATCCGTACTTCTCAGAACCTGCCTCCGTTCTTAGGGTGCAGAGAAATAGACTGATACTCCAGAATTTTTATCTTGGGCTGGGGTGGCTGGGGCATGGGACGTGTTGGGTAGAGACCCACTCAGAGACCCTCCTCAGCCACACAGAGAACACGCTTACCCCAAAAGGGGCCCGCGGGCCGCAGTCAGCCTGCACATCCCCGCCTCTGCCCTTCCCTGAGGTTCCACAGCTCGATGTGCCTACCGCCCAGGGTGGCCCACCCACGACGCCCTCAGGCCTCACCAAATTTGCAGGAGCCTGTCTGGTTGAACAGCAGGCCCATGGGGATGTTCCAGCCGGCAGTCCTGCCCATGGCGGTGTGGCAAGACTTCCTGCCTCTCAGAGAATTCCAGGTGATATCCGCATCTGATTTCCTGACAACTGCCACGGCCAGGTACCCTTGAGCAACAGAAGAGCAGGACTTAACCTCCAGGGTGCCTGGCATGGGACTCTAGCGCATCCCTCTGCAACCCAAGCCAAAATAAGTCAAGAAGCATCGCCAGGCGATGATGCCCCCAGGTATCCGGCCACTGCCTGAAGCTTCGGCTGCTGTTCTTTGGGAAGGTGAGAACGATCTAGGCTATGAAACGAAATAATAAGAAAAGCTGATCCTTCATGTTCATTTATTTTTGAGAAAGAAAGAGACAAAGCATGAACAGGGGAGGGGTAGAGAGGGAGACATAGAATCCGAAGCGGGCTCCAGGCTCTGAGCCGTCAGCACAGAGCCCAAGGCAGGGCTCGAACCCACAAACTTGGGAGATCGTGACCTCAGCCAAAGTCGGACACTTAACCGACTGACCCACCCAGGCGCCCCAGGAAAAGCGGATCCTTTAAGTGATTGCTAGGGACTGTCCTTGGCCAGGCACACATTGTGAGCTACTAAATTAGACGTGAGCCACTAAGGCAAAAAAAAAAAAAAACCACTGAACAAGCGTGACCCCAATAGTGCATAAATCACCAGCTGCAACAGACACTGGGCCACAGCCACGATGGCCACCAGACTAAGTGCTGTGTAGGTGCAGGAGCGTGTCTGCAAGGACCCCCCCATGCTGAGTCCAAACCAGCCCTGCACCGTGAGAGGGTCCACATGGTGGCAATCCCTCTCCTGACGGTGCGTCACTGACGGATTCCAGCCGTGGACAAGTGCAGAGCTCCTCTGGCGCTGAGCAAGCCCAGGCTCCAGCGGGAGGGTGGGGGTAACGCTCAGAGCACGGGATCTAGCCCGGGAGACCCGGTTCAAGGCCAGGATCTGCCGCAGTACCGTCCATGGCTGTGAGAACAGTGAAGAACTCTGACAGTTCTCTGCCAAGTGTGAAGGTCAATACAACATTAATTACAATTACTCGTCTATGAATTATTTGCCTCTTCAAAAGAACTTACGGCTTCTGTGGCTGTATCTCTTTCTGTGAGGTTTTTTTTTTTTCTTTTAAGTTCCTGGCCGCTTCCTCCTCCTCCTCCAGCAATGAGAACTTACCCATGACCCTGAAATTAGCAGATTCCAACTCACCTTCCACTCGTCTATCCTCACAAGGTTCATTATTAGGGGTCTGTGATTCTGAAAGGAGCAAAAACAAGCAAAATGTCATTAAACACTCAGCTTTACTGAGAAGCCACAAACTGTTAAATCTCAGCGATGCGGGATCAAATCCGAAGAGACCGTCCAGCAATCCCATGCAGCAGAAAGGCATAGATGCGTGTGTTCAGCAGAAGACACAGACGCAGATGCCACCAACTGGAAATGACCCAAACAACAGCCACCAACTGGAAATGACCCGAACGCCTCTCCCCCATAGATGGACAGAATATCATACAGCAGCGAGATTCAATACTCTTTGGATGAATCTCACGGACATAACACTGAGCAACAGACGTACAAAGCACGTGTCTCGCACGGAAGGTTTAAAAACAGGCAGATATTGGGGCGCCTGGGCGGCTCAGTCGGTTAAGCGTCCGACTTAGGCTCAGGTCATGATCTCGCAGCTCGTGAGTTCAAGCCCCGCGACGGGCTCTGTGCTGACAGCCCAGACCCTGGAACCTGCTTCGGATTCTGTGTCTCCTTCTCTCTCTGCCCCTCCCCTGCTCACGCTCTGTCTCCATCTCTCTCTCAAAAAATGAATAAAAATTAAAAAAAAATTTTTTTTTTCAACAGGCAGAATTGATCTGTGCCGTTTGAAGTCAGGGGTTACTGCCCTCGCTTGAGTAAGGCAGCTGGTGGCAGGAGGGCGCCGGGGGCCATCTGGAACTTGCCGTGATCGGGGCACTAGGGCATGGGGACCCACCAGTTTGTGAACGTCACTGAGTTGCACTTACGGGCACTTTTCTGTATGTATATTGTACTTGACTAAAATCCCGTTTTACATGAAGAAGAGGAAACCAATCTGTGCTTTGTCACTTCTCAACACACAGGCCGTGTGGGTAAAGGCCCCTTTCATCCGTTCTTGCCCCCCACCCTCCCCGATTCTCCTGTTTGAATGCATCCGTCCATCTCAGCATCTGCCCCTGGACCCACCAAGTGGGGTTACTGCTCCCATGGGCCAGACGGAAGAAACCAGAGAGGACACCCCCGCCCCCCCTCAACACCGACTTACTTTGGTTCTCGGCCAGGACAGGCACCAAACCACACTTGCCCGCGACATAGATCAGTCCTCCATCCAGGCTCAGGGCGTCGGCTTCTCCTTTCTGTAAAACCAAAGCAAATCGTCGGCACCATACAGAGAGGCGCTTTCCCGTCTCGCCTATTTCTAGGCTGTCTGAGAGAATGGCTTTAGGTCAGAGAATGTCAGGTGCTCTGACGAGGTAGCAGAAAGAGACAGGGCCTGTTTGAACTGAGCACCCAAGGAAACACTTGGCACACTCTCGATTATCAGCCCCGTGCACCTTTCGTGCGGTCGCTCCCAAGGGACAGACCAGGCACAGGTTGCATTGACCCTCTGTCCCCCAAACGCTCTTGGGACGCCCTCCTGGACCAGCCTCACTCAGTGAGGAGACAGATCGAACAAGCTGCCTTGTCTGGTCTCAGCCCCTTGGCGTTACGCTCAAGTTCGACACAGAAGTTGTTCAACAAATAAGCAGAAACGACTGAGCTGCCCCGCCAGGGGAATGAACGCACCCGCACCCCAACATTCGACTATGGATTCATCAAGACTGCAAACTCGCTCTTCGGCTCAGTAATAATTTTCTTACAACTCTATTTAAAAAAAAAAAAAAAAGCTGGGGGGCGCCTGGGTGGTTCAGTCAGTTAAGCGTCCGACTTCACCTCAGGTCACGATCCCACATGAGTTTGTGAGTTCGAGCCCCACATCGGGCTCTGTGCTGCCAGCTCAGAGCCTGCTTCGGATTCTATGTCTCCCTCTTTCTCTGCGCCTTCCCCACTCTCTCTCTCTCTCAAAAATAAATAAGCGTTAAAAAAGAAACTGGAGGGGCACCTGGGTGGCTCAGCCGGTGAAGCCTCTGACTCTTGATCTGGGCTCAAGTCATGATTTCACCAGTTTGAGCGTTCGAGCCCCACATCAGGCTCTGTGCTGACAGTGTGGAGCCTGCTTGGGATTCTCTCTCCCTCTTTCTCTGCCCCTCCCCCACTTGCACACACACACACACACACACACACACACACACACATACACTCTCTCTCTCTCTCTCTCTCTCTCTCAAAATAAATAAACTTAAAAATTTTTTTAAAAACTGGAGATATGAAGATATGGATGAAAATTTCTATTCAGGGATGCAGCACGGGGGGCAGGGTGGGGGGTCTAATGGTAGTAACAAAATAACGGGCCAAAGCAGAATAGGTTCGTGGCTGAACAGCCACAGCCACGGGAAAGACATCCTCAAATCATTTTTCAGTGTTTTCAGGGAAGAGATATTCACGTGGGAGAATGGCCACGATGTACCGTTAAGTGGCAAGGACTCAAAACCAACCGAAACTGGCACGATCCAGGACGGTTGGGGGCACGCGCACAGGTGTCCGGAGAAATCCGGGGCTAGGAAATTATCAGGACTTTAGCCGTGGTGTATCTCTGCTGTTTGTTTTTCTACGAGCTACCTTTCTATGTCCTCCCAGCGCCCTGCAACAATCACGACTGTTCCTCGAAGCAGGAGAGTGGAAAGGCCACAAGCATTCTGGGCCCGTGCCCCGCCTGCACGGTGTCTCCCGGTCCCGATCGCCCCCCCCACCCCCGGCGGAGCCCGCGCCCCTACCAGGACCAGGGCGATGCAGTCCTCGCCGGTGGGCGCCGAGACACAGGTCACTTTCCCGAGGCTCGCGCGACTCCACTGCTGGCACTTGCGCTCCTCCTCTCCGCCCACCGCGCACCAAGCGACGCGCGCTTGCCTCTCCGCCACTTCGGCAGCCGCTGCGCACAGGGACACACAGGGACACAGCGGTCGTGGGGCCCAGTGCCTGGCGGGGACACCCAGGCGCCGCCCACCGCCCGGGAGCCCTGCGCTCGCTGCCCCCTGCCGCTCTCCCCCTCCACTCTCCGGGGCCCCACCCCTTCGCCAGGCGCGCGTAACCCCGGGCTTCCTATTTCGGTTCCTTTGGAGGCTTCCCTGGCTTCTAACCCACCCTTCAAGCCTTAGTGCGGTGACTTGCCTAGTATCGGGGTCCCGCGGGATTAAAGCTCCAGGACACGGACAGCGGCAGCCCCAAGAGATGGCCTAGGGGACTGACCTCCCCTCAGTCAGGCACCACCATTAACTGCAGTGCAGTGTCCTCGCTCAGGCTGACTCCATCTCAGCCCCCCAGGAGAGGAGGAGCCATGGCTGAGCTGGCCCCCTGTGGTATCCCGGCCAAGTCCAGGGCCCCAGTCCAGAACTGCGTTCACCAGGCCTCCAGATTCATCCCAGGAGGGGCCCTGGCTCTCTCGGTTCATGTGCGTAGTTCTTACTTCATAAAGAGGCAAGTTGATTGTTCTGTCCAGGCCGGGGAGCCGGGGACATACAACCGCATTAACTGGGTGTCTGTCACATTAGTCTAGAGACTCTCCCGCATGTTAAAATGCCCTGCCTTGCTTCACAGCACACTGGCATCTGCCTCGAATGGACAAGGGCCTCTCCAGAGCAGAGCTCTGCTGCCGGAGAAGGGAGAGTACTTTCTGGAAGGCCTGCCCCTTGGCTTAGCACCCCCACCACCCTGCCCGCAGGGCCTGCCCGGGCCTCACTCACTTTCCCTCAGGCCCTGGATGGCAGTGAGGTAGTTGAAGCCAAGGTACAGCCCAGAATCGACCTTCGAGGGGACCCTCAAAAACCCAAGGGCAGAGTCTTTGAACAGCAGATCCTTCTCTTTGTTAGGGGAGCCAAAGAGCTGGAACGCAGGTGACTTGTCTTTTCCAAACTTTTCCTGATTAAGGAAAAATGGAATCACAGCGTCAGTGGGAAATAGACAGGAAAGAAAAGCACAATGTTGAACCACAGCGCCCGGAGCTTGGGGATGATTCTGAGCGTTGGGGACCTTGGTTCACTTCCTCGTGTGGAGGGACTGGCCCCGTGGCTCATTCAGCTGTGGCTTCAAAAGCCGCTAGGGCCCAGGCACCTTAGAGTCCTGAGAATACTGCCTCATCGTCCCCCTGTTGCTGCTCCAGCCCCTGAGACACCGTTCATCAGTAATGCTGGAGAGACCTCTATTGTTTCTGCTGTCCAGAGCCCATTGAATCCGTTAGCCTTTGTGCAGAGAGGCCGCAGAAAGACTTGTAAAGCAGCAGGACATTCGGGAAGGAAGGAAGCTCCCCACGGCAAATCCAGGCAGGCGGGGAGGACCTTGGGAGCGGGGGTGGGGGGGGTGGGAGAGGGGTGGAGGAGGTGGACACCTGCGCCTTGTTGAGAAGCTTCCAGATCAAGTCCTCCTTGCCGTCCACACTTCGGGCCACGACAGCGTGAGAAGGGATCCGGGCCAGGTGACACTCCTTGAACGCGTCCACTGGCTTCCGGGTGTTGTTTAAGCAGAGCAGCTCGTACTTGTCCTGGTCGGCCTTGTCTGGCAGGGTCTCTGGAGGAAAGGTGGAGGTGGAGGGGAGCCCGGATGAGCCCACTGTAGGCATTAACCGTGAGCTGCAGCTCCCCTTCTCCCACATCGTGAGCTAGAGGAGACATCATAGGTATTCTACAAAACTGGTGGGGGGTGGGGGGGGGGGGTGGTGGTGTCAGAAAGGCAGTGGATTGCTCCGGAACACTCAAAAAAAGTAAAGATAGTAACCAGAAAGCCCTGGGGGCTAGCCCAGTGTTCCTCTGGATCATACAGGCTGCTCTGGGATTGTTGCACCTTCTGCCTGGCCAGCCAAGGAGGCTGAACCAGACCCCATCTGTTTCCATGGCAACCCCTCCTAGAAAAGGGTCCCAGGGTAGAGGCAATCCCAGCGCACCAGCCAGGGGGCGCTGCCTTACCCACCTCTCTAGAAAGAATAAAAAGTTACAAACATTTTTAAGGCAGGATGTGCAGTTGAATCACTTCCCAACATGAGGTGTTACCAAAAGAAGGGGAAAGTCTGTTTTTATGAGTGAGTTCAGCCCAATTTGGAACTGCCAATGTATCCCATATATGAGCATGTATAGTGACAATATGTAAAGTGACAGGAACCTGCCCAAGTCCTTTTAGGAGGGTAGTACAACCTTGAGCTCAAAATCAGAGAGAGCAGTACAGGAGAGAAGAATTACAGGCCTATTTTCCTTATGAGCATACGTGCAAAAATCTCAGATATACATTAGCTAACTCAACCTAACAGAGTATTTTAAAAACTAATAGATCAGGGTTAAGGTTTATCAGCTTATTTCATTAATAAAGAACGGTCAATCATCTAAAAAGCCAGAGTACTCCACATCATTAATAAGCACCATGAGATAATCTTAACAGATGCAGAAAAAGCAGGTGTGTGTTCAACATCTAGTTGTGGTTGGGTTTTTTGTTTGTTTGTTTCAGGAAACTAGTAATATGGAGAATTCGGTAAAGTTCTTGAACTTGAGAAATGCCTTTCATCAAAATGGCTGCAGCAAAATCATACTAGCAGGAGAAAATGCAAGCATTCGCTTCAAAATCAGGAACAAAGCAAAAATGTCAGCTGTCATATTGCCAATACAGTGCTGGACACAACTGACAAAAGAAACGAGATGGAACGCCAGAAGGAAGGAGGCCAACTCTATTTAAAGATGATGCGATCCACGGGGGTGCCTGGGTGGCTCTGTCTGTCGAGCGTCTGACTCTTGACTTCCGCTCAGCTCATGATCTCAATGGTTGTGAGACTGAGCTCCCCGCTGGGTGTGGAGGCTGCTTGGGATTCTCTCTCGCGCTCCCCCTGTGCCCTTCCCCTACCCCGCCTCAAAAACCGAAAATAAAAAAATAAAGGTGATGTGGTCATCTATATAGAAAAGCCAACAAAACCAAGGAAGAAGGAATAAAACCAATAACGGTATCCAGCAGGGTAGAACTTCCAAAGCCAAGTATTATCCTCATTAGCAACAACCAAGCAGAAGCTAACCTAGAATATCAGACCGTAATGGCAACCCAAACCATGAAAGAGCTAGTAACTAACCTCGCACAATAAGACCAACAAAGAGAAACTTTGTAAGTTCTGTTAAAGGACGTAGAAGAGGTGTGATCAAAGGAGGAAAACTCATCGTGATCAGGGATTGGACAACTTAACATTAAATATAGTTCCCCATGGACCAATTTAAACTCAAAACAATTCTAATTAAAATTAAAGGATGACGTTTTTAGAAATCCAGCAAAAGAATTCTACACTTTTAGTTCAACGAGATTTGAAAACGAACAGCCAAGTGTAGGGTGAGATCTCTCTCCACCAACCCACGTTAGGCTCTGCACTCCCACTGCAGAGCCTGCTTGGGATTCTCTCCCTCTCTTTCTGCCCCTCCCCTGCTGGCTCGCTCTCTGTCTCTTTCAATTTTAGTATATGTGCTGCCGAAGCGAGCACTCTCTCTGTCTCTTTCAAAATAAATAAACTAAAGAAAGAATGCCTCTCCTTGAATCAACATCATGAAGAAACAGGCATTAAACTCAATAGGAAAATAGTCAAGATTAGAAAATGACTAGCAAATATATTGAGATGATCAATGTAAGCCTATCTCCGGAGGTCTCAGGTCAGTGGGGTGGGTCTGTCTCTGGTGGTCCTGGTAAGCATGTGTTCAGCCCGTGCACACCCAGCAGGGTGCATCAGCATGTGGTATTTCAGGAATCTTCTCCTGCACAACAGTAAGAGGACACACAGGAGAACGTGAGTCATGGAGCTGTTTGTGGGAGAGGGAAGGGCAAGGTGACCTAGGGTGACAGATAAGTAGAACCCGATGAGCATTCCTCAGCTGTCAGAAACACTGAACTAGACATACAACGCAGATAAATCTCCAAAACAAGATGCTGAATGGAAAATCCTGGCAGCAGCATGGTTTCTAATGCCGAAACTTTTGTGGTCTCAGAACCCAAAAACCTGTGTTGGGGACAGAGGTGGGGGTGTCTCTGAGGAAAAGAAAGGCAGTGGGTATTGGGGGATTTAGAGAAAACCGATGGCTTAAAATGGGAAATAAGGGGGGCGCCTGGGTGGCTCAGTCGGTTAAGCGTCCGACTTCGGCTCAGGTCACGATCTCACGGTATGTGAGTTCGAGCCCCGCGTCAGGCTCTGTGCTGACGGCTCGGAGCCTGGAGCCTGTTTCAGATTCTGTGTCTCCCTCTCTCTCTGCCCCTCCCCCGCTCGTGCTCTGTCTCTCTCTCTCAAAAACAAATAGACAGTAAAACATTTTTTTAAAGAAAAGTAAAACAGGAAATAATATCAAACAAGAGGCCTGCCCCGTAGAGAACCTTGATAATAGCGTGCCAGGAAGTGAAGAGTCCAATTTGCTCAGTGCTCAGAATTATGGGAAAAGAAAAGAAAAGGAGGCTGTACCCTAGCTTTCCTCCCACTTCTTACCAAACACTGTAGTGTGCCTGACAAAAGCCACATCTCCACCTCCTTCATGCAGACACCTGTGAAATGAGAAAGTCGCAGAAGGGTCAGCACAGAGCCGGCTGTCCCCAGCTTCTTCCTCGGGCCTCCCAGGGGAGCAGGGCCCCGGGCTCCCCTCCTCTGGGGCTTTGGAGCGCACCTGTCTGGGAAGGCGGCCACCTCCAGATAGATTGTGAGGAAGGACGGCTTAGGGGTTGGCCGGAGCCCCCCACGTCCTGCGTTAGGGCCTGAAAGGGCAAAACGGGTCTTTCTATATAAAAGGATCTGAAGCCTCTATATGCCTGAGTATGTGGTCCTTTCTCCCAGGACCGAGTGGGCAAATGTGCTGCGGCCAAGCGGGGAGGCCTCCGTCTGCAAAAATGCCTGAGCTCAGGAGGCAGATGTGGGGAGAGAAGCAGCATCCGCCTCAGCACGGGGCATGGGGGGGCAGGGGGTGCAGGGGGCAGTCGGGCAGAGCTCACTGTCTCCCGGCTGGAGGAGAAGCCCGCGCGGGGCAGACCACATCAGCCTGGACGCTCCAGCTGTCCTTCCGGGAGCGAGGGACTGGTTGTCTCATGACAAGACCCCTTCAGTCCCTCTGTGGCTAGGGAGAGGGCGGAAGTCAGCAGGGAAACACAGGACATCCCAGTGCAAACAAAGCCACGGTCTCGTCTATGGGGACAAGGAATGACCCCTGTCGGGGTGACGGCTCACGAGGCTGGAGTAGAGGTAAGGGGCCCGTAGAGGGGGGTCTGGGGGGGAGGGGGCTGGAGGGGCACGTGCACTGGGCAAAGCCAGTGCCCTCTTTGGACTCAGGAGAACGACACCTGCTCTGCGGTCCCTGCTGGCAGGCTGAGCTGTGACTGCGGCCAGAGAAAAGGACTCCCGGCCTGAGGACACAGGGTGCTCAGGCCGCTGGGGAGAAGAGGGCCTTCTCACTCACCTGAAGGCACCGGCGTAGCCAAAGTATGGTTCCTGGGAGGAGCAGGCACATTTGTTCTCCCCTGTCCCCGCACACAGGCTACACAGGTTGGGGTACTCTTTCCCATCCACGCAGGGCACACAGCTGGCAGAGAAGAAGTTGGCCGCAGCTGTTGAACACAGAGAAATAGGCCACAGATGTGTGAGCCAGCAGCTCATCACATCTCCCAGGGACGGGCACGAACTGGGGAGGGGAGGGGGGTGGAGACAGAGCCCCTTCCTCCACCCCTGCGGGACAGCCTCTTACGTGAGGCTGGGCTCTCAGAGCCGCACCTTGGCCGACAGCAGACTCTGCTGCCGCCTCCCAAAGGGCCGCTGGTGCGGTGGGCCCACTGGGGTTCATCCCACGTTTACAAAGTGGCCTGCGTGTGCAGCCAGCGTGGAGACCCCCCTCCCCCCGCCCAGAGACTGCCCACAGTCCTCCAGTCATCTTACCCTTCTCCAGGGGCTCGGGCGGCCCTGCCCAGTTTAAGAATGGACGAAGCAACCCCATAGGGATGTTCCATCCGGCGGACCTGCCAAGGCCTGTGTGGCAGGACTTCCTGCCTTGCAGCTGGTTCAGCTGGAAGTTGGTTCCCTTCTTTGCCAAGGCCACAGCATAATAGTGGATTTGTGGCTCTGCAAAGGGACAGAGAGAATTGAAAGCTCTTAGCCCAGACCAGAGGGAGAAAAACAGCCCAACGTGACCTTGCCCTGGTGGAAAAGGAAGCCATATGCTAGCTTTTCCTGGGACCTGCTCTGTTTCCCCAGGGAGCACACACGTGTCCTCCCCCAGCGGGTCAGCATCGGGCCCAAAGAGCCCAGGGACTCAGTTCCCTGCAAGTGGGATGCCGTCCGTGAGCCCACCTCTAGATCTCATCCACCCTGCACAGAGCCCGGGGCCAAGGCCAGGGTCACCCCAGCTTCCGGGTCTCCAGGGAGAACTCACCCGCTTGGGTCCCATAGACCTCAGCCGCTACAGGTCGCAGTTTATTGGGGTCCAGGCCTGCCTCGTACACCAGACCACCATCAAGGGTCACAGCATCTGCCTTGTTCGCCTGAAAGCAAAGAGGCCAGGCCAGCTTCAGGAGAGAGCCCAGGCAACCCAGGCAACTGGATTTCAGGAGGTCAGAAAGATCTAGAAGGATCTTCAAAAGGGTCTCCTTTGGGGCATACTCACTCATGTTCGCTTGGTGGCACGAGTCAAAGTTCCCTCTTTTGAGGGCAATAGCTTTAACTACGGACGTTGGCATATTGTCTCTTTCTTATAAGCGTCCCCGCCTGTATCGTCTCATCGTTCCTGCCCTTCACGGTCATTTATACTTACAGTTGTTTATTCTAGGGGCACCGGGGTGGCCCAGTCGGTTGAGTGTCCAACTCCTGATTTTGGCTCGGGTCATGATCAGAGTCATGGGATCGAGCCCCATATCAGGCTCCAAGCTGAACGTGGAGACTGCTTGGGATTCTCTCTCTCTCTCCTCTCCGCCCCTCTCTGGTACAGATAATATGTTGTGGACTGCTTTCTTCTTCTAAAATGGCATGCATTTTCATACTTCTGCAGGGCCTTTATTGACTTCATAATATTTTATCATAATGTGGTTGTTCCATAGTTTGTCAAATAACCCCTCAGATGTTCAGCACTTTCTTTTTGCTATGAAATCTATGCTCTCATGGGTAGCTTTGTCCTCGTAGAATTTTTTCCTTCCGATGGCCTGTCACCTTGGGATGGGCAACTAAGCGTGGACTCGCTCAGACAGTGACCTTGTTTATCTTCGTGGCCCTGGCTGTTCTTGTTATTCCACTTTCCAGAAGATTTGTAATGCCAATTTGGAAGGCCACCAACCACGAAGATCAGTTTCACTATAAAATCACCAGCAAGGTAGGCTTTCGTTTTATTTATAAAATCACCAGCAAGGTAGGATTCATTTTATTGCCATTACTTTAGAAAATGCAAGTTCCGGGGCGCCTGCGTGGCTGAGTCCGTTAAGCGTTCAACTCAGTTTCGGCTCAGGTCATGATTTCACAGTTCAGGTGTTTGAGTCCCATGTTGGGCTCTGCAGCTGGCAGCATGGAGCCTGCTTGGGATTCTCTCTCTCTCTCTCTCTCTCTCTCTCTCTCTCTCCCCCTCTGCCCCTTCCCTGCTTGTGTTCCTCCCTGCCTCTGTCTCTCAAAATAAATAAATAAACAATAAAAAAAAGAAAAAAAATTGTGTTGCAACCACAGTTTCCCCACACGTGGTGTTTCCGCTTTAGAATGTTAGTATCTGCTTTCCAAATAGTCTTGTGTCCTATGAGGAAGGAGCACTCCCAACCCATCGGTGCCCAGGAAGAAAAGCAGAAGAAGGGGGAAATACATTTTTTACTTTATTCCCTTCCCTTCCCTTCCATTCAATTTGGTTCCAACCAACACATGGTACTGACTTACCTTGATGGCCTGGATACATTCTTGGCGAGAGTTTTTCCTTGTGCAGAAGACATTGGGACCACCCACTTCTCTCATATTCTGTTGGAATTTGGTGCATTTTGCTTCCTCTGCTTGTGATATGGTGCACCACCGAACACTTCTCCTAAAGGTGCCCAGACACAGTCCTGGGAGAAAGAAACCCAGGAGTAAGGGCTCAACCACTGCCCATGGGAGAGGCCACCTCGCCCCCTGCCAGACTTATCCAGACTCCTTCATCTCTCTGCTCCTCCTCCTTCTGCCCCATTCGGCCACTAGGTCAGGCCAGTCTCCTCAAGTGGAAGTGTCTTGACTGTCTAACAAGCGTTCTCTGCCGGCCAGAGGGCTCTGATTCTCCGCAAATTCAAGGAGACAGTCAGAGACTCTGGGTTATCTTCCTTCCTGTAACTGACACATTTCCTACCTCTAAGAACTGGTGATGCTCCTTTGCCTCAGTTGGTGGAGCTTTGTCCCGCTTGAAGCTGGGAGGTAGGCAGGAAAGGGATTCTTGCTCCTGTTTTGTTAATGTGGAATCTGGCTTTTGAGGAGGCTGAGGGACTGACGGCTCAACAGTGGCAAAATCTAGCCAAGAATCCAGGTGTCTCTAGACGGTTGTAACTGCAAGAACCGCCCCCCGCTGATGCCGAGGCAACTTAACCGCACCAGACTCCTTGTCAGTAGCTACACCGAGTCGTGTACCAAATGGGTCAATGTGCCCGAGTTACCACCATTCGCCTCTGTATCAGAAAGACTGGCTCTCCTACCTTGCTGATAGGGTCGATGCAATTAGGAAGGAGCCTGGACCAGATTTGCTCACAGCTCTTAACCAACACATGGTTGCCTGATAAATGGCATCTATGAAAAACTTACAGTTTTTCACCATTAAATTAAAATGGTGAAAGACTGAAGGCTTGCCCCCGGAAGATCAAGTCTCCACTCTCAGGTTTCCTGTGCAACAAAATACTGGAGATTCTAGCCATAATAATAAGAAAATGCAATAGAAGTCATCCAGACCAGAAAGGAAGGAGTAAAACTGTCTTTATTTGCAGATGACACGATCCTCTGGAAAATCCTAAGGAGTGCACAGAATGCTATTAGAACGAATACACAAATATAACAAGGTCACAGGATTCAAGGTCAATATACAAAGAGCAATTATATTTTTGCAGATAAGCCCTGGATGCTCCAAAAATAAAATTAAGAAAATAATTCTATTCGCAAAAACATCAAAAAGAGTTAAATACTTAGGGAAATATTTAACCAAAAAATACAAAACTTACACTGAAAATTAAAACTTTGCTGAGAGAAATTAAAGATCTAAATAAATGGAGAAACGTTTATGTGCACGCTTTATGAATTCAATATTGTTAGGATGGTAATTCTCCTTAAACTGAGATAGAGAATCAACACAAACCCTATCACAATTCCAGCAGGCTAGGAGGAGGGGGAGGTTTGCAGAAGTTGACAAGCAGATTCTATAATTTATATAAGATAAATAAATTGATGCAAACTAGCCAAAATAATTCTGTATAATTTATATTTACAATTTATTTTTGTATAATTTATATATAATGGTGAAACAATTTTGAAAAAGAACAAACCTCGAGAAATTTTACTTCCTAATTTCAAAACATGCCATAAAGCCAAAGTTATCAAAAGGGTGTGATATTAGCATAAAGACAGACATATAGATCAATGAAATAGAATGCTTATATGTACATTCAATTGATTTTAGACAAAGGCACTAAGGCAATTCATTGGCAGAAGGGCAGTCTGTTAACAAAGGGTCCTAGCCTAACATATATCCACATACAAAAACGATTAACTTAGAACCCTACCTCACACCATACACAGAAAGTGGATCATAGAATTTAGTATAAGAGATAAAACAATTAAACTTTTAGAAAGAAACACAGGGAAAAACTTTGCAAGCTTGGGATAGGCAAAGTTTAATCAGCCATGGCACCAACAGCACAGTCCATAAATGAAAAAACTTGATAAAGTGACCTCTCAAAATCCAAAACTTCTGTGTTTCAAAAGTCAGTTAAGAAAATACAAACACAGAGGTGCCTGGGGGGGGCGGGGGGGGTGCTCAGTCAGTTGAAGCCACTTTGGGAAACAAATTGGCAGCTTCTCAAAATGTTAAACATTTTGACCCAGGAATTCCACTTCTAGATATGTACCCAAAAGAAATAAAAGCATATGTCTGCATAAAGACTCCTGTATGAATATTCACAGCGGCATTATTCAGGAAAGCCAAAAAGTGGAGACAGCCTGAAAGTCCAGCCACGGGTGAATGGCTAGACAAAATGCGGTGCATGCAC